>NC_047084.1:306667962-309167962 GCF_902459505.1 Geotrypetes seraphini | reverse complement strand
TCATAGATAGAAGTCCAATGTCCAGACAAGATTTGATTGACAAACTAAATTTTTTCTACTGGATAATAGTTTAGGTACAATGAAAGTACCGTATTTTTTGTTCCATAAGACGCACCTGACCATAAGACACTCCCTAAATTTAGAGTAGGAAAACAAGAAAAAACCCATTCTGAACCAAATTGTGTACTAGTATATACCAGGCCAAAATCCCATGCTGAGAGAGACTCTTGTAGAACAAAACAAATAAGAAAAATAGATCTAGCACAAGTGAAACAAAACAATTTTCCCCTATTATATAACTCCCATGATTGTGAGGACAATCTCCAAAGCTGTTTACCATAATAAAGAAATATTTACCTGGAGCAAAAGTCCTGAGCAAAAATCCCAAGCTGAAAAGAAGCTCTGCAAGAGACTCAGTGGATCCCCTGACTGGCAGCTGCCACCTCTCTCTCTCATCTTTCCATTCTTGTCTGGGCAGCAGAAAGAAGGGGGGAGCATGGCGCTTCTTCTCAGCATGCCTGCTCGTCATCAAGGGAAGGTCTACAGGTGATCAGGCTTAGGGAGGCCTGCCAGCTACTGCTATGGGTGTATCACTACAGGGTGGGCCCTAATGCACACATGCACAGCTTAAAGGAAACATGCGTCCTACATCTGTTCATCCTCTTTTTCCTCCCATTCTGGCAAGTACAACTACACCGCACAACTGAGCTGACCCGGGAAGGCTCACAGCAGCTCCCCCGCCTGCGTGCACTCACTGGGAAGCAGCAGGGAAGTGAGGAGGGGATATGGAGGGAAGGGAGAGAGACTCGGCAGCTGACGGCACTGCTGACCAGGGGAGGTTTGCAGCAGCTCTCCAGCAGTGCTCACTCGCTGGGATATGAGGGGAGGATGGAGAGAAGGGAAATAGCAGGAGGCACCATGCGACTGAGTTGATCCGGGGAGGCTCGCAGTGGCTCTCTAGCAGCGCTTTCTTGCTGGGAAGTGAGGGGGGATGGAGGGAAGGGAAATAGCAGGAGGCACCATGCGACTGAGTTGATCCGGGGAGACTCGCAGCAGCTTTCTGTCTGGCGCCCTTTCGCTGGGTAGTGATGGGGGGATAGAGGAAATGGAAATAGCAGGAGGCACCGTGCGACTGAGTTGATCTGGGGAGACTCGCAGCTGCTCTCCGGCGGTGCTCTCTTGCTGGGAAGTGAGGGGGGGATGGAGGGAAGGGAAATAACAGGAGGCAGATCCGTTGTCTGGTTCAGAGCGTTGTCTGGTATATTCGCTCCATAAAACGTACTCACTTTTCCACCCCCTTTTTGGAAGTGGAAAAAGTGTGTCATATGGAGCGAAAAATATGGTAAATAGCAAAAATGTTGTTTGAGTAGATAATTAAGCAAATATTTTTCATATTGTTTGCTTATGGACTGGGAAAAAAAAACTGTTCATGCAAATGTCTCCAAACTGCTTTAATGGAAAAATGTGATTTTTTTAAGTAGTTTGTGAAATTTATTATGTTGTTGATGCCTACTGGCTCCTTGTGGACGAGCAGTTTGCACATCTGTTTTTTGCTTGCTGTCAGGAAATATTATGTATGCAAACTTGTATGAAAGTGTTTTGTTTCTATTTTAGGGTACTGCTTGACTAAAAGATGGACAAAACAGCTACTGGAAATAAAGACTCTACTTGTGTAACAAGTTCAGTAGGGCAACAATGTTCCGTAATATGGTCTGTATTTGATCATTTGGATAATGAGAACATATGAATAGCCTTACTGGGTCAGACCAATGGTCCATCAAATCCAGTAGCCCGTTCTCACAATGGCCAATCCAGGTCATTAGTACCTGGCCAAAACTCAAGGTGTAGCAATATTCCATGTTACCAATACAGGGCAAGCAATGGTTTCTGCCATGCCTTTCTCAATAACAGACTATGGACTTTTCCTCCAGGAACTTTCCAAACCTTTCTTAAAACCAGCTACGCTATCCGCTCTTACCACATCCTCTGGCAATACGTTCCAGAGCTTAACTATCCTCTGAGTGAAAAAAAATTTCCTCCTATTGGTTTTAAGAGTATTTCCCTGTAACTTCATCGAGTGTCCCCTAGTCAGATGCATGCTTTCAAAGTAGATGTTAAACACAGTGGTGGCACTCGTAATCTGTGGCAGCATGTTGAAAGACATCATAAAGCAAAATATCTTGAGCTACAAGCCAGCGACACTGCTAGAAAAGCCAGCGACACCACTAGAAAAGCTTCTGTACCATCCAAAGGTTTGGTTTCATCCTTCTTCCAAAAGCCACTGCAGCCAGCAGATAAAAAAGGATTCATAATGCACTTTTTTATTTCATTGTCAAAGACATGCAGTCATTTAGCGTTGTAAAGGATGAAGGCTTTCTTAATTATTCACAATCTTTGAATGGAAGCTATACAATACCATCAAGGCAAACTTTAGATTGAATGATTGATGCTAAATATGAAGAGGTTTTCGCCCTTGTTATGGATAAGCTTCACCATCTTAATTATGTAAGCATCACAACAGACCTCTGGACAAGCAGAACCATGGAGGCTTATATTACAATCACAACACATGGCATATCTAAAGGCTTTCAACCAATCAATGTTTTGGGTTTTTTTTTATTTATTTATTTATTTATTGAAATTTAACATAATTCACAAGAATATTCCTCTTGTACAAGTAAAGCAGAAAAGAAACAAATTAAGTAAACTCACAATTACTACTATCAGGAAAAAAATTCATTCTTTCTTAGACCACTAACTCAGGGGGGGAGAGGAGTTTTATGAATATATTGAAGAGATAACAAACATAAGTAATAACTATATTCTTGAAAGGCTTAACAGTCTTTAACCCCCTCTTTTCTTCCTACTCTTAAACATTCCGGGTAGCAAGACTCTTTAAATCTAAAAAGGTGCATAACTGTTCTGGTGCATAGTAGACATATTTAACACCTTGATATTTAATTAAACATTTGCATGGATATGCTAATAAGAATGTTCGCTCCTGCGTTGTTCTCGTGACGTCTGGAAAAATCCATACTTTCTTTCCAAGAAACATTTGTTGAGGATTTTGAAAATATAAACGCATAATTGCATTCATATCTTGTTCGAAAACAAAAGATATGAACATTGTGGCTCTCTCTGTGGATTCGGGTAGAGTAGTTTCTAATAATTCAGTAACATTTAAAGCGTCTATTGTCAAACGTTCCTCTGCCCCTGGTTCGGTTCCTTCAATTTTCTTTTTCGGCAAATAATAAATTCTATTAAGTGGAGGTATATGTTCAGGGGAAAACTTTAATACTTCAATTAAATACCTTTTCCACATATCTATAGGTGTAACCCCCAAGGCCTTCGGAAAGTTCAACAGACGCAAATTCAATCTTCGATTGTAATTTTCTATTTGTTCAATTTTTTTACTCAAAATTGTTCTTTCCTTTATCAAATTATTGGTTACAGCTTGAATATTTACCACATTGTCCTTAACTTCTTTTATCTCCGTTGAAAATTCATCTTTAGTTTTCTCCAAGGATTTCCCCAAAGCGTCCACAGTACTTACAAGAGTTGTCAAATCACGTGAAGATCTGGCTACCTGGTTGTTTAACCTCTCGAGAGAATCCCAAATCTTCTCGAGGGTAATCGCCTCCGATTTAGCTGTTCCAGAGCCAGTAACAATGCTGGCTCTCACTTCCCCCTGCTCTTCTGCTCTCGCGATTCCGAGCCCCTGAAACGGGGTCTCCCCAGCGTTCACTTCCGCAGAGGAAGCCTCCATTCAGGCCACGAGTTGAGCAGGGTGCGGGGGCGGAGCAGGCTCCAGGGGGGGGAGAGAGAAACCTCCTGCTCGAAATCTCCAGCCGCTCTTCCGGCCGGAGAAAGCCCGAGTCCACCTCCTGGAGTTACGGGGCCAAATGAAGCTGCAGCGAAGTCCAGGATAGAGCGCTGAACGGGGGTAGACATCTGAGCCACAGAGGGCTCGGCTCGGACGCTACCCTTCCGTTTAGAATGGGGCATAACGAAGGTAAGAGAAAAACTTTCCCGGACCGCTGGTGTGATCGCAGACTTCACACTGCCACCATCTTAACTCCTCCTCAACCAATCAATGTTGTGCTAGAAAGCATCACATGCCAGAGCGACATACAGGTGACAATATTGCTGATACAGTTGAAAATGCTATGAAAGCGTGGAAGCTAGAAGGCAAGGTTTTTGCTGTTGTCACCGATAATGCTACCTCAATGAAAAAAGCAGTGGGCAAACTTATTCAAAAAGGTGTCTGCATGGTCCACTAAAACTGCTTTGGACATACACTCCAGTTGTGTGTCGAAGATGGACTATAGTTTCAGCAAGCTATCACAGATGCCATTCACAAATTCCATGATATTGTTAGCACATTTCATCATAGAACAATACTCACAGAAAGTCTGAAGACGGCTCAAGAGACTTTGGGAATGCCTGTAAAGAAACTCATTGGTGATGTAAAGACTAGATGGAACAGTATTTGCCTCATGTTACGAAGTGTGATTGAGCTACAGCAACCTATCAGCTTATGTTTATGTATCAGTAAAGCCACAAATAAATCAGCACCTTTGGAATGTGACTATGATTTAGCACGCAAGCTTGTTGATATATTGGAAGTTTTTGAAGAAGCAAGTACAATTGCATCTGGTGAGCAATATGTTACTGTGTATGTTCATCCAATGATTGAACACCTGATAAATTCCATTGGTGAGTTTGGCAATGAATCAAGCAAATCAGATATAAGAGTTGATGGTGATGGGGAAGAGGGAGAGGGCTGTAGTGACGATATTGAGTCAAGAAATGTAAAGATTATCAGTTCCTTCACAGAAGAACTGAAGAAGAGTTTATTGCAGATTTCAAGACATTTTGTATAATGAATCTTACAGATTAAGCAGCTTTCTGGACCCAAGATTCAAGTTTACATATATAACAGATATAACTGCATTTGTTATGAAGTAGGCCGCTGTCTAGGCCTACCTCGAGATAGAGACCTCACACGCTATATACTGGTTTCAATCAATAAGTATATTTATTAGCAAATCAGTAACAGCTTACAAGAATAAATCATTCAGTATATAGAGTAACAGAATGTGATCTTCAGGCCTGAGGATCCTCTGATGTCTGTTCTGTTCACTTCCGCTTACAGGCCTGTTTTTATACATTTCTTGGTGGTCAACACCACGTTGGTCTAAATCACATGATACATCTTTATTGGTTCTTTTCTTACTCGTCATTACATAAGTAGATTCATTTATTGGTTTATACATTTGTGTCACGCTATACGTCTGTTCAGTTTACTGTAAGGCCTATCCTTTTCCCGCAAATACCCCTTTAATTTACCATATAAGCAATTTCCGAGCTTCACCCCCTCCCCTGCTTCGTTATCACAAGACACGTCTTACTAAATGATATTCTTGAGAATTCTATTTCTGACCATGAGATGTGTTCATCTTTTCATAACATCCTGGCAGGTGTGAGGCCCTATTGCCATGCAAAAGAGTTAAGTCATGCTTGCTTGTTCCTTCTCATAAGTTTCGCTTAGCCCAGCAGTTAATCAGCAGGGTATTTCCCAATCAGTATATGACATCTGGCAAATGTAGTAAGAAATGTTTTTTTACATTATTAATATGCTGATTCATTAGAGCAGGAGGGAGAAAAGGGGATTTTTCTTCTCTGAGATCTGGTTTCTTCACCTTTAGCGTTATCCAAAGGACTTAATATGCTTCACCTGTATCATACAAGGACTTTATAAGTATATTTCCCTTTATACCAGAGTTTTTCCGTGATTTTCCTTTTCCTCTCAGTTATACAAGAGATCCTCAAAGTTGTTTAGAGAAGAGAGGATGGAATCTTCTGCAATGGCAAAAACAGTGATTGAAAAATTGAATGAATCATCTCAACCCAAGTGTCCCAAGCGAGCAACACACCAGCAACACCAACGGTGCCAGAAAGCGCTCCTGTGATACCTGGTCAACTTCACATGCAGGATACAGATTTACCTCATCGGCGACACAAGTGCAGCTTTTGGTAAACAGTTAAATATACCAATGTGGCTGCCATTAACGCTAGACTTCCTTCGATGTCAGACAATGATGGTGAAATCAGCCTCAGATGCAATGCAGAGCTTGCATGCTATAAATCTGAAAAACCCTTGGAAACTGGTGGTGATGTATTTACATATTGGCATGACAGACAAGAGAAGTTACCTTTACTAAGTCAGCTTGCTCAGAAGTTTCTATGTTCGCCAGCAACTTCTGTTCCTTCAGAAAGAATATTCTCTGCAGCAGGTCAAATAATTGCTGCTTGGCGGAGTTGTCTGAAGATGACAAACTAATATTTCTTTTTTTTTTTTGAAAATCATTTTTATTAAGAAGGGAACAACAAGGTAACAAATACAACAGGTACGCCTGAGGCGGAAATACCAAAAGATGCCAAGGTGAAAGGCAAGTACAAAAAAAAAAACAACAAAGTAGAAATCCATAACAGCACCTGGGAAAAAAAAACACAAAGGATATAGAATAACAAATGATTCACCAAGGAAAAGAGCGTCCCCCCACACACCGGAATAGGGGAGATTTAACGTCAAATACAAAATGTATGAAACAAACTCATCCCGTCCCAGTTCAAAGGAAAGAAAAGAAAGATACCAGAAGCCCCCAGGGTCTCCCCTTAGGAGGGAAGAGATTCAAAATGCGATGTTCAAAGGTGCCCCGTTGGCCCCCTACATTTTTCAATAAAAGAAGCAACAACAAAAACCAGCCATCCAGAGCAGCTCCCCCTTCCGAGGGACCGCTCACCACAACAGGCAACACCAAGAACAACAAACACTCCACAAGCACACTCTCCATTCAATCTCCCCCTATCCCCCCCTATGCTGGGCAACCAAAGGTAGCTGCAGAAACTCTTTCCAAAGAGCCTTATAGGCTAGCCGCTCAGGATTTAACGAGTGCCGGTAATGTTGAAGCTCAAAGCTAGCCAGATCAGACAGTTGGTCCAGCCAACTGTCTTGTGGAATGGGCCCCACCCTTGTCCAGTACAATAAAATAGTACGCTTGACCGCCAAGAAAATCAGGTAAACGAAACGCCTCTGAGGCTCCGTTAGTCCCCGGGATTCCAACAGGGTCTGGTCCCCCAATAGCAGTGTTTTATAGTCCCACTCCAAATCCCTCTGCAAGACCAAACGAAGCTGCGCAAAAGACTGGTTCCACAGGGTGAGCTGCGGGCATTCCAAAAAGGAATGCAAGAGTGTTCCAGGGCTCCCCCCACATTTACTACACAAAGCATCATTCCACAAGCCCATCCGCATTCCCCGTTGCTTGGTAATATAGACTCTATGGAGAACCCGAAACTGAGTCTCCTGCCAAGCCGCCGAGCGCACAAAGACCTGGAGAACCCGAAAAAGCTCCCGAAAGGTCTCGGGTGTGTAGGAAGCAAAAAGATCACGGTTCCACTGAGTCTGCAAAGTAGTCAATAGGCCCTCCCGATGAGCAGCTCCAGCGAGTTTGTACCAAACAGAGAGCGACCCCAAGGAAGCAGGGATGCTCAACAGATAATCATCCAGAGTCCCACACAACCATGCCGAACCATGTAATTGGGAAAGACTGTCGAAGTAGTGACGGGCCTGCAAATAAGCAAAAAACTGAGTAGTGGGAACGTCCCAACGATCCTTGAACTGCTCAAAAGAGGCAAAGGCACCGGATCCAGCATCCATCATCGAAGAAAGGGTACAGGCCCCACGTGAAGCCCAAGTCGTAAAGGGGCCACAGCCCAGCCCAGAAGGGAAAGCCGGATTGCCCGTCAGCTGTAAAAACGGAGATGCCAGGGGTGTTTTACCCTGAACCCTACGCCACCACCGCCACGCCAAGCAGAACGGCCTCAAAAACCTCAATTTAGAGGGCAACCCCCCTCTCCCACTCATGGGGTCTCGAGGAGATTGCAACAAAGTCAAAAACTGAAAAGGTGCACACCAATCATGCATCCAACCCGGTGGAGAGAATCGAGCGGTTCCGGATACCCCCTCATGAATAAAGCGTATAAGAGCCGCCACATTATAAACTCTAAGATCAGGTAGACCAAGACCACCCTGGCCTTTAGGTAGGGTCAACTTGGCATAACTAATGCGGGCAGAACGGGAACGCCACAAGAAGGTGGTAAAGATGGAGCGTAGCTTACCAATGTCCCGTTGCAGGATCCAAAAAGGCACAGTTTGCAATGGATAAAGAATTTTAGGCAACAGAACCATCTTAATGAGAGCAGCCCGGCCAAAGAGCGACAGTGGAAGATCCCTCCACGCCTCACATAGGAGTCCAATCTTCTTGATGGCGTCCAGAATGTTAACCCTATACAGAACTCGGGGGTCCGGATGAAGGTAGATACCCAGATACCTCATGGGCTGACGCACCGGCGGGATAGGTAAGTGCGCATGCCACGGCCCCCAGGCTAATCCCGCGAGAGGTAACACCTCAGACTTATCACAGTTAACCTGAAGGCCCGAAAGAATCCCAAAATGCACTACCAAACGAAGAGCGATCGGCAGATGGAGAGGAGCCTGATCAAGAAAAAGCAAGATGTCATCAGCGAAAAGGGTGAGGCGACACTCAGTACACCCCACCCTAATCCCCTGCAGGTCAGGGCACGTGTGTATCTTAACGGCCAAGGGTTCCAAGGCCAATACAAACAGAAGCGGCGAAAGAGGACAACCCTGGCGGGTTCTCCGGCAAAGTTCAAAAGGTGACGAAAGACCTCCATTAATAAGTAGGCGAGCTGTGGGCCGATCATAAAGGCCCTGAATCCAGTGCACAAAGTTCCCCGTCAGACCATACTTCGGCAAAACCCAAAATAAATACTGCCAGGAGATACTATCAAACGCTTTTTCCATATCTAATCCAGCTATTGCTGAAGTGCCTCCATCCCCTCGTCAATCATGCATGGCAGATAGGGCCTTGAGCAGGTTCATAGAGGCATACCTATGAGGAACAAACCCCACCTGATCTGTGTCCACCAGTTGCGGTAAAAAGAGATTTAACCGAGCGGCTAAAATGGAAGCCAATAACTTGACATCCTGGTTCAATAAAGAGATGGGTCTATAAGAACCGACCTGCGTGGGATCCTTCCCCGGCTTCGGAAGTAGGGTGATGTGAGCCAAATTAGGCCTAGGTCCAGTCTCGCTACAAGATAAATGATGATAATAAGCTTGCAAAGGCTGAACCAATATATCAGATAGAATTTTATAATACTCTGGTCCGTAGCCGTCCGGTCCCGGGGCTTTAGCCAGATGCATTTTCTTAATGACTAAGCGAATTTCATCCGCAGAGATTGGGCCATTCAACTGCTCTGCCTGACTCTCCGAGAGACTCGGCAAGGGGAGATTCCGAAAGAAGGCGTCTCGATCGACTTCCGTGAAAGCCCGGCTGGCGTAAAGGGACTTGTAGAAAGCCACAAACTGGTCTCGAATTTGAGCTTCCCGAGTGAAACTCTCTCCCTGCTTATTCCGCACCAAGCGCATAAGTTGTTTTTTCCTATAAAGACGCACCAGGGTTGCTAAGAGCCTGCCCGCCCTGTTCCCCCATTGGTAGAGCTGAAATTTCTGAAAATAAATACTATGGCGGGCTCTCTGGTCAAGGATCGCGTTGATACGGAGGCGGATGGACTTAATCTGCTGGAGGACATCTGCATCCCGACTAGAGCAATGACGACGACGCAGAGCCGCCAGATTCCGTGAGAGATCCAAAAGCTCTGCCCCCTGCTTTTTACACCGTGTCGCAACATATTGTATAATATGCCCCCACAAGACCGCCTTAGAAGCCTCCCAAAAGGTGTCCGGAGTCACATCAGAGGTGTCATTATGGGAAGCATACTCAAGCCAATTGGCTCTAAGAAAAGTATGAAAATCCTTATCACTATACAGGGCGACCGGAAAACGCCAAGAGCGCTCCTCCCGCTGGTCTGTAACCCCCAAAGCCAGAACTACTACGGAATGATCAGATAACGGCGTATCCTCAATGGTAACAGTATCGACGCGGGAAAATAAAGAAAAAGATACTAAAAGATAATCCAAGCGCGAATACATGTTATGAGGGTGTGAGAAAAAAGTATATTCACGGTCAAACTGATGGAGCGTTCGCCACGTATCAGCGAGTTCCAACTGACTACAAAGAAAGTTCACCCCCCGTTGGTCTGGGTTACGTGTCCGCGGCTTGGCAGGAGAACAGTCCAAAGAGGGGTCGGCCACCACATTGAAGTCCCCTCCAACTATCAACTGGTAAGTGGGATATTGTGTGAGGAGGCCCAGAAGCCCTGAGAAAAATTTATGGCTATAAACATTAGGGGCGTACAGATTGCAAAAAAGAAAATTATACCCCCATAATTCCCCCAGAAGAAGGACATAACGGCCTTCCTTATCCTGGATAATCTTATGGACATGAAAGGGTAGCTGTTTGTGGACCAATATTGCGACCCCCCGTTGCCTACTGTTATACGCAGAATATCCCACTTCCCCGACCCAGTCCCTGCGCAGCTTCTCATGTTCGGCAGCAGTAAGGTGGGTCTCTTGGAGATATGCAATATCAACCCGATGCTGCTTAAGCCATGTAAATATTTTCTTACGTTTTATAGGTGAGTGGATACCGTCTACATTAAAAGTGGCCACCTGAAGATTAACCATAGCTGCTGAGAGAAAAAAGCCACCAGCACTCCCATAGTATAATTCCATACATACATACCGGAATCTGAGCCTCCCAGCTAGACTCAGCTCCAGAAAACAACACCACAAAAGCAGGAACATACCCACCAGCTCCTCCAGTCGCCCATGGAGATAACAAGCGTCCCACCCCTCCCATCCCCTCCCACCCCATACACCCCTCCACAAGCAACCACAGCCACACCACACACAGACACCAACACCCCCCCAACCTCCCCCTCCCAGAAAGCTGATCCCCAAACAACCACCACCCCCAAGTCAAACAGACCCCCATACACCCAAATCCTTGCTCACCCCTCCCCTGGATGCAAAAAAAAAGAGAATACAAGAAAAAATGCAGGCCGGACACCCAGCTGCCAAGGAAGTAAGGAAGCCCCAAGAGCCCCAGAAAGAGCGGAAGAAGGAAGCTATCCAGAGGCTAAAGCAGAACTACCCCCCTGCAGTAACAAAAGGTAAACAGTGCACAAAAAGGTACAACAGGAAAGGGAAGAAAAGAACAGAGAAATGCCACCAAGCCCCCCAGCTGCCAGGAAGGTGTGGTCCAGAAGCAGCAGCCCCGTCCGCTACAGCAGAATATGGAGGTGACAGGAAAAGAGCACTGCCAAAGTTCAAGTCCACTACTCAGTCATGCCCCAAAAGTGCGAAGACTGAGCAGAGCTCCTCCAACAGGTAACCAGAATTGGACGGGAAGAATGGTCCCAGAAACATTCCAGGGGGTCAACAGGAGCACCCCTGCATCACTAGAAAGTTCGGAGAAGTCACCAGCGAGTCCAGTCCCAACCGGCAGAACCCGAAAGGACGGGAGTCCCCCCACCATCATCCAGGTAGGGTGGCCAGGAAGAAGCGGACCTCCTCCGGAGTGTTGAAATAGGCAGCCCTGTTGTCATGGAACACCCTGATCCGTGCAGGGTACTGCAGAGCAAACCGAATCTGGCATTGGTGCAGCTGGGTGCAGTAGGGCGCCATGGCTCGCCTTTTCTCCGATACTCGAGCTGAGTAGTCCTGGAATATCAAGATTTTCTGGCCTTCATAGGAAAGATCCCCCTTTGCCTTACAGCAGGTCAGCAGCCGTTGTTTGTCTGCATAATTCAAAAGACGAGCTATGACTGGCCGAGGCCTGCGGTCTCCTTCACGGCGTGCACCAAGCCGGTGGGCCCTTTCCACCAAAAGTGGTACACCTCCCGTATCCAGATTCAGTTCCTTTGGCAGCCAGGTCGACACCAAATCACGCAGGCCCGCATCAGGGACAGATTCAGGAATCCCGATCAGACGGAGATTGTTGCGGCGGCTGCGATTTTCCAGGTCCTCGGCCCTGTCTTCCAAACGCCCGCATTTCTCTTCTAGCGCAGAAGCCCTCGCCTCCAGAGCCCCGGTCCGGTCCTCCTGCGCTGACACCCGCTCCTCCGCCTGCTGGATCCGCGAGGCCTGCCGCTCGAGAGTGTCCTTGATGCCATCCATCAAGGACTGCAGGCGAGTCAGCTTGTCCAGGATGGCGGTCAGGTGTTTTTTTAATTCTTCAACTGCCGCCGAGTGCAGCGTGACCGTCGGGCCCGGGAGTGCTGTAGCAGGAGACGTGGGCGTCGCCATCTTGACAGGCGTGTGTAGACCTCGCGGTGGTTTTGTTAGCCGGGACGCCCGAGTCGGCATACCTTGAAAACCGGCCAAAAAGGATAACAGCCGGCGGCCCCCGATCTGCCCCACCGGAGGATGTCACCGGCAGCGCCAAAGTCCAAGGAGTGCGGCAAAAATGCCGATATTGAAGCCGGATGAATCGGGAGAGGTGAGCAAGCACGTCTGCTCAGCTTGAGTACATCACGTGACCCCCCACAAACTAATATTTCTAAATAAGAACTGGAAAATGTAATTCATTTAATCCATGTTTCTAACTAATTTTAAATCTATGTTATAGTTTGGATGTTCCTATTTTTGACATGATATTGCCTTGGTTAAAATAAAATGTTTAAGGGGAGAGAAACAAGATGGCGACGAGAGCGGACGCCTGAGAGGGAGGCTCCCTCTCTTGTTCTTGGCCAGCGTTGCTTTTCTTTAAACTAGCAGTTTCTCTTACCTTAGCATGGGTAAGAGAAAAGGAGCCCTTTGCGGCAACCCTCTGGCGGCGGCAGCGGCACCACGTCTGGTGCAGTCCACAATAGAGGAAGCCTTGGCCCGCTCGGGTGAATCTACGGGGGCTACTTCAGGGGCGAGCCCGAATTCGTCGGGCAAACTCAGCCTTCAGTTTCGGGCAATGTTGAGCCCGGAACAGAGGCAGCCACCCCCACAACCCGGAAGCAATGCAGTCTCGGGAGGTCCTGAGGCACCATGGACCCGGGAGGAGTCTTTGATCCTCAGTGAAGGAGGGCTGGTAGCTCCAAGTTCATCTGGAGCCGAAGAAGAAGCTGTTGCAGTACATCGACAGCTTACCCATACTGCAGAAGAGGAGAGAGGAGCTTCGGGAGGAAGTAAGATCATTTTGGGGGTGTTGAAGAAGCCTAAGGTAATAGATATGGAGGCTTTATGGCAGGCCATTTCAGTTATGGACGCTAACCTCAAAATGTCTTTTTCCACTTTAAACACTGACTATGGGACTATCCACTCTAAAGTGGAGCAACAGGGTTTGGCCCTTAAAGATTTAAGTAAGAAAATAAAAAAACAGGAGTCAAGAATTTGTGAAATGGAAACATTGGACTTGGAATTAATTAAAGAAAGAACATTTATTGCTAGAAAAATGGAAAGTTTCGAGAACCAATTAAGGAAAAATAACTTGAGACTCCTAAATTTTCCAAAATGTCCCTTAATTTCACCTATGGAGATGGCAAGAAAGCTTGCCACCTATTGTTAGAGCTAATTACTTTCAAATTAAGAGACCTGTGGAAGTTTCCACTCCTAATAAGATTCAAGGGACAAATAATGAAAATATGAACTTAACAACTTTTCTGGAAAACTCTTTGGAAGTCATAACGGAAAGGAAAACCCTGTTAATAACTCTTGCTTTGGAAAGTGATAGAGAATATATATTGCGTTTGTATTTTCGTCATATTAATGATCAGTTTTTAGGTTCTAATGTTCGAATATTTCCTGACATGTCTTTAAGATCCCAGAGGCGTAGGAAAGAATTCTTGGCATTAAGGCCAAGAGTCCTTGCCTTGGGGGCAAATTTTTTGTTGAAATTTCCTGTAAAATGTTTTGTGTCTTATCAGAACAAGAATTACTTGTTTTTTGAACCTAAACAACTGGTAGGATTTATAGAATCCAAAGAGCAAGTAGTGCCTATGGCTGAGAATGTATAACCTGCCATGAATGGCTGTAGCACCGCAGATAATTGCCGCTTTCTAGGTTGGATAAGACTGTTCCTATTGTTAAATTTATTTTCTAAACATCTCTTTTCAAAGTTTGTGGACTAAATATATTGGAAGTATAAGTGAATAATCAAAACACTGATTTAAGTGGAGTTGGTTTATAAGTTTTTTCTTTTTAATAACTTCTGTTAATCTGAAATACAAGAAATGTATTGCTTGTTTGTATTGATAAAATTGAATAAATAAATAAATTTTTTTAAAAAATAAATAAAATGTTTAAAATGTTTAAATTTAAAAAGCTGTGTCATTAAAAGTAAATCGAATCGAAAAATCGAGTCAACATGGTGAATCAAATCGAATCGAAATATTTTTCTCTGAATCGGGCAGAACTACTCCATACCCATTACACCTCCGCTGATTTTTTTGACACTCTTCCGAACCTTACATAAGTTTGTAAAATCTGCAGCACTGCAGGAAACACAATTTAAGCTTTTACATAGGGCATATATTACTAAAGAGAGGGGTGCCTGAATGCAATTGTGGGCCGACAAGACGTGTAGTAAATGTAAGCAAGCCCCAGGTACGCTTTTGCATTCCTTTTTGGAATGCCCCACATTGATATTATAGAATTGCTCCTTTAAGCAGATTCATCTGGTATTACAGCAGGAATTGGAATGGGATTATTAAACACAGATATTGGGGGATCAGACTTTATTGGAGGAACAGGTGGAGATTCATCTATATGACCTTGTTAAAGGTTCGGAAAACTATTCTACAACACTGGATGCAGGAAAGGGACATACCTTTAGAGAGTTGGCTTCATCAAATGACTGAAGTAGCCCGTTTCAAACTTTGTTATTATAAACAAGTTCTGGCCTACACAGCTCTGTGGAAAGTATATTTCCATCTTCCTCTAGTCTCTCGACCAGGGTTGGGAGGGGGGAGTGAGTGAGTGGGGAGAATGATAGATTCATGTGTGGTGGCAGGGTGAATGTTGGATTGAGTGCACGCTGCTTTCCTTGTCGATGATTTGCTGAGGAGACTTCTGGGTATAGGAAAATGTAGGGTCTGGGAGAACGGGATTTATTCTTCTAGCGGAGTCGATGCCTACTAATGTATATTGATTGCTCTGTTGCTTGTGCCATTGAGTACTCCAATTTGCAGGTGCATTTTTGTTAGTTGGGCAGCCTCAGTATGGGAGTGGCTTGATGCCCTTTTTGCTTGTATCATGCTTTACGATGTTTGCATTTTTGAACCCCCTTCTTTGTAAGAGTATTCTATTGTATTGCTGTTTCTGTTCTCCATTGACTCTTCAATAAAGATGATATTTTTTTTTTAAAAGAAGCTTTAAACAGAGATGTGTGTCATAGTCAATTTCTTTTCAGCAAAATGGAAGATTGGAAAACTGAAATGGAAAAACTGAGAGTTCAGCTGGAAGAACAGGAAAAGGCTAATCGAGAACAAATTGAACTGTTAAAGTTGCTTAGAGAAGAAAGGATAGAGTTCTCAAAGTTGTTTAGAGAAGAGAGGATGGAATCTTCTGCAATGGCAAAAACAGTGATTGAAAAATTGAATGAATCATCTCAACCCAAGAACCTTTTTTAAAAAAAAATTCCTAGAGATAAAAGGACAATGCAGGTCATCCAGTAAAGATGGGAGAACATACTGTAGAATAATGGGTAAAGAACACCAAGTCAACTTTAAAAATTCTTCATGTACCTCCTGAGGATCAGTGGGAAGTTGTATTTGATCATTTGAAGGAGCTTGCGGCAGAAGTTATAAGAATGTTAAAAGAAGATGAAGAACAGTTCAATTGATTTTTGGTTTGAAAAAATGGGAGCATATTACACCATATTATCAGAAACTTCATTGGTTGCCGATTGAGGCCAGAGTTTTGTTTAAGTTTGCTTGTATTTGTTATAAATCAATCTTTGTCATGTCACCTGGCTACCTTCTTTCCCATTTTTCTTTGAACCATTCAAATAAGTCCACATGTAGAGTTTGTTTGTTTACATTTCCTTCTGTTAAATTGTGTTGTTATAAAAGATTTCTTGAGAGAACTCTCTCTTTTCAGGCTGCTAAATTGAATGGTTGGTTTGGAAAAATTATGCTAGGAGCTTCCTCCTACCTTGATTTTAGAAAAGTGTTGAAGACCCATTTATTTGATAAATTTGTATCCTAATTGTATTCTGTCATCTTTTTAAAATTTTATGCATTTCTTATGTTTTATTATCTGATGTATTTCTATTTTAAATTGTATTCTTCGCTGTATGATCAGTTTTTATTTGTTGTAAACCGCCTAGAACCATTCCTGGTTAGGCGGTATATAAAAAATAAAATAATTATTATTATTATTGAAGAATTGTTTAATAAATTAGTGAAAGAGTTTGGGGATAGAGTTCCCTTGAATGTCAGGAAAACTATTTTACCTCCATGTGATATCTACACTGAATGTGTTGCAATTTAATCCACCCTATATCCACTAAGTCTGTATTTTAAGTCTGCATGTTATGTCTATACTGTAATCTAAACCCCTTTGAAAAAATGCTGTAAAGTCTGTATTTCTCACTAAAGTTTGTCCTAACCATACTATGAATGTACTCGTGTAACCCATTCTGGGCTCCTTTGGGAGGTCGGACTAAATAAATAAAAAATAAATAAAAATAAAGGAAGAAAGAATTTTATTCCAGGAAACAACTCCCTGGTGAAATTGTGAGGTCTTTCAGATGTGATCTCAGTGAAAGAATGAATTGAATTTTGGCCCAGAAGGCTACGGCAGTATTTGATGTGGAAGATGTTTTGAAACACATTTGGTGATGGGTTTGACCAATGAGAATTTACATCATGAAGTAAAGCAAAAGATAAAGAGTGTCTGGAACTCACTTTTCAACAGTTACTGACTTTAGCCAGACTTTAGTCTGAAAAGGATGAAAAAATATTTTCTGAAAGAGAAAGACAGAAGTGTGAATCCTTCCCAAATGGAAGAAGATGTTGTGAGAATGACTGTGGATGATGTAAACCCTACACTACAGGCAATTCAACAGTTGACCCAAGCAGTGGAACAGTTGCAAATAAATATGAATCAGGGACAAGAATTGGTCCAAGCTTTCCAAAGGAAAGAATCCCAATGAACATTCAGGTCTCAGAGAGTTGGAAAACCACAAGAGTATAGAAAATTTGGAAATTTAAAACTATGAATATCAGAAAATCAGGAATTTGGATAAAAGAGTTCTAGTGAGAAACAAGCAGGTCCAACTCATTTGCTATAAGTGTCAAGAAGCTGGACATAGAACATTTTGCAAAAGTGAAAAGATTTCTGAAAAGAATCATCACAGTTTGTTTAATAAGGAAAAAAAGAATAGTGAAAGTCAGACCTCTGAAAAGGGAAAAATGGAATGCCATTTGAGTGATGAGGATGATGTGACTCCCAGGAAAAATATAAATAGAACAGATGGGGTCTCAAGCTCTTCAATTCCTTCTACATGTGATGGAAGGGTTTGATCTGTAAGAATGATTAATCAAGATCCAACTGTTTTGGCAGTGTCAGATGGTCTTGCGCCCAGACCAGTTTCTCAAGTGCTGATGGGAGGAGTGCCCAGGAGGAGTGCCCATCTGCTGTCTGATTGACACTGGCTCAGAGGTCAGTACTATTTCAGCTAGATATGTTTATCAAAATCTGACAGAGGGAAAAAGACACATATACCAACTGGATAAAATTGACCGCAGCCAATGGTCTTGTAATTCCTGTCATTGGATGTCTAGAGACAAGTGTAGAATAAATTTGGGACAAAAAAAATCCCCAAAAGCTGTATTTCTGTGGTTCAAGATGAAGTCTGGACAGGGCAGGAAGGAGAGGGAAGATATTTCAGGACTAATTAGAACTAATATTTTGAAAGAATTACCTGGACTGTTCCAGAATTTCATTTTAATCAGTACTAATACAACAACAAAAACTGTGTCCAGAATTTGAGCAGAAATTAAAGAATTTTATAAAGTTCTTCAACAACCTGGTCTCCTGGGGTTTATGAAATTGTTAGATGCAGAGCAACTGATCATTCCTCCAGTTTCTGAAGCTCTAACACAGGGGTCCCCAAAGTCCCTCCTTGAGGGCCGAATCCAGTCAGGTTTTCAGGATTTCCCCAATGAATATGTATTGAAAGCAGTGCATGCACATAGATCTCATGCATATTCATTGGGGAAATCCTGAAAACCCGATTGGATTCGGCCCTCAAGGAGGGACTTTGGAGACCCTCTGCTCTAACACAAGGGGTTTGTTATCAACTCAAGAAGCTAGAATCATTCCCAGTTTTAGTGGAACCTACTGAGGAAATGTCTGTGCCAGCAGGCATGATTTTTGCAAAGGTTTTTGCCAAAGCTGTGAGAGGAAAGCTATAAATGAACACATTATATACATACAAGCTCCTATCAAAATTAATTATCCCTCTTTAGATATCTTTATGATGTAAAGGATGCAAAGTGTGAAAAACAAAATCCGACAGAGGAAGAAAGGGAATTATCGAGGTGCTCTTCTTCTAAAGAGGTGCTGAACACTAACTTACCACTGAAAATAGTATGCAAAGAGAAGGTTTCTACAGAGTTGAGTAATTTCTTCCCTTTGTCAGAAATGATTTAAGAAGAAAGTGTAAGTTCTGAAGAAGAAAACCAAAAGAAGGAAGAAATAGAAAAAAATTATTTTCAGCAAGAAGAAAGGCAGAGATTTTTCTTGTGAAAAAAACTAGAACTCCAGAATGAGTATTTGTTAGAGAAAAATTTGGAAAGGAAATCTTTAGAAAATGAGATTCATTTTGAACTTACTGCTGTAATGATGGAAGAATGTATTTCAGAACTAAGAGGGTCTTTTACTAAGGCGCACTTTAGCCAATTTTGCGCGTCCATAGAATATAATGGGAGCATTAGCATTTAGTGCATGCTAAATCGGCTAGCGCACCTTATTAAAAGACCCCTAAGTAAAGAAGAAGAAATTTTCTCTAAGTCTGATGTTATCATGAAGGAGCTGCAAGTTAAAGAAGTGATAAAATTAATGGATTATGAGAATGCAGAAGAGAAAGAAGTTTTAGTGGAGGCAATTGATGAAAATGAATTGGTTGAAGATAAGGAAATGGAGACAGAGGTTATGGAATTTCTGCATTTAGAATTTGAAGGGTCAAAGAAAAAGAAAAGTAGTATAGAAGTCTAAATGAAGAAAAGTTTAAGAAATAAAAGATTTTTGTGGCTTGAAAAGGAGACTGATATGATATGAGGCTTGATAACAGTGAAGAAAAGTATGACAAGAGGAGTTTCTAAAAATAAATTTTATAGTATCCCAAATAGGTGTTTTATTGAGGCTTCTGAAAAAGAAGTTGTTTAAGAGAAGAGATCATTGCAATTTGGATTATAGAAAAAGAAAGAAGGAAAGTGTTGAAGTGAGAGAATTATTAGTAAAAGAGGGAGAGAGAGAATTCTTAAAAATCAGGGTTAAGACATAAAATACGAGATCTCTGGGACAATCATATTTATGTAATAGATAAAGTTGAACACTCCAATAATGTAATTAGGATACGTTTTGAAAGGGATAGACAAATCAAAGTAGTTTATAAAAACCATTTAAAATTACTACAACTTCCAGAATAAATAAAATAACAAATGTGATTTTAACTTAAGTAACTTTGTTTAAAAAATGAAAAGCTTCAGAATTCTCTTTGATTATACTATCCTAATGTGTTTTATTTCAGTATATGTACCCAAGACCATGGCCACCACCACCATCACCCTTGTCTTTGATCACACCCCTGCCTCTCCCCTACCCCTACTGCTAGCCCTAGCCTTGAAGATCAGCCCAAACTTGAAGACTGGCCTGAGTCTGGAGACTGGATAAAAGCTATCTGTACAGAGAAACATAAAAGAGATTAGCTGTACCTGTTGGATCTAATCCAGTCTTCCAGTATTAAGGTGGCTAATTAATGAGGAGATTGTCACTGGGAATTTCAGTAACCGAACCCTGCAGGTATTTTCTGTCACTTATGGATACAGAGCAAAGAGCACATTAACCCTTCGAGAGATCAAGTCCAGCTCCACTGATATCCATTGCGTAGATGGAAGAAAACCATGGAAGAAAACTGAGCAAGCTCAAAAAACGTAATTTGCTTTGCATCAATTATTTCATAGAAAGTGTCATAGTGTATCAACAATAGCCATATATTTAATGCAGAAAATCTTATACAGGAAAGGAAAGAGTTCTTTATAATGAGCGGGCAGACATTGATTAGAAAAACTTCCTGTCTGGAGGAATTGTGCAAAGGGTGTGGAAATAAACACACATACACTTCCACCCACCTTAACAGAGGCTTCAGCTAAAGCACTAAGCCATGTTCTCTATTGTGAAAAGGAAATTGGACAGGTATATTGAGATGGGAGTGCAGTGTTACTCAGGAACAGGGATATTATCTCTTCTCTCTTTTTTCTTGCAGCCTATAGACAATTGGACTCTCAGACTCTTATTTTCATATTCCTCTTTACCCTGTCTGCATTCTGCTTTGGAAGAAGAATCACGATAGCAAATGAAGGTAAGAGAAGAATGGGGTTGGGAGGAAGGAAGGAAGACTTATCAGCATGAAGGAGAAAAACTTTAGGGTGAGTCCCTGTATCTTACTTCCCTGGGCATCATTTTTAATCCTGCTCTTCCACTGACTGACTATTTGGCAAGTTCCTCTACCTTAGTGCTTAATGATTTAGTTTCACAAAAATTGTTTTTTTCTTGATCTGATGGTCCTTTGTAAATCAACCTTTGTTTTTTTAAAACTTTAATATATTCAAAATGTATTTAAAGATCAGTATTCAGCTGTGTAATCATGTATGATTTAAAACAACTTATTCAGACATTTCCAAATCTTAAATATATTCAGCGATGTCATATATTATTTTGGATATACAGCCCACTTATATGTACAAAAAACTATGTTCAGCAGCTGAGTTTTGCCACTTAGATGTATAAGGTACAGGTTTAAGTGGTGTCACTCACAGAATTCCCCCTGATTCCAACTCATTTATGTTGACACTTGTAGTGTTGCCCTCCAGATAGAGCCCATGCTGGATAGCCTATGAGGGATTATGAACAGACTCAGGGATTTTCTATTTTGATCATCCATGTCACTGTCTCTTCAGCATATTTCTTCTGCTCAGCTCGCCACATAAAGAGTATCACACAATGTTTTTCCTATTCTGATAGGCTTTGTAAATGCCTTTGAGAGGCTTAAATTTTTTAAAATATAAGGTTGAAAAAATGCACCAGAGCTCCCAACAAAGATAGATGTTGCTAAATAAATTTATTGTGAGGTTAGGTAACTAACAATACAGTCGAAAACATCTTCCTTCCTTGTGGGGACAAAACACTCCACAATACCAATAAGCTCTACTCAACCAAGATTATTCCTTTATGGATGGAAAACTACTCTAGTTTCTCCTCACAGCAGCGAGGCAGGTTGGAACACAACTTTCACAGCTGCCTAGACCTCAGCAGGTTTGAGGCACTTACAGCTTGTATTAAAATCAAAACTAAAGAAGCATCTGCTCAGAAGAATTCAGGGCTAAAAGTAAAACAGGATACCATGCCCAGCCCACACTATCCTACTCAGACTGGAACCTCCCAGACACCACAGGTTTACTAATTTATTACAGAGGCTCTTGCAGAAAAGCTCCAGTGCATTTTACACAACCTTAATCCAATTCTCTGGTTGCCTAGTCAAAGAAATTCAAGTGAGGACAGTGTATCAAGGTGGTCAACAGTGTCAAAAGCAGCAGCTAGATCAAGAAGGCCTTTGGATCTGGCCAGGAACAAGTCATTGAAGACTTTAGCAAGGGCAGTTGCCATAGAGTACAGGGATCAAAAGCCTGATTGAATTATAGTTAGGGATGACAGAAAAATCAAGGAAATGACAGTGAACAGCACGCTCAAGTAGCTTGGAGAAGAAGGGGAGTGGAAATGGGGCGATAGCTGGAAGGGCAGGTAAGTCCAGTGAAGGTTTTTTGAGGAGTGGTGTAATTATGGCATGTTTGAAGACATCAGGAACAATTGCAGTGGAAAGTGATAGAATAAGGATGTGACAGATGGAAGGGATGACGGTAGGAGAGATAGTGCTGAGTAGATGGGTAGGAATCGGATCAGAAAACCAGGTAGTGGGTTTGGAGGAGGAAAGAAAATGTGCAGTTTCCTCTTCAGTGATTTCAGAAAAGGAAGAAAAGGCAGCAGGCACCTGAAGGGTTGACAGAATGGACTGGGAGAGGGAGAACTGGAAGTGGCTTGATTGAGAACTCAAGGTTAAACTTGTGAACCTTGTCATAGAATTACTCAGCAATAGACTAGAGGAAAGTAATGGAGGAGTTGGAGGTGAGGGTACTTTGAGTAGAGATTCAGAGTGGCAAAGAGACAGCGAGGGTTGGATCTGAAAGAATTAGTCAAATGGGTGTAGTAGTCATGGTCAAATGCCTGGTTAAGTGTTAGGAGGTTGAAGGATTTTGTAATCTAGTTAGACTGGGTGGGTAAGAACTGTTTGTCTGCTCTCACCATATTATAACTCAGGTTTTTCTTGTCTCCAATGAAGGATGTGTAGTCTTGTCTGAACGCATTATTATTTCCCTAATGGAAGCAGTGTGAAGGATTCTTCAAAACAAGCAGGAACACACCTCTGCAGAAAGGAGCTTATGGAGAGCCCTAAGGAGCAGGATCATCCGGAGGGTCAAGTGAAGGATCCTTGGACAGAAGGTACGTGTCACATGCCCAACTGCAGCAGTAAATGAATCAAAATGATGCTGTTAGACACCTATTCAACATGATCCAAATTTTCAGCAGTGCTCACTACATTTTCATTAGGATAAGTCATCCATCTAGCAGCTGAATATTGCTGCTTAGATGGATAACTTTTTGCATAGCCCCTAGCCCTGCCTCCACTAAAATGTATAACTCTGGTCACAGAATTCATGAGGGGTCTCATGAGCACCAACCCTCTGAATTACCACCTTTGTGGGACTTCAGTATAGTTATCTCACAATTCATGGAGGCCCCTTTCGAACCCTTTGGCTTGGCACGTTTCAAATATCTCACTGGGAAGATTCTGTTCTGCCAGAAGTCATTAAACCTGAAGCCAGTGTACTTTACTTACTATACAGTCAGTTCTTTCTCAACATGCACACAAAGGGTGAAATTCTATAAAAGGCACCTAAATATAGACACCTAAATAAATAGGCGCCTAACTTAATAAGTTGGCTTAAATTATAAGCTTTAACAAGCTCATAATTAAAAGAAATAAAAATTAATTGGGTGATAGGCACCTATCTTCTTAGGCACGATTCTCCAAAAGGTAGGCAACTATTGCATGGTGACCAGTGGCACCTAACTCCAAAGTAGGCATGTTTAGGGGTGGAGAGGGATTTAGGCACCGATAGGCGAGATTCTCTAAAGAACTTAAACACTTATAATGTAGGCCTTTAAAACCCTGGCCTACATTAAAGGCACCTAAGTTTTAAGTTAGGCAAGATTCTGTAATAGGCGCCTAAGTGTGATTGACAAGAATTTCCCCCCAGAGTTCTTTCCTAATATTAACTTGGCATTTCACTTGAACCAAACTGTAGCACTCCTGGTTTTCTTCCCAAAACCTTGTAAAACCAAAATAAAGAAAACCCTCCTCATGTTAGACTGCAGATGAACACTTCTCAGTTACTTAAATAGGAACAGAGGTGTCATGAAATGCTCACATTCGATTATTTTATTCTACTCAACCCAGATGTACGGGTGTTTAGGCAGAGCCATCTACAGCAGTGTTTCTCAACTCGGTCCTAGAGTACCCCCTTGCCAGTCAGGTTTTCAAGAAATCCACAATGAGTATGCATGAAATATATTTGCATATAATGGAGGCAGTGTATGCAAATCAAGTTTATGCAAATTCAATGTGGATATCCTGAAAACCTGACTGGCAAGGGGGTATTCCAGGACCGAGTTGAGAAACACTGATCTACAGTATAGTTCTTTTGTATGCACTATAAGAGTGGAAAGGGTAAATTGTGTAATGATAGCTGTTATCAGGATTTTCTAATATCCTTATCCCACAAATTATACAAATCCAAGTTCTATTGCTTCAGGAACTGACAAGCAAAGAAACAGGTCAATTATTATTAAAAATATATATATATATAAGACAAATGAAACAACCATAAGTGGAAATATGAACATCTAAATTAGGTGTAATTATGAGGTAACTCAGGAAAATAAGACCAAGGTTCTTATGGCAGAATGAGTTAGGGTGAATGCACATCAAGCCCTGCACTAGGTCCTGTTTCAGACCTCCTATTATTTATTAGAGCTGGCATATAACCTGAATGAAGATGAGGGTACCAGGTAATATCAGGACAGGGAACCAGATGAACAGCTGGATACAGAAGAGCATCAGCAGGTCCCAACAACGCCATAAAGAGAGAATGGCTGGTCAAATGGGAAAACTAGTTAGTTTTCTTGGTTTCCAGAACTCCTTCTTATACTGTTCTGGTAGAGGCATTATCCTTAACGATGAGCAAGCTTCTCACTACATTCTGAACATTCAGTCCACAGAAACCACACTTTACATCCTTGAAGATGCAGTTTTTGGCATTCAGGAAAGTTCCTGAACTGAAGCACCAGAGTGATGGGATCAAGTTGGTATCTGCACAAAAGTAAATGGCACAGTTTGTGCAACTGATATCAGCTAGGTAGTCCAGTTCCAGCTGATGAGTAAATTCAAGCTAAAGCTCACACTGCATTGGGCTCTGTTCTTGTAGGAGGTTGTCAAGCCAAGCTCTGTATTACAGCTATATAGACAAGAAGCCTATCCAATTGGGCATCAAATTGCATATAGGTTTGCTATAGTAAAGCATATTTTACCCCCCCCCCCAGATCTAGTGGGAGCACATCATCCAGGATCGCTTGCATATCCCTTTGCCATCTTCCAATAGATCTATCTAATGGATATTTGCAAAGCAGCCACCTTGTCTTTATTGCATATCTTTAACAGGCATGTTCCTTGGAATCCATCGTTTTTATCTCATCAGAGGCAACAAATGGGCAACCATAAGCATAGTAATCACTACAAGTTTGTAAGTATTTCCCTTCCTGTTTCTCTATTGACAGCAAAGAAATGCAGCCATGCTTTCCCATGCACCTTCTCCTCCATACCACTGATGCTGGTGCTACACTGAGCTATACACCTAACTGAGGGATAGTGGCAGAAATGACCAACATATGAAACACCATCCATGCTCATAAGCCCTTGTATAATTGAGGGAGAGCAACTATGACACATTTACTAATCTGGAGGATGGAGGGTATCACCACAAATGTGACTTCTCTTTCTGCTCTCTACAGAATGTCCCATTAAAAGGTGAGCAGGTTACATAGTCTCAACTCATGGGTTCATTTCTACTGTCTGGTTATAGGTTTTGCTACCTACTTAAACTGTGCTGACTGTGTGCTATATTGTGGTACACTGCTCTGTATTCTAACCTAGACCCCTCCCCTCCCCCCAATTAAAAACAAAAAGCTTTCTCTTCTTTTCTGCCTAGCTCTAATATTAGAGCGGATAAACTTTTTCAAACTGACTCTGCCTTTCATACTGCTAACTTTCCCAAAATTCCCTAACTTGGTTCCTGAACTGTGATCAAGTTCTGCAAGGTTTATTTTCCATTACCAATCCTAGATAAGAAAGTAGCTTTGAGGGGCATTTTCGATAGGATGTCTAAGTCTGAGTTTGGATGTTTTGGGAAAGACATCCAGAAATCCAGTAGAGAAAATGTCCATTCTCAAAACAGCAAGGCATCTATCTTTCTTTTCTTTTTTTTAAATGAACTATGTAAATGTTTTGGTCCTTAGTACGTCTATCTTTTTTTGGCCATTCTCGAATATAAATACATCCACATGAAAAATGCACAAAAGCAAGTTTTCCTCTGGGCATTCTTAGCAAACTGTTCAGACAGCTGAGCATAGCAGAGGGGCACTTCTAAGAAGTACTGTAGTGAATTTCACATTAAAAATCCCAGTACAGATGTCACTATATCTTGCTTATATTGTATGGTGAGCCTTCCAATACCTACCCCAAACTTACTATACCTCACAACAATAGCCCTTATGCCTGCAGGTGTCATCTTAATGTAGGTTTTTGAGGGCTCACCATAAGATATGGTTACATCTGTACCTGGAGCTTTTAATGGGGTTTTTTTTAATTGTACAATTTTAAATCATACAAGTGCACAAAAATACAACAAAACAATCTTATAACACTTGTACATCTTACAATAAAATCATAAATATATAAATAAATAAATAAATTTCCCTCCCCCTACCCACCATTTTATTATCAGTAAACATAGCATACCCCCACCACCCCTCCTCTCCCTCTATATAAATAAAATACCATCAAAGGAAAACAATGCCTATTCATTACAATATTTAACCAATGGCCCCCAAATCTTTATAAAATTATTATAACTACCTTTCTGTAAAGCATGTATGTACTCTCTCCATCTTATAAATATGACACAAGGAATTCCACCAAAATGTATAATTAAGATTAGCATAATTCTTCCAGTTATTAGTAATATGCTGACTTCCGTCATTATCATTAAAAGTTTATTGTTATGTGCTGATAGTTGACTTTTTTTCTCATAGACATACCAAACAGAACAGTATCATAAGATAAAGCAACATGGTTTTCTAATAAGCAATTTATTTGAGGAAAAATTTAGTTCCAAAAATTCATAATGCAGGGACAATGAAAAAGTAGATGATCTAAAGTCCCTGCTTCTAGATTACAGTGCCAACATCTATTAGATCTAGAGCTATCCAACTTCTGTAAACGAACTGGGGTCCAAAAAGCTCTATGCAACAAAAAGAACCAAGTTTGTCTCATAGATGCTGACACTGTACATCTCATTCTCCAAGACCAAATTTGTGGCCATTGAGAAGCAGAAATTTGATGCTTAATCTCAATGCTCCAAATGTCTCTAAGACCAGTTTTTGGTTTTTTATTAAGAAATCCAGATAATAATTTATACCACTGCGCGGCTTGGTGTCCCAGGAAGTCTGCCTGGAAGCATAGGAACTCCAAACTATATTGACTATTAAGAGTTTTCCATTCAGGGAACCCCACCTGAATAGCCTGCTTCAATTGCAACCATTTAAAACTTTGTGATTTATTAAGACCAAATCTACTTTGCAATTGTGAAAAATCCAGCAGTTTTTACCTTCTAAAATAACATCATTTAAAGTTCTTATGCCGGGGGGCGCTAGAGAGCCCGAACAAGATGGAGGCTTAGGTCCCGAGCTCCCGCTAGCGATCCCGTTACACAGCACAAATTCAGCAATTTTACCCGTTTGCAAACTGCATCTTTTGCTACGAAACGATGCCTCAGCCTAAGCAGGGTAAAATTGAGGCTGCCTTTGCCGGCACTTCGGGTGCAAAAAGGCCTAAACAGGACCCACCAACTCCTACAAAGGGAGATGCGGCCCGAACACGTGGCGATCCTGACCTGACCGTTTCGGAGCAACTACAACTAATATCGAACATGATGTCAGAGAGTAAGGATGATATTAAGGATATCAAGCACGAAATAATCAACTTGACTGAGCGCTTTTCGGCAATGGATACCAGATTGCTTGCTCTGGAACGCAAAACCCAGGTTGTAGAAGAAATCGCCACTAATCAAAAGATGGATCGCCGAGCTGTGCGCGCGCTGGAGAGTCTGCTGGAAGACCTTGGTAACCGTGGCAGGAGACAGAACCTTCGTGTCAACGGCTTACATGAAGGAGCGGAAGGGTCGGATGCCTGCAAATTTTTCGAGGACTGGCTCCCCAAGGTACTCTCTCTTAAGTTTGATCGGGCTTTAGAGGTGGAGAGAGCTCACAGAGTGCCGACTAAGACACCCTCGGGCTCCCAGCGTGCGCGTCCGATGGTTTTAAAACTGCTGCGTTTTCCGCATGTTGCCATGATCCTGGACAAAATGCGATCTATAAAAAAAGTTGAATGGCAAGGTCAGTCGATATATATCTCCGCAGATTATACCAAAGACACGGCAGAGAAGCGCCGAAAATTCTTAGCCATGCGCCCTCGTCTGCGTGCGTTGGAGGCCCGTTTTGGGCTTCTGGCTCCTGCACGCTTTAAAATTACTTATCAAAACAGAACCAAAACTTACACAGATCCGGCCGAAGTGGATAAATTTTTGAAGGAGCAAGAAGATCTTTTGCATATGGATACCTGATATTGCTGTTATGTATTATCTCTGCTCATGTATATGCTTAGTGTGACTTCACACGATGTTGTATTTGCAAGTGGTTAAATAACTGTTCTAGTAATTGTTAGCCCAGTTGTAGTGGCTTTAGGTGCTGTGTATACATCATTGATGTTTACTGTTACCTCATCCCTTTACAAGGGGATCGCTGGGGGGGTAAGAGGACTCTGAGCCTTCATGTTGTTGCTGTGTCTCCTCCCCTCCGCAGGCCTTCGGGTCGCCTTTTGGGCGGGTTGGTTACAAGGCTTCTGTCTTGTGGGTGGGTGGGAGTTGTTATGTATGGGGGGGGGTGGAGGGGTTCTATGTATGTGGGTATGCATGGGGTTTTTCTTTTTCTTTCTATTTTTAGCTTTGGTTTTAGCTCTAGACAGTGGAGTACGACTTTGACATGTACTTGGCATATGACTCTTAGCATCAAAGCCATGCAATTCCTGCTACTGAGTCTGATACGGCTTCACAGATACAGCACAGGTTATAGTTTATACTTGTCTGGTTTTCTTCTACTTATCATCTTTGCTTCCCTGATAGTTTCTGATGGCTTCATGTAAGGTATTATCTCTAAACATTAAAGGTCTCAATCATCCTATCAAACGAAAAAAAGTATTAATGTATTGCAAACACCATTCAGCACAGATAGTCTTTCTGCAAGAAACTAAATTGAATTTAATTGAATCAGCTAAATTAAAGCGTGATTGGGTCTCTCAATGTTTTTTTTCCCCCGCAGTAAAATCTAAGGGAGGGGTAGCCATATTATTGTCCAAACGTCTTAATTATTCTGTTCTACATTCATCTCATGACTCACAGGGATGCTGGGTTACAGTCACCCTAGAAATTAATACAGTCCGATATACTTTCTTCACTGTATATGGCCCCAATATCCCTGATTCTGACTTTTTCAAATCTTTAGCTAAAGAACTAGCCACAATATCCACTGATCATTATATTATGGGGGGGGACTGGAATATAGTACTTGATGCTCATCTAGATAGGAGATCCCAATCTACTTACCGTCCGCCCCCTACGGTTGCTATCCTCAAACACATTATTCACTCATATGGGCTAAGGGATGTCTGGCGTCTTTATCATCCAAAGGATCTTGAATATACTTTTTGGTCTGCACCTCACGCCTCTGCCATGAGACTAGACTATTATCTTCTATCTCATTCTCTATTGGATAGTATTCGATCTACTTCCATCATTTCATGCCCACTCTCTGACCATTCTGGTATCATTGTTTCTTTTTCTCTAAACACTTCTTCACCTCCTAAGCCGGTCTGGCGCCTTAATACGGCCTTACTATCAGATACAGACTTTATATCCCAGGTTGACAACTGGACGACGGAATACTTTACACACAATGATACTCGGGAGTTATCATTTCAAATTGTATGGGATGCTTATAAAGCATATCTGAGAGGACGAATTATAGGGTATTCAGCGCATTTAAACAAAAAAAGGAAAAGTGAACTCACAAATCTAGACACTCAAATAAAACAACTAGAGACAGAATATCACGTGTCTCCCTCTGCCCCTGCTTTGCTTCGGCTGCGCAAGCTTAAATTTCAGTATAACTCCATACTATCAGAACGAGCTGGTGTATTACTGGTGAAAGAGGGAGCCCTTTACTATGAGCATCGTAATAAAGCGGGAAAATTGTTGGCCAATTACCTTAAGCAGAAGAAAAGAGCTGGCCGTATTAGAGCTCTTAAACCAGCAGCATCTATTATCACAGATCCTAATGACATAACAAATTCCTTTAGGTCTTTTTATGAGCACTTATATAATTCGGGAGTAGATCCCTCTGAGGCTGATTTTGATGATTTTTTCAAGGGTATGTCCCCTCCTGATCTACCATCTCAGTTGTTAGAAAAGTTAAATAATCAGATAACTGAAATGGAGATTGGTGAGGCCATTGATGGTTTAAAATCTGGTAAGGCACCGGGAGGAGATGGGCTCTCACTGGGATTTTATAAAGTCTTTAGGAAGATTCTGATTCCTAAACTGTCCGCATTATATTCTAACTTTTTGGATAACAACTCAGGTGGAGGTACTTTTGTTGAAGCAGATATAGTAGTATTTCCCAAACCGGGGCGTGACCCCATGCTCCCAAAAAATTATAGACCCATATCACTTCTCAATTATGATTGTAAAATATATGCAAAACTTCTTGCAGACAGACTTGCTACAGTCCTCCCTTTGCTTATACATCCTACTCAATGTGGTTTTGTAAAGGGTAGACTGACAGCGGATAATTCTAGAGTTTTTTGTCATATATTACAGGCTGCTCGCAATGTTACCACTCCGACATGTGTGATGTCTTTGGACGCAGAAAAAGCTTTTGATTATGTGGAATGGAAATATTTATTTTACACTTTAAGATGGTTTCAACTGGGACAAGATTTCATAGATATGATCCATATACTTTATACAAATCCTAGGGCCAGATTGAATGTGGATGGATATCTTTCTTCCTATTTCTCCTTATTTAGGGGAACTAGACAAGGATGCCCTTTGTCGCCCCTCCTATTCAATCTGGCCCTGGAACCCTTGTTGCGCAGACTAGATTCTGATCCAGCCTTCACTGGTATAATGATAGGACCCAATGAAGTGCGTTTGTCTGCTTTTGCCGACGACGTACTCTTATATGTATCCAACCCTACTGAATCATTGCCGGCGATACTCGATCTTCTCTCCAGTTTTGGTCGTCTTTCGGGATATACCATCAACTGGGACAAGACTGAAGTGTTGCCTCTGAACATATACTGTACGCAAGATATGATTGCACCGTATGGACTTACATGGTGTTCCACGACTCTTAAATATTTAGGAATTCAATTTCGTAATACCTGGCAAGATACGGTTGATCATAATGGCAAACTCCTGATCTCCAAGCTTCACACCATGTGTCAACAGTGGTCCCCTTTGCACTTAACTTGGTGGGGTAGATTGGAGACCATACGAATGATGATGACCCCCCAAATATTATATGTGCTTCAAATGCTACCATTGCCGTTACCACCTACCTTATTCAAACAGATTGACCGTATCTTGACTAAATTTTTATGGTCTGGAAAGCCCTCCCGTATAGCTCTATCCACTCTCAAGAAACCATATTCTCTGGGAGGAGTTAATTTCCCTCAATATAGCCGATATGCTACGGCAGCATTCTTAAGGGGTGCTAGCATATGGGCTATATCTCCTACCAGTGCTATGGTACCTTACTGGTACATGCTGGAGAGAGACCTGGTGTTACCGTTTACCTTACATGAAGCCATCTACTCTAAAACTATTCCATGTTTTACCAAATGGGAGGTTTTACATACCACCCAAAAGGCAGTTTTGGCTTTGGGTTGTACTCTAAAGCATCCGATATATACCACTGTCTCTTCTAATATTTGGGGTAACCCTAACATTATTGTTGGATTAAACATGGTGCATTGGACGTCTTGGATCAATGCGGGTATATGGCATATACGAGACATTCTGATCAATCATACCTTAATGTCTTTCGCTCAATTACAGTACAAGTATAACTTACCTTCTCATCAGGCTTACAGATACCTCCAATTGCGTCACAGTATGTATGCGGCATTTGGATCTACTTTAGAGCGTCTGCTAAGGAGCTCTTTCCCTACGACCAATTTACTAACTACATGGAGTACTAAGCCTCATTTGATGTCTAGGATTTATGATATAATACAAAGTGCTGATCCAGATAATTCCCTACCGATCCAGCGACAGTGGTCCCAAGATCTTAACTTTCCTGTATCCGAACAACAATGGTTGCAGATGTGGAGTTACTGCAACAGACCGATACACTCGGCATCTCTCAGACAATCTTTATTCTTTGTTCTTCATAAATCGCTCTGGACTCCTGTCAAACATCATCGAGCTTCTCCAACTTCTTCTAACAAATGTTGGTGGTGCAAGACCCATCTGGGAACTTTCCAGCATATGCTTTTTGATTGCCATATTGCCTTCACATTTTGGTCTGAGGTGGGAGCAATAATGGGTCAAATTTTCTCTCTATCTCCAACAATGACTTATTGCCAGGTAATATTAAGATCTACCTTACTGGATCCTCCACTCTCTCGTCCATGTTCCGTTCTCTATGACATACTCATGGGACTAGCCATTAAGACAGTACTTCTTCACTGGAAATGTACCTCATCAATCCCAACGACTCAGTGGTGGAATATGGTACTTTTGTGCTATAAATATGAATTACGATTGGCTGAGTGTAGAGGCTCCCAAAGATCTTTTCATGATAGCTGGTCTTCACTACAATACTACTGTGATTACGTTGCTTGATATGCCTGTATACCATTATTACCACAATTCCTGATGCTGTTAAGAACTGTGACATCTTATAGTAACAACATGTGTGTCGTGTTGCTCTGCTGCTGCTCTTATTGTTGATTATTTACTTTGCTGTATGTTTTTTGTTGTTCTTTCTTTCTTTAATAAAAAGATTTGACTTTAAAAAAAAGTTCTTATGCCAACAATAATCCAGTCCTTCCATACGACTTGATATCCGCCAATTTGAATCTTGGAATTTATCCATAAAGATTGATTCATTGATTTTTTTATTTGAATAGGTGTTAAATTACTAATGTATCTCAATGTTTTCCATGTATCAACCAAAATTCTGTTCTGTTTATATCTCCTAGGCATTTTAATACTGACAACATGAACTAGATTTAAAGGAAACAGAAGACGCCACTCCAAGTATAACCAATCCGAAGCATTATCAAAGAGTTCTGGCGTAAAATATAGGCTTGATGATACCTATAAAAATTTGGAATTTTACCCCACCCTCCTCAATTGGCTTTTGTAGAGATACTAAAGCAATTCTAGGTCTTTTACCTAACCAAACAAATTTTGTAAGAATACCATTAAGTTTTTTTATAAAAGGACCCCTGAAAAAAAATCGGTATCATACTCATTTGATAACAAACTACAAGCAAGATCATCATTTTAATAGTTTGGACTCTCCCCCACCAAGACTGATGTAAGGGATTCCATTGCTCACACATTTCTTGTACTTTTTTAATAAAAGTTTTTCATTCTCTTTTAATGTGTCTTCCAGAGTATTTTTTATCATAATACCTAGATATTTTAATCCATCCTCTTTCCATCTAAATGAGAAGGAACCAAATAACCCTTTATTACAATGTACATTAAAAGGAAGAATTTCTGACTTACTCCAATTTATTTTATAACCTAAAAACTTTCCAAAAGTATCAATCAATTCTAACAAGCATGGAATGGTAGTTTCTGGATTTCTCAAATAAAGCAGAATATCATCTGCATATGCCGAAACTTTGTATTCTCTAATCAGAGAAGAGAATACTCTGTATCCCCTTTCCTTGTTGAATAGCTAATAACAAAGGTTCTAATACAATATCAAAAAGCAAAGGAGACAGAGGACAACCCTGCCTAACCCCCCTCTGCAAAGTAAAACGATCAGAGAAATTATTATTAATATATAATCTTGTAATATATAATCTTGCAGAAGGGGAGCTATACAAATCATTTGAATCATTTGTATAAATCCCGAACCTATACCGAACCATTCCAATGCCTGATAAATGAAAGACCATTCCACTCGATCAAAAGCTTTTTCTGCATGTAAAGATATAGAAAAAACAGGATCAATGATCTCTTTAGATAAATTTAACATATGAAAGGCCAATCTAGTTATGTTTGAAGAATGTCTCTTTGCAACGAATCCAGTTTGATGCATATCAATAATAAAGGGGAGAGCCTTGGCCAAGCGTAAAGCCAATATCTTAGCCAAAAGTTTACCATCAACATTTATTAATGAAATAGGCCTGTAGTTTGAAACCAAAGTGGGATCTCTGTTTGGCTTTGGCAAGACAATTGTTAATGATTCCGCCATAGTACCTGTAATACATCCCTTAGATAATTGGGACTGAAATAAATTTAGCAAATGAGGTAATAGGGAATTTTGAAATGATTTATAAAATTCTACTGTATAACCATCACCACCTGGAGCGGATCCAACTCTAAGAGACTTCAACGCTGTTTCTAATTCTTTTAGTGATATAGGCTCATCTAAACTCCTTTTTATATGATCAGGAACCTTTGGACCAATAATTAAATTTAAAAAATCTAAGCCATCATAAGAATCAGAAGAGTATAGATCTTTATAAAATTTTAAAAATTTACTTAAAATATTACCAATTTGGTTATGCATAACTCCTTTCTCATCTTTTATTGCAATAATTTTTGTTCTTCTCTTTTTTGCTTTAAGGTAATTTGCCAATAACCTACCCGCCTTATTTGAATCTCCATAATACAAAGTTTGTTGAAAAAAAAGATCTTTCCTTATCAATTTTGAAGCTAATTCATTATATTTACCTTTTGCCTTTAAAATATCTTGTAAGGTACCATGTTCCCACTTATTAATCAATTTAGATTCCAAAATTTTAATTTCTTTTTCCAAATTAGAATATTGATTCTTAATTTGTTTTCTAATATAAGCAGAGTATGAAATAATGTTCCCTCTTATAGTAGCCTTAAAAGCATCCCAAACATTTTCCATAGAAATTTCACCTGATAAATTATACTGAAAAAATTCAGTAATTTTTATTTGCAATTCATCCAAAAATTTTGTATCCACAAGCAATGCATTATCAAATCTCCAAATAGGCCTACTATATCTTGCTGATCTATTTGAAGTTCAATCCATATACTCGCATGATCAGATAATATAATTGGGTCTATAGAAGCTTTAATCACTTGTTGAACTAATTGAGATGAAATAAGAATATAATCAATTCTAGAAAAAGACTTATGAACCTGTGAATGAAAGGAAAATTCCTGATCATTAAAATGAAGAATACGCCAAATATCTTTTAAATCACATGGATGTACCAAATTATCCAACCCTAATGATTTTATATTTCTACAAGGCTTTTTATCCAAAAATGGATCCATAACAGCGTTAAAATCTCCAGCCACAACTAATTTAGAAGTAGCCAGTGGAAGCAATAACTGTTGTAATGATTTAAAAAACTCTTTTTGATTCGAATTAGGGGCATACACATTGAACAAAGCCAGGGCATATTTCCCAAACTCATTTCTACATGCACCCATCTTCCCTTTGGATCAGAACCTACTAATTTAAAATTAGCTGTACATTTTTTTATTAATAAGGATAGCTACTCCTGCCTTTTTCCCAACTGCCGGGGCGAAAAAACAATGCTTCACCCATCCCCCTTCCAATTTCTTTGATTCTATAATAGACAGGTGAGTCTCTTGAACATAGTAAATATCTGCATTCTGCGTTTTCAAAAAAGCTAATGTTTTCTTTCTTTTAATCAGATGATTGAGGCCATTTACATTCAGAGAGAAAATTTTAACATCCATGCTTAAATTTTAAACTAAATAAACTTTTCAAGAAAGAATACAAAATTCCCAAAATTGCTAAATAGGCATCATTTTCCTTTTTTTTTATAAGACTATGAAACTTAACTATACCCCTTTTTTCCCAACCTTCCCTATCCCCCCCCTCCCATCAAATAGTGAAAACTTAGAAACGCACATTTGATATCAGGTGATAGAAAGAAAACTCTACCCAAACATATAACCAAGCAGAATAGAACATTATAATAAGCCTCCAAAAGTATAAGTAGGTTAAAAATAAAATACTTTCCCTACTAACAAAATAATTAATAAGAATTCATTAGCATTAAGAATCAAATTAACAAAAAATGTAAACCATTTGACTAAAAGAGAACTTAAATGATTAAAATAAAATCATATGTCCCCTAAAAGTATTATATGTCTTAATTAATTATATCCCCCCATATAGTTTCATATTAATCAATAACATAAAATAATGTAATCACTTTTCAAGAAATATAATCAACCTTAAAAATGATCAAGTATTTTAATATATCAAAATAAAACTTCCTCAATTAAATCCCCATAACTATAGAGTATTGATTAACCATAATATGAATTTCAAATTAATTTCCACCCCATCTGCAATCATTATAAACTTAAATAAATAAATATGATCTGATGATGTCTTTTAAATTCATAAAATAATCAGATAATGCCCTGTAACCCTGAGTCAAAAAAACTCATAAAACAAAAGAAAAAAATTCATAAGAGAATAAAACACACAAATCATAAGTTATTATATTATCAACATTCAACTAAAGTCCCCAAAAGCCGTGCAGTTAATAAGCTAACTAAATATTTATCATCATACAATCCCTCCAGCAACCTTCCTTCCAGTTCAAACGAATAATGCTCAGTCATTTAAAACTTTTTATATCTTCTATCATAGAAATGTCTTCCATGTTGAAACTTTGACCTGGAAGAACAATATCACAAAATCGTTGACAAAAAAAACAACAACCCATAAAAGAAGCATACGTTACTAATAGCATAGTTCCAGGTCACAGGCAGCCTAACAAAGAGAAGTTCACTCTTGACTTGCAGCAGGAAACTGTACCATTAAAATTCAGTCCCTGGAAGTTGAAAAAATAATTTGTGTGTTAACCCCTCACACTTAGACTGTTCCAAAGCACACACACACACCACATTTCGAAGAGGAATTTCTGGATCCATGAAAGAAAGTAAGCATAACACTTGAATTTTCCATATATGTTGTTTAAAATAGATCCAATATTGTATCCACGTGAAGACAGATGAATCCTTTTAGTATTTATTAACATTTCTTTGCTGGAACAAATGTAAAAATCCTTAGCAAATATAATCTAGAAGTCCAAGTCCAAGTCCACCAGCTAATTTGCATAACTCCATGGAACTCCATTTGAAGAATTCTAAAAAGAATTTATTTTCTAATGCATTGTACTAAAGGCATTTATTTCAGTTGAATTAAAAAAAAATTCAATCTTACAACCAAATCAATTTCTCATATAACATTTACTGCCATGAAAAACTAAAAATAAAAGTCAAACAAAAAGAAAACATTTTAACACAGATCCATACTTCCCTCTTATGATACCATTCTTTTAACTTGTCAGGATCCTCAAAGCTTAATGTTTTGTTCGCATAAGTTACCCTCATTATAGCAGGATAAAGCAATCCATATTTAACACCAAGGTGTCTCATTTGGGGTCTTAATTCAAGTAACTTTTTTCTTTTTTCAGCAGTGGATTTTGCGAAATCTGGCACAATGTGAATTTTTGAGTCTTGGCACTTCAAATTTCTGTTTTCTTTTGCCAACCTAATTATTTCCATTACCTGCTGGTGCCTCAAAAGTTTAAATATCAATGAAAGTGGTCTCAGATCCCTGCCCAGATCTTCTTGCAGGGTCCCAGAAAGTGGTCCCAGATCTTCTTGCAGGGATCCTTTGAGCCCTCTCAAATTCTAGTGGATATTTTGATTTGAGAGGCAGAATTTTAGGGAGAAATTGCTCAAGGAAAGAAATAGCATCATTATTTTCAATTCCCTCCGGGAGCCCAATAATTCTCAAATTGTTCCGTTTCCCCCTATTAATGCAATCCTCCAGATCCTTAGAAAGAACATCCACTTTATTCCTATATACTTTATCTTTTTTTATTTCCATTTCGTTTGTTGCCATCCTTTTTTCCAAGTGATCCATTTTAAATTCAAACTGTTCCATATGTGCTGTTATGTTCCTTACTTCCTCTTTTACTTCTTTCAATTTTTGAGAATTGTCAGAAACAATATCTGTAATAATCTGCAGCTTAGCAAAGATATCACTATTATCATCTCCAGGCAATGGCACCTTAGAAGGAGTCACCGGTTCAATCTTGGACCTTTTAGCACTCCCCACTCCTGCAGCAGCCACTTCATTTTTTGCCTGTTTGCTAGAAGCCATATGAATCCCCAAAATTCTTGAAAAATGAAATTAAATTAGCGGCTTAAAATTGCTTTCAAATGCTTGTAAATGCAGAGCTCAGTCTTCACCTGACCATCTGGCTGCGCTCCTAAGCCAAGCCCCCCTGGAGCTTTTAATGTAAAATTCACTATAGTACTTTAGAAAAGCCCCTCTGCTTTCTGGGCTCAAATGTCTATGTTAACATCTGAAGCTGCTTGGGCTGAGAACTTTTCAGCACTCCCTCGTAATTAATACAGGCTAGAATGTACTGGTTTTCTAGCATTTATGGGTGGTGGGAGGGGGTTGGTGACCTCTGAGGGAATGGGGGGGGCGCATCATGCCTTTATCCCTCCAGAGATCATCTGGTCAGTTCGGGCACCTTTTTAGCATTTAGATACTTTTAAAACAGGTCTAGCTCCAAACGTCTAAAAAAAAAAAAAAAAGCCCAGGACCTTTTGTTAAAGGTTTGATTATGCCTGACAAGCATCCAAGTCCTAAGCCAGACCAAAACATACCTCTAACATGGCCCTTTAGATTTGAATGCAATGGACACAAAATAACCAGAAAGATGTCTAGAAAGTCTGTTTTGAGAATTCCCACTTGGACGTTTTGATTAGTAATAAGAAAAGTGTTGGTTTTGCTGTCTTTTGGACATCTATCTTTTTTGAAAATGAGCCCCTTTACATCTTATAGCTAGTTTGTTGTGCAAAATTTAGTGAAAATATTTGGATGTAGATTCCAGCAGAATTTGATTGCTAGCCCCTCCTACGGAATTCTTTGATTGATAAGGAATTTGGCTGACTCACTAGGACTTATAGTCTCACCCATCCTAGATTTGCTACTCATATAGACAACCCAATATAATCAAGAATACTTCTTAGTCAATATCCATTCCAGTCAACCAAGATGGCTTTTATTCAGTGTACAGACCAAAAAACAAGTGGGAAGGGACTGTGCACATCAACCTTTTGGGCAATTATAATTTATTGAAAATAATCATAAAAACATATCACATATATAAAATATGTAAAACACCAAGCCTTATATCTTACTTATATCTTTAGACCCGTGTTTCGGCTTCCACTAGAAAGCCTTCCTCAGGGATAGACTTGTGATCTGTAAAGTGTAGACTTGTGATCTGTGAAAAGTCATGTAAAATGTAGAGAAATACATAAGCAATAAAATCAAAAAAGAACAATGATCATGAATCTACCAGATAAAAATATGTAAACCATGAATAACATTACAGATAAAAGTTCCAACAACATGTACATCATTAGAATACATTAAAATACATATAAATCTGATAGATAGATATATAAAGGCATTTAAAGAGTTTTGAAGAGAAAATAGATACCAAAGAGAAAATGAAATACCAAACATACCCAGTAGATGGCGTTGATATAATTTATGTGAAGGAATGGCTATAGAAACAAAAAATGTAAAATAGAGAAACCAAATATGTCACTGAAAAATATTTCCAAACTATGCAAAGTGTAATCATTGAGGTGTTTTAGTTCCAAAGAGTTGGATATACAAACATTGAAATGCACTTAATTACATTAAACTACAGACAGGCCTGAGGAGAGGGGGGTGCAGCCGGTACATCACTCCGGGGCCTATGAAGCTCAAGAGGGCCCAATGAAGCCCAAGAAACATCACGATTGTTAGAAATAAATAATAATATACACAAATACATGTGTGTAGAATTTTGTATAAGGTCCCACACACCTTCTTTGTACCAGAGCCTGGATTTTCTCTCGGCAGCCCTGACTACAGATATAACTTTGCTTTCATTTCAGTCGTTTCTTAATATATTTTTGGTCTCAATTGAAAGCATGTAACTTTGAGACCAACAGAACTGATCAACTGTAGACATGGTGTACTACAGTAGTAAATTTTCTGAAGTCACTGTTACACACTCATGTTTCTCAAGTCATCATATGTAAAAAAGAAAACCACCTTCCTAAAACAATAAAAAGAAGTAGGAACACTTAAGATGAAAATAAGCTCTATGGTCTTGGCCTTTGCACTCTCTCTCCTTTTGCTATTCGATCTTTGGCTTTACACTAATGATATATGAGATTACACACTTTATCTTGCTTGAGGTTGTTTTACTAGCACTTCATTTAGACCCTAGTGTTTCACAGTAGAGAATGACACGGTGAAAAAATTGGTCCCCGTCACCGCCCCGTCCCCGTCTCACCATCCTCTGCACCGCCCCGTCACCGCCATTCCCTTCACCGCCCCGTCACCGCCACTGCCACTCCATTCACCGCCCCGTCACCGCCACTGCAACCCCATTCACCGCCCCGTCACCGTCACCGCTGCATACATAAAAGCCTCAAACGGGTACGATTTTATATACTTTTCTTTATTTACGTATAAAGGAAACATTCTGTAAAACTTTAAAACTTTAAAACTTAGTTAAATATTAGTTAATACTATACAAAAACACGGTGAAGCAAAATTCATCGTGCCAATTTCTCCACTTCCACGATTCTTTCCCTACACTCACCCCCAAGCCAGCAGCCGATTTCACCCTGCTCCTTCCTCGATGTCCTGCCAGCAGCATTCACAATTCACTTCTGTTGCCCGCTTCAGGCCTTCCTCTCTGTCGGGTCCTGTCTTCATGAAAACAGGAAGTAGGCAGGACCCGGCAGAGAACAAGGCCGAAAAAGAAAACCGGCAAACTAAGGAAAGCTGGAGAGCAGTAGCGTACCAAGGGGGGGGGGGGGGGGCGGGAGGGGCGAAAAAGGTAATGGCGCCAGGCCTTGGAGCACCGAGGCAGACCGAACCCCCGAACCTCCTCCCAGCCGAACCCCCGCCGAACCTTTCCGACTTTCCCAGCGAAAGCAGCAAACCTCCCAACAGTAGCGTCATCAGTGACGCGTCAGAGGGAGGAGAAAGCCGCGAAGGAGGTTTAATTACAGGTGTGGCAGTAGCGATTGGTCCTCTTCTTAGGGGGCGGAGTCAATGCGGCAACGTGCAAGTCGGGTTGAGGAGACAGACCACGCGAAGACAAACATGGCCGCCGGGAAAAAAATGACACTCGGTCACGACCAAAGACTCACGGTGAAGACACGGTAAATAGCGGTTCTTTGAAGGGGGTACATTGGCCTGCGGGGACAAATCTTTTCACCTGCGCCTGCGGGCGGTGAAAACTTTTTTCCCCGTGTCTGCGGCGATTTGAGTATAGAGTCTCTGAAGCCCGCAGCCAAACCGCAGGCTCCCCGCGGCTCACTGCGGGGATCTCTCCCCGTGTCATTCTCTATTTCACAGCAAAATATTTTTCTTTACTGGAGGCATTTAAGGTAATCACTTGAAGAAAACAATTTTGTTGCACTATTCAGTATTTGCAGTCTTATGGCTTGTTACGGATTTGAGGGGTAGGTTTAAAAGATGGATGAAATGAAGTAGCTGTTTAAAGAAGGACAATATCCCCCAAAGTTTGAATTTCAGATGCCTTGTAATACTGTATTTTTTTGTGGGTTATGTTTAAAAGTTGTTGATGAATTATGTATAAGTAATTTGCATATCTGCTGGTTCAAAATAGAAAGAATTGGAACTCTTCAATGTAGGCCCTGAATATTGTAGTCAAAGATGTCATAGTAATAGTTTCCCATGGTTGGTAAAGGCTTCATGATTTATCCCTATCTCTCATGAACATTGACATGTATTTCTATTCAAGACTATGGTGAGCTTAAATCATTGTGCTCAAATTTCTTGCTCCTGACCTATTTGTTCCTGTAAAGTGGGATCACTCTGGAAAAAGGCTGAAGTTGAACAGTTTGACCTTTGAGGACAGTTCATGCAGTGGACAGCAGAAGCACTTCTTCGCCCCCTGATGTTATTCAACCTGTTTTGCATAACAGTTCAGCTCTGCTTCATCTGGCTGGTCGTAAGACCACACAAGTGCCCCTTGCATTTATTGAACTTAAAAGAATGTTGGAAAGCTTCTTAGCAGATCTGGGTTCGGTCATGTTTTGCTCGTTTAAGAAGTAATGGAAATGGCTTTCTTACAGACACTCAACAAAACACTGATCAAATAGAGTTTTGCTTCTTTCACACTATGTTTGGAAATCAGCTATCAAGTGCTAAACAAAAGCGCCTTCCTAAATTCTTATCTTATAGAGTTTTAGCACCTTTAAAACTACTGTTGGATAATCTATTGCTAAGCTTTGTGCTTTTTCTAACTTGGGTTTTTCTTCTTAAAATAGAGTGGAATATCTGTTATCATTGCATTGTAGTTTTTGTTGTCATTTTCAGTGGTCATACATTATGGTAGTTATTTTTAGATGCTCTGTTTATCATTTTAACATGTATAAACCAGCATTAGGATGTATATATCACACACATACCTAAATCCCACTTTCAGAAAGACAGGATATTCATTTCCAGATCATAGGTAAGCTCCTCACAAACACAATCCTCTGAAAATTGATCAGGGTCTACCATTCCTCCATCCCTATTTGCGTTTGTCTTCTATGGTCCCACTCCCTATGAACACAGAACAGAAATATTTTTTAAGCAATGCAGCCTTATCTTTATCAGCTTTTCCATATTCCTCCCCTTCACCTTTGAGTATCACAATGCCACTTTTGCACTTCCTCTTATCACTAATATATCTAAAAAATGTGTTGTCCTCTCCCCCTCTCTCTCCCCCCCCCCCCCGTTTTACTGTGCCTGCTATTTTTTTTCTTCCATTTGCATCTTTGCTTTCCTGACTACTCAACCAGCCTCTCCTAAATTTTCAAGATATTTTTCCTGTCGTCCTCTTTCTGCGATCTTTTGTAGTTTATGAAAGCTAACCTGTTTTTTTTCTTAACTTTTTAGCTACTACTTTTGAGAACCAAAATGGTCTTCTTTTCCTCTTACTTTTACTTACTTTCCTTACAAAAAGGTTTGTTGTCCTTCCAATAGCTCCTTTCAGTTTTGCCCACTGCTTTCCTACTTATAAAGAGAGGAGTCAACATTTTATAATATTTGTGTACAAATTTTTTTAGTTTTTATTCTTTTAATTCCAGTTTGGTGCTCCAGCAAGATCTCGGCATGCATAATGTTGACGCCATGCACAACCCCGGCTTATATTTTCGGTTGGCACTAGTCACCCCATTCGTTTTCCATCAAATAAATTATTGTAAGAGCATATTTAGCACCATGTTCTTTGACTCATTGGTTCATCCCCTCTTGTTTATATTTCATTTCGAATACCAGAGCACGGCCACTCATTTGTACTCTTCTTTCTCTGTCACACCTATATATTTGTTCAAGCCATATCTTCTCAGCTCTAGCAAGACCTCTTTGCTGATATGCATATACATTCATAATTGTAATTGTTAAATTATAAAGTCCATTTTGGTTTTATATATGTCAAATATTTCCTTGTGGTTGGAAAGCATATGCCTTTTATAAAATTTCTCTTTGGTGAGCTTAGTGTCATATATACACTAGTCTTTAAGCCTGTTACATTAATGGGTGCTAGAATAGATCTGTCTGTCTGTCTTTCTTTCTGTTTCTCTGTCTCCTTAGCTGCTGTCTGTCTGTCTTTCTTTCTTTCTTTCTGTCTCTCTCTCTCCTTGGCCACTGTCTGTCTTTTCTTTGTCTCTCTCTCTTTGGCCGCTGGCTGTCTATCTGTCTGTCTCTCTGGCCCCCTGTCTGTTTGTCATTCCTTCTGTCTGTATCTCTTCCTGGCCCGTCTGTCTGTCTTTCTTTCTTTCTTTCTCGCTCCTTGGCCACTGGCTGGCTGTCTCTCTGGCCCCCTGTCTGTTTGTCATTCTTTCTGTCTGTGTCTCTCCCTGGCCCGTCTGTCTGTCTTTCTTTCTGTCTGTCTCTCTCCCTGGCCCCCTGCCTATCTCTCTCTGGCTCCCCGAGCAAACCAAGATTGCTGCCTGCCCCCAGCACACCCCTCACCCCAAAGCAGCCTCTTTTCCCTTTTCCCCTCTACTTCCCTGTGCAGCAGTAGCAACCGGACGCCTCGCAACACCCACACCCTGTCGGCTTCGTCCAGGCCGTTGCTCTCACCGCCGCACGTGCTGCAAGCTGCCACACACCGCATGCACTGCAAGCCGACGCACGTAACAAAAATCAAACACAGCAACTGAGTCACATATCACGCTGTCAGGGATCACGACGTTGTAAGTGTGCATGCGTGCTTAGGGTTTTATTAGAGGATTCATATTATTTATATTGTTACCTTTTAACAACTCATGTGCTCATATGTGTATATGTGTATATATATATATATATATATATATATATATTTATTTATTTTCCTTCAATTTTCATATACAGTACATATGCATTTATACCATGCTTCATCTTCTCTATTTACACTGTAGTTGGTGCTTTTGTTTCCAATATACGTGTAGGTATATATTTTAGTGCATTGACCATATTTTAGTTGTAATTTTGTCATTTATGTTTATGCTCTAATTACTTTAGTTTTTAATATGTATATATGTTTATTACACATTATGCTTTTAGTGTCCCCTGATAAAGGCATAGCCTTATGCCAAAACTTGGATCTTTGTTGGGATGGATCTTTTTAACAATAAAGTTAATACGTTTTGGTGATTAGGACATCTGTCTTGCCTTTTTTCGCTGTTTGTTCCTTTAATATTAAACCACAACATGCGGTAATCACTGGATGCCAGATGATCACCCACTGTAACCTCAGAAACACTTTCCCATTTGTAAGTACTAAGTCCAGTGAGGCCCAATACCATGTGGGTTCTATTACCAACTGCTGGAACAGTTTTCCTTGCTTTCCTAACATTCAAGATCTTGCATGGCATTCTTCTTCCTCTAATTCCACTATCTTGGAATTCTGCGAGACCTGATACTACCAGATCCATCCAAAAACTTAAACTATCTTTCCCCTCGTTAAAAGGCGTTATCTGGACTGGAAAATTAGGGAAATCTCTTTTCTTCAAAATCACTGAGCTTTGGAATAACCTTCCTGCCCTGCTGCGGAATCTGGGTTCCTTTCAGTTATTCCAAAAACATCTGAAAACTTGGCTATTCTCAAAAATGTAAATGTCGCTACCCTCTTTATAATCACTAATTCTTATTATGTCTTTCCTTCCTTATATTAAAGTTCCTGTAAACCATGCTGAGCTCTGTTTTTATAGAGAGGATGCGGTATATAAACTTAAAGTTTAGTTTAGTTTAGAATCCAGAATCTCCCTACTTCTATAAGACCCTGCAGTTGGGATACCCCAATCAACAACTGGCATGTTAAAATCACCTGTTAGTAATACTTCCCTTTTTACAGTTATATTCTGAATGCCTACTATTAAATCTCTGTCCACTTATTCTGTCTGTGAAGGAGGCCTGTATATCACACCATTGTAAATACATTTTCCATTCTCTCTTTCCAGATTGACCCACAGTGCCTCTTCTTTACCCTGCAGATCCTGCAATTGTGTGACTTTAATTTGATCTTTAACATATAATGCTACTCCCCCTCCTTTTCTCATTCTGAACAGATTATAGCCCGGTATAACTATATCCCAGCCATGGTTCTCTGTGAACCAAATCTCCTTTATCGCCACTAAATCCTACTCAGGCTCTACCATCACAGCATCTAGATTTAGAACATTGCTTCCCATACTGCGAGCATTAGTATATACTGCTTTCCAGACACTTCCCCCTTTTCCTATTTGCGTAGAGGTATTTAGTGATTCACTTACCTGAGGGCTTATACTCAACTGGGGGCTTTGATCACCCTGCTCCAACAATTCTAGTTGAAAGCCCTCTTCAGTAAGGTGTGGCTTCTTCGTGGCGGAGTCCTGGGCAGAGCCACCAGAGGAGATTTGTAGGGCACAAAGTTCTCGAGTGGATGTGGTTGTGCATATGGATGCTGCCTTTGGATCTGTGTTAGCGGTACGCTCATCTGCCTTGCCCTAGACTAGAGGGACTGTTTTGGTATATCCCACTGGTTCAAGACTCATAAGCCTTTTGCGCTATAAGGGAAGATTAGGTTCTTACCTCGAAAATCTTTATAGTAGAAAGGCATATGAGTTGTGACAGCTAGTGCTGCCTGATTCACGATTTGAATCGATTCACCAATTCGAATCAGGTGAATTGATTCGAATTGATTCAATTTTTTAAAACATCGGCCTCCCGATTCAATGGCTGCCCCTTCCCCCATGCCTTCCTAAAGCAGGAGCTGCAGCGCTGCCTCTTGCTGGCTGTCCGCTGCTGCTCCTGCTTGAGGGGGGAGGGTCGGTCAGAAAGGCCTCCCCCAGCTTGCCCGCTCCTCTAGCTTGCCCCTTCCTATGTCCTTAGTGCCCCATTCCTCCCTACCCCCAAGTTGACCTGCACCAGCTGCATTTAATTACTTCCTGCCATCCTCCAAAGCCATACCAAAGCCTGCCTGCCCCCAAGCCAACCCGCCGCCGATTCCTCCTTCCCCCTCCCTGTCCAGCACCCGCCTGTCTGTCCGTCTGCTGGCTCCCCGCCTGTCTGTCCGCTCGCCACCACCACTCACCCACTATATTTACTTACATCCCCACTAGTGCCACAAAGAAAGGAAGGGCCAGGCACGTACCCACAAGCCTTCTCCCGACGTCAATTCTGACGTTGGAGAGAAGGCCCGGGATTGGCTGGGCATGGAGGGAGCATAGGAACAGGGACACAGAAGAGAGATGCTTGATGAAAGGGTAGATGAGAAAAGGAGAGATGGTGGATCTGTGGATGGTGGGGTCCATCGCTGCAGCTGTGGGGGGGATGGAAATGAAAAAAAGGAAAGATGCCAGTCCTCTGGGGGAGGAAAGGGAAACAGAAGGGGAGGACAGAGATGGAAGATGAATGGTTAGCACGGAGAAAGAAGAAAGAAGGAGAGCCTGATCAGAAGACAACCAGACCAACATGGGACCAACAAGATCTGAAAAATGACCAGACAACAAAAGGTAGGAAAAATAATTTTATTTTCTGTTTTGTGATTACAATATGTCAGATTTGAAATGTGTATCCTTCCAAAGCTGGTGTTGGACCGCAAACGTGAGCTAGGATTTAATAGAGAGAGGAAAAGTATTTTTTGTTTGTTTATTTCGTTTAGACCACAGGACCAGTGTGGGTAGGAGAGGGCAAAGAGGGTGAAGAGGCTATAAAATAAACCCACCAGGATGTTTGGAAAAAAACCACCCAATTGGGCCAGAAAATCGAATCGAATCGGAAAATCGATTCAATAGGCTGAATCGAATCAAAATTTTTTTTTCCTGAATCGGGCAGCACTAGTGACAGCCCACCTTGCCATGTGTTATTTTCGCCTGCTCACTGTCTCAGAAATATGCGTACTTTTCTTCTGCTTGACATTTTGCTGTCAAAGTGTCTGAAGAGTGATGAATACCCGGACGTTTTCCACAATATTCTGAATTTTTTTTTTTAAAGGTGATAACGCATGGAAGGTTATGAGAGTCACATTACTGTTAGCTCCAGTTGCACCTAGTTAGGTGGCGTGATGGGTTCCATCTTGTTTTCTTCCTGTTCTTTTTTTTGTTGTTGTTCTTTATATTTTATTGCAGTTTTAACATATTTTATAAGAGAACTCTTGCTTAAGAAAAATAGAAGAAAATATCATGAAGAAAAATTTGTAAAATTAAACAATTTGCAAAATTAGAACAATTAAACTTATATCTTCCTTAGATCACAATAATTGGGAGGAGGTCCTGCAAGTATTGCATAATCAGGAATAGGCTTAACAGCTGGGTCCCCTTTATCCAAACTACTTTTCTATATTAACTAAACTTTCCCGGCTGCCAATTTCTTCAAATCCAAAAAGGGCTCATAACTGTTTAGGTTAAAAAAAACCAACATATTTAAATTCAAGATATTTTACCACACATTTACATGGATAAGCCAAAAGGAGAAATTTACTTTCTTTTAGCCTCTCCAGACCGGTATAGGTATCTTACAAGCGGGTATATATCTCATCATGACCAGCAGGTGGAGACTGAAACAAAACTGTGGAATAGTACATAATAGGTGCCTTTCCCTATTCCTATCAATCTGCCAAATAGCCAAGCAGAACTAAGAACTTGAAACAGAAATAAATAAGACTCCAAACAGGAGTAACAACTAATATACCCAAATGCTGTTGGAAAATGCAAAGGAGAGATCCCAGCAAGAAAAGGTCCCCACAGCTCACAAGCTATGCCAGCTGAGCCACAGCCACTGTTCTTCAATTCTCCCCAGCCCTAGAAAAATACTAGAACCCGCAGAAAAACCAAAATCTGCACACGCAACAGCCACAAGAACAACACGACAATAGACAGGGTGGGGTCCTATACCGGTCTGGAGAGGCTAAAAGTAAATTAGCAGGTAGGAACCTAATTTCTCCTTCTTTAGCAACTCTCCAGACCGGTAAAGGTATTTTATATGCAGGACATACCAAAGCAGTCTCCATCATGGTTGGAACCGCCGAAGGGCCGACACCAGAACGCGTTCACCCTCCAGTTGTTTTTTTCCCTAAAAACAACTGATGGGAGGCCTGAAATAGAACATGCAAGTAGGCCTATGTCAATCAAGAGAAGTCAGATACTCCACCGGCTGAACTGCCAGAACGACAGACTCCAGTGTCTCCATGCGAAAAGAGGGAATTTTGAGAGCCCTGTTGACTCCTTTTAAATCTAAGATGGGCCGAAAGGTCCCCTTCTTCTTGGGCCCCACAAAGTAAATTGAGTACCTGCCGGTGCCACACTCCTGAGGGGGTACTGGAACAACTGCTTTGAGATTTAGCAAGCGCTGAAGAGTCTGTCAAAAAGCCTGCATCTTCCAGGCCGCCTGACACGGAGAAGCTAGAAAATGATCTGGCAGAGAGCAGGCAAACTCCAGAGCATACCCACCCTGCACCACCTTCAGGACCCACTGATCGGACGTGATCGTAGCCCATTTGGGAAAAAACTTGCACAGCTGGGCACCCACCAGAACCAGAGGGGGCGCCAGCAAGGAGTCATTAGGCAGGATGGGCAGCGGGGGAACCAGCGGAGGGATTCCCAGCCTTCCCGATGGGCCCCCCAAAAGGACTGCATGCGCTGATAAAAACGACCCCGGGAAAACCCTGAAGCCAGGAAAAGAGAAGCCCCAAGGCCAGGGTGGTTTCTGCAGAACTCCCGCAGTCGTCCCCGGGCAATGCCACCCTGAGCCGACGGGCAGGCACGGTCTTCAGGCAGGCGGGGCACTTTAGAGTCCGTCAGAGTCTGAACCAACTTATCCAAATCCTCTCCAAATAAAAAAGACCCTCGAAAGGGAAATTTAGTGAGTTTAGTTTTGGACACGGCATCCGGCTTCCCCACTGCTCTCTGTCAACTCGCGAGGCACTAGTGGCGGAGAGCCCTGGACGCCTGCAGCTGCTGCCAACGAGACCACCACCACACTGGTCCGAACAGCTGTTTTCAGCCGGCTACGAGTGCCTCGCGTCTGGACCAAATTGTGCACTTCTTCCCCTGAGAACTGCTCAATTGGTCCATACGTGACCTAGCTAGAAGAAAAGGTGCTGGTTAGTTGAAAAATACAGTAAAATACAGCAAATTTAAAAGGAAAGCAACCCTTCAGACCGGCACTACCTCAGGATTTTTTTTTTTTTTTTTTACAGAACAGACTCTACCGGCTCTCAAAGCTTGAATTAGGGGGTAAGGCTTACTGCTGAGGTACTTTAAAAAAATAGTTGGGGAGATGGAAAAAAGAGGGAGGGGGAGGGACCCAGCATGAGACCCGCCGGGTTTGACACCCCCGAGGTCAGACGGACTCCCAAACAGGGCCCACCTAAGCTCAAACCGGCACCAAAAACAGGAACCAGGATCCCTAAACAAATTCCAACAGCCCTTCCAAGGGAGATGGGTACAGCTCCTCACACCTGCTGAGACTGAAAGAAGACTGATAGGAATAGGGAAAGGCACCTATTATGCACTATTCCATGGTTTTGTTTCAGTCTGCACCTGCTGGTCATGATGAGATATATACCCGCTTGTAAGATACACCGGTCTGGAGATGAGATTTGCTAAAGAATAAACATTGCACCCAATGTTAAGGTTTAAGTTCTCATTTCCAGAAATAATTTCCTCCGCTCCTGTGTTTGTCTGGTAACATTGGGGAAAATCCAAACTTTTTTACCACAAAACAAAATTTGAGAGTTACGAAAATATAATCTTAATGCTGCATTAACATCTTGTTCAAAGACAAATGATTACTGTTATGAAAGAATGTTAGCAGAGCAGTCAGGGAAAATCAAGAATTTTAAAGAAATTTGGAGTCCATTGGATTCATTTGTTAAATACCTTAAAGATTTGTAATTTACCTACCAGATTCAATCTTATCTTTATTGGTTTCCACACACATCCAGGATGGGAGGGAGGGAGGGAGGGAGGGAGGGTTGAGTAAATTGATTCAGTAATTAGCAAGTATGAAAGTGCCTGTTTATTGAATTCTTGAATGTTTAAATGTTGCACTTTTTATATGCTTAATAAAATTGATAAAAAATTTGGAGAAAGAAAAAAAAAGACAATAGATACTAATAAAGTAGCTCTCTCAGAAATGTCAGATAGTGTGATTTCAAGCAGTTCAGTAACATTTAAGGATTCTCTTGCAGTTAAGCTCAATTCTTTTACCCCTGATGTAACTCATATATCGTTCTTTGTAGGTAAATAGTATATTCGATTCACGGGCAGAATATTTTCAGGGGAAAATTTAGAATTCTGAGTAAGTATGCAACTAGCTAAATTCATAGATCAAAAAGACAGATTCCACAGATCGCAACATGGCTTCAGACCTAGACACAGCACTGAATCCTTACTACTGGAACATTTAAAGTAAAATATCAACTCAGCAAAGGCAAACATTACATACTACTACAACTTAACATCTCTGCAGCATTCGATGAAGATCACTGTCTCCTACGTCTCAAACTACATGAAGTTGGAATGCAAGGTGCAGTACTGCAGTGGTTTTCACAATTCTTAAGAAGTCTGGAAAGAAGGCAAAAGATCACAAAAATGGAAGGCCAACTGCAGAGTTCCACAAGGCTCACCAATATCTCCTGAACTATTTAACCTCTATTTAAGAACACTGGGGAATAACCTTTCCTCGATCCACAATCATATCTTCTCTTATTCTCTGCAAAGCCAAAGAATCCTTCAATAGCACCATAACATTTCTGAATAATACCATCAATGACCTAAGTACTTGGATGATGAGGAACTTTCTTAAACTGAACAAATCTATTATGGTTCGGAAATTACAACTTGCTACCAAGCAAAGACCTAGAACTGTCCACTGGTGAGAGCCATCAACACACACATTACTACACTGGTGAAAAAATTATTCTTTAAGATGAGATAACTGAGGACAATAAGACCAGTCCTAACTGAAACCAGCTTCAGGACAGTAGCACAATTTGTCCTAATACCATACCTAGACTAGTGCAACTCACTATATTGTGGCATTACAGAAAAGGAGTGCAAGTGACTGCAACTGCTACAAAACACAGCTGCAAGACTACTTCTAAAAAGGAGCTGATAAGAGAGGGCAAGTCCACTATAGAGCAACTACATTGGCTACCGATTAAAAAAAGGATTCGGTTCAAGATAAACTGCATGGTCTACAAAGTGATCTATGGCAAGAACTCAGAGGGACTAACTGTTACTACTACTTATCACTTATATAGTGCTGAAAGAGCATTAAAGTTCCACACTCCTTCTTCAACTCACGTACCATGCAATGCTACAAACTACCCTCCCCCATCTCCTCAATGAAGTACAGTGAAAGAAGGCATTTGAAACAACCTTCAAATACCAAGGCCTCTCATTTGGAACAAACTGCCAATAAGCCTAAGAAAACCTAACTACCTTAAATTCCGGAATAAACTAAAGACATACCTATTTTCACCATATTCACTTTCTTCCCCTTCTTCTTAAACCAATACTGCTGTGAACAATGTAACTGATGGACATGTTCTAAATCTTATGTAAACCACATAGATTCCTTGCCAAAAACTCCTGTATATAAGACACTGTATTTATTTTACCTTTGTAAATCGCCTAGAATTTTGGATGGGCGTTTAGTCAAATTTTAAATAAAATTTGATAAACTTGATATTGCTGTATTGTAACCTGACTGGGCCAGCAAAGAGATGAAGGCGTGGCAAAGGAAGTGGTTTTTTTCAGTGTTTATTAAATAAAAGCACACCACTTGCACACATTAATGCATAAAATGCCAGCACTTTTGCAGATAAGTGTACACTTACTACTAATCATTTTTATATTGCTACTAGGCGTACACAGCACTGTACACATTATATACAGGTACTTTCTCTGTCCCTTCTGGGTTCACAATCTAAGTTTTGTACCTGGGGCAGTGGAGGGTTAGGTGACTTGCCCAAGGTCACAAGGGGCTATAGAGGGACTTGAACCCATTTTGCCAGGTTCAAAGACAATTGCACTAACCATTAGGCTACTCCTCCCTTTACATGTGTAAATGGCAGCAAGGTGACAAAGTGCTATTCTGTAAAGGTTTGCACAAGTGGCATAGCAATAAATGCAAGGGGTTGTTCACATGGGTGGAGCAAAGGAAGGGCATGAGTGGTGCATGCTGCCACTTACACATAAACTTCCAGAATAGAGAATCGCACAGGGACAAATTTTTCCCCATCCCCGTGGGAACTCATTTCCTGTGAGTTCTTTTCCTGCCCCTGCCCCATTCCTGCAAGCTCTGTCCTCATCTGCACAAGCCTCAAACACTTTAAAATCATAAGTGTCCGAGGCGGGAAGGGGTAAAACGCGGACCTCACGGACCTGACGGACTTTGCGGATCTAAACCCGCACGTCCTTAAAAATCTGAGCTCCGTGACGCTTGTAGTTAGTTTCTGGCTCTGACAGACCTTGGTGACAATTTAGCGCTGACGTATCCGTCTCAGCATAGGGAGGGAAAAGTATTAGGATCCGTCAGCTGTCTGTCAGAGCCAGAGACTAGTGCTAGTGTTGGAGCGGCTCTAAAACGAATCCTTTAAACTGGTTTCCTGCAGCCCCAGTAAATCGGCTCTGACAGACCTTGGTGACACTGTAGCGCTGACGGATCCTAATACTTTTCCCTCCCTATGCTGAGACGGATCCGTCAGCGCTAAATTGTCACCGAGGTCTGTCAGAGCCAGAAACTAACTACAAGCGGCACGGACCTCAGATTTTTAAGGACGTGCGGGTTTAGATCTGCGAGGTCCGTCAGGTCCGTGAGGTTCACGTTTTACCCCTTCCCCGAGGCTTGTGCGGTTAAGGCAGAGCTTAAAGGAATGGGGCAGGGATAGAGACAGCGACAAAACTCGCGGGGAGGGGATGGGGAAACTGAGTTCCTGCGGGGACAGGGACAAATTTGTCCCTGTGTCATTCCCTATCACAGAATACTGCCACCTATGGGTGCCCTCAGTTATGCCAGGTCTCTGGCTGGTGTAATTGCAGGCATGTAAATGTAAAGTACACCAATGCTGGTTATTGCCACTAATGGAATCTGGGTGCCCAGCTGCCATATAAAATAGGCCCTCGTCACACGACATCAGAGCACCTGAGAAAGGAGGTGCCCATTTATATAATTGCCCCTTAAATACCTTTTTTTTTTTTCTTTTGCACTGCAGGTGTATTATCAATGTTTATCAGTTAAAATCTAAAATCAGAATCCCTATACTACAAGTAAAGTGGATGGGGATTGTGAATACTGCAGATATATAAGGTCTGATGGATCTTTAACATGCTTTAGATTAAATCTTTAGCTTTTGTTGTTTTCTCCTCATTCCTCTCCCTATTTTTCAATGTATTATGAAAAGCCTTAAGAGTCTTTCATTTCTGTTAACCCTCCTCCCACATCTCCCGGAGAGAAAGGATTAAATTCAGAGTTGTGTATTCTAGGAATTAATTTCCTCGACTTCATTAAACCCTTTTCAAATATTAGCTCCATTTTTTTCTTCTCACTGGTGGGAACCTCATCCAACAAAGCTAAAAGTTCGATCCATATAACAATTACTTAAAAGAAATTTAATCTATAGGAAACGTATTTGAATCCCCCGCAGCTGGGCTAGCAAGTCCTTTAGTTGAAAATACCAGTAGCCTTGTCCACTGTGAGCTCCGTGTGTCTATTCTTATATCCCCACAGGGAGAAATCAGGAACATTACTTTCAGAGACAGGTTTTTACTAAAAGGATTTCTCTCATTTTGTGAAAATAATGAGGAAGCCTTGCCCACAGTCAAGAAACTTTTTCCCTATTGGCACACAAAGAACGCGCCTCTAAAATAAGAGCAGGCATGAAAGTTGACAACGTGCACGACTTCATGCAAGGAGGTTTCTAAAATAAGTAACTCTTGCCCAAATTTTAAAATAATTTTCTGGTTGCAGAACTTTAGATGTTTAATGGGTGGTAAGGTTGTGGATAAATGAGAAGAGACTTTTATAGTGAAAAAAAAAAATCAAGGGAAGGGGGATGGTGTGATAGTACCAGTGAGGAGTAAAGATTTGCAATTCGAGCACAACCTATTGGGCTAGAGCCACATTCGAAAGAAGGTGAAGCATCTACATCTTTGAAGTAAGTTTCCTTCAATGCTACTTTTGCAAAAACTTTTGGACTAAGGGACAGGCAGATCTTCCGTGACCCCCCCTCCCCCCACTTATTTGCAAAGGCTTCCTCTTTCTTTCTACCCCCCCCCCCCCCCCGGCTGCACGGGATGGGTGTTTGTGCGTGTGTGGGGTGTTTTGAGAAGAGCAGTGTTGGGGGTAAACCTTTCTCCCTTTCAAAGGCTCCTCCCTTCCCGCTTAATGAGCCGCTGAAAGGCAGCAGACTCCCGCTCGCGTGGCTGGCGGGACTCCCTCCGACACCGGCGCGCTCTGATTGGTCAGCTGCCTCTCTCCCCGGACTCATTAATAAATTAGCGGCACGCTCCAGCCAAGCGCGAGGCACCAATCACAATACAGAACAGCCGGGGCTTTAAAAACATTTTATGCCCTGCAGATAAAAGGGCGGCTTAGAGAAGAGCGCGCGCTAGATTGGGAGGGGGGGGAGGGGAGAGGTGAAAAGAAAAGAAATGATAATGAAATGAAAAGAATAAACGCGGGGAGGGGGGCCCCCCAAGTCCCGGGGATAGGTTCGATTGTTCTCGTCGGGGTATATAAGGGGTTTTAGGCAAGTCGTGTGCCAGACACACAGCCCCTCTCCAGCCACGAGTAACGGCGCCGGCAGCGGGGAAGGGGGCGCGTGCCGCTGCCTACCGGGAATACACGCGCGCGACCACCTCTGCCACCACCCCCGCTGGCTGCATCGCACAGCTAACAAGAGGAAAAGAAGAGCAAAAGAAAACGTCTCACGTAAACGAGTAAGTTTTTGGAGGAACGTTTTCAAACTTTATATATGTTGAGGATGATCCAGTTTCTTGATGTTTGTGTGGCGGCAGGTGCACAGCATCCTTAAAGTCTACGTCCTAAGCTAGCTAGTGTGTTTTTTTTGGTTGTGGGGTTGTTGTTGTTGTTTTTTTGTTTTTTTTTGGGGGGGGGGGGAGTTGCAGAATCTATTGCAATGCAGGCTTAATTCTTTGCAGGTAGTAATACTTTTTACTAGACTGACCTACAAATTTCTCATTTTTTACTTTATCAATGGTATGAAAAGTCCCCTTCTTTGCTCTGTCACTTGCACTGAGCTGCTTAATGAGTCTGCTTCCCATTCATTTTCTTTCTTGCAGGATGTACGTGAAGTCCGAGTACAAAGAGGAGAAGGCACTGCTCTCTCCCACTACTAGCTCCGAGGAAGAGGATGAGCTCGGGCTCCGGAGGCCCCGCCGGGCCCAGGAAGGATCAGAGCCTGGCAGCTTCCAGCCCTCCGATTCCAAGCAAGCTGCCGGAAGGCTGCGAATGGAGAGCAAGCGGCGCCCGGCCCGGGCCCCCCGGGGTCCCAAGAACAGCGAGAACGTGCAGCGCATCAAGAAGAGCCGCCGCGTGAAAGCTAACAACCGCGAGCGGAACCGCATGCACAACTTGAACTCGGCGCTGGACTCGCTGCGGGAGGTGCTGCCTACCTTCCCCGAGGACGCCAAGCTCACCAAGATTGAGACCCTGCGCTTCGCCCACAACTACATCTGGGCGCTGAGCGAGACGCTTCGGCTCGCCGACCAGCTCAGCGGCCTTCCGGCCTCGCTGCTGCCCCCTGGCGGCTTCTTGCAGGACACGATGCTGAGCCCTGGCTCGGCTGACAGCCCACCTTCCTCCTCGGCCTGGAGCTGCACCGCTTCTCCCTCCCCCTCCTACAGCACTTTATCCCCAGCCAGTCCCACCAGCTCAACCTCGGACATAGACTACTGGCAGTCCTATGCGCAGCCCAGGGCCAACGATTTTATTTAGAAACTGCCACCACTGTCAACTAGAGGATGCCAACCTTGATCGCTGCTCTTAGGGTTGCTATATATAAAGTATATATTTTATTCTATTGAATAATAGGTATGGACATGTCAATGACTTGTGCTTGGGGTATTCCAGGTTGGCCTTCACATGAATTTAGCATGAAGGTTTTTAAGCGCTATTTTGGCAAAGCATGGCTTTCTCAGACGGGCAAGAGCGATGCGATTTATTGGGAAATTCAGAGAGGACATCAACTGGCATATGTGGTTATCGCCTTTGTTTTTCCTATAGAGATGTTTTAATCTATGGTACAAAGAAGTGTTTGGCAACATCTGAAGTCTGTTATGGTAATAATATTAGCCTGTGATTTGCAATGAAGCATCTGCTTTCTTCCCATTGCTGGCTTGAAGGATCTGGGAATTTCACTTGTCAAACCAAACTTTCTGTCTGATGTGCACTTTGTTCACTTTCCCAGAATTGTAACAATGCCTTTTTCTATTGTCCTCCTCTCTCTCCCATTTTTTTTAACCATCTGTCTCATATGATTTATAAGGGGAAAAAAAGAGGGTGTTTTGCTTACATGCCGGGTTAGAAGTCATTGTATAATTTGTAGGCTTTGTACCGTGTGAATGCAAGCGTGGAAATTTGTACTGAATTCTCTATCAAAAGGAAAATGTGAAGGAAGAAAATCAGAGGGGAGGACTGTTTTCATGCATTATTTATCTCGACCCTTTAAGGAGACAGAAACTCCTCCATTCTTTCTGCAGCTTAGAACTAAACCAACAGACTGAAAAACCTGAGTAGACACGGAACATTACAAGACATCAGCCACAAAAATGCGTTCACCTCTTATTTATTAGAAAGAGTTCACGAAAAATATGTATTTTTTTGTAAATTTCACAGAGTTTATTCTAGTATGTATTTACAGCAAGAAAGCAATGGAACTTTTCTTAAAATATAAATAAAATATCTAATTTTCTTAACACTTTTGAAGCCTTGTTTCTCACTTTTCGTCTTGGGTGTGTGAGTTTGTGGTAGGAGGTAGGAGTCCTTTCCTAGCCCTGCACGAAATATTTCCAAATTAATTACCCACATTCATGCAGATCATTTTCACCAGCATGGAACGCACAAAAACAATACTTGCTATGCCTACCTACCAATATTTTATGGGACTTTAAACCCACTCACAGAGTTTTGAAAAGAATAAATCTGCCTGCAAACAGCATGCTTAGCAGCTTTGAACTCCCAACACAGTTAACTGACAAGCGCATTCTGAGATAAGTCAAATAATGTTTTCTCATAGTTGTTTGGCAAAGTGCAGAACTATAATATTATAATTAGCACACCTGTTCACTATAAAGAGTCATCCAAACCAACAAAAGTCATAGGTGCTCTATTCCCTCCTGGCATAGACCAGAGTTAACCTTTCAGTATTAAAGCATTTTTGTTGGTTTCGTGTTTTGACAGTAGAGTTCATTGATAAATGGTAGCTACTCCAAAAATGAGCAAGTCTTTAACAAAAAATAAAAAGAAGAAAAGAATATGCGCATTACCAGATATTCCTGTTACCACAAATTGGTCCATAAAGTATCCATAGACATAGAAAACCTCACATATTTACAAAGGAGTTTTTATCTGTGGATCCCATATTACAGTGACCCCTGATGCAGGCGCTTAAGTTCGCCAAAGCACAGTATTGTGTTTTGTCCATGTTATTGTATGTCCTGTTATTGTATGACTGAAATAAACAAGACTTTTCTTCATCTCATTGGCTCTTGTGGAGTGCTCATTGTCTGTTCCCACTGTCTTCTTTGTTGGAAGGCCATTTAGGTCATGATGATCTGGGACAATTATGCAAGGGATCTGTTTATACCTTCTCAGTTTTATGCTTATATGTATACGAGAGGTGTTTGAGATTTAAAATTGGCCTTATTTAGCTGAAATCAATAGTTACACAGATCAACAATCTTAATTAAATACATAAATCCAGTCTGCCTTAAAGTAACTGAAAGTTAGTTAGATACCAACCATCGCCTGCTTCTTTCATCTTTTGCACTTTTGAGAAGGGCTAGTGTCGTCTATGCATCCTTTGTCCTCTCCTCCCCAGTATTTGCAATGGGGAAAAGCCCTTGGAAAGTCCGTAGGTGTCAGTAGATGAGATGATTAAAGATAATTCAGGCAGCAAAGGGACTGCAGCCAGGTTTATTGCTGCTCACTGGATTTTATCTCTGAGACGAGCAATTTCGTGCAGTTGGAATTTTTTTCAGATAAGTTTATTAAATTGCTGATCAGGGATCAACTCGCATAAACCTTCCAAAAAATATTCTAGAGGAGACCTGTTACCAAGGACAAATCAAACTCAATTTCTCCAGCTCTGCATAAAATGCTTGGACCCCCACATAAAAGCAACACTTTGAAATCCCCAAATATTAGCTCTAAATTTAGGAGACTGAAATCATATTCCAAATACATTGCTTAGGCATGAGGTTCATTATTGTCATGATATGCTCAAAACTAAGCCCCTCCAAACCCCACCCCTCAAAAAAAAAAAAAAAAACATAAATACTTTGCCTGGCCAAGTATTTATGATTTTGGAAAGAAATGTCGTTGGCGGGCAAGGATGCCCAAAAGAAGGACAAGCTTGATTGGGAAAAGTGTTTAATCAGGCTATAAAGATAGACAAGAAGGCAAGATCGAGCAATCGCAATGTCTTCAGTCAGCTCATATGTCTCCTTTGTGCCTTCAGACAATAAGTTGACTGTTTTGAGAAGCACCAAAATACTACATGAAAAAATAAAGGAGAAATATTCCTGTTGGGGGGGAGGAAAAACAAACAAGAACTCTGTAAAGGAGATTTCTCTTCTGATTCTATTCCGCCCCCCTTCCTCCCTCCCCCCAAGCACCGCAGGGCATTACAACGGGAGATCGGTTTAGGCCCTTGAGCCCTTGTCCCAGCACACGAGTCCCCTCTGCATGACACAGGTTAATCCACACCTCGTCAGCTTAGGGAGAAGAGAAAGTGTCAGTGGAAACGCCTCTTCAATATTAAACAGATCCCAGCTCTACTCACTGGCCCATCTGCATGTAGCGAGCGGGCCCAGACAGACAACTCTCTGAACTTCTGAGAGAACGTGTCAAATCAAAACTGTTATCTCTTTTGTATCTTAATATTTAGTTACTCGAGTTGCTCCCACATATATAGCATATAGGACATTTTGCCTGGTTGTAATAATATATTTACAATGATAGCATCATTGTGGTACAGTGGTTAAAGCTACAGCCTCAGCACCCTGAGGTTGTGGGTTCAAACCCATGCTGCTCATTTAGACCCTGGGCAAGTCACTTAATCTCCCCCCCCCCCCATTGCCCTAGGTCAGGGGTCTCAAAGTCCCTCCTTGAGGGCCGCAATACAGTCGGGATTTCAGGATTTCCCCAATGAATATGCATGAGATCTAAGTGCATGCACTGCTTTCAATGCATATTCATTGGGGAAATCCTGAAAACCCGACTGGATTGCGGCCCTCAAGGAGGGACTTTGAGACCCCTGCCCTAGGTACATTAGATAGATTGTGAGCCTGCCGGGACAGATAGGGAAAAATTAATGTAAACCATTCTGACCTCCCTTGGGAGAACGGTATAGAAAATTGAATGAATAAATAAATAAATAAAAATCACAGTACCACTGGAATAGTAAGCTATAATCAAGCATTACTAAAAAAAAGTAAAACTAAAAGGGGTGGAAGAGATCGAAACATGACAGCAGATAAAGGCCAAACGGCCCATCCGCAGTGGTAGAGCAAACAATAAGATACTTTTTCTAGCAGTTCAAAACTAACACAGTATTGTTGCTATTAATATCGCCTGACTGAGGAGATATTACTTCCAGAGGACATAAGGATGCTTAAATATCTTCAAGCCTTTTCCTCCTCTGCCACTATTATGAAAGCACTACTATGTGCCTGTGTCTGAGGTGCTGAAAGCCATCTCAGAATAGGACGTATAAAACAGGTGTGGCCCTGATTAGATAGTTTTTCTGGTTTGTTACACATACGAGGGGCCGCTGAAATATTCTCAGCCCAACCAACCAAGTTGAGGCAGTCTCCATCGAGGGCTATACACTGGGTCCTGTAATTTATCACTTTTTTCATTCCATCTTTTTCCGAAGGAACGAAAAAAAAAAAAAAAAAAAATGGAAAATGGCCATCGATGGAGACCGCACCAACTTTGTTGGTTGGGCTGAGATCTTTTCAGTGACCCCTCCTATGTAAGACAAACCAGGAAAACTTTCTAATCAAGGCCATACCTTCTGTTTTATACATCTTATTCTTTTCTGGTTTGTTATAGCACATGGCACTTTAAACAGCACCATAATAGCACTCCAGCACATTATACAACAATTTTTTGCACTATTTGCACTAGTTGCACAATCCATTAACGCTGCTATTGACTTTTATATTCGTTCCGCCATTTTTGTCGTAGATGGCTGGAACTTAAAGAAGACAACATGAATTGTTTCAGCGTTATTGGAAACTGAATCAATATATTGCTGTGAATGATAAGCGTTTGCTTTTAACGTGTAAGCTTGATAACTTAATAAAGAGCTGTGATTCAATAAATAATATTGTTATATGACAAACCAGAAAAGCGATATGAGAATACAAATCAAAGAAAAAATGTTTAAGTGAAGAAACCAGTCAGTTGATATTTTTAGAATTGCTATTTTATAATAGTAGACCTGTAATGTCGATGAATGACTAGAAAAGATATGAACTTAAAAGAACAGCTCATTTCATTTTAAACTCTTGGCTTATCATATCCCTTAAATCAAAATGTATCTTGGCATCATCAGGTTAATAAGAGCATGGGACACCTGCATGAAGGGGGAACTATCAAAAATGTGAATGTGTAAATTAAATAAAGTCTGCAGACCACGAATCTACCAAATGTGATAAGATCTTCCGAGCATGAAGTCCAGCCAGTGAAATACTGAGTAATAAAATAAAACGTGTGGAAATAGAATTAGTGAAATTAGGTTACACCAATAAGACGCACAGGGCTTCTTCTGCCTTCAGCCTTGGGCGAAAAAGTGCTAGTTGGACTGATCTATTGTTTCCCGCCATGGCAGGGGGTTTATTGTGCGATAAATAATGCCTTAAAAAAGTGGATTTTTGCATAATCACTGCTTTGAAGTGCCTAGCAATCTATCGCTGTGCCCCCAAATCTGCCATTGGCCAGGAGCTGCAAAAAGCTTCAAATCTTTCACTACACAGATCGTGTGGGGCAAATCGTCATAAAAAGCTTTTGGATTTTTTTAAAGGTCCCTTTTAATGATTAAGCTCGAAGAATGCGACAAAAAAAGTAACTAAATTTCTTTAAGCAAAGAACCAGTTCCTTCAGTTTCTCGGTCCTGTGAAATTTCACATCCTAGTTCATATACTTTCTTAGGACAAACTCAAATATTTTACAAGTACGTGGCCCTGGTCAAAAGTTCTAGAAACCATGCAGAATCGGTGCTAATCCCCAAACTGTGTGAGAACAATTTGTTTTTGGTTTCTTTTTTAGTTCAATAAATTTTTATTAATTATTACAATAATTAAAATATATATGTAAACATTTCCCAATGACATTATATTATATTTTATTTTCCTCTTTCTCTCGCAGAACAGATAGGCAGAGTGCTTGGAGCATCTGATTATTAGAAATAAGTTGATAGAATGAGAACCAGCTTAACCAGTGTTAAAAAGCCTGCCTTCCCTACGGACTTCGAGAATCATGGACCCTGAGCCTACTCATCTGGAAAGGAGGCGTGCATTCTTGCAAGGTAATTTGTGTTGGGGAGAAGATTGGTCCCTCTGCCATAAGCGCCATTATTTCAAAATGATTGGAATGCCAGGTACAATAAAAATTAACCTTCCCTGGCCACAAATAAAGGAACTTGCTCAATATGGGAGTTCTAAGCACCCACAGAGCTGGCTCCAGGGTCCGCTGCCTTGTGTTAAAGGGAGCTTCCAAGGAAGTGGATGAGACCTGATCCTGCTGGTGTTCATTACACTGGAGGGGTGTATTTTTCTCCGCAAAACAAAATGGAGGTAAAGGTTCAGGTCAGCTTCCTGGTTTCGCTTGCATTCCCTACTCAGTCAGCCATTCAGCTATTAAAGGAAATGGCTATTTGTATTGACTGTAAACACAATTTAGGAAAAGCTGCTCTGTGCATAGTAGGACTGGAATTACTATCGACCTACGAGGGGCCGCTGAAAAGTCCTCAGCCCAACGAAGAAGAGTCATGAAACTTATAAGTCATTCCACGCTTTTCTTGACACTTTTCATTTCAATGATATGATATAAAACGAAAAGTGTAGAATAACTTGTAAGTTTCATGGCTCCACATCATTCTCTTCTTGGTTGGGCTGAGAACTTTTCAGTGGTCCCTCGTACACCCTAAACTACATTCACCCCCTCCCCCAAAAGATGATTTTCAAAATGGCCTTTTCGAGGGGTGGGGAAGAGATGTTCTTAAGACTACTCCCAGCTTGCTGTTGTTTAGAGCAGAGAAATGCTGGTACAGTTCACTCGGATGCAAAAGTCAGGAGGGGGGATATTTATTTTCAATGCCCAAAAAGCATTGGCGCAAAATTTTCAGGAACAAAACAGTCACATATGTTTGAAAAAAATATCTACATGACTCCCCCCCCCCCCCAGACATATGTCTGTTTTGATTGATCATAGGAAATTTCCGCAGGTTCTGTAGCTCGATGTTAAAGATTATCACCACCTATGGCTTTCCAAATACACATCCAGTCATCCTGTTTTGTCTTTTATGGAGCTTTATGTTTGGTTTGGCATTTAAGGGCTCCTTTTTCTAAGGTGCGCTAGCGTTTTTAGCGTGCGCTGCATTGCTGCACTCGCTAACCCTGCACTATGCACCAAGAACTATCGCCAGCTCAATGCTGGCATTAGCGTCTAGCACGCTTGCTAAAACCTCTAGCGCAGCTTAGTAAAAGGAGCCCTAAGTGTCCAAGTGTTATTTTTAGGCTGTTGAATATCTAATCTGATCAGGCTTTACATTTCTAAAGAGCAGCTTCTTGATACTAACAGACAACAAGTTTTAATAAGACATTTTGGTGCTGGAACAGCTAAATGAGTCCAAGTAGAGCAAATGGTGATCAATATTACATACAAAATTGGAAATCATAAGCTATATTTATTGGAAAGGTACTGAAAATGATATATTTCTGTCTATATCATTTGCAATACCTTTCCAATAAATGTAGCTTATGATTTCCAATTTTGTATGTAATATTGATCACCATTTGCTCTACTTGGACCCATTTAGCTGTAGATTCTATAAACATCCTATTTTTCCAAAAAGATATTTACAGGCCGTAGTCTATGCACAAATGTGGTAGTGTTTAATATTTCGTTCTGCTTCCATGCACCGACTTCTAGAAACCGCAACACTTCAATAGATACAGCCACACAAAGAAATATAACCCTTATGACAAACTAGCAATAACATAAAGAGATGACAGCAATAAAACGGCAATTTAAAAAAAAAAAATCTGTAAAATGAAATATATATACAAAACTAGATTGCTGAGCATCCATCGGGCTTTCTCATTTTTGGCAGAAGTTGCAAGATTTATGTGTTACTTGAAAGAAAACTCATGCAAGCCCTTGGGGTTAAGCTTTTGTCACACTGGCACTACTTTCGTTTCTCGTGGCTATTCTTATGCCAAGGAGAGCAATAAACCCCCCTCGAGAGCTACAGAAATGATCCGCTGAGCTCTGACAGTGCGCGGAGGCTTTTATGCCAAAATACAATGCACAAAGGCATCATAAACACGTTTTAAAGGGAAGATGACCTCTCCGAGACAAGGAATTAAGCCTTTATTGCACGAGCTTCCATGGAAACCAAACCAGCGCTTTCTTAGTCAGTTTGAAAATTCAGTTTTTTCTATTTTCCCCTCTCAATTAATGTTCTCATTTTTATACTCATTGAATTAGTTGGGGAAAAAAATGTATTTTTTCTGCATCTTTTTAATATGAGGGTTTTTTTTAGAGTTTATCAAGGAAAAAAAAAGTATTTGGCTTATTGAGAAGCAGATCCAGAAATTGTCTATTTGTCTTTTAAAGAAACATTTTACTGGGAAAAAACAGGAGTGAGGGTGTTAAATATAACACAAAACAATACATTGCTTAATACTGGGGGGGGGGGGGGATGCTCAGCACCCAGTGTGTCCGCTGAGCTAGCAACTATGCCTGACGCAAGACTTCAGCTCAGAAAAAGACCTAGAAGTAGCAAGAAAACCCGGGGGGGGGGGGGGGGGGGGCAGGGGTTAGAGCTTTAGCCTCAGCACTCTGAGGCTATGGGCTCAAATCCCACCCTGCTCCTTGTGACCCTGGGCAGTCACTTAATCCCCAATTGCCCCAGGTACATTAGACAGAGTGTGAGCCCACCAGGACAGATAGGGAAAATGCTTGAGTACCTGAATGTAAACCACATGAAAGTGGTATATAAATGCTTAAATAAATAAAATACACCCCGTGTGAAGATGTTCCGACACTATCGAACATATTCATAAACCTTTCTTTAGAAAAATGTGTCTGTGGGTTTTTTAGGGGGGAATGGGGGCGAGAGTGAGGGAGGCAACCACATTTTAAATCATTTATTGATGTGGATTTAAATAAGTGACTTGGGCTTCCTAGGTCTGCTCTGATCTCCGGTTTGGACAGGAGATTCCCTCTTGCCTGTAGCTGATGCCCCCTTCTTGATGACGCTCACGCGAAACTCGAGTCGAAGGGAGGCTATGGGAGTTTCAAACTTGGGGATTCTTTAATTGAGATTGAAACCTGTTATGAGCACTGGAGTTGAATTAATACTATGCTACCTTCCTTATGTTCATTTGAAGATAAGTGATTTTTTTTCATTGTTTTTTGATTATTAACATTGGATAAGGAAGGTTAAGGGACTGAGAGTGCAATGATGGTCCCTGTTGTACAACCGGCGCTTATACTTTTAATAGTACTTTATGCACGGATCGATTGGTGACTGAGCACTTCACTTATATTAATTAATATTTATTATTATTACGCAGCATTTTATCGCTTTCAATATACATATTGTTTCTCTAACTTGAGGAGTATTTTTATAAAATAGATTTGTTAACACAAGTAATTTCTAATTAACTCCTTAATATTAGTGAGTCTTCCTAGGTTCAGCCTGAAAAGTTATCTCAGGCCAGTGGATTCATCAGTGGGATAGGTAGTTACCTATCCTAATCAAAAGGTGAACTAGAGCAGGAAAGATGATTTTGGAGATAAATAGGGGGGGAGGTTCTAACCTTTTTCATACTGTGTGGGAGCGACAAGGTGATAGAACAGAGTAAAAGTTTGGATCAGAAGTTCTGAGTTCATGGAGTACATAGCCCCTCTCTCTCTTTCTCTCTCTCTGTATTTCTTCTTGCTGTTTTCAAATTTCAAAACAAAGTTGCAAAAACCACCAGTAAAAATAAATGAAAACAAACAAAAAGGGGGATGTGAGGCCATTCAGTGCCAGCCTGGGGATACGAGGAGGGCTCAAGTGGCTGCCGACAGACGATGCGTGCCCTGAATCTTGAAGAGTTCAACAAATAGGAAACTCAAGTGGTTATTCCTGGAGTTTGCAAACTCTGAAAGAAAGCAATGGGCTTGGGCTGACTCCTGCACTTTTGAGCCGCACAAGAATGAGAGGCATCCTGTGCCGAACCTGTTCTGTACAAACAACTGCACACCACAGTTGGTGTTTTAAGTGAAGGTTACCAGATCAATTTACTGAACTGTTATGTAGTCCTGAACCTTCTAATGGGCGGAAAGATTTTATATGTGAACACTAAGGCAGATCTAATTTTTTCCTGCCAAGTACAGGACTATCTGCAGAATAATTGAACTGCTATATTTTGCCTTAAATTCAAGTTATTTGCCCTGATTTATGACTTTGGTCTTAACGCTTGCCCTCCTCTGACTGGAACTCTTTGTCTAGCTAGTATTAATATAGGCAGGAGTGATTTCCACCTCTCATCCCCCCCCCCAATGCAATAATGGCCAGCACACAAAGACTCTATGGGGCTCATAATCAAAATGGAAATACGTCTAAAAACGGCCTAAATTGGCACTTGGACGATCAGTAAGACAAGTCATCCAAGTGCCGATAATCAAACCAGGTTTTAAACGTATCTTAAAACAACTTAGGCCTTTTCAGTGCTGCTGTACGCCCAGAGCTAAAAGGGACATTTTAGGAGGAATGATGAGGGTGGGATTTGGGCGGGACATGGGCTGACCTAGACTTAGTCATACTGCAAGTATAACCGAAAGTTTAACAAGGCTGTCCGGACAGAATTTATACGTAGCAACTTAGGCAATTGAAAATCAGGTCTAAGTGCCCAGAAGTATCCAATGTGACCAGATAACCACTGCAAACACAAAGTACAGTCCCCCACACTCTCCCTCAGTGATCACTGACCCCCCCCCAATAAAAATCATAATAAAAACTTTACATATCCGCCTCCAGAACATCAGCACCTGGCATAGGAAAGCCTAGTAGAGCAGCACAGAGGTGGCTTAAGTAGCCTGGGACTATTGAGGTTATAGACAGTATAGTATAGTATAGTATAGTAGGTTTTGGGGGGGGCTCACCATGACCTATAAGGAAGTTGTGGTGAGATATGTATATGGCACCCTTTTTGTGAAGTTCGCAGCAGTGCCCTGTATGGTGCTTCACTACTGTGTTGCCATTTCTGGGTGTCCAGTTCATCACTTTGCTGGCCCTTCCCATGTCCAAAAGGCCTTGTTCTAGGTGTTTTTGACTTGGATGAATTTTTGGATGAGAATGGGGTATAAAGATAGACAACTTAGCGGTCTAGCCGACCAAACGACTGGACATATACTTAGACGATTTTCGAAAAGAAAGAAATATTTTGGACGTATTTTTCAGGAATGGACTCTAGACACTGCCGACTTTGGGTGACTAGCAACGTAGGCCCAAAATAGACTTAGACGTTTATTTTGATTATGCCCCTTCGCAGGTTATCAAATGCCACAGATTTACACTATTAACACATTTTAACAATGATTAGAACCCTTGCCTCATCAGAACACATTACTCCTGTTCGCCAGTCTGCCCCCATTGCTTCTCCATAAGCTTGGGGTTTAGTTCTTCAAAAATACTCAGGTAATCAATCACCTTGCTTGTCAAGCTGGATCCTTATTCTGCATTTCTGGTTAATCCCCACTCCAAAGTGGTGATGCCTACTATGCCAATCCCTTAGGCTCCTGATATGCCCAACAACCATCCATTCATCCAGGCAACAGTTTTTCCTGGCAAACTGTGATTGTTGTCGTGTTTAGCTCCATCAATAACACTTTCTAGGTTTCAAGGCTTGGGTGATCCTCTATGTTGCAAAATATCAGAGAAGCATAATTTGATGGTGGTTGTTATAAAATAGGTCCTCAAGAGTGCTCACAGGTGGGGTTACACAGTAGCTAATAATGCCCTATTTAAATACAACAGTCACAAAAGTTCTCTCGTAAATCAAACATAGACACGTCATCACTACAGGTATTCCACTGCAGTTGGGCAGGGTTGACTTTGGCGGCCTGGAATAATTTTTAAAATGGCAACAGGGTGCAGCGTGGAGGCCCCTCCCCCTTTCCTCTTCCTCGTCACAACCTGCATGCAACAATCATGCATGCAATAGTCCTCCCTGGGCAGCTGAGGAGAAGAGGGGATGGACATTTGCCACTGTGTTAATGGTGGGGCAAGATTTGCTCTCAGTTCCTTCTCTTGCACTGGTTGAGTTGCTTTATAGTCCTGACACTGTGATTATATCCCCAGAAGTCTTTAAAAAAATTATGCCATCCCCTCACCCTTCCAAGACGTAGGGTCAGATCTGGAGGCTGACCACATTCTTATTGTTCCATACTCTGTGCTACAGTTTTGACACATTCTAGACAAGCCTGAAAAAGTTACTGAAGTAGGAATGGGTAATAAAATTTGCTCACAAGTATTCAGAAAGTTATACAACATAGACCTTATATTACACAAGATGGATACTCGTTTTATCATTACATATTACACTGTAGACCCCAAATAATACAGATTCACTTATAAAGTGGTCAAATTTCTTTGATTTCACATTCAAAATGGCTGCCGGGACCACCCAGCTATTTTGAGATTGGAACCAGAATGGGCAGGTGTGACTGGTGCTTGCACCTGCTCAGAATAGGCCACTAGACTACCAGGGCTTCTAAGTCAGGCCCAGGGAGAACAGCACTTTGATCGGAAAGAGAGGCAGAAAGTAGTTCAGGGGGAGAGTTTTAGTCTCAGCTGAAAACGTACTGGCAGTTTGGCCAAAACCAAAGTACGGCTGAATCCAAATTTTGTTGCCGTAGCTGAAATTGAAACCAGATTCTGTCATTCTCTATCTCCAATCTATGATGCAATCCACTAATACTCATTGATTCTCCTTATATTCCAGCCTGATCTGTTGCTTTACCTAGCTCTCCTTGGATCTTGCGTTTCCATCATCCCCATCCAACCGAAGTTCTTTGTCACCCTGCCTATTCCCAGTTTTTGTACAAATGACTTGTTTGTCTTTGTCAGTTAATTTCAGCCTTCAATCCTCGCCTTTCTCATCTCTCTGAGCAGCAGTGTAGCAAGGAAAGGAGGTGCCCGGGGCAGTAGCACCCGACATCACCATGTTGTGCGTCCCCTGCACTCTTCCCCTCCATCAATGCTCCTCCCCTTCCCTGCCATGCCCCCCCCAGCTTACCTCTTCAGATGATCACTGGCAATGAGAAACATCTCTAACTTGCTGCTCGCGCTGGCTTCAGCTCTCCCTTTGACATTATTTTCTGGTCCTACAACAAGGAAGTGATGTCAGAGGGAGAGCTGATGCTGCTCACTGTCGGGGATCATCTGAAGAGGTAGGTGGGTGGGCAGAGAGGACGAGACATGTCGGCGCTCCTGCCATGATGGTGGTCCCCCCTTCTCACCCCCGCCCTATGCCACTGTGAAATTGGCCCTATGCTTATGCAGATGGAACTTGGGAGGATGACAGCAAAGTATGAGGATAACCTAGCAGCAGCTGTGCTAGCATTGCTGTCCTCCTGTCAAGGACCATCACCACACAGCTGCCGAGTTCCATGAGGGAGACTTTTAAGCTTGTTCTTGATTTGTGACAATTACATTCTGATGCATTATGGGAACTCGCATCATTGATTTCAGGAAGTAGAAACAAGCAAGTCAATATTCAGCTGCCACAGTCAGTATTTTTTATAAACACCGAACACAGTGGTCAAAACATAGCCTAATATTCAATGTCACTGTCCGGATAGGGCAGTGTTATTCAATGCAAGGCATGGGGGCCAATGGCGTCCCACACAAGACTTCTGGGGTGACCCCTATTGCATTTCTAGGATTTTCTCTGCTACCATGCCTCTCTACCTAGGCTCAGGACAGAAAGAAAGAAGTGAACGGAATCAACATGATTGGGTGGGGGGAGACATGCTTGAAGAAACAGAATTTCTTAACAGTCAAAAGAGAACATATTTGGAAATTATCTCAAACTTGAGGATGCCCGTTAATTAAATTTGAAGGTGGGCTGGTTGGGACAGATATCATTGACACTTGCATTCTCAGAATCAAAAAACATACATAGACATCCAAAAAGCATCCTAAATCAGCACTTGGACGTCCTAATCCAAGTGCTGATAATCAAAACTGTCTTTCTGTACGTCTAGTGAGGTGTTCCAGCCTCTGTATGTTCAGAGCACATGATGGGTGAAGACTGTTATGGGTAGGCTTTGGGCAGTCTCAAGGGTGGGTTAGACATGGATGTCTTGCAGTGATAATCAAACATTTTGCAAGACATCCTGGATGGAACTTATACGTTTGGAACTAGACCTGTTTTAGAAGGGTCTAAGTGCCACAAAGGTGCCTTAACTGACCAGATGACCACTGCATGCATCACGGTAAGACACACCCACACTCCCCCAGTGCTCACTAATCCCCTTCCACCACACAAAAACAGCATCTAAAACAGCAGCACCTGGTATAGAGAAGCCTAGTAGAGCTGCACATAGGTGTCTTAAGTAGCCGGTGGGTGTGCTAATGAGCCATAGAGATGAGGACCCAGGCCCATAAGCCACTCTAACCACTATATTTATGGTAGAATGTGTGAGCTCACCCAAAACCTGCCATATAGGTGCCACCTGCATATAGGTGCCAAAACAAGGCCATATAGGTGCCACCTGCAGCCATAAGTGTTGTTTGGGTGATATACAGGATGGTACAGTAGGGTGAGGGGTTTTCTTGGGGGGGAGGCTCACCCTAAATTATAAGGAGGTTATAGTGAGATTATACAGCTGGTACCCTTTACCCTGGTTCACAGCAGTGCCCTCTAAGGTGTCTCATTGCTCTGTCAAGATGGCTGTGTAGCCAGTCCATTATTATGCTGGCCCCACCTACATCCAAATGGGTAGGATTAGGACATTTTCAACTTGGATGTTTTTCTGATTGAAAATGGGGTGGCAGCCTAGATGTCCCAGTGGCCAAGGTGTCTAGGTAGATGATCTTCAAAAATAATTATATTCGGATGTCTAACAGTTTGCCATTCGAAAATGGCCTTTTTTTACCTCCCTTTGGACTTGGATGTTTTTTTCCCGAAAATGCCCCTCATAGTATCCCAGTGATGTAACAAAAGTAGAGTACTTCTGCTATGGGATGTCAGATTGACCATATAGAGTGATATAACTCATAGGTCTGTCAAATCTTCACTCATCCCTATATTTTTTTCTTATTTTGCATATTTAAATACGAGTAGAATAAGTTATGTATTTAAAATAACTTAACTTTTTTTGAATGTGTGTATCTGCTGTTAGATCATACTGCAAATGTTTTTCTCCAGCGTTCAAAAAACGCTTCACTCTGCCAACGCGTTTCGCCACTCTTTATCAAGGCTGGGGACACTAGAGAAAAACACACAAAGTATCTCGGGTTAGAAGTTGTAATACCACTATTCTAAACATCAATATTAAACAGCAACGTACCTGCATAGCTTGATATTACTGTTTAAAGTGCCAATCAGCATCTGAAAGAAGGCCGCGGCGTCCTTGCACTCATTGAAATATCCCTCACCCCTGATGTCATATCCAGAGAATTTTTTAATTAAGATCGACCTGAGCTAACCAATCAGATGTTTCATTGAGCCCCTCCGGGGCCATGGAGTTCAGCATAAACATCCATCGAAGTTCTTTTAAATTGAGATTTCTTTCAACATTACCTCCCTCCCACCCTACTGTAATTACATCTAGTACTCTCCATTTAAGGTCATTTAAAGTATGCCCACATAGCTTCCAATGACATACCAATGGGTAAGCTTCGTTATGAGTATGGACCCGGGACTTATGTTAGGTCAACCGCGTTTTATGGATCTCAGTGTACATCCTATCACTCTATATGGTCAATCTGACATCCCATAGCGGAAGTACTCTGCTTTTGTTACATCACTGGGATGGGTTTTTTTGATTTGCTGATTTTGATTTTTGTACACTTTTTAGTATTTGTGAGGATGCCTCATAGTATCCAGTAGTGTTGTGGCCCTGCAATGGAAGATATTTGGCATCTCTCCTTCAGCTCATTAGACTCCAAAATGGCCCCTGCTTAAAAATTAATGAAGACACACAGCTATTATGCATGTAATTGCCACTATAGAATGCTATTGTAAATCAGCATTATAGGGGAATTTCTATAAACGGTGCTTAAGTTAGGCACAGCTAGGTTGTGTGCAGATTTCGGCTAGGCATCCTTGATAAGGGCTATCAAGGATGCCTAGCCGAAATCTGCACACAACTTAATTTTTCTTAATTAGTTTTTATTGGTGTGGCAATAGACCATGCCATTAAAGACTAAAAAGCAATTAAAATTAAAGTTGTGTATGGAAATCTGCACAGCACCTAGTGTTGCTAAAATTGAGATGCCTACTTGAAAATAGGCACAATATGACAGGCATTGTTAGGTGTCTGTGTTAGGCACTGGTAAATTTAAAAAAAAAAATAAAAAATTAGGATGTCTAAGCCCACTTAAGTGCCTCTAGGCATGATTCTGTAAGTTTACACAAAAGAAGGCTGGACAATCAGCGAAATATAATGAATCAAAATACAATAAGTTTCCTAAAATATTCAGTGTGAGATTTTGGTTAACAATAATATCCTCATTTAGGAAATAAATTTGTCAAACAACGTTGACTTGATTACTTTTTCGAAATGCACCAGTTAAGAAAGCTTTAAGTTAAGACAACATAACTCCACCAATACAATTACCCCACCAGGACTGCTGCTTACTTGCTTGAAATGCAAGAGTCCTATCCAAAAAAGTCTTATATCTGCAGCCAGTAATTTTTGAATAGGCAAACTTACATCATGGGGAGTGTACGGTGCAGTAGTTACAGCTACAGACTCAGCACCCTCAGGTTGTGGGTTTAAATCCCTCACTGCTCCTTGTGACCCTGGGCAAGTCACTTAATCCCCCCATTACCCCAGGTACACTAGTTAGAGTTTGAGCCTGCCAAGACAGATAGGGAAATATGAGAAAGTACCTGAATGTAAACCACTTAGGCTATAAGTGTATGTTTAAATGATTTTTATTATTCCAGCAGTAAGAAGCAAATACAAACTAGTACCATTCAGGAAATAACATTTTCAACAATATAATCAGTTCCCCTCCCCTCCCCTCCCCAAGAATCCATGGCCAGTCCAACAGCTGAGAGTGGGAATAAAATCTTAAAGATTCAAAAGTCTACTGCGAGCACGCGGTGTGAGGTCCTGCCAGAAGTGCTCCCACACCTGACAAAATTTGCGACCCGGGCCAAGAGTCAAGTCTCCCACCATGCGTCTCTCCAGTGTTGTGTGCACTATCATTAGGGATCTCCATTGTGCATATGACGGGAGATCACGGGAGAGCCAGTTGGTGAGGATGGCTTTTTTTCCCATCAAAAGGGCTCTGGAGATAAATGCTGACATTCCCCTGGGTTTGGGCGAGGCTATATTATAAAATCCAAATAACGCCCTCGGAGGCTATAAGTGTATATAACTAAATAAATAAAATAAAAATACATTTCAATGGCCAATGTAAATGTCCACAACTTAGTGTTACAGTTGTACGTGTACCTGTTAGTAAGTGCTGGCCACGTCCCTAACCCACCCATGCCCCTTCCACATCTACACCCCCTTGCAGATATGTGCTATTGAATTTGCAAATTAGTGCAGATTAACTCCAATCACCACCAATTAGTTCTTAGTGCCATTCCACAGCTGATTTATCAATTAAGTTATACACATAGCTGTAGGCATTCTACAACCGGTGCGCCCAATTTTGATTTGTACATTTTTTTGAATGAAGCACCTTATCTCACAGTATCCCTTAGTTTTTATACATCAGTCAGTGCTTACAGTTAGGTAGAAGGAAGATGTTGCAGTTACCTGCTGCTAATTCCTATGATTCGGCTGAGACGAAGTACCAGGCATTTAGGGCTCCTTTTAAGAAGTGCGTTAGCGGCTTTAGCATGCGCAACTTATAATCATGCGCTAACCCCCGTGCTGGCTGAAAAACTACCGCATGCTCAAGAGGAGGCGGTAGCGGCTAGCACGGTCGGTGGTTTAGCGTGCGCTATTACGCTAGCGTGGCTTTGTAAAAGGAGCCCTTAGTCTCTGTGGTCAGTTTGGCTGGAATGATTTGCCAATTGTAGTCAGAACTTTGATGGATTATCTTACTTTTAGAAAGCAGGTGAAAAAAGATCTTGTTTTCTCAAGCACTGAGGGGCTGATTCTATGAAGGGCGCCTAAAGTTAGGGACCTAACTTAATTGGCAAAATACCCTTAATAACCTCAATATAATTGTGGAAAAGAATTTAATTGGGTGATAGGCATTTCTATGGGTGGAAAATGACTTAGGCACCGCCAGTGGCGTAGCAAGCATATGTGACATCCGTGGCCCATCATTTTTTTACACCCCCCTCATCTATATGAAAAACATGATTTTTAGTAACAATCCACACATCACACAAGAGCGTACCTAGGAAAAGACAGCATCTTTTATCCTCACCCATTGTAAAACTAAACAAGCCATTTTAGATTTCTTACTATTAAGAAAAACATTCGCAGATCCGGTTGGTTTTATTTTCCTTCAGTAAAAACATGCCGTTATAAAAAATTTTTGGATAGTACCTTGGCATTCCAAGCAAAAGTAATGAATTCATGTTTGAATGCTCTCATTTCCCCATCCCTTACCTATTATCAATTTCGGAAAGATCTTAAAACTTATCTATTTAAACAATACAAAACACAATATTGATTTTATTCTTAAATTTGTTATCGTAGTCAGTTTCTACTATCTTTTGATCATTCGTTTAAATAATTCTACAGACTATTTTTATTTATTTTAGTATAATCAACTTACATTGTGTAATTACTATCTTTTATAGTTTTTATAGGGCTGTATTTTGCTGTTTAGTATTTTATTCTGAACTATGTTATTTTCATTTATAATAATTGTTATATGGCTTTGTATTTCTAATTGCCTAGTGTAATTATTATTGTGTAAACCGCCATGAACTAATGGTTTGGCGGTATATAAAAATAAACTATTATTATTATAAACTAGTACAGATTGATCCTGTACAATCAATGCTAACAGAGAGCCATGTCTTTCGTACACACAGAACACAGAAAACACCTTTGCCCAGTATGGAATATGTAATCATAAACTAACCCCCTCCCCTTTTATAAAACCGTAGCGCAGTTTGTAGCACTGGCCAAGGCGGTAACAACTACGAGTGTCGGAGCTATTACTACCGCAACCGGCGCTAAAAACCGTGCTATAGTTTTGTAAAAAGGGGGAGGGGGCGTAAAATAGAAATATGTAGACAAAAGTTAAACTGAACCACCAAGGAGCTGGACTCTGCATACAATGCAACACCACAGAAACAGTGATGCATGTCCCCTAATATTGTGCAAAATATAAAGATAGCAAATGTAAATTTGAAAAAACAGAGAAATAGCAATCATCAATTTACAAATTAAGAAATAACCCCCCCCCCTCCTTTATGAAGCTGCGTTAGGGTTTTTTATTGCAGGTTGCAGTGGTAAAAGCTCCGACGCTCATATGAATTCTATGAGCATCGGAGATTTTACTGCCATGGCCAGCGATAAAAACCCCTAACATGGCTTCATAACCACCCCCATCCCCCTTTATGAAGCCACGTTAGCCTTTTTTATCTCCATTCTTGGAAGTAAAAGCTCCAGTGCTCATAGAATTCCTATGAGCGTCGGAGCTAATATTGTCCCAGATTCACAAAAGGGGGCCAAAAGGGGGGAATATAAAACTAAAATGAAAAATAAGATAATACCATTTTATTGGATGAAACATTTTTCAATTAGCTTTCAGAGGCCAAAACCTCTTTTCTCAGGTAAGTAAAGTATACTGCTGTTACGGTATCCTGTCCTGACCTAAGGAAGGGGGTTTTGGTCTCTCAGTCAGAAATGTATTACAATTAGTCCAATAAAAGGATCACCATATTTCAATTTTCTATTTGTCACTGGCTGTTGCACTTTATAGGTCACTCAGAGCATTGCGATCTGAGGGGGCAGTACGATTGTCGCTGACAGGTTTCTCAGCAGCGCACTATGAGAGTATTAGGTCCTCTGTTATCTCTTTCATAGGAGTAACACTGTGGAATAAGTTGACTGGAACCACTAAGAGCTCTTGTAGATTTTCAGAAGTTTAATAAAATTCTGAAAACCACATTATTTGTAGAAGCATTTCAATAAATGCCCCCTATCCCCCCCCCCCCCCCCCCGATTATGAATGTTTCTGCATTGATACATTGTCGAGTGCTGTAAAATATGGCTGATATGAATGACCTATTTGTATAATATGTGCTTTTGTTTCTTATTTTATATGATTGTTTTTTGTAAAACCACCTAGTTATAGGCAGTTAAGAAAGCTTTTAAATAAATAAATAATAAATATTTATCAACACGGCTACAATACTACTTTATCATAAATAGAATACTTTTTCTACCTTTGTCTTCTCTGATTTCTGCTTTCCTCATCTTCTCTTCACTCTCTTCCTTCCATCCATTGTCTGCCCTCTCTCTGCCCCTTCTATATGGCATCTTCTCTCCTTCTGTGCCTCTTCCAGAAACTATCTGCCTCCCCCTTCCATCTCTCCCTCTACCTCCATTGGTCTGGCATCCATCTTCTTCCCTTTCTTCCCCAATGGTCTGACATCTCTCTCCTCTCCTTCCCTTACTTTTGCCACAACCCCATGGTCAGGCATTTCACTCTCTCCTTTCCTTTCCTTGTCTTCCTTCTCAATTTATTTTCTGCATCTGTCTAGATTAAATTCTTACTACCCAGTTCTCAATTTCCCTTATCACCATGTCTATCTATAGCTTTCATCTCTTTCCCTCACCCCTTCCAGTATTTCACTAACTTTATCCTCTTCCCCCAATCCAGCAGGTGTCCTTTTTTAATTCTTTATTCATTTTTTAATCTTACAACAAGTGTACAAATAATAAAACATTTAAAATTAAATACATCACTTGAATTTCTTTCTAGTCTAACATCAAATAAATAAATTTATTCCCTTCCCACCCACCCTTTCCTTTAGCATTCAATCAAAAATATACAAATATAAATATTCTTTACTATTGATTAAACCTACAGTAAAACTTTAATTCACCTTCCTCTCCCCATTTGCAAATATACTTTCAATAGAAAATGGTGTCTACTCATTACAGTAAGTCGTCAATGGCCCCCAGATCTTTTTAAATTTATTATAATACCCTTTTTGAATAGCATGTGTCCTTTTTTATTTATCCCCTCCTTTTATCACGTGCCCTCTTTTTCTACCCCTTCCATCCAGCATCTTCTCCTTTCTGTCCACTTCCATCCAGCATTTTCCCCCTCTTTCCACTTCCATTGTCTGCTCCCCTCTTTCTCTCCTCTCCACTTCCTTCCTGCATCTGATCCCCTCTTTCTCTCTCTTCTCCCCACGTCCATCCAGCATAGGCTTCCCTTACCCTACACTATTATCCAATGTCTGCACTTTTTGTCTCTCCATCCACCTCTCTTCCATTAGCATCTGTCCCCTTTCTTTCCCTCCAACCCAATTCCATCCAGAATCTTTCCTTCTGTCTCTCTATCCTTCTCCCTACACACCAATTCCATCAGCATCTGCCCCCCTTTTCTCCCTCCACCACCCTTCCATTCCAGTCTCCTGCTCCCTTTTCCCTCCCTCCATCCCAATGCCATCCAGTATAGAAACATAGAAAGATGACGGCAGAAAAGGGCCACAGCCCATCAAGTCTGCCCACTCCATTTACCCACCCTATTAAGTCTGAGTGCTAATGACTTAGTATCTTGCCCCTTACCACCCCACCGCTGCTGTATGCTTCTCAAACCAGCAACAGTGGCTGTTAACTTAAATTCAGTCTTCGCGAGATCTTCCTGCACCTTCTCGCAGCTGCCAGCTCTGCTCCAGAACAAGGAAGTGACGTTGGAGGGGGTGGACCAGCAGCCACAGGAGGTGCTGGAAGGTCTCACGATGACTTAATTTAAATTTTACTGCCATTGCTGCTGATTCAGGAAAGCAGCAGTGGCAGAGTAGGGCAGGAGGTTCCGTACTTGATGTGCCAGCCGTGTAGCCTCTTAGAGTGTGCACATGGGGCGGACCGCCTCTCCCTTGGTACGACATTGGGCACCGCTAAGTATGATTCTCCAAAAACTTAGGCACCTGAAATGTAGGCTTTTAAAGCTCTCACCTACATTTCAGGTGCCTACGTATATAAATTTTAAAAGACATTTAAAAGCACATTTCTTTCAACTGGCTTTTTAAAATTGATTAAAAGTTTATCTCTTTCAATTGGCTTTTGAAGAAACGAATAAAGTTTTTAATAAACATAAACATAGATGCCACTAGCCACAATTAAATGGTACTTGTGAGTGACACATGACCGGCACCATTTTATTAGGCACTGGACAATTTAGGCGCCATTTATAGAATCAGCCCCTAAGTGCCTAATTGTCATATGGTTAGGATGTGAATTTTGAAAGTGCCTAATTGTCATATTATCAGATTTTTGTCCGGAGAAACCAGGACACATGGCCCTACCCTGTTCTGCCTCTAGCCATGCCCTGTTCCACCTCCAGTCCCATCCCATTCTGCCTCTAGCCCTGCCCTCACCTCATCTTTGTTTTCCAACCTCTGGGCCACGTCTGGAGAGTCTTCCAGCATGCGCACATGCGTGTGAAGTCCTCTGCGCATTCTTATAGGCCCTCCAGATGCAGCTGGGAGGTCGGGGCTTTCCAATACCCAAACTACCGGGTATTGGAAAGTCCTTCTGGGCACCCAGTTAGTCCTCTAAAAAAAGGACATGTTCAGGTTTCCACGAACATCTGGTAATCACATAAACCTGATGCTATTGGGTTCTGTGGAGAGTGTGGTACAGTGTATTATTACTATTACTATTTACCAGATGTATGCAGCGCTGTACAGTGTCACAAAGAAGACAGTCCCTACTCAAAAGAGCTTACAATCTAAACCGACAAGATAAACAGGATGTCATGGATACAGTTAAGGAGAACGTTTCATTTGCTGACTGGGTTGGTGGGCAGTAGGGAGTAGGGTTATGGATTGAAGGCTATATCAAACAAGTGGGTTTTCAGTCTGCTTTTAAACAAGGAAAGGGGCTTGGCGAACAAACTCGAGTAATTTATTCCAGGTATAGTGGGCAGCTAGATGAAAGGAGCAAAGTCTGGAATTGGCAGTGGAGGAGAAGGGTGCAGCTAAGCGCGGTTTATCTGAGATGTTATTTTGGGATTACTTGTTTTATTTGATATATGTTTTATTTAATATATTTTATTTTTAATGCATGTTTTTCTGCATCTTGCTTAGAACCATGGATATGTGGGCTAGAAATGTTCTTAAATAAATAAGTATAGAATAAAGGGGATGGTGTCCATAGGTGCCAGATCACCCCCAATATTTTTGGCAGCACTGCTGAATCATCAGAGCAGATCTACCCCATTTAGAGTTTCAGGGGAAAGCAGAAAGTAAAAGTATGTCTCCTCAGCTACTGCTCCTGCCTCCCACCACAGGCTTCTGGTTAGATATTCCTTAGCCATCCAGTAAGTTTCAAAGGAGGCAGGACCAGTGGCTTAGGAGGCACCATTGGTCAGACAATCCTTAGCCAGCCAATAGGATGCAGGGGAAAGCAGAACTGAAGGTTGATGTCTCCTAAGTTACTGTTCCTGCTTCCCCCTTCAGCCTATTGGTTAGAGTAATAGGATAATAGTAGGAAGCAGAAGAGAGCAGCAGTGTAGGTCAAAGGGGAAGGAATGAGGAAGTGATAGAGAAGCAGAGAAAGGAAAGAATAGGCACAGGCACTGATAGGTTCTGAGAGAAAAAATGCTGCAGGAAGAGACATGGATTCTGAAAAGGCATGGCAGTAAGAGTTGTTAAAGCACTCTTATGGGGTGAAGAAAGGAATGGAAGTGACAGGAAGGGTGAAACTAGGAAGAAAAACAAAACCAAACCAAGAACAAGTAACAAAAAGATAATTTTTAGATTTTTTTTTTGTGCTGACATTTCAAATCAGCCACTCCCCTCTACTCTTGGAAAAACTTTGCAACCACCTCCCAGGTCTCAGCTCAGCTCCTTGAGCTGGATACTTATTCCTTGGTTACCAAAGCAATATCCTTCAGGCAGCCCAGAACACAGTAGCTTGGTATGAGTGCATGCTCCTATGTCCTGTTCTGCTCAGCATGTAATATTTGAGGTTTCAAACTATGATCCTTGCTGGGCTTCCAAAGCTCAGGGTGAGCATGTAACAAAGAATCTGATGTGGACTCTGTAGGCAGAAAGGTAGCCATTGGTCTGAAATCTGTGAGTGCCAGGGTAAGTGTTGCAGTGTAAAAGGGGATGAGGAGCCAGTCCCAGAAAACAGGAGCGAGGGAGATTAGACAAGGAAGAAGTGGGAATCAATAAATGAATGGGTGAGCCAAACCTGCATAGAATGGAAACTCGCTAGGGAAAAGTGCATGAGGGGAATCACTTCACCTTGAGTATTATGTGCAATACTGGTCACTGCATCTCAAAAAAGAAAAGGTTCAAAAGAAGGGCAACCAAAATTATAAAGGAGATGGAACTCCTCTTATATGAAGAAAGACTAAAAAGGTTAGGGCTCTTCAGCTTGGAAAAAAGAGACAAAGCTAAGGGGACATATGATTGAGGTCTACAAAATCCTAAATGGTATAGAACAGGTATAAGCGGATCAATTCCCCTTTCTAAAAGTACAAAGACATGGGGACACTCAATGAAATAACATGGAAATAAATTTTCACTTACATTCCCCCCCCCCCTTCTTTTACAAAACCAAAATAGTGAAGATGGAAGAAGTGCCTTTAACCACTGAGCCACGGGAGCTTTCTTTTAAGCAGGGGTTCCTACCATGTGAGATGATAACTTAGGCGATCATAGCCATCTCAGGGTAAAAATAAGTTTTCCTTTGAACTCTGGAAACAACAGAGTGCAAATGTAAATGGCAAAGTCCACAATCCATACTCTCTTATGAGACCAAAAAGAAGCTATTAAGGGGGGGGGGATTTGAACCTTTGACCTGTGGAAGATGGAAGAAATGCCTTTAACTACAGCCACAGGAGCTTCCATTTAGGCAGGGGCTCTTTTTTTTTTTTTAGAGACAGTCTACCATCTAGGTGCATATTGATGATGTCAAGATTGTGCATCAGATATGTCCACTTGCTCTGAACCACAGCTATTGTGAGTAGGGTTTCTCTTATTTCCTTAAACTTTAGGAATGAGGTTTGGTATGCAATATATTTTTTCATGTGCTTTGCTTGTGTAATGCATTATTAAATATCTTATTACCTTAATATCAAACTGGAATATTCTTTATCCCCCCAAAACAAAACCCATACCACTATATCTGGACACCTCCAGCATGCCTAACCCATGTATAACTCGCGCCTAGCTAGCTTCCAACTCACACCCAAAAAGTAGATCTGGTTTTGCAACGCCTACATTTTAGGCGAGATTGACACGTTAGGATGCTGAGCACCGTACGATTCTTTAACTGGACGTCCATATTAAAACCACACTCACGCCTATCCTGTTAGGCGCTGCTTTTTCTGATGGGCATCTATGAAATTGTAGATGCCTATTTGTGAATCACGCACAGCCTTTGGATGTCTAACTTTCAATTATTGCTTGTTAAAGTCATTAATTGGGCTTATTATTCAATTTATTTGGACGCCTAAGTAATTTGATGTCCACGTTGTTGATGCCTAGCTTTAGGCGTCCTTTACAGAATTTGCGCTATAATGTACATAAATCTATCTATATTTCTATATCTGGAAGATTAAAAAATGGTCTATTGCCCTTAAAATATTTACCTTAGTTGTTGTTTTTTTTGTATGTTAATTACTGCTGGAAGCAAATTATTAAGGTTAGCCTGAGCAGCATTTTTTTCTTCTAGCAGTTCCCTTCATTAATTTCCCTCGCTGGATTTGCTGTTAATAGCTGCCTGGTCCCAGCCAACTCAATGCAGCATCTGTGCCAGTGAGCTAAAAATAAAAACAAGAAAGAGAAATGTGACGCTGTTTGGGAGAAGCTGTTTACAAATCAATCTGGATTAGGCTGATGGCTTAGGCTTGGGGAGAAGAGCTGTGAACCCCTCCCCCCTTCCTCCCCCCCTGGTATGGCAGTGCATCTAACTCCCGTGGTCTGATCTCACCTCTAAACAAGCACATAAATTTAGCTCACAACAAATTGGCAATGCCACCATAGCAAAAATAAAGCCATGTATTCTGAGACAAAAAATAATAATTATAAGATGAGCTCTTGGCATGTTAATGAACTGTAACTGAACCTGATCTCTCTGTATGGGAAACTGCCATAATATTTTCAGTGGATGCAAGGAAGAGGTCTTCCGAGACCTTCAACGTAAGCCACCAGAGGGCACACAGCCAGTGGTTAACGGAAATTAAATGAATAAGGAGAGAATTTTGGAGGGATCTAGCAGACCTTAGGGCTGCATGAATACAATGTTCCCTCTGCTTCTTGTTCTTCGCTGACCACAGAGGAACCTTCGTTTGCAATCATGCTGTTGACTGAGTCTAAGGTCTGCCCTTTACAGCTGCTAAACTCTTTAACAACTCATTCACCCCCACCCATACCTTCTTGTGCAGAGAGGCTCAGATGAGATTTCATTACCACCTCTGATTAAAATCTGAGATGGCAAACCGAAGTGGAATGTGATTGCCCATTTCCTCCTAATAACAGATTTATGGCAGAATTCATACATGTTGGAAAACTGTATACAGTAACTTCCATCCTCAAGGTTTCAGGCTCTCTTTACAGTTCTTTCAATCATCTGTGTGTTGAATATTATTCTCATCCTGTTCACTTGTCTGTTCAATGCTTTCGGAGAACTCCTTTGTAATTGTCAGACTGTTTTTTTTCTTGTGGAAAAGCTGTGTATTAGACTGAGTTTAATCTGTTCAAACAGTTTGTAGTTTCAGAGGCGTACACAACAGTGTATTTTTGTCGAAGTACGACACTAACAAAGATGACAGTACTTTATTTAGAAGGAAAGATCGGCAGCAAGTTGCAACTATCAATCTTTATTTTCTTTTATTAACCCTTTCATTTCCTTATTCCCAGGATGATTCATTCTACTAGTTAGTGGATTGTTGCTATTATATACTGAGATGTTTCCTATAATATCATTCTTGTATTGTTGTTATATCAATATGACTCTTTGTATAATATAATATGCATTATATCTCTGCTGTATTCATCTCATATTCATCAGAGGCTGTAATATTATATTCCACTGGTTTCACACTTGTATTTCATTTCAAAAATTTCCAATAAAAATACCTTGACAAAAAAAAAAAAAAAAAAAAGTGGAGCTGATAAACTCCCAAAACCAAGTTTATTACATAACGTAAACCAATCATTAGAAACTCAATGAAGAAAAACAAGCCGATGAACTATACAAAAAGGTCTATTTGGTGTACTGAACAACAACAATGAATAAGATAAGCTGGCAACCTGTGTATAGCAATGGTTTGTTGACAGGTAGTGCAGTGTAAGATGACAACTGATGGTGCTGATATAACCAGCAATAACAATAAGCAGGAACAGCAAATCCAGTGTGCCAAGCCAACTAGCAGACAGTAGCATGGAAAATGACGATGAGAGAAACAAGAGACCCTATACGGTCTGTGTTTCAGCAGATATGATGGACTTCATGAGGGTTCCTATAGAAATGTATGTAAGAATGTAGAAGTTATGATGATGAGTTAGACTGTTATGGAAAAAAATAATAAGCGAAGTAATGTGAAATCGAATAATCATTAAAACAACCAAGTGAGTCAATAAAAGTGAAATCAAATATGATAATATAAAATTAGAAATGGTATATAATAAAATAAATAGAAGTGAGGAGGTGAATCGTGGTCAAGCTCACACCTATGTTTTAAATTTAATAGCAACGTTATGTTTTAACAGTTGTTTACTGTTATACTAGAACTGTCTTTTGGTAAGTCTTTCATATAAGTCCCATCTTTAAAGGTGATTAAATTTATTTGCTTTAAAAAAAAAAAAAAAAAAAAAATCTGTTTTCTATCCAAAGAAAATAAGACTCCTGATGCAAGCCATAGGGCCAAAACATGTACATGTCGAGTTTTTGAATTAAAGAATACATTTGACTGTGAAATTGGAGAATAAAGCATCTGAACACATTTGGTCACTTTTGCTGTTTTCAGTCATCTTGAGAAGGTAGTATCTCCTGGTGGGGTTTTTTTTGCTGTTGTTTGCTGTCAATTAGATTTTTTTTCTTAAATTTAAAATTTTTTTATTTCATTTAGAACTACGCGGTTTACATCATTTACATACATAATTTTAAAACCAAAACATGATAAAATAAACCATTTAATTTGACCAAAACATTATTAACATTTCATAGGTTCAACAACAGGATGTGGCAAACAAGATGCATTTCCATAGTAAGCCATTAGGTGTTGCACAGGAGTCCACTGCAGACAGATGTACAAAAATGCAGGCTAAATTTATTGAAACAAATTTGTAAATGCGATTAGTGTTACCACCTACAACAAGAAGTATGAGATGTTTACAACAGGAAGTAAGAGATGTTTACAACAAGATACATACAATGAGTGTATGAGATGTAAGGGGAACAGAAAAAGTACTTTCTGGGATACAAATTGCAAATGGAAGAGAACCAAGATGGTTTGAATCAAAAGGAAGTATCTAGTCAGAGATTGGGTGCAGGGGAAAACAATTTGGGTGGAATACCTTTACAAATGGGAAGAAGGATGAGTTAATCTAAAATCAAGAGAATTGGGGATTGGGATGTAGGGGCTGTGTTGTCATAGCAGTAACAGAAAACAGATTAGGCAGGTCTCGTGGTCATTATCTACCATAATATTTCAACCTTCTGTAGAAATCATACTTAATCTTGGCATTTGTGCCAGTAGAATAGGACTTATTTCAAAAGGGCTGTGCCAGAGACCACATGCTAAAAAATGTGGCTTATATTGTGAACTGTTTAGTTATAAACAGTATTGAAATTTTTAAAATAAATAAAACAAATAATTAGTAGCCACACTGAATAAGTTCAATACTTTTATTTCTCTTACACAGAGAGAAGTGTAGTAGTAGGCAGTACACTCACAGTGACCTTTCAAGCTATTGTCTGGGCGCCCAATTTCAGGGGCCATTTTTAGAATTTGGGCCAAAAAGGTTACATATGGAAAACCCTTCATAAAATGACCCCATTAAGTTAACATGCAAAAGAGAAGTCCAGAGGGCTATCATAGCAGTGGCTTCCAATTTCCTACATGGAATTTCTCATAGGGAAGTCGCCATCTGTAATCATCAGACCTGCATTCCTTCAAAAGCAATTAAATAGAAAGCATTTAAAGTACACAATGTAACAAACTGGTAAAGCCAAACAGAAAAGCACTTATCTTAATGCAAAAAGAGAACCACCAACAAGATCACATTTCGAGGGATAGCTCTAGTTCAGAATAGTGCAGTTTAAAAATCAGCTTATCTAAACAACAGAAAACAAAATTTGTTTCCCCCCAATTTTATTTTTAGTGTTATAATATTAATAATCATACTTGCAAGTAACAATTTAAATATGCTTAAGCCCTTGAAAGGCTTAAAGAAAATGGTATCCAAACCAATATACAAACACTCATTTCAATTAACCAATCAGAATGTGTCATATGACTGTTGCTCCACCACTCACAATAAAGTTGATCATTCCACTTCTTCACTAAGACCTCCAGGATCAACAGTTTTCAACTGAAGTATTCAATATTGTTCTTGATATGTCAAAAGTTGAATATGGTTGCCACCCAAGCACGAAGCAAGAACATAAACAATGATGAACCACTTGATAGCATCCAATGAATGTGAAGCAGCATGCTAGTGAGTCACCAATGGTGCAACCTCACTTACAGTGTGGATCTGGCATGTTGAATTTATCTGGCCCTTAAATCAGTACCTTTTTGGACTTTTCACATATTTTACAATTACCCCCTTTATGTTCCTAGGTGCTTGAATGTGTCTATAGCCCTTTTCCTTTTCGTGTAAAAATATTGTTCCTAAATCTGTTCTTTAGGAGTTCATATCACAGTTCCTATATATCCCCTCATTTAGTGGGTAAGAGTTTGCCCCAGAGGTTACATAGCTAGGCAAAAACTTAAAAAAAGGGGGGGGGGATTCTGGTGGATAGGAGGAGGCAGGTGGACTAAGGCCCTCATTGCTCAAAGTATAAAAGAATAAACTTTCAAAATTTTAACAGTTCCAAAAGAAATTTCAGTTCATTCCAGAGAATCCTGTTCATAAAACAGCTTTATTAGGTGAAATCCACAAACCAAGTACTGTATTTACAAGATAGCAAAAGAAGAAACAAGCAAAGCTAGAAAGACAATATAAGTAAAGTCCTAATTCCTCTCTCATATTTTTAGATACAAAATAAGATCCATTTTCTTGTCGCCTTATGAGTTCCTTTCAGGGGTTCTATGTAGAATCTCCCTCTGCTTCTTTTCTTCAGGGTCCTGGTCCTGGACCTGGTAGTCCAGACTCCTAGAAATCTCCTGCAGAGATTTTCAAAGAGAACACTTAGCAAAATTCATAATTTCTTCTTCAGCCTTTCAGATAAGTGCTTATAGTGCCAGTGCTGTAGGAAATTCAATTAGAAGATCCTAATTTTAAACTTCTGTTTATTGAAGTGTATGAAGCTTACAACAGAGTGAAACAATTGTGTGATATCAGTCAAATCATCCATTATAGAATCAAATGTAAAATCAAATACAAATATATGGAGGGGCATTTTCAATAGAATGTCTAAGTTTTACTTTGGACTTTTTTTTTTTTTTTTTTATTTCGCTCATCCAGATTTTCTGGCCCTTAGGATGTCTAATTTTTTCAGTTATTTTCGAAAATCAAAACATCCAGAACAAGCCCATTTGGATGTGAGAGGGGCCAGAATTTTAATGGACTGTCCACACAGACATGCCAGCAGAACAGTGGGGCACCTTAGAGGGCACTGCTGTGAACTTCACATAAAGGACGCCAAGTACACGTCACCATAACCCTCTTATAGTGTATGGTGAGCCTTCCAAAACACCCCTAAACCCTTCTATACACAACTGTCTATCACCCTAATAGCCCTTATGGCTATAGGTTTAACCTATAGGGCAGTACAGTAGGTTATGGGTGGGTTTTGTTGGGCTTACACTTTCCACCATAAATGTAGTGGATCCCTCTCTCTATGGCTCTCCACACCGCCCACTAGACTGCTTGCTGCTGTGCTAGGATTTTCTATAATATCTGCAGCTGTCATAGAGGCTGGTTTGTACTGTTTCTTTCACAACTTTGGGGAATGGGAGGGGTCAGAGACCACTGGAGGAGCGTGGGGGAGTCATAGATTCATGCCTCCAGTGGTCATTTAGTCAGTTTGGGTACGTTTTTGGCCCTTATGCGATTTTAAAACAGGTCTAACTCTGAACAGCTAAATGACACCCTGGATGTCTTCAAAAAGGTTTTATTATCCCTGCAAGACATCCATGTCCTAAGGCTGCCCTAATCTCCCCCAAAACACACCTCTAACATGCCCCTTAAGACTTAGATATACTGGAGGGAAAATGGCTTGCAAGACATCTAATGTATGTGTTTCGAAAATCAGCACTTGGATGTTTTGACAATTAAAACACCCCAAGAGCCACTTCATGCTATTTTTTGGATACCTTTCTGTTTAGAAAATAAGCCCCTAGACATAAAGACATTCAAACAATGCTAACATTACTTATTGACTAATAAAGGCAGATGGTGAAAGCTTTGAATGTCGGGGTATCTGACTGATTATTTCCCTTGTCCTGTGGGAGAGAGAAGATTACAAGTATTCAAGAGAAGTGTATGAACCATGGGTTTACCAACTGTGCACTAACTTAGGGCCCCTTTTACAAAGCCACGGTAGTTATTGTCCTGCAGCGAATGTACCAAAACCCTGTAGAAACTGAATGGACTTTGGTGCATTTGCCATGGGAGCATCCCACTGCGGCTTTGTAAAAGGGGCCCTTAAGGAGATGTCGATGGTAAACATTTATAACGCTGAGGAGCCGTGTCCAAAGTGTCTTGTAATTCACCCATTTGATCAATGCCCTATCCTGGTAGATATGTAGCTCGAAAGTGGCAGGGTATTCCCTTGATCCTTCACTTTGCAGAATTTACTGGTTACTTTATTGTAGGCCTCGAGAAATTAAAGCACTTTCAATTTCTTTTTACTTAAAAAAAAAAAATCATACCCTCCTATTGTTCTTACCTCTTATGTCTTCTTTACTATGCTTATTGTAGGTCTCACCACTGCCCTCATGTATAAGTCTGTAATGTCCACGTGTTTATTGTATTTAATAATTGGGACCCCCACTTTTAATTGTAAATCGCTTTGAATTTATGATATTGCGATGCATCAAAATTTTAATAAAACTTGAAACTTTAGTTATTCTTGAGATACAACTGTGATATGGGGGAGGGGGCTGTTGGGAGATCAAAAATTGTAAGATTAAATAATTTAGAGCTAAAAAAACAAATATAAAAACTTTCTCAACTCTTTGGAAAAGCTTTGGTCTATAAATATTTGTTCATCCCTTAATAGGAAGACCTGATAGTTCCATTCTAGGGTTTTTTTTTGTAATATGGTTTCCAGTGTACTATAATTCTATTCTAGAGAGTGAAAATAGTGCATTCCAGAAAAGAGTGCAGTAGGGTGCATTTAGTCTGGGAACATTGAAGACAGGTGGCCTCTAGCTACAAGTCCATTTTAGTCCCTTTTTCTCTAGTGAAATATGTTCTGTGTAATATTTTGAATTTTGTTTCTTGTAGATTGGCATCCTTAACATTTGCATAAAGGTTCTGAAACTGATTCCACATATCATTAGTTGTGATTTTTAAGACCAGATCCTTGGAGCATTCAGATTCCATCCCCTGTAAATCTACATGTATATCTCTGAAAAAAATCCCTACCCAGCCTATAACAAAAGAAGGCTTATCAGATGTGACAGGGAGAATGGTAAAATGTTTTCCAATCAGGGCCTTAACAGCAATTGATTTAAAATGGCAGTGTCATATTTGTTAAGTATTGTAAAAAGTGTGTGGCAGGGATAGTCCATGCATGTTGAAGTTGGGAAAAAGATGAGAAGTGTCCACTCCCAACCTAGAGGATTGCCTCTAGTGTTAACTGCCCTCCTCTATCCTATTCTCTAAAAGTATTCTTAACCATGCCCGGTAAGAACTTCGGATTGCGAGAGATGGTTAACACATGAACCTTTTGCATTGCCATATCCTGTGGATAGCTTGTAGGAGAGGGAGTGCATTCTCCCCTCCCAATCTGTGTATATAAGATAGAAAAGAAGTTGGAGTTCAACTGGCAGTGATGGGGAGGAAAAAGAGGGAGGGAGAGAAATTTAAAAATTGAATATATCTAAAATAATTTTATAAGCAGTCCTAACAAACTCTTACAAAAATGTCAAGGGACCTGACAAGATCTACTTGTAGTAAAACCATGTTGAGTTGGATCCTGCAATCCATTGGATTTTGGCAATTTTCCATTAATGTTCTCACAACTGAGGTCAAACTGAATAGATTATAAACCGATTTAACTACACCTTAGTCATGGTTCTCTATGAACCAAGTTTCTGTGACCACTACTACATCCAAGTCAACCTCTTCTATTACAGTTTCTAGATCCAGAACTTTATTTCCCATACTAAGAGCACCAATACACACAGAGGGGCATAATCGAAAGGAAAGTCTAAGTCCGTTTTTGTCTAAGTCGCAAGTCGTCCAAAGTAAAAAACAGCCCAGGACACATTTTCGAAAAACACGTCCAAAATTTTTTTTGTTTCGAAAGTCATCTAACTATACGTCCTGCTGATCTGATCGTCCAAGTCGCTAAATCGTCCATCTTTATACCACATTTTCGTCCAACTTTTTGTCCAAGTCGAAAACACCTAGAACAAGCCCTGTTGACATGGGAGGGGTTTGCAAAGTGATGGACTGAACACCCAGACATGGCACCTAAATAGTGGGGTACCTTACAGGGCACTGCTGTGAACTTCACAAAAAGGGTGCCATGTCATCATCTCACTACAGCTCCCTTATAGGTCATGGTGAGCCCCCCAAACCACCTCCAGAATCCCCTAGACCCACTTATCTACCACCCCAATAGCCCTTATGGCTGCAAGAGTCACTTATATGCTAGTAAAAAAGGGTTTTGAGGGTGTATAGGGGAGTGCACGTTTCAAAATCAATGCAGTGATTACAGGGGCTTATGGGCATGGGTTCACCTCTCTATGGGTCCCTAACCCACCCCCAAGAAAGTTTAAGATGCCTTTGTGCAGCACAACTAGGTTTTTCTATGCCAGGCTGCCAGGTGATGATGTTCTGGAGGCACAATTTTCAAGTTATGTGATTAATATTTTTATGGGGGTGGGGGGGGTCGGTGATCACTGGGGTAGTGTGTGGGGGTCTGTATTATGTGTTTGCAGTGCTTATCTGGTGACTTTAGGTGGGTTTTTGTGACTTAGACCATGTTTTAAATGGTCTAAGTCACAATGTCCAAGTTTCGTCTATGCTGGGCTGTATAACTTTCAGTTATACATGCAGTACAACTAAGTCTAAGCCTGCCCATGTCCTGCCCAAATCCTGACCTCGACACTCCTCCTGAAATGCCCCGTTTAGCTTTGGTCGTTCAACGGCACTATGAAGGCCTAGGTCGTTTAGAAATACGTCCAAAACCCGTTTTCATTATCAGCACTTGGACATATTTTGACTTGTTCGTCCAAATGCCGACTTAGGCCGGTTTTTGAACATTTTTCTCTTTTGATTATGAGCCACACAGTGTTCCAATTACTTACCTGTTTTATTTCCCCATTTCTATACAGCTTTTAATGTTTTGCTTAAGAAATTTGTCCACCCATTCCACATCCTCTTCAATAGATTAGATAATCTGCTATGGAAGACATTTTGTGATTGGTGGAAACCAACTATGCTCGAAAGCCCTTGGAAAACAACCCTTATGGTCAAGGAAGCTGAAACATTCTCATGGACACCATTCCCGCAGACATGTATTTTTCTTCAGAATTTGAACTTCTTTGCTTCAGCCTTTACATTCATATGGAAGGATTGAGAACACTCTGCATCAAAACAATAAGCAGTACCTACTATATACAATCATGTACACTTCTTCACCACATGATCATTTCTACTTAAATGACTATTTTAGTAATACAGGAGCTCACCAAGAGGGAAGGAAAATCCTCAGATTTTCAACGGGAGTATAATGGAGAAATTGTCCGAGTTCTCTGGCTCAGTCACTGGCATAAAAACTGCCAACAGTAAGTAATTGAAGTTTCATTATGAAAACTTGTTGAAAACCATACCAGAGATTATCTTTACTGCTCTGAAGTTGTGATTTCCTTGACGCAGCGGCAGTATTGGCCACAACACACTGTCAGCGTCGGAAAGCAGTGTGCCTGTTGAAGACCAATTGGGAAACTCTTGTTGACAGTGCTTCCAGCAAGTACTAGAGTCTGTGAAAAACAATGTTATGGTAAATGTCTGAGGGCCCGAGGAAGGTTTTTGAAACTTCTACTGTATGTGGTGGGATGGTTATCAAGACTAAGAATATTATAGTGCCCCTGTATCGCTCCATGGTGCGACCTCATCTGGAGTATTGCGTTCAATTCTGGTCTCCTTATCTTAAGAAAGATATAGCGGCACTAGAAAAGGTTCAGAGAAGAGCGACCAAGATGGTAAAGGGAATGGAACTCCTCTCGTATGAGGAAAGACTAAAACATTTAGGGCTCTTCAGCTTGGAAAAGAGACGGCTGCGTGGAGATATGATTTTAGTCTACAAAATCCTGAGTGGAGTAGAACGGGTACCAGTGGATCGATTTATCACTTCAACAAAAATTACAAAGACTAGGGGTCACTCGATAAAGTTACAGGGAAATACTTTTAAAGCCAGTAAGAGGAAATTTTTTTACTCAGAGAATAGTTAAGCTCTGGAACGCATTGCCAGAGGATGTGGTAAGAGCGGATAGTGTAGCTGATTTTAAGAAAGGTTTGGACAAGTTCCTGGAGGAAAAGTCCATAGTATGTTATTGAGAAAGACATGGGGGAGCCACTGCTTTTCCTGTATCAGTAGCATGGAATATTGATACTCCATAGGTTTTGGCCAGGTACTAGTAACCTGGATTGGCTACCATGAGAATGGGCTACTGGGTTTGATGGACTATTGGTCTGACCCAGTAAGGCTATTCTTATGTGGTGAATGGAGAAAAAAGAAAATAAAGAAAAAAAGCGAATAGGACTGTTTTTGGTATTTTTATAATGTGATTGTGTGTTTAATTAAAGAAATTGCCTGGATTGTTTGAATATTACTTTTTACAATTATTGAAATGTGTTTGGAGCTTCAGAGGGGAGGTTTTTGTGCCAGGGAGCTCGGAGAATGTCTCCATTACACTCCCATTGAAAATCTGAGACGTTTTCTTCCCTCTTGATGAGCTCCTGTATTTCCAAAATTGGCATTTAAGTAGAAATGATCATGTGGTGAAGAAGTGTACATGATTGTATATAGTAGGTACTGCTCATTGTTTTGATACAGAGTATTTTTTATTGATTGTTCTATGCTATCCCAGATGGATGTGAAGGATTGAGAACACTACATTTTGGAAAGACAGAGCAGTTGCTATAATTCATTTCTTGGGTCATTTCATGACTGTCTTCAGAAAACCTCTGTGTGATGTGTATCTATTCTCCTGAATGGTCTGCAGCTTCCATGGCAGCTACATGTCCACTTCTGTACCAGCACATCACTTCAGATTTTTCTCAAAGGGTAAGATGATAATTCTACTTTTTGACTCCTATATTAATATTGCAATGGCGTCCTCCAACGTTTAAGCACTGTCCAAGACATCTGCCCCTTAATTCTATAAATTTGGGTACATAACTCTGTGACTGGCATGCATAATTGTGCGTGCAAGCTATAGAATAGCACCTAACTTAATAATGTGGCCACTAAAGGCTGGATTCTGTATAGGATGCCCAGTCTCAGCAGCTGCCTAAGTGGCTTTTGAGAATCGCACATAGGCATCCTATATAGAATTGCATCTGTACTGCCTAACCACCCTGATTTTCTAACTGGCATCCAAGTCACAGGCACCAGTTAGAGAATCGCGTTGCCACTGAGCTGATCGCCAACTGGAATCTTAGGCCTCCCTCCCAGTGCATTTTGGGATGCCCTGGGCGTGCCCTAAGACTCCAATTGGCTAGATCCCTTAGGCCACTCATAACATAATATCGTGCTTCTTAACCGCGTAACCATAAGTTCAATGCGGTTTACAAAAAATTATAAATGAAAATACAAGGAAAACACAATAGAACTAATTGGCCAGGTATTTTGAGAAGAGATTAGTTTTCAACTGGGTTCTAAAATGTTTGTAAGAACAAGCTGTAAGCAACAACGACTGAAATTTTTTATCATAGGTAGCTGCCTGAAATGCTAGTGTATTATCAAGGAATGTCTTGCTTTTACAACCTGAACGGGTGGAAAAATGAGCAGGGCATGAGATCTTCTACTATGCTTATAAGATGGAGCAGTACCATACAAGACCTTATAACAAAGACAACCCAATTTAGGGTTTTGGCAGGAGGGAGTGGGCATCTCTCCTGCTGGTGATCTGGGGGGGGGGGCAGCAGGAGGGACTGGGCATCCCTCCTGCTGGTGATCTTTGGGGGCGGGGGGAGTTTCTGGCATGAGAAACTGGGCATCTCTCCTGCTGTTGATCTTTGGGGGTGGTGGCAGGAGGAATTGGGCACTCTTCCTGCTGCAGACATTCATGGGGGGGGGCTTCAGGGGTTCCAGCAGGAGGGACTGGGCATCTCTCCTGCTAGCTGACTTTGTGGGGGATGGGTTACCTGCTGCGGCTGCTAAACTGATTGCAGCAGGGAGATCCCCTTGCCACGATCAGCTCAGTGGCAACGCTATTCTCTAACCAGCACCTGTTAAATGGATGCTGGTTAGAGAATCAGGGTGGTTAGGCATGATTCTATATAGGACACCCATATGTGATTCTCAAAAGCTGTTTATGCGGCTGCTGAGTGGGCATCCTATACAGAATCTGGCCCTTAGTGCCCAACTTTGTCATTATAGAATATTGGTTTAGTCCACAATTTTTCAGTGCCTAACCTTTGGCTCCCTTTCTTCAATCTGGTGTATCCAAATTCATTCAATTCTCTTTATATTCTAAAGTTTTACCAGATAGATTTAGGCAAACTGTTGAGGCTGAAAATGTGCCTAATACAAGCATAACCAGCAGTAGAACCCAAGCATAACCCAGAAGTAGAAGTGCTAAATTTGCTATCTCCTTCCCCTTTCTTTCAACAACTTAATGAACTTAGGAAAAAAATTCTCTGACCTTATTGCTATATATTATAGCCAGATATAAGGACCATCAAGCTTTTTCTATAACCAAAAATGAAGGGAGGAAGAGAAGGCAATTGCAGGCATACTTTATAGTCAAGATTTGTCATGAACAGGTTTACAAGAAATGGAACCACTACAACTGAAATCTACTCAGCAACAGAGAAGTTACCAAAACATTTATTTTAAATCACATTTTGCAGCATTCCCATTCAGTAGCCTATCTTTCTTTTGGGTGCTATTGTGTGTGTGTGGTGTATTTTAATACTTATTGAAATCTAACCCTTTTTGTTGCACACACAGCTCTTGTCAAGGCTGCAAAACAAGGTAACATTTAATCTACCCACCAAAACGTGAGTTTTCATGTACCATTTTAATCTGCTAAACCCTACCGTGGAGTACTTTTGTATGAGAAAATGACTCCCCAGTGCAATGGTGGATTGTTGTTTCTCTTTGAAACAACAGCCAAAGCAGTGCATGCCCTGGGGTGACAGCTTGGTGTGCAGTGTGAATCAAAGCAGATCTGACAGCCTGCTTTAAGTTCACCTTACAAAGCTCTAGCGGGTTGCAGGCAACACACTGGCAAGGGTTATGCATATTTAAATCCCTGAATGCATGTAAAACTGGGTAAACGGGACCTTCTATGAACCACAGAGAAGTTTCTTGCCTCTCAGCTCTCCGCACCTAGCAATAACAATGGGGGCAAACATTAACCTGGTAACATCAAAAGAACTGCTTCGAACAGCAAAGAACCCCAAGCCTCCATAGTCTAGAATAATAGCAAGAATACTTAGTTTTCATTAAATTTTATTTCCATATTGACAATCATTTCTTCATAAAGAAAACCTTCTCTACCAATTCTCTTTCTTTTATGAGAATTGGTAGGGAAGGTTTTCTTTATGAAGAAATGATTGTCAATATGGAAATAAAATTTAATGAAAACTAAGTATTCTTGCTATTATTCTAGACTATGGAGGCTTGGGGTTCTTTGCTGTTCGAAGCAGTTCTATTCTATTTTCATACTATTTTCAACCCATTCAAAAACTGGGTTGTTATACTTCTGAATACAGAATGGCATGGGGGACATATTTTTCCCCATCCCCGAAGGAACTCAATTTCCCCATCCCGTCTCTGTGAGTTTTGTCGTTGTCGCTGTCCCTGCCCTATTCTTGTAAGCTCTGCCTTAACCGCACAAGCCTCAAACACTTATGATTTTAAAGTGTTTGAGGCTTGTGCAGATGAGGACAGAGCTGGCAGGAATAAGAAAAGATCTTAACAGGATGGGAAAATGAGTTCCTGCAGAGACGGGGAAAAATTTGTCCCCATGTCATTCTCTACTTCTGAACAATGTCTTCATAAAAGCAGTTAATAAATTCCAATAAATAAATGCATTTGTAAATGCACTTTTGGAGAGAATATACTGTAGTTAGAAATGATTTGTTGTCAAAAGAACAAGAATTGCCATACTCGGACAAATCAAAGGTCCATCAAGCCCAGTATCCTATGTCCAACAGTGGTCAACCCAAGTGCCAAGTACCTAGCTAGATCCCAAGTAGTAAAACAGATTTTCTGCTGATTATCCTAGGAATAAGCAGTGGATTTCCCCAAGCCATCTCAATAATGGCCTATAGACTTCTCTTTTAGAAAATTATCCAAACCTTTTTTAAACCCTCCTAAGCTAACTGATTTCACCACATTCTCCAGCAACAAATACCTGAGTTTAATTACACGTTGTGTGAAGAAATATTTTCTCCTTTGTTTTAAATCTACTACTTAGTAGCTTCATCGCATGCCACCTAGTCCTAGTATTTTTGGAGTGAACAAGCGTTTCATATCTACCCTTCCCACTCCACTCAGTATTTTATAGATCTCTATCATATCACCCCTGAGCCATCTCTTCTCCAATTTGAAGAGACCTAGCCACTTTAGCATTTCCTCATAGGGAATCCGTCCCATCCCTTTTCTAATTCTGCTATATCTTTTTTGAAATTATATGTAAAGAATAGGATGGGATGTATATGTTTGAGTATGTCCTGAATGTATGTATTTTCTACTGTACCCACTTAGGTGTTAAGCGAGAAAGAAATTTTTAATACAAATAAATAAATAAATAAAAAATCTCTCTCTCAAAGATTAGGCCCCCTTGGCAGCTCTCTAAATTGCTTTAGAAATTGGTTGAGTGACAGATGATAGAGCAGGGGTAGGGAACTCCTGTCCTCGAGAGTCGTATTCCAGTCGGGTTTTCAGGATTTCCCCAATGAATATGCATGAGATCTATTTGCATGCACTGCTTTCAATGCAAAACAAAACAAAACAAAAGCAGGACAAGGGAGACAGCACAGAAGATGACCTAACTGGCCGCCATCTTGTTGGAATATTCATTTCTTTCTCTATCTCTACCTCTGTCTTTATATTTTTATCTTTACTTTTCAAAAATTGTTTCTTCAGGTACTTTAGTTAGATTGTGAGCCTTAGGGACAGTTAGGGAATTTCCAAGTACCTATCTTATTTATTTTTATTTATTGTATCTTTTAATGCATCATTTTTGTAAACCGCTTAGAAACCTCACGGTTATTAGTGGTATATAAGAATTAAATTAAATTAATATCTTCGTACGGGATCTGCCTCTGGGACTTCAGGGTAAAATTGCATTTTTTGCCGATGATGCTAAATTATGCATTGTAGTGGGCGGAAGTACCATTCCCCACAGTATGACACAGGACCTACTTTTACTGGAGAAATGGTCTACTATTTGTCAGCTGAGCTTTAATGCCAAGAAGTGTAAAGTTATGCACCTTGGTAGTGGAAACCCTTGCAGAACCTACACTCTGAACGGTGAGACCTTAACTGGAACTGTTACAGAACGGGGCCTGGGAGTAATCATTAGTAAAGATATGAAGGCTGCCAATCAAGTGGAGAAAGCTTCATCCAAGGCTAGACAAATGCTGGGTTGCATCCGGAGTAGTTTCGTCAGCCAAAAGCCCAAAGTGGTGATGCCGCTTTACAGGTCCATGGTGAGACCGCATCTGGAATACTGTGTTCAATTTTGGAGGCCACATTATCGAAAGGATGTGCTGAGAATAGAGTCGGTTCAGAGATTGGCCACTAGGATGGTCTCAGGACTCAAGGATCTCCCATATGAAGAACATTGCAGTTATACTTTCTTGAGGAACGCAGAGAGAGGGGAGACATGATAGAGACGTTCAAATATGTTACTGGCCGTGTGGAGATGGAAGAAGACATCTTTTTCCTTACAGGACCTACGGCGACAAGAGGGCATCCGCTAAAAGTCAGGGGTGGGAGATTTCATGGGGACATTAGGAAGTATTTCTTCACCGAAAGGGTGGTTGATCATTGGAATAATCTTCCACTTCAGGTAGTAGAGGCCAGCAACGTGCTCGATTTTAAGAATAAATGGGATAAACATATGGGTTCACTTCAAGGAAGTGCTTAGGGGGGTGGGTTATTCGAGTGGGCAGACTTGTTGGGCCGTCGGCCCTTTTCTGCCATCATACTCTATGTTTCTGTATTTCATTTGTCATTCCAATTTCCAGATCATTTATAAATATGTTAAATAGCATCAGTTCTAGGACAGATCGCTGTGGCACTCCACTATTTACCTACCTTCATTGAGAAAAATGCCCCTGAACACCAAAGAGGGAGCAGTTAGTTGACAGTTATGCTTCCTGTTAGCAGGTGTAAAAATTGACAGAGAAATGTTTTGAACAATATCTGTATATTCATTGCAAAATAGGAAGAGACACTTATAATTTTAAGGTCTGCCCAAAAGAAACTTCAAATGCTGCAAAATACGGCCATGTACTTGTTTGTAACATAAGAAAAATCAGAGCACATCATCCTTGTTCTAAAACATAAGAACATAAGAATTGCTGCTGCTGGGTTAGACCAGTGGTCCATCACGCCCAGGAGTCTGCTCACGCGGCGGCCCCCAGGTCAAAGACCTGTGCTCTAACTGAGACCAGCCCTACCTGCGTTCGCTCTGGTTCAGCAAGAACGTGTCCAACCTTGTCTTGAATCCCTGGAGCGTATTTTCCCTTATAACAGACTCCGGGAGAGCATTCCAGTTCTCCACCACTCTATGGGTGAAGAAGAACTTCCTTATGTTCGTACGGAATCTTTCCCCTTTTAACTTCAGAGAGTGCCCTCTCGTTCTCTCTACCTTGGAGAGGGTGAACAACCTATATTTATCCACCAAGTCTATTCCCTTCATTATCTTGAATGTTTCGATCATGTCTCCTCTCAGTCTCCTCTTTTCAAGGGAGAACAGGTCCAGCTTCTCTAATCTCTCACTGTACGGCAACTCCCCCAACCCCTTAACCATTTTAGTCGCTCTTCTCTGGACCCTTTCGAGTAGTACCATGTCCATCTTCATGTATGGCGACCAGTGCTGGACGCAGTATTCCAGGTGAGGGCGTACCATATCCCGGCACAGCGGCATGATAACCCTCTCTGATCTGTTCGTGATCCCCTTCTTAATCATTCCTAGCATTCTGTTCGCCCTTTTCGCTGCCGCTGCGCATTGTGCAGACGGCCTCATTGACTTGTCGACCAGTACTCCCAGGTCTCTTTCCTGGGAGGTCTCTCCTAGTACTGCCCCGGGCATCTTGTATTCGTGTGTGGGATTTTTGATACCAACATGCATTACCTTACACTTATCCACATTGAACCTCATTTGCCATGTCGCTGCCCATTTCTCGAGCGTGGTTATGTCACGTTGCAGATTCTCACAATCCCCCTGCGTCCTCACTACTCTGTATAGCTTCGTATCGTCTGCAAATTTAATCACTTCACTCGTCGTACCCATTTCCAGATCGTTTATGAATATGTTGAAGAGCACAGGTCCAAGTACCGAGCCCTGTGGCACCCCACTGGTGACATTCTTCCAGTCCGAGTATTGTCCATTTACCCCCACTCTATGTTTCCTATCTGCTAGCCAGTTTTTAATCCACCTGAGTATTTCACCCTCTATTCCATGGCTCTCAATTTTTCGAAGTAGTCGTTCATGCGGAACCTTGTCAAACGCCTTCTGAAAATCCAGATATACAATGTCGACCGGGTCTCCCTTGTCTGTCTGCTTGTTTACCCCCTCGAAGAAGTGCAGCAAATTTGTCAAGCAAGATCGTCCTTTGCTGAAGCCGTGCTGACTGGTCCTCATCAGTTTGTATCCGTCAAGGTGATCAATGATGCGGTCTTTTATCAGCGCCTCTATCATCTTTCCACTGGTTACCCATTGAATTCCACATTACATTCAAGCTCTGTTGCTTTTATGATCTTCTACTTAAGTACAAGCCTGCTTGTTTGTCAGCTCTTACAATTCCTTGTTCACCTGCTCATATACTCAGATCTCTCAACAACCACTGGCTGGTTTTACCAAGGGTTACCATATTTGCTAAGTCAGAAAAGACATCGCTTGACCCCGCACCTTCCCTGCCCCACCCTACCTCTACCTCCCCCTAAACTGCCCCACCCTACTAGCATAGTCTCTCTCTCTCCAGCCCCCTACCCGGGCCACTCTGGAGCCAGGTCTGGATTTCAAGTCTTCTCTGTCCCTATTACCTTCTTCAGTGCTGCAATTTAAAAATTCCAGGCAGCTGGCAGCGTCAGTGATGTGATCCTTCTGCTATCATCCTGCCCTGGAAGTCTTCACTCTGCAGCGTTCCGCCTACAAGAGAATAGGAAGTGCTACAGAGTGAAGGCTTCCAGGGCAGGCCGACACCAGAAGGATCTTATCACTAAAGCTGCCAGCTGCCTGAAGTTTTTAAATTGCAGCACCGGAGAAGGTATTAAGTACAGGGGAAACTCATGAGAACCAGATCTGACTCCGAGGTGGATACTGGACTGGAGAGAAGAGGCCAAAACCTGGACAAACTCCCTCCAGTCCATGAAACCATCCAGACACCCGAACAGTCTTCTAGAAAGAGGACATGTTTGGATAAATCCAGACATTTAGTAACCCTAATTTTATCAGGTCCCCATTCAGCCCAGCTAGAGAATATGTGACAATGCTTTTTTTATTTATGGCCCCTGCTGTTTGGAACTTACTGTCACTTACTATTAGAGAAGAGTTATCCCAGAAACAGAGAGCTGCTAAGGCTTAATTTTTCCATCAGGTTTATTGTGTGTGGGGGGGGGGAGGGTAGATGACACTTCCTGCAAACTGTTTTACTATAGTTTGGTGTGCATTAATTTGTGGATATTATTTTCCAATTATATTAATGGAGTTCTTCTTTCCTCTCTGTATTCGTTTAGATTGTAAACCGCTTTGACCTGTTAGCTAAAAGCAGTATAGGAAGTCCTGATAAATAAAGCATGACCTTAAGACACACATTGGATGTGTGTGTGATGTGGGTATACTTGCAATCGTGTAAATAGCATCTAACCCTTCTAAAATCACTTCTTATTTAGGGATAATTTATTTATTTGAAAACGTTTGTATGCTGCCTTTCATAGAAGAAAATCAATATGACTCACATTAATTTGAAATGTTAAAACTGTCTGCATTATTACAAAACTATGTGAATTTCTTACCTAGAGACTTTGCACCAAGTTTTCAACCTGACAGTGTGCATCTGTTTTCACTTTGAAACCCATGCAGGGTTTAGACAGACACTTGCATCTCTTTCTTTGCAGCATCTCAATATGGATAAAAGTTTGTACATTGCTCCAATGCACAGATTTGTAGGCACACTGAAAATGGCTATTTTCAGAGAGCTGATTTATGTGGGTAAAACATTTTCTACCAGTTATCAATAATAATAAAATCTTACCCGCGCCACTCTGGAGCCAGGTCTGGATTTCAAGTCTTCTCTGTCCCTATTACCTTCTTCAGTGCCGCAATTTAAAAATTCCAGGCATCTGGCAGCGTCAGTGATGTGATCCTTCTGCTATCATCCTGCCCTGGAAGTCTTCACTCTGTTAAATTGGTGTGATGCTTGCCGCCGTGATTTCTGTTCCATGGCCGTATTCTATTTGGGGCGCATGCGGACACTTGCCGCATGCGCCTTGGCTTCTGACGTCTTCAGGCGCATGCACCGGCTTTCTAACGTCTTCAGGCACATGCGCTGGTAGGCATCTCAACGGCGGTGGCAGTTTGTTATGGTGCACAGGAACGGCAGGAGGGTGTCGTGCGACGCAGGGGGACATCATAAGAGTCGCTGCGGCAGCTTTAAACTAAAAAATAACTTGGGCAAGAGTAAGGGAGCCGGCCAGAAACAAATGCTGCTGCACAGGGAAGTGGGGTGGGGAGAGGGAAATGCTGCTGCTGCACAGGGAAATGGAGGGGGAGGGAGGGAATGCTGCTGCTGCACAGGGAAGTGAGGTGGGGAAGGGAAATGCTGCTGCTGCACAGGGAAGTGGGGGAAAGGGAAAGGGGGCCAGGGAGCGAACTTGCTTTGCTTTGGGGGAGGGGTGTGCAGGGAGGCAGGAAACAATCTTGGTTTGCTTTGGGGGGAGACAGAAGGGAGCCACGGAGAAAAACAAAGAAAGGCAGGCAGGCAGGGGGCCACGGAGAGAGACAGAAAGACAGGCAGGCAGCGCATGAGAACGAAAGACAGCAGGAAGGGAGAGAGACAGAAAGACAGACAGACAAAAGGGGGACAGAGAGAGAGACAGACAGAAAGACAGACAGAGGGAGGGGGGAGAGAGACATAAAGAAAGGAAGAAAGAGACAGGGGCAGTGTGGTTGATCATTGGAACAAGCTTCCAGTGCAGGTGATCGAGGCAGACAGCGTGCCAGACTTTTAAGAATAAATGGGATAGCCATGTGGGATCCCTACGAGGGTCAAGATAAGGAAATTGGGTCATTAGGGCATAGACAGGGGGTGGGTAAGCAGAGTGGGCAGACTTGATGGGCTGTAGCCCTTTTCTGCCGTCATCTTCTATGTTTCTATGGGCAGGGAGAGAGACAGAAACATAGACAAAGGGGGCCAGGGAGAGAGACAGACAGAAAGAAAGAGACAGGGGCAGGGAGAGAGACAGAAAGAAAGACAGACAGACATATATTCTAGCACCCGTTAATATAACGGGCTTAAACACTAGTATGTAAATAATCACCAGCAAATAAAACAAAAATTAATAACACTTTGGAAATAACTAGTCAATCAAACCTAAATAACTTTTTCAAAGTCCTGACAGGTGTGTAAGAAATAAACTCAAAAGGGAGACAGGGAACCCACCACCTGTCTCCCATATAAAAGCTGCTGCCTCCCTTCAAATGGTCCTACAGCTGTCATTCTAACTAGTATGGTGTGAGAACACAACAGCCTGTTGCTGCCCTTGATGACTGCTTCAGTTTCCCCGTCTTGTATCCATAGGGAACTCTGACCAAATACAAGCCTGACTCCTAAGGTAATCCGAAGGGGAGATTGTTCTGCTTGGGGTCAGTTTCACATGCCAGGACAGTAAAATTGCTGCCAACTGAAAACTGTGGTATGAAAGTGGAATAGATGCAGTATTAATTCCTGTTTGGCTCAGAATGGCAGAGTTTTGCTTCCTTTTGTGTTCAGAGAAAAAAAAAATTAGATATTCAGCAAAGAAGTGTGCATCTGTAAACACCCAGCAGATTAACTGTAGCTAATATATTAACCAGTCCATTATATCAATGTCTCACAAACTTTGTCAAGCCATGGCATGCTAAACGTCCTCTAAAATGAGGGCATGTCAGGAGAACCCCAGATACCCATAGCCATGAGTAGAGGCTGATCAGAACCAGTTTTGGTTCCAGTCAAAAACAATCCATGGCCAAAATCCAGATTGAACTGGAACCAAAACTGAAAATGGTGCCTCGCAGGTCTTCCTGGGTCAACCCTTCCCCTCCCCCCCCAACCCATGTAGCATCAATAATTGGGAACTAGCAATCAATTATTGGCACTACTTGGCAACATTCTGAATTTATGCATGCATCTTCCTAGTCATTATATGTGCATAAATTCTTAAGTGCAGATCTAATAAGGGGCATTCCTAAACTTTGCACAGTGTTACAGAATGTGGCAGATCCGTGCTTAATTTAGGTGCAAGAATTTACACTAGGGGGGGTCCTTTTATCATGTTGCGTTAGGGGTTTAAGGCGCTTAATACCGCGCGTTAAACCGCCTGCCGCGCTAGCCGCTAACGCCTGCATTGAGCAAGCATTAGTTTTTTAGCTGGCCGCGGGGGTTAGCACGTGATGAAATGTCCGACACACTAATCCCGCTAGCGCGGCTTGATAAAAGGACCCCTAGGTTTCACTTATGTAAATCCTCGCAGATCCTGGCACTAAGCGCTATTCTATAAATGGTGCCCAACTTAGAGCTGGCTTTGTCCCTGAATATTTGATGCCAGGTCAAGTCCAGGCACTGTTTCAGGCCATTTAATTTGCCTTGAATATTACATAGAAACATGATGGCAGATAAAAGCCAAATGGTCCATACAGTCTGCCCATCTGCAGTAACCATTATCTCTTTCTCTCTCTGTGAGATCCCATGTACCTATTCCAGGCTTTCTTCAATTCAGACATGGTCTCTGTCTCCACCACCTCTTCTGGGAGACTGTTTCATGCATCTACCACCCTTTCCATAAAAAAGTATTTTCTCAGATTACTCCGGAGCCTATCACCTCTTAACTTCATCCTATGCCCTCTCATTGCAGTTTCCTTTCAAATGAAAGAGACTCGACTCATGTGCATTTACATCACGTATTTAAACGTCTCTATCATATCTCCCTTCTCCTGCCTTTCCTCCAAAGTATAAATATTGAGATCTTTAAATCTGTCCCCATACGCCTTATGATGAAGATCATGAACCATTTTAGTAGCCTTCCTCTGGACTGACTCCATCCTTTTTATATGTTTTTGGTGGTGCAGTCTCCAAAATTGTACACAATATTCTAAATGAGGTCTCACCAGAGTCTTATACAGGGCATCAATACCTCCTTTTTCCTACTGGCCATTCCTCTCCCTATGCACTCTAGCATTCCTGGATTTCCTGGTTCTCAGTCCATTGGTTTAATTGCTAGGTTATTTTGTCACTTTTTTTTTTTTTTTTTTTAGTTCAAATATTTTTATTGAATTGGCATAAAATTTAAACAGAGAATATATTAATCAGGGCTACACAGAAATACACATTTATTGTTTATAGGCTCACTTTCATTTTCTTTCCTGAACAGCATTTGACTTCACCTCGATAACTCCAGCACTCTAGTCATCGGACATAATTTTGCAAATTTAAGAGTCTGAAAAAAGCCCTAATTTTTTGCCCATGTCATATCAATATATTGAATGTTAATATAAGGTCTGTGGGACAGAGCTGAATATCCCTCAAGCTGGTTTAAATACATTTTATTTCTTTAAAGAAAAAAATAGCCATTTGTCTAAGTTAGGAATTCTGTAGAATTGAAACGTAATTATTGTACTTTTGTCAGCAGGTAACTAGCTATCAGTACTGGATGACTTTTCATAAGCAACAGTAAATGATCCCTGAGTTTCTCAGAGCATCTGTGAGCTCTTCAGTGTCTTTGGTTGCAGTGGTATATCAATCAGCAGTAGTCTTTCTATCCCATTAAACAGGTTTATATATGGAGGGTCTTGTTAGAGACAAGAGATGGCAGATTTCATTGCATTCCTTGTGTTGGCTGTTAAAAAAGAAGTAAATTCCCTTTTGTCCAAAGTTGGTAGATACATCATTATGCTTGATTGAATGAATCTGTGGATCTGTGAGGTAAATCAAAGCTTCTCCTTTCTTACTTCCTGTCACCCAACCTGCAAAGAAAGTACATTTTCTTCAATAGTAAAAACACTAACTTCAAACTCACACAATCCGTTAAAAATACTTTTTGAAACAAAATTGTAATTATTCTAAATAGGTTGGCTGTTGTTTTTTTTAATCCTACAACATGGAAGATATAATTCAAGTAAGCACTTTCATTCATTTTCAACTTTTCTCACTCTGAATTAATTTATATAAAATGCTTATATGCCCTCTATCCACAAATCTAGTAGCTTACAATAAACATAGGGGCTGATTTTATAAAGGACACCTAAGATTATGTGCCTCTTAGGCCCCTAACTTACCCCCTCCCCCTTTTATCAAGCCACATTAGGTTTTTTATCGCAGGCTGAGGCGATAAAAGCTCTGACACTCATATGAATTCTATGAGCATCAGAACTTTTATTGCCACACCCTACAATTTAAAACCCCAATGAGGCTTGATAAAGCAGGTGGGGGGAGGTGTAATACTATTTGAAAGGGAAGCCAAGAGTATAGATCGCGGAATCCCTACTTACTAACTCCTTAACAAGCCCTTACAATCTACTATGCGGGGACATTAACATCCATCTTGAGCAAACGGACCAACCAGAAATCGCAGACTTTTGGTCTCTGCTCACCCAACTTGGCTTTGCCAAACAACCCCCTATCAAAACCGACCAAAAAGGTCACCAACTAGACCTAGTAACCTTCTCTTCCAAGGAACAGACCACCCCCACATTTTACTGGAAACAAGACAGTTGGTTAGACTCTCTCTGGTCAGATCACCATCTATGCACCTTCTCAATAGGATGCCTACTTAAACCCCCCAAAAACAGCAAAACTAGAAACATCAAAACACACACTAGCAGAGGAAAGATTGACCCAGTGGAATTCTGGTCCCGCTTTGAAACAAACACCATGCAAACTGAAGAAACGGAGAACCTCATGACCTCCTGGATTGAGAACAGTACTAACATACTAAACGAAATTGCCCCATCAAGACTTGCAGAACAAGAACTACAAATCACAAAGGCTGGTTTGACTCAGAACTGCTGCTAGTAAAGAAGAAGCTCAGAAAAGCAGAAAGAGCATGGCAGAAATCAGGAACCCAAGAACACAGACTAACCTGGAGACATAAACTAAAAAATTACAAAAACCTCATTAACGAAAAAAGAAAAAATTTTTACGCCCACAAAATAGGTAACATTAAGACCAACAGCAGTAACCTATTTAAATTGGTTAACGACCTTTACAACATCGATACCTTCACAAATCTATATGAAGAATCCACTCTCACTGCCAACTCCCTTGCAGACTTCTTCAACAACAAGATCCAAAGATTAAGATCAACTTTACCTACCAGGACCAATTCCCTCGAACAGTTTCCCATCCTCCCAGACTCTAATACACCTAACTCAGACCCGGGTATAATTAAACCAGACCCAGGATCCAGAACAAACCTTAACTGGAAACAATTCTCAATAATTGACTGGAAAACCTTTAATACCTACTATAATAAATACAACCACTCCTTCTGCAAATTGGACACATGCCCACCAAATATCATGAAAGCAGCCCCGAGCCACTTCAAAGCAAACATGATGACATGGGTTAACTCCCTATTATCCACAGGAATCTTCCCACCAGAGCAAGGTCACATCATGATTACCCCCATTTTAAAAAACGCAAAAGAATCACCAAACTCCCCATCCAACTACAGACCAATCGCAAGCATCCCCCTTTTCACCAAAATAGCAGAAGGGGTAGTAAAGGTAGAACTCTCCACATATCTAGAAAAATTCAACATCCTAAGCGACTATCAATCTGGCTTTCGCACAGAACACAGCACGGAAACCATATTAGCCACCTTTCTTGACCATCTCCACACGCTTTTTAGTCAGGGCTCTAGTGCATTGATCATACAACTAGACCTAAGCAGTGCCTTCGACCTGGTCGACCACACCATTCTCCTTGAATGTCTGTCACACACTGGTATCTCTGATCAGGTCCTCAACTGGTTTCAGGGGTTCCTAAAAAAATAGATCCTACAAAGTACACCAGAACAACGCTTTCTCATACAGCTGGGAAAACACCTGCGGTGTACCGCAGGGCTCCCCTCTATCCCCCACCCTGTTCAATATCTACCTAGCCTCCCTAGGTAACCTACTACATACCCTCAAGCTCAAATTTTTCATCTATGCAGATGATATCACATTAGTCATCCCTTTTACCAGTTTCTCACCTGAAACACTCGATTACATTACAAATATCCTTAACCAGATTGAGCTCTGGATGCTAGCATTCAGGCGGAAACTAAATTCCGACAAAACAAAATTTTTTCTGGCCTCCCCCAACGACAAAATCAAGGACACCACAATCCAACTGAAAGGAAGGCCTTTCCCCCTTGAAAACACCGTATAAATCCTGGGTGTTACGCTGGACAGACACTTATCCTTAGAAACTCACACCGACCTCAGCATCAGGAAATGCTTCGCGGTACTCTGGAAACTCCGCACCATAAAAAAATACTTCAATGACTCCTCGTTCCGCCTTCTAGTGCAATCTGCCATTCTCAGCATTCTAGACTACTGTAATATTATTTACCTGAACGCCACGAAGAAAACTATCAGGAGACTAAAAGTGATCCAAAACACCGCCGTTCGCCTCATCTATGGCCTAAAGAAATGGGAACATATCACCCCTTTCTACCACCAACTTCACTGGCTGCCTTTCGAATCCAGAGTGCTCTTCAAATTCGCATGCTTCTGCTACAAATCGGTAAACGGCCTCTCGCCAAGATACATCAATCCCCTCTTTAACCTTTACTGCACCAACAAGAAATCCCGCAGAATCCAACTGTTCGCCTACCCCTCGCTAAAGCTCTGTCATCTTAAAAGATTCCTAGACAAAACCTTCGCCTTCCAAGCAGCCAAGATGAACCCATGGATCGCCCAAATGATCCTCGAGGCTCCCACTTACCTCGACTTCAGAAAAACACTCAAAACATATCTATTCAACAAACAAGCCCCGTAACGCCCCCTCTCCGGAATTACCTGGCCACATGCTCGACCCTTTCCCCCCCTTTATTGATCGCTGTCTTCCTGCTCCCCTCCTTCTTCTTCAGCCAAGTTCGGCTAAAGTTGTTGTAAATCCAATAAATTGTGGTAAATCGGCCCGTCCGGCCCTGCCCCCCCCCCCTCTATTGACCTCTTTCCTCCTTCTCTCCTTCCCACTTCCGCTTCTTCAGTCATGTTCGGCTGAAGATGTTGTAAATCCAATACATTGTTTGTAAATCGGCATGTCAATGCGGATCCTAATGTAATTGTTGTGAACCGCCTAGAACTCGATGGGCATGGTGGTATATAAGAATAAAATTATTATTATTATTATTATTTCTAAAGAGACACAATCTAGTATTAACCAAGGATGCTAAAAAGAAGGTATTCATTGAAGCTATGAGGTAGTGATTGTTATAGTCCATTGTCTGATGATTGAGCTGTGTACTTGGACCAGTATAGGTTATAGGATAACTTGGGAACTTATTGGTCAGTTTTCTTGGGTGAATATGGTGTTGAAGAGATGAGTCTTAAGTTTCTTTCGGAAAGTGAGGTAACTTGATTTGGATCTGATGGTTGTGGGAGATTGTTCTAAAGCTTTGTGCCGACATACAGTATATAAACATAGTGTTGTAGGAACGTTTGTGCTTGAGGCCTTTTGTTGAGGGTTAGTTCAAATGACATTTACTAAGATTTCTGTTCAAGGTGGGCCATAAGGGTTTGAATAAGTCTATGAGTTGCGGAATTTCTATAGAGGATGTAGAAGATTATACATGATATCTTGAAGTTTATTCTAGTATTGACGGGTAGCCAATGCAGCTGTTTGAGATAGGTAGATATGGGATCATATTTTTTCATCCTGAAGATGAGCCTGATTGCATTCATTGTAGTTTTGTATTAATTGTAGTTTGTGGGCCAGTGTTGTGTTGATTCCTATGTAGAGAGAGTTGCAATAGTCTAGTTGTGACAGAACTAGCATTTGTACAAGGATGGTGAAGTGTCACTCATGAAAGTAGGGCCTTATGAGTCTCAGCTGTCTCTTGGAGAAGAAGGGTTTCCTCCAGAGATCTGAGACTTGTGGTTCAAGGGATAGGGTTGAGTCTAGTACAGGGGTGGGCAACTCTGGTCTTCGAGGGCCAGAATCCAGTTGGGTTTTCAGGATTTTCTAAATGAATGTGCATTGAAAGCAGTGCATGCAAATAGATCTCATGCATATTCATTGGGGAAATCCTGAAAACCCAACTGGATTCCGGCCCTCGAGGACCAGAGTTGCCCACCCCTGGTCTAGTATGACACCCAGTACTTTGAATGACTCGTCTGTGTATATTTTCTCTCCAGTAGGGAGCATGTTTTTGGGTGCTGTTTGTAGGGGAGTGTGGAACCAGAGGATTTTGGTTTTGGTTGCATTCAGCTTGAGTTGGTTGATTTTGGCCCATGATTGGATCTTAACAGCAATTTTGTTTGCAGCATCTAGGTGGTTGTCTGTTATGGGGATTAGGAGGAAGATGTCATCCGCATATGATAGCAGGCATTCATTGTTGGTGAATGTGATATTACCAAGAAAGCTCATAAAAAGGTTGAACAGTATGGGGGAAGGGGGAAACCCTGGGATACTCTGCAGAAGGCTGCCTCACTGTTGGAGAGAACTCTGTTTTTGCGGACAAGGTATTCTCTGTTCCATAGAAAATCATTGAACCAGGTAAGCATGGTGCCTGCGATTCCTATCTGCAATTTTTCATTAGCGAAACTGGTGGTTTACGGAATCAAAAGCTGCAGATTTGTTGAATTGAAGGAGAGCAGCTTGGTGGCCTGTGCTTAGTATTTGTTTGATTTTAGTGGTAAGGATGAGAAGAAGGAGGTTTTTAAAAAAAAATATTCTTTATTCATTTTATATTTACATCAAGTGTACAGAAAGTAATAACAAATTAACTTAATACATCACTTGAAATGCCACAAATTTTCCTAAAATGAAATTTATTCCCTTCCCACCCACCATTTATTATCATTTAATACATACAATATAATAAAATCATTCATTCTTTTCATAACCAATAATAAAAAGTCAAAAACCCACCCCCCTCCCCATTCTTTCAGTTATGTAGAATCAGGGAAAAATGATAACTATTCTTTACAAAAAATTATCAATGGCTCCCACACATCCTTAAACTTATTTAAATATCCTTTTTGAACAGATAACGCTCAAGAAGAAGGAGTTAAAGTACTGTGCTACGGTCGGAATCCAAACTGAGAGGGGTGAAGACTGGAATATTGTTCCATGTAGTTAGTAAGTTGTTTACATATATGGGTTTCCTGGAGCTTGGTAAGTATGGGAATATCAGCTAAAGACCTGAAGGGTCTACATTTTATGATTTTGGAATGGGTGTGAGAGCTATCTTTCCCATTTCAGCCGGGAGCTGGCCTTGATTTAGATGGTTGTTTAGGAGATTGGTGATCCAGGCAGTGATTGATTCAGGCGCAGTAGTTAACAGGTATAGGGGCAGTTGTTGAGGGAACTGGTGTGGTTGGATAGTTTCTGTAGAAGACTTGCTGTTTCGTTTACTGTTAGTGGTTTAAAAGTGTTCTATATTTGGTCTGCAGTTCAGGGATTGCCTGAGTTGTTTGGAATAATCTGTGTAGCTTCCAGGGTGGGGGCTTGCTCTTTCGACTTCTGCTTGTACCATTTTAATTTTATTGAGGAAGAAGTCTGCGAGGTCTTGAGCAGTTTGTTGAGACTTGAAGTCAAGAGTGCCCTTCTCTGGTGATGCAGCAAGGCTGCGTACAAGGTGGAATAATTTTTTATTGTCAATGGTTTTGTTTTCTATTTCTTGGGTGTAAAAGTTTTTCTTTGCGTCTGAAATTTTAAATTTGTACTTGTTGATTGCTGACCTCCATTTTGTCTTGTGGTCAGGTATCTTGTTCTTCTGTCGTTGTCTTTCTAATCTCTGACAAGTTTGCTTTTCTCTTCTCAGTGTTTCTGTGAACCATGGGGAGGATTTGGAGCCCTTTAACTTGTGGTGGTGTACTAGAAACATAGAACATAGAAATAGACGGCAGATAAGGGCCCACGGCCCATCTAGTCTGCCCACCTTAATGTCCCTCCCCTACCTTTGCCCTGTGAATAGATCCCATGTGCCGATCCCATTTGGCCTTAAAATCAGGCACGCTGCTGGCCTCAATCACCTGTAGTGGAAGACTATTCCAGCGATCAACCACTCTTTCAGTGAAAAATAATTTCCTGGTGTCACCTCGTAGTTTCCCGCCCCTGATTTTCAACGGATGCCCTCTTGTTGTCGTGGGACCCTTGAAAAAGAAGATATCTTCCTCCGCCTCGATGCGGCCCGTAAGATACTTGAACGTCTCGATCATGTCCCCCCTCTCTCTGCGCTCCTCGAGCGAGTATAGCTGTAATTTGTCAAGCCGTTTTTCGTATGGTAGATCCTTGAGTCCCGAGACCATCCGGGTGGCCATTCTTTGCACCGCCTCCAGTCTCAGCACATCCTTGCGATAATGCGGCCTCCAGAATTGCACACAGTATTCCAGGTGGGGCCTCACCATGGATCTATACAATGACATAATGACTTCCGCCTTACGACTGACGAAACCCCTTCGTATGCAGCCCATGATTTGTCTTGCCTTGGATGAAGCCTGCTCCACTTGATTGGCAGACTTCATGTCCTCACTGACGATTACCCCCAAGTCTTGTTCTGCTACCGTTTTTGCTAGGATCTCGCCATTAAGGGTATAAGACTTGCATGGATTCTGGCTGCCCAGGTGCATAACTTTGCATTTTTTGGCATTGAAGTTGATTTGCCATGTCCTAGACCATCGCTCCAATAGGAGTAGGTCGTGCATCATGTTGTCGGGCACTGAATCTTTGTCTGTTGTGCATTTGCCCACTACATTACTCAGTTTGGCGTCATCGGCGAATAATGTTATTTTACCTCGAAGCCCTTCTGCCAAGTCTCTTATAAAGATGTTGAATAGGATTGGGCCCAAGACTGAGCCCTGTGGTACTCCACTAATCACCTCCGTCATTTCGGAGGGGGTGCCGTTCACCACCACCCTTTGGAGCCTACCTCCAAGCCAGCTCCCAACCCATTTCGTCAATGTGTTACCTAATCCTATAGAACTCATCTTGCTCAGTAACCTGCGGTGTGGTACGCTATCGAATGCTTTGCTAAAGTCCAGATACACGATGTCCAGGGACTCCCCAATATCCAGCTTCCCCGTTACCCAGTCAAAGAAGCTGATCAGGTTGGATTGGCAGGATCTCCCCTTAGTAAATCCATGTTGTCGGGGATCCCGTAGATTCTCCTCATCCAGGATCTTATCTAATTCGTGTTTGATTAGAGTTTCCATTAGTTTGCTCACTATCGATGTTAGACTCACTGGTCTGTAGTTTGCTGTCTCCATCTTTGAGCCTTTCTTGTGGAGTGGAATGACGTTAGCCGTCCTCCAGTCCAACGGGACGCTGCCTGTACTAAGGGAGAGGTTGAAGAGCGCGGACAGTGGCTCCGCCAAGACATCACTCAGCTCCCTAAGCACCCTGGGGTGCAGGTTGTCCGGCCCCATTGCTTTGTTAACCTTGAGCTTTGACAGCTCACCGTAGACACTGCTGGGCGTAAACTCAAAGTTACTAAACGGGTCAACTGAGCCAACCCTTGTCTGTAGCTGAGGGCCGAGCCCTGGCGCTTCTCGGGTGAAGACTGAGCAGAAGTATTCATTTAATAGTTGGGCTTTTTCCGAATCCTTTTCCACATAGTCTCCGTCTGGTTTCCTAAGACGTACAATCCCGCCTGAGTTTTTTCTTCTATCACTGATATACCTGAAGAAGGAAAGAGAGTCAAGGGTGTTCGTTGGCATTTCTCTGATCTCTAGGCTCAGAGTAGCATCGACCACAAGAAGGAATAATTAAGATGTGCAAAGCAGCATGGACTGAATGCTTGCTACAAAGGAGCCACCATCTTGAATAAGAAGCCACAAAAATTTAGGTGGCACGTACACACATAAATGCCAATAGTCTAGTGAGTTACATATGTATATGAACACATATGTTCATAAATGACAATAATTCAGCTAAGCACTATTCTATAATTACAAGCCTATATTTTTTGACACATACTTTGCATGTTGGTGTTCACATGGACAGAGTAACAGCAGGGTGCACACTTACACATATGAATTAGAGAATGCTATCGTTTACATGCATATCTCCCCAAACTAGGTATGCCTATTTACATAAGCTCTATGGCCAGTATGTTCAAATGTACAGTATTTACCCAGCTATGCTAGAATTGTAGAAGGAAAAGTAGGCACTTACTTTCCTTAACAGCATAGGCTCTAATAGGTGCCATCTTATTGAATTGCCCTCCTTGGGCCTAGCATATATAAATATAACTCATACTCAGCAGTTAGGTTTTAATGGATGAATACCAATAAAACACTGAAAAGTCTTCACTATCCCTAGTACTCTTTCACCTATCCCTTTGTGTGCCTTGAATTCTCTTCTCTGTTTTTGTGCCTTTTCTGTGCCCACGACCTCTCATCTGGACACTTACCGTATATACTCGAATATAAACCGGGATTTTGGGGCCAAAAAATTATATTCAGGTCAATGCCCCCTCCCAGAATTTTTTAAGGCTGCGGCGGCCAGGTTCTGCCCCTCTCTTCCTCCCTGCCCTATCTTCCTACCTCTGCTGATCTGGTGGAGGTGCAGCGGGTCCTCTGCCGATCGTTGGTGGAAGTGCAGTGGGCAGGAGCAAACTTTCTTAACTCCTGCCCTGCTGCTAACCGATTGCGCAGATCCACTTAGTGTAACCATGGTTACAAAATAAATTTGAAATATGTTATAGTTTACCCAGGGCAGAAGACCTGACAGAAGTTTTTTTTTCTCTAATATTTTAAAGTGAAAAGTTTTTTTGTTGTTAGCCAGCAAAATTAATGCTGTATTTGCCTGACTGACAGTAAGAATTCTAGAATGCTGATGTCTGCCTCAGGTCTGATGATCTCATGTAGAAGTGAGCAATGCTGGTCAGGATTCTAAAACTGCCAGAGAGAGAGAGAGCAGTTGGGTAGTGATCAGTCTGGAAGACAGGTTGGTTTGGGGTTGCTTGAGAATAGTTTAAGATACATCGCGGGTGGAAAAAGTTTAGGGAATTTCAATTATCCATTCTTTTCTATTCGCTATGCAGGCAAACTGGGAAAATCCCTTCTCTTCAGAATCACAGGTCTTTGGAACGACCTTACTACCCTGCTGCGGAACCTGGGCTCCCTCAATTATTCCGCAAGCAACTGAAAACCTGGCTTTTCACTAAAATGTAATTCTATTTCCCCTTACTCTTCTCTTCTATATATAAGTTCATGTAAACCTTTTTTTTTTCCTTCTCTTCCTATATTTTAAGTTCTTGTAAACCGTGCCGAGCTCCACAACATCTGTATATAAACTTAAGGTTTAGTTTAGTTTTCTATGGGTAGTTAGTCAAAAAGTAAAGAAACAAATATAATTTTCAGGGTGATAGGGTTTTGCTTCCTTTGATTGTTTTTAGTTAGGAAGTAGATTAGGAAGTAGCTATTGATTAGAGCTAAATCTCCATGGAGGAAAGAAGAAGCGCTGGTACCCAACGACTGTGTAAATAAAACAACGGAACCCTTTGAGGAAAATTTACATCTGAACTCTGTGAGGATAAAATTATTTGAAAGGACTAAATTCTTTAAGGAAAATTTTATTTGGAATCTTATTCTAAAGTTATTTAGATATATACCTTTTGTTAGAGTTGCAACAATAAACCAACAAGAACTCTTATTCCTTGTATTTTTTATTTAGGGTAATTTTATATTTTATGTTAACTTTTCCCTCTTTTTGTTATAATTCTTACTTTATCTTGTTAAGTAACCTAAGACTAAAGGTTAAGAGAGTGGGAATTGGAAGTCAAAGAGGGTGAGGGGTTACATTAGTCCATTTCAGCGGCACGAGCAGCAGCGTGATTTGTCGCTGCTTCACAGCGCTGTGCAGCTTCCTTACTGGCTCCCGCGAATTCTAGCGAGAATTCTCAGAAGCCAGTAAGGAAGCCGCTCAGCGTCGAGAAGCAGCACCAAATCACGCTGCTGACAGGGGAGGGGAGGATGGAAGGATGCTGGGCACAGAGCCTGACAGGGGAGGATGGAAGGATGCTGGGCGCAGAGCCTGACAGGGGAGGGGAGGATGGAAGAGGGGGCTGGGTGCAGAGCTTGACAGGGCAGGACACTTGAATATTAAGCTGCCCGACTTATATTCGAGTTAACCATTTTTCCTTTTTTGGGGGAAAAAGGGGCTCTTTGACATATATTTGAGTATATATGGTATCTGGATTTGATTCTACTGGATTTCATCTAGCAATGGCACCTGATCTATGAAAACGCTAATACTTACTGACTTTAGTCACCTTTCCCAGAGATGGTCACATACTGTATATGCACTAATAGAGGAAATTGGGGAGGGGGGGGGGAAATCTTGCCATTATTGAAGGAATCATGAATTCTGCACTGTACCAGAAAATTCTAAAACAGAATGTCTGTTCATCTGTCTGTGGCCTGAAGCAAAAGTGTAATTGGTTTTGCAGCAAGATAAATTTGTATTCTGTTGTCTTTTTAAAATTTTATGCATTTCTTATGTTTTATTATCTGATGTATTTCCATTTTAAATTGTATTCTTCACTGTATGATCAGTTTTTATTTGTTGTGAACCGCCTAGAACCATTCCTGGTTAGGCAGTATATAAAAAATAAAATAATTATTATAATGATCCAAAACTCAAATGAAAGTCTACATCTGAGTTGAAACTAAATTAAAGTTTTGGAATGGTCTAATCAAACTCCTGACCTGAACCCACGAGGGATGCTGTGGCAGATCATGAAACGAGCAGTTTATGCAAGAAAACCTATGAAGCCAAGATTCCTCAACAGAGATGTGAAAGACCCGTATCAGATTATAGGAAGCGTTTGGTTGTAATTATTACTGTTAAAGATGATGCAACCTATTATTAAGTTTAGGGGCAGTTACTTTTTCACATTGATGATATGGGTAATTGTTAACTTTGTTCCTTAAATAAATGCAATAATTTAAAAATTGTGTTGTGTGTTTATTCAGATTCTGTGTATTTAACATTGCATTTTGATTAACGATCAGAATCCATTCAGTGTGACATATATGCAATAAAATGGAGGAGGCAGACTTTTTCACATTGCTGTATTTGGGAAGTACATAAAATAATTATTTTGTATAATGGGGCTTAGCTTAAAACAAACAGCTGTTTTCTAAGACACTGTGTAAAAATATAAAAGGGTACCGGAAACATAAAATCCGATTTCTGCTTGAACTTACCTTGCAAATCAACCACAACATCAGTGTGTTTGGAAAACTCATACGTGAAATGTCCAAAGGCCAGTCCATACTTGGTTGCTTCATATTGCGTTCTCACTACTTTGGTGTTATTGGACAATTTTATGAATTCCCCAAGAATGTAAGGTTCCAGGCTTAAACATCCTTTTATAGTTCTGTCTTCCAAAATCTACAAAAAATGAATGATGCAATGGTAAAAATAGGAACATTACAATCAGGTGCTGGCACAAACAGCATCCCTTATATATATTTAGGGCTCCTTTTACAAAGGTGTGTTAGGGCCTTAACACGCGGAATAGCGCGCGCTAGCTACTACTGCCTCCTCTTGAGCAGGCAGTAGCTTTTTGGCGCGCTAATTCGGTGCGTGCGCTAAAAACGCTAGCGCACCTTTGTAAAAGGAGCCCTTAGATCTCTCCAAGATAATAGATTTATTTTACCGGCAGCCAATAAAGTCAACTGGGAATCCATTCAACCTAAAGCTTTTTTTTATTTGGCACCCAGTTCTTGGAGTAAACTTCCAAGCTATATTCACCTTGAACTAAATTTTAAAGCAGAGGTACTATTCGGGATGGAGCTGGAGCAGGTTTAGACTTGTGTACACTTACCAAATAAGTACTTGTATATATGTACCAAGTAAGTATCTGTATATATGTAAACTGCTTTGAATGCGTAACCATACATACCTCTGAATTTTCAAAAGTGTTCATGTATAGTTTCAAAAAAATGTATATATATATTTTACGTACAAAGTAACATGTAAATGTATATGGGCATTTTTGGTGGCATAATTTTGGAAGGGAAAATATGTATATACTTTTCTCTTTGAAAACTTGTACACATATCAGCTGAATGGTTCAGATGGACCATTTTAAAATTACCTTTCTCACTGCTGCATTAGTACAATTATTAACCTTCCTTTTACTAAACTGCAATAGCGGTTATTGGCGCAGAGAGCCATGCTGAATGCTCTGCGCTGCTCCCGACGCTCATAGAGTTCCTAAGAGTGTCAGGAGCTGCGCAGAGCATTCAACGCGGCTCCCTGTGCTAATAACCGCTATCGCGGTTTAGTAAAAGGAGGGGTTAGTTTTTCTTAATTATTCCAGTTTTCCCAGTCTTCATTCAATTCAATATTTCAAGACCCAAATTTGAAAAAAACCCATATTTACAAAATGGAAAGAACAATTGCCATACAAAAAGGAAATTATAATAATTTTAAAAAGATCTGGGGGCCATTAACAACTTATTGCAATGAATAGACGCCATTTTCAATTGAAAGTACATTTATAATATGGGGGAGGGGGGTGGTATAAAGTTCTATTTAAGGTTTAACCATTAGATAAGAATGTAATATTTATACGAAATTTATGATTAAAATATTTGTGGGAAGGGTGGATGGGGAGGGAATAAATTTATGTATTTAAGATAATAATAGAAAGAAATTCAAGTGATGTGTATAAATTTAAATGATGTAATATTATGCACTTGTTATAAGATGAAAAATGAATAAAGACTTTGGGGGAAAAAAAAAGAGAAAAAACCCAGTGAATAAGATATAATTTTTTAAAAATTATCCAGCAGTCACTCAAGTAACTTCCATAAGAATGTAACAGTGATATATTTAGGTCTGTAAACTACAATAATAAATTACATTTTTGCAAGATTTCAAATTCTTTTATGAGTGCAACACATGTATGTTCTTTAAAGAAATGTTTTATCAAAGGTCTCTGTTGGTCATTTTATCACGACAGTTTCTAGTTACTAAGAGGTAAAGACCTCAGAGAGCTTCAGGGGATTTTCTAGCATAGAAAAAGGAATGTAGAAAAGTCACTTTGTTCTGTCTTACCAGGAGCACTGCAGAGGGGATGTAAAATATCTGTGTGGGGACACTGAGCTCATACAGCTTCTTGTTGAATTCAGTCACATAGTACTGTGCAGTCATTTGGCGCTCAACATCACTAAAATGGTACAGGAGCTCCTTCTGGTCTTTGTACTCTTTTCCAACATACCTACAAGAAAAAGAGAAATCCAGTGCTCTGATAAAACATTTGCCATTTACAAGGGCTGTTTTCAAAGCGATTAATATGGATCTCACGGAGAGAGAAAGAGAATGGTTACTGCGGATAGGCAGACTAGATGGGCCATTTGACCCTTATCTGCCATCATGTTTCTATTAATTTACTCAGGTAAACTACGGTAGTCTGTCTGAAAACTGCTCTCCTGAGAGCAGCTAGAAGACTTTCAGCCTCTAAAAATGAGTGTTGTGCATATGTTGAGGTCCGGGAGGTAAAATATCAGGCATATGTTAGCACTTTGAAAAGCATTCTTATTATTTTAGCCCTTTCTGCTGCCACACAAATGCAAAATACACAGAGGCTTTTAGTATGCTCATGCATGGTTAATGGCACCCAGAACACAACAAAAAATATCACCAAAATGGAAAAGCAAGCACCAAACAATAAGCAAAGCTAAAGAACCGATGCCCCTGATGACAAAGTTTAATAAAAGTCTTCACAATAAATCCAATCCAATCCAAGCCTTCACAAATGAAAATGTAGCAAATCAATTGTAAATCCGTATAGCACACAGCTATAGTAGATGACATAGTAGATGACGGCAGATAAAGACCCGAATGGTCCATCCAGTCTGCCCAACCTGATTCAATTTAAAATTTTCAATTTTTTCTTCTTAGCTATTTCTGGGCAAGAATCCAATGCTTTACCCAGTACTGTGCTTGGGTTTCAACTGCCGAAATCTCTGTTATGACTTACTCCAGCCCTTCCAGCCATTGAAGCCCTCCCCAGCCCATCCTCCAACAAACGGCCATATACAGACACAGACCGTGCACGTCTGCCCAGTACTGGCCTTAGTTCAATATTTAATATTTAATAAAAGCTATGATTGTGGCGTGGACCCGACACGGTCCGTGTTTCGGTTAATGATAACCTTCTTCTGTTGTCCAATCCAATTAGTCCACAATGATGGTTCTGCCACAAAGCATACAAAAGATTGTGAGATGAAAAAGGATAATCAGAAGTGTGACTTGCACAGTCTTTTGAATGCTTTGTGGCAGAATCATCATTGTGGACTAAGTAATGTTAGGAAATTCTTCTTTACGGAGAGGGTGGTTGATGCCTGGAATGTGCTCCCGACGGAGGTGGTGGAAAGGAAAACAGTGGCAGAGTTCAAGAAAGCACGGGATGAACATAGAGGATCTCTAATCAGAAAATAATGGTATATATTGAAGAACTAAGGCCAGTACTGGGCAGACTTGCACGGTCTGTGTACCATATATGGCCATTCAATTGAGAATGGGTTGGGATGGTTTAGATGAGCTGGAGTGAGTTTTGAAGGAGACTCCAATACATGAAACCTATGCACGATACCGGGCAGAGCTCTGGCCCAGAAATATCTAAGAAAAAAACCAATTTAAATTAAATCATTAAATTATAGAGAGTGGATGTTTGGGCAGACTGGATGGACCATTCAGGCCCTTATCTGCCATCATTTACTTTGATACTATGAAACCAGGTGCCCTGGAGAGCTAGATAAGTTAGTAAATATGGAAACAAAGGGCTCCTTTACAAAGGTGCGCTAGTGTTTTTAGCGCGCGCTACACGAAAAAACTACTGCCTGCTCAAGAGGAGGCAGCAGCAGCTAGCGCGCGCTATTCCGCGCGTTAAGGCCCTAACGCACCTTTGTAAAAGGAGCCCAAAGTTAAAGAAGTTAAAATATTATAGAACAAGCTTAGGTAACAGAAAAATGTACAGGTATGAAAGGTTCCAGCAAGCAAAGAAATAAAGAAACCACAAGGTCAAGCAAACCTTGTGATTCCTTCATCATTACGCCATATAAATTATGATTCTATCTGATCTTCTATATTCTCTGTAACTGCCCCCTCACTCTGGAATTCTATCCCAATCCACATGAGAAGAGCCTCTACTCGAATGCTTCAAGTCGAAACTGAAGACCTTTCTATTCAAAGATGCCTTTGAAATATGAAACTTTTTCTCTAACGGACTATTTCAGACAGGATTCCCACTCCCTACTGTTCTATCCCTAACCGTCTTGCTGTCCTATTGATTTAATGAGTTCTCCCCATAACCTCTTGTTTCCTGTACGTTAGTTAGTCTCTTGAATGTCCAACTAATTACAATTGTATGTATGACCCTATTGTTTTATGATAAGCGGTATAACAAATTTTAAATAAACTTGGAAACATGAGAAATGTGCAGGAGAAAATTTTCAATTAAGCTAAGCAAATAACCATTCAGTGCAAAGTACAGACATAATAGATTGTATAAGCAAAAGACCCGTCATAGATAGGTAGAAAAATCTAATATAATAAAACGGTAAGCCGCGCATGCGCACTCCAACTTTCGTGATTTGTAATCCCTGTTCCATGTTCTGTAGGTCCGCGGCCAAGCAGGAGTGCGCATGCGCGAGTCCCCAGCTCCTACCTACACTCGCAGCACTGGCCGCCATTGCTGGACTCCCTGCTCTTCGGTAACTCAGCAGTGGATAGAAGACACCGCCGATCTCCGTTCCTCCGGGGGGGGGGGTCTGGGAGGAGAGGGATCGCGGCCAATCAGCGCCCCCACCGAGGAGCCCAGCAACTTTCGCGCCGCAGCAGTAGGGAACAAGTCGACGACTCCCCCCTCCCGCACCAACTGCTGCTGCTCCTGTTTGAAGCGGCCTGATGAGGTTAACGGCCGGCTGTAGCAAACCTCGCAGGCCGCTCTCCACATGAAGCACGTTCCCTCTGACGCGATCACGTCAGAAGGAACATGCTATCATATGGAGAGCGGCCTGCGAAGTTCAATACAGCCGCCCATGAACCTAAGCAGGCCGCTTTGAACAGGGGCAGCAGCGGCGGCAGGAAACATGGATGCATGGAGGAAGGTAAGAACGGGAGGGGAAGCCAAAAAAGAAGGGCCCTGGAGCAGCCAGAAAAGGGAGCTGTTTTGGTGGGAGGGTTGTGCTGAGTGCACGAAGCAGGCAGGCAGGGGGAGAGGCAAAGGGGGCTGCTTTGGGGGGATGGTTGTGCTGGGGGCCGACAACAATCATGGGGGGAACAGAAGAGGGCCACGGAGCAGGCAGGCATGGCACAACAGGGGGCTAGAGGGAGAGCGAAAGGTGGCTGCTTTGGGGGGAGGGGTGTGCTGGGGGCAGACAGCAATCAGGGAGGGGGGAGGAACAGAAGGGAGGCCACGAAGCAGGCAGGCATTGCACAACAGGGGGAGAGGCAAAGGGGTCTGATTTGGGGGGATGGTTGTTCTGGGGGCAGAAAGCAATCATGGGGGGGGGAGGAATAGAAGGGGGTCATGGAGCAGGCAGCCATTGCACAACAGGGGGATAGGGGGCTGCTTTGGGAGCAGAGTTGTGCTGTGGGCAGACAGCAATTATGGGGGAGAACAGAAGGGGGTCACGGAGCAGGCAGGCATTGCACAACTGGGGGAGAGAGAAAGGGGGCTGCTTTGGAAGGATGGTTGTTCTGGGGGCAGAAAGCAATCATGGGGGGGACATAAGGGGGCCACAGAGCAGGCAGGCATGGCACAACTGGGGGCCAGGGGGGGAAGGGAAAGGGGGCTGCTTTGGGGGGATGTTTGTTCTGGGGGCAGATAGCAATCATGGGGGGGAACAGAAGGGGGTCAAGAAGCAGGCAGGCATTGCACAACAGGGGGAGAGGGAAAGGAGGCTGCTTTGGCAAGCAGGGGGGCCAGGGAGACAGATAGAAAGAAAGACGCACAGACAGGGGACTAGGGAGAGACACAGAATAACAGACAGACAGCGTCCAGGGAGAGAGAGAGAGACAAATAAAAAACAAAAAACAGACATAAAGACATCTACTCTAGCACCCGTTATTGTAACGGGCTTAAACACTAGTAGTATATAAAGGACGTCAGTGTAATGCAAGTCGGGGGGGATATTCAGCTCTGAGGTTTGTGAGTGATTCCCTCCCCCCATGCACAAGTATATTAGCTGCACATAATTTGTAATCAGCATACCATTTATAATCATTTATTGGCTTAATATTATTTAAATTGCTAAAAAAAGAGACATTCTTTGGAGTTCTTATACTTGTGCAAGTCTTTGTGGGTGGTCATTCTCTGTTAGGTTAGGGCTCGTCAGATTAGAAAAGAGAAGGCTGAGGGGAGATATGATTGAAGTCTACAAAATCCTGAGTGGAGTAGAATGGGTAAAAGTGGATCGATTTTTCACTCTGTCAAAAATTATAAAGACTAGAAAACACTTGATGAAGTTACAGGGAAATACTTTTAAAACCAATAGGATGAAATTTTTTTTCACTCAGAGAATAGTTATGCTCTGGAATGCGTTGCCAGAGGATGTGGTAAGAGCGGATAGTGTAGCTGGTTTTAAGAAAGGTTTGGACAATTTCCTGGAGGAAAAGTCCATAGTCTGTTATTGAGAAAGATATGGGGGAAGCCACTGCTTGCCCTAGATCGGTAGCATGGAATATTGCTACTCCTTGGGCTTTGGCCAGGTTCTAGTGACCTGGACTGGCCACCGTGAGAACCTAGTAAGGCTATTCTTATGTCCTTGCGTTAATGTCTCTTAGCGATGCTGATTCCTACTGCTTGGCATTACCTATGGTTGTTGGGTTCCATGGCGGCCTCCCTGGAGGTTGTTCCCTGGACCTGGGCGCAAATGCAGCCTCTCCAGGATGCTCTTCTGTCTCAGTGGTCCCCTCTGCGTCATTCTTTTCGAACAACTTATACTGGTGGCTTCAAGGAAACTCCTTGTCAAAGGACATACCTCTCTGAATCACAGTGAGGGTGACTTTCATGACCAATGTGAGCCTATTCAGCTGGGGAGCCCATTGCGGGGACCGCTCAATTCAGGGTTTTTTGGAGAAATGTTGGGGGGCCCTTCATTGGCAAGTAAGTGCCTATCCTCCTCTATAGAATAGGCTCCTACTAGGTGCCCTCTAGATCAATGTTTTTCAATCTTTTTATACCCGTGGACCGGCAGAAATAAAATAATTATTTTGTGGACCGGCAAACTACTAAGACTGAAATTTAAAAAACACATTTCTGTCCCGTCTCCGCGAGCTCGGTCCCCACAAGCCATCTGATCCCATCCGCACAAGCCTCAGTTATGATTTTATATTGAACATATTTTATTAAAGTATAAAAAGAAACAATATTCTGTACAATTGTCATTTTATAAATACAAATATACAGAGCAAGGACCAACAAAACCCATCTCCCCTCCCCTTCACATATATCCCCTCTATTATCAAGAAAACTGAACAAGCCAAATTATTACAGAATGCTACACAGAAATATCATCTTAAAAAATAAAACCCTAAGCGCACATGCGCACTCCTACCTGCGTGATCCATGATCCATATGTCCGTAGCAGGTAGGAGTGCGCATGCGTGCGTCTGGCCTGTTCCCTTACACTCCCCTGGCCAAAGTTACTTTTAAGTTCAAAGTCGCGGCGGTGGCTCCTCTCACAAGCCGCACCTGCATCGGAGAAGGCTTCTGACGCAAGCGTGGATCGTGAGAGGCAGCTTTAAACTTATAAAAAACTCCGGCAAAAAACTAAGGGAGCCTGTAGCAGGTCCTGCCCGCGCAGGGGAGGAATGGGGCCATCTACTAGCTAGCCACTACACGGCAGTGATCGTTTATGATGAGAGGAGTGGAGGGTCTGCATGAGCGGCGAAACGGACATCTGCTTGCTGAAAGGTGAGGGGGGGATGGAAAGACTTCTGGCCTCCTCCGATCTGTACCTATAATGCCACCACTGCTGCAAACCCTAAAGCCCCTGCCTGAGATTTGTCCTACGCGAAGAGGTGTTTATCATGAGAACAGACAGCAACTTTAAAGTTAAAAAAAAGAGAAAGGGAAAGGGGGCTGCTTTGGGAGGAGGGGTATGCTGGGGGGCAGACAGCAATCATGCTTTGTTCTGGAAGGGGGGGAACAGAAGGGAGCCACGAAGCAGGCAGGCATGGCAAAACAGGGGGCCAGCGGAAGAGGGAAAGGGGGCTTCTTTGGGGGCAGACAGCAATCATGTTTTGCTCTGGGAGGGGGGAAACAGAAGGGGGCCACAGAGCAGGCACGTATGGCACAATAGGGGTCAGGGGGAGAGGGAAAGGGGGCTGCTTTGGGGGGAGGGGTGTGCAGGGGGAAGACAGCAATAATGCTTTGCTCTGGGGGGAATAGAAGGGGGCCATGGAGCAGGCATGCAAGGCACAACAGAGGAAAGGGGGATGCTTTAGGGGGAGGGGTGTGCTGGGGCAGACAGCAATCATGTATCCCATGCTGATAAGAAGTGGAAGGGGAGAGGGAAAGGGGGCTGCTTTGGGGGAGGGGTGTGTTGGGGGCAGACATCAATCATGCTTTGCTCTGGGAGGGGGGCCACGGAGAGACAGGCACATATGGCACAACAGGGGGCGGGGGAGAAGGAAGGGGGCTGCTTTGGGGGGAGGGGTTTGCTGGGGCAGACAGCAATAATGCTTTGCTCTGGGGGGAACAGAAGGGGGCCATGGAGCAGGCATGCATGGCACAACAATGGGAAGGGGGATAGGGAAAGGGGGCTGCTTTGGGGGGAAGGGGTGTGCTGGGGGGCAGATAGCAATCATGTATTCCATGCTGGTAAGAAGTGGAGGGGGAGAAGTGAAGGGGGCTGCTTTGGGGGAGGGGTATGCTGGGGGGCAGACAGCTGTCTTAGGGCAATCACACTTTGCTCTGGGAGGGGAGGGGCCACGGAGAGACAGGCATGCAAGGCGCAACAGTGAAATACAGACAGGCAGGGGGCCAGGGAGAGACACAGACAGAAAGAATGACAGACAGTGTCCAAGGAGAGAGAGACAAAGAAAAAAAAACCCAGACAGACAGATATCTACTCTAGCACCCGTTAATGTAATGGGCTTAAACACTAGTGCTAACAAAATACTGCAGTCACACATGACAGGAATAGTGTTAGGGGAGTGCCCCCTGGTCAGAGAGAGCCCTAAGACAGCTTGAAGCTAAAGAAGCACTGCCACAGGGCTCGGTGCTCTTCAACATCTTTAAAAACGATCTGGACATAGATACAACGAGCAAGGTGATTAAATTTGCGGACGACACAAAGTTATTCAGAGTAGTGAAGATGCAGGGGGATTGCGAAGATCTACAACGTGACATAACCAGGCTCGAGGAATGGGCATCGACATGACAGATGAGATTCAACGTGGATAAATGTAAAGTAATGCATGTCAGTAAGGAAAATCTCAGGCAAGAGTACAGGATGTCCAGGGCGGTACTTGGAGAGACCTCCCAGGAAAGAGACTTGGAAGTTCTGGTCGACAAGTTGATGAAGCCGTCCACACAATGTGCGGCGGCCACAAAAAGGGCAAACAGAATGCTAGGAATGATAAAGAAGGGAATCACGAACAGATCGTAAAGGGTTATCATGCCGCTGTACTGGGCCATAGTGCTCCCTTACCTGGAGTACTGCGTACAGCAATGGTCGCCGTACATGAAGAAGGACACGGTACTATTCGAAAGGGTCCAGAGAAGAGCGACTAAGATGGTTAAGGGGTTGGAGGAGCTGCCTTATAGTGACAGATTAGAGAAACTGGGCCTCTTTTCCCTCGAGCAGAGGAGATTGAGAGGGGACATGATCAAAACATTCAAGATACTGAAGGGGATAGACTTAGTAGATAAGGACAGGTTGTTCACCCTCTCCAAGGTAGGGAGAACGAGAGGGCACTCTTTAAAGTTGAAAGGGGATAGATTCCGTACAAATTCAAGGAAGTTCTTCTTCACCCAGAGTGGTGGAAAACTGGAACACTCTCCCGGAGGCTATCATAGGGGAAAACACCCTCCAGGGATTCAAGACAAAATCAGACAAGTTCCTACTGAACAAGGACGTACGCTGGTAAGGCTAGTCTCAGGGCACTGGTCTTTGACCAAAAGGGCTACTGCTTGAGCGGACTGCTGGGCGCGATGGACCACTGGTCTGACCCAGCAGCGGTATCTTTTATGTTCTTATTTTCTTATCTGATTCTAATGACAAAATAGAAATAAAATGATTTTTTTTCTACCTTTTGTTGTCGCTGGAATTTTCTGCGGACCGGCGGTTGAAGAATAGTGCTCTAGATACCTAATATGGATGCACTGCTATAGAATTGCTCTCATAGACTGCAACAATCTTTGGATAATTTATATACAAAGCCCTGTACTGTAAGAATGAGTAAATGTTACAATTCAGATAGCAAAACTGAAAACAGTGAAGGTCTATGAATATAATTTGGAATTTGGCACATCATAAAGCCAAATGTTAAAATTAAACCAACAGAAGCATATACAATAATATTTATAAACAGTTTTACACTTGATGGTAAATTGTGTTCACCAGATACCTTCCTAGAACTTCATCTTGGTGCAGAAAGTGTATCCAGAAAGCATTCCTCTGTTTGCCTTTCTTATCTACAGTAAGGTAATCCCCAATACATACAGCTGTTTCCTGTGCTGTCCACAGACCAGATTTCTTAGAGTATTTCAAGAAGAGTGCATCTAAAATCAAAAATATGAAACTGGCATTCTTTCCAGAAATATAACACACCCCAAACATTTCATCCCACAGGAAAGCACAAGCTACAGAAATCTGGCTTCTTCCTAAGAAACTAAGGGGAAAATTCTCAAAACTTTAACATGGTCACTAAACAGGTTCCAGTTGATTTAGCATTCACATATTTTAAGAGCGGATTATCAAAATGGCTTACCATGGTCTTTTCCAAGCTTTCTAGCAGTCTCCGACTTTGCTGTGCAAATGTATTACAGCGAGGTCATTAATATTTAATGAAGCACTCCAGGTGATTCTCTATTATTGCCGGGTGATTTCCTAACAGCGCTGTCCTACATTTGCGAGCAAAATTTTCCAGCAGGTCTGAGCTGTTGTAGCCTTACTTTCTGGTCAATTTCTGAGCGCTGATTGGTTCAGGCATTGACAGGAAAGTAAGGCTTGACAGCTCAGACCTGCCAGAAAATTCTGCCGCCACCAAGTAAACTACTTCTCTCCAGGCAGTGGGAGAGATGCCCACTACCTCCTGCTACCATGCAACAACCCCCAACACCCTCTGGCAGCGGGAGAGATGCCCACTCCCTCCCGCTGCCATGCAACAAATCCCAACATCCTCCCCCAGCAACGGGAGAGATGCTCCCTCCCTCCCGCCGCAAAGCAACCCCCCCTACCCCCTCCCACAACAGTGGGAGGGATGCCCATTCCCCACTCCCTCCTGATGTAGCCGGGCCCCTGCCGATCCCTTTGTGCCTCCAACGAAACCCCCCCTCCTTTACCTTGTTTACGAAGTTCATCCAGAGGGATGCCTACCCCCTCCGGCCAGCAGACCGCCTCTTCAAACTGGCGGGCCTTACCTTCCCTGGTGCATCCTGGGATGGGACAGGGAGGGGCCTAGGGCTCTGATTGGCCCAGGTTGCTTAAGGCCCCTCCTATGGAAGGGGCCTTAGGCATCTGGGCCAATTAAAGCCTTAGGCCCCGAGACTGGCTTGAACCATTATACTACTGTATAACATTTCCCCTTAGTACAAGGACTGGTCAGTGTGTCTGATTTCTTGGGAATTAGAGAAAATGGACTGTATGTTTTCCATGTGACTCTCAGTAATTAGCAATAGGAAGAGATAGCAACATGCTGGCTGTCTGCTTCCCATGTGCATTTGTTAGTGTGCCTTAAAAATTTAGTGCAAGCAAACTTAATTTAACATGCACTAAACTATGAATTAGTGTGCATACATCAAAGATGTACACATTAAAATCTTCTAATACATGTTTAAAAATAACCATTTTCATTAAAATGAATATATGAAATGAACCAGAAAAATGCTAAAAATCAGAATAATTCTGAAAATTTGAAAAATGAACAAACATTTTATTTTGCCTATGCACTTCCCCTACTGATCCTTAGTTCATCAGTGATAAGTTTAAGGAGGAGGAAGGCAGCCTTTGCTCCTGAGTCCTGGGCAATGGAAGTAAAGGACCAAGCAGAAGAGCATCTCTGGGGATGCTTCTGACATTTCACTTACTGAAGCAGTTTATACATTTGATCAATTTTGAGAGTGGAAAGTAGACAAGGAGAGAACTACCCAACCAATGCTTAATCCAAGACACCATAGAATTTAGAAAGGGAGAAGAGAAAAGGAGCAAGGAGTTTAAAGGGATAGTTTTTTCTTAGCATATAAAGTCTCTGTTACAGTTCATAGGCTAGCATTTAAGGGAGCTATTTTGAAATTGCTATAGCATCAATATAAAGCACAGGTAATAGACACAGGAAGCCTTTTAACAAAAAGATAGCAAGCCATGGTCATAGCTATGAATATCTAGTTAGAAGTATTTGCTAGAGAAAGTAACCTTTACAGAGAACCTTTTGCAAGAGTTTTTAGGCAACAAGATAAGCACCATGTACAATTATCTGTCAATCAATCCATCAATCCACAGTCACTGATTAAAGAAAAAATGTTCAATAGGGCCCTATTGGTACACTATTTGCAGTTTGAATCATCAAAGACGCATAAGCATGGCTTCTACAAGGGAAGATCGTGCCAAACGAACTTACTGCACTTCTTTGAAGGGATAAACAGCCAGATGGACAAAGGGAACCCATAGACATCATTTATCTCGACTTCCAAAAAGCCTTTGACAAGGTACCTCATGAGCGGCTACTTAGGAAGCTGTAGAACCACGGGGTAGAAGGGGACGTATACAGAAAGCAAAGGGTTGGAGTGAAGGGCCACTACTCGGACTGGAGGAGGGTCATGAGCGGTGTTCCGCAGGGGTCGGTGCTCGGACCGCTGCTGTTCAATGTATTTATAAATGACCTGGAAACGGGGACAAAGTGTGAAGTTATAAAATTTGCGGATGACACCAAACTCTGTAGCAGGGTTAGAACCGCGGAAGAATGTGAAGACCTATAAAGGGACCTAAACAAACTGGAAGAGTGGGCAAATAAATGGCAAATGAACTTTAATATAGAGAAATGCAAGGTCATGCATATAGGGAAGAAGAACCCGATGTTCAGCTACAAAATGGGGGGATTAGTACTAGGGGAAAGTAAACTTGAAAAAGACTTGGGTGTGCTGGTGGACACAACAATGAAATCAACGGCACCATGTGCAGCAGCCTCAAAGAAAGCAAACCGAATGTTGGGTATTATTAAGAAGGGTATTACAACAAGGACGAAGGAAGTCATTATGCCGCTGTATCGCACAATGGTGTGCCCGCAACTGGAGTACTGTGTCCAATATTGGTCACCGTACCACAAGAAGGACATGTCGATTCTTGAGAGGGTTCAGAGAAGAGCGACGAAAATGATAAAAGGTATGGAAAACCTTTCATACGCAGACAGGTTAGAAAGGCTGGGGCTCTTCTCCCTGGAAAAGCGGAGACTCAGAGGAGACATGATAGAGACTTTCAAGATCATGAAAGGCATAGAGAAGGTAGAAAGGGACAGATTCTTCAGCCTATTGGGAACCACAAGAACAAGGGGGCACTCAGAGAAATTGAAAGGGGACAGGTTTAGAACCAATGCTAGGAAATTCTTTTTCACTCAGAGGATGGTGGACACCTGGAATGTGCTTCCGGAGGTTGTGATAGGACAAGAGTACACTACCGGGTTTCAAAGAAGGATTGGATAAATTCCTGAAGGATATGGGGATTGAGGGATATAGATAGAGGTAGAGATAGGTTATGAAAGGGTATAAATAGAAGGACAAGGGGATTAAAGGATTAAGACAAGGATCACCTTACAGGTCATGGACCTGATGGGCCGCCGTGGGAACGGACTGCTGGGCGCGATGGACCTCTGGCCTGACCCAGCGGAGGCAACTTCTTATGTTCTTACATAAGTAGGGCAGGGCTTATTTCCCCTGATTCCAGAAGAGGTGATGTGAGAGGACTTCCAGAGACAGGGATATCTTCATTGGTAAGAATTTGCTGAGAAATTACTTTTAAACTTGGGGGAAACTAGACTTAAACTTAAATAGATAAGTCCCAGGGCTTTATTTTAAGTATTCTGCTCACTTAGCAAAGAAGTTTAAGGGATATAGCAGAATTAGAAAAGGCACAGAAAAGGGCTTTGAAATTATAAAGGAGTTATAATGTCCCTATTAGGAAAGACTAAAATGGCTAGGGCTCTTCATTTTGGCGAAGAGACAGCTCAGGAAAGATATGACACAGATTTATAAAATACTGAGTGGAAATATAATCGTGGAAGCCCAGACCAGATGTATTCCACATCTCAGCAAAGGTGGAAAGAAGAGGAAACAAGAGCCGGCATGGTTAAAAGGTAAAGTGAAAGAGGTTATTAGAGCCAAAAAAATATCCTTTAAAGAATGGAAAAAGGATCTGAATGAACAAAATAAGGAGACACAAGCACTGGCAAGTTAGATGCAAAGCACTGATAAAGAAAGCTAAGAAAGAATATAAAGAGAAACTTGCAAAAGAGGCAAAAACTCAACAAATGTTTTAGGTACAACAGAAGCAGAAAACCTGTGAGGGAATACATGGGACTGTTGGATGATCAAGGAGCAAAAGGGGTGCTCAGGGAGGATAAGGCCATAGTGGAGAGACTGAATGCATTCTTTGCTTTGGTCTTTATGGAATAAGATGTAAGAGATCTACTTGAACTGGAAATAATTTTCAAGGGTGATGATGTGGAGGAACTGAAAGAAATCTCGGTGAATCTGGAAGAAGTACTGAGCTAAATTGACAAGTTAAAAAGTGATACATCACCTAGACCAGCTGATATACATCCCAGGGTACTAAAAAAACACAAAATTAAAGTGTCATGGGATAGGTGGCAAAGTTCAGTTGTGAATTAGGAATTGGTTATCGGATAGAAAACAGAGGGTAGAGTTAAATTGTCACTTTTCTCAATGGAGAAGAATAAATAGTGGAGTACTACAGGGATCTGTACTGGGACTGGTGCTATTTAACTAATTTTTATAAATGATCTGGAAACTGTAACGACGAGTGAGGTGATTAAATTTGCAGATGACACTAAACTGTTCAAAATTGTCAAAACGCATGCAGACTGTGAAAAATTGCAAGCAGACATTAGGAAATTGGAAGACTGGACGTCCAAGTGGCAGATGAAATGTAATGTGGACAAATGCAAAGTGATGCACATTAGGAAGAATACTCCAAATCACTGTTATCAGATGCTAGGATCCACCTTGGGAGTTAGTGCCTTAGAAAAGGATCTAGGTGTCATTGTTGAGAATTTGATGAAACCTTTCACTCGATGTGCAGAGGTGGCCACAAAAGCAAATAAGATGCTAGGAATTATTAAAAAAGGGATGGTTAACAAAACTAAGAATGTTATAATGCCCCTGTATCGTTCCATGGTGCAATCTCACCTGGAGTACTGTGTTCAATTCTGGTCTCCTTATCTCAAGAAAGATATAGCGGCACTGGAAAAGGTTCAAAGAAGAGCGACCAAGATGATAAAGGGGATGGAATTCCTTTCGTATGAAGAAAGACTAAAAAGGTTCTTCAGCTTGGAAAGAGATGGCAGAGGGGAGATAAGACTGAAGTCTACAAAATCCTGAGTGGAGTAAAACACCCGTGGATCGATTTTTCACTCCGTCAAAAATTACAAAGACTAGGGGACACTCAATGAATTTACAGGGAAATACTTTTAAAGCCAATAGGAGGAAATATTTTTTCACTCAGAAAATAGTTAAGGTCTGGAACATCTATAAGTACCACCTTCACTGTTGGGGCAATACAGCTAGGACATACTGGCTAGTTTGGTCTGGCATCATGGGGCAAAGCAAGGGGGGTGTATACATGGGCAGGATATGGGCATATCGCTAAGCAACATGTACAACTTATAAACTACTATCAGGTATGCATGTTACGTCACAAACTTAGACAAGACATTTTATGCTGCTATTGATCTAGTATAAGTGGTCATGCCTACAGTTCAGCATGCTAAGGCAGCTTTATGCTTATATTATGTAATGGTATAAGTGCATCCTGATGCCATTAGGTAATTGGCACTCAATGCACACCATTGTTGGTCCCTAAATCAAGGTGCCCTCTTTGAATGGGAAATTACAGAAAGAAAGACCCAGGAAAGAGCCTTCTACTTACTGTATGCTTGATGAAGGAGTCTGGGTTTAAATATGCCAGTGTCTTTAAGTCTCCTCATAAGCCATTCATGCTTTACACCAGATAAGAGACTCCTATAATCATCATCATTCAAAGAGCGAGCTTCCATAATCTGTTCTCTGCTTTTTCCTGACAGAAAAACAAAAGAACTCCCACTGGAATTAAGAAAAGATTGACTCTCAATTTCTGAGAAACTACTGGAAAGCTGAGAGGATTTGAACCATGATCTTAAAGAAGAAGTAGAGCTGTGCTTGCTGCTCAACATGAGACTGAGTTGATCTCCATCACCTTCTTCTGTAGTATCACAGAGACTACCCCCCTCTACCAATGTCACCTGTGGAAGAGAGAGCAATGGGCTCCTTTTGGTATTTGAGTGCTGTACAGCACTCATGCTGGGAGAATGATCTCCTGGTGACTGTGTATTATTGCTAGGAAGTTCTGATCCATTTGCTGGGCTGACCATAGGGTCAACATCAGTCATTTCAAATGATCCATTTTCCACAGATGAAACAGAAGATGGTTTGCTGATTAAATTCCGCAAGGAGGAACCACTCGACACTTTTGCATTCTGACCAGTAGCTGTAGTGGATACTTCCTTAAACACAGAAGCAGGCAAAGCAATAGGTAAATCCTCTGTGTTATCTACAGTTTCTTCATTTGGGTCAACCATGGAATATGCATATTTATCTCTCAACAATGGTCCTATACTCTGTTCCCCTTTTTCAGTGTTGTGGTATTCATGAATTACATCTGAGGTTTCATTTCTTTCTTCTGTAACAAAATCTGTTTCTGCTAAGGGGTCAACCATTTCAAAGGATTCGGACTCTGAGGATAGAGAGGGAACAGTTATATTAGATCTGCTGGGATGAGAAGAGGAATATTTGCAGTCAGCACCAGGATGCCATGAAGCAGATGAAGCATGAGCAGAAATATTACTGTCATCTGCAGAGAAGATGCTTCCTGTCTTTGTCTCCCCAAGATTCCTGCTATGTGCAACTTGTTGCGAGAGATCCTGAGTAGAAGCTGAGCAAGTAGTTCCACTGTCTTTCAAGGAGAGATGTTGGATTTTTACAGATAGTGGATGGGAGCTGTTGTCACAATTTTCTTCAGGAATTTCAGAAGAGGTTGTTGAATGCTGTGTCGGCACTGCATTCCTTCCTTCTTTATATATTTCTTTGGCCATTTCATTGTTAGCAACATAATCTACTTCCTCCCAGCTGGAAGAGGACCGAGACAGATTGTCACAAGAGCTGGATGAATTCTTCCCATTTTGTCCTCCATCACATCTGCCTTTAACTAACTGCTCACTTTCTGTTTCTTCATCTAGAGAGAAATGAACTGCATCAGAACGAGCCAACTTCCTATTTCCTTTGCAATCAAACTTCCTACTGTTCTTACTGGGTTTTGAAATGGATGCACTGAGACTGTCTTTCCTGGGACAAATGTCTTCAGTAGCACAAGCTGTGTCCAGATTTCTAGTTTCAGTTTTCAGGGCAGTGATACAAACTCCTGTTGCAGATGCTTCTTTATTTCTATGGTTCCTACATATATTTTCAAACACTTCACACACTGATGTGTGATGGTGTGAATGCATCTCAAGGATTTCCCTGAAACTGACTTTACCATGTAAGATGGATTTCTTCACACTATCTTTGTAGCTATCTGGAACATAAGACTTATCATCTGAATTAGGGAAGCTATGAACATGGAGGCGCTGCTTTACAGATGTGACCAGGGACATGATTTCCGTAGCTTGTGCTCCTTTCTCTTGTTTTTCTGGTAAGCTGCTGTAAACAGACAGTTTTTCAGTGGCTTCTCTACAAAGTTGCTTCAGCTCACAGATAGCTTCATTTTCTCCTTTTAGCCAGTTGTGCACTGTGGTAAGACAGAAAGCTGCTTTGACAAAACTGTGGAGCTCCTGTTTGCTTGTCACTACATCACCATCTTTCTTGGTGAGGAGGCCAATTTCAAAGGACTCCTTTGCTTCAGACAGATAGAGCTCTCTTCCTTCAGGCAAGCACTCATTTGAGAAACTGTACAAGAGTAAACATGTGCCACGGATATTCTGCAGAGAGAAGCAGAGAAGAAATAAGTGTTTATATTAAACTTGAAATTGGGCATTATGTTTAAAAAATTCCCCCTTAGGTGGAGAATTCCCAATCTGAACATACTGTATATCAAGTCAGCTACGAGTGCATTTGACACACTGTAACCTACGCTCCATGAATATCATTAAAACCCAATTACAATGAACAAGAAAAATATCAAGTTCACTGACACTGTTCGGTTTCAAGGTACCAAAGGATTATTTGATTCATATTCATTTATTTGGAAAGAAGAAGGATTAAAATATTTAGGAATTATTATCAAAAATACAATTGAAGATACAGTCAAAGAAAATGAAAAACTTTTATTAAAAAAAATACATAAGGAAATGGAATCAGGAACAAGAATTGCTTCTAGAAGCTCAGCTCATTGATATTACAGTGGTTGGGGCAGCTGCAGCATGAAGGCTTTGTGGAAGCATCCAATTATTATGGTAAGCATTTCCCTCCCTCTTCCCAACATTATGTTTGGCTCTCTTCCCCCCTTCCCCATCCCTATCATTACCTGTGACTATCTTTCACATCCTTCACTCTCCCATATTGACTCTCTCATACAACCTCTATCTGAATCTTTTGCATTCTCCCAGTTCTTTCACATACCTCTGCCTCACTCCATATACCATCACCCACAGATTTTTGCACCATCTCTATTTCTTTTGACCATTACTATACCAGAAGATCCCTTGAACCCTCTTTACCTAGTGTTTTTGTTTGTTTGTTTTACATCCTTCTACTTAGGGTTACCAGATGGCTCCAGAAAAAACAGGATTGATTGAGACATCCGGGTTTTACTTCCATTGCATTCAATGGAAGTAAAACCTGGAAATCTCAATCCGTCCTCTTTTTCTGGAGCCATATGATAACCCTACTTCTACTGCTCCAAACTATCACAATTCCTATCCCTATTACCTACATATTCTTTTACTTCCTCAAAACTGTTTTAATCCAACCCCTCCATCCCAACCACTGATCCAGCTCTCTCTCACTACTTTGATTTTTCCCATTGTTGGCCCTAGTCCTCTCAAACTAGCTTCCAGAGAATATAGTGATGCTAAGGACCTGGGAGAAATAAAGGTGCCCTAGCATACAACTTCTTTCTTACATCACCTGCCCTAGCATACAACTTCTTTCTTACATCACCTCCCCTAAATTCAATACTCATCACCTCTTACTACCACCAACAAATCCCCTCCTCACCTCACGTACCCTCAACATTCAAACTCCTTCACCTCAGCTCCCTTCCAGTATTCATTATTTACATCTTGCCTAGTTCTGATTTCTGGCTCCCTCCTCTAGTCCTTCCTATTCTGTCCCTTTAGAAAAAAACACCTTAGACAGAAGAAGCAGCAAGAGAGAGTGCACAACACAGCAGGTCATTCCATACTCTGCTGATTCACTACTGAGAAAAAAGAGGAAGTGCCAGATTCAGTAGCATTTTGTGAAGCAGCTCTTCTTGCCTCCCACCTTTGCTGTTATGGTCTTGCTCCCTAATAGCTATACATACAGTTGGCAAACAACAAAAAAGAAAGGCCAGCAAACGGCAAAGGATGAATGAGATGGAGAAAGAGGATTTTAAGGTGCATCACCATATAACACTCCCTAGGGCAGGGGTAGGCGATTCCGGTCCTTGAGAGCCGGAGCCAGGTCAGGTTTTCAGGATATCCACAATAAATATGCATGAAATAGATTTGTATCTCAAGGAGGTAGTGCATACAAATCCATCTCATATATACATACAAGGAGGTAGTGCATACAAATCCATCTCATACAAATGATAAAAGGTATGGAAAACCTTTCATACGCAGACAGGTTAGAAAGGCTGGGGCTCTTCCCCTGGAAAAGCGGAGACTCAGAGGAGACATGATAGTGACTTTCAAGATCATGAAAGGCATTGAGAAGGTAGACAGGGACAGATTCTTCAGACTATTGGGAACCACAAGCACAAGGGGGCACTCGGAGAAGCTGAAAGGGGACAGGTTTAGAACCAATGCTAGGAAGTTCTTTTTCACTCAGACGGTGGTGGACACCTGGAACGCACTGCTGGAGGTTGTGATAGGACAGAGTACACTACGGGGTTTTAAAGAAGGATTGGATAAATTCCTGAAAGATAGGGGGATTGAGGGATACAGATAGAGGTAGAGATGGGATATAGAAAGAGTATAGATAGAGACCAAGGGGGATTTACGGGTTCAGACAAAGATCATCGTACAGGTCATGGGCCTGATGGGCCGCCGCAGGTGCGGACTGCTGGGCGCGATGGACCTCTGGTCTGACCCAGCAGAGGCAACTTTTTATGTTCTTATATTCATTGTGGATATCCTGAAAATCTGACCTGGCTCCGGCTCTCGAGGACCAGAATTGCCTACCCCCTGCCCTAGAGTAATGCCTATAGGTTGAGGGGAGCTAGGTTCTTTTCCTTCTAGCCCTCTCCTCCACTGCACTCAAGGAGGCCACTCAAGTCTCTAATCATTCCATACTTATTAGAGAAATGGGCATTTTTAAAAACTTTTAACATGTAGCAGATTTCTTGCCTACCTTCCCTAAAACATGAACATGTTACTTACCACATTAGTAAGCACAAAAAGAGGGGTGTAGAGACTGAAGGCAGCTGCTAGTTTGCACGCTTCTGCTGCTGAAAGTAACCGGTGGTCAAATTCTTCAAGAAGACTCTAATAATTGGGGTGAGACAGGTCACTCAGGTGATTTATTTATTATCAGGTTTCAAGTTTATTAAAATTTGTTTAACCCGCTTATCGCATTTCTAAGCGGCATACATTATAAAATCTGGGGTGTACAATGAAACATTTTTTTTAAATCCCCAAAAAAGCCATAAGACAACATAATAATACCATGCATAGAAGGTGAAAGGTAGGGTTGAAAGGGAGAAATACAATATTGAATAGAAATGTATCTATATTTTTACATGTACAGTTCCACTTGACTGCTAATTTTCAGAACTCATTACCAGTTTAAAATGCATATCCACCATTAAGGAGTAATTAGAGAAGGCTTAACTACTACTACTATTTCTATAGCATTACCAGACGCACGTAGTGCTGTACAGAGTCACAAAGAGTAAGAAAACAGTCCCTGCTTGAAAGAGCTTACAATCTAAACAGGCAAGACAGACAAACAGGATGTCATGGATACAGTTGGAGGTCTGAGCAGTAGGGTTAAGGATTGAAAGCTATATCAACAAAGGTGGGTTTTCAGTCTGATTTTAAACAAGGTAAAGGAAGGGGCTTGACAGACAAACTCGGGTAATTTATTCCAGGCATAGTGGGCAGCTAGAGGAAAGGAACAAAGTCTGGAACTGGCAGTGGAGAAGAAGTGTAACGTTAAGAGTAACTTATCTGAGGAACAGAGTTCTTTGGGAGGTGTATAAGGAGAGAGAAGCGAGGAGAGAGATATTGAGGGGCAGCAGAATGAACACATGTAGGTCAGCAATAAGATCTTGAACTGTACGCGATGGCAGATACGGAGCCAGTGACTCTAAATAAATTCAAAACAAACCTTAAAACTTTCCTCTTCAAAGATGCCTACCAATAATGTACTTAAGAACCTATTAAAGGGAAAGCAAAAATGCTTTTAAGAAGCGACATCCCCATCTCCCTTCCTATCCCTCTTTCCTTCCTTTTATTTTTATTTACATATTGTAATTAAAACTTCCCTATTCCCCAGTTTCTTTCACTTCTAATAAGTCTAACTTTGTCATAGTCCTAGTTTTACCCCCTCTTTATTTTATTTTAACCAAATGTCTATATTAGATTTTTCCAATTTCTTATATTGTAAACCATCCAGATACATGTGATGGTCGGTATATCAAGCCATAAATAAACTTGAAACTTAAGGAGAGGGGTGACATGAGAGTAGCGAGGTTGGAAGAAAATAAGTCACGCAGCAGAGTTTTGCACAGATTGCAAGGGGGAGAGGCAACACTGAGAGATACCTGTTTGGAGTAGCTTGCAGTAATCCAAGCGTGAGTGTACAAGAGCTTGGACAAAGGTCCGGGTAATGTGCTCAGAGAGGAAGGGGCAAATTTTGATGATATTGGAAAGATAGAGGCGACAGGTCTTAGCAGATTGTTGGATATAGGTAGAAAATGAGAGGTCAGAATCAAAGACGACTCCAAGGTTGTGAGAAGAGGAGACTGGAACAATGATAGTATTATTTACAGAGATGGAGAAGGGAGGAGGAGCAACTCAGTCTTGGACATATTTAGTTTCAGATGACGGCAGGACATCCAGGCAACAATGTCAGCAAGACAAGCAGAGACTTTTTCTTGGACTTTAGGTGAAATTTCAGGTGTAGAGAGGTAGATCTGGCAGTCATCAGCATAAAGGTGATACTGGAAGCCATGGGAGGAGATCAGGGTACCAAGGGAAGAGGTGTAGAGAACGAAGAGCAGAGGTCCTAAGGCAGAAACCTGGGGATAGCAGCAGAAGAGGACCCATCAACACATACACTAAAGGTGCGTTGGAAAAGGTAGGAGGCAATCCAGGAGAAGACAGAATCACGGAATCCAAACGAGGACAGCATATCAAGGAGTAAGCTGTGATTTATAGTATCAAAGGCAACAGACAAGTCAAGAAGGATAAGGATAGAGCAAAGGCCCTTAGGTCTGGCCATGAACAAGTCACTGCAGACCTTAGTGAGGGTAGTCTCTGTGGAGTGTTGGGGGCAAAAACCAGAGTGTAGAGGATTGAGGATCTGTTGTGTTTAAAGGAAGTCCAGGCAGCGACGGAGAATAGCACGCTCGGGTATCTTGGATAGGAACGGAAGAAGGGAGACAAGGCGATAGTTGGATGGGCAGGAGGGGTCCAACGAGGGTTTTTTGAGAAGCAGTATAACCACCGCATGGTGGAAGGCATCAGGGACAGTTGCAATGGAAAGAGATAGTTTGAGAATGTGGCATATGGGAGGGATAACAGTATGTGAGATGGGGGGTCGAGTAGAGAGGTGGGAATAGGGTCTGAGAGGCATGAGTAGGCTTGGCTGAAGACAGAAGTTGTGCAGTTTCTTCCTCTGTGATTACAGAAAAGTCAGCAGTAGTTGACAGAGGGACATGCGGGTGGAGCCAGACAGGAGAAGTTTCCTGAGCTGTTTGGGTGAAGGATGAAGGGGAGGTGCGAGATTGAAGTTCAGGAGACTGGATGGTAGGTAGGGGAGAAGGATGTGACTTTGTAGTGAACTCCAGGGCGATCTTGTGGACCTTGTCATGAAAGTAATCAGCCATAATCTGGGAAGAGAGAGAAGGAGGGGCCTTGCTTCCCCCATCCTCTCCAGAAGATGCTGGAAAGTCTACATTTGCATTTGATTCTTTCAATCCAGGGAAGTGACCTGTTATAAAAGGGTCCAGAAATTCTGATGAAAAGGTTAAGAGTGTCTTAGGTATACCATAGTTTTTCACATTTGTGCAATTATGTCTTTCACTACAAGGATCCTGTGAAAGAGGTCACATTTTAGCAAAAGGATTTATCATGATGGTCTTAGAGTACATGTTCAGAACAGCATATTTGTGTATCATTTTCAGATTTTTTTTTTTTTTAAAGTCTTTCTTCTTGAAGGTAAGTCAGTTTGTTTGCTTAAACATCCATCCATATCCGTTTGTTTGTTTGAAAAATCACAAAAAGATGCACATGAAGTTAAAAGAAACAGAAGGGAAGGCATAAAAATACACAGGGTAGCGGGGAGGCCAGATTCCACTGCCCAAAGATCAAAAGGGATTGCTATGCCAAACAAAGAAGTTAGTGCAGTGGGGACCCCAATCCCAGAACACATGTAGAAAAGTGAGCTTCAGTAGGGACATGTGTACTAGTGGGGATCCAAGGCTCCCTGGCACTGGAAAAGAATAGGAGCTGCCAATGCCAAAATCAGTAATGTGCCAACAGGGACGCGACCCTTTTTGGCACTGGAAGAAGAGGTTGTATTTATAAGAAGTTTTTACAAAGACCATTCGCTTTTTGAGCAGCTAGCTGGGATTACAATCTTCAGAAATTGTTATTGTTATCATCTTTGTATTTGCATTTTAGAAAATTGTTGAAATCATCTCTATTAGATTTCTAGGAAATTGATGGTCTTAGTAACATGGTTTTGTTTGTTTTTAAAGTATGGATTGTTTTCAGTGAGTTGTGTAGATTGCTGTTATTGTACAGTTTTTCTTATTATTTTCTGTACACCACATTGAACTGAAAGGTATTTGTGGTCTAGAACTGGAAATGTCATGCTGAAACCATACTAGTTGCATAGTAAGAGCTGGATGGACAAAAAGCAGCTCCTGTGTGTGTGATCTGATGCATACTAACACTGCAGACACTGGAGAGTCCCACCACCTAAAAAGGAGGCAGCAAGACCTGATTACAAATATGTGAAATGAGGGACATGAAAGAAGAGGAGCACTTAAGAAGGGGATACGACATATAAGGAGAGGACAGAAGAGCAGGGAGGTAGAGGGAGCTGTGAGGAAAGAGGCAAGAACAGACATGAGGGGGGAAAGTGACTATGATACAGAGAGAGGATCTAAGAGGAAGATGGACTACAAGGAGAGGAAAGGTGGTTTGGGATGGGGTAAGTGAGAGAGGAAGGGACAATGAAAAGCTGCAGGGAAAGAGGAGGGAAAACTTAATATGTATAAAGGGCAAAACAGAGGAAGAAAGAAACAGAGGAGGGTTATGGGAAGAGGAAGTGGATCAGGAGAGAAATGAAGAGGGGAGTGAGTAAGGTTGGGAAGGTTTGAAATGGAATAGAAAATGGAGAAAGTGTTCAGCAGAGGCCGCTATCACATATGTACACACACACTTTCCTCTCTCTTTCTACATGCAAAGGAACTCCCTGCTACAAGTATATACCCCACATATACCTAAACAATGATGCACATTCACTACTTCAATACATGAACCTCCTCACATAAATCCACAAATCTCTCCAGCACCCCACCAAAAATATGGTCAATGCATCTCCACCAATTTTTCAAGGCCCCCCCCCACACACACACTGAACCTCACATACAAAATATTACTTCTGACCTTTTAATCAAGAATGTTCCATTGATAAATTAATCATTCCCTACAGTTCACCCACATCATTACGATCAAGTAAGCAAAATCTCTTAGCCATACCCTCACCACGTCAAATAGTCTACGATACCACGTGCAAATCAATTTTCTCTGCAATTGCAAATTCACTATGGAATTTGTTGCCATCGCTCCTCCATGATGAATTCTCTTTAGATAAATTTAAATCTAATCTAAAAAATTTCTTATTTAAAGATGCATTCGACTTGTAAACATTCATTAATTTTTACTACATATGAAGAACCTGTTCCCCTCGATTGTATTTACCCTTTTCATATCTCTATCCTATCAATATTGTATTTTCCCACCTTACCAATTGTATGACAACATATGTCTGTCTGTGAGTTTTGTATTTGACACCCCATATTTATTCATAATTTTATTTTTATGCATGCCGCTTAGATATCTGATAAGCGGGATATCAAATTTTAAATAAACTTGAAACTTAACACATCAGATTACACATACACACATCCTTCCAACACATATATGCAACCCTGACACACAGAAGTGTGCATGCCTAACATACAACACCCTCATACAAATATAACTCCATGCAACGTCTTTGCATACATATCCTCCTTCCCTGCTACACATATCCAACTCACACCCACAGTATACATCCCCAAGCCTTATGCTCCACGTATTCCACAAATATATTGTTTATTGCTATTGAGTTTAATATACCACCTTTTATAGCACAATTGCAAGGAGGTATAATTAACCCCGATACTGCAAACCTTAACTCAGAGCTACAGACATAACCTTGCAAAACCCTACCTAACACAAACACCTATCCCCTTCTCTAATATCGCTAAGAAGACAATGTAATAATCTCTGTTAAGAATGTGTGCTGAAAATCACAGGGGCAAAAATGCTCTGTTTTACTCCCAATGCAAAAAAGGTGTGCAGGCAGAAAATTGTAGACATAAAGCTGAGGTAATATGTGCACAGTTTTCTGCATCTGGTCTTTCTGTGCACAAATTTTTTTCATTGCATTTCAGTAATTACCAGTCCCTTGTCTGCAAAAGGTCTCTTTACTGATAAAGGACTAGTCATTGCTGAAGTGAAGCGAATAAATGAATATTAATTGCAGACTATAGTGGCACTTAATAACTTAATATTCAGCCTCCTCCCCCCCCCACACACACACTCAGCCAAAAGATATTTGGTGTGCTAGGCAAACCATCAGTCTTGTCCATCAAGTGACAGGGTGACCCTGCTCCCACCCCCACCTCACCCTTTCTTATAGGGTTTGGTGCACATATTATTTTAATATTCTGGAGTCTTGGAGGGGGTCTACTCAGCCTGCTACAATTTTGGGGATATTAGGGATTGCAAAGGTCCATTTCTTGTTCATCTGTTTCACCTGGGAGGTAAGTCATACGGAACTCTACTAATGCTAGCACTTTAGTAGACCTTGGACCGGGTAGTTAAATTTCCAGTGTTAAAAAATTAACTGACATATTCAGTTGGCGCAGTTGGTATTTTGTTGAAACATCAGCTGCAGAGGCCAATAGAAATATATATTCAGAGCCAGTATCTAGAATGTGGCTGGAGCATACAATCCAGACAGAGCAGCAAGTGCCGCCAGTATTCAGTTCTCTATCCAAATAATATAAAAATAGCCCTTTTTGCTATCCTTACTTTAGCTCATTGGTCTCAAACTCAAACCCTTTGCAGGGCCACATTTGGTTTTGTAGGTACTTGGAGGGCCTCAGAAAATATAGTTAATGTCTTATTAAAGAAATGACAATTTTATATGAGGTAAAACTCTTTATAGTTTCTAAATCTTTCCTTTTGGTTAAGTCTTAATAATAATATTGTAATTTATAGCTAAAGAGACATATGATCAAGAAACTGTTTTATTTTACTTTTATGATTATGATAAACATACCAAGAGCCTCAAAATAGTACCTGGCGGGCCGGATGTGGCCCCCGGGTCGCGAGTTTGAGACCACTGCTTTAGCTGTAGTTATCCATGTAAGTGGACTGAATATCTAGCTCCACCCATAAGCTGCTCCAGTACTATATAGATATCCCTACAGGCCGCCTTGGCATTTATACAGATATTTTAATTTCAATATAGAGCCCTATGCACTACAGCTTTGGTACTTGTGCGCTCTTTTCTGCACTGAAGTGTAATACCTAATATTGTCATTATCATGCAGAACAGCTTTATGGTTAAGGGGAGAAGGGTAGCAAACCAAGCAATCACGCTCCGCCCCCCCACTTCACCCACAATTTGCATACTTTCTTCCTGCAAACCATAAGGTATGGCAAAGGCAAGTGAAAAAAATATCCAGATATGTCTAGACTAAACGGTACAGTGCTAGCACAGTAACCATGCTGTTATCAATATGGATAGCAATGCTGAGTATAAGTTATTCATTTAAGCACTGGCACCAGTGTTAAAATAAATATACATAGGTTTGAGAAAAAAAAAAAAAAGCAAGTTAAACAACATAGTTTCCATCGAGAGCTATACACTTAGGGGTCCTTTTATCAAGCTGCGGTAGGGGTTTAACACGCGTAATACCACGCGTTAAACCGTCTTCCACGCTAGCCGCTAACGCCTGCATTGAGCAGGTGTTAGTTTTTTAGCCAGCCGCAGGGGTTAGCGCATAATGAAATGTTCGACGCGCTAACCCCGCTAGCACGGCTTGATAAAAGGACCTCTTAGTCCAGAAAGTGTCCATTTTTTTTTTAATCAAACCTTTCAAACCACCCTTATAGTCACTGTAACATTATTCACTGGCCCATTATTATTCTAGGTACCACAAAGAATAGAACAAAGAGTTATTCAATACAGACAAAGCCACCTAAACTTCTCCCTTTTTTAGGGTTTTTTTTCCTGTCTATTCTGTGCATGCCCATTATTTTGGAATTCACTGTACGGCATATAGGAGTTGCGGTGGAAATCATTTATGCTAATGAACTGTACCAGCTTGCACTGAGGTTAACAGGAGGAAAACCTCATATACCTCCAGAACATCAACTGCAGCTACAGCATGGGGCAGGCCACAGGTGAGCAGTAGTTCCAGTGTGCATTTACCAAGTTAATCTGAGGATTGTTTTTAAACTTCTGGTAGTCTTCTTCACTCATCGAAATAAATATGTCCGCCAGAATTCCCAGGGAAGTTGCAATGCCCTGTGAAAGCAAGCATAACATCAAATTATACCCATACTGAGAATGCATTACATAAAAAGACAATTGCAATCAAATATCAGAAAAGAACCTGAACAGTGAGAATCAAGCTTCCAGGGTCAAAACGGAATATTTTGGTTATTACAGCTGTAACTGTGTCCCAGCAACAGGTTAAGCTGGAGAAAGAGCAAAGCCAAGAGGTATTTTACCTTTACAATTGTACACCACACCAATAGCCCTTATGCTTGCAGGTGTCATCTATATGTAGGTATAATGGGATTAGGGTGGGTTTGGAAGGCTCACATATTTCACCATAAGTGTAGTAGTTAGAATGTGATAGGAGCCTAAGTCACTATCTCTATAGTTCACTACACCGACCACCACGCTATTCCAGGCTTGCTGCTCTAATAGGACTGGCCATAACAACTGAAGCTGTCATATATACAGGTATGTACTGTTTCATTTACATCCTTTGGGTGGTGGGAGGGGGTCAGTGACAACTGGGGGAGTAAGCTGGGGTCATGCCTTGATCCCTCCAGTGGTTATCTGGTCAGTTGGGACATCTTTTTGGCATTTATTTGTTATTAAAAATGTCCATCTGCCCCTTTATGACATTTTTTAAAATATTTTTCTTTTTTGAAAATGAGCCCCATAGTGACATAGTAGTTTATGGCATCCATCCAGTCTTCAGTTTTTCAGAAAAAGAACTAGAGCATGATGAGTGGAATGTCAAATTTCTCCATCAAATCTCTTTTTCCTACTATGAACCCTAAACATACTTACCTGTACCATGAAATAACAATCCAGTAAACTAGAAAAGCTTGTGGGGGGCATAGAGAGGTCTCCCAGTGGAAAAACCTGAGGCAGAAATGGTAACTGAGTTGAAGAAAGCATGGGAGAAGCACAGGGGATTCTAATATATAAAGAAATGGGAAAAAAAGACAAGAGAGCTATGGCTAGGCATTCAGGAGTGAAACTGGGCATAAATGAACCTTTCAGTCCCTATTTGCCATCAGTTTCCGTACTTCTATTTAACACTGTTTAATAATAATAAAAAGAGCATTGAACCAACCTTTTTATCTGGGCTAGGAAGCTCAAAAAATCCAACAATTGAGGCCCAAATCAACTCGGCTGCCTCATACCACATTCCTAAAAAGCAAGATGAAGAAAATCAATCTGTATAAGATAGTTGTTATAATTTTGGAGGCTTCCAGTTAAATTGCGCTCAGGGATTTATCCAGCAATTTCTTTCAGGTGTGGGTCATAGCTGTGATTACTGGTTACAGTACAAAGTTATTACTTGGTACAGCTCCTGGGAAGAAAGATGAAATCCCTTCCATGCCCAATTCTGTGTAGGGATGGCATTAGGGGGTGCAAAAAGGGTAACTGCCCTGGACCCAGGCTACTGGAGGCTTTAAGCCTGCCCTAAGCTGACAAATGAACAGACTGCTGGTAGGCTTTGGTGCCCCAGTATGTCTAACACTAGTCCTGACTGTATGTAGGACCTTCATTATAGCAGTTTTACTTGTAAAGCACTCAGTTTATCAAACTGTAGTTGGTTAAATAACAATAATAAACTGTATCCTCCCCCTCCCCCCCATTTTTGCATTCTATTACAGTCTTTTTTTTTAAATTTCTTTATTCATTATAAATTTTCAAACAAGTGTACAATAAATCACTTCATAATATATATTTCCACTTGAAATTATTACAAATTTCACACCACAAGAATTATCTCCCTCAACCCCATACATATATCTTTATAAATATCCAACACTTTTAAACCCACCCCCACCCCCCACCCTCCACACATACATAATAAATGGGGTTAAATACAATTTATTTATTATAATAATCTATTTACTATAATAATCTATTAATGGCCCCCAAACATCTTTAAATTTATTAAAATATCCTTTTTTAATTGCCAATGTTTTTTCCATTTCATACATATGACACACCGAACTCCACCAAAAGCAGTAATTTAACCCTCTATAATCCTTCCAATTGTATGTTATTTGTTGAATGGCAACTCCTGTTAAAATCATTAAAAGCTTGTTATTATTAGAGGATAACTGACACTTAGCCCTCATAGACACCCCAAATAAAATTGTGTCATAGGACAGGGCTACATGATTTTCCAACATACAATTTATTTGACTCCAGATCAATTTCCAAAAACAATTAATAAAAGGGCAATAAAATAATAAATGATCTAGAGTTCCAGGCTCGAGATGACAATGCCAGCATCTATTAGACTTAGAGCAATCCAATTTTTGTAAACGAACAGGGGTCCAGAGAGCTCTATGTAACAGGAAAAACCATGTCTGCCTCATAGACGCTGACCTTGTACATCTCATCCTCCATGACCAAATACGTGGCCATTGAGATGCGTTAATTTGACACTTAATCTCAATGCTCCAAATATCCCTAAGTACAGTTTTTGGTTTTTTATTTAAATAGCCAGATAATGTTTTGTACCACTTTGCGGCCTGGTGACCCAGAAAGTCTGCCTGAAAGCATAAGAATTCTAGAGTAAAATGAGTATTTAAGGATTTCCATTCAGGGAACCCTGCCTGAATGGCCTGCTTCAATTGCAACCATTTATAACTTTGTTTTTTATTTAGACCAAATTTATGTTGCAATTGTGAAAACTCCAGCAGTTTACCATCAGAAATAACATCTTTTAAAGTACGTATTCCTGCCTCAATCCAATCCTTCCAGACAATCATAAAACCGCCTATTCGTATCTTAGAGTTTAGCCATATGTTTTGACAAACAGATTTTTGAATAGTAAGAGGAGTTAAACTGTTAACATATTTTAATGTTGTCCATGTGTCCATTATTATCCTGTTGCTTTTCCTTATTCTGGGCATTTTAATGCTAAGCAGATGACGAAGCCTAATAGGAGACATGAGCTGCCATTCCAACCATAACCAATCTGGAAGCTTCTCCATGAGTTCTGGGAGGACCCAATACATACCTTGGCGCAGAATATAGGATTGATGAAACCTATAAAAATTTGGAAAATTTACCCCTCCCTCCTCAATTGGTTTTTGTAAAGTCACTAAAGCAATTCTTACAGCTTTACCCAGCCAAATAAATTTACTAAGAATATTATTTAATTTTTTATAAAAAGACCCCTGAAAAAAAACTGGTATCATTCCCATTTCATAACAAACCACAGGCAAAATCATCATTTTGACAGTTTGGACTCTTCCCCACCAAGATAACTGCAAAGGATTCCACTGCTCACATAACTCTGTTACTTTTTGCAATAAACTTTTTTCATTCATTATAATTGTCTCATCAAGTGTGTTTTTTATCCATATACCTAAGTATTTTATTCCTTCTTCTTTCCAAATAAAAGGTAATGAGTCAAATAATCCTTTTGTGCAATGCACATTCAAAGGAAGAACTTCTGATTTAGTCCAATTTATTTTATAACCTGAAAACTTTCCAAACTTTTCAATCAAAACCAATAAACTTGGAATGGTTGTTTCAGGATTTCTCAAATGAAGTAATATATCATCCGCATATGCAGATACTTTATATTCTTTATCCTTATGCGGTATACCCTGTATCTCCTTTTCCTGTTGAATAGCTAATAATAAGGGTTCAAGCACTATATCAAAAAGCAAAGGAGATAGAGGACAAAAAGACAAGAGCTGTCTAACTTGCAGAGGGGAGCTGTCTAACTCCCCTCTGCAACTTAAAACAATCAGAAAAATTATTATTAATATATAACCTAGCAACAGGAGAGCTATACAGAGTTTTAATCATTTGTATAAATCCCGAACCAATACCAAACCATTCCATGGCTTGACACATAAATGTCCATTCCACACGATCAAAAGCTTTCTCTGCATCTAGGGACACAGAAAAAGCCGGATCTCCAATTTCCTTTGTTAAGTATAACATTTGCAAAGCCAGTCTAGTGTTATTAGATGAGTGTCTTTGAGCAACGAACCCTGTTTGGTGCATACCAATTATATAAGGAAGAGCTTTTGCCAAACGCAGGGCCAAAAGTTTGGCTAATAATTTACCATCTACATTTATCAAAGAAATAGGCCTGTAATTTGAAACCAACATGGGATCTTTATTTGGCTTTGGCAAAACAATGGTCAATGACTCTGCCATAGTGCCTGATATGCAACCTTTCTTAAGTTGATTCTGATATAAATTTAACAGAATCCGGACAATATTATCTCTATTCGTCTAAACAACCTATCACTATCTACTATCTACTACCAATTTATCCTGGAAAAGTCCAGAACAACAATTGTAACTTAACGCATTCTTGATTATATGTACTGCAATGCTACTGGAAATGCCCAGTCTTCTAACTTGTAATCCGCTTAGAACCGCAAGGCACAAGCGGAATAGAAATCACTAATGTAATGTAATGTAATGTAAAAGGGTATTTTGAAATGCTTTATAAAACTCCACCGAAAAACCATCACCACCTGGAGCGGTCCCTACTCTAAGAGACTTCAATGCTGTTTGTAATTCATTTAGCGATATTGGATCTTCCAAACTCCTTTTTATATGATCAGGAACCTTCGGACCTTCAATCAAACTTAAAAACTCCACCCCATCCTTTTCTTTATCATCATAAGACTCAGAAGAATACATGTTTTTATAATATGTTAAAAACTGTTTTAAAATAGATCCAATTTGAGAGTGAATCACTCCTTTATCATCTTTAATTGCATTCATTTTCATCTTTCTTTTTTTCACTTTAAGATAATTAGCCAATAATCTTCCCGCCTTATTTGCACTTCCATAATACAAAGCTTGCTGACAAAGAATATTTTTCCTAGCCAAATTAGAAGAAATCTCATTATATTTATACTTAATTTTTAACAAAGCTTGTAATGTAGAATTCTCCCATTTTTTAATCAACTTTGACTCCAAAAATTTTATTTCTCTTTCTATCTCAATGAATTGTTTTATTAATTGTTTTTTAGAATAGGCTGAGAATGATATAATCTGACCTCTCATTGTTGCCTTAAAAGCATCCCATAATATTTCTTTAGATACATCCTCTGTATTATTAATTTAAAAATATTCATCAATTTTTGATTGAAATTCTTCACAAAATTTTGTATTTGCAAGCAATGCATTATTAAATCTCCATACGGGTCTACCATTATCTTGGTCAATCAAATTTAAATTAATCCACACACCCCTATGATCCGATATAATTATTGGATCTATAGAGGCATGAGTTACATCTTGTACTAAACCATCAGAAATAAAAATATAATCAATTCTAGAAAAAGATTTATGAACATGCGAATAAAATGAAAATGAAGAATGCGCCACATATCCTTTAAATTACAAGAATTTGCAAAATTATCCAATCCTAATGATTTCAAAATTTTACTAGGTTTTTTTATCCAATAAAGGGTCCATAACAGCATTAAAATCTCCTGCCACTATCAATTTATTAGCGGCCAGTGGTAATACTATTGGTTGTAGAGCTTTAAAATATTCAATTTGATTTGAATTAGGAACGTACACATTAAAAAGCGCCAACATATGATTGCCCATACTCATGTTCACATACACCCATCTTCCTAATGGATCTGCAGACCCCATATTAAATCCTGCAGAACACTTCTTATTAATCAAAATCGCTACCCCACCTTTCTTACCCACCGCAGGAGCAAAAAAACAATCTTTCACCCAATTACCAATTAATTTCTTTGATTCATCTCCATTAAGGTGAGTCTCCTGTATGAAATAAACATCCGCATTTTTCTGTTTCAAATAAAGTAATGTTTTTTTCCTTTTTATCGGATGATTAAGGCCATTTATGTTTATAGAATAAATCTTAAAATCCATTACATAAAATAATTTTTATTACACACATATTTCCACCCAGTAATTATTAAATACTTTTCCCCCCTATTCTGAAATTCCAAATTAATCCTCCCCCCATCCCAATAACCCTCCCCCTATCCCCCCACCCCACCCCCACCCCTCCCTCCCAATACATCATTGCCAATTTCGAAACGTTCATTGGATCAAGTAAACGAAGAACCCCCCCAAGGCTAAACTCATTTTAATTCACATAAATACATTAATCCCTTTAATAATCTCATGCAAGTCATTTAATCCCCATATTCAATATATCTCAGTTCCCCTTCAATATTTTAATTTCCTTATAATAATATCATAAAAGACAATTCCCCCTCCTTTATAATATTCATTTCCCCATTCATACATATCTTCATCCATTCTTTCATGTAAAATCTAAACAATAAATAATAGATTATACTTATACCAGAATTTTCTATACTTTCCCATCTTAAATTTTGTATAAACATCAATTCAAAAGTTATAATCTACTAAAATCACATTATACCCTCTTATATAATATAAAGCTTTATATGCACTTCCCTTTTTTTTTCCCCCTTCCTTTTTCCTCTCCTCTTTTCTTTTCTCTTCCTTCCTTAAACCCTTCCTTTTATGAAACTTCAGGCTCATACCACCATGGAAGAATCAAATTTTATTATACTTTTAAGCAATTTTACTAGTAGTATATTTTAACCTAAAAGTTAATTATACTTCTTATAACAATATATAAGAACTCAATTAAACCACATGCCTCCCTTTTTTTTTCCCTCCAAGCTTTAGAAATTGATCATCCATTCATTTAATTATCAAGATTTATCCTGCATAAATTCACTTTCCTATTTCTATACCTCCCTTTTTTTTTTTTTTTTTAAATAAGAAAGGGCAAAGTAACATCCTAAGGCCACTTGATAACCTCCCACAACATCCAATTTTCTTCCATATTCTCAGCATTATACTTCATGACAAATATTCCATTCCATTTTGCCATATCCAATCTTAAAATCTTTTATTATATGATATATTATTCAATAAAGCATCCCAACACACAGTACATAGTCTCCTTTCCATTTTAGTCTTTTCATTCCTATACACTGTTGTAAACCATCTTATCTTCTGGCGATTTTCTCCAAGTTCCTCTGGATCTAAGATATAGGATATACAGCAAATAATTTTCCTCTTCATGTGCAGCACTGACCTTTTAACTCAATAAAGGCCAGATTAATCTTAATATATCCTAGGGAGGCTCAAGCCATAACTCACAAGCGATCCTCAACCTACTTAATGCTGCACACCATGTCTATAAAGTTCTGTCCAATACACATATAAACACATCCTTTGCTTTTTGTTTATTTGTTTGTCAAAAGTATATGCTACAGCCTTTTCTAAGAGATAGTTATTGTTCCCTCTTATTAACTGTCCAGTACATCACTGCATCCTTTAGTTGTTATGAATGAGCACATGCCATTCTTAGAATGTTCAGCCACTTTCAAATTTCTATATTCATTCCATATTCAGGAAACATCCATCCTTCCAAACTCAAAGCTTCAGGATAAGAAAATATTTCTTTAAAATATCCATTCAAACAAATAACTAAAACCATTCATACTAATATAGGAAGATCATATGCCAAATCCTTATTTAAGAATCCATAGGCAGATCATACTGACTCAAAAATTCATTTAGCTTAACTGCCTCATCAAAATTATGAGTTTTATTTTCAAAAGTCACTCTCATTGTTGCCAGATACATCAGCCCATATCTTGCCCCTAATGATCTCAATTGAGGGCGCATATCCAAGAGCTGCTTCCTTTTGTATGCAGTGGCTTTTGCAAAATCCGGTACTATAAAGACTTTTGAATCCTGGCATTTCAAATCCTTATTTTCTTTAGCCAGTTTTATGATTTCTACCACCTGCTGGTATCTAAGCAGCTTGAAAATCAGCGGCCGGGGGCCCTTTTGACTAGGTAACCTTTTTGATGGAATTCGGTGCGCCCTTTCAATTTCCAAGGGATAAGGATTTTTCAATGGCAAAATTTTTGGCAGAAAGTTTAGCAAAAACGCTAAAGGGTCACTTTTTTCTACACCTTCTGGTACCCCAACCAAACGTAAATTATTCCTTCTTTCTCTATTAGATACATCTTCAAGATCTTTTCTTAATATTTCAATTTCCTTGTGATCTTTTTTACATATGAGAATCTCTGCCTCCATTTTCTCAGCTCACTTCTCTAACTGCTCTATTTTGAAATCAGCTGCCTGCATTCTCTTCGTTAGGATTTCCACTTCTTCCTTAAGGTCTTTAATGTTGTTAGCACTTTCTAACACAATTTCTTTAATAGCTTGTAATTCTTTCATCAAATCCTTGTTTTCAATGTCCTCCGCCGGCAAAGGGACCGTTGACGGGGATACCGACTCCAGCTTTGAGCGTTTTACACTTCCTGCTCTTCTTCCCGCCGCCGAACTGTTCTTACTATGTTTGCCCGAAGCCATAACTAATCCGAAATCACTTTTACAACCCGACTTACACCACTTTACAACCTTTTTTTTTTTCCAATAATAGCCTTTCTTTATGGAGCCTCACATTCACCCGTCCATCTTAGAACGCTGCGAAGCCACGCCCCCATTCTATTACAGTCTTGACATCATTGCCTGTGTATTCCTCAGGTACTAAACTATATAGCACACTGGGATCCTACTAGATGAAAAGCACAACATAAATCCCTAAGTACAATGGGAATAAGCCAACCTACCAATCTCCACTGCAGGCACAAGAACATTATTTTGAAATTAATTTTGGGACAACCTACTATACTTTTTTAAACTAGCATCCAGCAAAGACACATGCCCAGCCAGCCAAATGCAGCATGGCTCTTTTCAGATCAGGTTTCTCCTTCTAACTGCAATGTTGGCTAAGTTTATCTTTCTGCAACTCTGCTACTGTATAGTATCTAGAGAAAAAAAACAACCACCCCCAAAGATACCTGTAGCAGATATTCTCTGAAGACAGCAGGCATATATTTTCACATGTGGGTGAAATATTTATCTTTATTAGTATTTCTATACCACTTAAATGACTATATAGACATTGCCAAGTGCACTGTCACTTTAAATCTGTAGGCAGTACCCACACCGCGCATGTGCCAGTGACTTCCCACCTTACCTCAGCTCATGGGACCAATTAGTTCAGTAACAAAGGTAAGAAGCCAACTAGGGGAGGTAAGACTATATGCCTGCTGTCCTTGTAGATCACCTGATAGAGATAAGTATCTTTGCTTTCTCCAAGGACAAGCAGGTATAATAGTCTCACAAGTGAGATTGAGGACCAAGTAGCTGCTTTGCAAATTTCTTCAACAGATGCAGAGCGAATATAACCCTGGAAATTTCCAGTGACTCAAGAAATAGCCAAAGCTGCATAAAATATTTCTTTCACTCAAATATTTCAAATAAAATAAATTTAATTTGCATTTAAAATTAACAATATGATACGGTTACCACGCAGCACAGAAAGAGTTTCTCTAATTGCCTAGTCCAAGTTCCTGGCCTTATAGTAAAAATCTTTCAGAACAGATGAAGGTCTCTTGCCAATCAAGTAGAGAAAGCTTCATCCAAGGCTAGGCAAATGCTGGGTTGCATCCAAAGAAGTTTTGTCAGCCGGAAGCCCAAAGTTGTAATGCTGTTGTACAGGTCCATGGTGAAACCTCATCTGGAATATTGTGTTCAATTTTGGAGGCCACATTATCAAAAGGGTGTGCTGAGAGTGGAGTCGGTTCTGCGAATGGCCACCAGGATGGTCTTAGGACTCGAGGATCTCCCATATGAGGAACGTCTATGTAAGTTGCAGCTATACTCTCTCGAGGAATGCAGAGAGAGGGGAGATATGATAGAGACGTTCAAATATGTAACTGGCCATATTGAGGTAGAAGATATCTTTTTCCTTACAGGACAAGAGGGCATCCATTGAAACTCAGGGGTGGGGGATTTCATAGAAACACTAGGAAGTATTTCTTCACTGAAAGGGTGATTGATCGTTGGAATGATCTTCCACTTCAGGTAATTAAGGCAAGCAACATGCTTGATTTTAAGAAAAAAATGGGATAAGTATGTGGGTTCACTTCGTGGAAGTGCTTAGGGGGGAGGGTCCTTAGAGTGGGCAGACTTGTTGGGCCAGTGGCCCTTTTCTGCCGTCATATTCTATGTTTCTATGTTTCCTAAGCCCAAGCCGAGAGAAATATGCTTCCTCGCATGCGCGGACACACGCCGATGACATCAATGCTTATGTGTGCTGATGTCATCAGTGCGCGTCTCAGTCGTGAACCCACCACCGATGTGCATGGACGCAGCCAGCACAAGCGGCCTCTGCCGCTGCCATGTCCGTGTGCTGGGCCAACTTCTGGTGTTTCTGGCACCACTTTAACCTGCCCCTTGACAACAAGCAGGTTGCTCAGACAGGGAGTTCTGCCACAACCCAAAATCCAGGCAGCCCAACATCATCTGCCCCTGGGCCCAAAACCAGCCGCAACCATGCCGGCTCTCTTCCTGCGGCTCAGGAGAACCCAAACATGCACTTGATCTGGCACAAACGCTGGATCAAAAGGTAAATTTTTTAAAGTAATTGCTGGGTTTTTAACCTTGGATACACGAAAATAAATCACTGAGGTAGTCATAGCCTGTACGTCATTGGCTAACACACAGCCTTATAACGTCAACCCATCTTGAGTATCCGCTAGCCCCGATGGTTGTTAAAGATATAGCAACTCCTGGCCTATTAGGATCAAAGGCGACAAAGAGCTAGGAGGATCCTCTATGTTGCTTAGTGCAATCCAGGTAGTATGTCAGAGCATGTTTACAGTCTAAGGTGTGAAATAATGCTTACCCAGGATGAGAATAAGGCTTTGGAAAGAAAACAGATAAAACGATGGATTGGTTGAGGTAGAATTCTGAAACTACTTTAGGGAAGAATTTTGGATGTGTTTGAAGGACTAACTTGTTGTGACAGAACCTAGTGAGGGCTATGAGGAAAGCTACCTTCCCAGTGAGAAGTTTGAGAGAGCAAGATGTGGGTGGCTCAAAGGAAGATTTCACAAGAGCAGAGAAAACCATATTAAGATCCCAAGCAACGGGAGGAGGTTTGGTAGGTGAAATGGACCTTTCATGAAATAGGCTACTGAGGGATGCACAGAAAGCAGTTTGTTGCCTAGGAGGGAATGAAATGCACTGATAGAACTGAGATGAACTCTAACCAAATTGTTTTTAAACCAGAGTTAGGTAGAGAAAGTAGCTGAGGATGTATGGAGGTGGACATGAGATGGGCTCCAGAGAATATAATGTATGCCAGGAAGAGAAGCATGTCCACTTGAAGCAATAATAGCACTGAGTGAAAGGTTTCTTAGACGCTTCAATGACAACGAATATTGCAGCCGAGAGGCAGAAAACATTTACCTGTTTGCTGGAAGAAAATCACTGTTAGTGCTAACGAGCGGGGGTTGGAATAGAGTAGGGACCCTTCGTTCTAAGTTAGCAATGTTGGAAAAAGTTTCCTGATCGAGAGCTCTAGGAGGAGTGGAAACCAAGACTGGTGTGGCCAAAGGGGTACTATGAGAATCATGGTGCCCTGATTTTGGAGAAGAGTTTTCCCTATAAGAGGGATTGGAGGAAATGTATAGAAGAACTTGTCCCCCGAGTGAAGTAGAAAGGTGTCTGAACTAATGCGATGGGATGGGGGGGGCAAAGAGTCAGGAAGAGAAATGTGGATGTTTGTTGTTCTGAGAAAATCAGATGCAAGACCATTATGCTGAGAGACCATTCGTGAGGCTGAAGAAGTCTGCTCAACTTGTCTGCCAACACATTCTACTTCCCCGCTAACTAAAACCACCCTGGAGAAGTATCCCACAATCAGTGACCCACTTATAAATCTGGATTACCTCCATACAAAGGGGATAAGATCCTGTGCCTCCTTCTTTGTTAAAACAGAACATGACAACCTGGTTGACCGTACGGACAAGTACTACCTGTTGAAGAAGGCAATCCAGGAATTTTCTTGAGAATGCTCCCTATTGCTCATAGCTCCGAAGATTGATATGGAGGGTTTGTTTGTGGTGAGATTACACTCCCTGAGTATGGAGACCGTCTAGATGAGCTCCCCAGTTTAGCATCAAAGCTTTTGGTGGGGAAAGGGATGGAAAGGGAGACCCCCTAGGCAAGATTGTGTGGTACCATCCACCATTTGAGAGAGTGCCAAAGATCTGCGGGTGACTTGAACTGGAGCAGAGAGGGATCCCATGGCTTGGGACCATTGTGTATGATAAGGTCCACTGTGGAATTCTGAAGTGAAGACATAAAAATGGGGTCACATAAACCATCAATGCCATTTGACCGAGAATGTGTAACATCTAGCATGTGGAAGTTTGCTTGAGGGTGGAGTTGTTGTCACAAGTGAATGAGATCATTAACCCTCTGCTCAGGTAAAAAAAAAGCCTGACCTTCAACAGTATTCAAGAATGCTTCTATGAACTCTAAGGTTTGAAATGGCTGCAGATGTGATTTTTGGTAGTTGAACGCAAACCTTAGAAGCTCGAGGAGATGAACTGTTGTGGTTATGTCATGTTGAACTGCTTGTGATGTTGAAGTTTTGATCAATCAGTCGCCTAAATAGGGAAATATGTAGAACCCTCATAAATAAAGGGTTGCCGCAACTACTACTAGGTATTTCATGAAGAGAAGAGGAGCAGAGGCTAGTCCGAAGGGCAAAAAACTTGTATTGGAAGTGCAGGGACCTATGCAGAATCAGAGATACTTCCTTTGAACAGGTAGGATGGATATGTGAATGCAGGTTTCTTTGAGATCCAGAGAGCAAAATCAATCTTTTTTTCTAGTAGGGGTAGAAAGGTTCCCAGAGAGACCATGTGAAACTTTTATATCAGCAAAAGTTTGTTTAGGCCTCAGAGGTCTAGAATGGGTAGAAGACCTCCGATGTTTTTTGGTATCAAGAAATACTTGGAGTAGAACTCCTGACCCCTTTCTTGCAGAGGAACCAATTCTATTACATTAGCTGAAGAAGGGCAGAGAGTTCTTGGTGAAGAAGGGTCTTCTGGAGGGAGTTGAAAAGAGACTCGTTTGGAGGGTGGTTTAGAGGCTTTTTAAGTAGACATAGAGCATAGCCCTATGTAACAAATTAGAGCACCCACTGATCTGTTCTGATAAGAGCCCAACATTGATGAAAATAGAGCAATTTGCCTCTGCTAGGGAGAGTGAGAGGTAGATTGAGGACAACATTGGCAATGCTCTCTAGTAAAGAGTCAAAAGGATGACTGCTGATTGGACTGAGAATGAGGATGAGACTTTTGTATTTTTTGCTGTTTTGCATATAACACTGACCAACAGGCCTAGAAAATGATGACGATGGCTGACCATAGTGAAGTTTCATGGTGTAGTAATTAGAACATCTAGATGGAGCAGAGTATCTTCTAGAAGAAGACTGAGAGGTTGAGGCTTAAATAAATTGACACGGTGTCTGGATTTTAAAAATTTTATCAGTCATTTCTTCAATCTTGTCTCCAAGCAGATCATCACCCTTGCATATCCAATGGCGTAGGAAGGGGGATGCGGGAGGTGCCGTATGCCCTGGGCGCAGCACCCCTCCTCCTCTCTGACCCCACCCCCACTACTCCTCATGCTGCATGCACCCCTTTGCCTTCCCCGTACCTTTTTTACTTCCCCGGCGTGAGGTTGCTGCCTGTGTTGGCAATGACACTCTCTCTGATGTCACTTCTGGGACCCATGCCTAGGAAGTGATGTAATAGGATGAGCCGACACCGACGCGGGCATGCTCCTCATGCTGGAGAAGTTTAAAAGGTACAGAGAAAGGGAAAGGGCGCACGGGCGGCAGGGAGGGTGGGACGCCATTCATCCTTACTGCGCCACTGCTCATCTCATTCCTTCTTCCTCATCCTCCAGTTAGCAGGAGGAGTTGGTGAACAGTACTACTTATTTGCTACCACCCCCAGTTTTTCTCTGCAGTTGGTGCCACAAGGGCCCCTTTGTTTCTTGAGACTCAGCCAGCCCACCTGTAGAGGGGAATCCAACAGAAGAGGTGAGAGCAGCAGGTAAGAAGTGCTGCTTGTGGACTCCACCTGACTGGAGATCATGAAAAGGATGATATAATGTAGCTGATTACTCTAGTCCTCTAAATTTCCTCTTCATCTTTCCCTCCACTGGAATTCCTTTCCACCCTAATTCTTGTTAACCGTGTCGAGCTCTGCGAATGTTGAGATGATGCGGTATACAAACCTAAGGTTTAGTTTAGTTTAGCTGATTATATATGGTGGAGGAAGAATGAAAGGATGATATGATTATACCATTTGTGAGGGTTTTTTAAACGTGTCTACGTTATGATGGAGGCCCAATGCATTTGTTAGCTTAAAGTCCACCAAAAGGTTAACCCTGTCTTGAATGTGACAGGGTCTTCTTCCAACCAATTTTTGCTACTTTAGATCTTCCCCATTGCTCTCTCCTCACAACCCAGCTGCGAGCTTGAAGTGGTCTCCTGCTGTATCCCACACCAGTCCTTTAGGATGAAAGGGTGTGTATAGTCTTATCAGCAAAAGAGACTGAATCACTTGACTCATCAGCTTTTATCTCTGCATTTGACTGGATACTTCCTGCTACTAGCAATTCCAAAGGAAAATTTTCATAATGGAATTTTGTCTCAAAAGATGAGTTGATACAGGGAGAGGAAGAAATTAAGCTAGGAATGTTAAAGGCCAACCACTCCGCAGAGCAAAAACTGGTACCACAGAAGTATCATGCATCATGTGCCACTCCAACCTTCCATAAAGCCTGGAAAGGATTACACTCACCATGGTCTGAACGTTACCCATTGGCTCTAATGTAGAGAATTCAGTGTAGCAAGGTAGATTTTCAAGCATAGTGATCGGAGCAAGGGGTACATACTGCAGTTATTTCTACACTCAGTGCCCTTACCGAGTTTCTGCAGAATCTGCCCTCGGATTTGTATGCAGACAGACTGCACAAGAACCTTATCACTCTCCTTCGCATATTCCCAGGAGCCTGAAAAGAGTCACAACAGCAGGAGTATGTAGAGGCAGAAAAATATTATAGTTCTAAAGAATACTAGTGTAGCTGAGTTATATAGGTGCATTTATATTAAGGTGCACGCTCTTATTTAGAAAAAAAAAAAAAGGGGGGGATCACTGTCTTTCTGTGGTACAACCAAAGCAGTTTACATATGCAGGTACTTTCTCTGTCCCTAGTGAGCTCAAAATCTATAGATTCAGGAGGAATTCAGGTATTCTTTAAGTTATGTATGTACGTGTGTGACATGTGAATACCTCACTGCAAAGTACATGCTATTGAGTACCGGCATTTCTGTGCAATACTTGCTGCCTATGTGACTCCTTATAAAATTACTTCCACAGAAGGTAACTTTATAACGCCATCATTTATACCTGCTCCAGAGCTGGTTTAAATGAAAGCATTTACATTATACTTGTATGTGTGTGGGTTAAGGTATTTTGTAATCTAGCTCCTGGATTCTATATTGTTGCCCAAATTTACACAACAAAATTTGGGTGCATTCCTGAGATGTACGTGCAACTTAATTGGTTAACGAGCCAAATAACTGCAATAATTGGGTGCTAACATTGACACCAATTAGGATTTGCACACACATTTGTCTGCACACTATTCTATAAGACATGGGGCTAGATTCACTACAGATAGCGAGTCAATTGTTGGTAGCTGATTCTTTGGCTGATTCTCCAACCCAGCCCTAACAGCAGTGACAGGGAAAGCAGCTTTCTGTCACTGCTGTTAGGATATGCACTCCCCCCTGTGCAGTGTCATGCCCCCCCTTTACCAGCACCCTCAAGCCACCACCTCCCTCCTCCCCCCCCCCGAACCAATAAAAAAATATGGCAGGAGGGATACCCACTCCCTCCTGCCACCAGATGCTCCTCCCCCCCCCCCCCGAACTGGTTTTGTGGATTCCTGGGTAAAAGATCGTACCAGGTGTTCAAGGACGACAGTTTGTCCTATCGTTGGGAAAATTTCTGTGGGGTTCCTCAGGGTTCGCCTCTGTCCCCCACTTTGTTTAACATTTATCTTGTTTCTTTGGGAAATCTTTTGCAAAGTTTAAATCTTAAGTTTTACATTTATGCGGATGACATTACCATAGTCATCCCGTTAATCTGCTTGTCATTTGAGCTTAAAAATTCTTTAGCGACCATTCTGAGTCAGATTTAACTCTGGATGATTGCCTTTAAATTGAAATTAAGTGCATAAAAAACTTAATTTTTTCTTGCAACTCCTAACAATAAGATCAAAGAAACAACGATACATGTGAATGGACTAGACTATAATATAGAACAGTCTATAAAAATATTGGGAGTGACTTTAGATAGATATCTTACACTGGAACAACTTACTGATTTATTATTTAAGAAATGTTTCTCAGTGCTTTGGTAGCTTCGCACCATTAAGAAATATTTTGAGGAAGTCTCTTTTCACTTGTTAGTGCAGTCTTCTGTCTTAAGCATTCTCGATTACTGTAATATTATTTATTTAGATGCCTATAAGAAAATTCTCAAAAAATTGAAAGTGGTTCAAAATAATGCAGTTCGACTCATTTTTTATTTTAAAAAAAGGGAGCATATTACTCCTTTTTATCAGAAACTTCATTGGTTGCCAATTGAGTCTAGAGTTTTGTTTAAATTTTCATGTATTTGTTATAAATCAATCTTTGGTATGTCACCAGGCTATCTTGTTCCTCATTTTTCTTTGAGCCACTCAAATAAGACTACACACAGAGCCTATCTGTTTAGATATCCTTCTACTAAATCCTGTCATTATAAGAAGTTCCTTGAGAGAACCCTCTCTTTTCAGGCCGCTAAACTGAATGTTTGATTTGGAAAAATTATTTTAGAGGTTTCTTCTTATTTTGATTTTAGAAAATTGTTAAAGACGTATATTTGATAAGTTTGTATCATAAAGCATTGTGTTTTAATCTTTTAGAGTTTTTTATATTTACAGTTTGATGTATTTCCATTTGTATTGTAGTTACCGCTGTATGTTTCAGCTCCATTTGGTGTGAACCGCCTAAAATCATCTTGGTTTGGCGGTATATAAGAATTATTATTATTATTAAATCCAGGATACAGAGGGAGCTTAAGGGAGTCCCTGATTGGCTTAGATGCCTAAGACCCCACCCAAGGGGAGGGGCTTAAGGCATCTGAGCCTATCAGGGCCTTAGGCCCCTCCCTGGTGCATCAGGGAGGGGCCTAAGGCCCACATTGCAGCTGGTGGAGTAGGAGGGACTGACTGAGCACCCCCCTGCTCCCGACTAAAGGTACCAGGGAGGAGGGGGCCCGAGGGAGGGTGTTCTCCACTGGCAGGAGGGAGTGGGCATCCCTCCTGCCATATTTTAGTTCAGCGGGGGTGGGGGGGAAGGATTCGGTTGCAAGAGGGAATAGCATCTCTCCTGTCATTTTTTTGGGTTCAGGGAGGGAGGAAGCACTTTGTCAGGGGGGTTTGGGGAGGGTTGTCGGGAGACTTTTTTCTTTTATTGGTCAGATATTTTGCATTTGTAATACTTTTGCTTTTATGGAGTAGCCCCGTTTGTTTGTTTTTCTGAGCAAGCAAATTTTCCTCTCTTTTTTTGAGGTTTTTGTTTTTTGCTCAGTTTTTTTCAGTCTAACCTGGCCAATTATAGTGTGGCTGTGCTGCATAAGAGCACCACTGTTGCAACTTTGAGTTTGATTGTTGCTTGTTGAGTCTTTGAGGCTATGTTTATAATTGTGGTAAATGATTACCCCTTTAACCAGTAATATTTTACTACTCCAGTGTTTGTAAGCCAGCTCTATTTTGTGGTGTGTGATTTATAAAATTATCTCCATACTGGCCACATTCACTCCTATGGCCAGTTCTAAACTCACCAGTCTTACTCTCACAGTTAATTAACCATATACAGTATAGCAACATTTGTCTAGCTTTTGGCTAGTATTATGCAAGCAGAAAATCTGTTTTGTCTCTTTTTTATTGTGTTTGTTTTGCTATGAATTACTTTGTTTTTTATGTCATTTTGTAACAGTGTGTGCTATTTAGCATGCATTAAATACTGTATATTATTATAAAATGAATCAATGCACATTCCTAACTTGTTGAATTATAAAGGCAACAGATATAGCTATACGGCAGGGGTCTCAAAGTCCCTCCTTGAGGGCCGCAATCCAGTCGGGTTTTCAGGATTTCCCCCATGCATATGCATGAGATCTATGTGCATGCACTGCTTTCAATGCATATTCATGGGGGAAATCCTGAAAACCCGACTGGATTGCGGCCCTCAAGGAGGGACTTTGAGATCCCTGCTATATGGTGTCCACTTACTTACCAGTTGATCCACTGCTGTTTATAAGACTACTAAGGATGTACTCAGCTTTCAAAAGTTTACCTAAAAGTAAAAACGCAAGGATTAGAAAGACATTATATAACTACAATAAATAAGTAATAATAGGAACATAATGATTTCTTATGGAATGCTATATGACCCAGATTCTATAAATGGCCCCTAGGCCGGGGCCTAGAAAAATGACACCAGACGTGTGTCAATCACACCTAGGTACCATTAACAGAACTGTGGCTACCAGCACCTAGGAAAAAACTTTGGTGCCAGTAATCTAAGCCAGGGTTTTAAAGGCCTGTATTTCTGGAGCCTAAGTTTTTGGAAGAATCATGCCTAGCAGTGCCTAGTGATGCCTAATGTCATCTCTACCCCTAAACTCCCCTACTATGACCTTAGGCACTGCTGTTTTACAAAGCCACGCTAGCAGCTGCCGCGCGGCAACAGCCCTTAAGCCCTTTAAATTTATATGGGCTTCGGAGCTGTTACTGCGCTGCAGCAGCTAGTGCGGATTTGTAAAACAGGTCCTAAGTGCCATGTTGTAGGTACGATTCCAGCACCTACTTTTTAAAAATGTGTTTTTAATTAGTTGTAAATGGAGTGTTTAATTACCGCGCCAATTAATGCAACTGAGGCCTAGATTCACTAACCTGCCTGATCCTGTCCTATCCGTGGCTGATCTGAGGCAAGCCAACTGATTTACAAATGGGGGCGATGCAAATGAGGGTGATTGGAGGCACACTCCTTACCGACCGCACGGATTGCTGGAGAGAGATCCTTGAGCATGCGCAGACCATCTTCTTTGCCTGTAAATGGTCTGCGCATGCTCACCGTGAAGGAAAAGCTGGAAAATATATATTTTTTTAAAGCTGGAAACTTTCACGAGCCCTTAGTTTTTACCCACGGGTTGAAAGCAGGGCTGCACCTCGGGTTAAAACCACGGAGTCAGAGCAGAGAACAGGAGAAACAGAATCGGGGCAGAGAGCAGGAGAATGGGGTTAGAGAGCAGGGTTTTTGCACAAGCGACTGGTCCTCAGCAGTCGCTTGTTTTTTGATCAGGCAGCCCAGTCACTGTTCCTGAAATTGTTTTGTGAATCGCTGCCTTCCTACTTTTGGATGCCCTTCCCCTCATTTGCATGCGCAGATCGGAATCGGATCAGAAGGTTAGTGAATCGAGTCGGGGTCGCAAAGGGGTTGCTACGTGGTCAGGACTTGATCGGTGGGCTTAGTGAATCTAACCATAAGTGAGGAAACCATTAGGCGTGATCTAGGTGCCTACAAGTGCCAAATTTCAGCAGTTTACAGAATATGGCCTTATGTGTATTTCTTTAAGATCTTTTTTAGGATATATTTTTTATCTATAGGTACCACAGGTAAAAACCACAGTCTAGATATCAAACAAAATATGTTTATGGACCTTAATGTTTTTCATTATTTTATTTCATGCTTCCATCTCATACAAAACTGGCCAGATTTCAATTGCAACTACCTAGACTCCCTTACCTCTCCCCCAATCCAGGCAAGCCATTACAATAATTGCAGTTAGTCTGAGTCCTAGCGCCTTCATCAAGCCTAGCAGTTTCATAATGACTGAGACTCCCACCACAGTACAGGGCCGAGTTATGACAAATGTAAAATAAGCTAAGAAAAACCCACAAAGGGGGAAAAAAAATACACCCTATAGAGAACAAGAAGGCAACACACCAAGTGGGGATAAACAAATGTCCTTCCAATAAAAAGCAGTATAGATCCCAAGAGGTAGGACACCAATTCCAAATCTATCCAAAAGTGAGGCCGCCAAATTTGTTTTGGTTATAGTGCCGAAACTGGCTCAAAATCATTTTTCTAGTCTAATCTAATTAGTTTTATATACCGAATCATCTCCTAAAAATAGGAGCTCGATCGATTTGGTTTACATAATTAGATCACAAAGAAAGATCCATTAACATTCATTGGCGTTATAACCTAAAAACTAAACTAAACTAAAACTTAGCTTTATATACCGGGTAATCAACCAGAGAAACTCGCACGGTTAACCATAATTAATAAAAATATGCTAAAATTGCAAGGAGATTAATTTACAAAATGTTTAGCAAATAGAAAAGTTTTTAAAGATTTGCGAAAGAACTGGAAAGGACTAGGACTTCTCAAAGTTAAAAGGAAGTTCCTTCCATAATTGAGAAAATTTAAAAGCCAAAGAAAGGCTAAAGTTCTTGAATCTTTTAATTCTTTTCCTAGAAGGAAGGGAACGTTTAAATTGTTGAGTGCGTCTTGCATAGGAAAATCTGTAAACATGCCATAGCAGGGGAACAAGAGGAATAAAATTACCATATACAATTTTGAAAATAATGCATACACATTTAAATTGAATTCTGAGATGAACCTAGAGCCAATGAAAGCTCAAAAGCAAAGGAGTCACGTGGTCTAATTTACTTTTTCCATAAATCAACTTCGCAGCGGTATCCAATTGTAACCTTTGGAGACAGATCTTTGTGATGCCAAGATAAATGGCATTACAGTAATCTAGCCGAGATAACATAATTGATTGGACCAAGACTGAAAAATGGCATTGATGGAAAAGAGATCTAACCTTCCTCAGCATTCGTAAACTTAAAAAGCATTTCTTAACCAGAGAGTTTATTTGATCCTTAAAGGTAAGAGAAGAGTCGAAAAGTATTCCCAAAATCTTGGAGGAGAACCCGATTTGCAGGGAGGCCCCCGAATCCAGAAGTACAGTGGAAGGAAGACAATCCAGTCTTGGGCATAACCACAAAAGTTTAGTTTTGGTTGCATTTAACTTCATCTGGACAGACATAGCCGAAGCCTGAAGTTTATAAATACAGTGGTTAATTTTAGAAGCTAAATTGGTAATATTTAAGTCAATCTCGATCAATATAAAGATATCATCCGCATAGGTAAAAAGCGTTTCCCAAGCTGACAACTTTTAAGTGTTCAAAGTAGTCATATAAAGATTGAACATGACTGGGGGGAAACGGAGAGCCCTCGGGAACCCCACAAGGAGGCTGCCAGGAATTGGAAATATCACCTTCAATATTGACTGAATAAGAACGAGACAGTAAAAATTTAGAGAACCAGTCAAGGACAACCTGAGTAAGTCCGCTATCTGAAAGTAATTGAAGCAGAATATTATGATGCACTACATCAAACGCAGCAGACAAATCAAATTGAAGTAAAATTGAGCATTTATTTTGTAGTTGTAATTGTTGGATTCTGGAAAGAAGATAAATCAATAAGATTTCAGTAGTAAAATTAGAATGAAATCCATGTTGAAAAGGTTAAAGTAGTGAAAATTTCTCCAAGTAATTGATAAGTTGACCAATTACAATTGATTCTAGCATCTTTGTCAGCAAAAGGTATATTGGCAATTAGTTGATAATGAGAAGGGATAGTAAGATCTAGATCTGATTTTTTCAGAAGAGGAAGGAGTGTTATTTTCCCCATAGATTGTGAAAAGTATCCATTTTTCAATGAATAATTTAGTAAAATGCAATGAAACATAGTGGTTTTTAAGGTTTTGCGAAAGATCTTAAGAGATAAACAAGATCTAATTTGAGGAGATAGTCCATTCCATATCGCAGTTAGTAAGTATGGAAAGGAGTGTGAAATTTTACTAATGAACTCGATTCCTCTTAAAGATGGAAAAGAGAGCTTATATATATGAGTTGTACTCATGCCCAAAGATCTCATGGTGTTTAGAGATAAAGTCATCAAAGGAACAAATAGTCCATGTAAAATTTTAAAGATTATATAGGTACATTTAAATTGAACTCTCAATTGAAATGGAAGGCAATGTAATTTCCTCAACAGAGGTGACACGTGATCAAATTTTTTCTTTCCAAAAATCAGGCTGGCTGCTGCATTTTAAATCAATTACAGTCGTTTCTCGTTTCCTTTGCTTAATCCCATATAAATTGAATTACAGTAATCCAAGAAAATGGTTTGAACCAATACTGCAAAATGATCTTGATGGAACAGATGATGAACTTTTCTCAGCGTGCGAAGACTGCCTGGTTTCGGCCAAAAGGCTATGACCATAGTTTCGGTTTCAGCTGAAACTGCTGTGTTTTGGGTGGAAGCCAAAACTTTGTGCTTTATCCTGTTTGTCTCCCTCTCTCCCACTCCCCTCTGAACAGGAGTTGCCTTCCATCCCCCTGACCACCTATAGAGGCCCCCCTTGGGCCTATCTTACAATCCCTGGCAGTCTAGGTGTGTAGTCAGGGCAAGAGTGATCTCCCCAGTTACTTCTGCCCCCTGGCTCTGCTCTCAAAATGGCTGCAATGACTTCTAATGGAAATGTGCTTTTTTATTCCAGATTGTGCATCAGGCTGGTATAATGCTCACTGGTGTATTAAGTTGATGTGGAGGAGGCAGATTGCTCTGGGCGCCACCTTGGCAAGGGCACCAGCACCTCTCCTCTTCTCCCCCCTCCCCACCCCATACCTCTTCAAATCTTTGCCGTCTATCAGCAGCATCTCTTACCCACTGCTCACGCTGGCCTTGTCCCTCCCTTTCATATCACTTTCTCTTTGTGGGGACCAGGCAGTGACATCAGTGGGAAGGATGAGGCTGGCATGAGCAGTAGGTAAGAGATGCTGCTTGCAGCCAGTGAAGATTTGAAGAGGTAAGGGGGGGGAGGGCCATGTGGAAGGATGCATGGAGGGGTGCACAGCACAGCAATGCTGAGGGAGAGCATGGAGCACATAGTGTGGTGATGCCAGGCGCCTCTGGCCCTAGTGCAAACTTTCCTTGCTATGCAACTGATAATACCTATAGTGTAGACTAGAGTCAGGACTCCTTTTCCCCTTTTTTAGTAATTATAATAATACTTTATTTATAGACTCCTAAAGCCATGAATGTCAAAGTGGTTTACAATAAGAGAGCCGGTACATTAACTGGGAACTATACATTGTTAGTGGTATGTTTAAAGAAAGATGGGGAGTTACAATTTGATAGAAAGCAAGATTTAGGTGAGCGAAGGCTATTATATTATGGTTGTTGGGTTATCCTCCTCTTTGAATGATCCATGTCTTGAATAGATGAGTTTTTAGCTGGCACCTGAAAGTTAAGTAGGGGTCTTTGTGTGTACTTTGTTGGGAGATATCTTTCCAGGTCCGCAATGCTCGTTAGGCCATTAGTTTTTCCATGTATTTTCCTCTTTTTTTTGTCCTGTGATGGTTGGAAAGGCAGAAAGGTTTTTGTTTCAGGTTTCCCATTAGGGAATGGTTAGGGAGAACCTCTGAATCAGATGTCAAGGCTAGTCTGTTTAGCACTTTGTAGAGTATGCAGGCAAATTTGACCTGGATTCAGGTTTGGATGGGTAGCCAGTGTAGTTGCTTATAGTGTTTGGTTACGCAGTGTTTTAAGCTGATTGCAGACATTTGAGCAAGTGCAGGGAGTATTTTAGGTATATTATATTGCAATAGTCCACGATGCTCAGCACTAACATTTGGACTATTATTCTAAAGTGGGATTCGTGGAAATAGTTTCTGATTGAGCGTAGCTTACTTAGGGCTCCTTTTACTAAGCTGCGTTACGGCATTAACAGCGCGGAATAGCATGCACTAAATTGCCACGTGCACTAGACGCTAACGTGGTATGAGGCCAAGTCTTATTTGGGGGTATGATGTGTTCTCTAAGTGAAGGTTGATGTCTCCCAGTATCAAGTTGTAAGGGGTGGAGATAGAGTTCCTGTACAGCGTGTCATATAGATTGTCCTTTGCCCATGTCCACTTGTTGGGGGAACATAAAACAGCATGCAGTTTAGGTTGGTCTTTAAGCGATGGGTCACTTAGGTGGCAGCTCAGTAGTCCAACAATTCTCTATTCCCTTCCTCCCTCCCATGGTCCAAAGTTTCCCCAACATCCTGTTCTATATCGCTCCCTCCCCCTTAGCGAGCTTCACTCTTCAAAGGGGCAACAATTTCTACACACTGCCAGTGGCTAACTGTGAAGCCTTCCTTTTGCCATGTTCTAAGTAGGAAGTTGCATCAAAGGGAGCACGACCTGACAGAAAGGCGGCTTGCGGGGCAGCCAAAGGCAGCGTGAAGGAATTGCAGTAGCTGCTGGCAACCCTTTGAACAGCTGAGAAGCTCATGGAGGGAGAGAGGGAGATGCAGGACCACATCGGGAGACCAGCTTGCTTTCCTTATGCCAGCCATCAAGTGTGAACTGCCATCAAGCTGGGTGGGCCAGGCTCACCCATGGCTATGCCCCTGGTTCTCATAAGGATCCTGTTTCAGAGGATATTTAGAAACATCGCATTGACTTGAGAACCTAAATGTGCAATGAGAAATATTTGTTAAAATGGCATCTGCCAGCTGTCAGCCTGTGCTTGCAGTTCCTGGGAATAATCTGTGGGTGTAGCAGAGGGCTGTCAACAGCATGTTCTGACAATCTCCAGTGAGCCTCACTGATTCGCATTCATACAACCAAAATGTAATTTTTTTGTTTCAGTTTTGATCGAAACCAGGAGATAAGTTTTGGCTGCAGTTTTGGTTTCAGCCAAAACTAAAAAAAGCAGTTTCAGTTGGCCTTTAATCCAAAGCACCAGGAATAAAATGATTCAACATGGAACCGTGTTTTGATGTAGGAACGCCTGTATCAGAATCTGTATAATCTGTAGACCTTAACTTTTTCAGTTTGTGATAAACATTTTTATAACTGTATAAAATTCACTGCCTCAGATGAGAGCTATATCCGAGTGCTGCTGAGTGTAGCATCCAGAACTGCTTCAGTGTCTCAACAAGGATATTTGTGTATACAGTACATGTAAACCAGGCACATTACCAGGGTCCACAAGTGCTCTAGAATTCACAGTTCTTACCAGTGGATTCCAGAGCACATCTGCTTTTCTTTTCACAAGAAAGCAATTTAAAATAAAACCCTTTGGTTACCGAGCAAATCAGTGAATCAAAGTTTGGCTAGCTTTGCTGTTAACTGTCTAGAAGGAGTAACAAAGTACTCTGAAACCATTCAGATGGGATCCAAGTGACATTAAAAATATATCAAGTCAGCTTCAGTGGTTCATTGGCTGTACTGTTTATACAGTGAAGTGGCCTTACTGAAAAAGAGATGGGGAACAGCCATAGAAAATGTCAAATTCTAATCTGCTTTTTAAAGGCTCTTGATCAGAAGTATAGTAATTCAGATATCCCTGTTTGAAACCAGCAGGGTATATTTGTTAGGGAATAAAAGCTCCAATTAGTGTTTTCCACACCCTTTCACAATTTTCCCTACCTCCTTAGGCTCAGAAACCCTTTATCCAAGGCTCTTTGTGCTAGTAAAGAGGAGGCTGGTTATAGGTTTGAAAAGATGGTACTGGGCTCATAGGAATGTCATCCCTATAATAGCACGAAGTGTCCTCTTCAAAGTCAAGTAGTTCCTAATTGGAACTGAGCTGAAGAAACAGAGAAAGATCAACAAGAAGGGTTACGTCACCTGAATTTACCGAGATGCGAGCTTGGCGAATAACCACCTGTGGCGCTATTGGTGTTGTGGGCCACAGCTTGTGCAAGCCCTTGGCAACCTGCAAGAGTTTGTTGGAAGCATCCACCCAGTATAGAAATCGGTCAATGAGGAATATAACAGCAGCTGCTGTGGAAGAGTCTCTGACTGAGATGGAGGTCTTCAAATAAATCTAAAAATAACAGAAGGGGAAAAAAAGCCCTACGCATCAAGAAATGCAAAAGACCCATGAAAAGAAAAAGATCATACTTTAAAATGTACCATTACTATGAATACCACAAAGAAAAAAGCTACAGGTATGAATACACTTTACATTTTAATTAATGGTTTCAATTATGCTTGCAATACGAGAATGTTGCCTATGCAGAATAACCACCACTGAATAAATGTCCACTCATGAGTAGTGAGTACAGCAGTACTTAATTACCATATACGGCAATCCATATTGGGTTGGATTTCCAAGTAATTTTTCACACTTTGTATATGGAAGACATGATTAACTCCATTCATTACCTCCAGGAATGTTTTTTTTCTGAATACACTTACTACAATAATGATGCATTTTCTATTAAAACAAATTTTCTGTTTCATTTCCTTTGGTTTTATAAACAAAAGAAAACCTGAATACAATTTTGCTTATTCTTTTTCATTTCCAAAAGCCTCACTGACTGAATGTACCAAATCTGAAAACAATCCTCACTGGATTTGGAGAAACATTCTCTCATCCCTCTCCCCTCCATTCTCCTTTAGCACTTAAACTTACCCCTTCTGAGGGGGGTAATGACATTTTTGCACACTTATTCAAGCAGCCATATTAGTCCTAGAATAACCAGGGAAAGAGGGGAGAGGAGAGAAGTGACCCAGTGCTTGGAGCTGCTGCCTCAACACTCTGTGAGTAGAGAATGACACGGGGAAAAAAAATCTGTCCCCATAACTGCCCTGTCACCGGACCACCGTCCCCTTTACCGCCCCATCCCCGCCATCCCCTTCACCGCCCTCACAGCATCCACTCTTCCCTCTCGCCACCTCACCGCCCTTCAGCGGCCCGAGAATCTCCCTCCCTCCCCCTTACCTTCGCGGTGTAAAGAAACTTAAGGGAGGGAAGGCGCGGTGCTTTAAAAAGAAACTGAAGCCGGTGAAGCCTGCCTGTGCCACCCTGCAGTCGCGTGTGTGTGGGCAGAAGCTTCTTCTCTGACACAACTGGTTTACAAGGGAAGAGACTGTATACAGACAGCGACATTACAGAACTTTCAAAATTACATTGGCATGCTAAGTTTAGTCAGGTTTATCTGGAAGTGTTTTGGAAGTACATCAGGTTGAAGTGGGGTCAGAGAAATTTGTCAAAGAGATAAGTTTTTATTAACTTCCTAAATTTTTGAGCATTTGAGCAACTTTTCAAATCCAACATAGTTGCTATTGATTCCTAACAGCCTGCACTCAAGCTCCTGCCCAAGTCAAGGAAGCGAGCAAGTACTGAAGGCCTGGAACCCTGAGCTCTACAAATCTTCAGTAGGCTGGCTGTACAGGTCCCCGAAGGATGCACCTGTCAGCTGTAGCCTTAAATGTTTGTTCCTCTCCAAACAGGCAAAGCAGTCCTTTTAAGCCGCGCAAAAAATCTGCGCCAAAACCTCAAAACACACCACAAAACAATAAATAAATAATGAAGCAGATCAGAGACACACCTTCATGCTCACTTACGGATGATACCAAGATTTGTAACAGAGTGGACATCCTGGAGGGAGTGGAAAACATGAAAAAGGATCTGCAAATGTTAGAATGGTCTAATGTAATGTAATGTAATGTAATTTATTTCTTATATACCGCTAAACTCCGTTAGGATTCTAAGCGGCTTACAGAAAATAGACAATAGTGTGCATTAAAATGATAAGTAATATAGGTTTACAGAGAAATATACATTAAAGGATACAATAAAAATAAGATAAATAAATAAAGAATAGGTACTTAGAAATTCCCTTACTGTCTCGAAGGCTCACAATCTAACTGAAGTACCTGGAAAAATAACAATTAGTTGAGTAATAAAAGTAAGAAATAGAAATAGAAGAAAAAATAAGAAAATAAACATTTTAACAAGACTACATTGATCTAAGGACTTTGAAAGGTAGAAAAGAAGAGAGATTGGAATAGCTGCAGAAAGGAGGAACAACTAAAATTCAATGCGTGTCCCATATGTGATGATTTGGTGTAGGATTGGGCTGGGACATGAGGATGTTACTGGCCGGACTTTATGGTAGATATCCTGCAAACAGGATGGTTGGACAGGCTGGAGTGAGCTTGGATGGCAACCTCAGTATTTGGAACCTAGGACAATACCAGTGGACTTTACAGTCTATGACCCAGAAATATCAAAGAGACAAGTTAAATTAATCATGTATTTTTAATGGATATAACTAATGGGGCAGCAGAGACTCTGGAGGAGGAAGAGTAGGAGTTGGAAAGCTTTGATGGACATCTGCAGTATGCTCACAAGCACAGATGGATCACCCTCTGGTTCAGCATACCATCCCTATTGCATTGGAATTCTATATGGTGCATCAAAAAAGTTATACAACAAGCTATAACGGCAGTTAGGTGCCAAAATGGTGGTGAAATGGCAGGTGTGTGTGCAAGTGCATTTAAAAGGGAAAGGGAATGTGACTTGGTATGCTGCCTTTCCATGGTCACAATCAAAGTGCTTTATATATTATATACAGGTACTTATTTTGTACTAGGGCAAAAGAGTGTTAAGTGACTTGTCCAGAGTCACAAGGAGCTGTAGCAAGAATGAAACCCAATTCGCCAGGTTCTCAGGCTGCTGCACTAACCACTAGGCTGCTCCCATAACTTGGCACCTAAATGCTCTAGGTGTAACTGCAAGCAGGGCATTCATGTGGGAGGAGCATGGCCATTCCGATCACTCCAGCATGCGTTTTAAAGATTACTGCCATTTGCATGCATATGGTGCCACATTTAGGGCTCCTTTTACAAAGGTGCATTAGGACCTTAACGCGCGGAATAGTGCACGCTAGACCTTCATGCCAGCATTGAGCTGGCGTTATTCTAGAAGCGTACCGCGCGGTTTATCGTGTGGTAATTTTGTGCGTGCGCTAGAGTTTTAGTAAAAGGAGCCATTAGTCTCAAACATGTACATCCATCATAGAGCTAGTATATGCATTCATACCTACATTTAAGCATGTCATTGTCAACTTAGGCTAAAATTTCATAACAGTCTTGGTGTGCACATTTGTCATTACAGAATGCAACCTTAGCGTTCAGGTTTATGGCACCTAACATTTAGCGCCCTTTATAGAATTGCCACCTGCAGCTTTTCTCAGATGAATCTTGCCATATAGTAAAACATATAAATACTACCAAACTGTGCAATCCATAAATAGCTATAAAACTAGCAAAGTTCAAGAAGTTGTGTTTCTATGAAAAAGAAAATGCAAGTGTGCTGAAATCTATTTGAAATATGTGTTTCATTTTGAAAGCAGACACTTGTTTCCATTGAAGGATGGCACTTGAAAGAGATTTTCTCTCTTCCCTCATTTTCCCACCCAGCGCACGCATGGCCTTTGCTAACTACAATGGAGCAATGCCACCACAAGCACCTGTAACGCGCCCTGTAAAACCTCCTTTTGGTAATTCACCAGACCATGTTACACAGTGAAGCACAGAACATTGCCTAATCTATTTTTCTTCCCCTCTCCTACCCGTAGTAGATTAGAGCACAAAAGCCTGAGAGAGGACGACCTGCTAAACAAAAGGGCCTTTGAGTTCTTCGGAAAAGTAGACTTGGAATAGCATGGAAGGAATCCAAGTGACCCTATTATTTGCACTTGCACTAATTAGACATTTTTCTGTCAGCTATTGAGCGCAGCTGAGAGGCCAAACTCACTGAATTCATTTCTAAAGTGTTTACAGAAGTTTGCATCTGTTTGTGTCTCTTGAGGAGGAAAATAAGCACTTCAGTCGCATTGTGAAAAGTCTAAATGAGACATCCTACTCTGGAGGGCCTGCAGCCTTGCAGCTGCATAATTTCACACTGCTCACTGCCTGACTCCTGTCTCTCTCCAAAACCAAATGGAGATAAAATAGACCATAGTCTCCTAGAAGAAGAGATGTAAGATTTTGCTGCCGTTTGTGCAACACTTATTGTGTGGTACTCTCAAATTTGGCTTTTTTGTCAATTTTACTGAATTTTTTTTCAGCAGCAGAAATGTAACTATCTTTGGGGAAACAAGGCTAAAGTCACCAGAAACAGCCCCTTCAAAAATATTTAATAGAAGCAGTTTTATTACACAAATTAGAAAATCATACATAACAATAACCCTCCCTTTGATCAAGCTGCGCTGCCAAGCAGCGCGAGCTAAGGCCCTCGTTTACTAAGCCGCGGTAGAGGTTTCTACCACGGTCTGGCGTGCTAAATGTTCCGATGCTCATAGAATTCCTATGAGTGTCAGCAAAGCATCAGAGCATTTAGTACGCCGTGCCGCAAATAGAAACCTCTACCGCAGCTTAGTGAAAGGAAGGTAAATGCAAAGCCGCCCATTTTAATCCTATGGGCGGCTTGGTATTTAGCTCACGTTGCTCAGTAGCACAATTTGATAAAGAGGTGGGGGGAGTGTGAAACTTTAACTCAATTTTGATTTGGATCCATGACATGAAAATTGGCCATTTTCAACATTTTGGATCCACAATTTTAATCATATTTTTCCACAGACAGTCAAACATAGGTTCTAATATAGTTAGGGGGTAGGAAAATGCCTTTTATTATCAGCCGGTTTACAGACTATTATAGAACTTGTGATGTGACAAATAATTCCTGAATGCAGATGAAATTATTTTATAAGCATGCAATTTTATACAGAGACCGTTTCATGATATCTGATAAGGGAAATATGGTAAAGGTAGATCTGGTTCTACTAGGAAAGAATCAATCTTCTAGGGTAGTGATGACTATTCAAGCTAAAATTTCTTTTCATCCAGTTTGCTCCTCCTGGAGAGTAGCTACAAACCCAGAACTAACACTACAGCCAATCAAGTTACTGCTCTTTTTTTCTTGATGTCTTTGCATCTAATTTTTATGATGCGAGATGCCTGAATGCCATTGATTCTACAGGCCAAAGGGGGAATGACATGTCTGGAAGCTGTGCCAGGTGGTAAAGGAATTAAGCCTCACAGCATTATTCATCCACCCCTTGGGCCAAATTTCTGCATATTGCATGACTGTGAAAAATGTGGCTTCTCTTTAAAGGTTTCACACAACAGCTGAGAACGGCATGCTATAATACAGCGAATGGGAAGTGTACATGTGTGCTTCCATTTTACAGCTTTCCTGCCCCTGGTCTTTCTCTTCTCCCTGTCACAACACACTGGCAAAAAAGCTTTGGGGTGATGACACTTCCTGAAAACTTCTGGGAGAAAGCTGTACTTGGGCCATCTGGATGTAGGAGTGAAAAAAATTACAAATACAAATACAACACTTCATTGAACTGTGAAGCTAATGTATTGGCATTGTATTACGACAACTGATGATAAACGAGTTGCAGTGGACTGACATATGAGCAGTGCTTTGACAGGTATCCTCTATAATAAAACCCTAAGCGTGCATGCGCACTTAGGATGGTGTGTTCCCTGCCACCGTGGTGTCTGGGTCCCTGCCGAATTCCATTTTCGAACACGGAGACAGGGAACACGCCAGCGACTCCCCTCCCGCCCTCACTCACCAACCGCTGCCACTCCTGCTGAGGTTCACCGGCCGGCTATAGTGAACCTCGCAGGCCGCTCTCCACCTCGGTAGCACGTTCCCTCTGACGCGATCAAGAGCAGCCTGCGAAGTTCACTACAGCCGGCCGGCGAACCTCAGCAGGCTGCTTTGAAGAGGAGCGGCAGCGGCGGCAGAAGTTTGTGCTGGTGGGAGAGTAAGAAAAGGCAGCAACGGCGGCAGCGGTTCGTGCTGGTGGGAGGGGAGGTAAGAACAGGCATGGCACAACAGGGGGCAGGGGGAGAGGGAAAGGGGGCTGCTTTGGGGGGAGGGGTGTGCTGGGGGGCAGACAGCAATCATGCTTTGCTCTTGGAGGAGGGGGAAAACAGAAGGGGGCCACGGAGAGACAGGCAGGCATGGCGCAACAGAGAAATACAGGCAGGCAGGGGGCCAGGGAGACAGACAGACAGAAAGAATGATAGACAGACAGACAGACAGCGTCCAAGGAGAGAGATACAAAGAAAAAAAAACAGACATCTACTCTAGCACCCATTAATGTAACGGGCTTAAACACTAGTTTTATATATAAAGCAATAATGTTATTCATTTACAGCAATAATGTTATTCATTTACAGAGACAATCCTTTTGCCAGGGACAGAATGCAGCTCTCTTGAGCCCTACATTAACCCTGAATCTGGCCTGTAGGTATCACAGTTGTGTAATGACTGAACTTTCCTCACTGGGGCTGTGAATGCTGCATCCAGAGCATCCCTGATCCTGGCCAGTCTGGGAAATAAGTTTGCCGACCTGCACAAAACAGCTTACCGCGTGTTTTTCACCTCGAGCGCCCATTTTCAAATCCAGCCATACAAATTAGCTAAAACCCCATGCAAACTAGCCAAGCAATTGATGCACTAACACCGCTTGGCTATGCACAAAAATCAAGGGTTTTAGCAATCCAAAAAAGCGACTGGTCAAGACCAGTCTCTTACTTGTCTAACCATAGATCAGCCCTTTTTTTTTTTTAATTTAATAGCCACAGATGTTGTGCATATTACATACGCACAATATTTGCCCCATTAAAAAAGCCCCCCCAGGTGATGGCCCTCCCCAACAATCCCTTGATGAACCAGCACCAGCACCAAGAACCCCCCCCTTTTCAGCAAAAATGGCAGGAGGGGTAGGGGTGGTTCATGGGGGTGGCACCTGGCGCTGGGGGGCCTCCATTGGCAGGAGGAAGTGGGCAACCCTCCTGCCAATTTTTCTCATGTGAGGGGAGTAGGCATCCCTCCTGCAGATTTTTGCTGCTGTTTGGGAGGAGGCAAGGCAGGAGGGAGTGGCCATCTCTCCTGCCAATTTTTGCTGATGCAGGGAGGGTATCAGTTTCCAGTGCTGGTTCGTCGGGGAGGGCCATCATGGGGGGGGGGTGCTTTTTTCTTTTTTTTAATGGGGCAGATATTGTGCATGCGTAATAGACACACAGCATCTATGCCTATTAAAAAAAAAAGTTTCCTGGCCTGAACAGCTGAGTGGCAGGAGGCTGCTTTGGAGCTCATATTAGTCGGTGGCAATTGTTTAAGGTGACCTATATACGAGGTCTGTTCAAAAAGTTCCAGGACTGATTTTATAAAAATTTATTAAACAATCTTACAAGTTATTCCATTGGGTGCCCCTCCCTATGTATAGACTTTTCCCAATGTCGTTTCTACTTCTGGAAACAGTCCTTAAACGCATCTTCACGAATCGCCAAATGTTGTTGCGTCGAATTTTGCTTTATGTCTTCAACGGTGTCTAACTGCTTTCCCTTCACCATGGATTTAAGTTTAGGAAACAAGAAGAAGTCAGCAGGGGCCAAGTCGGGAATTTTGATGCATCCAAAACACGTTTCATGACTCATGACAAGTTCCCTATAAGCCACTTTCAACATTTCATAAGTTTCTGTAGCAGTCTTACCCAATTTAAAACAGAACTTCACGCTGTAGCGCTGCTCATTGTGTCGCACATGATGAAAAATAGCCAATTACAAAAATACACTTTCACAAAACTGTTGTAACTTGGAGATGAAAACAGATAAACAAATGGAAAAAAGGAGGTTACTCATGAGGTTTCAAGCTACTCAAGGTCGCCTAGCACATCTCAAAAGAACTTCCCGTTGGCACACAATTCAAACTGTCCTGGAACTTTTTGAACAGACCTCGTAGAATCAGATCCTAACTACAAATTATTTAATGTCAATTATACTTGTAATTGCCATTATTGAATACTTGTAAGTCTTCAGTTATGCATTTAACTTTAGGTGCAAGTAGAAGCTCACTGAATTTCAATCTCAGTTACAGTGCCAAAACTGTCCCCAAATCCTTTTTCTGCCCACTTTTAGTTTTGACAGTAAGATTATGGCCATGGTTTCAGTTTGTCTGAAACTGTGGGCTCCTTTTACAAAGGTGCGTTAGGGCCTTAACGCGCGGAATAGCGCACGCTAGCCGCTACCACAGGCGGTAGTTTTTCAGGTAGCGCACGCTAAAAAAACGCTAGCGCAACTTTGTAAAAGGAGCCCTGTGTTTTCGGTAGATGCTGAAAATGTGTGCTTTATACTGTTTGCTTCTCTCCCTTCCTCCACTTTGAACAGGAGCTGTCTCTCCCCTGCACACCTGTAAGTGCCCCCTTTAAACCTATCTTATAATCCCTAGTGGTCTAGGGATGTAGTCAGGGCAAGTGTGAACTCCAGTGGCTCCTGCCAGCGCTGGCTCTGACTGCCATGACTTCTAGCAGCAAACTTGTGAGACTGTTGCAAGAGTTAAGGGCAGCCATTTTGAGAGTAGAGTTGGCATGGGTATAATGCGCTAAATAAAAGCTTTTGATACAAAAGTTTATTAGGAATTTAAGTCTGTAAATCTGGGATGATAAGCTCCTTAGGAATTAGCCTCTCTGTGGAGAAATTACATCAGCTGTCACTCCAAATGTGATACAAAATCATCCATTGTAAAATAACTGTAGCTTTTGTTTTTATTTGATGAGATTTATGCGTGTTCAGGCTGTTTTGCTTGGATATGGCCTTTCATTATTTAAATTATTATGGGCTCCTTTTACTAAGGTGCACTAGCATTTTTAGCGCACGCAGGATATTACCGAGTGCTACGCAGCTAGAACTAACGCCAGCTCAATGCTGGCGTTAAGGTCTAGCGCTTGCGGCAATTCAGCACACGCTATTCCACGCATTAATGCCCTAACGCACCTTAGTAAAAGGAGCCCTATATATATTCTGGCTCGGAATATATATAACTAGTCTTTAAGCCCGTTACATTAACAGGTGCTAGAATATATGTCTGTCTGTCTTTCTTTCTTTCTGTCTCTCTCTCCTGCTGTCTCTCTCTCTCTCTCCTTGGCCCCCTTTCTCTGTCTGTCTTTCTGTCCCTCTCCCTGCCTGTGTCTTTCTTCCTTTCTGTCTGTCTTCCTCCCTCCTGCTGTCTGTCTTTTATTCTTTCCCTCCATTTCCCTGTGCAGCAGCATTTCCACCCAGCTTCCCTGTGGAGCAGCAACAATTTCCCTTCCCCCCCCTACTTCCTTGTGCAGCAGCAGCGGTATTTGCCTTCCCCTCCAGGTCCCTGTGCAGCAGTAGCAGCATTCCCCCCCCTTTCCATTCTCTTACTGCAATCTGGCCTGCTCCATTCGACCCCTCCCCCGCATTCTGGCCTGCTGCAATCTGGCTGCTCCGTTCGGCTCCTCTCCCTTCCCTTCCAGCAGTCTAGCCTGATCCATGGCCCCTCCCCCCCTTCCCTTATAGCGTTCGCTGCAGGCAGGCAGGCCCAGCTTCTTCCTTGCGGCTCGCAGCTGGAGTCCTCTTCTTTGTCAGCCCCCCTTCCCTTCCTGCAGTCTTGTCTGCTTGTGCCGAATTTTTTTTTTTAAGTTTAAAGGTGCCAAGGCGGTTCGCGGCTGGAGTCCTCTTCTTTATCGCGTTCCGAAATTTTTTTAAAAAAAAGTTTACAGGTACCGCAGCAGCTCCTCTCATGATCTCCGCCAGCGTGGAACCCTTGGTGCGGCTCGTGAGATGAGGCGACGCCGCAGCTTTTAAACCCCGCAATTGGCACAGCACAGGTGCAGAATACAGTCCTGGAGACTCGCGCATGTGCACTCTGCCAACTACGGACCTACAGATCAGGGAACACGCCGGTAAGAGTGTGCATGCGCGCTTAGCATTTTATTATAGTAGATATATTCAGGCTGGTTCTGGCTGAGTGATTCTAAGAATTTCCAGGCTCTGATGGATATAATGAAGATGCAGTATTTTTATCAAATTTGTGGTGTTCAGAAGCTAGATTCTATGAGAAAGGAACCTGCAGTGATTATTTTCAAGTACTAGCATTGGTCAGCTTATAGTATTAACAGGGAAATGATTATTATAATGAAATGAAATTTATATATTAAGAAATAATTTGAGAAACGTATTGCTTTTGATTGTAATTTTTCAGAGCAATATTCTTTTGACAGGAACTTTGGGAAAATGTGTGTAAAAAAAATCACGATTATCAGCTTTTTATAAGTACCCAAACTGTGAACAAATAGCAAGAGAAAGTAGCATTGGGATGTTTCCTGTTTTGTATTTAGTTATAAAACTGATTAAAAGACAAGCAAGATATACGGCCTCTTTTATAAATCTGTGCTAGCGGCTGCGCTAACAGCCCCGAAGCCCAAAGAGATTTAAAAGGCTTCAGGGCTTTTGCCTTGTGGCTTTGTAAAAGAGGCTGATAGATTCTTACTAAAATAGGTAAGGAGTCCAGACACCAGTCTACACTGCAAACATTATACCAGCCTGATGCACATTCCAGAATAAAAAAAAGCATATTAATGTCACTGAATATGAGGACTGTATGCTCTCTGAAAGATTACAATCAAGACCAGTACATTTCTCAAATTATTTTTAATATATAAACTTCATTTCATTGTAATATCATTTCCCTACTAATACTATAAGCTGACCAATACTTGTATTTGAAAACAATCATTGCCGGTCCCTCTCTCATAGAATCTAGCTTCTGCATGCCACATTGACTCGGGAACCTAAACGTGCCAGACTTGTTGAGAAGTCCTTGTTAAAATGAATCTCCCAGTTGTCAGACTGTACTTACAGTTCCTGAGACTGGAGGCTACTGACTGCAAGCTTTAACAGTCCCTAGTGGGCCTCATTAGTTCACATTCACACAACCAATCTTTAGTTTTCGTGTTTGGCTGAAACCAGGTGATAAATTTTGGTGGCAGTTTCGGCTTTGGCTGAAACTGATAAAAAGCGGTGTCAGGTCAAAAGCGCGCCGGGACAAAGGCGCGCCCACACAAATGAGCGCAGCGCGCACCGCCGTACCGCTCTAAATTACTGTTTTTAGTGCTCCGACGGGGGGGGGGGGGCATAGTAGACATCGCACCGCGTTGTGGGGGGTTGTAACCCCCCACATTTTACTGAAAACTTCTCTTTTTCCCTGTTTTTAGGGAAAAGTTCAGTTTACAGTAAAATGTGCAGTGTTACAACCCCCCAAACCCCCCATAACGCCGGCGCGATGTCTATTAAGTAAACTGGGGGGTTCCCCAACAAAAACCCCCGTCGGAGCCCCTAAAAACTGTAATTTAGAGCGGCGCGGCGGCGCGCGCTGTGCTCAATTATTGGCGCGTGCTTTTGTCTTTTGCGCCGTTGTCTATAAACCATAAAAAGCAGTTTTGGTCGGCCTCTAGCCACAAGCACATATGCTAGCTCAATGGCAGCTGTAAATGCACACAACTAACTGGTGTCAGTCAGGCACATAATTGACAATATTCTATAACTATAGTGCATAATTGGGAATTAGTACATCTATTTATGCAGACGACATTCTATTGGCCTACAAATTATCTCCTTTAACATTAGATTTAGGTCCACTTTTAGACGGTTTAAAAAAAGATAGAAGAATGGTTGGGAGAACATAAATTAGTATTAAATATGTCAAAAAAAAAGTAGCATGCTGTATCTCAGGAGATAAGGCATTGCCTCAATTAGACTTCTCATTAGATAATTACTGTATAAAGATGGTAAATAGCTTTAAGTATTTGGAAATTATAATTGATTGTCATTTGAATTTTGAAGAACAGGCCTCGTCCGTAGTTGCTAAAAGATTTGGGGCGTTAAGACACAGTAGAGCTATTTGAGATTTTCTGGATGAGAAATCGTTACATACCTTAATTCATGCTTTTGTACTATCTAAATTGGATTACGGCAATTTAGTATATGCAGGAATAACAGCAGGTCAATTAAAGCGCTTACAAACAGTAGAAAATGCTGCAATTTGGTTGTTAGGCCATGCACATATTTGTGATCATGTGACTCCTTTGTATTTGAAATTCCACTGGTTACCATTGGAATTTAGGATCAAATTTAAGATTTTGATATTAGCATATAGAGTATTATTTGAGTTACAACCATTATATCTTTCTAACTTAGGCCTTCTTTTATGAAACTGCAATAGCAGTTTCTAGCACGGGAAGCCGCGCTGAATGGCCCGCACTGCTCCGATACTCATTGAATTCCTGTGAGCATTAGGAGCAGTACATGCCATTCAGTGTGGCTCCCCACGCTAGAAACTACTAGCACAGTTTCGTAAAAGAGGGAGTTATTTTTATTCTATGCACCTAGGCGATTATTAAGATCACTGAACGATAACAGAGTAGTTATACCTCATATTCTAAACACTCATCTTGCCTCAACCAGAAATTGTGCATTTTTTTTAAATTTAGTTCCAATTTTAATAATAATAATAATAACTTTATTTTTCTATACTGCAAAGACAAACTGACTTCTAGGCGGTATGGAATAGTTTGCCTGTAGAACTGAGAAATGAAGAATCTTTCCAAAATTGTAAAAGACATTTAAAGGCACACTTTTTTCAACTGGCCTTTTTAAACTCATGGGATATGAACTCGGGACTTCAAGCTGCATTTATATATTCTTATATTTTTTATTTTCATTAATTAATTTTTTATTTTATTAATTTAGATTGTTATATAATATTATATATTAGAAATGTTTCTTTTTTCTTCTTTTCTATTTAAATGGAGTTCATTTCATAATTTTGATTGAATTGTAAAACGTTTTGATCCTTTTTTGGCTGTATATGCGGCATATAAAGATTTTAATAAACATAAGGTATTATTTGGCCATCAGCCTTTATCCTGGCATAGGAGATATTCAGTCCAGGACCCAGATAAGTATGTAAAGTCAGAGCAGCCTTTTTGCTCTCCTAGCTTTATCTGGACAGTCACCCAGTTAGCAGATTGAAAATCGCCACTAACCCAGAATGTAGAAACCACCCAGGCTCTGCCCTGGCACTACTGGGATAGTGCCTGGCAGTCTGTCCAGATTTTTAGCTGCTGAAAATCTGAGCATGGACCCAGTGATTGGACCTTATCTGGGTGGAGCTGTTCTTACCTGCATTAGCCCTGCTGAATAGCGACCCTTTATTTTTCTTAATGATGTAGCATGCTTTTAATCCCATTGTGAAAAAATGTGAACTCTAAAGTCCTGATTCTATAAAATGTGCCTAACTTAATTATTTTTTTTTTTAAATGGGCTTAACTGGCTCTGAAAATTGAAAGCACCATTAAAAAAACAATTCAAAAATGATAAAAAAATTAATTATCCAGTAGGTGCCTACCTTATTAGGTGCTTACACCTTCAATGTAGGCATCTACACCAAGGCACCTTCCAGTACCTACCAGCAAGTAAGCGTGCTTAGAGGCAGAGTTTTGGCATGGATTCAGGTAGGCACCTACCTTAGGCGCAGATATATTAAGCCAAGAAATCCCTAACTTAATATACCAGCACCTAATTTATTGGTGCCTACCGGCACCGAAGTTGATTTAGACACCACTAAGCGCAATTCTCCAAATGGCACTTAACTTTTTTGACTTGCAGAAGGTGCTGTTTTCATAGGTGCCTACTGAGTTAGGCACCATTTATAGAATCTGGCCCTAAATACCTTTTTAAATTAAATGTAATTCATTAAAAAGCATTTTGATATGGAACTGGCCCACTTCTAATCGTTCCACCTATATCCATCTCTGTAGTAACCTCCCTTTAGACAGGTCTCTTTCTTCTTCCAGCATTACTGATGTCTCGCTGCCACCATGGGCTGTACCCTTCTTTTTCTGCAGTTCAGACAGCTGTTGAGTAATTGCCTTACACTTGACTTGCTGTTGGCTGGAAACTGTGCTTTCACATCCTATCCTCCCTGAACATGCTGCGTATCACTATCCACTTGTTCGCTCTTCCCTATCATTTCAACGTTCCTTTGGAAACGTAGTCATCGGGGACTAATCATTGCTATTCTAAAGCGTAACTAAGATATTCTTGCTGAACTTAATTTTTCCTAAGTTGAGAGCTTCCACCTTCAGAAAAAAAAAATTTTAAAAGGAAGAGAGAGGGATGTAAAATCGAGAGACAATTGTTGATTTCACGGGGGAGTGGAACTGTTTGTTTTGTAAAGAGAAAATGAAGCTCACTTTTACAACTAGTTTTTCTGTAAACCACCAATAAGGACAAAAGGGAAAACAGTCTATTTCACACAGTTCATTTGGCCACAAGACATGAAGGCTCCGAGATGGTTTTCCTTACACGGCAGACTTTTGTTGTGATCCAGAAGAAGCACAAACCAAAATAACATAGTTGGATAATCAAATACCCTCATCAACCCCCTCTTTTACAAAAGCCAGCAGCGCGGGCCGGCATAGTAAATGCTTCGATGCCTGTAGGAATTGCATGGGCGTCAGAACATTTGCCGGTCCGCACTCAGCTGAATGGCTTTGTAAAAGAGGGCCTAAATTATCACCTAGAAATATACCTAAAGACATACTATACCATGCAGCACAATTTCATGAACTAATTTTCTGCGTATTTAACATTCTTATAGTAATAGTTTAAAATCAATAGGGAATGACTGCACCAATTAAGGATTAATATATCTTTCAGATTTCCAAACTGTTACCAAACATTTTCATTTGAAAACCTTGGTTAACATTATTAGTAAAAGTTTGCTAACCTACATGAAGAAAAATTATAATTATTTACTAGTTTTCAAGTTTTAGCTATTCACATGAAATTCAAATGAAATGAAATTCCTCTTTTCCTATCCTGAATTATAAATAAGATAGCAGCATCTTCTCATAAACCCAAAGTATCTTGAATAAAAAAAGAGAGAAAAATTGCTTTCACTGGATAATAAAAATGATGTGGGTCATAGGGTCAGCATTTCTTCAGTGAAACAGAAAAGAACAAGGTTTCTCCTCCTGTCCTACCCCTGCCTCATCAACACACACAGTATAATAGCTCTGGAATATAAATTACTGCCACAGATTAAATAATACTTCAAAGCACAAGTGGGGGTGAGAGGAGGGGGACCACTGTTTCCAAAGTATGTTTGCAGGCATTAAAAAGAGGATGGTAACCCATGGACTTGGGGGTATTGGTGAATGGTCTAAAGCAAGCATGAGGCAGGGATTTTAGGTCCCCATAGCCTGTGACCTGGTGCTGTGCTTTGTTTCCCTGAGGCAGCTGCAGTTATCAACAGATGTTTCGGCAATAAATAATTGGTATCATCGTGGAAAGGGCTCATCTACCTGTGGAGAGGACATAATACTGAAAACGCGGTCAGACTATTACAGCCACATTAATCTCCCATCTATCCAGGTTTCTCAGGGAGCTTACTGCAGGTGTTTCTTCTGGGAGAAACCAGACAAGAGAGCTCTGAAGTTAAGCAAGCTTTGTGTGGATCACAGGGGTCATACTCTACCATAAATTTCTGTCCAAGGTCACACACAAAAAGAAGCCCACAAAGCAAACAAAAGTAAACAATCAGCTCCCAGCTACAATAAGCCCATCAGCATAGGAGACATGTTGCACGCCTCTGCAGACTTTACGATGATTTGGTTATCGACATCAGCTTCTCACCAATAAGTGCACCTGAGGTGAGGGATTGTTCCAGCTCATGTCTGTTAGAGTTCTCATGCAAGAACACTTTACAAAGAAGAGACAATGGAATGAGTACATGGTGTCATCCTTCCCTCAAGCATCAATACGAGGAAGATTTCATCAGTTCTTTTTAATCCAAATAATTCTGGCTTTAAAAAATCTGGGAATTCATTATTAATGCTATCTTATACTTTTGATAATGGCAATAAAAAATTCTTATTGTTCTATATCTACAGCATACTTAACAATTTTTCATGGCCATGATCCCATTCAATTGGTCACAGAAAGCATGCAGTCCCCCAGCAGTGAAAGTCAATGATGGTCCTTTAGAAGGCCTGCCCAGATCTTGATCCCCCCCAAATGAGTTTCACAGTCCCATGGGGTCACAATCCACAACTTTGGAAGCTTTGATTTACAGTATTGCCCACTTCCTGAATGGCTGAAAATACTTATATGTTCAGCATCGAATCTCATTCTGGTATTGGCAGCAATTCACACACGCTGCCTGCTGTTGATTCGGAAGTCTCTTCAAGGCAGAGGGAAGACTTCCAGGTTAGTGGCAGGCAGCATGTGAGAGTCACTGCCGATACCGCGACTCGAAGAAGCAAGCCTTGGAATATAGGGAGGGAGTTGAAGGATATCTGATGGCACAGGGGAAGGAGAGGAGAGGGTGAGAAGAAGGAAAGATGGGGGAGTAGAAGGAGACATGCATGGTGAGGGGAGAAGATGAAATTGCAAATAATGAAGCAGAGGAAGGAAAAGATGGTGCATGGAAGGTGATAGAGAGATTTGACACGGGGCACAAGGAAGGGAGAGAGAGATGTTGGACATGGCGGTAGAGGAGAGAGAGAGATACACAGGAGGTGGAAGAAGAGAAGGAGGGAGATGTTGGATCCAGGAGCAGAATGAAGTGATGGAGAGATGCACAGAAATCTGCCAGGAGTAAACAAAGAGGTAGAAAGGGGCGAGAGGATATGGTGGTGGAGAGGGAACAGAGGGACAGATTGAAGGGGATGCAAGGGGAAGGAATGTTGAACATAGTGATGGAGGGAGAGATGTGGCATGGTGCTGGAGAGGGGTGATAGGAGAAATGGGCATGGGGCTAGTGGGCACATGATCTGGGGGATGAGAGAGGGAGAAATGTTGGATGTGACAGTAAAGGGGGAGGGCTTGGTATTCTTTTAGCAAGGGGGCTTAAAGTGGATGTTAAAAGAGTAAACAGGGATCCCCAGGGCAGGTATTTGATTTTAGTGTTACTACTGGATGGTGACCTCTATCCCTTTTTAATGTGTATGTTCCCAATGAGATGAAAACAACAAGACTGTGGATGAAAATGTTCCAAATGATGATTTATTGGTAAAGCTCCTCAATAAAAACATATATAAATATATGATAGTCCACATGTGTTGATCCTAACAAACCCAACATGGTCCTAAAAATGTATTAAAATATATTAATATTGATCTGTGAAAAGAGCTGCTGTGAAATAGTGAAGTGAAATAGAAAAAGGAGGCCACTAAACAAATTGGATAAGTGGCTGGAGATTATGTAAAGCTGACGTGGTGCAGTAATATACTTGCTATTTATACGTTCCCAATGAGGCATAGGGGGAAATTATATGGGATTTGGCACCCAAGATCTTGGACCAAAAAGAGGGTTCATTGAATTTTGGAGGGGATTTTAATTTGATTATGATTACCTCAATTTTTTGAAATGAAGAGATATTGGCATGCAGCCCTATACTTATTTTGTCAGAGGCTTTACATTTTGGCAGAGCCTCTTGTAAAATACTGTGAGAAGTCTGCAAGTCCCAGTCTTGACATCTGAATTCCTCTCACCATACACCCTTTGAATCTCAGCTTCATATAATTTTCTGTTCTGGACACTCTCAGGCAATTAGAAGGCAGCTGGACTCAAAGAGTTCTCTGGTCTTCTTTCAGTTTAACAGACTATGTAAACATATAGTAATATGTACAAGAAAGGATACCAAGAGCTCTGCAGGGGATTTCCAGTGAAGAAATGGGCAAACACTGGAAGGTTACTTTGCAGGAAGACTGGGAGGTGGGGGGGTGATAAGTTTTAAGAACAGGAGAGTTGGTTTCATACCAGCAATTCATGCAGTTTTGCACTGATCATATCTTGCAGGTTTGTTTTGTCTTCTGGGCCTACGGCTTGTTTGTATTGCCACTTCTCCGGCACAAAGGGCCACTTCATTTCCTTCGCCTCCTGGATCAAGGTCCTTAAATTGTCAGGGAGTGAATCTGAAAAGGTCAAAGTGCATGTAAGGAAACCTCAGACAAATACAAAGACAATTCATCTACTAATGTTATGATGTAGCACCTAACTTGCAAGCCCCCACACCCTTGGGAAAGCACTACAAACCATTGATTCTTGCCAAGAAAATAATAATGAGAATCTATCTATCATCAGATGCCCTGGTTTGCTCTGCCCTGCAGGTAAATTGGGGCAGTCAGCCATTAAAAATCCCTTTGTGAGGAAATAAACCACTCTGCTGTCTACCTATGCATGATAAACCAAAGGTATGAAGGCAACTCTCTTTTTCTTAAGATTTGATTTTAGGGGTGGGGTTATTTTATTTTTTTTTTTTTGCTTTCTGTTTTTCACAAGATAAGAACCAGACCAAAGCTTTCATTCTGAAAATTGTGACCTATCACTGGTCAAACTGTACTATTCACTTATTTATTTAATTCGTTTTCTATCTCGTTGTCCCCAAAGAGCTCAGGTTAAACATACATAATTTCAGTACAAGATTCCAATACAAGTTTTGTCCTAACTTGGCACATACTAGGTGCCTGATATTAATATACATAATATACAGTTTACCGGTTACAATTTGCCATAGTTATCCTTACAGTACAAGTTATACTAATACTAGAAGGTGTATCTTCCAAAGGGTGCCAAATCAACAAAATGTTATACTACCCTTTTAAGAAAGTACACGACACGCTCATTTCCAAACAGGAGGTACTCACATACATTATTCTGCTTGCTTGAACATCACTGAAAATCAGGTTGATTAATGTGGTCAAAAGTGCATTCATCTACATTGTAAAGGAAAAGCCAGGTCTACTATGGCTATGCACTAGGAATAAAACTGGGTAGAACAGATGGGCCTTTCAGTCCCTTTCTGCCATCATTTTCTCAGTTTCTACTTGAAATGTGACGAGGAAATAGTATTTCACTGAGAGGGTAGTAGCTTCCTGAAATAACCTTCATGTTGAGGAGGTAGAAACCAAATTAGGACAAAATGCAAGCATGCTCAAGACAGACAGAGAGGGAAGCAGCAAAACCAGAATGAAAGAAATGGTGGTGGATCTGGATGTTAAGTTACACATGGAAACAAAGGGTCAAAATACAGAGATGAAAAATCTAACATGAAATAGTATCCTACACATAGGGCTCCTTTTACAAAGGCACGTTTGGACCTTAACGCGTGGAATAGCGTGCGCTAAAATGCCGCACGCGCTAGCCGCTACCGCCTCCTTTTGAGCTATAGCGCGTGCTAATCTGGTGCATGCGCTAAAAACACTAGCGCACCTTCGTAAAAAGGAGCCCATAGTCAAACTTGAATGACTGACAGCTAACAGACACAAATAAAAGCAGCTGAGCCAATAGACCAAACCCAGGACAACCTCACTGAACACACAAATTGCCCCACAAATTCAAAACGAGTTAATAAAAAATGAATATCATCATAATAATAATAATTAAATATAATATGTGACAAATACCTTCAGTGTAAACCACTTGAAGTTTACTGCTGAATGGAGTGACTTCTACTATCAGCGTGCTAAACGGACTGGGAAATCAAGCTAAGTGCTTTTTCCTAACTAATCATTATCATCTTGGAGGAGACTGTGGTCGCTCTCGCTCACCTCTCTGTGAAAGTAATTTTTTCACTTAATTGCTCCAGAAATTGATTATATATATTGATAAAAAGTGTTAATTTTCACTGTTAAATTTCACTGTATTAATGCACACATACGTGTACCCTATGATGGTTTACGGCAGTCAAGTGAGTTAATGGACCCACTGATTGAGCCTTTCAGTTAAGCGTTTGAGTTAGAGAGCTGCACGGGAACGGGGACGACGGGAATCCCGCGGGACCCGCGGGCATCCCGCGGGTTCCCCCTTTGGGTCACGGGGATCCCGTGGGGACGCCCCCTAGGGTCGCGGGGATCCCGTGGGGACGCCCCCTAGGGTCGCGGGGATCCCGTGGGGACGCCTCCGAGGGTCGCGGGGTTCCTGCGGGACTGGATGTACTCAGTCGCGCGGCTCTTCTCCCTACCTTCTCTGCTTGCAGCACAGAGCCGAACGGAAGTCTTCCCGACGTCAGCGCTGACGTCGGAGGGAGGGAGGGCTTAAACAAAGCCCTCCCTCCCTCCGACGTCAGCGCTGACGTCGGGAAGACTTCCGTTTGGCTCTGTGCTGCAGGCAGTGCAGGTAAGGAGGAGAGTAGCCTCGCGGTTCGAGTGGCTACCAAGGGAGGGGGCGGTCCGCCCCGCCACACCCCGCCCCGGTTGCAACACAGCCGGCCAGGTCCCCTTACTTTTGTGGCACTTCCCCGACCGACCGACAACAGCCCCGGTCCGACAATCCTCCCTGCCCTGTAGCCGCGAATCTAAATTATCTTCTTACAGCAGCTGTAATAAGGTAATTTAGATTCGCAGTTAAGGGCAGGGAGGTTTGTCGGACCGGGGCTGTTGTCAGTCGGTCGGGGAAGTGCCACAAAAGTAAGGAGACCTGGCCGGCTGTACTGCACCCGGGGCGGTAGAGAAGGAGTGGGGAGAAGGATGCTGAAAGGCCATGGGGAAGACGGGAGGAGGGGGGGAAGGACTCTGAAAGCACTTGAAGACAGAGGAGGGAGAAGGACGCTGAAAGCACATGGGGAATACAAAGGGGTGGAGAAGGACGCTGAAAGGCCATGGGAAGGGCGGGGGGGGAAGGATTCTGAAAGCACTTGTGGAAGACAGAGGGGGGAGAAGGATGCTGAAAGCACATGGGAAGACAAAGGGGTGGAGAAGGACGCTGAAAGGACATGGGGAAGACAAAGGGGTGGAGAAGGACGCTGAAAGGACATGGGAAGGGCGGGGGGGGAAGGACTCTGAAAGCACTTGTGGAAGACAGAGGGGGGAGAAGGATGCTGAAAGCACATGGGGAAGACAAAGGGGTGGAGAAGGATGCTGAAAGCACATGGGGAAGACAAAGGGGTGGAGAAGGACGCTGAAAGGACATGGGGAAGACGGGGGGGTGGAGAAGGACGCTGAAACATGGGGAAGACAGAGAGGGAGAAGGACGATGAAAGGACATGGGGAAGCAGAGGGGGGAGAAGGACACTGAAAGCACATGTGGAAGACAGAGGGGGGAGAAGGACGCTGACAGGACATGGGGAAGATGGGGGGGAGAAGGACGCTGAAAGGAAATGGGGAAGAGAGAGTAGGGAGAAGACAATGGCAGGGAAGAAGACAGATGCCAGACTATGGGGGAGCGGAGAGAAGAAGATGGGTGCCAGACCAATTTGGAAGGGGGAAGAAAGGGAGAGGCACAGTAACAGAGCAAATGGAAGATGCAGAAGGAAGAGAGACAGTGGATGGAAGGAATTGAATGAGAACATGAGGAAAGCAGAAACCAGGCAACAAAGGTAGGAAAAGAATTATATTTCTTTTTTTTTATTTTGCTTCAGGATAAAGTAGTATATTAGTTGTGTTGATAAAAATTTATAAACATTAGAGGCTCTGGTAGAAACCCATTTGCAAAGTATGTATTCTTCCCAATTAATATTTTCAAATTAATAAAGTCTTTTTGCTTATTTGTAAATGGGTTTCTACCAGAGCCTTTAATTCAGTAGCATAATTAAATGAAATAACTATTTCTGAAGTTTATATGGACGGGCGGGGACGGAGGGGATTCCTCGCGGGGACGGGTGGGGACGGAGGGGATTCTTCGCGGGGACGGGTGGGGACGGAGGGATTCCTCACGGGGACGGGTGGGATTCCTCACGGGGACGGGTGGGGACGGGTGGGACTTTGGCGGGGACGGGTGGGGACGGGTGGGATTTCTGTCCCCGCGCAACTCTCTAGTTTGAGTAGTAACTTTGGTTTCCGTCTTCCTTAGCTTACCTCCTCACACTGAGGGTATTTCGGGAAAAATACTATTTTGTTTGCCTACCAAAACATTGGCTTTCTTTTGGAAACTATTTATCTGAACTCCTTGAGATTTAAATTTGGTTTTAAATACCAGGAATTCTTTTTCTTCATCAACTTTAAGTTCAGATTCCCCTGGATTAGTCAACCTAGACAATGCATCTGCATTTCTATTTGTTTTGCCAGATTTATATATAACTTTAAAATCTAGTTCTGCTAACTGGGCTAGCCAATGTTGTTCCACAGCCTGAATTCAGGCTATTTGTATATATTTCAATGGATTATGATCTATGTGAACAATAAATTCCTTATACGTTAAATATTCTCAGAATTTTTCCGTTGCAGCCCATTTTAATGCTAGAAGTTCTAGTTTGAATGCACTATAGTTTTTGTCATTGCGCTCTGACTTTCTCAAACTACGACTGGCATAAGCGATAACTTTTTCAATGCCAAACTGTACTTGACCAAGAACAGCCCCTAATCCTTTGTTACTGGCATTGGTTGTTAAAATAAAGGAGCATTAAACATAGGAAAAGCCAATACTGGTGCTATTCTTAAACTTCTCTTCAAAGTTTCAAAAGCTGTTTGACATTCTTTGCTCCACATAAAAGGTAACTCTTTTTTGGTTTTCTTAGGCTTTCCTGTAAGTCGATGTAAAGATATAGCTATGTGAGCAAACTTAGCAACGAATCACCGATAAAAACTGGCAAATCCTAAAAAACTACACAACTCTTTGCAATTTGTGGGAAGTTTCCATTGGCTCACAATTCTCGTTTTCTCAGGATTCGCTAATATTCATTTTTCAGAAACAATATAACCTAAAAAGTGTACTATCTGGAAGACTAATTTACATTTAGTAGGTTTTAATTTCAAGCCACACTGGTGCAAATGGGTAAAGACTAGTTCTAGATGTTCGAAAGTGGATGAATATAAATATGGAGGGGCATAATAAAAAAAACTTCTAAGTCCCTTTTGGCCTAGGCCCTAAACGCTGAAAGTAGAAGCAGGGAAAATGTCCATAAGGAGGTTTTTTTTTATATAATGGCCTGCCTCTATGTTCAGCTGTTTAAACATCCAGACCACCACTACGTCTACACTAATAACATATAATCAACCAAAAAATAGCCTTAAGTCCCAAACACCCAACACAAGAGCTTTTAGGCGAAGGAGGAGCCAGTCCTTCGCCCAAAAGTTGGATCCTGTAACCAGTGTCTGTCAAAAAGAACACCGGTTACAGAATCCATCCCTCCCCAACAACGATCGCGGAAGGATAGAAAACCAATTTCTCCTGCCCTGATCTACCCCCCCTCGATCGGATCAGGGAGGAGGGAACCCAGGCCCTCCTGCACCAGCGACCCCCTACCCCCCACCCCCACTAAGATACGGGCAGGAGGGATCCCAAGCCCTCATGCCCTGAATCAGCTCCCCCACGACCGCCCCCCCAACCCCTGATCGGCCCACTGACTCAACACCCCCCGCTGATCCCGTGACTCCACCCCGACACCCCCCTTTACCTTAAAAAAAGTTGGACGGACGGGTCCCAAGCCCATCCTGTGGGTAGGGCTTGAGGCGCATGGGTCAATATGGCCCTAAGGCCTGCCATTCTGAAATCTTGTCTTTTTCACTCAAGCAGGCGATGTGTCCAGGTTCTTGACACGTGTAACAGATGACATCACCTCCACCACCACTTCTTCCAGAAAATCTTCTCTGTTCCTCCAGGTCTTTGGCTTACTTGTTCTACATTATTTACAGGTGTCCCTTCTGAAAACCCAACATTTTTAAAATTTTTCTGAAAGGATCTATTTTCACCATTTCTTTGTAACTCTTCAGTATGATTTTTCTCCAATTGCCCAACTCTTCTCAAAAGAACTTTCATGACATCATCATCGCTATAAATTGGACTCTGTTCTGGAAAATTTACATTTTTCTTTGGTTCAGGACAGCTTCTCTTTAAGATCCTAGGTGAATTTACTTCTGATGAAGCACCTGTATGTTTTTCTTTTTCTGCCCACCGGATAGCAATTTGCGTTAGATCCTCAAATGTCAGCCTAGGATCGTCTTCAAATTTGCTATCCACTATTTTGCAGATAAAATCATCTCTCAAGCCTAAAATAAACTGTTCCTTCAAAGTGTCTACAGTATTTCCAATTTTATCAGGATCTCTGTTGGTTACAGAACACAGCTTTTCTTGAAATTGAAGGACAAAATCACAGATTGTCTCACCAGCTTTTTGTTTCTGGGCATAAATTTCTCTCACCCTAACTCCCAAAGGCACTTTATCTCCATACACTCTTTCTAATACATCAAAGAGTTTGTCCACTGATGCTCCTCTCCTTCGCAAAGCCTCCTTGATTGTTTCTTTTGCTTGTCCTTTTATATGATCTTTTACTGAATCTAGTTGATATTCGATAGGTGTTCTCAGGATTCTTAAAGCTGACTGGGTGTTTTCAATCCACTCCTCCACACAGATGTCATCTGGTCTAGATGGGAAACCATAAAAATCTGGAATTGTCTTATTCGTTGGAACCACAATTGTATTCACTATCGTCTGTAGCAAAGGTTGAGGTACTTGCAGATGAGCTAACCATTCCACTAAAGACTTTAATTCTTCAACTTGCTGTTCTAATTCAGCCACTCTTCCTTCTGAAATGGTTCATCTATACACTCTCAATGTTCACTGGGTCTAATCAGAAGGTAAGAATCTTCACCCTAAATGGTACTGTTTTCAACTGATTCACTTAAAAAACTTTCACAGTAATATCAACAATGCAAAATCAAAATAACATTTGACACATCATACTTAACATTAGCACAGGTTCTTTTCAGAACTTTGGAATTCTACAATAGTACAAATTCCAAAATCCTGCCGACTACGCCAATTATGTAACCCCTCCCTCTTTGAGTGACAATTCTCACTGACTTCACCTTCTGTAGTCAGGCCACTCTAAAAGTCAAAGTGAGAAATTATCATCAAAAGAGGTAAAAGTTAGCATAAAAATAATACTTCACCCTAAATAAAATGTACTGGATGAACAATAAATGAAACTTTTGAAACAAACACTGATTTTAAAAGTATTTGTAAGTTTATTTATACAAATTTAAAGAAAACTAAACTGTCTATAGAAAGTCTCACAAGATCCAAGTGTACTTCCAAATTTAGATACTTGTTTGAACCTGTACAGGTAAGTATGTAGTTCTTCTCCTGTCTCCTTCTTCTGCAGGGCCGTTGGGTACCAGTGCTCTTCTTTACAGAAGATTCAGCTCCAAGGAACGGTGTACCTATTCCCTACACTGAATACTAACTACCCAATAAAAAAATGATAATTGAACTCACCCTATACTCCCACCCACAATAAATTATATTTTAATAATTATAACACAAAACTCAATTGAATGTCACCAAGGTTAAAATTAGTAAATAGCAAATAAATGTTTCAGATTACCTCCTTTAACAAAACAAAGCACTCCAAAAAAGATATTTTGTTCTAATCAAAACCAAATTATTACTTTCCTTAAAATAATTCAAATTTTACCACCAGAAATCCAGACAACTTCTAACACACAGTCTTTCAGAAAAAACCCCGGATCTTTTCCAGATAAGCCCCGCCAAAAAGTTAACCCCCGCCACACAAAAAAAATTATAAAAAAGAGGCGTGATCTGTAGAAAGTAAAGTGGGGGAGTTCCCCCCCCCCCCCCGTCGGAGCCCTTAAAAAAAATGGTCGACAGTTTATCCTATTTTTTGATAATGTTAAGTTTCATATTCTCTTTTTTATAATCTTTTTTGGGTGCTCCGACGGGGGTGTGTGTGTGGGGGGAACCCCCCCACTTTACTTTATACACATTGCGCCGCATTGTGGGGCCGTTGTGCTGAGAACTTCACTGGTTAAAGGTTGCGTGCGCTGGCAAAAGGTGGCGGGGCTTAACTTTCGGCGCGTCCACTTTTTCCATTAGTGGCGGAGCTTATCTGGAAAAGATCCAAAAAAAACCCCAAACTGTCACTGTGACCGTTTAGAACACCGCATCGCTGCACGTGGAACTCTAACCTGGTGCAGAAGTCAGCAGCTAAAAATTCCAAGCTCTACCAGATAAAAATACAAAATAAAACCAGCAGCAGTAATAAAAAGTAATAAACCATCAAAACCTTACCTTACAGCAGTGCTGCCCAAGACCGGCCCTCGAGATCTACTGGCAGGCCAGGTTTTCAGGATATCCACAATGAATATGCATGAGAGAGATTTGCCTGCACTGCCTTCTTGGTATGCAAATCTCTATCATGCATGTTCATTGTAGATATCCTGAAAACCTGGCCTGCCAGTAGATTTCGAGGACCGGACATGGGCAGCCCTGCCTTACAGTATCTTGAAAACTTTCCAAAACCTTTAAAATGCCTTTTTCTTCCTGCCTGCAGCAGACTCCGACCATCAGCTCACTCAGGGACACCGTTGCTATAACAACAATCCGATGCCTGCCCAGCACCCTTGTGCTGGCAGTACATGCACCGAAATTCAAAAATATAAAAAAACAGCCTGCGTTTTAAATCTTCGGAAAAGGGTCTCCAGAGCCTTTCCTCATCTTCTCCGGTCCTCCCCCTCTTTATCGGCGCTTGCCAGCACCCAAAAAACTTTTCTTTGGGCCTTCTAGGCCCAAACTGGTAGAACAAATGCTTCCACACATGCACACTGACATCATCGCGCATCTTAGCTGCAAACCTACCACTGATGTGCACGGACGCGGCCAGCACATGCGACCTCTGGTGCTTCTGGCGCCACTTTACTCTGCCCCTCGGCAACAAGCAAGTCGCGGCAGACAGAAAGCTCTGCCGTGACCCAAAATTCATGCAGCCCGATAACATCGGCTGCCTGTGGGCCCTGATTTGGCCATGATCAACTCCGGCTCTCTGCTCCTGCAGCTCAGGAGAGCTGTGAATATGCACATGATCTGGCACAAATGCCAGATTAAAAGGTACAATTATTTTTTTATATTCATTTATTTTATAACCTTGGTTACACTTACATAGAGTGTTATCTTTGCAGAATATCATTTAGTACTAACTGCTAGCACTTATGCAGGTATGCGCCAGTATTCTAGACATTTACACACTTTTAGGGGAATTCCATATAAATACCACCATACATTAGCATGCTTTTCCACATTGAAGTAGCGCCTAACACAGTGTTTTGCAAACTTTCTTAGCTCTAACACACTAAACGTTTTTCACAGCACATTATAATTGAAATTATACCTCTGTAAATGTTCGCTGGCATGAGCAGCGTCTTCTACCTGCAGCTCGCACCACCTTCAGATTTCTTCTGATGTCACGTCCTGGTCCTGTGACAGGAAGTGACATCAGAAGGGAGCCGAGGCTGGGCGAGCAGCAGGTGGAAGATGCTGCTCACGCTAGCAAACATTTACAGAGGTACACGGGGACGGAGAGGAGAGGTGCCGGCAGTAATAGACTCTTGCGTATACGACGTACATGTCAGTGTATATTAATTTTATGAATTATTTCTTATGAAGGGAATTTTAAAAATAAATTCTGGAATCTCTCACGGCATACCCGGAATCTCTTCGTGGCACATCATTGTGCCACTGCACACAGTTTGCCAGATACTGGCCTAACAGATACAAGACACCAAACTGGAGCAGAAATAGCAGATCCATATGAAAACACACATGATAATATGTAGAATAGTGCATTAAGCATGTCCATGTGAAGCTACAAAGGGGGCATGGCCATGGGATGAGCATGGATGTATCAGGGGTGTTCCCTTTAAGTGCACATAGTGTTACTGAATAATGCAGATCCCCACGCAACTTGCACACAAGGATTTATACCTGGTTTCAAGTTGGTATAACTTTTGGGCATGGATCTCAGTGCTACACACACACACATTCCTTTATTCCTGTTGCAAAAAGAGCTTCATTTCTATAAAGTTTGCTCTGAAAGAACAAGCTAGCAGAGGAGTTTGAGGAAGAAGCACTGGTGCCCCTTTACCAATGATCCTTGTGCTGCTGTAAGATTTTGTGAGCTTCAATCTGTTCCTCCAGGTCAAAGATTAATGTCATTGAGACAGCACTTGCCTAACAGCAACCGGCTATCCAGAACTCAGTGCCACCCAGCAAAAAGCATGGGCATGGTCAATAATACTATTGTTATCTATATTAATATAGCTCTTATTACCTCAACACAAGAGCTTGTTTGTTTTTTTCAGCCAGCTCAGGGCAGGGGTTACCAGAGAAGCCAGACCCCTTCTTATATCAGCTACTGAATGTCCAATTTCCTGAGGCAGATTCACCTGAGCAGTCATACATACTTAAAAGATTACAAGATGCTGATGATTCACCTTATCTGGAACTAAATGAATTCATTTTCATGGTTAGTAGCATCAGAGGGGTGATGATGAAAAACAGCAACAGCTATCCGAGTTCAAGAGCCCAATGCATAAGGATCTTATGGTTAGAAGATGAAACCCGTTTGGGGGTTTTGTTGTTGACTTTGTTTTATATTTTAAAGAAATAATGGGGTGTTTGTGGTAAATATACCCCAGGGATATCAATGAGATTCAAAGTTGATGAAACACAGGGCCAGCTTAACCTTGAAGCAGACTACGGTAAGTGGTTGCATAGGGTAGCAGCTTCTGGGTTGCAATTAAGGCACTGTTGAATCAGAAGAGTCCAGTTGGACCATTTTAAAATTAGTTATGATAAAAGGAGATAGAAGATATGTTGGGTGGATTAAAACCAGTTTGATCCAATCTTTACAGGCTACCTGAAAGAGTGAAAGTGATGGGTGGTTTCCCCGTTGATTTGTTTGGTTAATTCTTTGTTGCAGAGTATTCTTCTAGGCTTTTGAAACAGGCTGTTGTTCAGTCTCTTCGTTTCTCAGTTACCATTTGTTAGTAAATTTATTGAAAACTTTGTTGACCAACAATTATTGGATTACGTTGAGATGTCTGGAGCTTTCAGCAGTCTGACTTGTAGGAAAATCACAGTATGGAACAGTGTTGGTTTCCTTGGTTAATGAAGTTAGATTTAGCATGGATAGAGGGAATGGCATTTTACTCTTACTACTTGACCTTACAGCAACTTTTTATTCAATAAATCATTGTTCACTGTTATTGAAAAGAGATTTAAGTTCTTACCTTGATAATATGTAGAGAAACTTGCATGTCCAATCCAGCAGAAATGCATCCGCCTCCAGACGGTGAGGTGAGTAAAGCTTGGAACAGAACTAGGGCAACTTGTTGTTGTGGGGAGACGTGAACAAGTCCACTTGAGGAGTGCCTACTGAGCAAAGAAAGGATGGAGAGCTGCAGAGTTAAGCGTCCACTCGTGAGGCTGAAGAATTCTGCCAAGCTTGTGGGCTAAGCAATTCTGTTCCCCCTGAATGTAGACTGCTCTCAGGTAGATGTTGTGAGTGGTTGCCCAAAGCCAAATCTTTTGAGCTTCTTGGCAAAGAGGGAGAGATCCTGTGCCTCCTTGCTTGTTGATATAGTATATCGCTACTTGAGTATCCGTGCGATGCAAGAGGACTTGACTGTCGATGAGATGCTGAAAAGCTTTGAGAGTGTAGTAGATCGCCCTGAGTTCCAGAAGATTGATATGGAACTTCCGTTCTTTGACGGACCAATGACCTTGAGTTTGTAGACCATCCAGATGCACCCCCCAGGCATAAGTTGACACATCAGTGGTCAAAACTTTGTGATAAGGAGGAATGTGAAACAGGCATCCCCTGGAGAGATTGGATGAAATCAGCCACCAATGAAGCGATTGTCGAAGAGACGATGTCATAGAAATATGTTGTGAGAGGATCCTTCGCTTGGGTCCACTGAGAGGCTAGAGACCATTGCGGGGTTTTGAGATGAAGTCTCACTAGAGAGGTCACGTGGACCGTGGATGCCACATGACCTAGAAGAACCATCATTTGCCTGGCTGATATGGAGTGGAGCTGGTCCACTTGATGACAAAGCTGGATCAGAGCATCCTGATGATTCTGGGGGAGGAAAACTCTCAGTTGAGTAGTGTCGAGAATCACTCCTATAAATTGAAGTCTTTGTGACGGAAGAAGCTGTGACTTGGGGAAGTTGATCTCAAATACCAAGTTCTGGAGAAACAAGATGGTGCAATTTGTTGCTAGCATGACATCCTGACAGGACAGGTCTTTAATGAGCCAGTCATTCATATAGGGAAACACCTGAAGACCCTGAGATCTCAAGGCCGCTGCTACCACAACTAGGCACTTCGTGGAGACTCTGGGAGAAGATCACAGGCCAAATGGTAAGACCTTGTACTGATAGTGGTGAGAAGCCATTTGAAAGCGGAGATATTTCCAGGAAGCCTGATGAATTGAAATATGAGTGTAGGCTTCCTTTAGATCCAGAGAGCATAGCCAATCATTATGAACCAAGAGGGGATACAGAGTGGCTAAACATAGCATTTGAAATTTTTCTCTGATGAGAAATTTATTGATTGCTCTGAGATCTAGGATTGGTCGCAGATCTTGCGTCTTCTTCGGCACTAGAAAATAGCGGGAGTAAAACCATTGACGTTGTTGATACACAGGAACTTCTTTGATGACACTGAGAAGGGCTTGAATCTCCTGAAGAAGAGAGGGCTGTCGAGGGTTGAAAGCAGACTCTCTTGGAGGATGATCTGGAGGGAGAGCGGTGAAATGTAGAGCATAACCCTCATGAATTATCTGCGGTACCCAAAGGTCTGAGGTGATAAGTTCCCAACTATGGATGTAAAGCTGAAGATGTCCCCCTATTGGTTGAGGAAGCAGTTGACTTACAGAGATCGAGGCTATGCTCTCCAGTAACAGGTCAAAAAGACTGTATTGCTTTGGCTGGAGCAGCAGGCTGAGTTTTAGCAGGACGCTGCTGCTTCTGCTTCCTCTGCTGAAGCCATGGTGGAGTAGAAGCCTTAGCTGAAAACAACCTCTGGTAGGATGAGCAGGCTTGAAAGGTCTCAGTGGGGCTGGTTTATTCTTGGGTTTAACTAACATGTCCCAACAAGTCTCATGGGCCGAGAGCGTTTGGATCATGGTGTCTACAGAATCCCCAAAAAGCACAGTTACTTACCGTAACAGGTGTTATCCAGGGACAGCAGGCAGATATTCTTAACACATGGGTGACGTCACCGACGGAGCCCTCGGTACGGACCTTTTTAACTAGAAGTTTCTAGTTGGCCGCACCGCGCGTGCGCGAGTGCCTTCCCGCCCGACGGAGGAGTGCGTGGTCCCCAGTTAGGATAAGCCAGCTAAGAAGCCAACCCGGGGAGGTGGGTGGGACGTAAGAATATCTGCCTGCTGTCCCTGGATAACACCTGTTACGGTAAGTAACTGTGCTTTATCCCAGGACAAGCAGGCAGCATATTCTTAACACATGGGTGACCTCCAAGCTAACAAAGAGGGAGGTGGGATGGTTGGCCATTAGGAAAATAAATTTTGTAACACAGATTGGCCGAAGTGTCCATCCCGTCTGGAGAACGCATCCAGACAGTAGTGAGTAGTGAATGTGTGAACTGAGGACCAAGTGGCCGCCTTGCAGATTTCCTCGATGGGCGTGGAACGGAGGAAAGCTACAGAAGCAGCCATAGCTCGGACTCTGTGGGCCGTGACAGATCCTTCCAGTGAGAGACCGGCCCGAGCATAGCAGAAGGCAATACAGGCAGCAAGCCAATTTGAAAGTGTCCGTTTGGAGACAGGACGACCCAAACGGTTGGGATCGAAAGATAAAAATAGCTGAGGGGATGTTCGGTGAGCTCTGGTACGATCAAGATAGTAAGCAAGGGCACGCTTACAATCCAGCGTGTGCAACGCCTGTTCCCCAGGATGCGAGTGAGGCTTAGGGAAGAAGACGGGCAACACAATGGACTGGTTGAGGTGAAAAGCCGAGACCACCTTGGGAAGGAATTTAGGGTGGGTACGCAGAACAACCTTGTCATGGTGAAAAACAGTGAATGGTGGGTCAGCAACCAGTGCATGCAGTTCGCTAACCCTCCTGGCAGAGGTGATGGCAATTAGGAAAAGCACCTTCCAGGTAAGAAGCCTGAGCGAAGTAGTGGCAAGAGGCTCAAACGGAGGTTTCATGAGTGCTGAGAGAACCACATTGAGGTCCCAGATGACAGGAGGAGGCTTGAGAGGCGGTTTGATATTGAAGAGACCTCTCATAAATCTGGAAACCAGAGGATGAGCCGTGAGGGGTTTTCCGAGAATAGGCTCATGAAACGCAGTGATGGCACTGAGGTGGACTCTGATGGAGGTAGTTTTGAGGCCAGCATTGGACAGCGACAGTAAATATTCCAATACAGTTTCCACCGCTAAGGAGGTGGGTTCCTGACGATGCCGGAGACACCATGAGGAGAATCTGGTCCATTTCTGATGGTAACATTGGAGGGTGGCCGGCTTTCTGGAGGCATCCAAGATGAGGCGGACCGGCTGAGATAGGTTCTCTGGAGAGGTCAGCCCGAGAGAAACCAAGCTGTCAGGTGGAGCGAAGACAGATTGGGATGCAGTAGAGACTGATGTTGCTGCGTAAGTAGAGTAGGAAACACAGGAAGGAGAATGGGTTCCCTGGAGCTGAGTTGGAGCAGGAGTGAGAACCAGTGTTGGCGAGGCCACCGAGGTGCGATAAGAATCATGGTGGCGTTGTCCTTGCGGAGTTTGGACAAGGTCCGCAACATCAGAGGAAGTGGAGGGAAGGCATACAGGAACCGATCCCTCCAGTCGAGCAGGAATGCATCCGGAGCCAGACGGTGAGGAGAGAAGAGTCTGGAACAGAATTGGGGCAGCTGATGGTTGTGAGGTGCTGCAAAGAGGTCCACCTGCGGAGTGCCCCATCGAGCAAAGATGGAGAGCAGAGTCGGAGGGTCCAACGTCCACTCGTGAGGTTGAAGGATGCGGCTGAGATTGTCGGCCAGAGAGTTCTGTTCGCCCTGGATATAGACCGCCCTGAGAAAGAGATTGCGGTCCGTGGCCCAGGTCCAGATGCGCAGAGCCTCCAACACAAAGGGGGCGAGATCCGGTGCCGCCTTGCTTGTTTATGTAGTACATGGCGACTTGATTGTCTGTGCACAGGAGGAGGACTTGAGGGCAGAGAAGATGTTGGAAAGCCTTGAGGGCGTAGAACATGGCTCTGAGTTCCAGGAAATTTATGTGATGACGACGCTCCTGTGGGGTCCAAAGTCCCTGGGTGCGTAGATCTCCTAGGTGAGCTCCCCACGCGTAGGGGGACGCATCTGTGGTGATGATCATAGAGTGGGGGGGCAGATGAAAAAGTAGACCCCTGGAAAGATGTGAGGAGTTCAACCACCATTGGAGAGATTGCTGAAGAGATGATGTCACAGAGATGGGATGAGAAAGAAGATCTGTAGTCTGTGACCATTGGTTGGCAAGAGTCCACTGAGGCATGCGAAGGTGGAGACGTGCCAGAGGAAGGACATGCACCGTCGAGGCCATGTGACCCAGGAGGACCATCATCTGTCGGGCAGGAATGGAGGGATGCATGAGTACCTGACGGCAGAGATGGAGCAGGGTCCGCTGGCGATCGGAGGGGAGAAAGGCCCTCATCAGCGTGGTGTCCAGAACTGCTCCAATGAATTGAAGTCGCTGGGTGGGAAGCAGATGCGACTTGGGGTAGTTGATCTCGAACCCCAGGAGGTGGAGGAGAGAGATGGTGTGATGAGTAGCTTGTAGCACGAGTTGAGATGAAGGTGCTTTCACCAACCAATCGTCCAAGTAGGGGAACACCTGGAGGTTGTGAGACCTGAGGAAGGCCGCCACCACTATAAGGCACTTGGTGAAGACTCTGGGGGAGGAAGCGAGGCCAAACGGCAGCACTTTGTACTGATAGTGGTGGTGTAGCACCTGGAACCGCAGGTAGCGGCGAGAATTCTGATTGATGGAGATGTGAGTGTAGGCCTCTTTGAGGTCCAGGGAACATAGCCAGTCGTGTTGAGAAAGAAGAGGGTAAAGCGTGGCAAGGGAGAGCATTCTGAACTTTTCCTTGACCAGACACTTGTTGAGGTCCCTGAGATCGAGAATGGGACGGAGGTCTCCCGTCTTTTTGGGAACCAGGAAGTAGCGGGAGTAGAATCCCTGACCCCTTTGATCTGGAGGTACTTCTTCGATGGCATTGAGAAGGAGGAGGGATTGAACCTCCCTCAGGAGGAGGGGGGTTTGAGATGAGTGTGAAGCAGACTCTACGGGAAGGTTGTCCGGTGGAAGAATCTGGAAGTTGAGAGAGTAGCCGTGGCGGATGATGTTGAGGACCCACTGGTCCGACGTGATGACTTCCCAACGGCTGGAGAAAATGGTGAGACGACCCCCGATAGGCTGTGGAAGAGGCAGCGAGGGTGGAAGACTGGCTATGCCCTGGAGAGAAGAGTCAAAAGGGCTGAGATTGTTTAGCAGGCTGAGGAGGCTTAGAGGGTTGAGTGGCCTGAGATCGAGCCTGGGCATGGTGCTGCTGTTGACGGGGTCGCCGAGATTGTTGGGGAGGCGGATTGAGTGGCCTGGCTGAGAACCTCCGCTGGTAAGATGATTGAGGCCGATAGGGTCGGGCAGGCGGAGCCTTCTTTTTCGGCTTGATCAGGGTGTCCCACCTGGTCTCATGGGCCGAGAGTTTCTGGGTGGTGGAATCCAGTGACTCTCCAAAGAGTTCATCCCCGAGACAGGGGGCGTTGGCCAAACGATCCTGGTGGTTGATGTCCAGGTCGGAGACTCTGAGCCAGGCTAAGCGACGCATGGCTACGGCCATGGCAGAGGCCCGAGAGGTGAGCTCGAAGGAGTCGTATATTGAGCGGACCATATATTTGCGCATTTGGAGAAGGCCAGAGATGTGTTGTTGGAATAGCGGGACCTTGCGCTCAGGAAGGTACTTCTGGAGGGCAGACAGTTGTTGGACCAAGTGTTTCAGATAGAAAGAAAAATGGAAGGAATAGTTGTTTGCCCTGTTGGCAAGCATGGCATTCTGGTAAAGCCTCTTGCCAAACTTGTCCATGGTCTTACCTTCTCTGCCAGGAGGGGTAGAGGCATAGACACTGGAGCCCTGAGTCTTTTTTAAGGTGGATTCCACCAGAAGGAACTCATGGGGCAATTGAGATTTGTCGAATCCAGGAATAGGGATGACACGGTAAAGGTTGTCCAGTTTACGGGGGGCTCCCGGTACCGTGAGGGGATTTTCCAAGTTTTTGTAGAACGTTTCCCGTAGGATGTCATGCACGGGAAGCTTGAGGAACTCCTTAGGAGGTTGCTCAAAGTCTAAAGCCTCTAGAAAGGCTTGAGACTTTTTTGAGTCAGATTCTAGGGGAAGGGACAGGGCAGCAGACATTTCTCTCAGAAATTTAGAAAATGAGGACTGCTCTGGTTTAGAGGTGGCATCGGGTGCCGATGGTTCCTCATCAGATGAGGAGGGATCCTCCTCGGTACCGAGAGGAGTTTCCTCCCATAAGTCAGGGTCCCTGACCTCTGGTGCATGTCGAGACACCGGGGTGGAGGGCGCGGTATGGCGAGTCTTGGACAAAGACTTTCCAGAGCGCACCGAAACGGTACCAGGGGAGGACGACCGGCGTCGATCTCGGTCCCGAGAAGAATGCCGTACCGCCTGGTGCCGAGGAGGATCCAATGTGGCCTGAGAATGAACCACCGGATCGCCATGAAGTTGTTGGGCCGAAAGGATCGGCATGGAGGTGTTCACCGGTACCGAAGGGGTGGACACCGGGGGCTCGGTACGGGGCTCGGGCCGGTCTGGTACCGGAAGGAGCGGTGCCAGGATAGTGGGCAACAGTTGTTCAAGTTGTTTCTTCAACTGCTCCTGGAGTTGAGCTTTTAAGATGGCCGAGATACGGTCATCTAGGGGTGGCATCGGAACCGCTTTCTTTTTCTTCGGTTCCTTGGATGCCGCTCCACGCCCCGGCGATGAGGAGGCCGATGACGAGGCACTCACCGAGATCGGGGCGGAGCGTTTGCGGGACCGGTGCGATGCCGGTAGGGACGGTGTCGCCACCGTAGCTGGAGGGCGCTCGAGGGAAGAGGAAGGCTTCTTAGCCGGCTTACCTGGCGCCAGCGACGCCGATGTGGGGTCGGTCGGTGTCGAGGTCGACGGTGCCGATTTTTGAGGTACCGCCGTTGAAGGTGAGGAGTCCATCGCCGACTCGGTGCCGAAGAGAAGAGTTTGTTGAATTCTTCGGTTTTTAAGGGTTCTCTTTTGAAGAGTGGCACAGTGGGTGCAGGAGTCCGCCCGATGCTCCGGACCCAGACACTGCAAACACCAATTGTGTGGGTCAGTTATGGAGATCGGGCGTGCACACCGCTGGCACTTCTTAAAACCGACCTGCGGGGGCATGAAGGGGAAGATAGCCTCCGCAAAATCGAAGCCCGAGGCCTGTATACTGGCAACAGGCCCCGCCGGGGCAAAAACGAAAGAAAAAAGGCAAAAAAGCAAAGTTTTTTTTTTTTTTTTTTTTGCAAATCAAAGAAAAATAAACCCGAAGGTAAGAGAGAAAAAATAAGGAAAAAAGCGCGAGCGGGAAGGCAAAAAAGTGGTTTCAACGGCCGTTGAAAAAACACACGCGTCTTCTTCGCTCCGCGGAAACGAAGAAACTGGGGACCACGCACTCCTCCGTCGGGCGGGAAGGCACTCGCGCACGCGCGGTGCGGCCAACTAGAAACTTCTAGTTAAAAAGGTCCGTACCGAGGGCTCCGTCGGTGACGTCACCCATGTGTTAAGAATATGCTGCCTGCTTGTCCTGGGATAAAGCTCGTCACCTTAGCAAGGGACGTTGGCCATCTGGTCTTGGTGGTTGACATCCATGTGTGAGACCCAAAGCCATGCTAGTCTCCTAATGGCCACTGACATGGAAGAGGCTCTGGCAGTAAGTTCAAATGTATCATAGGCTGAATGCACAAAACAACAACAAAGGTGACCAATGGTGTTCAGTCTCTATTTATTGTGATTGAATGCACCATATATTTGCGCAGCTGAACTACAGTGGAGACAAGCTGTTGAAACCCCTTTACTTTGCGGGCAGGAATATATTTCTGATAAGCAGGAAACTGTTTGAGGATATGATTTAAGTAGCAGGAAGAGTAGAAATTATAATTGACCACCCTGTTGGCCAACATGGAATTTTGGTAGTCTCCTGCCAAACTTATCCATAGTGCGGCCCCCCTCCCCAGAAGAACTGATGCATATACATTTGATGAAGCCGATGTCTTTACAGTAGATTCCACCACCAGGGATTGATGGGGAAGTTGTGGCTTATCTAAACCTGTGAGATAGATTACTTTGTATAGTGATTCCAGTTTTCTGGGAGCCACCAGCACCAAGAGTGGTGATTTGAGATTCTTGTAAAAGGTCTCGAGCAAAATGTCAAGTAAAGTGAGCTTCAGCATTTCTTTTGGAGGCTGGTCGTAATCCAGAGTTTCAAGATACTCTGTACTGTATTTTGAATCAGTCTCCAATGGCACCGAAAGGTCCTTTCTCATCTGTCTTATGAATCTGTTGAAGGACAGTTTATCTGTAGAAGAGATAGCCCAAGCTGGGGAACGTCCAAGAGATTAGATGCAGGATAGTCTTCAGCCTCGGTAGACGATGGAGAGGGATCTGGCTCGGAGTTGTCCAGCAAATCTGATTCTTGCAACAAAGAGGGAGAGTGTTGCTTCAACCGGTGCCATTCCAGTGTCGGGGTCTCAGAGTGCTTCCTCTTGCTAAACACTTTATCCGACCGGTGCCGTTCAGGTGTTGAGGTCTCGGAATGCTTCCTTTTCCAAGACACCTTACCAGACTTAACAGGACTTTGATCAGAGTGTCTGGAAGATGATGAATGACGTTGAGGAGATCGCTGCTTGGAAGAGCTGGAACGATGAGTTGCTGCAGGGGGACGCACTGATAGAGCATCGACGGTGCAAGTGGTCGTGGTATGTTCAGGCTGGACCGGCACCGGAGATGTCAGTGTCGGGAGCAATAGGTGGAACTGGTCCCCGAGCTCCTCCCAAAGCAAAGCATTGAGCTTTCGCCTCAGACTAAGCACCGGTACTTGAGGCCTCATCGCCAGCACCTTAGGTGCTGCGACACAGTCCGGGGAGGAAGATGCCAATGTTGAGGCACTCCTCGATAAAGGGACCAGTCATTTGGTCGGCATAAATTGGTTCGATGCCTTTGTGACCAGCGTCCCTGATGGGGAAGTGGATGGCTTCTTAGCTGGCTTACCCGAGGGCGCAATGTGCTGCGACACCGGTGTCGGTGGTGGTGCCGCTGGCAGTGTCTAAGTCCTTGATGTCGGTGTCTTCGATGGAGTCGGCAATGTCTCTGTTTCCATGGCGACGCTGAAAAGTTTCTCTTGCTGCAAACTGTGATTTTTAATGGTCTGCTTTTGAAGAGAAGAGCAGCGCTTACACGTCTGAATGCAATGCTCTGGACCCAGACACTAGAGACACCAGCTGTGAGGGTCTGTGAGTGAAATAGTGCGTGCACACCAACCACACTTTTTAAAACCCGTCAGCGGGCGTGACATGGATGGGAACACCTCCTCCGCCAAATCGAACTTGATGGCTATGGTGGTCAACAAGGCTCCGCTGGGCCAAAACCTACAAACGGCAAAAAACTTAACTTTTTTTTAAAAAAAATTTTTTTTATGATTAACGAAAAATAAAATAAGAAAGAAAAGAAAGAAATAATTAGATTACACGAGAAAATAGCGAGAGGGGGAAGGCAAAATCTTTCAGAGGCTCTTGAAACACGACTACTTAGCTCTGCGGAAACTAAGAAACTGTAGGACATTAGTGTCTTGAACGAACTGAGAAAGCTGATTAAAAAAATGCTTTTTCTGCTACTTTAGAAATAAAAGGCAGGTTAGAGATTGGCAATAATCAAAGGGAGTGTCTAATGTTTGTTTCTTCAGAATGGGCCGAACAATAACATGTTTGCAGTAGTCTGGGCAGAGGTTAAGCTTTGATCATTGCTTTGATGATTGATTATTGATAAGAGCAGGAGGCCATGATAGGGTATTGCATAACTGGCAGTATTCTATAATTTTTTGCATGCAATTTTAAGCACTAAGGCCCAGATTCTGCAAAATGTGTCTCGATTTTAGGCAGCTGTAGGTGTCCTACAGCTGTCTAATCAGCCAATAGGGACGCATGTTTAAAAAAAAAAAAAAAAAAGCTTCCCAGGCAGGCCGCCTATATTGAAGGCACCACTGGGAGCCTAGGGAGGCCTGCAAGACCGCCTAAACTTGCCTAAAACTAAGCGGTAGCCTTAAGTGAACCTAGGTGGACCTACACGTCTCCCTAGTCGAGCAGGAGGCGCTTACAATGTAGACAAGCAAAATGCTGGCCTACATTGTAAATAGACGTGGCCGCTATACTTATTGCGGCAAGGGATCTGCCTGCCGCGATAAGTATAACAGCTGCCTGTCCCCATCCCTCAACGATCGCCGGTAGGAGGGTGCCCAACCCCTCCTGCCGGAGGACGCCCCCCCCCCACTAACCTTTAATCGTTGGCTGGATGAATGGGTTTTGCTACCGGCCGGCAGGCCCGCCTCGTCGAAATGAGGCAGGCCCGCCCCTTTTGGCCCATCCTCGATAAACCTAAGCTCTGATTGGCCCAGGCTCTAGGATCCTGGGCCAATCAGGCCTTCGGCTTATCGTGTCCACCCATCCCCGCCCATCCCCACTAAGCCTAAGGCCTGGGACAATCAGGTCTTAGGCTTAAAGGGGATGGGCCGACAAGGGGTGGGCCCGCCTCATTTTGATGAGTTGGGCATGCTGGCCAGACGGTAACAAGACCTATCCGGCCAGCCAAGATTAAAGGTTAGTTTGGGGGGAAGTTAGGGGGGTCCGGAGGGGGGCCTCCTCCGGCAGGAGGATTTGGGAACCCTCCTGCTAGCAATTGTGCAGGTGGGCGGCTTTCCGGTAAGAGGGCTTGGGCACCCTCCTGCCAGAGATCAGGGGCGTTAGGGGCATCCTCTGGCAGGAGGGTTTGGGCACCCTCCTACTGGCGATTGTCGGGGGGGGAACAGGTGGCCGCGGCAGGGCGATCTCTTTCAGCGATATGCGTAGTGGCCGCGTGTACTCTAACCTGATTCTGTAACTGGCATTTGTAACATGGACTTCTGTTACAGAATTGGGGTTAGTGTGGGCCAGATTATGTATAGGACGCCCCTCCCGGGCATCTTATACAGAATCCGGGCCTAAATGCAAAATTGGCCAGTAAAGATTATAGAATTAGGATAGTGTCTCTGGTTATCCTTAACAGATGGTCTCAGAACTATGCAAGTAATGCTGGGGTGGAGCCAGGGCTGTCCTGGAACTTATTCCGATAATGGCACTAGTCAAGTCTTCTGTCTGGATAACTTATCCAGGTTTTTAAAATCTCTTTTATATTTGTTCTAAATTATATTAATAATGGCACTGTCTAGGTAAACTCTGGCACTGATGTCTATTATTCAGCCCTGGCCACCATCTGTACAGTAGAACTGATATCCATATATTTTTGTGACCACCACGTGTTTAAAAGAAACACTGGCTGCAGTGGCTCAATATTGACCCAGATGTCTTTAATATCCCACAGAAGACTAGGCTGATAAACTTTATACATTATATACCAAAATCCATGATCTCATTTAAGTAAGTGGGATTCCACACATAAAGCAAGCGGTAAGTTTAATTCTTAAAGAAAATAGCATACCCACATCTGAAGATGTTTCTTTTTCATTATTAATAATTGGCATTTATATGCAGCACGCAAAACATTGGTCATTGTTCCCTAAATTGTCCCATGGCCTTACGTCTACTGAAGCCTGAAATCATTAGTGACAGCAATTTCGTGCAACAAAGTATGCTTCCTTCCCTGCCTGCTTGCCTGCCATTCGGATCTCATTCATGTCCTCTTAAATCCAGTTGTCCCTCCACCCTCGTCTGGTATAAGAAGGAAAATAAAGCAGAAGCCAGAGCATGTCGCCATGGTGTGGAAGCAGAGGGGGCCCTGCTGGCAGCCCCACCTCTCCCGAATGGGGTCCTCACCTCTGCACTGCAGGTACTCTTTCTTGTCTTGCTCGGAGGGCTCTGACGTCACTGCTGAGAGCACTCTCAAGGCTTGCTTGCAGTCCTCCAGCACAGCCATGACGTTTTGATTATCCATGGTGCAGCACTGGCCCTCCTCCCACAACTCTACTTCCAATCCAGTGTCCCTTGGGTTGCAGAGTGATCAATTACCTTAGGAGAAGAAACTATTCTATACAAAAGGATCCTTCAAGGCCGAAGTACCTGGTGAACAAAAGAGAGGAGGGGGAGAGATGATTAAGAAAACAATCATCAATTATCTGTGAGGAGTCAAGCAGGGAGAGATAATAGTAGAAGTACATGAAAATACATGGCAGCCCCTGAGGACTACTGGAGGAGTGTGTGAAATTACTGCAGGGTGCAAACCACAGATTGTGAAGACAACATAGGAGAAATCAGAAAGAGAAGTGGGGAGAAGAGAGAAATTAACTGAGAAACAAGCAAAGAGAGAATATGTGTATGTGTATCTGTGAAAAACTCTACAATCCAGACAGAAACAGGAGAAAATACAGCAGCAAATCACTCTGCATCCGTCTACTAAGCCAGATTCAGAATCTAATGAGGGCCAGTGCAGATCAGCACCAGAATATAGAAATTTTTCTCTTCGATTGCCCTCTCTTTACCCAGTAATATTAACTGTTTTAAAATCTATTAGTATATGTTTTTCTCCTTTTATATTAGCACATTTAGGGCAATTTTCAAAACTGCACAGGAAGAAAGGCTGCTGGTATACACATACTTTCCCTTTGAAAGCTGCCCAAGAAAAAATATGCTTACTGAACTAATAAGTGTAGGTTTTGCTCCTGGCGGAATTCTATGGAAAAAAAACCTCTATAAATTCTGCACACAAAATTAGCAAATTCTGCAAGTTCATTTGTCAAATTTTAAACACTATTTTTGCTAATTATTCATATTCCATTTAAAAGGGGGGTGGTATATAGTATATAGTTATAACACAGATTTAATCAATATTTATGAATATAACATGTATGATTTTTTTTATTACAATATTTGTGAGAAGGGTGGGTAGGGGAGGGAGATAATTTATGTATTTAAGATGATAATAGAATGAATTTCAAGTGATGTGTATGATTCAATTGGTGTAATATTGTATACTTGATATAAGATGAAAAATGAATAAAGAATTGGAAAAAAAAAACCAAAATAAAATGTTTTTTCTTCTACCTTTGTTGTCTGGACACTTTATTTTCCCATCATGTTGGTTCCAGTTTCTCTTTTCTGCTTTCCTGTTATCTGCTAATTCTCCATCAAGGACTGCTATCCATTTGTCTTTTCTCATCTCTCCTGTCTATTCCCTCACTACACCTGCCTCTGACATATTGATATTCCTTTTTAGTTATTGTCTGTCTCTTTCTTACCCTTCTCCTCTTTTTCACTTTTCAGCTACCTATTATATTTCTATCATCTTTCCCATTCTCCATCTCATTCCTTCTTCAGCCCTCCATTCCTTTTCATTTTCAACATATCGCCATTACCATATTTCTACCCTCTGTAATATCTATCCTCTCATCTGTTTCCTTTCCACCCTCTCCTCCCCCTCAGAGTTCTACCATTCTGTCTTTATTCCTCCACCCTTATAGCCTAGCATCTACTCCCTCTTCCTTCCCTCCCCACCCTCGTAGCCTGACATCTCCCTCCCTCTTTTCCCTACTGTACTCTCCCCCATGGTACAGCATTTCTCCCACTCTCTTTCCTCATTCCCATTGCCAGGCATCTCTCCCCATCAGCACATTCTGCTGCTGAATCAAACCTCTGCCTTCTTCTCCCCTCTGCCTCCTATATCTCTCCCTCCCTCTCATCCACCGCCAAGTCCAACACCTATCTCTCCCTCCAAGCAGCATTATCTCCCTTCCTCTGTCATATCCAACATTTCTGGGAATTTTTTCCCATTGTCCTCCATCTCTCTTTCTCTCTCTCCCCTTGCCTTGCACCATCTCTTCTTACCTCCCCTCCATTATCAAGTGCAACATTTCACTTTCTCCCCTCACCGTGCATGTCTCCCTCATATCTCCCTGTGCCAGCAACTTTCCTTCCTCACACCCTCCCCCCCTTGTGCCAGCATCATTTCTTCATCTCACTCCTCTCCTCCCCAAGCAGGCAAGTTTTTTCTAACTAGACACATATTTAGGGTCTAATACTAATATAGAGTTTACTGGTTATAATTTACCCTGGCTTCCGATCCCAGCAAGAATACAATTTAAATTCTACTGCCTACTATTTAAGACTTTATACGGAGACAGTCCAAACTACCTGAATAACCGCCTCATCCACAACACCGAAACCAGACATAAAATTCACACCCCATTCTCATACCCCCCAATTAAGGAGGTCAAACGGAAAAAAACTATATGATGGCCTCCTGGCCACTCAAGCAGCCAAACTAGACAACCAAATCGCCAATCTACTGACGGCATCCCTCGACTACAAGACTTTTAGAAAAGAAATAAAGACCATACTCTTCAAGAAAACTCTGAAAAAAGAAATAATACCGCAAGTCTCAAACTCCACCTCTCACTAATGCCAACTACCCCAAACAAATAACCTTACCCATTTCTTACTCTTTTTGAAAATGACCAATTTTTTTTTATTTTTTTTTTGTAAGTTCTTGTTGTAATACATCTTGGATAATTCTTTTGTAATCCGCCTTCAACTGCAAGGTAATGGCGAATAGAAATCCCTAATGTAATGTAATGTAATATAATGTTATTCTACAGAACAAGTTTTATCCAAATTGACAAACAGACAGTTTATAGGCTTTCCTTAGGTGTTACATAACGGGTTCTGGTACCAATGTACATTTCTTTGTAGTCCATCAGTCAAGGGCAGGGGTTAGGTAAAAAGGTACCGTATGTTTTTATTGCTTTCCTAAAGTTGAGGAGTCCTTCAAGGAATCTGATCTGCAGGGGCAGTCAATTCCAGTGACTCGGTATGTAGTGGGAGTAGGAACGTTGTTTGGCGGTTTGCAGTTGGAGGGCATGACCAGGGGGCGTTTTGCAGTGTATTTCAGCCAGTGAGCAGATGCTAGAGCTTAGGAGACAGGATTGTGGTCACGGAGGTTTTTAGAAGCCTGATCACCACATTTGAACACACTGAAGTCAATGTATGTTCTTTGCGGTCAGACCACTGAATAGCGCATTGCAGTAATCCATGCAGGACAGTACTAAGGCATAGAGTAGTTGGGCAAAATCGGACTCTGAAAAGTAGTTCCTTATTTTACGGAGTTGTCATAGGTAGTAATAGGAGGAAGATACCATCTAGGAGATATGGTTGGAAAGCGACAGATTGGCGTTAAGAAGTATTCCTAGGCTGCGCACTTGGTCTTTCACAGTTATAATAGCTGAGTCCCAGCACAGTGAGGGATGGGCATGGTCGCATCGTTCTTTGTGAATCCAAAGGAGTTCCATTTTGGAGGCAATTAGTTGTAGTTTGTTTACGGACATCCAATTTTTGATTTCCAAAAGGCAGTTTAGGAGTTTTGCAATCTGGACATCACGGGCTTTATCTAGCGGTAGATACAGTTGGATGTCATCCGAAGGAGTGAATCTGTATTTGATATTTGCGGGCTATGTCCTCTCACCCTTCCCCTCCCCCAGCAACTTTCCTTCCTCTCATCCCTCCCCTCCCACTAGTATTTTTCCTTCCTTTCTCCCCTCCGCCTGTGCCACATCCTTTCTTCTTCTCACCCCTCCCCATGCCAGCATCTTTCTTTCCTCTCATCCTTCCCCACCACCTGTGTCAGAATCATTCCTTCCTCCCCTCCCCTGTACTCTCTCTCCCTAAGTAAGGCTTGTGGCTTTGGCAGTAATTCCTACATGCTGCCAACCCGATGTCTCTCCTCTGCCCCGAAGAGCTTACAGGTTAGTGGCAGGCAGCATGTGGGAATTTCTGCCAATACCATGACCCAACGAAGCTGGCACTGTTGCTGAAGGAGATTCTGCCTGTGAAAAGGGGAATTCTGCATGACTCTGCAATTCTGTGGAAATTCTGCCAGGAGTAAGGTTTCAAAAAGCAAAACTACACATCTTGTCACTTCTTCCAACCTAGGCTCACTCGTGGAAGACCTCTGAAAAGAGGTAGATAAAAGTACACACATTGTTTACCAACACATAGGATGGGAATGCCTTTGAAAATTGCACTTCATAATTATTACATTGGCAATCATGCCACTCAGTTAACTAAAAAGCAAAAGGAAGACTGTGGAAGCAGTGTCCGTGATGCAGGATTTTTACCAACCAAAATATGTCAAAAACAATAAAATCCACATATGCATTGAAAGTTAAGGACCCAACTCGGTCTGTGTTTCGACAAACCATCTTCCTCAGGGTTCCTAAATGAAATTATAAGGAATGTCAGGTATGGTTAGGAATGATTGAATGTGACAAATGTACAAGAGTAAATGTGATTGATGGTGACCGATGTGAAAGATGTGAACAATGGTGACAGATGATAAAATATGACAAATGGTGATAAAGCTGGTGATCAAACTAATTGCCTATGAATAAAGACCTGGTGCAGCTGTGTATGTGAACTGTTAGAACTCGATCTAACTGGAGACAAACAAATGAAGAGAGGACCTAAAAAAACAATTTGAGAAATGGCCATATATTAATTAAAATAATGATATGAGTGAATGGATGTGCACGGTTACTAAAAGATATGCAAAGAATGAGAAATGAAAGATAATAAAAATACATACCTAAAATTTGGGATTCAATGATAAAAAATGTGGATATGAGACAAAACTGCAGAAAAAAATCCTTAAAAGGATGAGATTAATATAAAATCAATATCAGAGCGAAAAATCTTTAAAAAAAGTATAAAAAAAATATTATTGAACTATTGAAAAATATAAATGAAAGATATGTGTCGATAAAATACTAAATATAAGAATATAAACTTGTAAAATGTTGTAGTTGATATATAGAACTAAAGCTAAGATTGCGACAATATGGAGACCAAGTTAAAAAAATCATATGGGAGGAGGAAACCAAGCGGGTTGAAATGACAAGACACTTTATCCCTATGAAAATCGTGTAAACATACTGGACAATATGAGTCTTGAGATTGTTTATACTAATAAAAATCTTTTACATAAAAATAATAACAACTTTATTCTTGCATACTGCCACACCCTTGCAGTTCGGGGTGGTTCACAGAAAAGAGAACTGAACAACCTGTGAAAATACAGGTATTAGGGAAATGCAAACAATGTACAAACAGAGAGATAATCAAGTGACATATTTATCAAAAAAATAGGTCTTCACCAGTTTTCTAAAAGAGTAATAGGACAAAGCGTGTGAAATAGTTTCACTTAGCCAGGCATTCATTTTGCCTGCTTGAAAAGAAAGTGTTATGTCCAAAAATCTCTTATAATGGCAGGATTTCAATGTCAGATAGGCAAATAAATATGAACTGCGAGTGGACTTGATGGTATGAGGCAGCACAAAGTGAGAGGAAAGGTAAACTGGAACCGAACCAAATAAGGATTTGAAGCAGATGAAAGAAGTTGAACAAAACTCTTGCCTCTATCGGCAACCAATGTAATTGTCGATAGTAAGGACTAACATGGTCATGTTTCTTCTGGCCAAAAATCAATTGGACAGCTGAATTTTGAAAGATCCTTAGTCTTTTGAAAATTCCTTTGTAAGATCCCAAATAAATTATATTACAATCATCAAGGATACTCAATATCAAAGATTGTACGAACAATCTGAAAGATGTTAAATCAAAATATTTGTTAATGGTGCTAGAAATGAGATACCATATCAGTACTTTTGGCTATTTCAAAAGAGTGTGTATGTGTATGCAATACTAGCAATACATTAATAGCAATCTATTTGGACAAAATGTTGAATGTTGGTCGCTGAATGTATTAGTGAAGCCTTACCTATAGTTGGATACCTATAGTATTCAACTTCTAGAAACCGCCGTGTGAAAAAAGGTTGACTTAGCAAAGCATCAGACTTGAAAAAACATGCCACGGGAAAGCTAATAAGAGGGCGTCAGAGAATGACATCATGAGGTGCTGGGAGATGATGAGTAAAACAAAACAAATAATGGGGCCTACAGTATCAATAGCTTTAAAATGAATTTTTAAAAATCTGTATGTAAGGATATACAATTATAAAAAGAGAAAGGAGAGGGATAAACATGATGATACCTGAGAAATCAAGCAAGGCATGATGGGGGAGTGCTAAATTGAAAATGAAAGTTGAAAGACACTGGGGAATGACATATAAGATCGATTGCAAAAAGGAAACTAAATTGTTAACACAGATGAGGCAAAAGATTAAAAACTAGCTGTGGAGGTAACGAGCTGGAAAACTAAGAAATAAGGAAATCTAAGAAAAAAGTGAAGAGTGAAGAGTGATTGGTTGGAAGTAAGTAAGGAACTACTGATGCCGACTGACAGAGAGTGAAATGTGACAGGTAGAATGTGCATGAGAGACTACTAGTTCCAACGAACGGTACTGATAAGGTGTGAATCTGTGGTGATGAGATAAGTGAAGTTGGAAGAGTGAGGTAAATATGATGCATATATAATAGAAAATAAATATAATATTAACATAAGGAGATTTTTCACAAGTTACACAAATATGTGAATGTTACAAACATGGCATTACAAAGAGTGAATAATACAATTTGATCAACGTATGAAGCCTGAGTTTCATAGAAGTGACATCTGGGCTACATTATTAAGAAACATATTGAACGATTGTATATAGATATTGTATATAGAGTATGATAATCATAATTAAAAAACACTATTAAATCCTAGAAATTATGTATAATATAATATGAGGAATAAAATTAGATTGTAATACAATTAATTTTGATGATGTAGTAAATTGAATGAAATAGTAATACAATGAATTTTGTATACTTATGATAATAAACCTATATTGGGTATATGATCATCTTAATAAAAATAATCTCAATTAAAACCTGAAAATGATGCAATATAGAATAAAATAAATTATGATACAATGAATTTTAAATACCTAAAATACATAAAAGAATATAATAGAAAAGATTTAAATGCCAATGATGCATACTAACATAACAGAATATAAGAAGAAAGGGGAATTGAAAAAATGTAATCAAAAGAAGACAGAACAAACAGAAAAACAATGCTGGATTAAGGATCAACAAAGTCATGATCAGACTTCAGGAGTTGACCCTTGTTCGGCTTGGAGTGATGAGATGTGGATGTAATAATGAGTGGGACGTTACTACCTCTTCATCTTTAATAATGGTTTTATGTATTAGGTGATTTGGATGAATAACATAAAACATTTTACAGAAAAGGGATAAAGTCTATTTCAGAATTAAGACTTGCCGGGTGCATGGTGTTAACTTCAAATATAGCTCTCTGTTCTGCTTGAAATAGTAAGGCATTGATGTCTCCTCCTCTCCATCTATTCTTAAAGTTCTGAAGACAAAGGGCTCCTATTACGAAGCCACGTTAGCAGTTTTAGCGCATACAGCTTTTTAGTGTCTAGCACGGCCGGCAGTTTAGCATACGCTATTACGCGTGTTAAACCACTAACGCGGCTTCGTAAAAGGAGCACAAAGAGTTTTAGGTCATCAATAGTGTGGTTCAACTATTGGCAATATCTGACAAGTGGTGCAAACAAGACTTTTCTCAGAATGCAACTTCTGTGTTCTATAATGCGGGTCTTTATTTTTCTTTTTCTCTTGCCAATATATAAAAGTCTCATGGGCAAATAATTATGTATATGACATTTTCTAAAGGGTACCCTCTCTATGAGAGTTGATTGGCCATGACTAAGGCTTGTTTTTCAAATTCTGTAGGAGATAAACAGTCTCTTGAGCAGTGGCATACCAAGGGTTGGGGGGGGGGGGGGGGGCGATCCGCCCCGGGTGCGGCCTTAGGGGGGTGCACAGCCGGCCAGGTCCGGAAAATTCTTGGGCTGCAACAGCGATGGCACTAAGCGGCATCGGCGCCCCCTACCCGCGACTGCACTCGAGTTCAGCCTCCTTCTCCCGGCATCAACAGAACTTCAGATCGGCAACAGGTGCTTAGTCAAAAGCTTCCCTCTGACTTAGCTTCCTGTTTCCGCCCAGGCAGTTCAGTCAGAGGGAAGATTTTCACTGAGCACCTGTTGCCGATCTGAAGTTATGTTGATGCTGGGGCTAGAAGGAGGCCCGTTGCCGATCTTAAGTGTCATCGTGGGGAGGGGGGCAGTGTTGCCGATCATGTTGTCAAAATCGAAAAGGTGAGGAAGGGAGAAAGATGGGCCTATTGTGGATGGAGATTGAGAGAAGACGGCAGATGATGAAAGTGGGCGAAAGAGAGAGAAGAGGCAGATGATGGAAGTGGGCGAAAGAGAGAGAAGGGGAGATGATGGAAGTGGAGAGAAGGGGGTGATAGAAGTGGGGGGAAGAGAGAAAAGGAGCAGATGATGGAAGTGGAGAGAAGGGGCAGATGATGGAAGTGGAGAGAAGGGAGAGCAAATGGTAAAAGGAAGTGGAGAAAGAGAACACATACTGCATGGAAGGAGGGATAAAGAAAAAGGACATATGCTGGATGGGGGAAGAAGATAGAGTTAGTGAGATAGTGGAGGGGTGAAGGAAAGGGGTGACATGCTGTGGGTAGACCTAGTGAAAAGAGGGAAACTGAGGACTGCATAGTAAGAAATAATTTAATTTAGATAGAGGCAGAAAATAAAGAAGGAAGACCAGAGAAGAAAGGGAAGAGAGATGCCAGAGAACGGGGAAGGCGACAGAGATATCAGATCTGAGCGGAGGAAATGAGAAAAGAGAGATGCTAAAAACCACAAGGGGGAAGGAAAGAGAGATGAAAGAAGAAAGATGCCAGACCATGAGGGAAGATGATAGATGCCAGACCAAAGTGTGTGTGTGTGTGCGGGGGGGGGGGGGGGTTAGAGGAGAGATGGCAGGGGGAGATAGACAGTTTCTGGAAGGGGCAGACAGTGGATGGAACGGGCAGATGCTAGATTGAAGAGACAGGGCAGACGCTGGGAAAAAGAGAGAGAGAAAGAGAGAGAAAAAGAAAGAGAAAGAAAAAGAGAGAAAAAAGAAAGAGAAAGAGAGAGAGAGAGATGGGGAGGGCATAGATGGGCTAGAGTCGGTTTTGACTGAGATTTCAGCAGTTGGAACCCAAGCACAGTACCGGGTACAGCTTTGGATTCTTGCCCACAAATAGCTAAGAAGAAAAATTTAAATTGAATCAGATTGGGCAGACTGGATGGACCATTCAGATCTTTATCTGCCATCATTTACTATGTTACTATGTTCCCAAAGTGGAAAGGCCTGTACTAAAGCCTCTCATGTCTGCAGGGAGATAATGTAGGCTGCCCTAGATTTATGACTGGGAAGCATGAGGCTTGTAGAATAAAACAATAGAGCAGGGGTGCCCACACTTTTTCAGCTTGCGAGCTACTTTTAAAATGACCAAGTCAAAATGATCTACCAAAGGGGGTCAAAGTGCAAAATATAGACAGCATATATAAATTCTCAAACCGGACACATTTTGATCACTAAATTGAAAATAAAATCATTTTCCTACATTTGTTGTCTGGTGATTTCATGAGTTTCTGGTTGCACTTTCTTCTTCTGACTGTGCATCCAATAGTTCTGCCCTTCTTTCAGCCTACTGTATGCTTCCTCTCCTCCAGACCTCATTCCTTCCCCAAACTTTTTCTTCCTCTCTCCCTGCCCCTTCCTCTTTCTTTCTGTCTCCCTGCCCGCCCCCTTTCTTTCTTTCTCCCTGCTCTCCCCCAAGCCACTGCCATTGGAGAACAGGCCCCCAAGCCACCGCCACCCCCAAGCTCTTCCTGCTTCCCGACGCAGAAGCATCGGGCCGACCAGCATTTCTCTCCCCAATGTCAATTCTGATGTCGGAGGGAAAGTTCCAGCCCAGCCAGGCAGCGATTGGCTGGTCCGGAACTTCCTCTCCAACGTCAGAATTGACGTCAGGGAGAAGAAGGCTGATCGGCCCGGAGCTTCTGCAGGTAGAACGTGAAGGCAATGTGAGTCTATCATGGAGCCCGGGATGCGCTCTGCGATTGACTCTCGTTGCCTTCACTATCGACCTTTTGGGCACCCCGGCAATAGAGCATTAATTCATAAATGCACCTATGCAAAGTGTAGGGGAATCTCAAGCCTAGCCTCCTTATAGATTCACTAAACTAAACTAAAACTTAATTTTATAGACTAGGTCTTCAGCAAAAAAGGTGCTCGACTGTTTACAATACATAAGAACATAAGATTTGCCACTGCTGGGTCAGACCAGTGGTCTATCGTGCCCAGCATTCCGCTCATGTGGCAGCCCTTAGGTCAAAGACTAGTGCCCTATGTGAGTCTAGCCTTACCTGCATATGTTCTATTCCAGCAGGAACTTATCCAACCTTTTCTTGAATCCCTGAAGGGTGCTTTCCCCTATAACAGCCTCTGGAAGAGTGTTCCAGATTTCTACAACTCTGGGTGAAGTAAGAACAGTACATACATAAAGAAGAATAATGTAATCTAGAATGGCTTAGTTTCCAAAGTGTTTAGTAAACAAGAAAGTTTTCAGAGCTTTTTGAAATAAAATGAAGGAGCTCAGTTAGTTTGAAAATGAAAGAGTGACTGAATCTCTTGAAAGTTCTATTTTTACTCCTAAGGGATGTAAATGTAAGTTTTAATTTATTTGAACTTCTAGCGAGATGTGATCTGCGTACATTCCAATCTAAAGGAACTAAAGAAATAAAAATGCGAAAGAGAATTTAAAATGCAATACAAACGCACTTAAATTGAATTCTAAGATACACTGGAAGCCAATGTAATTCCTTGAGCAAAGGGGTTACGTGATCGAATTTACTCTTAGCAAAAATGAGCTTGGCAGCAGTACTCTGTATCAATTGAAGTCTCTGCAGACTGACCTTTGAGAGACCCAGGTACATTGAGTTTCAATGTTACTAATGAAAGAGCGCCCTCACTCTTCTCATGATTGCTACAGGTGAGGGAGCTGAAGAAACAATTATTAGAACAGCAGGCGACCATGGTAAGTGCGTTAATCTGCTCATGCTGCTCCATCAAATATGCATTTCCACCTGGCATTTTCTTTGAGTTGTCTGGACTATGCCAGCTCAATAGGATCCATATGGCCAGAGCTTGATTGATTGTTGTTGGTAGAATAGCGAATTGGCCAAAATCCATGGATGAAGGCCCTGAAACAAAAACCTGGTCAGCCTCTGCTCTGTGTGTACATGCAAACATTGCAACTCCATCTCTGTTCTGTATAAGCATTCCCGGGGGCTTAGTTTGGGTAGATCATGTAAAAGTAGGTAAGTAGGTGCACACTTTCTTGTGTGTGTAATTTTATGGGATTCACGCTGAAATGGGCTTTTGTAAATTGCAGATACAACAGGCTTCACATGCAGATAAAGTTTTATAAAATTATCCCTTATCTCCCACGTGGAGCCCAAAGTTGGGTGCACAATTGGGCATGCAGTTATAGAAAAGGGGCAGTTATGCATTTGTAACATAATTAAATGGCACTATATTAGCAATTAATTAGCAATAAATACCAATAATTGCTGTTAACAAGCACTAGTTTGAACTAATTTGCAGTTGTGCATATTAACAGACTTATGCCCCTATTCTATAAAAAGCACTCCTAACTTTTCTTGTATGAAAAAGCAACAGAGGCATTAATGTGGAAGGGGAATAGGCATGTCAGGGGAGTTCCAACTATTCTTGCATGCACTTTATAGAAAGAAACATTTACTGTATGTTCTGAACTGCCACATTTAGGTGCCACCATTTATGCCAGCCATAGACTTGGCATAAATGGTCTCACCTAAAATTTGTTGCTTAACTGTGGACTTATGCTAGTATTCTATAACAGATTTGGTATACAGCTCTGTCATTATAGCATCCTGTTTTTTGGTGCCTAAGTTTTAATGACCTATATAGAATTTGGTTCATGCTCACCATGGCTGCACTCCCCAGTGCTAATCTATGCTTGATCAAGTGTCAATTAGCACTGGGGCGTGCAGCCATGATGAGCTTGGGCCAAATATGGAAGTCAAGGGCATCTCAGTCACCATCAAACAAAGACTTATCACTGCCATTGTGTTCCCAATCATGACATATGGCTGTGAGACATGGACCCTCACGAAAGCAGATAGAAGAAAAATGGATGCCTTCAAGCTGTGGCGCTGGAGAAGACTTCTACAAATCCCATGGACAGCTAGGATCACCAACAAAGATGTTGATCATATAAACCCAGAGTTGTCCCTGGAAGGCAAGATTACCAGACAGAAACTGACCTATTTTGGACATGTGATGAAGACAAATTCACTAGAAAAGGAGGTGCTACTTGGAATAGTCAGTGGTAAAAGGAAGCAGGGGAGACCAAAGGCCCGTTGGCTGGATACCATCAAGAATGACACAAAAATGAACATCAAACTAAACTAAACTAAACTAAACCTTAGGTTTGTATTCCGCATCATCTCCACATTCGTAGAGCTCGGCACGGTTTACAGGAGATGGGATAGAAAGGAACTACAATGAAAGGTAGAGGTTTACAGGAGATTGGATAGAAAGGAACTACAGTGAAGGGGTAGAGGACCAAGTATGAAGAGTTTTTTGAGGGCTTAGAATGCCAGAGATGGAAGAAGTATCAGATTTTTGAGAATAGCCAGGTCTTCAGATGTTTGCGGAAAAATTGGAGGGAACTCAGATTCTGAAGAGGGGAGCAAAGGTTGTTCCAGAGCTCGGTGATTCTGAAGGGAAGGGAGGTCCCTAGTTTTCCTTTATGGGAGATGCCTCTTAATGAGGGGAAGGATAGTTTTAATTTGTGGGTGGATCTGGTGGTATTAGGGTTTGAGGTTCAAGCAATTGAAAGAAGCTGTGGAAAACGGGGAAGCATTGCGAGGACTAGCCTACAGAGTATCCAAGGGTCAGACACGACTTAATGGATAGTAGTAGTAGCAGCAGTATATAGAATTTACCCATCTATATACAGTATGTTAATTTGGTATAGTCCTAGTCATTATTATGTCTTTGGGTTCTGTTTTACAATGCCAAGAACTAGATAGGATAGGTGGTTTATAAATAGTTTTAAAAATAACAGATCTAGCTACACACAGGACTGGAGTTGAAGGTAGCTGAAATATATTCCTGATGGTTGCTTGGTAGATTTGCAACATTCAGCTTCCCAAAGTTATGCTTGGTTAATCAGCTAAATCTGTGGTTGGAGGTCACTACTTTTGATTGAGCACATAAGACAGCAGAACTATCATGCTCCCAATTCGTTAATGAAGATGGTCTTTTCTTCCCCAACACTAAGAGGTAGCTGGTTAATGACCCTGAACGCTCCCTGCTTGACTAATTGAATAATTGCACCTACTTGCACATTAGAGCTTGAATGAGAACACTCGGTCCTTTCAGGATGGAAGAAAAGATGGCAGCTTGAGTGTTGCAAAATGCAGTCTTTCTAAAAAAATTTTGTATCCTATTACACTACTTCTCTTAATTAAACACAAAACACATTACAAAATAAAACCTTTCAGAGATAAGCCTAAGTACTTAACCCTAAACTATGGTATCTTCAGGGAGCTAAGCAACTTTGAGGACTTTTAAAGTATCATTTGAGAACAATTCTATTCCTTCTGTCCCTGCTGCCTTCTTTCCATGGAATTGGATTGATATATATAGAAGTAACAAAAGAAAAATGCGGAGGTCTTCTATCACTTTAAGTTTAAAGTTAACATCATTTCTTCCTCAGAAAATCTGTGTATGTCTCCGGAAGAGAGCCGACATGGTTCAAAGTAACAGTCATTCATGACCTGAGGCTCCTGTGACTTCTGAACTCTTTTACTGTTATTTATCTTTTGATCCTAGCACCTACATCATGATTCTACAATCTACACAACCACCTCAGGCTGACTCTTGCATTCATATACCAGTTTTAAAATAGTTCTGTTGCAGACACTACATCAAAGGCAACAGGATGATGAAGAGTATATGACAGAGACCAAGTGGAGCTGGTGGTTTCAGTTTATCATAGTGTCGTGGCTTCTTCCCTTGCTTGAGAAATACATGGCAGTTGGACCATAAAAGCCAGATTTCCAGAGACATCTCTGTGTGTATGGATACATTTCAGATGGAACCCCATCCTTCAATGTCTAGTGTCTCCAACTCTCCTAGGGCATTAGAAACTCATTTAATGAAACAATGTCAGATCCAATTTCAAGTTTCAAGTTTATTTTAAATTTATTATACCACCCGCTCGAAATTTCTAAGCAGTGTACAAAAATGCCTTAACAATATACCGATTAAAATATAATTTAGTCTAAAACAAACCAAGGGAAAAAACGATTAGGACACAGACGAACAGGGACAGAAGGGAAGATAGGATTAGAACTACAATTGATAGAAAGAAAAGAAAACACTTAAAGAGAAGAACAAAAGGTTGGGGAAATGAAAATGGAAATATTTCTTAAAACTAAGTCGTCCTGAAAAGGACAGTTTAGATTACAAAGGCATCACGGAAAAGGAATGTCTTTAGCATCACCTTAAATTTGATCAGTGTTGTATTTTTCCCGCAAGTAATTGGGTATACCGTTCCAGAGAAAAAGAGCATTAACAGAAAAAATCGTGGTCCTCATTGTACTGATATGTTTCAATGAGGGAACAGTAAAGAGATTATGCGTGGTAGATCATAGAGACCTAGTTTGATTATAGGGGATAAGCAAATTATTAATGAATTTGGCAGAAAAATAGTAAACTTGGCTTTTCCCAATGAGCCTATCATTTCAACTAACCATGCTTTCAATATTTGATTCTTTCCTTATGGATTGATGATAGTATTTCCACTTAACCACAATCCTCACTTTCTTGTGTATTATGTTTACCATTGTCAAAAGAATATTACTGTTGTGCTATATAATCCCCTCCTTTTTGTTTCACATATTGTTTGTTTTTATGGCCTGGTTTTTGCCTTTATATTTGAGTTTTTGTTTCTTTGTTATGCCGTCGGGTGAAAGCTAAGAATTGGCATAACTTTACTACAGTTAAAATTTTAATCTACCAAGTATATAGCCTTAGTAGGCATATTTGAACTGATGATAATATTCATTACCCCAGTAGATAAGGACAGGTTGTTCACCCTCTCCAAGGTAGGGAGAACAAGAGGGCACTCTCTAAAGTTGAAAGGGGATAGATTCCGTACAAACGTAAGGAAGTTCTTCTTCACCCAGAGAGTGGTAGAAAGCTGGAACGCTCTTCCAGAAGCTGTTATAGGGGAAAACACCCTCCAAGGATTCAAGACAAAGTTAGACAAGTTTCTGCTGAACAAGAACATGTGCTGGTAGGGCTAGTCTCAGTTAGGGTGCTGGTCTTAGACCAGAGGGCCGCCGCATGAGCGGACTGCTGGGCATGATGGACCACTAGTCTGACTCAGCAGTGGCAATTCTTATGTTCTTATGAAGACACCAGTGCATAAGCTTATAACATCAGATGTTATAATATATGTTAATCAGGTTTTCTATTCTGCCTTTACCTATTCAGTTCAAGGTCAGATTACATTATAAGAGGTTGGGTCAGTTACTCAGGAAGTTACAATGGACAATTTGACATGAACATTCAATAGAGTTGCTACAACAGGTAGATCAGTACAGTTATTAATACAGTTAGATCATAGATCCAAATGCATAGTTACAAGTTCAAGTAGGCCATCGTTGGCTCATTGTTATGTTCCAGGAGTTAATTAGACTGTTTAGAAATGGACTTTTACAATTAGCATTTCAGTTACTTCAGGGCTGGCTCCCTCTCTTGGTACAGAAATGCTTTGAAAAGTTTTATGAACCTGAGATAGTGGTCACAAGATCGTGGTAGTTGGTTCCAGCATTTTGGTAATGATATTGGATGGATAAGATAATTTGCCTGGTATACTTTATATTGTTGCATGCTGGGAATTTTAAGTGGTAAAGATTTCTGGTGAAATATCTGTTAAGATGCACCCTGGAGTAGGATGGCCAACTCTGTTAAGTAGTCGGGGCATTGCCTGGCAGAATTTTAAAGGCAGTGATGCCTAATTTAAACTTGATCTTTGCGGTTATAGGCAGCCTATATAGTTTCATACAGTAGAGCTATAGGTGTTCCGATTTCCATAGCCCGCATTTCCATAGCCCACATACAAGTCTTACTGCTACATTTTGAACTAATTGTAGATGTGATAGCAATGTTTTAGAGCAAAGAAAAAGATTAAGATCTTGCCTTGCTAATATCTTTTCTAGTAGGTAGGTGTGTCATTCTAGATGTACAGGTAATATCCCCATGCTTGAGAGCCGTACAGAAGGAATCCACTTCAGCTTTTGAATCCATCCTCCTTCATTAGAGGGCTTTGCTGCCTCCTTCAGTTTGTACCAAAGCAGGCAATAGCCTTGCACCAAAGCAGGCAATAGCCCCATACAGAAACACATGTGAAGGAGGGATACAAAGAAACTCCAACTCTGTTCTAATCTGAAAACATAATAAACATATCAAACGTTACCACTGAAAAAATCAAAACAGTGAAACAAACATGTTAAACAAAAACGTTTATTAAGCTCAAATAATATCCCAGTGTGCAGGTGCAAGAGATAACTGACAGGGCAAGGCTCCAGAATGACACACATATCTAGTAGAAAAGATATTAGTAAGGTAAGAACTTAATCTCCTTTTCTAGTGCAATATGTGTGTCACTCTGGACGGACAGGATGTACAAAAGCAGTGGGCCAAAAAGTTGCCCTTCAAATTTTCTCCATCAATGAAGGAGCCACGCTTCAGGTCGAATACATCTTTACAAACACTGGTGATTGTTTTCCACAGGCAATATATGCTGATGAAATGGCCCTACAGATCCATCTAGAAATCATGGCCTTGGAAACCAGTACGCCGTGTCTAGCCTGACTAGTGAAACGATAGGAGGAAGCCAATTTTCTGACTATTTCGCAAAACGTTTGATAATCTTTTTGAGACTACATTGCCCGAATTTAAAAATCTTTTTTGAAATGCACTGTCGGTTCCTTGAAGCAGTACCAAAACGTGTCACGTCGGATCCCGCAAGTTGAAAGATAAGTTTGCCATTTATTTCCAATCTACAAGTGCATAAAGTACATCTTATAGCCCATGTGGTATTTAAAGTCAAATATTTAACAAACTTAACCATCCACTTAAAATTGTTTTGAACATGCGATGATTGGGTGGTGAGGCAGTAGTGTTGGGGTTCTCCCCTGTTATTGCCTTCATGTCTCTGAGCATAAGTTCTATCAGCAGTTGATGCATGTTTGAAATAGTCTATTTTAAATTGCTTATAAAGTGATTTTTCTATTGGACTTGACACACTCTCTTTAATCACTCAATCCTTAGAAATATTGAGTCAATTTGCCCCCATTTACATTCATTTGACTTAGCCTGACTAGTGAGCACAAAAAGATGATCAGATACCGACTGGCAGTCCCCAGGTTAAGGAGTTATGTTTTTAAAGCTGTTCTTAAGTCGGATTTGTTATGTTTCCAAGTTTATTTACATTTTAATATACCGACCATCAACGTGTATCTGGCCAGTTTACAAAGCTAAAAGCATAATAGTAAACATAAAACGGGGTTAAAAAAAAAAAAGTGAAACAAAGACCACTAAGACGTTGACATACCTGAACTTGAGGGAGTTGGGGGGAGAGGGGAGTTAATAATTACATCATAAAAGTAAAAATAAAGGGAAATATGAAGGGAGGGGGGTAAGACAATAAGGATTGGGGTCATTTCATAGAAGCGGTTCTTTATGTGGAGTGTGCTGCAGTAAAGGAAGGTAATTATTAAGTGTTATGAAATGCGTCTTGGAATAAGAAGGTTTTGAGTTTGGTTCTGAATTTATTGAGAGAGTTTTCATGGCGGAGATGAGATGACATGGCATTCCAGGGGCTATAATGGAAAAATTTGTATTTCTAGTGTAATAAAGTTCTTTGAATGGGGGAACAGTCAGTAAGTTCTGGTCTGCTGATCTGAGGGCCCTTGATGATGAGTAAGGAATGATGGGTTTGTCAAGAAATGCTGGAGAGCGCGTAAGTTTTATTTTGAAGATGAGCAGGAGAATTTTATATGTGGTGCGATGTGAGACGGGTAACCAGTGTGCTTCTTGGAGAAGAGGAGTGACTTGGTCATATTTTTTAGCTTTGTGTATGAGTTTGATAGCTGTGTTTTGGATAAGCTGCAGATGACGTGTTTCTTTTTAAGTGATCCCATGATAAGGAGTTGCAGTACTCAAGATGAGAAATGACTAAAGAATGGATTAGGGTTTCAATAGAGGCGGTTTCAAGGATAGAAGTTAAAGAATGGATAAGATGGAGTTTGTAGAAGCATGTCTTTGTGACAGAACTAATTTGATCATGGTAAGTTAGGTCTTTATCTAGGATGACTCCTAGTAGTTTTATTTTGGATTCCATTTGAATTGGGCAAGATTCAATGCATACTTGTCTGTTTATGGTTTCATTGTTTCTAGCTGGAAAAAGTAGGCCACGAGATTTAGTTATATTAAGAGGTAATCTATTTGTTCGAAGCTAATGGCTGATTTTGTCCAGTTTAGTGTCAATTTCCTGTATATCTTTAGGGTTTGTGGGATTGATGGGGTGTAGAAGTTGGATGTTGTCTGCATAGGCAAAAGTGATAAATCCAATAGACTGAGTAAGTAGAGGGGCCAAGAAGATATTGAAGAGTAGAGGGGAGAGAATTGAGTCTTGTGGGACACCATAGGTTTGAGCAATAGGTAGAGAAGGAGTTTCTTTCAAATGTACTTTGAAGTTACAATCTTCAAAATAAGAGGAGAACCAGAAAAATGCAGAACCTGAGATTCCACAGTTTTTGAGACGAGTAAGGTGGAGGTTATGATCAATGGTGTCAAATGCCGCTGACAAATTAAGAGATATTAGAAGAACAGATTTGCGATGGTTGTGAAAATAGTAGATGGTGGTTGTGAGACCGAGTAAAGATAGTTCTGTGGAATGGTGTAGACAAGGGCTGCCCAAGTCTGGTCCTCGAGATCTACTGGCAAGCCAGGTTTTCAGGATATCCACAATGAACATGCATGACAGAGATTTGCATATCAAGAAGGTAATGTAGGCAAATCTCTCTCATGCATAGTCACTTATCCTGAAAACCTGGCCTGCCAGTAGATCTCGAGGACCGGACTTGGGCAGCCCTGGTGTAGATGAAAGCCTGTTTGGTTTGGGTGAAGAGCATTGGTTTCTCAAGGAATTCAGAAATCTGGTTGAATACTCAGAACTTAGATTATAAGATTCTTGCTGCTTACCTCTGCTCTCAACTGACAAAAGGAAGCAAGGGAAGATTACCCATCTATCCAGAATGATACACCTATCTATTAGAAAAGATATTAGCAAGGTAAGAACCTAATCTCTTTATACTTAAATGCCAAAAATCTACTCACATGATGTTCTGTAAGTATAAGCATATCTTAAATAACGTGTACTTGGCAGATAGGTATACACAAGGACAGAGTCTTGATAAACTGTGGGTGTGACTTGCACTTACACACTTGTAATATGGGTATCTCCAGCATTTAGTCATGCACATTACACCGGCTCTATGGGTGACATAAGTACTTATGCTCAACACCAATCCCCATATTTTATAAAAAGCGCTAAAAATTGTGCACAGAAATTTAGGCATGCATCCAATTAACGTGCACAATATAGCCAACCAGCTAATTAGCACCAATAATTAGGATCTTAAAGCAAATGTTGGTACAAATTGGATTTAATTAATATATACATGCCTAAATTTTACTTGCGAGTCCAGAAAGGTTGCATAGCAATGGGAGGGTTATTGGCTGATCAAATGCATTACTCCAAGTTATGCACATAGTTATAAAATAAAGGGGGTCTGCACCCAATTTAGGCATGGGAATTTGCACCATGTTTCCACTGGTGTAAATGGATGTACCTAAAGTTAGGTGTGGTTCCCAGCATGAAACGCTATTCTATAAATGTCTTGTACTTTGAACACAGTTTATACAATAGCACTCAGTGAATGTTTTTGGCACCAACCTTTTTTAGGTGTCATATACAAAACCTTAGTCTCATATGCATATATATACTTGGTTACACTATTAAGCAACTGTCTACTTTCTTTTATTAGTACAGGCATCATATACTGCTAAACAAGAGGGCTAAATTTATTTCCACTTTTTCAAATGGCAGAGAACACGGCAGACTCTAGGCAGAATCCAAAGAACTTCACAGCCAATCAGGTTTTTAGAATACCCACAATGAATATTCATGAGAGAGATTTGCATGCAATAGAGGCAGTGCATGCAAACATGACTAGTCTTGCTGCTGTGGGAAGTCGCAGCCACCACTTTCACAAGTCAAGCCAATGGGGGCAAGATCAACTCAGGATGCTCCTTCCCCAAGAGGTCACTAGACCACAAGGGCTTATAAAAGATAGACTTATGGGGAGTGGGGGGGAGCAGAGTTGTTGGGCAGCCCAGGGAGGGAGCAGATTTTCTGTCAAGGGGGAGGCTGGCTCTGGTGAACAGGGGAACAATTTCAATTTTGGCTCTGACCAAAACCAAGTAGTGGATGTCAGTCACAAATTTGGTTTCAGCCAAAATCAAAACCACTGGTTTCAGTTGGCCTCTATGATAACCAGTTGTTCTTGTAGCCAATGAGCTGCTTGGTCATAGCTCTTAACACATATGAATTCATAGGTTTAAGCATGTTAAATCAAATTTGCATGCATTAAATTTTTAAGGTGCATTAATGAATCAAATGCACACTGACAAATGCATATCCCTGATCTATAGTTCAGTATGCGGCAGCAGCTACAAAGGCAAATAGAAAGCTAGAACTTATTTGTAACGGCATAGAAAACAAAACAGGGAATACAAAAATGCTACACATTGATTCATGGTGCAGCTGCACCAAAAGTACGAGTATTGTATGCAGATCTTAAAAAAGATACAGCAAGAGGTAGAAAAGTGAAGGGTGGCTAAAATGATCAAGGGGATGAAATGGCTACTCTTAAATAAAAAGTTTGATAAAGTAGGCATCTAGAGCTTGAAGAAGACATGGCTATGAAATGGCATAACAGAGGGTACAAAATCATATGTTGTGTGGCATGTCATAAAGCTAACTAGCAGCAAATTAACAAATTCTAGAACTTTTGTTTTAGTCAACGCCTAATTAAACTGCAGAATTTTCTGCTAGAGAGTTTAATCATAGATAGTAATTTAGTTTAAGAAAAAGGTGAGCTTGGTTCTCTCGGCTGATATGGTCTATATATTGAATTTTGGACTCTTGTTCTGACCACGACATTGTTTCCTTGACTATATTTCTGTTCAAAGTATTCTTTTAGTGTAACAATTTCTTTGAAAATAATAAAGAAAGAGTTGGCTATGTTTCTGGAAGAAATCATTATTTAGCCAAATAGCTGTAAGAGTTTTCAACTCTTGCTTCTGAGTGAGCAACATGGAACAAATTTTCTTATTTAGGGTCTGCCAGGTACTTCTAAGTGACTTGAACTGGCCAAAAAGCTGATGAACCATTGACCTAACCTTGTTTGGTACTTCTTATGTTCTGTACATCTTATTACTCTATACACATACAGGGGGAAGTTATCAATATGGACTACCATTAAGACAGGCTACCAAGTACTTACAAGCAGTCCCCAGGTTACAAACGTCCAACTTACGTCAGACCTGTACTTGCAAATGCAGTCACAGCTCCTTTGATTTCACTTCCAGTGAACTCCACAGATGACAACATCAAGCAATGAAGAAGAGATTCAAGAATCCAAATGAGAGGGGGGCAAGTTTTGCACTCAAAATGAAGGAGGGCAGTGCTGTGTCTCTTTGTTTCTGCTCAGCAGTGCTGCCAGCCACCGCTTCTTTAGAGCAGGTGTGCGGTGCTGACCGGAGACTCAATTTGACTTCCGCCAGCAGTCTGGCTCCACTGCTGTTGCTGTGCTCAGCCTCTCGTCGCCTCCTTTTGCTGCTTCAGGCTCCAGCTGAGCCCTTCCACCAGGACTTCTTGTGCTCCTGCTGCCTGCTGCTCTGGCCTCCCGCCGTATCTCCCACCATGCCTGGCTCAGCCACCGGGCTCACGTGTATATACATCCTGTTTATAATGGAGGACCTAGTATACCACAGGGGTCTAGACTTGTATTTTTTTCAGACAAAGATGATCGGAAAGTATGTCTGTTTAGGCCTCCAGTGCTAAACGAGTAATTGAACAGCTTCCATTAAGTGATCTATAATAATAATAATTTAAATTTTATAGCCCTACTGGACATATGAGTGCTGTGTAGCAGTGATAAGTCTCCAGATACAATATGTTCCTGCCCTAAGGAGCTCATTATCCGAGTACCTAAGGTACTCTAACCACTAGGCTGCTTCTCACCCATGTATAAATATTTAAGCCTGTAGATCTGTGGTGAAAAAGGAGAGAGCTAGGTAAAGACAGAGCAGGTGTAAGAGCACAAATACACACAGATTCTCACAAGTGCTGAGTTACATACAAATCCGCCTTAAGAACAGTTTTAAAACTGGAACTCATTCTTAACCCAGTGGACTGCTTATAGTAACTAGTTCGCATTGCATAAAATGAGACCCGTACTAAAATAGCACAAGTTAGTGGTAAAATAATATCTTAACAGTAGTGTTACTAACCTTTCCCCAAAGAATAGTAGCAACAGCTCACATTGCAATCTTTAGTCAATGAAGCAGTCACAAGCCATGAAAAAGTCAGATCTAGGGCACCCTACACCAGTGCAAAATTCTGCCATATCTGTCAAATACAGAATATGTTCCATGAGCTCACTTCCTTTCACAAAACTAAACAGATGGTACATCACATTTCTCCTGAAGAGTATTTCTCAAAGTAGGCCTGGAGGTTTGATCTTCCATATATTTGAATTTCCCTTATAAGTCTACAAGTTCACCCCAGTGAACATCAGGGCAAATCACATTCCATGCCCACTGGATCAATGTTAACATAACACTGCCAGTAAGAGTCCTCTGAAAAAAATGTGTTTTATGAAAACAGAAATGCATGATTTTTGTTGTCCTTAGAATCTGAACACTCTTTTTAGGAAAAGAAGGCCCTCTAGTGGCACAAGCAACATCTCACACATACAAACTAAAAGTTTTCAACAGAGATGTGTAAAAAGTTTTACTTTTTGAAATTTCACATAAGAAAGAAATTAAGAGGAGAAAATGGGAAGACATTCCAGGCATCTACCACCCTATCTATGAAAATTTTTTCCTAACATTGCTTCTGAATTTATCAACTTGCAGCTTCTGCTCACAGAACACCCACAAAATACCTTGGTTTGCCAGCATAATTCGTTTCAAAAACATGCTTGTAATCCAAAACACTCGTATATCAAAGTGAATTTCCCTATAAGAAAGGAAGCTCCAAACCCCAAAAACTTTAATACAAAATACTGTATGCACCGAACTCGTATTGCAAGACCTTGCTTGTTAATAACAGTCACTACACTCCTGCAGTGTCAGAGAGAGAGAAAGAGAGAACCATCGGCTCAGTTGTGACAATGTGATGTGTCTATAACTCTATAATAATAATAATTTTATTTCTTATATACCGCTGTACCGTGAGGTTCTAAGCGGTTTACAGTAGAAACAGAAGAAATGCAATAAGTAAGATTAATTAAGATGAAAAGAAAGTACTTAGAGTTCCCTGACTGTCCCAAAGGCTCACATTCTTGCTAAAGTACTTGAGAAAAATAAATTAGTTAGGTTATAAACATAGAGTAGAAGAAGGTAGGAAAACAGTTCATAGAAAAATTAATTTTGAGTACATTATACATTATATATTGTTCAAGGCGGAATACAAATTATAGGAATTACCAAAAGAATTGCGTAATAAAGATTATCTAGATAAATTACATAACAGTTATTCGTGTACATTACATGGTGTGGTAGAGGATTCAATTTTGAGAATTACATATCAAGGGAATCAATTGATAACAGAATATAGTGGAGATTATCAGTATATACTGTTTACAGATTGGAAGTTACCTAATAATGAATTAAGAAATTTATTGGATAGTGTGGAAAATGTTTATATAGGAATATACTGTATGTACTTGTATTTCAAGACCTTGCAAGTTAAAATTTAATAAAATGTTTTGCTTGTCTTGCAAAACACTTGCATACCAAGTTACTTGCAATCCAAGGTTTTACTGTAGCCAGTTTTAGTTTTTAACCAGGCATTTTCAATGACACCATCCAGTTAACTGCCACTGAATATGCCTTGTTGGCCTCAGACAAGCAATTTTAATGACCAGGCAACCCTGGATACCCACTGGACTACAACGGGCTGGATGGAGAAGGAGAAGGAGAAGGAAGGGAGGAGGCTCATTTTGTACATGGGAAGGGGGGGAAGGAGTAGTGGCTCATTCTGTGTAGAGCAGGGGTGTCAAATGACGGTCCTCGAGGGCCGAAATCCAGTCGGGTTTCCAGGATTTCCCCAATGAATAAGCATGTGATCTATTAGCATACAATGAAAGCAGTGCATGCAACTAGATTTCATGCATATTCATTGGTAAAATCCTGAAAACCCGACTGGATTGCAGCCCTCAAGGACCAACATTTGACACCCCTGGTGTAAAGCATGGGCCACGTTGGTTCAGGCTGGCCCCTAGCTGCCAGTTTTGGTTTCAGCAGAAGCTGAATGACAAATGTTGGACACAGATTCAGTTTTGTCCGAAACTGAGGAACAAAACAGTTTTGGTTGCCTTCTACCACTGTGCATGTGTATTCCCTATCTCAGTGTCCCACAGACTTTGTCAAGCTGCGGCACCCTAAACGTAGTGGCTATGGCTCGAGGCATCAGGAAGTGCGCAGAGGCCCTCCAGATTGGCACAGAGACATCAGTAGGAGATGCCGGCAGGGAAGACACGGGGAGAGAAGGAAAAGCACTGGCACCAGCTGACTGCCTACAGGATGTACCTCTTGCCACAAGAGGCATGTCCTGCAAGGCAGTCATCTGGCACCTCTCCTCCTCCCCAGGATCTCGTGGCACACCTGAAATCTCAGGAGGCACTCAGTTTGCGATACACTGCCCTATCTTATAATAGAGGTGTAGTCTAATTGTTAGTGCAGCGGCTGAGAATCAGGAAAGTCAAGTACAAATACACCACAAATTACTTCACAGGTCCTGGACCTGTTGGGCCGCCGTGTGAGCAGACTGCTGGGCACGATGGACCTCAGGTCTGACCCAGCGGAGGCATTGCTTATGTTCTTATGTTCACCCCAGCAGTGCCCTCCAACTCCAGTGTCAGATGCCGTTCCTACTCCCATTTCCTGCCAAGCTACTGGAATCAATTGCTTCCTCATATCAAATCTCTCGATGGACTTCTGAACTTTAGGACAGCAATAAAGACTTACCTCTTCCCATAAACTCCCTTCACCTACTATCCTTTTAATACTACTCCCAGTATTATTCCTTAACCCACTCCCTTTTAGCCATTGTGATGAAACCGATGCTCTCTATGTAAGGTTCCTCTGTATGTAAATTTAGATAACAACCTAAGATGACCAAATTATATGTCAAACTTGAATCTCCATATATCCCAACCTAAGATGTTCAATATATACTGTACATGAGTAAATTTTAACCGTTTGTCTATGCATTATATATGTCAGGTTCTCTTTTGTAAATTATGTATTTAAGTGGCAGACCCACCTATGCCATAGAAACATGGATGACGGATAAAGGCCAAATGGCTAATCTAGTCTGCCCATCCGTAGTAACCATTATCTCTTTCTCTCTATGAGAGACCCCACCCTTGTATACAGCCCCTTAAAAATATGTGCTATGGAAGATAGGTACATATTTACAGAAAAGCACTTAGGTGAAATATTGGAATATACCTGTCTGTGTATGTCCACACAAGCATGTGCATATAAGAACATAAGAATTGCTGCTGCTGGGTCAGACCAGTGGTCCATCGTGTCCAGCAGTCCGCTCCTGCGGCGGCCCTTAGGTCAAAGACCAGTGCCCTAACTGAGACTAGCCGTACCTGCATACGTTCTGGTTCAGCAGGAACTTGTCTAACTTTGTCTTGAATACCTAGAAGGTGTTTTCCCCTATAATAGCCTCCGGAAGAGCGTTCCAGTTTTCTACCACTCTCTGGGTGAAAAAGAACTTCATTACGTTTGTACGGAATCTATCCCCTTTTAACTTTAGAGAGTGCCCTCTCGTTCTCTCTACCTTGGAGAGGATGAACAACCTGTCTTTATCTACTAAGTCCATTCCCTTCATTATCTTGAATGTTTCGAGCATGTCCTCTCTCAGTATCCTCTTTTCAAGAGAAAAGAGGCCCAGTTTCTCTAATCTCTCACTCTATGGCAACTCCTCCAGCCCCCTAAACCATTTTAGTAGCTCTTTTCTGGGCCCTTTCGAGTAGTACTATGTCCTTCATGTACGGCGACCAGTGCTGGACACAGTATTCCAGGTGAGGGCGTACCATGGCCCGGTACAGCGGCATGATAACCTTTTCCGATCTGTTTGTAATCCCCTTCTTAATCATTCCTAGCATTCTGTTCGCCCTTTTCACCACCGCCACGCATTATACAGACGGCTTCATCGACTGGTCAACCAGTATTCCCAAGTCTCTTTCCTAGGGGGTCTCTCCAATTACTGCACCGGACATCCTGTATTTGTGTATAAGATTTTTGTTACCAACATGCATCACCTTACACTCATCCACGTTAAACCTCATTTGCCATGTCGCGGCCCATTTCTCGAGCTTGTTTATGTCACGTTGCAGGACTTCGCAATCCTCCTGTGTTTTCACTACTCTAAATAACTTCATATTGTCTGCAAATTTAATCACCTCACTTGTACCAGTTTCCAGGTCAGTTCTAAATATGTTGAAGAGCACGGGTCCAAGCACTGGACCCTGCGGCACTCCACTCATGACGCTTTCCAGTCCGAGTATTGTCCATTTACCCCCATTCTCTGTTTCCTATCCGAAAGCCAGTTTTTAATCCACATGAGTAGTTCACTCTCGATTCCATGGCTCGCAATTTTTCAAAGTAGTCGTTCTTACGGAACCTTGTTGAACGCCTTCTGAAAATCCAGATATACAATGTCGACTTGATCACCCTTGTCTATCTGCCTGTTAACTCCCTCAAAGAAGTGCAGCAAGGTCATCAAGCAAGATCTTCCTTTGCTGAAGCCGTGCTGGCTGGTCCTCATCAGATCGTGTCTGTCAAGGTGATCAATGATGCAGTCCTTTATCAGCGCCTCTACCATCTTTCCCAGTACCGAGATCAGACTCACCGGTCTGTAGTCTCCCAGATCTCCCCTCGGATCTTTCTTGAAAATCGGCGTAACATTCGCCACTTTCCAGTCTTCCGGAATCCTTCCCGAATTGATTGACAGATTGGCTATTAGTTGAAGCAGTTCAGCTATAGCCCCTTTCAGTTCGTTGATCACCCTCGGATGGATGCCATCTGGTCCCAGGGATTTATCATTTTTAAGCCTATCAATCTGCTTGCATACCTCTTCTAGACTGACCGTCAACCTGTCAGTTTTTTGTCTTCGTTTCCTGCATATAGCCTGTCTGCTTCCGGTATGTTGTGTATATCCTCTTCTCTATATACAGACGCAAAAAATGTGTTCAGTTTGTCAGCAATGGCTTTATCCTCCTTTAACATTCCCTTTATTCTATGGTCATCCAATGGCCCCACCGCTTCCTTCGCAGGTCGTTTCCCCTTAATATATCGAAAGAACGGCTTGAAGTTTTTTACCTCCTTGGCTATTTTTTCCTTGTAGTCTCTTTTGGCTCCTCTTACCACCTTATGGCACCTGCTTCAATGTTGTTTGTGCTTTTTCCAATTTTCGTCCGTTTTTGAACTTTTCCATTACTTAAACGAAGTCTTCTTGTCTCTGATCGCTTCCTTCATCGCTACAGTGAGCCACACCAGTTCCTTATTCTTTTTCCTCTTGGATCCCTTGTTGATACGCGGTATATATAGATTTTGCGCCTCAGTGACTGTGTTCTTAAAAAGGGACCATGCTTGCTCTAGCGTTTTTACAGTGCTTATCCTCTTTTTAATCTTCTTCCCCACCATGAGTCTCATCCCTTTGTAATTCCCTTTTCGGAAATTCAGTGCCGTGGCCGTCATTCTGGATTGATGTTTTGCCCCTGTGTCCAGGTTGAAGCGAATCATATTGTGATCACTTCGTCCCTTCTAGTTCTACACCTTGGGCAGGTCCTTGTAGTCCATTTAGAATTAGGTCCAGAATTGCATTTCCTCTCATATTTTCCTTGATAAGTTGTTCCAGGAAGCAATCGCCTACAGCATCCAGGAACGCAGCATCCCTACCGCAGCCGGAGGTGCCTAGATTCCACTCTATCCCCGGATAATTGAAGTCACCCACGATAACATTTATGCGCATAACCGGGACATGTTAGCATCTAGCTTATAGAATTTCTCCTTAAGAAAATAATTCTAACACAAAGGTACCAATTATGCACGCATGTGTCCATATATATATATATATGCCTGCCAAAATTCCATCCAAGTTCCAGTCTTAGCACATATTGGCAAGAGGAGTGTACACAGGTAGTCTCAAATTTATAAACATAGAATATGTAAATTATGAATCTGTGACATTTAGTGCAGGCACTTATACACCAACTCTATGGCTGGCGCAAGAGCTGGTACCTGACTTTTAAGCATGTACTTAAACAGTTGGAGGGGCATAATCAAAAGATACGCCTAAGTCCGTTTTGGGCCTAAATCACTAGTTGCCCAAAGACGGCAGTGTATAAAGTCCATTCCCGAAAAATATTTTTTTTGAAAATCGTCTAATTATACGTCCAGCCATTATACGTCTATCTTTATATCCCATTCTTGTCCAAAAATTCATCCAAGTCAAAAACGCCTAGAACAAGACCTTTTGGATGTGGGAGGTGCCAGCAAAGTGACAGACAGCACGACTAAATCTAGGTCAAAATGATAGAGACTATTATAAAAACGAAAATGACAGAACACAGAGCCAACATGGATTTAGTCAAGGGGTGAATGAACATGTGGCTAAAAGGTGAGCTGGTTGATACTATGCATTTGGATTTTCAAAAGGCATTTAACAAAGTACCTCATGAAAGGCATTTGAGGAAATTAGAAAGTCATGGAATAGGAGATAATGTTCTATTATGGATTAAGAACTGGTTAAAAGACACAAAACCGAGAGTAGGTTTAAATGGTCAATATTCTGAATGGAGAAGGGTAAATAGTGGGGTTTCCCAGGGGTCTGTGTTGGGACTGCTGCTTTTTAACATTTATCAATGATCTAGAGCACTGTTCTTCAACCGCTAGACCGCAGACCGGTGCTGGTTCGCAGAAAATTCCTGCTGGTCTGCGTAGGTCCGGCGAGATCGACGAGCTAAAGTCCGTGCAGGGCCGGAGAGATCATGGGGAGCCTCCGACAGTGGCTTTCTCCCCTCCCAGCAGCTCTCCTTACTTACCAGTGCAGCGATTCAGGAAGGCAGCCTTGGGGCTTTTGCTGAGTCCGCCTCCGACAATGCAACTTCCTCTTTCCTCAGAGGCAGCGTGACCCATCAAAGGACCTGAGGCTGCCTGCCTGAATTGCTGCGCTGGCAAGTAAGGAGAGCTGCTGGGAGGGGAGAAAGCCACTGTTAAGAGGCTGGGAAGCTGCTGGACATGGTGTAAAAAAAAAAAAAGGAACAGCTCCTACTGGACCTGGAGAGGGAGAAGGAGAAATGCTGCTGGGAGGGGAGGAGAGAAAGGTGTCTGGGAAGCTGCTGGACAAGGGAAAAAAGGGACAGCTACTACTGAACCTGGAGGGAAGGAGAAGGAGAGATGCTGCTGAGAGGGGAGGAGGGAAAGGGAAAGGAAGAGAGTTACTGCTGGACAGGGGGAGGAGGGAAGGGAGAAGGAAAAAGGAAGGAAACAGCTGGCAGGGAGATTAGAGGAGGGGAAGGGGAGAGACACGAATGAGATGGGAAGGGGGTCAGCAGAGAAATAGAGAGGGACAAAGATGCTAGATCTGGTGTAGGAGAGATAAAAATGAAGAGAGCAGTGAAGCTGGAATGAATCATGTAAAAAGGAGAGAGGGGGCACAGGCTGGATGGAAAGGGGAGAGGGGCATAGAAAGAAGACAAATACCATATGGAAGGGGGAGAGGTTAGACAGTAGATGGAAGGAGCAGATGCTGGATTAAAGAGACAGAAAAGACAGACGCTGGAAGGAAGAGAGTGAAAAGAAGATGAAAGCAGAAACCAGAGACAAAAGGTAGAAACAAATAATTTCCAGTTAGCTCTTTTGTAATCCGCCTTGAACTGCAAGGTATAGGCGGAATAGAAGTCCCTAATGTAATGTAATGTAATGTAATTTTACTTCTATTTTGTGATTAGAATATATCAGATTTGAAATATATATCTTGCTAAAGCTGGTGTTAGACATAACTGGGGACTGCAAAGTCCAGACAGTGGCTCTCTGACCAGGGGGGCAGTTGCCCTAGTTGCACTCCCCTAACCCTATTCCTGGTATGTGTGACTGCGGTATTCTGTAATAATTTGGCTTATTCAGTTTTCTTGATAGTAGAGGGATATATGTGAAGGGGAGGGGAGACAGGGGTTTTGCTGATCCTTGCGCTGTATTATTTGTATTTATAAAATGACAATTGTACAGAATATTGTTTCTTTTTATACTTTAATAAAATATATTCAATATAAAATCATAACTGAGGCTTGTGCAGATGGGATCAGATACTTTGCGAGGACCGAGCTCAGAGACGGGGTAGAAACGGGGTTTTTAAATTTCAGTCCTAGTAGTTTGCTGGTCCACAAAATAATTATTTTTCCTGCCGGTCCATAGGTGCAAAAAGGTTGAAGAACACTGATCTAGAGATGGGAATAACTAGTGAGATAATTAAATTTGCTGATGATACAAAGTTGTTCAAAGTTGTAAAATCACAAGAGGATTATGAAAAATTGCAAGAGGACCTTGTGAGACTGGAAGACTGGGCATCAAAATGGCAGATGACGTTTAAAGTGAGCAAGTGCAAAGTGATGCATGTGGGAACGAGGAACCTGAACTATGTTAGGAGTCACTGCCCAGGAAAAGGATCTAGGTGTCATTGTTGAGGATACGTTGAAATCCTCAGCTCAATGTGTGGCAGCAGATAAGAAAGCAAATACAATATTAGGAATAATCAGGAAAAGGAATGGAAAACAAAGATTAAAATGTTATAATGCCCTTGTATCACACTATGCTACTGCTGCACCTCGAATACTGTGTGCATTTCTGGTCATCATATCTCAAAAAATATGTAGCAGAATTAGAAAAGGTACAGAGAAGGTCATCAAAAATTATAAAAAAAAGAATGAGACTTCCCTATGAGGAAAAGCTGAAGTGGCTAGGGCTCTTCAGCTTGGAGAAGAGATGGTTCAAGGGTGATATGATAGAGGTCTATAAAATACTGAGTGGAGTGGAAAGGGTAGATGTGAATTGCTAATTCACTCTTTCCGAAAATACTAGGACTAGGGGACATGCGATGAAGCTACTAAGTAGTAGATTTAAAACAAACAGGGAGAAAATATTTCTTCACACAATGTGTAATTAAACTCTGGAATTCATTGCCGGAAAATGTGGTGAATTCAGTTAGCTTAGCAGGGTTTAAAAAAAGGTTTGGATAATTTCTTAAAAGAGAAGTCCTTAGGCCATTATCGAGATGGCCTTGGTAAATCCACTGCTTATTCCTAAAATAAGCAGCATAAACTCTGTTTTACTATTTGGGATCTAGCTAGGCATTTGGGACCTGAGTTGGCCAATAGGAGGACATTTTTTTTCACTCAGAGAATAGTTAAGCTCTGGAACACATTGCCATAGGCTGTGGTAAGAGCGGATAGTTTAGCTGGTTTTAAGAAAGGTTTGGACAAGTTCCTGGAGGAAAGGTCCATAGTCTGTTATTGAGAAAGACATGGGGGAAGCCACTGCTTGCCCTGGATTGGTAGCATGGAATATTGCTTCTCCTTGGGTTTTGGACAGGTACTAGTGACCTGGATTGGCCACCCTGAGAATGGGCTACTGGGCTTGATGGACCATTGGTCTGGCCCAGTAAGGCTATTCTTATGTTCACTGTTAGAAACAGGATACTGGGCTTGATGGACCTTTGGTCTGTCTAGTGTGGCAATTCTTATGCGCATTCTTGCCACCTAGATCTAAGTAGCTCCTTAACAGAAGTTTCATGTTTTATTAATTCATGATATACCACCCATTGGTACTACCATCTGGGCATTTTACAATGATAGTATAAAATCATAAATGTGAAACTGAGTATGAAATGAAAAAGAAAGTTACTATAAAATTAAAAAGTGAATATATAGATTAGATTCAGAAAAGAAATCATATGTTATGGATTCATCTAGACTTAGATGCTGCTCTCCCCAGTGTATAAATTATAACCAGAATTTGAGTTACAAATGACTTTTCAAAGAAGTAGATTTTTAAGGCTGCTTTAAAGTTTTGTTATAAAGTCTCAAAAAGTAAATAACTTGGTAAATTATTCTATAAAGAAGATCCCATTACACTAAGGACCGAAGATCTCTATAATCAAATTTGACAAAAAGACAGTATTACTAAAAGATAGGGTTACCATATTTGTGGGAAGAAAAAAAAAGAGGACACATGACCCCCACCCATACGCCACCCACACTCTACCATCTTCTTGGTCCCTCTTCCCATCCTCTGTACCCTTTTAGTGCTTCTCTCTCTCTCTCTTCCTTCTTCCAACCCTCCTTCTCCATAGATGTTTCTCTCTCTCTCCTTTCAACCCCCAACCCCCCTTGTGTGGATGCCCCTCTCTTTCCCCTTCCAACCTTCTATCCTGCTGTTTCTGTCTCTCCCTTCCCATTCAGCACTACTGTACTCCATGCTCTTTTTTCTACCACTCTCTCCTTTCCATAATGGTTCTCCAGCTCTCCTCTCTACCTACATGCTGTTTCTCTAGCCCCCTTCATGTTGTTTCTCCTTCCTTCTCTCCCTCCATCCATGCTGTTTCTCCAGGCTCCTCCTTCCTTCCATCCTTGCTGTTTATCCAGCCTCCTCCTTCCTTCCATCCTTGCTGTTTATCCAGCCCTTCCTCCATCCATGTTGTTTCTCCAGCTCCCCTCCATGCTGTTTCTCTAGTTCCCCTCCATGCTGTCTCTCCAGCCCCTCCCTCCCTCTTTCCCTCCATCCATTCCCTTTTTCCAGCCCAGCCTCCATCCATGCCATTTCTCCAGCCCAGCCTCCATCCATGTTGTTTCTCTAGCCCCCTCCATTCTGTTTTTCCCTCATTCTCTCCGTCCATCCATGCTGTTGCTCCAGCTCTCTCTCTCTCCATCCATGCTGTTTCTCCAGCCCTTCTTCCATGCCATTTCTCCCCTCCCTTCATGCTGTTTCTCCAGCCTCCTCCCATCCCTCCTCCAATGCTGCTCTCTAGCTCCCAACTCTCCCATCCTACCTCTTCCCTGGGCTGGCTGCTGTAATTGAATCTTCGGGCAATCAGCAGTAGCAACGAGGTAAGCCTGCTGCTACCAGCCTGCCCTGGAAGCCGCCTCTCTGCATGTCCCGCCTATGCTGGACCATGAAGTCGCTGCAGAGAGGCAGCTTCCGGGGCAGGCCGGCAACAGCACGCTTACCTCGTTGCTACTACCAGCTGCCTGAAGATTCAATTACAGTATTCAGGCCCAAGGAAGAGGTAGGCGGGGGACTCGGGAGAGACGGCTAAACCTGGACAGACAACCCCCATTTTTGAAAAACCAGGCAACTGGACAATCCTCAAATAAGAGGACATGTACGGATTTTCCTGGACAACTGGTAACCTTATTAAAAGATTTTGTTGTGTTGAACATAGAATATGAGATGATGTATGACATGCAACACAAGTATAAAGGGAGACCTTAATTATGAATCTTATGGACTAATGTTAAAATTTTAATATCACCCAAATTCTCTTTGACACAGCAATGCAGTTTCCAAACCTTCTGGAGATAGGCAATTTCAATTTTTACCTTGATAACTCCGCTAGGCCTCTAAAGAAGTATTTCTTCTCTTTTCTTTCTGATCTCAATCTTCCTCAGTACAGCCCCCACCCCCCACTGTGGCCTAATGGATCTGGCCAATTGGAATCTCAGGTCGTTCCCAGTGCATCTCAGAATGCACTGCGAGAGGGGCCTAAGATTCCAGTTAGGCAATGTGCCTAAGGCCCCCTCCTATGTGAGGGGCCTTAAGCGCCTGGGCCAATCTGGGCCTAAGGCCCCTCCCCCATGATGCACCGGGAAGGGGAAGGCCCACCATTTGAGTGAAGGTGGGCCAGCCAGCTGAAGGCAAGAAGTATGCCTTCGGCTAGCCATCAACAATAGGGGGCATTCCGGGTGGGCTGGGGGGTCCGAGGAGGGTGGGGGAGGGGGGACTACCTTATGGGGTGGGGAGGTGTCCGGCAGTAGGGACTGGACATCCCGCCTATTGGCGATGTTCGGGGGGGTTTCTCGGGTTCCGGCATGAGGGACTGGGCATGAGGGTCCTGGGTTCTAGCAGGAGGGACTGGACATCTCTCCGGCCAGTAGTCTTCGTGTGGGGGGACATGGGACCGCGGCCGCTGAACTTAACATGGCAGGGAGATTCCTTGCCACGATAAGCTCAGCGGTCAGGTCTGCTTGAAATGTAGGCCTAGCCTTAGGTGAGCTGAGGCAGGCCTTTGCGCCTCTCTAGGTGTAGGTGGCCTGCCTCGGGCTGTTTTTTTATTTTTGAAAATGTACATCCTGATTGGCTAGTTAGGCAGAAGAAGGCCGCCTACAATATGGATGCCTTTTATAGAATTTGCCTTAGGGCTTAATTCTATATATGGCGCCTAGAACTTAAGTGCTAACTAATGCAGCACTAAGCATGATTCTATAACATTTAGGCGCACTGTATAGAATCACATTTAGCACCATCTAAGCAGTCTTAGGCAATGCTAGATGTCCTAACTTTAGCCATATCCTATTTATCCCAAGGGTTTTTTCACTTAAATACTTGCACCTAAGTTAGGTGCCTAATGGTGCCTACGTCAAAAACAGGCACCTACCTACAAAACATAACTATGATCCACCCCTAACCACACCCACTTTCTGGTAGGCACTTTGGATTAGGTGCCTACCAAGTTAGGCACCTAACATCGAATTAGAAACGTAGAAACATGACGGCAGATAAAGGCCAAATGGCCCATCTAATCTGCCCATCCACAATAACCATTTTCTCTTTCTCTCTCTGTGAGATCCCACATGCCTATCCCAGGCCCTTTTGAATTCAGACACAGTCTCTGGTCTCATCAACGCCGATTATGAGGTGCTAATATGCCAATTAACAGTGCCAATTAAGCCTATTATTCAATTGTTAGGCACACTGATATAGCGCCTAACTTTAGGCAAACATTATGGCATTTGACCCTTTAGTTATTATGATGTAAAATGATGACTGGCTCTTGGTGTAGGTGGTTTCTGAATAAGTACATTAAAAAAAGAGTCCTCTATATCCTTCTGGTGACTATGTATTTGGCCATGTACGGCTCTAAGACATTGCGCTACGACAATGAAATGAGGAGAGCTGCTGCCGATATTTTCTGCTAGGTCAGCATTACAAGAATTAACTCGATAGCCAAAATGAAACTATTACACAATGCAAAATATTTTTAACATTTTAGAACTGGAAAGAAGCTTTTGCTTTGTATGCAGTCAAACAATATTTGATACTTAGGATTAACAGGGCAAAAGCTGAATGAAGATATCAAAGCATTAAAACACTTTTAATAAGAGGAGCACCATAAGTTTCTGCAGAAAAAGCAGTAATGTTTTTTAAAAGTGACTTCTGCCATAAGAGTGTTCTGTAATGAAGAGATAGACGTTCTTCCATAATACCTTTATAATGGAATGTGATCGTATTAAACAAGCCTTGTCATTATACATTAACAAATTAGAAAGGCAAATAAAACTGGCAACACAAATATAATGGGAGATTTCAATTACTCCAATATTGATTGGATAAATGTCTCATCAGGACATAAGGAGATACATTTCCTAGATGTCATTAATTACTGCTTCATGGAGCAGATGGTCCTGGAATCAATGAGAGGGGGGAACTACATTAAATCTAGCTCTCAGTGGAATGCAGGATATGGTACAAGGGATAGTGAGGTGAAGTTCCTTGGCAATAGTAATCATAATAAAAACAAATTTGACATAATCATTAGAGGGAAAATATTAAGTACACTGCTGCACTAGTAGTTCATTCTAACCATCTAAAAGTGCTCATATCATAAAAGAAAAAAGATAAACTTGTATTACTTAAAGAATATTTTTATTAAAATGACAAATATAAATGTACACAAAATGCAGCATGATCATGTTTTGGCTTATACCTCAATCGGGAAAAACACATTAAATATACATTAAAATTATATACATACACACACATATATACACCCCCCCCCATCCAATGTTTAGTGGCAGTTATGCAGGAGGAGAAAGAAAAGATACATAAGGGTAAAGAAAAGATGGTGGCAACGGAAGAAGGAATGCAGGTATCAAGCGACACCACAATTATGCAACTCATAGCAGTGGTCATTCAAGCACTCAATGGAAAATTCTCTAGGTAGAATTAGTGCAGATTCAGGGCCTGATTCTATATAGTGCGTCTAAAGTTAGGCGTGGTTTGGACATCTCCTCAGGCATGATTCTAGAAAAGTTAGACGTCCTTTACAGAATCTCGCTCAGCGTGAGTTAGATGTCCACATTTGAAGATGTTCTTTAGAGAATCGCATTTTAGGTGGAAGTTATTTTTCTTCTGTCAGAGGGAGTGAGTGGGATTCAAACCAGCAACATCAGGGTAGAAGGCTGTAGGTCTAACTAGTGTGCCACAGAGTAAGCAGGGCAGGAAGAGCTACCTTAATGGAAGCTGCTGTAGCTCAATGGGTAAAAGCCCTGTTCTCATCACGGACAGCTATGCCGGGTCTATGGCAAGTGTAACCATTCACACCTAAATGCGAAACTTACAGTAAATTATAGAATTGTGCTGTAGCACAATAGACCATATTTTATATTGTGACAAGAATCCTGCTAGCCCTACTAGAAATGGGGAGGAAGATCCTGCAAGCTCCATTAAAAAGCCTGTCAGCAAGTTTGGAAAACATCTTGAAGTGTGTAGAAATCCTGTGCACAGCTTTAGGCAGGAGCCTGCCTCTTTAAGAATGCCTAGAGTTCAGGCTGACATTCAGAGTGCAGGGCCCTTCAAGATCTTGCAAGATCTTGCATCCAGCCACACCTGTTAGGAGGGGGTGTGGCTGGATGCCCAGGCTTCCATTTCCTGAGCTTTCATCATCAGACGGAGGGAGGCAAACAGCTGAACAGGCAGCTGAACGTAAGCTGGGAAGGAGGCCAGTCCTCCCAGCTGAACCAGAGCCAGCCAAGGCAGTTCCCCCATGGACCCTGTTGACTGGGAGATGGAAGAACTTATTGAAAGCCACACTAAGCCAGTCTCAGGAGCCCAGACAGAGGATTATGCTTTGGAGAGTTAAGAGGACTATGTTTTGCCTGACTTTAGTGAACAGCAGATGGACTGTGAGTAGGCTGTTATTTTTCCCTTTCACTGAAGTTTTCATTTTTGATGGGGGGGATTTTCTCAAGCTTGCTTGAGTGTTTGGGCTGGGGACATTGTGGGGTGTGTCCAGCCAGCCTAAGGAACTGTAAAGTAGAAGCTGCCTTTTTGGTTGTTTTGGTTTTGGAGCAACTTGTGCACTGCTCTGTATTGTGCTTAGGGGGTGAGAAGGTGCCTGTCTTTTGGGAGGGTGGAAACACCAGCGATGTACGGGCCTATCTCCTCCCAGCTTGTTGTAGAATTTGGCTCTACCCAACAGAGCTTCAGCCAGAGCCAGAATGTGTGCTTTTCAAAAGGAAAATGTTTGATTGAATGGACTAATTTTGATAGGCCAGCTAGTGTGGTCAGAAGAAAAGTTTCTGGATTTTTGTTTTTGAAAGTGGACTTTATTCATTGCACTGGTTGTGGTGAGTTTGGACTTCAGTGACATACTTGGAGCTAAAGGAGAACAGTGTGCTTAGAGCTCAAGTATGGGAAGCTGTAAAACTTTACTTTACCTTTAAAAACTATTGAAGGACGTGAGCGTCCTTGGAAGCTCATACCATACTCAGCAGCCCGTTTGTGTTTTTTGTTTTGCCATTAAAGTGTTCTTTTGCATTATACAACAGGGGAGTCTCAGTGTGTATTCTGTGGGAGATGCCGAGAGCTGTGTTCCCCTGCCTTTTTTTCTTCTCTGGGACAGGGATTCAGAGGGGCAACTAGGCCTAGCAAAGATCCTGTCCCACAATTTATGATGCCTTAAAAAAAAAATCAGCACCAAATTGATGGCACTTAGTGCAATTCTTTGAAATACTTCCGAAATTAGGCACAATTTATAGAATCATGCTTAGAACTTGTACACATGACTAACATTTAGGTGCACCCATTAAGGCCAATGAAAACCAGGCCTAAATACCTGTGCTTAAGCTGCAAGTGGATTGGGTATATTCTATAATGGTGCACATTTTAGGAATGCCCACAACCCACCTATGCTCCCTTTTGAGATTCATGCACACTACTTTATAGAATACACTTAGAAAGTTGTGCGTGTAACTTCCAATTAGTGCCAATTATTACTTAATTGCTAATTATCAGTGCAGATTAGCTTAAGCCATTAAGTTTAGCACACAAAATCGGCAATACACAAATATCTGCATATGAAATTTTGGCCACACTATACAGAATCAGGCTTTATGTAAGTATCGTATTTTTCGCTTCATAAGACGCACTTTTTTTCCACTCAAAATTGGGTGGAAATTTTGGCGTGTCTTATGAAGTGAAGGTAACCTTTTTTAAACACCCCCACCCACCCCGTTGTACCACTTGTTGGGGGTGCATGGGCTGACTGCTGCCCACCCCTGCTGCTGCTCACCGCCACTGTTCCCTGCTGGCCGCCACTGCGCTGCAACTCCAGGAAGGGCCAGCGTGTAGCAATTGCACGTCGCCGGCCCACAAGCCTTCTCCCAATGTCAGAACTGACGTCAGTTCTGACGTCGGGAGGCTTGTGGGTCGGCGACATGCAATCGCTGCACGCTAGCCCTTCCCTGAGCTGTGGTGCAGTGGTGGCGGCGGATCCGGGCCAGAGGAGAAATCGGCGGAGGGTAGGCAGGGTTCAGCATTGCAGGGAGGGAGGAAGGCAGTTTATGGCATGGCAGGGAAGACGAAGGACAAAGGTTGGAAGGCAGTGAGGGGGAGGAGGCAGAACTCGGGACATGGGAGTGAGGGACGTTAAAGAACAAAGGCTGGAAGGCAGTGAGGGGGCATGAACTCAGGATATGGGAGGGAGATAGGTCAAAGAACAAAGGCTGGAAGGCAGTGAATGGGAGGGGAAACGAACTTGGGACATGGGAGGGAATAGAAAGGGACAATTGTTGGGCCTGAGTGATGAAAGGAAGGAAGGAGACTCATGAAATCACCGAACAAAAGGTAGGAAAAATGATTTTATTTTCAATTTAGTGATAAAAATGTGTCCGTTTTGATAATTTATATCTGCTGTGTGTATATGAAAAATGAAAGGAATAGCCTGGCAGGGAAGGGGAGACAGGGTGCAGAGCTTGGCAGGGAAGGGAACAGGGTGCAGAGCCTGGCAGAGAGGGGGGACAGGGTACAGAGCCTGGCAAGGAGTATGGGGTTGGGTGCAGAGCCTAGTAGGGAGTGAGGAGGGCTGGGTGCAGAGCCTGGTATATATTAGTACACAATTTGGTTCAGAATGGGTTTTTTTCTGGTTTTCCTACTCTAAATCTAGGGTGCGTCTTATGGAGAGAGAGAGAAAAACAAATACGGTAAGTGTGTATTATATGCACATAAGTGCTAGTATATGATAATATGGGGCTCATTTTCAAAGCATTTAGACTTACAAAAGTTCCATAGGTTACTAAGTTACAGAATTAGGGGATATATGATTTATATAAACTGACTGCCTATGTTAATTGGTATGGGAACTCTAGGTGGGGCTCAGGGTGGAGCTTGTATCTCCCCAAACCCAAAGTTGTTCCTCTAACTCAAGGGAGGGTAGGATAGAGAAAAGGAGAATGCAAGAGGGAGGAGAGGGATTGGGAGGAGGGAGAAGAGAGAGGAGATACCTGGATTGAGGTGGGAGGGGATTGAGAGGCACCAACTGATACTCTGCGGGGGGGGGGGGGTACCACTCTACCACAGTCCTGTGAGTTGCTGCTGGAGAAGTGAATGTTATGCCATTTGGGGAGTCCAGGCTACCTGCTGAACAAGAAGAGGAAGTACAGATGGATGATAAGAGAAGAACAAGGAAGGGACCAAGTGGAAGGGAGTAGTTAACTGAACCCTGCCTCCAGCAGTCTAAAAATAACATGCTCTATGCATTCACTCACACTTCCCCACATTCAGCTTCCTTGAACTCACTCATGGACTCTCTCATCCATTCACTCACTCATTCAGCTTTACTACCATTCATAACCCACCAACCACTCACTGGTTCTGCCACTCACACCCGTTACTCAACCTTTATCCACCAATTATAATCCCCCATCCTCTTACTCACTTATACTTTTCTATCCCCTTTAATCCTCAATCCACTTCCATCAGCCAGTCATAACCTCCCCATTTATTCACTTACTTAATTTAATTCCCTCATACATATACACACATCCCACTCATAAAATACACATCTGTGCAGTGTCTATATGCATGTACCTTTTAATGCCCTTCCCTCCATTTGAAATGGCACAGAACTGCAAAGTATGCACAGTTAATCAGCTACACAACTATATGACCTGCTTTTGCCAAAGGCAGCAACACATCCAAGCCACCATTTTAAAAAACACTGGACAAGAGAATTTTGCACGACAGTAACAGAAACAAAAACACATTATCCGAGGTTTCAAACAATGACCTTTACAATGGAACACAAGAGAAGAAGCAGAATTTTCTTAAGTATAAAGACATTCCCATGTAATCCATGACATCCACATGCTGATGTCTCTAGAGCTTTAGTTTGTAAGGAAAAGTGCTCTTGTCTTAAGAGACAACTGCCTGGCAGTCTTGATGTATGATGAGACTGGGTTCTCTTCCCCCCCCCCCTATTCCTACGGTTTAGAGATTAAGGGCCTGGTTTTTCCAGAGCTATTTCTCATTCTGCCCCAAAGGGCTAAATCAGGCCCAGGATGCTTTCTCTTTGTGAAGCTGTGTGTACCAAATGGCCCTGGCTGTATTAAAATAAGAAGCAGCCTTAATCAAAAAGCCTCTCTCCTAAGGCTGGCTCTCTTGTTAATATGCATGGACATGAAAGGCTTTCTTTTCATTCTGCACCTCTACAGCGTGCATAAATTGTAAGGGGGTGGAAGAGTGGTAGTGGTGGGGTGGAGGGGGCTGGTTCATTGGCATAAATCTCACCCACGACCTCTGAGGTAAACTGGATTTACATTACTTTCTGACAAGAATTAAATGAAGGCCCTTGTGGATATGTGAACAGCCTTCTAGACTGCAACAGATGGGCATGAATGTGCTCCCTAGGCAAACTATCAGTGACATCTGCGTCCTTCGAATTCTGGTGGTCTCGGCCAATTAACAAGCAAAAAGGAAAGATGAAAAAAGAAGGAAGGAAGGGGGTGGGGACAGGGAGGAGGTGTCTGTATACAGCCACCCAGTCAAAGCTGAAATTGTATTTGGGATCAGAAGTACAACACAAAGCAGTAATATTATAGCAAGCACTCTCAGAGCTGGGACATTTTTAAAGCCTTCCTGAAATGCGCTGTATTTTGAATATCCTGAAGTGCCATTAAATATCAAATGCTAGTATTATCAGGAGGGTTGGTGCTGGTAATGGTGACATTGGGACCTCAGTTGCCTTCCACTGGGAGACGTGCACTCTTTGACAATAGTCCAAATTGGCTATAAGCTGTGATGCGTTGGAGGGTATCCCACGGTCTCTTGGGAGCCCTCAATATCGTCTTTTTTTTTTTTAATAAAACAATCTCTCTGCAATTGGAGCAGAACTGATGAGAGGCACTTGGTTAAGAAATTGGTAGCACATCACTGGTCACCCAGGCCATTCACATTGGTAGCCATACATGAAATGATTCACCAGGAAAACAGAAGCTATGCAGTACTAATTGAGGAATTCTGAGATCAAAATTTCTGCAAAATTCTGCATGCCATATTTATAAAAATAATACTGCTATCTTTGAGTAGTAATTAATGTAAACTTCAACACAGAAAAGATCTTATGCGAAGATGTCTAAGGGGAACTTGGAGCTGTATCCAGGGGTGCTAGTCCTGAAGGTTGTCAATGCAATAAAGCAACACGATAAATTTAACATGCTTGACTATGTAATTTAAAGTACAAATTGGAAGAAGGTGATATTTACTCAAATAGTTATCCATAAGTTTTAGGCAATGGTCTCTTACGCTGTAATCTATTATAAGGGCTACCAGATGGCATTGGTCTATTTCAGTTATTTTTTGTTCAATTCCTCTTGTTTTTGATCCTTCTTAGAAGAGATGCTACTCACTCCTCATATCGAACAATAGCACAATGAAAAGCCCTATATCAATGGCAACAGCAATGAAATCACAGCAAAATGAGATAAATTTGCATGTTCTGGAGACCCAGTATACACAAATTTATCTTCATTGAGGATATTCTGAAAACTCAGCCAGCTGTAGAGACCCAGAACAGGTTTGGGAATACCTGCTCTTTATATGAAAAGACCCGTTTCAGATTCCTGCTTACTCCTATGTTAATTAATTTTGTTGTGCGTCTTCTTTCTCCCTTTTTTTCCCTTTTCTTTTATTGTACACTGCTCAGTATTATGAGTGGTACAGCAAAACTTAAATAAACTTGAAACTATATTAGCACTAGATCCTCGGTATGTGTCGCATAAGGACATAAACATGATATATCTTGCACTGTAACTATGCCAAATTTAACCTGTAAACTGTGTATTATATATATTGATATTAGATACCTAGTATGTGTTAAGTTAGGATAAAACCTTGTTATTGAAAAACCTTGTAGTGTAACTTTGGCAAATTGTAACCTATTAACTGTATATTATGTATGTCAGCCTGTAACCCATTCTGAGCTCTTTTACAGCTGCCAATAGTTGTGGCAGCATGGTGTTCACAATTATATTTATTGCTACAAATCATCAACAGTTGAAAAAAAGTCAGTATTACCATATTTTCATGCATATAACTCGCACACGTGTACAACGCATACACGGGTATAGCACGCGGGAACAAGGAATTTATGTAAGAAAATTTTGGTATAGCGCGCCCACACGTATACCGCGCATGCTCCTCATTGAACTTTCATAATCCATGCCAGCGTTTAAGTCCTATTTATCTAACTGTTGCTTCGTATGCAAAATGACTTCACAAGAAATATTAGCTGAGCTATTTTAACTATCAGCAAATGCCGCCAGCTGGGAAATTACCAATGAAGTAATTTTGTTTCCCAGGTTTTCTATTGTAATGCCTATTCTATTGTGATGCGGTGTTTTCTGTCTTGCTGGCGCCCTCCTTCATCTTCCTGCATCGTTTGCTGAAAGCCGCGGGCAGCGGATCCTATGTGCCTCTTGTGGCTGACCCAGAAGTGTTCCTCTGACGTCACAACGTCAGAGGGAACGCTTCCCAGCCACAGGAGGTGCATGGAAGCTGCTGCTGCGGCTTTCAGCGAACACTGCAGGAAGATGGAGGAGGGCGCCAGCAAGACAGAAAACAATTGTATAACGCGCTCACGCATATAACGCGCATGGTTATGCGCGGTTTGTAAAATCTTGTATAACGCGCGCGTTATATGTGTGAAAATACGGTACCTAGAATTCCACACAACACATGGCAGCAGTCGGCAACCTTTTTACATCAAAGAGCCAATTTATCCAAAATATTTGACCCAAGATTTACAGAGCTGCAAGATGTAGCTTCTCTCCCCTCCAACCCCTCGCAGCTTGGGATATCTTTTGACTGAATTATTCACAAAAACACAGAAAAATAAAGGCAGGTAAAGACCATATGGCCTATCTAATCTAATCTAATCTATCTAATTGCTCCAGGTACATTAGATAGATTGTGAGCCCACCGGGACAGACAGGGAAAAATGCTTGAGTACCTGAATAAATTCATGTAAACCGTTCTGAGCTCCCCTGGGAGAACGGTATAGAAAATTAAATAAATAAATAAATAAATAAATAAATCTAATCTGCCTATCCATGCCATCTAATATCCTTTGCTCTCTCTTAGAGATCCAACTTACCTATCCCAAACTTTCATAAATTTAGACACAGTCTTCATCTCCACACCTCAACTGGAAGACCATTCCATGCATTCACTACCCTTTCTGTGAAAAAGTATTTTTTGAGGTTACTGCTTAGTCTATCCACTTTCACATTCATTCTATGTCCCTTCATTCCAGAGTTCAATGTAGAGAAATCCAAAGTCTTACACGTAGGAAACAGAAACCCGAGGTACAGCTACACGATGGGAGGGCTGTTATTGAGTGAGAGTTCCCAAGAAAGGGACTTGGGGGTAATAGTCGACATGACAATGAAGCCATTGGCACAATGCGCAGCAGCTGCTAAGAAAGCAAATAGAATGCTAGGAATAATCAAGAAGGGTATTACAAGTAGAACGAAAGAAGTTATCCTGCCATTGTATCGGGCAATGGTGCGCCCGCATCTGGAATACTGCGTCCAATATTGGTTGCCGTACCTAAAGAAGGATATGGCGATACTCGAGAGGGTTCAGAAGAGAGCAATGCGTTTGATAAAAGGTATGGAAAACCTTTCATACGCTGAAAGATTAGAGAGACTGTGGCTTTTTTCGCTGGAGAAGCGGAGACTTAGAGGGGATATGAAAGAGACTTATAAGATCACGAAGAGCATAGAGAAAGTGGAGAGGGACAGATTCTTCAAACTTTCGACAACTACAAGAACGAGAGGGCATTCTGAAAAATTAAAAGGAGACAGATTCAGAACCAATGCTAGGAAGTTCTTCTTCATCCAACGGGTGCACTTCCAGAGGGAGTGATAGGACAGGGTACGGTATTGGAGTTCAAGAAGGGATTGGACAATTTTCTGAAGGAAAAGGGGATAGAAAGGTATAGATAGAGCGCTAGTATACAGGTCCTGGACCTGATGGGCCGCTGCATGAGCAGACAGTATTAGATTTCAAGAAGGGATTGGACAATTTTCTGAAGAAAGAGGGGATAGAAGGGTATAGATAGAGGGCTAGTATACAGGTCCTGGACCTGATGGGCCACCACGTGAGTGGACTGCTGGGCATGATAACCTCAGGTCTGACCCAGCAGAGGCACGGCTTATGTTCTTATGAAAAAGACTTGCCTCATCCATATTTATGCCATATAGGTATATAAATGTTTCTGTTGTATCTCCCTATCTTGCCTTTCCTCCATAGGATGAAGACAACTGACCATTTTAGTAGACCTCCTCTGGACGAGCTCCATTCTGTTTATATCTTTTTGAAAGCATGGTCTCCAGAATATTCTAAACGATGTCTTACCAGAGTCTTAATCAGGGGCATCATTACCGCCTCCTTCCTACTGACCATTCCTCTTCCTATGCACCCAAGCATCCTTTTAGCTTTCGCTCTCGCCTTTTCTGTTTGGCCACCTTAAGATCATCACATACGATTACATCCAAGTTCTATTTCATACAGGACAGTTCTTCACCCTCTAAACTGTACTGTTCCCTTAGGTTTTTGCAGCCCAAGTGCATTACCCTGCATTTCTTAGCATTAATTTTTAGCTGCCAATTCCAGATCATTCTTCAAGCTTTGTCAGGTCCTTTCCCATATTATCCACACCTTCAAGGGTGCCTACTCTATTGCAGATTTTGGTGTTATTTATTTTAAAAATTATAATCCGCTTAAGTCCTAAGCGGCTTACAAGTAAACATTCACAATTATCCACAAAGATTCAAACCTTAGACAGCCCTTCAGCAATATTGCTTACAGAAATGTTAATAAAAACAGGCCCAGGAACTGATCCTTGCAGCAAACCACTGGTAACATCCCTTTCCTCAAAGAGATCTCAATTGACCACTACCCTCTGTCGCCTTCCACTCAACCAGTTCTTAACCCAGCCCGTCATTTTGGGGCTCATGCTGAGGGCACTCAATTTATTAGACATCTGTGTAGAACAACATCACAGGTTTTGCTAAAATCTAAATATTCCATGTCTAGTGCTCTCCCTTGAACACAGTCCTCTGAAAATTGTTCAGGATTTATCACATCTCCATTTCTATTTGTATTTGTCTTCTGTGGTCCTCCCCCCAGCCCTTCAGCTATCAACACAGAACAGAAGAAAAGAGGTTTGCCTTATGTCTTCATAAATTACAAAAGATCACAAAGAGGAAAACAGGAAAAAAATATCTGGAAAAATTAAGAGAAGCTGATAGAGTAGTAAGGAAAACAAAGATACAACTGGAAGAAAAATAGCCAACATGGTAAAATGGGGGGACAAGACATTTTTTAGATATGTTAGTGATAGATGGAAGTGCAAAAGTGGAGTTGTGAGACTCAAAGGTGAAGGGGAGGAATTCGTAGAAGCTGATAAAGAGAAGGCTGAATTTCTTAACAAATAGTTCCTTACTTTTTCAGCTAAAGCAGCCTTTATTTCTCTTATTTTCCTTACAAAATAGTTTGTTGCCCTTACAATAGCTCCTTTCAGTTTTGCTCATTGCTTTCCTACTGGATGTAACCATCCAGACAACTCTTTGACGTAATCCTCCATCTGAATAAAGTTGTTGGGTTTTTTTAAGTCTAGAACCTTCATTTTTGAAGGAACCCTCTCGACACCTGTCTTATTATTTAACCACACCATCTGGCGATCACTGGATACTAGATGATCATCCACTACAACATCAGAAATACTCTCCCCATTTAACCACACCATCTGGCGATCACTGGATACTAGATGATCACCCACTACAACATCAGAAATACTCTCCCCATTCGTCACCTCTAAGTCCAGTATGACCCTATCCCACGTGGGTTCCATTACCAATTGCTGGAACAGATCTTCTTATAGAAAATCCAGGATCTCCCTACTTCTAGGAGACCCTGCAATAGGGATATCCCAATCAACATCTGGCATATTAAAATCACTTATTAGTAAAACTTCCCCTTTTACAGCTATATTTTGAATGTCTTCAATTAAATCTCTGTCCACTTCTTCTGTTTATCCAAGTTTATCCAAGTTTATTATACAATTTGATTAATCGCCTAATCTATATTCTAGGCGATATACAAAATAGTACAAATATATAAAAACATAGGTAAATTATTACATAGACAAAAAATATTTCAATATTACAAAAACAGACAATATAGAAACAATAGGAAAGTTCTTTAAAGGTTACAATCTGTATCAAGTTCAAGATATAAGGATAACAACATTAGGAGGGAAGACGAACATAAGGAGAACGAAGTATAAAATAAAGAGGGATAGTAGAATCATTTATTCACTAAAAGCATTATTAAAAACGAAACTTTTAAGCTTAGTCTTGAATTTGTCTAAGTTCTTTTCTTCTCTTATATAGAGAGGGAGATCATTCCAAGACGGGGGGCAGTCACTGAAAAAATAGTAAGACGTCTCGTATTGATGACTCTCAATGAGGGAATGGCCAATAGGAGGCCCGAAGTCTCTGAAGGAGGCCCGATATTACACCAATGTAGATACATTTTCCATTTCCTCTTTCCAGTGTCTCTTCCCTGCCCTGTAGGACCTACAATTGTGTGACTTTAATATGATCTTTAACATATAATGCCACTCCTCCTCCTTTTATTCCTACCCTGTCTTTCCTGAACAGATAGCCTGGTAAAGCTATATCTCAATCATGGTTCTCTGTGAACCACATCTCAGCTTCTAGATCCAAAACCTTATTTCCCATACTAAGGACATTAGTATATACTGCTTTACAGACATTGCCTCTTTTTCCCACATGTATTTACAGATTCACTTACCTCACAGCTGATCACCCAACCTCAATGATTCCAATTTAAAGCCGTCTTCAGTAGATTAGCCAGTCTGCATCTAAAGACACTTCTTCCCTTATTTATTTATTGGGATTTATTAACTGCCTTTTCATGAAGAGATTCACCCAAAGCAGTCTACAATACATTGAACGGTAATCAGGTTTAAGTATTTTCCCTATCTGTCCTGGCAGGTTCACAATCTAATTGTAGTACCTGGGGCAATGAAGGGTTAAGTGATTTGCCCAGAGTCATAGGGAGCAGACTGGGATTGAACTCACAACCATCAAATCCATTCCTATAAAAATAGAACAAAAAATAAAATTACTAGGAGTTACTATTGATAAAGATCTCACTTTCCACGATCACATCAGCTCAGTTGCTAAGATTTGCTTTTTCAAACTTCGTCTTATCCGCTCTCTAACTTCGATCCTAGAGACAGATGCGATCAAAATTCTAATTCATTCTATAGTTATTTCTCACCTCGATTATTGCAACTCTCTTTATAACGGACTTCCTCAAAAAGAAATTCGACGCTTACAACTAATTCAAAACACAGCAATAAAACTCATCTATAAAGCTGGTAAATTTGACCATGTTACCCCTCTTCTGAAGGAAGCACACTGGCTCCCCATTACACACCGTATCACTTATAAAACCATTCTGCTCACTTTTAAAATTAGACTTTCTCACCTGCCTTCATACCTAGACAAGCTCCTCATCCCACAACGCTCAGTACGTCTCCTAAGGTCAGCCGATCAGAAACTCTTGTCAATTCCTTCTATAAAAGATTTCTTCTACACTAGGAAAATAAACTTCGCAGTAGTAGCTCCCACCTTGTGGAATGCTCTGCCACAGCTACTCCGATCCGAAAATCAACTTGACAAATTTAAGATAAGCTTGAAGTTTAAGTTTCAAGTTTATTTGATTATTTGATTAAACGCCTATCAAAATACTAAGTGTTGTACAATAATAGTTAAAACATTGACAAAAGTACACAGAGACTAACATCTTAACATACTTCGTGGGGTGTTTTTTTTTTTGTTTTTTTTTAATTAATCTATAAGGACACAATAGGAAAAGAGACCTTCTTATTTAGCGATGCCTTTTCCTGTGTTTATATTTTCCTTTACATACATATATTTTTTTTCTTTTCTTTTTTCTTTCTCTCCTTACTTCCATTCTTCATCTTTTTCTTCTTTTTATATTTAACCAACCGCTTTTATAAAGCGATCCCACCCTATTTGTTTTACCCTCTTCCCTCTTTCTTCTTTTAACATGGAACTTCCCCCCATCCTTCCCATTTTCCCTCACTTTCAAGTCTGTCTAGTTAATGTCTTCAGTGTACACTTTGATTATTTTATATTTATTTAATTTTTCCTTTCAAATTTTTATTGTAAACCGGCCAGATACTTGTTGATGGTCGGTATATTAAAAGCCAATAAACTTGAAACTTGAAACTCAGTGGCTAAGCAGCAGCAGAATCTGTAAAGGTAGCTTTGAATGAAACTCCTCTCCCTCCCTCTTGTCTTTTCTTTTTTTGTTCTCTTTTCTTGCCTTTATTGTAGTTCACCCTTCTCCCTTTTGTCTCTCATTCGTCTGTTTTTGTCTTAGTAATTAGTTGGTTTTTTTTAAATATTATTGTATACTGCCTAGAATTTAAGATAGGTGATCAAATTTTTATTCAACTTGAAACTCAGCCACTCCTCCCCTCCTTTTTGAGAGTTGTCTATCATTTCTGCTCAGCAGCCCTTGGAAAATCATCCCATGGTCTACGAAACCAACACAATCTCAGCAACACCATCCCCACAGCCATGGTCTCCAGGATGCAAGCTTCTCTGTCTTGGCCTTGTCCCTCAACAAGGAAGATTGACAAGACCACCACCTGTGCACCTGTTTGCTTCACCTTCTCTCCCAGAGCCACAAGGTCACTTTTGATATATTCAGAGGGGTTCCTAACAGTGCTGTTTGTGCCAACATGGATGAGTAGCATCAGATACTAATTATTAGGCTTGATGAATCTTGGCTTGATGAATTTTTAGCACCAGGTAGACAACACACCTCCTGGGACATCATGGCTGGTCTGCAGATGGATACCTCTGTACCCCTCAAAAAGGAATCATCAACTACCATTACTTTTTGTCTCCTAGTGGTCACAGATCCAGCATCTTTGGGGATTTCGAGCTTTGATTCTTCCTCTCCCTGAGATGCTCTCACCTCCACCACTTCCAGGGCTGCATACTGATTCTTCAGTTCAAGAGCAGGTGGAGGCATGGTATTGATCCTGCAGGGTCCCATATTCCGAGTCCAGCTATCCTCCATCAGCACGGGCCTCTTCTCCACTACTGGAAATTTATGATGCCTCATGAAGCATTTTAACGATGCACCTCTCATTCTCACAAATGCTTCTCAGTCTTGCTACCTCCTCTCTCTGATCCTTCACTTCCTTCATGATGGATTGAAGCTGAAGACATTTTACACATGGAACCAGCCCCTCTCCTTGGATAACATTTTCCGTCTGCACCTAGCTAAGGGGGGATAGTTATTAAAGTGCATTAGATCCCTTATCATGTATTTAAAGGCAATTTACACATTAATGCACATTAAGCTGTCACATGTTACAAAATAATGAGATGCAAAGCATGCAAAACAGCTCATTGCTACGTAAATCAAACACAGCTTGCAGTGAATCCACCTATGATCTGCCCAAACTCCTTCTCTGAATAGGCTTGCACCATTCATATTTTTAGGAGAAAAGTTTGTAAAATAGCTTTCCAAGGTTAGGTTCATATCAGATATTCAGTGTTTGTGAAAGGGACCAACAGTATCTTAAGAAGGATTATATTAGTTTTGTATTGAACTTCTGGCTTTAATTAATTTCTCTCCAGAATTATGAACTAGGCAATATGGGCTTGATTTTATAACAGGATACTCATGTGAGAAATCCAAAAAGGCACCACAGGCAACAGATGAGAGTTTGGATTTTACTCTTACCTGTTTCAGTAGTAACTCAAGGTGAGTTACATTCACATACACAAAGTATTTCTCTGTACCTGAAGGGGCTCACAATCTAATTTTTTGTACCAACCAAAGTGCCTTAAAAAAATAGGCTCCCAGAACCAGGCCCAATGGCGCACAAATTTCAGTGCGCACAATTACACCTGCTCCAAGGCAAATATCAATATGAATGCATGTACATTGCAACTGCATCCAAACCTGACCATGAAAGACCAGGTGGACTCCTTGATCAGAAAAATCTTTTATACCCTCTGGAAACTTCGGTCCATCAGAGCTTACTTCGATGCCTCATCATTTCGAATTCTAGTACAATCCCTTATTCTGAGTCAACTCGATTATTGTAACATCGCCTACTTGGCACTCCCCCAGAAATACATGCGGCGATTGCAACTGGTTCAAAATACAGCGGTTAGACTACTTTGTGGATTGAAGAAATTTGATCATGTGACACCTTCCTATCTACTTTTACACTGGCTACTGATGGAGGCACGTGTGAAATTCAAGTTTGGTTGTTTTTGCTTCAAGGTACTTTATGGCTTAGCCCCTAAATACAATAACAGACCTTTTCTCTTTCTCAACCAACAGACACAAGCAAAGCTCACACCTGAACTTCGTTTCTCCACTGGTTAGAGGTTGTAAATTTAAAAGTCATCATCAACATCTTCTCGCACATCAAGCAGCATTATGGGGTAAAGACCTTGAACAATTGCTTCTGCCTACTACCTATGGAGAATTCAGGAAACGTCTGAAAACACATCTCCTGAAATACTTAGGAAACAACCTATTCAATCTTAGTCCTTAGCAATCGAGCGCAAGAACCACCTGTCGCTAAATCTATACTTTGTTTGTTAATTCAATCTGTAACTTTGTTTATTCACTCAATCTGTAACATTTCTAATCATTGCAAACCACATAGAACTTCACGGTCCTGCGGTATATAAACTGTTATTATTATTATTATTATGCTCCTGGGAATTCCTGCACATGGTACTTGCTGGTACCCATACTTATTTGTATATAAACAACTGAATTATTTTTAGAGACAGCCTTTTCTATACATAAAACAAGTCTTTAGATAAGGAAAAAATTATAAATTTACCCTTTACACAATTTCATCATAAGGGCATCCCAAGTGTTTAATGTCAGCATTCTACCCCTTGCCATTAAGTGCAACCCCTCAACCCACCCCCCTCCACACACACACATATACATATATATCCTTGTGCTATATTTACGGGATGAACAGCTGTAGCTATGTTCAGTTTCCAAGTCGAAGTAGTATTTAAGCAATCAGGACTATATGGACAAAAGCACCTGTTGTTTTGCTCTTGTAATGACTTTGGGCCTCTCTTTTTCCCTAGCAAATCGTCTCACCCACAATTACTGGACGCTAAAGAAGGCAGTAATTTAGGAGAAAAGGCTAATAAATAAAAGCACTCTTAAAAAAGACATAATGCATTTGGTACAGCACATACTTTTTAGATCAAAGATGCCTTTGAAGTGACCAAAAAACCCCTCTAATCCATAAACTGCCCAAGCACTTCCTTTCTGCTCTGCTTGTTGTCAAATAAAATGCAAGTTAAGGAAATTATCTTTATCTGAAACTGGCTAGAAGAAGCTGTCACTTAATGGCAGCCTTGTCACAAATGACAATCGAGAAGATTGTTAGGCGGGTGAGGCCTAATGACTGAAGGAATAAGCTCTGCTGTCTGCTCTAATCTGGTCATGCAGCCCTGTACACAATTCCAGTCAGTTTTGCAGCGTGAAACAGCGAAGTCTTTGTCAGCGCTAACAGGAGCAGGGAAGGTTTCTCCTTCATAAATATGCATTAGCAATTCTCAGGGTCTATGGAGGCAAACCCTTCTGAAGAATAATATACAAAAACAAAAACACACACTCGCACACATAAGACCTGCTACTGAACAGAAGATGCTAAAATACTGGTAACTAATGTCAGCTCACGCTTTGGAAACTGAGCCAGAGGAAGCTTTTCTCAACAAAGAGCCCTTCCAAAACACCTTTTATATCTTAATGACCCAGACTGCAAGGTGCGATTAACCTGCTTCTAGCTTCCAATCAGTGATAGGCAACGCAGTCTTTTCTAAGTATGATAAGACTTCCAAGTCTCAGAATGGAGCTTAGAGTGACTGCTTGGGTGTTGACATTATCTGTTGTTAGTTAAAGAAACAGGAATAAGAAAAAGACTACCCCTTTGCAAAAAAGTACTAGATGTATTTTCTGTATCTGTACAGCGCTATATACTCCTGTCAAGTAATAATAAGTTGTAATAGAATGTTACACAGCCTAATAATTGGTTTCAAATTTCTGGTGCCCTTCCATTAAGAACCATGGGGCTTGAAAAGAAAGATGTTTAGTTCCCTAGATGTCAGAATTTTGAAGGTTCCTAGTGTAATTGTGACACTCAATACCCCACACCTGTAGGAAAATGATGTACTACTGCTATTTAGTACTAACAGATATATGCAGTGCTGTACAAAATACATGTACGAGATAGACCCTGCCCCACAGAGCTTTATAATCTAGTCAACACTTACATGACAACCAAGAATGTCTAGAAGAATTCTACAGATGTAATTGAGACATAAAAACAACCTCTGAAAGGTGGCTTTTTTGTCTGGATTTCAATATGGCCTGACAGGGAACACAACACTACCAGCTGAGACGTCTGTTCCAGACAAATGGCCCAGACAGGCTGAAAATGAAAGCGTCCATATTTGAAGGCTTCTGGCCGCTTAAATTGTCTATGTGTGACTATCCGCTGATAGAAATAGAGAAACAGGAAAATAAAGGCAGATAAAGACCATATAGCCTATTCAGTCTGCTCATTCATGTCATCTACTCTCCCTTTCACTCCCTTAGAGATTCTATGTACCCCAAACTTTCTTAAATTCAGATACAGACCACCACCTCCATCACTGCATATACTAAAGGTGTGATGTGAAAGATAAGACAAGAACCAAGAAACAACAGGGCCCTGAAATTCAATTAACGACAGTGTTATCAAGGGGAAGGCGGTGGTCTACAGCAGGGTCTCTCAACGCATGGTACGCCCACTCAGCCGTCTGTCCAATCCCTGCCCTGCCACATCCTTTAATTACAACCCTACTGGTACCGCAAGTACAGGAAGGGAAGGACCAGGCTGGCCCACAAGCCTTCCCCCTCCCCCAATGTCAATTCTGACATCGAAGAGAAGGTCCAGGCTAGCCAATGCCATATGATGAAGCTACTATGTAACAGATTTAAAACGAACCAGAGACAATTTTTCTTTACTCAACGTATAATTAAACTCTGGAATTTGTTGCTCGAAAATGTGAAATCAGTGAACACAGTAGGGTTTAAAAAACATTTGGATAATTTCCTAAAACAGTCCATAGGCCATTATTGAGATGACTTGAGGAAATCTACTGCTTATTCCTAGGATGGGAAGCATAAAATTTGTTTTACTCCTTGGGTTCTTGCCAGGTACCTGTGACCTGGGTTGGTCACTGCTGGAAACAGGATACTGGGCTTGATGGACAGTCTGTCTGTCCCAGTATGGTAATTCTTATTTTCTTATGATATGATCCTAGCACCTCCTCACTTACAATCTCATATAACTACTCCCATCACTTCAACTCTCCCTTGGACTGATCATTTCTTAATTCAATTTCAACTCTCTTATCCCCCTGAAAAAACTACAAAACTCCAATTAAAAACTATGCCGAAAGACTTTAGCAAGCTTAATCAATCTTCTATTAACACTCATTTGATACTTAATTTTGAAACCTTTGCAAATCAGAAACTAACAGAACAAACATTTAAATGGGAAACAGCACTACAGTCTTTTCTTGACGATGTCTCTCCAAAAATTCCCTACTCAACCTTTCTTAGGAGTATATCACAACCGTGTTAGGGCAAGTTTCAAGTTTCAAGTTTATTAGGATTTTATATACCGCCTATCAAGGTTATCTAAGCGGTTTTTACAGTCAGGTACTCAAGCATTTTCCCTATCTGTCCCGGTGGGCTCACAATCTATCTAACGTACCTGCCCAGATCTATACCTAACGTAGGGCCCAGATCTCTACCTTTTCAGATGCCAACTTTGCAAGTCTAGAACTTTGCTGGGTGAGGGACCTTTTCTTTGCAACTTATAATGGTAGACAGTGGAGGGGGTCTCTATACTGCTACATAAAAGATGAAGTTTGCCCTTCACCAGACATACCAGGTCCTTGAGGGGAGATATGTTGCCGTTGTGGGTGTCCTACAGGAAATTATTTATTTATTGGGATTTATTAACCACCTTTATGGAGAGACTCACCCAAGGCGGTGTACAGCAGGTATAATTCAACATAAAGCACCTGATTCTCTAACTGTGTGTCCCAATTTTAGGCAGTGGTGGTAGGCATCCTACCACTGTCTGGCAGCCAATTGGGATGAACACTTTCTAAAAATAATTCAGGCAAGGAAGGATGCCTATATTGTAGGCATCTGTTGTGGGTCTACGGAGACGTGTAGGGTTGTTTGCAGATGCCTAAGGTGTGGCATAGGCGTGGTTTCCCTCGGAAGTAGCCTTGGGTGTCTGTAAGCATCCCTACACGTCTCCGTAGGCATGAGGCAGATGCCTTAAATGTAAGCTTGTAAAATGCTGACCTACATTTAAGGCATCTGTCAGGAAAACTAGCCACAATTCTCCAAAGGAAGTCAATGTGTGATTGACACGCAATCAGCAGCTGCTTCTTAGGTGGCCGCTGAGATCAGCAACCTACATTGAGCTGGCATTAGTTCTAGCCACATAGCACAGGTTTAGCGCGCTAAAATGCTGCATGCGCTAAAAACGCTATTACAGCTTAGTAAAAGGAGCCCTAAGTAGATGATGGCAGATAAAGACCCGAATTGTCCATTCAACGGACCATTCAACTGACCCAACATGGGCCGTGTTTCGGCAAACAAGCCGCAATGTGCCTTTGGTTTGTTTCTTCTTATCGTCTATTCAAGATTTGAATAACTAGTTCCACATTTGCATATGCGATCAATACTTCTTATTGGACCCTTAAGGAAGAATTGTTGGCCAAAACACGGCCCATATCGGGTCCGTTGAATGCCAATGTAATCAATGTGGATCAATTTTTAACATTGAAGATTTTTGCAAGAAATAAAAGTAAAGTCAGGAACATTGTAGTTTCCACAGTGCGTTTGTGTTTGTATAACCAATCACCCTACGTATTAAAGGCTTGGGTGAAAAGCTAGGCTTTCAACTGCTTCCTGAAGTAGAGGTAGTCTGAAGTTAGACGTAGCCTGTCTGGGAGTAAATTCTAGAGCGTGGGGGACTACTCCTGAGAAGGCTCGCTGGTGGGTATTAAGCTCCCAATGTCTATTCCCATAAATTTTTCTCACAGATAGTTGCTGGCTTAACAGTGCTTGGAGGGGATTTTAATATCACCAGCGATCTCTAGCTGGATTGTAAACTCTTAAATATCCAATCTAAAGACCAACTTTCTGGTCTCTGACATGCAGGTGGTATATTTATGGCATCTATTCCACCCAGATCAAGGAGGACTATACTTTTTACTCTCACCCACAAGGTCAAGCCCATCTGAACTATATGCTGGGCTCCTGTTCATTAGTAGGTCAGCTTGAGAATTCCTATATTGGGATGGCAGAGATTTCTGACCATTTTCCAGTGGGGGTGATGATTCAGTAAGGAATTTCCAAAAAAGCGCCAAGATGGAGTATGAACCCATCATTATACTTGAATTAAGAGTTTTGGGTATTTCTCCACCAAGCCTGGCTTGATTACTTATCTGAAAATAGGGTAGAAGATGTAAAGCCACAAATATACTGGGAAGCAGTCAAAGCAGTGATCAGGGGGAAGATTACCGCCTTCACTGCAACCCTTAATAAAAACTGTGAAAAAGGAATAGTAGACTCGTCTGTTGAATGAAGGCAAGCTCGTATCTAATTTATCTGAACCCCTATGAATTACTGCAGATCCCAATACTTTGAACTAAAAAAGCAATTAAGGATGCTATTAGACCAAAAAGCCTTTCACAGTATTAAACTCTATAGATATCGACTCTACCGGTTGGATAATAAAACTGGGAAACTGCTGTCTTCCATGGTTAAACATTAGTTGGACAAATGCTACATTGGAAAGATAAGGGGGAAAGGGCTTTGTGCATACTTCAACGCAAAGTATCTAGGAGGAATTTGTCAAATTCTACAAATCCCTCTATGATACTGCTCTTTTACTGCAAAGACCTGTCAGCAGGTTTTTGATACCTTGCATCTCCCTACTGTCTCCCCAGAGCAATTGGAAAACTTAAACACCTCCTTTATAGGGAACAGAGGTGCATCAGGCTACTAAACATCTGAAACTGGCCAAGGCACCCGACCCAGATGGTCTAGGCACAGAGTTTTATAAAATATTACAATATTTAATCATAACCCACTTTCTCCAGATGTGTAATGACATTTGGCAAAATCAGGAAATGGGACAAAAAGAGATTGTTTTTACTTTGATAATATATTTTCCAGTAGATAGGTGTCATGCTGGACAAGCAGGCAATTTAATTTCCCCATTGCCACGAATTCTACAAAAGGAATCTACTACTACTACTACTTATCACTTCTATAGTGTTGAAAGGCATATGCAGCACTGATATTTAATAGACAGTCCCTGCTCAGAAGAGCTTACAATCTTATTCAGGATTTTTTTCCTTAGCCCTCCTGTTTCACTGAGAGCTTTACTGCCACTTACAGTTAGTTACAAAGCATGCAAGAGCTCCTCCGAAAGAAGGTGAAGTAAGGAAAATGGGAAAACTTCCCAAACACAAAACAGTTCTGCTCTAAAAGATAACAAATGAACAGGTGGAGAAAAACCAAACCCAACAAAAGCATCAAAAGAGCTCAGGCAGTACCCCTGTAAATGCCGAAAATAGACTATATACAGTTCTTCATGGCCCAAAGGGCTGACTGACATCCAAGATACATACTTGGAAAAGAAACAACAGAATGAGACAGTAGGCAGGCGAAGGAAGGGCAGGGCAGGGGTCCACAATGACACACCTGTCTACTAGAAAATATGTTACCAAGGTAAGTACATAATCTCTTTTTTCAGTGCAAAAGGTGTGTCATTCTGAATAAGTAGGATGTACAAAAGCAGTCCCAGAAATTTAGTTGAGTGAGCCAGCGCAAACAGATGGTCAGAGATTCTAAACTCATTGGTGACCTCTAGGTACCGAAGAAGTACTCTTCTCACATCCAATTTCTTCAAAAGCCTTTCCTGTTTCATAGAACCTGTACACTGGAAAACAGATAAGCGGACTTCTTGATTGACATAAAATGCCAAAACCACCTTCAGCAGAAAAAAAGGAACAGTGCATAGAGACACGTATGTCTCTGAGAATTTAAGGAAAGGCTCTCTACAAGAAAGAGCCTGGAGCTCTTCGACTCATCTCGCTGTGGTCACAGCTACCAGACAGACCACCTTTAATGTCAAATCCAGTAGGGACACCTCTTCCAGAAGCTTGAACTGAGCTTTGGTGAGACCTCACAGAACTACGTGGAGGTCCAACAAAGGTTTGATCAGTGGTTTGATTCTGAGAGCACCCTTCAGAAATTTGGCGATGTCTGGATGAGATGCCAGTGTAGGTCTGTGGTCCTGAGCTCTGAAACAAGAGAGCCCTGTGACTTGGATCCGAAGGATGCACCAATGCTGAAATGTCTTCCACGCTTTAGCATAGGTAGAGACTGTAGTCAACTTTTAGACATGAGAAGGTGGAATTGACCACCTCCGAATATCCTTTTCACTCTAGCACTTCGCGTTCAAGAGCCACATTGTAAGAGCATAGTGATCCAGATCCTCTATGCATATTGGATGCTGAGACAGGAAGTCTGGAAGCACTGGAAGCCAGAGACCGGGATCTGTACACAGACACGTCACATCTATGTACCACAGTCTGTGAGGCCAATCTGGAGCCACCAAAATAACCTTTCCTGATGACTTACAATCCTCTGAATGATCCAGCCTATCATGGGCCAAGGAGGGAAGATGTGCAAGAGGAGGCCCTGAGGCCACAGCTGGACTAGAGCATCTAGACCCTCGCTGAAGAACCTATCCACCTTCCTGTTCCTTGCCATTGCCATGAGGTAGAATTGAAGTCGACCCCAGCGCCGAACAATGGCTTGAAATGCTGTCGTGGACAGTGTCCACTCGCCCGGATCTAAGGTCTGTCTGCTTGGCTTTAGTTAAACTCTTTTCTCACTATGATTAGGGTGAGGTGATTTTAATAGTCTTTTCATTTGACAGAGGGCTTAATGTTGCTAACATTTGCCATCTGAAGACTGTTTGTTTTTAATGTAGGTGTTATTAATAGATTACAATGTGATAAGCCAGAAACATTTAAGGCTCCTTTTACTAAGCTGCGATAGCGTTTTTAGTGCGCGCTGCAGATTAGCCCGCGCTAACTCCCGCGCTATGCAGAAAAACTAACGCCAACTCAATGGAGGTTTCAGCGTCTAGCACGCAGCATTGTAGCGTGTGCTAAAACTGCTAGCACAGCTTAGTAAAAGGAGCCCTTAATATTCTGTTTTCAATACTGCTGGTTTCTGCTACTTCTTAGCAACTTGAACAGTAGGCTTGTTTTTAATTACAGCGCTTTGATGAATCACGACGTGATACGTTAATAATGTCCGTATATATGCTAACATTTTGGGTAACTGCAGCATAATGGTTATTTCAGTTTTAAACATTGGTTTTTACTTTTTATAGTTTTTCCCTGATTATGTAATCCACAACTGAAGCACTTCATAAGGTTTATTACAACAAGGTAGAAAATTGGTATATAATATTAAGTTCCCCTTTTTTCTCTTTACCTTTTCTTCCTTTCTTTTCTCTTTAGTAATTTTCTTTGTTCACTTCATATATTCTAAGGTTCTTAGCATTGTCCCCTTGTTTCAATCTTAGGGCAAGACAGTAGTGATTGAGCCATGAGGCACTAAATTTATATTTAGGTGTATTCTTATTAAAATTATTCACCATTATTACATATTGCAATAACAATGTACACATTTTTCAATTTTTGTTTATTTTCCATATGATCATTAGTGGTTTTGTTACATTCATAATGTTATTGTGAGTTTTCAAATGTGTATTCATTTGATTCTATTTGATTTCAATTATGGTTCAATTTATTTATTTTATTCGATTTCTATCCTGTCCTCCCAGTAGCTCAGAACGGCCTACAAGCAAACATTCACAGTGGTAGACATTTGGACAGTACAAAGACTATACAGTAGTTTAAGTACAAGGACTATACAGCAATTTAATTACAGGTTAGGAATGGAGAAGAGAGGGTAGAAGGAAGGAGGAATTTAAGGGGGCGAAGGGGTAGATTGCAGTTGTAATTTTAGTTGAAGAGGAGGATCTTTACTACTTTCTGGAAGGTCATCAATGCGTTCTGTAATCTGATTTGCAGGGGAAGTTGGTTCCAGAGTTGGGGGATAAAGTGGCTGTAGGAGCGTTTGCGGGCGGTTTCTGACAGCACAGACCTTCCTGGGGGGATGAATAGGCGTTTCTCCATTTCCGAGCGGAGGATGCGGGTGGGGGTGTACAGGGTTAGCTTGGATCCTATGTAGGCTGAGGTGATGGCATAGATTCTTTTATGCGCTATTACCAGGGCCTTGAATGCGCAGCGTTGGTTGATCGGAAGCCAGTGCTCTGTGCGAAGGGTTGGGGCGATGGGGTCATGGTAGTTGAGGCTGTGTAGGAGGCGGATTGCTGCATTTTGTACACGCTGGAGGCGCTTGAGATCTTTTTTGGCTACTCCATTAAATAGGGAGTTGCAGTAATCCATCCTGGAGAGAACATAGGCGTAGAGGAATTGGGCTAGGTCAGGTTTGGAGATGTAGGGTTTGATCCTTCTCAGTTGGCGGAGGTAGTAGAAGGAGGTGAAGACTACTCGAGATATGTGGGTGGACAGGGACAGGTGGCTGTCTAATGTTACTCCTAGGCTGCGTACCTGATCTGCTGCTGTTAGTAAGGTAGAGTCCCATGATAGTGTTGGGCATGTGTATTTGTTACTTTTTTTTTTCTGATCCTTAAAAGTTCAGTCTTGGAGGTGTTCAGCTGTAGTTTGTTGTTTGTCATCCAGGTTTTCACGTCAGAGAGGCAGAGTTGGAGGTTGGCGATTTGGGATGATCGGTTTTCGCTTAGTGGGTGGAGCAGCTGGATATCATCAGCGTAGGAGTGTATTTTAATTTTGTACTTCTGGGCTATATCGATGACAAGTCTGATGTAGAGGTTAAATAGGAGGGGGGATAGAAGGGCACCTTGGGGAATGCTTTATTTGATAGGCTTAGGGTTAGATTTGTGCGGCCCTAGTAGGACTGCTTGGGTTTTTTGGTGAAGGAAGGTGAACCACTGGAGGGCAGAGACCTTGATTCCAAGGTCATAGAGTCTGGATAAGAGGAGGTGGTGGTCGACAGTATCAAAGGCAGTGCTGAGGTCAAGTAGGACTAGTAGGACATCGCTGCCTTTGTCGAGAATCGACCAGCTGTCAATGATATCCAGGAGTATGAACTCTGTGCTGTGGCTTGTTCAGAAGCTAGATTGTGCGGAGAACAGGGCAGCTTGTTCTTCAATGAAAGGGTGTAATCGACAGAGTACTATTCACTCAAGAAGTTTGGAGACAAATGGGAGGTTGGAGACTAAGCGGTAGTTGCTGGGTTCGTTAGGGTCGAGGGTGGGTTTTTGTGAGTGGGTTTGATAATAGCCGACTTCCAGCTGAGAGGTACTGTCCTTGTGGAGAGGGAGCAGTTAATGATGGGGAGATTCTGCCATGGCGTCTTCTGTGGACAGTAGGAGGCCGGATGGACAGGGGGGTCGAGGATGGTGCTGGAGGGATTGAGTTCTCTCAGGGTTTCGAGAACCTCAGCATGGGTGGCCATGTGAAGTTGGGAGAGAGAGTGGCAGAGGATGGGGTACTTGGGTTACGCTGAGGGTATGCTGGTGGGGGGTTGGTTCTGGTGGTGGTGTCAAGATTATTGCGGATGGTTTGTACCTTGGACTAGAAGAAGTCCGAGAGAGTCTCACTATCAAGTTCTGTTGGGTTGTTGTGGCTTTTTCCTTGGGCATTGGCGAAGAGTTGGTTTGTAAGGGCGAACAGTTGTTTGGATCTAGCTGGGACTTTCTGTAGGATGTGAGAGTGGTATGCTTTCTTTGCTTCTAGGATGGCAGCTTTATAGGTGGCAGATGTGTTTTCCCAGTGAGCTTTGGTTTCTGAATTTGGATGTTTGATCCAGTTTCTTTCTGCTTACCTCAATGATCTTTTTATGGATTGGAGGTCGCTGGTGTACCAGGGAGCAGGTGTTTTGTTAGTGGTTATTCGTGTTGTTTTTGTCTGAGCAAGGCTGTTACAGAGGGATTGGATGTTGGGAGTGCCAGGTGGAGGCTGCTATGTCGGAGTGGGGATGTTGGATGCAGGTTTGGTTTAGATTGCGAATGCCTGCAGCCATGACTGTAGGGATGACTAAGTTAGGGAGTTGATGTTGGGTGGGTGGGATAGGGCCTTTCCGTGGGGCTGGGGTAGCTTTGGATGGAAGTTGGCTCAATTAGGTGGTGGTCTGACCATGGGACAGGTGTAGTGATGCAGATTGTTTGTTGAGGCTCTGCAGTCGGGTCTCTAAGGGTGAAGATTAAGTCTAAAATGTTGCCTGCTGAGTGAGTAGGGGTGGTTACAGCTTGGTGGAATCCCAGGTTGGTGAGGGAGGAGAGGAAGATGTCACTCTGTCCTGAGGTGTTGGGGTAGTCTAGGAAATTGATGGTCACGTGTTTGTGGAGATGGATAGTTCGGTGATGAATTTGAGGAGAGACTCTAGGGCTTCTGCTGGGGAGTTGGTGGCTCTGTAAAGTAGGATGAGGGTGATTTTGTGTTTGTGGCCCATGGTGAAGGCTAGAGCCTCTAAGGTGGGAATGCTGATAGAGCTTATCAGTTTTGTAAAGTAGAGGTCTTGACTATGGTGGCCACTCCACCTCCTTTCCCAGTGGTGCATGAGCAGGCTAAGGCCTGGTAGCCTGGTGTACACAATATACCTAGTGCAATCCCATCGTTGTCTTGGAGCTAGGTTTCAGTGACCATGAGGGCGTCCCAAGTGTTGTCACAGATGAGGTCATGGAGGAGGAAGGTCTTGTTGTTAATCTTGCATTGATGAGTGCAAATTTGAGAGTATTGGTGGTGGGGGCTCGTGGGGAGGGTAGGATGGGGATAAGGTTGGCAGAGTTCCTAGTATGGTTGTTTTTGTGTTGGGAGGCGAGGTCACCATGTCTGCCTTGGCCTGTAATGATGGGGATGGTGAGGTATAGTGTTGTGAGGAGGGTTGGGAATGTAATGGGAAGGGGGTGGCCTGGAATGTTGGAGGCATGTTATGTGTAGTAGTGGTGTGTGAGGATAGAGATTGTGTTGTTCTTTGGGAGGAAGATTTTTGGTTGGCTTTTTGGTTTGCATTAGTAGCCTTTTAGCCGAGCTGCTAGGGGAGCAGTGGAGTTGCCCTGCAGAAGAAGTCTTTGAAAAGGCAGCGCCACAAGGCACTTGGGAGGGGGGGGGCGGAGCTGGTCTCCCATGCCTGGCCAACTCTTTCCCTTACGGCGGCTGGAGCCAAGGTGAGGAGTTGGGGCTGCCCCCGATAGCAGTGGAGCTGCCCTGCCGAAGGAAGCCTTTTTTTTTTTAAAGAAGAAGCGGTGCAGCAAGGGCTGTTGGGGGCACAGTTGGTCTCCAACACCTGGCCAACTCCTTCCCTTGCGGCGGCTGGAGCTGAAGTGAATTGTTGGGGCAGTTCCCGATAGCAATGGAGTTGCCCTGCTGAAGGAGGCTGGTTTTTTTTACACAATTATAATGTTACCAGCCAGCGGTGGATGTGCCCTCAAGAAATGCATATTTAACAATATTGTGGAGAAAAAGCCTCAAGCTTTATAACTGAAAATGGCAACCCACATGGACTACCGCTGGCTGGCTAATTGTGTAAGAAGATAAAATGGTTAGCAATAAGTTATTTCTTGTGTGGTATATATGTTTTGTAAAGTTTACATACATGATTCATGATTACATATATTTTTTTCAGTCTGTTTATGTTTGATTGATGAGCTGATATGTAGTTATATTGATGAAGTATTCATAATTTGGTTATTTGTATTGTTCTCACTCGTCCATTTTTGTATAGGCTTATATGTTTTTGGTATATACTTTAACATAGTTTTACAATATGTTCAGATCATAAGAACATAAGAACATAAGCAGTGCCTCCGCCGGGTCAGACCATAGGTCCATCCTGCCCAGCAGTCCGCTCCCGCGGCGGCCCAAACAGGCCACGACCTGTCTGAATCACCAGAAGGGGCGGCTCCCTTGCCACCTTGGTTTCTCATTGAAGTCCTATCTTCCCATCGTAGTCCTAACCCTCCGGTCTTGCACATGCACGACCTGTTGGGTTTCTATACTTATTACCTGGTTAGCTTTCTATACCTGTGTTACATCCCAGCACCTCTCTCAGTATCCCACGATCCCTTTATCCCTCAGGAATCCGTCCAATCCCTGTTTGAATCCCTGTACCGTACTCTGCCTGATCACTTCCTCCGGTAGCGCATTCCAAGTGTCCACGACCCTTTGGGTGAAAAAAAACTTCCTTGCATTTGTTTTTAACCTATCTCCCTTCAGTTTCTCCGAATGCCCCCTCGTACTTGTTGTCCCCTTCAGTCTGAAGAATCTGTCCCTATCCACCCTCTCTATGCCCCTCATGATCTTGAAGGTCTCTATCATATCTCCCCTGAGCCTCCTTTTTTCCAGAGAGAAGAGCCCCAGCCTATCCAACCTCTCGGCGTATGGGCAGTGTTCCAGCCCTTTTACCAGTTTCGTTGCTCTCCTTTGGACTCTCTCAAGTACCACCATGTCCTTCTTGAGGTGTGGCGACCAATACTGAACGCAGTATTCCAGATGTGGACACACCATCGCTCGATACAATGGCATGATGACTTCCCGCGTCCTGGTTGTTATGCCCCTCTTTATGATGCCCAGCATCCTGTTGGCTTTTTTCGAGGCTGCTGCGCACTGTGCAGATGGCTTCAGTGATGCATCCACCAGCACACCCAAGTCTCTCTCAAGTCTGCTGTCTCCCAACAATGCCCCCCCAATTTGTAGTTGAACAACGGGTTCTTTTTCCTTATATGCATGACCTTGCATTTTTCCACGTTAAAGCGCATTTGCCATTTGTTTGCCCAGTCTTCCAGCTTGTCCAGGTCCCTTTGCAGGTCCTCACACTCCTCCCTGGACCTAACTCTACCGCACAGTTTGGTATCGTCTGCAAATTTTATAACCTCACACTTTGCCTCCTTTTCCAGGTCATTGATAAATATGTTGAAGAGTAACGGCCCCAGCACCGATCCCTGTGGCACACCGCTCGTGACTCCCCGCCAGTCAGAATATTGGCCCTTCACTCCGACCCTCTGCAGTCTACCCGACAACCAGTGCTTGATCCATCTGTGCACATCCCCTCCCACCCCATGGTTCCACAGCTTCCTAAGCAGCCTTTCATGTGGCACCTTGTCGAAAGCCTTTTGAAAATCGAGGTAAATGATGTCTATGGGTTCCCCATTGTCCACCCGACTGCTTATTCCCTCAAAGAAGTACAGAAGGTTCGTTAGGCACGACCTTCCCTTACAGAATCCGAGCTGGCTTGTTCTCAGTAGGCCATTCCTCTCGATGTGCTCGCAAATGCTGTCCTTGATCATAGCTTCCACCATCTTCCCTATAATTGAAGTCAGGCTCACCGGCCTGTAGTTCCCGGGGTCACCCCTCGATCCCTTCTTGAAGATAGGTGTGACATTCGCCAATTTCCAGTCCTCTGGTACCTCACCAGTTTTCAAGGATAGGTTGCAAACATGCTGGATTGTGCCCGCTATTTCTTGTCTTAGTTCCTTCAGAACCCTTGGGTGGATCCCGTCCGGGCCCGGTGATTTACCGCATTTTAACCTGTCTATCTGTTTGAGGACATCCTCCTTACTTACCTCTATGTGCTCCAATTTTTCGGCCTGTTCCCCACTCATGAGCTCCTCTGAGTCCGGTATATTAGATGTGTCTTCGCTCGTGAAAACCGACGAGAAGAACGTGTTCAACCTCTCAGCTACCTCTTTATCCTCCTTAATCACTCCCTTCCTATCCCCATCGTCCAACGGCTCCACCTCCTCTCTCGCTGGTCGCTTCCCCTTTACGTAACTGAAGAATGCCTTGAAGTTTTTCGCCTCCCTGGCCAGCCCCTCTTCGTATTCCCCTTTCGTTTTTCTAACCTCTTGGTGGCATTCCTTTTGGCATTTCCTGTGCGCCTGGTGATTTTCCTCCGTTGGGTCCTTTTTCCATCTCCGGAAGGATACTTTTTTGTCATTTATTGCCCTCTTTACTTCAGTTGACATCCAAACTGGGTCCTTTGATCGCTTGTTCTTGCAGCCTTTCCTGAAACTGGGGACGTACATTCTTTGTGCTTCCTGCAGGGTGTCCCTGAATAGGGTCCAGGCGCTTCCCACAGTCTCCATCCTAAAGATGTTTCTGAGCTTCCTCCCCACCATTTCCCTCATAGCAACATAGTTCCCTTTCTTGAAGTTGAGCGCAGTTGTTGCGGTCCTCCTTACTATGTGTCCCCCTTTCTAATGTGAATCTGATCGCGTTGTGATCACTGTTGCCTAGTGGTCCTCCCACTTCTACCCCTCTTGCAGGCCCCCCTAATCCGTTTAGGATGAGGTCAAGAGTAGCACCCCCTCGCGTCGGTTCTTTGACTAGTTGCTCCATGAAGCAGTCCCTCACAGCTTCTACAAATCCTGTTTCCCTAGTGCAGTTGGAGTGACCCATACTCCAGTCTATTCCCGGGTAGTTGAAGTCCCCCATCACTGTTACACTTCCAGTCCTGCATTCCTGTCTTAATTCCGCTTCCAAGTCATGTCCAACTCCTTCTGGCGTACCAGGTGGGCGATAGTACAGCCCCAGTTTTATGCCTGCACCCTTGTTTCCCGGCAATTTGACCCATAGCGATTCCAGCCCCTCTGCCTTCGTTGCCATATCCATCCCGACCGAGTGGATAGAGTCCTTTATATATAGTGCTATGCCTCCCCCCTTCTTGTGGGTCCTGTCCCTCCTGTAGAGCTTGTACCCCGGCAGCGCCACATCCCATTGATTTTCCTCTGTCCACCAGGTTTCTGCAATTCCAATTATATCTAGGTCCTCCCCCTTGGCCACGACTTCTAATCTAATCTAATCTAATCTAATCTAAATCTTGGGTTTATATACCGCATCATCTCCGCAGATGGAGCTCGACACGGTTTACATGGTTAGGGAAGGAACGGAACTCCAGTGGAATTATATCTAATTCACCCATCTTGGCCATGAGGCTTCTTGCATTTGCGTATAAGCACCGCAGGTCCCGTAGGTCCCGTCGTTTTTCCTCCACCTCTGCATTTACCTGGGCCGCCTGCCCTTGGATTTCGGGCAGTTCTCCCGTTCCCTGTGCTTCTGCTTTGCCCTCAGCCTTTACCCTCTTAGCTTTCAGCTTCCCCACATTCCCGCCACCCCACTTCCCCGCTTTTCCTCTGGGTTTTCTAGCCCTACCGGCCCCCTCCTGGGCTATCATCCCTTGAGCCTCTGTTTGATCCCCCTCGCCTTGTGGTACCTTTATATTGCCCTCAGCTTTCGCCCTCGTGCCACCCAGTCCCCCTGTGTCTCCATGCCCCTTAGTCTTCTCCCAGCAAGCTCCCTTTACCTGATGTTTCCCTCGCTGTCTGATCATAAGATCCTCCGGTCCCTCTGCTTCCTCCCTGCAGTCAGCCCGTTCAGCATCTGTTCTGGATACTGTTGTCCGAAGCGTCAACATCAGATCAGCTGTCGGCTTTCCCCCTCTCCTCAGTTTAAAGCCCTCTCGATCTCCTTCCTCACATTGGCTGCCAGTAGTCTAGTTCTCGCTGTGCTCAGGTGCAGGCCGTCCCGCCGGTAGAGCTTGCTCTTTCCCCAGAAGGACGTCCAGTTCCTCACAAAGTGGAAGCCCTCCTCCTGGCACCATCTCCTCAACCATGCATTCACAGCCTGGAGGTCTGCCTGCCTCTTTGCATCTGCTCTCGGTACAGGCAGGATCTCCGAGAATGCTATCCTCCGTGTGCTCCGCTTCAGCTTTCGTCCCAGGACCCTGAACTGGTCAGTCAGTGTGGCCATGCTGAAGTTCCTCCGGCTCACATCATTCGTTCCGACGTGGATTATTACCGCAGTCTCCTCTGTCTCTGCTCCGTCCAGGATCCTCTCGATCCTATCAGTGATGTCTCGTGTCTTGGCCCCTGGGAGACAAGTCACTAGCCGGTCCTCCCTTCCTCCAGCTACATGACTGTCTACCTCTCTCAAGATCGAGTCTCCCACCACAATAGCAGACTTCCCTTTCCTCAGCAACCTACTCTGCCTCAGGTCCGTGTCCTTGGTGTAGTGCGGTGTCTCTCCCTCGGGGTCCCGGTGAGTCGCGGTCTCCTCCTCTTGCGTGGTTCCTCCGCTAGGTCCTTCCCCGGTGTCGCCTTGTGGATCCTGGGTCTCATCTGCCGACATCCGTCTGTGCAGCTGCTGGTCCCGTTCTTCCACCTTCCTATAGGCCTCCTCGATGAATCTCTCGAGGTCTCTCACCTGGTCCACAATGGGGCCTGCTCCGTCTGTGTTCTGGGTTGACCAGCTCGTCTCCTCTGTGGTGCGCAGTCCCTCCAGTCCCTCCAGTTCCTGGACCCTGACCCTCAATCTGCCGACCTCCATCCTCAGGCTTTCCAGTTCCTGACACCGACTGCATATGTACTCCCGCCTTCCCAAGAGGAGGTAGTCGTACATATTGCACTCTGTGCAGTATACCGGAAAGTACCTCTGGGATCCTGGGTCCTCCATCGCTCTCGTAAATTGCTGGTGTGCTCCTGCTGATTGGAGCCTGTTATTTTGTTAGCTTCAGAATCCAACTGTCGTCACTGCAGGCGCTTCACAAAGGCGCGCCGAACGGCTGAGCACCGTTGGCGCTGTGCTCTTTTAAATGTTCCCTTTCGGTCAGGGAGGGGGGTGGAGCAGGGCTCCCACGCTGCCTCTCTTCGGGAACAATCTGGATATGCTGTCTCCCGCTGGTGACCTGAAAGGGGGCCCGGCTGGCTGCTGTGCTCTTTTAGATGTTCCCTTTCGGTCAGGGAGAGGGGCGGAGCAGGGCTCCCACGCTGCCTCTCTTCGGGAACAATCTGGATATGCTGTCTCCCGCTGGTCATTATACATGCTTTAATTGATATATGTAAGAATTATATTATATGCTTTTTTAAATATTTACTTTCACCATCTTTATTTTTTTGCTATTTTGCTCGTTTACATATTTATGATTTTATAACATAAGACTCCTGATGCAGGCCATTGGGCCGAAACACGTATATGTCAAGTCTCACATTTGAAGAATAAAGATTTTAAACACCTTGTGGTCACCTTCACTGTTTTCTTTGTGTTGTATAACTTGATGTCTGACATGGCAAGCTGGATTAACACTCAAATGAAACTGTACCCTGGGGAAATGACACTACCTAGCCTTGTGGCAGAGATACAAAAAGTTGTAGTGTCCCACAGTCCCTTTCACTGTAACATATTTGATATGCCTCCCATCCCTGGCCAATGCAGAGAAGGGAGGAGAGGGGTTAAGTGTATTTTTGTTCTGTGTTTTTGGTTAACAGTTAAAACACAGGAATCGGCGGTACATCCCTGATACCTGCTCTTGTGATATCTTTGTTACATGCCTGCTTTTCAGACATATTTTCTATTTTGTTATATGAGCTTGTTGTAACTATATAATTCTTGATCAATAAAGTACAATTACTTACCGTAATTGGTGTTATCCAGGGACAGCAGGCAGATATTCTCACATGTGGGCGACGTCATCCACGGAGCCTGGTATGGACAGTAACAAAAGTGTACTCTCACTTTAACTTCTTAAGAAGCATCAAGATTGCCCACACTGCACACATGCAAGTGCCTTCGCGCCCGATAATTACGGTAAGTTAACTGTATTTTATCTTTGGACAAACAGGCAGCATGGTCTCACATGTAGGACTCCCTAGCTTACTGAACAGGATGGTGAGAGAGTTGCTTGGTCAAAGTGACCATCTCATCTGAAATAGAATTTTAGACAGTAGTGAGATGTAAATGTGTGAATTGAGGACCAAGTAGCTGCTTTGCAAATATCTTCAATGGGAATGGAGTGCAAAAAAGCCACTGATGCTGCCATAGCTCGGACTCTGTGCTGTAACACGACCCTCGAGCTGCAGCCCAGCTTGAGCATAGCACAAGGAAATGCAGCTCGCTAACCATATGGAAATAGTTTGTTTGGTTAAAGGTAGACTCAACCTTTTAGGATCAAAAGCAATGAACAGTTGAAGCAAAGACCTGTGTGGCTTAGTTCTCTGTATGTAGTAAGCCAAGGTACGCTTACTGTCCAATGTATGAAGAACAGTTTCTCCAGGGTGAGAATGAGGCTTTGGAAAGAACACAGGTAGCATAATGGATTTATTTAGGTGAAATTCTGTGACAACTTTCAGATGGAATTTAGGATGAGTCCTAAGAACCACTTTATTGTGATGAAATACTTTAAACGGTGGATCACATACCAATGCCTGCAGTTCACGCACTCAATGAGCAGAAGTGACAGAGATCAAGAAGACCACTTTCCAAGTGAGAAATTTAAGATGAGTAGATGTGGAGGTTTCGAGTTCAAGAGTCCTTTCATAAACCAAGAAACAAGTAGATGAGTAGCTACAGGTTTATTGTTGAACACCGAGGAGACCTCCAACCGAAGTGGTCTTAAGTTCAGAGTTGGATAAATAGAGAAGGTAGTCCAATACTGACAATATAGATGTAGAGGAATCCAAGTGATGGAGATTATACCATGCAGTGAAGCGTGTCCATTTGAGTTGGTAGCATTACTGGTTTTCTGGAAGCAACTATAATGCCTTATACTAAGTCCGAAAGATTAAAATCTGCTGAATTCAGGTCGAGAATTTCAGTCCAGAGAAATTTGGTTGAACATTAACAATGATAATGTACTGTGCTCATATGATTGTATGATATTAAATTGTAGTAACAGATTCTGTTATATTACTATTAGTTTTACTTTTATTTCTATAGTTAGCCCAGAAGAGAGCTGTTTTGTCCTGTTTACTGCTTTCAATATTTCAATAAAGTGGGCCAGCTTCACCAGATGCTCAAGGATGATGATCCTATTCCAAGCTTTAATCAATGAGACAATCAGCTCTTACTTCACTGTTGGCTGTTTTGGTGTTATTTTGTTTTTTTCCAGTGACAGCTTGTGCCACAGGTTCTCAATTAGATTGAGATCTAGTGACTGAGCAGGCCAATCAACAGTTTTTGCTCCATGACATGATGCATTATCATCTTGAAAGAAGTAATCATCAGGAAACAAGTTTTCTGCTGAAAGCAACATGCGTTTCTGCAGGATTTCAATATACTTCACTGCATTCATCAAGCCCTCTACAATGTAAAGCTGACCAATACCACTTGCCGCCATACTTCCCCATACCATGACCTTTGTAGGATGCTTAACCGACAGGTTAAGGCATTCAGGCTTGAATTCTTCTCCTGGATATCTGCATACATATATTCTGCACTGATCACTCAAGGTGCAGAAAGTACTCTTATCACTAAATAACACCTTCTCCCACATTTCCTTTGTCCACTTGCTGTATTGCACAGCCCATGCCACTCTCTTTCCTAGCTGCATAGCCAGTAGTGGTTTTTTCCTAGCATTACACCCTCTCAAACCAAATTCCAGGCACCTACGCCTCACTGTGCTTGTACTAACCATGGCTGAGCACTTGTCCTGCCATTCTCTCAGCAACTGAGATGACGTCAGCTTCTTATTGCCAAGAGATGTGCGTCTCAACACTCAATCTCATCTGTAACTTGTCATTCTTGGTCAACCTGAACACTGTATATCCTGTATTCCTCCTGTCTCCTCCTTCTTCTGAAGCACCCTGATCACTGTACTTTGATTGCATCCCACCCTCTGTGCAATCTGCTTGCTGGAATACCCCTCTTCACCAAGAACCACTATTTGAACCCACGCGTTTTCCTCCGACAAAACTGACATTTGGACTTCATTGCTATTGATGTCACTGGTCAATCAGTTTGAATAATACCAGATGCAGGAATCCCAGAAATTTATACTTCCCGTCATGTAGAGAAGCTTAATGCTGATTGGCTGCTAAAATATCACTTCCGATTTGCAGCAAATGCTAAGTTGCTGATTGGTAAATTTTGATTCAATTTTCACACAGACACTTATGCCTGTTATCAAAATCATTCTGATCAATTTGATGTAACTGAATAGTCACAGTTATCAAAGAATTACCAGAAATTTCATGAAATTATACTTTTCAGTTGGTAGCTTAAATTATGTTAACTGAGTCTTAAATGACTTAATACTGTACTTGAATTTCATCTTGTGATGCATGACTTTTGCACACCACTGTATATTAATTCATCTCATGCTTATTCATTGTGGTAATTCTGAAACACAGACTGGCTAGGTGTGCCTCCAAGAAAGGTTTCAAAAGTACTGAACTGGAATGTGAAACTATGATTCAGGAGAACTTCCCAGGACTTGGTTTCAAACTCCTTTCCCTCTCTCTCCATGTAACTTTGAGCAAGTCATTATATCTTTCCAAAACTGAAAACCAAGAATTCCTTTTAAAGCAATTTTCCTGATCAGTAAATTAAAAACAAATTCTACTTTAAGTTATGCAAATTTTCCTATCACATATCTTCTTAATCCAACTCTGCCACCTACTGACTGAAGAATATTTCAGTGTTAGACCTCCATTATTTAGTCAGCAAACTTTTCATGCTCCTCTGTGGATTATGGTTTATAGTTCAATTAAAAGTGCATTTACTGCACTTTCTGAACAAGCAGAGCAGAGCAGTGCACAATAAAATTAGTACCAAAACATTAAAATTAATCAGAGGGAAAGGAACTCCATTAAAAATATAGGACAGAGAAAAAAACAAAAGAAAGTTGCAGAATAGGTCTCTCAACCCAAGCCAACCATCCATTAATAACATCAGCCTCACAAAAAACAAAGGCTACTGCTACTACTTATCACTTACATAGCTCTGAAAGGCGTATGCAACGCTGTACATTTTAACATTTATAGACAGTCCCTTCTTACAATCTAACTTGGACAGACACAACATATACCGGTAAATTTTTTAAGTGGTTTTAACCGATTGTGTACATGAAATTGTAATCCCTTAGGGTCTAGGGCAGGGGTAGGGAACTCAGGTCCTCGAGAGCCGTATTCCAGTCGGGTTTTCAGGATTTCCCCAATGAATATGCATTGAAAGCAGTGCATGCAAATAGATCTCATGCATATTCATTGGGGAAATCCTGAAAACTCAACTGGAATACGGCTCTTGAGGACCGGAGTTCCCTACCCCTGGTCTAGGGAGTCAGGCAGGAAATAATGCAAAATAAAATAAATCTATATGTATGCACACACACACACACACATATATATATATATATATATATATATATATACACATACATATTAATCTCGCAATAGCTTGCACTGTAGTAAATGACAACATTTTATGAACATAGTCCCTGTGACAGATACTGTTAGCAAAGCATTATCCAAATAACTGACTTTTGGGGGGGAAAAAAAACCCCACCACCTCCTCAACTTCCTTTAATTTTCTTTGCTCATGTTGTTTTTCTCCCTCAGTGCATATCTTAGCTAAACACACTTTCTTATTTATACAGAATACTAATGAGAGACTGAGCACAAAGTATTCTCTCTTTAATCGGGAAATTCTCAGGTGATCACCAGGTTTAGTCACAGCAATGTCTTGGAGGTTGACACATTATTCCTATCATAACCAGGACAATTTTGAAGGCAGTCTTCCCTCTTTATAATGAACACAAAGAGCTAATGCACTAATAAATTATTTTCTAACTAGTCTTTAAACCCGTTACATTAATGGGTGCTAGAATGTGTGTGTGTGTGTCTGTATTTCTTTCTTTCTCTCTCTCCTTAGCCTGTTTCTGTATTTCTTTTTCCTCGGCTGTCCACCACCACCTCTTGCCTGCTCTCCCTGTCCATTCTCCCTTCCTTTTTCTTCCTCTGTGTCACCACCACCCCTTCACTGGTCCCCTTATCCAGCAGCAGCCCATCTCCCTTTGTTTTAACTCTCCCCTTCCTTTTTCTTCCCCTGTGTCCACCACCACCCCTTCACTGGTCCCCTTATCCAGCAGCAGCCCTTCTTCCTTTGTTTTAACTCCCCCTATGTCCAATTCTTTCCTGCTCCCCCTGTCCAGCAGTAGGCCTCCCTTCCTTTTTCTGCCTCCCCCGTCCATCAGCACCTCTTCCCCTGTCCAGCAGCACCTCTTTTTTGCTCCCCCTGTCCAGCAGTAGGCCTCCCTTCCTTTTTTTTGCCCCCCACCCCGTCCATCAGCAGCTTTTCCCCTGTCCAGCAGTACCTCTTTTCTATTCCCCCTGTCCAGCAGTAGGCCTCCCTTCCTTTTTCTGTCCCCCCTGTCCATCAGCACCTCTTCCCCTGTCCAGCAGTATCTCTTTTCTGTTCCCCCTGTCCAGCAGGAGGCCTCCCTTCTTTTTTTTGCCCCCTCCCCCGGTCCATCAGCACCTCTTCCCATGTCCAGCAGCAACCCTTACCTCCTTTATTTTTTGTCTGCCCTCCACCGACATCTGCCTAAAGCCGCCGCAGCCTGCAGGCACCGACAGCCTCTGCGGCCTGCTCCCACTCCCTCTTCGCCGTCGCTTCCCATCTCCCCCCCCCCCGGGAAGCTTCGTTTCCGGCTTCGGCAGCCTCCTGTCTGCGGGCCACCCACCCGTCTGTGTTTGAATTCAAAGCCGAAGCCGCAGCTCCTCTCTCGATCCCCACCTGGTGCGTTTCGAGAGAGGAGCTCCGGCGGGCGGGTGAGGAGGGTGAGAAGATGCTGGCAGGTGCGCCTGTGCCCCCCCCTCCGATTCAGCGGCAGCAGTGAGGTGGCACTCTGGAGGTGAGTGACGGCGAGGGGGTGTTGCTCTGTGTTCTGGCCTGCCTCCGTGTTCAAAAATCGAATTTGGCACAGAGGCACATCTTACGGAGCCAGGAATCACAAAACTCTAAGTGCGCATGCGCGCTTAGAGTTTTATTATATAAGATAAACACAAAATGGGGGTCACAAAATGTCCTTTAGTACATCAGGTTCTTTTTGTTTTTGCTACACTTCTCCCTACCAATTGGTATGCACAATTGTAGTTGGAAAATTTAATAAAGATTTTTTTTTTTAAAACCAACTTCACCAATTTCAATAAAATTTGGGATACATCATCCTGAATAAATTTGCAATAAGCTTACACTTGTGTCAGCCATCTCATCTAAATGAGGTCACCACCACCTAGCGCTTATCATCATAATATGCACAGATGCAGTTTTGCTTTAAATATAAATAGTTACCATAGTTTTCAGTCATGAGGATCTGATGCCTGAGGAGGAAAAGAATCAGATCCAGATGTAACTTTCCCCTCCCTCAGGCCTTTTCCCAAGTCGAAAATGGCCCTTCACAATTGGGACAAACAAGCTGTACTAAGCTGCTGGCTCTTGCGGGTCCCACAGTGCCTGCCCACTGGCATACTTGACCACGTGACAAACACAAGCAGCCTGCTAAGAGTCAGGAAATCCTCCTCAACCCGAACAGTCCTGTTGCTCCCTGGACTTTCCTAATGTGCTAATTGTGGAAATCCCTCACTCTCAAGTAAAAGGGATTTATTTCTTCAATGAAGCTCTGTGCTGCTCATTTTTTTTTGGGGGGGGGGAAGAGCTATTAAAGCTGTAGTAGCAGCAAAAACAAGCTCTTTTCCCTAACACAGGGAAGAGCAGAAAGGTTAAAAAAAAAAAAAAAAAAAGCCAGTCAAGGCAGGGTTAGGGGATGGAGACCCACACCCCTGGGCAAGGTACCAGGGGACCAAGCCTAAAGCCATAGCCAACAGCGCTTTCAAGTGCAAACTGAGGACTAGGGGCCACTGAGAGATAACGCCGAGCCTAGGGATCCTTCTTTCTGCCGTGTTTCATGGAAACAGGAAGTTACTTCACAGGAGGTGGGACGTGGCAGAAGAAGAACCTTTGGCTGGCAGAACAGTCTTGATTGTTGCTGCCTGCCATTCAATGATTCCAGGCAAGTAGTGGTTGTTTTGGGGTTGGGGGTTATGAAGGAAAGATGCTAAATATCACCTGGGGTGCCAAGCCCCAAATAATCTTTCCCCCTGCCCCATCCCTTCGGTGGCCTTTCTGGAGATTGTAGAGCCAAACTCCAGGCTCGACCAGGTATGAAACAAATCCATAAACCTAGGAATGGCCCATATGCTCAACCAAGCTGCACAGTTATGACCAGCAAAGGGGCACCAACAGCAACTTATCGCCTACTGAAGATAGATACAGCTTATCCAGTGATGTCACTGATAGAATTCAGTCTTTTTTCTCTACCTGCTGAGCAGTGAGCTGATGCTAAACAACATCTCTTTTCATAGCAAGTTAATCGTTTCATTTTCATATCATTATATGATGAAACTTCCAAAATGAGGTTCAGTGTTGAATTTTAACAAAGTATTTCAGATAGGTTTTTAAGCCTTCTAAGATGTGTACACAAAATTTTAATGATCTTTCCCTTTTAAATGTTTGAGCTCTTTTTAAATTTCTTGGAATTACCCTTGGAATTTCCCTTGAAATTCAGACGCTGACTATTAGGTTATTCTGGTTTTTCCAGTCACACTTGGCAGATTTTTGAAAAAACAAAACAGGCTTCTGAACTGAGAATAAGAGTTACAATTATATTTCTAGAAACTGACCTGTTAAACCAGTGATCTTCATTGCAAGGCCCGTGAGCCAATGGTGGCCATCTCAGACCTCTGGGGCAGCCAGTGGAGCCTTTGCAGAATATCATTCCCTCCCCTCCCCCTCTCTCCCCCCCCCCATTGTCCAGTGTTGAGTTCTGGCATTTTTTTTATTCTTTTTGTTTCCTGGCTTCCAATAATCTCAAGGGTTTACTTTAACTGTGCCTGTTTAACATTTAAGATCTTGTTTGGTTTTTGTCCTTTACTAATCCCTTTGTCTTGGAATTTAAACATACTTGGTATAACCAGAACCATACAAAAACTTAAACTTTCCTTTTCTTCACTGAAAGGCATCACCTCTACTAGCAAACTGGGGAAATCTTTATTTTTCAAAATAACTGATTTATGGAATAATATTCCTTTAGAGTTGTGAGATCTGGGCTCTCTTCAAATATTTTACAAACATCTGAAAATTGTTATTTTCAAAATTGTAAATCCCGTCCTTTCTTATCTTTATTATTATTAACCTTACTGTAAAGCAGGGGTGTCCAACCTTTTGGCTTCCCTGGGCCGCATTCGCTGAAAAAAAATGTTTCTGGGACTGCACAAACGTGCAAACACTGCAGCAAGACAGAGGGGGCACCAGCAAGACGGTAAACATCCGGGGGCAGCAGAAGGAAACACTGCATCGCCCTCGACCGGGGCCGCACAAAATACTTCACGGGGCTGCAGGTTGGACACCCCTGCTGTAAAGTGAACCAGGGGTCTCAAAGTCCCTCCTTGAAGGCCGCAATCCAGTCGGGTTTTCAGGATTCCCCCAATGAATATGCATGAGATCTATGTGCATGTACTGCTTTCAATGCATATTCATTGGGGAAATCCTGAAAACCCGACTGGATTGCAGCCCTCAAGGAGGGACTTTGAGATCCCTGCCAGTGTAAACTGAGTCGAGCTCTATCTGTATAGCGAAGACACGGTCTATAAACTTAAGTTTTAGTTTAGTTTAGAGACAGACATGGGGGAAGCCACTGCTTGCCCTGAATCAGATGCATGGAATGTTGCTATTCTTTGGGAGTTTTTGCCAGGTACTAGTGACCTGGATTTGCCACCGTGAGGATGAGCTACTGGGTTAGACAAAGCATTGGTCTGACCCAGTAAGGCTATTTTTATGTTCTTATGCAGAATCTTCTGCCATTGTCAGGGCCGGATTAACCAATAGGCCCAGTAGGCACATGCCTAGGGCCCGAAATGGTCAGGAGGGCCCGATGAAGGAGGGCATCAACACTGTTTTTTTCCAAATGGCAATGGGCTCCTTCAGCATTGATCAGCAATACAGTCCCCCCCTCCCCCCCGATTGGCAACACGGGCCACCCCATCGATGGAAAGTAAGACAAGCAAACAACACGGGTAAGAAAAGCAACAGAACTGTAATTTTGCAAGCGGTGCTGCTTGCCCAAAGCTTCCCTCTGACACAACTTCCTGTTTCTACCTGGGCGCGTCAGAGGGAAGCTTTGGGCAAGCAGCACCACTTGCAAAATTACAGTTCCTGTTGCCTTTCTTACCCACGTTGCTTGCTTGTCATACTTTCTGTCGATGGTGGGGGAGGTCTGTCGCCGATCGGTCTGTCGATGGGGGGGCCAGCATTGCCAATCGATGCTTGGGGGGGGAGGCATTGACGTTGTAAAATAAAAATAATAATCAGAGTAAAAGGTGAGTGGTGAGATGGGCCTGGGGGGGGCGGGAGAGAGAGAAGGGGGCAAGGCAGATGATGGAAGTGGGGAGAACTTGGGCCCAGCCCTCACCTCCTCACCACTGCTACTGCTTTCCCACATGCTGGATGGGGGGGGGAAAGAAGATAGTTAGTGAGATAGTGGAGGGGTAAAGGAAAGGGGTGGCAAGCTGTGAGTAGACACAGTGAAAAGAGGGAAACTGAGGGCTGGATAGTAAGAAAGAATTTAATTTAGACAGAGGCAGAAAATAGAGAAGGAAGACCAGAGAAGAAAAGAAAAGGAAAGGGAAGATAGATGAGAGAGATGCCAAATAACGGGGAAGGACACAGAGATATCAGATCCGAGTAAAGGAAATGAGAAGAGAGAGAGATGCTAAAAACCACAGGGGGAGGGAAGGAGAGATGGAAAGAAAGAGATGCCAAACTATGAGGGGAACAGAGGGAAGGTGATGGATGCCAGACCAAGGGAGGGAGTGGGCAGGTGCAGAGATGGCAGAGGGAGACAGACATTTTCTGGAAGGGACAGACAGTGGATGAGGAAGATGAGGAAAGCAAAAACCACATGACAAAGGTAGAAAAAAAAATTATATTTTTTAATTTTTTGCTTTAGGATAAAGTAGTATTGTAGCTGTGTTGATAAATGTTTAGAAATAAAAACAGTGATCCTTTTATTGGACTAATTTTGATTAACTTTCAGAGACCAAATTCTTCCTCAGGTTAGGACAGGATACTGTAACAGCAGTATACTTTACTGACCTAAGGAAAGAGGTTTTGACCTCTGAAAGCTAATTTAAAAAATGTATTAGTTCTATAAAATGGTATCACTTGTTTTCCATTTTTTGTTTTATTTTTATTTGTTAATTCGTAAAGTGATTTGTTATTTCTCTTTTTTCAAATTTACATCTGCTATCTTTATATTTTGTTCAGTATTGGGAGATATGCACCATTGTTTCTTCACCCCCCCTAAACTGTACTGTTCCTTCAGTTTGTAGTACAAGCCAGCATGCTGAATGCTCTGCACTGCCTCGATGGTCATAGAATTCTTATGATCGTCAGAACAGCGCAGAGCATTCAGCCCGCCAGCCGCTAAAAACCTCTTCCGTGCTTTTGTAAAAAAAGGGGTTTAGTTTGCGGGTGGGGTGGAGGCGGGGCTAGGAGGCCCAGTGTATTTGTGTGCCTAGGGGCCCTCAAAGAATTAATCCTGCCCTGCCCATTGTTTGATACAGAGCATTCTGCAGACGGAGACAACATAAGCAGACACCTTGCTTATGACCTTGAACATGACACAGAGTGTCTGTCACGTAATACCTCCCCAACAGTAACACCTGGAGGTATGCATTCTCATCCATGTATGGATTCTGACACAGCATCTTATGGCAGGCACACACCACATAGGAATCCATTGCTGCTTCAGACCCAAAGATAAAGCTTCAAACTATCTTTTGAGGACTAAGTCCCTCTGCTGTGCTTGGCAACCTGAGCTACCAATGAATCCACTTTAGGCTGAACAGACAGCTGCTGAAATTCAGAAGCCATAGGATACAGCTTGACATAATGCTAGAAATCCATAAGAAGCCCTCTGGGGCCTCCCAATGCTCCATAACTAGCATATGTGAGGGAAAAAATGTGGTCAAAGTCTTAGAGTCACTCATAACTGCACTGAGCTACCAAGGTCGGTGGAGATTCCAGGTTTAACTCATACCATCAGGTCTTCCCCCTGGTCAAGGGCTACCAACGCCTCTTGACTGCTGGCTTTTACCCAAGATCCACAATTTTCTAAAAGAAAAGATTTAATTCTGTAGCAGTAAAAACATGGACTCTGACCCCCAGTCTGCCCAGTTTTTCACTGACTGGCCTTCTGGTTCCTAATCTCGGGGGGGGGGGGTGGAGTGCACTTTGTGAGGAAGGATACCCTTGTGCAATCATGATGCACCCTCAGACGGCGCAGGAGGACCCTGACAACTTGACGTAGGCTTTCCACATAAGACTAACAAAATCTGGGGTAAAGCCCTGAGCAGGAAGTCCCCTTCAGGGAGACCCCTTCAGGGACTCACCATGTTTCCTCCTGGGCTCCAAGGTGTCCATACATCTGTTTCACCAACTCACCATCCATAGGCTCCGGAAGGGATTTCCTCCCTGAAAATAAGCCGTCTGTAATTCCCCAGCCCATGAAGTACCAGAGGAGGCTAAGTGCCCCCCCCCTAATATGCTCAGTGGCATGTGGTACACGGATGCTGCTCATCCGACCATCCAGTGTAATCCTGTGAGCAAGGAAACTTACCAAACCCTGCCCTTAGTTGCCCGGGAATAATGACAATTCCACCAGGGATCACCTGGCATGATACAGGAGTATCAAACAGAAACAAGGAAACAAAACCCCATGAAGAACAATAATAATAAAAAAAAAAAAAAAGTGGGGAGGGAACTGTACATATCAACCAGAAATAATGTATTAAAATTAAAACTAATGTTCTTGTCCAAATGATACAGGAGTAGAAATATCTGAGAAACCCATTACACTTGATTTTAACCTAAGTCAAGGTGTTTGAAGGAGATAGAGGTTTTCATTTTAAAATCAGGAAATCTAATATGGCTACTGCAGCAGCATTTTAGCCCCCCAAAAATGGCTTAAGGGAGCTTCACCCAAGTTTTAAAAACTCAAAAAAGGGGTATTTGGAGGTGTGGGACTCTGTTGCTAGCCCCAGAAACCACAAAAACCTACCCACCATGATGAGGGAAAGGAAATGCAATTGGCACCCGTTAAAGCCCATCCCAGACAGCCAGGGGGCCAAACAGCTTTCGCTCAAGTGCCTGATAAATCAGAGGCGAGTCTAGCTCCACACATGCAAATGCAGGCTGGCTAAACAGGTTCTCTAAAAAGGTTGCCCCGTTTCCTGCACACTTCCGCTCGGTGAGTCTGTGTCTTCTCCCAGGCAGAGCTGCCAAAGGACTACTGGGGTCCTCTTGAGCACTGAAAGCCTCACTAGTCAGATAAAAAAACCGAAAATAATTCCAAACAGATCAGAAAAATATCTTCTCAACTTGCTTTCAGAAGGAAAAAAATGGGTTATCTATCTATTCCTTTAATAAATCTCCAATTCCACTTTTATGAACTAAAACCTGCTCTTTAGGTTGCTCTATATCTTTCCTGTTTCTACCATTATCCTGCTCCCTTAACTCTTTAACTACTTGATACAATTCTAGGGATAAAAACATACTTGATCAGTGTAATGATTTTTTTTAAAAATTCTTGACCATATTATGAAATACTTTAAAACAGATGTTATCGACCAGATCACACAAGGAAACAGAGTTGTCTACATTAAAATTTGCATTCAACTTTTAATGAAACAATTTACTATTTATATTACATTGCTGTTGCATAGGCTTATTTTGTTTCCCAATCTCATATTCCTAAAATATCCCTGATAGCTAAAATAGTACCAATTTGTCGTCAGACCAAAGCAAAGGTGAGAAAAATATATTATTCACATGATAAAACTGGTGGAATTCATCAGAGACTTAGGGGTCCTTTTATTAAGACGCACTAGCAGGGTTAGCGCGTTGGACATTTCATCACACGCTAACCCCCACGGCCGGCTAAAAAACTAACGCCTGCTCAATGCAGGCATTAGCGGCTAGCGCATTAAACCCCTACCGCAGCTTGATAAAAGGACCCCTTAATAAATCCAATTCTCTGCCTCCCTCTGGATCTGAATATCACCCCATATATCCAGAAATTCCAACCTTTTTCAAGCACATTTGCTAAAAGTTAAATGCATATAATGAAAAGCATGACAGAGAGAAGAGCCTTAAAGAACACCCGATAGAAATACTAAGAGAATTTATTCTCTGTTCTTTTTGTTCAATACCATTCAAAAATTACCTGTCCTGGGAGACCCCCCAGCCAGTCGAGTTTTCAAGATATCCCTAATGAATATGCTTGAGGCAGATTTACATATAATAGAAGTGACAGGCATGCAAATCTGCTTCAGGCATATTCATTAGGGATATCTTGAATACCCAACTGGCTGGGGGTCCCCCAGAACAGGTTTAAGAACCACTGACCATGCTTACACAGGGCCACACAATCCCAAAGAATATAATTGCTAAAGTATATCTGAAAGCTCTACTGCAGTATATCGCAAACTGTGTGCCGCGGCAGATTCCAGGTGTGCCGCAAGATGCTGGCAAGGAGGAGAGGCACTGGCTGACTGCTTACAGGACGTGCCTCTCACATGAGAAACACGTCCTGTAGGCTGTCAGCAAGTACCTACAACTCTCCTCCTCTCCTCCACCAGCGAATGGACAGGTTCAGAGTCGCAGCCGGACGTTGATGAAGTCACGCAAGCACGTGACATTAGCACATCGACATCCGCACACTTCCGGATTCTTTCTGACCCCGGTGCCAAAAGATTTGCGGGACACTGCTCTACTGTATCAATATTTAGCCATAGTTCAACTCATCTGTCTAAGCAACAGTCAAACACTAACATCAGAAATACTATACTGTATCCTTTTATAAATCTCCCCTGAAAGGTATCAAGGACAATATCTTCCAAAAAAGGTCAGCCAGTTTGATTGGTGTAGTGCCAACCAAATTTGCCGACCCAATGTACACAGTGGCCCATCGAATGCTTTTCCATGCATTCGTACATTCTCCGATTCTGCAATGCAAATGACCTCATTAGTATTACAAGAAGTCATTAATATTAAAACTTGCCCATCAATCGATACCCTAACATTGCTTTGCCATACACTAAATTTAGCAATTACCTCAAATGACACTAAAAACATGACAGGTGCAGCAGACCTGTTGGTAACTGTGTTACCAACAGGTCTGCCATTTTTATTTATTTTTTAATGGACATAGATGTGCATGTGTTATGCACGCGTAATACCTGTCCCTATTTTTAAAAAGTCGTGCTACCCCCTCCCCAAACAACCACCCCAGGCTCCCCGATGACAGCCGCCAACAACTGTGGCCTCCCGATGACAGCAACCGACAGCCACTGCATCCACCCTCCAAAAGACGATGGCTGCATCCCCCTCAAGAGACAGGAGGGATACCTTTTATAGTGCATTCAGGCCACCTGGACCACTCCCCACACTCCCCCTCTCACCACCAAGTACACAAAAGAAGACTGGGGCTGGGGGTAGTCAGCTCAGAAGCCCCCCAGATCAAGCACATAACTCCATCCACTCCCATATTTCACTGTAGAAATCTGGTAAGAGGAACGCATACTCCCAAATGCCGGCAGGCTCACCTCTTCAAAATGGCAGGCCTTCCCCTTAGTGGTGCATCTTGGGATGGACCTGGAGGTGCCTAAGGTTCTGATTGACTGTCAAAACCTTCAATGCCACCCCTGAGCTAGTGGTAAGTGTCTAGCGGTCAAGGGCGGCATTTGTTTCTGTGCTGTTCTCTAAGCATTGGAATTTGTGGTTATCTTTGATGCGCACCTTGTTTCCAGTAATAGAACCTTTTGAACATTTTGCCCTCATTAACATGTGGGCTAGTTCTACGCTAATTGCCTCCTGAGTATTATAAGCAAGAAAACAGACAAAGGAACCGATGCTCAAAATCTAAGTTTAAACATCCCCCCCCCCCCATAAAGTCACATTTCCAGTCCTCCATTTCTCATATTTTCCCTCCAAACTAATTTGGAGATCATGTTTCTCCTGGACTGCAATGCCCAGACTTTTATTTCTTTCCTCTTTCTGTTTCCGTTCTTACAACTTTTAGTTTTACAACTGATTGCTTACTCCTTCTCTGGATTGTTTCTGACCTGGTACTTCTCAAAAAAAACAAAACAAAAGGGAATTGACCCTAAAATATCCACAGAGAAGAAAATCCAGAGAAAACCAAAAAAACTCTGTGGAGCGACAAAGTTCCAAAGGTACACTAAAATCATCCACATAAAATAAATTCATCCACATAAAAGCCTTAAAGGACCTAGTCCGCTAGGGATACAGGACCCAACATGGTCCGCGTTTCGACAAAAAGTCTTCTTCAGGGGTCCTATAAATAATGAGGAGTACATTAAGAATGCATTATGAATAGTAGTGGTGATGAGATATAAGACTGTGAATGATATCTGACATGCAAAGAGTATGAAAGATGTGTGATAAAGGACACAGTGATGTAAATGGCACTAATAAAAATGAGTTGGTGAAAAAAAGTGGTAAATATCAAATACAGTGGTACCTTGGATTACGAGCATAATCCGTTCCAGGAGCATGCTCGTAATCCAAAATGCTCGTTTATCAAAGCGAGTTTCCCCATAGGAAATAATGAAACTTGCTTTGATACGTTCCCCCCCCCCCCCCCCCGAGAACCGGCATTGCTCCCCTCGAAGGCCCCCCCTGCGATCAGGCCCCCCCCTGCAATCCAGCACCCCTCCTGCCTCGAACCGGCACCCTCCCCCGACACGATCAGACATCCCCCCCCCCGACACAATTGGGCACCCCCCCCGCCGCTTCTTACCCTCATCTGGGCTCTTGAAGATCTGCTACTCGTCTGCTGGGCCTTGAGCATTTGAGCATGCTCAAGGCCTGCAAGTTCACGTTCACGTTCAGAACGTGAACTCGCAGGCCTTGAGCATGCTCAGATGCTCAAGGCCCAGCAGACGAGTAGGCAGATCTTCAAGAGCCCAGATGAGGGTAAGAAGCGGCGGTGGGGTGCCCAATTGTGTCGGGGGGGATGTCGGATCGTGTCGGGGCGGGGGGGTGCTCAATCGTTTCGGGGGGGTCGGATCATGGCGGGGGGGGTGCCCAATCGTGGCGGGGGGGGAGTGCCAGATCGCGGGGGGGGGGGGGGGGTGCCGGATTGCGGGGGGGGGGGGTGTGCTCGTAAATCAAGCCATGCTCGGTTTCCGAGGCACCGATTTTGCAAATGTTTTGCTCGTCTTGCAAAACACTCACAAACCGGTGCACTCGTAAACCGAGGTACCACTGTATGTGAAAACAGAAAATATTTGAGTCTATGCAAAATGCAGAGTGAAGTGAAAAACTTAAATATATTATAAAAATGGTGGACATGCGAAGACCATGCTAAACAAATGATCTGTGAATACTTGTGTTTAAATAAGCTGGAAAGACACAAAGGGAACTATATAGGACAAAAAATGAATGAAGGTCCTATAAAGGTGAATACGTGGGAAACTAATCAATACAAAGAGATTAAAATAACATTGAATTTAAAATTAAAGGAATTAAAACCATATATAAAACTCTATACTATTGCCAAGTATAAAATTAAGCATATTAGCAAAGCCATGTAGAATGTTTTAAAACCCCAAAACAGATACATATGATAGAAAAAAGAAAGGGATACGCAGTAAAAAAAAAAAAAAGGGGGGGGGGTGAAAGCTTCCGATAAAGAGGCTAAATTGAAAACCTAATTGAAAAACTAACAAGTCAAAAGCCATACAAGTTAGCATACCCAGTGAACTGTGATTGAAAGAAAAACAGTGAGAAGTCACAGGAAAGTGATAGTGGGGGGATGGTTTCAGTAAAGGAACCATGCTGCACATTACTAAATAACACTAAAAAATATTATGCAAAGTAAAAAACAGATAAGGGATATAAAAATACATAACTGAATACTGCTAATTAAGAGAACAACAATATGAAAGACATCCAGTGAAAGTCAAGAGGAAAATGAAAGCTGAGAAGACCCATGACATCCTTGAAAAGTGCAGTGTAAAAGTGCTGTGCAGGTTTAACAGAACAGAAGCAGAAACCAAAATGAAAACCAAAGTAAAAAACAAGTTAGAAGCACTTACCAATTGTGTGGTGAGTAGGAAGTGAGACACTGCTTGCATTTGCAATAGAAAGGACGTGCATTGAAGGAGGAGCAATTAAACATGGGATCTGATTGGTGGATTGTGCCACAAAACAAAAAGAGAGAGGGGGAAAAAGGAAGCTAGCAAAACTGAAATAAGTGAATGCTAGTTGAAGTGAATTGTTCCAAACACATATTAAAAGTTAGGTGGATTGCTAGAAAAAAGGAGGATTACTAGAAAAAGGATAAACATCAAAGAAAGAGCATAAAGGAAGAGTATAAATTGCATTACAGAAATTAAAATGGACCCTAATTAATGGAACATTCCATATGACAGGAGATGAGAAGAAATGGGAATTGCTGAAATGAATGAAATCTAGTCGAGTGCAATATCAAAAAAGCATCAACACACATTAAGAATATGTTTTAAATATATCAGTGAAGGACTTTGGTAAATGAATTTTGTACAAAAGATAAAAGATTTCAAATATAGGGAGGAAGTGATGTCGAGCTCCTGTATGGCTGCTTAATTTGAGAGCTCCATCGGGGCCGAGGAGCAAATAGAGAAATACAGCCTTTCAGTGCATAGTTTTGGCGCATCGAGGGGTCCTTTTCCTCTTCTCCGTATGGCAGCGAAGAAAAAGTTGGATAAATTCTGCTTTCCAGCCGGGGAGGCTGATCGGCAGGAGGGGGCAGGCGGAGGCTTGAGCGCTATGAAGAAAAAAAAAAAAAAAAAGGCGCCGGTGCCCTCGGAATCCGAAGATGAAGAAATTATTTTTGACACCCCAGAGGACACTGAAAACATCCCGCAAATACTGCAATCGTGGTTTCAGGACCTTAAAAATGAAATCATTGGGGTTCGAAAGGATCTGAAAGACACCATGGCAGAAATAAGATCGGAGGTCGTGGAACTTGGAAGATGGGTGGCGGTAATGGAGGAGCACGTTTCAGACCTGGCATGGGATGTTATAAAGGCAAGGGTAGCTCAGGACAAAACGGACACCACGTTGCAAGCTTTACAACTGCAGGTTGAGGATCTAGAAAACTGATCCCGTCGCTGCAATTTAAGGTTCATGGGTGTGCCGGATACTGAAGAGCATAAAGATTGTGCAACCCTAGTACAGGACATTTGTGCGGCATTGTTATCCGAATCGGGGAATTCCCCTGCAGAGAAGATTGTTCTGGTCCGGGCGCACCGCAGTTTGGGACCAGCACGCAGTTCTGGACCTAAATATATCATAGCTTGCTTTGCGGACTTTGGTCTAAAAGAAATGATTTTGCAAGCAGGACTTTAAATGGAATAACATTGGAGTGGGAATATTTCAAGATTTGTCCTAGGCTACCCTGCAGAAACGTCAGAATTTTAAGGAAGTAACACAGGTGCTTCATTCGGAGGGCCATAGATATAGATGGTTTTTCCCATTTGGAGTACAGTTAACTATCAATGGAAAATCTAGAAAAGTTCAGGACGTGGATGAGGCTTGGGCCGTATTAAAGGAACTGGGCTGTAAAAATATACCTGATATTTCGGGACCAATGCACAAGGTGGCCGAAAAGAGAACCCAGGGGCTATGGACAACAGTGACTCGGTCCAGCACCAAACAAATGCGAGTTAATACCTGGACTTGTTTCGCTGATAGATCCTTGGTTAGTTCTTTTGGACTGGGAGTTAACAACTTTGTGGAGGACATGAGGGCTGAGAGTCTTCAGGGTGGACATTTTTGGGGTTGGTAGTAGAGAGGGTTATTCTTGTTTAGAAAGCCATATGTGTTCTTTTGAGTTTTGTCCTGCTGTTTACGGGGGGGAGGGATTGTTCACTGAGCCTTAACAGCGGGGTGGTTGAGGGGGTGAAGGGGGACTTTTGGTTGGACTGGGAAGGTTAACAGAGGGGTATTTTGGTGGCCTTTAGGGGGGGAACTTCACTTCTTTGCTCTGACCAGAGGGTGGCCCAGTCAGAAATTATAGGGGGGGGAGTCAGGGGGGAAGGGCAGGGGGGTAGGGGTGGTGTAGGTGTACGGGTGCTGAATCCTGGAGTGGGGGGGAGGGTTAATGGGAGAGTTAGCCAACTTTTGATAGGTTCTTGGAATGTTAATGGTTTAAATCAGTGATTCCCAACCCTGTCCTGGAGGAACACTAGGCCAATTGGGTTTTCAGGCTAGCCCTAATGAATATGCATGAAGCAAATTTGCATGCCTATCACTTCCATCATATGCAAATCTCTCTCATGCATATTCATTAGGGCTAGCCTGAAAACCCGATTGGCCTGGTGTTCCTCCAGGACAGGGTTGGGAATCACTGGTTTAAATAATCCGGGGAAGAGGAGTATTGTTTTTCGGGAATTACAAAGGTTACATTGGGATATTTGTCTTTTACAGGAACCTCATTTAAGATCATTCTAGAGGGGGGCGACATGAGGGAGGGAGACATAGTAAAGCTCTTTTGAGGTTGATGCACACACTGGGATTGGTGCATTGTTGGAGACTTCTTCATAGTTCCATTAAAAATTATACTCATTATTCCCATTCTACTAACACGTATACTAGAATTGATGGGTTGTGGGCTCACAGGAATTTGTGGAGGGAGATACAACGGGCAGAGATAGGAATGATTATAATTTCAGATCATGCTCCAGTTTGAATCTCATGTACGGGGCTACTGGTAGCTACGGGAAATCGATTTTGGCGCCTTAATGCATCACTCTTGGGGGATCCTATCATATTGTGTAAGGTACGGGACACGATTATAGCCTACTTAAATGACAATGATAATGGAGAGGTGGGGGGATGGATGCTTTAAAGGCTGTCATACGGGGAGTTTTTGTTAAATGGGGAGCTCGCAAGAAGAAGGATAGGGTACAACGTTCTCTTGGGCTCCGAGAGAGGATAGTGCAGTTGGAGCACCAGCACAAATTAACTCCGACTCCAACCGTATACAAGCTTTTGAAACGGGCTAGACTGGACCTTCATCACCTTTAATTGGAAGAAGTGGAATTTAGGAAAGCTCAATTAAAACAGGCTATATTTGAGAGTGGCAATAGATCTAGTGCAATGCTGGCCCGCTTCTTGTGAGCTCGGAGGGTACATAATACAATAAAGGGGGTGAAAAATAGCCTGGGGACCACTGAGTATAATGATAAACGGATCAGAGAGGCGTTTGTGGATTTTTTTCTCCTGTTTATACCATGGGGATCAACTGGGCTTTTCTGAAAATATTGAGGAATTTTTGGATAAGATAGATTTAACTAGGCTGCCCCCATCTGTTGGTGAAGACTTGGCCTGACCTGTTACGGAGGGAGAAGTTCATGATGTTATTAAAGGATTGAAGGGGGGTAAGTCTCCTGGGGTAGATGGTCTTTCTAATATCTTTTATAAACGGCTGGGAGACCAATTATGCCCATTATTAGTACGTGTTTGTAATGGGGTGAGGGAAGGGAAGCCCTTGCCGAGATCTATGGGGGAAGCAGGTATTTCATTGTTATTAAAGCCAGTTAAAACTCCAGAGCATTGTGATTCTTACCAGCCCTCTCGTTGCTTAATGTAAATGCTAAGATTATTGCGAAGGTGCTGGCGACGAGACTGGGCTGGGTTTTACCTGAGTTGATCCACATAGATCAGTCCAGCTTTATTCAGCGCCATCAAGTGGGAGATAACATATGTCGAACTTTGCATTTGATGTGGGGAGCTCAGACCTTTCAACATCCTATGGTCTTGCTCTCAATAGATGCAGAGAAAGCTTTTTGACAAAGTACACTGGGAGTTTCTCTGGGCTGTGCTTGACAGGATGGGGTTGGGGGGGTTTGGACAGTGAATTAAAAGTTTCTATATGGAACCGCGGGCATGCCTCCGTATTAATGGATTTTATTCTAATTTCTTTAATATTCATTGTGGAACGCGTCAGGGGTGTCCTTTGTCACCCCTGTTGTTTGCTCTATACTTGAAGCCATTGGCATGTTATATTAGGGACCAGGCGGCTATTAAGGGATTGCATATGGGGGCCGGGAACATAAAATATCTTTGTTTGCTGATGATATTCTTTTATATGTCCGTGACCCCTGTTCTTCGTTTCCAGTATTGGTAGAAGTGTTTCAAGCGTTTCATCAGGTCTCGGGATTTACCATTAACTTGGATAAATCAGAGTTTTTGTGGGTTTCTATAACAGATGTTGTAGCACAGGGATTGGTGACAGATTATTCATTAAGAAGAGCACAGACTTGTATTAAATATTTGGGAATCCAGCTTCCGCAAGATTTGTCGAAACTCTATGCACTTAATTATGCTAAGATAGTGCAACAGATTCGCGCAGATTTACAGCACTGGCAAGGGTTATGGTTGTCCTGGTGGGGCCGTATTGCGCCCACCTACTTCGCAGGGCTTTAAACTAGGTAAGTTGGGGGAGGGGACCTACTCATATACTGGGGTGGAAAGGAACTATCCTGATGGGATGAGTCGACACTCGGTTTCAGAGTTAAGGACCCAATTTGCAAACAGTTCTCTAGGAGCCACACAGACTCAGTCAGGAATAGCCTTACAGGGACTAAGCAAACACAAAGTGTGGAGGGCCATGTATGTTAATGCACACAGTTTAGGCAATAAAATTCTAGAACTGGAAACTGAAATAAGGGATGCCAACCTAGACGTGGTGGCAATATCCGAGACTTGGTTCACGGACGCACATGGGTGGGATATGGCTATACCAGGGTACAATCTACTTCGTCAGGACAGAGAGGGCAGATTAGGTGGAGGGGTAGCACTATACATTAAAGAGGACATAAAAACCACCAGGATCACTGATGTCAAGTATACCGGGGAGTCCCTCTGGGTGAACCTGGCACGAGGGGGTAAAAAATGCCTGTATCTTGGTGTGGTATACAGACCTCCAAGACAACCGGAAAACATGGACGCAGAATTAATTGAAGACATAGAGAATATAACTCTATGGGGCGACACTGTGCTGCTGGGGGACTTCAACATGCCTGATGCAGACTGGAACACATTTTCAGCAGCAACCAGCAGCAGCAGGAGGCTTTTGAACTCCATAAAAGGAGTACATCTCAGACAGATGGTAACGGAGCCCACTAGGGCCCAGACGATCCTACTACCTGGTACTCACCAACGGGGAAAGCGTCTCAGAGGTCTCGGTAGGAGATACGCTAGCCTCCAGCAACCATAACATGGTATGGTTCAACATTGGGAAAGGATCCCCTAAATCAATTACAAAAACAAAGGTGCTCAAATTCCGGGGCACCGACTTCGCACGCATGGGAGATCTCGTTCATCACACGCTGCAGGACCAAGCAGAGACCGGCAATGTGGAAACTATGTGGTCGTACCTGAAATCATCCATACACGAAGCAACTAATCGCTACATAAAATCAGTAGATAAACGGCAAAGAAACAACAAACCTCAATGGTTCACTGAAGAGATCTCACTCCTCATTAAGGAGAAGAAAAAAGCATTTCTTTCCTACAAACGCACGCAGAGAGGAGAAACTAAAGTAGAATATAAGACGAGATCTGCAGCAGTCAAAACAGCAGTTAGGGAGGCCAAACGTCGAGTGGAAGAAACTCTGGCAAAAAACATTAAAAAAGGGGACATATCCTTCTTTAGGTATATCAGCGATAGGAAAAGGAACACAGACGGTATAGTACGCCTTAGACAACCGGACGGAAACTACGCGGTGGCAGATTCAGAAAAAGCAGAACTACTAAATGAATATTTCTGCTCAGTCTTCACCTGCGAAGCACCGGGACACGGTCCACAGTTGATGATAAAACAAGACGTGGATGACCCATTTCAGAATTTTGAGTTCACACCTGGGGACGTCTACAACGAACTGGCAAGGCTAAAGGTAAACAAGGCCATGGGACCGGACAATTTACACCCAAGAGTGCTCAGAGAATTGAGAGATGTCTTGGCGGAACCGTTGGCAGTGCTCTTCAATCTCTCACTAAGTACAGGGAAAGTTCCGTTGGACTGGAAAACAGCCAACGTCGTTCCTCTACATAAAAAGGGTTGCAGGGCTGAGGCTGCGAACTATAGACCGGTAAGCCTCACCTCAATAGTGTGTAAACTAATGGAAACACTAATTAAGTATAAATTAGATACGATCCTGAACGAGGGAAATCTCCGGGATCCCAGCCAACATGGATTCACCAAGGGTAGGTCATGTCAGTCCAATCTAATCAGCTTCTTTGTCTGGGTAACAAGAAGACTGGACTCAGGAGAGTCCTTGGACGTCGTGTACCTGGACTTCAGCAAAGCGTTTGACAGCGTCCCACACCGCAGGCTGCTGAACAAGATGAAATCGATGGGATTAGGAGAGACTCTAACTGCATGGGTTAAAGATTGGCTTAGTGGCAGACTTCAGAGGGTGGTGGTCAACGGTACCCTCTCTAAAATGTCGGAGGTGACCAGCGGAGTGCCACAGGGTTCGGTCCTGGGCCCACTCCTCTTCAACATATTCATTGGGGATCTAACTCAAGGGCTTCAAGGCAAGGTAACCTTATTCGCTGATGACGCCAAACTATGCAATATAGTAAACGGCTATAATCTTCAGGATGCTATGGAGCAAGACCTGCGTACTTTAGAAAATTGGTCCTTGATCTGGCAGCTGGGCTTCAACGCCAAGAAATGTAAGGTCATGCATCTCGGTAACGGAAATCCTTGCAGAACTTACACCCTGAATGGAGAAACTTTAGCCAGGACTACGGCAGAACGAGACTTAGGAGTAATCATCAGTGCTGACATGAAAGCAGCCACTCAAGTGGAGAAGGCTTCATCTAAAGCATGGCAAATGATAGGTTGTATCAAGAGAAGCTTCGTCAACAGGAAACCTGAAGTCATGATGCCATTGTACAGAGCCATGGTGAGACCGCATCTGGAATACTGTGTGCAATTCTGGAGGCCACATTACCATAAGGATGTGCTCAGAGTTGAATCGGTTCAGCGGATGACCACCAGGATGGTCTCGGGGCTAAAGGGTATCCCGTACGAGGAAAGACTGAGCAAATTGCAGCTCTACACTCTCGAGGAGCGTAGGGAGAGGGGAGACATGATTGAGACATTTAAGTACATCACGGGACGGGTCGAGGTGGAAGATGATATCTTTCTTCTCAAGGGACCCTCGACTACAAGAGGACATCCACTCAAGCTCAGGGGAGGGAAGTTTCGTGGAGACGCCAGGAAGTACTTCTTCACGGAGAGAGTGATTGAGCACTGGAACAAGCTTCCAGTGCAGGTGGTCGAGGCACGCAGCATCCCAGACTTCAAGAACAAATGGGATACCTATGTGGGATCCCTGCGAGGTCATGCCAAGGGATAGGGTCACTAGGACTGAATGAGCGGGTCAGTAGAGTGACAGTATAATCACAATTATACTTTCAGGGGTCAGTAGACTTAAGAGGGTGGGTAAATAGTGTGGGCAGACTTGATGGGCTATGGCCCTTATCTGCCGTCATGTTTCTATGTTTCTATGATTAAAATGAATATATTACCTAAGTTATTATTTTTATTTCAATCGCTGCTGCTTGCAGTCCCCAGAGGGGTCTTACAGTTGTTACATAGAGAATTTCATATGTTTATTTGGCAGGGTAAAGCACCACGGATTGGCCAATCAGTGCTTTGGTTGTAGAGCTGTCCCAAATCTCCACTGGTACTTTTTAGCAGCGCAGCTTCACATGGTGCTGGACTGGGTTACAGCGGACTTTAAACCCAGGGTCCAAATTGAACAGAGTTATGTTCCATTTGTTTTGCTGAAGCATTGGATGTGGACCTCATCTGCGGAGGTAGATAGATTATGAGGAGTGACGAATCCTTTCTTTGGGCATTTAGTGAGCATCTGGGGGAAATTTCGTCATATTGAAGGACGAGATAGGAGTTTGTCTACGCTGGCTCCTATACGGGATGAGCCACAGTTTTTGGGGGGGGCAGGCTCGGGGGATATTTTGTACATGGGAGGAGAGGGGGTATATTACATTCAGAGATTTGCTTCGAGGGGGGAAAATACCTACCTTTGATGAGCTGATCAGGAGAGATGAGAGGTTTTGGGGTGATTTTTATGGGTATATGCAAATTTGTCATTTTATGATTGCAGTAGGGTGGGGAAAGGGGCAATTTATGGAAGGGGAATGTTTAGAAAACTTATGGGGTTTATTGGGTAAGGTTCCTCGTCCTATTTCTGTAATATATAGATATTTGAGGGGTCACAAAGTAGTTCTCTTTCCTTTCCGGGAATGTTGGGAGTCTGATTTACAGCACAAGTTTCAGACTGATGAGTGGGTACGGATTTGTGAGGAGGTACAAAAGGCCTCATCCTGTGTCTTAATTCAAGAAAACGCTTATAAGGTTTTAACCAGATGGTATTACACTCCTGACAGGGTGCACCTTATGTATCCCCAGGTTCCTAATGTTTGTTGGCGCTGTGGGATGGCACCTGGTACCTTTTATCATATCTGGTGGGACTGCATGATAATCCAGGCCTTCTGGCGAATGGTCACTAATGAGCTGACACAGTAGACACAGGAACAGGTCCTGCTTTTGCCAAAAGACTGCTTGCTGGGGACCCAAAATGTGAGAACATGGCCATGGCAGACTAAATTAATGCGATTGGGTTTGGCGAGCAATAAATGCCTTATTGCCTTGTATTGGAAACGTTCTGTGGCTCCCACTATGGAGGAATGGGTACTTAAGTGTAATAAATTGGCCCAGATGGAATGTCTGGCAGTTAAATATTCAGGATTCTTTGACCAGCAACGCCATACATGACAGAAAGTATTTCAGTACCTTTAAGTGTTTTTGATGGGGGGGGGAGTTTGGGACTGCTAGGGGAGTCCTCTGCTGAACTCACAGAGAATTCTTCCTTTGTAGGGTATTTGTGTTTCGAGAGGGGAGGTGGGTGGAGGGGGGGTTTCGAATTTACATTGTGTGGTTTGAGAGGGGGGTGGGGGGGTGTTTAATGATGGTGGTCTTTTCTCTTGTTTTTTCTTTTTGCTGAACTGTCAGGAACAGTTCATCAGGTATTACTTTGACTATTGTGCTTTCGTGCTTGCTTCTCATTGGTGGTACACTGATTTTGCCTTGCGTACTTTTCTTATACAGTGCTCTTTATGATTGCATTATGCAAAAAAAGATTTAAAATATAAAAAAGATTAAGATTTTCCATACATTATATATGCCTACATCAAGGAACAGAATAAATGACATGATTATAATGAATTACATATAAAGATATGAATATGCATATAGAAATATGTGAATATAGAAAGATATGAATATGCATACAGAAATATGTGAATGCGAGTATAAATATGCGTATAAAAGTATAAATATTATAAATATACATAATGATTCTGTGTGGAATATAAAGAATTTCTGCCTTAACATACTAAAAGCAGTCATGTATAAAGAAAGATGTTTAGGAAATGTGTCCTATACTATAAAAACAATTAAATGGGTTTTGGCATGGCTTAGTTCACATTGGACATATATAAGAATGCTGAACATACAAAGAAAGTTAAAAACAATCATATATGAAAAACTGATAAACATTAAAATAGAAATATCATAATAATAATCAATAATTCATAAGAAGTAATTGGAAATATTGTACGGATTAGTTGACATTGTTTCCCTTAAATTTATAAGTTTAATAGTGAAGGGGGGGATATTTTATTATTACATATTCTATAAGATAATGGAATACATGGTAGGGAGGGGTGGGAAGGGGGGAGGGATAAGAGTTTATGTATTGTACCAATGATAGTTTTTAAGTGATGCATTTATTGTTATTTTAATTGAACATATATAACACTTATTGTAATTTTGAAAATGAATAAAGAATTATTTTTAAAAAAAAGTAATTGGAAACATACATAAAAATCATTACTGAATTCTCAATAGAAATTAAAATGCAAAACCTATGGAGACATGAAATGCATGACATATCAAACCACTTAATGAAATTCAATTCCACATAAACAAAATTAATTAAATCATACATAATAAATCATTATCATAATCATAATAAATCATTGTACAGTAGGCATAAAGGTATAAATGATATGTAGTTATAAAATGTGATGGACAAAAAATCTAAAGAACCACAATGGCATAAGGGTCATAATAAATGTCAGATAAAGTATACACATAAAAATGTATTATATATTATATTTTATCACTTAAAAATTAACTTAATATAAAAACAATTTAGAATAAATGTACAGTGGTACGCTCTCTCCGAGATCGAGAATCTCGGAGAGAGCGTGAACTCGCAGGCCTTGAGCATACGCAGATGCTCAAGGCCCAGCAAGAAGAGGAGGCCGATCTTCAGGCACCGGCACCAACGCACAGGACATGCCGGTGCCGGTGCCGAGGTCCAAATGACAGTAAGAAGCGGGTTCGGGTGGGTCTGGGGGACTTCAGATTGCGGCGGGGAGGAGCCGCTCGCAAATCGAGGCACGCTCAATTTCCGAGGCGCCAATTTTGCGAATGTTTTGCTCGTCTTGCAAAACACTCGCAAACCGGTGCACTCGTAAACTGAGGTACCACTGTATTAATATTCTCAAAGAAAAGAGATATAATCTATATCCTGATTAAGGCCTGCAGGAATTATGGTATTCATTTCAAAAATCACCCTCTGCTCTGATTGTAATTGATTATCACCTCCCCTCTGTCATGGTTTAAATGTTTTGAAAACAAAAAAATAAAGATCATCAATAGTGTGATCCATTTCTATCCAATGAGTGACTAATGGGGAGGATACTACTTGTCTTAAGATACAGCTTTGATGTTCTATAATTCTAATCTTTATTTTCCTCTTGGTTTTTCCAATATATAGAACAGGGGTGCCCACACTTTTTGGGCTTGCGAGCTACTTTTAAAATGACCAAGTCAAAATGATCTACCAATAATGAAATTTTTTTAAAAAACAACAACCCACAAAGCACACTGAAAGGCAGAGAAAATATTAATTATCATTTATATTCCGTGGGTTTTTCAAAGCGGTCACGGCAGATGACTCTATGCAATGTCACCTCAGTAACAACCATACAAAAATAGACAAATATACTCCCTCCCTTTTTACTGAACCACACTAGCAGTTTTTGGCACAGGGAGTTGCGCTGAATGCCCCGCGCTGCTCTCAATGATCATAGGTTCTCTGCGCTAAAAAACGCTATTGTGGTGTAGTAAAAGGGAGCCATAGTGCAAAATATAGACAGCAGATATAAATTCTCAAAACGGACACATTTTGATCACTAAATTGAAAATAAAATCATTTTTCCTACCTTTGTTGTTTGGTGATTTCATGAATCTCTGGTTGCACTTTCTTCTTCTGACTGTTCATCCAATCTTTCTTCCCTTCTTTCAGCCTCCTGTATGTTTCCTCTCCTCCAGACCTCATTCTCTCCCCCAACTTTTTCTTTCTGTCTCCCTGTTCCCCCTTCTTTCTGTCTCCCTGTCTGCCTGCCCCCTTTCTTTCCTTCACCCTCCCCTCCCCCCAAGCCACTCGGTTTGCCGCCATCAGGGAACAACCCCCAAGCCACCGCTGCCCCAAGCTCTCCCTGCAAAAGCGTTGTGCTGACCAGCATTCCGCTCCCCAACGTCAATTATGACGTAGGAGAGGACGTTCCGGGCCAACCAGACATTTCTCCCCATTTCATCCAGACTGAGCCCCATCTCTCCTTGATCCAGCATTTCCCTTCTGTGTCCGTCAGAATTACCATTCCACCTATTTTCCAGCATCACCCTTCTTTGTGCCATCTCACCTATATCCCTATCTCACCACTTTTTCAGAATCTTAATTTGCCTCTGTTCTTGTCTTTACCCCATATTCACCATTTGCCCTTTCAATGTCTTTATCTCCCCCCCCTGCTTTTTCAGCATTACTTCTATGTCTCTATTTCACCTCCTCTTCATGTCCCCTCTGTATCCCTATCCTTATTCAGTAGGTCCTGCTTACCATTTCTCTTCTTTGTGTCACTATCTCCATTTTCAGCTTTCCGCCCTTTTCTTGTAGCCAGAATTTTTCCACCCTCCCTCCACTCCGGCCCAGCCCGGTATGAAATATTTCCTTTTGTTTCCCTCCCCTCTCTCTTTCTCTCTCTCGTTCTCCTCCCTCACCCACGAGTCCTGCATCTGGCCCTCTCCCTTCCACCTGTATCCAGCCACACACCCTGCCCTGCGGCCCTCATCAGCAACTCGTCAGCAACGGTGATCAAGACAGGCTGCCGACATCGAGGCCTTCCCTCTGCGAGTCCCGCTTTTATAGAAAAATGAAGTTGAAACAAGCGGGACTTGCAGAGGGTAGGCCCCGATGTCAGAAGCTTGTGTCGATCGCTGCTGCTGAGTTGCCGAAGAGAGCTGTGGAGCAGGGGGTGTGGCTGGATGCAAGTAGAAAGGGAGAGGGCCAGATAGGAAGGCTGTAGAAGTTCCGGGGCATGACACCGACCCCAGCCAGGATGATTTCTTTTTCAGGCTGCTGCCACCGCCACCGCCCCCCCCCCCTCCACTGAAATGACAAAAAACAGACTAAACTGGATGCCCGGTGTCGGCGTCTTTGACGTCGGGGAGAGGAAGGCTGATCGGCCGGTAGATCGGGACGGCAACACGAGTCTATCACGGGATGGGCTCCGCGATCGACTCACGTTGCCTTCCCGATCTACGGGTCAATTGCAATCGACGTATTGGGCACCCCTGATATAGAAGGTCACATGGGCACTTGATTATGTAAAGTACATTATCTGTATTACAATTACTATTAAAGTTAAGTCTGTATTCCTTTTTAGTTCTTGGATGTTTAAAAGAGTGAAGTATGTTTACAGATGGAGCAGGAACCACATGTTTGGTGTTCATGGTGCGTCTCATGTTGTCTCTTAATCGTAGGTAGTGCTGAAGGAACCAATCGGTCTTTCAAGTTCCGATTTCTTGACAAAAGAATAGTGGGCTTGATATTACCAAAGCACTTATGTAAAGTAAGAATATGCCAAAGTTTAATTAAAATATTGCGTATATCATTAGAGAGAGTACAGACGATGTCAGGCATTTTTCTTATTTTCTTTCTAGTCTGTAATACATCTTCTCTGTGTAGCAGTTTGGTTTTCTGATAACCTTTTTTGATCTCCTTCTTTGGATATCCTCTTTGTTTGAAACGATTAGCCATAGTTATTGCTTGTGCCTCAAATTTAGACGGTATTGAACATAACCTTTTTAATCTTAAAAATTGGCAATATGGTAAATTATTTTTGAGCTGTGGCTGATGAAAGCTCGAATAATGTAAATAGTTATTTTATCAGTTGGCTTCTTATAAATGCTTGTTTGAAAGAAATATTTGTCCTTCTGAATGAGGATATCAAGAAAAGGTATACAGTTGAAATCATATTCCATTTTAAAGCGTAAATTGCTATCACAGGAATTTAACCAATTAAAAAAAATCATACAATCTGGAGAGACTTCCTTTCCAAATAATAAAAATGTCGTCAATGTATTTCTTGAACAGTCTAAGTTCTTCCTTAAAAAGGTGATCACTTAGGTGTTCCCTCTCAAACTGTGCAACGTACAGGTTTGCTATATCAGGAGCCATGGACGCCCCCATGGCTGTCCCCTTGATTTGAATATAAAACTTATTTTCAAAAGAAAAATAGTTTTGGGTAAGTGCAATTGTTGCAAATGTGACAATAAGTCTATTTGGTATCCTTAAAATCAGTTGTCCTCAGTTGGAGTGTCTGTTCAATAATTTGGATAGCTGCTAACTGAGGTATATTAGTATACAATGATTCAATATCTAATGTCACCAGAATAAGATCTTCCATACCACTGTCAAAATTGTCTAAAATTTTGATCATGTGAGCAGAATCTCTAACATACAAATCAATCTGAGGAACAAATGGTCGTAAGAAGAAATTTACAAAGTCTGACAGTGATTCTAAAACAGAATTATTACCTGAAATAATAGGTCTTCCTGGAGGATCAATAAGAGATGTTACTTCTCAAATCACATTATCCCAGCTCATAGATTGCATGCACTGGTCTGTGAAATCAGTTCACTAAGTGGAAAGGAAAATCCTCTCCTTCGCCACACAGGGGGAAGGACAAATGCCTCGGGTGCCTCCCTCCTCAGACAGTGACCGCACATTTCCCAAAGGAGTGGAAGTACTATATCCCTTCAGGGAAGCCTCTCATAAGCAGCAGTTCATCTGGTGAGAGGTTAAATTGGGTCATATTAGAGAATGTCTATATGGGGGCTTGCTCATGACAAGCAAAATTATTTATTTTCAAGGTGCTATTGCCGACACCTGGTGTGTCTTTACTCACCCCCTTTTTGGAGTGTTCTGTCGTGGCGCCTGTGATTCTGGTGTCCAAAGACAGTGGAGGAGGAAGAGCCGCACTTCAAATGCTGAACCAGGAAGTAAAGCGCGAGTCACGGAAACCACAGTTGACTGGAATTAAGTTTTCGCTTTCGGAACACTCTCCCACCCCCTCAACCGCCTACCTTTTTTTTTGCCCCTTCAAAATTAGGCATAAGTAGCAGGTGAAGAAAACGCTCGCGTGTTGCGACTGTAGTGTCAGTTTGGGATTTCAGGTCAAGGCCCTCAGGAGGAATGGCTCACGCCTTTCTGTGTCAGAGGGTTACAAATGCCGAGCCTCTGACACAAGATTCAACGCATAAAAGTAGTGACAGAAAAGCAGCCTAACATCTTACTAATAAATGTGAAGTCAAAAGACTTCTTTCAAAGTACATGAAAAATGTGTATAAAACCTGTAAATATGCATTTAAAAAATTATGAATTGCCCAAAGCTGTGCTCAATAACATATTAAATAATACAGTAAATACAACTGCTAGTACTATTTATCATTTCTATAATTACATCAAAATAAACTAACACAATGTTGTGTAATAAAATATATATATAACAATAGACATTCCTTTCTCAGAAGAGCTTACAATCTAATTTGGACAGACAGAAAGGACATCTCCGGGTTGGGGTGTTTTTAACAGAAGTAATGATATATGGGTAAATTTAGCTGACGGTGAGTTAAGAGTTGAAAACAGCTTCAAAAAGTGGGCTTTTAGCTTGGATTTGAATACTGCTAGAGACAGAGCATGATGCATTGACTCTGGCAGTCTATTCCGGGGCATACAGCTTAGCAAGAACGAAGGGACAGTCTGGAGTTGACAGTTAAGGAGATGATGAAAGAAGCAGTATTGAAAGCTTTATCAAAGAACAAAGCATAGATTTTCAAGATATCCCTAATGAATATGCATGAGAGAGATTTGCATATAATGGAAGTGACAGGTATACAAATCTCTCTCATGCATATTCATTAGGGATATCTTGAAAACCTGACTGGCTGGGGGTCCTCCAGGACAGGTTTGGAAACCACTGTATTAGAGCAATCAGACGCAGTTGTTAAAATACCTAACAAGGCTCTGCCAGAACATTTCAAAGACCACATCATGGCCGGTGCACCCAAAGAAAATAAACTTTATTTGAACTTTAACTATCACAGAATTTGGCAAGCATGAAGCAAGTCTCTTCCATTTGAAAGGAAACTGGAATGAAGGGGCATAGGATGAAGGTGAAAGGGTATGAATTCAGAAGTAACCTCAGAAAATACTTTTTCACAGAAAGGGTGGTGAATGTTTGGCATGATCTTCTGGTGGAGGTAATGGAGACAAAAATGTTATCTGAATTCAAGAAAGTTTGGGAGATGAGATCATAGGCAACAGAATGCTTTCTTGTTTGGGGGGAACCAAAAGCTCTTCCCTAGACCCTGCCCAAGCTCTGCCCCATACCTACCTCAGACCCCACCCAAGCACCACAGAACACAAATGCCGCCCTTCCTTCCAGCATCTGTCTGTTTTGCCCTGTATTCCCTCCCCCCTTCTTCTCGGGTCCAACAGCTACAGCCCCACCCATGGCAGGTCAGACAGCTCCAGCCTGCTTCCCCCATGACCAGCATAGCACCGCACTTCCCTCCCAGCTGCGGGCATATCCCTTCTAGGAGAGCAAACTTATCCCTACACAGGCCTCAACAGTGCTCATGGCATTCCCTCTGCCATGCCCCTCCTTATGATGCAAGTTCCTCTTTTCACAAAGACAGGAAGTTGCATCTTAAGGATGGGCCCAACAGAGGGAAGGCCATGAGCACTGTCAAGCAAGCCTGTGTGGGGATTGGCTCACTCTCCTAGAAGGGATGTACCAGCAGCAGGGAGCGGTAATCACAGGGGGTTTCCCCCCAGATGAGCAAGACTTTCGGCTCCTTTTACGAAGGTACATTAGGGCTTTAACGCGCGGAATAGCGTGCACTAGCTGCTACCGCCTCCTTTTAAGCAGGTGGTAGATTTTAGCTAGCACATGCAATAGCGCTCGCTAATCTTCTGCGTGCTGTGACAGGGACCTGCGGCTGGCCGAGCGGAGACCCGTGCTCGGTCCCACAATCACAAAAGTCAGGATGGTTATGTGGTCTTTTTCCCAATTTCCCTTCCCCCGGTATCTCCCCAGGCATACCAGAACACTTGGGAAGGAAAATAAGACTGGTTTATTAACATTCAAAAAAAAAAAAATAAAAACCACTAACAATTTCTCTATCAGGATATCAGGTTTTCAGGATTTTCACACATAAAGGCCAACAGGAAGACAAAGTCCAGTAAAACACTTTGCACAAGAAATCCACAGAGTCCCACTCTGCTTTAGCAAAACTACAGTTCTCAGCCACTTGAGCAGAGCTCACACTTCTCAGTTCAATTGCCTCTGTTATGGCAAACAGGTTTAAACCAAAGAAAAAAAAAAAAAGTTTCACACAAAAAATGCTTCTCTTTCTTTCCCAGCTCTGACCTTAGCAAGGCAGGCTTTTGGGCTATGTCAGCTTCCAGTCCTACAAAGTCCTTACTGGTAGCTTTTAAACAGAGCAAAATTTTCTTCAGAGAGAAAAAAAAACATTTGGCAAAAAGTTCACAGGGAGCACAAATGTTTCTTCCCTAGGCTTTATCCTTATCAGTTAATTAGCTTTAAACAGTCCTTCACACAGTAAAGCAACAAGGAAAATCATATCAGCTTCAGTCTTTTAACAAAAAAAAAAATGTTACAATTCCTCCATCTAGTGACACTGTTCAAAAATCCATCCTTTCCTCAGCATTATCTGGCATTTCAAAAGCAGGCTGCCAGTCTATACCTTCCCCTTGTGGGTCACAGACAACCTACTCTGAATCCAAGTCCTGCATTTCGATATCAGAAACTTCTATCGGCTCCTGCTTTCTCTCAAGCAATTTCCTTAGCAATGCCACGTTTGGCTTCCTGGGCTGGTTCCTTCCTCTTTGGCTAGGTGCTGCTCCCTAAAGTTCCAGGGCCCCTCCCTCTGGCTGGGACAGGAGAAGATTTAAAGGGACCTGCACACTTAAACTGAAACTCAGCTTTTACAGCCTTTAAAGGGGCAGTTTTCCATCTAGCACTTCTAAATAGGTTTTGTCTTTCTCTCAGGGGTTCTAAACCTTCCTTTTCTAAGCTGCCAGTAGGACAAGACTCATATTCCTGAGGTTCAGGCTCAAGGTTGGCAGGGTCCCTGTTACAGTGCGCTAAAACCGGTAGCGCGCCTTCACTTGTATTGGGAGCCAATGTGAGTTGTGGTATGCCTCTGTGATGTGGTCGAATTTCTTCAGTGAGTAGACCAGTCTTAGGGCTGTGTTTTGTATTGTTTGTAGTTGTTTTATTATGGTTGTGGAATCTTGACTGTTTTTCCTCCATTTTCTTTCTAGTTGTCTGCATTGTCTTTTTAGTAGGAGTAGTTCATTGCTCTGGTAAGTATGAGAGAGAAAGATGAATGTAGGTAAACTTGTTGGAGACAAAAGACTTTTCACAAGGTACATGAGAAAGAGAGTAGGAATAGGATTAAGATTGGAAAGGTGACAATTTGAACCAGTGGGGTAAGAGTTAGGATTGGAACCGATAGCCCAAGCAGAGGAGAACAAACAAGAGAGAAAGTATGGAGAACAGAACGGAGATGGCTGAATGAAAAGACCAGTAAAAGCCATCACATTGTTTCAGATCAACTGTGAAAAATATGATCTACTCTTTGGTATTTGCCAGCTACTTATGATGCAGACTGCCCAAGGAACTTATATACTGAAGGGGTAACTAACTCAACCACTAGATGAATACAGTAGAGTGACTAAAGGAAAATGTTTGAAAAAAGAAAAAAGTCACTACTTGAAAAGGTCACTTCATAAGGTTCATAGACAACCCCGCGAAAGACAAGGGCGTGCGCCGACAACTGAGTGCAAGATGGAGGTGCGCGCCGAAGAAAATTACAGTTTTTAGGGGCTCCGACGGGGGTTTTTGTCGGGGAGCCCCCCCCAGTTTACTTAATAGAGATCGCGCCGGCGTTGTGGGGGGTTTGGGGGATTGTAACCCTCCACATTTTACTGTAAACTTAACTTTTTCCCTAAAAACAGGGAAAAAGTGAAGTTTTCAGTAAAATGTGGGGGGCTACAACCCCCCAAACCCCCCACAACGCGGCGTGATCTCTATTAAGTAAAGTGGGGGGGGTTCCCCCACCCCCACCCCACCCCCGTCGGAGCCCTAAAAACAGTAATTTTCTACGGCGCGCACCTCTGCGCTGCGCTCAATTGTCTGCGCGCGCCTTTGTCCCGGCGCGCTTTTGACCTGACACCCTTCATAAAGATGTAATCATGGACCTTTGTACATACTCTTGTACAATGAACTCTGCTCAGAGATATGAAGGCATAATGTTCCGCCTCACCCACCAATCATTGCAGTGTTCAATGCATACAGATTTCTCCAGGTTTAAATTCTAAGCTGTTGTGTTGCTAACTGCTAAAGCTATGCTTAATTCTTAATAGCAATAGCAAAAATATCAAAGAAGTCATTCACTTATCTTTGAAAAAATATAGCTGGTTCCGATGTGCCACGTTTCGAATCTGCGTCAGGGAACCGACACAACATGTAAAGTTGGACTGGAGGTGCAAACTCTGAAAACAAATATAAGCATGCTTAGTAACTATAAAGTGCATTTGTGAAACATGTATTAAAAAACTCACTTTACACAATTAAAAAGCTGTGCATGGTTCTATCTGAAGGGGAGTACTCACCACTAAATATGGTCTATAATTTTCTAAAGATGTCAATAACCCGATTTCTTCTTGGTGTACAAACAGTGACTGAACGCCAGGAGAACAGTTTAAAGGGCTATTTCGCGCCAAAAAATAGCGTGATGACATCAGCACGTATGAATATTACTCTAAAGCTGACCTGCTCGTTAAAATAGAGCAAAATACCAACAAAACCAACAAAATACACTGACTGTCCTGCACTATCAATAAGTGTGGAAAATTAAATGAAAAGAAAATGTTGTAAGAAAAAAATCCGAATGACAGAACTTAAATAAAGTAGAATGAATATTACAGAAAAGCTTGCCATTCTATTTCGCTGTTTAAGCCCTGGGGTGCCAAAGAGCCTAGGGTGTAAATCCATCTCTGTTCTAAAGTATGTAATCTGGTTTTAAGATCACCGCCTCTGGGGAGAGTTGGAGCGTCCAGAATGGAGAAACGTGCAGAGGAGATAGAATGTTTGGCTTCAATCCAATGGTGGGTGAGGGGTGCTTCCATAACTTCCCTGCCTATTCTGCTAATGTGTTCTCCTATTCTGACCCGTATGCTCCTCATAGTGTGCCCTACATAGAGCAAATGGCATGGGCATTCTATGACATATACTACCCCTTTGGTGTTGCAATTAGTCATTTTTAAAGATTTACGGTTCTTCTCCCATTCAGGGATGGTCATATCAGTTAACTTTACACTGTAAGAACAGACAGAAAAGGCTGAGCATGGGGAATGGAAACCTTTTATGCTGCTATTTGGTGCCTCAGAATGGTATTGGGCTTTGGTAAGGTACTGTTTAAGGTTCCACCCTCACGAGTAAGCAAATTTCGGGGGGCTTTGAAAAACATCATGATATTGTAAAATGCTCCAATGTTGATTGATGATGTGTTTGATTTTGAAAGCGTGTTGAGAATAGGGAAGGACACAAACTGCATCAGCATCATTATGTTGGTTATTTGGCAATAGTAAGTCATCCCTATTGGACCAAAGTGCCCTTTTGTAAGCTCTTTTGATGACAGATGTTGGGTATCCCCTTTCTTTGAATTTGACTTTCATATCTTCAGCTTTCAATACATAGTCACTTTTGGAGGAACACAGCCTACGGAGACGTAAAAATTGACCTGTAGGTATGTTATTTCGTAAGTGTCTAGGATGGAAACTTTCATACCTCAAAAGATTGTTACGGTCAGTGGATTTTTTATAGATCGTGGTGCAAAATTTACCTTCACTTAAAGATATGTTCATGTCTAGAAAGGGCAAAGATTGGGTGTTGGATTGGGCTGTGAAATTCAAATTAGGATCTTCTTGATTGAGCCAACCCAAAAAAATGTCAAATTCTGATTGAGTACCTACCCACACAGCAAACACATCGTCAATATGTCATTTCCATAAGAGTAATTTAGGAAAATGCACTGAAGGGTATAGATGCTGTTCCTCAAATGCCGCCACATAAAGGCATGCTACTGTGGGGGCCATTTTGGCACCCATAGCGGTGCCACGAACTTGTAGAAAAAATTGATGATCAAATTCAAAATAATTTTTGCTTAAAGCTATGCGAGCAATGGTGACCAAAAAATCAATCCTTTTGGAAGACAGTTTCATGTGTACTAAATGCTGACGAATAATCATTATAGCTGCCTCCTGCGGTATGTTAGTATACAATGCTGTGATGTCGAGAGTCACTAATATGGCATAGGGTGGAATGTCCTGATAGGTTCCCAAGAATTTAATCATAGAACCAGTGTCCTTCACATATGAGGTACATAGAGGAACTTCATTCTTCAGTTGTAAATCCAAAAATTCAGATAGAGGTTCAAGAATAGAGCCTATACCTGCCACTATGGGGCGCCCCGGGGGTGCCTCCAATGATTTATGGATCTTGGGCACGAAATAGATCACAGGAGTGATAGGATGTTGACAATACAAAAATTTGTGTTCCCCTTTCATAATAATACCTGCTTCTAAAGCTTGTACTAGTATATGAGAGATACCTTCCTGCAATTCATCAATAGGATCTTTATCTATGGGCTGATAATAAGTTGTATCAGACAGCTGTCTCCAAGCTTCTTGTTCATAAGACTCTGCATCCATAACAACCACTCCTTCATATCTCTGAGCAGAGTTCATTGTACAAGAGTATGTACAAAGGTCCATGATTACATCTTTAGGAAGTGACCTTTTCAAGTAGTGACTTTTTTCTTTTTTCAAACATTTGCCCAAGGAACTTGGCTTGACATAGCATGGCTTATCTTAAGAACATGTGAGGAAAGTGGATACTGGGAGGGGTGAAAGAAAGAGGAAGATAGGTAAAAAAAAAAAAAAAAAGAGACATTAAAAAGTTTGGGAACCTCTATTCTAGGGATCCTATACTGTTAGTATATCCATTTTTAACGGCCTGGCTTCTGAACACCAAAGTAAACTTATTTAGCTGAAGAAATTAGTTACCCATCCATTACACACACATTAATTCTCTTCTATTTTTGTTCCCATTATAAAAAACACTGATAAATTCCCAGAAAAAAAAATACTTTAAAATAAGAAGTTAAAACAAAGGCCCCAACAGATGAGAACATAACATAAGAATAGCCTAATTGGGTCAGACCAATGGTCCATCATGCCCAGTAGCCCATTCTCATGGTAGCCAATCCAGGTCACTAGTACCTGGTCAAAACCCAAAGAGTAGCAACATTCCATGCTACCGATCCAGGGCAAGCAGATGCTTCCCCCATATCTTAATAACAGACTATGGACTTTTCCTCCAGGAATTTGTCCAAACCTTTCTTAAAACCAGCTACGCTATCTGCTTTTACCATAACTTCTGGCCACTTCATTTTTAAGCTTAGATCTTTCCTTCCAAACAGAAACCTTGCTAGATGTCAAATACAGAACAAGGTAACTTCACACGGACTGTGCAGGAAATGTGAATCTCCTCATACAAAAATGTGCAAAGGTCTGTTTTTTTCTTTCAATCACTACATAGCCTAATGCTACACAAGCAGCATTTTTACAAACATATTCTGAAGGTCAATGCTAAGGTTAACAAAGTTTCCTTCCTTGGACCACAAGGAGATACTGACAAACCACTGGAAGAGATCCCAAAACAACTACCCATGCACAACACCCAAAGACCCACTCAGTGTGTGAACCAGTTGAGTGGAGTGGACTAACTGGGGGGTGGAAATGAGCCCGGAGTTTGCTCAGCAGAATTTCCCAGACCACCTCTTCCTCTAAACCAGTGGTTCCCAACCCTGTCCTGGAGGAACACCAGGCTAATTGGGTTTTCAGGCTAGCCCTAATGAATATGCATGAAGCAAATTTGCATGCCTATCACTTCCATCATATGCAAATCTCTCTCATGCATATTCATTAGGGCTAGCCTGAAAACCCGATTGGCCTGGTGTTCCTCCAGGACAGGGTTGGGAATCACTGCTCTAAACACATTGACACGCTGCCATCATCACCACCACTAGTAACACCTCACCGGGTAGGCCAGCAATGCTTATAAACTTTATAAAACACATTATTATATTTTCTTATAAAGCACATATTTTAACTGAACTCTCTGACATCCTCAGCCTTGCCATTCACAAAAACAGAAGGAAGAAAAGTTCCCATTTCCTGCTGTCTCATGTCCCCGGCCTATACAATATTTTTCTTCTGCAGACCCTTCAAAAGTCTGACCAAATCCACGTTTCACTTGCATTATAAAGTACTGAGGATGAGGGTCACGTGGTGTCATGAACGAGTGAGGACGTCTCCTCGTTTGCTCCGGGGCTGCCCTGCACATAACTGATCCTATTGAGACATTTTTCCTGACGGCCACCGCGATCTCGGCACACTTTGAGAACCTTACCTGCATGGAAAGATATTTGACGAGATCCTACGATTCCATGCAGGCAAAAACAGCCCGGAAAGAGCGCGAACGAGTGCGGCCGACTGAACCTAAAATGGTGACGAGCCCCGCGGCAGCGGTCTCCCATCTCATGGAGACCGCGCTCAGTGACATAAAAGCAGCGTTAGCACAAGTGCTGGGGCCTCAAATGGAAAATCTGACTGCCCAAATCTCTAACATTGAGACGCTACTTGCTGCTGCCGCGACCCGCACTGCTGCATTGGAACAACGGGTGTCTGACCTGGAGGATGCCTCTACAACACGTGCCGCAGATGTCGATACGTTACAGGAGCAGTTGCGAGCCCAGTCCGATAAACTAGATGATCTAGAGAATCGTTCGAGACGCTCTAATTTGCGTCTGATGGGGGTTCCTGAGACAATCGCTGAGCGTCTACTATTGGAAATCTTGGAGAAATGGCTGCAGGAGGAATTTACCTTTCCACCTTCAATGGGGCCTCTGCGCTTGGAATGGGCACATCGCTTGGGCCCCAGGCCTGGATTAGAAACGCGCCCTCGGGTGGTAATTTTGAAGCTCCTGAACTTTCGACACAAGGTGGCTCTATTACAACAATATCGAGCTAAGAAGGAAAGCTTGAAATATGATGGACACTCGATTCGCATGAGTCAGGACTTTTCAGTGGCGTTACAGGAGCAGAGACGACCCTATTATGCGCTTAGCGCACAGCTGTCCGACTTAAAACAACGCTTTCAATTCAATTATCCGGCCATTTTAAGGATTTATTGTAATGGACTTTGGAAAACCTTTCCATCACACGAGGCAGCCGCAGATTACATCAAGCAGCTGGGTGGCTCTGGTTCAGGGGCGGAATGAAGGCTGGAACTAAGCTCTGTCCAGCGGGTCACCACTGGTTCTACAATGTTTATATTGCTTGTCTCATGTAACTTTGCCTTTTGATTTCAGGAAGGCCTGGTTGTTTAGTTGACAGGGTAGCCCTGGGGGAGATATCTTTCGTGACCCCTACTTCTCCCACGAGATGGGGGTTTTTGGGATTGTTGGGGGGTTGTGGGAGGGAAAAATTTTTTGGATAGTAGCGGTGGTATTGCTTTGGTTTATTGTGTGGGGTTTTGCTATATTTAGGAGGTTTTTCTTTCTGGGACTGGTTGATTGGCTTGCCTGGAGTGTGAATGCGGAGTCTTGGGGCGAGGCTGGGCGTCCTGGGACTCTTCCTTCTGGAGGGATTGCTTGCTTTTGCTTTTCTGGTGGGTTGACTCCTGGGTGATAAGAATATACGTATAATATCTTGGAATGTATCGGGAATTACATCCCCTATTAAACGCACAAAAATATTATCACAATTGAAACATCACTCTGCAGATATAGCTTGCTTACAGGAGACTAGGCTTACAGATCTGGAACACCAAAAGCTTCAGAGAGGTTGGGTTGGTGATTTATACTATGCATCTGCCCCAGGGAGGAGGGCGGGGGTTGCTATATTATTTCGGAAGGGCCTGCCCTGCAAGGTTCAGGTGTTACGTCTTGACCCCCAGGGCTGTTATCTTTTGGTGAAGGTGGAGGGACCTGGTGGACCCTTCCGATTACTGGTGAGCTATGGCCCTAATGGATACCAACATTCTTTCTTTCAGAATTTGATTAATATTTGCTTACAGGCTTCTGATTGTCCATTAATTCTGGTGGATGACCTCAATCTGGTTTTAGACACAGGTATGGATCGCTCTGGATCGTCTGGAGTGACGACGGTGAAACAAACTAGTGGTATTCCATATCTCTTTCGAGCACTAGGGTTGGTGGACCCATGGAGGTTGCTACACCCCACTGAAAGGGATTATACACACCAATCTAGAGCCCATGGTTCTTTTTCCAGAATTGATTACACCTTACTTTCTGAATCCTTATTTGCCCGGGTCTCTGCAGCTACAATAGGCCCACTCGAAGTGTCAGACCACAATATGATTTGGATTGATGTAGCGATGGGCGGTCCAGTGGGTCCTGGGTCGGGGTGGAGATTTCCCTCCTATTTACATAAAGATGAACATTTTCAGAAGTACTTATTGGACAAGTGGGAGACTTACTGTTCTTTTAATGCCCAACATATTGATCAGCCTCTATTGTTTTGGGATGCGGCCAAGGCGGTATTACGTGGAGATATAATTGCATATGTGACAACTAGAACCCGTCGTATAGTGAACCGTATAGTACAACTGGAACGACAGCTGACGCAATTGAAACGTGATTTAGTGTGTAATCCTTCCGAAGCTCTTAGTGAAGCGTATAAAGCGGTACAGGTGGCGTTAAATTCCCTTATACATGAACGTACTAAAAAATTGTTGTTTTTTCGAAAATTCCATTTTCATAGATATGGTAATAAGACAGGGAAGCTTCTAGCATCTGTCACTAAGAGCTGGAATGGGTCTCGTTATATTCCCATGATTAAGGATGGCTCGGGGAAGATCTTGACGTCGGCAGTGGATATTTCTGCCGCATTTCATGACTATTTTGAAGCTTTCTATGCATCCCCGGGTCCTTATACTGGTCCTGATGTCTGTGACTATTTGGAGGACGCGGGCATGCCTAGATTAACAGTGACTCAGGTATCTTTGCTGGATAGGCCGCTTCATCTCCAGGAGGTGTTGCAGGCGATACAAAAATTGAAACCCTGCACGGCACCGGGGCCGGATGGCTATTCCCCGGAGTTCTTTAAGATCTTATCTGATTCTATAGGGGGGACTCTTTTAGCTTACTATATGACCATACAGGATCAGGGCGTATTTCCCCGTTATTCTAACGAAGCTCTGATTACTTTGATACCGAAGCCCTCCAAGCCGCCCATGGACATGGATTCTTACCGGCCGATATCGTTATTGAACGTGGATATTAAAGTATTTGCCCGTATTTTGGCTGATAGACTAGCCCCTTTATTACCTGCGGTTATCGTGCCTGAGCAGGTGGGCTTTGTCCGGACTCGACACTCTGTATTAAATGTTCGCCGGGTTTTACTCGCGTATTCTCGAGCTCAACAAACACAATATCCCGGTCTTCTGGTGGGGTTAGATACAGCGAAAGCCTTTGACAAGGTGCATTGGTACTACCTGTTTCGCGTATTACACTATATAGGGCTTCCCACAAGTTATTTGGCGTCGATACAAGCGCTTTACTCGGGACCGACTGCAGCTGTGTTGGTGAATGGTATAAAGTCCCCCTCTTTTTCTGTGGGTAGGGGGACAAGACAGGGATGTCCATTATCGCCCCTGCTTTTTCTTTTGTATTTAGACCCATTCTTACGCACACTTCAGAGGGATGATGAGATCACAGGCTTGCCAGAGGGTTCTTCACAACTGCAGGTGCTAGCGTTTGCAGACGACCTCTTACTTACTTTGGGTAACCCACATCGTTCTCTGTTTAGAGCATTAGAACTCCTGGATGAATTTACGCTTTACTCAGGTTTGGTCCTTAATAGGCTGAAATCATTGGTGCTGCCGACATTGCTTGAGGTACGGCACTCCTGGCAGGGAGACTTCCCTTTACAGTGGGCATCGTCACACTTGATTTATTTGGGGGTAGTTATACCTCAAAATTTGAATGGCCTTTATAATGCTAATGTCTTGCCCTTGCTACGCCGTACTGAGCTGTCTCTCGCTAATTGGAGAAAGTTACCTCTTTCGGGCCGTATTGCTCTATACAATATGATGATACTTCCACAATGGCTTTATATTCTACAAATGCTTCCCATTATGTTAACTGCTAGACACTATCTACTCACAGGTCTCATCTTTCAGCATATCTATGGCAGGGTAAACGGGCTAGGCTTTCTTTGTCCAAATTGATGCTACCGATTGCCCAGGGAGGGTTGGGTCTTCTGTGTGTTTCTAGGTTTAATCTTGCATGTCAATTACGCCATATTCATGACTAGTTTTGTAATACTACTTGGTTTTCATTGCCTGAGCTTGAATGTTTTACTTTTAAACCTTATCATTTTAGTTATTTATTGCATGCTCTCCACTTACCAGAACTGCCACTGTTGCCTTCACACCCATTTTTACCGGCTATGCGAAAAGCTTGGAGGAAGCTGTGTCACATGTTGAAAATTTCTCCTGGAAGAACGCCTTATCTCCCTATTGCTGGAAATGGGGACTTTTTACCTGGCCTGGACTCTGTGATATTTCGGCGCTGGTCTAATGCGGGCCTTCAGTATGTGTCCCAGATTGTTCAACACTCCGGTATTCCAATCCCCTTTACGGAGCTCCAGTCAATGTTTCACCTTTCTCCTACAGATTGGTTTACCTATCGACAACTTCAACATTATTTGCAAACTTTGACACCAGCGATGGTACGAGAAGAAGTGCAGACCAGTTTACGGGAGGCTCTTTGTCTTACAGCTCAGGAGTTGATACCGTTGAAATTCTATCATGTTTTTGCAAGAACTGTCTGGCGAATTGGACTTTACCATCCTGGCTCAGAAGTGGTCAGCTGATCTCCACATACCCATATCTGAGGATATGCTCCGTAAGGGTCTTCGCTCAGGGATTGCTACTACTCAGTCATCTGTAGAACAGGAGTGAAATTACAAGTTCTTGTTGCGTGCCTTTTATCCGCCCAAGAGAGCTCATGTGATGGGGATAAGTGTGGGACATGCCTGTGGTAAATGTGCCTGCCCAATGGCATCTTTTGGACATGTGTTCTGGACCTGTCCCTTGGTGTCTACTTTTTGGATACAATTGGTGTCAGCGGTGGCACAGCTTTGGGGTTGTTCTTGGAGGATGCATCCAAGCTTCCTCTTTACACTACAACTTCGTTTCCATCCGCCTAGACCTGGTTGTGCGTCCTTTCTTCGGAAAACTGTGCTGTTGGGCAGGAAATGCATCTTGCTGCAGTGATTATCACCCCAGCCGCCTTCTATGTCTCAGTGGAGAGCATTGATGTTACAGCAAATGTTATTAGAACTCAAAGATATTGTAGAGTTGTCTTCCAAAGCAGGCCGACTGTTTAGTGCATATTGGCGAACATTCAGTCTAACTTTTACTCCTTATATTCAAAATCAAGTATGGAATACATAACATGTATCTTTCTACTTTGTTACTGATTTTCACTTTTGGGATGATTACCGCTGCTGCTGCCTTTGGGAGGGAGGGGTGGGGGGTGAGGTTTTGGGGATTGGCTTTGTATTATGCAAAATCTGTTCTAACTGTGAGTTGTATTGATTCTTGTGAATAAACATGATTTAAACATAAAGTACTGAGGATGCCATTTCTCTCCATTCCCAGATCCTAAAGTCTAAGACAGTAGCGCAAACTAGTGCTGCCCGATTCAGGAAAAAAATTTTTGATTCGATTCAGCCTACTGAATTGGTTTTTCAATTCGATTTGATTTTCCTGCCCATTTGGGTGTTTTTTTTTCAAACATCCTGGTGGGTTTACTTTATAGCTTTTTTACCCCCCCTTTGGCTTCTCCTAATCACCCTGGCATTGTTGTGTAAACAAAATAAAGAAACAAAAAGGACTTTTCCTCTCTCTATTAAATCCTAGCTCACTGTTAAATCCTAGATCTCGTATCCAGCTCTGGCAGGATACACTTTTCAAATCTGACATATTGTAATCACAAAACAGAAAATAAAATTATTTTTTCTACTTTTTGTTATCTGGTCAATATTCAAATCTTGTTGGTCCCAGGCTCTGGTTGTCTTGCTTGCTAGGGTCTCCTTCTTTCTTCGTGCTAACCATCCATCTGCCATCTCTGTCCTCCCCTTCCGTTTCCCTTCCCTCCCCCGGAAGTCTGGCATCTTTCCTTTTTTCGTCTCCATCCACAGATTCACCTTTTCCCAACTACCCTTTCATCCAGCATCTCTCCCTCCTTCCAAACCACCCCAGGGTCCACCATTTCTCCCTTTCTCTTCCCAACTATCCTCCTATCCAGTATCTCTATCCCTTGTGTCCAACTTCTCTCCCTTTCTGTTTCTTCCCTCCCTAAATCCCATTATCCACCATCTCTCTCCCACTCCTCAGTTTTTAGACACATTATTTCTTCCCCCCAAAGTCTGGCATATGCCTCCCTCCGTGTACTTCTACACCAGGACCCCCTCCCCTGAAGGTCTGTCCCCGCCCTGAAGGCCTGCACCCCTCCCGAAGGTCTGTCCCCCCTGAAGGCCTACACCCCACCCCTGAAGGCCTGCACTCCCCCGAAGGACTGTACCTCCCCCCCCCGAAGGACTGCACCTCCCCTGAAGGTCTGTCCCCCCTTAAAGTCTGCACTTCTCCCCCCCTGAAGGTCTGTCCCCCCTGAAGGCCTGCACAGGCCCTGAAGGCCTACACCCCACCCTTGAAGGCCTGCACCCCCCGAAGGACTGTACCTCCCCCCCCCGAAGGTCTGTCCCCCCTGAAGGCCTGCACCCCACCCCTGAAGGCCTGCACCTCTACCTGAAGGCCTGTCGCCCCCCCCCCCAAAGATCTGTACCTGCCCCCCGAAGGTCTGTCCCCCCTGAAGACCTGCATGGGCCCTGAAGACCTACACCTCACCCCTGTAGGCCTGTCCCCCATCCCTGAAGGCCTGTACGCCCCGAAGGTCTGTCCCCCCTGAAGGCCTGCACCCCCACCTGAAGGCCTATTCCCCCCCCCCAAGGACTGCACCTCCCCCCCCCCAAGGACTGTCTCTGCTGTAATCAGGTAAAGGGAGGTGCAGGAGGCCAGAGGAGAAGCCAGACACTGTAGCACTTCCCAACTGACCCTCCCCCCTCGCCCTCTAAAGCAGGAGCAGCAGCGCTGCCGATCCTGCTTTAGGGGGCGAGGGGGGATGTTCAGATGGTGAATCGGGGCATGGGAGGTGATTTTTGGGGGGCAGGCAGCACTAGCGAAAACAATACCGAACAAAACAGCAATACTTACCTTGTTCGGTTCAGCCGAAAAACTGCTACTCGGTCTCACACGTGGCTCCTTTCCTGCTTCTGCCTCTGCCGCAATCCACCCGCCGAAAACAGGAAGTCGGCCATTGATTGGCAGACGTGAAAGCCGGGTAACGAAAATGCGCCGACATTAGAGCGCAACAAGCTCCGACGGGGGGGACGGAATAAAAGGTAAGACACAGAGAAGGCAAGGCTGGACCACGGTCGGGGGGCTACCGATAGCCTTGGAGTCGGGCCATGAGAAGGGAAGTTCCCAGGCCATTACTCCAAGACTGGGAGCAACCCCCTCATAGCTTGCACCTGGGGTGGACCCCCCCTTGGTACACCACTGTCACAGAGGTTTACATAGTATTTCAAACATATACAATCTCTCTACAGTGTCTTGCCAAAGCAGAAACAGGAAGTTATAGCAGACAAAAGGCAACACAGAAGACTGGATGACTGCAACTTAGAGGGAGCAGATGGGGGAGAGTGATACCAGACCCTGCACGAGGGGAGGGAGGGTGGAAAGAGAGAGAAAAGCTGTTGGATGATAACAGATAGCTAATAAGGAATCGAGATGGCATGCTGTTTGATAGGGCTATACTTCCCCAGACTATGCCCATCGATACAGATGTTGCAACAGATATGATAAGAACAAGGAAATCATTTTTTTATTCCTGGTTGCAAGCAGAATGTTTTCTTGTAAACCGTACAGTTCTAAGAAGAGCTGGCTGAAGGCCAGAGAAGGAAGTACCAAACACGGAAAGAAATGATACAGTTCACATCAAAAATTGTGCAACCTCCAGCTTTATGAAGGTCATCACATTACAAGCCAAACATATGATCTCAAAGCTGTTGCATTCAGGAGTTCCACTGCATTCATTCATAAACAAACACACACACACAATATATATATATATATATATATATATATATATATATATATATATATATATGATGCATACAATATATATATATATGTTAACTAAAAGTTCAATTTTGGAACTGTTCATAAATTTTATTTATTTATTTTTTGTTTTTTGGGTGTTGATCAGCTGTCTTGTCTTGTTTTATGTTTGTTTTGTTAGACCACCATTCAAGCAAAGACATCATAGGCATTTAAAATATCATCATGTTAAAGCTATTAACACCAAAGAAAACTCAAAGGGAAGCTCAAAAAACAAGTTATATAATAAATATGTAAAATCTAATTGTCCTTTAGACCAGTGTTTCTCAACATGCAGTACACGTACCCCTAGGGGTATGTGAGATGCTTGTGGGGGGTACGGGGCACGGGTCTCCCACCCCCATTCCTCCAGCAGGAAGTCCCCCTCCGCCGAAGCTGACCTGGAAGGCTTCCAGCTGATGTCAGAGGGAAGCCTTCCAGTTCAGCCAGGGTGGCCCCAAAGTCCGGGCAACACCACACTAACTCCAGTGATGAAGAGCGCTCCATCTTTTGCCACCCTCAGGGCATCCGGAGTCTATTCAAAGCCCGGTACTAGTACTAGCTTAACTGACGCAGAGCCTTCAAGTCTATCCAATCATGAGGTTCTGTTCATACCGTCCCTCTGACACAAATGTGTCAAAGTGGGTAGAGCTGACAGGGCCTTCTCTTAGCGTGTGGACGTGAAGGTTCTTCATTGAAGTTAGCGCCGGTGCCAGGTCCTCTGTGGATTCTGGGTCAGGCAGTGGTAGGGTGGCAGAAGGAGGAAGGTTAGAAGAAGAGAAATGCTGGATTTGCTTGAGGGGGGGGGGAGGAGAGATGGAGCGATGTTGGAATGAGGGATGTGGGGAAATGGAGAAAGTTGGTAAGGCTGGATGGGTGTGGAGAAATGCTGGATATGGATGGAGGAGAAAGGGAGAAGGGATAAGCTTCTTATGATATGGAGAGGAAGGGAAGAAATGCACATGGATGGAGGGGAAAGGGAAGAAATGCACATGGATGGAGGGGGAGGAAGGGAAACTGAAGAGAAAGGGAAGATATGCACATGGATGAAGAGGAAAAGAAGAGAGAGGAAGAAGGTGAACATGGATAAAGTGGAATGTAAAGAAATAGAGGAGATGCACCTGGCTGGAAGTGAAAAGGAAGAGGGGAAAATATGCATGTGGATGGAGGAAGGGAGGGGCATGAACTTGGGACAAAGAAGGGAGGAAGGGAATAGAAAAGGAGAATTGTTGGGCAGAATGTGTGAGTGAGAGGGAAAGAGATGGTGCACATGGGGAAAGGAAGAAAGAGGAAAATTGTTGGGCATAGACAGAGAGAAGAGTAAGGTAGAGATGCATGGGGAAGAGAAGGATGAGAGGGAAAAATATTGAATATGGTCATGGAGAGGGAACAGTGGGACAGATTGAAAGGGATGCAAGGGGAAGGAATGTTGGATGTAGTGGTGGAGAGAACGGAGGGAGAGATGTGGCATGTGTGGAGAGGGGTGATAGAAGAAGAAATGTTGGGCATGGGGTTGGTGGGCAGTGGTTAGATGCATTTACAGTCCCTAATCCAAAATATTCTCACAAAGCTTGTGCTCTTTTCATTTATCCATCAATTAAGGGTTGCAGATTTAAAAGATATCATGAACGTACACTGTCATATCAGGCTGCTCTTTGGGATAAAGATTTTAGACAACTATTCTTTGTATCTATGTCATACTTAGAGTTCAGAAGGCATTTGAAGACTTATTTAGTTTCTAGATTTTGAGTAATTAATTTTCTTTATTGTTCTATTTGTGATATAAGTTAATCTTTTGAAAACCGCATAGATCCTCACGGTTATGCGGTCTATAAGTTGATTTTATGTTATGTTTTATGTTATGAAAGATGCTGCACATGATCCTTTAGAAAAATGCTAAAGACCTACTTATTTGACACATTCTTTTGAATGTGATTATAATACACTGTGCTTGTATAGTCTCTTGATTGTTGTTAACCACGTTGAACTGAGAGGTTACTGCGGTATATAAGTGAATTTGTTATGTAATGTTATATTAATGGGAGAGGATGAGTTTTACTGCAAAACCTAAAGGAAAGGTATGAGTGGCACAACAGTATTAACCAATGTGATGAGCAGCCTAGAGGCTGCCACTCATCCAGTAGGACAACTAGTGAAAGCAAGGCATATTCTCTATTCAAATTCAGGCAAGTTTAAAGCCTGGGTCACTTTAAAGAATTTTGACTACAATTCCCAGAAGCCCATGTGCTCTGAAGCCAGGACTGTGCACAGATGGGATGGGGGAGATGATAACTCATCAAGCTTCCAGCTGGGCTATTTAGGCTGCCTTCCTGGAAAGAGAGAATATTAGAGAATGATACAGTGACCCTTTCCTGCGGGTAACCACAGGTGACCCCAGTAAAACTGCAGGAATGGGTAAAATTTATATCTGTTCACCTCCGGCATGGGGGACAAACCTTTTCACCACTCCATGGAGTGGTAAAAAGCTTTGTTCTTATGGGGAACCCCACCCACCACAGCTCCCCGATATCCCATCAACGCGGGTCTGATGGCTACGGGCCCTCCTCCCGTGGGTCTGGTGGCTCTATCTTTTCATACATACAGAACAGATACACCCTCGCCCAATATGGAATAATCACAAACTAAAAATAGAAATATGTAGACACTGAACCGCCAAGAAACCAGACCCTGGATACAATGCAACACCACAACACCACAAAAACAGTGACACGTGTCCCCTAATACTGTGCAAAATATAAAGACAGTAGATGTAAATTTGAAAAAACTTATACATAACAATCACCACTTTATAAATTAACAAATAAAAATAAAACAAATAATGAGAAATAAAAAAATACCATTTTATTGGACTAATCCCTGTAAGCTCAGTCCCCATCCCCGCAAACCACCTAATTCCATCCACACAAGCTTTGAATTGTTTATATTAAAGTATAAAAAGAAACAATATTCTGTACAATTGTCAATTTATAAATCAGCGTCTTCTCCTCACTCTCTCTTCCCCATTTCCCTTCAGCCTCCTCAGCCCACTCTCTCTCCACTTTCCTTCAGCGCACGCACATAAAAACAAGCAATTTCATTCTATTCATTCATAGAAATTAAAGTCTAAATAATGCCAGTCACATAACAAAACATGATTTTACAAAAATAATTCCCTGCACAGTCAAGCCTGCAAGGATTACTAGATGTCTTTCAGCAGCTCCCCTCCCTCTCTCCCCCTTACCTTTGTGGCCAACTCAAAATGATCTACCAACAATAAAATTTTAAAAACACAAAGCACGCTGTATCAGAGAAAATGTTAATTATCATTTATATTCCGCGGGTTTTCAAAGAGGTCAAGGCAGATGACTTTATGCAATGTCACCTCAGTAACAACTATACAAAAATAGACAAATATTCCCCCTCCCTTTTTACTAAACCGCGATAGCGGTTTTTAGCGCAGGGAGCTGCGCTGAATGCCCCACGCTGCTCTCAACACTCATAGGCTCCCTGCGCTAAAAAACACTATTGCGGTTTAGTAAAAGGGGGCCATAGTGCAAAATATAGACAGCATATATAAATTCTCAAAATGGACACATTTTGATCACTAAACTGAAAATAAAATCATTTTTCCTACCTTTGATAATTTCATGAGTCTCTGGTTGCACTTTCTTCTTCTGACTGTGCATCCAATCTTTTTTCCCTTCTTTCAGCCTGTATGCTTCCTCTCCTCCTGACCTCATTCCCCTCCTCCCAACTTTTTCTTCCTCTCTTCCTGCCCTTTCTTTCTCTCTTCATGTCCCCTTTCTTTTTTTCTGTTTCTCTTCCTGCCCTCTTACTTTCTTTCTCCTTGCTCTCCCCCAAGCCACTGCCAATGTCACTGCCATCGGGGAACAGGCCCCAAAGCCGCCGGCCGCCGCCCCACCCAAGCTCTCCCTACTTCGGGCCGACCAGCATTCCTCTGCCCGATGTCAATTCTACCGTCGGAGAAGAAGGATGATCGGCCCAAGATCACAATCGATTGGGGGAAATGCTGCCTGGTCCTGCCTTCGCGGAAACTGAAAGTAGGCAGGACCCAGCAGCAAGAAGAGCAAATGGAAAGCTTCACTGACCTGTCTCCCGCCTTAGCCCGTAGCGAATTTATGCTTCGGGGATCTAACATGTGCGTGCCGGCTTCCCTTCTCTTCCCTCCCCCCCTCCCCCGGACATAACTTCCGGTTTCGGAGGGAAGAGAAGGGAAGCCGGCACACACACGTTAAAGCCCCGGAGCATAAGTTGCTACGGGTTAAGGTGAAATCTTCAAACTGGCTATTTTTTTTTTTTTATGTTGAGCAGCAGCGGAGGCAGCAGAATTTAGCTGGGCGGTCATCTAAATTACCCAGGCGGTCCACCCAGCTGAAAGGCCCTAGGGCAGGGGTGTCCACACTTTTTTGACTCGCGAGCTACTTTTAAAATGACCAAGTCAAAATGATTTACCAACAATAAAATTTTAAAAAAACACAACACACACTGTACGCATAGAATTGTTAATTATCATTCCTATTCCGGGGTTTTTTCAAAGAGGTCAAAGCAGATGACTCTATGCACTGTCACCTCAGTAACAACCATACAAAAATAGACAAATACCCAACCCCCTCCCTTTTTATTAAACCACAATAGCAGTTTTTAGCGCAGGGAGTTGCGCTGAATGCCCAGCGCTGCTCTCGACGCTCATAGGCTCCCTGCGCTAAAAACCACTATTGCGGTATTGTAAAATATAGACAGCAGATATAAATTCAGACACATTTTGATCACTAAATTTAAAATAAAATCATTTTTCCTATCTTGTCTGGTGATTTCATGAGTCTCTGGTTGCACTTTCTTCTTCTGACTGTGCATCCAATCTTTCTTTCAGCCTGTATGCTTCCTCTCCTCCACAGCTCATTCCCTCCCCCAACTTTTTCTTCCTCTCTCCCTGATCTTTCTTTCTTTCTCTCTTCATGCCCCCATTCTTTTTTTCTGTTTCTCTTCTTTCCTTCTGTCTCCCTGCCTGCCCCCTTTCTTTCTTTCTCCCTGCCCTTCCCCAAGCCACTGCCACTGCCATCGGGGAACAGGACCCAAACCGCCACTAATGGATAACAGGCCTCAAAGCCGACGATGCCGACGCCGACGCCCCATGCTCTCCCTGCTTCGGGCCGACCAGCATTCCTCTCCCCGACGTCAATTCTGCCGTCGGAGAGGAAGTTCCGCCCAGCCAGGCAGCGATTGGCTGGCCCGAACTTCCTCTCCGACGGCAGAATTGACGTCGGGGAGAGGAAGACTGATCGGCCCGATAGATCGCCAAGGCAAAGTGAGTCCTGGGTGATCGACTCACTTTGCCTTGGCAAGCTACCCATCCATCGCGATCGACCTATTGGGCACCCCTGCCCTAGGGAGAACACTCAGCTCTCTCCTGTGCACCCCCTTGGGGCATGCACCTGGGGCGGACTGCCCAACCCCTAGGTACGCTACTGGCTTAGCCCTGACTCGCCTGCCCTGCTCAGCTCTGACTCGCCTGTCCTTCCCTGCATTGTGAGCCTGTGGTTTTAACCTGTGGGTTAAAACCACGGGCTCGCGAAGTAAAAAAATGTCAAGTTAAAAAAAGTAAAAAAGCTCTGCTGGGCATGAAGGGCCAGCGCATGTACAGACCATCTACAGTCAAGGAAGATGGTCTGCGCATGCTCAAGGATCGCTCTCCAACGATCTGTACGGTCGGAGGGGGGCGTGCCAACGATCGCCTCCATTAGCATGCAGGCCTTTAGTGAATTCATTGGCCTGCATGCAATTGGATACGGATCGGACACAGATCTCAGGTTAGTGAATCTAGCCCTTAGTTTCTTCAGGGGAGATCTGGCCTTTGAAAAAAAGGCCCTGACCACATGCTGGGACTTGTGAGATCTCACTGAAAAAGAAAATGCAATGAAAGAGTTTTTAATGGAAAAGACAGCCTCTGGAAAGGAAAACTGCCCTGTGTGTAAACATAAGAGGAAGTTGTGCGTGTGGTTTCTGTTAAGTGGAAATAGAGGCTAAATAGAATGAAAGCAATGAAATTTAGACAGGTCAGTGGAAAAATATATGTGATAATGTTTCTGTACAACTCTCTAGTGGGACCTCATTTGAAATACTGTGTATAATTTTTCTGCATTTATATATTTTTAGAATTTTTAATTTTTATTAATTAATTTTTAGTTTCATTTGTTAATCTGGATGTAATAGGATATTATGTATTAGAAATGGAACATATTGCCATCCAGTAGGGACATTATAGGAAATTTAAGGAGGTTTGGGAGCCATTGACAAAATTCTGTAAGGAGTGATTGTTGATTTTTCCCTTTGATCATACACATCCAGGGTGGGTGGGGAGATATTTTTAATTTGAGTGCAATTGTTGGATATGTAGAAAGGTGAGGATGATATATGTATTTGTCATAAAATATAATTTGATAGAATTTAAGTGCTGTTAAAGTATAAAATGGCTGTATAATATGTTTCACTCATTTTTGGCTTTAAAATGAATAAAGATATTAAAAAAAAAAAAAAGAAATTTTTTTTTTCCTATTTAAATGGAGTTCTTTTCATAAATTTGAGTTATATTGTAAACCACTTTGATCATTTTTGGCTGTATATGCGGTATATAAAGATTTTAATAAACATAATTATGTGGACCATACCTTCAGAAGAATACAAACCATATTGAATTGGTCCTTGGGACAATAACTAAAACAGTCACTGTTCTTCATCATAAAAAAATGTGAGGACAGACCTAAAAATCTGTTATATTTTTCACACTTAACCAGTCATCATTGACACCTTTAGCCCTTGACCACCCTGCCCTCTCTGTTGTCTCTTCTTTGCCATCATATGAATGACATTTATTGATGAGACAGTCTCTTGCTACAACTCTGTACTCGCCTCTACTCTAGACACTCTTCCACTTCGCTCTCATACACTGTGAGCCTGCTAGTGCCCAATTCTAGCTTACCTCATAGTTCGCTTTCTGTGCCTAGTCCAAAGATCATCTCTGTTTCAAATTCCACTCACACTGGGTTCACAGATTTCAGATTAATTCTCATTGTTCTGATTAGCTACTATACTTGTCCATCTAATTAACAGTCTGGCCTCCAACTCCCACTGTCTCTCTCATGAGGTCCAGTATATGTTGCCACATTTTGGTTTATTTATATGTATACTTGTGCAAATTTTAACTGAGATTCTATATTGTGAATAAATGTGTTTGTCCACACAGTGGTCTGACCAGTGTCCCTTCCCCACTTCCTTGTTTTGTTTCTATAGCTTGCCCGTGGGGTTGCTTTTTTCCTTTGTATTTTTGATACATGGTTCCAGTATCATCTCTACTTATGTAGATGACTCCCAAATCTACCTTTCAGCACTAGAGTTCTGAGCATGACTTCAGTTTGTAAATCTATGTGCTTGCCTGGTTGTTCCATTAGTAACTAAAACTCAGCATGGCCAAACTAGAACTTATTTCCTCCACCAAAACTAAATATTCCATTTCCCCTTTCTCAGTCATAATGACTATCCTTCCAGTTTCCTCGGAACACAATCTTGTGGTCTTTTTCAACTTCTTTTTTTCTAACTCTCTTTCCCTTTCCATCTCTGCACACTTTCACAACATAGCCAAAAAATGCTTGTTCTTCCTTTATAATCTCTCCATAATCTGCCCCTCCTGTCATAACAAACTGCTGAACCTTTTTTTGCGTTCTCATCACCTTCCCTTAAATTATAGTAATCAGCTCCCCATATGTCTACCACTCAATCTTTCACCAATCCAATCATGAAATCTTTCTTTTTTAATTGCTGGCTTCAGAATTACGAGTTTAATTTTCCCAAAAAAGTTATACCAGCACTTCCAGAATAAGAGCTCACACAACAATCTGAATACCTATTTAAATTTAATACTGAACAAGCACAGTAAATGGTATTTTTAAATAAGCAGAAAATAAAATTTAACTTCATATAAAGAACAAATGGTACAAAGTGATGGCTGAATGGTGACGATCTGGTTTCTCACCCCTGGGTACTATATTCAAAACTCTTCTGGGGGATTTTCTCACTTTACCTCACCTATATTGAATCATTCTGTGACCAGAGCTATTTATGAGGGATTCCCATAGTACAGTACATTAATAATAACTTTATTTTTGTTTACCACAATACCACAAGAAGTTCAGAGCGGTTTACAGAGGAAGAAACTGTATACAGACAGCGATGTACAGAAAAGGACATTCAAATTACATTAGCATGCCAAGAGTAGTCAAGATTTATCCAGAAGCATTTCAAAGATACAGCAAGGCAGGAAAGGAGTCAGAGAAATTTATCAAAGAGATACGTTTTAATTGATTTCCTGAAGGTGTGGTAGGAGGGTGCATTTGAGATGAAAGTGGTTAGACATTTATTCCATTTGCCTGCTTAGAATGATAATGATCTATCAAGGAATCTCTTATAGATACAGCCCTTCAAGGATGGAAAGGCAAACAGATAGGCACTACGGCCCCTATTCTGTAAACTGCACCTATCTTTAGGCGTGCTTTAGGCGTCCTTGTGGCGCAACTGGCAATCAGCGTTACTTAGGTGCTACATAGGTGCTACATAGGCATCGTATAGACATCTTTAATGCACTAAACGTATCTTAGGCGTGTAGTAGGCACGCGTTCCCAACAACCCCATATAGACGCCAGATAGACGTCCCTATGATGTTATATATAAAAAGGTGAGTTTTTTCTGATTTGTTATCATTATTTCAGGACTGTAAGCTTTAACATAATTAACCTAAAGTATACCATCATTAAAAGGATAATAAAAACACAGTATACCAGGTTTAAAAGGATATTTATAATATATTAGTTTTAGTGGGAGTTGATCTGGGAACATCAGTGTGCATATTGCAAAAAGGTGACATGCTAACCTTCACTCTAATCCGCTGTGCTAGACAATGAGCCATATAATAATAGCAATTCTGATTTGATTATACTACTCCTTATAGGCGGTGAATGGCAGTTAATTCTGCCAAGAGACAGAACAAGGTAGTTCTCACTTTCCTGTTATATCCTTTTTCTTAATTATTTCAGAATTGCATACAAAATTGCATATAAATTGCATATAAAAACAAAAAAAGTCATAAAGTATGCCATGTTTAAAAGGAGAAGTAAAAGATTACTGTTTGACTGAGAGGTACGGAGTGGGAATTGATCTGCAAACATCAGCATGGAAGAGGGAAAAGCTTCACTCCTGTGCTACACAGAAACTTGTACAGCAATGGTATCATTAGCTCCTATAAGAAGTGTAAAGCATAGGACTTTGAGCTTCCTATAGGCTTCAAATAGACGTGGTGAAAGCTCCAGAAAGGCTTTAGCACGATACATGCTATTTAGGTCATCCAATCAGCTTTCTCTGGGCATCCCACAGACGTTATTTGAGAGAGGTTTTTAGAAGCGATTCCTTGCTCTAAATAACACTCTCTTTGTCATGAAACATTGCTACAATCAGCTCATTCTTCAAAGCAAACAGAAAGCCCATAACTTCAATTGGCCAAGCTTAAAAACAGAATAAAACACAGAACAGTCCTGAATGTGGCTTCTAGTTCATTGCAAATGAAGGTATGCAGCTGCACAATGATGACCTCATCAAAGTGCACCTGCAAAGTAGAATGCCACAAGTAAACGACAGGCCAGGAGTTGAACTCACAATCTCTGGAAGATCAGTACAGTGCTTTTACTCATTGAGCTACAGCACCTTCTACTCCAGTTTCTCTGACTCCCCTGTCATATCATAGCTTAGTGATCTGCTACAGTACAATCTGCTTAGCTATCATCTCACAGTTAGTTGAGACAAAAGATTGGTAGCTCAATGGCTTAAAGCACTGCTTTCATTGTCCCAAAAGCCAGAATCTCAAGTCGGGTTCAATAAATGTGACATGGATTCAAATACTGCTATTTTTATCAAATGCAAACTCAACTTTTGGAATAGATTGTGCTGTTTGAGATGAAAATTAGATGTAATTGGTCTGTAGCTTGTCATTTTTATTAAAATGAGTATTTTGTCAGCTGAAGGACATGAGGGAGTCAAACCCAGACCAAGCTCACACCCCAACCTTCATTCTAACCGCTGTGCTACAGAATCAGGCATAAAATCATAGAAATTCTAATTGGATTATACTGTTCTGTTTAGGCGTCCTTTGGGCAGTAGCATCGGCATGCTTGTGGCTCCGTAACAGAGCGCCCGAAGCATGCCAAATCAGCTGTAGTTCAGCATATCTCAAGCAGTCAGAGTAGGAAACTGACTGAAAGAAGCCACCAAGTTAAGGCACCTGGTTCATCCTCTCTACCTCTCATCTAATCTTATCTAATCTAATCTAATCTAAACCTTAAGTTTATATACCGCATCATCTCCATGAGAATGGAGCTCGACACAGTTTACAAGAACTTAAAATAGTGGGTAGAGAAGAAGAAAAAGGATTACATGAACTTATGTGTAGAAGGGGGGGAGAGAAAGGGGGGAAGGATAGAGCTACAATTTGCTGAAAAGCCAGGTTTTCAGTTGTTTGCGGAATAACTGAAGGGAGCTCAGGTTCCGCAGCGGGGTGGTGAGGTCGTTCCAAAGACCTGTGATTTTGAAGAGAAGGGATTTTCCCAGTTTGCCTGAATAGTGGATGCCGCTTGGAGAGGGGAAGGCTAGTTTAAGCCTTTGGGCAGTTCTGGAGGAGTCGGGACTGGAGGAGTTGAAAGACAGTGGGATAAGAGGAAGCAGGATTCCGTGAATGATTTTGAAAGCCAGGCAGGAACATTTGAAATGGATTCTGGAGATTATTGGGAGCCAATGAAGTTTGGCAAGGAGTGGGGAGGCATGGTCAGACTTGCGTTTTGAGAAGATCAGTTTGGCTGCAGTATTCTGGATTAGCTGGAGTCTTAGAATACTTTTTTTTTATATGTTCTCAAATATTATGCTGGTTGCAGGCTGTGAGGCAGGAGACATGCCAGCTACCCTGTATGCCACCCCCACCCCCCCCCTTTTGCAGCCTGGGCCTCATGGAACCTTAGATAAGACAAAGGTCAATGTGACTAAGTAGCTGAAGTGGTGCTTATTAAGGAAACACTAATGCCCAGCTGCTACTCAATATAAATAAGCACAAGGTGAAAAATGGTATAAGATTTTTATTGCACAGTCCAAGAAAGCAGCATGCAAGTGTAATATCAGGCAACAGCAGTTAAATGAGATGGATGACAGATATGCATAGTAAGCCACTCCTAAGTCCAAGTTGTTACTGTGGTAGAATAGTTAAAGTCCCAGAATCTGCTCCTGGTAGAAGGCAGGCTGAAGAAAAAGGAAGATGGATTGAGAAAAATTAAGAGTTGATTGGTGAGTTTTAGGCTGTGTTTTACAAAGATGTGCTAAATCCACACATGCACGTGTTAACCTTTAGCACATGCTAACGGCGCCTAAATGGTGCCACTTCAGCGCGCGGTAAAACTTTGGAGAATATGTCACACCACAGTCTCAGAATAACAGCTAGAATGAACAGAAGCAAAAAAACACTGTTCCTTTTTTATAATAAGGATGCCTATCAATTATGACTCTAAAGTGATTTACCTTTAGCTCGATGAGGAAAAGCACTGCTTCCATCTTCCCAACATCATAGGTTTCACATATTCATGTAACTTGCATATCCATTTTGCTGGCACCAAAGTTTCAAACAGCATGGGTTATTTTTCAGCCAAGACTCCTGGAACCAAATTTTATCATCACTAATTCTCAGACCTGCTAATGACCCTGTGGAATGGAGAGTTGTGGCAGATATCAGGGGGACAAAAAGTTAATGGAAAATCACCATAAGCAATAACACAGAATGGGAGTCCAAAAGAAGAAATTAGTTCTGCCTGAGCTTTTATCTACCTAAGTAGATAGCAATAAATCATTCTCACCTAGATTTTTTCCTGGAAAGATGAAAAAGGTTAGACAACATCAAAATTGCAAATTACTATAGCTGCTAATAGTCCTATGAAATGGAGAGTTGTGGCAGATATAGGAATGAAAAGGTTAAAAGATAATCAAGAAAAGTAAAGTCTCAGAAATAAGCATTAACACAGAATAGGAGTCCTAAAAGAGAAAACACAGCTCTGATGGATCTTCTTATACTAAGCATGCCTAAGTATAAGTCTGACGTCATAGGCACCATTTGGACTTTCCACCAGAAAACTTTCCAAATCTGATTGGGCTGGGCAAACACAGCTGCACTGACTTTTAATCAATTCCTTCACTTCTCAAAGCTTTTACTAGAAGCCTTTTGTCATCTGCTTAGTCTGTAGAGGTTCTGTTACCAAACTCTAAATTAAGTTCCTTCTATAGCTCTATGCCTTAAGGCATTGCTTTTTATCTTCCATACATCAGGGGTTCAAGTCTTGAGTGCGGTTAGCAAATATTTGATATTCATATTTCTATGACTTTCAAACTCTTTAGCCATTCCTTTGCTTAAACATATTTGAGATGATCTTTAAAATGATTTGCAGCAATTCTCAGATGTCTAAAGCAGCCTGTTCTCTCTCATCCTAACCCCCCTCCCCTACCCCAACACACACTCCTCAAGCATGAAATCACAAACAGCCAAGCTGAATATACCAACAGGGAATGTCTCTAGGATACATCTCAAAAACATGTACCTTCCTTCAATACCTGTCCAAGCCCTCTGAAGTTTTAAGTAAACTGTTATACCTGTTGCCCTGTGCGGATATTGCATAGAAGGAAATCCATTCCTACCACAATGGCTTGTAGCAGAGAGAAGATGAATGTATCTGATGCACCTGTGCCTTCAAACTGCAGAATGCTGATGAAAAACAGCAAAGTCCACCACTTAAGAGAGCTGTTAGGATGCTGTTAAAATGAGTGAAGGGAAGAGCAAGATTTGAACAGGGGAGCTTCAGAAGATGGACAAGATACAACAAGGCGCATTAACCTGGTGAGCCACAAATGGCAGCTAAATGGCAGCTTACAGTCAGAGGAGAATCCTTCTATGACAGCTTAGGATGTCCTAGCTATGAGAAGGAGAAAATAAGTTTGCCTGGAAAGGGAAATATGCTGATAAAAACGGCAAAGTCCACCATCTAGAGCAGTGGTTCCCAACCCTGTCCTGGAGGACCATCAAGCCAGTCGGGTTTTCAGGATAGCCCTAATAAATATGCATGGGAGAGATCTGCATATAATGGAGGTGCCAGGCATGCAAACCTGCTCCATGCATATTCATTAGGGCTATCCTGAAAATCCGACTGGCCTGGTGGTCCTCCAGGGCAGGGTTGGGAACCACTGATCTAGAGTTCTAGACCCTCTTATGACAGCTAATAGGAAGCTTTTAGGAAGTTGTTAAAATGAGTGAAGGTGGGATTTGAACCAGGGTTCTTGAGAAGATGGACAAGGCGCATTAACCTGGTGAGCCAGAAATGCTTTCTTTGTGGTGATTGTGATATGATAGCTAATCAGATGATACATAGGCAGGTCAGCCAACTATGATATGAAAGGGCAGTGAGATCCATCTACATAGAAGCTGATGTAGCACTATGGGTTAAAGTCCTATGCTGGTCATATAGAGGTTGTGAGCTCAACATCCACCGCATCTTTTAATTGTGGCATACTACTTTGAAGGTGCAGCTTTATGATCTCACAATGAGGTCAACTTTGTGAAGCTGAAGAGCTCCATTTTGCAACGAGGGAAAATGCATGTTAAGGTCTGTATCTGGTTTTTCTCTTTTTAAGCGCTGAGAAATGAAGTAATGTGTGCAATAATGATATGTTTTTCGTGTTCTTTCTTTGCTCTCAAGAAAGAGCTGATTGCAGCACTGTTTGTTGAGAAAAAAGGGGGTTCTTTTTAACCAGGAAAGCCAAAGGTGGTGTAATGAGTAAATCATATTACTGTTTGGGCAGAAAAGTACTATGTTTTTCATGCAATATGTTTATATTGATGTGTTCTATTGATGTGGTAGCTTATTAAATTGATTAGAAGGGAGAATGAAGAAGAAAAAAAACATATTCAAACTCACTATAGGAAATATCATTGCGGAAGTGGAAAGCACGTCTAATCTGATGGAAGACCAAGGAAACTATTAGTGTAGCCCGTCCTGATAACTCAATATCTGATGATTCCAAGATCGCTGAGATTTCTTCATCTGTAGTTACATTCATTTCTTTTAAAGTTCTCTTCAGGAAGTAAATCTTCTGTAAAGGGGGAAAGTTCACTTCTGATATTTGCAATGTAGAAATTAGAAAATCATTAAAAATCTCCCTAGGGTTTTTAAATTTAGGCATAGGAAAATCCAACAGACTTTTTCATTGACTAGGCTCAGAAGCGTTTGGTATTTTTTTTTCTTCATAATAAGAAAACATTGCATTGCATAGCATAGGTGGAGTTGGGGTTTGAACTGGCTCCAGCCTGGGACCCTGGGGACTACAGAGCAGGCACTATGATTGATGAGCCACCAGCTTGGGACCCTGGGGACTATAGAGCAGGCACTCTGACTGCTGAGCCACAACAGGGGTCCTTGTAGAACTAGCACATAGAGGTTGTTCAATGAATGATAACTCATCTACTCCCTCTCCATAATGCACTATTGTCCCTCTGGTCTCCACAGACAGGTTCTCTCCGGATGCCTCTGGTCTGGACAGCAGAGGCATGTGAGAGTTTGCATTGGTGGCTCCAGTTGGAATCAATGTCCAAAGGTTTGCCTCTCCAAATATCTTCTTGGGTGACCCTGATGACAGATGCCAGTCTTTAAGGCTGGGGAGGTCATTATGAGGATCATCTAGTTCAGTATATGATTGCCTTCTCACAGGACATGATCCATCAACAGATTGAAGCTGTGAGCCATTCATCTAGTCTGGCAGACTCTGGAGAATAAACCACAAATCAAATACCGGCTGATTTGTGGTTTTACCATACTTTACTTAACATGACTTCAAGCAGTTGGAACACCACTTTTGGATTCAATATTGAACAAACAGAATCCATACTTAGCATACCTTCCCAGTTTGACATTAGTTCAGCTGGCAGTGATAATAACATTACTGATTGGGCCCTTTTTTTCAATCAGAATAAAAAAATTATAAAGAATGAACATAATAGTGGAATACTAGTTGAATATTGCAAATTTGAAAGAATACCAAGAGGTTTGCGGATCAACAAGGAACCTCAAAATTTCAAAGAAGATGCAGAGTTTCTAAAGAAATGGAATATGATTTTGAATAAGTGTTCCTTTGATCTAATGCTGCTGATAATCGAAAAAAGCAGACAACAGGTTGATAGTCTAAAAGATGATCTTGAAAAAACTATTTCCATGTTGAAATCCACACACACGATTGAAGCCTATCAAAATCAGTTAATTAAAACTAACGAAAATCTTGACAAGTTTAAAGAAAATATCAAAAAATTTAAACTTAAAAAGTTTTATAGAGATGAGAAAGACTATACTAACAACAGGGTATATCACTGGATGAATACCCAGGAGACATTGAGTGCAACAGTTCCCAATATTAGTGGTGATTTAAGCCAATCTTCCAGCAGTCTCAGTTCTTCAGGTAGTACTAACTCATCTAAAACTTTTTTAGGGTCAAGAGGGGGTTATCAAACCCGAAAAAACAGGCGAGGCAGGATGCAAAACAGAAGCAGACCATGGACAAGATCTCAACAACAACAAGCACGACATCAACAATAACTATAAATTTATCACACCAAAACTTAGAACCATCGGACATTGAATTATTGAATCATGGACTTTCATTTGTTCCAACTGTACCGAGCAATGAATTCCAATTCAACATAGACTTTGAGAAATTCTGTAGACTTTTGGAAGTAAAGTTATTTTTTTCAACGAAAATAGATCATGGGGACAAAACAGTTATTGCACCAAAATCTACTTGGAAACCAGGGGGACCGTTGGATCCAAGATTGAGTGTTTTCAAGGATTTAGTACGACAGGATTCACAAAGATTGTTTCAAAACCCCAAGGAACACAAGTTCAAGTCCAACTTAACTGGAGATCAACATAAAGCACTAGCGAATCTCCAACAGAATACCGAGATTATTATAAAGTCAGCTGATAAAGGTGGTGCAATTGTCATCCAAGACAAAGAAATCTACATAACAAAAGCCTTAGCCCATCTTCATGATACCAATGCATATATTCAGATCAAACTAGATCCCACAAAAAAGATCCAAAATCGTATTAGAAAACTCACAGATGCAGGACTAAAAGCTGGATACATCACAAATCGTGACTATCGATTTCTTAACACTAAACATCCTGTAACTTCTAATATATATTTTCTACCAAAGTTACATAAGGATCCTTTGAACCCTCCTTTTAGACCAACAACTTCCACTAGAGGGTCTGTACTAGAACCATTGTCGAGGTATGTTGACCAATTTATAAAATTTGAGGTTCCAAAATGTAAATCGTATATTAAAGATTCTAAGGACTTTCTGAATAAATTAGATTCAGTAGATTTTAGGGAAGGTCCTTTTATAATGGCAACTCTGGATGTTTCATCTCTTTACACCTCTATTCCACAGCATGATGCCATTGATGTTATTAGAAATGTTTTAGATTCTCAGCCCAAACCTCAACCAGTTCCAACCGAATTTCTAATTTCTATTGCGACGTTGGCCATGCAAGAAAATTTTTTTGACTTCGAAGGAACCCTGTTCAAACAAATACAAGGAGTAGCCATGGGGGCAACGTTTGCCCCCTCAGTGGCGAATCTGTTTATGATTGCTTTTGAGAAAGATTGGATTGCACAATCTCCTTTTGACCATCTGATATATATTTGGTGGAGATACATCGACGATGTATTTCTCATATGGAAGGGTTCAGACAGTCAACTTAAAGCATTTGTGGTTTGGCTTAACACTTGTAATAATAACATCCAATTTACATTTTCATATTCCAGGACAAGAATTCATTATCTCGATATTGAAATATCCATGGAACAACAAGGGTTCAATACACGTACATATGAAAAACCTGCAGCTAAAAACACCTTTTTAGAATACTCAAGTTGTCACCCCAAACATCTTAAAGGCAGTCTTCCCTTTTCACAAATGCTTAGACTGAGGTGTAACTGCACATTACAGTCTGAATTTAAAATTCAAGCCAAAAATTTGAGCAACAAACTGAAGATGAGAGGATATCCATCAAATATAATAAAAAACGCCTATAGAAGGGCTAAATATAACAACAGAGACTTGTTATTAAAAGACTACAGACAAGTAGATTCGGCAGAAGATCCCTGTATGACTTGTGTTCTAAAACATTCATCTAATAGTTCCCAATTGACAAAAATTATCAAGAAACATTGGGACATTGTACAATCGATTCCAAATTTTGGTGAAAGCAGATTACGTTTCGCATACTCAAGAGGGAAGAATTTGAAGGAATTTTTAACCAATTCGGGGTTTCAGGAAAAGGATTCTTTATTGACACCGATAGGCCACTACAAGTGTGGTCACTGCATATATTGTGACTTTTCTATTCCATCTAAAGAATTTACCAATCCAGTTACCCAGACAAGTTACAAATTTAAACATTTTAGTACATGTCAAACAGATCATGTCATTTATATCATCATATGCCCGTGTATGAAAATTTATGTTGGCATGACGACAAGACCATTTAAAATGCGTCTAGCTGAACATAAGTCCAATATTAAAAGACTACAAATCAAGGAACCACTTGTACAACATTGCATAGACGCCTCTCACTCTTTCAATAATTTGAAGGGAGTAATCATTGATGTCATCAAAAAGAATCATAGGGGAGGAGATAGAGGGGCAGCATTAAAACGAAGAGAGACATTTTGGATATTTACCCTACAATCTTTACATCCTACGGGTTTAAATGACAAGATAGATTGGTCACCATATTACTGATATTGATCTGGCGAAAAAAGAATAGAGCAAAAGAAAAAGATAAAGTAAAAGTAAAATTCTGTCAATTTGTGAAAAAAGAAAAATTTGGTTTCAGATTTTTCATTTATTTTGTGAATTGGTATTTGTTACTTTGGCCTTTTTAGGCTGAAGATAAAAAATTTTTTTTGGATCTTTTTGATCAGGTGAATTTCACTAAACGTCATGCCGTTTTTGGCGTCTTTGACGTTCTTACGTCGCACCGGCATTCACTCAGCCGGTAATTTAAAGGGCTCAGCGTCGGGTGTTACCGGCGCCATTTTCATGAGTTTGTATGCTGAGGGAATTCTTGTTTCCGTAAGTCTGCTGCAGTTTACAATACCTAAAATTAAAGTTTGTAATCGAATTCTGTACAAATATCTGAGTTTTGCTAAAAATGCACTTTTAACATCTTTTACAGGCACTGTCCACGTTCCCCTGATGAAGCCACGCCAGGTGAAACGGTGGCCCCGTAGGGATTAAAGCAGTGCATACATCTTACAAAGATAAGTGTTTATGTTTTAAATAGAGACACTTATGCTATTACCCTCATGATATTTGTGGCGAAAAAAAGATGTTATGACATCTATATTTAAAAGTCATAAGTTAATTTATTAAAAGTATAAAATCTTTTCTATAAAAAGTTTAAGTAATTAAAAAAATGCCATTTTTTGCCAATGATTGAGAGTTCCGACCGATATAAGATTCGACAAGTGTTGTTTGATTCTTTGGTCTCTGAGGCATGGCATAAAATAATATATAAAAAATAATATTTTGATATAGGTGTGCAAGGAAGTGATTTTGCAGACTCTGGAGAATACCCAGGCAGGCAATGCAATTAGGGTATTCTTTGACAATGCCATAGATAAGAACATAAGAATAGCCTCACTGGGTCAGACCAATGGTCCATCAAGCCCAGTAGCCAATTCCCACGGTGGTCAATCGAGGTCACCAGTACCTGGCCAAAACCCAAGGTGTAGCAATATTCCATGGTACCGATACAGGGTAGTGGCTTCCCCCACGTCTTTCTCAATAACAGACTATGGACTTTTCCTCCATGAACTTGTCCAAACCTTTCTTAAAACCAGCTACGCTATCCTCCAATTGGTTTTAAAAGTATTTTCCTCTAACTTCATTACGTGTGCAAGTGGTGCCTGGAAATTCAAAATGGTGCGACAGGTAGATTGGGGATGAACCTGTTATGGTTTTGAAGCAGAGGCAGGCAAACTTGAAAATGAACCTTGCTTCAATTGGCAGCCATTCCTTAAACCTCCCCCCCCCAAACAAGCTGACTTATTTTGTGTTACTTCATATGCCCATAAATATTTGTCTCAAGACCACACTTTAATAATAATAATAACTTTGAAAGTCTTTGTAAGAAGGGGTAATGGGTCATGGATTTGATATACCGTTTTCTCTCTATGATCACCCTGCTATAATTATTAACAATGGATTTTCTGAAGTCTAGGATGGGCCATTAATGGAGGCAAAATTTCTCTCCTCCATCTCACTCCCCTGCGGTACCAGCATTGCTCTCCTCCACTCCCCCCCCAGATCACCCGATCATCTCTCTTTTTACCTCTCCTCACAGTAAAGGCACTTGGCTGGCACAGGGTCTTTAGCACTTGTGTATGCTCAGTCTTTTGAGTATCAGTGCATGCTCAAGGCCCCGCATTGACTCACACCAGAACCATGAGTAAAAGTAAGAAGAGGATCCGATTATCATGTGAAGGGGTGGAAGGTGGAAGAGAGCATTGCTGGAATGCTGGTTACTGCAAATTCTAAGGGGTGGGCTATTATTGGATAATAATCTTAACAATATCAGACTTAGTACAATAAAATCCAAGCTTATTCCAGTCAATTACCCCAGGGAAATAATATTCATGTCAGAGCTAGCTTAATAAATCCCAGGCTAATTATCCTGGGATGATGATATCAGACCTAGCCCAATAAAACCAAAGTATGTTTCAGTCTTTTGGCCACAGAGCAAGCATGGATCTGTCATGATTAAGATTGCCAACTGGATCCAGATGGTGCCTGAAAAAGTTGATCTATTCCTGGATTTATCCCATTGCATGCAGAGACTTGTAGTTCTGATTTCCCCATTACATTCCTTAAGAAAAGCAAGATTTAAATTACCCACATGCAATGCGCTAAATCCAGGACTGGATCAACCCTATCAGGCAAATCGGATCCAGTTGGCAACCTTGGCCATGTTCTGGGCACAGTCCCACTTTTTATTTGATTTTGGCTCAGGCACAATATGGGAGGATGGGATAAACAGTTCCTTGACACCAGACCCTCATGCTGCCACTATTGCCATAGCAAGATAATCAAACACCTTGTGCAACATTGAATAAAATAGTATGGTGTAAGGTTTGTTAGTGGCCCCTCCAATGTATGGTTGGTGGGGTCACTTGAGAGGCGCCCTTACAAACGCCAGGTCCCAGGTTTAGTTCCCTCACAGATGATTCGCCAGGAAGTAGAATCAAAGAGGCACAGCCAGAGGTGATTGCATAAAGAATATATTATAGAAATAGTCTTACAGAAAAGCAATATTCTGAAGCATTACAATTAAGTAGAGAGCAAAGCAATTTCCCTGCCTTACAGAGTCCAGAAGGAAGCGTGAAGTTCCAGGGAAAGGCAGAGAGAGAGAGGATGGTCTAAGCTTCGTGTTCCATAGATAAAGAGAAGGATAGACAGAGAAAGAGAGCGAGAGCTGCAGATGTGTTGCAGAAAGGAGGCTTTTATAGCTTGGAATCTTATTCTGTGTATAGAAACTATTGTATATCCCAGTATCTTTCTGTTTAGAATTTGTAAACTGTTTGAAACAATGGTTAATTTAATTGATAAGGAGGGTGTGATACTTGCAGCCATGGTAGATGGGATTAGTCTCTGGCTTCTTTGTCCCATTCAAGCAGCCTATCTTCTTGATAAACAATCAATTAACAATGATTAATGTATGTGAATTCTGTGCAGGAGCACAGAATTCTGCATCCAGAGTCAGATTCATATAATTTCCCATAGTAATGACATTAGTAATGCCAACTAAGAATGCTAGCAATAGCTATGCTGACATATGGGTTTCGTGTTTGACCATTGTAAAGGTAATACAGTATATTGAAATAAAAAGAAGTGAAAATAAGATACCTTTTGTATTGTACTATATTTTTGACAAGTAGGAGCTATGTGGGTACATTCCTTAACTAGGTAGGATAATTTCTGTTGGGTTTTAGCACCCTAATCATTTTGATAATTTGCCTCGTGTTTCTATTTATTGCCTTGTTGAACATAAGCAGGAAAAGAAAAATCAGCGTTCTTTTACTGAGAATCCTCCTCCCTTAGTGGGTTTTACCAGCCCCAGAGGGCGTGAGGGTGAGGAGGGACTCGATTACACACGGCTCCTCCCTTCCCTTGAAAAGTCGCGAGCGGATCCACAGCCAGCCAGAGATTGGTGATAGCAGCGTTTGTTCTTTTCCCTCTTCGTCTAGGACGGTTCTGGATCTCTGCAGTCAGGTGAGAACCCGCGCACATATATATATATATACGCAAGTAGTCACGCGCTTTCTGTCTCTTTCTTAGGAGGAGCCAGCGGGTGGGATTTTGAGAAGCAAAAAGCCAGGTTCGTGGGTACGGTCGAGTCGTATAACGGAGGCAGTTTCTGATTTCCTACTTCTTCTAGCCCGCTTTCCACCCGAAAGTTTAAAATAGGTAGTTGTGTTAGTATGGTACATGCAGCGCTTCTTATAGTTGTGTTTTCCCCTAAATAACTCTGTATCTTAAACACACGACTAAAGTAGAACAAAAAACCTTCGATGTGCTTAAATTTTCGACTCCCCCTGAAGGGGAAGGGGAAAGGCCGCGGTACAGCTTCGAGCAACCGGGTTAGTTGTTTCCAGATGGAAAAATAAATGCTTTTAAGTAAGGTCATGGGCATCCGGGAGTTTATCCTGTAGCTTCTAAGCAAACAAATGCAATCCAAGACTTTCTTGGTAGCCGAAGGGAATTCCCTAGATTAGTAATCGTTGGGGCGGGCTGTCTTAATCTTCTTCCGCCAAAGAGAGAGAGAGAGAGAGAGAATTGTGGGGCTTTTGTTTTTTTTAGTGATGTACAAATCAGAAGGGCAAAATGCCTCAGTACGTGTAAATGCATATTAATTTCTTGGAATACCTTGAGAAGTGTTTGGGAATGAGGAACTGTGGTCATAAAAAGACATGAACTGTGGTCATAAAAAGACATAAACTGTGATATTGGGCCTCCTGGAAGGCAGCAATAGTTAATGTGACCATTTATTTTTTTCATCAAAACAAGCCCCTCCCCCGCCACAATTTCTTCCATTCATTTTCATGTACACACAATATCTTATTAATTCATAGTGGTAAACATAAAATATATAAAAAAACACAAAGCACACTGTACGCAGAGAAAATGTTAATTGTCATTTACAAGTTTCGGGGTTTTTTCAAAGATGTCAAGGCAGATTACTTGAAGGACACAGGCTGATGAGGACCAGTCAGCACAGTTTTAGCAAAGGCAGATCGTGTTTGACGAACTTGTTGCACATCTTTGAGGGAATAAACAGACAGATAGACAAGGGCGATCCGGTCGACATTGTATATCTGGATTTTCAGAAGGCGTTAGAAAAGGTTCTGCATGAACGACTACTTCGGAAAATTGCGAGTCATGGAATCGAGGGTGAAATACTCACGTAGATTAAAAACTGGCTGGAGCATAGGAAATAGAGAGTGGGGGTAAATGGACAATACTCGGACTGGAAGAGCATCACCAGTGAGGTGCCACAGGGCTTGGTGCTTGGACCTGGGCTCTTTAACATCTTTATAAACGATCTGGACATAGGTATGATGAATGAGGTGATTAAATTTGCGGATGATACGAAGTTATTCAGAGTAGTGAAGATATGCAACGTGACATAATCAAGCTCGAGGAATGGGCATCGACATGGCAGATGAGGTTCAACGTGGATAAGTGTAAAGTGATGCATGTCGGTAACAAAAATCTCATGCATGAATACAGGATGTCTGGGGCGGTACTTGGAGAGACCTCCCAGGAAAAACAGAGAAAAGCCGTTTTGATAATCCGCTGCTAAAATGCGTGCAGGCTAAACCGTCGGAAAACAGTTTAGCAATGGTATTAAAGTTTTGAGAATCTGGGCCCAAGTCCCTTGTTATACCTACTGTTTCACCCTTTCCCTGTTCAACTCTTCAACTAACTGTCCACACTAGGGTTACTGTCCTAGAAGAAAAAACTGCTATTTGTAGTAGACATGTTCTATGATTATCTCACAAACTTTACATAACAAGACTTAAGGTCTGGATTCTGTAAACAACGCCGTTGGCAGCAGCCAGCGATCGTGTGTCAATTATGTAGTGTCACCATCTCCAAAATTGTGGCTACATGAAAGGTAGGTGCCAGAAATGTGCGCCAGAAACGTAAGACTTTAAAACTCTGGCCTACATTTCTGGCGCCTACCTTTCATGAGAATCACGCTTACGGAGGAGTTTTACAATGCCTAACGCCACTTACAGTGTTAAAAATGCTTACAGTGGCATAAGGCGCCTCTGTAGGCAGGATAATGGTGGTCTTTTTGGAGGCACCCTGAGGTGCCTCCTTTTAAAAAATTGCTTTTTAATTGATGCATCCAATTAGTGTGCTGGTTAAACCAAATTAAGTTAGGTGGCGGTAGAGCACCATTTACAGAATATGGGCCTAACTGTCTAGGAACATTTACGGCCTCTTTTACAAAGCCATGCTAGCGGCTGCCACATGGCAACAGCCCCGAAGCCCTTTAAATCTCTATGGGCTTCGGGGCTGATAGCGCAGCTGCTAGCACGGCTTTGTAAAAGAGGCCGTTAATTTGGATAAAGGAAACACTACAGGGCATGTTTATTTTTTATTAGATTTATAAAGCATACCACAGTATAAATAAGATTCAAACCTTTTAGCAGAAGTAACACTGTGGTACAACAGCAGGTTATAGAAAATACTTTGATGCAAAAAAGACAAATTCACAAATAACTGTATATAAGAAATTAAATTGATCAGTCTGGATGGGCCTTTGACCCCCAGCTAATGTGATTTTCCCCTATTTAACAATCCGTTGTGCTCATAAGTTTACATATTCCTGGCAGAATTTGTCTAAAATGTGTACCATTTTTGGAAAAAGAGTAATTAGACAAAACACATTTGTGTGAGTTGAAGAAAACACTAACAGTATTACTGTAAGCCATCTTCTAGGTCAGTGATTCCCAACCCTGTCCTGGAGGAACACCAGGCCAATTGGGTTTTCAGGCTAGCCCTAATGAATATGCATGAGAGAGATTTGCATATGATGGAAGTGATAGGCATGCAAATTTGCTTCATGCATATTCATTAGGGCTAGCCTGAAAACCCAATTGGCCTGGTGTTCCTCCAGGACAGGGTTGGGAACCACTGTTCTAGGTAGTGTCTCAAACTTTTTTTTTAGTTCTGGCACATTAAATGGAGCAATTTTTTTTGCAGCACATTAAACAGAGCAAACTTTTTTGTGGTACATTATAATTGAAATTATAAAATTGCAAAACCAACAAAAAATTGAATTTGAGAGTTTTTATTTAAAGTTCTTTTTTTTTTAGTCTTTATACTTTCAACAAGTGTAACATAAGATACAATCATTTTATCCTTTAACATCACTAAGTGCTTCTTTTACGAAGCCGTGGTAGTGGTTTAACGTGCGTAAAAATTGAGGTATTCTAAGGCAGATTGAGGCTGCAGAAAAAAAAGAAAGTTTAAAATCCAAGATGGCTGCCACTAGAAAAATCACACTAAAAACACCCCATGGAGACTTTAATGAAATTTTTTAACATAGAAATAGGGGTTTTAGAGGTGGGAGACCTGAACTCTACCTTCATAAACCCTCCAAACAAATTTTTTAGACCTCTCCCTCCAATTTTCCCATAGGAAACAATGAGGTTGTACTGTATTTACAGTTCTGTGCAGTGCCTGCTTGTCAGCTTTCCCTGCAGCTGAAGTGGATGGAAAGGCCTTTCTGCCTCAGAAAACTTCTTCAAACTCAAAACCTTGAAATCTTCAGGCTGCTAGTCAAATTGACCCTAAGACCTCCACCCCCATAGAAACTCAGAGCACGACGGGGGTCGGAAATACGCAGCCAGCGCCCTGATAACCCAAGGGTTCTTACACAGGGTGCCCTTAGCCTGCGCTCAAGCCACTGAGAAACTCAGAAGGCGAGCCAGCTCCCAGGGGAATGGACCCCGAGTCCTGAAGCCTTACAGCAGGCTGGCTCCCCAGGTCTACCCAAAGACTTGCCCTGCAGAGCTGTAGTCCAACCTCGTAAAACCTGTGTCGTTTCCCAGGCAGAGAACTCCCCAAGTAAGGGATCTCAAGGAACACCAAGTAAGGGATCTCAAGGAACAAAAAAAAAAAAAAATGAACTTTCAGCTAAAAAAATAAAACTCAAGCACAGCAGATCAGAAATGGCCTCTGCACTGTTCACTTACAGAAGGAAAAATTGAAGGGGGCACTATACTCCATTGACAATGTGGGAGGTGCTCAAATCTGTGAGTTATCACACTTCTGCATAACCCAGTTTGCAAGTTTGAACTGAACATCTAATGTATAGACTCCAGAGGAGATATAGCAGAATGTCTCTTACATGTTTAATATACAGCGCTGTGTATGTCTGGTAGCAGCAGTGGCATAGTAAGGGAGGGGTGTAGTCCACCCTGGGCGTGTTCTTCCTAAGGGGACGGCAGCACCCCTCCTCCTCTCCACCCACTCCATCTCATCCCTGATTGATTGCTTGTCCACCTGTCCGCTTACTCCCCACTCCTCTCCTTGCCGTGCACACCCTTTGCCTTTCCCCTTCCCCATATCTTTTTGGGGCTCTCTGACATCACTTCTGGGACCTGCACCTAGGAAGTGATATCAAAGGGAGCAGACACTGATGTGGGCAACATGCTGCTCATGCCGGAGCAGTTTAAAAGGTATAGGGAAAGGGAAGGAGGGAGAGGGAGGGGTGACACTGCCCCGGGCACCGCTCACCCTTACTATGCCACTGGGCAGCACTATAGAAATAAGCAGTATAGAAATAAGCAGCATCTGTCCCTGCCCTTCTTTCTTCTTCCCTCTTCCACCCTTCCCCTCCTCTTTCTCCCCTCCCCTTCCTTCTGCTCTTCTGTTTTTAATTTTACTAAAGGAATAGCTGAAGAAAAGTTAATACACTGTATAGATAAGTTTCTTATCTAGGAAACATCAGGATAATGTTTGTTTATGTTTATTAAAAACTTTCTATACCACATAGCCTGAAAAAGGATCCGAGTGGTATACAATATAGCACAGTTACTTACCATAACAGGTGTTATCCAGGGACATCAGGCAGCTATTCTCAACATGTGGGTGACATACACGGAGCCCCGATGCGGACAGCCTCGCAAGCAGACTTGCTTGAAGAACTTGAAAAAGTTTGTGACTGCCGCACCGTGCAAGTGCCTTCCCGCCCAGTGCAGGGCATGCGTCTCCTCAGTTCAGATAGCTAGAAGAGAAGCCAACCAGGGAGGTGGGTGGGTTGTGAGAATAGCTGTCTGCTGTCCCTGGATAACACCTGTTACGGTAAGTAACTGTGCTTTATCCCAGGACAAGCAGGCAGCCTATTATCAACATGTGGATGACCTCCAAGCTAACCAGAATGGGATGGTGGGAGTGTTGGCAATTCAGGAGAATAAATTTTGTAACACTACCTGGCCGAAATGGCCATCCGTCTGGAAAAAGCATCCAGACAATAATGAGAGGTGAAGGTATGAACCGAGGACCAAGTGGCAGCTTTACAGATTTCCTCAATAGGAGTAGATCTAAGGAAAGCTATTGATGCCGCCAGGGCTCTGACTTTGTGGGCTGTGACTTGACTCTGTAGATGCAGTCCAGCCTGAGCATAGCGGAAAGAGATGCAAGCCGCTAACCCGTTGGGAGATGGTGCGGTTGGAAATTGGATATCCCAACTGGTTTGGATCTAAGGAGACAAAAAGTTGAGGAGCAGATCTATGTGGTTGAGTGTGTTGCAAGTAGAAAACTAAAGCACGCTTACAGTCCAGAGCTGGTTCTCCAGGATGAGAATGAGGCTTTGGAAAAAACACTGGAAGTACCATCGATTGGTTGAGAGGAAATTCTGAAACCACTTTAGGTAAGAATTTAGGATGAGTATGGAGGACCACCTTGTCATGATGGAATACTGTGAAAGGTGGGTCCACTAGTAAAGCTTGTAGCTCTCTGCGAGCAGATGTAAGTGCAATGAGGAAAACCACTTTCCAAGTGAGATATTTAAGATGAGCTAAATCCATTGGTTCAAAAGGAGGCTTCATCAATTGAGCAAGAACAACATTGAGATCCCAAACCAGTGGAGGAGGTTTGAAAGGTGGTTTGACATTGAAAAGGCCTTTCATAAATCTGGAAACCACAGGATGAGCAGAAAGGAGTTTCCCTTCAATCGGCTGATGAAAGGCAGCAATTGCACCGAGATGGACTTGAATAAAAGAGTTGAGGCCTGAGGCAGAGAAGTGGAAAAAATAATCCAAAAGTGAAGCTCCTTGTGATGAGAGGTAGATCAAACAGAAAACAAGTGCATGTCTGACAGTAGGATATTCAAGGGCAAAGACTGCAAGTAGTGAAGGAGAGGCCCTTGACTGAAAACAGAGAGGGAAAAACAGGTAGAAGAAAAGGCTCCCTACTACTGAGTTGAAGAAGGGAGAACCAAAGGTACCTAGGCCACAGAGGAGCTATTAGAATGAAAGTGGCACGTTACTGGTTGAATGCAACAAATGTCATAAGAAGGAATGGAGAAAACGCATAGGGGAACTGAAGCGTCCATTCCCACAAGAAAGTATCTGCCTACAGTTGGTGAGGAGAGTATATCTCATAGCAGAACTGAGGCAGTGGTAGAGGGAAGAATCAATGAGATCCATCAGAAGAGTCTCCCACTGAGAAAAAAATAGATGAAGAAGAGGCGAGTGAAGGAGACGCCAGACAATTTCGCACTGTTTGACTGTTGTCACCAACCCTCCGTAGTGTAGGGCTGCCAGGTGACAAACACAGGGATTCTGGCGTGTCCCCTACAACCAGGGGTACCTTCAGGACTTTTTCAGGTGGCCCTAGGCAATTGCCTGGGCCTAAGAGATGCAAGGTAAGTAACAAGGTTTCACCATATTACCAGCCAACACAAGTTCTTTAGGAAAGAATAAGTTGTTTATTCTGACCCACAGGTCAAAAGTATGCAACAGAAAACAAACATCACTTTTGCAGGTCATTCAACAAAAATAGTAGATTTGCAAAAATAAAGCTTTACTGCAAATTCAAAATAAATCAAAACTCCTTAGGCAAACATAGCCACAGCAAACTCTGGTAACAGTTCAGCTTTTCTCTCAGCTCCCACATGCAGGCAAAATCACACAGCTGAGACAGATAATCTAATTAGCTTCAAGAACGGGAGTCACAGCAGGATTTCTAAAGTTCCAAAAACCAAACTTAACTATGTCAGTTTGAGCTTCAGGTTCATAAACTTGCTTTTAAATCCATTCCTCAGTTTGAAGCAAGTATTATTCTTACTCTCAAAATACTTATAAAGTTCAAACATATCTTAACTTCTGCAGGCATAGTTTGCACAGCAGAAACAAACCAAACATCAGCAAAAGAAAGAAAGAAACACAAACCACTAATGGTTTCTCAGTTGCTGCATTCTCTCATGCAACTTCCATACCTTCCGTCTGGCTTTCTAACATAGGGCCAGCCAGTTCTATCTCCATGCCTTCCACACGATCTAGAACCTGGTAGTTTGAAGTAGGCAGGATTTCCTCCAAATCCTGCATGGGATAATCCAGCACGTTTTCCTCTCCTGCTCTGTTCCACAGCTCTTCACCTGCCTTGAGCTGTGGGAGTGACTCGCCCTGGTCACTCCCTCCTCCCCCCACTCCTTGACTCAACCTGCTCTTAAACAGATCAGAGCCAATCCCCTTCAGCCTGTAGCGGGGGATGGGTTTTGGCTCTACAGCAGTTTTTCTCTGCCTAGGTTTTTCTACTGCAGCTACCTTCCTCGTGGCTTCTCTAGCTGCTCTAGAGACAGGAGGCTGATGTTGCCAATCTGCCTGCCTCTGTTCCAGTTCACTATCTCTTTGGTTATGGGGGCAAGGGAGGTCAGCCTCAAGGTGAGTGCCAGAATCGATCTGGTCTGCTCTTCTGCATCCGATCCTATCAGGGACCGGACTAGTGCTGGTGCTGGGTTTGTCACACTGTAGACAGCTGTCAGGAAGATGTCGTGAAGGTCTGCCCAATTCCAAATCGGAAGAATTGCTTGGCAAAGAGGGAGAGCATTGAAGAGCACTCTAAGTGTCAACTAATTGATGTAACACGGATGAGCCTTGTGGACCAAAAACCTTGAGGACGGAGACCGTCAAGATGAATCCCCCAAGCAGAGTTTGAAAAGTCTGTCATGAAGACTAGCCAATGAGGGGGCAGTGGACACAGTAAGCCTCTGGAGAAAGTGGGAAAAAGTATTCATTAGCAAAGAGACTGATTCAACAAAGAGTCACTGTAATGTATTGAGAGAGTGGGTCGAAAGCCTGAGCTCACTGAGACACCAGGGCTCACTGAGGAATTCTGAGGTGAAATCTGGCAAAAAGAGTCATATGAACGGCAGAAGCCATGTGACCTGGAAAAACCATCATGTGACTGGCTGAAATCGAAGTGAGGAAAGACACACTGCAGCAGAGTTGAAGAAAAGCCCCCTGACATTGATGAGGAGGGAAGGGTCTGAGTAGCACAGTGCCAAGGACAGCTCCAATGAACTGTAGAGTCCGAGAGGGGCATAATTGGGACTTCGGAAAGTGGGCTGTGAAGCACAGCATTGTAAGTACCAAGAAATCCGTTGGATTGCTACAAAAAATCCCTGAGTGATGAAACTGTGATGAGCCAGTCATCCAGGTAAGGAACACCTGAAAATATGGCTCCACGGAGTTGCAGCCACTACAACTAGGCATCTGGTGAATGCTCTAGAGATAAAGCCAGGCTGAAGGGAGCACTCTGATCCCACCCAAATCTGAGGAACTGTGAGAGGCTGGGGAAATATAAGCCTCGTGAGATCCAGAAAGCAGAACAAAGCATGCTGAATCAGAAGGAAATATAAGAATGTCTGAGACAGCATTCGGAAGTAGTGGTCTGAAAGAAGAATTGGATCCAAAATAGATCACAGATTCCCCGATTCCTTTGGAATACAGAAGGACAGGGAAAAATTGCTATGCTGTTATATTCCAAAGGCACATGCCTGATGGACGGAGGCAATGCGACAGATTGGAAAGATACTCTCCTGAAGAAAGGACTGGTGACCCTGATTGAAATGGAGAGAATACCGTATTTTCACGCATATAACGTGCGCGTTATACGTGTTTTTACCTACCGCGCATACCCCTCGTGCGTTATACGCGTGAGCGCGGTATACAAAATTTTTTTTACATAGTTCCCGCCCGACGCCCGATTCACCCCACCCCGAATGACCGCTCGCACGTGCTCCCACCCGCACCCGCATCCACGATCGGAGCAAGAGGGAGCCCAAGCCCTCTTGCCCGGCCGACTCCCCAACTCCCCGACAATATCGGGCCAGGAGGGAGCCCAAACCCTCCTGGCTACGGCGACCCCCTACCCCCACCCCGCACTACATTACGGGCAGGAGGGATCCCAGGCCCTCCTGCCCTCGACGCAAACCCCCCTCCCTCCAACGACCGCCCCCCCCCAAGAACCTCCGACCGCCCCCCCAGCTGACCCGCGACCCCCCTGGCCGACCCCCACGACAACCCCACCCCCCTTCCCCGTACCTTTGGTAGTTGGCCGGACAGACGGGAGCCAAACCCGCCTGTCCGGCAGGCAGCCAACGACGGAATGAGGCCGGATTGGCCCATCCGTCCCAAAGCTCCGCCTACTGGTGGGGCCTAAGGCGCGTGGGCCAATCAGAATAGGCCCTGGAGCCTTAGGTCCCACCTGGGGGCGCGGCCTGAGGCACATGGGCCCAACCCTCCTGGCCACCCCGACTCTCCGTTCACCCTCCCTGACTTTCTGTGCATTGCCCCGCCTCTCCGTGCGCTGTCCCGACTATCCGTTCACCCTCCCTGACTTTCCGTGCACTGCCCCGACTCTCCGTGCGCTGTCCCGACTCTCCGTTCACCACAAGGAGATACTGACAAACCACTGAAAGAGATCCCAGGAACAACACCCAAAGACCCACTCAGTATGTGAACCAGTTGAGTGGAGTGGACTAGGGTAACTGGGGGGTGGAAATGGACCCGGAGTTTTCTCAGCAGAATTTCCCAGACCACCTCTTCCTCTCAACACATTGACACGCTAGTGGGTTTATTTTATAGCTTTTTCACTCCCTTCGGTCTGCCTGTCCCCCTTGAAGTCCTGTTCCCCCTTGAAGGTCTGCCTGTCCCCCTTGAAGGTCTGTCCCCATCCTGAAAGCCTGATGCCCCCCCCCCCCCCGACGTCCGATACATCCCCCCCCCCCGGCAGGACCAATGGTGGTTCAAAATGCCCGTGGAATGTGTGAGGAAGAAGACCAGAAATGGACAATATGAAAGACTCCTCGAGAGAAGGAAACATAGAAGAGTCATCCGAATACACTTTGGAGTGCTTGGAATCAGACTGCAACAAGATGTCCAGATCCTGAAGAATAGGAGCCCGGTATTAAGGCAGAGCTCGTGACTTCGAGCCGTTGTACCTCACTGAGAGCGAGAAGGAAGCCTCCTTGGAGTACTTATACCTGAGATCTGAATCAGGAAAAGAATGTACTGAATGCCTCGCAGGCACAACAGATACCCTCGACAAAAAAGGTGGAAGCCTCAAAGAGCCTCCATGCCTGGAGAATCGAGACCTGTCTCGAGAGGAGGACCTGGGGCTCGATGGGCACCCGCTCAAACTCAGAGGAGGGAAATTTAATGGTGACACCAGGAAGTATTTCTTCACAGAAAGGGTAGTAGATCACTGGAACAAACTTCCGGTGCAGGTGGTCAAGGCCACAAGCGTGCTCGACTTTAAAAATAAATGGGACATCCACGTGGGATCCCTACAGGGGTCGAGCTAAGGAACTGGGTCATTAGCACTCAGACTTGATGGGGTGGGTCAGAAGAGTGGGCAGACTTGATGGGCTGTAGCCCTTTTCTGCCGTCATCTTTCTATGTTTCTATGATGTGTACCTCGACAGTAAATGCAGAGAGCAGTGCTTTGAATCATGGTCTCATGACCGAGGGAGGTCAAACCTGGAAGATGAATGTCGAGGAGACCTCGCCCTATGCCTCGAAAAGGGCAACACCTTATGTGAGGAAGAAGGGCTAACAACTGGAGGTCAAGGACGAGACACCAAAAAGGATTCAGGTCCTTGTGACGAGATGTCTCGAATCACTCTGCCAGACTCAGGTCCGTGCATAGAGTGTAGGGATTGAGATCGAGGCACTCTCAAGGACTAGACTCCTTGTCTAGAGTGTGAAGGTCCAGGTCGAGCCATTCTCAAGGACTCAACTCCTTGTCTAGAGCAGTGTTCTTCAACCTTTTTATACCTATGGACCGGCGGAAATAAAATAATTATTTTGTGGACTGGCAAACTACTAAGACTGAAATTTTTTAAAACCCCATCGCCACTCCGTTCCCGCGAGCTCAGTCCCGCAAACCATCTGATCCCATCTGCATAAGCCTCAAATAGTTATGATTTTATATTGAACATATTTTATTAAAGTATAAAAAGAAACAATATTCTGTACAATTGTCATTTTATAAATACAAATAATACAGGACAAGGATCAACAAAAAAACCCGTCTCCCCTCCCCTTCACATATATCCTCTCTACTATAAAGAAAACTGAATAAGCCAAATTATTACACAATGCTACACAAATATCATGCTAACAGAATACCGCAGTCACACATGGCAGGAATGGTGTTAGGGGAGTACAACTAGGGCAACTACCCCCTGGTCAGAGAGAGCTCTAAGCCAGCTAGAAGCTAAAGAAGCACTGCCTGGGCTTTGCACTCCCCAGTTAAGTCTAACATCAGCTCTAGAAGGATACATATTTCAAATCTGATATATTCCAATCACAAGATAGAAATAAAATTATTTTTTTCTACCTTTTTGTCGTCTCTGGTTTCTGCTTTAATCATCTTTTCACTCTCTTCCATACAGCAACTGCCCCTTCCATCTACTGTCTGCCCTCTCCCCCTTCCATATGGTATCTGCCTTCTTTCTATGCCCCGTTCCATCCAGCCTGTGCACCCCTCTCTCCTTTTTACATGATTCATTCTCCTCTCTTCATTTTTATCTCTCCTACATCAGATCTAGCATCTTTGTCCCTCTCTCCTTATTTCTCATCTGACTCCCTTCCCAGCATCAATCTCTCTCTACTTTCTCATTCCTCTCTCTCCCCTTTCCCTCATCTGATCTCTCCATTCCATCCTGACTCCTTCCCCTCCTCTAATCTCCCTGCCCGCTGTTTCCTTCCTATTTTCCTCCTCCCCTGTTTAGCAGTACTCCTTCTCCCTTCCCTCCTTCCCTCTCCAGCAAATGTTTCCTCTCTTTAGGCCAGCGGCAGCTCTGTGTGCTTTTAACTTTGGCACACAGCTGCCCTTAAGCAGTAGTTCAACCGTGATTTTATGAGCCAACCTCGGGGCCTTTGGTAGGCCGGCCCACATCGCATCATCAAAGCCATTAACAGAATATTGTGCAGAATGAATATTATTTTCTCCCTTTGTTCATACATGTCCAGGGTGGGGAGGGAATATTTTATGATTTATTCTGCTTAAAAACAATTCTTAGGTATAAGGGAGGGTGTTAATTGATGTGAGTTAGATTTTGATGGTATATTTAGGGCTCCTTTTACGAAGCTGCATTAGCGGCTTTAACGCGCGTGACTGTTTATCATGCGCTAGCCGAAAAACTACAGCCTGCTTAGTATGTGCTAACATGAATTCATGTGTCATTGCACTGGATTGCCAGTGGAGCATCCATCTACCATGTGCCGTGGCGCACGCGAGGAGAGAACGGGAGCTTCGAGCTCAGCCCCCATCCATGTCTTCCAGGGCTGAATAACCATCCTGGGTCTGGAAGATGTAAAGAAAATTCTGCCCAGTGCCCGAAACTGGCAAATGTGCAAAGCGCAAGTACATAGAGTCCATGGAACCCACAAACGCCACGCCATAAGTCCATTAAGGGTTGGTTTTTGCCTCTTTGCAAGGGTTCTCCATGGAATTTGTCCATCTCATGTGGAGAGCGTTTCAACGAACCCGGGCCGTGCTGCGCAGACAGTACGCCACAGTGTCTTCACTTCAGGGGCAAGTGATTGGTTCCCAGTGCCAGAGACCACTAAGACCCAGACTGGCTGAGAAGGCAGTCAGATTCCATGCCTCCTTTATCTCGGGGCTCTGGATCAGTCCTGGTTGACTCCAGTTCCATTTTTGGTTCTGTCAAATAGGATGTCTTTGTGGCCCTTGATCAGGGTGATGACCTCTCCATAAGCCAGCAATTTAAGTCTGCTTTGGCCCACCATTTTATTGTGGATGTGGTCAAGGAATTGAAACTAGAAGTACAACCTTCCACTTCTCAGTGTACAGTTAGTGGGAGACCCCAGAAGGCTCTTTAAAGATAGCGAAAGCCTGATCCAGGCTTTATCCTATGGCTCTGGAGACTCAAAAGCTGTTTGATCAGCTGAAGGTGGACTCTGTGGTGGCTCCAATCCCCAAGCGCACAGCCCTCCCTAATGAAGGAGGATGGATGCACAGAATCGCAGGGTGGCCATGGGCTTGAAGAAACAGTTTGAGGTACTATCTTTGGACATCACAGCAGCAGTGGCACCGTCGTTTGCTGCACGGGTTGTCCCATGAGACTGTGATGGGACGAGGAGGATGTCTGCCCCCAGCTAGTGCTAGAAGGAGTGGATTATGTGGTGGATGCCTTTTATGACCCTCTCGGGGTCCTGGGCTATATCTCGGCATATGCAGTCTCTCTTGTTTGCAGGATGCTGACAGTGGGCCAGAGATTCAGCTTTTAAAGCAACCTGAAGCAAACTACCCTTCAAAGGATAGATGCTTTTTTGGCAGGGGCCTAGACAAACTCATGGTCAAAGTAGCAGCCCCAGCCAAAGTAGCAGATCGCTGCCCTAAGTCGTTATTGGACAGCAGACCTTGCTGCCCCCTCTGGGGGTAGGGGGTGAAGTAATTGTCATCTCTCTCGTTGGGCTTGCCAAATAAACTCGAGTTGCTCCACCTAGAGATTTTTCCAAGAGTGCAGATAGCGCTATGACAATCCCAGACGCCAGCAGACCTCTGGGTCTCGAATCAACCCTTCCTCCAAAAAGTCCCAATGATGCCAACATAGGAGCTGAATCTCTACATATTGAGGGACGGTTGACAGTGTTTTGGAGGGCATGGGAACAGATTTTCACAGACCTATGGGCGGCTGGACATTATGAGAGGGGCACAAGATAGAGTACTTTAATCCCTCTGGATCTGTTTCTAGAGTCCGGAATAGGAGACTAAGGTCCAAGCCACGCTTCAGTGACTTGACATTCATGCCGTAGCACCAGTCCCCAATGATGAATCGAGCCCAGGCGGTCAACTCCTTATACTTCATCTTGTCCAAGAAAGGCACAGAGGACTGGAGCAATGAGACCTAAATCTCCATAACACCTTTCATTGTTCTGTTGTCTACCTGGCATGCTCTTTAGCCCAATTCAAACGTTTACGATGCTGAACTGCGTTGAGGAAGGGCTTTTTTCTGGGAATCCTTACTCTCAGGCCTGCTTTCATTAGTCTCCGACAAACTGTCCAGACTGACATCAACACCCCTATTTCGGCCAGTGACTTATTGATGGCAGTAGCAGTTAATTTCCGATTCTGTAGAGCTATTTTCTCTATCTTTCTACCAGTCTGATGTGTTGTAACATTTTTCTGGCCCCTTTCAGCCTTGTTTTTGATTTCTAGACTCTTCAAAGCGCTTGCAGAATTTCAGTACCCGAGCTGGTGACACACCTTGACCAGTTTTGGATATAATCTCTCGGTAACTGTAGCCTTCTTGTACAATCACATTCTATTCCTGAAGTAGTGGGTTATTTTCCTATGGTTGCCAGACAGCTTGTAGGGAGTTCATTATACAGTCTTGAATCCTTCCCTTCTTATTTTAGGACTGCTTTCCAGGAATCTAGTTTTTTTGTACAAGCCAGATTGTATATAAGAATAGCTTTACTGGGTCAGACCAATGGTCCATCAAGCCCAGTAGCCTGTTCTCACAGTGGCCAATCCAGGTCACTAGTATCTGACCAAAACCCAAAGAGTAGCAACATTCCATGCTACTGATCCAGGGCAAGCCGAGGCTTCCCCCATGTCTTAATAACAGACTATGGACTTTTCCTCCAGGAATTTGTCCAAACCTTTCTTAAAACCAGCTACGCTATCCGCTTTTCCAGAGCTTATCTATTCTTAGAGTGAAAAGTTATTTCCTCCTATTGGTTTTAAAAGTATTTCACTGTAATTTCATAGTGTCCCCTAGTCAGGTTTTCAGGATTTCCCAAACAATATGCATGAGATTAATTTGCATGCAAATAGATCTCATGAAAATTAATTGTGGAATTTCTGAATACCTGACTGGATTGTTGCCCTTGAGGACTGACGTTGCACAACCCTGCTCTAAACATTTTCCAAGCCTCTGCCTTTTGCTGGTTTCTTAGAGGAGAGTTATAACCACCTCCGGTTATCTTTTGTGCGCTAGTGGTGCATGCTCAAGAGCCATGCTGTAAGCCCAAAGTGTTCCGGATCTTCCAGAGTGATTGGGCCCTGTACCAGCAAGATTGGATGAATGGGAAGCTTGTGGGACCTGCCTATCTTCAAATGCACTAGATCTGCATACTAGGGCCATTAGAACCAGCAACTAAGCCCAGGTGAGATGCCCTCTGTGGAAGGAGGTGGAACTGAGAAAATGATACCTTCTGCAAGGAACATGCAGTTCAGGGGTGTCTACCGAGGTGTTCAGGATCTCTGCACCTGTCTACAGGAAAGAAGATTATCGAGGTAAGAACTTAGTCTTTCTTTCCCATTGGCTGGATTTTATCACAGGTGCAATATTAGAGAATTAAGCTCTGAAAAATATTCACACACTTAGCTGTCCTTCTGGCTTTGAGACAGCTAATTTACAAATATTCAGAATCCATAAAAAATCCAGACAGTTGTCAGTCCTAGTTTTCTGAATCCTGAGTACATCTGACAAGGTCCTCTTAAACCTTTAGGCCCAAGACACATGCCCAGTTTTTCTATGCCGTAATTTGGCTGTGGGCCCACTCATGTCTCTTGCTAAGTGCTTGGAACAGTTTTCTTCCATTCAATGAGACAGTGAGTGTAGTGGGCTGGTAGTAGGTTTTAAGTGGCTGCTAAAGAGAGAGGAAGATGTGTAAAATTGTTTTAATACTATGTTTTACTTGTTTAAAATGCTATTAAAGATTTAAATGAAGAGATGACTGCAGTAAATGTTAAATCAACATGCTTTTACTGTGTACTCAGTTCATATCTGCAGAGAGTGCATTAGATATCAGGAAAAGTAAGATTGTTGCTATCTGACTAGTCAGTCAGGTTCTGTTGTGTGTATGTGGGAGGGGTGGTTGTTTTTTTTTGTTTGTTTTAATAAACTGCATTTTTTTTTTTACCTTTTCCTTCAGGACCTGGGTCTCTTGCCATTATGTCCAGTTTTGAAAAGACTGAGACTGAGGAGACAGTAAATTGCCTGCTTATGAAGGTTTATCATCCTTTCCAAGCAGAAAAACGAGTCTTTCATGCCATTCCCCTTTTCAAAAAGGACAGGTTCAAGACAGATGAAGTGATTAAGTTTGGCCGTGACAATGGTAGCTGTAGATACGTCCTGTCGGATGCCCGAGTTTCTCGGATCCAGTTTGCCTTGCAACTGTTCAGACACCCTGACAGTTCTGAGCTCTGCTTCGAGATCAAGAACTTGAGCAGAAGAACCAAACTTCTTTTGAACAACATGGAATTGGACTACCTCAATAAAACTGAGCTGCCACGCAAATGTATACTGCGCTTTGGGGAGTTCCAGATCTTGGTAGAGAGGGAAGATGGGGAGTCGCTTGATTATTTTGAAACCTGCTTTGAGCTGGCTCAACGATCTCTGTTGCAGGAAATGCTGTTTGTGCCATTGCTGCAGCCCATACCTGAAAATGGAGTCAGCCAGTCTGAAATATCACTAACCTTGTCATCTAAGACTCTCACTCCAATAGAAGTGGATGAAAATGAAGAAGTGGACATAAAGGAAGAAGATGCTAACTTCAACCATTTAAAATCATAAACTCAGTTTTGACTTTAATTCCTTCCTTGCCCATCCCTGGCCTGATCTGACCTCTGATTTATAGGCTCTTGCACCAATTAGAAGACTACAAAAGTAATTAGGGCATCTCTATTAGCAGGTAGCTCTTAGAAATATAGTCTACCAGATCCTTGGAGGGAAACATACCAATAACATTACAAAATAATATAATAAAAATTTATTACAATAGCTTAACATACACTAACAATCTTAGTGTACATATTCCCACTCCCTTAGCAATGTAACAAAGAAATCGCAATATTAAGATGCAGGCAGCAGTTGAGCAGTGAGATGGGGCCCATCCAGTCTTTAGCACTAAGTGTTGCATGTTTATTATTTCTCAGTTGGTGCGAGGACATATGTGTGTACTTGGTGCAAAGAGCTCCTAGCACTCAGGGAACGGGTTCGATCTCTTGAGGCTAGAGTAGCAGACTTTGAGCTGAGGGAGACAGAAGTACATAGAGGAGACCTACAGGGATGCTGTAGAGAAGTCCCATTGCCCCTCCATGTTCTTGCTTCCCTCTCAAAGGTTTTGGTGAGGTACTGAGCTGAATCCCTTCACTGCTTAAGCTGTATCTAGTTCATAGACAGCATATAGCATCATCCTCAAATTTTGCTGTTGCCAATCTGCAGCTGTGAAGTAATTATGGGCAGAAACCAGCATAAAAGACCAAAACCTTTTTTTCCTTTGAGTTTTTACTCCAAAGTGATTCTTCTGCATTCTCTTGTCTATTTCAGGTTTCAGTTGTCTTACACCATATGACATGTCTTAGCAGCTTTAGGAAATGGCATTGTCAAATCCAGTTGTCCCTTTGCAATATTGTCATAGATGCCATCTGTTGTGTTTGGTGCATTTTGGAGTGATTTAGAGCAGTGTTCTTCAACCACCGGTCCATGGACCAGTGCTGGTCCACAGGGCCAGCACGTGCATCAGGCCCAAAACAGTGTTCTTCAACCGCCGGTCCACGGTGTGATCAATGTGGTGTTATCTTCGAGCCAGCTCCCTCTTCCTCACTGATTCGGTGCACAAAGCCACTGGCAGTGGCTCCTACGGGCATCCTGCGCCTGAACCGGAAGCCTTCTCTCTGACGTTGCAACGTCAGAGGGAAGGCTTCCAGATGAGGCAAGGGACGTGCAAGGTGCAATTAGTACTATTATGGGGGTGGAGTCTAGGGTGGATATTGGGTAGAGATGAGTGCGGTCTGGCCCACGACTTAGCCCAGTGTTCTTCAACCGCTGGTCCACGGACCGATGCCGGTCCACAGAATAATTTTTTTATTTCTGATGGTCCATAGGTGTAAAAAGGTTGAAAAACGCTGATTTAGAGGATGCTTGTTTGGGCAGGTGGAATGTTGGTGATATGAAGTTCCTTAATTTTAAAGCAGTTTAATTGCTATATGCATTTTTGCAAACTACTAAAAACTTGGTTATTTCCAAATATGTATTTTGCCCTTAACTGCTTTTTAAAAATATTGGTCTATATTTTCCATTTACAGTGGTGCCTCGCATAACGAACGCCTCGCACAACGAACGCTGCACACAACGAACTTCATGTCTTGATTCACACAACGAACTTCGTTTCACACAACGAACTTCGTTTCATACAACGAAGTCGCCCGAGCTGCCGATGTATTGCATCCTTCCGCGCAGGCACTGCAGGCAGTCGTTAGTCACTGCGCTTAACTGCCCTCTCTCACTGTATACAGTCGTCCTTTTAAGATAAACTCAATATTTTTTATATATCATGGCTTCTAAAAAAAGCAGGAAGGTGATTTCTGTTGAAATGAAAGGGGAAATAATTAGAAGGAGTGAATGTGGGGTAAAACAGTGTGACCTCGTCAAAGAGTTTGGCCTCAGCAAGACCACCATTTTCACCATTTTGACAAATTTATCTTTTTTTATGTCATCTTAGCATATTTTATGCTGCAGAACGAATTATTTTTTTTAACATGTATTGTTATGGGAAAACACGTTTCACATAACGAACTTTTCGCATAACAAACTTGCTCCTGGAACGAATTAAGTTCGTTGTGTGAGGCACCACTGTATTTTTAATATGTATGTTTTTACTTGACTAAATAGTCTTGAGCTTTTGCTTAACAGTATGTATATAAAAATTGGTATTTAATTGCTGATGGAAAGCAAGTTGTGCAAATCATACTGGTAGTATGTTGTATCATCAGTGCATATGTATACATTAACATTTTCAAGAAAAATATATTATCTATATAGAACCATTTTTTATGTATTAGGCTATTTCTTATTACATGCTTGTAGATATTTTTATACATTTTGACAATATTAAAATAAATTGCTAAGACAACAGTTCTAGCAGTGGTAAGCTTTGAATAATGTAATTGGCATTAATCCTAAAATGTTCCCTCCTTTTTTTCATTTCCTTCCTCTATATGCTGAGAAAATATTAATGTTCAAAAGTTTCAACTTTGTACCTGCTCCCAGCATTAGGAATCAGAATGTTAGGAAGTTACTCAATATGATATGTACATGTACTTTACGTTCTTGTACAGCTTTTATTGGAGAATATCTATCATATGAAATTGTGCATTATCCTAGGACAACCAGGCAGCATGTTCTCACATGTGGGTGATGTCATCCATGGAGCCCAGTATGGACAGCATTGAAAGTGAACTGTCACTAAGTTTTAAGAAACTTTGCGAGTGCCTTCCCACCCAACGTAGGTTCATGGTACCTCAGTTCCTCATTCTCCGTGGAGCGAAGTTGTGTTCTGGACTTTGTCCAGTGCGTATGCCTTCAACCTGCTTTATTCCAACTTTCAGCCATTGTTTTTCCGATCTTTGTTTTCTCTATTTTTATATTTATATAAATATAAATTTATATATATATATATATATATATATATATATATATATATATATATATATATATATATATATATATATATATATATAAAAATAGAGAAAACAAAGATCGGAAAAACAATGGCTGAAAGTTGGAATAAAGCAGGTTGAAGGCACACGCACTGGACAAAGTCCACTGGCACCAAGAGCACTTTATAAAACCTTTCAAGTTTCAATATGGACAGGAATATAGCGTCGGCAAGATTAAACTCAATGTTGACCAAAAGAAAAAAACCTGAAGGCTAAAAACCCCTCAGGAACACCTCTTGCATATATATATATATATATATATATATATATATATATATATATATATATATATATATATATATATGCAAGAGGTGTTCCTGAGGGGTTTTTAGCCTTCAGGTTTTTTTCTTTTGTTTAATCTTGCCGACGCTATATTCCTGTCCATATTGAAACTTGAAAGGTTTTATAAAGTGCTCTTGGTGCCAGTGGCCTGTATCCCTTACTGGCACACATAGCTGGTGTTTTCGGTGCTTAGGCCTTGTACATCGTGTAGAATCCTACCTTTGCTGTTCTACTCTGCAGAAGTGTTCTCTAAAAGCTCGTTGCATCCAGCAGGAAAAGCTCTTTGGTTTGGTGATGGACACCAGCAAAGGTTCAGAGCCAACAGTAGCGGCAGAATCTGCATCGACATCGGATGACATCCCGGCATCGGGGAAGCCAGCTAAGAAGCCATCCTCTTCCCAGTCAACGTCACAAGCCTCGTCAGCATCGAGTCTCTCGGTAAAGGCTAAGAAAGACGTCATCGCGTCATCTCCGCAGGTGTTGTCTCCTTCAGGGTGTGCATCCTTGTGAAGGTCACCCACCCCTAGACACCCTGCCGCACTGATGGCACTTGCTCTTGAGTCAAGGATACCGGTGCAACTCTTCAAAGAACAACTTAATGAGTTCTTTCAGAGGGAGATCAGTGACATGTTTAAGTTGCATGCAGCACCACTATTAACATCGACTCCCTTGCTACCAGCCCAGCCTAATTATAGTACCTCGAGGCCACAGGGTACCGAATTGAGACCTCCATCAAGGCATCAACCTACTTCTCATTGACCTCCCAGTAGATGATGCTCACCATCACAGCATTGATCTTCAGCTTCACATCGATGCTCTCCAACAAAGTACCATCATTCTGCAGTGAGACCCCAACATTTTTCTTCGATGCATCGACGTTCTTCATTGACTAGACGCTCTGGATCTAGACACTGTCAATCAGCATTGCATAATTCCCATGTTTTTCAGGATAGGAGATCTTCCCATGGATCCTCTTCATCATTGGATCGGTACTGGAGACGTCAAGAAGCATCGTCTCATCATTCTCCTCGTAGAGAGTCACCTGGGATACTAGCAGCGGACTCTGATTCTGAGCCTATTCTATCTGCACCAGAGTCATATGGCATACCATCAGATCAGTCGCCTCCTCCAAAGAGACGGAGATCTCCTGAAGAGCTGTCTTTCACTAAATGCATTAGACAGCTGGGAACGGGTCTACCTGTCAAACTGGAGATCGACACTGAGCCTAGGGTGGAACTTTTGGATGCTTTAGATCAGGGGTCTCAAAGTCCCTCCTTGAGGGCCGCAATCCAGTCGGGTTTTCAGGATTCCCCCAATGAATATGCATGAGATCTATGTGCATGCACTGCTTTCAATGCATATTCATTGGGGAAATCCTGAAAACCCGACTGGATTGCAGCCCTCAACGAGGGACTTTGAGATTCTTGCTTTAGATTATGACGAGCCATGTAAGGAGCTTCTGAAGTTACCTTTCTCACTGTAGATCTCTGGCCTTCTGTTTCAGCTCCTGCAGTCTTCATCTGAATCCTCCTCTTCACTTCCAGAAATAGTAGAAACCCTTTATTCTCTTTTCATCAGAGGCCCCTCTGGCTCATGTACCTAAAATAGTACTGATGTGGGCTTATTTAGCTCAACAGAAAAAGAGGCATCTTCCTTTGTATAGCACAACGAGAAGCAAAACAAAAGAAAGGTTCCAGCAGAAGTGAGATCGAAAGGGAAGCAGGGGAAACTTTTCTCCCTTCAAACTTTTCTCCCTTCAAGCGGCCAGTTTCGGGAGCCCTTTCCAGCAGGGCACCTGGCCTCATCTCCACCCTTCCCCCGTTCCAGCAGGGGAGAGAACTAAAGAGAAGCTAGGCCAGTTACTGGGCAGACTTGTACGGTCTGTGTCTGTGTATGGCCGTTTGGAGGAGGATGGGCAGGGGAGGGCTTCAATGGCTGGGAGGGTGTAGATGGGCTAGAGTAAGTCTTAACAGAGATTTCGGCAGTTGGAACCCAAGCACAGTACCGGGTAAAGCTTTGGATTCTCGCCCAGAAATAGCTAAGAAGAAAAAAAAAAAAAAAAATAAAAAATTTTTAAATTGAATCAGGTTGGGCAGACTGGATGGACCATTCGGGTCTTTATCTGCCGTCATCTACTATGTTACTATGTAGAAGCAGCGCTAACGGCACTTGGCACCTGCGGCCAGTTTCGGGAGCCCTTTCCAGCAGGGCACCTGGCCTCATCTCCACCCCTCCCCCGTTCCAGCAGGGGTGAGAACTAAAGTGAAGCAGCGCTAATGGCGCTTGGCACCAGCGGCCAGTTTCGGGAGCCCTTTCCAGCAGGGCACCTGGCTTCATCTCCACTCCTCCCCCTTTCCAGCAGAGGTGAGATCGAAAGGGAAGCAGGGGAAACTTTTCTCCCTTCAAGTGGGCTATCGCCAACCGAAAACAGCGGCCACATCGGCGGGTCTCGAGCACCGCTCCGCCCACAGGGGCGTCCCCATGTTTAAGTCTAATTGTGAAATCTTTCATCGTTAAGCATAATCGTGAACCCATCCAACTGTAAAATTTATTTACTAGCTCTCAAAAAAAATACATAAAGCAAAAGTAATCAAAAAATTATCTTAAATACCTGTTGAACCTTATAATCTGTTAAATGATTGCTGTCTTCTTAATTTTTGTCAATTAATTGTCAATTCTTAACTAATTTGTTAAATGCCTATTGTATCCAAAAATCTATGCTAATTTGAATACCGATTTGATAGCCAGATTATCTTCATCCCCCTTCCACGAGATCATTTTCAGAATAACTCCAATTCAGAAACGCTTTACTAGATCTGTCCAGTATCGTTTGTGCTGATACCTAGTACGTTATTACCTAGTCGCTCCTCCATCCTTAACCTACTCTCACATGCCTCAAACAGGCCATCTAACCCATAGATCTCTAATCTCTCGTCATGAAGCCACCTTCATGGCTCCTTCTTCTCCTACTCTGCTCTTCTCTCAAACTCTTCCCCTGCCTGACACCCCCTGCCCCCAACCTCCTCGACTCTACAAATGCTCGCAATATCTGCCCTGGCCTCAGAATTCCCACGCTCATTCGCCCCAAACACCACCCATCCTACAAAAACCCTCGCAAAGTCAACCATGCCTCTCTAAAACCTGTCCTCGCTTCCACTCCCCCCAACCTTGCCTCACATTCTCTCACCCCAGTCCCAACACTCTATTGCAATGCCAGATCCGCTTGCAATAAGATACAAATCTTGAAGGACCTACTCGAGGATTCTGACCCTGGATTCCTATTCATCACAGAATCTTGGATCACAAAAGATGACCAATTTACTCAAAACGAACTCTGTTCCCACGGCTACCAAGGCCTCTTCTCTCCCAGAACCAATCAAAGAGGAGGTGGCTTGGCCCTCCTTTTCAAATCATTCTTCGATGTCCAACTCCTTGAAAAGGGCAGCCACTCCTCAGAATACATGTTAGCCTCAGTCAATGACGAATTCCACCCTCATCCTCTGGGTATCCTGCTTCTATACCGCCCACCTGCCCCTTGGAACAATTCCTCCGAACTCGTCTTTGAAACCATAACAAACGCCTTCCTCAAATTTCAAAGATTACTGATCATCGGAGACATCAATCTCCACCTTGACGATGTCACCAACAAGGATACATCCGAATTTAATAGCTTCCTCTCCGACCCACACTCTCCCCAACCCATGAAAAAGGCCACACACTAGACCTCATCAGCTTTCTAGATCTTACTACTCACAAAACCTCAACTGACGACATTCGTTGGGAAATTGTCCCCTGGTCCGACCACTACCTAGGGGCCTTCTGTCTCCCCATTTTCATGTCACATCTCGGGGCCCCCATCCCACACCTCAAATTCTATTACCTTCCGTAAAAAAATCTCGAGCAATCTGTTCTGGATCAATTTTCTTGACAAATTTTCCCCATCTCTAAACCTGCAGAACCAGAATCTAACTGGCAAAATTGGGTCACCCTCTCCGTGTCCACCTTCCATTCCCTTGCCCCTCTCTCCACTAAAACCATTTCCTACTCCCGTAAGGCCCTTTGGTACCTCCCATACCACAGAGAACTGAAACAGAAATGCCGTGCTCTGGACCGAAAATGGAAAAAATCTAAATCCCCTACAGACAGACTCTCCTGGAGGGTCAACATTAAAATCTATAATACTGTTCTAAAAAAAGCAAGGAAAAACTTCTACGGTGACAAAATCTCCAAATCCAACAATCAGAGTAGCATATTATTTAACATCTGGCGTTCCTTAACCTCCAAAAATGACTCCATCCTTCCATCCTCCCCCTCAGCTGATTCTCTAGCAAAGTTCTTCAACGATAAGGTCTTCACCTTGAGGCGCTCCTTCCCACCTGTAATCTACAAATCTCTGATTCCAATTGACCCCCAACCCTATCCCAACAGACTCCTACCCTATCCCAGCAGACAGATCCTGGTCTTCCTTCGAACTTGTTTCCGAATCCCTGGTCTATAATCTCTGCCTCAAATTGAAATCCTGTAACTGTACCTTAAATCCTTTCCCCTCCTACCTCTACGAGACTCCCCATCAGGCCATCTCATCTCTTACCATTCTCATAAACTCCGCCCTCCATTCGGGTCTCTTCTCCCCAGAAATGGGCCATATTTCCTTAACCCCACTACTGAAAAAACATGAGCTTGACCCCTCTACACCATCCAGCTAGCGTCCAATAGCTAACATTCTCCTTCTTACCAAGATGCTAGAGTCCATCATATCCACTCAACTATCTTCCTACCTTGAGAAATTCACCATTCTTCAACCCTACCAATACGGCTTCCGTCCCAATTTCAGCACTGAATCCCTTCTGACCTCCTTAATCTCAAAAGTTCAATATCTCCATTCTCGCAACAAGTTCGCTGTCCTTCTTCAATTCGACCTATCTGCAGCTTTTGATGTCGTCCATCATGATATTCTAATTTACCAACTCACCGAGATAGGCATAAACTCCACAGTCCTTGACTGGTTCTCGAAGTTCTTATGCTCCCGCTCCTACATAGTCAACATGAAGGGCACTTCTTCCTCCCCCTGGAACCCGATCTATGGAGTCCCGCAAGGCTCACCTCTCTCTCCTATCCTCTTCAACATTTATATGTCCTCCCTTAAACTCCTCCATGTCTCCCCCCATGAAACACTCTACACTTACGCAGACGACATCTTTGTCCTCCTCGAGACCGACCGGAACCTCACCAACCTCTCGGCGAACATATCCTCATGTATATCGAACCTTCAATCCTGGGCCCACACTGTGCAGATGAAACTGAACAAATCTAAAACAAAACTTCTCTGGCTCGGCCCAAAATTGGACCAACTGCCCACCTCCATCCCACTGTCCTCTAGCCCCACTCTGCATCTTGAATATTCTAGTAAAGTTCTGGGAGTCATCATTGACTCTACACTTTCCTTCAACGACCACCTCAACTCCCTAGTAAAAAAATGTTTCTTCAGCCTTCACATGCTGAGAAAAGTGAGATCCTGTTTCCATCAAAAACACTTTGCCGTCCTTGTCCAATCCACCATCCTTTCCAGACTGGACTACTGCAACTCTATCTACCTTAGCCTAACAAAGAAAAACCTTCAAAGATTCCAGCGGATTCAGAATACCGCTGCTAAGCTTATCTTCGCAAAAAGCAAATTCGACCACGTCTCACCGCTTTTATCCAAGCTCCACTGGCTTCCGATTATCTCCAGAGTCCACTTCAAATGTGCCTGCCTCACTTTCAAGATCCTACACGGTATCCTCCCTCCCTTCATTCCTCTTTCTTGGAACTCCTCTAACCCCAATTCTACCAGATCCACCCTAAAACTGAAACTTTCCTTTCCCTCTCTAAAAGGCGTTTCACTTGTAGGAAAACTAGGTTCTTCCCTCCCTTTCAGAATCACTCAGCTCTGGAACAACCTTATCTCCCCTCTTAGGAATCTGAGCTCCCTCCAACTCTTCCGTAAACATCTGAAAACCTGGTTATTCTCAAAAATGTAACTCCTCCTCCCTCTGGTTATTCTAGTCCTCTAAATTTTCTCTTCATTTTGCCTCTTCCCTCCACTGGAGTTCCTTTCTACCCTAACTCTTGTTAACAGTGTCAAGCTTTACGAATGTAGAGATGATGTGGTATACAAACCTAAGGTTTAGATTAGATTAGACCTTTACATAATTTGCTCAAGGAGACCCTCTTTCTCAATTGTGACAATCTTTCAGTTACGGCATCTCCAAGAAAGATTGATTCTCTATATAGATTAATTTCCTGTCTGGGATTTGATAAGCCACAGCTTCACCACCAGTCACTGCTAATAGAGTCCACCCTCAAAAAATTATCCAGTACCAGAGTTTATGCATCTATCAAAATTCAACGCTGGCCAATATGTATTAAATTATAATTTTTATATGTCCTTTTACCTTAAACATCTGGTTAAAAAGCTGATTTTGAACAATATCTCCCTCCAGAACTTTATGAATTTATATTCTGTCTGGAATCTCAGTGGTTTCCATACAATAAACATATATAATTTAAACACAAATCTTGCAATTGACACGAAATCATATCAAACTGGAGTAGTAACTCCACACACTCTCAATAGACAACAAATATACAACCTAGGAATTCCTGCTAACAGATTATTCAACATGAAAGAGTAAAGCTAATTACTTATGGGTTCCACAATCTTATACAGAGAAAAAGAAATGAAACTGTTTTCCAAAAGGAACGAGATTAACTTAGGCTGACGTGGTTCTATAAATAAGCTTCCACAAACAGCTTAGTTTTTAATAGTTTCCTAAAACTAGAGGAATTACAACAGATGACTCGTAGCCTTCTTCAAACTAGGAAGTATATGGCCCGGATGGTGTTTGATGTGTTTGAAATGTCATCTAGGTTATCCGCCATATCTGTGGCTATGAGGTGTCTGGCTTGGTTAAGAGTTTCAGACATGGACATTAATTTGCAGGATCGGTTAGTCAACATCTCATGCCTTGGAGAAGAGCTTTTTGGGGATAGAATAGAGGCGTTCACCCAGAATCTCACTTAGCATGAGCAAAATTGGAGGTCATTGAACAGGTCTAAAACATGCCTTAACCATCTTAAGTCAGCTCCAAGGCCAGCTGCCTATCAATATAAGAGGAGATATCCTTTGACGTCCTCTTCATTTAAACGACCAGAAGAGACAAAAACAGCAGTGCCCTTAAAAATTTCAGTCTGCTCCTCAGAAACCAGCAGTCTTTTTTACATGCTTCTAGAGAGCATAGCCATTTTACCACCTACTCAGCATCTTCCCTTACTCATCTGAGGCCGGCTACAGTATTATCATCGGCATTGGGCTCTCATCACAATGAACACTTATGTCCTCAAAGTGATCATGTAGCGTTACTTCATTTCGAAACAATGCCTCCAAATCGCCGTCCAAAAGGGTCCTTTTTCACATCACAACAGACTTTTCTTCTTCAGGAAATCAAAGCTTTGCTTCAACTAAATGCCATAAAGGTAGTTCCTCCTTTTCAGAAAAATCCGGGTATTTCCTAATTCCAGAAAAATTTCTACTCAGCAATGCTATCAACTAAAGTGGACACGTTTCAATACGTGGTGTGTTCACCACCAGCAAGAAGCTCCATCTTCTCTCTTTCATCAATTCTGGATTATCTTCTTTACTAAAACTACTTTGCTCAGAGTTCACCTCTGCTATTAGTGTTTTCTACCTTCCTGTCAACAATAAATCTCTGGGCTTTCATCCTCTTGTTTCCAGGTTTATAAAAGGACTTTTCAATGCCAAACCTCCATTCAAGCTACCTCCAGTGGTCTGGGATCTTAACTACAACTTTGGTGAAGCCACCATTTGAACCAATGGTTTCCACTCATCTCAAGTTTCTCACTTGAAAAGTAGTCTTAATCTCCTTCATGTCTGCCCGTACAGTGAGTACACTCCAAGTCCAAGACTTGCTGGTGGACCCACCGTTCACAGTATTTCATCATGATAAGGTGGTCCTCTGCACTCATCCTAAATTCCTTTCAAAAGTGGTCACGGAATTTCATCTCAAATCTATTCTGCTACCAATATTCTTTCCAAAGCCTCATTCTCATCCAGGAGAAGCAGCTCTTCACACATTGAACTGTAAATGTGCCTTGGCTTACTACAAAGATCTAAGCCACACAGGACATCACTTCAGCTGTTCATCTCCTTTGATCCTAACAGATTGGGAAAGCCTGTAATCAAAAGAGCTATTTCTACATGGCTAACTGCATTTATTTCTTCTTTCTACTTTGCTCAGGCTGGGCTGCAGCTCGAGGTACCTGTAACTAGAGAATGACACGGTGGCTGTTACCCACGGCTAGCCACTGGTAACCTGCTGAAACAGTTGGTGGTGGGGGGGGGAGTGCTCATTGCGAGCACGGGGACAAGGCCATCCACCACCCTGTGGAGCAGTTAATAGCCTTGTCCCCACAGTTAAGGGAGGGAACGCGCATGGTCCCCTTCCTACCAAATCTATCTCCCTCCCCTTTACCTTCACGGCGTGTTAGTAAAGTAAGTTGCTCAAGCCGGCCGAACCTGCTTGCCTGCAGTTTGTGTGTGGGCGGAAGCTTCTGACGCAACTTTTGGTTGTGTCAGAGGAGAAGCTTCCGCTCACACACATGCAACTGCAGGCATGCAGGCTCGGCTGGCTTGAGCAACTTACTTTACTAACACACCGCGAAGGTAAGGGAGAGGGGGATTCTCGGGCCACGCGAGAGGGTGCTGAAGGGCGATGAGGTGTTGAGAGGGAAGGGTGGTGGTGGGGAGAAGGCGCTGGAAGGGAAATGGCGAAGACAAGAGTGTGCAGAAGACAGAGCTGCCAGAATCTGGGGGAGTGGAGGTTAGAAGATGGGTGCCAGAGCAATGGGGGGGGGGGGGTGAAAGGAGAGGCACAGTAACAGAGCAAATAGAAACATAGAATATGACGGCAGAAAAGGGCTGTAGCCCATCAAGTCTGCCCACGCTAATGACCCACCCCCAGACTTCACCCGGCTAGAGATCCCACATACATATCCCATTTCTTTTTGAAATCGAGCACGCTGCTGGCATTAATCACCTGCAATGGAAGTTCATTCCAATGATCGACTACCCTTTCAGTGAAGAAATACTTCCTGGTGTCGCCATGAAATTGCCCACCTTTGATTTTCAGCGGATGACCTCTTGTGGTTGAAGGTCCTTTAAGAAAGAAGATATCTTCTTCCACCTCGATGCGGCCCGTGATATATTTAAAAGTCTCAATCATGTCCCCCCTCTCTCTACGTTCCTCGAGCGAGTATAGTTGCAGTTTATTCAGTCTTTCCTCATATGGGAGGTTCTTGAGTCCCGAGACCATCCTGGTGGTAATTCGCTGAACCGACTCGATTCTCCGCACATCTTTTTGATAATGTGGTCTCCAGAATTGAACACAATATTCAAGATGAGGTCTCACCATGGATCTGTACAGGGGCATTATGACTTCGGGCCTCCGGCTGACGAAACCTCTACGGATGCATCCCACCATTTGTCTAGCCTTGGATGCAGCTTTCTCCACCTGCTTGGCAGTTTTCATATCTGCACTAATGATTACTCCCAAATCACGTGCTTCCCTAGTCCTAGCTAAGGTCTCACCATTCAGAGTGTAAGTTCTGCATGGGTTTTTGCTGCCAAGGTGCATGACCTTACATTTTTGGGCATTAAAGCCCAGCTGCCAAGTCGAGGACCAATGTTCCAATAAGAGCAGGTCCTGCTCCATACTGTCGGGTAAGGTGCTGTTATCTACTATGTTGCATAGTTTGGCGTCGTCGGCGAATAGTGTTATTTTACCTTGAAGCCCTTGAGTCAGGTCTCTTATGTATATTTTGAAAAGGATCGGTCCCAAGACCGATCCCTGTGGCACTCCACTGGTCACCTCCGATGTATTGGAGTGAGTACCATTAACCACCACCCTCTGGATTCTACCGCTTAACCAGTCATTGACCCATGTCGTCAATATCACTCCCAATCCCATCAAAGTCATCTTGCTCAACAATCTGCGGTGCGGGACGCTATCAAAAGCTTTGCTGAAGTCCAAGTACACGACGTCTAGAGACTTCCCCATATCCAGTTTCCTTGTAACCCAGTCAAAGAAGCTGATCAGATTGGATTGACAGGACCTTCCCTTTGTGAATCCATGCTGCTGGGGATCCTGTAGATTCTCCTCGGTCAGGATCGTATCTAATTCTTGTTTAATAAGTCTTTCCATGAGTTTGCTCACTATTGAGGTGAGACTGAGAGAAGACAGACAGTGGATGGAAGGAATTGAATGAGAAGATGAGGAAAGCAGAAACCAGACAACAAAGGTAGAAAATAAATGTATTTATTTTTTTTGCTTTAGGATAAAGTAGTATATTAGTTGTGCTGATAAAAATTTATAAACAAAGCCCTGCCAGCAGCCAGAACTTTGATTTATAAGGAAGGAATAAGCTAAATATTGCAGTACTGAAGCTTGTATGGATGCTGTGGAGATGGGGCGGTTAAAGAGACGGAAGTGAAGGGGATGGTTGTCTGGGGGCGGGGCAGTGATGGGGACATAATTTTTCCCCATGTCATTCTCTACCTGTAACAGCACACAGTCCGAGCTATGGCAGCATCAGTAGCTTTCTTATGTTCCACTCCCATTGATGAAATTTGCAAAGCAGCTACTTGGTCCTCAATTCATACTTTCACATCTCACTACTGTCTAGAATCCTATTCCAGATGAGATGGTCATTTTGGCCAAGCGATATATAATTTATTTTCTTCTTAATGGCCAATTCTCCCTCCATCCCATTATATTCAACTAGGGAGTCCCACATGTGAGAATATGCTGCCTGCTTGTCCTAGGATAAAGCACAGTTACTAATGGGTGTTATTCTCACATCACTCCCATCTCCCCTAGTTGGCTGCATAACTTGCTTACCAAACTGAGGTACCGTGAGCCTATGTCGGGCGGGGGTGAGGCACTCGAACATGCGTGGTGTGGGCAGTGGCAGTTTCTTAAAACTTAAGTGACTGTTCACTTTCAATGTTGTCCATACGGGCTTCATGGATGACATCGCCAGCATGTGAGAATATCTGCCTGCTGTCCCTGGATAACACCTCTTACGGTAAGTAGCTGTGCTTAATCAAAACACAGTAAAATCATACATACAATATATAAAATCACTACATTTACTGTTTTCTCATTCCTTCTGAAAAAAAAGAGCCAATCTTGGTCTATTTCTTATTCATAATTCAGCATATCTGGGCATTTTTCCACAACAAATGATTTCAACTGCATTATCAAATGCCTAACATCCTCTTCTTTTGGAGTCTCTGTAGCAAATGCCTAGGACCAAGGATAATATAAAAACTAGCAACGCCTATCTAAAGAAAAACATAGCTCCTAGAGTTTTAAACCGAAGAAAAGTTTAAGCCTTACCCGTATAGCTCTAGAAACATCAGGAAATACTAAGTTTTCCACCCACAAAACAGGAAATATTTTTTTCCCCTAAAATAGTTCTTCAAAATCATAACTATCTGCTTCTAAAGAAAAGGAGACCAAGAGAATAGCAAGCTCAAATATTTGAACTTGAGTAGTTTCTAAAAATGCTGTTAAATTAGCCATAAAATGTAAACCAAGGCACTAATGAAATCAATATGAATGAATGAAGAATACTATCATATATCAGTCAGCATCAGCAAGATGTTATCTCACCGATTTGCCAAACTTCATTCCGTATTATTTAACAATTTTTTCTTCAGGTCCTCAGCGGGCCACCACACACTCATACCATCTCATTGTGCGGGGCATCTCCAAGGCATTAAAATTCATTCTTACCTAGACAATTGGCTGAACTGGGCTGATTCAGCAGAGGATTATGTGAAGGCTTCTCTCCTGAAGGAGCACATGAACAAGTTGTAGGCCCAGATGCACAGTTTCCAGTTTTTGGGCTTAACAGCAGTAACCTTGGTGGTGGTGTCCTGGGATCAGGCTCATATGCTTCTTCTCCAGGCAGTCCAGCGTCTCTAAGATTCCAACTACCATATTCCACTTCATTCCAGAGTACATTGCAGTCTGAGGTAATAGGATTGTTTCAGTCACCTCCTTCAGTGAGATCTTCTGTATCAACTTGATTGGTTGTTACCATCAATGTGAATCTGCTTGGTTGGAGAGCTCACAATTTAGGCAGAATACCTCAGTCGTGGTAGATTCCCTGGTATCTTGGTTCATCAACCACCTGCAAACTCAGGTAGTGTGATTAGGTCTGGTAGTTTTTCCCCCTGGATCAAGGAAGAGTGGATTGAGTGATGGTGGACAATGCGACAGTGACTCAACTCTGAATTGGCCCTGGAGGCCATAATTCACATCTCTGTTTTATCTATTAGTGGATAACCTGGTCCCCATACTGAGGGGTCATGGGTTGCTCTGCAGGGTCCAGTGGAAATTTAAGAATCTGGGTTCTCTTCTGGCTTACAGTTGGCCCTTAATGAAAGGCAAAGATCTTCAAGGAAAGGCTTTTAGATGCAAAGCATTGATAAAGCTAAAACTCATATTAACAATTTTTTTAGGTACATCAGAAGCAAAAAACCTCTGAGGGAAGCTGTGGGACCATTGGATAATCAAGGAGCAAAAGGGGGGCTCAGGAAAGGCCGTAGCAGATAGACTTTACGAAAGAAGATGTAAAAAGTTTTCAATGGTGATGCAGAGAAACTGAAAGAAATCTCAGTGAACCCAGAAGATATACTAAGCCAAATCGACAAGTTAAAGAGTGACAAATCACCTGAACTAGATGGCACCACAAGTGAGATGATTAAATTTGCAGATGACACTAAACTGTTACTGTTTAAAGTTGTTAAAATGCATGCAGACTGTGACAAATTGCAGGCAGACCTTAGGAAATTGGAAGACTGGGCATCCAAATGGCAAATGAAATTTAATGTGGACAAATGCAAAGTGATTCACAATGGCAAGAATAACCCAAATCATAGTTACCAGATGCAAGGGGATAGAACTCTCATATGAGGAAAGACTAAAGAAGTTAGGACTCTTCAGCTTGGAAAAGATATGGGTGAGGGGAGATATGATTGAAATCTACAAAATCCTGAGTGGTGTAGAACAGGTACAAGTAGATCAATATTTTTTTTTTTACTGTATCAAGGTTTACAAAGACTAGGGGACACTCAAAGTTACAGAGTAATGCTTTTAAAACCAATAGGAGAAAATATTTTTTCCCTTGGAAAATAGTTAAGCTCTGGAATGCGTTGCCAGAGGATGTGGTGAGAGCGGTTAATGTATTTGGTTTAAAAAAAATTTGGGGGACAAGTTCCTAGAGGAAAAGTCCATAGTCTGCTGTTGCGACAGACATGGGGGAAGCCACTGCTTGCCCTGGATCAGTGGCATGGAATGCTGCTACTAGTTTAGGTTTTGCCAGGTACTTGCAACTTGGATTGGCCTTCGTGAAGATAGGATACTGGGTTAGATGGACAATTGGTCTGACCCAGTATGGCTATTCTTATGTTCTTATTCCTGAGATAATAAAGGCATGGAAAGGAACTTCCAGTCCTCCTAGTTCTGCTCCAAATGGTCATTGACGCTTGGAGCCGGCTTGTTCCAAGATGGAGAAGCCCGTTTGGAAGGATGCTCTCTCTATATCGAGGCTGGCACATTCGCAGGCAGCACAGTGCTCCCAGAACAAGTTAAATGGCTTTCCACAAGACACTGACAAAAGTCTGAAATCCCCTGGACAGGTGGCCCCAAGGACCCCTGACTGTGATAGTTGGGTCTCCACCACCTTCCAAGTTTCCAAGTTTATTAAGTAATTTGATTTATCGCCTTTTCAAAATTCAAGGCGATGTACAGATAAATAAAAATTTTGGTAACATACTTACAATTATTAAATAAAACAAACGATTATCTTAAATACACATATTACAGTACATTTAGAGGGTATTTCTTCCAATTATAGTGAAACAAAAGGAAAGTTATTTAATGGTTACATTCAGTATTAAAATCATTAATTAAAATCTTTAATTCAGGGGAAAAACAATAGGAAGGGAGACGAAGACAATTGACCTATTAAATTAAGAATGCGAAGAAAAAAAAAATTAATCATTAAAGGCATCTATAAATAGAAAACTTTTAAGTTCAGACTTAAATTTTGCCAGGTTTTTTTCCTGTCTTAGGTACAGTGGAAGGTTGTTCCAAGATTGAGGGGCTGTTATAGAAAAGATTGTGTTACGCCTTGTGTTAATAACTTTTAGTGAAGGAATTACTAATAGGTGTTGGTCTTGAGATCTAAGAGATCTAGAGGTAGTGTAAGGTATTAAAAGTCTAAATATAAAGGCTGGAGTTTTATGTTCTAAAGCTTTAAAGATGAGTAAACATTGTTTAAATATTATTCGATGTGCTACCGGAAGCCAGTGTGCTTTCTTAAGTAGGGGTGAAACATGATCAAATTTTTTGGCTTTATAAATTATTTTAATAGCGGCGTTCTGGATTATTTGTAATCGCTTAAGCTCTTTCTGTGGCAAGCCTATAAATAATGCATTGCAGTAATCAAGTTTAGAGACTACAAGGGAATGAATTAAGATATTCAATGATTTTGCACATAAAAATTTTGATACCGATCGAATCTGACGAAGTCTATAAAAAGTGTTTCACACCCTGGTATGCAGTCTCTGAACGGGATCTCATCCCTTTAGGCTGGGCTTTTTGGGCTTCTCCTGCCTTGGAGGACTCTAAGGAGGCTGAGCCCAAAGCTCCTGTCCCTTCCTCCCGCGCCATGTGAACACAGCTGCTTGTCTGCTGGCAAAGCTGCATGAACTAGGTGCAGATTGGCCTGGAAAATACATTGCAGATGATCCCTGGGCAAACGAGCAGGTTTTGAGCTTTTAAAAAAAGATCAATAAAATCCAAGATGGCCACTGACAGTAAAATTGTGCCAAAATCGGCCCGTGGCAGCTTCCCTGAAAAACAAAAAACATCGAAAAAGGGTTTTGGAAGTGGGGGAACCTAATTCTAATCCCAGAAACCCTTGGCTCAATCTTTTTCAGATCCCCCTGCCACGATTTTCCCCATAGGGAATAATGGGAGTACTCACTGTGACTTCTGGTGCCTGTCATCTTGGTGACTTCTGGTGCCTGCAGGGTTTAGGATTATTGCGTCAAACTGCTGGGATCTAATCTACCACTGGAATTCTGGCTGCTGGTCAGGCAGACACTGACCTGAAAATCCATGTGATAAGTTGGGGGCAGATTTGCTGCCGGCTCCCTGATAACCAGAGGGTTGTTATACCCTCATAGCCTGCACTCAAGCTTCTGATAAATCAGCAGGCGAGAAAGCTCCCAGAGGAATGGACCCTGAGCTCTCGATGGACCACAAAGCTAGCTGGATCCAAAAGTACTCTGAAGAGATTGGCCTGGAAGCCCTCATGGGTCTGCATCTTTTCCCCAGTGAAGCCCAAGAAGGGATCCTCCAAGCACCGAAGTCATACAGGAGAAAAGGACCAAATGGATAAAAAATACCCAAACAAAATAAAATGAAAACAGAGCAGATCAGAATACACTTTCTTAGTTCACTTGCAGAAGGAAAAACTGAGGAGGGAGCTATTCTCCACTGCTGAATGGGAGGAACTGAGAGTTTTGAGTGACATCCTTCTGCAAAGTTCGCGACTAAAGGACAACTTGCAACAGAATAAAATATTTTGTTTGCCTATTTCCTAAAAAAATGTCTGGGGGGGGGGGAATGTTGGTCAAATTACCGCACCTTGGGTTCTGCATCCTCAACCCTATATGTCATGTCTGTCTGTTCAAGTTAGATTTCAAGCCCTTCTAAGCAGGGGCCATCTATAAATGTTAAAATGTACAGCACTGCGTACGCCTTTCATCGCTATATAAGTGATTAGTAGTAGTATAATAATCTTTCTACAATTTTGGATGAATCCATATCTGAAACATCTCAAAAAACTATCTTAGCACCTTTTGTACTTGAGCAAGATTTAAATTTGGTCATGAAATTCTACTTTTGCAATTTACAAACTGTTTTATGGACAGAGAATGTGGATATACCGTATATACTCGAATATAAAGTTGAGACCCCCATTTTTCCCCCAAAAAAGGAGGAAAAATAGTTGACTCGAATATAAGATGGGGTCTTAATATTCAAGTGCCCTGTCCTGCCAGGATCTGCACCCAGCCCCCCTCACTCCCTGCTAGGCTCTGCACCCTATCCTCCCTCACTGCCCTGTACCATCTCCCTCCCGATGCCTTGCTGGCCTCCACTGAACCTGCTGTGGGACCAGTAGTCCAGCAGTAGAGCCGGATATGAAGGAATCCCCGTCTCCTATCCCAGCTGAATCCGTAACCCCTTATTCCTCGGCAGCCTTGTGGGTGGGATAGGAAGACTCCCTTCTGCCTCCTGTGCCTGCCAAAACTGACAACCACATCTCCTCCATGTACCTTTTGTGTCCCTGGTAGCTAGTCGTTGCACAGAGCAGGAACAATCTTCCTGACCTCCTGCTCTGTTTGAGGCCACTGGCTGATTGGCTGCTGCGAACTTTGAAAAGGCCAAGGTCTACATCTCATACTTTGAAGCATTCTTATTCACATTAGTGGCAATATGCTTCTGGACTGCCATCGCACAAGAAGCAAAAATAACACTCAAAAAGCTGACCTCAATTCTATGTATTAGGTCAAGCATACCTGCTGTTTTCTCCTTCTTAGCCACTTCCTTACCAATGGGAAGTCATCTTCATTTTTACCACAGCATTGGCCTTGATAACAACCAACCTGTGAGTTCTCTCAGTCATCAAGGATGGTTACTGTTTTATCATGTTGTCGACATACTGCCAAATTATCCAGGAGAGTCCATTTTTAGCTCTCAGGACTTCCCTCCTTTGGGACATAGAGGCTCTGCTTCAATTATATGTCCAGGAGGTAGTACCACTTCCTCAGAAAAATTAGGGGTTCTACTCCAGGTATTTCTCATTCCAAAGATGACTGGATCTGCGCATCATTTCTATTTCAAGAAACATTCAACTTTTATCTCTGGGATCTTAAAGCTACTCTTAAATCAAAATGATTCGCTATGCTCTCTAGATATCACAGATAACCACATAGCAATTATTTCTGTGCCTGGACTGTTTCTGTGGTTTTGATTAGTCCTTCAACATTTTTACTTCAAAGTTCTGCCCTTTGATCTAGCATCTTCTCTTAGACTGTTTCCCAAGTGCTTGATAGTTTTGGCACCAAGCTTTATAAGCCCAAGGGTTCCACAGTCCAATAATATTTTATTCAACACATAGTTCGAAGTCGGTTTTCCAAAATCCTAACTTCAACCCTCTTAAGTTCTAAACTTCATGGAGGCCCTGCTCGACATGGCTCACCTCGGGGTGATCCTAACGCAACAATGACAACTTAATTTGCTTCTGTTTTGCAATTAAGTTTCAAGTTTATTAAGTTTCAAGTTTATTAGAGTTTTAATATACCGTCTATCAAGCAAATATCTAGCCGGTTTACATAAAATTTAAAAAAAATTTTCTAAAAAAAGAGGTACAGGTAATTATAAAATATTAAAAATTAAAATATGTGGTGAACATTAATGACTTTAACATAACAAACTGGATAGTGAGGGCAAAAGGGGAAAGGGTGGGTAAAGTTACATTGTAGAGAGGAAAATGGAGATAGAAGGGTAGGGGTTATAACAAATAGGGTAGGGAAAAATGTAGGATAGGGAAAAATTAAGCTATTATCTTCCATCCTTATAAGCCAGTAGAAGGATGTTACTATTACCTCAATCGAGCCTTAAGAGTGGCTTAGCAGTTAGTGCAGTTAACATTGAACGATTACTTGTGTATTACAGTTTTCACCATCAATAAAACGTGTGGTTAAATCTTTATGTCGACATTGGGACATTTTGAGTCAGGATCCTGCATTTTTTGATTGCCACCTCCGTATGGCCTATTCTAGGCAAAAGAATCTTAAGGAACTTTTGAGTCCTTCAGATAGTTTTGTTTCAAAACCTCAATACAGCCAACATGAAGGAAGTCATTCTAAATGTCAGAGGTGTCAAATCTGTGCCATAACGATGGTTTTATCTGGTGGTTTTAAACACCCGGCATCGGGTAAAATGCATTTTATTCGTTTTCATACCACTTGTCTCACGGACTATGTAATTTATCTCATTATTTGTCCCTGTCAGATGATTTATGTGGGTCAAACAACACACCCCTTTAAAACATGTATGACAGAACATAAAAGTTGTTTCCACACTGGCAAACTGCAGGCACCAATCGTTGCTCATTGTCTGGAGTTTAATCATGTTTTTGAAGACTTGCGGTGTTGTGCAATAGATTATATTCCTACAAACCATCATAATCGCCAGCTTCTGCTTTTACAAAGAGAACTTTTTTGGATTTGTGCTTTGGAAACTGAGGAACCTAAAGGGTTAAACTCTAGAACTGAATGGCATCATGCATTATGATTGACAGCAGTGGTAGTGTGGTGTGTGTGTGGGATGGGTTAGGACTTTCGGGAGAGGTTTCAACATGTAGGATTTTATCCAATCCTGTTCTATCTCTGTCCCATGTGACTACAACCAATGGGATTTAAATAGGCGGGGCATAATCCACTCTCTGTGTTTGGGGAACCACCATGTTTGATCGAGGAGTTGATTTGAGAGTACGTTGAAAAGTGTCCGGTCCATTTCATTGAGAGGTTTGAGCAGCTATCCTTCAAACGTTAAGTATTTGATCATATATAACTTTGTGTTTTGCAGGATTGACTGTTACTTCACATCCTGAGGCAGTTTATAATTAGTAAAACACTGGCCACCGTCGATGTGCATTGATAGATATTGCATGATCTGAGAATTAACCTTAAGCTATTATTGTATTTGTTTTTATGGTTTTTAAGTTTTGTTGTCTTTTAACTGTCTTAAGGCTCTTACCGTGATTTTATTTTTCTCAGCTTAATCCCTTGTGATCTTTCTGCCGCCGCACAGCGGCGGCGCGTTCCAGGACCCACTACTCAACTTCCGGTATATGGCACTTAAAATCAGTCACTTTGCGGCGCACGCCTTTGGCGCGCGCCAAAGGAGCGCGCTTAAGGAGCAGGTTCTGCTCCTTAGTGCGCTCCTTTGTGCGATACTGCAGTACGGAAGGCGGAGAACTTCCATAATTAGTTCTAATTCCAAACTATTCATACAAACATTTTACAAAAAATCTTTTTTTTGTTGTTTCATAGCTTTTTCTTTCTGTGCCTTTTTCGCTTATCATATTCAAGATTCTAAAACTGCAGAAATGGATAATACATCATCATTAATTCCAGTCTTCTGGGGTCACAGACCCATTAAACTCGAATCCAAACAAAATAATTTACATAATGCCTCTCAAAATAATTTAAAAATATTTACTACTGATAGAAATCCATCTAATAATTCAAACTTCCTCCATAAACATAAATCCAAAGCTTTAAACATTGGATTAATTAATACTCGTTCTATTAAAACAAAATATCATCTCATCAGGGATCTTATTTCATACCACTCCTTAGATATTTTATTTTTAACCGAAACGTGGTTATCTGAAGGAGAAGAAGCATATCTCTCATTTGCCTGCCCCAATGGATTTTCTTTTTGTTTTAACCATCGTTTTAATAAAAAAGGTGGAGGACTGGCAGTAATATTTAAAGATCTATTAATAACTCAAGTGGACAAATCTACAGGTTTCTCACCTATTGAATATTTGCAAATTACCATTCAATCAAAACCCAAAATAGATGTTCTATTAGTCTACCTACCTCCTCCAATAAACTCAGATAATATTACTATTCTTCAATTTTTACTTTTTGAATTTGGTAGTTCTTCATCAAATCCATGGATCTTGGGAGATTTCAATATTCATTTTGATGAACAAAATAACAGTTTTACTAAAACCATTTTTTCCTTCATTAACCAACTTGATCTTTGTTCTTTAATAACCCAGCCAACTCACCAAGCAGGTCATACTATTGATACAGTCTTAATTCCATTGTCGGAAAAGAATAATTTCACGATTAATCATTGTCTTCCAGTTCCATGGTCGGATCATTATCTGATTTCGCTAACCTTTGAAAATCCAAATATAGAAAATAAAGTCAAACAAAAAATAATTGCCGTCAGGAATTTTAATGAACTTTCTAGAGAATCGTTACAAACTACATTTGATTTAGACTTTTCTGAATCAACTACTGAGACAATAGACGATTTATCTAATATGTGGAATAAGGCCATTCAATCCACTTTAAATACATTAGTTCCAATACAAAATAAAATCATCTCTGCTCGTAAAATCTGTAACCCATGGTTTTCCACAGAACTTCTACTTCTAAAAAAACAACTAAGATCTCGAGAACGTATATGGAGGAAGGATAAAACTCACTTAAATTTAGTTACATATAAGGAATACTCTGAACTTTATAAAAAAAAAATAAATCAAACCAAAATGAAATACTATTCCGAAAAAATATTTAAGGCTAAAAACCCTTCTATTCTTTATTCAATCCTTAATAATATAACTCCAAGCAGAAATAAACATCTTGACTCAAATACTATAATTCCAACAGCACAAGAAATTGCTGATTATTTCATTGATAAAATTATCAACATTAAGAAATCATTTAAAAACTCACTGCTTCCAACTGATTTAGATCAAAGTCATCAAGATTTACTATCTTCAAAATGTTCAAAATTTAAAATACCAAGCCTAAAGGAGATTGAACTTATTCTAAAAACTCTGAACATCAAGGGTTCCAAAGCTGATCAAATACCACCACTAATTCTTAAACAATATTTTGACATCTTTGGACCTAAGATTCACGTACTAGTTACAGAAAGTTTAAACCAACACATAGTGCCATTAGACTGGAAAAAATCATATATTCGACCAATTATGAAAACAAAAAATATTAGTCCAACTGATCTAACTAATTTCAGACCTATTTCAAACATTCCATTTTTGGCAAAGTTAACTGAAAAAATTGTCTTCAACCAAATTTCAGAGTTTATAGAACAAACCAATGTGTTACATCCAAATCAAACAGGTTTTAGACAGCACCATAGTACGGAACACTCTCTTATCGGTATGACAACTTCTATTCAATACTTCTTAGATCATCATCAATCGGTGCTATTAACCTCGCTTGATCTTTCAGCAGCGTTTGATACGATTGATCACCAATTACTCCTTGATAGACTTCATTCTGTAGGGATTACAGATGAAGTTCTAGCTTGGTTTACATCATACTTTAAGGATCGCACATCCACAGTTATTTTCAATGAATCCTCATCCTCACCCTCACATATTACACATGGGGTTCCTCAGGGATCTATTCTCTCACCTTTGCTTTTTAATATTTTTTTGGCTCCACTACTGACAATCCATTGGATTTCATGTTTTTGCCTATGCCGATGATATACAATTACTGCACCCATTAGTTAATAACAACATAAATGAAATTTCGACTATTAATGAAAAACTAGAGCAAGTGCATCATTGGCTGGACAAAAACAGACTAGCTCTTAATATTAAAAAAACTAATGTCATGCTTTTTCCCTGGAAGGATAGTTTTTCTCTTATTACTCCTATTTCAATTTCAAATGTTCCTCTACAATTAGTTAAAAATATAAAAATTTTAGGAGTAATCTTTGATAACAAACTCAACTTTCACGATCATATCAGTAGCATTGTGAAAACTACCTTTTACAGATTGCGGAAAATTCGTTCAATTTCTAAATTTCTCTGTCCTAAAGCACTAAATATACTTATTCATTCTCTGGTGATATCTAAAATCGATTATTGTAATTCCCTATTTAAAGGAATTGCTTTACAAGAAATAAAACGACTACAAATCATTCAGAATGCATCAATTAAATTAATAACTAAATCCAAAAAGTTTGATCATGTAACACCACTCCTTAAAAAGGCTCACTGGCTTCCTGTTATACACAGAATTACTCATAAATTATGTACAATTATTTTTAAAACTTTATATAATAAGACCCCAGCATTTTTATTTAGATTACTTATCCCTTATTCTGCAAAGAGAACCTTGAGATCTAGCGAACAAAATCTTTTATCTATTCCTTCTCTAAAAATTATCAATACAAGGAGACAATTTATCTTCTCTTGTACGGCACCGCAAACATGGAACGCCCTCCCTATGTTTTTACGGGAGGAGAAAGAGTTTGTAAAATTTAAAAACGAATTAAAAACTTTCCTTTTTAGAGATGCATTTGCAAGTTAATCTTTTATTTTATTGCTTTGCTTATTTTATTCCCCTCAAATGTCTTATTACCCTTTTGTATTTCCCTTTGATGTCTCCTCTTTACTTTACAAATTGTATTTCATCCCTCCTTACCTTGTGTTTAACAATGTTAATTTTTAGTATAATAAGTTTATTTATTAATTGTATGGACTGTTTTGTTACCTAATCTATGTAACTTTTTAAATGTTCACCGCTTAGAAACTTTGTCTAAGGCGGTTAATCAAGCCATCTAATAAACTTGAAACTACTCAATAGAATTTGGCTTTTCAAATCATTTTCAGATCATAAGGGTCCTGATACAAGGCAGAGTATATTCCACTTGCATTGCACAAGGCTTTTCTCTATTGAAATATTATTGAGGAGGTTTTTTATGCCAGTGACTTTATTACACACTGTAAAACTCCACCTGTTTTCAACCTGAGTTTCTCGGTTTGGTGGAGGGTGGGATCTGAGGCTTTTTCCTCCTCTTAATAATTTTCACAGAAGAAGCGTTGCTGATGTGCGAATTGTGGGTTTTCCTGCCTTGTTATGGAACTCTATGCCTGTGGAATGTTTAATACTTCTGTTTGTGGACTCTGCTGATCTTTCATGAGTAGTTGTGCTGTGCTGTAAACCAGGTCAAAAGTGTAGTGAGATTATATTGAATCAAGGGACACAGGTTCAAGTACCACTTTAACCATGGCGTCTACAATCCATGTTTTTCTCTTCACAAGTCTTGTAGAACACCTTAGTGGTTCCTGGTGTTTCACTAGTCTCCAGCTTATCAACTTTTAAGTAGATGCTACATTCTTCATACTTTTCCACAGGGCGGCTGTTGCAAATGACTTCACATTAGAGAATGACACGGTGGCGGTTTACCCGCGGCCACCGCATTTTAGCCGCGGGTCACCCGCCGAAAACGGGGAAGAAAACTAGCAGTCGCTGCGGCGACGGGGACAAGGCCATTCACCGCCCGCGGGGCGGTGAATGGTCTTGTCTCCGCAGTGAGGTATCAAGGATCGCGCGGTCCCCGCCAGCCACCGCCCGCCCGCCCGTAGCATTTAGCCAGCTCCCTCCCTCCACCTCACCTTAAATTTCGAGTTTTCCGGCTTCCTTTTTTCCGAGCCGCACGTGTTCAAAAATCCGTGCACGCGCGGCTGCGCGAGTCAATCAATCTTCTCCTCTGACGCAAACGGAAACAGGAAGTTGCAGGAGAGGAGAAGTTTGATTGACTCGCGCAGCCGCGCGTGCACGGATTTTTGAACACGTGCGGCTCGGAAAAAAGGAAGCCGGAAAACTCGAAATTTAAGGTGAGGTGGAGGGAGGGAGCTGGCTAAATGCACGGCTTTTTGAACGCGTGCGGCTAGGGAAAAAGGAAGCCGGCAAACTCGGAACGAATATAAGGTGAGGTGGAGGGAGGGTGGGGGCTGCTGGACCATTCTTCATTACTTTGCCATACTAATTCCATTCTATGTTAGGTGCCACGGACTCAGATTCGAGTCCTAGCGATGATGAGTTAAAGATCCCAAAAGAAGCCAACTTCTAAATCCAGTGGTTAGAGCTACACTACACTCCTTGTGACCCTGGGCAAGTCACTTAATCCCTATTGCTTCTGACACAATGGGCAGTTCCAAAGACCAAGACTGGCCAGTGTCAAAGACAGGATGCTGAGCTTGATAGACCCTTAGTCTCCACTGTTTTTAGTGATCAACAAAGTTCTATGTTTCTATAATCACCCTAATTCTGTTATCATTGGACTAGATATTCAAAATGATTTAAATGGCCAGGACAGGCTCCTGGCTGTTCAAATCATCTGTCCAGGGCTAACCAGGCATTTTCAATCTTCATGTTCAGCCCAAATGGTGTCACACAATTCAGCAAAAATACCCAATGTTGTTCCTCATAATTTAAATATTGCTCATAGAAGGAACAACATTGGGTATTTTTGCAAATGGAAGTTGGAGGGTTAATTCCCTTGAAACAGCCAATTGAGTGAAACATGAATTCATGCTGGGACACAAGATAGGTTGAATTTGTTTTGAATTTAAAAAGAAAAATGATCAATGAAGAATACTATAATGGCAAGAAAATATAATGATAAAACAGCAACTAATTTTGCCTATTTTTATATATTAAAAAAGTACTACATAAGGTGAATGTCCATATTGTTGTCTGTTGTTCTGCTGAGCACTGGCATTGAAACAGCAAAATGCATTTATTGCATACTTGTCCTCTGTCGGAAACATTATGGTGGTATATTAGTTGTGTTAATAAAAATTTATAAACAAAGCCCTGCCAGCTGAACATCTCTTTCTCTAGTTCAGCAGCAGGAACTTTGATTTATAAGAATGGAATACGCTAAATATTAGAGTACTAAGGCTTATATGGATGCTGCGGGGACGGTGACGGGGCGGTGAATGGGATGGCAGTGGCGGTGACGGGGCGGTGAAAGGGATGGCAGTGACGGTGACGGGGCGGTGCAGAGGATGGTGGGCCGGGGACGGGGACAGATTTTTTCCCCGTGTCATTCTCTACTTCACATCTGAAAATTCTGACCATAAATTCACAAAATATACTTGTGAAGTTCACCTGGCCAATCTTCGCACACAAAGTGACGGCTCTACTTGGTTGCAGAAGTTCCACTTGCACCCCTTGGAACTCAAAGCAATGCTCAATACTCTGCACTACAGTATCTTCCCTTCAAATCCCCCTAGTATACATTAAGGAGAGAGTACAGGGTCTCTGATTTCTTTGCAAAAGACTGAAAAGAATGGAACTGAGCAGTTGCTCCAAACATATTTCAAAAGCTCTCTATGTCCAAGGAGCACAGAATTCTCTTGACACGTTCAGCAAATTTCTTCACCCACATCAATGGACGCTTTATTTTCACAACCTGATGTCAGGTGTTCTCTCTTCTGAAGAACTCCTCAGATAAACCTATTTCTGTTCCCCCACAATTACACACTGCCTCACTTCGGTTCCAGATGATTCTCTCCTCATCATCTAGAGCAGGGGTCCCCAAAGTCCCTCCTTGAGGGCCGAATTCAGTCGGGTTTTCAGGATTTCCCCAATGAATATGCATGAGATCTATGTGCATGCACTGCTTTCAATACATATTAATTGGGGAAATCCTGAAAATCCAACTGGATTCAGCCCTCAGGGAGGGACTTTGGGGACCCCTGATCTAGAGGTAAATGCCGTTCTACTGTTTTTTTTCCCAGTCTGCAGTCTTTGTACTTGGCAGCTTGGTACCTCCTAGGATAGCCTCAACATTTGCTGATCTTCAGATCCTGTTAGAATCATGTTGGATACATCCAGAAAACTCTACATAGCAGTGCTACTCTCAGAAGTGGACACGGTTTTCATTGTGGTGTACTCTTCATCATCAAGATGCTTCATCCTTCTCCATATATTCAGTGTTGGATTTCCTTTTCCAATTCTCCAATTCAGGTCTTAAAAACACTTCACCTTAGTGCCATCAGTGCTTTCTACATGCCAGTCAACGAAAATTCTCTGATTGCTCATTCTTGTGTTCCCAGGGTTATGAAGGGACTTTCAATATCTAACCACCTCTCAAACTGTTTCCACTGGTTTGGAGTCTTACTGTTGTTCTCACCAGACTGATGAAACCTCCATTTCAGCCAATGTCTTCTACTCATCTTGCCTATCTCACTTTTTCAGTGATATTTCTTAACCCCCATCACTCATGCATGTCAAGTGAGTAAGCTTCAAAGTGTTGGGGTTGGATCCACCTTTTAAGCTCTCTACCAGAATACAGTAGTTCTCTGCACCCATCCTGAATTCCTACTGAATGTAGTCACAGCATTTCATGGGAATCAATCATTTGAGCTTCCAGTTTCTTCCCAAGCATCATTTTCATCCTGGAGAAACAGCCCTTCATTCCTTACACTGTAAACGAGCTGTGGCTTATCATTTTCAATGGGCTAAGCCATATACAACATCCCAACTGTTCTTCTTCTTTGATCCTCACAGTTTGGGTCGACCTATAACCAAGAGAATTTGTTCCACATGGTTGGCAGCCTGTGTTGCGTTATACTGTGCTCAGGTTGGGCTGCAGCTCGGGGGTCGTGTAACAGCATAAGGTCTCAGCTATAGCAGCTTTAGTTGCTTTCTTGCATTCCACTCCCTTAGATGAAATCTGTAAAGCAGCTACTTGGTCCTCAGTTCACATCTCACTACTGTCTGGAATCCTTACCAGACGGGATGTTCAGTTCCGCCAAGCAGTATTTCAAAATTTATTCTCTTAATGGCCAATACTCCCTCCATCCCATTGTAGTAAGCTAGGGAGTCCCACATGTGAGAATATGCCTGCTTGTCCTGGGATAAAGCACATTTATCGTAACAGGTGTTATCCAGGGTCAGCAGGCAGATATTCTCACAACCCACCCACCTCCCCTGGTTGGCGTCTTAGCTTACTTATGGAACTAAGATACTACGAGCCTACGTCGGGTGGGAGGGCAGTCGCACATGCATGGTGCGGGCAGTCGCAAAGTTTCTTAAAACTTAAAGTAACAGTACACTTTTAATACCTTCCTTACCAGGGCTCCATGGATGACGTCACCCACATGTGAGAATATATGCCTGCTGTCCCTGGATAACACCTGTTACAGTAAGTAACTGTGCTAAATTGCTAAATGGGCTGGAATTTGACAGCTAGGATTTTCTGTTAAAAAATGCAAAGTTCATGTAGTTGGACAGCAAAAACCTGAGGGAATGGTACAGTTTTTTTTTTTTTGGGGGGGGTGTTTAAAAAAAACCTTTGTGCCCAAAAAAGGAGCAAGATTTGGGTGTGACTGAATGTGATGAACTTAAGGAGGCCAAACAGAAAAGCTGGAAGAATGCTTGGATGCATAGGGAGAAGAATGAAAAATAGGAAAAAGGAAGGTTGCGTCTTTATAAGAACCCAATGAAACCTTTTATTGTGTACGAGACTGCATCTTAAAAAAATCTATAACAGAATTAAGTCAGTCCAGATGGCACCTATTAAAATGGTCAGTGGTCTTCATCATAAAGAGTATGGGAACAAACTTAAAAGATCTCAGAAGAAAGGCAGGAAAGGAGATATATAATACAGACATTAAAATATTTAAATGGAATAAACACATAGGAGGTGAATCTCTTTTAATTGAAAACAAAAAAGCTCTGAAATGAGGGGGCATAGGATGAAGATGAAAGGGGACAAATTCAGAAGTAACCGGAGAAGATACTTCTTCATGAAAATGGTGAATTTGTGAACTGGCCTCCCATTGAAGATGGTAAAGATTGAAACTATCTGAAATGTAGGAAAGTCTGGGATAGTTGCATTGGATCTCTAAAGGAGAGGAAAAGATCAGTAGATATGATGGACAGACTGAATAGGCCTTTATTTTTCCATGTTTCTATCTTCTTGGCACAGGCAGGAAACCTTTTGAATCTTGACTGGTGTCTTTGGACACATGGAAGACAAGTATTGGAAGACATGTATTGGACATGTATTGGACGGGCTTCCAGAGAAAAATAGGGAAAAGAGAGGGGTCTTTAAAAAAAGGATAACACCTAATTGATAAGAAAATAGAGAATGAAAAATAGCACTAATACAACAGTGGTGAGAATGCTACTTGAGCAAATTCATTCAACAGAGCAGGTAAGAAAATTATAAGGTATCTCCAAGGCACATGATATGCAAGATGTATGCATACTCAAACATTCCATAAGCACTTGCTTACTGATGGACTGTATTTAACTGGTGCTATTCAAAATATCTTAAGACAAGCAAACTTTTGAAATGTATCTCATTTTAACAAAGTTAAATAAAATTAAAAAACAATGTTTGCATTTCAGCATTTTATCCAAATTACAAACCTTCAACATTTTGAGACTGTAGAGCAAATATTTACTTACTGGATAAGATTTGATATACTGGTTATTTCCTTTATACATGCTGAAAATCACACTGGCTTGGTGAGCCTCATGGAGTAGGTTGGGAAACTACTGGCCTTGATCAAACTAGACAAACGCAGTAGAGGTACGGGGTCAAGAACCTGAGAAACTTCCTTTCCCACTATCCAATAAATTTGCACTTCAAAAACTAAATAAAATGTAAAAATATAATAAATGGTTGCCCTCAAAATATTTTAACAATGTAAACTAAAATGTAAAAACAATTAAGACAAATGTAATTTGGAAAACAGGAAAGAAGATAAAACAAAATGTACAAATGTCAAGTTTTTAATTAGTGCAGATAATTTCACAACCCAGCTAACCCAGAAATATACTTGATAGAGCTACCCAAAATTTCTTAAAAAGTCAGCAGAAGATAAAAGTTGAAATTGCACTTATTTCTGAATTAATTCAGATAATGTAGTATCAATCCCATTCCATGGTAACACATAACTGAGATGTTTAAATCTTTCTTCTGTATTTCTAAAAAGGCTCAGACTAAACATCTGTACATTTCAATTGACTTTAAATGTTTGGTCATCATTCAAAGTCCATAAAACTGGATCTATCTATCTTGCTGATCCATATCCGATTTCTTTGCATCAGATGGTTCTAAAACGGGATTCACAAATCCTGCATATTCTGAATTGCCATTGTCATCCATTTCAGCACTAACAAAGTCATTTTCCCACTCTAGTCCATTTGAATCATCTGAAGTTGATGTTGGATGGCTCCCAGTTTTCTTGCTGTTATATTTTAGGGCTGCCCGTAGTATGTCTTCTTCTGTTTTAGAGCGTTCTCTCATTGGGATCAGTCTGTTCATTCCTGTGGTACAGGAGGACATACACAGTTATTATATCACTTGTAAAAATACAATGAATAAACAATTTGTTTATTTTAATTATGATAAATATCACCCAGAGTATATTAAGTGGATTATTCACAGATGTTCTGATTTAACATATATTCTTTAAACTGTAATGAGCACAAAGGTACTTTCTAAAGACTATATAGAGGGGATATATAAAAACTGTTCATTCTGATCAACCTTTTTTACCAATCATGGTATCAATCAGGAAATAAATTGAAATAATAATAATTTATTCTTATATACCGCCATACCAAAAGAGTTCTAGGCGGTTCACAACAACTGGGCAAGTACATAAAATACAGATGAAATGCAACAGATTAGAATAATAAAATTTAACAATAATCAGAATGCATATTACAATATAATGCCAGTGAAATACATTAGAAGTAAAAGAGTGCAGATAAAATACCCTCTAACAGGCAAGAAAGTAATGCATGTAATCCAAATAAAATGTCAGCTGAGTCTAAACTAGTTAAGAGTTTAAGAAAGAAAGCAGTTAAAAACTAACTTAACCAACAAGTTGATACATATAGTACAGATAAAAATACATCAGATAGATCTAAATAGATTTGTTAAAAAATAGCAATGCATTAATTTGTAATGTAATGTAATTTATTTCTTATATACCGCTAAACTCAGTTAGGATTCTAAGAAAAATAGACAATAGGGTGCATTAAAATTATAAGTAAAATAGGTACTTAGAAATTCCCTTACTGTCCCGAAGGCTCACAATCTAACTAAAGTACCTGGAAAAATGACAATTAGTAGAGTAATAAAGAAATAAAATAGAAAATAGATGAGAAAAATAAGAAAATAAACATTCTAATAAGACTACAATGATCTAAAGGACTTTGAAAGGTTGAAAAAAGAGGGGAGATAAGAATAGATACCAACCTATCAAAAAGTTGTGTTTTTAATAATTTTCTAAAAAAAAAAAAGATTGTGTGGCTTGGAAGCCTGACATGGTGGAAGCTTAATCGTTGTGCTCTGAGCCTCTGAAAGCCTATGTGGTAATATTATATACATTTTCTTGCTAAGAGATTGTTTTTTACCTTGGGAAAATGTCTTCAACACGTCAGACAAAGAATGAGGCGTCTTTCTCGGGAGGAAATGCAAAAAGAATTAAAGCTGATCCCCCGACTCCATCCAGAGTGCCTCTTCCCTTGGATGAACTGAATGACAATGCAGGCATAATAGTTGAGCTACGAAATTTGATGCTGGAGGTAAAGGAGGAAGTTTCTAACTTAGCTAAAAAAATAGAAATTGCTAATGCTTGTGCTGTCCAGATGGAAAAGAGAATGGAAAAAGCAGAAGAAATTTTATTACAATGTAAGTTAGAAAATAGAATTGAACAGATTGAGAATAAATCTAGAAGGAATAATTTGAGGATTTTAAATTTAAAAGAAGGACTGGAGGGGAAAGATGCCATTTCGTTTTTAGAAAACATTCCTAAACTATTGTCACTGAGCCCTAGATTTCCGTTAGAGATTGAGAGGGCTCATAGAATCCCGGTGAGATCAAATACAAGAGGGATTTCAAAACTGTTAATATTCAGAGTACTGAGATACCAGCAGGCAATAGAAATATTAAATTTGTCTAAAGCTAATAAAGATATAATATATAAAGAGGAAAAAGTGATTTTCGTTCCTGATTTTGCTAAAGCAACTGCTGAGAGACGGAAAAAATTTCTCCAACTAAGACCTAAATTAAAGGAGATAGGAGCCAGATACAGTCTTATGTACCCTGCGATTATGAAGATTACCTTAGATAATAAGACCTGTCAATTTGAAGATCCGGAAGAACTTATATAGTCCCTTTCACAACAAAAAGAACCAATGAATATGTGATTTAGGAAAGATTAAAGAAAAGGAATTTATTTGGCATAAGGACAATTGATTAAAAGTCATTTCAGTAATTAAAACAATCAATTAACTGATGGATTGGACTGTAAAAGATTATTAATAATAGAAGAAGGAGGAAGAAAAATCTAAACAACATCATAATGCAGTTTAAATCTAAACGGAGTATAGAATAATATGAAGAATTGGATATATAAACTAAAGCTGGTGGAGTGCTTGGTAATCGATTGAGGATGTCTATTCTTCGAGATCAGGAAACTGGTGTGCTCTGTACAATGATTCACTGACTGAACTCTTTGGACATAACAGAGAAGGAGGTATAGGATTTGATTGGACTGTAAATGATTATTAATAATAGAAGAAAGAGGAAGAGGGAAAATCTAAATAACAGCAGAATGCAGTTTAAATCTAAATGGAGTAATAGACTAATATGAAGAATTGGATATATAAACTAAAGCTGATAGAGTGCTTTGTAATCGATTAAGGATGTCTATTCTTCGAGATCAGGAAACTGGTGTGCTCTGTACAATGATTCACTGACTGAACTCTTCGGATATAACAGAGAAGGCGGTATAGGAATGATGAAATGCTGGCACAGAAGATATAAAGTTTAACATGAGGAAGTTATTTTGTTATGGGAATAATAGCCATCAAGATTCTCTGCAGCTGCAAAAAGTTTTATATCTAAAGCTGGCTATATGGAACATCTTATGTCAGATGTATGCAGTTTACATTCATTGTTGGATACAAATTTCATTTTTTTTACAGAAGTTTGCAAAGGATTCCCTTCTTTGGTTTAAGGAAGATTGTTGAGTCATTGTGATTTCCTGTTTTGTGTGGTTGATAGAAATGCCACTGGGGTGAGATTGGAACATGGATTGAACAAAAAAGAAAGTGCTGTAGTAAGCTTATGCTTCTGGCTGAAAGTTGAGTTTATATGCAATGGCCTTATGCATAATGTTTTCATACTGTTTCTGAAAAATCACAATTTATAATACAAATACTTAGTTTAAACTTGTTTAAAACTGGAGTTATGTGATTTGAAATCATTTGGTCATCAATATTTTCCTATTTCATTTCAGAAATTAATAATAATAATAATAATAATAACTTTATTCTTCTATACCGCCATAATCTTGCGACTTCTAGGCAGTTTACATTCAAGAGAGCTGGACATTCAGCGAGTTACAATATGCAGATAGTCAGAGGAAAATACAGAGTACAGGAATTTTAAGAAAGCGAAAAGATAAAATATACAGTTTGCTATGAAATATCCGAAGGACCTGTTTGGAAAAGGTCACGAATTACAAACATACAGCGAAAATTACAATATACAGTTTGTTAATAATTTTCAGAGAGGACCTGTTAGGAAAAGGTTGCGGAATTACAAAAAATACAGCGAAAATTACAATATACAGTTTGTTAGGAATTTTTTAGAAGGGACATATTAGATGAAAGGTCCCGAATTACAAAATACAGTTTGATTAGAAATTCAGAGGGGGCCTATTGGGAAAAAACGAAACAAGAAAAAAAGTGTTCGGGGAAGATTTTTGTTTAGGTGATATATCTATCGAATAAGGCAGTTTTTATAAGTTTTCTAAAAGCATTGTACGTCAGTCTAGCTTTATTAATGTAGTTGTCTAGCCAATGTTGTTGTTTGTTTGTTTGGTACGCGAAGGTTCTATCCAGAAAGGTTTTGTATTTACAATTGGTAATGCTTGGGTATGCAAAAAGATAGCAGTTTCTGGTTTGTCTTATAGGGCTGTAGAATACGAAGTGAGATAATAAGTACATAGGAGCTAGTCCCCAAACTAATTTGAAGCATATGCAGGAGAACTTGAAAATTATTCGTGCCTCGACTGACAATCAGTGTAGAAGTTTGTAGTAGGGGGTGACATGGTCGCTCTTTTTTAAACCGAATATCAAATGGACCACTGTGTTCTAAATAATTCTAAGTTTCCTTACTGTTTTTTTGGGTATACCCATGTAAACGATGTTGCAATAGTCCAGAGTAGAAAGCACTAGTGATTGCACTAGTAATCTGAACGATAATGGGTCAAAATATTTTTTGATGGTCTTTAATTTCCATAATATCAGGAAACATTTTTTTACCACTATGTTCGTGTGTTCAACCATTGTCAGGTGTGTCCAATGTGACTCCCAATATTTTTATTGTATTAGTAATCGGGTAATCGTGGTCTTTTATGTGTAATGTTGTGTTGGTAATTTTATCCGTTGGGCTTGCAAGGAAGATTTTTTTTTTTTCTGTGTTAAGTTTCAGTTTGAAGTTGATTGTCCAATGTTCTATTTCAGTCATAATATGAGAGATGTATTTTGAGGTTTCGTTTGTAATGCTGTTCACTGGGATTAAAATGGAAATGTCGTCTGCATATATGTAATAGTTCAAGTTTAGTTTTTGTAGTAAGTGCCCTAGGGATGATATGTAAATGTTGAACAGTGTGGGTGAAAGTGGTGAACCCTGTGATACTCCTGAGGGGTTTCTCCAGGAGCTTGAATATGTCCCATCGCTAACTGACTGTCAGTTTAAAACATCCTCTACTTACTTTCTTATAAAAAAAAGCAATTTAATTTCTTCATAGTGTTAACATAATTAAAGTTGGAGAAAGTATTACAAAGTTCATAAATAGATGTCATTTAGACATTATTGATACAAAGTAGATTGTTCATTTAATAGGTGATAGTAAAATGGTCTCAGTAATTAATAAATATTGGTTAAAGATAATATTTAATTTGAATTACTTTCATGGAATTTGAATTAAAGTTGGAAGTAAATTATTTTGTTATTTAATAATATTGAAGTATTAAATGATTATATTTGGTAAATATGAATTGAATATTAGAATATTAATGTATGGGTATATTGTGAGATAGGTTTTTAGAGGGGAGCTTTGGGTTTAGCTTCATATAAACACTTCCAAGCAGTCAAAATATATGTGGGGGGAGGGGAGGGTAGTTGTTTCTGGGTGGGATGGGGAGGGGGAGGGGTTGGGTAGGTTACAATGAGATTCTGTCCAGGCTCAAGGGTTTCAATTTGAGAAAATGATGTTTGCTTAAGGGATTCTAACTTCTGTCCATTATTTTGTTCCTGTAATATCATTTTGTTTTTATATATCATGACGGCTTTTAAAGTTTTTTCACTTAATGTAAATGGCCTTAATCACCAGATCAAAAGGAAAAAAGTGTTATCCTTTTTGAAAAAACAAAATGCGAATGTCTATTATATACAAGAGACCCATCTGAACTTTGAAGAATCAAAGAAATTGGAAGAGGGGTTGGGTGAAACATTGTTTTTTTGCACCTGTAGTAGGTAAAAAAGCAGGGGTTGCTATTCTTATTAATAAAAAATGTAATGCCAATTTTCAGTTAGTAAATTCAGATCCTCTAGGTAGGTGGTTGCAAGTAGATATGAATATGGGAAATCATACCCTGACTTTGTTCAATGTATAAGCCCCTAATTCGAATCAACAAGAATTTTTAAAAAATACACAGAGATTGTTACTCCCACTGGCTGCTTCTAAAATAGCTAGAGATTTTAACGCTGTTATGGATCCATTAATTGATAAAAAAACATGTAAAAATATAAAATCTTTAGGGCTAGATAATTTGGTTCATTCATGTGATTTGAAAGATATTTGGCGTATTCTTCATTTTAATGATCGGGAATTCTCCTTTTGTTCATAAGTCTTTTTCCAGGATAGATTTTATTTTTGTTTCAACTCTAATAGTTCAACAAGTGATTAATGCTTCCATAGATCCAATTATTTTATCTGATCATGTGGGTATATGGATTGAACTTAAATTAGATCAACAAGAGTATAGTAGACCTGTTTGGAGATTTGATAATACACTGCTTGTGGAGGCTAAATTCCTTGAGGATTTTAAATCAAAAATAAGTGAATTTTTTCATTTTAATTTATCAGAAGACATTTCCAAGGAAAATTTATGGGATGCCTTTAAGGCTACCGTGAGAGGTTCTATTATCTCATATTCTGCTTATATTAGAAAATAAATTAAAGTATTAGAATCTAAACTGATTAATAAATGGGAACATAACACTTTGCAGGCTCTTCTAAAAGCAAAAGGTAAATATAATGAATTATCTTCAAAATTAATTAGGAAAGATTTGTTCTCTAAACAAGCTTTGTATTATGGAAATTCTAATAAGGCGGGAAGATTATTGGCAAATTATTTAAAAGCAAAGAAAAGAAGGAATAATATTATTGCAATTAAGGATGATAACGGAATATCACATAATCAGATTGGAAAGATATTAAGTCAATTTCTTAATTTTTATAAAGACCTATATTCTTCTGAGCCTTATGAAGACAGGAAAAAAGATGGTTTGGAATTTTTAAATTTAATTATTGGACCGAAGGTTCCTGATCATAAAAAAAGGAGTTTAGAAGAACCGATATCTTTAAAAGAATTAGAACTGGCGTTGAAATCTCTTAGAGTTGGATCCGCTCCAGGTGGTGATGGTTTTACAGTAGAATTTTATAAATCTTTTCAAATTCTCCTTTTACCTCATTTGTTAAATTTATATCAGTCACAACTTACTAATGGTTGTATTAAAGGTACTATGGCGGAATCATTAACAATTGTTTTGCCTAAGCCAAATAGAGATCCCACTTTGGTTTCAAACTACAGGCCTATCTCATTAATAAATGTGGATGGAAAACTTTTGGCTAAGTTATTGGCTTTGTGCTTAGCTAAGGCTCTCCCTTATATTATTGATATGCATTTCATATGTTAAATTTATCCAAAAGTATGAATGATCCGGCCTTTTCTGTATCTTTGGATGCAGAGAAAGCTTTTGATAGGGTTGAATGGAGCTTTATATATCAAGCATTAGATTGGTTTGGTATAGTTCCTGGATTTATACAAATGATTAAAACATTGTATAGCTCCCCTTCTGCAAGATTGAATATTAGTAATAATTTATCTGAGCATTTTAATTTGCAGAGGGGAGTTAGACAAGGCTGTCCTTTATCTCCTTTGCTGTTTGATGTTGTATTAGAACCCCTATTGTTAGCCATTCAACAAGCAAAGGGGATACAGGGTATTCCGTATTCAGATATGGAATATAATGTAATGTAATGTAATGTAATTTATTTCTTATATACCGCTCCATCCGTTAGGTTCTAAGCGGTTTACAGAAAATATACATTAAGATTAGAAATAAGAAAGGTACTTGAAAAATTGAAAAATATAAAGTTTCAGCATATGCAGATGATATTCTGCTTTATTTGAGAAATCCAGAAACTACCATTCCATGTTTATTGGAATTGATTGATACATTTGGAAAATTTTCAGGATACAAAATAAATTGGAGTAAGTCAGAGATTCTTCCTTTAAATGTGTTCTAAAGGATTATTTGATTCTTTTCCATTCATATGGAAGGAAGATGGATTAAAATATTTAGGTATTCGGATTAAAAGCAATATGGATGACACAGTAAAAGAAAATGAGAAACTTTTATTAAAAAGAGTTACAGAGTTATGCGAGCAATGGAATCCTTTACACCTCTCTTGGTGGGGAAGAGTTCAAACTATTAAAATGATGATATTGCCTATGGTGTGCTATCAAATGAGTACGATACCAATTTTTTTTTCATGGGTCCTTTTATAAAAAGCTTAATGGTATCCTCACGAAATTTCTTTGGCTAGGTAAAATGCCTAGAATTGCTTTAGTATCTCTTCAAAAATCAATTGAGGAGGGTGGGGTAAATTTTCAAAATTTTTATAGGTATTATCAAGCCTATATTTTACATCAGGGTATGTATTGGATCCTCCCAGAACTCATAGATAATGCCCCGGATTGGCTGTATTTGGAGTGGCGTCTCTTTTTTCCTTTAAATCTAGTTCATGTTCCTAGTATTAAAATGCCGAGAAAGTATAAGGATAACATAATTTTATCAGATACATGGAAAACATTGAGATACATTAGTAACTTAACACCTATTCCAATTAGTAAATCAACGAATCAGTCTTTATGGATAAACTCCAAGATTCAAATTGGCGGATCTAAAATCTTATGGAAGAACTGGATTATTGCAGGTATTCGAACTCTGAATGATGTTATTTCAGATGGTAAACTGCTGGAATTTTCACAGCTGCAGCATAGATTTGGTCTTAATAAATCATAAAGTTTTAAGTGGTTGCAGCTAAAGCAGGCTATTCAGGTGGGGTTCCCTGAATGGAAAACATTGAATAATCAGTATAGTCTAGAGTTCCTATACTTTCAAGCGGACTTCCTGGGACATCAAGCCGCATTGTGGTATAAATTAATATCTGGATATATGAATAAAAAACCAAAAAATGGTCTTAGAGACATTTGGAGCATTGAGATTAAGCAGCAAATTTCTGCATCTCAATGGCCACAAATTTGGTCTTGGAGAATGAGATGTACAGTATCAGCATCTATGAGGCAAACTTGGTTCTTTTTGTTGCATAGAGCGTTTTGGACCCCTGTTCGTTTACAAAAGTTAGATAGCTCTAAATCTAATAAATGCTGGCATTGTAATCTGGAAGCAGGGACTCTTGATCATTTAATTTACCATTGTCCCTGTATAAGATTATTTTGGAATTCAATTTGGACTCAAGTAAATTGTCTATTAGAAAACCATGTTGCATTATCCTATGATACTATTCTGTTTGGCATGTCTATGAGGAAAAAAAGTATTGGCACATAATAACAAACTATTATTAATCTTGACTGGGGTTGCTATTCAGCATATCACCAATAACTGGAAAAATTATAAGAACATAAGAACATAAGAATTGCCATCTCCGGATCAGACCCATGGTCCATCGAGTCCGGCGATCCGCACACGCGGAGGCCCAGTCAGGTATACACCTGATTGTTCTAATCACCCATATCCCTCTATGCCTCTCATAAGGAGATGTGCATCTAATTTGCCTTTGAATCCTAGCACAGTGGATTCCTTAATAACCTCCTGTGGAAGAGCATTCCATGCGTCCACCACTCGCTGCGTAAAGCAGAACTTCCTGACATTTGTCCTGGACTTGTCACCCCTTAGCTTCAAACCATGTCCTCTTGTCCGTGTCACATTGGACAATGTAAATAATTTGTTTTTCTGCTCTATTTTATCGATGTCTTTCAGTATTTTGAACGTCTCTATCATGTCCCCTCGCAGCCTCCTCTTCTCAAGGGAGAACAATCCTAGTTTCTTGAGTCGTTCCTCATATTCCAATTTCTCCATACCTCTTATTAGTTTCGTTGCTCGTCTCTGCACCCTCTCCAGCAGTTTTATATCCTTCTTTAGGTTGGGAGACCAATGTTGTACACAGTATTCCAAGTGTGGTCTGACCATTGCTCTATAAAGCGGCATTATGACTTTCTCCGATCTACTTGTGATTCCTTTCTTTATCATGCCCAACATTCTGTTTGCTTTCTTTGCCGCTGCCGCACATTGTGCCGACGGCTTCAGGGTCCTATCTATCAGTACACCCAGGTCCTTTTCTTGTTCGCTCTTACCCAGAGTTGCTCCTGACATTCTATACTCGTGTTCCTTATTCTTACTACCTAAATGCATTACTTTGCATTTCTCCACGTTGAACTTCATCTGCCATTGCTCTGCCCATTTCTCTAGCTGATACAAGTCGCTCTGGAGTTCCTCGCTATCTTCCTGCGATCTGATTTCCCGGCATAGCTTTGTGTCGTCTGCAAACTTAATGATCTCACTGGATATTCCGCCTTCCAGGTCATTGATATATATATTAAATAGAATCGGCCCAAGTACCGAGCCCTGGGGCACACCACTAGTCACTTTCTCCCAGTCTGAGAACTTCCCATTTATGCCCACTCTCTGCTTCCTGTTTTCCAGCCATTTGCCTATCCACCTTTGTATATCTCCCTCTATTCCATACTAATCTTAATTATACATTTTGGTGGAATTTGGTATGCCATATTTTTAAGATGGAAAGAGCAATTGCAATACAGAAAGGGAACTATAATAATTTTATAAAGATCTGGGGGCCATTGGAATAATATTGTAATGAGTAAACATCATTTTCCTTGGATGAATATATGTACACATAGGAGGGGTGGGGGGAGTTTTTCTGGAAATTTCACTAAATTATATGTTTATATTATATTTATGATATAATTGATTATAATATTTGAAAGAAGGTGGGTGGGATGGGATATAATTTTTATGTTTTTAGAATTATATGAGAATTACAAGTATTATTGTTGTTACTAATGATATATTCCTGTACGTTTGCTGTAAGTTTTCAAAATGAATAAAGAATTTAAAAAAATGATAATAATAATTTTCTAAAAGCAAAGTAAGAGGAGACCTCTAGAATAATTTTTCCAAGCCATGAATTCAGTTTGTCATCTAGCCATCCATTGCCCCATGTACAAAACTTAGCGGCCCTTTTATAGCTTCAGCAAAAAGTGTTTCACTCTAGCCTACTCATGCATGGGTTTTTCTCATATGCTAAGGCTATTTTTGCTGCTGTTGTAAAATGGGGCCGCTAAGTTGTTGGTTTTTTTTTTTTTGTATTAATGGCCATACTCCAATGATGCCATTAGTGTGCAAAAAACAAAAGGAATTGACACGGAAATATCCACAAAGAAGAAAATCCAGAGAAAACCAAAAAAACTCTGTGGAATGAAGATGTTCCTAAATGGACTTTATTTGAAAGTATCAAAGTTCCAAAGGTACATTGAAATCATCCACATAAAAATAAATCATCCACATAAGAGCCTTAAAGGACCTAGTCCACTAGGGATACAGGATCCAACACGGTTCGCGGTTCGACAAAAAGTCTTCTTCAGGGGTCCCTGGAGGTCCTATAAAGGTGAGTACGTGGGAAACAATTGTGTGGTGAGCTGGAAGTGAGACACTGCTAGCATCCTGCCTCTTCTGACGATATTTCCGTTTCCTGCTGGTAGGCTACTAGAGTAGGAGGATTGGAAGTGGAGTGACCTGTATACAGGCAAGATCAGAAGGCCACCAGGAGGAAGGGGATGAGATACTGGAGAACACAGGCAGCAGGAGACAAAAGGCTGCTGAAGCTTAGATAAGCAAAAATGTGGTTTGTGGGGGGGAGGGGGGGAGAAGCTGCAGGAGCACCCAAAAAGAAAAATATGCTGGTTTAGGAAGTGGGCACAGCACCAGGAAAAGTATGCTGTTCAGGGGGACTAGGAAGGAGACTCATACCAAAGTATGGTGCCCAGAAAGGGGAGGGGTGGAACAGTGGCATAGTGAGGGAGGGTGCTGCCCAGCATTGTCATGCTGTGCACCCCTCCCACCGCATACCTCTTGAAATATTTGCCAGCATGAATAGCATCTTCCACCTGCTGCTCGTACCAGACTTGACACTCTTCTGAGGTCACGTCTTGGTTCCGTGACCAGGAAGTGACGTCAGAAGGGAGCAGAGGCCGGTGTGAGAAGTAAGTGGAAGATGCTACTTATACCCAATGAACATTTAAAAGAGGTATGTGGAGGGGTGGAGAGGCGCTGGTACCCCCTGAGAAGGTGGTGCGCAGGGTTGTCTGGACCCCCTTTACTATACCACTGGGGAGGGGAGAAAGGTTGAATGGACCCCATAAAAGGGTGGGGAGGGAAGGGATGAGGTGGTCCTAATAAAGGGGAGGAAAGGAGATGGTGCCTATGGTGAGGAGGGGAAGGGAACAGATAGGAAATAAATAGATATGAGGAGGAAGAAATAATGGAAAGAAAGTGGAATGTGAAAGATGTGAAGAAGAGAGGAGGAAAGAAAAGTAATAGTGAGTTGAAGGGATGCCCTGAAACAGAGTAGACAGAACCAGAGGCAGGGAACAACCTGAATGGGATAATTAAATCAAAGATAAGAAAAATAAATGTATTTTCAGTTTAGTAACTGAAATATATAAGTTTTGAGAACTTACATCTGCTGTCTATATTTTGCACTGATAAATCCTAATAATTGTCTGACCACGTGGTCTAGAAATACTAAATACTGACAAACCGGGAACAGCAGTAAGAGAACCTACAGAGGAATGCAACTGAATTTAAGCAGTTGCCAAAAAAATTACCCTGACGCAGTAGGAGAATTTGCAACCCCGCAAAACGCTGACAGCGTCAGTTACAGAGCGGCAGCATTTTACAGCATAGTGCATTCCTTTCAACAAACAGCTGATTTATAAGCTTATGACAGATAAGTAATTTGACTGTCATAAAGTTTAGAAATTGCTGGTTGATATATTTATGATCTGCTGAGATTACCTGAAATAAGTTTTTTGGGAAATCGACTGCAAGAATTGGTATCGACAGTTTGATAATAAGTACTTTCTGCTGATTTTTTTATATCAATGTGAATCTATAAGAAATTGGTGAACACCACACTTTAGTAAAAGAAAATAAGTAAATAATTTATAGAAAAAAAAGAGATAAAAATAAGTGATTTATCTATTTTTGATTATTAGGAAGGAAGGGGGTGTTTTGCCTATGATCTAAACGGGAGCAAGTGAACTGTTTGAATTTTTATATATTTTACACTACACTGACACTGTCTGAATGGTGGTATATCAAATATTATCCCAGGACAAGCAGGCAGCATATTCTTGCATGTGGGTGACATCATCCAGGGAGCCCCGATATGGACAGCTTTAAAAGTGCATTGCCACTTTAAGAACTTGAGAAAGTTCGTGAACTGCCTGCACCGCACATGCATGAATGCCTTACCACCCGCCATAGGCTCGTGGTACCTCAGTTCTTAGTTTTCCGCAGAGCTAAGAAGTTGTTCTTCTGAACGCTGTTCAGTTTTTTCCTGTTTTTTCATTTTAATATTTTTCTTTAATTTTCTTCATAAAAAAAAAAATAAAAAAAGAACGAGAGGGACAAAACCCAACATCGATTTTTAGTCAAGAGGAATCTTGCCTCATCAATCTACTACATTTCTTTGAAGGCGAGTCCGTTGATATTGTGTATTTGACTTTTCAAAAGGCATTTGACAAAGTACCTCATGAAAGACTTCTGAGGAAATTAGAAAGTAATGTCCTATTATGGATTAAAAAGTGGTTAAGGGATAGAAAACAGAGGAGGTTTAAATGGTCAATATTCTCAACGGAGAAGAGTAAATAGTTGTGTTCCCAGGGTCTGTGCTGGAACCACTGCTTTTTAACATATTTGTCAATGATTTAGAGATGGGAATAACTAGTGAGATAATTAAACTTGCTGATGACACAAAGTTGTTAAGTTACAAGAGGATTATGAAAAATTGCAAAAGGAACTTGTGAGACAGCATCAAAATAGCAGATGATGTTTAATCTGAGCAAGTGCAAAGTGATACATGTGGGGAAGAGGAACCCAAACTATAGCTATATGATGCAGGGTTCCACGTTAGCAGTCACCACCCAGGAAAAGGATCTATACTTGGTGTCATTGTAAGTGTTCTAAGCACCATTCTATAAGGGCACACATTAAGTGCTATAGCATCCAAATGCAAAGGGAACATACATATGGGGAGCTTGTGCAGACCTTTAGGTTATATGCATAACTTATAGAATACTATAAGTTATATGCATCCCGTTACAGTTAGGCCAGGTCTATGGCTGGTGTAAATGTGGGTGCCTACAAGAAAGATTCACTAATATCAGGTTATGCTAGTATTGTAGTGTCCAGAAAAAAATGACACCCCCCATCATTTTATTAAATAACCCCAAAACAAATGTACTATTATTTAAATAATTTTACTATTTTTGACTGGTGTTACTGCAAGATCCAAATCAGTTTGTATTTTGAACCAGTCATTATACAGAGACCTTGTTACTTTATCTCACCAATTTAATAAGAACTGGTCTTAGGAGTAACATTTTGATATTATTCTTGTTTTGATACCAGTTTTTTTTTTTTTGAGCACATAGCTTTTTTCTACTGTTTAGTAGGTGTTTTGCTAGTGTTTTTTTTTCTGGTACAATAAGCTGATGATAGGTTTCTGTGCCCCATGAAAGCGTGGAGGGGAATTAAAAAAAAAAAAAAGAAGTCTAAGTCCCCTTTTGGCCTAAGTCACTAGACGCTGAAGTTGGCAGCAGGGAAATGTCCATTCTCAAAAAAAAAAAACCCATCCAAAATGAGGTTTGGGTTTTTTTTTTTTTGAATGGCCTACCTGTATGTTTAGCAATCTACTTGGCCAGACTGCCTCTGTCTATTCCTACACTATATTCCAAACCAAAAAATCACCCAAGTCCCAAACCCAGACCTTTTAGGCGAAGGAGGGGCCAGTCCTTTACCTAAAAGCAGGATTCTGTAATCAGCTTCTGTCAAAAAACAACACCGGTTACAAACTCCTGTAACTGCCCGCCCCACCGCAATAATTGCGGCAGGATAGATGCCTAATCTCTCCTGCCGCGATTCCCCCTCCAAACTGCTGCAAACCGGCAGGAGGGATTCCAAGCCCTCCTACCGGCGCCCCCCCCCACCCCCAGAACTGGCAGGAAGGATCCCAAGACCTCTTGTTGAAGATGGCCCCCCGAACCCTTCTCCACTAACCTGTCAATTGGCCGGCTGGCCAGGTCTCTGGTCCTGCTGGCCGGCAGGTCTGCCATCCTTGGAATGGCGGGCCTGCTCCTTCCGGTTGGCCCAGTTGCATAAGGCTCCTTCCTATGGGCAGGCCTTAGGCACCTGGGCCAATCAGGCCACTCCCTGGTGCATCCCACAATGCACCAGGAAGGGGAAGGCCCGCCATTCTGAGGATAGCGGGCCAGCCGGACCTTTTAGTCTTATTCTGCACCGATCAAACAGCTTTTTCTGAACAGGGAGGACTTTTCTTGATACAGCCTACTCGGCGAAACATGTCGAAATGACAGGTCCTTTCCCGATATGAGCAACAAACAAAAAAACTGGAAGATATATATATAAAGCAAACAATATACAAAAAGTAATAAAAATAAATAAAAAGTGGGTCCAATGAGGAGGCCAGTGCCAAAATAGTACTTTAGCCATTGAAAACACTTGGCTATTATTGGCACTTCTGAAGACCTAGCTCACTATGGTATAAAATGAATTTAGGCTAATGGTTATATGAAACTGTTTTGGGAACATTATTTGAAATAGTATCAGTATCAAAATATTGGCTGCTAGCTAGTACTAAAACAAACATACAGCATTAAACACTCTTTTACATATAATCCTTTCACCTAGTGCTCAAAATTCAAAAACCCTTTCAAACAAATGTGCCTTCAATTGCTTACAATATTAATTCGCTGCTGTAATCCTTTTAATTTAATGTGCCAACAATTTACTGGCTTTATTGCCAAATTCAAAGTATAGTTTTTTAATTCCACTATATCTTATTTCTTTCAGCTCCATCTTCTTTAGGAACTTTCTAGCATCCTATAACATCTTAAAAGTACTCTACTGGATCTTGTGACTGATTTTCTTTTCCCAACTGTTTCTCTTGATGTCTCGATTCCTATCTAGTTTTTAACTGCTGTTGATACCATTCATTTAGCCCTAATAACTGTCTTTCAACAACTCTAATCCCATGGTCTGCCCCCACCACACTATAGGGAGATACTACCTTATTTCCTGCCTAATACTATCCAGTGGATATGAGGGCCCATTATTACTGTCTTCAGTTCTGAATACTCATGTCCCTCCCTGTATCACTAACTGCTTTACATAACGGGGCATGCTCATGGATAGATTTTAAAGCAGCAAATGATAGAGAATGGTGTGGTCAGGAGTCCTTTTCTTAGTAATTAAGGAGAAAAGAAAATTCAGTCAGCATGGAAAGAATGAGATGATAGGAAGGAAGGGAAAGATGTGCCCTTTCCCCCCCCTAATGTGCTCACCTGCCTAACCTGGCTTCTTCTTCTTCAATAAGATAATTTCTTGTGATTCTGCAGAGGTTGCTCTTGTGGCAGAATCTCAGTAAACCAAAAAGCACAGTTACTTACCGTAACAGGGGTTATCCAGGGACAGCAGGCAGCTATTCTCACATATGGGTGACGTCATCCGACGGAGCCTCGATGCAGACACCTCACAAGCAGACTTGCTTGAAGAAACTAGAAGTTTCGAGTCGCCCACACCGCGCATGCGCGAGTGCCTTCCCGCCTAGTGCAAAAGGTGCGTCTCCTCAGTTCAGATAGCTAGCAGAGAAGCCAACCAGGGGAGGTGGGTGGGTTGTGAGAATAGCTGCCTGCTGTCCCTGGATAACACCTGTTACGGTAACTGTGCTTTATCCCAGGACAAGCAGGCAGGTATTCTCACATATGGGTAACCTCCAAGCTAACCAGAATGGGATGGTGGGAGAGTTGGCAACTTAGGAGAATAAATTTTGTAATATTGTTTGGCCAAACTGTCCATCCCATCTGGAGAAAGCATCCAGACAATAGTGAGAAGTAAAGGTATGAACCGAGGACCAAGTAGCAGCCTTGCAAATCTCCTCAATCGGTGTCGATCTGAGGAAAGCTACAGAAGCTGCCATTGCTCTGACTTTATGGGCTATGACTTTACTGTGAAGTGGTAATCCAGCCTGGGCATAGCAGAAAGAGATACAAGCCACCATCCAATTAGAGATGCTGCATTTAGAAATTGGATGTCCCAACTTATTTGGATCAAAAGAGACAAAAAGTTGAGGAGCAGTTCTGTATGGTTTGGTGCGTTCCAAGTAGAAGGCCAAAGCACTTTTACAGTCCAGAGTATGAAGAGCTGATTCTCCAGGGTGAGAATGAGGCTTTGGAAAAAACACTGGAAGTACGATAGATTGGTTGAGATGAAATTCCGAGACCACTTTAGGCAGGAATTTCGGATGAGTACGAAGAACCACCTTGTCATGATAGAACACAGTGAATGGTGGATCAGTAACCAAAGCTTGTAGCTCACTGACTAGTCGAGCAGAAGTGAGGGCCATGAGAAACACCATTTTCCAAGTGAGATACTTCAAATGAGCCTTATCAATTGGTTCAAATGGAGGCTTCATGAGTTGAGAAAGGACAACATTGAGGTCCCAAACCACAGGAGGCGGTTTGAGAGGAGGTTTGACATTGAAAAGTCCTTTCATGAATCTGGAAATCACCGGATGAGCAGAGAGGGGTTTCTCTTCAATAGGCTGATGAAAAGCCGCAATTGCACTGAGATGGACTCGTATGGATGTAGACTTGAGGCCAGAATTGGATAAGTGCAAAAGATAGTCCAAACAGAAGATAAGGAGGAATGCTGAGGCTCCTTATGATGAGCAAAACACCATGTAGACAATCTAGTCCATTTTTGGTGATAGCATTGTCTAGTGGTAAGCTTTCTAGAAGCTTCTAAAACATCTCTTACAGATTGAGAAAACTGAAGAGGGGTTATGTTGAGAGGTACCAGGCTGTCAGGTGTAGAGACTGCAGGTTGGGATGAAGCAGAGATCCTTGACTCTGTGTAAGCAGAGAAGGAAAAACTAGTAGAAGATATGGCTCCCTGCTGCTGAGTTGAAGTAGAAGGGAGTACCATGGTTGTCTCGGCCACCGAGGAGCGATTAGAATCATGGTGGCATGATCGTTCTTCAGTTTGACTAGAGTCTTGAGAATGAGAGGGAATGGAGGAAATGCGTAGAGGAAAAGATTTGTCCATTCTAGAAGAAAAGCATCTGCCTCGAGGCGGTGAGGAGAGTATATCCTGGAGCAGAACTGAGGCAGTTTGTAGTTGTGAGGAGCTGCAAAGAGGTCTATCTGAGGTGTTCCCCACTGTGAGAAAATGTGATGAAGAGATGAGGAATGGAGAGTCCATTCGTGAGGTTGCAGAAGATGACTCAAGTTGTCCGCCAAGCAATTCTGAGCCCCTTGAATGTAAACAGCTTTGAGGAAGGTGTTGTGACGGATTGCCCAGTCTCAAACTTCCAGAGCTTCTTGACAAAGGGAGGCAGACCCTGTCCCTCCCTGTTTGTTGACATAATACATGGCGACTTGGTTGTCCGTGCGGACGAGGACTACTGTGTCATGAAGGAGATGTTGAAAAGCATGAAGAGCTTTGAGGATCGCTCTGAGTTCCAACTGATTGATATGACACTGATGATCCATACTGGTCCAGAGGCCTTGTGTACGGAGACCATCGAGATGAGCGCCCAAAGCGTAAGTCGACGAGTCTGTCGTGAGGACCTTCTGATGAGGGGGCAAGTGAAAAAGCAAGCCTCTGGAGAGATTGGAAGAGAGCATCCACCAATGGAGAGACTGCTTCAATGAAGGAGTGACTGAGATGTGGTGAGAAAGAGGATCGCAAACCTGAGTCCATTGGGATGCCAGAGTCCACTGAGGAATTCTGAGGTGAAGTCTGGCAAAAGGAGTCACATGTACTGTAGAGGCCATGTGACCCAGAAGTATCATCATGTGTCTCGCAGAGATGGAAGAGCGAGAGGACACTGAAGCAGAATGAGGTGAAGCAGAGTTTCCAGACGTTGTTGTGGAAGAAATGCTCTGAGTTGGGCAGTGTCCAGAACAGCTCCAATGAATTGTAGATTTTGAGAGGGTTGAAGCTGAGACTTGGGAAAGTTGATTTTGAATCCCAAACTTTGTAGGAACCAGGTAGTTCGTTGGGTTGCTACAATAACCCCTTGAGATGTGGAATCTTTGATGAGCCAGTCGTCGAGGTAGGAAATACCTGAAGACCATGATTCCTTAGAGCTGCTGTTATCACTACCAGGCACTTGGTGAACACTCTGGGAGACGAGGTCAGGCCGAAGGATAGTACTCTGTATTGATAATGCAGATTCCCCACCCGAAATCTGAGATACTGACGGGAGGCAGGATGAATGGGGATGTGAGTATAGGCCTCCTTGAGATCCAGAGAGCATAACCAATCGTTCTGTTCGAGAAGGGGATAGAGAGATGCCAGGGACAACATTTTAAACTTTTCTTTGACTACAAATTTGTTGAGAGCCCTGAGAACCAGAATGGGCCGCAGATCGCCCGTCTTCTTTGGAACAAGGAAGTAACGGGAGTAAAACCCCCTGCCCTGCTGTTCCAAGGGAACTGGTTCGATGGCGTGGAGACGAAGCAGAGCTAGAGCTTCCTGTAGAAGAAGGGCGGTCTGGGATGGACTGGAAGGATACTCTCTTGGAGGAAGCTCCGGTGGAACCTGATGGAAATGGAGAGAGTATCCTTCTCTGATGATGGAAAGGACCCAGAGGTCGGATGTTATGACTGTCCATCTGTCGTAAAAAAGATGGAGACGACCTCCTATAGGTGGAAAAGGGGTCAGAGACAGAACGATGGATGTTATGCTCTGGAGTAAACAGTCAAAAAGGCTGAGAAGCCTTAGGTGGAGAAGGTTGAGGCTTCTGTTGCTTCTGAGGTGGTTGTTTCTTTAAAGGAGGGCGAGTGTAAGGCGCCGGCTTTGGAAGAAAATGCCTCTGGTAGATGACAGGAGGACATGCAGGTCTAGAAGGAGCTGGCTTAGGCTTTGGTCTGACGATGGAGGCAAAAGAATTAGCATGGTCAGACAACTTTTTGGTGGCGGCCTTGATGGACTCATGAAAAAGGTCATTGCCTTCGCAAGGAATGTTGGCCAGGCGGTCCTGGAGATTAGAGTCCATGTCGATGGTGCGAAGCCAGGCTACACGATGCATGGCCACAGAGCAAGCCACTGCTCGGGCAGAGAGCTCAAAGGCATCATAAGATGACTGTAAAAGATGGATATGCAGCTGAGAGAAAGAAGCAATGACTTCTTGAAATTCGAAATGTATGCTATCATCCAAGTAACCCACAAACTTTGGCAGAAGGGACAAAAGAAACTCAAAATAAGTGATAAAATAAAAATTATAATTGAGGACCCTCGAAGACATCATAGCATTTTGGTAAATGCGACATCCAAATTTATCAATGGTCTTTCCCTCCCGGCCAGGAGGAACTGTGGCATATACTCTCGAGGGATGGGATCTCTTTAAAGACGATTCCACGAGCAAGGATTGATGTGACAATTGGGAATTGTCAAAACCTTTATGATGCACCGTTTTATATCTGGCATCCAACTTTCCTGGAACTGCTGGAATGGAAAAGGGAGTCTCCATGCATCTAGTAAAAGTCTGATCAAGAAGCTTGTGTAGTGGCAGCTTGAGACTCAGCCGGAGGTTGAGGAAGGTGCATGACCTTGAGGTATTCCTTAGAGTACTTAGAGCCAGTGTCTAGTGGAACGCTCAAGTCTCCAGCCATCTGTCTCAAAAAAAAGAGAAGGATAACTGGTCTGCAGTTGCACGGCCTCGAGAAGGGCTCGAGGATGTCGAGGCAGCTGGAGTCGAAGAAGAGGCCTCGGCAGGAAACCATGGGACGAAGGAACCTGGAGATTTGAACGAGGCACTGGACATCGGGATATCCTCGAGAGCCGGCATCAGAGACTTGGAACGAGGAGTTGAAGGTCTGGTCGAGGCTGGAGAAGACCGAGGCTTGGAGGCATGATGTCTCAAAGAATGCCTCGAAGAAGACCTCGAATGGTGTCGAGAAGTGTGTCTCGAGCTGGATCTCGAAGATCGAGCAGAGGTGGCCTCGGATGCAGTAGATCAAAGATCTATAGGTGTGGAGGAGCCCTGAAGTAACTTCGAAGACTGGACTCCTTTGGTAGTATGGGAGGTATCCTGTCGATGCACTCGCACAGACTCTGCGCTATGCGTTTTGTGCTTGGAAGCCCGACCAGACACTCGCAGAGACTCTGCTCCCTGCATCAAGTGTGGAGGATCAGACCGGGGCACAGGCAGCTCAACCTCGCAGGAGACTTCTGTATGCCCAGGCTGAAGCAGAGTGAGCAGTGTAGGCCCCATGGTAGTGAGGACCTTAAGAATCTGCTCCTCCAAAGAGGTCTGGGGGGTAGCCGGCAAGGAGGGTATCGTGTCTGAAACCAGCCCACCTGCCTTGGCTGGAGGTTCTCGCACAGGGGGGTGTGAGTGTTTCGACTTGGAAGGCTTCGAAACTTTAATCACCACTGGCGGAACCGAGTGCTGAGCTATCTGACCTGAGGAGACATGAGAAGATATGGCAGCCGAGGAAGTCAAAGCAAGAGCTGCTCCAAAAGACGAAGGTCTGATGAGGCTCGAGGTGGAAGCAGTAGAAGGAGAGGCATCGACCGGGGCCGATGCCGAAGACACCTTCGATGCCGAGAGAGCAGAAGACTCCATGTCGAAGAGGTGATCCACCAGAACACAACGATGCTCAAAAGCACGAGGCTTAAGTGTTTGGCAAGGCAGGCACGAGGTAGGATGATGTTTCGGCCCAAGGCACTTGAGACAGTGTCCGTGAGGGTCCGTAAGCGATGCTGTGTGCTTGCACTTGCTACACTGTTTAAAACCGGTAACAGGCTGGAGCATAGATGAAAATACAGCTGATGCAAAGTTGAAGCCTGCAGGCCACGACCGAGCAGCCTGTACCGGATGAACGGATGGAAGTAAATTTTTTTTTTTTTAATATAAAGAAAACGAGTAACAAAGCGATTCGTGAGAAAATAAAACACAAACTGCGGTGAGAGAAGGCACGAACGATGAAGTTACCGGAGAGAGCCAAAAAGACGGTCTTCTCGGCTCCGCGGAAAACTAAGAACTGAGGAGATGCGCCCTGTGTACTGGGCGGGAAGGCACTTGCGCATGTGTGGTGTGGGCGACTCGAAACTTCTTGTTTCTTCAAGCAAGTCTGCTTGTGAGGCGTCTGCATCGGATGACGTCACCCATATGTGAGAATACCTGCCTGCTTGTCCTGGGATAATCTGTGTTTATATTTTCCTCATGACTGCTTAGTGCAATATTATAGCATTTTACACTTCCAATAACATTTCTGAATAGTTAGGATGAAAAGCATCTTTATCATCTTCACATAGATGCAGATTTAAATATCTTTTGATATTATATTAAGGAGATACATAAAACATACCTTCTTCATCCTCCCATTCCAGATCTAGTGATGCACTGTCATCATATCCACTTACTGATTTAGTTTTGGTTGTTAAATCACAACTGCTTTCAGTGTTTGGTGTTAAGACAGTGGCTTCTGATGAAAGTCCTGGATCAAAAAAAGAAAACCATATATTTGTTGGCTATTATGTATTCATTTTCACCATTTAAGAACTAGAACTTGGTGCTCTATTTCTTGTTGGTATCACCACTGAGTATATTATGCTATATTTGTGGCTTTAATTTTCTATTGTTTTTTTTATATTTCCCCCCCCCAAAAAAAAAAATTAAAGTTTGAGATTGAGTAACACACAAATCTAGAAAAGAAAAGAGAGAATATACATTTTCTTAAATGCTAACTACTACTTATCATTTCTATAGCAATGCTAGATATATGCAGCACTGTAAATTAAACATTTAAGAAACAATATTTTATTTCATATGAAGAAAAGTTTAATGCAGAATTAAATTACATGTTTGCTGTACCTGGACGTAAGTCTTAAATGATGGCAGAACTTTCACTGTAGTTTGTTTAAATTTGTGTGTGTATTTAATTAATTACGGATTTGTTTAAAATGAATAAGTTAGTAATTAATTACTAGTAAAAGTATTAATAATTAATTACTAGTAAAAGTACTAATTAATTACTAAGGGCTCCTTTTACTAAGGTGTGCTAGCATTTTTAGCGCACGGATATTACCGTGCGCTAAGTGGCTAGAACTAACGCCAGCTCAATGCTGGCGTTAAGGTCTAGCGCATGTGGCAATTCAGCACACGTTATTCCGCGTGTTTATGCCCTAACACAACTTAGTAAAAGGAGCCCTAAGTTTGTTTAAAATGTGTGTGTATTTTAATTAATTACTGATTTTTACTCTACCCCCACCTAGCACTGCAGATGGGAAAGTTATAAATGAATCTGAATAAGGAGGCACCTATGTAATTTTGGCAACTTCTTTTTTTATATAAATAAAATCTAATTCAATTTTATAGCTGAAAAAAAAATGATAAGACTGGAATATAGTTCTGCCACTAGATTCAAATGCTAAATGATAAAAGCCACCATCCTGGATCATATCTTAATCTAAACTACTTTTCATTTGTGCAAAACCCTGTGAAGTTATCATAAGGATTGGTTTAAAATGATGAAGGTTCCTACAAATAAAACAAGCTGATATAAAAAAAGATAGTTAATTTACAGTACTCACTAATTCTCTTAGTTTTTCAAATACTCTATTTATTTAGGGCTTCATTTAAAAAGCCGTGGTAGAGGTTTCTTCTGCAGGCCAGTGAGGTAAATGCTCGTGGGAATTCTATGCTGTGAAAGTCAGCATTAGTTATTTACCCTTGATATCTCACTCAGGGTCAATCAAGACCTAAAAAATGGTTCCTAAACATCCTCCGCTCTATAAACTATCCACTCTTTTCTTTCCAGCAGCAAGGGAGAGACTTCAAAAAACCTTCAACATGCTCTTTACACCTCACTATGAGGATCATTTTCAAAAAAGAAAGATGTCCACAAAATGGCATAGGGATGTATTTCTCATCAAAACTCTTCCAATTCGCTATTTTTTGAAACCTATTTTCTGGACAGATTTCTATGTTGTTCATCTGCAGTTCATCGTAACTCTCATGGGGGCATGTTTGAGGCATGTTGTAAATAGGATCATGACTTGGATGTTTTTCTGCTATAATTGAACATTGACCTTTTTTAACAATAAATAAGTGCCAGAAAGGTATCCAAACTGACCAGATGACTACTGAAGGGATGTAAGCATGACCTCGTCCCCCCATCAAGATTTGAATGAAACAGTACATACCTGTCTGTAGAACAGTTTCAGATGTTATTGGCAGTCCTATTACAGCAACAAGCAGGTTCCTGGAGTAGCCTGGTAGGTGGTGTAGTGAACCACAGAGATGGGGACTCAGGCCCATACCCCTCTCTAACCCCCCCCCCCTGTAAAAGAACATGTGAGCCTTCCAAACCCCATCCTAATACCACTGTACTGGCATATAGGTGTCATCTGCAAGCATAAAGGCTATTGTTGTGGTATACAGTTAGGCACAGTGAGTTTTGGAGGGCTCATCATACAATATAAGGGGGCTATAGTGAGATGTATACCTGGGCCATTTTATATGAAGTTCACTGCAGTGCCCTACTACTCTGCTGGGATGTCTGTGTGGCCAGTTTACTATAAATACTGGCCCCCCCTGGCTTGTTTTGCACATTTTTCTTTTGGCTGTATTTTTTTTTTTTTCAAAAAATGGTTCAAAAAGATAGATGCACGATAAGCACAAACATATCCATTTTCAAAAAATCAATTTAGATGTTTGGCTGTTTTGAAAATGGTCATTTTGGTACTAGATTTTTCTGCGTTCTCTTCTAAATGTCATTTAGACATTATATTGAAAATGCCCCTCTGTATGCTCTTCTGACACGACAAGCCTTAGTTAACTTACAGAATTTAAATAGCTCCTGTCCTCCTTAACCTCATTGTTAAAACTATTCCAAACCTCTGGAGTACAACACCGAATGGTTCCATGTGATTTGTCCTTAACTTAATCTGCAAATAATTAAGAAACTGCATACTCTTTCCTCCAGGAAGACCTTAATGGGCGATTATGCACTTGTAGATAAAACAAACTCACTAAATATGCTGGTTTGCTCATAACCATATATAGAAATACTGAATACTATTTTGAACCGAACCCTCTGAACAATATATAATTGAGCCTGAGGAAGGAAAAAAAGAAAGAAATCACCAGACAAAGTTAGAAAAAATGATTTTATTTTCAATTTAGTGATCAAAATCTGTCAGTTTTGAGAATTTATATCTGCTGTCTATATTTTGCACTATGTCTATTTTTCTATAGTTGTTACTGAGGTAACATTGCAAATTTTTAAAAGTCATCTGCCTTGACATCTGTGCCCTGTCCCTGCCTGCCTTGTCCCAGCCTACCACTAGACCACCAGAGGGGGGACACGGTACAGAGCCTGGCAAGGAAGGGGGGACAGGGTGCAGAGCCTGACAAGGAGTGTGGGGTGGGGTGCAGAGCCTGGCAGGGAGAATTTGGATCATTCTTGTTTTCCTCCTCTAAATCTAGGGTGCGTCTTATGATCAGGTGCGTCTTATAGAGTGAAAAATACGATACATAGAGCATTAAGAGAGAAGAAAGAGTGGGAGAGAGAAGTGAGAGAGAGATATATCTACATAGGGAGCCCAATTACTCCCAAGAGGAGAGTGAGGCACTTATCCTCCTGTGCCTCAGATACAAGAGGCACATAATGAGAAGGCATCACCACTTGCCCCTCCTCATTGTCACCATGCGGGCATGAAAACACTTATGCAGCACCCTGCACTGGTGAATACCACTGTCTAATCCCTCAGGAGCACCACAATACTCTTGTGTAACCACTGCACACAGGCAGGGTACAGCTGCAATATTTCCACTAAGGGAAAAACAACATTGGGCAAAGCACTATCAACATCAGAAGCCATATGTAGATCAAGGCTCATCCCAACTACAATCTGCAAACATGGGAGGCTTTACCCATGTAATACCTCTTTGCTTCTCCCCCCTCCTCTTGGACTGCACCCATCTTGGTGGTAGCTCACTACACTACAATCAGCCACCTTCCTGTCTGTGGTGACCAACAGTGCTAATGCTCCATGCAGAGACCACCAGACCACCCTCTGGCCCCAGGCTGACCCCACTGGACCTCTAACCCACATGCATCGATGTGGACACATTTCTACAGAGCCAAAGGGTCACACCACTTCACAACCTACCTGGGCTGTGAGAACATTCCACCCACCCCCCAAACAGCCTCTTGCCAGCTGTCACAGCACTTGTGAGGAGCATTACAATGTCCCAAAAACAAGCATGCATGTGCAGAAGCCCCATCGCCTGACCCCATTCTCCCAATACTTGTGACTTGCAGGCATTTTGATATCCACTAGCACCTTGAGCTCCTGAGGCACAGACATATTTGAAAGGTCTACCTTCAAGTAGTAAGAAGGCTGAGAAGGATGACTAGCTTTAAGCTGAACATAAGTATCCCCCAAAGGACCACAACAACCATCCTGTTCCCAGTGTGCATGCAAATCCCTGAACCCCAACCAATGAGATCACATGGTAAACATAGAAAATGATGGCAGAAAAGAGCCAAAGCCCAAGTCTGCCCACTCTACTGACCCACCCCCTAATTCTACCCTCCCAGATGACTGGAAGATAGCGAACGTCACGCCAATTTTCAAAAAGGGATCAAGAGGAGAACCGGGCAACTACAGACCTGTGAGCCTTACGTCTGTCCCTGGAAAGATGGTTGAAGCACTGATCAAGGATAGCATAGTCCGGCACTTAGATATACACGAATTGCTGAAACCCAGTCAACATGGGTTCAGGAAAGGGAAATCATGTTTAACGAATTTGCTTCAATTTTTTGAGACCGTGAACAAGCAAATTGATAGTGGAATGCCGGTGGACATAATATATTTGGACTTCCAGAAGGCATTCGACAAAGTTCCGCATGAAAGACTTCTCAGGAAACTACAATGCCATGGAATAGAGGGAGATATACACAGGTGGATAGGCAAATGGCTGGAAAACAGGAAGCAGAGAGTGGGCATAAATGGGAAGTTCTCAGACTGGGAGAAAGTGACTAGTGGTGTGCCCCAGGGCTCGGTACTTGGGCCGATCCTATTTAACATTTATATCAATGACCTTGAAGACGGAATATCCAGTGAGATCATTAAGTTTGCAGACGACACAAAGCTATGCCGGACAATCAGAACGCAGAAAGATAGAGAAGAACTCCAGAGCGACTTGTATCAGTTAGAGAAATGGGCAGAGAAATGGCAGATGAAGTTCAACGTGGAGAAATGCAAAGTAATGCATTTAGGCAGTAAGAATAAGGAACACGAGTATAGAATGTCAGGAGCAACTCTGGGTAAGAGCGAACAAGAAAGGGACCTGGGTGTACTGATAAATAGGACCCTGAAGCCGTCGGCACAATGTGCGGCAGCGGCAAAGAAAGCGAACAGAATGTTAGGAATGATAAAGAAAGGAATCACGAGCAGATCGGAGAAAGTCATAATGCCGCTTTATAGAGCAATGGTCAGACCACACTTGGAATACTGTGTCCAACATTGGTCTCCCAAACTAAAGAGGGATATAAAACTGCTGGAGAGGGTGCAGAGACGAGCAACGAAGCTAATAAGAGGTATGGAGAACTTGGAATATGAGGAACGACTCAAGAAACTAGGACTGTTCTCCCTTGAGAAGAGGAGGCTGCGAGGGGACATGATAGAGACGTTCAAAATACTGAAAGACATCGATAAAATAGAGCAGAAAAACAAATTATTTACACTGTCCAACGTGACACGGACAAGAGGACATGGTTTAAAGCTAAGGGGGGACAAGTCCAGGACAAATGTCAGGAGGTTCTGCTTTACGCAGCGAGTGGTGAACGCCTGGAATGCTCTTCCACAGGAGGTTATTAAGGAATCCACTATGCTAGGATTCAAAGGCAAATTAGATGCACATCTCCTTATGAGAGGCATAGAGGGATATGGGTGGTAAAACTACATCAGGTGTATACCTGACTGGGCCTCCGCGTGTGCGGATCGCCGGACTCGATGGACCATGGGTCTGATCCGGTGATGGCAGTTCTTATGTTCTTATGTTCTTAGAGATCCCACCCTAATGACCCTTCCCCTTAACTCTGCCCTCCTAGAAATCCCACATGGGCATCCCATTTATTCTTAAAATCTGGAATGTCGCTGGCCTCTATCACCTGCACCGGGAGCTCATTCCAATGAGCAACCACTCTTTCAGTGAAGAAATACTTCCTGGTGTCGCCATGAAATCTCCCACCTCTAAGTTTTAGTGGATGCCCTTTTGTGGCCGAGGGCCCTTTGAGAAAGAAGATATCTCAGGGTAAGGGGGGCATACTCTCACACAGAGAAACTTTCAGTAGCTGGTGCAAAAATGTAAAGCATTTGCCACCTCCCAAAATCAGTGGTATGTCCCGATCCCCCACCCTTGCATAGCTGCACCTCTGTCTTAACCCCAACACCATACACATGACCAATAAGAAGGAGGATGGGGAAGGAGAGCACACAGACCACAGAGGGCCCTCATAGCATCTCAGGCCCTTCCAAAATATTCTCCCCCCACACCCACATCACTGGCTGCCTCACCCACTAGTCTGCAGTTCTGAGAGACCTATCTACCAGCCACACCAGAAGCCCACTCAATGACCACAGGACATATGAATACCCCTCTTATATCTTAGCACCATCCAACCCTGGGAATTCCCACCTATGTATAGATGTGGCCTCACCCCTGACCCCTACCACTTAGGGCCTCATGTGCAGCTCCCACACAACTCTAATTCCCAACACCTAGCATGAAACCCCCACATAGATATGTGCCCACACCAAACATTCCCACCCTCACACCACTACTCACCCTCCCCACTTCAGGACTGGTTCCCATGTCATCTCATTGGCCCATTCCCCTGACCTTGTTCCCTGCTCCCACCACAAATCTCCCCTAGTGCACCCATCCCTAACTCTTCACCCTCAACTGTACCACAATGCAGTCCATTTATCATGCATCATCTCACACATACAGGCCCTACTTGAGCAGGAGCAGCAGCAACAGCAGATGAGATAGCTACCTCAGGAAGAAGACAGAGGAGGTAGAAATGCTACAAGTGGAGGAGCAGCAGCAGCGAGATGAAGAGGAGAAGCACCAGCAGGTGTTGGCCACCACCTCCCCCTGGAGCAGCAGGCTACTTTAGAAAAGCCCGAGGGACAGGCAGCACGGGCAGGACATCTGGGCAGATATCCTCTTGGCCCTGGAGGGGGAAGGGGAAGAGGAAAAGGAACATAAGAGAGCCCCATGCCCCTACTACATAGTCAGGCTCATCATTACCCATGAGCAAGGCCAGAAGCTCCTGCAGCAAGTCTCCATCCTCCATCAGCAAGTCTTGATAATGCATAGAGGCTTGCTGCATAAGATGTATGTCCAGACTCAGGTCCTGGACCAGCTGGTGGGCCTGATCCAGAGGCTGCTGGTGCTACGCTGGTCCCTGCAATGAGGGCCATAGCCTCACATAATTCAAGTGGCCAGATTGAGACAGACTCTAATCAGCCCAGTATCGTATCACCAACAGTGGACATGGCAAGTCTTATGGACACATCCAGTGGGACATAGTGCAGCTGTTTTGGAAAACATAAACTGTTGTAAATTAAGTTATGGGAGGGATTGACTGAAAATATTGTTTCCATAACAATGTGTTTGTGTCTCATCTTTGTCAGTAATGGCAGCACACCCTGTGATGCAGGGCTGATGGATGAACTGGTCTGTAGTCTCACACAACCAACCTGTGAGGAGCAAATCCTCCACATTGGGAACTGTAGGACACATACAAGGCTTTGCTATGTGTGTTACCATTCAATCTATGGGCCAATCTATGTGGCTGTCCCCTTAGGAAATGCATAAACACCTGCTACAAAGAAACAGGTTATAATGAATGACATGACAGAAGAGTAATGTCTACAATGTTTATTAATGCAAACTTGACAAGGTAATGCTGTGACAAACAAACAGATTTGTGAGAGATGGTACACATCAGGTTGACAATTGTCAGAAGAAATGATCAGTTTTCCAAAAATATATTCAGATGAATAACCTGATATCACTTCACATGTCAAGCATGATGCTAACAGATACTGCTTTCAAATAACCAAGATAGATATGAACATGCAATTTCATGGGTAACAGGGTATGCAAACACATGTGCAGCTGAAGGGGGAAAACAGAAAGGGAGGGGTGGAGACACAAGGGCTAGAGCAGCGGTCTCAAACTCAAACCCTTTGCAGGGCCACATTTTGGATTTGTAAGTACTTGGAGGGCCTCAGAAAACATAGTTACTATCTTATTAAAGAAATTACAATTTTGCATGAGGTAAAACTCTTTATAGTTTATAAATCTTTCCTTTTGGCTAAGTCTTAGTAATAATATTGTAATTTATAGCTAAAGAGACATATGACCAAGAAACTGTTTTATTATACTTTTGTGATTATGATAAACATACCAAGGGCCTCAAATTAGTACCTGGCGGGCTGCATGTAGCCCCCGGGGCCGTGAGTTTGAGACTACTGGGCTAGAAAAACAGAAGGAAGAGGGCGGGAAACACTATAGATGTGTGTGTTGGCCCACCACAGCAAGGTCCACATTTTCCCTTATGCCCAGTGGCTGTAGTCTTGGCAGAGCAGCTGGTCCAGGTCCCTGCTAACATTTGCCTCCTTGCTGTATTGTAGGACTTGTCTAGTAGCCAGGTCCTACAAAACAGCAAGGAGGCAAATGTTAGCAGGGACCTGGACCAGCTGCTCTGCCAAGACTAGGGGGGACTAATCTGATCAGAGGTGGTAGATTACCTGAAGACAGGAACTGCAGGGGGGTCCAACATGCTCAGTATATCACTAGGATCAGGCATCTACCCCAGAATGGAGAGTCAAACAGCTCATATTTCAGGTGTAGCACATACCCAAGCCTTATAACCCCTCCCAGGGCATGGACATTCAACAATGGAAGAATCGAAAATAGCAACTAAAGGCCAATGCCTCTGTTAGACATCTTCGTGATGGGACCATATTAAAAAAAACAACCCACCATTCTGTAACTCTGCTAGACATTTTCCTGATTGGGCAATAAGACGTTCATTTTCCAAACATCCAAAAAGATGCTACTGGAACGACCGGAAATGCCTACATAAACATCCTGAATGGGATTTTCAAACTGTTCCAGCTGTCATTGAAGATGGCTTCCAAAAAACAGCCCCAGCCTCGTAGTAGAAAAGTCAATTTTTCAGATGCTGAGGTAGAGATGTTGGTGAAGGAGATCTAGGCATAGCATACACAACTGTTTGCCCCCAAACAAAGGACAAAGAATGGGCTGCCATTTTTCAGTGCCTGAATGCTGACCACCACAACAGAGACACTGAGGACTCAAATGAAAATGAAGGCAGCTGAAGAGGGATGTTAGGTGTGAGATAGCCAAGAGACCTCCAGATGCAGAAACATCATCTCTGTCCACAGTGGAACAGATGGTCTTCAGCATTCCCCCTGGCGTTGGTAGGTTAGATACCTCATCCGCAACATAGGACTCGGGTACATTTGGGGAATGGAAGCTATGTTGTGTGGGTCCCGTTTGGTGCAACCACTCCCAGAGTCTGGGTAGGGGGCGGGGAGTTGCTTTCAGGACACCCATGGGTTTAGAGGTGGGTGGGGAAGGAGGGCAGGGGCCAGGATCTCTGAATGCCAGTGTAAGAGCTCTGTCATGAGTACAACATAGGGTGGGAGGCTATGGTAGCTGATAGGTTCTGTGCCAATGCTACTGCTGTGGCTCTTCCCTCTCCCCTTCACAACCACTGTGCAAACCTTTACCCCACACCTCTATGTTTCCAGCAGCCCTACCACTTTCCTTCAGTCTTTTCTTACCTTGCTGTGTTGCTATCAAGCACCTTGGTATCTGAGGAACATTGTTCATCATCACATGGGACTATAGCAGGTAGCCATGTAGGGGCAGACCTCCTTGGGGCATGACACTGGCACTGCTTCTCAACTAAGGACTGTTCAGGGCACTTGGAAAGGCAAAGACAGGAATGGCAGTGAGCTGTGGAAGGTGACAGAAGAGGTCTAGGACCACATTTCCTCCTTTCTCTCTATGCAGATGATGCCAGCCAGGAACAATTGGCTTGCAAGAGGTACAGCTAGGAACAAGTGGCCTGCCGGTGGCCAGGGCAGAAAGTCAAACTGCAACAGGGGAGCCACTTACAGACCCTGCCCCACCAATTGCAGCCAACCTAGTCACAGAGGAAGGACAGGTAGCAGGACCTGCTGTAGCTATGGAACCAGAAGAAATCATGGGGGGAGGATACCCTGCTTGAAGAGAAGAGCACTGTCCCGCCACTCCAGGAGTTGACTGATAGTGGCAGGCATACAGATGAGGGCAGTGAACATGCCTACCCTTTCCGGACTGGAGCTCAGTGACAAATGTACCAACTCCTGCATGTGGCACACAGGCTCTTGGGCTAGAACATCAACCTGGCTGACTATCGGCAGCAGAAGCTACTCCTGAAGTCATTGGAGCAGATGAGGGAGGGGTTGCAGGAGCACCAGCTAAAAGGTCTAGAGTGGCAAGGTCACCAATCCTGGGGCCTGGTGCCACAGCAGACAACAGCTGAGCCCATCAAATGACCCAGTTTCACAAAAGCAGGCCACTCTGCAGCAACAAGTAGCCATCACAAAAGAAGCAACACCTCAACTGAAGAGGATGGAGACTAAAGCTGCTCTGAGGCTGGATAGGCTGCTTTCTCAGCCTCTATGGCCACTAAGGGGGATCAGGGAAATCCCCAAGAGAATGTGGGAGAGGGAAGGGCCAAGGTGAAGGCAGGGGAAATAGGCAAGGGGGCTCACATGTGGGTGTGTATAAGGGTGCAGGGTATGTGTATGGGGGAGGGGGAGAGAGGAAGAGGGAGTGGCATTTATGGGTGTGTCATGGTGAGACTGTGGTGGTAGGATTGCCATTTGTGACAGCCATCATGCACTAGTAAAAGAACCCCCTGATGGTACACACCCTGGTCAGCTATGTGTGAAGGGGGGTTGGGGGGCTCTTCATCCCTGAGCATCTGGTGGCTCCTGCTGTTGGACCTGTGGAAGGTCTGGCAAGGGCTACCTTTGGCATTGGGCCATATTGTGCAGCTTACAGCATGCTATAAATATTTGTACCACCTTTTGTGGCCTGTAGAGGAGCTCTCTCCAGAACAATCTAGAAAGCAGAATCTGTTTTTTAGCACACCAAAGGTATGCTCAATGATGGTTCCGGTGCTTTTGTGCCAGCTACTGTAGTCTTCCTCTGCGGGATTTTGTAGGTGGATGATGGGGGTCATAAGCCAGGTTCGTTGAGGATGGCCTCTGTTACCTATGGGGGGAAGCAGAGACAGGGGGAGAGATAGGAGTGTTTGTTAATTTCAGTTAAGCTGGAGTGGGGGAAGGTTTGGCCAAGCTGGCAGGGAGGAGGGTATAGGGTTGGAATATTTGTGCTGCTTACCTAGAACCAGCCGCCAGGAAATTCCTCTCAGGTCATTCTGGTGTGAATGCCAGAGTGCTGTACTATGTAGATGTCGTGTGTGGATCCTGGGTACCTGGCACACACGTCCACAATCTGCCCCTGGGCATCACACATGACCCCAGAGGGGTCTAAGTACAATATGTGTGCAGTCAATGATGCCTGTGGCTAAGGGAAAACGGGCTATAGCGTGCTAGCGTGGAATTCACCCATCGTGTTCTGTAGGGCCTAGGGATGATGGGTGTGGGTGAGGAAGGCTTGTAGGAACTGGATGAAGCAGTTGGAGATGGCTTGGTGGGTCCTATATTGGCTGCTAGGACTAACTGGAAGCTGCGGGTGGCCAGGAATGTGAGGGAAATGGTGACCTTGAGGTGGATGGGTATGGGGTTGTTCCTGCATATGTGGGCCTGGGAGGAGGGGTTTGAGCTGATCACAGAGATCATGTATTGTTGTATTGTCGAAGCGGTATCTGTCAATGCACTCCGGGTCAGTGAGGTCCAGGAAGCAGGTACAAGTTCTGAAAACCATGATGTGGGGATATCTCCTGCGGGGCCCTCCTTGACTGTTCTCTTCTGCCTCTAAACATAGCTACCACATCGCAGAGGGAGAAATGCAGTCAGTCTCGATGCTAGATAATCCACAACAGGACCCACTCAGTCTGCACTCAAGCCACTGTGGACGGAACCTGGAGTGAGTCACTCAAGCCCACTGTGGATGATTTCTCCCAAGCGTATGGCCCATGAGCTCTGAGAACTACTGATAGAGACATGTGAGGCATGTTCCTGTGGGCTATAGACCTCAACCCTGTATCTTCTTGCAGCCAGAGATGCTTTGGGAAGACCGGGATCCTCTGCAGCGCAGAAAGCTTCCAACCGGATGATTAAAAAAATGAATAATAGTAAAAAATTAAACTTGAGCAGCATAGATAGGTTCCTTACTCCTCACAAAACTGAAAGAAGTAATTGTAAGAGTGACAAACCTTTTTTGTGAGGCAAGTAAGTAAAATAAAGAGGAAAAGAAGGCTGCTTTGGTTCTCGAAACTAGTAACTGAGAAGGTAAGGAATAAGAGGTTAGCTTTCATAAATTACAGAAAAAGGAAGACAGGCAAAAATATCTGGAAAAGCTAAAAGAGGCTGGTCATGTAGTCAGGAAAGCAAAGATGCAAATGGAAGAAAAAATTAGCTGACACGGTAAAACGTGAATACAAGACATTTTTTAGATATATTAGTGATAGGCAGAAGTGCAAAAGTAGCATTGTGAGACTCAAAGGTGAAGGAGAGACATAAGTAATTCAGCCTTTTCTTTATAACAAATACATAACAAATATTATGTTAACATAACAAATATTTATGTTCTGTGTTCAGGGCTGAAGCACCGGAAGTGTGACCGCAGAAGACATACATGAATAGGGATGGAGGAGTGGTAGACCCGGATCGATTTTCAGAGGGTGTGTTCGTGAGGAGCTAGCTAAAATAAAAAGTAGACAAAGCAATGGGGCCGGATGGTGTACATTTGAGGAAGGAACGTAGGGAAATTCTAGCGGCTCCGCTGACCTTTTCAATGAGTCTCTAGTCAGGAATGGTACCGGAATAGGGAATTACAGTCTGGTAAGTCTGACTTCTGTGGTAAGCAAATTAATGGAAACATTTTAAAAACAGAGAATGGTGAAGTTTCTGGAATCCTCCAGAACTGGAGGTAACATGGATTCACTAGAGGTAGGTATTCTCATGCAAATCTGATTAATTTCTTTGACTGGGTGACCAGAGAATTGGATAGAGGATGTGCGCTAGATGTGGTGTATTTAGATTTTAGCAAAGCCTTTGAGTGTTCCACACAGTTGTCTAATAAATAAAGTGAGTGCCCTTGGGATGGGTCCCAAAGTGACGGGCTGAGTCAAGAACTGGTTGAGTGGAAGGCAACAGATGGTTGTGGATCAATGGAGATCCCTCTGAAGAAAGGAATGCTACCAATGGTGTGCTTCAAGGTTCTGTTCTTGGGCCTGTTCTTTTTAACATTTTTATAAACGATATTGCCGCAAGGCAGTCATGTAAGATTTGCCTCTTTGCGGATGATACCAAAATCTGCAATAGAGTAGATACCCAGGATGGTTTAAATAACATGAAGAAAGACCTTGCGAAACTTGAAAAATGGTCTGAAATTTGGCAGCTAAAATTTAATGCTAAGAAATGCAAGGCTATGCATTTGGGCTGCAAAAACCCAAGAGAACGATACAGTTTAGGGGGTGAAGAACTTATGTGCATGACAGAAGAGCAGGACTTGGGTGTGATTGTATGTGATGATCTTAAGGTGGCCAAAGAGGTTGAAAAGGTGATGGCGAAAGCTAGAAGGATGCTAGGGTGCACAGGGAGAGGTATGGCCAATAGGAAAAAGGAGGTATTGATGCCCCTGTATAAGACTCTTGTGAGACCTCATTTAGAATATTATGTACAATTCTGGAGGCCGCACCTTCAAAAAGATATAAAAAGGATGGAGTCGGTCTAGAGGAAGGCTACTAAAATGGTACATAGTGGGATAGACTTAAAGATCTCAATCTGTATACTTTGGAGGAAAGGCAGAAGAGGGGAGATATGATAAGAGACATTTAAATACCTACATGATGTAAATGTGTACGAGCTGAATTTCTTTCATTTGAAAGGAAGCTCTGGAATGAGAGGGCATAGGATGAAGCTGGCTCAGGAATAACATAAGGAAATACTTTTTTTTACAGAAAGGGTGGTAATGCGTGGAACAGTCTCTCAGAAGAGGTGGTGGAGACAAAGACTGTCTGAATTCAAGAAAGCATGAGATAGGCATGTGGGATCTCTTAAGAGAGAGGAAGTGATAATGGTTATTGTGGCTGGGCAGACTGGATGGGCCATTTGGCCTTTATCTGCCATGTTTCTATATTTCTGAGTGGGTGGAGTTCATCCCAGATTGATGGGAGGTGGAGCATGAAAACAAACAGTGGGCTCTCTACAACCCTCAATACTAATGGGGGTTTTTAACCTGATGGCTACCAGTCCTGTTGCACAAGAACAATGCATTGAGGTGCAACATGACCACTATATCCACTAACTACCACCACTGTGTGTAGCCAATGTAGTGTTTCCCTCCCTAGACAGACGACCCCGTGCACTTACTATCCCTGATAAAGCAACAGCAGACCTTCCCCTCAGATGTTGCTCACAGAGACAGATGAGATAATCAGCACTCATTCTGCAGCTCCTGGCACATAGGACAGACAGATACAGCACAGTGACACAGTAGCGTACCTAGGGTATGTGGCACCCGGGGCCCATCATTTTTTGCCCCTCCCCCATGTAAAAAAATATTTTTTGTAATGACCATGAAACGGAATAAATGGTCAGAATAGAAACTGGCAGTGAAAATTTTCTTATATTCCAAATATAACATAACATAAATTATGTCTGAATTGTCATGACATTAGAAGTACATATGGAGTAGTTGCAAGTGATGCTTGGACAGTTCTGATTGTGTTAGTTCGGTTTTATGTGTTTTTTGAATAGAAGGGTTTTTATTTCTTTTTGAAGGTTTTGCAGTCTGTGGTCGATGTCAATTGGTTGTAGAGTTGGGGGTCGAGTGTTGCAGCTCGAATGGCTAGGAGGTTGTCGAACAGTTTTTTTCTTTTGACGTTTTTGGTTGGAGGGTGTGTGAATGGTGCGTGAGTTCTCCTATGTCTGTTTGAAGTGGATTGAATTATTTAGCTGAAGAAATTAGTTACCCCCTCATCCCACAAACATTAATTCTCTTCCATTTTTGTTCCCATTATAAAAAACACTGATAAGTTCCCAGAAAAAAAATACATTAAAATAAGAAGTGAAAACAAAGGCCCCTACAGATGAGAACATAACATAAGAATAGCCTAACTGGGTCAGACCAATGGTCCATCATGCCCAGTAGCCCATTCTCATGGTAGCCAATCCAGGACACTAATACCTGGTCAAAACCCAAAGAGTAGCAACATTTCATGCTACCGATCCAGGGCAAGCAGACACTTCCCCCATGTCTTAATAACAGATTATGGACTTTTCCTCCAGGAATTTGTCCAAATCTTTCTTAAAACCAGCTACACTTTTACCATAACTTCTGGCCACTTCATTTTTAAGTTTAGATCTTTCCTTTCAAACAGAGACCTTGCTAGATGTCAAATACAGCACAAGGTAACTTCACATGGACTTAACTGTGCAGGAAATGTGAATCTTCTCATACACCCACCATATAGTGCAAAAATGTGCAAAGGTCTGTTTTTTTCTTTCGATCACTACATAGCCTAATGCCACACAAGCAGTGCTGTTACAAACATATTCTGTAGGTCAATGCTAAGGATAACAAAGTTTCCTTCCTTGGACCAGAAGGAGATACTGATAAACCACTGGAAGAGATTCCAAAACAACACCCAAAGACCCACTCAGTGTGTGAACCAGTTGAGTGGACTGGACTAACTAGGGGGTGGAAATGGGCCCGGAGTTTGCTCAGCAGAATTTCCCAGACCACCTCTTCCTCTCAACACATTGACACGCTGCCACCACCACCACTAGGAACACCTCACTGGGTAGGCCAGCTATGCTATAAACTTTATAAAACACATTATTATATTTTCTTTTAAAGCACATATTTTAACTGAACTCTCTGACATCCTCAGCCTTTCCATTCACAAAAATAGAAGGAAGAAAAGTTCCCATTTCCTGCTGTCTCATGTCCCCGGCCTATACAATATTTTTTTTCTGCAGACCCTTCAAAAGTCTGACCAAATCCTCGTTTCACTTGCATTATAAAGTACTGAGGATGCCATCTCTCCCCAATCCCAGGTCCTAAAGTCTAAGACAGTAGCGCAAACTAATGCTGCTAGATTCAGGAAAAACAATTTTGATTCAATTCAGCCTATTGAATTGGTTTCTCAATTCGATTTTCCTGCCCAGTTGGGTGATTTTTTTCAAAACTCCTGGTGGGTTTTATAGCTTTTTCACCCCCTTTGGCTTCTCCTAACCACACTGGCGCTATGGTGTAAATAAAATAAAGAAACAAAAAGGACTTTTCCTCTCTCTGTTAAATCCTAGCTCACGTTTGCAGTCCAACACCAGCTCTGGCAGGATACACATTTCAAATCTGACATATTATAATCACAAAACAGAAAATAAAATTAATTTTTCTACCTTTTGTTGTCTGATTATATTTCAAATCTTGTTGGTCCAAGGCTCTGGTTTTCTTCTGATAACTTGCTTGCCAGGGTCTCCTTCTTTCTGCATGCTAACCATCCATCTGCCAACTCTGTCCTCCCTTTCCATTTCCCTTCCATCCCCAGGAAGTCTGGTATCTTTCCTTTTTTTCATCTCCCTCCACAGATCCACCTTTTCTTAACTACCCTTTCATCCGGCATCTCTCCCTCCTTCCCCACCACCCAAGAGTCCACCATATCTCCCTTTCTTTTCCCAATTACCCTCCTATCCAGTATCTCTATCCCTTCTCCACACCATCCCTTGTGTCCAATTTCTCTCCCTTTCTGTTCCTTCCCTCCCTAAATCCCATGGTCCATCATCTCTCTCCCTCTCCTCTATTTTCAGACCCATTATTTCTTCCCCCCCCAAAGTTTGGCATATGCACGTCTCTTTGAACACCCCCTTCCCTCCGTGTACTTCTAAACCAGGGTCCCCCCCAAAGGTCTGTCCCCCCTTGAAGGCCTGCACCCCCCTTGAAGGCCTGTCCCACCCCCTTGTAGGCCTGTCCCCCCCCCTTTGTAGACCTGTCCCCCCCTTGAAGGCCTGCCTGCCTGTCCCCCCCTTGAAGGCCTGCACCCCCCGAAGGCCTGCAACCCCCCCGAAGGCCTGCACCCCCTTGAAGGTCTGCACCCCTTGAAGGTCTGCACCCCCCCGAAGGCCTGCACCCCCCCTTGAAGGCCTGTCCCACCCCTTTGAAGGCCTGCACCCCCTTGAAGGTCTGCACCCCCTCCGAAGGTCTGCACCCCCTCCGAAGGCCTACACCCCCCCGAAGGCCTGTCCCACCCCCTTGTAGGCCTGTCCCACCCCCTTGTAGGCCTGTCCCCCCCTTGAAGGCCTGCCTGCCCCCCCCTTGAAGGCCTGTCCCCCCCTTGAAGGCCTGCCTGCCCCCCCCTTGAAGGCCTGTCCCTCCCCCTTGAAGGCCTGCACCCCCCCCGAAGGCCTGTCCCCCCCCCTTGAAGGCCTGCCTCCACCTTGAAGGCCTGCCTCCACCTTGAAGGCCTGCCTGTCCCCCCCTTGAAGGCCTGCCTGCCTGCCTGTCACCCCACTCCCCCTTGAAAGTCTGCCTGCCTGCCTGCCCGCCCGCCCCACCCTGAAGGCCTGATGCCCCGCCCCACCCCAAAGGACCGCTCGCCCCCCTGGCCTCCTCGCACCACCTATGAAGCAGCCGCAGCAGGATTGCGACGTCAGCGATCCCTGCGCTGCTTCCTGCACCACAGTCCCGCCCCTCCTCTGACATCAGAGGAGGGGCGGGACCGCGGCACAGGAAGCAGCGCCCAAGCAGCTCAGGGATCGCTGACGTCGCGATCCTGCTGCGGGCTGCTTCATAGGTGGTGCAGGAAGGTCAGTGGGGCGAGCGGTCCTTCGGGGATGGGGGGGACTGAACGGCAAGGCCGAGAGCACCCCCTTAGGGCTGGCACCCGGGGCGGACCGCCCCTCCCCCCCCTTGGTACGCTACTGCAGTGACACAAAGTAAGGTGAGTGAGTGGGAGAGCAATGGGAAGGGGCAGTGGGAGGCAAGTAGCAGGTAGGAGGAGTGGGGGGATTAAGACATCTTAGCACATGGTAGAGTTAAGGGAAGGGGGAGGGGTTGGGTGTGGGAAGGGTTGTGATTAAAAAATGAGAAGAATTTTGAAGAATAGAGGGAAGAAATTTTATTATTCAACAATTGTTGAATGTTATCACAAGTGAAATTTGAAGATTGTTTTTTATTATGTATAAATCACTTGTTGTAAGAGTTTAAAAATGAATAAAGAAGTTAAAAAAAAAAAGATATCTGGGTGGATAAGTTAGAGGTCAGTGAGAGGAGCAAGGCAGGTTAGGTGAAGGCTGAGACAAGAACACAGACAAATAAGCAGGACAGCACACAGCAACTACCCAGTGATTCAGACAAATGCTTCTTCTAGCTTTCCACTCTTCAACACAACCAAATCGCTAGCGGGTCCAAAGACAAATAGTTGCTCACCATATTTGCTTTTAAAAAAAGATATAACTTAGGGCATGTTTCAGAATGCCCAGACAAATCATTTTGCTATATGTTATGGCATGAAGAAGTTCATTTGCTAACATGCCCAAGTCACGCCTACGTTCTACCTATGAAATGCCCACTTTTGGGACATCTTTACCTAAATGTCTAATGCTACAGAAAGCATTTTTTGAAGATATTTGATTATATGCTTTGGACGTTTTATGCTAACATGGCCATCCAAACCCTCCATTGTGACAGTTTTCAGTTTTTGGACATTTTTCTCTTTTGCAAATGAGCCCCCAAAGTCTCTTTCTGCTATTGTTTTCTAGGTGTTGATGTCTTACAATAATACATTTGTAGCGACAGTAATGAAACTTTGTCTAAAGCTATCATGAACTGTGAGATGATAGCCTAAAAAGTGTTGTCTTAAAAAGTAACAATATAGAAACAGATTATACACAAACCATGAAGAATGTTGTAATAGACTTACTGCTGCTCCGAAAAAGTTCATATTGTGACTTCAGATTCTGCAAATAAGATTCAAAGTCTTCTTCTGCCACAGTACTGTAAAAAGTTAATAAAATGATTTGCTCTCTTGGAGTACAACTTTATGTATACAACACATTCAAGAACAGGCAGTAAGTTAGCATAAAAAGGGAAAATGTAGATTCTTGCACCATTTAATAGATGCTGAATCTCTACCCTATCCACTAGATCCCCATTCATTTGGAATCTGGGTAACATATGAGAGCAAAGATGTCAGTGCAATATGTAGCTTACCCTCCCCTACTGCTGCTGCTAGCTGAGTTCTGTTAAACATCTAATAGGTCTTGATCCAATTGGCTTTGGAAAGTGATTGCTCATGTTCCAAATTCAAAAATGAACTCTGGTCTTTTTCAGCTGCTGTAGTGTTGGGTTACAAAGCTAAAAACATCAATTTAAATTATTCTGAAGTACAGAAATTCCTCTAACACAATACTCTGGATATGAGTTAAATTGCTATCCAACATGTAAACTTCTGTTTCAACAGTGATGAACTTTAAAAAGAAAAGCATTTTTGGTCTGTATCCTCAGGATTAAAGCTTAATCACAACTTACTTCAATTCTACTTACTACCAAAAGGAAGCTGAACAAAAAGCTAAGGTGCTATGACTTTCATTACTTGTAATCCAACCTACTCTTTATAGAAGAGCCTATTCAACCACTAAAAATCGAGTTACACTAGTCATCTTCATTTTGCTGAGTGAGAAGGACCATGGGTTCCTCTTCAGAATCTAGCTTACCCTTATTCCAGAAAAAAAAACTGATCAGTACAGCTGCAGAACAATGGCCTGGAGGGCTCCCTGTTAGATAAAGTGAGAATTGTCTTTGCAGGTATTCTTTATGACTAAGTCCAAAGTGAGATGATGTCTGGAAATTGAACCCAGTCCTGCAGTATCATTCACAAAGCCTAGGCTGGGTCATCATTCCAAACTATAAACAAAGGAGGTCATTTATTAAAGGTTAGCATGCACTGTCACAAGGCCCATTTTATGGACCTGTGGCAGATTGCATGTGCTATCATTAGTAAATGACCCCTAAAATATATAACTGGTTGGCAGACCATATTTCCCCAGTTTTATTTCAGCTTCAAAGGATATTTTACTGATAATGACAGGAGTCGCCATACAACAAATTACAAGCAATTGGAAGAATTGGAAGCGGCTTAACTATAGTTTTTGGTGGAATTCATTATGTCATATGTATAAAATGGAAAGAACAGCCATTCAGAAAGGGAATTTTAAGAAATTTCAGGAGACTTGGGAGCCGTTGGCAAAATATTGTAACGTCTAATTATTGTTTTCCCCTATAAACATGCACATCCGGGAGGGTGGGAATCTGATAGGATAATGAATTTAAACATATTGAATTGGGGTTCATTATATAAATTTTATGTGTTGGGCATTATGATTGTTTAGGAGGGAGGGGGGACTAATTCTGAAATGGATATTAATGATATATTAAGTGTGATATTAAAATGTTGTATTTATTGTTACACTTATTGTAAGTAATTGAAAATAATAAAGAATTGGGGGAAAAAAAAAGATGACACAGGGGTGCTTTTACTAAGCTGCAGTAACCACTAGTGCACACTTACCACCTCTTTAAAATGGTTTACCACAATATGCTCAGGCTCTATAGTAAGTTCCCAATTGGCATGTATTAAACTGGATGCTAATAAACTTTTATATTTTTTTGCTGGGGGGCATGTCAGGGGGCAGAGAGAGTGGGCATCCCTGCATTAATCAGTTAGAATAGGATTAGTGTGCGAGTCCTTACTGACTATAAAATAGGTGTTGGTAAGCGCTCATGTGGTAATTTTTTTTTTTTTAATTCTTTATTCATTTTAAAAATCTTTCATCAAGTGTACAATATTCATAATCAACACAATGAAACAAGGCACTTGCATATCTTACATTATAATCTAAACATATAAATGTAACCCTCTCCCCACCCTCCCTCAAAACCCTTCATTCATGTAACGAAACCTATCTTTGTATCCCTCCCCCCTCCTATTATTATATGATGTCTGACTAATAGGAAAATGACATTTAATCATGACAAAAAGACGCTAATGGCTCCCATATTTTAATAAAATTATTATAATTTCCATTTTGTGTCGCTATTGATCTTTCCATTCTATATATGTGGCATAATGAATTCCACCAAAAATTAAAGTTTAACCTAGTATGATCTTTCCAGTTATTAGTAATATGTTGGATGGCAACTCCAGTCATGATCATTAAAAGTTTATTATTACTTGATGTTATCTGACTCTTTTTTCTCATACACATTCCAAATATCACAGTATCATAAGATAACGCTACATGGTTTTCCAATAAACAATTTATTTGATCCCAGACTGAGTTCCAAAAGGCTAAAATATGAGGGCAGTAGAATAAAAGATGGTCCAAAGTCCCTACCTCCGACTTACAATGCCAGCATCTATTGCACAAAGTACTATTAACTTTTGTAATCTAACTGGGGTCCAAAAAGCTCTATGTAACAAAAAAAACCAAGTTTGTCTCATAGACGCTGACATTGTACATCTCATTCTCCAAGACCAAATTTGTGGCCATTGAGATGCTGAAATCTGATGTTTAATCTCAATGCTCCAAATATCCCTCAGACCATTTTTAGGTTTTTTTTTAACCAAATTACTATCCATATGGCTAAACTCCAAGATCCCAATCGGCGGTTTTAAGATCGTCTGGAAACATTGGATAATTGCAGGAATTAGAAATTTAAATGATGTCATTTCTAATGGTAAACTGCTGGAATTTACACAATTGCAACATAAATTTGGGCTTCATAAATCACAATATTTTCGATGGTTGCAATTGAAGCAGGCCATTCAGGCGGGGTTCCCTGAATGGAAAAATTTTAATACTCAATCCAGTTTGTGGTAATTTTTTTTAATGTCTATGCACGAATGGCAACAAAAATAGAAAAAGGCCACTTTTTACCACAGCTTAGTAAAAGGATTCCATAGTGAATAATTAATTGACATAAATACTTTGATATTGCTTGGTCACCCATACAAATAGAACTGGCCATCTACTTGGTGCCTTCTGGCTTATAGATAAATTATAGTTGCTAATTTTTGAAGAGAAACTTTATTGATAGTTTTATCTTTGAAAATCTGCTGCAATGGATATGAGCTAAAAGTGCTTGGTACTCTCCTGTAAAACAACAAGGGATATTCCAAATTGCTCCCATATCATATGAGCCTTACTAGAGATGAACTTCAGATTTTCAGACATATGTGTTAACTGGCTGAAGGCGAGAATACAAAGCAAAGGGGTAAATCAGGGTTTCCCAAACCAGTGGCCATGAACCCAAATTTGGGGAGGGGGGGAAGGAGGGTGTCAGAAAACCTGTGTTTGGAGCTGTGATCTGGGTAGACCCTCTATAGCAGGCTTGGTCCAGCATTTTCTCTTGGGGGCCACATTTTATATTTTGTAACATTTGAAGGGCCAAAACATGCACAATTATATTTTGCCGCACATCTCGTTAAATAGTGGCAAAATATGATGGTGTTTTGTCTCCTCCCCAGCCTTCAACCACTCTTGTACTTTCTCCCTCTCTCTCTCTTTAATGTACCCTCTCCACAGTCTTTACCTAGACTCTCTTGTGCTCTCTCATATACCCTTCAGCCTTCATAAAGTCTCTCTCTCATGTACCACCCCCCTAGTCACAGCTCTCTGCAAGCTTAATCTGTGTGATGCCAGGAGTTCAGGTGGGTCTTGCAGTTTCAAGTCTGATAAGACATGAAACCACAATACCAATCTGAACTTCCAGCACCATGTGGATCGAGCTTATAGAGATCTAAATTGTGGTGGGGAAGCAGGAATCCCACTGTAAGAACCACAAGAATTGCCAAGCTTCCAAGACCCAGGAAAAAAACATTTAGTGGGACGGATACTGGCTTGCAAGCTAGTGCTGCCCGATTCACGATTCGAATCGGTTCACTGATTCACTTTGGGTGAATCGATTCGAATCAATTCAAAACAAAAAAAATATCGGCTTCCCGATTTGGCTGACCCTCCCCCCTCGCACCCTAAAGCAGGAGTGGCAGCGCTGCTCTTGCTGGCCGGCTGCTGCCGCACCTGCTTTAGAAGGCGAGGGGGAGCCTTAGCCGGTTAGCGCTGCTGTCCAGTTCCCCCCCTGGCGTCCGGCTTCCCTCCACCCACCCCCCTGGCATCTCGCTTCCCCCCTGGCCTCCCCACACTGGCGTTTATCTTAGCAAAGCAGCCTGCAGCAAGATCGCGATGCCCACAATCTTTGCACTGCTTCGGACTTTGGAGCTGTTTCCTCCGCCGCAGTCCCACCCTTCCTCTGATGTCGGGGGGGGGGGGGGGGGAGAAAGGCCTTTAAGGGGGACAGGCAGGCCTTTGGGGTGGGATGCAGGCAGGCCTTCAGGGGTAGGATGCAGGCCTTCAAGGGGGGGCAGGTCTTCAGGGGGGGACAGACCATCAAGGGAGGGGATTGGCAGGCAGGCTTTCGGGGGGATGCAGGCCTTCAAGGGGGGGGGACAGGCCTTCAGGGGTGGGGGGCCCTGGTGTAGAAGTACATGGAGGGAGGAAAGGGGGGTTCAAAGAGATGTGCATATGCCAGATTTTTTTTGGGGGGGAAGAAATAATGGTTCTGAAAATAGAGGAGAGGGAGAGAGATGATGGACCATGGGATTTAGGGATGAAAGTTACAGAAAGGAAGAGATGATAAACCCTGGGGTGGTGGGGAAGGGGGATAGATGCTGGATGAAAGGGTAGTTAAGAAAAGGTGGATCTGTGGAAGGAGACGAAAAAAAGGAAAGATGCCAGACCTCCTGGGGAGTGAAGGGAAATGGAAGGGGAGGACAGGGATGGCAGATGGATAAACGTACTCTACAGGGATGTCATTGGCTCAGTGCTCGAGAGGGGATACAGCCACAAGAAGTTAGATAAGCACAGAGTTAAAAGCTGTTTTGTATGTATACTGAGTTGCTAAATAAATTTACATCAGGGAAATAAGGGATACTGAAGCTTCTAGAAATCAAAACCATTCAAGAATTGCACTTGAACTAGAAGGATCCCTCTAGAGCAGGAGCTGTCAACCAGTCCTCAGGATACACATAACCAGTGAAGTTTTCAGGACATCCACGATGAATATGCATGAGAGAAATCATCATGCACTGCCTCCATTGTATGCAAATCTATCTTATTCAAATCCTGAAAACCTGACTGGCTAAGTGTGCCCCAAGGATTCGGTTCACAACCCCTGCTCTAGAGTTTTCTTAACCATGACCAGTGAATTATTTTATCTGGATGCAGAAAGGCTTGTGCATAGATGCTGAGATAAGCAAAAAGAAAAACAATTTTTTTACTTTCACCTTTTTTGGTTGTCTCCACTCTTGGAAGCTTGTGCTCTTTGCTTTATCCACTGTAACCTATAATGCTTTAAAAATAAAAAGTAGTCCATTAGCAATCTGTACACTTAACATAGAGCAAAAATGGCTCAATGTTTTAGTTTCCAGAATAGTAATCACCTAAGAATCTACATGGATATGGTATGAAAGCAGATGGCATTTTCTCATGTTATCTTAATTTATTTCAACAGACACACTGTGGCACCAAAAGTTAACACAATATTTTTAACAAATTTTTCTGAATCGTTTTGTGTCAACTTATAAAATGATGTTCAACCTAGGTGTGCTCCTAAATTTACCCTTACTTGTTCTTTAGTTACCGTATTTTTCACTCCATAAGATGCACCTGACCATAAGACGCACCCTAGATTTAGAGGAAGAAAACAAGAAAAAAACCCCATTCTGAACCAAATTCTCCATGCCAGACTCTGCACCCAACCCCACACTCCTTGCCAGGCTCTGTACCCTGTTCCCCCTTTGGTGGTCTAGTGGTGGGCCGGGACAGGGCAGGCAGGCCTAGTGGCAGGCAGGCAGGGCCCCCCACCACAAGGCAAGCAAGCAGGGCCCCCCTGTACCTCCCATACCTTATTTTAGTTCCTCTAGTGGTCCTGCCCTTCCCTCCGGCTTATTCCCAAACAAGCTACAGCAGCATCAGAGTGGCGCTAAAGGCAGGCGTGAGCTTTTCGCATGCCTGCCTTGTCCCGCGTCGCTGCATGAATGGCTGCCATCGGTTCTCATGCCTTTTGCACTGCTCTAATGCTGCTGCAGCTTGTTCGGCCCCAGTCTACCCTAACTTGGCCTCCAAGTCTATGCATACAAAAAATTGTTTGTAGAACCAGTGTGAATGAGGAAAAAAAAAAAGACATGCATCAGCATCAGTGCCAATCTTTTAACTCTCAGTGCACTAGCACTAGGCAACAAATCCTCGGAGTCCTGGCTTCAATCAGACAACAGAGGTCATTCCCTGGCCTCACCTACTGGCACGACGATGTGGCGACCTCCACGTGCACTGATGAGTTGCAAGTGAAGATCACCATACGTATGCACCAATAGATCAGGTGTCCTTCGATGCTGGTGGCTCATGTACCAGTAGATGTGAAAACATAGCTGCATTCGCCAGTGCATAAAGTAAGAGCGGCTGCTTTGAATTTATGAAAGAAGGTGGTACTTAGATGTTTTGGCAGACCCTGGATATATAGTTGATCTGATCACAGAGAGGCTCCTGCTTGTCCCAAGTGAATCCTGCAGAGCCCGTTCTCGTGCGGCTCTCTTTTCTCCAACGTGTCTTTGAGATTGCACGCCACAAGCCCAGCACCTTTCTTTCTCTGGCATCCCGTCCTCCTATGATGCAACTTTTTTCTTCTCTATTCTCCAGCGTTCTACCTTCTGACGCAATTTCCTCTTTCTGGCAAGTTGGGGCTCATCTGAGGGACAGAGGTTGTGTCAGAGGGGGAAGGAGCTAGTTCGGGAGTAAGCTGGAGGGAAGGGCAGGATCTCCAGAGGAACTATATAAGGTAATACCGATGGGGGGGGGGGGGGGGGTAGTGTTGGCTATTTGCTTCATAAGACGCACCCTTATTTCCACCCACTTTATTTGGGGAAAAAAGTGCGTCTTTTGGAGCGAAAAATACAGTAAGTCTACAGTGATTGTTTTGTGTCTTGCATGTTAATATTTTTAGCCAGCAATGTTTCTGACATGGATCATTAAGGCATAAGCAGCCAGTATAATATGTTTGCTTATTTAAATTAATGTGGAAAATTTATACTATTTTCTTATGGAGTGTGATGATTGGAGAATATAAGATTACAATGAGCCGTATAGCCCAAGGATTTGTTTAGCTCTTCAGCTATGGAGCTTTCCAACAAGTTTTGAACATTTAGCTGTGTGTCTCTGGGTCCTAATGCACCCCCCTGAACATTGATTGAAAACCCTACAGAAACAATTTTTAATTCACAAACTTTTTTTATTATAACAACTTTTTATAATAAATTTAATGTCATTTGAAAGTTGTGATTTTTGAAACTTCCATGAACTGTGGATCTAGATCATTGCATTATGAACTTAAAAAGTTCTGCATCAGATTTCTTAGAGAATATTTCCAGTATCGTTTGGTTAATTTTAGTAGTCAAAGGATTTCAATATTCCTGGACATCTCCAGACTTACAAAGCTATGCAGTAAGAGTGTCCTAGCTTTGAAAGAGCACACAGTGGCTTGGGGCAACCATTTTTCTATGAGTGTTTTGTAGTTTTTCAGTGGAATAAACACAGTCTGTTCTCTTTATTCGTGGTAGCACACTTCCTGAAAATGTTTGTGAACCGCAAAATCGTGAATCATGAAACGTTTCTATGGGAAAATAGAGGTTAGGTTCTAGCAGTACATATTGCACCTCAAAATCGTGGATAGTGAACAGTAGATCCTATTGAGAAAATAGGGTAAGATTCCTGCATAGGAGAGCAGTGTAGATGCTTGTAATTCATTCTCTGGACACTTGGCGGCCATATCTGGAAGTAAATGCCAGACAAGAAGTACAAATGAAAGCAAAGGAAGCTATTTTGTTTAGAGTAGGTCCCTAAATACACAAACACAGTGGCGCAAATGGGGAGTATTTGGTCACAATAGATGCAACTGTGGATATGTTAATCACACATCAGGAACGTGTGAATAACAAGAACGGACTGTATGTGGTACTGATCTGATTCAATTGGAAATATTTGTGTGTTCTAAGGCCTCTGTTTCTCAGTAACATTTCAATTTACAGTAGGTACCTGGACCGGAAGGCTACGGAAAGACCTAAAACATGAAATTGCTGATCTGCTGTTAGTGATCTGCAACTTGTCACTAAAATCATCTGTAGTACCTGAAGATTGGAGACTGGCCAATGTTAAGCTGATTTTTTAAAAAGGTTTCCAGGAGATCTGGGAAATTACAGATTGGTAAGCCTGACTTCAGTGCCAGGCAAAATAGTGGAAACAATTATAAAAATAAAATTGTGGAACATGTAGACAAACATGATTTAATGGGACAAAGTCAGCATGGGTTCAGCCAAGGTCCTACCTCACCAATTTGCTTGACTTCTTTGAAGGTGTGAATAAACATATGGATAAAGGTGAGCTGGCTGATGTAGTGCATCTAGATTTTCAGAAAGTTTTTAACAAAGCTCCTTATGAGAAGCTCCTGAGAGCCATGGGATAGGAGGTAATGTTCAGTTGTGGATTAGGAATTGGTTACTGGATAGAAAACAGGAGGATAGTGTTAAAAAGCCATTTTTCTCAATGGAATAGGGTAAATAGTGGAGTGCAGAAGTGATCTCTACTTGTACCGGTGCTATTTTAACTTATTTATAAATGATCTGGAAATTGGAACAAGTGAGGTGATTAAATTTGCAGATGACTCCATCCCAACAAGTTCTGAGGCAAAAACTGCAGTTTTGGAAAAGCAGGGAGCTTTTGAAATAAAGATCACTAAAAATCCAAGATGGCTGCCACTAAGAAATTCACGCCAAAATCGCAATATTTTTTCATACATAACGAAGTTCGAAAACAGCAATTTTAGGATTTTTCAGGTGGGGGAACATAGGGGGACATGCAGAAACCTTCAATTTTCAAACCTATCCCGATTCACATCACATACTGTGACAGCCTTTACTCGCTGTGACCTGTGCTGGGAATGTGTTGCAACCTGCCTGAGCTCTCTTACAGTAGCTGGAATCAGAGAATCACTGCCTCATGCTGGGATTGCCTCTTCGACGCTGATCTTTAGGCTGCCAGTCAGACCCTATGCCTGACTGCACCTCCACCCCTGCAGACCGATGGACGCGCTCAGGGATGGGCGGAGGTGAGAAAACGCAGCCGACACCCTACCAGAGCCTACCGAGTTTCCTATGGATGCCCAACAGCCTGCGCTCAAATCTTTGTTCAACAGGAGAAAGATAGGGACAGCCCCCGAGCTCCTGTGAAGCAAATGCAGGCTGGCTGACAGGTACCACCAGGGATTGACCTGTCAGCTGCAGACCAATGTCTGTGTGATCTCCAAGGCATATAACTTACGACACTACATGTAAGACCATTTTTTCTGTCACCGCTCCCATTCTTTGGAATGCTCTTCCACCATACCTCTGTTAGGAAACCTCCTTAAATGAATTTTATAAATATATCTTTGATTTATTTTATAAGCATACTTTTGTTTAAGTATGATATGCCTTAATATGTCATTTCATAGGCATTATTAAATAAAAAAGTTTTTTAAGATCAGACTTAAATTGAATTACCCTCTCTTCTTGTAACTCTCCCTCACTTTCTTTCCTATCAAGATATTGAAGTTCTTTCTTGGACCTCTACCCTTTTACCCTACTGTATCTTTGTTTTTGTTATTATGTTAACCCCTAAAGTTTATGTAACGGTTATATATATTTTTTCCTTTTACCCCCCCCCCTTTTTGAATTTGTAAACCGTTTAGTCTTATAATGAGTAGTGTATCAAAACATTAATAAACTTTAAACTTGGAGAAAGATATTGAATAGAGTAGGTGACATAATTGATTCCTGTGGAACCCCAGAAGGAAAATTAAATTTTTGGGAAGTGTTTGAGCCAAAAAGCACATTATAAGTATGATCTTTAAGAAATGATGAGAACCATTTAAGTGCTGAGGCACTGATTCCTATATCTTCTAAATGAAATAGAATAGAATAGTCTACTAAATCAAAAGTAGCTGATAAATCTAAAGATTTACCTTGAGCTAAATGATAATGGATATACATAATTATACCCAAAAGTGCAATCTCATGGCCAAATTCTCAAAACTTTTAACGCGGTCGCTAAACTGGTTTTTGACGATTTAGCCTGCACACATTTTAGTGGTGGATCATCAAAACGGTTTAGCTCTGTTTTTAGCAAGCTTTCTAGCACTCTCCAACACTGCCATACAAATGGGCTCTTCAACATTGAAATGAGCACTCAGGTGGATTCTTTAAAATCACCAAGCCATTCTTCAAGAGCGGTGTTGGATTTTGGCAACAAAAATCAGCGACTAGAAAGAAATACCCCCCAACCCTATTTTGGATGTGTATGGAAGTAAACAAAACCTGACTTATAATCAGAGACCTGCTATAGAGAAGTAACATATGATGCCAACGAACCTCAAACCAATTTAAAAAGAATATTGTGCCCCAGACTTTCTGCATTAATTTTCTCATAGCCATAGCTGGAGCACAGATTAGCCCACCAGAAAGGGAAATTCAGACGATCATAGTTTCTCCAGTTTCGGGTGGGAATATATTATTAATATGAAGAGGGTAAGGTTACTGGGCAAATAAATGTCACTATGTTTTACTGTATAATCATTGAGGGGGGGGAGAAAATGAGTGGTTATATATATATAATTGTAAGTGGATGTACTTAAATTGATGTTTTATGTGTTATATATTCATGTATTGCATTTTTGAAGTATGGAAAGAATTATAAAAAAATTAAAAAATTTAAATAAAATCAGCGACTGGTCCAGGGGTGCCGGTACATTTACAGCACTGATTAAAACCCCGGCAGCAGGAGAGATGCCAACTCTCTCCTGCTGCCAAGTGACCCCCCTGCCGCCGCAGCAGGAGAGATGCCCACTCTCTCCCACTGCCACACAACCACCCCTTTGTCTTTGATGCCTGGCACCCTCTCCCCCCTTACCTTGATTTAGATGGCTGACTGGAGGGATGCCTATTCCCTGCTGACAGCTGGCCCGATTCTTCAAAATGGGCCTTCTCCTTCCCGGTGCATCCCTGAGGCTCTGATTGGCCCAGGTTGTTTAAGGCCCCTCCTATGGGAAGGGCCTTAAGCGTCCGGGCCAATCAGAGCCTTGGCTCCTCGCTGATGCATCTGAGAAGGGGTCAGCCATCTAAATCAAGTAAGGGGGAGAGGGTGCCAGGTAGAGGTCTGCACGGGAATGGGGATCGCGGGGATCCTGCGGGTTCCCCCCCTGGCCCACGGGGACGCCCCCTGGCCCACGGGACTCCCACGGGGATGCCCCCCTGACCCACGGGACTCCCACGGGGATGCCCCCTAGCCCACGGGACTCCCACGGAGATGAAAACAGCCTACCTAAATTCTGGCGATGCAGGCATGCAGCTTACAAGCTTACAAGTCAGAATTTAGGTAGGCTGTTTTCATCCCCGTGGGAGTCTCTCTCGTGCGCTATGGCTCTAAGTCAGGGGTGCCCAACACGTCGATCACGATCAACCGGTAGTTCAGGAAGGCAACACGAGTCGATCGCAGAGCCCATCCCGGGCTCCGTGATAGACTCGTGTTGCCGTCCCGATCTACCGGGCCTATCAGCCTTCCTCTCCCCGACGTCAAAGACGCCGACGCGGGCATTAGGCTGTTTTTGTCATTTCGGGTGGGGGGTGGCAGCGGCAGCAGCAGCAGCAGCCTGAAAAAGAAATCATCCTGGCCAGGGTCGGTGTCATGCTCCGGAGCTTCTACAGCCTTCCTATCTCCCTTCTACCTGCTTCCGGCCACACCCCCTGCTCGGCGGCTCTCTTCAGCAACTCAGCAGCAGCGATCGACACAAGCTTCTGACGTCGGGGCCTACCCTCTGCGAGTCCCGCTTGTTTCAACTTCCTTTTTCCACAAAGGTGGGACTCGTAGAGGGAAGGCCTCGATGTCGGCAGCTTGTCTTGATCACCGCTGCTGACGAGTTGCTGAAGAGAGCCGCGGAGCAGGGGGGTGTTGCCAGGTGCAGGTAGAAGGGAGAGGGCCAGATGCAGGACTTGTGGGTGAGGGAGGAGAAGAGAGAGAGAAAGAGAGAGGGGAGGGAAACAAAAGGAAATATTTCATACTGGGCTGGGCCGGAGTGGAGGGAGGGTGGAAAGATTCTGGCTACCGGGTGTAGTAACAAAGGAAAAGGGGGGAAAGCTGAAAATGGAGATAGTGACACAAAGAAGAGAAAGAGTAAGCAGGATCTACTGAATAAGGATAGAGATACAGAGGGGACATGAAGAGGAGGTGAAATAGAGACATAGAAGTAATGCTGAAAAAGTGGGGGGGGGGGGGGAGATAAAGACATTGAAAGGGCAAATGGTGAACATGGGGTAAAGACAAGGACAGAGACAAATGAAGATTCTGAAAAAGTGGTGAGATAGGGATATAGGTGAGATGGACACAAAGAAGGGTGATGCTGGAAAATAGGTGGAATGGTAATTCTGACAGACACAGAAGGGAAATGCTGGATCAAGGAGAGATGGGGCTCAGGCTGGATGGAATGAGGAGAAATGCCTTGTTGGCCCGGAACTTCCTCTCCTACGTCAGAATTGACGTCAGGGAGCGGAATGCTGGTCAGCGCGACACTTCTGCAGGGAAAGCTTGGGACGGCGGTGGCTTGGGGGCTGTTCCCCGATTGCGGTGGCAGCAAACCGAGTGGCTTGGGGGACGGCACGGAGACAGAAAGAAGGGGGAACAGGGAGACAGAAAGAAAAAGTTGGGGGAGAGAATGAGGTCTGGAGGAGAGGAAACATACAGGAGGCTGAAAGAAAGGAAGAAAGATTGGATGCACAGTCAGAAGAAGAAAGTGCAACCAGAGACTCATGAAATCACCAAACAGCAAAGGTAGGAAAAATGATTTTATTTTCAATTTAGTGATCAAAATGTGTCTGTTTTCAGAATTTATATCTGCTGTCTATATTTTGCACTATGGCTCCCTTTTACTAAACCGCAATATCATTTTTTAGCGCAGGGAGCCTATGAGCATTGAGAGCAGCGCGAGGCATTCAGCGTAACTCCCTGTGCTAAAACCTACTATTGTGGTTTAGTAAAAAGGGAGGGGGTGTATTTGTCTATTTTTGTATTTTGTTACCGAGGTGACATTGCATAGAGTCATCTGCCTTGGGAAATGTATATGGCAGATATCTTTGTTTTGTGTTCAAAAGAAAAGGAAATGCATTTCTGGTTTTATTTCTAGTGTTGAAGTACTTGTTGGCCCTTTCTGTGACTGGTGGGGATCCCCAAGCACCGCCAGCAGAGGACCTCCTCTAGAGATGGTCAGAACTCCCCTCCACCAAGCGCAGCAGTCGCTGGCAGCATCCATGAGCCACTGAGGTGCCAGCATCTGTGACTCAGGGACGCTACTGCTGCCTGCCAAGCTTGGCAAAAGGGACCCCAGGCCAACTGCAAAGGAAGTCCTCAGCTGACAGTTTGTGTATTTATATTTTATATTTACATTAGAGGTTCTGGTAGAAACCCATTTACAAAGTATGTATTCTTCCCAATTAATATTTCCAAATTAATAAAGTCTCTTTGCTTATTTGTAAATGGGTCTCTACCAGAGCCTTTAATTCAGTAGCATAATTAAATAAAATAACTATTTCTGAAGTTTATAGGGAAGGATGGTGACGGAGGGGATTCCTCGCGGGGACGGGTGGGGACAGAGGAGATTCCTCGCGGGGATGGGTGGGGACGGGTGGGGACGGAGGGATTCCTCACGGGGACGGGTGGGGATGGAGGGATTCCTCACGGGGACGGGTGGGGATGGGTGGGATTTTGGCGGGGACGGGTGGGATTTCTGTCCCCGCGCAACTCTCTAGTGCCAGGCATCGAAGGCAGGGGGGAGGGATTGTGTGGCAGCAGGAGAGAATCGGCATCTCTCCCACTGCTGGGGGTGAGGTCACTTGGCAGCGGGAGAGAGTGGGCATCTCTCCCGCTGCAGGGGGGTGTGTATTTTGCTTGGCAGTAGGAGAGAGTAGGCATCTCTCCTGCTGCTGGGTGTGTGTGTGTATAGGTTGGTAGCGGGAGAGATTGAACATCTCTCCTGCTGTTGTTGTTTTTGTATTTATTCTGCGCATGTGCCTATCGCTAATCACCAGTGATGGGCACATACAAATTTAGTGAGTCTTTGCTACTCTCCATCAACCTCATTTGCATGAGTGTTTTTTAGAGAATTACTCGCATTTTTAGAATCGCCACCAGAACGGCTGTGATAGCAGCCCATTGTTTTTTAACATGTTTTTTTGAGAACCTAGGCCTCAGTGCTGTGATGTTTCCTAAAACCTGTTTGATTAGGATGTAAGGCATTAGTTTTCTCTAAGAAATCTTGTAATTGGGTATGAACAATATTTTCAGTGATTTTTGCAATAAATGATATATTTGCTATTGGTCGATAATTTGAACACAGATGAGATAGTAGGATCTTTGATCTTCGGTCTAATGGTAGCTGATTTCCATGAAGTTGGAACACATCCTTGTGTTAAACTTTCTGAAATCATGGACAATAAGAAAACATTAAGTTGTGAAACAACACGTTTAAATATGAATGTTGGAATTGAATCTTATGGTGATGTATTAGTTTTTATTGACACAATTACACTATGTAACTCTTGAGCTGAAGGAATTTTAAAAGAGTGCAAACTACTAAAAGCTAAGTTAGACCTTTGAGTAGTGATGGATGTATTATTACTCAAATTTTGGAGTTGAATGTGATAATTTGAAATTTTATCTATGAAAGATTGAGCCAAATTTTGTGCTGTTGTAATTAATGAGTTATTAGTATGCATTGTAGTAGTATTTATTTGGTTTTATAGCCCGTCCTCCCAGAAGAGCTCAGAACGGATTACAGAGTTAAATATTCTTACTTTCCTTTATAGAATATTGGAGTCATAATCAAAATTTAAAACACATCTAAAAACCTGCCCAAGTTGGCACTTGGACGACCTCCAAGTGCTGATAATCAAACCTTTTTATGCCTCTGAATGCTGCTGTGCGCCCAGAGCCAAAAGGGGCATATTTGGAGGAGTTGTTGGAGTGGGATGTGGGCTGACCTAGACTTAGGGCTCTTTTTACAAAGGTGCGCTAGCGTTTTTAGCGCACGTACCAGATTAGCGTGCGCTACTCAAAAAACTACCGCCTGCTCAAGAGAAGGTGGTAGCGGCTAGCGTGCACAGCAATTTAGTGCGCGCTATTCCTAATGCACCTTTGTAAAAGGAGCCCTTAGTCATCCTGCAGGGATAATCAAATGTTTTACTAGACTTCCTGGATGGAACTTATATGTTGTGAGTTAGACGATGTAAAAACAGGTTTAAGTGCCAAAAAGGTATCCAAAGTGACCAGATAACCACTACAGAGAAAGTAAAGACCCCCACACACTCCTCCAATATTCATTGATCCCCTCACACCCCCACAAAGATTGGAATAAAAATGTACATACCTGTATCTAGAACATCAGCACCTAGTATAGGAAAGCCTAGTAGAGCTGCACACAGGTCTCTTAAATAGCTTGTGTGTGTGTGTGTGAGGGGGGGGGGGAGGGGGTTGCTAGTGAACTATAAACCACTCTAACCACTACATGTGGGTGGAACATGTGCGCCCACCAAAACCTTACTGTACTGCAGCCATAAGGGCTACTGGGGTTGTAGAAATGTGGGGCTCACCATAACCTATAAAGGAGTTCTGGTGAGATCTTTATGTGGCACCCTTTTTGTGAAGTGCACAGCAGTGCCCTGTAAGGTACCCCACTGCTCTGATGCCATGTCTGGGTAGCCAGTCTATTACAATGCTGGCCCCTTCCACATCCAAAGGTCTTGCTCTGGGCGTTTGGGACTTGGACAACATTTTGGTTGAGAAAGTGGTATAAAGATAGACAACCTGGCGGCCTGGATGAACAATAGCCTGGACGTCCAAATAGACGGTTCTCAAAAAAAAAAAAAAAATTTTTTGAGACATATTTTTTGAGTACAGATATTTTCTTGCTGTCGACTTTTGTGGTATTCAGCCTATACCTGCTAGGTGTGTCCCCAGAGCAGTACACAGCTCAAAAGTAGACACTCCACAAACAGCTCAATTTAAACCCCAAACTGAACATTTTGATGACTTTCCTTCTTTGGCCCCTAGAGGGGGAGGGAGAACAGAGTTGCAGGTTTCCCAACCCCAACACAGCTCTAGGTTAGTTCCTAGCAGTCACCTGCAGGCCGGTAGTAGAAACAGACAGAAAACCTTTTCATCTAAGGGTTTGGGGCATGGCTGCAGGCTATTACACCAGAGAGCTGAACAGCTAAAGGGACAGAAGGGAAAGAAAAAGCAACAAGAAAGGAAGACAGACTCAGGGTTGAGAGCTCTGAATGGCAGAGAGCAGCTGGAAAGTATGGAGCTGATTGAGGCTGGTTGGAGTCGTCCAACTTCATGCCTCAAGATTTCCAGGACATGGAGCTGGAGCCATATGATGAGCCACGGAATGGAGTCCTGCCAATGGAGGTTTGTTGGACTGGAGGCAAGTAATTCAGATTGCCTAAATGCTTAACTTTAACACTGCTTAACTAAGCTGATTAAATGTTTTTTTGTAACCCTGAAGAAGGTGTGGTGCTTGGAGGCACCTCTAAGAACTGTTTTGGATTTTGTGGTTTTTTTCTATTCCCTCTGGGTGGGGGAAGGGCTGTTACCAGTCCCAGGCAGTGGGGAATACTCCGCGTTTTCTGTGGTGGCATTGAGGGCCTATGATTGGCAAATTGCGACCACGCAGAGCACACTCCCTGGCAAGCAAGTGAACTGCTGGGGCCTAGTGCCGTAGCACTAGTGCAGGCTGAAGTAGGGAAATCAGCCCAAAAGACTGTTTTTTTTGAATGTTTGGACTATTAATCTGCTGGAGAGCCAGCAGCAGCTTTAGAAAAGCTTGAATGATGTGTTGTTGAACTTTATTGGCTGACATTAACCTAAAGACTGTTTTTCAGTGCATTTTGTTTGTTTTGGGACTATATTTGATATCTGAAACATCCTGACAAGATTGTTTTCTTTTTGATATGAAACTGATTGAACTTGAAACAAGCAAGCTGGGTTGAATGCTTTGTTTTGAAGAATAAACCCAGTAATTGTTTGTGTGGCGCTACCTGGTGTGGCGGTGTTCTTTTCTGTTACCCCTTTTTCTTTCCTTATGCTGCCTGTAGCGGCGCACAAGAGTTTTCTCTTGCTACCGGTGCCCTAGGACCCATCGCCCTGAGGCTGCCGGTGACACTTTGGGCGTCTAGCACCATACATCTGAATTGGACTTAGATGCAACTTTTGATTATGTCCCTCCACATGTCTAAATATAGGTGTACAGTTACAGAACTGCCCCCATAGTATTACTGAATATTCTTACAGACTTCTTTGACATCAACCACAACGTGCTTTTGAATATCCTGGTCAATGGCATTTATCTGGATAGTAGGTTTTTATCCAAATAAGTGCTTTTGAATATTGACCCAAACATTTTTTCTTTAATGTCAAGTCAAGAGAAACATATAAATACAACAATGGTGAACATCAACTAGCTAATAAAAATGCATTTTTGTATTCATAAATAAAGAAGAATCATGGCCATAGATCCAGTGATCTAAAGAAGAAAAAAAAAGTAACTGTGTAGATTAACACCTTGGGCCAAACCATAGAATTCTAGCGTGCACACTTAAGCAGTACATAATCCTTTCAAGTGCTGAAGTGGATTTTAAAATGCTCATTATGCTCCACTTTGAGAAAGATCTTTACAATTTAGATAAGAATTTTATAAAGTAGAGGGGATTTATAGCCATATACTGAAAGTTGACAGTATATTATTGGCAGAACCCTTTGTGGAATGTTGGTTGTTTAACGCTTTATGCTTCTGCTTTGTTCATGATATTACTGTATGTGCTATGTTTTGGTTCAATAAAAGTTATTAAAACTATAAAAAATAAATTAAAAGTCTCAGAATTCCACTGGTAAAAATCTGCCCCCTGATATTCTGCTGGTGACAGTCAGCATGTTTGTAAACACTGATTACTGCTGGCTAAAATATCCAGTGATAATCAGTGCTGTGGCAAGGGGCAGGGAACAAGGGGGCTGCACGTCTACCCTCACTGACCCCCAGGTGGATAGGTAGGCCTTGGGGGGGCCTGCCTAGACAGTGGGGGGGCATCTTCAGGGGGCTTCCCATGGCCTGAGGAGGGGCATGTTCGGAGAGGGGTCAGAGGGAATTTTGTTGTTTTTTTCTTAAAAAATAAATAAATAAAATTATGCGGGCCCCAACCTCTTATTCAGCTGGGGCCCCAGTTGGGGCCCAAAAAAAATGATCAGGTGAATTTAGGACAGTTTTTTGAACTGTCCTAAATTTACCTGATTATCTTATGTGAGCCCCAGCTGAGTATCATTAGAGCATGCATAAGCACTGGCTCCTCCACAGCACTGCCTCTGGCCTGCTCCTGATCAGCCCACTTTTTTGGGGGGCGACAGTCAGAGCTGATATGCAGCACTGCCCGGCTTAGTATCACTGAATATCGGCATTTGGATGGCAATAGGTGATTTAAGAGGGCCAGAGCCTCTCTGGCCCACTTAAATTGCTTTGAATATCAGCCCCTGGGTCTTTTGTGTACAACTATTTTTCAGTGGACATACTGGTATCATAAAATTTATGCACTCTACTTTTTCTTGCAGGTATCTTCAATTGTTGCTTTATTTCAAGAGAAAACAAAAGAAGGTTTTCTCGGCTTTCCAGCCAGTATTCACATGTTACCCAAACACCACCTGACACAGAATAAACAACAGTGTAACAAATGCTGTTGGTACAATGCAAACTATTCTTCACTATAAATACCTATTTTGCAATAGGTTTTATAAGGGATACAGATTATATTGTACTGACCTTATTGTAAACAAAAGATATAACTTAATTACCTTCCAAAAACAACGTAACAAAATCTCAAATGAAATAAAGGACGTTCATGGGCACATATTAAAGATCAGCAAATAGCCACTAAAATATACTGGGGTACATATCCCCTCACCTCCAAGAGTTTTTTCTGCTTTGCTGCCCTGGCTGCTTCACGTTGTGCAGCATATAAAGCCTCCTCTTCTAGTCTTAACTTCTCCTCTTGTGAGGCTAACTGTATATGAACAAAAATAATAAGGGTTAACAAAATCAGAACCTCTCTACCTCCTCTATGCATTAAAATATATGAGTTTATAAAAGAAAGCAACTAAAAATACATAAAAATTATAAAAAAAAATCTCAAGTAAATAAGCACACACATACCTAATCCTATGTATTATACAATAAATACATATAGTACAGATGGTCTATAATACATTGATTTTGTTAATCATACATAAAGGTATAGAATTTGACAGACATGCAGCCTAAAACTGGTTTTGAAATTATTTTGCTTACACAGATATACAATACAGTTAAAAAATGCTATTAAGGGGGGAATTCATGAAAGAACATTAAGCGTGTGCTTACATATTAGTGTGTGCAATCATGTTAGCACACGCTAACTGCTACAGGAATATAATGGGTGTCTTTAGCAGTTAGTGTGCACTAACTTACTTAATACCCTTTCATGAATTCCCCCCTAAACAAAAAACAAATTCAGCAAAACTCAGACTTCAATGCCTACAAAATAAATGAGCTGTAGACTAATGTAGCAGACTATCACTGTGTTGTTTTCAGGATTTTATTTATACAATTTATCTGCCTTTCCAAAATGTATACTCAATGCAGATTACAAAAAGCAATACAACTAACAGTTTTACATGCTATTGCAGAATGGCTTCATTTAGAGCAGTGTCTCAATTTTTTTTTTTTGCTCCGGCACACTAAACAGAGCAAATGTTTTCATGGCATATTATAAATGAAATTATAAAATTGCAAAACCAACAAAAAATAAAATTTGAGAGTTATTTATTTAAAGTTATTTAAACTATGTATGGATAATTGTAACAACGGTGAAACTAAAGTCAATAGAACAGACTTGCTAATCAATGCAATGGATGTGCTTGTTTTTGAGTGCAAATTAACTCAAAACGTAGCTTGATAGTCAACAACCAAACACACATTTCATCATTCACCATCTGCAGTCATTTTCTTTTTTTCAATTTAATTTCTGTCAGAGCTGAAAATCCAAGTTTGCAAAGATAAGAAGATCCAAACAGTAACAAAACCTTGATTGCTTTGTTGCTTAAGTTAAGTTAGAATAACTACTGCAACCTGTGAAGGTTGAGCGTGTCCCCCTTCCATAGTCTCCTGAGACTTTTTAAGAGATGATGGAAGATAATATATTTTGTTTAAAGGGGGAATAAATTCTGAAGAGTAACCAAGCATTTCCATCACATATTTTTTAAACATATCATACGATGAAATTCCAGTTAGTATAAGTTGATTTAAAGAATTTATCTGCTATACTTGAAGAATTTATCTCCGAGTCAATGTTGAGAGCAACATTATTGATATTATTTGTTTTCCAACAGGACTTCATTCATGAAGTTTATACAGTCAAACCTCGGTTTACGAGTAACCCGGTTTGCGAGTGTTTTGCAAGATGAGCAAAACACTCAGCAAACTTTTGACTCGTAAACCGAGCATTGACTCAATTTGCGAGCCCTCACCCGACCCGACCATGGGAACCAACAGTATTGCTCTCCCCGACTGGCCCTGTCCTTACCCCTGCACCGCCGGTGATAAAAGTGCCTGCTACCGGTCTGCTGCTGAGCCTTGAGCATCTGCGCATGCTCAAGGCCTTCTGGATCTCACCCTCTCCGAGATTCTCATGAGAATCTCGGTGAGGATGAGATCAAGAAGGCCTTGAGCATGCGCAGATGCTCAAGGCTCAGCAGCTTACCGGCGGCAGGCACTTTTATCACCGGCGGTGCAGGGGTAAGGGCCAGTCGGGGAGGGGGGGGAAGAGGCAATAGCAGCACCGGTGGCCTCAGGTGGAGCATGGGAGTCGGGGTGCATCTGGCAGGAGTGAGCCAGCACTTGAGAGTCCCAGCAGAGGGGGTAGTGGCATCCGGGGGGAGAGGGGGCAGCGTCTGGGAGCGGCAGAGCCAACAGTGTCCAGTCGGGCTCTGTTGTGGCGGCGGCGGCGTTTGCTTAGCCAGCACCACCCGGCAGTGAGAGGCAGCCAACAGCAGCAGAGGAGGAGAATTGAAGGAGCCGTGTGGATGGGTCTGTGGCAGAGGCAGCGGTGGAGGCGTTCCTAATGGTAATTAAGTTTTTGGGGATGTGGAACGAATTGTTCAAGTTTCCATTATCTTCTATGGGGAAAATTGCTTTGATATACGAGTGTTTTGGTTTAAGAGCATGCTTCTGGAACGAATTATGCTCTTAAACCAAGGTACCACTGTACTTTAAATTTTCAAAAAATTTATTTTATGGTAAAAGAATATGGGTGTATCTAGATGTGACAAAAGTTACTCATAGTAACATAGTAGATGACGGCAGATAAAGACCGGAACGGTCCATCTAGTCTGCCCAACCTGATTCAATTTAAATTTTTTCTTCTTAGCTATTTCTGGGCAAGAATCCAAAGCTTTACCCGGTACTGTGCTTGGGTTCCAACTGCAGAAATCTCTGTTAAGACTTACTCCAGCCCATCTACACCCTCACAGCCATTGAAGCCCTCCCCAGCCCATCCTCCACCAAACGGCCATATACAGACACAGACTGTGCAAGTCTGCCCAGTACTGGCCTTAGTTCAATTTTTAATATTATTTTCTGATTCTAAATCCTCTGTGTTCATCCCACGCTTCTAGAAAGAAGAAAACAGTTTTTGTCTTTAAGACAAGACGTAATATCTTTGGGAGCATCTTTCCTTCTGGCCTACCCTTGTAAATGTATTGTAAATTAAGGGCTCCTTTTACAAAGGTGCGCTAGCGTTTTTAGCACGTGCTAGCTGAAAAACTATTGCCTGCTCAAGAGGCGGTGGTAGCGGCTAGCGCGTGCGGCATTTTAGCGCATGCTATTCCACGCATTAAGGCCCTAACACACCTTCATAAAAGGAGTCCCGAGTATGTGTTCTTTCTTCCAGATCAGTTAAAATCCTTTTTGGAGCTGAAAAAGATAGCTTGATGACGTATACACAGGTGCATTGAGTTAATGGTAGCAAACTTTGAGTTAGAGTGTTAAGCCTTACTTTTTAATTTTTATGCATTATGATTTAGATCTCACCTATTATATAGGCTGTACTCCCTTATTATTGTGGTCTAAGGAAGGATTTATAATTATTCCTCTTGTTAATTTTTGATGACTTATACTAACTTTATTCTACTATATTTCTATAACAAGAAGTTTTTTTCTTGTAAATTTTGTTGAAAATATAAATAAAGAATTAAAAAAAAGAATAACTACTGTATAAAAAATAAAAATAAAATTACTTGCCACTAGTTTTCAAAAACCAATTAAATCAAAGAATGATGCTTGCTGGGTGGTTATATCCTTTTTTATTATTTTTATTTTCATATTTCTAAATTTTTATATCAGCATATTACATGTTGATAATTAGAAATAATAGAAAATTAAAGGAATAATCATCAGCACAATAAAGTATTTAGGAAAAGAAAAACTAAAAGAATTTGTCCACAAACTTAATAGAAATTAGATCACATGATGTTATGGAAAAAATGCTTTTTAAATAAAGAAACTACAACCCATTACATGAGAGCCTTCCGCCCCAGAGTCCTTCCTCCAAGCTGGTTTATCAGTGCGCATGTGAGATTACACTATAACATTAACATCTACCCGTGCATCAAGAAAACTTTCGAGCTGATTAGGATCACAGAAATGAAATTGTTTTCCTTCATATAAAATACAACAAACACATGGAAATTGAAACAGAAAATTTGCTAATAATGTCTGTAACTCTAGGATGCAACGCCAAGAAGGCCTTACGCCTAATCTGAGTGTCTCTTGCAAGATAAGGAAAAACCCTTATCTTTGATCCCACCAAAAAGTTTGCTTCCAAATGTCTAAAGAAAAGTTTCAAAACCGAAGTTTGGTCCATCTCAAAGGTAAAAGAAACCACTAATGTTGTTCTTTGCATTATCACTTCCAAAGAAGATTCAAGAAAAATCGTCAGGTCCATATTACCCGTTCACCTCAGGACTCTCAGAAACTTTACATGGACTTTTAAAACCTTGCAAATAAACCACTTTAGTTATCAGGGGGTAATTAATTGGCAGGAATTTGTAAAATTTCAATAAGAAATTTCTTGAACATATCCACAGAAGAGAAGAGATGTAGAACCAGTCCCTGGATGTCCAAGAGTTAAAATCACAAAGTTTATTGGTGAATAAAACAAATATCACAAAAACTATTTCCGACAAATATAATTATAACACTGCAAAAATGATGACCAGACCCTACACGGGCCGTGTTTTGGCTTTATATAGCCTTCCTCAGGGATCCTTGAGATGCAGTAACAAAGAATCAAAAACAGTTAGTCCTTAGTTTGATGCCATGGTGAGAACTGCTGCTTCCTGGCTTTCATAGGATGTATGCTGCCTTCCTTCTGCTGTGTGGCTTTGGGTTGCTGGAGCTCCACATCTCTTCTCTTCTGTGTTACCTGGTCTTTTGTGGAACCAAGGTCCATTCCTGTGGTGGGTTGGACCGTCTTTGTGATTTAGACCAACCCCACAGTATCATTTGTTATTTGAACATATCCACAGCAGATACCAAATTTAAAATTCTCAAGTTATATCTCCTAATTTGATTTTCAAGGTATTCCAGGTGTCTGGATGTGTAGTTCCTATCCTGATTCAAACTTCTGGACCTTTTCTTTTAGATTCACCAAATCAGAAGAACATTGATCTGAAACTTGTGCCTGGAGAATAACCCCTTCTGACATAATTTTCAAATCTCCACTATTTTGTTTCACGTTATTTAATAACGAGTGATGCATATCATTAATGGCCTCCCACAGTGTTTCCAATGTCACTACGGCTGGTTTTACCATTTCCCTCTGTTGGAAATCCAGAATTGGTTGGCCTTTAGCTCTCAACAAATTACTCACAGTTTCTTGCCCCAAAACTTTAGAGGCTTCTCGGGTGGTAAGATCTTCCTCTGGAGTAAGGCTCATTGATTCCGCTGCCAGTCCCCCTTGTGCACCGGGACCTCCATACAAGGAAATATCCTCTGGTCCACTCTCAGCGGCAGACAGGCAGATTCTTGGTTGGGGGGAGCCGCATGCTGAATGGGACTTAAAGACACTCTGTTTACACTGCCGTCTGAAACTGCCATTGCGGGCTCAACTATAGGGAGAGGGATTCTGTCCTGCTGCAGTTCGAAAGCCATCGAGCAATGCCTGTCTCGTCACAGGAGTAGAAGAGGAAGCCAGGGGATGCTTCCGCACTTTCACCCTCATTTTCCCCTTCCACAGACTCCAAACCAAGACTCAGGAACTAGCAGCTTGTGCTTCTGCTCAGAACCGCGCCATCTTGGATCTGGGCTCAGATGCTCATAACATTGACAGATTATTGCATATGCGATATACATATCACCTATTCTACTGTATTTTATGAAGGGAAATGAAAAAAAAAATAAAGTAAAATTCTGGAATCTCTTATGGCACATTTTTATGATACCCAAACTGAGGGTGACTTAGAACAAATAACATTCAGGTTTAATAAAACCCTGCTCTGAAGTGCTCACAATCTAAATACTACTACTATTATTTCTATAGCACTACCAGATGTACGAAGTGCTTTACAGAATTGCGAAGAATATAGTCCCTGCTCGAAGGAGCTTACAATCTAAACAAACAGGATGTCATGGATACAGTTAAGGGGAATGGTTAATCTGCTGGCTAGGTTGGTGGGTATTTGAGGCAAAGGGAGATAATTTGGTCTTTCTGCGGCCACAATGAATGAAATTGGTAGGAGGAGGACTTGGGGACTATTTATTTATTTAAAAATTTATATACCGCATACAACTATGTGGTTTCCAAATGACATACATAGAATCTTGTTTACCGCCGATTGTCACATATCAAGACATCGTTAATCATCCCTGTTATAATAGGGAAAGAGCACAAATTCGATCAGTTCAGAAGTACAAACAAGCTTTAAATCAGGGGTGTCCAACCTTTAGGCTTCCCTGGGCTGCATCGGCCAAAAAAAAGTTTCTGGGGCCGCGCAAACGCTGCAGCAAGACAGAGGAAGGAGCCGGCAAGACGGTAAACACCCGAGGTAGCAGAGGAAAACGACCGGGGCCACACAAAATACTTCATGGGGCCGCAGGTTGGACACCCCTGTTTTAAATCATACTTCGATGTCAGAAAAATTCTAGAAGGCGATTTACAACTGAAATACATCTTAGCATAAGACGGAATTAGCAAACAATTGAGTTTTCAGCATTTTCTTAAAATTCATCCTCACCATACTGCAGGATACCAGGCAAGGCATTCATTAGTTCTACTCCAGCCACAGATATCACTGATGCTCCAATCCTAGCATGCATAGTCGACATTCTCTCCTCCAAACTTAATTTAATTCCATTTACTTCTCTAAGCTCTCTTCTCAGTTTATAGATCTGAAAAAATTCTTGTAAGATCTTTGGGGAAGCATGATATCATGTCTGATGTATAATTGCAAGATAGCCAAGTTTGATTATAATATCTGTACCAGTGGCACACAAATGTTTTGGCTTGGAGGTTACATCAGAAGTCATGACTAGGTTCAGGGGCCAATGTGGCTTGAAGAATAATATAATTTGATAATACTTTTTCATACTAGCAGATGTTTATTGTCTCTTTCTTTCCTCCTTTCCCAACTGAAGTCACTACCACAATAAAGCAATGGTGGAGGCACATTAGTTCTGTTGCCAGTTGCTCTGTTGTCACTCAGAGCTTTGCATGTACGCCTTTAAGAGGGAGGATACATATTTTTGTGGATATATTTTGTTTCATGAGTAAATCAAGGAAAATTTTTGTTGTCCATCTGCAATTACATCACTTTCTTTTCCAGAGATAAATTATAAAAAAAAGATTTGACATTGATATGTGGACATTCTTAAGGAATAACGGAATAGTTCATGGGATGTCCTATTTTTTTCACGACTGTAAATACAAAGGCCTCAAATTTGCCCTTAATGACCTTTAGAGCCTAATGCATTTGCTCTTGCCTGAGGATAAGAGAAATCTTCAAGTTCTACTGCAGTCACATAGTGGGAGATTAGGTTTATACACTCCTCCCTCAATATTCGTGAGGGTTAGGGGCACAGCTGGCCCGTGAATATTGAAAATTTGTGAATAACTTTTGGGCTGACTCTGACCCACCCCCGCCTCCCTCACGCCTTCCCCCCAGCATCCCGGACCTTACCTGGTGGTCTAGCGGTCTTTTGGGGCAGGAGTGATCTTCCTACGCTCCTGCCCTATGCAGATCACTCATCCAAAATGGCTGCCGCGAGTACCTGTAGTCTTTTGAGACTATGACGGGAACTCATGGCAACCATGAATATGTATCCAATCCTCTGAGCCTTTCTAGCATAAGGAAGTATAAAGAGTATCCGCCTAAGCTACCATTTGTGGTCTGGAACAAGTTCCAGCATCCCAAAGACTAAGAGACATTGCAGAATATCGCAGACCCTGGACTCTGTTGCAGTCGACTTACTGCAGACCAGAAACCAAGCTGGAGGCAGGCAAAGGAGGACTAACAAGCGTCCGATGAAAGTCGAGTCCACTCCTGACAAAACAGTAGAAGACAGCCTGCGAGGGAGGAAGCCACACCTGATCACCGGCAACACTGGTGCTTTCTTCTCTTTTTTTGTGAGGCGAAGCCACTGCACTGGAATCTGAGGACACCTGGAACTGTGACAACATGGGTGTAGCCTTGGGAATGTTTCTAAGAGGAAAAACCTGAGAATCCTTGACGACCCCTGCGGGTTGATCAAAAGAAGCAACCTAGGGTGGCGTTTGCAACACCTGAGTAGAGGTCAGCCAGACCAACAAGAATCTGGCCAAAAAGGCGGCTGCTGAAGGTGATCCTCGAGACAGCATCTTCATCCAAAGACGGATCCAAGGAGTTTGGTGCTTAGACACTGCACCAGCAGAGAATGTACTAAGAACTCAAATGAGATGATAAAGGGTGCATAGCACCGCAGCCACACCAACCAGCATCAGCAGTAGAGAGGCATGCACCTTCACAAAGAATGCTTTGCACAGGCCGGAATGACAGACACATGCCATAAAGGAAGTGGCCACTGCCACTCGGCTACAGAGGATGCTAGAAAAAAAAAAAAAAGTTTGTAACATGACATCTACCCTGCGATCCTGACAGCCTTAAAATCTCACTCTCCCATCACTAGTGAGGGCTGCACGCTGGAAAACTTGCGCCAAGGCGGAATCTACCTCAGGCTGTTCAGACCTGCCAAAAAAAGGATTCAGATGAAAACCAGATTATCTGGATGAGTCCCAAGGTCTAGGTTGAAAATATCTGCTGCTGCTGCTGCTGCTGCTAAGGCAAAGAAAGTGTATTAGGAGACTGAGCAACCATGAAAAAGCAAAGCTGCTTACCTAGAGCACATATTCTCTACAGACAGCAGGAATAATCAGGCACATAAATGGATGATGCCATCTAACAATGCAGGGACAGAACAGTTTCCCCAGAGCTAAGAACCATAGCAACAGTCTGAGAATGTTGGGCCATTCCCATGCGCAGCTGTCCCTCAGTTTCTTTAAAGCTCAACCAACTCCTAGGGAAGTGGTTGAAGACTGTGTCTGATTAATTTTATTGTATTCAATTAACATGTGTTACAGGTAAGCAACACTGCTTTCTCTGTCAACGAGCAGGATTGAATCAGGCACAGAACTAACTCCCAAGCTCATGACTGCTCCATATCTGAAAGAATTGCCCTACCATTGAGGAAAAGCTCATATGGACAGATTACTTAATACTACAATCCCTCCATTTCCCCAAGTACAAAACAGACTATGAGCCCACTAGGGACAGAGAAAATAAAAGCACCTGTATGCAATACATAAATCACTTTGGTTGTGCCACAGAAAAGTAGTGCATTAAGAATCTAAAAAAACCAAAAGCATTGTCCTTGACAAAGGATTAAACCAGGCAGTTTTGTGACATTTGACTCCACTGAGCAGGAAAATACCAACTTGATTGTAACATAAATGAATATAGGATGTTAACCAATTAGTCAGGGTACACTTTGCCACTAGAGTACAAAATCTGTTATAGTTAAATGCAATGAATAACTGTGTAGATTTCCCAATGGACTGTAATTGGGCTCCTATTTGAAAAGGACACTTTCAAGTAGGAGTTGAGAGCTCTCATGTGCATGATTATGAGGCTTTAGGCAGAAGGTAACACTCTCTATATAGAAAGGCACAACTCCCTATAGTGATGATATTGCATGTATAGCTTAAACATGATGGGATCTTGGAAGTTCACTGACCCTTCTGGCCAAATTAAATGTTACAAAGTGACAGCAAAAGCTAGAAGGATGCTAGGGTGCATACGGAGAAGTATGGCCAGTAGGAAAAAGGAAGTATTGATGCCCTTGTATAACTCTGGTGATACCTCATTTAGAATACTGTGTATATTCCCTACAGACTGCACCTACAAAAGATAAACAGGATAGAATTGGTCCAGAAGAAGGCTACTAAAATGGTCGGTGGGTCTTCATCATAAGGCGTATGGGGACAGACAAAGATCTCAATATGTTTACTTTGGAGAGGAGATATGATAGAGACATTTAAATATCTATGTGGCATCAACACACATGAAGCGATTCTCTTTCATTTGAGAGGAAGCTCTGGAATGAGAGGGCATAGGATAAAGTTAAGGAGTGATAGGATCAGGGGTAATCTAAGAAAATCCTTTTTTACAGAAAGGGTGGTAGATGCTTGGAATACTATTCTAGTAGAGGTGGTGAAGACAGACTGTGTCTGAATTCAAGAAAGCATGGGACAGGCACTTGGGATCTCTTAGGGAGAGGAGAAGATGGTGGATGCTGCAGATGGGCAGACTGGATGGGCCATTTGGCTTTTATCTGCAATCATGTTTCTATGTTTCAGTGATGCACATCCATCAACTCAAAAAGACTTTCATGACAGAAGAAAGCACAAAGGTATTAAGTCCCGTAGGAAAATAGCTTTTCAAAGCAGAGGTTCATCATGAACACTTCATAAATTGGGAAACAACTAGACAATGGGTAGCCAGAACTCTATCAAGATATGATAGGTCAACAGAGTGCTGAGGTATATTCTGACAGAAGATAGATATAGTACAGGTACTATAGGATAACACTTGAATGGCATGGAAAAAGATCTAACTCTTTTGCAAAACATCAGATTGAAAACCTCTTCCCACTTGAAAGCATAGAATTTTCTTGTAGAAAGTCTCCTTGCTGCCACCAGAATGTCTTGAATTGTCTGTGGAAGCTCAATTTTCAGGTCATAAAAGGAGGGGCCTAATCCATTCTACTGTCAATGCATCCTGTGGTAGACAAGTTGGAAACAGGTGTCTCAAGTAGTAGAACAGCCTGGCACTGATGCTGTTGGTGAACAATTTGAAAAAGCAGTTACTTACCGTAACAGGTGTTATCCAGGGACAGCAGGCAGATATTCTTATTGATGGGTGACATCATCGACGGAGCCCCAGTACGAACCACTTTAAAGTGCATCACCACTTTAAGTCTTTAGAAAGTTTGCGATAGCCCACACTGCGCATATGCGAGTGCCTTCCCGCCCAACATAGGCGCACGGTCCCTTCAGTTAAGATAAGCCAGCTAAGAAGTCAACTCAGGGAGGTGGGTGGGTTGTGAGAATATCTGCCTGCTGTCCCTGGATAACACCTGTAACGGTAAGTAAAGTTCTGTGCTTTATCCCAGGACAAGCAGGCAGCATATTTTCACTGATGGGTGATCTCCAAGCTAACTAGAATGGGATGGTGGAGTGCTGGCTTTTAGGAAAATAAATTTTGTAATACAGATTGGCCGAAGTGCCCATCCCATCTGGAGAAGGACTCCAGACAATAGTGAGAAGTAAATGTATGAACTGAGGACCAGGTGGCAGCTTTACAGATTTCCTCAATGGGAGTAGATCTGAGGAAAGCAACAGAAGCTGCCATAGCTCTAATTTTGTGGGCTGTTGACACGACTCTCCAGTGCCAATCCAGTCTGAGCATAACAGAGCGAGATACAGGCAAGCCAGTCAGTTGGAAATCGTTCTCTTGGAAACAGGATGCCCCAACTTGTTTGGATCAAATGAGATTAACAGTTGGGGAGATGTTCTATGAGGCTTTGTCCGGTTGATGTAATAGGCCAAAGCACGTTTACAGTCCAGAGTGTGCAAAGCGGTTTCTCCAGCATGAGAATGAGGCTTAGGAAAAAAACCACTGGCAGAACAATCAACTGATTGAGATGAAACTCTGCGACAACTTTCGGTAGAAACCTAAGATGCGTGTTTAGAACCATTTTATCATGGTGAAAAACTATGAAGGCTTGTAATTCACTGATCCTCCTGGCAGAGGTGAGAGCAATAAGAAAGACCACTTTCCAGGTGAGAAACTTGAGATGAGCTGTGGCCATTGGTTCAAATGGAGGCTTCATCAAACTGGAAAGAACCACATTAAGGTCCCAGACGACAGGCAGAGGCTTGAGAGGTGGTTTAACATTGAAAAGTCCTTTCATGAATCTGGAGACCAAAGGATGAGCAGTAAGAGGCTTTCCCTCATCTGGCATGTGAAAAGCAGTAATAGCACCGAGATGGACTCTGATAGATGTAGACTTGAGGCTAGAGTCAGATAAATGGAGTAGATAATCTAAGACCAATTCCACTGACAAGGAAATGGGATCATGATGATGAAGAAAACACCAGGAAGAAAACCTAGTCCACTTTTGTTGATAACATTGTTGGGTTTCCCGGAGGCATCAAGAATATGTCGAACAGGCTGGGAGAGATGTAAGTCAGATGGATTCAACCTGAGAGAAACCAAGCTGTCAGATTAAACGATGCAGATTGGGATGTAGAAGTGATTCCTGATGCTGAGATGTAGAAGCGATTCCTGATGCTGAGTAAGCAGAGTAGGAAAACCTGGAACAGGTATAGGCTCCCTGGAGCTGAACTGAAGTAGAAGGGAGAACCAATGCTGCCTGGGCCACCAAGGAGCAATGAGAATCATGGTGGCCGGTTCTTGTATGAGTTTGAACAGAGTCCTCAACATGAGAGGAATTGGAGGGAATGCATAAAGAAACAGGCCCGTCCAATCCAGGAGAAAAGCATCGGCTTCCAGACGGAGAGGAGAGTAAAGTCTGGAGGAAAACTGGGGCAACTGGTGATCGTATAGAGCCGCAAACAAGTCCACTTGTAGAATGCCCCATTGAGCAAAGATGGACTGGAGAGCTGCAGAGTTGAGAGTCCATCCGTGAGTTTGAAGAATTCTGCTGAGGTTGTCTGCTGGGGAATTCTTCTCCCCTTGAATATAGACAGCCTTCAAGAACAGGTTGCGAGCTGTTGCCCAAGTCCAGATTTTCTGGGCCTCCTGACATAACAAGAGAGAGCCCGTACCTCCTTGCTTGTTTATGCAGTATATTGCTACTTGATTGTCCATGCAAAGGAGGAGGACTTGGGGGGCAGAAAAGATGATGAAAGGCTTTGAGGGTATAATACATTGCTCTGAGTTCCAGGAAATTGATGTGAAATTTCAGCTCCCTGGCAAACCAAAGACCCTGAGTCTGAGGATTGTCTATGTGTGCCCCCCAAGCATAAGGGGATGCATCCATCGTGATGACCTTGTGATGAGGGGGTAAATGAAGTAGGAGACCTCTGGATTGATTTGAGGATGTCATCCACCATTGAAGCGACTGTAGAAGAGATGATGTTACAGATATATACTGTAAGAGGTGATCCATCGCCTGAGACCACTGAGAGGCAAGGGTCCACTTAGGAGTGACGTCACATGTACAATGGAAGCCATGTGGCCCAGAAGAACCATCATGTGTCTTGCAGTGATGGATTGAAGAGGAAGCAGTTGCTGACAAAAACGGATGAGAGCTTGAAGGCGATCTGGAGGGAGAAACGCTCTCATGAGAGTGGTGTCTAGGATAGCTCCAATGAATTGAAGACATTCAGTCGGAATGAGATGCGACTTGGGAAAGTTGACTTCGAATCCTAGTACTTGAAGAAAAGAGATGGTCTGAGATGTTGCTTCGACCACTTCCTGAGAGGATACAACCTTGATCAACCAGTCATCCAGGTAAGGGAAGACTTTTAGGCCGTGGGAGCGGAGAGATGCGGTCCTTATGCAACTTAACACTAATCCCTAACAGAGACTCTAGAGGCTACACTATTGCCTAAATGATTTTGCTTAGCTAAAAAGGAGAACTACAATGATATAACCTACTGAATCTCAAGTTTACCTTTCCCAAGTTTGTATATCAGAAGCAAGATATTCCAATGCATGTATTTTTTTTTCTCCTTAGCAGAACAGATCCTCTCTCAGTACCTCTTCAGGTGTGGGGAAAAGGGTGAGTTTCCAGATCTGGTGAGAGGGTTTGGGGGTTAGGTGTTTCAGGTTTGTGCAGATTGTCCTTGTTAAGATCAGTTGAAGAAATGTGAAGGGTAATTTAATAGTAGTATAAGAGTAATTTGAGCCTAGGGGTGGGTGGGCAGTGGCAGACAGGTTGCTGTGAAAACCATCTTTAATGCTGAGCCTCTACAATTTCTCTCTTGGAACCAGGCTTACTGAGGGTTAGGCACTAGGCCAGCATTTCTCCCCTCAAAGGTCATCTGTGGAGTCTGATCTCTTAAGAAAGTCCTCAGTGAATAAGAGTTAAAAGGAGCCTCAAAAAGGTTGACCTTCAGCCTAGATTTGAATTTTGCCAGAAACGGAACTTGGGAAGTTTATTCCAGGCATACAGTGCAGCAAGATAAAAGGAATGGAGTCTGGTCACAAGATTGCCTTTGCACATATTTAAATAAGGCAGCGTGAACATACATTTTTGACATTTTGCTAAAGTAGTTTAGAGCAGAGGCTGATTTAAAAATCTGAATAAAAGGAAATATGTTGGGAGGTTTTACAAAGCAAGGGCATCTAAGCTTGCATATTTCAATGTAAAATGTTAAATTAACCCAATTAAGAAAACTGCATATATCTTTCTGCTAAAACATTGCCTTAGACCTAAACTAGATAACTTGAACTAACACCGAGTTAAATTATAAAACTATACAGGACTGCTAGCAAAAATTGTTTAAGTCAGCTGTGAATTTTTAAAAATAGTTGCTGGATTTTACAAAGCTGCAGTAAATGTTCCAACGATCATAGAATTCCTATGATCATTGGAGCTTTACCTCACTGGGCCATGGTAGAAACCTCTACCATGCGCATCTTCGTAAAAGGAGCCCAGAATTTCTAAAATTATTTCAAAATATAAACATAAAATATACAATGAAAACCACATAAAATGAACTGAGAAAATATCATTTACCTCAGTCTGAAGTTTAACATCACAAGCTTTCTGTTTTTCTGCAATAGAATTGTAATGTCTTGCATTCAGAGCTGCAATTTCTTCCTCACTGAGAGGTCTGGACAGAGAGGGAAGAGAACAGAATTTGCTGTCCCAAAATATGCAATCGATCAGATGTTACTGAAGAGAAAGTAGAGGCTACTTTGAGTAAACTAACATATCTATATCAGAACCAATATTCAGCAGGCAACTGAGCACTAAAATTACACTATGTAAACATAATTTTTGTTCCTGGGCAGTAAATGTAATTTCCTAGTGTTCATGCCTAGAAAGTATAAAAATATTTATACTATTTCCATAAAACTTTGCTGGATCACTATCTTTTGGGCTCTTCTTCACCAAGGACAGAAAAACAGGTAACTTAAGTATGCAGTCAGCTTCCCTTTCCTCAGGAGGCCCTTCACCACCTCCCCAGCCGTTAATTTCTGTTGGAAGAGTAGAGAGATACCCTCCAACTTTGAGGATGTAGCCTCTTCCTCACAAATTTGTGATACAACTGGACTTAATGTTTTGGAGCAAACAAATGTGGTGAAGACTAAAGGACTGACTCCTGTCCAGATGGTTACGGAGTCAACCCTTGATATTCTTCCTGTTAATAGAATTGAGTCTCCTTTGCAAAACACAGTTTTGAAATTATGTCAGTTCGCCTCAGATACTGCAGTTAAAATGAATGAGCATGAAAATCAAATAATAGAGCTAGGAAATAAATTAGATAAATTGGATAAGTCTGTGGGTAACCTACAGAGTACGGCTCTATCTAATATTAAAGAGTGTATTGTTTCATGCTAAAATAGAAAGGATGGAGAACTATATTTGAGTTAGGAATCTTCGCTTCTTAAATTTTCCTATCATGCACTTTCTATCCCCTTTGGAGCTAGTAAGAATGTATATGAGGGAGATTTTGCAATACTCTGATGTGGATACTTTTCAACCTGATAACCTCTATTATGTTCCGAGAGCTTCTAGAGAAGAGGGAGTTGAGGTGGAAATTGATAAATTACTTTCCCCAGATAATTTAGATCTCTCTCAGTTTCTTGAGTCATCTAAAGACACAATTACAAAACGTGCTACACGTTTGGTAGTTTTCAAAACGGAGCTAGAGAAAAACTATTTTGAAATTATATTTTACAAAAAAACAAGCTCTGTTTTGTGGCCAACCAAGTCTTATTTTTCCTGATGTCTCTAAGCAGACTGAAATGAAGAGCTCCTGCCACTCAGGCCCTAAGGCCTTAGCGGTGGGTACAACTTCTTCTTAAAATTTCCGTGTAAATGCCTTATCTCATATGTAAGTGATAAATATGTCTTCTTAGATTCAGTCCAGCTAGAAGGTTTTCTAAAAAATAAACCAGTTCAGACAGTATCCTAGAATTAATATTTTTAATTCTAGGATACTGTCTAGAACTGGGGGGGTTTATTTTCCTACTAGGGAAGATAACTGAAGAAATGTATAGATGCCACATTCTGCCTGCTTAGCAGTTAAAATGTGTTTTCCTTATACAACATTTATTCTGCTAAAGAAAAGATAATTGTAGTCAGTAATGTGGGCTAGATCGCTGAATGATTTTATTTTTCCTTTTTGTAATGTTTATGTTGATGGTTGTAATTGGATATTTCTGAGTTTGTTATATAATTTGTAACCAATGAATAAAAAAAAATTAAAAAAAACTTTGCTTTTGTGACCAAGATAGTCAAATTTTGCAATTTACTTATTTAAAACATGAAAATGCTGAATTTTCATAATTTCATTCTTAAAAAGTCATAAAAAGAAACATATGAATCACAATTAACATGTATTTATATTGAAGTTATACAAAAGATGACCACAGACTATTTAGAGCCGAGTAGTTTTTTTAGATTTGTGATTATATTGTAAGTCGTTTTCATCAATCAGCTCCCAGATGTAGTCTCCTATTATGTTCTCATTATATTGCTCTTGTTAGCAGTGTCCGAAGTCTAGTATATTCTGGTGGAAGCACTCACCTTTCTCTTCTGAGTATGCTCCCATGTTCTCCTTGAATGTCTCAAGAAGAGCATCAATGACATGGACTTTGAGAGACATCCTTCAGGCCATTTTACTGTAATTCTTCACCAGATTCTCAACCAACTCCACATAGTTTTCGGCCTTGTGATTGCCCAGGAGGACCCGAACCACTGCAACAAAGCTGTTCCAAGTTGCTTTCTCCTTCCTAGTTAGCTTATTAGGAAATTTCATGCACCCCGGGATTTTCTTATCTGTGGTCCGATGAAGACCAGCTTTGACCTTTGCCTCAGACAGATTAGGGAAGATGTCTTGAAAGTACTTGAAGGCTGACGATTCCTTATCTTGAGCTCTGACAAATTGTTTCATTAGGCTCAATTTATTGTGCAGTGGTGGCATCAACACCTTCTAGTTCCTGTTTGACGTTGTTTCTCCCCACAGAGAACTCAGTCTGATGGTCATCCCGCCTTTGGTAGTATGCCTTTGTGTCCCTGTTGTCCCAAAAGGCAGAGATAGCAGGGAAACTTTGTAAAACCTCCTTGGCAATTCATTATGAATGTCACTATTTCGAAGTCTCTGATGACCTCCCAGCCATAATCATATTCAAGGTGCCAAGTAAGATCTTGATGCTGTTGTAATCCTTTTTGAGGTGCTCTGAGTGAGCCAGTGGAAGAGACGGGTACTTGTTCCCATTATGGAGCAACATAGCTTTGATGCTCATGAATGAGCTGTAAATGAAGAAATGCTACGTTTTTGAGTTACAGATGAATCTAATTGCCTCAAACAGACTGGTCACATTGTGGCAGAAGCAGAGCCCATCTTGGTGGGTGAAAGTGGAAAAAGCTTGGTGACGTTTCCTCTGATTTGTGATTTGACTACTTTCATCCAACAAGTTCCACTGCTTGAGCCTAGGTATCCAAAGCTCAGCACTGATCTCCGATCAAGTCAATGAGGTCTTTTTGGTTTGGATAGTATGGATTTCACTCATCAGTTGCTCCACTGATATTGTAAACTGGTCTACAATGTCTCCCTCACTTTCTGACTTGTTGCTCTCATCTGAAAACTGCTGCCCTCTCTCTCTGGGGGAGTGGGTATGGGGAGCTCAGGTATCAGGCAATGTGCACCAGGGCAATGGATGAAGAATATGTGATTGAAGATGCATGCTTTCCAGTTCGACCTTTGAAGGGTCCACCATGCAGAACGGAAGATTAGGCTCTTACCGCGATAATCTTCTTTCCAGTAGAAAAGCACTTGAGTCCTGAACCTGTGGGTAGTGCATCTTCATCCATAAGAGATGCAGAAGGTATCATCTTACATTTTCAACTCCGCCTCCCTGCATCTCCGGGCATTGCCCCTCTCTCTTCCATTTGTATCAAAGCAGAGATAACCCCTGAAAGGGGAGAAAAACAAGAAGGGGCACAGGGAAACTTTCAAAACAGGTACTTTTGATATGCTCTGCAATAAAACACAGCTCATTAACAAATGCAACATAGCTTCAAGAAGGCAGAACGAAAACAACCAACCTACCTGAGCACAACCAGAGCTAACACTTGTTCGGCTCTGACTTTGTCAAGAGAAAACCTGTATAACATAACATTTGTATACTGTATTACCCTTCAGATCTGTGTGGTTTAACAAAAGTAAAATAGTGCTACAACACAGAATAAAATACATTTTCAATCTTTCAAAAATTTTCTAAATAAATAAGTCTAATAGTTTCCTAAAATTTTGATATGATGTAGATGTAAAGAATAACTGATGAAAATCAGTATTCCAAGAAGCTGCTTGAAATGACAGTACAGTGGAACCTTGGTTTACGAGCATAATTTGTTCCAGAAGCATGCTCGTAAACCAAATTGCTTGTATATCAAAGTGAGTTTCCCCATAGGAAGTAAGGGAAACTCACTTGATTCGTCGTCGTCCCCCCCTGAGGCCACCAGTGTTGCTCCCCCCCTCCCCCCCGCTCGCACCAGCATCCCCTGCCAGCCAAAACAGAAGCCTTACCCCATCTGGCACCGACACGCAGCCCCAGGATGTGCTGATGCACGAAGATCCTTCCTGTTGCCTGGGCCTTCAGCATCTGCGCATGCTCAAGGCCTTCTGACTTTCGCGCTCTCCGAGCTGTAGCTGGAATAAAGAAAATCTTTTTCTGCCTCAGACAAGCAAGCAGCTTATCCAGGGGCTTGTCTCTTCAGGCTACCTTTTACACAGGCTGAACCAGCCTGAAACACTCTACCCCTCTAGTCTCCCCACGCTTCTTCTATATGTATGTTGGGGGTGGGGTGGAGGTGAACACAGCCTGCACTCATGTGCTTCGAACAAAACCAAGTGAAAAGATGCCAAGGGGCCAAGTGCTAGAGCAGGCTGGCCAGAAAGGTGCCCTGCAGCAAGAGTGGCCTGCCCAGTGAGAGACTTCAGAACCCCAAGTCTGTAGCTTTTCCCAGGCAGAGCAAACCTAGGACTATTAGGGAGCTCTAAAGCAGCCAAAACCTTGAAAAAACTTTGATGAATTCCAAAAATAATAAATATTAAGCAGAGCAGATAAAAAGACACTTTCTCCTCGTTTGCAGCAGGAAAAAACTGAGGAGTGAGGGCGTTGTCCAGTGATGCAAGGAGGTAGAGTTTTAAATTAAGATGATACCTTGTGCATCCCTCACAGATGAAGATGCACTACCCACAGGTTCAGGACTCGTGCTTTTGGCACTGGGAATTGTAGTTGCTTAAATGGTCAGGGGGTTCCTGCCAAATTCTTGGGATAGCAAACTTCATGGCTTTCTTTTCCCCTCTGTACCATCCTGTAGAAGAACAAAATGAAATTGCAGAAATAAAAAGAATAAATTGACTATGACTAATGTGTATGAGATTCTTGCAACATATTTCATATATATTTTTAAATAACATTTGACAATTTTTAAATTTAAATATTTTAGAAAATTAAACGTTCTAAAATATTTTATAGCAGAAAATTCCACCATCCTAGTGAGAGATCAAAAATTGTCTTACCTTCCAGAGATTTTTGGCAGTGCTCACATGTATGCCAAAATATGCCTGCAGGCATCCCACATCTTAGTAGATGCTTCTATGGAGTACCTTCCCCCTTTTGTCTTGATAAATTGGCCGCATACATAGCAAAATGCATCTGCCGGATTTTTACATGTTAATAAAAGGTAAAGTTTGAAACCAATCTGAAATGTTATGCAAAAAAGGTAAATTTCAATGTCCTGGTCAAAAAAGCAAAGATTGAGGGGAATAATAGATATTTTCTATACTTTTGTAGCATAGGCAATTAAGAACACTTATTACCCAGGAACAAAAAAAAAAAAGTTACATAGTGTTATCTGCATAATTGACTATTGAGCAGCAGTTAGGTTAAATCAGACACTGAAAAATCAGTGGAAGTTATCCACATAACATTAGGAATGCTATAAGCAGAATAATATACGATAATGTTTAGCTGGAAAGTGTTGAAATTCAGTTAATCTGTATCCCATGCCTCCAAACTCCCACTCCTTGTATCTGGTTAATTTGAAATTCAGGGATGGGGGTACAAAACACTAAGAATTACCATATTTTCTCGCATATAACGCGCGCATTATACGTGGTTTTTACGTACCGCGCATACCCTTGCGCGTTATATGCGTGAGCGCGTTGTACAAAATTTTTTTTACATAGTTCCCCTCCCGACGTCCGATTCACCCCCCCCCCCCCGCAGGACCGCTCGCACCCCCACCCCGAAGGACCGCTCGCACGCACCCGCACCCCCACCCCGAAAGACCGCACGCACGCACTCCCACCCGCACCCTGAAGGACTGCTCGCACTCCCACAGCCTCCCGACCCCCCCATCATGTAGAAGCTCCTACCGGTGTCCTGCTGCTTCCTCTTGGCGGTCCCGACACCCGACACGATCAGGGCAAGAGGGAGCTCAAGCCCTCTTGCCCCAGCCAACCGCGGCACCCCCGACACGATCGGGGCAAGAGGGTGCTCAAGCCCTCTTGCCCCCCCGACTCCCCGACACGATCGGGGCAAAAGGGAGCCCAAGCCCTCTTGCCCCGCCGACTCCCCAGCTCCCCGACAATATCGGGCCAGGAGGGAGCCCAAGTCCTCCTGGCCCTGGCGACCCCCCCCCCACTAGTTGTTCGGGCCAGGAGGGAGCCCAAACCCTTCTGGCCACGGCGACCCCCTACCCCCACCCCGCACTACATTACGGGCAGGAGGGATCCCAGGCCCTCCTGCCCTCGAAGCAACGACCGCCCCCTCCAAGAATCTCCGACCGCCCCCCCAGCCGACCTGCGACCCCCCTGGCCAACCCCCACGACACCCCCACCCCCCTTCCCCGTACCTTTGTGTAGTTGGCCGGACAGACGGGAGTCAAACTCGCCTGTCCGGCAGGCAGCCAACGACGGAATGAGGCTGGATTGGCCCATCCGTCACAAAGCTCCGCCTACTGGTGGGGCCTAAGGCGCCTGGGCCAATCAGAATAGGCCCGGGAGCCTTAGGTCCCACCTGGGGGCGGGGCCTGAGGCCCATCCCGACCATGTGCCCAAGGCCCCGCCCCCAGGAGGGACCTAAGGCTCCCGGGCCTATTCTGATTGGCCAAGGCGCCTTAGGCACCACCAGTAGGCGGGGCTTTGGGACGGATGGGCCAATCCGGCCTCATTCCATCGTTGGCTGCCTGCCGGACAGGCGGGTTTAGCTCCCGTCTGTCCGGCCAACTAAACAAAGGTACGGGGAAGGGGGGTGGGGGTGTCATGAGGGTCGGCCAGGGGGGTCGCGGGTCGGCTGGGGGGGCGGTCGGAGGTTCTTGGGGGGGGGCGGTCGTTGGGGGGGGGGGGGGTTGCATCAAGGGCAGGAGGGCCTGGGATCCCTCCTGCCCGTAATGTAGTGCGGGGTGAGGGTAGGGGGTCGCCGTGGCCAGGAGGGTTTGGGCTCCCTCCTGGCCCGAACAACTAGCGGGAGGGGGGGGGGTTGCCAGGGCCAGGAGGACTTGGGCTCCCTCCTGGCCCGATATTGTCGGGGAGTCGGCGGGGCAAGAGGGCTTGGCCTCCCTTTTGCCCCGATCATGTCGGGGAGTCGGGGGGCAAGAGGGCTTGAGCTCCTTCTTGCCCCGATCGTGTCGGGGGTGCCGCGGTTGGCTGGGGCAAGAGGGCTTGAACTCCCTTTTGCCCCGATCGTGTCGGGGAGTCGGGACCGCCAAGAGGAAGCAGCAGGACACTGGTAGGAGCTTCTACATGATGGGAGGGGTCGGGAGGCTGTGGGGGTTCCAGCGGTCCTTCAGGGTGGGGGTGCGGGTGGTAGTGCGTGCGAGCGGTCCTTCGGGGTGGGGGTGCGGGTGCGTGCGAGCGGTCCTTCGGGGTGGGGGTGTGAGCGGTCCTGCGGGGGGGGGGGGTGTGTGAATCGGACGTCGGGGGGGCATCAGGCTTTCAGGGTGGGGACAGGACTTCAAGGGGGAGAGGAGAATCGGGGCGGGCGAAAGGAGAGTCGGGGTGGCCAGAGGAGAGTCGGGGTGGCCAGAGGAGAGTCGGGGCGGGCGAAAGGAGAGTCAGGCAGCATGCGCGGTATACGGGTATGCGCGGTATATAAAAATTTCTGTACATAAATTTGTGTTTTTTTGCGCGCTATACCCGTGTGCGTGTTTTACACGGGTGCGCGTTATCTACGTGAAAATACGGTACATGGGTATGAAAACATCAAGACAATTCTTTTGATATCAGAACTTACTCTACCTTCTTTTCGTTATATACATCTGCAACCAATTCATGATTTTATTTTTAGTGTTGTAGGTCCTACACTTTGGAACCATATTCCCCCAATATTTATGATCCAAATTAAGTTATTCAATGTTTAAAACGAAATTGAAGACCTACCTATTATTAGGTAGCCTTTAACCTAAACCTGGCTTTTCACTAAAATGTAATTCTATCCCCCCTTACTCTTCTCTTCTATATATAAGTTCATGTAAACCTTTTTTTTCCTTCTCTTCCTCTATTTTAAGTTCTTGCAAACCGTGCCGAGCTCCACATCCATGGAGATGATGCGGTATATAAACTTAAGGTTTAGTTTAGTTTAGTGAAATGGATGGAGAATGACAATTGGTACTGGCTTATTTTGAACAATCTTGGCTCTATACTTTGATTTCTGCTATAAATAAAATGAACCTTTCACCTTCTTTATCTATTTTGTAGATTTTATGTAAACTACTGCTGCTTGCATAATCCAGAAAAAAACTCTGGTTGCTATGGTGTCTATGGTATTTGCAGTTTAGGAATGATAAAGAAAGGGATCACGAACAGATCGGAGAGGGTTATCATGCCGCTGTACCGGGCCATGGTGTGCCCTCACCTGGAGTACTGCGTCTAGCACTGGTCACCGTACATGAAGAAGGACACGGTACTACTCGAAAGGGTCCAGAGAAGAGTGACTAAGATGGTTAAGGGGCTGGAGGAGTTGCAGTACAGCGAAAGATTAGAGAAACTGGGCCTCTTCTCCCTCGAACAGAGGAGATTGAGAGGGGACATGATCGAAACATTCAAGGTACTGAAGGAATAGACTTAGTAGATAAGGGAAAATTGTTCACCCTCTCCAAGGTAAAATAGATTCCGTACGAAGATAAGGAAATTCTTCTTCACTCAGAGAGTGGTAGAAAACTGGAACACTCTTCCGGAGTCTATCATAGGGGAAAACACCCTCCAGGGACTTAAGAAAAAGTTAGACAAGTTACTGCTGAACCAGAATGTACGCAGGAAGAGCTAGTCTCAGTTAGGGCACTGATCTTTGACCAGAGGGCCGCCACGTGAGCGGACTGCTGGGCACGATAGACCACGGGTCTGACCCAGCAGCGGCAATTCTTATGTTCTTTACTTACAATTTGATGCTGCTGTGATGCTGGACATATCTAATAGCAGTACATCAAATTGGAACTAAACTATAAACACCATAGCAGCCAGAGCTTCTTTCTGGATTATGCAATTGAAATTCTTGTATCATTTATACTGTAGATTCCATAGCGGATTACATATACTGTAACATCTAAAAACTTCAAAGGTAGAAAACAGGTGGCTTAAGAGAGCTATTTGAAGAACTTTATTTCTGAATTCCTTTAATCAATTTCTTTGGCTATTCAAAAAGTCAAAACAAGCAGGCTAGCATGCAGCAGTCAGTCTCCAGAAAAAAAAAGTTATTTTAAGCTAGTGCAATCTAACTTGTTGATCTATTCAATAGAAAGATTAGATTTTTACCTCGGTATAAAGCACAGCTACTTACCTGTAACAGGTGTTATCCAAGGACAGCAGGCAGATATTTTCATGTGTGGGTGATGTCATCCACGGAACCCGGCATGGACCATCTAAAGGGAACTGTCACTTTAAGAAATTTAAAGTCTGACAGTCTACTTGTTCAATATTTTGTGTTTAAAATGCTCTTTGGAAAGTGCCACCTTTGTTCATGCTTTCTGGACTTGTTCAAGTGTATGCTCCTTTTGGAAGAGAGTGCAAATATGAGACGGGTCTTGGGCCTGGTAGCGACATTTTTCCCTGAGGTGTTATTACTGGATTTGTTTGGGTCAGGTGGTTAAGGGGAGAGGGCCCATGCTTTGGGTTAGAAAGCTTACTTTATTGGGCTTAAAAACTACACTACAAGTCTGGACCATTTCACATATGCCCTCTTACTGGGCTTGGCAGGTGAGCATTTTTCAACTGATAACTTGGGAGGCCCAAGACACTCGGATGACTTATAAAAATAATTTAAAAAAAAAATTAATTTGGGAGCCCAATTTGCAGTTACTTTCACCTAGATCCCGGAGAAAGGTTTTGAACAGGTTGGGGGAGGTATCCCGTTAGTGGGTGGTGTGGGATCTTTATAAGTTCTTCAGATAATTTTCTGTATGGAGGGGGGATCCCCTGAGTTCTGCTTGGTTCCCCTTTGCTTCTCTCTCTAATATTTTCTGCAGTTTACATTTGCAATTTTTTTTTTTTGGCCACTTCTTTTTATGTTCTTAATTTTGACTGCAGTTTTGAGTTCTGTGCCTGGTTTTGTTGGGGGTTCATGGGATGGGGTGGGGGGGTTGTTATGGGAATTTTTTTGTGGTTTCATGTACTGATTGTATACCATTGTGCTTTTGCATTGTTGGTAAAAAGTTTCTTGCTACTTAACACATACAGATATTATATATGATTTGGGGACTATATGAACCCAGGTCCCTGGATTACTTGTTTGTTGGAGGCATGAAGATGACTTCTACCTTTCCTCGGCTAGAATATAGGGTAGGGGCTGAAAGGGGGCGGAGGGAGGTGGTGAGTCAGGATATAATAATGTTCAAAATATTTGATGACTGGAGATTTATTCTTACTTGCCATGTTGCTAAAATCTGGCTGTATTACATATTTGATGTCGCACTTATTGCTGCACAGATACTGGAACGTGCACCTGTACAGTAGATGGCACAGAATGCACAAGTACAGAGGTATCCATCTGTCATCTTTTCAATGGAGAAGATGCTTGTGATGCAGCAGAACTGGCAGGGGAACAGTGCTTGTGTTTCTTAGCTTTCTTACACAGTTCTCCCGATGGCGGCAGCACCAAAGTAGATGAGGTAGAGCTGGACATTAAAGTCGATGGCCCTGGGTGTAGGGCTGTGGAGAGGAGCCTCAGCGTCAGAATTGGCCATCATTGATGCAGTTTCAAAACCGACCCACAAATCTAAAACTTATCAAGAGGTCAATGATCCCAAGATAAAAACTGCTGACATGAGATTCCACAGAAAGGAGTGGGAAGACTAGTAGGCCAAGGCCTGAAGGGAAACAGCACTCTCTTCCATAATATCTATATAATAAAACCGTAGGCGGTGCATGCGCATTCTTATCGGCGTGCTTCCATGATCCGTATGTCCGTGGCCGCCAAGAGTGCAGCATGCCCCGCGCTTACTACGGCCCCACGCGCAGCTCAGTTCGTCACGGCGGTTTCCCCAGATAGGGGAAGTCTAACAACTCACTCCCGAAGCGCAGCTCAGTTCGGCACGGCGGTTTCCACAAATAGGGGAAGTCGAAAAACTCACTCCCGGCTCTCCTCACCACGGCGGTTTCCCCAGATAGGGAAAGCCGAACAACTCACTCCCGCCTCATGGTCCTGCCGCCGCTCCTGTTCACAGCGGCCTGCACGTCAACGACTCTCCCCCCCATCCTCTCGCAACAGCCGCTACCGCTCATGTTCAAAGCGGCCTGCTGAGGTTCGCGGCCGGCTGTAGCGAACCTCTCAGGCCGCTCTCCACATGGTAGCACGTTCCCTCTGACGCGATCGCGTCAGAGGGAACATGCTACTGAGGTAGACAGCGGCCTGCGAGGTTCGCTACAGCCGGCCGCGAACATCAGCAGGCCGCTTTAAATAGGAGTGGCAGCGGTGGAAGAAACCATGAATGCAGGGAGGGGAAGAGGAAAAAGAAGGGCATGGAGCAGACAGGAAAGGGGGCTGTTTTGGTGGGAGGGTTGTGATGAGTGCAGACAGCAATCATGGGGGGGGGGGAACAGAAAGGGACCATGGAGCAGGTAAGCATTGCAGAATAGGGGGAGAGGGAAAGGGGCTGCTTTGGGGGGAAGGATGTGCTGGGGGCAGACAGCAATCAGGTGGGGGAGGAACAGAAGGGGGCCACGGAGCAGGTAGGCATTGCAGAACAGGGGGAGAGGGAAAGGGGGCTGTTTTGACAAGCAGGGGGGGCCAGGGAGACAGACAGAAAGAAAGATGGTCAGACAGAGGACCAGGGAGACACACAAAGAATGACAGACAGACAGCGTCCAAGGAGAGAGAGACAAATAAAAAAAACCCAAAAAAACATACAGACATCTACTCTGGGCGGCGGGAGGAAGTACGGAGGGCGGCAGTACGGAGTGCTGCTGGAAGTGGCTGCTGGGAGGAGGGCTTCGAGCCGCAGAAGACTGTCCACAAAGCCCCTGAGTTGGGCCAACCTCTCCTTCCTCACCGACGCTGAAGAAGTTGCAGGCCCCGCTCCCTCTCGCGCTCTGAGCACTCACGATTGGCTGAAGGGTGTCGTGCCGATGCTGCAGGTACAGGGGGATGCTTTTGTTGGAGAGGTTTGCTGGGGGCCAGACAGCTTTGCTCGTAGGGGGGGGGGGGGGAGAAGGGGAAGACAGAAGGGGGCCATGGAGAGACAGTCAGGGGGAGGGGAAGGGGTATGCTGGGGGCAGACAACTTTGCTCTGGGGGGTGGGGCAATGATACAAGGACACATACACAAAGAATGACACACAGGGGGCCAGTGAGACAGACAGAAAGGAAGACATTCAGCCAGCGTCCAAGGAGAGACAGCCAGTGTCCAAGGAGAGAAAAACAAATAAACATAGACAGACAGACAGCGGTCAAGGGGAGAGAGAGAAAGAAAGAAAAATAGACACACACATCTATTCTAGCACCCGTTAATCTAACGGGCTTAAACACTAGTTGGTAAATAAAATACCAGAAGGCACAGAACATATGCAAATAATACATGCAAAAAATAAACATGTGTAAAATATGTATGTTAAAAACACATACAATACACGCTTAAATGGAAAGTTTGTGAAAAGAAACCTAAATTATGGCTTCTCTGCTCCACGGAAAGCAAAGAACTGATTGTACCGCAAAATAGCAGCAGGTGGAAAGGCAACCGCACAAATGAGGTATGGGCGGTCTTTTAATTTCTTAAAGTGACAGTTCACTTTAGATGGCCCATGCCAGGTTCCATGCCAGGATAACATCACCCACACACAGAGGGCGAGAGGCACCAGAACGATGTCGTCCCTACCCTACCCTCATCTCCAGCCCCCCGCCCCATCCCTGATCCCCCTTATCACTATTGCCCCCTTCCCTTCCCCTGTACCTCTAGTTATTCACTGCCGCAAGCAACAAGAACTTCAATGTGCTCCTCGTGACGCTGTCGGCTTTTCCTCCGATGTCACTTCCCATGCGTGACACCCAGAAATGATGTTAGTGGGAGAGATGATGCAGTCCTGAGGAGCATGCTGAAGTCATCATGGGTTCAGCTGAGGGAGATCTTGCCTTCCAAATTTGTTTGATTTCTTTGAAGGTGTGAATACATATGTGGATAAAGGTGAGCTGGTTGATATAGTGTATCTAAACTAAACCTTAAGTTTATATACTGCATCCTCTCCATGAATATAGAGCTCGGCATGGTTTACAAGAGCTTAATAAAGGAAAAGAATAGCATATTGAGTTTGGTGGATTGAGTATAGGGGGGGGGGGAGGAGAGCATTACGTTTTTGTGAAAAGACTGGTTTTCAGGTGCTTACAGAATAGTTGGAAAGAGACCCGAGTCCGCAGTGGGGATTTTCAGAAAGCTTTTGATAAAGTTCCTCACGAGAAGATCTTGAGAAAATTAAAGTGTCATGGGATAGGTGGAATTGGTTATCAGATAGAAAACAGAGGGTAGGGTTAAATGGGAATTTTTCTTAATGGAAGAGAGTAAACAGTGGAGTGCCACAGGGGTCTGTACTGGGACCGGTGCTATTTAATTTATTTTTAAATGATCTGGAAATTGGAACGACGAGTGAGATGATTAAATTTGCAGATGACACTAAACTGTTCAAAGTTGTTAAAATGCATGCGGATTGTGAAAAATTGCAGGCAGAACTTAGGAAATTAGAAGACTGGGCGTCCAAATGGCAACTGAAATTTAATATGGATAAATGCAAAGTGATGCACATTGGGAAGAATAACCTGAATCATAGTTACCGGATACTATGGTCTACCTTGGGGATTAGTGCCCAAGAAAAGGATCTGGGTGTCATCGTAGATAATACGATGAAACCTTCCACCAAATGTGTGGCAGCGGCCAAAAAAATCAAACAGGATGCTAGGAATTATTTTAAAAGGGATGGTTAATAAGACTAAAGATATTATAACGCCTCTGTATCGCTCCATGGTGCGACCTCACCTGGAGTATTGCATTCAATTCTGGTCTCTTTATCTCAAGAAAGATATAGTGGCGCTAGAAAAGGTTCAAAGAAGAGCGACCAAGATGATAAAGGGGATGGAACTCCTCTCATATGAGGAAAGATTTAAACAGTTACGGCTCTTCAGCTTGGAAAAGAGACGGCTAAGGGGAGATATGAATGAAGTCTACAAAATCCTGAGTGGAGTAGAACGGGTACAAGTGGATCGATTTTTCACTCTGTCAAAATTTACAAACACTAGGGGACACTCAATGAAGTTACAGGGAAATACTTTTAAAACCAATAGGAGGAAATTTTTTTTCACTCAGAGAATAGTTAAGCTCTGAAATGCATTGCCAGAGGTTGTGGTAAGAGTGGATAGCGTAGCTGGTTTTAAGGAAGGTTTGGACAAATTCATGGAGGAAAAGTCCATAGTCTTTTATTGAGAAAGACATGGGGGAAGCTATTGCTTGCCCTGGATCGGTAGTATGGAATATTGTTACTCCTTGGGTTTTGGCCAGTACTAGTGGCCTGGATTGGCTACTGTGAGAATGGGATACTGGGCTTGATGGACCATTGGCTATTCTTATCAAGTTCTTGTTGCTCGTGGCAGTGAACAACTAGAGGTACAGGGAAGAGGAGCACGCGTATGGCAAGGGGAGGAGTGGGAAGAGTCAGGAGAGTGGAGGGAAGGAGGGGTGCTAGTGCCCCTACCAACATGGCACCTGAGGAGGAACACCCCCCCCCCTTTATTATGCCATTGCCCACACGTGAGAATATGCTGCCTGCTTGTCCTGGGATAATCTTTCTTGTCTAGTGGTCTAGTGGTATTGAACGCTAGGGTCTTGCATCTGAACTAGCAAGTTGCTTGCAGAAAACTGTCAATCATGTTTTCAACTCCACCTTCTTCCCAGGGAACTGCTCCTGCCCCCTCAGTTTGTACAAAAGCAATCAAGTAGCGCTGTAATAAAAGACATAATTGTAAGGAAGAAAAACGGGGAAAATTCCCCGACGCTATAAATTTTGTTCTGTAACATACATAGTAAATAAAGTTATAACTTCCAAACTTGTGCAATCAGCACTAATTATGTCTACAGCTCATAACTGCCCGAATGATCTTCTATCAAGCAGAGACTTGCGCCAGACAGTATAGTTATGAGGATTTTCCTATGTATCTTTTTTTCCTCTCAGTTCTGTGGGAGACCAAAAATTCTTCAAATCCAGACCGATCCTAAGGCAGAAGGAAGCCAAAGCCCATACATCGGGTGGGGTTTCAGGACTACTAGACATCTCTATAATAAAGAAGCTTTCCGAAATAAGAACCTAATCTTTCTTTCTAATGCAATGTGTCTAGTAGTCCTGAACACTAGGGACGCACCAAAGCAGTTCCCAGAGTCTAGGGCAGACCTGCTGAGCCAGTCTTCTAAATGGAGGACCCGAAAGCAGTGTCTTTCCTGGCTGCTACATCCACCCTATAGAAACCTGGTAAATGTATGAAGGATAAACCAAATCGCTACAAATCTCATCAGGCGAGACAGCATTTTAATCTCCACTGAAGAGGCAGCATTCCCTCAAATGGAGTGTGCTTCCACTGAGATTGCTGACTGTTTACCACAGCCCACATATGCGGAAGAAATAGCTGTTTTAATCCATTTGGAAATCGAGGCTCTAGATGCCAGCCTCTCTTTCTTGGCATGACTGGTCAGAACAAAAAGGTGATCCGAAACCCGAAACTCATTGGTCACTTGACATCCAGCAAATGCAACACTCTATTCTTGTTCTCAGACCCCCAAAGGGTGGAAAGCAGGCAAAAGGACTTCCTGATTGACATGGAAGGCCAAGACTACTTTTAGTAAGAAGGACGGAACCTGCTTTTGTGATCCTCTCTGCAGGAAAGAACTTGTAATTCAAAAACTTGTCTTGTCGACATAATCGCCACTAGGAACACTGTCTTGATGACTGTAGGATCCAAAATGGAGGCCTCTTGTAAGGGCTCTTATGGAGTAGTATTGAGACTTTGCAACATGATGTTAAGGGGAACACACCAGAGGGTGTAACTGAAGAGCCCCTTTGATGAACCAGGCGACTTCTGGATGAGAGGCCAAGAAACCTCTTTCCTTCAGAGCTTGGAAACAGGAAAGGCCTACTATTGAAACTTTCAGAGAACCTATCGAGATCACCTTCTGAAGTCTCTCCTGTAAGAAATCCAGGACCACCAAAATGAGAGCTTGCCAGAGCTCTACATCCTTCACAGCACACCAGCACTGAAAGGAATTCCAGGCCTTAGCATAGGCTGCCACCATGGTCGACTTCTTAGCTCCGAGTAATGTGATAATGAACACGTCTAAATAACCCTTGCTTGTCAGAGCTGCCCGCTCAAGAGCCATGCCATAAATCCAAAGTGTTCTGGATTCTCGACAGGAACTGATTCCTAAATGAGAAGATCCACTTGGACTGGCAAACAGAAGCCTTTGTCCCTCTGGAGACGGACTAGGTCTGTATTCCATGGTCTGTGAGGCAAACAGGGCGCCACTGGGACTACCAAGCTGGGATGGAATGACTCGATTGAGCATGGGCCTCGGGCGAAACATTCTCTAGCCACGGTTGGACCATGTCCAACCCCTTTGATTCTGAGCTCAGATCTTTGGCTGTAAAAATGAGTCATCTTGGTGTTCACCGCCGAGGCCACATGATCCATCTGTGGAGGCCCCCCACCACTGAACTATGGCGATGAATGCCTGAGGAGGCAGTTACTATTCCCCCTGGCCAAGACTCTGCCAACTGAGAAAGTTGGCCTGCATGTTTTCCACTCCTGCTATGTGCGCAGCCAAGAGAGCTTGCAAGTGAACCTCTGCCCACCAGAAGAGGAGTTGAGCTTCTAGGCGCAACAGAGCACTTCTGGTGCCTCCTTGCTTGTTGACATATGCTACTGTTGTCTCATTGTTTGAGAAGACTAACTGCCTTGCCTTCCAGAGACTTCATTAGTGCCTGAAGTACTAGATGAATGGCTATGAGTTCCAGGCAATTTATGGACCACCACTGCTGAGCTGGAGTCCAACAACCCTGGACTGGGTGTCCGTTGCAGTGACCCCCAACTGTAAAGGCTGGCATCGGTCATTAGTATCTTCCAGGAGGAGATACGAAGAGGCATGCCCCTGGAAAGTGCAGCTGACCTCAGACACCACCATATGCTGCTCTTCGCTGTAGGTAGCCAGGGGAGTGGTTGTTATAGCGAGTCTAACTGAGGAGTCCAGGGATAGAGGAGAGAGTCTTAGAGAGGTCTCATGTGCTCTCTGGCCCAAGAAACCACCTCTACAGTTACCACCAATCAATCCCAGGACCTATAGATAATGTCATGTCATGGGAGCCGATCTCTGGAGCAGCTCTGAAATCTGCTTCTAGAGCTTTAGTCTACATGGCTCTGGAAGAAACACTTGGCCCAAGACTGTGTTGAACATGACTCCCAGGTAATCCAGGCACTGAATCAGTTCCAACTGACTCTTCTTGTAGGACTATTGTCACCGGAAGCCTTAGGGTAATGGGTCCTAGGACACCGGTGGTAAGGGAAAACTCTTGTGAGCCGCTGTGGGCAGCACAAGGAAGAAAAAAAGAAATGTCATCAGAAGGGAACACCACCACACCAGGTAAGTAATCTTCAGGAAATAACTGGGTTTATTCTTCAAATGAAAAATACTCAAGCTAGCTTTGCTTGCTTCCACAGTACTCAGCTTCAAAAGAAAAACACAAACTTGTCAGGATGTTCAATTATCAAGAATAGTCCCAAAAACCCTCAAAATATGCAGTTAAAAACAGTCTCTGGGTGAACGTTAGTTAGATACAAGTCCAAACACATAAGGCAAATCTTTCCCAAAGCTGTGGCTGGCTCTCTAGCCAATTAATAGTCCAATAACTTGTAAAGCTTCAAAGCAAAAACAGTCTCTTGTGCTGATATCTTCAGTCTGAGTCAGTGCTACGGCACTGACCCTCCCAGCAGCTGACGTGCTCTCCAGGTAGTGTGCTCCGCTTAGTAATAACTCTGCCAATAATAGGCCCTCAATCCCACCACAGAAAACGCGGGGCAAACCCCATTGCCTGGGACTTGGATAGCCCTTCCCCCACCCAGGGGAAACAGAAAAAAACTCTAAATTCAAAATGAGTCCTTCACAGTTCTCCTCGGGTGCCTCCAAACACCCCAGCTCCTTCAGGGTTACCAACAAGCAAACCTTGAAGTAACTTAGATAAGCAAGGCTCCAGTTACTCACTTAGGTAGTTTCAACTACTTGCCTCTAAAACAGCAAACTTCCATGGGCAGGGCTCCATTCTGTAGCTCAGCATATGGCTCTAGTTCCAGCTCCATGTCCTGAGGATCTTCAGGCATGCAGAGAGGCAGTTCCACCCCAGCCTCAGTCAGGTCCATGCTTTCCACATGCTCACAGCCATTCAGAGCTCTCAACCCTGAGCGCTGCTGTCAGTCCTCTAACTGCTGCTTCTCCTTCTGTTTCTGTCTCTCTAACAGCTCAGCTCTCTGTGTTAAGTCTGCAGCCATGCCCCAAACCCTCAGGTGAAAAGGATTTCCTAGGAACTAACCTAGGGCTGTGTGGAGGATGGGCAATCTTCAACTCTGCTCCCCCGCTCCCTCTATAGGTCAAAGAAGGAAAGTCATCCAACCTGTCAGTTTGGGGTTTAAATGGGGCTGTTTGTGTAGTGTCTGCTCTTGAACTGTGCATTGCTCTGGGGACAGACCTAGCAGGCATAGGCTACATACCACACTATCCAGCCCAAGTCCTGGAGCTGTTGCACTACTCTCGAAACCGTCAACTTGCCTTCCTCCTTGGATGAGCCAATCATCCAAATATGGATGCACCTGAATCCCAGCTTTGCAAGGTGTGCTACTACTACGACCATCACCTTGGTAAAGATGTGAGGTGCCGTGGTCAGGCTGAAGGGGAGCATGGAGAACTGGAAATGCTGCTCCAGTACATGAAATCTCAAGTACCTCCTGTGGGCTGGGAAAATGGAAATGTGAAGGGTTCCAGGGGAGATCTTCAAGATTAATTTTAAAACATTTTGGCAAGATGCCTTTGGATTATAATCGTCCTTGTAAGGGTGTTCTTTCAAATGTGGTTTTTAGAGGCATTTTAATCTCGCATTATTATCAGCTGTTTTTGTATTACCTTCCCTTTGTCCTTCCTGCTCCTTCCTTTCTCTTTAAATATTGTAGTTCTGCCCTTTTCCTACCATTTCACTCCTGTTTGTGATTTATTATTGTCTTTTATTATTTGTCTTTTGTCTTTTTGATTATATGTTAATATAAGTTACCCTATTTTATCTTTGTAAACCGCCTTGTATTCTGATTTGGCGGTATATCAAATTTTAATAAAACTTGAAACGATTTAATGAGACAGAGTCAGCATGGGTTCAGCCGAGGGAGATTTTGCCTCACCAATTTGCTTGACTTCTTTGCAGGTGTGAAAACACATGTGGATAAAGGTGAGCCGGTTGATATAATGTATCTAGATTTTCAGAAAGCTTTTGACAAAGGTCCTCATAAGCGGCTCCTGAGAAAATAAAAAACATGGGATAAGAAGCAAAGTTCAGTTGTGGATTAGGAATTGGTTATCGGATAGAAAACAGAGGGTAGGGTTAAATGGGAATTTTTCTTAATGGAGGAGAGTAAACAGTGGAGTGCCACAGGGGTCTGTACTTATATTTAAATGATCTGGAAATTGGAACAACGAGTGAGATGATTAAATTTGCAGATGACACTAAACTGTTCAAAGTTGTTAAAATGCATGCAGATTGTGAAACATTGCAGGCAGACCTTAGGAAATTGGAAGACTGGGCGTCCAAGTGACAGATGAAATTTAATGTGGACATATGCAAAGTGATGCATATTGGGAAGAATAACCCAAATCACAGTTACCAGATGCTAGGGTCCACCTTGGGGATTAGCACCCAAGAAAGGGATCTAGGTGTCATTGTAGACAATAGGATGAAATCTTCCACCTAATGTGCGGCAGCGGCGAAAAAGTAAACAAGATGCTAGGAATTATTTAAAAAGGGATGGTTAACAAGACTAAAGATATTATTCAGCCTCTGTATCGCTCCATAGTGCGACCTCACCTGGAGTATTGCGTTCAATTCTGGCCTCCTCATCTCAAGAAAGATATAATGGCGCTAGAAAAGGTTCAAAGAAGAGTGACTAATATGATAAAGGGGATGGAACTCCTCTCATATGAGGAAAGACTAAAAAGGTTAGGGTTCTTCAGCTTGGAAAAGAGAAGGCTGAGGGGAGATATGATTGAAATCTACAAAATCCTGAGTGGAGTAGAACAGGTACAAGTGGATCAATTTTTCACTCCATCAAAAATAACGGACTAGGGGACAATCAATGAAACTGCAGAAAGATACTTTTAAAACCAATAGAAGAAAATATTTTTCCACTCAAGAGAATAGTTAAGATTTGGAACACATTGCCAGAGGGTGTGGTAAAAGCGGATAGCGTAGCTGATTTTAAGAAAGGTTTGGACAAATTCCTGGAGGAAAAGTCCATAGTCTGTTATTAAAAAATAGGGGAAGCCTCTGCTTGCCCTGGATCGGTAACATGGAATGTTGCTACTCTGAGTTTTGGCCAGGTACTAGTGACCTGGACTGGCCACCATGAGAACAGGCTACTGAGCTTGATGGACCATTGATCTGACCCAGTAAGGCTATTCTTATGACCACTATTAGACTGAGGGAGGCAAGACATTCCCCTTGTGGCACTGATGCTATAACCGACCAAATGGTCTGTATGCAAAAGTGCAGTACCTTCATAGATGCACTGAATGACTTGAGGTCTAGATTCAGTATGCAGTGGTCTGAGCCTTTCTTTGGCATGATGAAGTATATGGAGTGTCTGTCCGAAGTCTAAGTCTGCATCTGGGACCAGCTCTATGTCCCAAAGAGCCAGTAGCCTTTTTACTGTAGGCCGAACTTTGAGGCCGGCTGGAGAAGTTACAAAGCGATCCGGCCCGGGGGGGGGGGGAAGGGAGGGAAGCAGTACGGAACTCTATTTTGTACCCCACCCAGATTACATCTAGAACCCAGCGGTCTGCACCAATCAGAAACCATACCAACCAAAAGGCTGACAGTCTGCTCTCTATCTGGGGAAGCTCGGCCACTGGCCTGGTGTCATTGTGCTTTCTTAGTGGCAGATGAGGAGTGAAAGCTCAAAGCTTGCTGTTTCCTGCCTCCGCTGAATCTATGAAGTGATCCCTGAAAGGGTCTTTGCATTGTTTGGCCTCCCAAATACATACAAAATCTTTGGGATCCTGGAAAATTGCCCCATCCCAAACTCCAAGCCGTCCAGGGTCTGCTGTCCGGTTAGGACTTGGGGTGATGGTTTTTCACACTGGCCATTAGGTCTTCTAGGTCCTTACCAAATAGCATCTGCCCCTGGAAAGGGAAGCCTGCTTAACATAGCTTTAGAGCAGTGGTCTCAAACTCAAACCCTTTGCAGGGCCACATTTTGAATTTGTAGGTACTTGGAGGGCCTCAGAAAAAATAGTTAATGTCTTATTAAAGAAATGACAATTTTGCATGAAGTAAAACTCTTTATAGTTTATAATCTTTCCTTTTGGCTAAGCCTTAATAATAATATTGTCATTTATAGCTAAAGAGACATATCATCAAGAAACTGTTTTATTTTACTTTTGTGATTATGATAAACATACCGACGACCTCAAAATATTACCTGGCGGGCCGCATGTGGCCCCCGGGCCACGAGTTTGAGACCACTGCTTTAGAGGTAGCATCTCCTGCCTACTGTCTAATCCAGAGCATCCATTGGGTGGAGATAGCTTAGGGCGAGACCTTGCTCATAATTCTGATAAGATCATACAGAGCACCCACAATATAGTGCACACCAGAGAGGAGCATTTGAGGAACTTCACCGTCTATCGGGTCTGAGGATTGAGACAGGTGAATGTGACAAGCACATGTTATAAAGGAAGAGGCAACTGCTACCTTAATTCCTAGGGTCAAAACTCGAGTATCCTTTAACATAACTCCTCCTTTACTAGGCAGGGAGGTTCATTTATTGACCTGCGCCACCATTGAATCCACTTTCGGCTGAACAAACAGCTGCTATAAATCTGGCACCATTGGATACAGCTTAGCCATAGTTTTAGCAACTAGAAGGGATTCCTCTGGTGACACCTAGTGGTCAGTAACCAGCTTAGTGATGTCCAGATGCAAGGGAAAAAACACAGTTGGAACCACAGAACTGCTCATAACTGAGCACAAAGAAGAGGAAGATGGTGGGACTTCCAGTTTTAACTCTTGAAATGAGGTGGAAAAATGCTGGAAAGCAGACGCCATGAACAGCCGGTGTACTGTGAGGTCTGAACAAATCTGGTCTGCTCACTGCCAGTCAAAATGAACTTCAACCCCCAGAAAACCGCACCACAACGGAGGGAAGACCACGCAGCTGGTCCACAATTAATCCCGGCCGAGCTGGGAAAGTACCAAACAGCCTGCGTTCAAGTTTCTGAATAAAGCAGGGTTGTGAGCAGCTGCGCAGGGGACGGCCCCTAAATTCAAAACATATAAAAGCAGGATGGCTAGCTAGGTGGCTTCAAGTGCTGATCCTGCTAGCAGCAGACTTCCACCATGCAAGTCTGCGTCTTCTCCCAGGCAGAGGTTCCACTTAGTGGGAACCTCCAAGCACCAAGCCTCCAGAGAACGCTGAGAATATAAATATCTGAAAAAGATAAAAACTGCACAGCAGATCAAAAAACACTTCTGAGTAACTTGCTTACACAAAACAAACTGCAGCTTGCAGGGCAGGAGGTGGAGTTGAAAACATAATTGACAGTTTTCTGCAAGCAACTTGCTAGTTCAGATACAAGACCCCAGCTTTTTTTCTGATACAAGACCCTAGCGTTTAGGACGACTAGACACAATGCACTAAAAATGATTTTTGACTGCTTATCAATAAATATACAACCTGCCACATTCTGAAGTCAGCCTGTTATGGTGCTTAAAATGGTAAGCAACATGACAGCAAATAAAATTCATGTGGCCCATCAGTATTTTATGTTTAAACAATTTTTATTGATGACAATGTAACAGCACAATCAAGAATAAAAACATTGCCAACAAAGTATAGAGACAAATACAATTAGAGAAGTAGCAAAATCCCAGGTCATCAAAAATTTTTCTATAAGTTGCTCAGTTTTTCCTTCATTTTTTTTTCAAGTAATGACATTTGCATTCTCTAACATACTAGAAGTTTCCATGTCCTCCTTTAAATACTGCATCTTATTGTCATATAGTAAGAGTTGGAACAATTTATGGTTAGTAGGACAGATAATAGTAGTTGTCATGTAGTTCATAGTATCAACAAAAAAAAGTTTTCATTTGGTCAACTGATTTTACTACAGAAACCATATCTTAGCAAAGTAGTTTTAAAATAGTATAAAAATGAAGTCTTTTTCCTGCTAACAATTTCATCAGCATTTCAATGACAGTTGAAGCAAATGAAGATCAAGGAATAGTTCATTCTTTCTGCACAAACCCACATATGAGACAAGATTTTAAAAAAAAACCAAAAAACCAAACATAGCAAAGATACAAATTTTAAACATCTTACCTCTGACTGCTTTCTGGACTTTCACCCTTTTAGAAATATATAAATTTAAAAAATTAAGTCACAAAAGTATCTCACAACCTACATTTTGACTTATATATCACAATGGATTTTAATAAAAAAATATTTCCAATAATCTCTTTACAAAATACTCAAATTAGTGATATAAAGGATGGAGAAATTATGCCTTAATGGATAATTTTCTTTAGTCAGCACCTTATCCCTTTCCTACCAGCAGGTGGAAGCAGAGAAAAATGTATTTATTTAGAGGATTTATATTCCGCACAATCATGCAGCAGCTCTAACCACTAGGCCACACACTGGCACAATTGAATTCTGATAGTGATATTATCAGCATGAACAGAGGTACTCCCTGGAACATCCAGTATACATTTGCCCAAGTAGCCGAAGATCCCTTTTGTAATGTACCTATCAACTACTGCTGTTGCAATAATAATCTTGAACACCACTACCCTGCTCTATCCTTCTTATACCAAGATATAGCAATATCACGAGAACCCCATATGGCTGTGAATCACAAATTTTTTTTTTTAATGCACTGAAACCCAGGCCAAGGTCTTCCAAGGGCAAGATTGAAGGTTGTTGTCGCTAACTAAAGAAAATAAAATTATTCAGTAAGACATACTGTAATTCCTCCTTTCTTAGTATCAGCTCCACCATTCTGCACAAATGGAATGTACCAAAGAAGTATATTGGGTGGGAAAAGACAAGGCACCCTGAATGATGCTCTGCAAAGTCCAAATGGACTCTGGCCAACACGTCCAACCTGTAGTGCTTAGCAAAGGACTAGAACAACCACCAAAGTCACTGCCCTGCCAATGTCCTCAGAGGACAATACCTGAGCCTCTGCATCTGGCCTGAACACTAATAGAGTGGGCCATCAGCATTTGAGGCACTGGATGTTTCTTGCTGATGTAGGCAGACTCAATAGCTATCTTGACACACTTTGCAATAGAGACTTAGAGGCTGCCTGGCCTTTCTAAAGGCCATGCAAAACACAAAGAGGTGGACAGAGATGAAATTCATTCATCTCCCTCTTCTGAACATGTAGCTCATGTAGCTTCCAATTCCCAGGAGACGGACTTTCTGCCAAAAAGAAGGGCAAGCATACCTCCTGATTAATCTGGAACGGAGACACCACTTTTGGCAGAAAGGAGGGAACCATACACAGAGACAGATACGGGTCCTGGCTAAATAATGCTTGCAGCTCGGAGATTCCCTGAGCAGAGATGATAGCTATGAGAAACACTGCCCTGATAGTAAGGTCCTTGATGGAAACCAAGTGAACCCAGAGCACCAGATTGAGATCCCACAAAGGGAAGGAAGGAAGGGCGCAATGGAGGGTGCAGATGAGTCATCCCCTTCAGGGATCAAGACACCTCTCTATGGAGAACCAGAGAGATGACCTTTATCTTCCCATGAAAACTGGCTAGAGTCACCAACTGGACCCTCAGGGAGCTCAGAGCCAGCCCCTGATCCAGGCCTAGCTGCAGAAACCCCAAAATATTGAGAATCTGAGCCCTCCAGGGATACAGGGACTGCTCCCTGCACCAGGATTTAAGAGCTCATCAGACCCTGAAGTAAGCCAGGAACCTAGGGGCCTTTCTGGAGTGAAACAGCATAGAAACTACCTATGCATCTTTAAACATCTCCTTCTAATGGCCAAACTGTAAGCCAGAAAGAATCTGGATCGTTCATGTATACCGGTCCTTGCTGGAGCAGACCCTGACCCCTGGGCAATGGAAGAGTATCCTCAACAAGGAGGTGCCAGAGAACTGCACACCACAGCCTATAAGGCAAGTCCAGTGGCACGAACAGGACCAGATAAGGATGACGCATAATCCTGCACAAGAGACAGCATACCAGAGGCTACAGAGAAAGATATAGATGGTCTCCTCTGGCAGCCATAGTTAAACCAGGGTATCTATCCTTTGGGAGGCCAGCTTCCTCTGGATGCCATCAAGTTGAATTGTGGAGGGCCCCAGTGATCCAGAATGAGCTGAGAGTCCTGCTGCCCCAGCTCCCACCCTCCCAGATCCAGGAAGGAATGACTGAAAACATCCTCCTGTATCTTGTCCTTGACTACAATATGAATGACTGAAAGGGCCTGCAGATGAGTTTCCACTTACCAACTTACCACACTGCCTCCAGGGCCACCACCTGACTCCTGGAACCATCCTGATTGTTTATGTACACATCACTGTGGCAGTGTCCAACACCACTCTGACCACTTTACCCTCGAGAAGTGGCCAAAACGCCTTCAGAACTAGGCAGACTGCCCAAGACTCCAAGCAATTTATGAACCAAGATGCCTTCTGGCTTGAACAGGTGCTCTGAGCCCAGACAGTAAGTTCTCCAACTGAGGACCAGAACCCACTGCGCAGGATCAAGAGGAACACCTCTCAGCATGTGAATTGGACTCAGAGTGGCAAAGGACAATGCTAATAAAGACAACAGAGCCCACAGGAGAGGGCACATATGAGCAACGCTAGTAAATGAGAAACCAGTGCTGGGCAGACTTCTACAGTCTATGTCCTGAAAATGGCAAGAACAAATCATAGAAAAATGAAGGTAGATAAAGACCACATGGCCTATCTAATCTGCCTATCCATGCCAACTACTATCCCTTTGAGTTCCAATGTACTTATCCCAAGTTTTCTTTACATTCAGATACATTTTTCATCTCTACCATGAAACCATTTCATGCACTCACTACCCTTTCTGTGAATAAGTATTTTCTAAGATTACTTCTTAGTCTATCCCCTTTCACCTTCAGCCTATGTTCCCTCAGAGCTTCCTTTCAATTAGTATCACCCAAGGAATCACCTCCAACATAGTAACCATAGAGCCCAACAGCTGCAATTAATTCTAAACTTTGAGCTCAGATATTGTACTAATGATGCAACTGCACCTGGAACTTTTCTTCCCGTTCCTCCAGAAGGAAAACTATCCCTCTGGTCATGTTGAAGCAGACCCCGAGATACTTCAGAGACTGAGACAGGGTCAGATGATTTTTGGGCTGGTTCACTACCTGGCACAGAGATTCCAGGAGATTTCTGCAAGGTAGCCAAACTAGCCTCTGAAACCAAATCAGCCAGTCGGCGATGAACCTGAATATCCTAATGCCAGACCTGTGCAGTCACTACCCCCATCACCTTGGAAAACATATGTGGCACCATAGTGAGATCAAAGGGCTAGGCCTGAAACTGAAAGTACCACGATCTACAATGGGAAGTGGAGGAAGACCTCCATGAGATCAAGAATTCTCCCAGGAATGGGCCGTGAAATGGCGATGCATGTCGGTAACAAAAATCATATGCACGAATACAGGATATCTGGTGCTATACTCTGAGATAACCCCCAGGAAAGAGACTTAGGAGTACTTGTAACACAAATCAATGAAACCATTTGCGCAATGTGCAGCGGCAGTGAAAAGGGCAAACAGAATGCTAGGAATGATTAAGAAGGGAATCACAAACAGATCCGAGAAGGTTATCATGCCGCTGTACCGGGCCTCCTGGAATACTGCGTCCAACACTGGTCATCGTACATGAAAAAGGACATGGTACTACTCGAAAGGATCCAGAGAAGAGCGACTAAAATGGTTAAGGAACTAGAGGAGTTGCCGTACAATGAGAGGCTAGAGAAACTGAGCCTCTTCTCCCTTGAAAAGAGGAGACTGAGAGGGGACATGATCGAAACATTCAAGATATGAAGGGAATTGACTTAGTAGAGAGAGATCGTTCACCCTCTCCAAGGTGAAGAGAACGAGATGGCACTCTCTAAAGTTAAAAGAGGATAGATTCCGTACAAACGTAAGGAAGTTCTTCTTCACCCAGAGAGTGAGAAATCTGGAACGCTCTTCCAGAGGCTGTTATAGGGGAAAGCACCCTTCAGGGATTCAAAAAAAGGTTAGATAAGTTCCTGCTAGTCCAGAACATACACATGTAAGGCTAGATTCAAATAGGGCACAGGTCTTTGACCTAAGGGCCGCCGCGTGAGCGGATTGCTGGGCACGATGGACCACTGCTCTGACCCAGAAGTGGCATTTCTTATGTTCTTATGTTCACACAGAGGCGATGACTGAGTGAAGTGTTTCCATCTGGAAGTGCTGGACTCACAGACAAGCATCCACCCCCTTGAGGTCCAGGATGGGGTGGCAGGTATCACCTTTTGGAACCATAAAATAGATGGAGCACCTGTCCAGGTCGTATTCCACTGAAAGAACAGGTTCCACCACTCCTATAATCACAGAGATGCTAAAGGAGAAGAGACATAGCCTGGCGCTTTAGAGCCAAGCTGTAGGGAAAGATCATGAACCAGACAGGTAAACTGCCTTTAGAGCCAAGCTGCAGGGAACCAGACAGGTGAACTCCAAGGGGTAACCCTTCTTGACCACCTACAGAACCCACTGATCTGAGGTGATGCAAAAGACAGACAGCCTAAATCTCACTGGAAACAATGAGCGTCCCAGTTCTCCCTCACTGGGCAGGCTGAGCGGCTGCGGTCCCACTGTAGGGACCTGGGGGCCTAGCTTGCTTGAAAGACTTTCTCTGCCTCCCAACTGAGCCAAAGGGCACCAAATGAACTTGAAATGGTCCACACCCTTGAGGCCAAAGATCGCTGCATATCCTTGTCAAAGCTCAGGGAGATGAACAGCCATGCCTCCCCCATATCCTTCACAACTTCTCCAAGTCAACACCAAAGAGCAAACACCCACTAAAGGGCATCTGACTCAATAGCTTCGTGGAAGCTGCATCCGCATCCAGTGACGAAGCCACAATTGAAGGTCACCCCCGACACTGCCATCGAGTGGGAAGTCAGACGGTCCAGATCGTCGAGGACATCCGCCCAAAAAGGCTGCCATATCACTAGGTGAGAAATCTCTGGGAGCCCCAGCAATTGCTGGAATCAATGGAGCTATGTAACCACCACAAATAGCACCCTGAATGCTGAGGTCCACACCAAAAATGTCAGGCAGAGCTGCTGGTCCACATTCTTTTCATGGAGCTCCCTAAGGGCCAAGCCCCCTTGGAAAGGTACAACAGTTGCCTTTGTGACTGCTGTAAACAAGGCATCCACCTTCGGGAAGACCTCTGCCTCATCAGCAAAGTCAGAGACAATCAAGAACCCTGGCTACCTCAAGGATACTATCACAGGTGAAAGGATAGGGACTGTCTCACAGAGTGGCAATAAGAAGTGAGGCTGCTTAAGTCAAGCATCACACTCAATCAGATACAGCCCTGAGACTGTGGCCTGGGAGTGGCCATTAGGCTTGACCACATTGTGCAGCCTCAGCCAGCAGAGTGAGAAACTAGGCCAGGGAAAGGGTCAGCATGACCTAACTACCATCTGCTGAAGGTAGAGAATAATAATGGATTGTTCCAGGGAGCACCTTTGCTTATGCTGGTAAAGTTACTGGCAGACTTCAGTTTCCTCTATCTCCACTTGCTGATAGGAAGGAGAAACACACATTTATGCAGAACAGTAGAGCTTCTATTCTGTCCCCCTATCCGGGGGCTCTGCAAAGCTTGTGAACAGCTCTGATGATGCACATCTGTATTGTGTGAGCACTGCATTTGCTGGTATTTTATTTCTGCTCTCATGTGGTTGTCTCTTTCTATTATCCTTCCTGGAATGTTTGCTCTGTTATTGACTATTCTTTGCGATGTAGATTCTGTTTTCCTGTTTTGGTGTTGGCTGCTTTATCAATAAAAATTATTTTAAAACATCCAAAAAACAAAAGAACTGATGTCAACAGAGATTATTTTCTTAGCAACACATTTGGGCTGTTCTCTTTGAAAAGCCATCCTGGTATAGGGCTACTACTACTAATTAACATAGCTATAGCGCTGGTAGACATACACAGCGCTGTACATCAACCCATTTAAGAGATGATCCCTGTTCAGTAGAGCTTACAATCTAATTAACAGACAACAGGTCAAGTAGGGACTGAGGGAGTTTCTCAGGGTGAGGGGGTTATGAGTTAAATGCATTCTCAAAGAGGTGGGCATGCTTCCAAAAGTACAACCAAAAAGGGGGGGGGGGTTAACCCCTTTCTTAGCTTGACCTAGTGAAGTACGACTATTTTGTATTTGACAACTCAGAAAAAATTATGGAGGACTTCAAAATTTACACTGATAATTTATTTTCATAAAGCTGAAATAACCAATGGGCTTTAAAGTGTAGGCAGCAGATTTTTGTATTGTAGGACTGCTGAACATGTATTGCAGGAGTTATTTAAAATTATTTGATTTTTATCTTCTCTTTCACGGGTCTATAAAAATTATTTCCTACTGTGGCACTATAGTTTTTCCATGATTGAGTGGAGGGATTTGTTTTGTAGGCTGCAGGGACAAGATCAAGTAGGTTTAAATGTTTTTAGTGGAGGAGGAGTAATATTTAGACCAGGAGTGCCCAATACGTCGATCGCGATCGACAGGTCGCTCACTCAGGCGATCCCAGTCGATCGCAAAGCGGGTTCCCTTCTTCCCTTCTCTTTTTTCCCCTCCTGACTTGCCCGCCTCTTGAAGAACGCCAGCCAATCAGAGTGCTGGCAGGGCGGGGTGAAGGTCGGTGGCGTACCAAGTGGGGGGTGGTCTGCCCTGGGTGCACGGCTTGGAGGGGTGCGCAGCCGGCCAGGTCCAGGTCCTCCTGCCCTTCCTTTCCCCCAGTCCGTGCTTGGGGCTCGTGCCTGCCTGGTCCTGTGCCGCCGCCCAAATGGTGCTGTTCAACTCTCGCGAGAGTTGACGGCACCATTCAAGCGGCGGCGTGGGACCAGGCAGGCGCGCTCTGGGCTCGCGTTTGACTTTCACTTCCGGCGCAGATGGGGGGGCCTGCTGAGCTGACACAATTCGGGCGGCACGAGACCAGGCAGGCACGCTCGGGGCTCACACCTGCCTATTACTGCCGCAGCAGATGGGGACTTGGGCGGCTGTCCAGCAGGGAAGGCTGCCGATGCAGCGCTGGACCGCCAGGATTGCATCAAGGTACTGGTGGGTGAGGGGATGTTTAAAATACCAGGATAGCCATCTAGGGAGGGAAGGAGGGATTTTAAAAAGTACAGGGGGTATGATTTAAAAAGGTACTGGGGGATACGTAGGGGGATGATTTAAGGTACTGGGGGGTATGGGGATGGTTTAGGGTATGTGAGGGGTATGGGGCCAGCCTGCCCGTCACTAGGCCTGCCTGCCTGCCCTGTGCCCTGTCACTGCCTAGCGGCAGTGGTTTGGGGGGAGGGCAGGGAGAAAGAAAGAAAGGGGGCAGGCAGGGAAACAGAAGCAAAGAAGGGAAACAGAAAAAAAGAAAGGGGGCATGAAGAGAGAAAAAAGAAAGGGAGGCAGGGAGAAAGAAAGGGAAGGGATTGAGGAAGAAAAAGTTGGGGGAGGGAATGAGGTCTGGAGGAGAGGAAGCATACAGGCTGAAAGAAGGGAAGAATGATTGGATGCACAGTCAGAAGAAGAAAGTGCAACCAGAGACTCATAAAATCACCAGACAAGGTAGGAAAAATGATTTTATTTTCAATTTAGTGATCAAAATGTGTCTGAATTTATATCTGCTGTCTATATTTTGCACTATGGCCCCCTTTTACTAAACCGCAATAGCGGTTTTTAGCGCAGGGAGCCTATGAGCGTCGAGAGCAGCGCTAGGCATTCAGTGCAGCTCCCTGAGCTAAAAACTGCTATTGTGGTTTAGTAAAAAGGGAGGGGGGTATATTTGTCTATTTTTGTATGGTTGTTACTGCCTTGACTTCTTTGAAAAAACCCCGGAATAGGAATGATAATTAACATTTTCTCAGTGTACAGTGTGCTTTGTGTTTTTTTATTTTATTTTATTGTTGGTAGATCATTTTAAAAGTAGCTCGCAAGCCCAAAAAGTGTGGGCACCCCTGATTTAGACTATGGTTTTAGCAGGCCTTATTTTAAGATTTTTTAAAGGGTTTTATATAATTTATCTTCACAGAAATGTTAATGAAATTTTGAAAAAGAATATAAGGCGATACCCTTTTTATTAGTCTAATTTAATACATTTTTGATAGCTTTTACGGGCTAAAACTCACTTCCTCACTTCAGGACTGAATAAGCAAGCATGGCAATTCCAGAAAATATAAGTCAATCATAAAAACAGCATTAAAAGAACACAAGGCAAGTACTCACCTCATCGCTTTCAACTAGATTTTCAAACTGAAAAAAAAATTGATTGTTACTATCAAGTTAAGGCAAAACATCATGAAAGAAAACCTGTTTCACTATAATTTATTTATTTTTAGCATTTATATACCACTTATAGCCTAAGTGGTGTACATTCAGGTACTTTAGCATTTTTCCCTATCTGTCCTGGCAGGCTCATACTCTATCTAATGTACCTGGAGCAATGGAGGATTAAGTGACTTGCCCAGGGTCACAAGGAGCAGTGTGAGATTTGAACCCACAACCTCAGGGTGCTGAGGCTGTAGCTCTAACCACTGCACCACATACTCCCCATTTAATACACTCCACAACTGTCCCCTTTATGGCTTTATTTTTTCACATGTTATGTGGTTAAGGTTTATAGCAGAGATTCCCAACACATGATACGTGATGCCAAGCAGCACATCAGATCCAAGTGCTGAATCTCTCCCTCCCTGCTTCCTCCTGCCATCACCTCTCACTTTCTGTCCTCCCCCATTCTCATTTACCTGGATTGCATCCATTAGTGGCAGCCCAGTGATTCATACTGGGAGCCTTGGGGCTTTTACTAGGTAGTACCCCACCTCCTCAATGCAGCTTCCTGTTTTCTCAGAGGTGGGATGGGGCAGAATGGAGCCTAGCAAAGGCCCTAAGGCTGCCAGTATGAATCACTGGATTGCTGCTATCAGCAGCAATCCAGATGAAGACAGACCATAGGGTTGGGGGACAGAAAGGTGCGCTGCTGGATATAGGAGGGGTGAAAAAGAAGGAAACCGCTGGATATGGGGACAAGAGAAAGAGAGGTGCTGCTGGATGTGAGGACAGAAGAAGGAGAGGTGCTGCTGGACGTGGGGACAGGGGAGGAAAGGGTGCTGATGGACTGAAGTAAGGGTGAGAAGGAGGAATGCCACTGGACCATGGAGAGGGGTGCTATAGGTCCTGGGAGGGGTGAGAGAAGAGGATATTGATAGACTGGGGGGATGAGGGAAGAGGATGTTGATGGACTGGGGGGGATGAAAGAGAAGGGTGCTCCTGGACCAGGAAGGAGGTAAGAAGGAAAATGCTGCTGGACCTGGAGAGGAGAGTAAGAGGTGCTGCTGGATCTGAAGTGAAAGAGGGAGGGAGAGGTGATAATTAACCAAGAGGGGCAGTGGGGAGAGAGAGAGAATGGATCAGGTGGGAAAGAGGGAAGAGACATTGGACTGCAGGGAAGAGAGAGATACTAGCTCCAGGGTGGGGGATGTGGGCAGAAGGGAAGAGAGAGGGGAGGGAAAGGGGAACAGAGAAAATGCTAGGCATAGGGGGAGTGGAAAACATAGGGGCGGTACTGATCACAGAGCAAGAAATAGGGACCAAGGCCCGTGAAGTTCTGGGTAGATCGAAATATGGAGGTACACCTCCGTGAGATCCAAGGATGCTAGAAACTCCCTGAGAGAGATAGCAGCTATGACTGTGCACACGGTTTCCAAGTGGAAATGAAGAATCCGCAAGAAACGATAGAAACATAGAAACATAGAAAAATGACGGCAGAAAAGGGCCAAAGCCCATCAAGTCTGCCCACTCCAGTGACCCTTCCCCCATGAGTTTGCTCACCAACCTCCTGCCCTTACCTCATTAGAGATCCCACATGAATATCCCATTTATTTTTGAAATCTGCCACGCTGTTGGCCTCAATCACCTGCCGTGGGAGTTCATTCCAATGATCGACCACCCTCTCAGTGAAGAAATACTTTCTGGAGTCCCCATGAAATTTCCCTCCCCTGATTTTCAGCGGATGCCCTCTGGTGGACGAAGGTCCCATAAGACAAAAGATATCCTCTTCCACCTCGATACGACCCGTGATATATTTAAATGTCTCAATCATGTCTCCTCTCTCTCTTCGTTCTTCAAGTGAGTACAGCTGCAATTTATTCAGCCTTACTTCATACGGAAGATCCTTGAGCCCCAAGACCATCCTGGTGGCCATCCGCTGAACTGACTCAACTCTCAGCACATCTTTCTGGTAATGTGGTCTCCAGAATTGAACACAATATTCCAAATGAGGTCTCACCATGGACCTGTACAGTGGCATTATGACCTCTGGCATCCTGCTGATAAAACCTCTACGGATACAACCCATCATTTGCCTTGCCTTGGAGGAAGCCTTTTCCACTTGATTGGCAGTTTTCATGTCATCACTAATGATTACTCCTAAATCCCGTTCTTCCGTGGTCCTAACTAAGGTCTCACCATTTAACGTGTAAGTCCTGCACAGATTTCTTTTACCCAGGTGCATCACTTTGCATTTTTTAGCATTGAAGTTGAGCTGCCAAGTCGATGAACATTGTTCTAATAGTAGTAGGTCCTGCGTCATACTGTCAGGCATAGTGCTTTTACCTACTATGTTGCACAGTTTGGCGTCATCGGCGAACAATGATATTTTTCCTCTGAGCCCTTGGGTCATATCACTTATGAATATGTTGAATAGGATTGGACCTAAGACCGAGCCTTGTGGCACTCCACTGGTCACATCTGATGTTTTGGATGGGGTACCATTTACCATCACCCTCTGAATTCTACCGCTCAGCCAATCTTTAACCCATGCAGCTAGTGTTTCCCCTAATCCCAGCGATTTCAACTTGTTCAATAACCTGCGGTGTGGGACGCTATCAAAAGCTTTGCTGAAGTCCAAATACACTACGTCCAGGGACTCCCCGGCATCCAGTTGTCTTGTTACCCAGTCGAAGAAGCTAATCAGATTTGATTGGCAGGACCTGCCCTTGGTAAATCCATGTTGATGGGGATCACGTAGATTTTCTTCATCCAGTATTGTATCAAGTTTCTGTTTGATCAGTGTTTCCATGAGCTTGCATACTATGGATGTGAGACTTACCGGTCTGTAATTTGCCGTCTCTGTCCTGCAGCCCTTTTTGTGGAGTGGAATAACGTTAGCTGTTTTCCAGTCCAAGGGGACTCTTCCCGTGCTTAGGGAGAGATTGAAGAGCACAGACAATGGTTCCGCCAGGACTTCACTCAACTCTCTGAGCACCCTGGGGTGTAGGTTGTCTGGTCCCATGGCTTTGTTCACTTTGAGTCTTGAAAGTTTGCAGTAGACGCTACTTGGCGTAAACTTGAAGTCTTGAAACGGGTCTTTCTGGCTTTCCCTTGTCTGTAAAAGTGGACCGGATCCCGGTGCCTCACAGGTGAAAACCGAGCAGAAGTATTCATTTAGTAGCTCGGCCTTAGTGGAATCCGATTCTGCATAATTCCCGTCCGATTTCCTGAGTCGTTCTATCCCATCTTTGTTTCTTTTCCTGTCACTAATATACCTAAAGAAGGATTTATCCCCTTTCTTAATGTTCCGCGCTAGATTCTCCTCTATTCGGAGCTTGGCCTCTCTGACTGCCTTCTTGACAGCTTTAGACCTGTCCTGATAGTCTTCTTTTGCCTCCTGCTTTCCTAAATGTTTGTAGGCGATAAATGCTTTTTTCTTCTCCTTAACGAGGTCCGAAATTTCAGTACTGAACCACTGGGGTCTCTTGTTTCTCCGACTTTTGCTGACCGTTTTTACATAGCGATTGACCAACTTAAGATCCAGAATGGGTCTGCAGTCCTCCAAGCCTTTCTTTGGCAAGATAAAGTATAAAGAGTATCTGCCTAAACCCGATTCAATGTCTGGAATGGGCTCTACTCCTCGGACTTTTTACTCCTTCTCTGGCAGACCTGCTGGAGAGTACAGAAACAGATCCGGAGGGAGACAAAAGAAGTCTATCTTGTGCCCCTCCCGAATGATGTCCAACGCCTATTGATCCAAGGATATTCAAGCCCACTCCTGGTAAAACTGAGAGCGCCAGCCTACAATATGAGGAAGCCCCGCCTGACTTCTTGTATCATTGGGGCTTTTCTGGAGAGGTGGCACAGGACCCAGACACCTTAGGATGTCTGGAATTGGAATTGCTATAACAGGGTCGGTATTCCTGGAAATATCTCTGGGTGGAAGAGCCCAAGGATCCCTGATGAAACCTGTGGGAGAGATGAAAAGTACTATGGTCCCCTCCCGAAGTCCGGCGACACTTGTTCACAGGGAGAAACTAAGGGTGATGATCAGCAAGATATTACATTACATTGATGTCTTCTATCCCACCAATACCTTTCAGTTCTAGGCGGTTTACAACAAGAAATTAGCCTGGGCATTCCCAGGGAGATTACAAGGTTGACAGCTGGGAATGATCGATACGGTTTGGTTACATCATTTGACAAATTTCTTGAATAGTATGGTTTTCAATTCTTTCCTGAATGTTTTGTAGTTGGGTGTCGTGCTCAGCAGATTTAAGAGGTGGTGGTCTATTTTTGCTGCTCTGGTGGCTAGTAGACCATCATATATTTTTTTGCTTTGCATGCTTTTGATTGGGAATGGGTGAAGTGTGCTTGAGTTCTCCTTGGTCTGGATGTGTTTTTCATGATTAGGCGGTTGTTCAGAGAGCTTGGTCCATTTCCATTTAGGGCTTTGAATAGGGTGCAGTAGAATTTGTGTTGTATACGTGCTTGTACTGGGAGACAGTGTGTGAGTCTTGGAAAGCTGAGGTAATGTGGTCGTATTTTTTCAGCGAGTATATTAGTCTTAGGGCTGTATTTTGGACTGTTTGTAATTGTTTTAGCATATTGGCGGGGCATGACAGGTAAAGTATGTTACAGTAGTCCAGGAGTCTTAGGATTAGCGCTTGTACTATGAGTTTGAATTGTTCGTTGTTGAAGTATTTTTGGACTTGTCTTAAGTTGCGCATGGTTGCGAATGCCTTCTGAACCATTTTGCTGATTTGAAGTTGCATGGTGCTGAGCCGGTGTGCCAACACAGCGTTAAGCTAAGACCTTACTGAGAACTCTGATGAGATCATAAAGGGCACCTGCCACATAATCCACACCTTCCATCACTAGCTGGGGACAGGCATTCTCTTCTGCAGAGGGTACCCGACACAATTTTGCGCCACAAAGGAGGAGGCTGCTGCTGCAACCTTGATACCCGGAGAAGCCATCTCAAAAAGTTTTTTCAAGATAATGTCCACATTGTTAAGGAGAGCTGTACTCCTGGTGGAATCAACTTTGGGCTGCTCAAAAAGCTGCTGAAAATCAGGAGCCAGTGGATAAAGCCTAGCCAAAGCTTTAGAGAGCCAGAAAGAGCTTTCTGGGGTCTCCCACTGTTCTGTCACTAGACTGATAAGCTGCAGACAGCACATTAGAATGGTCTATGACTGAACACTGAGACATAGAAGGTTGAGAATCCAATTTAAGTTCTTTCAGGGCATCAGCAATAAAATGGTGGACAGAAACCGACTTTAAAAGTCAGAGATACTGTGCTGACTAGTACAGTACTTAAAACTACTGAATGTAGACATTGCGGATCCAAGATGGCTGCTGCATAGGCTAACAGAGAGGAACGCCTTGCGAGTCTGTCTTTAAAAATTACCTGGACATTATCTGCTTGGAAAACATGCCAAAGAGAAGAGGCAGGAGTGCTGCTAGTGCCTCACGGCGCTCTGGGTCCGTCGTCCTCAGCAATATCGACAAACTCCTGAGACGTATGCAGGGCATGACGGCAGCGGCAGCTACTTCCCGCTGGAGATGCTGCAGAGAGGCGAGATGCAAGCGGTCTCCCAGGGGCTGGAAACAACCTTGAGTCCCAACATGAGAACACCTCCCCCACAGCCTCATATCACCAGTTCTCTGCGGGAGAGGGTGCTTCCGGGAGGCAGAGAGCACTCTCTCTTGGAGGCTAGAGAGATCGAATCGGAGAGCAGGAGTTCTGGCTCCAAGTCTCTTCAAGGGAGCCTGAACATGGATAGTGAGGACCAGATAACAACGGGAACAGGACCTTCCCAGCATGAGCAGAGACGGGGAGAAACGCCAGTGGGTGAGTAGAGTGATTTGAACTTACAATTTTCTTTACCTCAAAAACCCCATGAAGTTACTTTAGAAGCCCTCTGGGATTTGATTACTAACCTGGGAAAGAATACTAATTCTCAGTCCCAACAAATAGAAGGGAAATTAAAGAAGTATGACAATGACATTAATAAATTAAAACAAGAGATTGGTGCCTTTAAAACTTCAATAGATAAATTGCAAGAAGATACAGAAATATCAAAGAAACTACAAGAGATGCTAATCAAGGATAATACAAAAACTTAAGAAGAAAACTTGAATCACTTAAGAACAATAATCTTAGATTGATTAATTTCCCTAGGGTTACTACGGTAACTCCTAGAGAAATGTCGAAACGTTACCTCTTGGAAATTTTGGAACTTCCTGAGGCTTCATTACCTCCATTTACACAAGTTTATTATTTTCCAAGTAAAACGCAGAATAACCAACAAGGGACAAATCAGGAATCTATGAATATATCAACCTTATTGTAAACATCTGACAGAGACGTGGCTGTTTCAGCTAATTTACTACTGACTGTAGCTCTGACTCCTGTTAAAAATTGGCTTCTGAGAATGTTTTATAAAAATAAGCAAAAATAATTCCTAGGTTATAAGATACAAATGTTCCTAGACCTAGCAAGGGATACACAAAGGCTTAGAAGATAATTTCTATTATTAAAACCTGGTGTTTTGGCTTTAGGGATTACCTTTTTTCTTTGTCACCCGTGCAAGTGTGTAATTCACTATAAAACTCAGAAATTTGTCTTTTTCGAGCCTCTCCAATTGATGACATTCCTGTCCCTGTCTCGTCTTGAGAAGAACAGTGCTTAATAAAAATGAGATACCCTAACTCTTTGTTAGCTAATTGATTTCTATAAGAAATATTTCTTTCTATCTCGCTCTTAATTCACATTTTGGATCCTTTTGAGGACTTGAGAAGATTTATGTTAGTTAATTATTTCTTATTTGCTTTGAAGGACTGATGTATATAATATTGTTTTCTTTGTCTTGAATCTTTTTTCTGTACAAGTTTATCTTGAATATATAATTTAAAACTTATAAATAACTAAAAAAACTAAAAACTACTTTATTTATGGAGGCATTTAAATGAATGACTACTGGAAATTCATGACGATACTGGCATTATTATATGTAGATGTCTAAGAGAATGTATTTGTTTTATGGAAGAAATTATTATTATGTGATTGCATGTATGTTTTAATATTATGATTTTTGTTAGCTGCCTAGGTACAGGTAGGTAATAAATTTTTTAAATATATAAAACAGTACCAGCATGGGTATCAGCAAGATCGAAAATAGAAACAGTGTTAGGAGACAGGATAGGCATAATATCCATATGACAACTAATGCAGTCCAGATCAGACGTAGCTGGATGCCAACATTTAGACACCATACTTGTGTGGTAAGTGAGCTTATTCTAAAAGAATTAAGTATGCAAGTATTCTTACAGAATACCAGCATAAATCGACACTGGTGCTCTTACATCAGATTTATAGCTGGCATAAATGCAAGCACTTAAATTTGGCACTTACACACATAACTTATATTGTTTGGCCTCGCCTAGAACATGCCCATGACCCTTCCCTATAAATGCTCAACACTTCCATGCTAAGCCACTTTAGCACATAAGAATAATTTTATTTAAAAAATTTCTAACCCGCTTAAATCTAAGCGGTTCACAAAATACATACATAATCACCAATAAAACAGAAGCACTGCTGCCATTTATGTGTTGTAAGTGTATGCTTACCTGTATTAATGACAGTATTCTATAAATTTAAGTGCTCAAATGGCGCTTAAATTTAGGCGATCTATTACAGAATGAAGGGGTTAGTGTGTCTATTTTATGTTAATTTGCAAAATGTAATATATATGTGTTAAAAGCATCCAAGTTTTTTTTCAAGTATATGAACTGACTGCTTCAAAAATGAGCAATAGAAATACAAAAGACAGTGCACTTAAACACAGAAAAAAATAACAGTTAAATAAAAATAAGAATTATATAAATGACAGCTTTCATTGGATTAACTGGATAAATTCTTACCTAATTTTTGGAAACACACAAAGAATTATATTTGATTTTTGTTTTGACCTAGTAATTATTTTCTGTTCCAGTTTTTCCAATTCAGCCATGGCCAGGCTGAGACCTGGTGCAATGAGCCTACATTCGCACTATCCATGGATTTTTTTTCTTTTATGCACTCCTCCCTCCAACATAGACAGAGGGCTATTATACTATCAACCCTAAGCTGGATAGCATGCAGCCTAACAGCCAAGAGTCTCTAATCAGATGTCAGGAGTCATTTTTACTTATGCTGGGTTTTACTAAACAGTGGTAGATGTTTCTACTGTGGGCCAGTAAGGTAAATGCCCTGAAGCTCATAGAATTCCTATGAGCATCAGAGTATTTACCTTGCCGGCCTGAGGTAAAAATCTCTACCGCCCTTAATTTCTTTAACTCCCTCTCCTGCCATTTGCACTATTCCCAGCTCTGACGACCTGGATAACAGAAGTCTCAACCTTGGAATAAAACAGATTTACACATATATCTTAGCCACTGAGCCTTCCTTTGAATTTTAATTCTAAATGAGATTTGTATAATAAATTGTATTCCATATAATCATCATAAACCTGCAATATTTCAAAAATATAATGCCTCCTACATCATAGTCTTCCATCTATAAAGCTATTACCAAACACAAATGCTCACCTCTATAGTAAAATGTTCTCCTGTTGAACAGGTTCTAAAATACTTTGATCTGAAAATAAAAAGAATGAAATGTGATTAGTCTTGAGTACATTCAGTTTAGTTTGTGTACAAATCAAAATCAACCTAGCAATTTGTTTTCAGCTTTTAATTTAAAAACTTAATATACCGCCTGGAGTTACAGCAGTTTCCAATTAAACATACACAAAGCAAGAAAAAAAAAAAAAAAAAACCACCCAATTTAAAAAACACATTCTTCAAAACATTATCAACACACATGAAAATCAAACTTACAAATCTTTCAACAACATTTAAAAGAATATAAAAAATGGCAGACAACTTTAGGAAAGACAGATCAGAAATATGCGTCTACAAACAGTTTGGTTTTCAACATCTTCTTGAAGCTGTAGTGATCTGCAGTCAATGCTACCAATTTCATTTTCTCCTCAGATCGTAGTGCCCTTGGAGGTTTATAAATCTCCCATAGAGATTGAAACCAGAGTGGCATGGTTCAATATACTATTTAATGTACCAGGGACAGCACTTTAAACTGGATTTTTTTGCTCAATCGGCAGCCAGTAAATGCAAACAAGGACTTTGAAAATGTATCATCAAAATAGATGCGGGTCTCTTAAGCTCTCAGACGCCTGCGTTAGCTTTATCATTGTCTATAAGCCAACAAAGCAGACATGGTGGTATCTTTCATCGAGCTATAAAGAGTTTTAAGCGTACTTGTAAATATTTTACATTTTTTTAAGATTTTTAATATGCAAATAAAATTTCATGCATCGAATTAGAAATGCATTGAGAGGTCAAAACCGGCACTTAGCTTTTAAGTAGTATTCGCCGGTGTAATCCTCTATTAGTCACCCAACGGGCCCCGTTTCACCCAAAATAGGGCTTCATCAGGGGTCGGATTACTGTTCGAGCTGTTAAGGCTCGTTATTTTAACTTATAAAAAATGGCGTTTGCCTTAACAGCTCGAATAGTAATCCGACCCCTGATGAAGCCCTATTTTGGGTGAAACGGGGCCCGTTGGGTGACTAATAGAGGATTACACCGGCGAATACTACTTAAAAGCTAAGTGCCGGTTTTGACCTCTCAATGCATTTCTAATTCGATGCATGAAATTTTATTTGCATATTAAAAATCTTAAAAAAATGTAAAATATTTACAAGTACGCTTAAAACTCTTTATAGCTCGATGAAAGATACCACCATGTCTGCTTTGTTGGCTTATAGACAATGATAAAGCTAACGCAGGCGTCTGAGAGCTTAAGAGACCCGCATCTATTTTGATGATACATTTTCAAAGTCCTTGTTTGCATTTACTTGTTTAGGAAAGGACTTTATCCATTTTTTGATTTAGTGTATTTCAATCGGCAGCCAGTGCAGGCTTTCCAATGTGGGGGCTATATGGGCTGTCCTCGTTACCCCACTAATCACCCTAGCTACAAAATTCATAAGCACCTGCAGAACCTTTCAATTTCGATTTAGGTAATATGTAAGTTTAATTTGGGTCCATTAAAATCAATAGAGCAGTGGGCTTTGCCATCCATATTTGTTGAAATTTGCTGGTAGGCATCTACCACAGAGGCAACAGCACCTCAAAACATTAACAGTGGCATGAAGATCCCAAGGCACATGGAGAGGGGTAAAACAGCACCAAAAATAGGATTCTGGAAATCAGATTCAGGAGCTATCACAGCACCGAAACAGTACTCCTAGATTTAATGATTTAATAGATGACTGTTGGAGCTACATGGACAAAGGTCAGGATGTACTTCTCATCCAACTGGACTTGAGTGCAGCCTTTGACATGCTTGACCATGAGATCCTACTATCTAGATTATTTGATATTGGGATCAAGAATACAGCACTTTCCTGGTTCTCATCCTTCTTGGACCAAAGACAACTACACATCCTAGCGAACTCGGTATTCTCTAAACCGAGAACCACAAAATACGGAGTACCCCAAGGTGAATTTTATCCCCACTTCTATTCAACATCTTCATCAGACCAGCCCTTGATATTGCAAAGAAACATGGAATCAACATACACTCCTTCACTGATGATATACAACTCTACACCCCTCAGGGCAAGGTGCGGTCCTCACAACTAGAGACCCTACAAACCTGCCTAGTGGAGATTAAAGCATGGATGACAACCAACAAACTTCAACTGAACCCATCCAAGACTGAACTTTTATGGATTTGCTGTGATTCGTGCTCTGCCTCTTGTCCTTGTATCTCCTGGGATAACACCACTCTGGTATCTCAAGACCAAGTGTCCAGCTTGGGCATTACACTGGATGCTTGCTGACTCTTTCAAATCTCCAAGGTAGTATCCTCCTCCTTCTACTACTTACGACAACTAAAGCCCATCCGCCGTTACTTCACTAATTCTGACTTCACCCAATTGTTATGTCTTTGTTCTATCACGCCTGGACTATTGCAATGGTCTTTACACTGGTCTACCGGCCAAAAAGCAGACTGTCTACAAAGAGTTCAAAATGCTGTAGTGTAACTCCTTAAAAACCTTGGCCCTTTTGACCATATCTCCCCAGCACTGATCCAGGTCCACTGGCTCCCAATACAACAACACAATATCTTCAAACAACTAGTACTGTATTAGTGTTTAAACGCTTCCACGACATGACACCTGACTATGCAGCGAAGAAACTCCCAATATACCATTCTCAGCGGTCCCTCCATTCGCAACAGGAACTCAGACTTTCCAACCCTCCAGCAAACAACCTCTACCGGGAGACAGCCCAAAAGCATCATATATAGCATACCTAAATTATGGAATCAACTCCCTCCTGCCATTAGGGCAATTGATAGCCTACTGACCTTCCGGAAAGCAGTAAAGACGCTTCTTTTCATGAACTGGATCAATTCTGGTCTCAAACTTTGACAGACCTTACCTGCTAACCAGTTCTTCTACCATTCACTGCAGATATGTTAATACCCATTTGTAACTCTATGATTTATTTTCTTAGTCACATTCTTTATAAGTTGTAAGTTATTGATTCTATAGCTTTGTGTTTTGATCCTGTAGCATGTTATTGACTCTGTAACGTACATATCTCTGTTCCTGAAAACTTTGTGTATGTATCCTTGTAACCCGTTCTGGGTTCCTTGGGAAGGACGGGCTATAAAAATGAATGAATAAAAAAAATAGCAAGCCCCCCCCAAGTCCTCTCAGAGCCATGCAAAAAAGTACCAAACAACATTAAGTAACATAAGCCATTTATACACTGCAAAACCTCTCAGTTCTATGCAGTTAACAAACGCTAATACTGTACATGCACAGCGAATTACAAACTTAAATTACAAAATACTTATCTATAAAATTTAGCAAATAAGTGAGTTTTCAGCATTCTTTTAAAGGTTAGGTATGAGCAAAGCTTAGTTTCAAGTTTAAGTTTCAAGTTTAACAGATTCTTTGATTTGATCGCAAAATCTTATTTCAATGCAATTTACAATAAATAACAAATAAAATAAAATAATAAAATCCACATACATCACATAGTTACATTAATACATTAGACATTAATACATTAGGGAAAAGGGCAGTATAAAATACAATATTAAAAAACTAAAACTGCAAAAAAATCAGGCATAGGTTTAATACACAAAGGATGGGAAACAAGTACCCACATATTTCAGTGAACCTCCACGTCCTACCCTAAAGTATAATAGTACCAGTTTATTGAAAAGCATCTTTAAAAAGCCAGCTCTTTAGAAGACTTTTAAATTTATTCAATAATTTTTCCTCTCTTAGGTTAATTGGAAGTAAGTTCCAGATTTGGGGGGCTGAAACAGAAAAAAATCATGTCTCTTCGGGAGTAGATCACTTTTAAAGAAGGAACTATTAATAGGGCTTTATCCTCTGATCTTAAAGATTTAAATGGGGAGTAAAGTATTAAATATCTTTCTAGAAATGTCGGGGCTTTATTTATGAGTATTTTATGAGTAAGTAAGGCTATCTTATAGGTGATTCTATGAATTACTGGTAGCCAGTGTTTCTCCTTTAAAAGTGGTGTCATGTGATCAAATTTTTTCTTTTTCATAATTATTTTTATTGCGGTATTTTGGATGATCTGGATTCTACGTACAGTATTTCTTTTAAAGAAGCTCCTTTATATAGAGCATTGCAGTACTCAATTTTTGATATTACCAGTGAATGTATTAAAATATTTAGCGCAGATTCATCAAGAAAAGCCGATAGTGATTTAATCATTCTTAGCCTATAGAAACAGGCTTTTACTAATGTGCTAATTTGTTCATGGTAATTCAATTTTTGATCTAACACAACTCCTAGAATTTTCACTTTTGTAACTACTTTAAGAATTGTTTTGTTCATAATAATATCTATAGTCATCAAATAGCGGCTTGAAAGGCTAACGTTCTATTAAAAAACGTTTATAAATGCAGCCCTTTACCGCTGGAAAAGAAAATGGATAGAATTTGCACAAAGTTGGTTTTCTATAAGAAAAGTTGAAATGATCCACAAGATAGGATGGTAAGTAGAGCATATTACCATCAGCTTTGAAGCAATTTATTATAAAGTCATTAATTTAAGAAGTAAAATGGAGATTTAACATTATATAGGAATTATAGGTCAGTTGCAAACATCAGTTTATTGGCAAAGTTTATGGTTGAAGAATCGTTTGCCTCTAGGACCGAGGTACTACAACATATGAAGCTGGACTAAATTGGAACTCTGTGTGGGACTGAGTTAAAACATGGCTAGCTCCTTGTGGGCTTGCTGGGTGAAGTCAGCCACTGTGAGATCGCAATGTGTATAACTGGAATCAAGACAGTTTCTGGATTGGCCTGGATGAACCATTATTGCTGCTATTTTTTCTCCCAGCTAAGTACTTGAGTTTATTGTTTTTTACTCTTTTGTTTTGTGTGCATTTTTTGTTTAACTTTGTGGCACACTGCCATGTGACTGTACACTGTCAATTATATAAATTGCTCTACAGTCGGGTGGGGTTTAGGTTTTTCTCAGACTTGGTCTGAGTTTTTTACTGAACTTCCCACCAGTTTGTGTGCAGTGACAGTCTACAGGGTAGTGATATTTTGGCTATAAGTTATAAGAACATAAGAATTGCCGCTGTTGGGTCAGTCCAGTGGTCCATCGTGCCCAGCAGTCCGCTCACGCGGCGGCCGTTGGTCAAAGACCAGCGCCCTAACTGAGACTAGCCCTACCTGTGTACATTCTGATTCAGCAGGAACTTGTCTAACTTTGTCTTGAATCCCTGGAGGGTGTTTTTCCCTATGACAGACCCCAGAAGAGCGTTCCAGTTTTCTACCACTCTGGATGAAGAAGAACTTCCTTACATTTATACGGAATCTATCCCCTTTTAATTTTAAAGGGTACTCTCTCATTCTCCCTACCTTGGAGAGGGTGAACAACCTGTCCTTATCTACTAAGTCTATTCCCTTCAGTACCTTGAATGTTTCGATCATGTCCCATCTCAATCTCCTCTGTTCGAGGGAGAAAAGGCAAAAAAAGCTAAACACTTGTTTCAGTACTTGGATAAATTTTACCATACAACATTCACAGTCTGGATTTAGATCATATTACAATACAGGAACCATATTATCTGGGACAATGGATAAATTGAAACAGAAAGAGAAAAGTGAAGGCTGATAAGGACCACTCTGCCCATATGCCTTACACTATTTTTTCTTCTTCCTTAGAGATCCTATGTACTTGTCCCATGGTTTCTTGAATGCAGTCATTTAAACATATTACAGTAGATGTATTTCATTCTGCTATTGCTTGTGGAACAAGTTACCTTTTGGAACCAAGGAACATACCGTTCAATAATACATTTCAGAAAGAAACTGAAACCCTTTTTATTTGCCCTTTATTATCTTAGTTAGATTATTTTTGCAATAGGTTCAGTTGACTTTTAGTTTTATTCTTGTTTTTATGACTTTATTTGTAATTTATATTGTATATGCTTTATTTGTTCACTGCTTAGAATGGTAAGATAGTGCAGGTTATAAGTAGGCTATAAGTATTTTAAATAAATAAATAAAATTCATATACAGCCTTGAAATTGTATTTAGATAAGATAAATAATGCTTTATTGGTACATAAGAACATAAGAATAGCCTTACTGGCTATCCATCAAGCCCACTTAAATAATCTATTTCATACCTGAATTAGCTCTCCTAAACGAATGAGCATCTGGAACAAGGCAAGAATTTCAGAACACCTTAGTGGTATAAGAAATAATAGAATTTCCGCCCCCCTGACAGCTCATTGGATAGAACATTCTCATGACATCGAAGACCTGAAATATACAGTATTAACACATATTAGAAACTACGAGGGGGATCTTTCTAAGATCTTAACTCTCAATGAACAGCGTTTCATATATAATTGGGACACCTTGAGTCCTTCGGGACTGAACCATGAAATCGAATGGTTACTAGTATAGATAGTTCTGTTCCTCTAGTCGGGTGTTCTCTTCCGGTTCGGCTTCTGCTTGTTCCGGTGAGGGAGCCTTAATAAATTGAATAGCGGGTATCCTCCAGTTTGTCTTGTTCCAGATGCTCATTCGTTTAGGAGAGCTAATTCAGGTATGAAATAGATTATTTAAGTAGTTTCTTTAAGTATTGTGGCCTTTTTCAGGTCGTGTATATCAGTAGGCATGCAGGTTCATTTATGATTTCCAATATCAGAACCCTTCACCTACAATTTAAGGTTTTAATAAGTTTTTAACATTAGTCACAGTTAACAAGTTAGGCACTTGTGTTTTATTTGGCAGTGTCCTTCCCTGATGAAGATGTGAAACTCGAGTCGGGGGGACGGGATATCAGCACAATTTTTATAGAAGATAATGAATGAAGTAATCGTTTTAAAGTGATCTGGGGCTCATAATAATCAACACCACCTCCATATTCAGATAAGTTCTTGAAGATTTATTCTTCATAATTATGTTTGTTTGACGCCATGCAGTTAACTCTGAATTGATGTTATATGGTTCGGTAGGTGTATGGGGACGGTGATTGCCATGATGGTCCCCTTATGAACCCCAGTTTGGAGTTTATCACCAATCACGGGGTGTAGGGTCTGAGCATTTCACATAAAAACAAAAATTTTTTATAAAAAACAATGCATGGAGAATTATTTATGGTTTATTATTGCACAGTAAGATATAATATAATCAAGAGCTGTGATAATTAGGAAGTTTATAGATCACAATCACAGAGTAACATTAATTATCTCCCTACTAGTATATTAATTAAATATTCTTTGAGATCTAGACAGCAAAGCCAATCTTCTTTTTCTAGAAGGGATAAAAGGGTTCCCAGAGAGACCATGTGAAACTTCTGCAGCAAAAATTTGTTTAGGCCTTGGAGATCTAGAATGGGTAAAAAGCCTCCAGTCTTAATATCAAGAAAAATACTTGGAGTAGGGAACCCCAACCCCTTTCCTATGGAGAAACAGGTTCTATTGCATTTAGCTGGAGAAGGACAGAGAGCTTCTGGTAAAAGAGGGCCTTCTGGAGGGAGCTGAAAAGAGACTCTTTGATGGGTTGTTTGGAGGCTTTTTGATATAGGGTATAGACCTGAGTAAGAACTCAAAATACCTACTGATCTGTTGTGATAAGAGTCCAACATTGCAAAAATAGAGCAATCTGCTTCCAACAGGGAGAGTGGAAGGTAGAATGAAGGGAACACTGGCAATACTTTCTAGAAAAGTGTCAAAAGTATGATTGCTGCTTGGACTGAGAATGAGGTTGAGACTTGTATCTTTTGTTGTTTTGCAGGGGAATGCTGACCAGCAGGCCTAGAGAATGATGAAGATGGCTATTAACAAGATTTCATGTTGTACTAGTATGAACATCTAAATGGAGCAGAGTATATTCTAGAAGAAGATGACTGAGAGGTTTGAGGCTTAGACAAAATTGACATGGTGTCATGTGTGGTTTTTAATTTTATCACAACAGTAAAATAAAGAGAACCTGATGGTTACCTATCAATTAAATGCAATATATAGAACCACCAATATAAGCCAAAATGACACTGAAGGTGATTATTTTTCTTTTTTTCTCTTTTACCATATAAATGGGAACAAGCCTCAGATTATTGAGTTTTCACCCATTCAGGGTTCTTTCAAAGAGAAAGACAATTCTTTTCTCTTACTCATATTAACATCACTGGCTTGAATCCATCCTCCCTACCTTAATTCTAACATTAGACTTAATCTTTATTTCTTCAATTACTTTTTAGTCTTCAATCTTCAGTTAATTTATACTAAAACGTACCTAACTAGGTTACTATTTATTTTATAATAAACTCGATTTTAAATACTTAATTCTTAAAAACTTTATAATTCATTATTACTTAGAACTATTTAGACCTCACAGTTCATTTCAGAAACTCAGAACCGACAGAAAATGCACTAGTGCAAAAAAGTATACTAGTGCTTTAAAGTGCTGTATCAAAAATGCATTTGTGCAGTAAATTTTTTGGGTTCCATTCAAACTTTTGGAACTCTTAGAACTTAAAGTACTTAGCTCGTGCTTTTATGCTCTTTAAGAACCAGGACCATTGCTTGCTATTCTCAGTCCAACGTGGTCTACGTTTTGCGGGATCAAATTACATCCCTGCTGCGTCAGGGAAGAGTCTTTTTAGCAACGCTTATCTGGGCAGGAGTTTGTTTATAGCCCAGATAAGCGTTGCTAAAAAGACTTCCCTGATGCAGCGGGGATGTAATTTGATCCCGCGAAACGTAGACCATGTTGGACTGAGAGTAGCAAGTCACCCTTCAACATTACATATACAAGAACACATTGACAGGGTGGATGCCTTTAGAGAAGACTAACGGATAACTTCTCAATTGGCTACAAATTTGGATAGCAACTATGGATCTACCATAATGCATAATGACTTGAGATACAGGAAAGTCTGAGTACGATGGGTTCCCAAACAGCTTACTGATCTGCACAAGCAACAGCGTGTGGAGGTGACTGAGTTCCTGAGATGATATGAACAAGATCTGAGTATTCTGGAGAGAATTGTCACTGGCGCAGAGACATGGGTGCATCATTGCGACCTGGACAGCAAAAGACAAAGCATGATAAAGGAAGCGGTGCTCACCTGGCTTTGGAAGCAGCCGAAAAACTTCTCTGCAGGAATGCAGAAGCTAGTTGAACAATACAACAAATGTGTCATCTTGCATGGGGACTATGAGGGAAAGTGATCTGTTCAAATTTCTCACAGTTACTTCTATTAAAGCCATTAAATGTATTTTGCCTTTACTTTTTGATTTACCCTTGTATATGGGTGGAATAGCTCCAAAGGAGACTAAAAGTAGTTCTAGAATGTGGGTGCATAATCCTTTGTGGCTATGTTCATAAGCATTTATACTGGTTCTGCCTCCTGAGAATACCAAATATTCTTTTTTGAGCAATATGAATATCTTCCAAATAACCTATGGCCGTTATTTTTATGTAGCTCTCCCAACAAATCTCTTCACAACCTAACATCGAATAATGCTATTCTTTTAAGCTTGCTAGAACAATTTCAGTGGCTGTTTATAAAGCATATTGAAATCCTATTTGAATTAAAATGATTTTATTATACACAATTCACATGTCAGTTATTGCACAAGCTCTACATCTGACTTGTTTGAGCAATGCAGTTTCAAAGATAAAGATATCATTCTATGTTACATGTATCCACCCATTTATTTTTCAGAAGTCAAGCAACTGCCTTCCAGAACATTTTAGGACAGGCTACTATATTATTAATATTGTATATATTACTAAACCTTGCCAAGGATTCCATTAGGGGCTATAAATATTGATCGATACATACATGCTTGCTTTTTTCAAATGAATAATCAAAAATCACTTTTACAATTGATTTAAATTTTTGATGATACATCTCTTACTGTTTTGATCAAAAGTCTGAATGATTTCTATTTTTTGGCCATTTATTTGTATATGCTTTTATTTATATGTTTGTAATAAATTGATTTGTTCCTGTGGCTGATGTGTGGTGTCCCTTCCCCACTCTTTTTGCTTTGTGTTTCTACATGTGGGTTGTGCCTTATTTCTTGTGATAGGATAAAAACATTTTGAGTCATTTTCAAAATACTCTTCACACTGGTTAACAAGTGTTAAAATTATAAACAACAACAACAACAACAACAAGAAGAACAAAAAATCCATAAAAGGGAGCTGCCACTGGAAAAAATAATGTTGAGCATCACTTAGGTGAACCTCTCAGTATGTTAGCACATCCAGAAGACCCTGGTTCTCAGGGTGGGGGTGGGGCCTCAACAAGGTGACAATAGCGACAGACGCCTCACTACAAAGAACCTTATAAGTTCTTGTAATTATTTTAAATTTTATTTGCTATTAGTATTTGCGTGGAAATTATTTAAAAGTACCGTATTTTTTGCTCCATTAGGCGCACTTTTTTCCCCAAAAAAGTGGGTGGAAATAAGGGTGTGTCTTATGGAGTGAATACCCAAAGTGCCCCCCCCCCCGTTACCTTTTTTTAATGCTGCCAACCTCCCTTGCCGGACGCGGCTTCCTCCCTGAGGGTGGTGCACAAGGCTGGCAGAATGTCTGGTCCCCGCCGCGTCCCCTGAGAACTGATGGCTGCCGCGGATGCCTCTTCTGTTCTCGCGGGAAGTGGTGTGAGACCAGGCAGGCAACCTGGTGCACTGCTATGTTGCGAGAGAACAGGAGGGAGTCACATCTGCCGTTCTCGGGAGAAGCGGCAGGGACCAGGCAGCCAGCCAGCTTTGTGCACCGCTCTCAGTGAGGGAAGGCGCTAGAAGTTAAAAAAAAAAAAGGTACGCGGGGGGGGGGGGGGGGAGGAGGAAGAGGGCTGGGGCCTGCCTGCTGCCTGTTGGGGAGGGGGGGTGATGAGGGAGAGGCCCTGCCAAATTAAAAATAGGGATGGAGCAGTGAGAGGCCGGGGCCTGCCTGCCTGCTCTGCTAAATTAAAAATAGGGAGGGAGAGGCTGGGGCTTTGGTGCTGCCTGCTTGGGGGATGGGGGGGGAGAGGCCTGCCTACCTACCTACCTACCCGCCCTGTCCCTACCTGCCTGTCAGCCACTTGGCTTGCCTGCCCTGTCCCGGCCTACCACTACACCACCAGAGGGGGGACAGAGTACAGAGCCTGGAAGAGAGGGGGGACAGGGTGCAGAGCTTGGCAAAGAGTTTGGGATTAGGTGTAGAGCCTGGCAGGGAGAATTTGGTTCAGAATGGTTTTTTTCTTGTTTTCCTCCTCTAAATCTAAGGTGCGTCTTATGGAATGAAAAATACGGTATTTCACTATGATTAGATTACCAACTTGCACCACTCTTAGAAAATATTTTCTTTATACCACTTGGCGCCTTGTGAACTAGCATTCTATGAGCATAAGAAGCACTTAGCAGTCAATATAAGATTCATGTTATAAAAATCAATTTGACCTGGAATCTACATGGGGTTGTTTTTTCAGTGAAGGTGCCTCCATTTACCCCTGTAGTTACTGTCCCTAGTGGGCTCAAAATCTTAAGCCTTTTTGTACCCAGGGCAATAGAGGGTTAAATTAACCCTGAATTCTTAATCGAACCACCTCCCTCAGCCCGCTCTACCAACCTCCATCGTCCCTTGCCATCTTGTTTCCTTTCCTGAAATTACTGAGGAAACTGCATATTTTCTTTCCTCCTCCAAACTCACCATCACAAACCTCTGATCTCATCTACTTACCCGTTATCTCTATTGTCATCCCCTCTATCTGTTTTATCCTTAACCTATCACTCTCCACCACAACCGCCCAATGCCTTCAAACATGCCATGTTACACCACTCCTCAAAAAAAACCCTTGATGGACTCTACCTGCCCTTCCAACTATCATCCTGTCTCTCTCCTCCCCTTCTTATCCAAGCTACTTTAACATGTTCACTTCCGTTGTCTTGACTTTCTTTCACCTCAAGCTATCCTTGACCTGCTTCAATCGAGTATTTGCCCTCTTTATTCTACTGAAACTGCCCTTATGGAAGTCTCCAGTTGCCTGTTCCTGGCCAAATCCAAAAGCATATACTCTATCTTTATCCTTTGACACCACCTACTCATCAATATGCTGTTGCCAATTTGATTTCAGGGCTCCGTTATTGCATAGCTTTCTTCCTATCTTTCCCATCGCACCTTTAGTGTAAGCTGTGGTGGAACCTCCTCCAGCACAACCCTGTTGTCGGTCAGTATACCTTAGGGCTCTGTTCTGGGGTCACTTCTTTTTACCATCTACATTTCTTCTCTTGGTGCTCTGGCTTTCAGTATCAGTTCTATGCCAACAACTCGCAGATCTATCTCTCTACACCTGAAATCTCGACATTCAGTCCCAGGTTTCAACCTGCTTGTCTGATATCACTACCTGGATGTCTCGCTGCCATCTAAAATTAAAGATGGTCAAGACTGAGCTCCATATCTTTCCATCTAAACCTGTCTCTCCTCTTCCCCGTTCTCTATTTCTGTGTGCAATATCTTCATCCTCCATGTCTTATCGGCTCGTAACCTTGGGGTAATCTTTGACTCATCTCTCTCCTTCTCTTCGCATATCCAACAGACTGCCAAAACCTTTTGTTTCTTTCTTTACAATATTTCTAAAATCAGACTCTTCCTGAGTGCACTGCCAAGACCCTCTATCATACCCTCATCACTTCTCGCCTAGACTATTTCAACCTGCTTCTTACTGGCCTTCCGCTAAACCATCTCTCTCCCTTTCAATCTGTTCAGAACTCTGCTGCAAGCCTCATATTCTGACAATGTCACTATGCCCACATTACCTTTCTCAAGTCACTTCATTGGCTGCCTATTCGTTTCCACATACAGTTCAAACTCCTCAGTATATTGGCTCCGCAGCTCCTCGGTATGTCTCCTCTCTTATCTGTCCCCACACTACCGCCCCCCCCCCCAAGGCATGCCGCTCATCGGAAAAGTCTCTGCACCCTTCTCCTCTACAGCCAACTCCAGACTCTGTCCCTTCTACTTTGCTGCACTGTATGCCTGGAACAAACTGTATGCCTGACTCGGTAGGTCAAGCTCTGTCTCTGGCAAACCCACTTCTTTGAAGATGCTTTCAATTCCAAACTCCAACCCACTTGCTAAGCACCAATATCTGTCTAATCATTCCCTCTGAAATTTGCTCATCTGAGCACTGTGTATTGATGCACCTTCTTGTCCAGTTTGTCTGTCTTGTCTAGATTGTAAGCTCTTTTGAGCAGGGACTGTCTCTATAGTACAGTGATGTACAGTGCTTTGTATTTCTAGTAGTGGTATAGAAATGATTAGTAGTAGTAATAGTGATTTGCTCGGATTCACAAGGAATTGAACTGGGAATAAAATCCAGCTCCTCAGGTTCTCAGCCCACTGTACCAACCTTTAGGCTTCATCTCAACTCTGCTTTACAATTCTTAACGATATTGTATTTTTTTCTGTTCCTGCAGGACATGCACCATGGGAAAGACTGGTGTGCATTGTTGGACATTTATGTGCATGTGTGTCATAGGTCAGTAAGCGAGCAGAGGTGAGACCATATGGCAGCCATCTAGGCTTCTCCCCTTTGGCTGTCTGAATCTACTGGATGGACAGAAATGGCCACTACTCATACCATGCTTCAGAATATTTAGAGATAAGATGGAGCATTTCAGTGTGATTGTTGCCTAGATGGATGACAATGACTTGGGCCACTAGTCCCATGTCTAGCTTATGAAAGCTGCCAGACGTGATTTCTCCATTATCCCATTCTTCCTCAAAGAAAGTCATAGCATGGTCTAACATCATCCTTTCATTAGTGCATGCACCTGAAGCTATAGAAGCAAGAAGGTAAACAAGAGTCTGAGCTTGCAGGCTAGGTGGCTCACATATCATGCACCATTAGGCAGACCTCAAATATGCTGGACTAAAGTAAAAAGGCGGAAGACACTTGTGTATATCATTGTTGCCTATATTGGACAAAAAGCCCCAGAAGTTCATGTTATGATAAAGTCAAGGCTGCAGTTAGTTGTAGGATAGCTCAGGCCAGGGCAAGTTTGCAGAATTACCCTGAATTGAGGGCAAGTGAAGGTTGAACTTTAATAATAATAATAATAACTTTATTCTTATATACCGCCAACAATCTTGCGACTTCTAGGCGGTTTACAGCAAAGAATATTGCAATGTACATCTGATAGTAACAGCATTAATGATAATAACAACAGTTATGTATTGTAGGGTCGTGAAGTACCTTGCGGTTTGCACAAGGTTGGAAGTTAGTGATTGGGGTTATCAGTTTACAAGAACAGATTTGGGGAGTGATTACGAGGGGGGTTATTGTCCTTGTTCGTTGCCTAGGTATTTTGGTATTTATGGACTACAAACTGATTTCCAATGAAGCAGGAGTGCCCCATACTGGACAGAAGATGTCATATTAGGCTGGATTACATCAGAACACCACAAGGCTAAATATGCCACAGGAATTCTGCCCCCAGAGAGCTAGAGATAACAATGACTGGTGTTACTGTATTTACTTTCAATGTTTTAATTCTGCTGGCCCAGATATTATGTTTACTTTGCTAGATGTGTGGCAAAATTCAGGCCACAGCTTTAACAATACCCAGTATCATTGAGAATTTCATTATAAAGTATGAAATATAGGGAAAATCATTGGCAGGAAGGAGGGGTCCTGGCTGCCTATGCTCTCACTTTCTCTTGCCACAGGAACCATGACCACAAAATTGCTATTCTTTCTCTGAAAAATAACATACAAGATATTGCAGACTATGGTATCTTATTACACAAACAATTTATTTATTTATTCAATTTTCTATACCATTCTCCCAAGGAAGCTCAGAACGGTTTACATTTATTCAGGTACTCAAGCATTTTTCCCTGTCTGTCCTAGAGGGCTCACAATCTATCTAAAGTACCTGGGCAAATGGAGGGGATTAAATGATTTGCCCAGGGTCACAAGGAGCAGCGTGGGCTTGAACCCACAACCCCAGGGTGCTGAGGCTGTAGCTTTATCCACTGCACCACACACTCCCACAAAATATTTTTTAAAAAAATTTAAAAAATTTCTATACCGTTTACAACTAAACAGTTTACATAATTTACATACATAATTTTAAAACAAAAACATGATAAAATAAACATACAAACAATCCCCAGAAATCATATCTACAAAATACCATAGCTTGCATAGTAAAGATCATGAATAATTCACCAACTCTGCCAGAGAGGAAAATTATTGGCTAGAAAAAGGCATCTACAAATAACTGCGTCTTAAGTAATTTTATAAACATGCCATTTTCACGGCAATTTCGTATCTGACCCACCAAGGAGTTCCATATCTTAACTCCTGCACAACAAAAAATAATTTTACCAGTCTCAACAAGCCTTGGATTCACAGTTGTCTTCTGTAAAGCTAGATTCTCAGAGCGCAATGATCTTTTTGGTGTATAGCTAAATATATTAACAATTCTGGAATGTTTCCATACAAGAATTGATGACAAATCATTACTGCTTTATACTGTACTCTGAAGGTGACTTGTAACCAATGTAATTTTTTGAGATGTGGCGAAATGTGATCGTATTTAGTCATTGTCAATCTTGCTGCTGCACTTTGTATAACCTGCAATGCACTACATCTTGCTTTTGTTATTCCAAGGTACAGGGCATTGCAGTAATCGAGTTTCGACAAAACCATTGCATGGACTACAGTACAAAAATTTTATGGCGCTAACATTGATTTTAATCGGTGTAACAAATGCATTTGTGCGAAACATACTTGTACGGTCTTGGTTACTTGCAACTTCATTGTTAGGCCAGAATCAAGCCTTACACCTAAGATGGTCATAGACTTATGTAAAAACTTTCACTGATGGACCAGTGGTCTGACCCAGCAGCAGCAATTCTTATGATGATCCGGCTTAGTTGTTGGGTATGAGGGGAAGGGGTAAAATGTGGACCTCATGGACCTCGCGAATCTAAAACCGCATGTCCTTAAAAATCTGATGTCCATGCCACTTGTAATTTCTGGCTCCGACAGACCTCTATGACAATTTAGCTGTGACGGATACTAATGCTTTTCCCTCCTTATATTGAGACTAGCAGCAAAACTTTTGCCATGAGATCTGTGCTACTTTTAGTCTCAGCATAGGGAGGGAAAAGCATTAGGATCCGTCAGCGCTAAAATGTCATAGAGGTCTGTCAGAGCCAGAGACTAAAAGTGGCGCAGACCTCAAATTTTTAAGGATGTGCAGCTCAGATCCGTGAGGTCAGATGCACTGCAGACCTTTGCACACATTTTTTACCTCCCCCCAACCCAGCTATTTGCCATCCAGTGTCATATCGCGGGGGCTCTCGGAATCAGCACGGAAGGAGAGATCTGGATGAAGGGACGATCAGGCTAATTAACAAAAGCCACATGTGCCTCCTCCCTCCTTAGCCATTAGAGAAGGCATAACCAGGGCCTGAGCTGAGCGTGCAGGGAAAGCGGTGGAATAAGCTAAAAGGCGGACTTGTCAGTGCACGGGCCTCAGATTTTTAAGGACATGCAGTTCTAGATCCGCGAGGTCCATGTTTTACCCCTTCCCGGATATGAGTTTTCAGGGCTTTGTAAGCCCCTTTTCCTCTGTGTGAGGGATCCGTGATGCTTCAAAGCTCTGTATATCACAATATATATAAATTTTTTTTCATTTTCTCTGAGTTGTTTGGGTTTGTTTGTTTTGGGGTTTTTTGCTGATGCCAATAAGGAAAATTAGAGTTATTTAATGGAAAATGATAAAACTGCAACACATTCACTATAATGATGCGCCAACATGACAATACAGAAGCAAAAATAAGTATAGTTTTCTCATCAAACTCCTACAAGTGAAATCGCACGCACAGGCAGCCACTGCAGCAAAAGAGGCGTGTGCGCAGCGAAAGCTGTTTTTGCTCGATACGGGCCAAGCTGTGCACGACAGCTTGCTGGAAAACGTAGAGAGAAGGCATGTTAATTATTTCAGACAGATTTCAAATGGTTGTCAACTACCATACCAGTAGCAAGACCAAGGCATGTGCAAAGCGACAGAGGAGAAAGAGGCCGAGGTCACCTGCTCACCAGATGCTGCATCATCAAAAAGGAGGAAGCACATGCACCTATCACACTGCTTTCACTGCAAACAATAACAAAAGCAGGACTTCTTTCCCGCCCCCCCCTCCTCCTCCGTGATTTCCCCTCAACCAGGATTCCACCCCCTCACAATATATGGTCTCTAACCTACGCCCCTCTTCTTCCTCTTACCCTCCACCGCGCTGTAAGCGTCCAGCTTGCCTGCCGAAGAGGCCGCAGCATCGAGTCCAGCACAGCCCCATTGCATGCTGAGCGCCGCCAGCCCCGTTCCGCTCGGGGAATATGCCACAGTCACGAGCCGCTCTGCACGCGCTGCCCGACCAACGGCTACAGGCGAGAGCCCAGAGGCCACTACCGCTTCTGCTCCTCCCGTCTTTATTCCCGCACTCTCTCCCCTCATGCCTCCGAGTACACCTCCATCACCGCTACCGCTGTTTTCCACCAATGAGCGCCGAGGTACACCTTCCGCTTCCTAGCGCCTGACAGCTCAGTCCGCACCCCCCTGCCCTGCGCACAAATGTCCCAGGTGGAAGGCAGGCTAGGGGTGTGGTTTAAGGTTATTGGATTGAAGGAGGAGAGCGACGTCCACAGACTGCAAGTGTTATGAGCTGGTGATGTCAGGTTCCTGGCTCGCGGACATAAAGAACGTCACTTCCTGCGGGACAGGTCTGGCGGTTGTAGGCAGCCCACCGTGGTTGGGCTGAGAGGGATGCCGACGCCGCTCGATTTGCTGAGATACCAGTGCAGTGCTTGTGGTTTTGGGCAGTTAGCTTCTACTATTACTTATCATTTCTATAGCGTTGTACGTTCAACATGTAAACAGATGGTCCCTTCTCAGAAGAGCTTACAATATAATTTGGATGGACATATGATTGGTTGGGGTGGGGTGGGGTGGGGTGGGGGGGTTTGTTTTTTTGCAGAGAATGATAGAAAGAATATAGGCAATTTTATGGAGAATATGTTAGGGGTTGAAAGCCACATCAAAAAGTTGCCTTTTAGCTTGGATTTGAATACTGCTAGAGACATCACTTAACACAGTGGCCTAGTGCTGGGGGATGGTCTGTCCCAGCCGCCTCCTTGATGGGAGCACTAGCACCCGACTTCCTCTGGCACTCACCCTCACTATGTCACTGGCCTGACATAAAGGCTCTGGAGTAGATTGTCTAACCCGTTAAAATTCAACAGCCTGCTATCGCAGCTGTAAATGTAACGATTTGAAAAAGATGAGTCATTCTCTAAAAGACATACATGCAAATGAGGTTTGCGGAGAGTCGCTAAATTTGCATGGGATGAGTAGCTGGTGATAGCGATCATCACGTGCACAGAATATACCCACAAATTAAAAAAGGACCCCAAATCAAAGATTGGCAGGAGGGATGCCCACTCCCTCCCACCTCCGCCATTGCACAATCTCCTGTCACCTCCCCCTCCCCCCTGACAGTGTGAGGGAGTGGGCATTCCTCCCACTGCCAGGGGGAATGTCAGGGAGTTATGTGATGGCAGTAGTGGGAGGGAGAGGGCATCCCTCCCACTACTGGGGGTTTAGCGGAAAAATGTGCTACAATGAGGTTAGGAAATCACCTGGAGTGCTCATTTTAATATTAATGATCTTGTTCTTCATTTGCATAGCAGGGTCGGAGACAGCTAGGAAGCTCAAAAAAGACCATGGTAAGCCATTCTGATAATCAGCTGGTAAAATACTGCCTTGCTAAACCGGCTGGAGCGGTTTAGCAACTCCATTAAAGGCACGTAAGGTTTTGAGGATCTTCACCTCAGGCAGTTTGTTTCATGCATACAGTGCAGCAAGATGGGACCAAGTCTGGAGTAGGTAGTGGAGGAGGAGGGAATTGCCCGATGAACGGAGTTCACAGGTGGGAGCTTAAGGAGTGAGATGTGTGGAGAGATATTGAGGGGCTGCAGTGAGTGAACTTGTAGGTCAGTAAGAGGAGATTGAACTGTATTTGGAACTGGATGGGAAGCCAGTGAAGTGACTTGGGGTGAGGGATAATGTGATTATCCCAGGACAAGCAGGCAGCATATTCCCACACATGGGTGACGTCACCGACGGAGCCCCGCAGCGGACAGCCTCAAAAGCAAACTTGCTTGAAGATCTCGATCTTTCGAGCAATGTACCGCGCATGCGCGCGTGCCTTCCCGCCCGAACTAGGGGGCGCATCTCCTGAGAGGATCCTCAGTTCGTTTAATTCCGCGGAGACAAGAAGACACGTTTTTCTACATCTCTGCAGCATTGCCTTCTCTTCACCGCGACTGTTTCTTTTCTTTCAGTTAAGTTTGGTCGCTGTGCTCTCCTATTTCTTTTTCGTTTTCTTTTCTTAAAAAAAAATAAAATAAAATAAAAAAGTTTCAATTGTTTCTTTGATTTTGTGTCCAGCCGCCTTTCGTTCGACACGGACTTTATTTTTTCCATGTCCCGGCCTCTTACCGGGTTCAAACGTTGTCGCCAGTGTAATTGTGTGATTTCGGTCACCGATCCCCACTGCCGCTGTCTACAGTGCCTGGGTCCCACTCATTCCCCAGAAGATTGTCACCGTTGTTTCACTCTTACTCCACGGGCTTTTCGACACCGGTGCGCTCAATTTTTTCAACTTTTCGGAGACATGGAGCAACCTTCGGATTCTGCTTCGACCTCGGCGGCTGCCCCGGTCTCGAAGGCTTCGACTCCGACGACATCGACGACTACGGTCTCGAAGGCTTCGACCCAGGCTCCGGCTGGAGCTTCGGTCTCGAAGGCCTCGACCTTACCTGCTTCGGTTCCCTCGAAGACGGTACCATCTGCGAAGTCTTCTATGGGGGGTAAGTCTCCGGGTTCTCTTTCAGGTACCGTACCCAAGAAGCCACCAGACTCCTCTGCATGTCCATCTTCCAAGCATACCTCCAAGATAAGGGAATACTCACCTTCGAGGTCGCCCTCTTCGGAGCGTACTGCTGCACCTACGAGGTCAGAATCTTCTGTCTCGGTGCCGATGCTGGAGGACATGCTGAAATCTATACTCACCACTCAGATTTCCTCCTTAGTGGCTCAATTGGTCCCGTCCTCTACCTTGCCTCAGACTGATCAGCCTGTCACACAACCAGAGCTTCCAGTATCTCGAGGCCGATCCAGGACACCGTAGAAAATTTCTTTGTCTGATTCTTCTCCAGACTCGCCTCCTCCGAAGCACCGGTCGAAGCATTCGAGACCTATTGCTCCCAAGCTTCGGAGGGAGTCTTCGGCATTGGATACCGAGACTTCTCTGCCTCATTCTTCGAAGAAGAAGCACAGATCTCGACACCATCGCGCATCGACTCGAAGTCCTTCTCGACCGAAGACTCCACCATCGAAGCCACCCCGTCGAGACAGTTCACCACAGACCTCGACTCATTCTGTACCACGTACACCTGGTACTTCTCCATCCAGGAGCCTGAAGAGAAAACATTCTCTTACTCCACCTCACAGTGCAACTTCTTCTGTGACTCTACGTCTAGACTCAGAACCACTTTCACCATATTCTAGAGAGGCTTCTCCCTCATACTCAGCTCTTCCTAAATCTCGCAGTGTATCTCCTGAGGAAGCGTCTGATTCCAAATCCATTTCTTTTGCCAAATTTGTTTTTGATATGGGACAAGCTCTCAAACTGGATCTTCATTCAGATTCTAAATATACTCCTGAATATTTAGCAGATATGGAGCTTCCTCATCCACCGAAAGAGTCCTGTTCTGAAACAAACCTTTGTTCGTAATATGGAGACTCCTTATTCCATCACTGCCATTCCATCTAAATTGGAATCCCGTTATCGAACAGTTCCATGTAAAGGTTATGAAAAGTCTCAACTATCTCATCAATCCCTGGTAGTAGAATCCTCTTTAAAGAAAGCACATCCTTCCAAAATCAATGCTTCAGTTCCTCCAGGTAGAGAAGGTCGTACCATGGATAAGTTTGGTCGCCGTTTATACCAAAACTCTATGATGGCAAATAGAGTTCTTAATTACAGCTACATCTTTACGTCCTACTTAAACCATTTTCTGAAGATTTTACCATCTTTTTACCCGGATATCTCTACCACTCGTCTTTCAGAATTTAAACTCATCCTTAAGACTCTTTCTCAATTACGACTCTTCATATTACAAGCCTCATATGATGCATTTGAACTCTCGTCTCGAGTATCGGCCTTTGCTGTAGCAATGCGTCGTTTAGCATGGTTACGTATTGTTGACATGGATCCCAACCTTCAAGATAGATTGGCAAATCTACCTTGTCAGGGAAATGAATTATTTGATGACTCTATTGAGGCAGCTACCAAGCGTCTTTCAGAACATGAACGCTCTTTTGCTTCCCTCATTCGACCAAAACCTAAACTTGCACCAACTAGAGGTTTCAAACAGACTCCACGTCGTTATCCTCAGAAAACGACTCCTGCTTTTTCAAGACCTCCTCCTCGTCGTCCTCCTCAACAACAGCGACAACAAAAATCTCAGACTCCTGCTGCCACCAAGCCTGCTCAGTCTTTTTGACAATCTCGACATGAGCATTCAAATTTCTCTGTTTCCAAATTCTCCCCTCCCCATAGGGGGTCGCCTTTCCACATTTTATCACCAGTGGGAGCTCATTACATCAGATCTCTGGGTGCTTACCATCCTACGAGAGGGATACTCTCTTCGGCTCCTTCAGGTGCCTCCAGATCGCCATCCAAGAGAGTGTCCTTCCAATCAGTCGCATCTTCCCCTTCTTCTCCAAGAAGCTCGAGCTCTGCTTCTCCTAAGAGCTGTGGAGGAAGTTCCTCTTTCCCAAAGGAACTTGGGATTCTACTCCCATTATTTTCTAGTTCCCAAAAAGACGGGGGATTTGCGACCGATCCTGGATCTCAGAGCTCTCAACAAATATCTAGTCAAAGAGAAATTTTGAATGCTCACACTGCCAACTTTATATTCCTTAATGGACCAAGGGGATTGGATGTGTTCCCTCGATCTCAAAGAGGCGTATACTCATATCCCTATTCATCCAGCATTTCGCAAGTACCTCAGATTCCAAGTAGGAAGCCTTCATCTGCAGTACCGAGTTCTCCCCTTCAGATTGGCTTCTTCTCCCAGGGTTTTCACAAAATGTCTCGTGGTCGTGGCTGCAGCTCTTCGCAACCAGGGTCTCCAAGTATTTCCATACCTAGACGACTGGCTCATCAAGGCTCCCTCTTTTTCAGGGGTTATTGCAGCGACCCAACAGACTATTCTTTTTCTACAAAGTTTGGGATTTCACATCAACTTTCCCAAATCTCAGTTGACTCCTTCTCAGTTTCTCCAATTCATAGGAGCAACTCTGGACACTATCAATCTGAGAGCATACCTTCCACAACCACGTCAGGCCGCCCTACTTAAGATTTCTCAACAACTCTTCCAACTTTCAACTGTTCCAGCACGAAAGATGATGGTTCTGCTCGGTCACATGGCTTCTACAGTTCATGTGATTCCTTTTGCCAGACTTCACCTTCGTATTCCTCAATGGACACTGGCATCCCAATGGCAGCAATCAGTGGATCCACCAACTCGACTGATTTCCATAACTCCTTCATTGCGGAAGTCTCTCCGTTGGTGGATGCTCTCTTTAAATCTTTCCAGAGGCTTGCTGTTCCACCCTCTTCCTCATCAGAAAGTCCTCACAACCAACTCATCAATGTACGCATGGGGAGCTCATGTGGACGGTCTTCGCACTCAGGGTCTCTGGACTCAAGCAGACCGTCGGTGTCATATCAATCTATTGGAACTCAGAGCGATATTCTATGCTCTCAAAGCTTTTCAACATCTCCTTCACGACATGGTGATTCTTGTACGTACCGACAAACAGGTAGCCATGTATTATGTCAACAAACAGGGAGGGATGGGCTCTCACTCCCTCTGTCAAGAAGCTCTGAAATTGTGGCATTGGGCAATTCTTCACAACATCTTCCTCAGAGCTGTTTATATTCAGGGTCAACACAATTATTTGGCGGACAAATTGAGTCGTCTTCTACAGCCTCACGAATGGACACTCAATTCTCCTACTCTTCGCCAAATCTTTGCCCGTTGGGGAACTCCACAGATAGATCTGTTTGCGTCACCTCTCAACTTCAAACTGCCTCAATTTTGCTCCCGCATCTATGCCCCTCAACGTCTCGAAGCGGATGCGTTTCTACTGGACTGGAGGAATCAGTTCCTTTATGCTTTTCCTCCGTTTCCTCTGATTCTCAAGACTCTAGTCAAACTGAAGTCAGAACATGCCACCATGATTCTGATAGCTCCTCGGTGGCCCAGACAACCTTGGTTCTCCCTTCTACTTCAACTCAGCACCAGGGAGCCTCTACTTCTACCAGTATTTCCCTCTCTACTCACGCAGAGTCAAGGATCCTTGCTTCATCCCAATCTGCAGTCTCTACATTTAACAGCTTGGTACCTTTCTGCATAACAGACTTTTCTCAATTCTCTCCGTCTGTTCAAGATATCTTACTTGCTTCCAGAAAACCATCAACTAGACAATGTTATGGCCAGAAGTGGACTAGATTCTCTGCTTGATGTTCTACACGTCACTTGCCACCCAGATCTTCCTCCTTGACATCCGTTCTGGACTACTTACTCCATTTATCACAATCTGGACTTCAAACTACATCTATTCGAGTCCATCTTAGTGCTATAGCTGCTTTTCATCAGCCTTTGGATGGAAAACCCCTTTCTGCACATCCTATCGTTTCTCGCTTTATGAAAGGACTTCTCAATCTCCATCCACCGCTTAAACCACCTCCAGTTGTTTGGGATCTCAATGTTGTTTTAGCTCAACTTATGAAACCTCCTTTTGAACCGCTTGACAAAGCCCACCTCAAGTATCTCACTTGGAAAGCTGTGTTTTTGATTGCTCTCACTTCTGCTCGAAGAGTCAGTGAGCTACAAGCTTTAGTTGCAGATCCACCCTTCACAGTTTTTCACCATGACAAAGTGGTCCTCCGTACTCATCCTAAATTCTTACCTAAAGTTGTTTCAGAATTTCACATCAATCAGTCTATTGTTCTACCTGTGTTTTTTCCAAAGCCTCATTCTCATCCTGGAGAAGCCGCTCTTCATACCTTGGACTGTAAACGTGCTTTGGCTTTCTACCTCCAACGCACTCAACTTCACAGAACATCTCCTCAACTTTTCATCTCATTTGATCCAAACAAGTTGGGACGTCCTATATCAAAACGCACAATCTCCAACTGGATGGCTGCTTGTATTTCTTTCTGCTACACTCAGGCTGGTCTTCCTCTGCAAGGTCGAGTGACGGGCCACAAAGTTAGAGCTATGGCGGCATCTGTAGCTTTCCTTCGATCAACTCCCATTGAGGAAATCTGCAAAGCTGCCACTTGGTCCTCGGTTCATACTTTCACCTCTCATTATTGTCTGGATTCCTTATCCAGGAGGGATGGCCACTTTGGCCAATCTGTTTTGCAAAATCTTTTTTCGTAAATTGCCAACTTCCCTCCATCCCTTTTTACTTAGCTTGGAGGTCACCCATGTGTGGGAATATGCTGCCTGCTTGTCCTGGGATAAAGCACAGTTACTTACCGTAACAGTTGTTATCCAGGGACTGCAGGCAGATATTCCCACAACCCTCCCACCTCCCCTGGTTGGCTTCTTGGCTAGGTATCTGAACTGAGGATCCTCTCAGGAGATGCGCCCCCTAGTTCGGGCGGGAAGGCACGCACGCATGTGCAGTACAGTGCTCGAAAGATCGAGATCTTCAAGCAAGTTTGCTTTCGAGGCTGTCCGCTGCGGGGCTCCGTCGGTGACATCACCCATGTGTGGGAATATCTGCCTGCTGTCCCTGGATAACAACTGTTACGGTAAGTAACTGTGCTATATGGTGATTCTTCACGGCATATAAGTTGTGCAGCAGAAGCTGGGAGAAACTGGCATGTGATGAATCCTCATCAGAGGGGAAGAGTTTCAGTATTAGTTTACCTAAGGTGTCATTTCAGAATAAGTAGGAGAGCATGACTCATTGAATTCTTTCCCCCACAACTAGCTGCAGCCTTGGCTTGAAATTGACCCCCACTTTCTCATAAAAGGACTCCTAGGGCTCCATGCTCAAAATTCTGGTGCAAAAACTGTGAACTAGCTCCCCTAAACCAAATATCCAAAGCAAATGAGATGTGTATGCTAGTAAAACAAGGGGGAGGAACCTGACTGCCACATGCACACAAGAGCTTTGCTTACTGTAAAACTGTGCACATGCACCAGGCAAAACAAGAAGTGCGGAAGAACATTAGTACCCTTCCCCTGTGCTGTGAAATATAAGTGCCCCACCCAAAAGCAGTTTAAATCCCCTTAGAGCAGTGGTCTCAAACTCTTTGCAGGGCCACATTTTGGATTTGTAGGTACTTGGAGGGCCTCAGAAAAAATAGTTAATGTCTTATTAAAGAAATGACAATTTTGCATAAGGTAAAACTCTTTATAGTTTACAAATCTTTGCTTTTGGCTAAGTCTTAATAATAATATTGTACTTTATAGCTAAAGAGACATATGATCAAGAAACTTTTATTTTACTTTTGTGATTATAATAAACATACCAAGGGCCTCAAAATAGTACCTGGTGGGCCGCATGTGGCCCCTGGGCTGCGAGTTTTGAAGACCACTGCCTTAGATGCACAAAAGCTCAGGAAATCAGGTACCAATGTCCACCCTCACCCTCAGTGTTGTTTGGACGTGGAGATGTGTGTTTTTACTCACTGTCAGCACTACAGGTTGCATAGACTCCTTTTTATTTTTAAAAGAAGCCAAAACCCAGCAATTGAATATGAAAATGCAGAAGAAATACTCTCCTAAAAACTAGGGCTATACATCAATTACAATTCTTAATCACATCAAATTCCCCCTCACATTTTCTCCTGTAGTGTAAAATATAGAAAGCTGATGTAAATTCTCAGATTTGACGTTTCAATTACTAAACTAGAAATAAAATCATTTATTTAACCTTTATCTGTGATTTTCTGCTTTTCTTCTTCTTGGGTTTCCTATCAATTTGGCATTTCTTCTCACCCTATATCAGGGGTGTCAAAGTCCCTCCTCGAGGGCCACAATCCAGTCGGGGTTTCAGGATTTCCCCAATGAATATGCATGAGATCTATTTGCATGCACTGCTTTCATTGTATGCTAATAGGTCTCATGCATATTCATTGGGGAAATCCTGAAAACCCGACTGGATTGCAGCCCTCGAGGGACTGATAACCCTGCCCTATGTCCACCATCCTTTTGTCTGCGTTCCTATCTGTCCTGTCAAATATCTCCCTGCCTCTATGCCTCCCTCACTTCTTCCACATTCTGCATCTGCCTTCAGTGACCTTATCATCCTCTATATTCAGAATTTCTGCTGTGTTCCTTTCTTGACTTGTCCTGCATTTTCACCCTGAGTCCATATCCCTGTGATCAGCATACCCCTCCCTTGTCCAACACTGTCTTTTTGTGCCCCTGTCACTTCTCTGTCCAGTGTTGCTCTTTTGTGTCCCTAAGCTCCCTCTGTCTCCCTGTTCCTCCCACATCCCCTGCCCTGGGCCATTATCCCCTCCCCTCCCCAAGTCTAGTACCTCTTCTTGGGACCAGTGTTCTTCCCACTCTCCTGGGTCTAGTGTCTTACCCCCCTCTTCCTCTTATCCAGTCTGTCTCTCTCCCTTCTTTCTACCTCACCTCTGATCCAGCATCTATCCATCTCCCTCCAACTCCTAGATCCAGCACCACTTCCTGTCTGTCCTCCTGATCTAGCAGAGCAACACCTCTTGCATTTCTCTATCCCTGGGTCCAGCACTGCTCTTTCTCCTCCCCCCTCCCCCTATTCCCAGTTTCAGCATGTCCCCTTTTCTTTCTCCTCCCAGGTTCCATTGTCTATTTCTCTCCCTCCCTCACCACCCTTCTGTAACTTTTCCTTGTACAGTGGTGCCTTGCATAACGGACGCCTCGCACAGCGAACGCTGCGCACAACGAACTTCAGGTCTTGCTTCCCACAACGAACTTCGTTTCACACAACGAAGTCGCCCGAGCTGCATCCTTCCGCGCAGGCACTGCGCTTAACTGCCCTCTCTCCGCCTGGCTCCCATATTTTAAACCCCCCTGCCGCCGCTGCTGCATATTTTTAAGCCTCTGCCGCCACCGCATATTTTTAAACCTCCCCCCGCCGCCACATATTTTTTTAAAAAAGCCACCACTGCTGCAACTTTAATCTCACCCGCTCACTCGTAACTGGTGGTCTAGCAAATTTCCCAGCCAGAAGCGCAGAGATCAAGAGCAAGCCTTCTGTGCTACTGCCTGGGCCTGCGCTGATCTCTGAATGGCTGCAGTCAGCTCTCGCGGGACTCACAAGAACTAACTGCAGCCATTCGGAGATCGGCATGGGCCCACACAGGCGTGCAGAGGAATTGCTCCTGATCTCTGCGCTTCTGGCCTGTACGCCACTGGCTGGGAAAGATGGGAGGAATTAAAAAAGGTACCGAGGGGGGTATGTGGGGGGTGATTATAATACACAGCAAGGATCAACAAAACCCCTGTCTCCCCTCCCCTTAACATATATCCCCTCTACTATCAAGAAAATTGAATAAGCCAAATTATTATAGAATGCTACACAGAAATATCATGCTAACAGAATACCACAGTCACACATAGCAGGAATAGGGTTAGGGTAGTGCAACTAAGGCAACTGTCCCCCCTGGTCAAAGAGAGCCGTAAGCCTCTGCCTGGACTTTGCAGTCCCCAGTTGTGTCTAACACCAGCTCTAACAAGATAAATTTATCTTTTTTTATGTCATCTTAGCATATTTTATGCTACAGAACGAATTATTTTTTTTAACATGTATTGTTATGGGAAAACGCGTTTCACATAACGAACTTTTCGCATAACAAACTTGCTCCTGGAACCAATTAAGTTCGTTGTGTGAGGCACCACTGTATCTCTCCAGCCCTGGTCTTCCCCCATCTCCTTTTCTTCCCCCTCACAGGTTCCAATGTCTGTCTGTCCCTCTCTCTCCTCCTTCCAGGTTCCAACATCTGTCTGTCTGGCCATCCTCCTCCCCACAATCCATCTAACTTTTTTTTCATCACCTTGGTAGCTGCATCCATAACTCCTTCCTAGTTCTGGTGTCCCTCCCCCCCGCCACAAGTGACTCCTGGTTGTTCCAAATCTGCCCCTCTCGGGTTTCTGCGGCGGTTCCACCCGGCAGGGAGGGGCGGACCCTGGACAAGTTTGGCCGTCGCCTCTATTCTAATTCCCTGATGGCCACCAGGGTACTAAATTATGCCTTCACCTTTTCCTCATATCTGCGTGGTATGGTGAAGGACCTTCCTCAATATCGTGACTCCCTACCGGACTCCCAGAGAGCAGGATTTGACAAGTTTATGTCCAACCTGTCTCAATTGCGGTTGTACCTCTTCCATGCGGTGTACGATGCATTTGAGCTGGTTTCGAGGGTGTCGGCCTTCGCAATGGCCATGCGCCGTCTGGCCTGGCTTCGCACCCTCGATATGGACCCAAACCTGCAGGAACGTCTTGCAGACTTGCCTTGTGTGGGGTCCGAGTTATTTGACGAGTCCTTAGATGCGGCGACCAAACGGTTGTCGGAACAGGAGCGCTCGTTAGCCTCCCTGGTCCGCCCCAAGCCTAGGCCCCCGCCGCAGAAACCCTTCCGTCCTCCGCCGCGCCGATACCCTCAGAAGTCTACCCCGGCTTTTTCTAGGCCACCGCCGAGACGTCCATCTCAGCGAGGCAGAGGGGGACAATCCCAAGCCCCGGCGCAGGGTCCTTCCAAACCCGCGCCCTCCTTTTGACGGGCTGAGCGGAAGGGGCGGGTTCCCCTCCGCGATCTCACAGGAACCCCTTCCCATAGGGGGGCGTCTTCGGTCCTTCTATGTGGCTTGGACCGAGATCACATCAGACGCTTGGGTGCTCCGGACCGTCTCCGAGGGCTACTCGCTCAACTTTGTGTCCGCACCACCGGATCAACCCCCGGGGGCTGCCTCTTACAACCGAGCACAACTTCCCATCCTTCTGGCCGAAGCCAGGGCTCTGTTGAAGCTTTGGGCGGTGGAACCGGTCCCCAAAGATCAGCTGGGGAAGGGGGTTTACTCCCGTTACTTTTTGGTCCCAAAGAAGACTGGGGACTTACGCCCCATTCTGGATCTCAGGAAGCTCAACAAATTCCTGGTCCGGGAGAAGTTTCGAATGCTGTCTCTCCCGATCTTGTATCCTCTTTTAGAGGAAGGGGACTGGATGTGCTACCTCGATCTGAAGGAAGCGTACACCCATGTTCCGGTGCACCCCGCCTACCGGAGGTTTTTACGGTTCCAGGTGGGAGACCTGCATCTTCAGTACAGGGTCCTGCCCTTCGGTCTGGCCTCGTCCCCTCGAGTCTTCACGAAGTGCATGGTTGTGGTCGCAGCAGCTCTGAGATCTCGTGGGCTTCATGTATTCCCGTACCTGGACGATTGGCTCATCAAGGCCCCGACCAGGGAGGGGGTTATCTCAGCGACCCGACAGTCTATCGTCTTCCTGCAGAGACTGGGGTTCGAGATAAATTTTCCCAAGTCACAGTTATCCCCGGCCCAGTCTCTTCAATTTATAGGCGCAGTGCTGGACACTGTGCGCCTGCGCTCGTACCTCCCACCTCCGCGGTTGGAAGCCTTGGTGCGGATGGGCCGTCTGATCTCTCAACTATCGGTGGTGTCGGCCCAGCGCATGATGATGCTGCTGGGCCACATGGCATCGACGGTCCACGTCACTCCCTTCGCCAGGCTGCACCTGAGGATTCCTCAGTGGACCCTAGCTTCTCAGTGGCGTCAGGATCGCGATCCGGTGTCTCGTCTCATTACGGTGACTCCTCCTTTGCGAAGATCGCTACGTTGGTGGACCAACTCTTCCAATCTGTCAGGGGGTTTACTGTTTCTCACCCCTCCCTTTCGCAAGGTTCTGACCACAGACTCCTCGGAGTACGCGTGGGGAGCCCACCTCGACGGTCTTCGGACGCAGGGCCTATGGTCTGCCGAGGACCGTCGTTGTCACATCAACGTGCTGGAACTTCGTGCCATCTTTCTGGCGGTTCGAGCGTTCGACCACATACTGCAAGATCAGGTAGTCCTCGTTCGTACGGACAACCAAGTGGCGATGTACTATGTGAACAAGCAAGGTGGGACGGGTTCTTGGCCCCTCTGGTCGGAGGCTCTTCGCCTTTGGGAGTGGGCGGTCTCCCGGAACATCTTCCTTCGGGCGGTCTACATCCAGGGAGAACAGAACTGTCTGGCGGACAAACTCAGTCGGCTTCTGCAGCCGCACGAGTGGTCTCTAAACACCGGAGTCCTGCGCGAGGTTTTCGATCGCTGGGGGACGCCGCAGGTGGATCTGTTTGCCTCTCCGGAAACCCGCAAACTGCCCCTGTATTGTTCTCGGATGTACTCCCGGGACCGTCTGGAAGCAGATGCCTTCCTTCTCGATTGGGAAGGGAGGTTCCTGTATGCGTTCCCTCCTTTTCCTCTGATCATGAGAACGTTAGTGCGTCTCAAATCGTCCGCGGCCACTATGATTCTCATTGCGCCTCGGTGGCCGCGTCAGCACTGGTTCTCCCTGCTGCTTCAGCTCAGTACCAGGGATCCTCTACTTCTGCCTGTGTTTCCTTCTCTGCTGTCTCAGAGTCAAGGTTCAATGTTACATCCCAATCTTCAGTCATTACACCTGACAGCTTGGTTTCTTGCTCCTTAACTTCGCCCTGTGTGTCTCAATCTGTGAGGGAGGTGTTGGAAGCCTCCCGCAGGATTTCGACCAGGCTTTGTTATTCACAAAAATGGACCAGATTTTCCACCTGGTGTTCTTCTTTCCACCTGGATCCTGTTTCGGTTCCGGTGTCCTCAGTCCTGGAATACTTATGGCACCTGTCGCACTCTGGTCTGAAAACCACATCTGTGCGTGTTCATCTTAGTGCCATTTCGGCTTTCCATCAGCACCTGGATGGATGTGCTCTTTCGCTCCATCCTTTGGTGACGCGTTTCATGAAAGGGCTACTCAGGGTTTGTCCCCCTCTTAAGCCTCCTCCCGTCGTGTGGGATTTAAATGTGGTTTTGGCTCAACTGATGAAACCTCCTTTTGAGCCACTCGACAAGGCTCTTTTGAAATTTCTGACTTGGAAGGTGATTTTTCTGATTGCTCTCACATCCGCTAGACGGATTGGGGAGTTGCAAGCTTTGGTTGCGGACCCTCCTTTTACTGTGTTCCATCATGATAAGGTGGTTCTCCGCACACATCCGAAATTTTTACCAAAGGTGGTGTCTGATTTTCACCTCAATCAGTCCATTGTCCTTCCTGTGTTCTTTCCGAAACCCCACTTCCATCCTGGCGAGACGGCGCTTCACACGCTTGACTGTAAGAGGGCGTTAGCATATTACCTTCAACGCACCAGGTCTCATAGGAAAGTTCCTCAATTGTTTTTGTCCTTTGATCCTAATCGATTAGGGCATCCTGTTTCCAAGCGCACTCTGTCTAACTGGTTGGCTGCTTGTATTTCTTTTTGCTATGCTCAGGCTGGTCTTCCGCCCCCGGGTCGAGTCACGGGGCATAAGGTCAGAGCGATGGCAGCCTCTGTAGCTTTCCTCCGTTCTACACCTGTGGAGGACATATGCAAGGCTGCCACTTGGTCTTCGGTTCATACATTCACTTCCCACTACTGTCTGGACACATTGTCCAGAAGCGACGGCCGGTTTGGCCAGTCGGTATTGCGTAATCTATTTTCCTAAATTGCCATCTTCCCACCTGCCCTTTTTTGGTTGGCTTGGAGGTCACCCACATGTGAGAATATCATGCCTGCTTGTCCTGGGATAAAGCACAGTTACTTACCGTAACAGGTGTTATCCAGGGACAGCAGGCATATATTCTCACAACCCGCCCGCCTCCCCGGGGATGGCTTCTTTGCTAGTTATGGAACTGAGGACCACGAGGTGGGATGCGCCCTCTAGTGGGCGAGAAGGCATGCACATGCGTGGTGCAGAGTGCAAACTTGAAACTTCAATCAAGTTTGCTTGAAAAGCTGTCCGCGCTGGGGCTCCGTAGATGACGTCACCCACCCACATGTGAGAATATATGCCTGCTGTCCCTGGATAACACCTGTTACGGTAAGTAACTGTGCTATATTGTGTACTTGATGTAAGATGAATAAATGAATAAAGAATTTGGAAAAAAAAAAAATTTTTACTTTCAGACCCCCTCAATTTTCCCATAGGAAAATTACAGTTCTGTGCAGTGCCTGCTTATCAGCTTCCCCTGCAGATGAAGTGAATGGAAAGAACTTCTGCCTCAGAAATGTCTCCAAACGACTCCAATCTTGAAATCTTAGGGCTGCCAGTCAGACTGACCCTGACCGAGACCTCCACACCCATAGAACCTCAATTCACTATGAGGGCAGGGAATATGCAGCCGGCACTTTGATACCCCAAGGGTTCTTACACAGGGCATACTGCATTAAGCCTCTGAAAAATTCAGAAGACAAGCACACAAGGCAAGCCCTGAAGTAGCACACAACAGGCTGGCTCAACCCGAAGGACTGCCCCGAGAGCTGCAGTCCAGCCTTGTGGAACCTGCATCCTTTCCCAGGCAGAGAACACTTAAGTAATGGGTCTCAGGCACTGAAGCCATTGAAAAAAGCCCAAACAAACTTTCCCAATGAAAAAAAGAAAAATTAAGCAGAACAGATCAGAAACACCTCTGCATGGTTCACTTGCAGAAGGAAAAAACTGAAAGGGGCACTATACTCCATTGGCAATGAGGAAGGTTCTGAAAGCTACGAGAATCACACAAATGCAAGACCAGATTTGCAGGTTTGGTTTGCACACTTAACATACGGACTCCTGAGGAGATGTAACAGAATTCCAGATAAGGCAGTCACATTAGAGGCAGGTGGGCCACACTGCTCCTGCCACAGATAAAATTGCAGGATGCTCAGCTCTAGTGCAATTAATTCAGTAAATGTCAAAGCTATAAACTACAGAAAAACCCAAACAGATTATATTTAAATTTTTATTAACATGTTAATAGCCTAATTACTTGGCAAATTCTTCCATATAGTTTATTCCAATGCACGGCACAGGAAATTTATTTAAATAAAACACATGAAATTGTATATATATCATTCAAGTCAGAACAAGTTTACAATATTTGGCATAACATTTCATAATCAATGCAGGAAATATAAACCTTTAAAAATATTCTTTTGTACACATACAATCATTTTAAGGTCAATTTCAATGTAAAAGGGATGTTTTTGGAAGCATTTGCAACATTTTACAAAGTCAAACTTATGAATGAAATAACTTGTGGCTTTGCAGTTACAAAAATATTTATCTCAAGACAAGATTAGGACTTTTCTCTTTTTTTTTTAATGTGCTTAATTCCTTACTTAAAAAAAGTAATTGCACTTAAAAATAAGACACTAAAGTCATATCAAAACCACTTTGTCACACAATGCCATTTTTAATAAAATCTCTGCTGTTTTTATTTACTTAATATATGACGGCTTTGACCCATACTAACTGATCTCCGAGGCCATGGTTTATTGTTGCATATGGAGAATGACAAGGCATAAGACAGCAACTAGTCCAAGAGCTTGCACACCAAGGAACCACAGCATAACACAAAAGAATAAAATAAGCACAGGTTCTACAGTCCGTTCACCAAAGTACATCCTTGCAAAGCCTGCGCTGATCATGATTTTGTTTATTTCCCCAAAAAGAGTTCCCAGTTTTTTATAGTCATCTATAACTTGATCTGTGATGTCATTACTTTGCTCTTGAGTTACCTGTTTGGAGAAAAAACCCAAAAGATTTAGTGTGTTAGACAGTCAAATGCATCTGAATATACATCATTTTTGTAATAACTTGCCAAAATATTATAACTATTATTTCTCGGATACACCACCTGATTACACTGAAAACTGACAACTGATTTGATGAATAGAAAAATACCGGTACCTCAATCGGGGTTGCAGACCTCTGGATTTCAATGGCCAAAAATAGTTCTGGTTTCAAGTATAACCACAATGAATATTCAATATACAGTATACATCTGGTTTAAGAAGGGCTTAATAAAAAAAAAACCACCACTTTTATACTCTAAGGGGCTCTTTTACTAAAACAGCAAGTGCTAACAGACAGTGTGTGCTAAGTGGCCCATAGTTACAAAATAGGATGCACAACATTTAGGGGAAGATTCTCAAAACCCACCGCACCTATAACGATGGTTGCTAAACCGGTTCCAGCCAGTTTAGCATGGAAGTATAGTCAAACCGTGGTTTGCAAGACGAGCAAAATATTCTCACAAATCTTGCCTCGCAAACTGAGCGTTGACTCGAAATGCAAGGCATCGCCCCCCCAAATCCTTAACGCGATCGGGCACCGGCACGCAGCACCAACCCACAGGACGTGCCCGTGCCCAAAGAGCCTGCCGCTGATTCTGCTGGGCTTTGAGCATCTGCGAGAATTTCGGAGAGAGCGAGAACTAGAAGGCCTTGAGCATGCGCGCAGATGCTCAAGGCCCAGCACAAGCAAGAGGGAGGATCTTCGGGCACCGGCCTGTCCTGTGCGTTAGGTGCCAGATAGGGGTAAGATATTGTGTGTGGGTGGGTGAGTGGGGGATGCCAGATCACGGAGGGGGGGGGGGGGGCGACGTGAGCCAGGGGGATGCCGGATCGTTGGGGGGGAGCAGCACCGGTGGCCTCAGGGGTGGGGGGTAAGGTGGAGCAGCGCCGGTGGCCTCAGGTAGGGGGGGAACGAATCAAGCGAGTTTCCCTTACTTCCTTTGGGGAAACTCGCTTTGACATACGAGTAAAATGGTTTACGAGCATGCTTCTGGAACAAATTATGCTCGTAAACCAAGGTTCCACTGTATATCAGCTGTGCTCGATATTTTACTGCCCTGCAATTTATGTAGCCAATAAAGCAGCATAATTAGCCTTATCTTGTGTGTGTGGGTATCTATTTGTGTGCCGTGAAGTGCTGACTACCTAACGAACATGGCAGTACACCAGGGGTGGAAGCACACACTGTGGCCTCAGGGGTGGGTGATCGTTTTGGGATGTGGAACGAATCATGCGAGTTTCCCTTACTTTCTATGGGGAAACTCGCTTTGATATATGAGCACTTTGGTTTACGAGCATGCTTCTGGAACTAATTATGCTCGCAAACCAAGGTTCCACTATATTCTACAGGCCACATCTACCGTGTTTTTTTCTGAGCAGACTCTGACTCTGCCATGCAAATGTATTACAACGACGTCATTAATATTTAAACAATCATTCGAGGCTATTCACTATTGTCCTACATTTGCGGAAAAATTTTCCAGCAGATCTGAGCAATCATAGCCTTACTTTCTGGTCAATGCCTGAGTGCCAATTGGCACAGGCATTGACAGAAAAGTAAGGCTTTTGACAGCTCAGACCTGCCAGAAAACTTAGTCCCATCCCCCCTGCCGCCAGTGATGCCCATCCCCCCTCCGATAACCCTGTTCCTCTCAGTCCAAGGCCAGCCGGAGGGATGCCTACTCCCTCCAGCCAGCAGGCCTGCCTCTTCAAAATAGCAGGCCTTCCCCTCCTCGATGTATCCTAGGATTAGCCAGGGAGGGGTCCAAGATTGATTGACCTAGGCATATAAGGTCCCTCCTATGGCCAATCAGAGCCTTAGGCCCATCTCTGGCGCATCCCAGGATGCACCAGGGAGGGGAAGGCCTGACATTTTGAAGCGGCGGGCCTGCTGGCCGGAAGGAGTAGGCATCCCTCTGGCCGGCCTTGGACTAAGAGGTATGTGAAGGGGGATGAGCATCTCCGGTGGCAGGAGGAAGTGGCCATTCCTCCTGCCAGGGGGGTTGTCGGGGGTAGTTATCACTGGTGGCGGGAGGGAGTGGGCATCCCTCCTGCCAGGGATGTCAGGAGGATGGGGAACCCAGCGGCAGGATGAAGTAGGCATCCTTCTTGCCATGCTTTAATTTGGGGTATTTTTGTTTTAATGCACAGGTGTATTTTGTGCGTGTGCTGATTGCCATCACTAGTGACTTGTCACATGCAAATGTAGTGAACCTCATTTACATGCACGGGTGGGTTTTTGAGAATGACTCGTCTTTTGCAAAACATTATATTTACGTCAGCCAGTCAAATTTTACCGTGAAATTTTGATAATCTTCCTCTCAGTGTGCACTAAGCTTCAGAAAAATGGAGCTACTTACCTGTAGCAGATATTCTCCGAGGACAGCAAGTCAATCATTCTCACAACTGGGTGATGTCATCTGATGCAGCCCACTGCAGATGCTGCCCAGTGCTCTGTAAGAAGCCTTTGACAGTATTTCATCAGCAGTCTAATATCTTGGCTGGAAAGACAATTCCAAGGGGAGGAGGCAGGTTTTATGAGAATGATTGGCCTGCTGCCCTCAGATAACACCTGCTACAGATAACTTCGCCTTCCTCCAGGCCAAGCAGGCCAATCATTTTCACAAGTGGAAATCTCCAGCTACCAGCTTCACTGATAACAACAATGCTAGGACAACAGAGACTTGTAACAGCAAGGCCTAAACAAGCAATCAACCTAAAAACAAAAAGTGGTTTAAATGTGCAGCCTGGAATGGAAATAACAGGTCTAGGAAGGTGAAGTTGATGCTAGACACCAAAAAAGATTCTGTAGTACTGTTTAACCAAACCAGCTGTTCTATTGGGAAATTTTCTCAAGGCTGAAGACCATGTTACAGCCTTAAAAATCCCTCTTGGATAGAGGCTGATCTCATATGGGAAACCAATACAGCCATGATTGACATTGTGAGCCATGACATGATCGTTCAGTCAGCTCAGCTTGGACATAAGCTAAAGAGATGAAGTTTGCCAGCCAATTAGACAAAGTGTGTTTACTGATGGCTATGCCCATCCTGTTGTGATCAAAAAACAAAAAGCTGGGCAGACTGGATGGGCTTTAGTCCACTCCAGATAGATGATTAGGGCTTGCTTGCAGTCCAAAATTTGACGTGCACTTTCACCAGGATGGACATGTGGTTTGGGGAAGAATGTTGGCAGGACGATTAAATGGTTCAGATGAAACTCCGACACCACTGTCATCAGGGACGCAGCAGAGGAAATCAGGCCAGTAGAAGGACCCAAAGCAGCGTGTTTGCTGTGCCTCGGACGCTGCTGGAGCCGGGAGGTTTGTCGGCCGTCTAGTGGTGGGAGGATCGGATGGGAGGGTCTACGGGGGTTTCGGGTGTGCCGGGTAGGGGAGTCGCGGCGTGTTACCTGCCGCCGGTCGTTAGAATAGAACCCTAAGCGCGCATGTGTACTCTTACCTGCCACAGACATACAGATCAGGGAACATGCAGGTAAGAGTGCGCATGCGCGCTTAGCGTTTTATTATAGTAGATTCTGCATATCCTACAGTTCTATGCAGATTACAAATTATTCATGTACTCAATTTTTCCCACATTAACATACCTGGGGCAACCGAGATTAAGTGACTTGCCCAGGGTCACAAGGAGCATTGCGGGATTTGAACCCACAACCTCAGGGTGTCAAGGCTGTAGCTCTAACCACTGCACCACAATCAATCAACTAGAGACTGTACATAGATGGGCTTACTTCCACATGGTGATAAAAAGCACCGACTGCACAGAGATGAACTAGCAGTTTTTGTGTAGAGCAAAAGAGGATCTAGGGCTATGCTCTACAGCAGTGTCTCTCAAACTTTCTTGAGCCAGGAAACACTTAAAGATAGCGGCCAAAGCTTGAGGCACCCAGAAGTGCACGGACGTTGCCGTGATGACACCACGCATATGCATGACATCATCACGTCAACATCCGCGCATGTGCGGAGGCCCTCCAGATGGGCCCTGAGATGTCAGTAGGGGGTGCCAGCAATATACATAGCAAATAAAAATGCTCAAAACTGACACATTTCAATCACTGTATTGAAAATAAAATCATTTTACCTACCGGCGATCCTATGCAGGCTACTGTAATTAGCTTTAAAGGTGAGACCGGGAGGCCAGGAGGGGAAGCCGGAGGACGCAAGATAGAAGGGGGCAACATGCAGGCCTTCGGCGAATCGGACAGCGCTGGTGCTGTACCATGTAGGTAAGTCAGCTGGCAGGGGCCTCTCTTCCTCCTCAGTGTGCTATGGCACACTTGGAATCTCAGGAGGCACAGAGTTTGAGATACACTGCTCTACAGAATGACACGAGGACAGAATAACACGAGGACAAATTAGTCCCTACCTCCCCCATCCCTATTAGCTCTGTCCTTATCTACACAAGCATTCAAGGCTTGTGCAGATGAGGGCAGAGCTTGCAGGGATAGGGACAGAACTCGTGGAGATGGGGATGGAGAGATTCCATATTGCTGTCATACCAGACAGCCAATATAGCACAGTTACTTAACGTAACAGGTGCTATCTGGGGACAGCAGGCAGATATTCTCACATGTGGGTGACGTCATCCACAGAGCCCGGTATGGACAGTGCTAAAAGTATACCATCACTTTAAACTTCTTAAGAAGCTACCCACACTGCGCACGCGCCTTCCTGCTCGACGTTGGCTCTCAGTTTCATAAGCAAGCTAAGAAGCCAACCAAGGAAGGTGGGAGGGATGTGAGAATATCTGCCCGCTGTCCCCGAATAACACTTGTTACGGTAAGTAACCAGGCATTTACCGTATTTTTCACTCCATAAGATGCACTTTTTTCCTTTCCCCAAAAGTGGGTGGAAATGTCTGTGCATCTTATGGAACGAATATAACATTTTTTACACCCCTCCCCCTTACCTTTTTAAATCCCCCTTAAATCCTGGCGGTCCACCGGTGTATCGGCAGGAGAGAGCTTTCCGCGCTCCTGCCCCTCCCTCGCTGGATGGCTGCCTCTATCTCAGGGCCAGTGGCGCATAAGGTAGGAGTGAGCTTTTCGCACTCCAGCCACTTCATGGGGGGGGGGGGGGAATTAAAAAAGGTACAGGTGTGTGTGTAAAAAATTGTTAGTCGGCTAGGATGGATCCCTCCTGTCCTGGCCTACAGGGTACAGGGCACGGTGTTGAGACAGGGTTCAGAGCCTGGCAAGGAGTGTGGGGTTAGGTACAGAGCCTGGTATATTTTATTAACTATACTAGTCTTTAAGCCCATTACATTAACGGGTGCTAGAATAGATGTGTGTGTCTATCTCTCTTTATTTCTTTCTCTCTCTCTCTTTTTCTCCTTGGCCGCTTTCTGTCTTTCTTTCTGTCTCTCTCTTTCCTCGGCTGTCCACCATCACCCCTTGCCTGCTCCCTCTGTCCAGCAGTAGCCCTTCTCCCTTCCTTTTACCTCCCCCATGTCCAGCAGCACCCGTTCCCTGCTCCCCCTGTCCAGCAGCAGCCCCTTCTCCCTTCGTTTTAAGTCTCCCCTGTCCAGCAGCACCCCTTCACTGCTCCTCCTGACCAGCAGCACCTCTTCCCTGCTCCCCCGTCCCTATTCCATGCTCCCCCTGTCCAGCAGCACCTCTTCCCTGCTCCCCTGTCCAGCAGCACTCCTTACCTGCTCCCCCTGTCCCTCTTCCCTGCTCCCCCTGTCCAGCAGCACTTCTTCCCTGCTCTCCCTGTCCAGCAGCACCTCTTCCCTGCTCCCCCTGTCCAGCAGCACCCCTTATCTGCTCCCCCTGTCCAGCATGCGGCTTCCTTGTCGTTTGTGTCTGCCCTCTTCTTCTTTAAAGTAGCTTACTGAGGATCGCGGCTGGCTGGAGCGAACCTCCCAGGCAGCTCTGTACCTCTGTAGCACGTTCCCTCTGACGAGGTGCACAGTGGCCTACGAGGCTCGCTACAGCCGGCCGCGATCCTCAGTAGGCTGCTTTGAAGAGGAGCAGCGCTGTTGGCAGCAGTTGGTGAGGGTAGGAGGAGAGAGTCGCCGGCGTGTTCCCTGCCTCCGTGTTCCAAAATGGAATTCGGCACGGAGCTTCACAGCATGGCAGCAGTGATCAGAAAACCCTAAGTGTGCATGTGCGCTTAGGGTTTTATTATAGAGGATTAGTACACCATTTGGCTCACAATATTTTTTCCTTGTTTTCCTCCTCTAAACCTAGGTGCGTCTTATGGTCAGGTGTGTCTTATAGTGCAAAAAATACATTAACTGTGTGAAAGTCACTGTTAAAATTCGGCTTTTAAAAAGATGTTGTCACTCTGACTAGTTATTTAACACCTAAATTTACAAAGTGACAAAATTTAGCGAATCTAAAAAAGAGCCTGATTTAAGACTGCCTGCCAATATTATTTTTTTGTAGTAATCACCTAACATGCTGCAGGCAATACCAAACACACAAAAGCTGTCCCAAAACTAGCCAGTTACATTTTTCCAGGCTGAATTCTGAAGCATTCACACACTTTGTGTGGGAAGATATCCTTCAACATAAGATTTAGCTAAGCTCCTCAGCAAAACTGCTCAGGAAGAGAAGCAGGTGGTTTATTCAATTAAAAGTACTCTCACGAGACAGATGACTGCACTGGTAGCTGCCCGAGTCAAAAGCAAGGACATGCACTATGACTACAGAGAATTATCAAACTATATAATATTGGCTAACAAGAATGTCCATGCCTTAGAAAATGGCTAGCATTTTAATAAAAGCAAAGTTTGTAAACTATTAATTGAAAAAGGCTAACTTCAGCACAGTTCTCTTGTCAGTGATAGCTTTATCAACATTCCATTTGATCCATAACAGAGACCGATATGAAGGTACTGTAATTAGAACATGCACATGTATCTATTAACTGCTCTACTAAAACAGGACACCGTCATAACTGTAACTCAATTAGGCCAATGTGGGTGACAGCTCTATTTAAAAAAAAAAAAAAAAAAAAAAAAGGGAATTAAAAGAGACACATTGTCAGTTTATGTCTGAATGCTTTTACATTTATGAAATTGGAGGGGGTGGTTAAAATAAATCAGACGCGAGTTTCTTACTAACCTGCTCCCTCTCCGGATCACTCCCGTAGTTTCCAAGAGGCTCAAGTCGCTGCCACTTCCCCTTATCGTCATCGTCGTCCTTCTCTTTTTCCCCGCCGCTAGATTCCCACGCCCTCCGGTACCTCAGCAGCTCTTCCGTGGAGGAGCACATCTCTGCGCTCTTGGTGTTAACAGGATCCTGTACCGCTAATCACCGCCACACCTCGCGCTCCTCCTGCTACCTTCCCACGAGCCTGCGGCCGCGCGCCCTGCTCTAGTTTAGCTAACAGCGGCTGAGGCTGGAGGCGGCAACAAAACCTAGCACGCGCCACTCGGTTTCCTCGCGACTCGCTCGCTGGGTCCCCTCAGCCGACTAGCTCCTGCTACCTCCCCCTCCCCTCCGGCAGCACAGGAGCGCCTGTGACGTCACGTGCGTTTGGTTAGGGGCCGCTGCCTGCGCTTTTGGCGTCGCAAGGGGTTGGCAGCCGAAAGAAAGCGGAAGTGTTGGGTGAGGCCTTGAAATTAGGACAGCTCTAGGAGGGTCTTTGCTGTTTAAGGGCAAATTTTAATAAGGGAGAATGCAGAGCAGCGCTTTACATGTTCTAAGTAAGTGTTTCTAAAATCGACGAGTGCATAAATGCCAAGTTACCCGGTTCCAGGCTGGAAACATTGGCCAGTCCCCGGTAGTGCCTGATTTTGCCCATTCAAAGCAGTGCTGCAAGACCCACAATGCACAAGGACGGGGTGGTCAGAAATCCAGGACTGCTCAAAGTCTGCATCCTCGAACTGGGTAACTTGGCATCTCTGCTAGTGAACTGCATGATTTCATAAAACATTCCCCTTTATTTTATAATTTGATGCTAATAATTGACATTTATGTATGTAAGTACTAGTTGCTGTTCTATAAAGTTCACACCAAAGTTACTGGGGGGGGGGGGGGGAGGGGGTTCTAAATAGTGGCAAAAAAAATTTACACTGAGCCTCTATTCTATAAAGTATAAGCCAAAGTCACACAGGACTAGATTCAGTAAATAAGAGCATAAGAATTGCTGCTGCTGGGTCAGACCAGTGGTCCATCGTGCCCAGCAGTCCACTCACGCGGCAGCCCTTAGGTCAAAGACCAGTGCCCTAACTGAGACTAGCCTTACCTGTGTACGTTCTGGTTCAGCAGGAACTTGTCTAACTTTGTCTTGAATCCTTGGAGGGTGTTTTCCCCTATAATGTCGAAGTAAACTGTTCTGAGCGGTATAGAAAATTGAATGAATAAATAATGAATTTGGGAATCCCCCAAAATGTGCACTGAATTCTATTACATAAATGACACTCATTGTTATAGGCCTGTTCCACCGCCTTGTGTTTGCTGGTGGGAGAGGGGTCTCTTTGTTTGGGGGTGTGGGGAGGGGGGCACTCACCATATGAAAATTCTTGATGACTACCTAGTAACATAGTAACATAGTAGATGACGGCAGATAAAGATCCGAATGGTCCATCCAGTCTGCCCAACCTGATTCAATTTAAATTTTTTTTTTTTTTTTTCTTCTTAGCTATTTCTGGGCAAGAATCCAAAGCTTTACCCTGTACTGTGCTTGGGTTCCAACTGCCAAAATCTCTGTTAAGACTTACTCCAGCCCATCTACACCCTCCCAGCCATTGAAGCCCTCCCCTGCCCATCCTCCACCAAACGGCCATACACAGACACAGACCGTGCAAGTCTGCCCAGTAACTGGCCTAGTTCAATATTTAATTTTATTTTCTGATTCTAAATCTTCTGTGTTCATCCCACGCTTCTTTGAACTCAGTCACAGTTTTACTCTCCACCACCTCTCTCGGGAGCGCATTCCAGGCATCCACCACCCTCTCCGTAAAGTAGAATTTCCTAACATTGCCCCTGAATCTACCTCCCCTCAACCTCAAATTATGTCCTCTGGTTTTTACCATTTTCCTTTCTCTGGCAAAGATTTTGTTCTACGTTAATACCCTTCAAGTATTTGAACGTCTGAATCATATCTCCCCTGTCTCTCCTTTCCTCTAGGGTATACATATTCAGGGCTTCCAGTTTCTCTTCATACGTCTTCTGGCGCAAGCCTCCTATCATTTTCGTCGCCCTCCTCTGGACCGCCTCAAGTCTTCTTACGTCTTTCGCCAGATACGGTCTCCAAAACTGAACACAATACTCCAAGTGGGGCCTCACCAATGACCTGTACAGGGGCATCAACACCTTCTTCCTTCTACTGACTACGCCTCTCTTTATACAGCCCAGAATCCTTCTGGCAGCAGCCACTGCCTTGTCACACTGTTTTTTTGCCTTTAGATCTTCGGACACTATCACCCCAAGGTCCCTCTCCCCGTCCGTGCATATCAGCTTCTCTCCTCCCAGCATATACGGTTCCTTCCTATTATTAATCCCCAAATGCAATACTCTGCATTTCTTTGCATTGAATTTTAATTGCCAGGCATTAGACCATTCCTCTAACTTTTGCAGATCCTTTTTCATATTCTCCACTCCCTCTTCGGTGTCTACTCTGTTACAAATCTTGGTATCATCTACAAAAAGGCACACTTTTCCTTCTAACCCTTCAGCAATGTCACTTACATACATATTGAACAGGATTGGCCCCAGCACCGAACCCTGAGGGACTCCACTAGTCACCTTTCCTTCCTTCGAGCGACTTCCATTAACCACCACCCTCTGGCGCCTGTCCGACAGCCAGTTTCTGACCCAGTTCACCACTTTGGGTCCTAACTTCAGCCCTTCAAGTTTGTTCAACAGCCTCCTATGAGGAACTGTATCAAAGGCTTTGCTGAAATCCAAGTAAATTACATCTAGCATATGTCCTCGATCCAGCTCTCTGGTCACCCAATCAAAAAATTCAATCAGGTTCGTTTGGCACGATTTACCTTTTGTAAAGCGATGTTGCCTCGGATCCTGTAACCCATTAGATTCAAGGAAATACACTATCCTTTCTTTCAGCAACACTTCCATTATTTTTCCAACAACTGAAGTGAGGCTCACCGGCCTGTAGTTTCCTGCTTCATCCCTGTGACCACTTTTATGAATAGGGACCACATCCGCTCTCCTCCAATCCCCAGGAATCACTCCCGTCTCCAGAGATTTGTTGAACAAGTCTTTAATAGGACTCGCCAGAACCTCTCTGAGCTCCCTTAGTATCCTGGGATGGATCCCGTCTGGTCCCATCGCTTTGTCCACCTTCAGTTTTTCAAGTTGCTCATAAACACCTTCCTCCGTGAACGGCGCAGAATCTACTCCATTTTCTCGTGTAACTTTGCCAGACAATCTCGGTCCTTCTCCAGGATTTTCTTCTGTGAACACAGAACAGAAGTATTTGTTTAGCACATTTGCTTTCTCCTCATCACTCTCCACATATTTGTTCCCAGCATCTTTTAGCCTAGCAATTCCATTTTTTATCTTCCTCCTTTCACTAATATATCTGAAAAAATTTTTATCTCCCTTTTTTACATTTTTAGCCATTTGTTCTTCCGCCTGTGCCTTCGCCAAACGTATCTCTCTCTTGGCTTCTTTCAGTTTTACCCTGTAGTCCTTTCTGCTCTCCTCTTCTTGGGTTTTTTTATATTTCATGAACGCCAACTCTTTCGCCTTTATTTTCTCAGCCACTAGGTTGGAGAACCATATCGGCTTCCTTTTTCTCTTGTTTTTATTGATTTTCTTCACATAAAGGTCCGTAGCCATTTTTATCGCTCCTTTCAGCTTAGACCACTGTCTTTCCACTTCTCTTATGTCCTCCCATCCTAACAGCTCTTTCTTCAGGTACTTTCCCATTGCATTAAAGTCCGTAAGTTTGAAATCTAGGACTTTAAGTATCGTGCGGCCGCTCTCCACTTTAGCCGTTATATCAAACCAAACCGTTTGATGATCGCTACTACCCAGGTGAGCACCCACTCGAACATTAGAGATACTCTCTCCATTTGTGAGGACCAGATCCAATATCGCTTTTTCCCTTGTGGGTTTCGTCACCATTTGTCTGAGCAGAGCCTCTTGAAAGGCATCCACAATCTCCCTACTTCTTTCCGATTCCGCAGACGGAACATTCCAGTCCGCATCCGGCAGGTTGAAATCTCCCAACAGCAGAACCTCCTCTTTCCTTCCAAACTTTTGGATATCCACAATCAGATCCTTATTAATTTGCTGCGATTGAGTCGGAGGTCTGTAGACTACACCCACGTAGATAGAAGTTCCATCTTCTCTTTTCAGAGCAATCCATATCGCTTCTTCCTCTCCCCAGGTCCCTTGCATTTCGGTCGCTTGGATATTGATCTTTACATAGAGAGCTACTCCTCCACCTTTATGACCATCTCTGTCCTTCCTAAAAAGATTATATCCCGGTATGTTTGCATCCCATCCATGTGATTCACTGAACCATGTCTCTGTGATAGCAACAATATCTAGATCTGCCTCTAATATCAGGGCTTGCAGATCATGAACTTTGTTGCTTAGACTGCGAGCATTTGTGGTCATCGCTTTCCAGCTATTTTTCAGCGATAATCTCCTTTTTCGTATGGATTTTTGTGTCGTTTCACTTTCCATTGCAATACTAAGAAATGAGTTGCTGATATTGTTGTATACTCTTTGTTGTATACTATTCCTTGCTTGTTATCTTTGTATGTATTTCTGCAGTGTAGTATGGATTTGTTGGTTTGATCTGGATTTGTCATCAATAAAATATTATTTGACATACATAAATGACACTCCAAGTTGGGCGTAATTTTGGGTAAGCACATAACTACAAGGGGGAACATATAACATGAGCATGGGCAGGCTGTAGGTGAGTCTCCGAGCAACACATGCAACTTAAAGAATACTATCAGTTGCACGTATTGCATAGTACACTTAAGCATGGCAATGTACACCTGTCATTGAGTGGGAATGTCTACATTTTGGCATGCCAATGCAGTTTTGCACTAGCATTCTATAATACCATTACTTAAATGCTGTTATAGAATTGGTGCTAAGCACATCCCATTGTGGTGCCTACATCTTGGCATTAACTGCCTCTTTTATAAAGCTGCGTGGCAACAGCCCCGAAGCCCTTTGGGCTTATGGGCTTCGGGGCTGTTAGCGCATGGCAGCCGCTAGCACGGCTTTGTAAAAGAGGCCGTAAGTGTAGAATTACTCCCATAGGCTTGGATTCTCTAAAAGGTCGTTGAAAGTTATCACGCCTGCAGGTGCCTAACTAAAGTGTTTTCTAGTGCAATAGATGTGTCATTCTGGACAAGCCATGCAAAAGGAATCCATTCTATGTTTTCAACTCCTCCTCCAGAAGGTTCTGCTGCCCCCTTCAGTTTTTTTCTAATGTACATGAGCCAGACAGTGTCTTTCTGATCTGCTCTGTATATTTCTTTATTATTTTTGGTATTTTTCACTGGTTTTGCAGGTTTCATTGCACCAGTGTTCTCCAGTGCGGGGGAAGTTCTGCTTGCCATCTATCCCATGACACCTTAATTTTCTCAGGAGCCTATCATGAAGAACTTTATCAAAAGCTTTCTGAAAATCTAGATAAACTATATCAACCAACTCGCCTTTATCAGCATGTTTATTCACACCTTCAAAGAAGTCAAGCAAATTTGTGAGGCAAGATCTCCCTCGGCTGACTCTGTCTCATTAAATCATATTTGTCTATATGTTCCACAATTTTATTTTTTATAATTGTTTCTACCATTTTGTCCGGCACTGAAATGAGGCTTACCGGTCTGTAATTTCCCGATCTCCCCTGGAACCCTTTTAAAAAATCGACGTAACATTGGCCACCCTCCAATCTTCAGGTACTACAGACGATTTTAGCGACAGGTTACAGATCACTAATAGCAGGTCAGCAATTTCATGTTTGAGTTCTTTTAGTACCCTGGGATGTATATCATCTGGTCTTGGTGATTTATCACTTTTTAACTTGTCGAGTTGGCTTAGTACATCTTCCAGATTCACCAAGATTTCTTTCAATTCCTCCGCATCATCACCCTTGAAGACCATTTCCGGTTCAGGTAGATCTATTACATCTTCTTCCGTAAAGACCGAAGCAAAGAATTCATTCAGTCTCTCCGCTATGGCCTTATCCTCCCTGAGCACCCCTTTTGCTCCTCGATCATCCAATGGTCCCACAGATTCCCTCACAGGTTTTCTGCTTCTGATGTACCTAAAAAAATTGAGTTTTTGCCTCTTTTGCAAGTTTCTCTTCATATTCTTTCTTACCTTTATGAATACTTTGCATCTAACTTGCTAGTGCTTGTGTTTCTTGGTGTCAGGTCAAAACTGCGGAAGACAAAGGTGCGCACCGACAACTGAGTGCAGCGCGGAAGCGCGCGCCGAAGAAAATAACTGTTTTTAGGGGCTCCGACGGGGGTGTGTGGGGGGAACCCCCCCACTTTACTTTATACAGATCACGCCGCGTTGTGGGGGTGTTGTGGGGGGTTTGGGGGGTTGTAATCCCCCACATTTTACTGAAAACTTCACTTTTTCCCTAAAAACAGGGAAAAAGTTAAGTTTACAGTATAATGAGGGGGGTTACAACCCCCCAAACCACCCACAACGCCGCTGCGATCTGTATTAAGTAAAGTGGGGGGACTCCCCAACAAAACCCCCTGTCAGAGCCCCTAAAAACTGTCATTTTCTTCAGCACGCGCCTCCATCTTGCGCTCAGTTGTCGGCGCGCGCCTTTGTCTTCCGCAGTTTTGTCTATGAACCATGTTTCTTATTTTCTTCATTCGGATATTACCTTGGTTAAATAAAATGTTAAATAAAATGTTTAAACTTAAAAAGCTGTGTCATTGAAAGCGAATCAAAATTTTTTGCCCTGAATCGGGCAGCACTAGTACAGAGGACAGAATGTGGTAATGGGAAATAGGTGAAAGATAAATGGAAATAGGAGGCTGGGGAAGGGGCAAGATGGGAAATGAGAGAGCTAGGGGGTGATAAGGAGATGGAAAGTTGATAGTTGAAAAGTAGAAAGGAGTGAGTAGGGTGAAATTTGAGTGGATATGGACAAAAAAGGATGGAAAGAGCTAAAAAGGAAAAATTAGTGTCAGAAACATACCGGTACTCTATAGAGCAGGGGTGTCAAAGTCCCTCCTCGAGGGCCGCAATCTAGTCGGGTTTTCAGGATTTCCCCAATGAATATGCATGAGATCTATTTGCATGCACTGCTTTCATTGTATGATAATATATCTCATGCATATTCATTGGAGAAATCCTGAAAACCTGACTGGATTGCGGCCCTCGAGGAGGGACTTTGACACCCCTGGTATAGAGGGAACAAGGCAGGAGGAGAGAGGAGACTTTAAAACTGCCACTGGAAACAGAAGAAAGACTGAAAAGCAGACAGGTAACTGGAATCAACATAATAGAACATGAAACCATTTAGAAAACAAAGGTAGAATAAAGTGTTTTATTTGGAATTTGGGGAATATGAATTATACTGTACTCAGTATTCAGTACAAAATATGGAACCCCTTTACAGGTTTTGTATTTCACAGTGTGCCTGGTAGTAGAGAGCTTTGTGTTGCTATTGCTCAGATAACATGAAACTCGGGATTTTTTTTTTTTTTTAATTAGTGGTGATTTCATGGAGAAATGTTCTAGTTTTGATCTGCACTTTGTGGGGAGGTAGAATATCAGCTCCCATATAACTAATTTTATTATGGTGTGTTAAACTGAGCTTCTCTTTTTGCTCCTTGTTGTTTGAGCATCCTATATCTCATTTGTGTTTTTGCAGAAAAGCAGTTTAAAGTATGTGTGGTGAGAAACATGGTCTTTGAGTTTGTCTGGCAGTATCTATTATTTTGCTTTAAACAGGGGTGACCTGAGTCTGAAAGAAGTGGTGCGTGAGGCTCTGCTGTCATTTACTGTGTTACTGAAGCTACTACCCTCTAAGAAGCTGCAGTCATCGGTAGCTGGCCAGTCTTCCCTAATAGTTGAGGTAGCCCTTGCCCCACCCCTATTTTGGATGCTCAGGGAGGGGAGGGCACCAGCTCATCCCTCATCTCAGGCAGCAGATTGAGCTGTCCCTGGCCTATATCTTCCTAAAAGCAACACCGTTTGATAGTGAACATTTTACTCTATAAGATATATGCAGTTTGGTTTTCCAATGCCACTTTCATAAATGTTCAAATTCACCTCAGAGTTAGACATGCTTAGCAGTGTGACATGCAATATTTGCATTTATGTTCAATAATTTGAATACCACTGTATTTCTAACAGTTTTATGCTTGTCAAAGATTTCTCAAGGTTCTACAGTATTGTTGTAATATGTGTTTTTCTGGTGGTGAGGGAGTTTTATACCCCTTTTACAAAACCACAGCGCAGTTTTTAGCGCCAGCCGTGGCAATAACAGCTCCGATGCTCATAGTATTCCTGTGAGCATCGGAGCCGCTACTGGCGCAAAAAAACACGCTCTGTTTTTGTAAAAAGGATTGGTGGTTAGTGATTGGCACTATATTTTGTGCTTTATTTGCTGTTCATTCTCCAGTGAAGGCAGTGCTGGGTTTATCAGTTGGTTGCTACGAGAATTCCTATGAGCGTCGAAGCTAATACTGCTGTGGACGGCGATAAATAAAAAGCCTAACACGGCTTCGTAAAAGGGGGCCTTAGGTATTTTAAAATTGTTGAACCTGTGCCAAGATATCTGATTCAGATTGTAATCTTTGATTTTTAGGTTACAGATGTCAGACTTTGAAGAGGATATAACTTTGCCTCCTTGTTCAATTGCAAATAAGGCAGCATTGAAAAGATCTGAGGATTTTACTGATCATGAGCAGAAGCTACTGATCAGACGCTCAGGAGCAAAGCTAGATCAAGCATCCCAAGTTTGCCTTCATCATGAAGCTTTTTTCCTCACTGAATATGAGTCTTTACAGAAGACTCACTTATTCCACGGACAGAACCCCTAACACTCCCTCTCGCTTCTTCAATACACATGAACCTCCACCTTCCCCTCCTACTGTACCCTCCAAACCAATTAACTTCACTGACTGGTATTTTTTCCCTGTATATTCCTATTGTGCACTATTGTATATTCTGTCAACTTCATTGACCTGTACACTCCAAAAATTGTTAATTCCAATGCTATCTTCGTTTGTAATCTTATTAATTGTTGTGAACCGCCTAGAACTCTCTGGGTATGGCAGTATACAAAATAAAGTTGTTATTATTATTATTAATATGTTTATGTTTATTTAAGATTTGATATATCGCTCCTGCATTTTACTGACCTAAGCGGTTTACAGTGTATCAAACTAATATACTGCCTTGCTATAAGTTCTGAGCGGTTTCCATGAAGAAGACTGTATATTCAGTGAAGTATATAATCAATAAAAATAAAAATACATAGGATTTCATAGTTTTTCAAATAATTTAGGGCTCCTTTTATCAAGCTGCGGTAGGGGTTTAACGCGCGGAATACCACGCGTTAAACCACCTGCCTCGCTAGTCACTAACGCCTCCATTGACGAGACATCAGTTTTTTGGCTCGCCGCAGGGGTTTGGCGCGTGATGAAATGCCCGACGCGCTAACGCTAGCGCATCTTGATAAAAGGAGCCCCTAGTCTTTAGCACCTTTCTAAAAGCATAGTAAGATTCAATTTGGGGAATAAGGGAACTCAACCAAGAATTCATTTTCCCTGCTTGGAAAGCAAACGTCCTTTCATAGAAATTTCTTGTATCTAACAAATTTTACAGATGGGTACATGAACATGTTATTCTTTCGAGTGTTCCTAATGAAATTATATAGTTTAAACTGTGAGGAAAGATATTCCGGGGCTAAGCCAAACAATGCCTTAAAACAAATACAACCAAATTTAAACAAGATTCTTGCCTCAAAAGGCAGCCAGTGCAGCCGTTGATAAAAGGGACTTACATGGTCAAACTTTTTCAGCCCAAAAATCAAACGGACCAGCGTATTTTGTATTAAATGCAATCTGTAGCAAATATTTTTATGAGGCTCTAAATATATTATACTGCAGTAATCAAGAATCGATAAAATGGAAGCCTGAACTAATAATCTAAATCAGTGGTTCCCAACCCTGTCCTGGAGGACCACCAGGCCAATCGGGTTTTCAGGCTTGCCCTAATGAATATTCATGAGAGAGATTTGCCTATAATGGAAGTGAGAGGCATTCAAATCTGCTTCATGCATATTCATTATGGCTATCCTGAATACCCGATTGGCCTGGTGGTCCTCCAGGACAGGGTTGGGAACCACTGATCTAAATGATGTTAAATCAAAGTATTTTTTGATTGTTCGGAGTTTCCAAAGGATTGATCAATAAATCAGTATGGTCTTCTACGAAGAGAATATCACTCTACGAGGAGAAGCTGTACTGCTAGGGGACTTCAGTATACCTGATGCAGACTTGAACTCATTTTCAGCGACAACCAGCGGTAGCAGGAGGCTCTTAACCTCCATAAAGGGAGCACGTCTCAAACAAATGGTAACGGAGCCCACTAGGGCCCAGGCGATCCTCGACCTGGTACTCACCAACGGGGAAAGCGTCTCAGAGGTCTCAGTAGGAGATACGCTAGCCTCCAGCGACCACAACATAGTATGGTTCAACCTTAGGAAAGGCTTCCCTAGATCAAACACGAAAACAAAGGTACTCAATTTCCGGGGCACAGACTTCGCACGCATGGGAGATTTCGTCCATCAGACGCTGCAGGACCAAGTGGAGACCGATGATGTAGAAGCTAAGTGGTTAACACTGAAATCAACCATACATGAAGCAACTAGCCGCTTCATAAAATCAGTAAATAAACGACAAAGAAACAATAAACCCCAATGGTTCATCGCGGAGATCTCGCACCTCATTAAGGAGAAGAAAAAAGCGTTTCTCTCCTACAAGCGCACGGAGAAAAGAGAGGCAAAAGTAGAATATAGGACCAGGTCTACAGCGGTCAAAATGGCAGTTAGGGAGGCAAAACTTCGAGTGGAAGAAATTCTGGCAAAAAACATTAAAAAGGGGGACAAATCCTTCTTCAGGTATATTAGTGACAGAAAAAGGAACACAGGCGGGATAGTACGCCTTAGAAGACCGGACGGAAGTTACGTGGAAGCAGATTCTGATAAAGCCGAACTACTGAATGAATACTTCTGCTCAGTCTTCACCTGTGAGGCACCGGGACACGGTCCGCAGTTGAAGGCAACACAAAGCACAGAAGACCCGTTTCAGAATTTTGAGTTCACACCAGGTGAAGTTTACAGTGAACTGGTAAGACTCAAGGTGAACAAAGCCATGGGACCAGACCATTTGCACCCAAGAGTGCTCAGAGAATTGAGCGATGTCCTGGCAAAACCGTTGGCTGAGCTATTCAATCTCTCCCTAAGTAAGGGGAAAGTTCCCCTGAACTGGAAATTAGCTAATGTCGTTCCTCTGCATAAAAAGGGTTGCAGGGCAGAGGCTGCGAATTATAGACCGGTGAGTCTCACATCAATAGTTTGCAAACTCATGGAACACTAATTAAAAGCAAATTGGACACGATCTTGAATGAAGGGAATCTTCGGGATCCCAGTCAGCATGGATTCACCAAGGGTAGGTCCTGCCAATCCAATCTCATCAGCTTCTTTGACTGGGTAACAAGAAAGTTGGACTTGGGAGAGTCTTTGGACGTCGTGTACCTGGACTTCAGTAAAGCTTTTGACAGTGTCCCACACCGCAGGCTGCTAAGCAAGATGGAATCGATGGGGTTAGGAGAGACACTAACTGCATGGGTCAATGATTGGCTGAGTGGCAGACTTCAGAGGGTGGTGGTTAATGGTACCCTCTCTAAAACATCAGAGGTGACCAGTGGAGTGCCGCAGGGCTCAGTCCTGGGTCCACTCCTTTTCAACATATTCATAGGGGATCTGACTCAAGGGCTTCAAGGTAAAATAACACTATTCACCAATGACGCCAAACTATGTAATATAGTAAGTGAATGCAGTTTACAGAATTATATGGCGCAGGACCTGCTTACATTGGAAAGTTGGTCCTCAACCTGGCAGCTAGGCTTCAATGCTAAGAAATGTAAGGTCATGCACCTCGGAAGCGGAAATCCATGCAGGACGTACTTCTTGAACGGAGAAACTTTAACTAGGACTTCAGCAGAACGAGATTTAGGAGTAATCATCAGTGCAGACATGAAAACTGCCAATCAAGTGGAGAAGGCTTCATCTAAGACAAGGCAGATATTGGGTTGTATCAATAGAAGTTTCATCAGCCGAAAGCCTGAAGTCATAATGCCGTTGTACAGGGCCATGGTGAGACCTCATCTGGAGTACTGTGTGCAATTTTGGAGGCCACATTACAGTAAAGATGTGCGCAGAATTGAATCGGTTCAACGGACGGCCACCAGGATGATCTCGGGGCTCAAGGGTCTCTCGTACGAAGAGATATTGAACAAATTGCAGCTCTACACTCTTGAGGAATGTAGGGAGAGGGGAGACATGATCGAAATATTTAAGTATCTCACGGGACGTGTCGAAGTGGAAGATGATATTTTCTTTCTCAAGGGACCCTCGGCCACAAGAGGGCACCCGCTCAAACTCAGGGGCAGAAAATTTCATGGCGACACCAGAAAGTATTTCTTCACAGAGAGAGTGGTTGATCATTGAAACAAGCTTCCAGTGCAGGTGATCGAGGCGGACAGCGTGCCAGACTTTAAGAATAAATGGGATACCCATGTGGGATCCCTACGAGGGTCAAGATAAGGAAATTGGGTCATTAGGGCATAGACAGGGGGTGGGTAAGCAGAGTGGGCAGACTTGATGGGCTGTAGCCCTTTTCTGCCATCATCTTCTATGTTTCTATGGTCTAATGTTACACCTAAAAATTTAATGGAAGTGGCAAGAGGAAAGTTTTTACCAGAATTTTATCAGTAATTTTATCATTGGTACTAGCCAAGAAGAACTTTGTTTTATCCAGATTGAGCTTAAGTTTAAACATACACCATCACAATTGCACCTACAGAATTCCTTTGCTCCATTAGAGCATTGCATTGCAGTGCTCAAGAAAGAACTGAAATTGAAGTGGAACCAGTGAAGGTAACTTATGATGAAAAGCACTCATAAAGGAAGAGTAAGAAACCCCGAGCCAATAAATTATTACTTTTAGGGGATTCTATCATCAGAGGTATTAACATTGAAACACAAGACAAGGAGCCTAAAATAGTGATCCTCAGCTACTAGGAGTACCCAACAAATACTGTCTATAATCAAGGAAGAAACTAAAAAGTCTAAAGCTGATGTTGTTATCCATCTGGGAACAAATGACCTAGCCAACAACTCCACACTTGCAGCTCAGAAAGCCTTTCGGGAGCTTGGTGAGGGCTTGAAACCTTTTGTAAAGACTGTAGCTTTTTACGAAGTACTGCCAGCATATGGAAAGGGAGAGCAAAGAGTTAAAAACACAGAGGACTTCAATAGGTGGCTCAAAGCCTGGTGTCATCAAGAAGACACATAGGAGGATGGGAAATACATGGAAGGACAAGAAGCTATATTGTACTGACGGGCTACATATTACTACAGCAGGAAAAAGAATCCTTGTGGAGAAATTTAGACAACATGTTTCTAGGCATTTAAACTAGAAGGTGGGGATGGTGTATATATGCTGGACAATTATAGAGACCACCCCAGCAAAAGACAAGATGTGATGGTAGTAAAGATTGCAACACAAACAATATTAGCAACTTACTTCTTAGCATTGCAACGGGAAGTGAAACAAAACAAAAAAAATATAAAACAAAAAAATTACCACTGAAAAATAGCTGGAAAGCGATGATTACAAATGCTCGCAGCCTAAGCAATAACATTCATGATCTGCAAGCCTTTATGTTAGATGGAGAGCTGGATATTGTTGCTATCCCAGATACGTGGTTCAGTGAATCCCATGGATGGGACGCAATCTTTCGTGAAATATAAAAAAAACCCAAGAAGAGGATTGCAGAAAGGACTACAGGGTGAAACTGAAAGAAGTCAAGAGAGAGATACGTCTGGCAAGAGCACAGGCGGAAGAACAAATGGCTAAAAATGTAAAAAAGGGAGACAAAATTTTTTTCAGATATATTAGTGAAAGGAGAAAGATGAAAAATGGAATTGCTAAACTAAAAGATGCTGGGAACTGATATGTGGAGAGTGATGAGGGAAAAACAAATGTGCTAAACAAATACTTTTGTTCTGTGTTCACAGAAGAAAATCTTGGAGAAGGACCGAGATTGTCTGGCAAAGTTACATGAGAAAATGGAGTAGATTCTGCGCCGTTCACGGAGGAGAGTGTTTATGAGCAACTTGAAAAACTGAAGGTGGACAAAGCGATGGGACCAGATGGGATCCATCCCAGGATACTGAGGGAGCTCAGAGAGGTTCTGGAGGGTCCTATTAAAGACTTTTTCAACAAATCCCTGGAGATGGGAGTGGTTCCCAGGGATCGGGGGAGAGCGGATGTGGTCCCTATTCACAAAAGTGGTCACAGGGATGAAGCGGGAAAGTACAGGCCGGTTGTTGGAAAAATAATGGAAGTGTTGCTGAAAGGATAGTGTACTTCCTTGAATCTAATGGGTTACGGGATCCGAGGCAACATGGCTTTACAAAAGGTAAATCGTGCCAAATGAACCTGATTGAATTTTTTGATTGGATGACCGGAGAGCTGGATCGAGGACATATGCTAGATGTAATTTACTTAGATTTCAGCAAAGCCTTTGATACGGTTCCTCATAGGAGGCTCTTGAACAAACTTGAAGGACTGAAGTTAGGACCCAAAGTGGTGAACTGGATTAGAAACTGGCTGTCGGACAGATGCCAGCGGGTGGTGGTTAATGGAAGTCGCTCGGAGGAAGGAAAGGTGAGTAGTGGAGTCCCTCAGGGTTTGGTGCTGGGGTGATCCTGTTCAATATGTTTATGAGTGACTTTGCTGAAGGGTTATAAAGAAAAGTGTGCCTCTTTGCAGATACCAAGTGTGCTAGCTGAAAAATTACCGCCTGCTTAAAAGGAGGCGGTAGTGGCTAGCGCACGGGGCATTTTAGCGCGCGCTAAGCACACACTAAAACTGCTAGCACACCTTTGTAAAAGGAGCACTTTATGTGAAGAAAATAAATAAAAATAAGAGAAAAAGGAAACCGACATGGTTCTTGAGAGAGAATAAAGCATGGATACATCCCTGTAAGTCCTGACATTAGCCAGGTGAAGTGGGATACATCCCGGAAAGTCCTGACATTAGCCAGGTGAAGGGGGATGGGATAAGGACAAAGATCACTTTTCTCTTTACAGAAAAAACTGCCCTCACCCTATGCAACTGACATCTACCTTATCTATCTCTGCAGATGATAGAAACAGTAGATTAACTATGGAAAGATATTTCACCATTAACTGAAGAGCATGCAAAGATGGAGAAATACGCTGTTTTATGAGTTCAATTAGCTACTGTAGAAGTAAAAATAGAGAAAAAGCAACAGGTCCTGAGGCTGTGGGCTAGCTGTGGTTTTACACCAAGGCCCACCCAGCCAGATATCATAAAGAGATAAACAGACCATGGTCAGAAGACAGAATTCTCAGAAGAAAGAATTCATAAGAAAAATCATCTAATAGAAAGTATCAGAGATGTTTAAAGTTGGGAGGGGGGCTTGTGCTCGGAAATACTAATATGGTGGGGAAACAGGCATTTCGGGGAAAAGGTAGGTTTTACGGAAAAACAGAGTGGACATATAACATGACGTAGATGAGAATAGCCAATAAATGAATGTAGTTAGGCAGTAATGCATAAGTAAATAGCCAATAAGGATGTATCATGTGATATAGACCAACGTGGTGTTGGCCACTAAGAAATGTATAAAAACCAGGCCTTTAGAAGGGAGAGGTCAGAACAGACATCAGAGGACCTCTGGGCCTAGAGATCACCTGTATCACTTTCTGTTACGTTATATACTAAATGATTTATTCCTGTAAGCTGTTATTGATTGGATAAATAAATATATACTTATTGAAACCAGTATATAGCGTTCGAGGTCTCATTACCGAGGTAGGCCTGGACAGCGGCCTACATCATTCTCCAAACTAGTGGCGGAGAAAATAAAGGCAAAAGAATTGGTGTTCCTGAAATATAAAAAACCCCCAAGAAGAAGAATACAGAAAGGACTACCGGGTGAAACTGAAAGAAGCCAAGAGGGAGATAAGTCTGGCGAAAGCACAGGCAGAAGAGCAAATGGCTAACAATGTAAAAAAGGGAGACAAAATTTTTTTCAGATATATCAGTGAAAGGAGGATGATGAAAAATGGAATTGCTAAACTAAAAGATGCTAAGAACCGATATGTGGGTGATATATTGAACATAGCGGAGGGAGGGAGGAAAGAGAGAGTGTGAAAGACACATTGGTGTAAGAGAGGGGAGAAGCTGGACACAGGGAGATATACAAAAAGAGGGGAGGGAAATGGTGGGCATGGATGGGAGAATAAGAACAGGGACAAAGAGAAATGTTGCATGGGAGTGATATATGTACACAGGGGCAATGCTAGACATGGGAAGATATTTGGACATAGAGAGAAGATGGCTAGATATGGGGGAGAATAAGAATGCAAAAGGAAGATGCTTGACAGGGGGCATAGGGATATAGAGAAGTGATACTGTACGCAGGGGGAGGGGATCATAAAATGATAAAATGATGAAGGCAGGGAGATAGGCAAAGGGGAAATATTAGAAAGGGATATATAGGAGACATAGAAAAGGGAGATTCTGAACATGGGAAACAATATTTACACAGAGATGGGCTGCTTATTTTTATGATAAGCAGCATAAAATCTGTTTTATTCTTGTAGGATCTTGCCAAGTACTTGTGACCTGAATTGGCCACTGTTGGAAACAAGATACTGAGCTTGATCGGCCCTTGGTCTGTCCCAGTATGGCAACTCTTATGCTCTTATATAATTATTCTAAATAAGAGTACATTGTGATTATCACTGTGTTGGTGGTTAGAGGACAGCATGGAGTCTGGGGTCTAGGTGATTTGTTTTTGAGTTTGCAGGGCTTGATTGCATGCAGAATCTTTAAATGTCACATGTTAGTGATCTCGGTTCTGGGTGCTGCCCTGGCCAGAGCATCATCCTCTATAGTCTTTTCCACATGGCTGCTCAAACCTGGGTAATGTTCAGGATAGCAAAACATATATTCCTTTGGATTCTAATAACTCCAAAATGAGCCATCTAGTGCAATGCGTCTGGTAGTCTTGAATCAGAGGGTTTTGCATCTGAACCTGTAAATTGCTTGCAGGAAACTGTCAATCATCTTTTCAACTCCACCTCCTTCCCAGGGCATTGCTCCTGCATCCTCAGTTTGTTTTCTGCAAGCAAGTTGCTCAAAAGTGTTTCTGCTTTGCAGTTTTATTATTTTGGGGTGTTTTTCTAAGTGTTCGATTGGAGGCTCAATGTTCAAAGGTTCCTACTTGTTGGGATCTCTGCCTGGGAGAAAACACAGATTTGCACTGCTGAAGTCTGCTGCTAGCAGGATTAGTCCTTGGAGACACCTAGGTAGCCAGCTTGCTTTTGTATTTGTTAAAGCTCAGGGGCCTTCCCCTGCATAACTGCTGGCATCCCTGATTTATTCAGGAGCTTGAGCGCAGGCTGTTGGACTCCTTCTCGGCTCAGCCAGGATTTATAGTGGGCCGGCTATGTGGTCCTTCCCCCCTCCCTCTTGTGATGAGCTTTTCCGGCTCACTCCTACATCAGTCCGACTAACAGCCTGAAGACCAGGTTGCCCAGTGAATCTGTGAGACATATTTTTTCTCCATTTGTTCCAGCTGAATTCCTATGCTGAAGCAGGCAGGCATCACATGGTCAGGCCCTAGGCCCCTTCCTGGTGCATCCCACAATGCACCGGGAAGGGGCAGGCCTGCCATTCAGAGGAAGATGGGCCTGCCGGAGGGGGGTCCTAGCCAGCCGGCCATCGATTAGGTTAGTGCGGAGAGGTCCGTCAGAGTGTGGAGCGGGGGTCCGGGAGAGGGCTCGGTCGGGGGGAAGGGGGTTCGAGGGAGTGGTTGTCTGGCATGAGGGCTTGGGCTCCCTCCTGCCAATGAGGTGGAGGGGTGTTCTGCCCGGCAGGAGGAATTGGGTACCCTCCTGCAGGTAATTGCGGGGGTTCAGGCTTCAGGGGGTTTGTGTTGGCAGGACGGCTTGGGCACCCTTCTGCAGGTAATCATGGAGGTTTGGGGTTCAGGGGGTTTGTAGCAGTAGGAGAGATTGGGCATCTCTCCTGCCGCGATGGGGGGGGGGAGGAGGACACAGTTCCAGGATTCTGTAACTGGCATTGTTTATGACAGATGCTGGTTAGAGAATCCTCCTTCACCTAAAAGGTCATGTTTTGGGTGTTTAGGACTTGAGCGATTTTTTTGGTTGGGAATGTGTTTTAAGGATAGACGTAGTGGTGGTCTGGGCGATTAAACTACTAAACGTAGAGGTAGGCCATTCTAAAAAAAAAAAAAACCCCAAACTTATTTTGGACTTTTTTTTGAGAATGGACATTTTCCTGCTGCCTATTTTCTGCATCTAGGAACTTAGGCCAAAAGGGGACTTAGACGTTTCTTTTGATTATGCCCCTCCACTTCTTTTCTATAATACTCCTGAGAAGGTTTGCTGGTGGGAATCACATCGTACAATTAAGCCCCTGTAATAAATAAAATAAATAATATTAGTAAGCTACTTTGAATTGAAAGGGCTGCTGCTGTAAAACAAAATAGCAAGGTGTCTGGAAAATTTGATGCTTAAATGATTCTTGTCTGAAAAAAAGGTTTAAAAGCACTGGTCTAAATGTGTAATTTGGTCCACATTAACAATTTGGCAATTCATCCAGGAAAATTGACAGCCACCAATTGTAGATTGTTGGTGCCATCTAGTGGCAAAAATGGCATATATGTTATCAATACAAAGAACATTTGAATTATGGCACATTCATCAGTCAATTTGATTTTAGCATTTGCTAACTACTGTCTAATATTTCCTCGGTTAAAAGCCATTTGCTAGCACTTTTAAACATAGAATATAATGACCATCTTTAGCGGTTTGAATGCAATATTGCAGTTGGGGCTTATCGCCATTTGATGAATCCCCCCCTTAGGGGCTCACTTTTGAAACAGAAAAACATCCCAAACAACACAAAATTGCAGGTGGATAGTTGTTTTTGTGGGTTTTTTTTGCAAAAAAAGTCCAAATCGCTGTTTTCAAAACACATTTTTAAGATGTTTTTCTCCACAGTTCATCTAAATCACAAGAGGACGTGTTGGGTCATGTTTTGGGCAGGACTAGGTGCAGCTTATGATCTGGACTTTTTCTTCAATAATGGAACAATGTACAAAAGTCCAGGGCAAAATTAGGACATTTTGAGCTAGACCTATTTCAAAAACAATTAAGTGTCAAATATGTGCCCAAACTGATGAAATGACCACTAGAGGGCTAAAGGCATGACTTCCCTTAATCCCCCAGTGGTCTCTGACCCCTCCCACCCCCCTAAGAGATGAAAGTGACAGTACATACCAGGCTCTATGACAGCTGCAGCTATAATAGCCATTCCTCTTAGAGCAGCAAACAGGTTCCTGGAGTAGCCTAGTAGTCGGTGCAGTGAACTGTAGAGAAAGGGACCCAGGTACACTTGTGGTGGAACGTAATCACCCTAAAACCCACAAAATACCTACTGAATCCGCATATAGGTGACACCTGCAGATTTAAGGCCTATTTTAGTAGTGTATAGTACATTTCTTATTATTCCTGAAGGGATCACCATACGATATAAGGGGGCCTTGATGTTACCTGAGATCTTTTATGTGAAGTTCACTGCAGTGCCTCCTAGGCTGCCCCACTGCTCTGCTGGAATGTCTCTGTGGCCAGTCTAGTAAGAAAGGCTTATATTTGTGTTTCTATCAGGACAAGCAGGCAGTATATTCTCACAGACAGGCAATGTCTTCCACGGAGCCCCGGTACAGACAGTGCAAAAATGTACTGTCACTTTAACTTCTTTAGAAGTCCTGAGACCGCCCGTGCGCAAGTGCCTTCCCGCCCAACATCGGCTCATGGGACCATCAGTTCTTAGTTTTCCATTGGCCTAAGAAGTTGTATTTTGGGATTCTCTCCAAGTGTGTGTACTTTGTCTTTTTTTGTTGCATTCCTGTCATTTAAATTTCTTATTTTCTTCATGTTTTTCTTCCCTGTTGTCTTTTCCTTTAATTTTACATTTTTTTGGCCTTTGGCCACCACTAAGCTGGTGGCATCAAGCCTTTTTCGGACTCTTGCTCACTTGACATCTGGTACAATTGAGTCCTTCAAACTCTCTGCAGCTATTTTTCCATCGATGTCCAAGCCTTCAAGTGGCAACAGGACCACCTCAGTCACCAATTCACATAACTGGTGTCTCCAGTGTCTTGGTCATAATCATCGGGTAGACTCTTGTGTCCACTGTTCCAAGCTACAAAAGTGTTCATTGAAGACTCGACTTTTACGGCAGGAAAAGTTATTCGGGGCACCTGATGCATCAACGATGTCAACCCCATTGGAAGTTGAAAAACACCATTTCCCAACGACATCAACACTGGCGTTGGTATCCTCAGTGTTGGCTTCTGTGGTACTACCAACTTCATCACCCCCCTAAAAAGGCTATGAAGCATTCTCATGCTTCACCTGCTAGAAATACATTGATATCTTCTCAAGCATCGAGTCAGTTGATGCATGCCAAACACAGATACAAGTAGCCTTACTCTCCATCTCTGCAGTTGGTGTCCCTTCAGAGGTGTGCCTCTTCATCAAGGTCCCCAACGCCTTGACGCCCTGCAGCACCGATTGTACCAACAATACCTGTGGTATCAATGCATCTAGGACCAAATAAAAGAGCTGCTTCAATGGGAGTTGCCAGTTATGTTACAGTCACAGGTAGCCCAAGTTCCTCCTTCGACTCATTGGTACCAGCCCAGCCTGAGCATTGCTTTGAGACCTTCAGGTACCAGGTCATGCTTAGCTCATCGCCATCATACTAGTGGATCCAGTACTCTTCCAAATCTACATAAGATCAGCATCTTGGTAAGGATAGAAGCTTCTCTCATCACTCAACCTGACTGATCTGACTGACGATCCTCTCAGCGACATCACGCTTCTACAGACCATTGCTCCAGACATACCCCATCTCCAGGCATCAAAGAATTTGATTCAGATCTTACACATTGGTCCTATTCTGACCCAGAGCTCTCTATTGCAGAGCCTTATGGAATTTCATTGGATCCCTCTCCTCCACCACCTAGAAGGAGGTCACCACCTGAGAGCTTATCTTTTACTAAACTCATTCGTCAGATGAGACAAGCTCTGCTGGTCAAAATGGAATTGGAATCTGAACCGAGAGCTGAACTATTTGATGCCCTAGACTTTGAGCAAATTCCCAAGGATTGTTTAAAATTTCTATTTTACAACTTAATGAAGGAAGTCATGTTTAAAAATTGTAAAGCACCTCTACTCATCATTGTGGCACCCAGGAAATTAGACTCCCTTTATAGAGTCCAATCATGCCTAGGGTTTGACAAACTTCAATTACAGCCTCACTCCCTACTGGTAGAATCAGCTCTTAAAAAGTCCTCCAGCACTAGGGCCTACGCTAGCACTCCACCAGGAAGAGAAGGCTGTACCCTAGACAAATTCGGCCACAGGTTATATCATGTATTTCCTTATCTGGATGATTGGTTGATAAAATTATCCTCACCACAAGCAGCTCAATCAGCAATGAACTCAACCATATGTCTTCTAGAGATTTTGGAATCTGGAATTCGTTGGGGCACTGCTAGATACGACTCAGTCTCTTGCTTACCTTCCCCAGCAGAGACTAGACATTCTGATTCACCACTGCAAGCATGTATCTACTCTCCAAACCATCACAGCACGTCAAATGATGCGACTCTTGTGTTGCACGGCCTCAACAGTCCATGTTACCCCATTTGCACTTGATGGACTCTTGCCTCTTAGACCACAGATCCACTATACCATCAATTCAGGGTCACCTTCGTCAATCCCTACAAACCTATCCAGGTGCCTACTGTTCCGTGTACCTCCACATCAAAAGTATTAACCACAGATGCATCCATATATGGATGGGGAGCTCACCTAGATGGTCTTCACACTCAAGGCATTTGGACTGTTCAAGAAAAATCTTTTCACATCAATCTCCTAGAACTATGAGTGATTTGAAGAGTGCTGCACAAATTTCAAGATCGCTTCCTCAACCAGATTGTACTAATCCGCACAATCAAGTCACCATGTATTACATCAACAAACATGGAGGCATAGGCTCTTGCTGCCTTTGCAAAGAAGCAACAAAGATCTGAAATTGGGCTGTTCCACAATACATTTTTCTCAAAGCTGTTTATCTAGCAGGTAAGCACAACATGCTAGTGGACAGACTAAGCAGATTTCTTCAACCTCACGTGTGGTAACTCAGCTCAACGATTGCATGTCAAATCTTCTCAGCATGGGGGACCCCTCAAACAGATGCTTTTTGTGTCTCCCACTAATCACAAACTTCCACACACCTGCTTGAGACTGCACTCGCCTCATCATCTAGAATCCAATGCATTCCTGCTCGATTGGACAAACAGATTTATGTACGTCTTTCCTCCAATTCCTCTAATAGGGAAAACTCTGTTCAAACTCTGACAGGAGCCAGCCACAATGATTCTTATAACTCCAAGGTGGCCGATACAACTCTGGTTCCCGCTACTACTACAACTCAGTGTCAAGGAACTCATTCCACTGCATATTTTCCCAACTCTTCTGACTCAGAACAAGGGGTCCCTCCTCCACCCCAATCTAAGTTCTCTAGCTCTCACAGCCTGGTACCTCTCTCCCAGTGCATAGATCAATTCCATCTCTTCTGTAATGGCTATAATAGACACTTCAAGAAAACCGTCCAACCAACACTGTTATCATTTCAAGTTGATCCGGTTTACTCTCTGGTGTAACCAATGAACCTTACCCCCAGATAAGTGTCCTCTGTCTTCAGTTCTGGATTGTTTCTTACATTTCTCCAACTCTGGCCTAAAGACCACTTCAGTGCTTTTCATGTACCTCTGAACAACAAACCTCTGGCTACATACCCATTAGTTTCTAGGTTCATGAAAGGTCTCCTATACTCCAAACCCCCGATAAGACCTCCACCAGTTGCTTGAGACCTTAACATTGTACTTTCCACTTTAATGAAGCCACCATTTGAACCTCTCGCGTCTTCATCCCTCAAGTGCCTAACGCGGAAAGTGGTATTAATCTGTATAACTTCAGCACATCGAGCCAGTGAACTCCAAGCATTTTTTGCAGATCTGCCTTATGCAACATTCTTTCACGATAGAGTCGTCCTGCGTACTCATCCCAAATTCCTACCATAAATAGTTTCAGAATTCCATCTCAACCAATCTATAATTCTTCTGGTCTTTTTCCTAAGACCACATTCCCACCCTGGTGAAACTGCACTCTGCACATTGGACTGTAAACGTGCTTTAGCTTTTTACCTGGATCAAACTAAACCTCATAGAACTTCAGCTCAGTTATTTCTCTCATTTGATCCTAACAGACTGGGAGCTCCTTTAACCAGGAGAAAAATCTCTAAATGGTTGGCAGACTGTATCTCCTTCTGCTATGTTTGGGCTGGCCTGCCGCTGGAGGGTCGTGTTACAGCAAATAAAGTTAGAAAAATGGCAACTTCGATAGCTTTTCTCCATTCCACTCCTATTGAAGACATTTGTAATGCAGCCACCTGGTCCTCAACACCTTCATATCCCATTACTGTCTGGAGACTCATTCCAGATAGGATAGTCAGTTTGGCTAAGCAGATCTACAAAATGTATTCTTTGTTGAGTTACCAACTTCCCTCCATCCCTTTCATAGTAATTAGATAGTCCCATCTGTGAGAATATGTTGCCTGCTTGTCCTAGGATAAAGCACAAGTACTACTTAATTGTAACAGGTGTTATGAAGGGACAGCAGGCAGATATTCTCACAGCACTCCCACCTCCCCTAGTTGGCTTCTTAGCTTTTTTACTGAACTGATGGTTCTGTGAGCCGATGTCAAACAGGAAGGCACTTGCGCCTGCGCGGTACGGGCAGTCTCGAGACTTCTAAAGTAGTTAAAGTGACAGTACACTTTTGCACTGTCCGTACTGGGGTTCCGTAGATGACGTCACCCATCTGTGAGTATATCTGCCTGCTGTCCCTGGATAACATCTACAGGTAAGTAACTGTGCTGTTTTTCCCTTGGATGTTTTTTGTTTGAAAATGGCCCTTAAAGAAAGATAAACCTTAAAGAAAGATGCAATGAGCACGAAAACATCCAGAATAGGATATTTTCAAACAAAAAAAAAGACATTATTCTGCTTTGATGATCATGTTGGCACTGAATTTTTGGATGTTTCTTTGCAAAACGCCTAAAATCAGATTTGGACGTCAAATCAGCAGCCTCGAAAAAAGCCAACAGGATGCTGGGCATCATAAAGAGGGGCATAACAACCAGGACGCGGGAAGTCATCATGCCATTGTATCGAGCGATGGTGCGTCCACATCTGGAATACTGCGTTCAATATTGGTCGCCGTACCTCAAGAAGGACATGGCGGTACTTGAGAGAGTCCAAAGGAGAGCAACGAAACTGGTAAGGGGGCTGGAACACTGCCCGTACGCCGAGAGGTTGGATAGGCTGGGGCTCTTCTCTCTGGAAAAAAGGAGGCTCAGGGGAGATATGATAGAGACCTTCAAGATCATGAGGGGCATAGAGAGGGTGGATAGGGACAGATTCTTCAGGCTGAAGGGGACAACAAGTACGAGGGGGCATTCGGAGAAACTGGAGGGAGATAGGTTCAAAACAAATGCAAGGAAGTTTTTTTTTCACCCAAAGGGTCGTGGATACCTGGAATGCGCTACCGGAGGAAGTGATCAGGCAGAGTACGGTACAGGGATTCAAACAGGGATTGGACGGATTCCTGAGGGATAAAGGGATCGTGGGATACTGAGAGAGGTGCTGGGATGTAACACAGGTATAGAAAGCAAACCAGGTAATAAGTATAGAAACCCAACCAGGTAGTGCATGTGCAAGACCAGAGGGTTAGGACTTCGATGGGAAGATAGGACTCAATGGGAAACCAAGGTGGCAAGGGGGCCCCTTCTGGTGATTCAGACAGGTCGTGACCTGTTTGGGCCGCCGCGGGAGCGGACTGCTGGGCAGGATGGACCTATGGTCTGACCCGGCGGAGGCACTGCTTATGTTCTTATGTTCTTATGTCCTCTTAATAAGTGAACTCTAAGCTACTAATTCATTTAAATCAACTTTGACTTTAAAATGTATGTACCCTTGGATACTCTTGAATCTGACTGAGGAAAAAAACATTTCCTGGTATTCTTAGGGCATTTCCTGGTATTCTTAGGGTATTCTTAGAGCAATATATGTTGAAATTGATAAAGGCAATAAAATGTTTAATAGCTGATCATCATAAGTTATAGGCCAAATAATATAACGCGTATCTTTTCTGTTTCTTGGCTCTATTCATTTCATCTCTGTTTTATTCTTTCACTTTCTTTCTTTTCTTTTGCTCTTGTATGCCAGTCTTATGGATTTCTTCCACTGAGGATAATTGCAACATACAATGAATCCTCATAAGTTTTCCTTTCAACAAATTATAGAGCTTTGTGTAAAGAACAGTTTGCAGCTGTGTGCCATATGACTGTATGTTATGACAGATTATGGTAATATATTGCTAGTGTGTGGAATAATATTAGTCAAGTGCTGTTAAATACTCTGGATATCTCTGCAACTAATTCAATAAGATTACCAAATTTTGTAGTATTTATGTAGTGTCTCCTCTAAAATTAATCATTCTTTCTAAAGAAACATACTCTTTAATTTATTTCTTCTAGTTTTAGTACTACAACTCAAAGTTGGCACACCACTCCATTGTCTTTTCTTCTCTTGACACCAATTTTGCTGCCAGTTCTTCAATTTCTGCTTTGGTTTCTTCCTTTGATCATCACTATCCTCCTACCATCAGATCCATGAAGCTTCCAGATCCCAAACTCTGGCTAATTACAAGCCTCTGCCATGTCCATGTCTTTCCTTGGAAAACAGAAAGAAAATGCAATAAAGTTATAACTAAGACTGATCTCTACTTTATCATTTCTCTTCTGCAGACATCTTCCAGTGCCAAAAGAAATGACAACAAATCAATAATTTCTGTATTCTTCACTAGCTGGTGTATTAATGTACACAATTTCTTTATACAAAAGGCGCTTGTTGCAGTAAGATGCACAAAAACCCTCACACTTACAAAATATATAAAGTTAGGCAGTTTTGCATATTTTATCATGTAAAGCCATTTTTGAGAAAAACGTTTGTTAAAATCTGCCAATTTTATTAAATATGTTCATGAATAGTGGACTATATGAGAAAGTTTATTTAAATTCATTAATGAACTATGGAGATAAAGCAGCTAATAATGTAAATTGTGAAAACAAACGTGAATGTTTTTACAAAAAGGTCTATATACCATTTTTACTTCTGGTCCTGCATTTCCCTATGCACTAGCAAGGATTGCTTCTAAAAAAGACACAAGGCCTGGTCACAGCTTCAGCCCCTGTGATACCCAATCCATGATGGTTTAGATGGGAATTCAATACATGGTGCTCAAAATTCTGTAGCCAAAAAATTGTTACTAAGCGTGATTCTATAAAAAGTACGCATGCTTTATAGAATTGTGCCCAAGTATTGGTTTAGGAAGGGGATGCAAAGGTTAATTGATCAGTTAATAAGATGCAGGAACCATAAAAGGTTAAGAACTCTTGCCATAGATAACCCTATCCCTTAAAAATTTGGTAGTTAAAACCCCCTAGTGGTGAAACCAAGAGTGTCAGGGGTTATTATCCTGTTTGAAGATTCTTTGTGTATTTTGGGGGTAAAGCCTGTTAAGGAAGTTTATTTTGTGCCCCATATTTCTGCTTCAATGCAATGAGTATATATGAAGCAGTTAAATCCTTTCTTTGATGCATAGGCCTTTTGTACTCTTTTTCAGGTTTGGTGATTAGTATGCTAGATTTTGGTAATGCACTTTATATAGAAACATAGAAACATGATGGCAGATAAAGGTCAAATGGGCCATCTAGTCTGCCCATCCACAGTAAACATTATCTCTTTCTCTCTCTGAGAGATCCCACATGCCTATCCCAGGCTCTCTTGAATTCAGACACAGTCTCTGTCTCCACCACCTCTTCCGGGAGACTGTTCCATGCATCTACCACCCTTTCTGTAAAAAACGATTTCCTTAGATTATTCCGGAGCCTATCACCTCTTAATTTCATCCTATGCCCTCTCATTGCAGAGTTTCCTTTCTCAAATGAAAGAGACTCGACTCATGTGCATTTATGCCACGTAGGAATTTAAATGCCACTATCATATCTCCCCTCTCCCAGCTTTCCTCCAAAGTATACAGATTGAGATCTTTAAGTCTGTCCCCATACGCCTTATGACAAAGACCACGCACCATTTTAGTAGCCTTCCTCTGGACCGACTACATCCTTTTTATACCTTTTTGAAGGTGCCTAATGTGTGGCAGTGGCCAAAAAAGCAAAAAAGATGCTAGGAATTATTTTAAAAGGGATGGTTAACAAGACTAAGAATGTATAATGCCTCTGTATCGCTCCATGGTGCGACCTCACCTAGAGTATTGCATTCATTTCTGGTCTCCTTATCTCAAGAAAGATATAGTGTAACTAGAAAAGGTTCAAAGAAGAGCAACCAAGATTATAAAGGGGATGGAAATCCTCTCGTATGAGGAAGACTAAAAAGGTTAGTCAGCTTGGAAAAGAGACGGCTGAGGGGAGATATGATTGAAGCCTACAAAATCCTGAGTGGAGTAGAACAGATACAAGTGGATCGATTTTTCACTCCCATCAAAAATTACAAAAGACTAGGGGGACACTTGATGAAGTTACAGAGAAATACTTTTAAACCCATAGGAGGAAATTTTTTTCACTCAGAGAATAGTTAAACTGTGGAATGCATTGCCAGAGGTTGTGGTAAGATCAGATAGCGTAGCTGGTTTTAAGAAGGGTTTGGACAATTTCCTGGAAGAAAAGTCCATAGTCTGTTATTGAGAAAGACATGGGGCAAGCCACTGCTTGCCCTGGATCAGTAGCATGGAATGTTGCTATTCTTTGGGTTTTGGCCAGGTACTAGTGACCTGGTATGGCCACCATGAGAATGGGCTAATGGGCTTGATGGACCTTTGGTTTGACCCAGTAAGGCTATTCTTATGTTCTTGCTGGCATGGTAAACCTTTTGTGTATCGGAGCCATGATAGTTTATTTTCTCTTCTGTTTGCCAATTTGTTGAGTAGATTTCTTTTTCATGCTGTTAGGAAACTTGAATAAGCCTGGTATCTGTTCTGGGAAAGAGTTCTACCTAAGAGAAGCCCATTTTCACATCAAGGGTAAGAGAGCAGGCTAGAAATGGGTAAGAGGGTACCAGCCAAAGCAATAAGAACATAAGAAGCGCCATCTCCGGAACAGACCTTAGGTCCATTAAGTCCGGCGATCCGCACACGCGGAGGCCCCACCAAGTGTACCCTGGCATAGTTTTGGTCCCCATATCGCTCCAAGCTTCTCGTAAAGAGAAGTGCATCTAGCCTACCCCTACCCATGTCACTTCATGCCACTCATAAGGAGATGTACATCTAACTTACCCTTAAATCCTAGAATGGTGGATTCCGCAATTACCTCTTCTGAGAGAACATTCCAGGTGTCCACCACTCGTTGCGTGAAGCAGAACTTCCTGATATTTGTCTTGAACTTGTTCCCCCTTAGCTTCAGCCCATGTCCTCTTGTCCGTGCCACATTGGACATTGTAAATAACGTTTTTTCCTGCTCTATTTTGTCGATTCCTTTCAGTATTTTGAATGTCTCGATCATATCCCCTCGTAGTCTCCTTTTCTCAAGGGAGAACAACCCCAGTCTCTTAAGTCTTTCCTCGTAATCCAGGAATGTGTCCATAAATCATACCCACTAGCAGTTCACACACTACTTCCCCCTTTTAAATAAACAATATACTCGTAGAAAGACACCAGGGCTTTCTATGCATAAATAATTCCCCTACCCACTTCCCCCAGTGTCTGCCACCCAGTAAAACCATCATCATAACTGACATCATCATCGGGGCCTCAGTTTTTTATGATAAATTCAAGCACCTTCTGAAGCCCAGTGCTTACACTGCATAAATAGTGAAAGTAGCATAGAATCTTGTTATGTATAAGTTTACTATCTGGTATTTGAAATATTATAAAACATTCCCTTATACTAGGCATGATTTAGCTCAATCAGAGTGTGGTGCAGTGGTTAAAGCTACAGCCTCAGCATCCTGGGATTGTGGGTTGAAACCCATTCTGCTTCTTGTGACCCTAGTCAAGTCACTTAATCCCCCCATTGTTCCAGGTACATTAGATAGATTGTGAATCCAGTGGGGCAGACAGGGAAAAATGCTTGAGTTCCTGAATATACTGTTCTGAGCTCCCCTAGGAGAACAGTATAGAAAATTAAATAAATAAATAACATCCTGAGAGGTGCTCAGGTTTCGCAAAATTCTGCCTCAGGGGACCTCACAACATTTCTCATCTCCAGGTGATGTCAGATTCCCTGAGGCAGCATTTTGTGAAACAGGGACCCCCTGTCAGGACGTTTTGGAGGATCTATTCATCTCTTTGGAGCTGAATTGTGCCTAGAATAAGTGACCCTGTGTTGGTCCCATTGAAATTTTAGCTCTATCAATGTAAAATGGATGTTCCACCTGCATTGTTTAGAATGGAGTACAGTATACATGCAGAATAGAATTTTTGAAGCTACCGATGTACTTTTTCTCTCTTTTGCTCGCGGAAAAAAAAGGAAATGCAAAATTCATGTCACTGGGTACCTATGTAAGTACCCATTGAAAATTGCTGACTAGATTACTGAGTACAAAACTGTCCATGGAATCTACACCTCAGTGGCTACTGAAGATCGTGTCTTATTTCCAACAAAAGCTTTAACTTTTTCTTGGCTTTTTGAATTACATCAGGATGCAATTATCTTGCTACAACCTGTCATTCCATTCACATTATTCCTTAAATATATTTTCAGATTCACATTTCTAAACTTTTACTGATATATTGCATCAAAGGGCTTACAAAGGACTTGAGGCACTCTCAGGAAAATGGTAATGTTAATCCTTCCTTCTTAATATATTGCTCTAAGGATTTAAATAGTCAATAGTTTTTTTAGGAGGCTATCCAAAGGTTAACCTGATAAATCTAAAATTATTGTCATAAATAATCTAAATAAAAGACCAGCCAACAGAAACAGATGGCACATTTGGAACATCCTGATAAATTTCCACTGTAACTTCTATATAAACCTTCTGTCTGGAACTGTTCAATAGTTTGTTCGCACGTGTGTATATGCAGACAGCTGAAGTTCTATATAAATTCTTTCTCTACATTCGTTTACTTTGAAGCTACACAGCTTAGCAATACAGCAAGCTATATTATCCACAGAAAATGAGGCAGCTAAGAACTGTAGGGCCCCTTTTTATCTACTTTGTGTCCTTTTGCAGAGCCATAGACCATAGTTATTGCTATTAAGGATCTTTTATGCATATCCCACGCCATCTAACATTCCCATTCTATATTTCTCGTTCATATGTTATCCACATGCAAATATGGCAAAGAAAATGTTCAAAGGCATCTAACAGGCATAGTTATAAAGCTGCAGACGACACCAAACTATTTAGTGGAGCTTGGACTAAAGAGGACTGCGAAGAATTGCAAAGGGACTTGAACAAACTAGGGGAATGGGCGACGAGATGGCAGATGAAGTTCAACGTCGAGAAATGTCAAGTATTACATGTGGGAAACAGAAACCCGAGGTACAACTATACGATGGAAGGGATGTTATTAAATGAGAGTACCCAAGAAAGGGACTTGGGGGTAATGGTGGACATGACAATGAAGCTGACGGCACAGTGCACAGCGGCCGCTAAGAAGGCAAACAGAATGCTAGGCATAATCAAGAAGGGTATTACAACCAGAATGAAAGAAGTTATCCTGCCATTGTATCGGGCGATGGTGCGTCCACATCTGGAGTACTGCGTCCAATATTGGTCGCCGTACCTTAAGAAGGACATGGTGTTACTTGAGAGGGTTCAGAGGAGAGCGACGTGTCTGATAAAGGGGATGGAAAACCTTTCATACGCTGAGAGATTGGAGAAACTGGGTCTCTTTTCCCTGGAGAAGAGGAGACTTGGAGGGGATATGATAGAGACTTACAAGATCATGAAGGGCATAGAGAGAGTAGAGAGGGACAGATTCTTCAAACTTTCGAATAATAAAAGAACAAGAGGGCATTCAGAAAAGTTGAAAGGGGACAGATTCAAAACGAATGCTAGGAAGTTCTTCTTTACCCAACATGTGGTGGACACCTGGAATGCGCTTCCAGAGAACGTAATAGGGCAGAAGAAAGGATTGGACAAATTCCTGCTGGAAAAGGAGATAGAGGGGTATAGATAGAGGATTACTGCACAGGTCCTGGACCTGTTGGGCCGCTGCGTGAGCGGACTGCTGGGCACGATGGACCTCACGTCCGACCCAGCAGAGGCATTGCTTATGTTCTTATTTAACACATTTTACTGAAATATTTGCCATGGAAATCACTGGTATCTCAAGTGTCTTGGTCATAATCATCGGGTAGACTCTTGTGTCCACTGTTCCAAGCTACAAAAGTGTTCATTGAAGACTCGACTTTTACGGCAGGAAAAGTTGAGTCTTCAATAAACACTTTTGTAGCTTGTACACCTTTTGTAACTTGCACACCTGTATTAGTCAACTTGATTTCTAGAGATAATATAATAAGACCATCAGTGGGGCTGATTTGTGCCATTTTGTAACCAGGCACTTACCCCCTCTTCTACGAACCCACGCTAGCATTTTTTAGCACAGAGAGCTACGCTGAATGACCCGCACTGCTCCTGATGCCATTCAGCGCGGCTTCCCTCGCTAGAGACTGCTAGCGCAGTTTCGTAGAAGAGGGGGGTTAATGAGGTAGAAGTGAATTGGAATCAATCTTGCCTGCCCACTAGCCACCAGGGAACCCACCCTGATATCTGCCAGGGATAGGTTTGGGTGAATGAGAGGGTTTGTGTTTTTTGCTGGTGGGAGACTGGAAGGGTGAGGATTTTATGTTACTGATAGCAGCCCCTTTAAGAGGTTCCTTCAGAACACCAGTCTGCACATTAGTAGCTTAATACTCTCTGGGAGGAAAGCAGATGCCAGATAACTGTAAGCTGTGTTATTAATATGAATTATAATCAGGTATTTTGCATGCCTAATTTTAAAAAGATACATTCACTGCCATTGGCTGAATATTGACTGGGCATTTTAATCTTTTCCATTGCTATATAAGCTAGACCCAGATATTCTGTGTAGGGCTGTATATAGACACTGCCATTGAATATCTAGGGCTGACCAGACAGGAAGCAGCTGCTGGTAATTAAATGAGTTCCGGCCAATATTCAACCAGGCACCCACATAAGACACTTATATGGGTCCTGGCTGAATATTGCCTTAGACCAGGGGTGTCCAACCTTTTGGCTTCCCTGGGCTGCATTGGGCGAAAAAATTTTTTCTGGGGCCGCACAAACACTAACACTAGCTGATGAGCAAAAAAAAGGTTGAGCAGGTCCCAAATTTGCAATCACTAATATAGAAGATGTACATATCTAATAATAAACCTTCATTAAAAGGACACTGTGGAGAGGAACCCAAAAAAGCAGTAATACCCTGACTGAGTGATCCTCCACGTACACCGCTGACAGTGGGAGCAGCCACAGGCTTCCGCATCCCCATTCTGATGAGCAGGGATGCGCACTCCTGGTTCTCTTATTCACTTCTATTACAGCTAAGGTGAGCCTCTTCAGAGGTGAGTTTCATCAGAGCGGGGATGCTGAATGAGCTGTCAGCAGCACACATGGCAGATCGTTTAATCAGGGTAAATATTACTGCTTTTTTTGGGCCTCCCACTTTGAGCTTAGGCTCCCTCAAAATAAATATCTTCCCTGCTGTAGCTAGTAGGGATCTTCAAGCCTCACCAACTGACAGCCACCTCCTCCCCCTCCAACTTTTCAAGTTCTGCAGCTGGCAGCAAGATTGCAGAGCTGCTGCTTTCCCTCTTCCCTGCCCCCCTTAGCTTTCATGCATGCATGAAAGCAGGGGCAGCTTGAGGATATTGCCACTGGCTGCAAAACTTGGTGATTTTGAGTTGCCAGACTGGAGGAAGATGTCTTCAGTTGACAGGGCTTAGGAATCCTCACTAGCTCAAGTGTTTATAAATTGCACTCAGGCAGGGAGCAACTTTGATGCCCATCCACTAATTTTGGGCTCCAGTCCCTCCCCCATATCAGCTGTATATGACTTCGCCACTGAATACAAAAATAATTGTGATGCACATATCCCAAAGCTAACATATTCCAGTTAATAAATTCAAAATAAAACAATTTTTTCTACCTTGTTGTCTGGATGTTTTATTTTTCCATCATCTTGATCCCAGTTTCTCTTTCTGCTTTTTCTCTATCTTCAACTAATTCTCTTTCCAGTGTCTACTGTCCATTTTTTTTCTCCTCTTCTCTCGTTCCATTTCCTTCTTTTGCCTGTCTCCAGCGTATTGATTTTTCCCTTTCAGCTTTCTTAACTTTTTCTTTTCTGCCTCTGTCCACTCAAATCTTGCCTTCTTTCTCACCCTTCTTCTTTTTAAATGTTCAGCTACCTCTGAATTCTCCATCTTCTCTCAGTCTCTAGCTCTCCCATTTCCAATCTCACTCCTTTCCCAGCCTCCTATTCCCTTCTATCTACTCCCCATTACCACATTTCTACCACTGTACTCACTGCTCTCTCACTCATCTTGTCATCTCCCTTTTGACCTCATCCACATGGCTCACCACTTTCAGAATCCCCCTCCCTCTCAACACTGGTCACGCTATAACTCCCTGTCCCTTTCTTTCCATCCCCTAGCATCATCTTATCCCAGCTCTCTACCCTCCTGCCCTTCCATGGTTCCATCTCTCCTCTATCTCCATGGTCCAACATTTTGCTCCCTCTCTTTTCTGTTTTTCTTCTTCCCTCCCCCCTTGATGCTGAACAATGAAATGGAGGGGGAAAAAAGTGAGATGCTGCATCTCTCTGCCTTCCATCCACAGGCCTAACATTTCTCCCTCCCTTCCATCCCCAGATCCAACTTCTCTCCCTTTCTCTTCCCAACTGCCCCTATCCCATCTCTCCCCCTGCCTGCCTCCCTTCCCCAGGTCCACCATTTATTTATTTCTCTTCCCAACAGTTCTCCTTCAAGTATCTCTTTCCCTCTTCCTCCACACCACCCCAGGTGCAACTTTTCTTCCTTCAGACCATTGCCCACCATCTCTCTGTCCTCTGTTTCTGGTCCCAAAAACTCCCCCCCCCCCATGCCCAATCTGGCACTTCTTTTAATACCCTCCCCCCTCAAAAAAAGTCCAGGAGGCTTCCTCGGCTCAGCATGTTCTCCCCTCCTTCTCTCTGCACCCATGCATCTCTGTCTCACTCCTCTCCCACCACCATGTCCAATAATTCTCTCTCTGTCTCCATCCCTCCTCTCTCTGCCCAACAGTTCTCTTTCTTTATCTCCCCAATTGTACCATCTCTTTCCCTCTCTCAGACACCCAATTCTCCCTTTCTATTATCTCCCTCACCTCTGCATCTCTTTCCCTCACTCCCTCCATTCTTCCATCTTATGGCTCATGCTCCCCTCTATCTTTCCTTTCATTCCGTGTCCTAAGTTCATGCCCCTCCCTCCATCCTTCCATCATTTTTCCTAAGTTTGTGCTCCCTCCCTCTCAAGTCCTCTCAAGTCTCCCTCCCTTCCTTTTGTGCCCCGGGTGTTTACCTTCAGGCTGACTCCCTCCTCACTGCTGAAAGCCGCGGACAGCACCTCCCTCTCAAGTCCCAACATGCCCTTCTCCCTCCCTCCCTTCTGTGCCCCGGGTGTTTACCTTCAGGCCGACTCCCTCCTCACTTCTAGTCATTTTTGCTGAAAGCCACAGGCAGCGCCTCCCTCTCAAGTCCCAACACACCTTTCTCCCTCCCTCCCTTCTGTGCCATGGTTGTTTACCGTCTTGCCTGCTCCCTCCTTCATCTTGCTGCAGCATTCGCTCAAAGCCGCGGGCAGCGGCTTCCACGCCCCTCCTGCGGCTGACCTGGAAGCGTTCCCTCTGATGTTGCGATGTCAGAGGGAACACTTCCAGGTCACCCACAAGAGGCACATAGGATCCACTGCCCGCGGCTTTGAGTATATGCTGCAGCAAGATGGAGGAGAGAGCTGGCAAGACGGTAAACACCCGGGGGCGGCAGAGGAAAACACTGCATTGTCCTTGAGCAGAGCACACAAAATACTTCACGGGGCCGCGGGTTGGACACCCCTGCCTTAGAGTGTGACAAACCTAGGGTCAAGTCAAGGTTTGCCCCAAGGAAAGACAGTGTTTTGCCTAAGCCCCGTTGTAAAAGGGTAGACCAAGTGAATGCTGGGTCTCCAGGTAATACTGACTGGATCTGGGAGAGCATGGACCTGGCTGAGATGAGCCAGAGTCCGCCTGATAGGAGTCTTGTCCCTTTAAAGCAGAGGGCAGTTAGAAGCAAGGGAAAGAAACCTACCAGGGAAATGCCCGAGTCTGATTTCCCACTCTGGCTTAGGGGGTGTGGTTTAGAGCTCCCAAAAGCCAGCTCAGATTACAGAGAGAGAGGAGAAAGGCAGGACCACAGGGAGCAAAACTACCAGAGCCTCATAGACCAGGAAGCTGTAGACCGGGAAGGCAGCTGGAATCAGGGCAAGGAGAACTGGTCTGGGCAGAGACAATACAGAAGCCCTGCTAAAGTCCAGCGTGAGTGCCCTACCAGAGATTTTCCTGCTGACTGGGATATGCAGGAGGCAAGTGAATTTCCTCTCTGTCCAGAGTCAGAATCTCTTCCACAGCCTGAAGCTATGGAGATCAGTACAGGCATATCAGAGTGGCAGGAACCAGCTGAAGCTATGCAAATCAGCTAAAACAGTAAGTCATGCATGCAATTGTCGAGGTGGACAAATGCGCCTCGACAATTGCATGCATGACAAATGCAATACTTATTGGGAGGTGACCCATCTAATGTGCCCCGACAATTGCACAATCCACAGCAGCTAATTAGTTAGTAAAGAGAGTCAAGCAGTTATGTGAATACTATTTTGTCTTTTTGAGGGTTATGAAGTGTTAGATTAGTGTTAGATGATGATTATGGGAACCCTTTACATAAGTGGATATCTGGAAGGCCCTAATTTGCTCAGACTCCTCAGGCCCCGTCCCTTAGGAGGGGCCTGAGGTGCCTGAGCCAATCAGGGCCTTAGGCCTCTCCCTGTGCATCACATGATGCACCGGGGAGGAGCCTAAGGCCCAATATCGAGGGCAGATTCAGAGTAGCACAATGTATGTATAGTGTATTTATGGGGAAATAAATCGCTTCTTTCAAACGTTCCCTTATGAATTAACTAAGAAAAAAACCTATTATGAATCTTTTCATAAATGTGGTTAATAATCCCAATAAATAACATGTTTTCCAAGGTCATACTATGGTCCCCTTTTATAAAGCCACAGTAGCGAATCCTGGTGTGGCAAATGAAACGAAGCCCATTCAATTTCTATGGGCTTCGTCACATTTGCCACACCGGGAATTGCTTTGTAAAAAGGGCCCTAAGGGGGAAATTCTATAAACGGCGACCCAATTGTAAGCAGTGGTAGGCATCCTACCACTGTCTAACCAGCCAATTGAGACACATGTTTTTAAAAAAACCCTAAGGCAGGCAGCCTGCACTGTAGGCATTTTCGTGAGCCTAGGGAGGCATGTAGGGCTGCCTAAGCTTTTCCAAGGCTAGGCATGGACGTGGTTTCACCTGAAAATGGCCTTAGGCAAGTTTAGGCGGCTCTAAGCGTCTTCCTAGTGCCGCGATAGGCACTTGAAATGTAGGCCAGCAAAATGCTGGTCTACATTTGAAATAGACATGGCCGCTGAGCCAATCGTAGCAAGGAAATCTCCCTGCCGTGATCAGTTTAGTGACTGTGGCAGGGAACTCGTCCATCCCCCCCTTCCTGTGAAGATGACCGGCAGAAGGAATGCCTCCTGCCAGAACCCCTGAAGTGCCACCCCTCCCCCCCCAAAAAAAAAAAAGTTCATGGCAGGAGGAGTGCCGAATCCCTCCTGCCACCACCACCCTGCTATATCCCCCGGCAGGAGGGATGCCCAATCCCTCCTGCTGCCACTCCCCCGAGACATCCCCCTGCAGGAGGGATGCCCACTCCCTCCTGCTGGTACCCCCCCAAGACATCCCTCGAATATCCCTCCTGCCAGAACCCTCCCACCCCCCCTAAAATCATCAGTAGAAGGGATGCCCAGTCCCTCCTGCCGGAATCCCCCTTGAAGGCATGCCCCTACCCTGATCCTTCCAGGCTCATCTGGACTCCACCAGTTCCTATTTTTTTTTGGCTAGCTGGAGGGATGCTTATTCCCTCTGGCCGGCAGGCTCACCTCCACAGAATGGTGGGTCTTCCACTTCCCAGTGCATCGTGAGATGTACCATGGAGGGGTCTTAGGCTCCTGGGCCAACCGGAATCTTCAGCCTTTCTCCCAGTGTATTCTGGGATGCACTGGGAGTAGCCTAAGATTCCGATTGATCAGATCCCTTAGGCCACCCGCCCATGTGCGATTCTCAAAAAGCCGCTTAGGCGGCTGCTGAGACTGGGCGTCCTATACAGAATCTGGCTCTAAATGTTTACACAGTTCTAACCTATTTGAAACTAAGTAAGGGGTCCTGTTATTTTTTGGAACTGTGTGTGCTAATATTCTAATCATTTACACTAACAACTGATGCACAAATGTTAGCATCAAGGGCCTTCAGATATGGGACAACTGAACTTAACTTTATTGGCTGATCCTATTTTATGGAATTACCATCACCATGGGTTAAACTATGGAGCCCGCTGTATTCTCAGATGTCAGGCCCTTTGACATGGGATCCTGACAATTGGTCTAACCACAGTTCCTCTAATACTCAATTGTACCAAACTTCTTTGACATGGATGACACCAGCACGGATCTTCAATAACAATCCTAATGGGTTTTTAAAAATTATATTTTTTTGTGTGTTTCATTGACTTTCCACAGATTTTTTTTTTCCTTCATAGTAGGCAGGACTAAGAAAGAGCATATTTCTTGTCATTGACATCTAAAGATTAATGAGTATCAACTGTTTGAACAGACTGATATGAAGCAAATGTATTCATCATGTTCATGAAAAACAAATGCTGAAAATTGATCATGCTATGATATCCTGTTTTTGATCCCAGACATTCTGGCATTTTCCATCTTTTTTTTTTTTCACATCCATGTATACAGCTAAAATGTGGATTTTTCACTGATCAGCTTTCATGAAACAAATACTTTAAAACATCCTGATCATAATTTCCAGAAATGATTTCAAAGCACAGCTTAAGTTTTCAACATATAAATCATGGATTCCTGTGTTTTTGCAGTCTTTCACTCTGTTTCCTGCAACTGCCCATTTTTCATTTATATGCTCCACCTCATGAGATCAATAATACAAAAATGCATGGGTTTGATATGTAAATTCCTACCAGCCAATATTCAGCGCTATTTGGCTGGCCAGGAATGGCACCTGACCAGCAAAATAGCACACACACAACTATCTGTCAATATTCATAGGGACATAGGTGGCTATCTCCTGCTGAATATCCAGGTCACCAGCTATGTCATGCGACATAAGCAGTCACCACCAATATTCAGCAGTTGGCCAGCTAAGTTCAGTGGTCAGACAGACTCGCTTAAAAAGCAGGCCTATCTTTTTCCACTTGTGAAAGGTCACTTTGGGCAGCCACAAAACTTAGAGACTTGAAGAAAGCACAGATGTTTATTAGCATACATATGCGACTCCTGAGCTCCTAGCTGGCTTCAGAAGTCCCGAAAACAGGAAGTTACAGAGATATTTATACATTCTTCTGGCTATACAACTGAATTCTAGAAAACTTTTCACGTGTTACTTTTCTTAACAATCATTGGTGCTAAGCTCACACTAGTAGGTCATTAGCAGGTCACTTATCTAAGCCCTGCAGTCTTTCTGTTACATGTCGTTTATGCTGAGATAGCCATAAGAAGTTTGAATGTCCAAGCTAACACCCAGTACAGGCAGGCTAGAACATGAGATAAGTTAGGTCTGCAGCTAAACATAATTCAGCAATTTATTAAAGAGAAAACTTAGTTCAACACTTAGGAAAACCAGTCCCAGACTCCTTCACTTGGACTTACTAAGCTGCATTAAACCGGTTTTACTGCAGGATGGACATAACTGAAAACCTGTGCTAAGAGCTACCATGCATGAAAACTAATCTGCTTAGTGAAAACCCAAGCAGTGGCATTCCTGGATTGCTGGCTACTCCAAGGCAGAGCACCCCCCCTCCTCTGAGCGAAGCCCCTCCCTCTAGACCAGTGTATCGCAAACTTTGCCGTGGCGTGTTAGGGTGTCTAGACGGCTTTTCAAATCCCGGCATTTTGTCTGGGCTTTGAAAAGCGGATCACGTTGGGAGGGGCATCTGCGCACGTATGGAGGCCCTCCCGACCGAGATGAGGAGGCTGAAGGGGGCAGGGCTAGGGGCGAGGCTGGGGCATGGTGTGGGTATAATGGGGCGGGAATGGGTGGGACCGGGGGGTGGGTCTATGGGTCTGGATTTTACATATGTAAAATCTGGTAACTCTGTTATTGGGGGAAAGGAGTGTGCTGCTGTTGCACTTCTTAAGACAGTTGCTTTGCTACCATAGTGCTGATAGTGCCACTTCACTTAACGCCTCCTCTTGAGGTGTCATTAAGTGTTGTTATGGTATCAGCAGTTATGACATCTAGCACGCAGTACTGATTCATGTGCTAGCTGACCTCTGCTCAACCCAAGTCATACTTGTGAAAGGAGCTAGCTTGGGTTCTCTAGCATATCAAAGACACGGTGGTGGGGAATGGGTGAGCCGCCTCCAGTGCAGGGAATTGGAGGGTATGTGAAGTGGTCACGAGGCTGTGGTCCACGTATGTGCTCTGCTGGCCCCTGCCCCCTGTGATATCAATTTCCTGTTCCAGGGTGAGGGAGCGGCAGAGCTGGAGGCTGCAAGCATGCAAACAGTGGCCCCACAACTGCTCCACGCATCCCCCTATTGTCTGGAGGAGGGGAGGGTGCTCCACTCGGAGAAGGGGGTGCTTTGCCTTGGGTAACCAGCAAGCCAGGTATGCCACTGCTTGGATTTTTACTGTGCTGATTAGTTTTCATGCATGGTAGCTCTTAGCACAGGTTTTCAGTAACGTCTATTCTGCAGTAAATCAAGTTTAATGCAGCTTAGTAAAAGGGTCCTTTATTGTTCTTTAACAGAAAAATGAACATTCAGTAAGAGCTGGGGAATTGCCCTGCATGTTCCCTGCAGTTACACCGTCTTTACAATGCATTAAATTTATTTACAATTGGGGTGGATATTCTTAACACCCTTTTGAGGATGCAGAAAGTGCACCTGTGCTAACCGCACAACTGACCACTGACAGCACATGTTGCACTAACTGCAATATGCAGTCCATGCCCATTCTTCACTCATAACCCACCCAGTTTCTGCCCCCTAACATGCCTTGCAGTTAATGCAGACTTAGCATGTATCATGTCAGCATGGCTACAATTACAACATTTGTGCACTAAGGCCCTGATTCTGTATAGGACGCCCGGGAGAGGTGTCCTATACAGAATCGGGCCTACACTAACCCCGATTCTGTAACCGGTGTCCAAGTTACAGACGCCGGTTAGAGAATCGGGTTAGATTAGACACGGCCGCTACACTTATCGTGGCAAGGGATAAATATAGCGGCCGCCTGTCCGATCGCCGGCAGGAGGGTGCCAAACCCCTCCTGCTGGAAAGCCGCCCCCCCAAACTCCCAATCGCTGGCAGGAGGGTGCCCAACCCCTCCTGCCGGAAAGCCGGACCCCCTCTGGACCCCCCATGCTAACGACCTCCCCCCCCCATGATTCCCCTAACCTCCCCCCAACTAACCTTTAAATGTTGGTCGGCTGGATGGGTCTTGCTGCTGTCCAGCCGACAGGCCCGCCTCGTCGAAATAAGATGGGCCTGCCCCTTCCCGCCCCATCCCGCCCCATCCCCGCTAAGTCTAAGACCTGATTGGCCCAGGCTCTAGAAGCCTGGACCAATCAGGCCTTAGGCATAGCATGTCCGCCCATCCCCACTAATCCTAAGGCCTGATTGGCCCAGGTGCCTACGAGCCTGGGCCAATCACACCTTAGGGTTAGTGGGGATAGGCAGACCTGCTATGCCTAAGGCCTGATTAGTCCAGGCTTCTAGAGCCTGGGCCAATCAGGCCTTAGTCTTAGCGGGGATGGGTCGGGAAGGGGCGGACCCGTCTCATTTCGACGAAGCGGGCCTGTCGGCTGGACGGCAGGAAGACCCGTCCAGCCGGCCAACATTTAAAAGTTAGTTGGGAAGGGAGGTTAGTTGGGGGGAGGTTAGGGGTCATGGGGGAGGAGGTCTTTAGCATGGGGGGTCCAGAGGGGGTCTGGCTTTCCGGCAGGAGGGGTTGGGCACCCTCCTGCCGGTGATTGGGAGTTTGGGGGGGTGGCCTTCCGGCAGGAGGGGTTGGACACCCTCCTGCCGGTGATCGGACAGGCGGCCGCGGCTGCTAAACTTATTGCGGCAGGGAGATCCATTGCCGTGATAAGTATAGCGGCCGCGTCTACTTACAATGTAGGCCAGCATTTTGCTGGCCTACATTTTAAGCGTCTCTTCCTCTACGAGGGAGATGCGTAGGGCCGCCTAGGTTCGCCTAAGTCCCTTAGGCGAGCTTAGGCGTCTTGCGGGCCTCCCTAGGCTCTCTGAGGCGCCTTCAATATAGGCGGCCTGTCTGGGGAGCATTTTTTAAAAAAACGTGCATCCCGATTGGTTGATTAGACAGCTGTAGGACGCCTACAGCTGCCTAAAATCGGGACAGCACTTTTCAGAATCAGGGCCTAAGAGTGCATGCTAATTTGCATATTAAAGATCAAATTCTATAAATGGTGCCAAAAAATGAGTGCTAACTGCTATTTTATAAATGGTGCTCTGATTGGATGCCATTTATAGAATAGTGTTTAGCGCCAGAATCCATGACTAGCTTTCAGATGGGTTTTATACTAACTGAACCCTGATGTAAAGCCTCTCACCTAAATTAGGCAAAGATCAGGGGTATTCTGTAACAGTGTGCACAGCTTCTTGGAATGCCCATGACCCCACCCCCCCATATCTTTCCCATAGTCACGTTTCCTTTTCGGATCCAGGCGTAAGAATTTATGTGCACATCTTTATAGAATAGTGCTTAGCAAGATGTGTGCATAAATTCTAATTGCTGCCAATTAGAACCAATAATTTGATTGTTAATGCCCCGTTATTGGCGCAAATTGTATCATTAAGCAATTAAATTGTGAGCACAGTCTGAGCACCTGAGTGCTATTTAAAGAATTAGGTGTAACTATTTTGTGCTTTGTAGTGATCAGGCTGCTTAACTTAATTACCGTATTTTCACGCATATAACGCGCGCGTTATATGCGTTTTTACCTACCGCGCATACCCCTCGCGCGTTATATGCGTGAGCGCGGTATACAAAAGTTTTAAAACATAGTTCCCACCCCGCCCGATGCCCGATTCACCCCCCCAGCAGGACCGCTCGCACCCCCATCCCGAACGACCGCTCGCACGCGCTCCCACCCGCACCCGCATCCACGATCGGAGCAAGAGGGAGCCCAAGCCCTCTTGCCCGGCCGACTCCCCGACGTCCGATACATCCCCCCCCCCCCGGCAGGACCACTCGCACCCCCACCCCGAAGGACTGCCGACTTCCCGACAATATCGGGCCAGAAGGGAGCCCAAACCCTCCTGGCCACGGCGACCCCCTAACCCCACCCCGCTCTACATTACGGGCAGGAGGGATCCCAGGAGGGATCCCTCCTGCCCTCGACGCAAACCCCCCTCCCCCCCAACGACCGCCCCCCCCAAGAACCTCCGACCGCCCCCCAGCCGACCCGCGATCCCCCTGGCGACCCCCACGACCCCCCCACCCCCCTTCCTGTACCTTTGGTAGTTGGCCGGACAGACGGGAGCCAAACCCGCCTGTCCGGCAGGCAGCCAACGAAGGAATGAGGCCGGATTGGCCCATCCATCCTAAAGCTCCGCCTACTGGTGGGGCCTAAGGCGCGTGGGCCAATCAGAATAGGCCCTGGAGCCTTAGGTCCCACCTGGGGGCGCGGCCTGAGGCACATGGGCCCAACCCGACCATGTGCCTCAGGCCGCGCCCCCAGGTGGGACCTAAGGCTCCAGGGCCTATTCTGATTGGCCCACGCGCCTTAGGCCCCACCAGTAGGCGGAGCTTTAGGATGGATGGGCCAATCCGGCCTCATTCCTTCGTTGGCTGCCTGCCGGACAGGCGGGTTTGGCTCCCGTCTGTCCGGCCAACTACCAAAGGTACGGGGAAGGGGGGTGGGGGGGTCGTGGGGGTCGCCAGGGGGGTCGCGGGTCGGCTGGGGGGGCGGTCGGAGGTTCTTGGGGGGGGGCGGTCGTTGGGGGGGAGGGGGGTTTGCGTCGAGGGCAGGAGGGCCTGGGATCCCTCCTGCCCGTAATGTAGTGCGGGGTGGGGTTAGGGGGTCGCCGTGGCCAGGAGGGTTTGGGCTCCCTTCTGGCCCAACTACCAAAGGTACGGGGAAGGGGGGTGGGGGGTCGTGGGGGTCGCCAGGGGGATCGCGGGTCGGCTGGGGGGCGGTCGGAGGTTCTTGGGGGGGGGCGGTCATTGGGGGGAGGGGGGTTTGCGTCGAGGGCAGGAGGGCCTGGGATCCCTCCTGCCCGTAATGTAGTGCGGGGTGGGGTTAGGGGGTCGCCGTGGCCAGGAGGATTTGGGCTCCCTCCTGGCCCGATATTGTTGGGGAGTCGGCGGTCCTTCGGGGGGGAGGGATGTATCGGACGTCGGGGGGGGGGGCATCAGGCTTTCAGGATGGGGACAGACCTTCAAGGGGGGACAGTGCACGGAAGTCAGGGGGGGTGAACGGAGAGTCGGGACAGCGCACGGAAAGTCAGGGCGGGCGAAAGGAGCGTCGGGCAGCATGCGCGGTATACCCGTGAGCGCGGTATACCAAAGTTTTTGTACATATCATCGTGATTTCTGCGCGCTATACCCGTGTGCGCGTTTTATACGGGTGCGCGTTATTTGCGTGAAAATACGGTAATACTTTTGTAGCTCCATTCTAGGGTGTGGCCTTTATAGTGATGGACTTCTGAGGGTATCTGTGCTTCCAACCCCTTTACCTATGAGCCAATGAACACACCAAAGTAAAATGAGAGAATATTTATTATTTTATGAATCATAAGTGCAATGGAAGAGCTGAATACAAAGGGCTAGATTCACTAAGGGCACAGATCGAGAGAGATGGAAGTGGGAGGCATAAAGTTTCTGAAAGGGGAATAGAAGGAGAGAAGATGCCATATAGAAGGGGCAGAGAGAGAGTAGACGGTGGATGAAAGGAAGAGAGTGACAAGAAGATGAGGAAAGCAGAAATCAGAGAAGACAAGGTAGATAATAAATTCTATTTATTTATTTATTTATTTATTTTTGCTTTAGGGGAGATGCATTGCTGTTTCTGTGGTGTTGCATTGTATGCAGAGTCCAGCTTCTTGGTGCTTGCAATCCAGTCTACATATGACTCTGAGGACTGGTCAAGTTCTTAGCAGGGAAGAGTTAATTTTAAATAATGTATCTAAAGTACCAAAATCCAAAGGGCGCAGTATGCAGTGAAGGTAGATATACTGATGTATACCAAACAGGGCAGAAATGCATGTACAGTCAAACCTTGGTTTGCGAGCATAATTTGTTCCAGAAGCATGCTTGTAATCCAAAGCGCTTGTATATCAAAACAAATTTCCCCATAAGAAATAATGGAAACTCAGATGATTTGTTCCACAACCCAAAAACTTTAATGCAAAATACTATATGTACTTATATTGCAAGACCTCGCTCATTTAGAACAGTCACTACACTCTTGCAGTGTCAGAGAGAGAACCATCGGCTCAGTTGTGATGTGTGTATTCTGAATGTGCTTGTATTGCAAGATATTGCTTGTATATCAAGTTAAAATGTAATAAAATATTTTGCTTGTCTAGCAAAACACTTGCAAACCAAGTTACTTGCAATCCAAGGTTTTACTATAATTTGGTTTGCAAGTGTTTTGCAAGACAAGCAAAACATTTTATTACATTTTAACTTGATATACAAACATTATCTTGCAATACAAGTACATACAGTATACATGTGTCACATCATCACAACTGAGCTGATGCTTCTTCTCTCTCTGACGCTGCAGGAGTGTAGTGACTGTTCTAAATGAGCGAGGTCTTGCAATACGAGTAGATACAGTATTTTGTATTAAAGTTTTTGGGTTGTGGAACGAATTGTCTGGGTTTCCATTATTTCCTATGGGGAAATTCACTTTGATATATGAGTGCTTTGGATTACAAGCATGCTTCTGGAATGAATTATGCTTGCAAACCAAGGTTTGACTGTACTTTTGATAGTTATTTACTGTTTTATTATTTTTGCTTCTTAACCTTTCTATCCTAAGTATGAGTGTGTTTTCTCTTCTGGTATTTTGAAACCATTGTCTTTTAATATGATCATATTGAGACTTCATGGTCTCCAATACCAAATTACAGAAGCCAATATCAAACTCCTATGAATTCTTGTAAATCTAGCTATTAAACTTATCCTAAGTCACTGGAAAGATGCTTCTGCAGTCGAGTATATTACCTGGTGGAACACAGTCTGTATAACTGCCAAATTTGAAAGAGTCGCTGCTAAAAAGTCCAATGGGTTAAAGTCATTCATTAGGACTTGGGGATCTCTAATTCAATATAGTCTTACACCCTATTAATTTTACTGTTCTTTTGCCGCATTCCACCCCCATCTGAAGTAACTTCCTGTTTCTTCTTGGGCGGACTGCAGCAAAGGAACCATGCAGAGGAGGCTGTGGGCAGTGCAAGAAAATCGCTGCTGTGCTGGCGACATCCTTGTAGTTTTCATGGTGAGGGGGGCTTCAAAACTGGGTAGGGAGAACATTTGGTGGAATGGGAGGTGGGAAGGGAGGAAGAAGGGATAGATGAATGGGAGGGGCAGAGAGGAAAGGAACGGGGGCGCATGGATGAAGGGGAAGAGATGCTGCACATGGATGGAGGGAAGGGGAAGGAAGAGATGATGTACATGGATGGAGGGAAGGGAAAGAAATGGTAAACATAGATGGAAGGGGAAGAAGTGGGAACAGATGATGCACATGGATGGAGGGAAGGGGAAGAGATGGTGAACATAGATGGAGGGAAGTGGGAGAGGAGAGAAGAGATGTTGCAAATGGATGGAGGGAAGGGGAAGATAGGGAAGAGATGGTACACATGGACGGAGGGGAGGGAAATGAGATTGTGGCAAATGGATGGAGTGAAGTGGGAGAGAAGAGAGGGAAAAGATGTTGCACATGGATGGAGGAAAGTGGAAGAGTTGGAAAGATATATAAATTTGAGATGGAAGCAGAAAAATGGAAGAAAACTGAATATGAAAATCAGTGCCAAAGATGGATATAGTGCAAAAAATGAAGGAGAAGAAAGAAATAGCATTAGGAGACCTTGGAAACATTTAAGAGCACAGATGGAACAAAATGATGAGAAAAATAAAATCACCAGATAACAAAAGTAGGAAAAATGTTTTTATTTTCAGTTTAGTAAATGAAATATGTCAGTTTTGAAAATTTACATCCCGTTGTTTTTATGTTTTGGACTGTTCAGGAACAAATGCATTTCTTTCTGTTTCTCTTGTGCTGTACTGTGTGCAGAGTCTGGCATATTAGGGTTTCGTTTGTATACAATAATACTTTTAGTTTGTATTTGAAAAGGGTTTATTCTGTTTTCTGCATGTGTGACTGAGGCCAGGTGTTCTGGTGGGGATAGAAATCCAGAAACTTTGGTTGGTGTCATGGTCCCAAGTAGGAAGATATTTGTCAGCTGTCCTTCAGCTTTTTTGACTCGCAACAGTCCCAACTGAAAAATTTGTGATTATTTATGGCATGATCCCTGATAAATGACACTCGCATACCCAAATTTCTAATCTCGATTTATATTCGAGTCCACCTTTTTTCCTTTTTTGGGGGAAAAAAAAGGTTACATTCAGATCAGTTTATATTCAAGTATATACAGTAAACTCAGAAAATACGTTTTCATGGAAAGGGTGGTGAATGCATGGAACAGTTTCCCAGTGGAGGTTGTGGAGACAAAAAGGGAATTTGAACTCAAGAAAGCTTGGGACAAGTATATTGGATCTCTAAGGGTGTTTTTCTATGGTTTCTAGAAATCATTTCCTATGCATGTTCCATGTAAAAGTATGCATGATCGTTCAGTGCATGTACTTTTCACATGCATAAACCCACACAAACAATTTTAGAATACTTTTCTATATTCAAAAACAGGTGTTACATTCAGATAAAGCTTAATAAAATTACCCCTCGTAAGGATTATGTTTCACTGCGCACATGCTAAAATGCATAACTCTTTTGCGACATTAAATCATTTGTGATGTGCATGTTAAAACCATTTTGCAGCGTGACTTTTCCTGCACCGGCCCCATTATCAATTGATCTGCTCAGTTGCTTTACATTTGGGCACTCACAAAATGCTGCTAAGAAGCTTAACTTTATCATTTAACATATCTGGAAACAGAATATGCAATTCAGACACAAATATGTCAGAAGAAGAGTTCAAACAAAGTTTAACAGTATACTGTATTTCTAAAATTGCAGATGGTAGTTAAATAAAATACAAGGGAGACCATAAGACTACAGAAAGCCTGCTATTACTTTCAAGGCAGGTAACTAGTTCTCTGTTGGTCATTCGTTTTTGCTCCTAGAAATTTTTCTTTCTCTTACTCAAACTCCTACTATGGTAAAGAACATGTCTAGGGTAATTAAATCAATGAAAAGCAATATGTCATGTTATTTTATACTGTGTGGACTGGACTCCTTTTGAGTGTTTTTTAAGCTGATGCAGGAGGGGATGCCTATATCTTTCCCTGAAGACAGTATGACCTATTTGATGTCTGTCTAGAAACCGGCACTCTTGTTGATATTCCATCCATGCTGAATTCATTTTCTTTGGCAGGTTTCTGATTGTTCCACTATCTCGTTTGTTTGAAATGGAAACTGGATTCTGTCATCAGCTCCCTGTTTTGGCACACCGCAATGTCTTCCATTTTGTAATCAATCCAGATCTGTGTTATTTTTCATAGCGTGTCCTATCCGTACAAGGCTTTTTTTTTTTTTTTTTTTTAACAGTCTTCAAACTAAATATCACAGTTACTGTCCATACGTGGTACCGGTCTTAGGAGTTAATAATGAACTAATTACTGTGAACATAAGAACAGCCTATATTAAGTGATATAGTTATTGTTAATTTGTTTGAATATATTGTCACACTTAATGTAAGTTTGAAAATGAATAAAGATTTAAAAAAAAAGAATAGCCTTATTGGGTCAGACCAATGGTCCATCAGATGCTGCATAATAGATAAGTCAGTGAATTTGGGAATTGGATATCTCACAATGTACCACAGACTAATTTGTGCAAAATCTGACTGAAGATATGCCCTTTCAAGTTAAATCTATTGGATGCATATAAAGCATACCTTCATGGTGAAATAATTGCTTACTCGGCAAACATTAATGAGCAAAGGAAAGCTGACATGTTATAGTTGGAAAGAAATATCAAACAGCTGGAAGGTATTTATGTGTCTTCAGAAGATTTATTGAAATTTCAATTTAATAAAATTCTGAATTTTAAGGCTGATATTCATTTTTCATCACAAAATCTATTCCACTTCCTCAAAAGCTCCAGACAAAACACTGATATCCATGATATAAAAAAATAACTATCTTAACTAAAGAATCTGAAATAGATAATATTTTTTCTTCTAACTCTCTGACAATATTACTCACAAAAATATTACAAACAACGAAGGAGACCAGATGGTTCTCAATCCTATTTTTTAAACAAACTCGATATGATCGTGTTTCAGCCCAAGAGGGCCTGCCTCAGGAGTCTTGGTGTTGAATGATAAAACCAATGGTGTATCGATCCAAAATATCAATGTATCATCAATAGGAACACTGAAAAAACTAAAATGAAAGCTGACAATGATTGCTGTGAACACTGTCTCTCCAGTCTCTCCTCATATATCTCTGAGATCCTTCAGAATCCTGTGATGCATCCCTTTGGGTTTCATGGCTTTCTCCAGTTTGCAAGTTGTTCATAAGCAATTTCATCTATGAATAGTGTGGTGTCTATATCATCTCCATATGTATTATCTGTGGACCTTCTCTAGGTTTTTCTTCTGTGAATACTAATAAAAGTATTTAGTTGGACATTTCTACATTTTCCTCATCCCTTTCCATATGTTATGCTCAGTATCTTTGACTCTAGTAAACCTATTTCTGGCCTTCTTCCTCTTGCCAATATAACTGAAAACAGTCTTATCACTTCACTTTACATACATCTTTAGCCATTTTTTTCTGCATGTGCTTTTGCAATTTTGATTTCTTTGATTTTTTTTCAACTGATTCACTTTTAATAGGTTTCTAAAAACAGATGGCAATCATTTTAGAAGTATTTACACATGTAAATAGTGACATTTACATGTGGAAATGATGAATTTCAGAAAGATCGATTTATATGTGTGCATAGCCAGGACAAAGATTTCAAGGGGATGTAGTTTGGACTGGGCATTTTACAATATAGATGTGCTGGCAAAAAAAAATGTTTCATTTGGTTTCCTGCATCATTTGTAGGTGATTCATTTTGTTTTTATAAATTTTAGTTTATTACTTTGTTCTTTTAATTTGTTTTAGGACATAACTGGACTAAAACACAGAAAACAAGCCCGGAAGCAAGGAAAAAGTGTTTAAAGCCTGTCCTGAGATGGTTCCTGCTGGGCCAATTGGGAGACAGGAGCTAAAATGATCAGAAATAGAAGACACAACAAGGAATGGAATGGTTACAACAGACTTTCAAGAGGAAGAATAGCTCTTCCTGGAAAGTGGCTGCCTTCAAACCTGAAGGGTACAAGTTTCAAGACTAGCTTGTGCTTGATAACTACAGTACTTGTATTAACACTGGAAAAAAGTGTTGATATTTTATAATTGAGGAAAAACTGTAATTTTTAAAAAAATTTTTCAAGTTAGACTCAAGTTTAGCTAAGTTATTCTATCAGCTTTTTAAATTAGGTGACTGTTCTTTCAATACCCTTGCTTTAGCTGGTTCATTCTGTTACAAAGTCCGTAGCAGGGACTTCTGAGTAGAGCTGACAGTGGGTCATCATATGTTACCCATGACCCATGTGACCCATCATGCCTTTGACCCATACCTATTACATTACATTACATTACTGGCTTATATTCCGCCTGTACCTTTCAGTTCTAAGCGGATTACATCAGAACGATAACTGGACATTTCCAGGAAGAGAAATACAAATTACAATTAAGGCGTAAGGTCTAAAGCAATTTTGATGAGTAGATTCTAAGAGGGGGAGAGAGGGGAAAAGGAAGGGATTAGGACGTTTGGGTGAATTTCTTGAATAGTAGGGTCTTGATTTCTTTGCGGAAAGCCTTGAGGTCAGTTGATGCTGTCAGTAGGTTGGTGATGGAGGGGTCTAATTTAGCTGCATGTGTTGCAAGTAAGTTGTCATACATCTTTTTGCATTTTGTTCCTTTAAAAGGGGAGAAGGAGAAAGGGGATTGGGTTCTCCTCTGTCTGGTTGAGAGGTTCCTGTTTAGACGGTTGTTTAGGTGGGTGGGTGCCGTTCCGTTTAAGGTTTTGAATAACATACAGTATAGTTTGAATTGGATGCGGGCTTGTATTGGAAGCCAGTGTGAGTCTAGGAAGGCGTTGGTGATGTGGTCAAATTTTCCAAGGGAATAGATCATTCTGAGGGCAGTGTTCTGCACGGTCTGTAGTTGTTTTATTAGGTAGGTAGGACAAGAAAGGTAGAGGATATTGCAGTAATCCAATAGACTTAGGACTAGGTATTGAACTATGAGTCTGAATTGTTCTTTTTCAAAGAATTTTCTGATTTTGCGAAGGTTGCGCATGGTGAAGAAAGCTTTTTGTGTGATTTTGTTGATTTGCACCTGAAGAGTGCAACCTCTGTCTACTGTTACTCCAAGGAGTTTGAGAGTGGGTTGTAGGGGATATTTGGTGGTTTTTATTTCTAGCTCAGTTATAGAAGGGGTTTTGTCCTTTTCAAGCAGTAGAAATTTAGTTTTATCTGGGTTGAGCTTCAGTTTATGTTCTGTCATCCATTTTTCCACTGCTTCTAGAGTTTTTTCCAGGGTGCCTGATTTGGTGGGGTCTTGTGTGTCAAAGGGGAGGAGTATGGTGATATCGTCTGCATAGCTGAATGAAGTTACTTTGAGTTAGTCTAACAGGGTACCGAGGGAGGAAATGTAAAGATTGAAGAGCATGGGTGACAGTGGGGAACCTTGGGGTACTCCGCAGGGGTTGGTCCAAGGCTCCGATATAAGATCCTTTGTTTTTACTCTGTATGTTCTTGTTTTAAGGAATCCTTGAAACCAGTTGTATACTTCGCCTGAGATCCCTATTGCTTCTAATATCTGAAGAAGTATGGTGTGGTCGACCAGGTCGAATGCGGCAGAGAGGTCGAGTTGAATTATCAGCATCCTTCTTCCTTTGCTAAAGTGCTGTCTGGCTATATCTAGAAGGGAAGCTAGCAGTGTCTCGGTGCTGTGGTTAGATCTGAACCCCGATTGAGTTGGGTGGAGTAGGTTGTGGTCTTCAAGGTAGTTGGTGAGGTATTTGGCAACCAGACCTTCTATTAGTTTAACATATAATGGAATTGAGGCGATGGGTCTGTAGTTGGAGGGGGTGTCTATTGGTCCTTTGGGATCTTTCATTATTGGGGTGATTATGATTTCCCCTAGGTCTTGTGGGAATTTGCCTTCCGTAAGAGTTGTTTGGATCCATTGCAAGAGGCAAGCTCTAAATTTGGGGGATGCGTTTGTCAGTAGATATGACGGGCAGTTGTTCAGGTCGCATGACGCTCGACTGTATTTTCTGTAGAGTCTGTTCATGTCCAGCCATTGCACCTTTGTAAAGTTGGACCAGTGCCTGTCAGCTGCAGTGGCTTCATCTGTTGTAGGGTTTATTATGATCTCGTCTAGGAGGGACGGTGAGTTGTTGAAGGAGGCTCTAATATTGGCGATCTTATTCTTGAAATGGTCCGCTAGTTGGGTGGCCGTTGGAGGGTGGATTCCTTGAGTGGTTAGGAATGGTTGAGTGTCGGTGAGGTTCTTCACAAGTTGGAAGAGTTTCTTTGTGTCTAAGGATTCTGTGCCTATTAGTTTGGAGTAATAAGCTCTTCGTTTTTCCTTAAGTTTGATCTTGTATTGTTTTATTAGGTTTCTCCAAGCTACTTTGGTTGGTTCTTGGTTCTTTTTTTGCCATGCTCTTTCGAGTTGTCTGCAGTGTCTCTTTAGTTGAAGAAGTTCTGTGTCGAACCATTTGTCTGAAGATCTGCAGAGTTTGTGTTTTGTCTTTTCTGGGGCTAGACCGTTCAAGGTTGTTTCGCTCAGCGAGCGCCACTGGTGAATGAATACATCGTGGTCTATGGAGACGATTAATGGGTCTACTGTGGTCCAGAATGTAGAAGGGTCGATTTTTGGTCGGGTTTTGAAGGAGGTTTTGTGGGTTTCGTGCTTGTTTGTGCTATTACCTGCGGTACATTTTTCCGGCTCTAGATGCAGTGTCAACAGATAAGGCTACGACTCCCTCCTGCCACCGAAACACTGACTGCTGTGTTTTAATCGCTTTAAATCAATGGAAATAGGTGCACAGCTTAGGCAGTGATTTCACAAATTTAATTTTTACTTTAATTGTTTCGTAGCACTCCTCATTGTCCCAATTTTATACGCTTTACTTATGCGTTTTATTCATGCGCTATGCTTATCTGTATATACGTTTTCTTAAGCATTTCATTTAAATACTCAATAATATTGACAGTATTGGATAGTGGCTGAACATACTGGATGAGAATCTGAGATATAATAGAATTCCTGGATGTTACTATATTGAAGCAAGGTCCTATACTAATTACAACTTTGTATAGAACACCAATTGAAAAGAATTCTTTACTAAAGTTCCACAGCTTTCATCCATATCGCTTAAAGTTCAATCTCTTGATAAGTCAGTTTCTAAGATTAAGACATATATGTTCCATGGAGGAATTAACATAAGAACATAAGAATTGCCGCTGCTGGGTCAGCCCAGTGGTCCATCGCGCCCAGCAGTCCGCTCACACGGTGGCCCCCAGGTCGAAGACCTGTGCCCTAACCGAGACCAGCCTTACCTGCGTTTGTTCTGGTTCAGCAACCTTGTCTTGAATCCCTGGAGCGTGTTTTACCTTATAACAGACTCCGGGAGAGCATTTCAGTTCTCCACCACTCTCTGGGTGAAGAAGAACTTCCTTACGTTGGTATGGAATCTATCCCCTTTTAGCTTCAGAGAGTGCCCTCTCATTCTCTGTACCTTGGAGAAGGTGAACAACCTGTCTTTATCCACTAAGTCTATTCCCTTCATTATCTTGAATATTTCGATCATGTCTCCTCTCAGCCTCCTCGTTTCAAGGGAGAACAGGCCCAGCTTCTCTAATCTCTCACTGTACGGCAACTCTTCCAACCTCTTAACCATTTCAGTTGCTCTTCTCTGGACCCTTTCGAGTAGTACCATGTCCTTCTTCATGTATGGCGACCAGTGCTGGACGCAGTATTCCAGGTGAGAGCGTACCATAGCCCGGTACAGCGGCATGATAACCCTCTCCGATCTGTTCGGGATCCCCTTCTTAATCATTCCCAGCATTCTGTTTGCCCTTTTCGCTGCTGCTGCGCATTGTGCAGACGGCTTCATTGACCTGTCGACCAGTACTCCCAGGTCTCTTTCCTGGGGGGTCTCTCCTAATACTGCCCCGGACATCTTGTATTTGTGTGTGGGATTTTTGATACCAACATGCATTACCTTACACTTATCCACGTTGAACCTCATTTGCCATGTCGCTGCCCATTTCTCGAGCGTGGTTATGTCACGTTGCAGATCTTCACAATCCCCCTGCGTCTTCACTACTCTGTATAACTTCGTATCGTCTGCAAATTTAATCACCTCACTCGTCGTACCCATTTCCAGATCGTTTATTAATATGTTGAAGAGCACAGGTCCAAGTACCGAGTCCTGCGGCACCCCACTGGTGACATTCTTCCAGTCCGAGTATTGTCCATTTAGCCCCACTCTCTATTTCCTATCTGCTAGCCAGTTTTTAATCCACGTGAGTATTTCACCCTCTATTCCATGGCTCTCAATTTTTCGAAGTAGTTGTTCGTGCGGACCTTGTCGAACGCCTTCTGAAAATACAGATATACAATGTTGACCAGGTCACCCTTGTCTATCTGCTTGTTTACCCACTCAAAGAAATGCAGCAAGTTCGTCAAGCAATATCATCCTTTGCTAAAGCCGTGCTGACTTGTCCTCATCAGTTTGTGTCTGTCAAGGTGATCAATGATGCGGTCTTTTATCAGCGCCTCTACCATCTTTCCCGGTACCGAAGTCAGACTCATTGGTCTGTAGTTTCCCGGATCTCCTCGAACCTTTTTTGAAGATCGGCGTAACATTTGCCACCTTCCAGTCTTCCGGAATCCTTCCCGATCTAATTGACAGATTGGCTATTAGTTGAAGCAGTTCAGCTATAGTCCCTTAATGACCCTCGGATGGATGCCATCCGGTCCTGGGGATTTGTCACTCTTAAGCCTATCAATCTGCCTGCATACTTCTTCTAGACTGACCGTCAACCTTGTCAGTTTCCCGTCTTCGCCTCCAGCGTATAGCCTTTCGGGATCCGGTATGTTGTGTATTTCAGTTGAAGGCCAAAGGGCTAAAAAGTAAATTTCGAGAATAGGGTTATCCGGCTAAATCCATACATAAGGCATATATAAGAGTAAAATATGCCCAAAGAGAACTATTGATAAAAGAAAAACCTGATAAGGAGGAGATACAGAGGATGATATGCATCCTTCCATTCTCATATACAGTATATCGTAAATGTTGATTAAATCTGTCAAAGAACACTGGCATGTAATAAGTTGACTTCTAGTGAGTTTAGGGAATTACCTATAATATTCACTAGGAATAAAAATATAGCAAGATATAGATATAACCTAAAGAACAGGATAAATTTGAACATTAAAAATGTAAGTCATGCCAGTGGTGTAAGAACAGAATAGAAGGAGAAAATTGGGTAGTTCCTAAAATGACAGAATAATCAAATCAGGAACTAATACTACATGTAAGAGCAAACAAGTAATATATGCTATAACATTCCCCTTGTGATTTAGTATATGTGGGACGCAATAGTAGACCTGTTAATATTTGACAGAATGAACATAAATCTAAAATCAATGCAAGAAATTTGCAGGCACCGCTGGTCCCCTATTGACAAAAGAAAGGGCCTTCTATTGATGACATTAAATGGAGAATTATAGATCAAGCGATCTATAATCTATAATCGGGTGGAAGGGTGGTAGTCTGGATCAGTTACTAAGGGCTCCTTTTACGAAGGTGCATTAGGGCTTTAATGCGTGGAATAGTACACGCTAAAATGCCACGCGCGCTAGCCGTTACTGCCTCCTCTTGAGCAGGCGGTAGTTTTTCAGCTAGCGCACGCTAATCTGGTGCACTAAAAACGCTAGCGCACCTTCATAAAAGGAGCCCTAAATTATAAAGAACTACGTTGGATATTTGAATTAAACACAGTGACTCTTAATGGGTTAAATTTGGAGATAGAATGGGCAACTCTTCTCTCAATAGACTTAGCAAGGGGACTACTTAATCATGACTGCTATTGGTTATCTGGCCAGGAATTGTATTGGCTGTCTATGCTATTCTTCCTATAAAGTTATTGTAAAAAAAACCGCTGTGGCCATTTTGAATTGCATTGAAGGCGGTGAGAAGTGGACTGAACGGCGTTCACAGGTTAATAGTTTTAAATAAGTAAGCGGTGTAATTAAAATAGAAGAGAAATAGGATAAGGTTTTAAGGGAGTTATATAATATGTACTATGGCAAGAGTTTTAACAATATGTTGTATACTTTACAGGGGACAACTTGAAACAGCCATTGGGCGAAACATAGTCCCCAGCTAACATAGTAGCACAGAGTGCACAGATAAGTGCTTTTTAAGCATATTTAAAAATTGAAACTTTTGATACTATTGAGTATTTAAATGAAATGTATAAGAAAACATATGATTAAAGCGTATATACAAAACATATAAGCATAGCGCATGAATAAAACACATAAGTAAAGCGTATAAAATTGGGTCAATGAGGAGTGCTAATTAATGATTAAATTCGTGAAATCGTTACCTAAGCTGTGCACATATTTCCATTGATTTAAAGCGATTAAAACACGGAAAGCACATATGATGACCTAACAGAAGAGCTTATACTGAAGTTATAGATGGTTTATATTGCCTCACATGTATTCATATTTGTTGTGTGCTTGAATTGTTATGCTGCATAAGCTGCCGGTAAAACTTGAAATAACTTTGACCGCGGCCATCGTTTTGCAGCTGTATTGCCACTCCTTCAGGGCTTAAAATCCTCTGGAGCAGAAAAATACTCTCACTCAACAATGTGGTTAACATATATACCAGTTTACTGGAGTGCGGTTTATTGTATCTTACAACCAAATGGATAGTGGCACAATCTAGTTCAATGCTATTGAATATTAGTAGTTGGGCTGGCCTGTGTAATTTAATCGAGGAGAAACATCTGCTTGGTTCAAATGTTTTGAATATTGGGCCCAAAGTATACTACAAACCACAAAGGGAATCTTTTCCCTCAGCAGATCTGAAAACATGTAAGCTTTGTTAACAAAACTAATTTACTGTATAAGGTACTAGGTATACATACGGTACTAACTGGTATCTCTCAAATACTACGTTTGTTACATTTTAAAATCTTAATTTGATCAAAACCAGCATATCTTTTGTGGGTTTTTTTTTTTTTAATTTTATTTCTTTGTTACTATAGAAAATCTGAATTACTGTCCTTTTTCTAATATCAAGGGGAAAAACAGAGAAAGAGTAACGCCATATGTTGATAGGGCACTAAGGGAGTTCCCCTAATACTAATAAATCTGCCTCTTTGCAGCCCACTCTAAAAGGACTTCATTTAGATTTAGTGTGAAAAATAGTTCTGGCCCTTGAGAGCCTAGGCTTGGCAAGAAGCCTGTGAGCACACCTACAGCCAGCTGTTGCAATCGTACAGAACAAACAGCTGTGCGTGAAATCAGTGGGGAAAAGTTAATAAAACAAAACAAAAAGGTGGGAATCCGCAGAACGCATACATTAAGAAATCTTTCTAAGCACTTGCTAACTTTCAGAGCAATGCCTATGAGGGCCCTTTAACTGCTCCTGAAAGCTGTTCATTGTTTGTGCTGCAAACAGGCAGCAGGTTTTCTATCTTTGCACGTCTGTTTACAGAATGCTGAAGATAAAGGGAGCTCAATTAAAAGCAGATTAGCTGCACATGTACTGTAAGAATGTATACTTAATTGAGTTTGAGAAATTGAGCTCACTCTACCTCCCTCCCCTTCATTAGAAATGCCCTTGGATACAGCAGTGGCAATATGATTTTCTTAAAATTTTAGTTCTTAACAACCTCAAGCAATCTGCACCATCAGTAAAAGGATTCACTTCGAGTAGAGCCAGGGTTAGCTCTGAAGTAAAGGGTGTCTCATTTCCCTTTTAAAACGTGGGCATGGTTTATATGTGCTCAGGTCAGGCGGGATTGACAGGAGGCTGAACAATGCCAGTGGCGTACCTAGCAAATGTGACACCCGGGGCCCATCATTTTTTGACACCCCCCCATCTATATGAAAAATATGATTTTTAGTAACAATCCACATATCGCACAAGAGTGTACCTAGGAAAAGGCAGCATCTTAAACACTGCAGTGAGCACTAGAATACCAACACATACATTGTAAAACTAAACAAGCCAGATCCTGCACAGTCAATTGATCCTGTACAGTCGATGCTATCAGAAAGCCATGTCCCTTTCATACACACAGATACACCCTCGCCCAATATGGAATAATCACAAACTAAAAATAGAAATATGTAGACAAAAGTTAAACTTAACCACCAAGAAACCAGACTCTGCATACAATTTAACATCACAAAAACAGTAATACATGTCCTCTAATACAGTGGTTCCCAACCCTGTCCTGGAGGAACACCAGGCCAATTGGGTTTTCAGGCTAGCCCTAATGAATATGCATGAAGCAAATTTGCATGCCTATCACTTCCATCATATGCAAATCTCTCTCATGCATATTCATTAGGGCTAGCCTGAAAACCCGATTGGCCTGGTGTTCCTCCAGGATAGGGTTGGGAATCACTGCTCTAATAGATGTAAATTTTAAAAAACTGATACATAACAATCACCACTTTACAAATTAACAAATAAAAATAAAACAAATAATAAGAAAATACCATTTTATTGGATTAAGCCCCGTAAGCTCGGTCCCCATCCCCGCAAACCACCTGATTCCATCCACACAAGCCTTGAATTGTTTTATATTGAACTTATTATATTAAAGTATAAAAAGAAACAATATTCTGTACAATTGTCAATTTATAAATCAGCGTCTTCTCCCCACTCACTCTTCCCCATTTCCCTTCAGCGTCCTCAGCCCACTCTCTCTCCACTTTCCTTCAGCGCATGCACATAAAAACAAGCAAGTAATTTTATATAATTTTCATTCTATTCATTCATAGAAATTAAAGTCTAAATAATGCCAGCCACATAACAAAACATGATTTTACAAAAATAATTCCCTGCACAGTCAAGCCTGCAAGGATTACTAGATGTCTTACAGCAGCTCCCCTCCCTCCCTCCTCCTTACCTTCGTGGCCAAGTCAAAATGATCTACCAAGAATAAAATTTTAAAAACACAAAGCACACTGTACGCAGAGAAAATGTTAATTATCATTTATATTCTGCGGGTTTTCAAAGAGGTCAAGGCAGATGACTTTATGCAATGTCACCTCAGTAACAACTATACAAAAATAGACAAATATACCCCCTCCCTTTTTACTAAACCGTGATAGCGTTTTTTAGCGCAGGGAGTTGCACTGAATGCCCCATGCTGCTCTCGACGCTCATAGGCTCCCTGCGCTAAAAACCCACTGTTGCGGTTTAGTAAAAGGGGGCCATAGTGCAAAATATAGACAGCATATATAAATTCTCAAAATGGACACATTTTGATCACTAAATTGAAAATAAAATCATTTTTCCTATGTTTGTTTGGTAATTTCATCAGTCTCTGGTTGCACTTTATTCTTCTGACTGTGCATCCAATATTTCTTCCCTTCTTTTAGCTTCCTGTAGCTTCCTCTCCTCCAGACCTCATTCCCTCCCCCAACTTTTTCTTTGTTTCATCCTGCCCCCTTCTTTCTCTCTCCATGCCCCCTTTCTTTCTGTCTGTCTGTCTTTCTCTCTCTTTCTCTTCATGCCCCATTTCTTTCTTTCTTTCACCATGCCCCCTTCTTTCTTTCTCTCTCCGTGCCCCATTTCTTTCTTTCTTTCTTTCACCATGCTCCTTTCTTTCTTTCTCTCTCCATGCCCCCTTTCTTTCTGTATGTCTGTCTTTCTCTCTCTCTCTCTCCATGCCACATTTTTTTCTTTCTTTTACCCTGCCCCCTTCTTTCTTTCTCTCTCCATGCCCCCTTTCTTCTCTATGTCTGTCTTTCTCTCTCTCGCTCTCTCTCCGTGCCCCATTTCTTTCTTTCTTTCTTTGTTTCACCCTGCCCCCTTCTTTCTTTCTTTCTCCATGCCCCCTTTCTTTCTCTGTCTTTCTCTCTGTGCCCCATTTCTTTCACCCTGCCCCCTTCTTTCTCTCTCCATGCCCCCTTTCTGTATGTCTGTCTTTCTCTCTCTCTCCGTGCCCCATTTTTTTCTTTCTTTGTTTCACCCTGCCCCCTTTCTTTCTTTCTCCCTGCCCTCCCCCATGCAACCGCCATTGGGAAACATGCTGCTGCCACCGCCGCTGGGGAAAGGCTGCCACTGCCGCCATCGGGAACAGGCCGGCGCTGAGTTCTCCCTCCCTGCTTTTCTTCCCCGCGGGGCCGACAAACTCTCGCTGCTCGATGTCAAGAGTGCCACTTAGCTTTATAGTGGACTATCACTCGTCATTTACATCACCTCTCCCAACATGCATGTTTCAAATGAAACTTTTCTTCAGGGTTGAGGGGAAACATTTGTGGGAGCTAATGTCAGCCTTGCAACCTTTTATATTAAAAGTGTCAACCTTTTATATTAAAAGTGAAAATAATACATGAAGAAATAAAAATTAATAAAACTTAGCCCGATGAAGATGGTAGCAACTGGTAGCATTCTGAAGGTCCATACAAAAATTACAAAAATATATATGAAAAATATATACAATAATTTAATAGCCTCTATCTTTAACTCTGTTGAAAAGGTATTTGGGCTCCAGTTCTATATCAATTAATAGGATTTGTTGTGAGACGTAATTATATTCAGTTACATAGAAACATCATGGCAGATAAAGGCCAAATGGCCCATCTAGTCTGCTCATCTGCAGTAACTATTCTATCTTGCTCTCTCTAAGAGATCCCACATACCTATCCCATGCTTTTTGAATTCAGACACAGTCTCTTTTTCCACCACCTCTTCCGGGAGACTGTTCCACGCATCTACCACCTTTTCTGTAAAAAAGTATTTCCTTAGATTACTTCTGAGCCTATCACCTCTTAACATCATTGTATGGCCTCTTACTAAAAGCAAAAGAGAACTGTGGAAACAGGGATCTAAATAACCAGGTGTATCTGGGGAGGGGCCTAAGGTTCTGATTGTCCCAGATGCATAAGCCCCTTCCCATAGGAGGGGCCTTAAAGAACCTGGGCCAATCGAGCCTCAGGCCCCTCCCCGATGCAATTTTACCTGTTGTGGCTTAAACCAGACGGACCCCGGAAGAAGGTTGTCAAATATCGAAACACAGAGTCGGGTGTCGGGTCCATGCCACATACTATTTACTGTGTACCTGATGGATGTATCAAGTTTATGCATCACCTTTACATGCGAATACTTTTATTTTGAGCAATAAACCTGGTTATTGAGATCCCTGTTTCAACAGTTCTCTTTTGCTTTTGATGTGTCAATGCCACCTTACACCTCCAACGGCTTAGGCACCCTAAGCATGACTTTATTGTGGTACCTACTTTATGGTATCAATTTATAGAACTGACAGTGCCACCCTGGACATTTCCTAGCTCGTTACAGGCTCTCCTTAAGCACCCACACCTGGGACTTGATCCCACTGTGGAGTGTAAGGGCCCTATGGGACAGTAAGTTAACAGCAACAGCATCAAATAAAATACCCTAATATAAAGAGGAAAAATGCACTGAAAAAGAACTGGAACTGTTCTTCATTTTATGAGATAGGGGGTGGGGGGTTATGATACTAGAAATCAATGACCATTCTTAGGAGATCTCTAACTCTCATTAGAACTTCCATGTTTGGGTGTCAATGAACTTTATTAAAAGCAGCAAGATCTGAACTATCCTATTCCTTAAACTTATTTTGACATTTTCATCCCCTTTTTCTAAATCGAAGTTTTGAAATTTTACATTCCAGATATATAAAATAAAAAATAGGTACAAAACAATAAATATCATTGCAAATCTAAATAAATGAAGGGTGTGGGCCAAAAAATGCCAGCTACAAGCATACATAAATAGGGAAGAGAATACTCATTGTATCTAATTATATACTGGGTCCAAGAAATCCACCCCCACTTTACACAATGGGAAAAAAAAGAACAAAAATACATACAGTTAATTCATACTTTCTTTTCCAACAAAAATTTATTATTGGATAGGCTCAAAAAAGAGTAATTATTCTGTTGAAAATTCATTAGGCATGCGAAGTGCAATTCTATAAGTGGGTGTCTACATTTATGCCAGAGGTCCTCCGGAACTTCCAAAACTCAGACAAACTGCTGGGTTTTGGAAATCCCTCCGGGTACCTGAACAGTCCTGTATAAAGAGGACATGTCCAGGATTTCCCGGACGTCTGGTAACCCTAATCCGGAGTAGATGTAACAAAAAGTCCAGTTATAGAGGTCTCTATTCAAACCAGACCAGGTGCTAAGCATGGTGCAGCGTTTACTGCCTAAGAGGATGTTTCCAAGAAGTACAACAGGAAGGAAGCTGTAATGCTGCAGCATTTTATAATACCTGTTTTGAAACATATGATTGTCATTCATTGTTTTCAAACAGCTTAACACAGATTTTTCTTAATGCTTACCACTGCTCTATACATGTAACTGATTCTTACATACATCAAGGCGCAGGGAAAGAATCCTACACTAAAAACAAAAATATTGAATATATTTTAAATAATTGTTACATGAATATATATTTAAAATAAATGCCTGACATGGAGAGACCCTGTATTACATAGATCCCTTACTGAATGATGAGACCAATGAAACTGGTATATAAAACTTCAAGGGTAGTTTTATTAAAAAAAAAAAAAAAAAAGCCAATTGCTTTATAGCCTGAATAAGCTCTATTTCCTAAGCATTTTTCCCATAGACACAAATGGAGTGATTCTATAGCTGGGTGTTTCTGGTTAAGCACCCAGAGGATGCATGGTATGAACCTATTCTATAATGGAACTTAGGTACCTAGGTTCTGTTCTAGAATGGACCTTTGGTCTGTCCCAGTATGGCAATTCTTATGTTGTATTTCTGATTTGCCCCGTGCATGCCATCTCTTGCAAATACTTGCTTTGTTAGTTAAGCAGGTATTTGCAGAATAAGCATTTAGGCACCATGCTAGAATTTTTAGGTATAAGTGCGCACATATGTGCCTAAATATTAGCATTTAAAACATTAACATGTGTAATGCACTCATAAATTCTAGTTATAGAATTGCTCTTACAAAGGGAGAAAATGTTTAGTAAAAGTGCCTGCAATGTGTCTGTGTTGCCTTTAGATGGCAATGTTTACAAAGTTTTGCAGCGAGTACACTACACACCACAAACAGATCCTGCTGTAAATTTAGATTGACAACTTTGTTCTCCAGACTAAAATAATTTGATTTTATTCTCCATGAAATGATAAATCATGCATTTTATGTGACTGTCACAGGTTTTGGAAGAACACTTAAATGCATATTAGAAATGAATGGAGTATAGCTACCTGAAGGCCAAGTTACAAATGATATCCTAATTTATACATTTATAGGGCAATTTTGTAAAGAATGTTTCATGCATATATGCCAAAATGTCATGTAACATACAGTACCTCTTATAAAATTATCCTCAGGTTCAGTACATGCTACGACAGGTAGGTATTTGTATACAATCAAGATGTAGGCATGTTTGGGGAAAGGATCTGGGTAGAGCAGAGGTAGATTTACAAAGTGCACATATAGATTCTAATACACCCTTATACAGCTGCCTGACACTAGTGTTAGTACAGTACAACAGAAAGGCAAGGGATGTGTCTTTTCAGCCAAAAAACCCCAGTCTTTATCCAAAGTATGGTCCCAACAAGGATCCTAGTTTCGGCATGTAAACGCCTTTCTCAGGGGACACTAAGGACTCCTTTTACGAAGGTGCGCTAGCATTTTTAGCGCACGAACTGCAGTGCGGGCTAGCTGAAAAACTACTGCCTGATCAAGAGGAGGCGGTAGCGGCTAGCGCGTGGGGCATTTTAGCGCGTGTTATTCCACGCATTAAGGCCCTAACGCGCCTTCGTAAAAGGAGCCCTAAATAGACATACAAAACAACAGTAAAAAACATGTAAAAATATAAAATGTATATAAAAAATATATATATAAATATCATAATGACAGTACAACAGAAAGGCAAGGGAGACATCTTTTCAGCTAAATACAGTCTTTATTCGAAAGTATGGTCCCAGAGCCACAAGGGGTACAAACCACTGGACATTTCTCCTACCTATTCCACTGGACCACCAGGAATTTGTTCAAGTATACCTGAGGTGGCCTATGAGGGAAGCCTTTAGCAGGATGCTTCATAGGGGATCTAATCTAATCTAATCTTTGTTTTTCCATATCGATTCATCCCAACAGGAGGGCTCAACTCAGTTAACAAAATATTAATAAAATTAGAACAGAAACAAGGTCTTTAAGGCCAGATTTACGAAAGTGGGTAGATGAGAGAGAACTTTAATTATAGAAGGAAGGTCATTCCAAACTTTTACAAATAAAAGAGAAAATGATCGACAAAAATTTCCCCTTTAACAGTGGGAAAGCCAAGGAGGGTGCTTTAAAAGGGATAGGGGTTAGTGATTGTCATAATAAACTTAGGGCCTCTTCCATCAAACTGCGCTAGCTGATTTTAGCGCAGAGAGCCTCGCTGAATGGTCCATGCTTCTCCCGACACTCATACAAACTCAATGAGCGTCGGAAGCAGCGCGGGACATTCAGCCCGGCTCACCATGCTACAAATTGCTAGCGCAGTTTGATAGAAGAAGCCCTAAATTGTAGTAAAATGCCAACTTCACTACAGCTTAAGACTTTTAAAGCACTGGCTGAAATGAGCACATTTTAAAAATCTGTGCCTACCTCTAAGTTGGTGCAAAACCTGATGGAAAATTTTTTCCAAGTATGTATATTCCTGTGGTAAAATAAAGAATACGGGGCTCATAATCGAAAGAGAAAAACGTCCAAGCGTTGATAATAAAACCGGGTTTTGTGTGTATTTCTAAATGACCTTGGCCTTCATAGTGCCGCTCAACGTCCAAAGCTAAATGGGGCGTTTTGGGAGGCGTGTTGAGGGCGGGAGATTGGCGGGACATGGGCCGGCTTAGACTTAGTCGTACAGCATGTATAACCGAAAGTTTAACAACAGAGCCTAGATGGAACTTGGACATTGTGATTTAGACCATGTAAAACATGGTCTAAGTCACAAAAACCCACCTAAACTCACCAGATAAGCACTGAAAACACATAACACAGACCCCCACACACTACCCCAGTGATCACCAACCCCATAAAAATTTTATTCACAACTTTAAATTTCAGCCTCCAGACCATCATCACCTGGCTGCCTGGCATAGGAAAGCCTAGTCGTCCAGCCCAGAGGCAGCTTAAGTCATCTTGGGGGTGGTTTAGGGACCCATAGAGAGGAGGACCCATGCCCATAAGCCCCTGTAATCACTGCATTGATACTGAAACATGTGCACTCCCCTCTACACCCCCAAAACCCTTTTGTACTGGCATATAAGTGGCTCCTGTAGCCATAAGGGCTATTGGGGTAGTAGATAAGTGGGTCTAGGGGATTCTGGAGTAGAGAGTTGCGTGGGGACAGAAATTCCACCCATCCCCACCCGTCCCCACCAGGATCCTCTCCGTTCCCACCCGTCCCTGTCAGGATCCTCTCCGTCCCCACCCATCCCCGCAAGGAATTACCTCCATCCCCGTCCGTCCGCATAAAAAGCAGCAATTACTTCTGACAGGATCATCAATTCCACAGTTTCTTTTGTGTTTGTGCTGCTGTTTTCCTTGTGGAATCTCTTTGGTGGAACCCTTTTTTTGTTTTCTGTTCAGATAATTAACTTATAAACCCCCTCTTTTACTAAAGCTGACGTGTCCATTATATTATATGGACGAACCCTGCTTCCAAAGCCTTCCATCCCCGTGGGAGTCCCATTGGCCAGAGAGGGGTCCCCGAGGGAGTTCTGTGGGCCAGAGGGGGGTCCCCGTGGGAGTCCCGTGGGTTAGGGGGGGATTCCCACGGGACCCCCACGGAACCCGCAGGATTCCCGCGATCCCCGTTCCCATGCAGACCTCTATTCTGGAGGTGGTTTGGGGGGGCTCACCGTCACCTATAAGGGAGAAGCCATGGCACCTTTTTGTGAAGTTCACAGCAGTGCCCTGTAAGGTACCCCACTATTGAGGTGGCATGTCTGGGTGTGCAGTCCATCACTTTGCAGACCCCTCCCACGTCCAACAGGGCTTGTTCTAGGCGTTTTGGAATTGGACGGAAAATTGGATGGAAATGTGGTATAAAAATAGATGATTTAGTGGCTTTGACGATCAGATCAGCAGGACGTATAGTTAGACGATTTTCGAAAATAAAAAAAAGTTGGACGTATCTTTCGAAAATGTGTCAGGCTCTTTTTAACTTTGGACGACTTGCGAGATGGACGTAAATGGACTTAGACGTCCCTTTCGATTATGCCCCTCCACATGTGTAGATTTGTGGCTTGCACAAGACATGCTCCCACCATGCCCTCTGGAAATTCTGCATGGTTTGTATTGCCACATGTAAATAGTGGCTTTTTGAAATCACCATCTACACATGTATGTGATCTATACGTATAGATTCTGCTATTTAGTTTTGAAGATATTTCTAAAATAACCTTCTTAGATTGCCTATGGAACTCATTTTCAAAGCAGATGGCCTTCTCAAAATGGCCATAAAAATGTCCATCTGTCCAAATCACAGTTTTCAAAATTTATACAGTTTGTCCAAATAGCAAGAGAGAGTGTTGGAGGTGTGTTTTGGGTGAGACAAGGGTGGGTCCAAAATTAGGATCTATTTTAGCGATAATGGAATGGGAAGAAACACTGAAGGCAAAAAAGAAGGACATTTTTATCTACAGTAGATTAGTTTTAGTCATATTCAGGCAGAGGCGTAGTAAGGAGGGGAGGCGGGCCTGCATGGGTGCCATCTTTGTGGGGGCACCGGCACATCTCTTCCACCCCCATGCCACCTTCCATGCCTCAAACCTCTTTAAAATCTTTGCCTGCACAAGCAACTACTGTAGCCTGCTGCTTGCGCCAGCCTGGCTCCCTCGGACGGTGGGGGTCAGGAAGTGACGGCGGAAGGAAAGCCAATGCCGGCGCGAGTAGCGGGCCGGAAAAGCTGCTCGGGCTGGCAAAGATTTAGAGAGGAACGAGGTGGGAAGGGAGGGCGTGAGTGTGGTGTGGGGGTGTGGAAGGAGCGGGAGGGAAGGCGGAGAGGAGGGTGCAGGGGCCACCACCCTCTCAACGCCACTGGATCCAGGGTACATAAAGGTGCCCTGATTCAGCAGCTGAGCACTAGAGGGATAAAGGCATGATCCCTACTTTCTCTCCTAGTGGTTACTGACCCCCTTCCAACCCACCCTAAGAAATGAAAGTGACAGTGGATTCTAGGCTGTATGACAGCTTCAGGTATTATGGCCATTATTAGCAGAGCAGCAAGCAAATGTAAGGAGTAACCTAGCACTCAGTGCAGTTGACTTTGAACAATGGGATTCACTTGTATAATTCCCACTTTAACTCTTTTATTTCTCTACTTGTTTTTTAGCCTGTTACATTAATAGATGCTAGAATAGATGTGTAGACAGGCATTTCTTTCTTTCTCTCTGTCCCCTGTCTGTCTTCCTTCTCCCTTACTTTTACCTCCCCCATGTCCAGCAGTTCTTAGATTGCCTATGGAACTCATTTTCAAAGCAGATGGCCATCTCAAAATGGCCATAAAAACGTCCATCTGTCCAAATCACAGTTTTCAAAATTTATACAGTTTGTCCAAATAGCAAGAGAGAGTGTTGGAGGTGTGTTTTGGGTGAGACAAGGGTGGGTCCAAAATTAGGATCTATTTTAGCAATAATGGAATGGGAAGAAACACTGAAGGCAAAAAAGGACATTTTTATCTACGGTAGATTAGTTTTAGTCATATTCAGGCAGTGGCGTAGTAAGAGGGGGGAGGCGGACCCTGCTCCCCCTGCCAAGCAGTAGCCCTTCTCCATTCCTTTTACCTCTCCCCTGTCCAGTAGTACCTCTTCTCCCTTACCTGCTCACTGTCCAGCATCCGATAGGCCGGGCAGCCTCAGGGCTTTTTCTAGGCCGGCCTGCTTCGCATTATCAAAGTGGGCAGGCCTAGCAAATGCCCTGCGGCTGCTGCCGCTGCTGGTCCGGGGCTAAGAAGGAGAGGCGTCGCCAGAAGTCAGCCGGCGTCGGAGATCGGGGCAGGAACATTGCAAACCGCCGCACACGTTGCAAACCGCCAAAGGCTCCTACTGCACATGCGGTGACATGGAGCAACAGATCAGGGATCACGGCCGCGCGAAGTTTCAACTGCGCAAGCGCACTAAAGGTTTTATTATAGAGGATAAATATGTGAGTCCTCCTGGAACACAGAAATACCTACATTACCTGAATTTATCAGACACCTGCAAGTGTGATGGCTTTTGTAGTGGTGTACCTTTAGGAACAGTAAGTTTTTATCTATTCTTGGAAAAATTCTGTTATTTAAAGCCCACTGCACTGACCACTAGGCTGGCCCTTTGCTCTGTAGGGATGTTTACATGGCTATTTTTGTACAAATGATGCCAGACAGAAGATTTTGTGTCAGCTTTTTTTGGTGTGCATATTTTGGATGTTTTGTTTTGGAAAATCACTATTCATTGTGCCCATTTTCAGTCCAAGAACATCCTTCTCATGTAGTTTCGAGCAGGATTTCCTGTAGTTTTTCCTGTTCAAAAATGGCTGTTAGATGGACCTTTTTTTTTAGATGTTATGAACAGGTGCATATTTGATTTCCAGACCTACACAACATGCTATAAAATTACCTTCCACAGGTCTGATTCACTAAAATGTTGGGGGGGGGTGGAGGAGGGGGGGGGGTTTGCCATTGGTGAGAATGGAAAAATCAGGCCCTTAAAGCATAACAGTAATAATACATTAAGGGCTCCTTTTACAAAGGTTTTTTTAGGGCCTTAACGTGCAGAATAGCACGCGCTAAAATGCCATACGCGCTAGCTGCTACCGCCTCCTCTTGAGCAGGCGGTAGTTTTATGGCTAGCGCGCCCTAAAAACGCTAGTGCACCTTTGTAAAAGGAGCCCTAAGACTTTCTTATAACATTTTGGGATTTTGGTAAACCGAAAGAAAGGCAAGGGGGACGTCAATTCAACCAGTGAGGAAAACTTTATTCATAAATATAGTCCCATCCAGGATCCTAGTTTTGGCGTGGGGACACTTATAAAACAACTCACTGAACACGCTGAGAAACAATTCATTAAATGCGCTGAGAAGCTGAGTCTCGTGTAGTGGCAGACGAACGCTCTGAGCTTTCTTAGTGACGTCACTCAAATTTGATCACGTTATGATCATTGTTTCCCAGCAAACCCAACACAGTTAACTCCTGTACTATGCCTTGCATTCCACTAAGGATCGAATCTAAGATAGCTGCCCCCATCGCTTGGTCCACTTTTAGTTTAGCTAGCTCCTCATGAGCACAGTCCTCTGAAAATCAATCAGGGTCTGCCACACCTCGAGGCCTTTTTGCTTTTGCCCTCTGTGGTCCCACTCCTGGTGCTTCAGCTGTGAACACAGAACAGAAATATTTGTTAAGTAATTCAGCCTTATCTTTATCAGTTTCTACATATTCCTCTCCTTCACCTTTGAATCTCACAATGCCACTTTTGCACTTCTCCTATCAATATTATATCTAAAAAATGTCTTGTCTCTGTTTTACTTTGTCAGATATTTTTTTTTTCTTCCATTTGCATCTTTACTTTCCTGAGTACTTGACCAGCCTCTCTTAACTTTTCCAGATATTTTTGCCTGTCTTTTTCTTTCTGTGATCTTTTGTAGTTTATGAAAGCTAATCTCTTCTTCCTTACCTTCTCAGCTACTACTTTTGAAAAACAAAGTGGCCTTCTTTTCCTCTTACTTTTACTTACTTTCCTTGCAAAATGGTTTGTTGCTCTTACAATAGCTTCTTTCAGTTTTGCCAACTGCAGTTTTACTTCTTCCAGATCATAGAAACATAGAAGATGACGGCAGAAAAGGGCTACAGCCCATCAAGTCTGCCCACTCTGCTTACCCACCCCCTGTCTATGCCCTAATGACCCAATTTCCTTATCTTGACCCTCGTAGGGATCCCACATGGGTATCCCATTTATTCTTAAAGTCTGGCACGCTGTCTGCCTCGATCACCTGCACTGGAAGTTTGTTCCAATGATCAACCACTCTCTCTGTGAAGAAATACTTTCTGGTGTCGCCATGAAATTTTCCGCCCCTGAGTTTGAGCGGGTGCCCTCTTGTGGCCGAGGGTCCCTTGAGAAAGAAAATATCATCTTCCACTTCGACACGTCCCGTGAGGTACTTAAATGTTTCGATCATGTCTCCCCTCTCCCTACGTTCCTCAAGAGTGTAGAGCTGCAATTTGTTCAGTCTCTCTTCGTACGAGAGACCCTTGAGCCCCGAGATCATCCTGGTGGCCGTCCGTTGAACCGATTCAATTCTGCGCACATCTTTACTGTAATGTGGCCTCCAGAATTGCACACAGTACTCCAGATGAGGTCTCACCATGGCCCTGTACAATGGCATTATGACTTCAGGCTTTCGGCTGACGAAACTTCTATTGATACAACCCAATATCTGCCTTGCCTTAGATGAAGCCTTCTCCACTTGATTGGCAGTTTTCATGTCTGCACTGATGATTACTCCTAAATCTTGTTCTGCTGAAGTCCTAGTTAAAGTTTCTCCGTTCAAGAAGTACGTCCTTCATGGATTTCCGCTTCCGAGGTGCATGACCTTACATTTCTTAGCATTGAAGCCTAGCTGCCAGGTTGAGGACCAACTTTCCAATGTAAGCAGGTCCTGCGCCATATAATTCTGTAAACTGCATTCACTTACTATATTACATAGTTTGGCGTCATCGGCGAATAGTGTTATTTTACCTTGAAGCCCTTGAGTCAGATCCCCTATGAATATGTTGAAAAGGAGTGGACCCAGGACTGAGCCCTGCGGCACTCCACTGGTCACCTCCGATGTTTTAGAGAGGGTACCATTAACCACCACCCTCTGAAGTCTGCCACTCAGCCAATCATTGACCCATGCAGTTAGTGTCTCTCCTAACCCCATCGATTCCATCTTGCTTAGCAGCCTGCGGTGTGGGACACTGTCAAAAGCTTTACTGAAGTCCAGGTACACGACGTCCAAAGACTCTCCCAAGTCCAACTTTCTTGTTACCCAGTCAAAGAAGCTGATGAGATTGGATTGGCAGGACCTACCCTTGGTGAATCCATGCTGACTGGGATCCCGAAGATTCCCTTCATTCAAGATCGTGTCCAATTTGCTTTTAATTAGTGTTTCCATGAGTTTGCACACTATTGATGTGAGACTCACCAGTCTATAATTCGCAGCCTCTGCCCTGCAACCCTTTTTATGCAGAGGAACGACATTAGCTAATTTCCAGTCCAGGGGAACTTTCCCCTTACTTAGGGAGAGATTGAATAGCTCAGCCAACGGTTTCGCCAGGACATCGCTCAATTCTCTGAGCACTCTTGGGTGCAAATTGTCTGGTCCCATGGCTTTGTTCACCTTGAGTCTTGCCAGTTCACTGTAAACTTCACCTGGTGTGAACTCAAAATTCTGAAACGGGTCTTCTGTGCTTTGTGTTGCCTTCAACTGCGGACCGTGTCCTGGTGCCTCACAGGTGAAGACTGAGCAGAAATATTCATTCAGTAGTTCGGCTTTATCGGAATCTGCTTCCACGTAACTTCCGTCCGGTCTTCTAAGGCGTACTATCACGCCTGTGTTCCTTTTTCTGTCACTAATATACCTGAAGAAGGATTTGTCCCCCTTTTTAATGTTTTTTGCCAGAATTTCTTCCACTCGAAGTTTTGCCTCCCTAACTGCCATTTTGACTGCTGTAGACCTGGTCCTATATTCTACTTTTGCCTCTCTTTTCTCCGTGCGCTTGTAGGAGAGAAACGTTTTTTTCTTCTCCTTAATGAGGTGCGAGATCTCCGTGGTGAACCATTGGGGTTTATTGTTTCTTTGTCGTTTATTTACTGATTTTATGAAGCGGCTAGTTGCTTCATGTATGGTTGATTTCAGTGTTAACCACTTAGCTTCTACATCATCGGTCTCCGCTTGGTCCTGCAGCGTCTGATGGACGAAATCTTCCATGCGTGCGAAGTCTGTGCCCCGGAAATTGAGTACCTTTGTTTTCGTGTTTGATCTAGGGAAGCCTTTCCTAAGGTTGAACCATACTATGTTGTGGTCGCTGGAGGCTAGCGTATCTCCTACTGAGACCTCTGAGACGCTTTCCCCGTTGGTGAGTACCAGGTCGAGAATCGTCTGGGCCCTAGTGGGCTCCGTTACCATTTGTTTGAGACGTGCTCCCTTTATGGAGCTTAAGAGCCTCCTGCTACCGCTGGTTATCGCTGAAAATGAGTTCCAGTCTGCATCAGGCATATTGAAGTCCCCTAGAAGTACAGCTTCTCCTCATAGAGTGATATTCTCTATGTCTTCAATTAATTCTGCGTCCATGTCTTCCAGTTGTCTTGGGGGTCTGTATACCACACCTAGATACAGGCATTTTTCTCTGCCTCTTGCCAGGTTTACCCAGAGGGACTCCCCGGTGTACTTGACATCTGTGATCCTGGTGGTTTTGATGTCCTCTTTAATGTATAGAGCTACCCCCCCGCCTAACCTGCCCTCTCTGTCCTGACGAAGTAGATTGTAGCCCGGTATAGCCATATCCCACCCATGTGAGTCCGTGTACCAAGTTTCAGATATTGCCACCACATCTAGGTCGGCATTCCTTATTTCAGCCTCCAATTCTAGAATTTTGTTACCTAAACTGTGTGCATTGACATACATGGCCCTCCATATCTTGTGTTTGCTAAGTCCCTGTGAGGCGTATCCTACCCGAGTCGGTGTGACTCCCAAAGAACTGTTTGCAATGTGGGTACTTACCTTGGACATGGAAGCGGAGTTTCGACTCACCTCATTGGGATAATTCCTTTCTGCACTAATATGTGAATGGGTACCCTCCCCCGACTTACCTAGTTTAAAGCCCTGTGAAGCAGGCGGGCTAGTCGGTGTCCGAAGACGTTCTTACCCCTACTGGTCAGATGGAGTCCGTCTGGTCCCTGAAGTCCTTGTAGCGCTTCCCCATGGTTTAGGAATCCGAAGTTCATATCCCAGCACCATCCCTGTAGCCACTCGTTCGTCCTCAGGATACATTCATCTCTGGCTCTTCCCTTGCCTCTAACTGGGAGGATCGATGAGAAAACCACCTGCGCTCCTGTCCGCTTCAGCCTCTCACCCAGTGCTCCAAAGTCTCTGGTGACAAAGTTAGGTTTTTAAAAAAAAAAAAAGTCTAGAACCTTCACTTTCAAATGAGCTCTTTCTACACCTGTCTTAATATTAAACCATCATAAAGGCTCAGATATAGTGAAAATAGACAATAGTTAGTAAAACACTTCCACAACAATAAGATGCACTATGTTCGATGGTATTTTGATGTTTTGATAACACAGTACAGACTGAATGACAATTTTCAAAAGGAGGAAAAAACCTCAGACAAGGGCCCTCCCACCTCCACAATGGTGGAATAGCAGTGGTGGAGCGTTCACCTCACTGGCAAAAAAAAACTCCTTTAAAAGAAACAAGCACTGTACTGTATTATGCTTAGCTTAAAAGATATTTCAAGATAGGTGAAAAAACATATTCAACTTATCTTCTGTTGATTGGTACACCAACGGTGGTCAGCGTTTCACAAGTCTGCTGCCTCAGGGTGTAACGTATCCGATCAAGCTCTAATTCGGACGCTGAACGCGTCTCAAACATCCAAAGATATTTGAGATGGGTTCAGCGTCCGAATTAGACCTTGATCAGAAACAAAAATAAACAAAAACAGAACAGAGAGAAAGAAAGAAAGCAGTATAGGCAAATTCTTTTGAATTCCGTTTTGGTTATTTTTTTCAAAAAACAAACCCCCGAAAGTGACAGTCTGCCTCTATGAGTCCAGACTTTCTCTAACACCACAAGTAATGTCTCCAAGCAATGCACTTCTTACACCAATTTCAGAGCTGGATATAAATTGTTAGAGCTAAAGCTGATTTCAGTTCATTACATCTGTGCTTTCAATAGCATCATATTTTCCACACAGATTTCCATTCTAATTTTCCACACAGATTTGCAGTATTTTGAATTTGGGCATCTCTGTTATCCACACATGTGATACTTTAAGGATGTCCACTATAGTCTTTATAAATCTTATTGCATCCTGCAATCAGGGCCGAGTTAATCAATAGGCCCAGTAGGCACGTGCCTAGAGTCCGAAACTGTGAGGGGAGCTGAAGGAGGACGATTCACCACGCCATTTTTTAAAAACCACAGCGGCCCCCTCCCGGCATCAACGGTAATGGCCCACCCCCATCGACGGCAATGCGGCTGGCTATGTTACAGGAAGGTCCCGTGATGATTGCGTCTGATGGTCCATCCCCCTCCGCCGTCACTTACTTGCTCCGGAAGAAGTGACGTCAGAGGGGGATGGACCGGCAGACGCAGTCATCGCGGGACCTTCCTGTAAGAGATCTGGCTGCGTTGCTGTTGATGCAGGGGGAAGGCCCATTGCTGTTGATGTGGGGGGGGGGGGATTGCCGTTGCGGGTGGGGCCCGTTGCCATTGATGCGGGGGTAACCAGTTGCTGTCAGCTGGCAGAGCCGTCAGCTGCAATGTTTGGAGGGGGAGAGAGAAAGGAGCATGGAAGGGTGGTGGAGGGAGAGAAAGGAGGCACGGTGGTGGTAAGGATGTATGGAAGGATGGTGGAGGGAAAGAAAGGGAGCAGGGTGGTATGGAAGGGTGGTGGAAGGAGAGAAAAGGGCAAGGTGGTATGGAATGATTGTGAGAAGGATGATGTGAGAAGGATGATATGAAAGGGTGGTGGAGGAAGAGAAAGGGGGCAGGGTGGTATAGAAGGGTGGTGGAGGGAGAGAAAGGGGGCAGATGATGATGGAATTGGTGTGCAAGGAAAGGGAAGAGAAACATAAGGGGGATGGATACTGGATGGAATTGGGTTGGAGGGAAAGAAAGGGGGCAGATGCTGTTGGAATTGGTATGTAGGGAAAGAAGAGAGAGACATAAGGGGGAAGGATACTGGATGCAATTGGGTTGGAGGGAAAGAAAGGGGGCAGATTCTGATGGAAGTAGGGGGAAGGGAGAAGAGAGAGTGAAATGCCAGACCACGGGGCTGTGGGAGAAGGAAGGAAAGGAGAGGAGAGAGATGCCAGACCATTGGAGGAGGGAAAGGAAGATGATGGATGCCACACCAGTGGGGGGTGGGGGAAGGAGAGAGAGATGGAAGGGAAAGACAGACAATTTCTGGAAGAGGCATAGAAAGAGAGCAGATGCCATATGGAAGAGCAGACAGTGGATGGAAGGAAGAGAATGATGAGAAGATGAGGAAAGCAGAAACCAGACAACAAAGGTAGAAAAAGTTTCTGTTTGTTTTATTTATTTATTTTTGCTTTAGGATAAGGTAGCTGTATTGATAATCTTTTATTAATCGTTTATTAATAGAAAATGGAAATAAGATGATACTGTTTATTGAACTAATTTTAATACATTTTTACTAATTCAGAGACCATAACTCCTTTCCTCAGGTCAGGACAGGGATACTGTAACAGCAGTATAGTTTACTGATATGAAGAAAGAGGTTTTAACCTCTGAAAGCTAAGTAAAAAATGTATTAGTCCAATAAAGTGACGGGCACTAAATTTTCTTTCCGCCATGCCCCATGCCTCCTACCCTAATGCCTAATATAAATTGGTGGGCTTCCCAAAACCCTGCCAGCTGAAGATCTCTCCATCTAGGAAGGAAGGGGGGATTTGTTCAGAGATGTTTGGAGGTTGCATAGAAGATAAACTATATCTTTGTTGTTTGTTTTGAATTTTAAAATAAAAGAAATAAGGTGGAAATAAAGAAGTAAATAAGAAATGGGTAAATACATGGGGGCGGAGCAGGGTGGGGTGGGAGCAGGGTGGGACAGGGGGGCCTAGTGTACTTGTGTGCCTAGGGGCCCTCGACGAATTAATCCTGCCATGCATGCAATATCCAATAAGTCTTTTTACTGCTCATAAGGCTTTTTACTGGAGTTCCTTAGAGCTCTTTACTGGCTATGCAGTGTTCAGTAAAAGCTCTTTACTGATAGTATGAAGTGTTCACTAAAAGCTTTCTGGCTCTCTCGGAAGATATCAGCTGCTTAAACCTTTAGCCTCAGAACAGCTTAAACCTGTGGAGGGGCATAATCAAAAAAAGCGTCTAAGTCCCCTTTTGGCCTAAGTCCCTAAACGTTCAACCCAGAAGCAGGGAAAGTGTCCATAACCAAAACAAACGTCCATGTTTTGATTATGGCCTTTCTCTGCCTAAACGCCCAATCTCCACTACGTCTAAAAGTACCCCCACAGCACGTCTACACTTTTTAGCCATAATGAAACAAAAAAAACCGCCTAAGCCAAACACGTCCAACAGAAGGGCTTTTAGGGAAAAACCATATAAGGATGTGCTAAGGCCATTTCTGCTGTAGCTTAGTAAAAGGACCCCTTAGTGCAGCAATTTACTTCGAGTTTAGTATTGACCTTTGGATGCAGCAAGGGTTTTAGTGTACAATTTGTGCTAACCAGATTTTAGTGCTTAAACTAGCTTAGTGTAATTAGCTAAGGGATGTATGTTTATGAGTTGCATACAGAATTATTCCCACTGCAGAAAACTGTGTTAAAGTTCTGCATAGTTTACTTCCCGATGAGTGTTGAATCTTTACCTCTGAAGGTGAAATACAGTTTTAACTTCCCATTGACTTCAGTGGATGTCAACGGGAAATTTAAAAATCAGCTATCACAAAATCCCAAATTTGAGGACAATCCATTGAAATCCTCAGCTTGGGCGTGGCAGGGGCCATAAGAGCAAACAGAATGTAAAGAATTATTGGAAAGAAATAGAGAATGAGATGGAGAATATCATAATATCTCTATATGGATTTATGGTATAGCCATGTCTTAAGTATTTTGTGTAGTTTTGGTTACCCATCTCAAAAAAGATATAGCAGAATTAGAAAAGGTACAGAAGGGGAGTCAAGACATAGGGCTCCTTTTACTGAATTGCCATGCATGCTAGACCTTAATGCCAGCATTGAGCTGGCATTAGTTCTAGCCGTGTAGCGTGGGTTTAGCACGTGCTAAAGTCCCGCGTGCGCTAAAAAGTAAAAGGAGCCCATACTGTATTTTGAATGAGCTCATCATATTTGGCTGTTTGGGAGGTGGCCTGGTCCTCTCTGAGCTCTGATAGGAAAAGGAAAGGGAAGACCCAAACTCACCCTCTATTTTTGAGCCAGGTTCCACACCTGGTCCAGATACTTTAATAAACACCTATGTATTGAGATTGAATATTTATAGATTGGTAATGTGAATGGTGTGGAGTGAGGGTGTTAACAGAATGTTCATGATGACCCTTTTCTCTTACATACTTAAAGAAATTTATTTTCTGACTTTTCTAAATATATATTTTCAGTGAACATTTCCCAAATGTCTGCTTTTATGACAATGGCTATTTTAAAAAAAAAAATATTTGCCATGTTAGAGACTAGAGAATGACACGGTGACAAAATTCATCACCGTCCCCGTCCCCACGGATAACCGCGGGAAATAATCCCATGTCATTTTCTAGTGTCTATTTCATTCTCAATCCTTCTACACCAGCATTCTTCAAAGCAAAGCTTGCGGGTCAGTGGTTGTGGCCATTCAAACTCTGATTCTTCCCTCTCTCCTTAAAGAATGACATGAAGATGGTTTCCCACGGTTATCCGCGGGGACGGGAACGGTGATGAATTTTGTCACTGTGTCATTCTCTAGTAGAGACCAAAACGATTTTGTGTGAATTGAATTGAAAGCTGACTTACTTGCAGTGAGAACCTGTAGATAAAATAAAAACAGATTTATTTACTTTCCAGGTTTATCTCTCTGAGACTAATCCTTTGTGGAAAGAAACAAAGGAATGTAGAAAACAATCTGTTAACGCTATGTTATATTTTTGAACTCATCAGAATTATTGGTTGCCACTCCTCTGTCTGGTTTCTTCTTACATACCTCTAAACCTTAAAAGTACAGCAGCCTGAACCTGTTGACATGTTGGGAACAATAGAATGTAACCGTAAAGCCTTTATTATTTCTATTGTCTTGAGAGGTGTGTAATATGTATTATTTATCTATTTTTGTTTATCATAGGCTGAGTTTTGACTTAGTGAGAGGTGAGTTTAAATCTCTGGAAACTGTCATGTCCTGACCATATAGGTGGAACTGACCTGAGAATTACCTTAGAGGATTTGCTTTGGATTTCTGCTGACCTTACTTTGACATTGTGGGTGTGGCACTTTTTAACAACATCCTATTAATTCAGGATTTCCCTCCTGAATCTAAAGGGATAAGCGTTTTTCAGTAAGGGGATGGGGAGAAAGTGAAGAAGGGAAGAGGAAAGGGGCGCAAAAAGGGAAATACTCGTAAAACATAGAGAAAGACGAATAAAAAACAATTATTGGGGCTACTATATATTATACTGTATTTTTGCTGATAAGAATATTAAGGAATAACTTTTACTATTCAATATACTATTCCTGTCAGTGATCTTTCAATGAATTACAGTTAAAACCAACTCATTATTTTTCATAATTTGAATATCTAAAAAAGAAATCACATCAATCTCTTCTATTGCATTATAAAATATAATGTTGTCCTAGATGACTGAGCCACTCCAAAAGGCTTTTAGAAATGTTAAGTAGTAGTAGTAGTAGGATTGGACAGTATCCACAACTACTCCTATGAGACTAAGGTGATTGTTTTTTCTAGAATTATTTTGACCTGTGATTCTGACTGAACCACTAGAGGCCAGTTGTTCAGGTACAGAAATACTAAAATGGCCTTACTTTATGCACTTTTATTATGTCATCAACACTAACTTATATTTGATTGTTAGAATTGTCGTTCTTCACACTTTTTATTTTCACTGATAAGTTGAAGTCTTTTTGTGTTAGAAGAGTGTAAGGTAGGTTATCTATATCAAAAATTTAACAAGCAGTTTGATAATAAGTAATTGATTAGACAGCAGTATATATATATTGTTTTTAGATATTTCACTGATTCTCTGAAGAAGTTCCAAATGAAACGGATCCGTCAGAGTCAGTCTTTGCAAACTATCAAGATAAGCAGCTTTTATATATTTATCTATTTATAAAATATCAGTTATCAATTTGCTTCTTTTGCACATTATAAAAATCTGCTGTTTTTGCACATAAAAAAGGAAGACAAAAAAGAAAAGATCCTTTCATTAAATGCTCTACACATATTGGAAGGGATGGAGGTGGTCCGATGATTAAATCCACAATTGCAGTTGGTCAAACGGCCATAGGCCGATATGAGACTTAGCAATATGGTCTGAGGCCCTACCTCCTTCCTATAGATAATCTATCAATATATTGGATTAGTTTACATTTAATTCAGTTGATTTTATCAATTTCCACTTTCTAGTGTGTCTTACTTGTCAAGGTGCCACCTTAAGACAGTTGGAAAACATCCTTGAAGGACCATGAAAGGAAGTGAGTTCAGGCTTCTTCCTGCTGTTATACTATTGCCTATCCCTACCTTATGAGACAGTGGGGCTCATTTTCAAAAGAGAAAAATGGTATAAACTGACATTTGGACATTTTAATCACCAAAATGTACAAGTGCCAATTTTAGACATCTTGCAGGGCATTCACCCTCCAGGATGTCTAAATGTTAAGGGAGAGTATAAGAGGTGGGATTTGGACAGGCTTAGGACTTGAACGTCTTGCAGGGATAATGAAACCTTTTTCAGGATATACAGTATAAGGCGGTATAAAATGTTTTAATAAAACATAAAACATTATCATGAAACGAGGCTTCTCTTGGTTCCATGCTTGATCCTTAGGTAATGTCATGGCCAGGTCCATTTGAAGAAACCCCAGGAACCAGGGACATGCTGTTTCATCTACAACTGTTTCCTTTTTCTTTGGGTTGAGTCCTTTGGCACTTGGAAGCTGCCACAACTTCAAGGACTGGGTCCTGAGGTAAAAAAGAATAAATGCCGACATCAGGAGGAAGAAGAGGCAGGAGAGATGCTGGATGGTGAATTTATCCAAGATGACAGACAGAGGTCAGGAAAGGCAAAATAGGTTTATTCATTACAGACTAACTGAAGTTAAACAGGGAATAAAGCCACTCAGAGCTCCCATGAAAGATTTATTTGAGGCAAGTGGAGAAGTACCCTGCTTTAGTTTCTTCTTCTGCTATTGGAACATAAGTGACAGTGATGATAGCACGAGCAATTATTGAGAAATACAGAGAGATACATCTGAGATATTATCCTTAGGCTGCAGCCCACTGTATTTGATGCAGACCCAAGCCTCCCTGGATCCTGGGCATACCCTGGATGCCAAGGTGAACATAAGAATATAAGAATAGTCTTACTGGGTCAGATCAATGGTCCATCAAGCCCAGTAGCCCATTCTCATGGTGGCCAATCTAGGTCACTAGTACCTGACTAAAACCCAAGGAGTAACAACATTCCATGCTGCCAATAAAGGCCCTTTCCCTGATCCATTTTTGGGGAACAGAAGTATATTTTGTGCCTTCATGAATACTGTAAACTATACCTTTTGATGAGTCTCATAGGGCTACAACCTGACCAACCTTTTGTATGCCTATGCGATGACAAAACTAAGCCATGATGGATTCTACTGCAATGCATTCTAAACTTGTGATACTGCAGAATAGCCATGTGGTCTGAATGTGAACTATGAAAGAGATCTTGATCTTTGTTTTCCTGCAGTGAAGCAGGTGCCTGAGGCTTTCTCTACTCCACTCTTTGGGTAAGTCTCTCTTAGCTGTACCTTTCTCCCCTATGGCCAACTCCAGACTAGAGAGTTGCACGGGGACAGAAATCCCACCCATTCCTGCCCGTCCCCGCCAGGATCCTCTCCGTCCCCACCCATCCCCGCAAGGAATTACCTCCATCCCCGTCCGTCCCCATAAAAAGCAGCAATTACTTCTGACAGGATCATCAATTCCACAGTTTCTTTTTGTGTTTGCGCTGCTGTTTTCCATGTGGAATCTCTTTGGTGGAACTCTTTTTTTGTTTTCTGTTCAGGTAATTAACTTATAAACCCCTCTTTTACTAAGGCTGACGTGTCCATTATATTATCTAATCTAATCCTTAGGTTTGTATACCGCATCATCTCCACGTTCGTAGAGCTCGGCGAGGTTTACAGTAGATGAAATAGGAAGGAATTACAACAAAGGGTTAGAGATAAAACAGAGAAGAATATTTAGAGGACTTGGGATGCCAGATATAAGAGTTTTGATACCAAGGTTGGGGAGAGGCTTACATATTATATGGATGAACCCTGCTTCCAAAGCCTTCCATCCCCGAGGGACTCCCGTTGGCTAGAGGGGGGTCCCTGTGGGAGTCCCGTGGGCCAGAGGGGGGTCCCCATGGGAGTCCTGTGGGTTAGAGGGGGATTCCCGTGGGAACCCCGCGGGACCCATGGGATTCCTGCGATCCCCATTCCCGTGCAGACCTCTACTCCAGACTGTGTCCCTTCCATGTTGCTGCACTGTATGCCTGGAACAAACTGCCTGACTTGGTACGTCAAGCACCATCCCTGGCAGTATTCAAATCCAGGCTCCAGCCCACATGCTAAGCACCCATACCCATTCCCTCTGTAGTTCCCCCACCTGTGCACTGTGCATAGATGCTCCTTTTTGTTTGTCTTAACTAGGCTGTAAGCTCTTTTGAGCAAGGACTGTCTCTTCCATGTTTTGGTGTGCAGCGCTGTGCATGCCTGGTAGTGCTGTAGAAATGATAAGTAGTAGAAGTGACGTAGTAAGAGTGAGCGGTGCCTGGGGTGGTCCCCACCCCCCTGCAGCATGCAGCCCCCTCCCCTTTCCCTGTACCTTTTAAACTTCTCCGGCGTGAGTAACATGCCCACGTTAGTGTCAGCTTGCCCTTTGATGTCACTTCCTAGGTGCAGGTCCTGGAAGTGATGTCAGAAAGTGTGCCGACGCTGATACGGGCAGCGACCTCACGCTGGGGAAGGTAAGGGGCGGCAAGGAAAGAGGGGGTGGAGAGGAGGAGGGGTGCCACGCCCTTAGCAAGACTGTGCCCGGGATGGTCCGCCCCACCCACACTCCCCTTTACTACGCCACTGTTTAGTAGCTGAAACACTTGGAAGTAAAATATGTTTTCTTTCTTCCCGAACAACTATGAGCTTTTTTTGTCCTGAAGAAAATGACAAAATAACAATATTAGATTCTACTTGGATTAGTTGGATTGCAATTTAGGAATAGATGGGGGGTTGTTCCTTTATAAAACCTTTCCTTAAATGTTTCATAATTTAGATTTCCTTATCCTTTTTGATTCTGTCCCCCATCTTCAGTGGTCTAAGAAGGATTACTTATGTTATCTCTTTGAATTATGTATTTGTCTTTACTAATATTGTTTGTATCTTGTTTCCAAGTATTCAACTTGGAAAAAAAAAAAATTAAAAGCATAAAAACTCCTGTGGGCCCAAAGCAGATGTGATTGCTAGCCATTCTAAGTTACAGTTCAGTTTTCTGGCAATCATGTCATCACAGTTCAATTCCTTAAATTGTATAATGTTGCGCAGGATCATCTTCCGAGATGATGAATTCTCAAGCAGGTATGAAATTGTGGGCAGAATAACGGAGCACACATAGGGCTCCTTTTACTGTGCTGTGATAGCGGTTTTAGCACGCGCTAGACGCTAACGCCAGCTTTGAGCTGGCGTTAGTTCTAGCCGTGTAGTGCGGGTTTAGCGCGCACGGCAATTCAGCGCGTGCTAAAAATGCTAGCGCACCTTAGTAAAAGGAGCCCATAGTTTTCACAACCCATTTGAAACACTCCCAGCTCCTTAACTCCCAAGTGCCCTCAGGTACCTTATATCCTGTCTTTCTACTATAGTTAAACAAGATATGAAGTGGGCCTCCAATGGAACAAAAAGGCAGAGCTCAAGGTCAAAAGAAGCACAGTTTATTAGGGGACCTGATAAGGCCCATGTTTCAGCTCAAAGTCTGCATCAGGGGTGTAAACATATTAAAACAAATAACAAAAATATAAAATATTTTCATATTGAAAAAGTGCTTTAAATCACAATACAGTAGACAAGTCAACCTAAATGTGAAAGACAAGACTGTAAAAGTTAAACAAGCAAAAAGTTGTTGTTTAAAAAAAAAAAAAGATCTTTCAAAAACTTATTCAGCCTTTTCAGCTTTAATTTGTGGTTCTCTGCTAGCCTGCAGCAGCTCTGCTGTCCATCACACAGTTGCCTAGCAAAAACGGACTTCAAGATTTATGGCTCCTTTTACGGTGACGGGACTAAATCGCGCGAGAAAACGGCGCACAGACAACTGAGCGTAAGGTTGACGGCGCGCCAAAGAAAAGCACTATTTTAAAGGGCTCCGACGGGGGGTGTGGGGGGGAACCCCCCCACTTTACTTAACCCCCCACTTTACTTAACCCCCCCACATTATACTTAAAACTGAACTTTTCCCCTAAAAAACAACCCCCCAAACCACTCACAACGCCAGCGCAATGTCTGTTAAGTAAAATAGGGGGATTCCCCACCAACACCCCCCCTCGGAACTCTTTAAAATAGTGCTTTTCTTCGGCGCGCCGTCAACCTTGCGCTCAGTTGTCTGCGCTCAGTTGTCGGCGCGCCGTTGTCTCGCGTGATTTTGTCTATGAACCCCTTTTACTAAGGTGCGCTAGCGTTTTTAGCGCACGCACAAAATTACCAGTATGCTTCTAGAATAATGCCAGCTCAATGCTGGCGTTAATATCTAGTGCACGCTATTCTGCGCGTTAAGGCCATAATACACCTTAGTAAATGGAGCCCTTAATCCAATCTTTGATTTTTTTAAATTTTTTTATACTGATTCATCCCAACAGGAGGGCTCGACTCAGTTAACAAAATATTAGTAAAATTATACAGGAGATTATACCAACTAAACCCTGGTGTAAATCCTTGCACCTAAATTACTTGCAGAACCCCCTTATTCTATAACAGCTCGTATAAATTAAATTACCCCCTCCCCCCAATTTGCCCATGACTTCCCTTTTTGGAACCACATATACAATTTTAATACAGATTCCGGTGCCTAAAAATGCTTGTGTAAATTGTAATTGATGCCAATTAATGCTGGTAATTGATTATTAGCATCCAATTTTTAACTTGCCTTATTCAATTAAATTTCACACAGAAATTGGGCACGTTCTCAAACTTCCACATGCAATTTTAGTGCCATTTATAGAATTGGGCTAATGATCTTCTCTATGCAGACTTGCTGGATTTTCAAAGAAAAATGACGAATTTACTTTTGCTTTTAAAATTACCCCTGCTATTTGGGGACCACAATTTTTTCTGAGTGAAAATACCTTCATACATTTGAATTTCAAATATACGGCTTGTAAATGCACACTCTTGTCTAATCCCAACATTATATTGGATGGCCAATTTTCTAAAATCCTATTTCTGAGCACAAAGGGCCAGATTCGATAAATGACACCTAGCAATGTGGACAAAGCTAAGCACCATTTGTAGAATTGTGCCTAGCAGCGCATAAATCAGCTTAGTTGCCAGTAGGCATCATAATGTTAGGCATCAGTATTATTAAACCAGGGTTTTCTTGGCCTAATATACTGACACCTAATTCAATCCATGCCCAAACTCTGCCACTAACCACACCTACTTCCATATAGGTTCCGGTAGGCACCTCAGTGTAGACACCTACCACAAGGTGGTAGGCTCCTACCAAGTCATAAGAACATAAGAATAGCCTTACTGAGTCAGACCAATGGTCCATCTAGCACAGAATACCGTCTTCACGGAGGCCAATCCAAGTCACAAGTACCTGTCAAAAAATGAAATACACTTCCCCCTCCCCATTCGCAGTTTCCCTAATCGCGATTTCACATAATCACAATTTTTTTTTGGGGGGGGGGAGGAGGGAAAACCCCCCCATATTTTTGTCTTCCCCCTGGGCATCCCGGCCTTACCTGGTGGTCTAGCTGGTTTTCGGGGCAGGAGCGATCTTCCTACTAGAGGTCTGCACGGGAACGGGAATTGCGTCTCACCACTCCTGTCTAAGCTCCATTGGCTTCCAGTAATCCCCAGGATCCACTTCAAATGTGCGTGTCTGGCCTACAAGATCCTACATGGCATCCTTCCTGCCGTTATCCCTCTATCCTGGAACTCCCCAACCCCTACTTCCTCCAGATCCTCCCAAATTTTTAAACTATCCTTCCCTTCCATAAAAGGTATTTCCCATGCAGGCAAACTTGGGTCATCCCTCTCCTTTAGAATCACTGAGATCTGGAATAACCTCACCTCCCCACTCCGAACCTCAAGCTCCCTCCAACACTTCCGCAAACACCTAAAAACCTGGCTATTCTCAAAACTGTAACACTTCCCCCCTCTTAGGCCTCTCACCTTCCCCTTTACACCTAACTCTTTAATCTCTCCACTGTAGTTCCTCTCTCATCCTTCTTCCTGTAAACCGTGCCGAGCTCCGCATTCGTGGAGATGGTGCGGTATATAAACCCAAGGTTTAGTTTAGTTTAGTTTGTGGGAATCCCGCGGGAATCCCCCCTAACCCATGGGACTCCCACGGGGACTCCCCTCTGGCCCATGGGACTCCCACAGGGACCCCCCCCCTCTAGCCAATGAGACTCCCACGGGGATGGAAGGCTTTGGAAGCAGGGTTCATCCATATAATATAATGGACAACACGTCAGCCTTAGTAAAAGAGGGATTTTATAAGTTAATTACCTGAACAGAAAACAAAAAAAGGATTCCACCAAAGAGATTCCACAAGGAAAACAGCAGCACAAACACAAAAGAAACTGTGGAATTGATGATCCTGTCAGAAGTAATTGCTGCTTTTTATGGGGACGGGCGGGGATAGAGGTAATTCCTTGCGGGGTGGGTGGGGACGGAGAGGATCCTGACAGGGATGGGTGGGGACGGAGAGGATCCTGGAAGGGACATGTGGGGACGGAGAGGATCCTGGCGGGGATGAGTGGGATTTCTGTCCCCGCGCAACTCTCTACTTCCTACGCTTCTGCCCCGTACAGATAGCCATTAGGAAATGGCTGTGGGGAGTTCCTGTAGTCTCTCGAGAGAACGTGAACTCTCAGGCCTTGAGCATGCGCACATGCTCAAGGCCCAGCACAGGAAGCAGATCTTTGGGCACCAGCAGGACATTCTGGTGCCGGTGCCGGTGTGGAGGCTACACTGAAGTAAGAAGAGGGTTTGGGTGGGTTGGGGGACCTCAGGTCGCGGCGGGGGGGGGGGGGGTGCCCGATGGCAGTGGGGGGGGGGTGCCGGATTGCTGGGGGGGGGGGGGGGCGCTCGCAAATCAAGGCGCGCTCGGTTTCCGAGGCACCGATTTTGCAAATGTTTTGCTTGTCTTGCACTCGTAAACCGAGGTACCACTGTATGTGCCTTTGAAAATCAGCCTTGTTCATTTCCCATGGCAGAGAAAAATTGCTATTAGCATGTTTCTTTAAACTTGGTTTAGGGTAACATTTAATCAACATATAAAAGCTGTTAAATACACAATTCCTCCTAAGTTATTTGTTGAATATGTAGGTTGGGAGGGGGAGGGGTGGTTATGGGCTGGGTGGGGTGGGTTGGAGTGTCTTAGATTGGTGGTGTGTTTTCTGGACCACTCCGAAGAACAAAAGTGAGTGGTCCTCATTTGGCTTGTTTCATTGGATGCTTGTGTGTATTTGGTTGCATTTTTTTAAATAAATTAAAATATGTTTAAAAAAAACAAAAAACTGTTAAATTTAATTTGATCATTTCTAGAATATATGATTTAAGTTGTCATATTCAGCTAAAAACATGACACTGATCTTGTCACATATGCCACCAAATGACCGGTAACGGTACAGAGGAAAGAATGTCAAAATTAACCAAAATGTGTCTGAAAGAGTTGTCTGATTCAGATGAAACCAGTTGAGGATGCCACTCCTCCATGAATGCCATAACTGTCATTTCCAGACAATTGACTCTCAATAAGTATGCTGCTTTTAATCTGACCACACCTGTCAGACAGACCACAAACCTTTCAAGCCAAGACAGGTATCACAGCTAATCCTCTATTCACAGCTTTCTTAGTTAACAATCCAACAAGAGCATTAGAAATCTTTACAGTAGCTAAGGGAATTTTGTAAATACAGTTCCTGCTGTTTTCATTATGATAGCTCAGACCCTTTCCTGAATGGTGCTTCCTTGCAGACAAAACACATTTTGTGGTATTGGCTTAAAATGCTAAATGAGAAAAAGTAAGAAATTAAGTTGCATTAGTGGAAAACTGTGCACAGGTCCCTATGGTAAATTATGTAGAATTCAAAACGAAAGAGCATCTGAGAATATAAATTATCTTTCAATGTCAATAGCTTGAGGACCGTCATTCATGATATACTTTAATATGGAAAATGCAGACGTTGAAATTTGAAGGAAAAACAAACTTGTTTCAATCATCTCTCTCGCTCTCTTTCCTTTAAATAGCACGAATGCTATCAAATACCCCTACTGTCTCTATCTTAGAGAAAAAGGCACAGATAGATCCTAAACGTGACCACAGCACATCATTCTTTGACAATCTTTTAAATTATTTTTTCAGTATCGGAAGATTAAGTGCAAGACTCATAAGTGGGGTCATATGTGGCCATTAACATCCAAATCTAGCCCCCCCAAAACAGAAAACCAAAACAAAAAATCATTAGCACCATGTCAACCACGGAATAAGTAATTTACACAAGAAGTTCATGCAATTCATGTAACCAGGTGTCTGGCTCACAACTTAGGGTGGGATCTAGCTAGGTACTTGGGCCCTGGGTTGGCCACTGTTGGAAACAGAATACAGGGCTTGATGGACCCTCGGTCTGTCCCAGTATGGCAATTCTTATGTTTTTTTGTGTCAGGGCTGGCTTAAGGGACAGTGGTGCCCTGAACCAACTTATGAATTGGTGCCCCCCTTGCAATCTGGTATCTCTCTTCTTCCCACCCACCCATTGTAGTCTCCCCTCCTATTGGACCATGTGAGGCACTGGCTCGGGACACTGATAAAGGGCATCAAAATCTTAGTCCAGTCTACTTTAAAACTTCTAGACCAGTGGTTCCTAACCCTGTCCTGGAGGACCACCAGCCAGTCAGGTTTTGGGGATTGCCTTAATGAATATGCATTAGAGAGATTTGCATCTAATGGAGGTTTCAGGCATCCAATCTGCCCCATGCATATTCATTAGGGCTATTCTGAATACTTGACTGGCTGGTGGTCCTTCAGGACATGGTTGGGAACCACTCTTCTAGACAGATAGATGTCGGACTGGGATTTTGGCACCATTTATCAGCGGCCTCACCTGATCTATAGGTTGAGCCAGCCCTGTCTAATCTTGCAAGAGAAATGTGTAGTATTGCAGTATATGCAGGGTTTCACTTCTTGAGATTTCCAGTTCAATTTTTGCCTTCATATCTGTATTAGTGATCTATGATCCCTTATTTCATTTGTTGAGCGTCTCTCTGTGTTTTGTACTTGTGGCCAAGGTACAGAATTGTGCCAGAATGTACAGTAGTTTCAATGTAGAGATCTTGTTGCAGACCCATTTGTTCTGTTTTCTAATTAGGTGGTGTATTACCGTTTTAGAAAAATATTTACCTTGCTACTTTTTCACACATTAGGTTGTTACTCTTTGAGTCCTGGTAGTTAGTGTTGTTACAGCACGCTAAGTTTCTGAGTGTACTTTACAAAACTTTGTGTATAGTGTTTTGCAGTGTGCTGGACTTTCTGAGATGACAACAAAACTTTAATACAATCAGCAAAAAATTGTTATTAGCATAGTGGTGGGGATACCCCATGAAAATACATTTATAATAGGTAGAGAAAAAGCCTCAACTTATCAACAATATATGGACGGCAACCCAATGAGTTTTTAAGCCAGTCCTGTTCTGTATCATAGGCAAAAAACTCCACACGTTTCAAAATGTAATTTTTCAAAATGGGACCAAAGCCACCACTGTGCACAGGGAGCCAGAAAAAGAACAAAACAGTTCACTTATCTTCTGACGATGGCACAAACAGCAGCGAATAGATCTTCCTGCTATAGCACTTCTCACGCTGACAAAAGACAAGGAACTGGATGTCACCAACAAGGCTCTTGTTTCGCCGAACAACAGCTGCGTCAGGGCAATCACATTCTCTCCTGCTTCGTCCACCTCTCCGTCCAGAATTTTAATTTCTTTTTTGCACTGATATTCCCCAGGAATATTAACTCCATAGTGTTAAATATTCTATGATCTGGTTAAAATATAACCAAGCCTCATCCTACCTCCACATCGTCCACAACAAAACCATTTAGATTTTTATCCAGACAACGAATAACATAATAACATAGTAAATGACAGCAGATAAAGACTTGAACGGTTCATCCAGTCTGCCCATTAGTTATACGATTTATAAATTCATGATTAAATTGTCTTTTTTCTTTGATATTTCTGAGCCAGAGACCATAAAGTTCACCCGGTACTGTCCTTAGGTTCCAACTACTGGAGTTGTCATCGAAGCTCACTCCAGCCTATCTAACCATCTTGTTATTTGCGGGATTCATACCATAAAGCCTGCCCAGCATTGCTCCGTGCAGAGCCGTGAACACAAAATGGCTGCCCTGAGCTCCTGCTGCAGTCTCGAAAGACAATGGGAATTCGTGGCAATCAATTTGTGGCTCTGCACAGGGCAGGTGTGTAGGAAGATTGCTCTTGCCCTGCTTCACCGTTAGACCACCAGGCTTTACAAGTAAGTTGTGGAGAGGTCCGGGAGGTGGAGTGAATTAGGGTTTAGAAACTTGTGAATAATTGAAGTCATGCGTCCTAAACCTACAAATATGTAGGGGGGGAGGGGGGCTTGTATATCTTTTTTGAGATGCAGAGACCAGAATTGCACACAGAATATGAGGTACAGCTGCACCATGGAGCAATACAAGGGCATATCTGGTTAAACTCTAAAGGGGGGGGGGGATCAACATAGGCTACCATTAAGATGGGTTATTTTATCACAAATTCATATTACTTTAGCACAGAACCCATTTTATTCATTGAGTGCTAGTTACTACTAACTGGAGTTAACAGTAAAGTAACCCTTCTTAATGGCAGCCATATTGTTACATACATTCCCCTATAAAATGCCAAAATTTCAAAAGGAAACTAATCCCCTCTTTTATGAAACTGCGATAGCAGTTTCTAGCACGGGGAGCCATGCTGAATGGCCTGCGCTGCTCCCGACGCTCATAGGAACTCAATGAGCGTCGGGAGCAGCGCAGGCCCTTCAGCGTGGCTCCCCGCGCTAGAAACCGCTATCGCAGTTTTGTAAAAGGAGGCCTAAATATGTTTCACTTTAGTATAAATTATGTGAAAGGCGGTTTAAAATTAAAATCTAACACCTAGACCTGTTTTGTATCTAGCCCTTTTAGAAAAAGGAAAACGGAATCATTCACAATAATTTTAGTGTTCTTCCCTATAAATGTTAACTTTTCAGAATACTTGAACCTTGGTTAGTGCTCCCAAATGTTACAGCAGTTATAATACATTTTAATAATCTGGGGATAGGGAATACAAGGAGTCAGACCAGCATTAGTAGGAAAGATTAAAATGCAAATAAATCAGGAGTATACATATATATTTTTCATTCTACCTGTGAATCTAGTTTGTATTTGATGAGAAAGCAAACAGAACAAGTTTTCCCCTGTTACTGGAACAGGTCATGATTTCGATCTAAGGGTCACTCCCAAGTCCTCTCTTTAGTAATTGCTTGGGTTGACATCTGCCTTGACCTTTGTTTACTTTGCCCTTTCTGACTGGAGGTCATGAATGTGAAGAAGATAGATGCTCCATAAACTGTGATAATGATTAAGGAATCAGTGACACCTGTTGGCCCGCAGTACAAATCCTACAAAGTGTTTTTAACCCCTTAATATAGTACTTACTGGAAATATCTGTGCTGTTTATCTGTGACCAAGGAGCCATTATTACATATATAAATAATAATAGATGATGGAAGTCACATTGTGGAAATTATTGTATAACAGCTCAAACAAAGCCGTCAATAAACAATGTGCCAATCAACTGCTTGTTAAATGTAAAAAAATATACAAATCCTTTCGGGTAGATTTGTCTTCAGTTTTATGGAAGCCGTTTTAGAAGAATCTACATTTGGAAATAGCAGCAGTTACAAGTGCAGATTGCATGCATGTGTAAATGATGATTTCAGAAAGTTGCAAGTTACATGTGGATGCCATGGGGATATGTTTAGGTTAGAGATTATACATGTCATTCTCATTTTACACAGTGGCGTAGTAAGTAGGGGGGGGGGGAGCGGACCATCCTGAGCGCCGTCTTGGTGGGGGCACCAGCATCTCTCCTACTTTCTGCATCCCCCTACTCCTTCCCACACCTCCTCCACTATGAGCACCTTCACTTCCCCCCCCCCCAACCACATCTAGTTCTTCACCGGCGCACACAGCAGCTTCAACTCGCTGCTCGTACCGGCCTCAGTGCTCCCCTCTGACGTTACTTCTGGGTCCCATGACTAGGAAATGACGTCAGAGTGAGAGCCGATGCTTGTGCGGGCAGCAAGTGGGAGATGCAGCTCATGCTGGGCAGGCTAAACAGGTATGGGGGAAGGGGCGAACATGCAGAAGGGATGGGGGTGGGGAAGCAGTGGGGGGTTGCCTTCTACCCTCACTATGCCGGTGATTTGACATGAAGAATAGTGAGGGAGTGCTGAAAAGTTCTCAGCCCATCCAACTTCCTAAATTGTGAGCATTATTTTGCCACTGTAGCTGAAAAGAATGTTATTTTATTTTGCAAAGTGCCAACCTGTAGATTCGTAATGCTATGTTTTGACATTTTTTCAGATCATTGATTGAACCATGTCAAAAAACAAAAGTGTGGAATTTTCAAAAGTGGAACTTTGAGCCATCATGTAGTTCCTATTCCTGCAGAGGAAAACTCCAAAGGAAATCCATGAATGTATGATGCAAACGTTGAGTGAAAATTGCCCATCATACTCCACAGTGAAGAAGCGGTGTGCAAGCTTGCAGCGTGGAGATTTTGAGACCAAAGATGCAGCAAGGTCTGGGAGGCCTCAAATGACGTCAACTTCTCAAATTGTTGACCATATCCATGACCTGATTTTGACAGATTGGCGAATATCAGCTAAAACAATTGCTGAGACACTACAGATATCCAGGGAACATGTTGGGTGTATGTGCTTCTTCGGTATGTGCCAATGGCGCAAATGTCTTGGTGCAAGAGGAAGAAAATAGGTGGTTAGGAGTGACATCACTTTGAAGCAGTACCAGGTCAGGCACGGAGGTGAGAGTGAGATTGGGCGAGAAATAGGGAGGTCTGGCAAAGAGATGAGAGCGAAACTGGGTGAGAGATAGAGTCATAGGCATCAGTTCTGTAGATGCTAGAGCACCCCCAATATTCTTTACAGCACTGCCCAGACATCAGAGTTAAAATCTTCATGATGTACAGCTGCCATGGATTCTATTTGGGATTTTGCCAGGTACTTGTGACTTGGATTGGCCACTTTTGAAAGCAGGATACTGGGCTAGATGGACCATTGGTCTGACCCAGTATGGTTATTCTTAGGTTTTTTTTCTCTCTCCTTCTCCATCTCCTAACCTAATTTGGAAAAACCTATTTCTTTTCCTAGGGTGAAAGGTGAGGTTCTTTCATTGTCCTCTGAGGTTAAGAGATTAGAGATCACTTTAGATTCTGATTAGACATTAGAGCCACCAATAGTTTTGGTGAGAAAGAAGACTATGTGACAACTCTTGGTTAGGCAAATCTGCTGTTGGTAGAAGGATTAGTAAATTGTATGGATGGGCAGACTGGATAGGCCATATGGTCTTTATCTGCTTTCATTTTTCTCTGTTGCTATGTTAGGACCACAGGATTTTTGTATCATCATGCAGGCAATAGTTTTCTCACACTTTGACTGCTGTGATTCCATCTATGTGGACTTACCCATGAAGACAATGTCCGCACTGCATTCACTGCCAGATATTGCCAGAAACAGTTTTAAATTGCTAAGTTAAGCCTTTAGAGAATTTATTGATTAGGGTCTGTTGTATTTGAGGGGCATATCAGAAAAATATAGGCCGTCCTGAAAGTTTCCCTCAAATCAAGCACTTAATTCTATTTTTGCAATAGCTAAAGCTTTTTTTCCATTTTGTTAGAATTACAGCTAGATCATTTTCAGGGGCAATTGCTAGAATATGAAATTCCCTGCCATTGGACTTCAAATTTATTCTGAATACATCTACATCCATAAAAAGCTGAAGGTTAAATGCTAACATGTCCATAGAATATAATATTTAGTGCGCCTTATTAAATGAGGGGGAATATTATTAAGCCTCCAAGTGTTATTGGCTTGAAAGTAGAAGGGTATGGTTTATTTTCCAGATATGAGGTCCATGGGCATATGATAGTGTGAACTATGTTAATGTATTGTAATGATTTTGTCATTTAAAAAATATATTTTGGTTTGTTGTATAAAAAATGAAGACGTACGATTTTGTTATGTATGTATTGTACTTCAACCTATGGCCATCAGCTTGAAAAAATGAAATCCCCAATTACATTAAATTAATAAAGTACACAGGCTATCCAGTAACTAATGTAAAGCTCCTACCAGGTACACTAATCCATCTTGATTTCCCAGAGCCTCTGCAAAAATTGACTGAAGATACTGACAAAGAATGACAGCGATATAGGAATGGAGAGTTTCACATTGTTAAATGAACACTGATTTAGTTCCTCTCTGATTTTCTTTTCAGAAAATGTATGCACCTTGATCATTTTGTACATTTTACAATCTACTGTTTTTTAAATGAATAATTTGTACATAAGAATAGCCTTACTGGGTCAGACCAATGGTCCATCAAGCCCAGTAGCCCACGTGGACAATCCAGGTCACTAGTAACTGGCCAAAAGTGTAGCAATATTCCATGCTACCGATCCAGAGTTATAAAGAGTTAAACTAGTTGCTTCTTACAAATATTAAATTAGTTGCTTCTTACAAATATTATTACTATGTTCTTATATACTGCAAATCATAATGTCACTTTTGTAATATTTGTTTTTTTCTTTATTTATAAATGTTTCCATAAAAAATCTTAAAGAAAAAAAGAACTTTACCAGTATGAACAAATATATATTTTGGAACATTTAATGGAATTTTGCAAAGAGATAATGTGAGATTTTGTGAGATAAACTGTACTCAAAGTATCTACTGCTTTTTAAAGAAGATGATCAACAGCTTTAGAGTGGTTTAAGCAGTGAATATATTTTTCAGCATCGTGTGCATCCTGTGTTATAAAATTAATTAACAGTACAATTGCAGAAAGACACGTTTAAGAAGTGTCTTGTTTATTAGAAAGATGTCATAGTACAGCTGTTACTGACTATGGCTTTAGAAAGATTTGATTTTGACCCTTCTTTTGAAAATGTTTTACAGAAGTTTATCCTGATAGCTTGAGGAATTAAAAATAATCATGAAACCAGGTACATAAATGGCAAATGATTATATAAACATGCTCATGCATATATTATTTAGGAACTGGAAATGTTTACTACAGGATGCACTGGTAACTTGTTGTGTATGTACTACACACCTATTTTGATAAATGAATGGAAAACTACCTTGCACTAAAATCCTACAGCTATAATCTGTGTTTATTTTTCTGTATGGGAAAAATTTAGACACTTGGCTCAGATTCTGCAAATGACACCCAAAGTTAGGCACCTAGTTCGGTATGCCTAACTTAATTTTCTTAATTGGCTTAATCAGTGCAGATAATTAAAAGTGCTATTAAAAAAAACAATTAATAAACCATGAAAAAAATTACCCTCCCCTTTTATGAAGCCACATTAGTGTCTTTTATTGCCGTTCGTGATGGTAAAAGTGCCGCTGCTCATTGAAATTCTATGAGCATTGGAGCTTTTACTGCTGCAGCCAGTGATAAAAAATACTAATGTGGCTTTATAAAAAGGGGGGGGGGAAGGGGAGTTAGCTGTTAGATGCCTAATTCGGTAGGCACCTACATTGAGGAGCCTACCAGCAAGTAGGAGTGGTTAGAGGCAGAATTTGGGCATGGTTTGATTTTGGCTCACTCATGTAGGCCAAGAAAACAGTGGCCTAAATAGCAGTGCACCGAAGGATTCAACGCCTACTGGTGTCTAAGACAACCTAGTTACTACTAGGTGTAATTCTATAAATGACAATTACACTCAATGGTGCCTAGGAGTTAGGCACCATTTATAGAATCAGGGCCTTGAAGGCTCATTTTATAACAGGGTGCCTTGGTTAATAGGGCAGGAAGGCACCAAATATTAGGCTATATTATATAGACTTGTGCAGGGCACTTCTGTAACAGCGTGCCTATGATCAAGCACCCAGAAGATGCCTGGCAATAGTCTATTCTATAAAGGATGCCTATATTCCTTTATAGAATACTAATGCAACCAGATATATACATATGTGTCTAAATGTTAGGAGCAAGCACTTACCCTAGCCATAGAGCTGGTGTAAATTCATGCACCTAAATACTATTAATATGCATGCAACTTATAGCATTTGGTAAGTTATACATGTAAGTTTGAGCTCTCCCCTTGCAAATGCACACTATACCCTGGATTCGATATAGAGTGCTCAAAATTGTGCATGCAAATTTGGGCCTGTGATCAATTTGTGTGTGCAATTTAATTGAGTAATGAGCTAATTAGTACCAATAAGCGGATGCTAACAATCAATTATTGGTATTAATTGACAATTTGGATTTGCACGTGCATATTGCTTAGTGCACGATTGAAATGGGGCTGTGGCCATGGGAAGGGTATAAATAGGTCAGGGGCATTCACTAAAGATGCATGTAGTATAATAGAATTTGGGGATCTACACCTAACTTACAAATGAGGATTTATACCAGGTTTCAGTTGGTATAAATCCTTGTGCTCACAGCTGGGTGTGGATCCTGATGCTATGAGCTATTCTCTAAACAGTGCCCAACTCAGAGCACCATTTATAGAATAGTGCTGAACGTGCATTTTTGCAGAGTTCAAATTTGGGCGCCATTTGCTGAATCTGGTCTTATACAAGTTAAGCGATAGAATTTGGGCATTTACACTCGTATGTACACACGTGGAGGGGCATAATCGAAAGGGACGTCTAAGTCCGTTTACGTCCATCTCGCAAGTCATCCAAAGTAAAAAACAGTTTAAGACACATTTTCAAAAGATATGTCCAACTTTTTTTTCATTTCAAAAATTGTCTAATTATATGTCCTGCGGATATGATCGTCCAAGTCACTAAATCGTCTATCTTTATACCAGATTTCCGTCCAACTTTCCGTCCAAGTCCAAAACGCCTAGAACAAGCCCTGTTAGATGTGGGAAGAGTCTGCAAAGTGATGGACTGCACACCCAGACATGCCACCTAAATAGTGGGGTACCTTACAGGGCACTGCTGTGAACTTCACAAAAAGGGTGCCATGTCTTCTCCTCCCTATAGCTCCTTTATAGGTCATGATGAGCCCCCCCAAACCACCTCCAGAATCCCCTAGACCCACTTATCTACCACCCCAATAGCCCTTATGGCTGCAGGAGCCACTTATATGCCAGTACAAAAGGGTTTGAGGGGTGTATAGGGAAGTGCACATGTTTAAGGGGCTTATGGGCATGGGTCCTCCTCTCTATGGGTCCCTAACCCACCCCCAAGATTACTTAAGCCGCCTCCGTGCTGGATGACTAGGCTTTCCTATGCCAGGCGGCCAGCTGATGATGGTCTGGAGGCTGAATTTTAAAGTTATGATTAAAATTTTTATGGGGGGGGGGCTTGGTGATCCCTGGGTGATCCCTACATGCCCTCACTAGATGCACAATTGACCCAGTTGGGGATAAAATTATTCAGTTACGCAGATGACTTTACGATCATCATTCCATTTACTAACTCTCTCTCGGAAATTACTCCCAAGGCATCTAAATTTGATGGAGCAATGGATGACTGAATTCAAACTGAATCTTAACTCAGGAAAAACAAAATTTTTGTAGCTTCGCCACACCCGTTTGACACCAAAACACCGTTATGCATCAATAAACTTAGTTATCCTATCCAGTCTACTATGAAGGTATTGGGTGTAACACTAGACCAGTGCTTAACCATGAAGGACCAGGTAGACTCCTTAATCAGAAAGGGTTTTTTCACTCTCTGGAAACTTCGATCCATTAGAGCATATTTTGATATGCCAGCATTTAGAATCCTGGTACAATCCCTCGTACTGAGTCAACTTGATTACTGTAACATCGCCTATTTAGCAATTTCCCAAAAGAATATGTGACGATTACAATTAGTGCAAAATGCAGTGGTCAGACTGATTTTCGGGCTGAAGAAGTTTGATCATGTGACACCTTAATACTGACAGCTGCATTGGTTATCGATGGAGGCACGCGTGAAGTTTAAGTTTGCCTGTTTCTGCTTTAAAGCACTATATGGTCTAGCCCCTAAATACATAACTGACCTTTTCTCCTTCTCAGCCAACAGACATAAGAGAAGTTCCTCCAGTTAGAGGATGTAAACTCAAAAGACACCATCAACACCTTTTCTCACATCAGGCAGCATTATGGGGTAAAGATCTAGAACAATCGCTTAAGCCTACTACTTATGGGGAATTCAGGAAACACCTAAAAACATATCTATTCCTGAAATATCTAGGCAGCTGACCTGTACAACTCTCTCTCCTCAATAACTGATCCCGTGAGCTGTTAATCACTAGCTTCCACCCTGTTAAGCTCAATCTATTTATACCATCTTTTAATCTTTGTAAACCGCATAGAACTTCACGGTCCTGCGGTATATAAACTGTTATTATTATTATTAGTGTGTGTGTGGGGGGTCTGTTTTATGTGTTTGCAGTGCTTATCTGGTGACTTTAGGTGGGTTTTTGTGACTTAGACCATGTTTTACTTCTTCATGTTTTACATGGTCTAAGTCACAACGTCCAAGTTCCGTCTAGACTCTGTTGTAAAACTTTCGGTTATAAATGCTGTACAACTAAGTCTAAGCCGGCCCACGTCCCGCCCAACTAGTCAGTTATTACTAATGGCCCATTCCAGGTTTCACTGAAAAGGCAGAGCCATTGACTTGTCCTCCACAACAGAAGACCCTGAATAAAGTATACTGTATCTTCTGAACTGGTGCAAACGGATGCATCTGATGTGGACATCTGTGTAGTCCTAGCTCATGAAGTTGAAGGGGAAGAATAACCCATGGTTTTACATAAGAAAATAAGAATACCATACTGGGTCAGACCAATGGTCCATCTAGCCCAGTATCCAGTATCCTTAGTGGTCAATCCGGATCACAACTGCCTGACAAAAACCCAAATAGTAGCAGTGGTTCCCCCATGTCTGTCTGTTTTTATTCCGACTCTCCCTGAGGATATCATTAGTTTTAATCCTTTCTGCACTGCAGACTTAGAACATTACCAGATGGACTCTCAATTCTATAAGCAAACTTAAAACAAAAGAAAACAAACTTATAGTTTGTTGCTTGTATAGAATTATGGTTCTTACTAATATCCATCCTCTACCACTGTGATTCCCTGCCTCAGGGACTGGGAGGGGTAACTCAGCTGCTTGCTGAGGATAATGCTGTGATTTTTAGAGATTAGCAGTACTAAGGTTGAAATGATTTTTAATAGAACAATGTTCTGTACAAGCCATGTGGTTGCTGAAATATCAAAAGCCAGCTACTGTTCAGACAGAGAGCAATAGAGAATAACAAAGAAGCTGCCATCCCAATGTGCTACAGCAGGGCTGCCCAATTCCGGTCCTCGAGATCTACTGGCAGGCCAGGTTTTCAGGATATCCACAATGAAGATGTATGAGAAAGATTTGCCTGCACTGCCTTCTTAGTATGCAAATCTCTTTCATGCATGTTCATTGTGGATATCCTGAAAACCTGGCCTGCCAGTAGATCTCAAGAACCGGAATTGGACAGCCCTGTGCTACAGTGTCAGCAACCACTAGAACATATCCCACAATACACAGGAGGAGTTGGAAGAGCTCATTCTTAAATGTATCGTATCTAATTGCAAATCACTTCCTTTATTGTTATAAAACATTAACAATTAAAGTAAACTTTAAAAAGTAATGTTAAATACACACTTCAAAAAACAAAAGGAATTGACCCCAAAATATCCACAAAGAAGAAAATCCAGAGAAAACAAAAAAACTCTGTGGAGTGACGATGTTCCCAAATGGATTTTATTTGAAAGTATCAAAGTTCCAAAGGTACACTAAAATCATCCACATAATATAATTCCATCCACATAAAAGTAAATCATCCACATAAGAGCCTTAAAGGACCTAGTCCGCTAGGGATACAGGACCCAACACGGTCCGCGTTTCGACAAAAAGTCTTCTTCAGGGGTCCCTGGGGATCCTATAAAGGTGAATACGTGGGAAACAATTGTGTGGTGAACCGGAAGTGAATATGGGAGCAGAACAGTTGTCATCAGTCGGAAACTGCTTCCCTGGGACAAGAACTACATAGTAATTGAGAAGAAGACCTTGGCTGTCAAGGAAACATTCCAGTATTATTTGCTGAGGTGTTCCTTTACCATGGTAATAGACCATGAGCCCTCAAGTGGCTGGCTTGCCATAAGGAATGCAAAAATCAGATCATGTGATAGTTCTTGAGTCTATAGCCCTACCAGTTTGATGAACAGCACTGTGTTATGTGGGAGCATCAGAATGCTGACTTTCTTTTTAGGGAGGTGGCCCCCATTCATACAGGTGCTCAACAGAGCATGGCTGACCTGAGGGGAAGAGTATTTAACGGGGTATAGGAATTTGCTGGTTCCTTTTAACATTCCCTTACAGAACCACAGTGAGAAGCCACATCTGCAATAAAAGAGCCAAGAGGGCATGGGTCAATCAGGGTAGAGCCCAGGCAGCCAGATGAAACTCCTGAGCACAATCAAGACAGGGAGGTCTAAGGGAGAGAGAAATGTAGCCCTACAATGTATGCCTCCATTAAAGAAACCTGACTAAGGTAGGCCAAGCTTAAACTTGGAATCTTGTAAGAATCCTGTTTCTTAAGGCTGGTTGGAGACAAGCCAGGATTTGTATAACACTTCAGTTAAGCTGTGCATACTGTGACTTTGGGTCTGACAGCAGCTGGCACACTTAAATAAGAAAGGAGAAAGACTAAATACTTGGACAAGTCACCAAATCCCAATTTTGTGCATTATAATAATAATAAAATTTAGTGACAATTTATAAGCTGCCAATTTGGGGGAGGTCCCATCTTTGATAGAGTACCAAGATTATTTATCAAGTCACATATAAAAATAAGAGAGTGAGGACAAGTCCAAAAAACAAAACAAAACAACAACCCAACCCAGGGTGCACAGATTAGACACTGATAAATGGAATCTTCAAGGAAGTCTTTAAAAGGAATGACTTCAAGGAAGTCTTAATGGCCCATGTATATGCCCATGCAAACTACCTCAGGAGTCACGCCAATAAAAAAAAAATCTATAGAACACATATATATAAAGTTAAAATTAGAATAAAAAAAAATAATTTATAATATAAAGAACATCAATAGTCAGTAATAAAAAATCTAGATACATGCAAACCAATAAAACATATGAACTATTATTGCATGGGCTGAAACACAGGCCGTGTTGAGTTCTTTATTTTGAGCCATTAAAGATTCTGTTTATCAGTGTCTAATTTGCGTATCCTGGGTTGGGTTTTGTGTTTTTTTTTTTGGACTTGCTGCCACTCTCTTGTTTTTGTTGTCTATTTCTGTGGGGGTTGCTTCCAGTTTGTTTCGGTGAAGTCATATTTAACAGTAAAACTATGCAGCAAATAACGCATAATGAAACCATTAAAGTCTTCTAAAATCAGCAGATGATTTTAAGCAGCCAGGAACCAGCTACAAAGTCCAAGAGAAACATAAGGTATGGGCTATTCATATACCACAGTAAAATGCAATACTTTGATTTCTCAAAGAAAACCAACACATCCTTTTATTCTCTAAGGGAACGGGGGAAAGGGTTCCACAGGGTGGGATCATAAATGAGGGGGCCGCTGAAAAGTTCTTACCCCAACCAAGAAGAGAATGATGTGGAGCCATGAAACTTACAAGTTATTACACACTTTTCTTGACACTTTTTGTTTCATTTCATATCATTGAAACGAAAAGTGTCAAGAAAAGTGTGGAATAACTTATAAGTTTCATGGCTCCACATCATTCTCTTCTTGGCTGAGCTGAGAACTTTAAAGTGGCCCCTTGTACAGAAAAATCTGCACCTGAGATGATGCTACCTTAACTGCTAAGGGCAGGAAAACCATCAACAATTGTTTACTTGCTGACCAGCACTCTTTGCCAGGATATATACTTTCACCAGCTCTTAAACTATGCACAACTTCAAAAAGCAAGCAGTACAAGACTATAAGGTGGAGGGTAATATCATTATAATATCAGCATCCTCTCATCAGATGACCTGCCAAGTTTTAGTATAGGATAATAATGTCATTAAAGATTGGGAAACATACTTTTACCAGCAATGTCTATATTTTCACTTCTATGCCCACTCTCAATTTTCTCCTGAAGGGTGGGGTGGGGGAATAGGTCTGTGGTTGCATAATAATACCTCAGTGAGTAATAATTTAATAATCTTATCATTTTAAAAAAATTGTGTTTTAATATTTTACTCCTTTCCAATTACATAATTATGGACCATTAGTTACATTTAGGGATATAAATTATCCGTAAGTTAAGGCTGAAAATAAATTGACTAATCTTTTGTAATGAAAAGAAAGAAAAGTCTCAGGCAGCCATTAAGACCTCATGATAAAGGTAAATATTTGATTCTATAACCATATAAGGTGCATTATAAACTGAAAACAAGTTTTCATGTAAACTTACTAAAAAGCTCCAGGATTAGTGCTTTAACAATGACATTCTCAGACAAGCTACAACACTAACGTACGACTGCCATGTAGATATCATGGGCCTAACATTCTAAGCACAATCCTCATAGACATAAAGGAGATAATTTTTAAATGCTTTTATGGCTATATACAGTACTAGCTGATGCCCCGGCGTTGCACGGGTATTTAATTATAGCAATAACACTGTAAATGGATTCAAATAAAGATACTTTATAGTGGTGAATGAAATTATTTTTTTACAGCTTAATAAAAAGTACAATATTCAAATTATAATGTGAAATATTTGACAAAATGAATACAATACAACTAACGCAAAACGTGATTATAAACAACAATTTTAGTTTCACCTCCTGGAGCAAGAACATATAAATTCTTGGGTGAACGCAACCTTGAGCAAGCAACATAGAGTTGTGGGCCGCGAGACCCCCAGAACATATCACCCCAGGTAGTGAGGGATCTGCATACCAAGTTTCGTTCAAATCGGTCAAGCCGTTTTTGAATTACAATGAGAATGGCAGCTTTTTACATTTTTTCCATTGACATGAATGGGTGAAATCTGATTTTCTGTTTGTAGCTCCGCCCACATGTGCAGGTGGGCCGCGAGATCCCCAGAACATATCACCCCAGGTAGTGAGGGATCTGCATACCAAGTTTCGTTCAAATCGGTCAAGCCGTTTTTGAATTACTGTGAGAATGGCAGCTTTTTACATTTTTTCCATTGACATGAATGGGTGAAATCTGATTTTCTGTTTGTAGCTCCGCCCACGTGTGCAGGTGGGCCGCGAGACCCCCAGAACATATCACCCCAGGTAGTGAGGGACCTGCATACCAAGTTTTGTTCAAATTGGTCAAGCCGTTTTTGAATTACTGTGAGAATGGCAGCTTTTTACATTTTTTCAATTGACATGAATGGGTGAAATCTGATTTTCTGTTTGTAGTTCCGCCCACGTGTGCAGGTGGTCTGCGAGACCCCCAGAACATATCATCCCAGGTAGTGAGGGATCTGCATACCAAGTTTCGTTCAAATCGGTCAAGCCGTTTTTGCGTGATCGCGGCACATACACACATACATACCTCCGATTTTATATATATAGATAAGTATATGCAAGTAATATACCTCTTATAAAATCACCCCATGCGTAAAAGTATGTGTGATGACAAGGATGCACAAATGTTACCAGTGTAGAAGTAGACAAGGGCTGAATTTGGTCAGAGAATGGATGGAGTCACAACTTACATGTGTTGCTTGTAAAGTACAAGAACAGATGAGTGTTGTAGGTATCTATCTATATTTATTCCTGCTCCTGAAATCACTATTTCTACATATAAGTGCCAACATTTATATGTGGAGCCGGCCAAGTAATGCTACTACTATTTATTACATATAGGGGCATTTTTACTTACACCCTGAATGGTGAGACCTTAACAAGAACTGTGGCAGAACGGGACCTAGGAGTAATCATTAGTGAAGATATGAAGACTGCCAATCAGGTGGAAAAAGCTTCATCCAAGGCTAGACAAATGCTGGGTTGCATCCGAAGAAGTTTTGTCAGCCGAAAGCCTGAAGTTATAGTGCCACTGTACAGGTCCATGGTGAGACCTCATCTGGAAAATTGTTCAATTTTGGAGGCCACATTATCAAAAGGATGTTTTGAGAATGGAGTCGGTTCAGCGAATGGCCACTAGGATGGTCTCAGGACTCAAGGATCTCCCATATGAAGACCGTCTAGGTAAGTTGCAGCTATACTCTCTCGAGGAACACAGAGAGAGGGGAGACATGATAGAGACGTTCAAATATGTTACTGGCCATATTGAGATGGAAGAAGATATCTTTTTCCTTACAGGACCTAAGGCAACAAGAGGGCATCCATTAAAAATCAAGGGTGGGAGATTTCACGGTGACATTAGGAATTTCTTAACCGAAAGGGTGGTTGATCGTTGGAATGATGTTCCACTTCAGGTAGTTGAGGCCAGCAACGTGCTCGATTTTAAGAAAAAATGGGATAAACATGTGGGTTCACTACGAGGAAGTGCTTAGGGGGGAGGGTTCTTCGAGTGGGCAGACAGACATGTTGGCTCTTTTCTGCAGTTAATGAACTTTAATGTAAGAATTAGAAAAGATACAGAGAAGGGCGACGAAAATGATAAAAGGGATGAGACGACTTCCCTATGAGGAAAGGCTAAAGTGGCTAGGGCTCTTCATCTTGGAGAAGAGACAGCTTAGGGGTTATATGATAGAGGTCTATAAAATAATGAGTGGCGTGGAAAGGGTAGATTTGAATCGCTTATACACTCTTTCCAAAATGACTAGGACTAGGGGGCATGTGATGAAGTTACTAAGTACTGTAGTAGATTTAAAACAAACCATAGAACATATTTCTTCACACAACAAGTAATTAAACTCTGGAATTCATTCCTGGAGAATGTGGTAAAATCTGTTAGCTTAGCAGGGTTTAAAAAAAGGTTTGGATAATTTCCTAAAAGAGAAGTCCATAGGCCATTAATGAGATGGCTTGGTGAAATCCACTGCTTATTCCTAGGACAAGCAGCATAAAATCAGTTTTACTACTTGGGATCTAGCTAGGTATTTGGGACCTGGGCTTGATGGACCATTGGTTTGGCCCAGTATGGCAATTCTTATGTTTTTATCTTCTTAAGTTATAGTGTGACAAAAGTAAACCTAACCTAGTGGGAGGCCTGCCTAGCAAGTAACCTGCAGCTGCTGCATTAAAATGCTCATTATCATGCGGTACACAAGTTGAAGTTAGTGTCCAGATTCTATAAAGTCCACCTAAAGTTAGGTGCCTAAGGGCTAGATTCAAAAAGCAAACTGATCATGTACCCGCGGGCTTAAGCGGGTTAAAACAATGGGCTCTAAAAAGATCCTTGATTGATTATTAAAAAATATCTATTAGCCAAAGCGCGTTTCTATAGTTTTATTTACAGTTAAAGCGCAAGACATGAAGAAGAAAAAAAAACCTCCGACAGCCCGGAGGTCCAGCGCATGCTCAGACCATCTACAGATGGTCTGCGCATGTGCGGGGATCGCTATAGAGCAATCCGTGCCTGCAGATGGGGCTTTCCTCCGATCGCCCTCATCTGCATGTTGGGGTTTGCTGAATTCATTGGGCCTGCCCGGATCGGGCCCGATCGGGCAGGTTAGTGAATCTGGTCCTAAATTGGCACACCTAGCAGATGTAGGTGCTTAACTTAATTGATTAATAGGCTTAATTGGTGTTGCTAATTAGCCATTAACAGCTTGAAATTGATGTTAATTGGACTTAATTGAAAGTTAGGCACACAGCTTGGTAGGCGCATAGCAGAAAATGGTATGTGCTTAGTCCAATGCATCTTCCTAAAAGTGGGCAGAAGTTACTAAATTTGGAACCTCTATACTTAACCCTGCTGCTAAATTGCTGTTAAAATATTCATATCTAAAACTGAGTAGATATTAACTTATTTATTTATTTAAAAGATTTCTCAACTGCCTATTCCTAGGCGGCTTTACAGGTAATCACATATATAAAATAAGACAAACAAAATTCTTGTGTCTCATTAAGATCTTTTCCTTTCTTTGGGATTATGACTATCAGTGCCTGATTTATTTCTTGGAAGAAAAATCCATGCTGAAGTCCATGATTATGCATGCCTTTTAGCAAGATCAATAAGTGTAACCTCAGTATTTTATAGAATTCAGGACCCAGTCCTTTTATGCCTGAAGCTTGTTCCATAATTATTATCTTAAACATTTGCTTAATTTGTTTGTGACTTCTAAGTTAATTACTGGTAAATCTAGATCTGGATAGAGGGAATGCGCTAGATGTGGTGTATTTAGATTTTAGCAAAGCCTTTGACAGTATTCTATACAGGTGTCTAATAAATAAACTGAGAGCCCTTGATATGGGCCCCAAAGTGACGGACTGGGTCAGGAATTAGTTGAGTGGAAGGCAACAGAGGGTAGTGGTCAATGGAGATTACTTTGAGGAAAAGGATGTTACCAGTGGCGTGCCTTAAGTTTCAGTTCTTGGGCCTGTTCTTTTTAACATTTTTGAAAGCGATATTGCTGATGGGCTGTTAGGTAAGATTTGCCTCTTTGCGGATGTTACCAAAATCTGCAATAGACACCCTTGATGGTGTGAATAACATGAGGAAGGATCTAGCAAAGCTTGAAGAATAGTCTGAAATTTGGCAGCTATGCTTTAATGCTAAGAAATGCAAGGTCATGCATTTGGGTTGCAAAAACTCAAGAGAATGGTATAGTTTAGGGGGTGAAGAACTTTGTGCATGAAAGAGGAGTGGGACTTGGGTGTAATAGTATGTGGTGATCTTAAGGTGGCCAAACAGGTTGAAAAGGCGATGGCGAATGCTAGAAGGATTCTAGAGTACATAAGGAGAGATAGGGCCAGTAGGAAAAAGGAGGTATTGATGCCCCTGTATAAGACTCTGGTGAGACCTTGTTTAGACTATTGTATATAATTCTGGAGCCCGCACCTTCAAAAAAATATAAACAGGATGGAGTTGGTCCAGAGAAAGGCTACTAAAATGGTCAGTGGTCTTCATCATAAGGCATATGGGGACAGACTTAAAGATCTCAATATATATATATATATATATATATATATATATATATATATATATATATATATATATATATATATATATATATATATATACTTTAGAGGAAAGGTGGGAGAGGGGAGATATGATAGAGATGTTTAAATAGCCTAAATGCGCATGAAGTGAATCTCTTTCATTTAAAAGGAAGCTCTGGAATGAGAAGGCTTAGGATGAAGTTAAGAGCTGCAGGCTCCTGTAGAGTTGGTGGAGACAAAAACTGTCTGAATTCAAGAAAGCATGGGACAGGCATGTGGGATCTCTTAGGGAGAGGAGGAGATAGTATAGTGAATTCTGTGGATGGGCAGACTGGATGGACCATTTAGCCTTTATCTGCCATCATGTTTGTATGTTTCTATCCACAAACAAGACATGACATACATCAGAGTACACATATTTCGTGTTGTATATAGTCCATTATAATAATGAAAAAATTTACTATCTCCTCTTTGCCTTTGCAGTTTTTACTTATATAGAATTTTATGGTTCATGATGTGATATGAAACCCAGATCTCTAAGTCTCTTCTCATTAGTTGTAAGAAGTGGGCTCAACCTCTATCTAGTGTACTTGGATCAATGAGGGGATTAAGTGACTTGCCTAGGGTCACAAGGAGCAGTGAGGGATTTGAACCCAGGGTGCTGAGGCTGTAGCTCTAACCCCTGCGCCAAACACTCCCACACACTTTAGTTATACCATGGGCCCAATATCCAGGCTGGAGCCCTTGCTGCCTGGATAAGTAGTGCTCACCAGAGCATGCCTGAATAATGCTGCTGAAAATCCCCACTGCCTATTCTGGCACTATCTTGGTTAGTGCTGGGGTCATCAGGGGATGTAGCTAAAGTGGAGGTGGAAGTTATCTGGGTACCACCAATATTCCGTTTCGGTATTCATTGACTATCAGTGGTATCTGGATTACTTCTGCTGGTCACTTTATACTAGTGTATTCAGTACTCATATTTGGGCATTGGCTAGTGCTGAATACTTGAATAGAGATTTAAGCACCATGGCCAACATTTAAATCCAGCACCAACTGCCGTGTTTAAATATCAGTGGTTATGTTTCCAACACAGAAAAAAGCAGAGAACACTTAATCATTATGGTGTCAGAGTAAAATAGTTCTCAGTCATTAAGTCAGAGATCATTTCAGTATATGCTGTTTTTTGTCTAATTTTCCATAGCTTTCTAATAGCTATAGTGCAACCTTTTATTATTTCTGAAGCAGTTACGTTTCAGTTGAAAATCAGTTGGATCAGACCATGCAAGAAGAAAATTTAATCCACCATTATTAAAGGAAAGTGTTAGCTTCAATTTATCTAGCCGTTAAGTATTACAAAACCTATGGGTTCCAGAGGATGTTTTGAAATCAGATTGAAGGGTCTTACAAAGGCAGAAGTGGATTTGTCACAGAATTATATGTATTATCTTGGAAACCATGTAGGATGTGGCTGGGGTAGGGGTGGGAGGGGGGGAGGGCGATAAAGAAAAGATGTACTACACATGTTGACAAGAACAAACAGCTGTAAACAGGCTCTCGTTTTTTAGGGACTCACAGTAATTTGAAATCCAAACACTCTATGAATACAGAGTGGTGCCTTATTAAATATGTATTACTTAAGAACGCTGCCTTCATCTGCAGAAATCTTATGCAGAATATCAAGTAGAAAGAATAAAAGAGTTGTTATTAAGAGCCATGTTGATAAAACGACATGCATAAAAGAGGAAACTGTAGGAATGATAATGTACGGTATGTGAAGAACAATTTTTAAAACAATTTAAGAAGGTAAGCAGAGATATGGAGGGATGGTATTTCAGCTGCAATAAAATATCATATTTTACCACAGTGCAATTTACTATGTGGTATTTCAGTACTGCAGAATAATCAGAAATGCTAAACACTGGGAGTGGGGGAGAGGAATAGGTGTTGGGTATCTCAGGGAAGGAGTGGGAGGGAAATAGAAAGATGTGGGACATCATAGAGGGAGGGAAGGATGGGGAGGAAAATATGCTGGACATGGTGAAGAGGACCTTGAGATGCTCTTTGGTGGTGGAGAGGCACATGGCTGAAGATTTAGTTAGGGTGTCAGATGTTCTTGGGCCAGCTCTGAAAAAAGATGACTAGTGGACTGCCTCAGGGAACCATCTTGGGGCTGATTCCGTTCAATATCTTTGTGAGCAATATTACTGAATGGTTAGAAGGGGGAAAAAAAATGTCTTTTTGCTGATGCCACAAAAATTAGGAACAGAATTGACATCTCAGAGGGAGAAGAAAGCATGAAAATTGATCTACAAAAAAATTAGAAGCTTAGACTAATGCTTTGTAGTTAAGCTTAAATGCAAAGAAATGTAGAATGATGCATTTGGGGTGCAGAAATTCAAAGGAACTCTATGTGAGAGGAGATGAAAGGCTGCTGTGCAAAAGACTAGTAAAGAGACCAGGATAATAGTGACTGAGGATTGCTAGATGGCAAAACAATATGACAATGTGGTGGCAAAGGCCAGAAGGATGCTTGACTGCATAGAGAGGGGCAAACCAACATAAAAAGGAGGTAAAAGGCCCCTGTACAAGTCATTGGTAAGTGCATATCTAAGGCCATAATGTATAAATGGCATCTAAGCATGCCTACATTGTAGGTACCGCTCCATGTGGTTGCCAATCAACCACTAGGTGCCGTTTATAGAATCATGCCTAGCGGCACCTAAGTGGATTTAGGCATTGCTAGGTGCTGGTACTTTAGGCCCAGTTTTACCAGGTCTAATTTACCATCACCTAACTTGGACGCCTAGTGACACCTAAGTCAACCATGCCTATTCTCTTAGGGGTACTATATGTACAGATTTACTAGAACATGACTTCTTTTTAGAGGATTGTCCGGGTGTCCAGATGTTTTTCTGAACTGGAGGGAATTTGTCCGGGTTTTGGACTCCCTCCCTCCAAACCAGTCTCTAGCCCTCAACACAGAGTCGAGTATGCTTCTCCCCTGTCTCCAACTTACTTCCTCTGGTGAAATTTCTTTGGGCAGCCGGCAGTTTAAGCAATGTGAGCCTGCTGCCTTTGGCCTGCCCTGGAAGCCTTCTCTTTGTAGCATCCCACCTACACGGGAACAGAAAGTTGCTGCAGAGAGAAGGCTTCCGAGGCAGGCCGAAGGCAGCAGGCTGCCGGCTGCCAGAAGAGGTAAGTTAGGAACAGGGGAGAAGTATACTCGACTGATGTGGGGGACTGGAGAGAAAGAGAGAGAGGCCATGCCGGGGTGGGGGAGGGTTGCGAGAAAGCACCCACTGGGGGTGTGTGCTATTGGAAGGAGAGAGAGAGAAAGAGAGAGAGAGAGAGAAAGAAGCACCAACTGGACATGAGATAGTTGAAAGGAGAGAATGAGATAAGCACCCACAGAGGAGAAAGAGGGTAGGAAGGAGAGAGAGCAAGCAAGAAAGAAAGAAGCACCTGCAAGACAGAATAGAGTGTCCTATACATAGGCATCGGAACGGGGGGGGGGGGGGGGGAGGGTAGGAGCAGGGAGCTACAAAGACCATGTCCTCCCCCAGAATTTGTGGTGGTTCAGTTCCCCCACCTTACCTTCTGGCAGCTGTAATTTTACATTTTTAAAAATCTCCCCCCCTCCCCCCAACGGGACCTTGCGGCTCGAGCTCTTAAGAACATAAGAACATAAGAAGTGCCATCTCCGGATCAGACCTTCGGTCCATCAAGTCCGGCGATCCGCACACGCAGAGGCCCTGCTAGGTATACACCTGGCTTATTTTATAGCCACACCACCAAAAAATATTCCAATAGATGCTCACTACTATGGAGAAATACAGACTAGAGATAAGGATATGTAGTTATATGGAGAAAAAACCTCAGTTTCCTCTTAGAGAGGTCTCTATGTCTGCCGTACACAACTTAAAGCAGCATAGGAGAAAACATCCCTGGTCAAAAAAAACTCCACTACATAATACTAGCAAAAAGACTAATAGTTAGAGTCAAAAAAACTAATAGTTAGAATCAAAAAAACTTATCTCTTAAAGTCACAGTTCTCCAGGTGAGACAAGAATCCAGTTAGGTAACATAGGATTATCACATTAATCTTCATTCATTGACAGGCCCTGTTTCGCTACTCGCTGCATCAGGGGAAGTCTATGTAACTTTAACTGCCGCTCTACAGATTAGAGAATCTGTAGAGCGGCAGTTAAAGTTACATAGACTTCCCCTGATGCAGCGAGTAGCGAAACAGGGCCTGTCAATGAATGAAGATTAATGTGATAATCCTATGTTACCTAACTGGATTCTTGTCTCACCTGGAGAACTGTGACTTTAAGAGATAAGTTTTTTTGATTCTAACTATTAGTTTTTTTGACTCTAACTATTAGTCTTTTTGCTAGTATTATGTAGTGGAGTTTTTTTTGACCAGGGATGTTTTCTCCTATGCTGCTTTAAGTTGTGTACGGCAGACATAGAGACCTCTCTAAGAGGAAACTGAGGTCTTTTCTCCATATAACTACATATCCTTATCTCTAGTCTGTATTTCTCCATAGTAGTGAGCATCTATTGGAATATTTTTTGGTGGTGTGTCTTATTAATATTCCACTTGCTATTATTTATTTATTTTATAGCCAACCATATCTTTATATGCCTCTCTCAAGGAGATATGCATCTAGTTTGCTTTTGAAGCCTAGGACTGTCGATTCCGCAATAATCTCCCCTGGGAGAGTATTCCAGATGTCAACCACTCTCTGTGTGAAGCAGAACTTTCTGATATTAGTCCTGAACTTGCCCCCCCTTAGCTTCATTTCATGTCCTCTTGTCCGTGTCAAATTGGACAATGTAAATAATCTTCTCTGCTCTATTTTGTCGATTCCTTTCAGTATTTTGAATGTCTCGATCATATCCCCACGCAGTCTCCTTTTCTCAAGGGAGAACAATCCCAGTGTTTTAAGTCGATCCTCATATTCCAGTTTCTCCATACCCTTCACTAGTTTAGTTGCTCGTCTCTGCACCCTCTCCAGCAGTTTTATATCCTTCTTTAGGTAGGGAGACCAATGTTGGACGCAGTATTCCAAGTGGGGTCTGACCATTGCCCTATAAAGCGGCATTATAACTTTCTCCGATCTACTCGAGATTCCTTTCTTTATCATGCCCAACATTCTATTTGCCTTATTTGCCGCTGCCGCGCATTGTGCCGACGGCTTCAGGGTCCTATCTATCAGTACACCCAGATCCCTTTCTTGTTCACTTTTTCCCAGAGTTGCACCTGACATTCTGTACTCGTATTCCTTATTTTTACTGCCTAAATGCATTACCTTGCATTTCTCCACGTTGAACTTCATCTGCCATTTCTCCGCCCATTTTTCTAACCGACACAAATCGCTCTGGAGTTCCTCACTGTCCTCCTGCGATCTGATTGCCCGGCAGAGTTTTGTGTCGTCTGCAAACTTGATGATCTCACTCGATGTTCCGTTTTCCAGGTCATTGATATAAATATTAAAAAGGATCGGCCCAAGTACCGAGCCCTGGGGTACACCACTAGTCACTTTCTCCCAGTCGGAGAACTTCCCATTTATGCCCACTCTCTGCTTCCTGTTATCCAGCCATTTGCCTATCCATCTTTGTATATCTCCCTCTATGCCATGGCTTTGTAGTTTCCTGAGAAGTCTTTCGTGTGGAACTTTGTCAAATGCTTTCTGGAAGTCCAAGTATATTATGTCCACCGGCTTTCCACTATCAATTTGCTTGTTCACGGTCTCAAAGAATTGGAGTAAATTCGTCAAACACAATTTCCCTTTCCTGAATCCATGTTGACTGGGTTTCATCAAGTCGTGTGTGTCCAAGTGCTGAACTATGCTATCCTTGATCAGTGATTCAATCATCTTGCCGGGGACAGACGTAAGACTCACAGGTCTATAGTTGCCCGGTTCTCCTCTCGATCCTTTTTTGAAAATTGGCGTGACGTTCGCTTTCCTCCAGTCGTCTGGTATCTGACCAGTTCTGATTGACAGGTTTGCAAGTTTTTGCAATAACTCTCCGATTTCAACCTTCAATTCCTTCAAGACTCTCGGGTGAATTTCATCCGGTCCAGGGGATTTGTCACTTTTAAGTTTGTCGATCTGGTAGTATATCTGATCTAAGTTCACTTCAACTGTGGTGAGGCTGTCTTCTATTTCTCCTGTAAACAGTTTCTCCGCTTCAGGTATTGTTGAGGTGTCCTCCTTCGTAAAGACGGACGCAAAGAAGGAATTTAGTTTGTCTGCGATTTGTTTATCTTCCTTGATGTACCCTTTTCTTCCCTTGTCGTCCAGGGGTCCCACTGCCTCTTTTGCAGGTTTTTTCCCTTTCACGTATCTAAAGAAGGGCTTGAAGTTTTTGGCCTCCTGGGCTATTTTTTCCTCATAGTCCTGTTTTGCATCCCTCACCGCCTTGTGACATTTCTTCTGTTCATCTTTATGTTTGTTCCAGGCTTCGGTTGTCTTCGTGCATTTCCATATTTTGAAAGAGTCCTTCTTTTCTTTTATGGCTTCCTTCACCTGTATGGTAAGCCATGCCGGTTCTCCTTTGCCTTTAGTTCTCCGATCTTTGGAAATCCTCGGAATGTAGAGATCTTGTGCTTCTGCAATAGTATTTTTCAATAGGCACCATGCCTGATCTACTGTTTCAAGTTTGTCCACCATCTTCTCGAGTCGTTTTGTTACCATGGCTCTCATGCAATCATATTTACCCTTTTTAAAGTTTAAGGTGGTGGTTAAGGTTTTGGCATGTTTCCCTTTCCCGATGTCAAGTTTAAAGTTGATTACATTGTGATCACTCGTTCCCAGTGGAACCATGACTTCTACTTCTGTTATCGGTCCGGTGAGACCATTTAGGACCAAGTCCAAGGTGGCGTCGCCTCTTGTCGGCTCTTTTACCATTTGCTCCAAGAAGCAATCCCCTAGCACCTCCAGGAACTTGGCCTCCTTGCCGCAGTTGGAGGCTCCTAGTTTCCAGTCTATTCCTGGGAAATTGAAGTCTCCCAATATAACTACATTGCCTGTCTTGCATACTTATTTGATTTCCTCCATCATTTCTGAGTCAGTGACCTCTTCAGCTCTGGACTCCCCCCCCCCGGGGTCGTAATTATTTTAAAATTTTCTGGCAGCTGCGGTGCATGAGCCTTCTGCCATTGTGCTGTTTGGAAGTCTTAATTAAAGCAGCCACCCGCCTAGGCAGGAACAGGAAGTCACTGCTGAATTAAGACTTCTGGGGCAGGCCGATGGCAGAAGGCTTATTTCACGGATGCTGCGGCATGGCTGCCGGAACATTTAAAATAACAGCATCTCGGAGGGAGGGGGCAGGTGTGGGGGAGTCCACAGCTGACAAGATTGTGCTGCACGGGCTAGACAGATGCTGCATGGGCTGGGTTGGGAGGAAAGGCAGGGATTGAATTGTGCTGCACAGGAGATGCTGTATGAGCTGGGTTGGGTGGGAAGGCAGGGAAGAACAGATGTTGCAAGGGTTGGGAGGGAGCTGGGAAGGACAGATGCTGCATGGGCTGGGAGGGGGTTGGGAATTACAGATGCACGGGCTGGGGGATTTCGGGTCAGCAGGGGGGGGCGATCGTGGGTTCTGGGGGGCCCTTGCATCAAGGTTAGGAGGGCTTGGGCTCCCTCCTGCCCCGATAGTGTCGGGGAGTTCGGGGAAGCCGCGGGGCAGAAGGGCTTGGTCTCCCTCCTGCCCTGATTGTTGGGGGGGGGGGGGAAGGGTGGATTGCGGCAGGGGAGATGAGCCATCTCTCCTGCCGTGATCATTACTGTAGGAGGTAGGCAGGTTGCTGGGGCCGCTGAGCTGAAAGCAGCAGCCACGATCAGCTCAGCGGCCCCTTTTCGGCACTTGTACCTATTTGGACTTGGTCTAGTCAAAACATATAAGTGCCGACTAGGCAACCTGCCTAAAGTTTTGGTTATACCTGCTGCACGCCTAGATCTAGGTCGGCCCACCTCCCGCCCACCGCCTGCCCTTTCCCCTCCTCTAAAAACGCCTCTTTTCCCTCTAGGCATTTAGAGGCCGGGGAAAGGCCTAAGCTGGTTTTAGATACGTCTAAAACCAGCTTTGATTATGGGTACTTGGACGATCAGGCTTTTTGATCGTCCAAGTACCCATTTAATCCACTTTGTAGGGTGATGGGTCAAAAGCGCGCAAGGACAAAGGCATGCCGACAACCGAGCGCGGACAACTGAGCGCAGGGCTTAATCGCGCCGAAGAAAACCCGTATTTTAAAGGGCTCTGACAGGGAGTGTGGGGGGGAACCCCCCCACTCTACTTAATAGGGATCGCGCTACTTCACGCTGCCATGTTGGGGGGGTCTCTATTAAGTAAAGTGGGGGGGTTCCCCACCAACACCCCCTGTCGGAGCCCTTTAAAATACGGTTTTTCTTCGGCGCGTTGTAGTCCTGCGCTCAGTTGTCCGCGCTCGGTTGTCGGCGCGCCTTTGTCCTCGCGTGCTTTAGACCAGTGGTTCCCAACCCTGTCCTGGAGGACCACCAGGCCAGTCGAGTTTTCAAACTAGCCCTAATGAATATGCATGAGAGAGATTTGCATATAATGGAAGTGACAGGCATGCAAATCTTCTCCATGCATATTCATTAGGGCTTTCCTGAAAACCCGATTGGCCTGGTGGGCCACCAGGACAGGGTTGGGAACCACTGCTTTAGACTATGAACCCTTTTTAGATGTTTTGTTTTGTTTTTTATTATGAGCCCCGTGGAGGGACATAATCGAAAGGGACGTCTAAGTCCGTTTATGTCCATCTCGCAAGTCGTCCAAAGTTAAACACAGCTTTTTCGAAAGATACGTCCAACTTTTTTCCGTTTCGAAAATCGTCTAATTATACATCCTTCCGATCTGATCGTCTAAGCCACTAAATCGTCTATCTTTATACCACATTTCCGTCCAACTTTCCATCCAAGTCCAAAACGCCTAGAACAAGACCTGTTGGACATGGGAGTGGTCTGCAAAGTGATGGACTGCACAACCAGACATGCCACCTAAATAGTGGGGTACCTTTCAAAAAGGGTGCCATATCTTCTCCTCCCTACAGCTCTCTTATAGGTCACGATGAGCTCCCCAAATCACCTCCAGAATCCCCTAGACCCACTTATCTACCACCCCAATAGCCCTTATGGCTACAGGAGCCACTTATATGCCAGTACAAAAGGGTTTTGGGGGTGTATAGGGAGTGCATATGTTTAAGGATCAAAGCAGTGATTACAGGGGCTTATGGGCATGGTTCCTCCTCTCCATGATTCCCTAACCCACCCCCAAGACGATTTAAGCTGCCTCTGTGCTGGACGACTAGGCTTTCCCATGCCAGGCGATGATGGTCTGGAGGCTGAAATTTAAAGTTATGATTAAAATTTTTATGGGGGGGTGTTGGTGATCACTGGGGTAGTATGTGGGGGGTCTGTTTTATGTGTTTTCAGTGCTTATCTGGTGACTTTAGGTGGGTCTAAGTCACAACGTTCAAGTTCCGTCTAGGCTCTGTTGTAAAACTTTCGGTTATAAATGCAGTACTAGTAAGTCTAAGCCAGGCCACATACCGCCCAACTCCCACCCTCGACACACCTCCCGAAACGCCACGTTTAGCTTTGGACGTTGAGCGGCACTATGAAGGCCTAGATCATTTAGAAATACGTCCAAAACCCGGTTTTATCATCGGCACTTGGACGTTTTTGAGAAATGTTCATCCAAGTGCCTATTTAGACTGGTTTTTGGACGTTTTTCTCTTTCGATTATGAGCTCCATAGTGTTTAGCGCATGCTAAATCAATTAGCACACCTTAGTAAAAGAGGGCCTAAATGTTTCACATTTAAAAAAAGGTATAGAGGGTGCTAACCTGTACAGATTGGCAGTTACAACTCTAAAAAACAAATTGGGGGGAGGGGGGGTTGACCTGCATGGAATGGAGCAAGAAACAAAACAGTCACCATTTTGGACAGACTGGATGGGCCATGCTGGTCTTTATCTGCCATCATTAACAATGTTGCTATATTTAGGTGTGCACTATTGAGCACAATAAAGGATCAAAGATCAATACTCATCTCACAGGATCTCCAGACTGAGACTTTGTGTTCCTTTTACAAAGTCGCAATAGAAATCTCTTCCATGACCGGCAAGATAAATGCTCCAACACTCATAGGAATCCTATGAGTATTGGAGCACTTACCTCACCAACCCGCGGTAGAAACCTCTACTGTAGCTTTGTAAAAGCCAGAATAATAGCCCTGTCTTGAAAAAATGAACATTGTGTAGGTTAAGAGATCCTGATCTGCACATTCTTAAAAGTGCCAATTTTTTTCTGCATGTTTATTGTCATCCAGTTACTGATGGTTATCATGCATTTTGACAGAGTTGCTAAGGCCTTCATTTGAGTTTTTCCTAAGGAGAATTGTGCTTTGTTTGCATATATCTTAAGCTTAAATATTTTAAGACTGAATGAAATCCCTCTTGAAAGAAGATAAATATTGAACAGTTTAGGATGGACCCCACAAGGGACTGACTGTGACACTGATTTAACAGCAAGAAATACAACCTGATTTCTCTTCTTTAAAAAGGAAGTAAACCAGCTCATTGTCAGGCTAGAAATTTTTGTCTTCAGCAACTAACTTAAGACCACTGTAAGATCTAAAGCAGGGCTGAGCCAAGGTCCAGAAACTTCAGCTGTCTGAAACCTGGGTCTGCAAAATACTGCATGCAGCATGCACAACTGTTAAAGAACACTGGGTAGTGAGGACCAGGGAGGAGGGGAGGAAGGATACAATTACACATTTCCCAAAATTCACATATTAACAAATTAATAATAAAGTAGTAAATACTTTTTTTTTTCTAAACAAAAGTGATTGTCCTCACTTACTACCGGTTATTCCCAGAGCATAGCACCCTTCCCAACTAGGGCAATTCTTCTTGGCCTCTAGGCCAGAGAGGGCCTCAAGGCTGCCTGAAACTGAAGACACAGTCTGTTAATAGGCTTTGGAGTCCCCTCCCAAATTTCTGCCTTGAGCACCAGCCATGAATAACACCAGTTCTATACATTCCAAAACTTGACAAATTCCAATTACTAAATAGAAAATATAATTATTCTTTCTACCTTTGTTGTCTGGTTATTTTATTCTTATTATTATGTTGTCTCAGTCTCTGGTTTCTGTGTTCCTCTGTCTTCTCTTAACTCTTTTCCCATTATCTCCTGTCCATTTGTCATTTCTTTTCTCTCCATGTTCCATGATCCACCATCCATCTCCCTTTTGTGTCCTTGTCCTTATCCTCCCCTGTGTCCAGCATCTGTTTCCTTGCTTACCTTTATGACCCTGCCCTTATCCTTTCCCATGTCCAGAATACCCTCCATTACTTCCCTCATGCTTAACATCTCCTATGGTCTGTATCTCTCTGTGTCTGGAATCTCCACCCATTCCTTTAATCATGTAGCATGCCCTCTCTGTTTGCATCCCCCCCAGGCCAAATCCTACTCCAAGCATGCCCTTTCTCTGCCCTGTCCCTCCCTGTGTCCAGAATCTTTCTCCATTCCTTCCCTCATTTCTAGCATTCCTTCTTTATATCCTTTATCTCTCTACCCTACCCCCAAATCTAATATTTACTTTATTTCCCTACTCTCCTATGTCCTTATTTCTCCTTATCCTTACCTTTAGTCACATTTCCCTGCTGGTCACCCACCCCTCTGCCCTTCTCTTCTTCCCTCCTTTAGCTCTTCTCCAGATCTTTCTGTCCCCTGTAGCAACTCATTGAGACCAGCAACGGCTGACCTTATCAACTTTCACAGGGTCAAGCTAACAGACTGCCAGTGTCGCTCTCTCCTCTTCTGCCACTGCTGTTTGCACCGCATCAACTGTAGGTATGCGGATAGCAGACAGTTATCTTCAGAAGGCAGTGTGGAACCTTTTAACCACATATGTGTTCATACTTCTACAGTGTCCTACCTCATAGGATACAAACTTCCTGTTTTCCTGAGGTCGAGTTGCTGTAGATTCATCAGCATGCATGAAGCTAGAAAGATTCCATGCCGCCTTCTGGGGATGACTGGCTGCAGCCTGCATGTCTTTTTTTTTTTTTTTTAATTCTTTATTCATTTTCAAAATTACATTAAGTGTTAAATATATTCATTCACATTAACAATAAATCCATCACTTATAAACAATCATTGGTACATTACATAAATTCTTATCCCTTCCCCCACCCATATATTCCATTATCATATAAAACATGAAATAATAAAATTCCCCCTTCCCTATACCTTAAATTGATAAATATAAGGGAAACAATTTCAATTAATCTTTACAATATTTTGTTAATGGTTTCCACACATCCTGAAATTTCTTAAAATATCCCCGTTGTAATGCAATAAATCTTTCCATTTTATAGATATGGCATAAAGAGTTCCACCAAAAGTTATAATTAAATCTCCTGCATGTCTTCAATTGATCCAGTACAAACAGCAGTGACACTGGTAGTGTGCTGACTTCCTGTAGTGAAAACTGGGTACCTCTGTGGTCCACTTGGGGAGGCTCAGGGGTCTGAACTGTGGACCTAAATTACAAAATTTAGGTCTGTTTGGAGGTGGCCCTTGTGCAGAGGACCAACCAGTCATGTTTTCAAAAGGGGTCCTGCCTCATTGGCTCATCATGAAAAGGGAGCTGCTTCCCACTCCCCTACAGCTTTTAGCCCCATGGAAAAGGGGATGGGATTTGATATTCTGCTGTTCTGTGGTCACAATCAAAGTGGTTTCCATATTATTGTCAAATATATTTTATTGAGCTCAACAAGAACAGCAAACAAAGAACACTGTAATACAGCAAAACCAGCTCAGAGTTTCAAGTACCAAACCACCCCTCACCCCCAGGGCAGGATTAACCAATAGACCAAGTATGCACGTGCCTGGGGCTCAAAATGGTCAGGGAGGCCCGATGAAGGAGGGTATCAACATTGTTTTTTCCAAACGATGATGGGCCCCTCCTGCATCGATCGGCAATGCAGGTCCACCCTCGATCGGCAATGTAGCCCCCCCATCGACAGAAAGTAAGACAAGCAAGCAACGTGGGTAAGAAAGGCAATGGGAACTGTAATTGTGCAAGCGATGCTGCATGCCCAAAGCTTCCCTCTGACGCAGCTTCCTGTTTCTGCCTGAGCGCATGGTGGGGCAGGGCGGGGCAGGGGGTCCCAGTGTACTTGTGTACCTAGGGACCCTCGACAAATTAATCCTGCCCTGCTCACCCCACAAACCCCTCCCATCCCCCCAGTCATCCCTCAAGCCACCCACCCCCAAGTTACCCAAAAGGAGAAAGGAAAACAAATATGCATCAAGGGACAGGGAACCAAGCAACAGGACAAGAACAACAAACTAACAGTTCAGTAAGCTACTACGAGCCGCTGGTGTCATGGTATTCCAAAAGGGTTCCCAGGTGCATTGGAATGCTTGCCTGAACAATGAGGAGAAATCCTGCACTCCCACATCAGGAGCGTGATCAGGCACCAGCGCCAGTGAGAATAGTCAGGAGGTGGTTTCCATGTTATATACAGATACTTATTTTGTACCTGGTGCAATGGCTGATTAAGTGACTTGCCCAGAATTGAACCCAGTTCCCCTGGTTCTCAGGCCATTACACTAGCCATTAGGCTCCTCCTCCACTCCTGTATGCATTTTAAAAAATAAATGTATGCTTGTTTTATTAACTTCCTCAAGTTAAAAAAATTTCCACTTCTGGCACAACTGTATTCTGAGGAGAACTTCAGGTAAATACTCGGGTAATACATAGTAACATAGTAGATGACGGCAGATAAAGACCCGAATGGTCCATCCAGTCTGCCCAACCTGATTCAATTTAAATTTTTTTTTTTTAATTTAATTTAATTTTTTTTTATTTTTCTTCTTAGCTATTTCTGGGCAAGAATCCAAAGCTTTACCCTGTACTGTGCTTGGGTTCCAACTGCCAAAATCTCTGTTAAGACTTACTCCAGCCCATCTACACCCTCCCAGCCATTGAAGCCCTCCCCTGCCCATCCTCCACCAAACGGCCATACACAGACACAGACCGTGCAAGTCTGCCCAGTAACTGGCCTAGTTCAATATTTAATATTATTTTCTGATTCTAAATCTTCTGTGTTCATCCCACGCTTCTTTGAACTCAGTCACAGTTTTACTCTCCACCACCTCTCTCGGGAGCGCATTCCAGGCATCCACTACCCTCTCCGTAAAGTAGAATTTCCTAACATTGCCCCTGAATCTACCACCCCTCAACCTCAAATTATGTCCTCTGGTTTTACCATTTTCCTTTCTCTGGAAAAGATTTTGTTCTACGTTAATACCCTTCAAGTATTTGAACGTCTGAATCATATCTCCCCTGTCTCTCCTTTCCTCTAGGGTATACATATTCAGGGCTTCCAGTCTCTCCTCATATGTCTTCTGGCGCAAGCCTCCTATCATTTTCGTCGCCCTCCTCTGGACCGCCTCAAGTCTCCTTACGTCTTTCGCCAGATACGGTCTCCAAAACTGAACACAATACTCCAAGTGGGGCCTCACCAATGACCTGTACAGGGGCATCAACACCTTCTTCCTTCTACTGACTACGCCTCTCTTTATACAGCCCAGCATCCTTCTGGCAGCAGCCACTGCCTTGTCACACTGTTTTTTCGCCTTTAGATCTTCGGACACTATCACCCCAAGGTCCCTCTCCCCGTCCGTGCATATCAGCACGTTTGAATATTATCCTTAGTATGTATATGCTTCTTTGTTTGTGAATCTTTTGTCATGCTTCTTTGATTAACTTTCTTCTTCAATAATCTGTTTCATTTCCCTTCTTCTTGGATTCCTGAATACTCATAAGATGCAAATGTTCTCCAAAAGGCCAGTCCTAGGGACCAACCACGCTACCACTGCATGTGCTACCTTTTTTGTCGTTTTGCACCTGATCTGTCTGCCTGGGAGCTATCCTGAAACAAAAACAAAACTGTGGATACAAAGTTATTGATGTCAAAAAGTTTATTATAGTAGTTCATCACAAATATTCAAAATGCTGCAGATAATGTCTGCAGATACAACACACATCATTGAAATGTGGTGCAGATTCTGAGACACTCTCTCTTTCTTTCTTTCAATCTTGCTTGAATATTCAGATATTCTGATGTTCTGTTTCTGGGAACATCAGAAGGAGGTTAACCAGAAGGACAGAAAGGACTCTGTGAGCCAGAAGATAACCATCACACTGATCCTTGATTGCCTTTAAAAAATGGGGATGATAGTGAATGCTTTGAAAAAATACATGGGCAAACTTCCCCCCAGTCCTTTCTTCCATCTCTGAAGGAGACCAAAGAATAACAACCAGACAAATTCAGGTTAAAACAATGAGGCTTTATGGGAGATCTTAGTGATCTACTATCTGGCAGAATCCCAACCAAGAATCTCCCTGAGCCATGGGTAACAGCCAATATTATTAGCTTCAAGACATAATTTCATTCATTATGAAACATACATAAGTTAGTACATCTTCCAATTACAATACAATTACTTCATTAAGATCCAATGATAAATTGCATATGACTGCATTTTGCCACTAGATCCATATTTGGTTCATCAGTCATGTGATTTCTTGTCATTAGCAATTTTCACTAACATTAACAGTTTTATAATGACTTATAATTCACAAGCTATTAGTTTTGTTCTTGTCAGCATTTACATTTAAACTAGCTGAGATCATTATTTATTTCAGTGCATTGGATATCTTGTAATAATGTGCTAGACCCGAATACCAATGGGAGTCTTAGGCCCCTCCCAGTGTATCCCAGGATGCATTGAGAAGGGGGCTTAAGGCCTTGATTGACTCGGGTACCTATGGCCCCTCCTAAGGGTGGGGACTTAGAAGCCTGAGCTAATCAGGGCCTTAGGCCTCTCCCTGGTAGATCCCAGGATGCACCAGGAAAGGGAGGCCCACCATTTTGAAGAGGCGGGCCTGCCAGTCAGAGGGAGTCAATGTAGGCTTAGGGGTGCTGGAGTGAGGTATTGAGGTTTAGGGGGGTGTCAGTGGTTGAGGGGGTATCAGTGGTTTTGGGCGGGGGCAGCGGCAGGAGGGAGTAAGCATCTCTCCTGCCAATTGTGGTTGGGGGGTGTCATGGGTTTAGGGAGCCAGCGGGCCAGCCTGATGGGGGATCAAGGTGGGCTTAGGGGTGCCGGGGTGGGGTATTGAGGTTTAGGGGGGTGTCAGTGGTTGAAGGGATATCAGTGGTTAGGGGGGCCAGCGGCAGGAGGGAGTAGGCATCTCTCCTGTCAATTGTGGTTGAAGGGTGTCAGGGGTTTGGGGGGCCAGCAGCAGGAGGGAGTGGGCATCCCTCCTGCCAATCATGGAAGGGGTTCAGGTGGCAATTGGCAGAAGGGAGTGGGCATACCTCCTGCCTATCGCGGTTGGGGTGTGTTTTGGTTGTCAGGCAGGAAGGATTGGGCATCCCTCCTGCTAATTGAGGGGGAGGAGTCCTCTATCTGCTGCAGCTGGCTCAGCTGATTGTGACAGGGGAATTCCCCCTCAATTAGCTGAGCCAGAAGGATTCTTTGGGGAGCCCTGCTGGCTCAGCTGATCGGAGATAAATTCCTCTGGTGCAATCAGCTTATGGACAACTGAAATGTAGGCCAGGGTTTTCCAGGCCATTTCAGCTACCCATCTTGTCATGAATTGCGGATAGGTAGCCACTATAGCCCACCTAACGCCACTTCTGGGATTGGTCATGCCTACTTTGGTATTCCGTGGCCTAAAGTGGCTACCTAGCCATGATTCCAGCCACCTTTTATTTAGGCGTTGGAAGGCGCTTCAACACTGCCATTTTTTGCCATTTCTGATAGTGGTTTTCAATTAACTTCAGCATCGATGGGGCGCCTATTGCTGCCTAAGTTTAGGCACTGGTTATAAAATTTCTCCCTATATCTTCGAATAAAGACTCTTTCAACTTCCACTGCAGCCACTCATCCCATTGCCATTCATAAACTCTCTATCCATTCGCTCAATCATTCAGGACCCCTCCTGCCACCAATTTCCTTCTGTTCACTCAGCACTAGAGAATGACACAGGGAGCGATCCCCGCAGGGAGCCGCGGCGTGGCTGCGGTTTGGCTGCGGGTTATGGAGACTCCATAGCCAAATCGCCGCAGACACGGGGACAAAAGTTTTCACCGCCCGCAAAAACGGTGAAAAGATATATCCCCGCAGGCAAATGTACCCCCTTCTATGTACCGCTATTTACCTTGTCTTCACCGTGTGTCTTTGGTTCGGGACCGGGTGTCAGATTTTTTCCGGCGGCCATGTTTGTCTCCGCCATGTGGTCTGTCTCCTCCAACTCTCTCTACCCGACTTGCACGTTGCCGCATTGACTCCGCCCCCTAATATACAGGCTCTTCATTGGTCAGTTCTTTTTGCTGGATTGGATTCACTTTTCACTCATTTCACTGGGAGGAGCTGAAAGCCTGAAAACTTCGTCAGGTACAAGTAAGTGTTCTCCCCGGCTGATTTAGATGACCGCCCAGCTAATCCTGCTCCTTCCCGGGCTGACTCGTGCCGAAAATTTTGTTTGACGCCTGCCTATTTTTTTTTTTTTTTGCCAGCATGCTTTTACTTGCTTCGGGCCTTCCTCGTTGCTGGGACCTGCCTACTTTCTGTTTCCGCGAAGGCAGGACCCGGCAGCGAGGAAGGCCCGAAGCAAGTAAAAGCAGCAAGTTGTAAGCTTCCCTCCGGGGCTCTAACGTTTGCGTGCCGGCTTCCCTTCTCTTCCCCCCCCCCTGGGACGCTACTTCTGGTTTCGGAGGGAAGAGAAGGGAAGCCGGCATGCACACGATAGAGCCCCGGAGGGAAGCTTACAACTTGCTGCTTTTACTTGCTTCGGGCCTTCCTCGCTGCCGGGTCCTGCCTTCGCGGAAACAGAAAGTAGGCAGGTCCCGGCAACGAGGAAGGCCCGAAGCAAGTAAAAGCAGCAAGTGTAGTGGTATACCATTTGAGAAAAAAAAAAAATGCACGGACATCGGACCTGATTCTGCTTGCTCTCGCCACGGACACGGACCGACACGGACCTCAAATTTTTAAGGCGGTACGGATTTAGATCCGCGAGGTCCGTCAGGTCCGCGTTTTACCCCTTCCCCAACCTTGGTGCTTATTGTGGTCAGCCAGGAAGAATGAAATAAAAAAAGTTCAAGTTTAGTCAAGCTGTGATTTGAACTTTATAGGCTTTTTTTTTTTTTCATCCTTTAACTGGCAGGCAGAAGAATGCTCCATTTATTAACCTTGCAAAGTCTGATACAGGAAAAGCTAGAAGTGCATCAGGATTTAAGGAGCTTGGGGTGTGCAAATCTACTTAATGCAGAGATTACAGTAAAACAAAATCACTTTTCTATTTCACTGCAGCTCTATGAGGTTCTTTTGCCCTTAGCTATAGTTAAATGATGGATAGGAATATGTTTATTTCATTTAAGTTAAGGGAAAACAATATTTTTTCTGAGTATCCTTTAAATAATGGTTCACAAATTAATTCAGCCTGTTTTAAGGCTGGGTTTTGTTTTTCACATTATTGCTTCTGTTTTTATAATCCTTAAAAAAAATAAGGGGCAATTCTCCAAGTGGGTTCTTCCTCGTAGGCACCCTGAGACTGTACAGGGAACGCCTATTCTATAGCAGTGAATGGGCTCCCAGGTTCCATTACAGAATGGTAGCATATAGCCTTAGATTCAGGCACCTTACAGTTAAAGCAGCCATAGAGCTGACGTAACTAAGCATGTCCACTTGTGGGAGAAATGATTTTATTTTCAGTTTAGTGATCAAAATGTGTCTGTTTTGAGAATTTATATCTGCTGTCTATATTTTGCACGATGGCCCCCTTTTACTAAATCGCAATAGCGGTTTTTAGCACAGGGAGCCTATGAGCATCGAAAGCAGTGCAGGGCATTCAGCGCATCTCCCTGTGCTAAAAACCGCTATTGCGATTTAGTAAAAGGGGAGGGGGTATATTTGTCTATTTTTGTATAGTTGTTCCTGAGGTGACTGCATAAAATCATCTGCCTTGACCTCTTTGAAAACCTGCGGAATATATATGGGGTGGGGGAAGATTAGTGATAGAAAAATTGTATGAAAAATTACTATTTTCAATTTAGTGATCAAAATGTGTCAGTTTTGAGAATTTATATCAGTTATCTATATTTTGCATTATATTTGTCTATTTTTCTATAGTTGTTTCTGAAGTGACATTGCATATTTTAGTCATCTGTCTTGACCTCTTTGAAAAATGAAACAAATATTAATTAATATTTTCTCTGCATACAGTGTGCTTTGTGTTTCTTTTAATTTTGTGGTTACCATAATGAATTAATATTATATACAGTAGTGTACATGAAAAATGAATGGAAGAAATTGCATTACAATTAGTACTATTTACTATTATGATGGGGATGAGGGTCAGGGGTGTGCATTCCAGCTACCAGCATATCTTCAGAGAGGGCATTCTCTATTGCAGGAAGGACTGTGGAAGAAAGGAGAACTAGACTGAATCCAAAGATTGTAGATGATTTGTTGTTCATCCACGGGTTAAAAAATAAGGACAATTAAAAGTACAGGTTGTGTTTTGTTTTTGTATAGTTAACTAAGTTGTAAAGTTGTAAAGAATGTTTCCTTTATACGTTAATAAAGATAAGTATATAAAATCATACCTGTTTGAGGCTTTTATACATGCTGCGGTGACGGTGACGGGGCGGTGAATGGGATGGCAGTGGCGGTGACGGGGCGGTGAAAGGGATGGCGGTGACGGTGACGGGGCGGTGAAGGGAATGGCGGTGACGGGGCGGTGCAGAGGATAGTCGGCTGGGGACGGGGACAAATTTTTTCCCCGTGTCATTCTCTACTCAGCACCCTTTACATTATGTTCCCATCTGCTAATTAACTCAGTCACTGTCCTGCTTCCCATCCACTCAACACTTCACTTACTCTGCTCACTCTATCACTCTTAATCCCTGCATAAACTCACTCACCCAACACTGACCTGCTGCTCATATCTAGTATTACCAGATGTCTGGAAAACCCCAGACATGTCCTCTTTTTAGAGGACTGTCCAGATGCTCAAAGGGATTTCCAAAACCTGGCAGCTTGTCTAGATTTTGGAAGTCCCCGACCTCAGGGCCACATCTGGAGGGCTTCTGCGCACCTGCAGACATCGACGTGATGATGTCATACACATACGTGCATGCATGTGATGTCATTGCATTGACATCCGTACATGCATAGACGTGGTCCAAAGCTCAGGGAGATTTGTGTGGGGCAGGGCTGGGGGCAGAACATGGCAGAGCTAGAGGCAGAACGGGGCGGAGCTGTGGGCAGAAGGGGGTAGGACCAGGTGTCCTTTTTTATAGAGGAAATCTGGCAACCCTACTTATATCCCCCATCCACTCACTGATCCATTATCTCTGACACTAACTCAGTTAACTCACTTATCCATTCATGGACTACCCCCAAAACCTATAAACCACCATGCATGCACTCAACCTATCTGCCACTCAGAAATGTCATTCAATCACTGACTCACTCAGCCACTCATTAACACCTGCATCTGCTCACTCACTTTGCCATATTTGTCATTCATAACCTTCAAAGCATGCACTTACTCAACCCCCATGTCACTCATGAACCCTCATATATTCATTTATTTAGCCTTCCACCCATTATCAATACCCCCTATCCACTCATACTTAGCCCCACCTCTTCTCATAATCTTTTTCTCCGCTCTCTCATTTGATTGGTTCCTTTGTCATTTTTAACTGCTCCACCTACCTACTGTACTCACACATTCCACCAGCAAAACCAGCCTTTGTGCAATGCCTACAGCATTCACTTTTGAGCTTGCACTTAATTGTTCTTTTGTGTTTTATTGGTGTTGGTGTATTGCAAGGATAGGCAATTCCGGTCCTCGAGAGCCACAGGCAGGTCAGGTTTTCAGGATATCTACAATAAATATACATGAGATAGATTTGCATCTCAAGGAGGCAGTGCGTGCAAATCCATCTCATGCATATTCATTGTGGATATCCTGAAAACCTGACCTGCCTGTGGCTCTCGAGGACCGGAATTGCCTACCCCTGGTGTATTGTAACTACTTACTGATTTACTTTTAAAGCAATTAAAATTCCTGAAATTTGAACCCCTCCCCTTCCCAATAATCAGAGAATGTTGACAAATGGGATTCACTTTGAGGAAAGTGGGGTGATTGGTGGAATATCTCAGGGATCAGTCATGGGGTCAGTTCTGTTCAATGTCTGAGTGCATGATATGATGTAGGGATTAAAAGGAAAAATCTGTCTTTTTATGGATGATTGCAATATCTGAAACAGAGTAAACATTCTTGAAAGAGAAGACAGAATGAATTATGATCTAATTAAGCTTGAGATAGCTTGACTGTTAAAATTCAGGGCACAATAGTGCAAAATTAAGCATTTCAGGGATGCTGAAAAGTTCTCAGCCCAACCAAAAAAGAGAATGATGTGGATATGTTTCAATCAATGATGAAATAATGTCAAAAACATAGAATTTCGTTTCTGTTAATTGGCACTTAATGAAATAAGATAACACGTTTTTCAGCTACAGTGGCAAAATAAAGCTCAGAATTTAGGAAGTTGGTTGATTGGGCTGAGAACTTTTCAGCACCTCCTGGTAGACATCTAAAGGAGCAGTATGCAATGGAGAGTGAGCTACTTATGTATAGCAAATGGAAGAGAAATTTTGGATAATCACTTTTAATAATTTGAAGATAGTGAAACAGTGTGATCAGGCAGGGATCAATTCCTGAAGGATGCCAAGGTGCATAGGGAAGGACATAACCCACCTAAGAAAGTAGGTAAATATTGTGTCCAGTTTTGGAAGCCATACCTATTTATAGACAAGGTGAAGGTGCTCTAGACTACCAAAATAATGCAAGGCTGACATAAAGAGTTCAGTTCTAAAGAGGGGCACCTACTTTTAGGTGTGAAGAAGGCATATATCTGGAATGTCTTCTATGAAGAAAAAATACTCCCCCTTTCTCTTATGGAATACTAATATAACAGCACAATATGTGTGAATAATTTAGGCCTGATCATTTACATCAGTTATAGAGCTGGAATAAATGGTCATACCTAGATAGATAAAAACCATGTGCAAATTTATTTATTTGGATTTTATTATCCACCTTTTCATGAAGAGATTCACACAAAATGGTTTAAAATACATTGAATAATAATGAATTTTTCCTATCTAACTGTGGTACCTGGGGCCATGGAGTGTTAAGTGACTTGCCCAGAGTCACAAAGAGCAAGCTGGGATCTAACTCACAAATTCAGGGTGCTGAGGCAACAGGTCTAACCACTAGGCCACACCTCCACTAATTTATAGATAATGGTGTGCCCTGCCCATGCTCTGCACAGACTCTGTATATGTAGGGTTGCTAGATTTTACTACTATAAAATCTGGACCCATTTCCCCGCCCCCAGGCCCACCCCGCCCCACCCTATTACACCCAAGGCACGCCACGTTCTGCCCCAGCCTCAAACCCCCAGACCCGCCCCCCTCAACCTGTTTTCGTCCTCAGGACTGCATCGGGAGGGCATCTGCACATGGGCGGATGCAACACGATGACATCACATGCATGCACGTGATGTCACCGTGTTGCATTTGCACGTGCACAGATGCCCTCCCAATGTGGTCCCGAGGTGGAAGCTTTTCAAAACCCGTACAAAGTGCTGAGTTTTGAAAAGCCGTCTGGACGCCTGGACATGCCCTCTAAAAAGAGCAAATGTCCGGGAAAACCCGGACGTCTGGGAACCCTATGTATATGCCCACCTTTAAATCACATCTCAAAGCATTTAGGTACCATTTTAAAGAATAACAGGTGGCTAGAATACTAAAGTGTGGCATAGTGACTAGAGCTACAGCCCATCTCTGACACTCCATGCTGCTGCTTGTGCCCCTGGGCATGTCACTTAATCCTCCACTGCTCCAGGTACATTAGATAGACTGTGTGCCCACCAGGACAGATAGGGAAAAAGCTTGAGTACCTTATTTGTAATCCATTCTGAGCTCCTTTGGGAGGACAGGTTAAAAAAATCAAATAAATAAATAAATTTACACATGTATGCGCATACATATGCTGATATTCTGGTCATTCATGTGTATTCTTGGCACAAAATGGTTGGCACTCTGTTAACGAATTACCCTCAAAAGTTCTATGAAGTAACAGTAAAGGATCTAAATATGTAGAGAGGAGAGGGAAGGCAGAGGGGATGTGATGGAGACATTAAAATACTTCAGGCATATAAAAACTACTTAGCAAGCAAATCTTTTTTTCAGAGGAAAGAATGCTTTAGAATAAGAGGTGATGCTGTGACAACACAGGAGCATAGAACCAGTAACAACAGCAGGAAATGTATCTTAATGGAAGGGGTGATGAATGCATGGAATGGCTTCCAGGAGGATATGGTATAAACAGATGCAGTGATGAAATGTAAGCAAACAGGGGGATAGATACAGAGGATACCTTGATAGGGAAAGTTAAGGTAAAGCCAAAGATCAGCCAGGATCTAGAGCACTGCATCAGGAATGATATTCTTTGGGGTCAATATTAAAAGTAGTTTAAGAGGGCAAGGGAAGCTCCTGCCTGGTTAAATCATGTTCTGTGGGCCAGTAGCCAGTATTTAGTGGCACTTACAAAGGCAGTACCATAAGATATTGGCCTTAATCATAAAAAGTGAAATTGGGCAAGAGGGGAGGGGGGAGGAGCCAGGAAGTATGTAGATGCCAACAATTTTCACTGCCAGTACCTGCTATGTGACTACAGAGGATTACAGAAAAGATTGCCATAACCAGTAGCAGAGCCAATAATCAGATTTTGGATGGGCCTACAGCAAAAGTTGGTGGGCACAAAATGTCCTCTCCCCCAACCCTGGCCTTCCCCCAGGCCCCCAAGACCCCCCCAATGGTGCCCTTAAATCTACAACTCAGCTCAGTACTTGACAGCAGCTCCCTGATGCACCCATGCTAGCACCCACACATGCTCAGTTTTTCAGACATGCAGTTTTCAGCACATGCATGAAAACTGAGCATTTGTAGGTAGCTGCATCACTGGCTCATGAATTCTGGGTCCAATGGGAGTTATTTAGTGATAGGACTTGGAGATTTTTGCCAGCTACTATAGTGTGCACCACTGCTGGGTGGGCCTAAGCCTAAGGTGGGTGGGTACCTGGGCCCACCCATGGCTACATCTCAGATTCTAATTTTGATCCCTAGCTATGTGGGTGCTGACAATAAATATCAGTTGACCCCACATATTTCGGGGTCTTCGCCACTGAGACACTGATCTGATTGCTCCACTCAATTTCCCTGATCTCCCATTCTGATCCCCCAAACCTCCCTCCAGTTCTAATTCTCAGACATCGGCCATTAATCTTATCAATGCCCTCTCTGGAACACCCCCCTCCTTTCTAATCTACCTACTGTTCAAAGCCCCCCTTTCTGATATAATCCCTCCTCATCTGGGACCCCCTGATACCTCCCATCTATCCCAATCCCCCAAGTAATTTGTACTAATATGGAAGGCTGATCCCTAGTGGTAGAACCATGATACCACCACCAGGATTGAATAGGTGCCGTTTTGTACCCAGAGCTGGATGGGCCATGAGTGGATGGGGACTGCTCCTGCACCCTCCTGCTAGACTACCATAGATGGACTTCAGGTAGTCCTAAGGATGCTTGGGGTGGAGGTGGGTGGGAAGGAAGAAATTGGAGGGGTTCCAGGTGGGGAAGAGTTGGATCAGAAAGGAGGAGGAATTTCAGTGGGAAATTGCATTGGAAAGGGCAGTGGGTTTTGACTAGGCAAATCCCCTTCTATGGGTCTAGGCCAATTTTTAGTTAGGACTTGCATATTTGGGTCCCAGCAGACTATTGGCCAGGGCCTGCATAAGAACTTTGCTTTCAGGACAATTCGGCTGCTGTTCAAGTCAATAGGAAGGAGTTCTCTGCAGCATGTTCCCTGCTTTATCAAAAGCACATTCAATTTGCCTTGTTATACCCAGCGCGCTTACGAGTCCGGCATGATGGGAACACTCAGTACTTCACCCTGGCATCTGCTGCTTACTAATTTGTTCAATCGTTGCCAGCTCCAGCCTTGCCACCTTGAGGTTTTTGAGGGACCTGCTTGATTCTTCTCTTGCTGGTGGATTGGTTTCCTTTTCTTGCTTTCCTGCATTTCGTCTTTGAAGTTTGTTCACTACATTCAATGTTGACTGCCCTTGATTATCTTAGGGCCCCAGGCCTTTAGCTTTGGCTCCTTGTGGACTAGGCTGCTTCTTATTTTGGTAGCTGGCCATTTTCTTTTATCATTGGGGGTCCTATAACTGCGGTCCACAGGACTTATGGGTCAGGTTGTGGACTCCTGCTGCTCTTTTTTTTTTAAGATGGTGGGGCACCCCCTGAGACGGGCCCACCGGGCTGAGTTGGACAGCGCTTCACAGAGGGGTGACGGTGGACATTATTGGGACTTTGGTCTGGGAGCTTGAGTTTTTAAGCTGTACCTGTGATGGTTATTCTTGTTTCCTCTTCTTTACTTACCCTATTTTTCTGCTGTACTTATAGGTCCAGGAGTCTTTGTACTCTGATTCTCTGTATTTGCCTATTGGGTACTGTCTGTTTTTCCTAGACTGCTTCAGTAGGGGGTTGAATTTTTCTGCCTTATAGAGACTTGGCACTCAGTATTTCTCTGACTGCACATGAGATAAGGTATATTTGTTTTGCCTTCTTTTACAGAGGTGGTTCTCTTCCCTGAATTCTGCTTGCTTCTCTTTGTGGGCCCTGCCTCTTTATCTGTGGGTACATTACAGCTTTTTCATTTTCCTTCCTCCTGGATAGGTTCAGTGATGGGTGATGGGACGGGAAGGCCTACATCTACATTGTCTACTTCACTGACTGGCACGGGTTGGCTGCTGGCAGGGCACTTGAGACAATATAGTAAAACCTTGGTTTGCGAGCATAATTCGTTCCAGAAGCATGCTTGTATTCCAATGCACTTGTATATCAAAGTGAATTTCCCCATAGGAAATAATGGAAACTCAGACGATTCATTCCATAACCCAAAAACTTTAATACAAAATACTATACGTACTCGTATTGCAAGACTTTGTTCGTTCAGAACAGTTACTACACTTTTGCAGTATCAGAGAGAGAACCATCGGCTCAGTTGTGATGATGTGACGCACATATTGCTTGTCTTGCAAAACACTTGCAAACCAAGTTACTTGCAATCCAAGGTTTTACTGTACATATTTGGAGGAATGCTATATGTTTCATTATTAGTGGGGACTCCTTGTATGGATATTGTGTCTCATTTTGAGAGGTGGAGTGGGGGGAACTCCACGGGACCTCTAGGCCTAGATGAGGCCGATTTGTTTTGGGTTGTGGGGATAGGGGATGGGCAGGGGGGTTGGGACTTGGGAGGGCTGGGGTAATATACATTTTAGTTAGGTACTTTTAGTTCTGTTTTTCTTTTCAGGGGTTTTGTTTTTGATCTGTGGTTTGGTTTCTTTTTTCTCGCACCTCTGTCCGCCCTGATCCACCTCTGCAGTCCTGTATTTTGATTTGGGGACTTTGGCACAATAGCCGAGAGTGGGCCTTAGGATGGGAGGGCCCTGCTCGCTTTTCATATATGTTATATATACTTTTCTTGGAGTCCCTTGCTCTGCTTGGCTGATGCCTTTCCATTGTGTCTCTTGGAATGTTAATGGGGTCACTTCGCCTGTGAAAAGGCAGAAGATTTTAAGAGCCCTGAACCGTCAGAAGGCGGATGTGGCTTTCTTGCAAAAGACCCATTTGTCTGATACTGAGCATGCTAAGTTTCAGCAATGGTGGGTGGGCCACCAACTGGGGGCTCTGGCGGATCATAGCAAAGCAGGGGTCTTGATTTTGGTGTGCTAAGGGATTTTGTTCTCTGTCACAGACCGTTGGATCGATCCACAGGGCCGCTATATTATTGCTCATGTAGTAATGGATTGTCAGGAGTTGTTATTATGTAATGTCTATGCACCCAACTCTTATGATAATTGTTTCTTTAACTCGCTTATTACCAGACTGAGTCATCATCACGCTATCCCTATTTTAATGGGGGGGATTTTAATTGTGTTCATGATCCCTCATTAGATAAATCTCATCCCTTGCCCCATGATCGTATTCAGCCTACCAAAGGGATTCCCCTGTTGTGTGCTTCCTTAGATGTTGTTGACATCTGGAGAACCTTGCACCCCAGAGCCAAAAATTTTACACACCTGTCTCGAGCTCATATGACCTTATCTTGAATTGACTACTGGTTGATCTCGTGCTCTCTTTTTTTTAAGATTGAGGATGCAGACATTGGTTCCTTTGACGTTTCTGATCACGCCATGATCCTATTTACTTTACGTTTGGATTTGACAGAGCCTAGGCCGTTTCATTGGCGATTCCCGCTTCAACTTTACCATGACTCAAAATTTCACGCCCATCTTCAGGAGAAATGGATAGATTACCAAGCCACTAATGAGGCCCACAGATCCGATCCAGTTTTGTATTGGGAAGCAGCTAAGGTGGTTCTTAGAGGGGAGATAATGTCTTATTCTAGCCATGTACGGAAATCCCGAGATCGGGACATTTTACGGTTAGAATAACAGTTGCGCCTGGCCCACAAACTCTATGGACAGCATCCAACACCAATGCATAGGTCGCACTTGTTGTTGCTGTAATGTAAATTGCAGGAACTGTTACATGAGTGCACCAAAAAGTCCATGGCTTACTACAAATTTCAGTTCCATCGATATGGTAACCACCATGGTCGCTTTCTGGCCAGAGCAATTCACCAGTCATGAAGGCCGTCGAAGATCTTACAACTGAAATCATCAGGGGTTAGGTTGGTTCGGACAGATAGAGAGATCGCTGAGGTCTTTGCAGCATATTATAAGACTCTTTATGCCCCACCGGACGGGCTCTTGGATGCCAATGCATATCTTGATAGCCTCCCGTTACCAGGTCTACTGGAAACTGCTCAGGATCTTCTTAACATTGTATTTACAGAAGAAGAGGTGATGATGGCGATCCAAGAGGGCCCCGTGTTGAAAGTGCCTGGACCAGATGGCTATAGTATGGAATTTTACAAATTGTTGCGTGACTCCTTGTCCCCCAGTTCTGGCTGTTTCATTTAATGCTTCTACACAGTTGGGATCTCTTCCTGACTCGCTTCTCACTTTGAGGATTGTGGTACTTTTGAAGCCTTATAAGGATCCTACTTTGGCCTCCTCATATTATCCTATTTTGTTATTAAATGTGGAGGTGAAACTATATGCTAAGATCTTGGCGAACCGATTAACTCCTTGGCTGCCCTCTTTAATAGCAGACTCGCAGGTTGTATTTGTTCGAGGGCATACCAGTACTCGTAATATTCGATCTATATTGGCCTCCTTAAAATATGTTGAAGGCCATGCCATTCCATCTCTTTTAATTAGTTTTGATGCTGAGAAGGCGTTCAACCGAATTTCCTGGAACTTTCTGTTTGCAGTACTGGAGCGCTATGGTCCGACGGAGTTTTTTCAGACTGCGGTGCAGACCTTATACCGGTCCCCTATGGCTTCTGTATGGGCTAATGGTCTCGCTTCCTCTTCTTTTGTGATATACCGGGGTACCAGGCAGGGTTGCCCTCTTTTACCTTTACTGTTTGCCCTCACCTTGGATCCCTTGATTCGAGATGTCTTGAGTAATAGGGCTATCCCAGGGATTCTCATAGGTACCACCGAATTTAAGATATCGGCTTTTGCTGATGACCTTCTGGCCCATCTTTCTGACCTGGTGGGGGTCACTCTCTGGCTTGATGGAAACCTTATGAGAGTATGGCAATTTTTCTGGATTCAAATTAAATTTGTATAAATCGTTAGCCCTTCCCACTTCTCCCTCCATAAAGGATTCTTGGCCGGGGCCCTTTCCTCTTCAGTGGACGACGTCCTCTTTTCATTACCTTGGTATTGTTCTTACCACCACTACCAATACCTTATACCGTGCCAATGTGGATCTGTTGCTGCAATACACGGAGGAGCGCCTTGCAAGGTGGTCATCTCTCCCTCTCTCTTTATATGGACGGATCCAATTATTTGGGATGGTCCTCTTTCCTAAATGGCTTTACGTACTACAGTTATTACCGATCTGGTTGCTGCAAAAGGACATTGGCCATTTGTGCTCTTTACTATCTCATTTCTGTTGGAGGGGGAAGAAGCTGAGACTGGCCCTTAAACATATGGGCGGACCGTGGAGATGGGGGAGTATAGGAATACCTGATTTCCATTCTTATAATTTGGCTTGTTTGATGCGCTACCTTGGAGATTGGTTCTCAGATAGACAGGACCATACCCCCAAGGCCTTGGAAAAGGCGCTGTTTGCCCCTTGGCATATTCTTTCATTACTCCATGCTTCTCGGTCCCTGATTCCTCCCTCTTTTAGATCCAGTTTACTTCTTGGTTCATTCAGGGCAATTTGTCCTTCCCACCATGATCGGATAGCGTTGCTTTTCAGAGTCTTACATCATGGGGTATAATGTTGTTAACTCATATCCTAAGTGCTACTGGCTCCTTGCACTCATGGGCGGACTTTCAGGTTCAATGCCCTTTCCTGAGTGGGAATTTCATAGCCTATCATCAACTCCAGCATTATGTCCACTCTCTGGACTCGGGGGCTTTGACCCTGGATGTTGATCGGTTTCTTGAGCTTTTAGCCCCCTACTTGGAGGATGGGTTCACTGTCTCTGGGTTCTATAAAGATCTCCATCCATTAGGGGAACACGTCTCCAAAAAATGAGTTGCGACTGTGATGGTGTAGGGATCTGGGTCTCCCTGCGGATGCACTGGACCTTTTGGCTCTGATTCACCGAATTCCTGAGATTTCTGTTAGCGCAGATCTTTGTGAATGTCAATTTCAGGTTATTCACCGAGCCTATTTTACCTGGAGCCAACTGTATTATTCCGGCTATGTCACTTCCCCTACCTGCCTGAAATGTTCTCAACAACCTCATTCTTTTTTATCACAGGTTTTGGTCTTGTCCAGCAATCAACCACTTTTGGAAACTTATTCGGCAGTACACGAGCCGTATTCTAGATCATTACATTATATTAGTGATTTCTATTCCGCCTTTACCTTGCGGTTCAAGGCAGATTACATAAGAATTGTTATGATATTAAGAAGTACATACTGATAAGATATTAAGAAGTACTTAAGGAATAGTTTGAACATTTTATAATTTGCTAAGGAGTAGTTGGTAATGTAGGAGGAGTTCGGAACATTGTTGGTTGCTGCTATTGGTGGTCGTTTTTTTGCTGGACAAATATGAAGCATTCCAGCTCTGTTCTCATGGTTCCTGTCAGTTTATGAGAAAAGTAGGGGTTTTAGGGAAGAAGGTGACTCTCTCGGTCTGGATTAGTCCCACTCCGCCCTCATATTGAGCATGGAGAAATAGACTCCATGATCTCATGCTCTTGGAACATAGGGCAGCTCATAGCGGTAAATTCAAACGCCAATTCCTGAGTATGTGGAACCCCTATATTGTCTTGCTGTCTCCGTGAGCTAGAAGTGTCATATTAAACTCTCTATAATCTATTTGGCGTGAGGCGGAGGGGGGGGGGACCGAGGTGCGAGTGGCTCCTTTTTTTTTCCTTCCTGATTGTGGATTCTTGCTCTTATTCTGGTTGAGATAGAGGGGGGAGGGGGGGAGGAGGGATTAGGTGATGCTTCACCCGGAAGGCTATCAGAGTACAAGCCCTCTAGGATATCCGATTGCTTGTTTTTGGGTTGGTGGGTGGGTTGATCGAGTAGTGTTGCCAGTTGTTTCAGGACTTTTTGTATTTCTGGTTGATCCTCGGATCCTTTTGTGATGGTTGAGTTTTGCTTGAATTGTAAATCAATAAAAATTGTTACACCATAAATTTTAACTCAATAAACGAACGTTGTCTTGCACATATCGCCTGTCACATCATCAGAACCCATAGTTGAAGCGCGCACATCTTACGCTGAGCGCAGCTGAACGTAATAAAAGCTGAACATAATAACAGTCACACCCAATTTACCCATAGCTCAAGCACTCACAGCATACAGTATTTTGTATTAAATGTTTTGGGTTGTGGAACGAATCGTCTGAGTTTCCAAGATTTCCTATGGGGAAATTCGCTTTGATATACGAGTGCTTTGGATTACGAGCATGCTTCAGGAATGAATTATGCTTGCAAACCAAAGTTTTACTGTACTGCCATATTTCTCAAAGATGGTCAAATACGCTTGTATGTTAATACTGTACATTAAACTAGTGACAGTTTTTCAAAACTGAAAACAGAGATAGTTGTAATGGCTCAGAAAATATTTAGTAAGAGCATAAGAACTTGTAGAATTACTTCTATGCAGAACTATTTATTTCCCAATTTTGAGCACAGAGGCCAAGATGATTCAATGAGTAAACACGCACCCTGAACTCAAAAGTCCTCCGGCTGTTTTGGATTACTTTTTTATGGTGAATTAATGATCAATTAAGTGTAGTTTAGGAGGTTTATTTTAGCTATTGACCTTGCTTCTTTGTCTCATCACACATCAAGAAACCCACAAATGCATAGGGTGTTATCGGTTTCAAGATAAGAAAATTATACATTTCACATTCCTTCTTTCTAGCAGCATGTTTCTACTCCTGTGAATTCCACTGTAGGTAGCAAATTAAGATGGACTTCAAAGCCAGAACTCATAGAAACAAATTAGTCTATACACAGATAGAAGGAAGCAGCATCAATCATTAATCTAAGACGTGAAGGTCCTGCAGCTCTGTTTTGGAGTTCAGGGATCATTTAAAAAGTTTAGAATTTATCATGTCTTTTTAAATTGACACCATAGTATCAAATAATCAGCAATAGCAATTTACAATTGAATTTTCGGTTATTCTGATTGTCTATGAAACCAGTATCTTTTTTGGGTTATTTTAAAGGCGTCATTGATGACTATCCAATGGTTCTATTGGCCTTTAAAAGAAACTAATGGGGGTAATTTTAAAATTGTTTTCCCCCCCTTTTACTAAGCGTTGGAAGAGGTTTCTATCACAGCTCGGCGCACTAAATGCTCAAATGCTGCTCCAACTCACATAGAATTCCTATGAGCATTTTTATTTTATTTATTTCAATTTTTATCCCGTTCTCCCAGAAGCTCAGGATGGGTTACAATTTGACATTCACAATCAATTTAAGAACAGAATAGTCATGACAATAATTAAGTTATTTTTGGACAATTACAGAACTATTCAAGAGTCCAGCCTAGTCATAGCAAAGAGTGGAGAGTAAATTGAGGAAGCTGTTTAATCGAGGCCCTATTGTTGGAAGAGGAAGGTCTTTATTGCTCTATGGAAGGGAATTAGTGAGTCTAGTGACCATATCTGTGTAGGTAGCTGGTTCCATAGCTGAGGGAGGAAATGGCTGAAGGAGCATTTACGTGCCGTGCTCTTCCGGAGGGATCTCCCTGCGGGAATGCTGAGCCTTTGTTCTGTTAGGGATGTATGGGCGCAGCTATGTAGGCAGGATATTTTGTGTCATAACCAAGGCTTTGAAGATGCAGCGCTTTTTGACTGGTAACCAGTGGGCTGCACAGAGCTCTGGAGTAATGGGGTCCCTGAAGCCGAGGTTGTGTAGGAGCTGAATTGTTGAATTCTGGACTTTCTGAAGGTGTTTTAGGTCTCTTGCAGTGATTCCATTGAATAGGGAGTTGCAATAGTCTAGCCTAGAGAGTACGTAGGTTTGTTGTCATACCTGAAACTGAATTTTGGCCAGCCTCTAATCGTTTGGCTTTATCAATACAGTTCTAGTATTTTCTTCTTTACCACTATGTCTGATTTTCTTGCTGCAACTTTTTATCAATTGGAATGGGAATTTCCCAAGTGATCATAATCTTATTGTGCCTTTCTGTTTAGAAGTTTTCTGCCATCAGAACTTTGCAGCCAGTTACGAGATGAACAATTGTTTCCAGCTCTTTCATTCAGAAGTTTGTCGTATTTTCTCTGCTTGTTGTGAACCACCCATATTCCTAATCCACAGTCCTGGTATGCAACTATCAATTGCTCATCTTTAGGACCAGGTTTTATGGAATGGTTCCAGGAGTAACGTTTGGTATTTTCCATTGTACACAGTGGCATAGTAAGGAAGGGGGGCAATTCGCTCCAGGCACTGACTTGGTTGGGGCACTGGCACTTGTCCTCCTCTCCATTCCCTGCTTCTTCCCACTCCTTCTCATGCCGTGTGCGCGCCTTCACTCCCCCCCCCCCCCCCCCACTGTACCTCTAGCTCTTTACCGGTACGAGCAGCAACTTCAACCTGCTGCTCATGCCAGAATTAGCTCTCCGCCTAATGTAACTTCTGGTTTCCGCACCTAGGAAGTGACATCAGAGGGCGAGCCGACACCAATGTGGGCAGCAAGTTTGTGATGCTGCTCATGCTATGAAAGTTAAAGAGGTACGGGGGAAGGGAAAGGTGTGCACACATGGCAGGGTGCCTCTCGCCCTTGCTACGCCACTGATCGTACATAAGCATTTGCAACATGTTTTTTTTTCTCGTTTGCTGATCTAACTGTTTGAAGAGGGGTTTTTTTTTCTTCTTTTGTAGATTCTGTTGCTTCCTTCTCTACATGTATTGATGGATTCTCATACAATCCTTCTATTCGTCAGAACACTCTCTGAGGTCAGGGAGCCAGCCCTCTTCGGCCTTTGTGTAACAGCTGTCTACTGGCATTTGCTTTCCAGGCAGGGCTAGCCTCTCTCTACCGCTCTGATATGCTTGTACTATTTTTGCAGTTATCGGAAGAGAATGTATTCTTACCCTTTTATACATGCACCGATTATTTGTATTTGAGTTGTTGGTATTTGTGTTGTTCCTGTTCTCTTGTTGAACCCTTACTAATAAAAAATGATTTACAAAAAAAAAAAAAAGAACACTTGTAGAAGTTTGATGATGGAGAAAGATTTTTGATGTATAGTGTTCCCCTGGTCGTTCGCAGTTGGCGGTTCGCGGTCCCGGTCATTTTTGTGGTATTTTCAGACCACGAACCGCTGACAAGGAGAGGGCAGCAGGAGAGAGCAGCCGGAGCGCCGCGAGTGCAGGAAATCATTCACGGTACGCTCTGACCGCCTCTTCCTGCACTAAGTCTGGCCTTATCAGGAGCTGCTTATTGGTTAAGGCCCGACTTAGTGCAGGAAGAGGCGGTCGGAGCGTACCCCGAGTGATTTCCTGCACTCACAGTGCTCCGCCTGCTCTCCTGCTGCCCTCTGCCGCTGCCCTCTTCAGGCTCCCCCATGAAAAACCGTATTTTGCAGTTTTTCGAGATTCACGGGGGTTCCTGGAACGGAACCCCTGCGAATGTCGTGGGAGTACTGTATACATTTATATTTCAACACCATTTACATATTTGGATTTGATGATGCTGTTAAGTAAGCCTGAAAACCTATGATAGTAGCTCAGTAGGTGTGATCTATTTCTATGAGGCCTATTCCTCCTTCAGCTTGTGGAATGTGCAGTCTTGGCACACACTGATTCTTATAAAAGAGAACATGAGGAATTTTCTTGTTTGTACATCTAGTTTATCAAGGTCTTTAAGAGGCTAGTCTCCAGTTCCAAAGCTGTATGAGTGCAGGAATTGCCAGCTGACTAATGGCTAGTATTGTATTTCAATTTAATTATATGCTGTACTAATCTTATTGAACCTTTTTTTCTCAGTGATTTATGCTTGACTGTTGCTCCTTCCTTCATTCCTCAATATTTATATAAAGGGGGGAGGGGTTTCTTTATTGCTTTAATGTCATAGTTATCAGTTATAAGGAATGTTTTCAGTTTTGCTTTTTTTCTTTAAGGAAAGTTGGTTGGGCACTTTTGCTCACTGTGTTGAAGAGTTCACCTAAGGAACATGTCTCTAGGCATCAAGTCTTGGTAGGAAGGACAGTTTTGTAATTTTTTTTAACTTTACATTTTTGGCATTTATCAACCAAAATATTGAGTGCTGCTTTGTTGACAGAAGTAGATGCAGATATGTAAGGAATGTCCTATGGGTCAAGGATGAACTAGGTTTCAGACAATATAAAGGGTCACATATTGATTTTAAAGAACACCATATGCAGGATAAGTGTATTAGGATATTCAGGGATGAGAAGGCATAGTTCATTATGGTTGATCCTTACTATGTTAGGAATTCAGGACAATGCACTTCCTATTAAGAACAAAAGTATTTTTAAGAGTGTTTATATCAATACAGAAGCTCATGTCTTGTAACACCATTACAAAGCTCATATAAACTGTTCTGAATTGATTCTCCCAGTTATTAGCACGGTATAGAAGCTTTCAATAAACAATACTCATTCATTAAATAGCAAAACGCCATTGGTTCAAGATGTAATAAAGTATGAATATTTTATATGGCCTAGTCTATTAATGATAGGAGACCTCAGTTTATAGTTATATACACAGGAATGCTCATATACTACTACTCTCCATGCTTTATTAAGACCATGGATTTGGCTCTTCTAATTTTAGGTGCCACTCATGTTAAGGGTCATCTTTAGTATGTTCTTTTCTTATTTTCTCATTTGGCCAAAAAAAACTAATTGAAGGAATTAGAGCAACCCATGTGACTTGATTTAACAATGTCAAGGTGTTGTCTGGATGGTAACATCTGGAAGAAGTAGGAAAGCAGTAAGCTATTATAAGGGCAGCACACCATTTTGTAAGGAAAGTAAGTAAAAGTAAGAGGAAAAGAGGCCGCTTTGATTATCAAAAGTGGCAGCAGAGAAGGTAAGGATAAACTACAAAAGATCTCAGAAAGAAGACAGGTAAAAATAGCCACACAGACTGCTGAGCCCAGCAAAAGAGAGCAGAGAAACACTCTGGGTACTGCAGTGAATGTCACATTTAAAAGTCTCAGGTACACATGTCACTATAACCTACTTTAGTGGCGTACCAAGGGGGGGGCGGGAGGGGCGGTCTGCCCCGGGTGCCAACCCTGAAGGGGTGCTCCCGGCCTTGCCGTTCAGTCCCCCCACACCCCCGAAGGACCGCTCGCCCCACTGACCTTCCTGCACCACCTGTGAAGCAGCAAGCAGCAGGATCGCGAGGTCAGCTATCCCTGAGCTGCTTGGGCGCTGCTTCCTGCGCCGCGGTCCCGCCCCTCCTCTGACGTCAGAGGAGGGGCGGGAACGCAGCGCAGGAAGCAGCGCAGGGATAGCTGACGTCGCGATCCTGCTGCGGCTGCTTCATAGGTGGTGCAGGAAGGTCAGTGGGGCGAGCGGTCCTTCGGGGGTGGTGGTGGTGGTGGGGACTGAACGGCAAGGCCGGGAGCATAGGTAGTGCTGCTTCATAGGTGGTGCGGGGAGGCCAGGGGGGCGAGCGGTCCTTCGGGGTGGGGCGGGTGGGCAGGCAGGCAGGCATTCAAGGGGGAGGGGGGTGACAGGCAGGCAGGCCTTCAGGGGGGGGGGTGCAGACCTTCAAGGGGGAGGGACAGGCCTTCAAGGGGAGGGCAGGCAGGCCTTCAAGGGGGGACAGGTCTACAAGGGGGGACAGGCCTACAAGGGGGTGGGCAGGCCTACAAGGGGGTGGGACAGGCCTTCAGGGGGGGTGCAGGACTTCGGGGGGGTGCAGGCCTTCAGGGGGGGTGCAGGACTTCGGGGGGGTGCAGGCCTTCAAGGGGGGACAGGCCTTCAAGGGGGGGACAGGCAGGCAGGCCTTCAAGGGGGGGACAGGCCTACAAGGGGGGGGGACAGGCCTACAAGGGGGTGGGACAGGCCTTCAAGGGGGGGACAGGCCTTCAGGGGGGTGCAGGCCTTCGGGGGGGTGCAGACCTTCAAGGGGGGGGACAGGCCTTCAAGGGGGGGACAGGCAGGCAGGTCTTCAAGGGGGGGGGACAGGCCTACAAGGGGGAGGGACAGGCCTTCAAGGGGGTGGGCAGGCCTACAAGGGGGTGGGACAGGCCTTCAGGGGGGGTGCAGGCCTTCAGGGGGGGTGCAGGACTTCGGGGGGGTACAGGCCTTCAAGGGGGGGGACAGGCCTTCAAGGGGGGACAGGCCTACAAGGGGGGGGGACAGGCCTACAAGGGGGTGGGACAGGCCTTCAAGGGGGGGACAGGCCTTCAGGGGGGTGCAGGCCTTCGGGGGGTGCAGACCTTCAAGGGTGGGACAGGCCTTCAATGGGGGGACAGGCAGGCAGGTCTTCAAGGTGGGGGGACAGGCCTACAAGGGGGAGGGACAGGCCTTCAAGGGGGGGGGACAGGCCTACAAGGGGGTGGGACATGCCTTCAAGGGGGGTGCAGGCCTTCAAGGGGGGACAGGCAGACCTTTAAGGGGGGACAGGCCTTTGGGGGGACCCTGGTTTAGAAGTACACAGAGGGAAGGGGGTGTTCAAAGAGACGTGCATATGCCAAACTTTGGGGGGGGGATGAAGAAATAATGGGTCTGAAAATAGAGGAGAGGGAGAGAAATGATGGACCATGGGATTTAGGGAGGGAAGGAACTGAAAGGGAGAGAAATTGGACACAAGGGATGGTGTGGAGGAGGGATAGAGATACTGGATAGGAGGGTAATTGGGAAAAGAAAGGGAGATATGGTGGACTCTGGGGTGGTGGGGAAGGAGGGAGAGATGCCGGATGAAAGGGTAGTTAAGAAAAGGTGGATCTGTGGAGGGAGATGAAAAAAAGGAAAGATACCAGACTTCCTGGGGAGGGAAGGGAAATGGAAAGGGAGGACAGAGTTGGCAGATGGATGGTTAGCACGCAGAAAGAAGAAAGAAGGAGACCCTGGCAAGCAAGTTATCAGAAGAAAACCAGAGCCTTGGACCAACAAAATTTGAAATATAACCAGGCAACAAAAGGTAGAAAAATTAATTTTATTTTCTGTTTTGTGATTATAATATGTCAGATTTGAAATGTATATCCTGACAGAGCTGGTGTTGGACTGCAAACGTGAGCTAGGATTTAACAGAGAGAGGAAAAGTCCTTTTTGTTTCTTTATTTTATTTACACCACAGCGCCAGTGTGGTTAGGAGAAGCCAAAGGGGGTGAAAAAGCTATAAAACCCACCAGGAGTTTTGAAAAAAATCACCCAACTGGGCAGGAAAATCGAATTGAAAAACCAATTCAATAGGCTGAATCGAATCGAAATTTTTTTTCCTGAATCTGGCAGCATTAGTTTGCGCTACTGTCTTAGACTTTAGGACCTGGGATTGGGGAGAGATGGCATCCTCAGTACTTTATAATGCAAGTGAAACGAGGATTTGGTCAGACTTTTGAAGGGTCTGCAGAAAAAAAATATTGTATAGGCCGGGGACATGAAACAGCAGGAAATGGGAACTTTTCTTCCTTCTATTTTTGTGAATGGAAAGGCTGAGGATGTCAGAGAGTTCAGTTAAAATATGTGCTTTATAAGAAAATATAATAATGTGTTTTATAAAGTTTATAGCATAGCTGGCCTAACCAGTGAGGTGTTTCTAGTGGTGGTGGTGGTGGCAGCGTGTCAATGTGTTGAGAGGAAGAGGTGGTCTGGGAAATTCTGCTGAGCAAACTCCGGGCCCATTTCCACCCCCCAGTTAGTCCACTCCACTCAACTGGTTCACACACTGAGTGGGTCATTGGGTGTTGTGTTGGGATCTCTTCCAGTGGTTTATCAGTATCTCCTTCTGGTCCAAGGAAGGAAACTTTGTTATCCTTAGCATTGACCTACAGAATATGTTTGTAACAGCGCTGCTTGTGTGGCATTAGGTTATGTAGTGATCGAAAGAAAAAAACAGACCTTTGCACATTTTTGCACTATATGGTGGGTGTATGAGGAGATTCACATTTCCTGCACAGCTAAGTCCATGTGAAGTTACCTTGTGCTGTATTTGACATCTAGCAAGGTCTCTGTTTGAAAGGAAAGATCTAAACTTAAAAATGAAGTGGCCAGAAGTTTTGGTAAAAGCAGATAGTGTAGCTGGTTTTAAGAAAGATTTGGACAAATTCCTGGAGGAAAAGTCCATAATCTGTTATTAAGACATGGGGGAAGTGTCTGCTTGCCCTGGATCGGTAGCATGGAATGTTGCTACTCTTTGGGTTTTGACCAGGTATTAGTATCCTGGATTGGCTACCATGAGAATGGGCTACTGGGCATGATGGACCATTGGTCTGACCCAGTTAGGCTATTCTTATGTTATGTTCTCATCTGTAGGGGCCTTTGTTTTCACTTCTTATTTTAATGTATTTTTTTTCTGGGAACTTATCAGTGTTTTTTATAATGGGAACAAAAATGGAAGAGAATTAATGTTTGTGGGATGAGGGGGTAACTCATTTCTTCAGCTAAATAATTCAATCCACCTCAACCAGACATAGGAGAACTCACGCACCATTCACACACCCTCCAACCAAAAACGTCAAAAGAAAAAAACTGTTCGACAACCTCCTAGCCATTCAAGCTGCAACACTCGACCCTCAACCCTACAACCAATTGACATCGACCACATACTGCAAAACCTTCAAAAAGAAATAAAAACCCTTCTATTCAAAAAACACATAAAAACGAACTAACACAATCAGAACTGTCCCAAGCATCACCTGCAACTACTCCATATGTACTTCTGATGTCATGACAATTCAGACATAATTTATGTTATGTTATGTTTGGAATATAAGAAATTTTTCACTGCCTGTTTCTATTCTGACCATTTATTCCGTTTCATGGTCATTACAAAAAATATTTTTTTACATGGGGGGGGGGGGGTGTCAAAAAATGATGGGCCCCGGGTGCCACATACCCTAGGTACGCCACTGTACTTATATTACATAGTGAGCCCTCCAAAACCCACCCAAAACCTACTGTACCTCGTAAAGTACATCTACAGGCATAAGGACTATTGTGGTGGTGTACAGGTGGGTACATTAAGTTTTGGGTGGGTTTTAGAGGTTTTCACTATACAATAAAAGTGAGTTATAGTGATATGATGTGTACCTGGGACTTTAAAATGTGACATTCACTTTGTATTTGAAAATAATCCAAAAAGATAGATATACTAAGGACCAAAATGTCTAGGTAGATCATTGAAAAAAAAAAAAATAGACATCTTGCTGTTTTGAGAATGGACATTTTCTCTGCTGGATTTCTGGATGTATTTCCCAAAACATCCAAACTCAGACTTAAAAGACCTATCGAAAATGCCTGATTATTTTTTGTTTGCTTTACTAACACCCCTCCCCCTTTTTTTTTACAAGACTGCAATAGAGGTTTTTAGCACAGGCCGGCTTGCTGAATGCTCTATGCTGCTCCAGACGCTCATAGGAACTCTATGAGTGTCAAGAGCAGTGCAGAGCATTCAATGCCCCGGCCTGTGCTAAAAATTGCTATTGCGGTTTCGTAAAAAGGGGGTAATTGTCTATTTTATTGTACAGTATTTTATTATGTAATTTTTATAACCCATTCTGAGCATAATCAAGGCAGACTAAACACATGAATAAATAAACATGTCTAGTTCCAGTTAAGAGTATTAGAAAAGAGGTTAGAACTGTTATAAGTTAGAGAAGGATACAAGTAATAGATTTTCAGCATGCACTGAAATATGCCGTGATATAATAGAGGATTTTGCACTATTAAGAACAATTAAGTGTATAGGAAAATGTCATGTTTTATTTGAGGAGAAATTCATTAAAACAGGCAATGAGTGTTGGGAGCAGTAGAGAGTATTCAGTGCGCCGGCCTGCGCTACAAACAGCTTTCATGGTTTTATAAAAGGGGGGGGGGGGTTAAAGAATGTATGTGAGAAAAATTCAAGGTGTATTGATGAAAGGTCAATAACATGAAAAGGGATTTCTCTGCAGATAAAATCCTTCAAGCAAATTGCTCATCTAAAGAACTGCTTAAAACTGTTTAATAGATGTCAAATCATTCTATGGAGCAAGTTCACAAAATACTGGCCCAATCGTATCCAAACTGGTTGGCAGATAATTATTTTCAGGAAAAATCTGATGTACTCAAAGGACTTCAATTAAATTCCCCGAATGCCCCACCTAATATTTTAAAGGATATTGAGGGATTACAGGAAGCAGTTAGACAGGATGCTTTGTATTCATGTACTTCCCTGGATTTGGACCAGATAAAGAGGCTGTTACAGCAGTTTGGCAAAGTAAATATATTTTTGATTCATATGATGCATGATTACATAAAGTCCTTCCTAATGTAACTCTGTCAGTTCAACACAGCTGTTAGACTTTCCAAATTGTACAGTGAGGTTTCCAAGCCAATAAAACAACTACAAAATGGCGAGGTTTTTTTCTTTCAAAAGCTGACAACCCTAGTGTCCGCCCATCCATCCTGCTGGCTCACCCAAAAATTGCTTTCTGGCTATGCCGCTATCCACAATAGAATGGGGAAGAAAGGGACTTGGAGATGAGATTTAGCCTGTGGTCAGAGTCCCTCTAAGCCAGGGGTCTCAAAGTCCCTCCTTGAGGTCCGCAATCCAGTCGGGTTTTCAGGATTTCCCCAATGAATATGCATGAGATCTATGTGCATGCACTGCTTTCAATGCATATTCATTGGGGAAATCCTGAAAACCCGACTGGATTGCGGCCCTCAAGGAGGGACTTTGAGATCCATGCTCTAAGCCCTTAGCTCAGACTATGCCTCTATATTCATTCCCCCAGTACAAATTATTGGGGGCCGCTGAGCCCCTCTTGCTGTTTTCTCTGGGGGTGAAAGATGATATGCATGGGCCACCAGACTCCTCTAGCTGTTTTCTCTGGGTATGAGAGATGATGTACTGGGGCCTCTGAGATCCTCCTTTTGCTTCACTGGGGGTGTTATATGTTAAGATTTTGTTAGCTGGCTCTGTTTCATGTGTTAAGGAAATTTTCAAGGATGTCGAAAGCAGCTGGACCATCAGTTCAGCCCAAAGCCAGAGAGTTTGCGATCTTGTTAACTGGTTCTGTTTCCAATATTAAGGACATTTTCTTGGATATCTTAGGTAACTGTACCATCAATTTGGCTCATAGTGACAATGATTTTGCATTATTTACTGTCACTCCTATTTGAGTATGGCCTGAAGAAAGAATGGATGACAAGGCAAAACTTATTTTATTTTGTTGCATGCACCCTGGAGATCATGTGTCTTGTTTGTGGGTCCACAATAACTTGCTGCTTCAACCTCAAAATATCTCAAAGTCTGTATTGCTCAAAGTATTTTTTTTTATGTAGTCCTGTCTTGTGCTTTGGCTGCCTGCTTCTTCAGATAATTATTAATCCTGTTCCATTCCTCAGCCTTATTCCTGCCATGCTCTTCATTGGTGAGGGGTGGGGGAGGCTAGATGTGTTCCCTCAAGTTCTTCTCCTGCTAGGCAGTGCTGCTGTGGTTCCCCTCCTCTGTTCCAGTGGCTGCTGTCTTCCCCTTTCATGGACCTTCAGTTCCGTTGCCTTCAAGAAGGTTTTCCTCCTGGACCATGATGGTAAGAGCATCTTCCCCCTTTCTTCTTCTTTGGGGGTGTGGTTTCACTTGGTACTACAAACTTCCTCTTATGCCATGGCAACTGCTGTGATCACTGTGGGGCTATGTCTGCACAGGCTGGCTGCCTCAGCTGTCATTTCTGCTGCTGCTACAACTCCTCCTCTTTCCTGTGGGTCAGACAGTTGTGGTTACAGCCCCAAGACTTTTCTGATGCTGCCGCAGCTCCTTTGTCATTGTGGGAGGGGGCTCTCCAGCAGCAATTCAGTTTGGCTGCTCCCTCCTCTTCAGTTAGGATTATGATATGGCTCCAGAAAAAAGAGGATGGATTGAGACATCTGGGTTTTACTTCCATTGCTTTCAATGGAAGTTTAACCAAGATGTCTCAGTCCAGCTTCCTTATTTCTATTGCTTTCGATGGAAGTACAACCCAGATGTCTCAATCCGTTCTCCTTTTTCTAGAGCCATATGATAACCTTATCTTCAGTAGTCACTATTTCCCCTCTTTCTCTATCTAATGGCAGCCATTTTGTCCATTTCTGGCTACTGCCATTGAGGAAGTGCTCTACAGCCTTTGCTGAACCAGGACTGCAAAGGGGAACTCCTCTTCCTATCTCCCTCCCTCTGGGAAGAGAAGAGCACATGTTTATAATAATAATGCCAATCCAATGAGTACGCTCATTGTCTTACTTCAGAACTCTTTATGTTGCAAACATGAGTAATTGTCTTAGGTAGGACAGGAGTACTTTATGATGCATCGTGATTTTTTTTTTTAATTGTGAAACACCATTTTAGCTTTTGAAAGCTCATCCCTGAGAAAATGCTGAAGAGATAACAATCAAATATTGTTTCTCAGCTTCCTTAATGGTTCATTGTTAAACGATCAGGCTATAAGGCTGACACAGGGTTTCGGTGCTTTGTAGAAGCATAGAAACAAAGAATGTCTATTGGAAAGGATCACTTTGGCTTATACAGTTTGCACATTTGCACCTGCTTGTTGTTTTGATACAGACCTCCTTATTTGTTATCACTCTGATACTAAGGTTCCTATGGAAGTAATTGTATAAGAAGCCACCTAGATATACCCCCCCATTACATAAGGCAGTGGGAGAGACAACGTGGTCGCAAGAAGCACGTTGAAGCTGTTGCTTGCGGCGGTGAACAATTAAAGGTATGGGGAAAGAAGGGATGAAGGGAGGATTGGGAAGAGGCAGGGGGCAGAGGGGAGGAGGGGTGCTGGTGCCCCCAACAACATGACGCCTAGGGCGGACCACCCCCCCTTACTACACCACTACTTACACATTTGTGAACCAGGTAAACATCTTAGAATCTACATCTTCCACTAGAGCCAATGCAAAATACGCAGTGGGATATAGGGGATAATTTACTAAGCGGTCAAAAAGAATTTGTGTTAAACTTGCTACTAGTTGCCAGGTTCAACATTGCATGCCAATAGAAATTGGCTGCTGGTCCACAGTTCAATAGGTAAGAAGTGATTTCACAGGAGATGATGATATATGATAAATTGACATAGATGTTAAGAGGAAAGGAAAAGAAGTTTGAAGAGGTGTGGCACTGGCTAGACCTGCATGATGACACTGGCCCACTCATCTTTGGCTTAGGACCCCTTTGCTTTCATGGCTGGCTGGGATATCAAGCCCTGCTTGTCATAGATTTCGCTTACCTGAGTTGCACCTGCAGGAGCCCTTAATTCATTCAGGTGCACTTCAGCTACTAATGCCTACTTTCTCACAAATGCTCAGTTCAGGTCTAATTGAGCATGCACAGGAGAGCTGGCATTAGTGGCCAAAGCACGCCTGAATGAATTAAATGCTGTTGTAGGCCCAACTAGGTGGGTGATATCTTGTTGAAGGGGCTTGGCATCCCCACTAGCAAATGTAATATTGTGGTGGGTGGCAGGTGGTGGGCAGCAGGCATGGGGGGAGGGAGGGCAGACACAAAATAATATTGGGACCCTCACCCATTTTTGGGAATCCCTCAAAATAGACTTCTGGTTACATCCCTGGTCTGCTGTAGGTAATAGAAAACTATAATTTATGTATTTTCTTGTAAAATGTAGGCACAGTAATTTATACCAGCTATAATGCTAGGGCAGGGGTTGTCAACCTGTGGCTCACAAGCCACATGCAGCTCTTTGACCACATGGCTGTGGCTCTTCTCTTGTGAGGATCCCACAGTGTGTACCTGTCTCCTGGCAGTCTCCTCCTCCTTCCAGGCAGCCTCACATGTTTCTTCACAAACCCACGGGCAGTGGTTCCAACATGTTGCTCATGGCTGACCCAGAAGGCTTCCCTCTGATGTCATCCTTCCAGGTCAGCCGCAGGCAGCATATTGATACTGCTTTATGAATAAACCCATAGCTTTATGAACAAACATGTGCAGCTGCCTGGAAGGAAGGAGGAGGAGGCCATCAGGAGCACCCAAGTGCACCAGGTACACACTGTGGGAAGGGAGCACAAGCTTGAGGCACAGAAGGGAGGGAAGGTGAACTTGGGATACAGAATGAAGGGAGGGAAGGTGCATGAACTTGGGACATTGGATGGAAGGACAGAGGAAGGGAGGGAAAGAGATGCTGAGTGGGGAAGGAAATAGAAAGAGAGAATTGTTGGGTATAGGGAAGAAGAGAGAATTATTGGACATAGCGGTAGGAGAGGAGTGAGATAGAGATGCATGGGGAAGAGAGAGATGAGAGGGAGAAATGTTGGATGTGGTGGTGGAGATGGAACAGTAGGTCAGATGGAAAGGTGCAGAGGGAGGGAAGTTGGACATGGTGGTGGAAGGAATGGAGGGAGAGATGCAGCATGGTGCTGGAGAGGAGTTGGCATGGGGCTGATGGGCAGGGGCAAAAGATGCTGCACAGGTCCGGGAATCAGAGAGGGAGAAATGTTGGATGTGAAGCAACTCTATGTGGAAATACAGTTTCAAAAGTCTCATTAAATTGTTTTTCTTTATTTTTTGTAAGTGCTTGAAGTTTTGTTTTTGTGTTAAATGCACATATACCCATATCTCATTAAAAAAAATTGTATCTGATACCACCTTCTCTACTCACTGCAGCTCTTTGTAAATCATTTAGAATAAAATAGCTATTTGCTTTAAAAAGGTTGCTGACCCCTGTGCTAGGGTAAGTGATTGTATCTTAAAGTATTTTATAAAGAAAAATAGAGCTGACCTTTCTTTTTAAAATAGACTTGAAATAGGCACATTTTTGCTGCCTTAAACTAGATACCTGATTGTACAATTTTCCATGAGGGTATTTTTATAACAGGGCACCTAGATTAAAAGGGCAGTAATATTTCATTTTTTTCTGCTATACAATAGCTCCTATGTGTATTTATAAAATATTTGCAGAAATCCTGCAGAAATTGCACTGGGCAGCCAGAAATTGCACCTGGGCAGCCAGAATCCATGCAAGTCTTATACCCTTAATGGCGAGATCCTAGCAAAAACAGTAGCAGAACGAGACTTGGGGGTAATCGTCAGTGAGGACATGAAGTCTGCCAATCAAGTGGAGCAGGCTTCGTCCAAGGCAAGACAAATCATGGGCTGCATACGAAGGGGTTTCGTCAGTCGTAAGGCGGAAGTCATTATGCCATTGTATAGATCCATGGTGAGGCCCCACCTGGAATACTGTGTGCAATTCTGGAGGCCGCATTATCGCAAGGATGTGCTGAGACTGGAGTCGGTGCAAAGAATGGCCACCCGGATGGTCTCGGGACTCAAGGATCTACCATACGAAAAACGGCTTGACAAATTACAGCTATACTCGCTCAAGGAGCGCAGAGAGAGGGGGGACATGATCGAGACGTTCAAGTATCTTACGGGCCGCATCGAGGCGGAGGAAGATATCTTCTTTTTCAAGGGTCCCTCGACAACAAGAGGGCATCCGTTGAAAATCAGGGGCGGGAAACTACGAGGTGACACCAGGAAATTCTTTTTCACTGAAAGAGTGGTTGATCGCTGGAATAGTCTTCCACTACAGGTGATTGAGGCCAGCAGCGTGCCTGATTTTAAGGCCAAATGGGATCGGCACATGGGATCTATTCACAGGGCAAAGGTAGGGGAGGGACATTAAGGTGGGCAGACTAGATGGCCCGTGGGCCCTTATCTGCCGTCTATTTCTATGTTTCTATGTTAATTCATAAGGCACGTTCTCTCGGGGTTTCCACAGCTGCCATTGTGCTTGTTTTAGGTTTCCGTGTCTCACTACGTCTTGTCATGTAGAACCCGACATTTCAGCCACCATGCTGTGGCATTCTTCAGGGTATGCTGTGAGGTTTACAGTTTGTCTTTGTAAATAGTAGGTCCACTGATCTGATTGGGAACAGGGAAGTCCTTTGGTCACCAATTTGAATTTTGATGGGAAAGTCAGTTGGTCACAAATTTAAATTTTGGTGGGAAAATCAGTTGGTCTCTTTTTTCCCATAGAATGGAAAAGTCTCTGGTGAGTTTAAGATGTTTCCCCCAGGTTTAAGATCAAGCATACAATGCAATATATTTTCAATGTTTTAATTTTTTTTGCAATAGGGGATAGGACCTCAGAAAACTGGACTGCAGATTGTAATAAAAAGATTAGCAGTCAGTTTCCATCGGTTCTGTTTTTACTCATTGGTCCAAAAACCCCTCTGGTTTTCTTTTTGCTTATATATTTAGCATTTCATTATTGCACTTAAAAGAAATGTACTTAGCTTTATAGTTAATTTCAAACTGACAGGTCCCATATCATCCAATTACACAGGCTTCTTCAAGGTAGCTAGTACATATTGCAAAATCTTCTTTTTTTAAAAAAAATCTTTATTAAATTTCCAAACTACAATTGTGCAAACAAATAATTCATATATATATATATATATAATATTACCAGAAAAGCACATTAAACTTACAGACATTAATGATCAATTATTTTTCCCCACCTTAATAAGAACATAAGAACATAAGCAATGCCTCCACTGGGTCAGACCCGAGGTCCATCGTGCCCAGCAGTCCGCTCACGCGGCGGCCCAACAGGTCCAGGACCTGCGCAGTAGCTCCCTATCTATACCCCTCTATCCCTTTTTCCAGCAGGAAATTGTCCAATTCTTTCTTGAACTCCGTACTCTGTCCTATTACGTCCTCTGGAAGTGCATTCCAGGTGTCCACCACACGCTGGGTAAAGAAAAATTTCCTAGCATTTGTTTTGAATCTGTCCCCTTCCAATTTTTCCGATGGTTAGCATCTCATTAGTCAATTAAGTTGTGCGGTCATCTCAGAAGTGTGACCAAATTTGGCACCCATATCTAGGAACCATATAGGCAACATAGAAGAAATAGCTGGATACCTCCTATTAGGAACACGGTAGAAAGAACTCAGCATATATACTTACTGTAGAATATTTATATAGGTAGAGAATATAGTATTTTCTAGAGTATATATAGGGTGAAGATAGTGAGTAAATAAGACTGAATATAAAAGATGTGTAAGGGCACCATACCATGATTGTCAAATGTACCGAAACACCAGTGAGTACCTTCTGAAGCTATATTGTAAACCTTCACAGAGACACTCTAATTCTGTATTATAATACCACTAGCTGATGCCCCGGCGTTGCACGGGTATTTAATTATAGCAATAACACTGTAAATGGATTCAAATAAAGATACTTTATAGTGGTGAATGAAATTATTTTTTTACAGCTTAATAAAAAGTACAATATTCAAATTATAATGTGAAATATTTAACAAAATGAATACAATACAACTAACGCAAAACGTGATTATAAACAACATTTTTAGTTTCACCTCCTGGAGCAAGAACATATACATTCTTGGGTGAACCCACCCTTGAGCAAGCAACATAGAGTTGTGGGCCACGAGACCCCCAGAACATATCACCCCAGGTAGTGAGGGATCTGCATACCAAGTTTCGTTCAAATCGGTCAAGCCGTTTTTGATTTACTGTGAGAATGGCAGCTGTTTACATTTTTTCCATTGACATGAATGGGTGAAACCTGATTTTCTGTTTGTAGCTCCGCCCACGTGTGCAGGTGGGCCGCGAGACCCCCAGAACATATCACCCCAGGTAGTGAGGGATCTGCATACCAAGTTTCGTTCAAATCGGTCAAGCCGTTTTTGCGTGATCGCGGCACATACACACATACATACACACATACATAGCTCCGATTTTATATATATAGATTACAGAAGCTCATGTAAACCACTCTGAATTGACTTCCCAGTTATTAGTAGTGGTATAGAAGCTTTAATAAATCATAACCAATCTGGTAGCACTATAGAAATAATTAATAGTAGTAGTAGGATCGGAGGGAATGTACATTAATTACAAAAGCAAGTGGAAAACAGAGACAGTTAACTGCACCTTTAAAGGTATAATTAACTGCATTCCATGTTATCTGCCATGACACTAAGGCACATTGCTGTATCTTAACATCATTTGCTGCTCAGCTCCAAATACTAGGAAGGCAGTAGCATAAAAGATTTGCACTTAACATGCCTTAGCTTTTGATAGTAAGGCAAACGTTATGTGAAAAGAGTTGTGGTTTCATAAATAGGTCCTTTAGATACTGACAAATCCTGACCCTTTTGAAAAATACACATATCTGCCAGAAATTGGGGGTGTTGGGTGGGCAGCCTTCTGGCTGGAAGTGTTGGACACCCTCCTGCTGGCGATCGGGGGTGTTGGAAGGGTGGCCTTCCGGCAGGAGGGGTTGAGCATCCTCCTGCAGGTCATCGGGGGAGGACAGGCAGCCGTGCCCACTATACTTATCGTAGCAGGGAGATCCCTTGCCTCGATAAGTATAGTGGCCGCATCTACTTACAATGTAGGCCAGCATTTTGCTGGCCTACATTGTAAGTGTCTCTCCCTCTACTAGGGAGACGTGTAGGACCTGCCTGGGGAGAATTTAAAAAACAAACAAATGTGCGACCCAATTGGCTGATTAGACAGCTGTAGGACGCCTACAGCTGCCTAAAATCGGGACACACTTTGCAGAATCCGGGCCTTTGTGTCCAGTTTTTGTTGTTTTTATTTTGCTGGGGGGTGGGGTTTGGGCCCTGGCTCTCCTGCTTTCCCAGGGAAGGGCTATCCCCGGCGACAGCAACCTCTTCTCTTTTGCCGACACTAGCTTGTTGCTTTCTCCTGTCAGCCGGTCATGCCCTGCTCTCTGCCGCCTTCCTAAGTTCACTTAGATAATTCTTCTCTCACAAATGGAAGAATTCATGTGGAGTCCCTCAGGGATCTCCATTATCTCCCACGCTGTTTAATCTTTATTTGGCTCTACTTGGAACTCGAATTTCATCTTTGTGTGTAAAGCTATATAGCTATGCAGATGACATCACCATAGTAGTACCTTTGACATCTTTTACATATGACACTTTGATTTTCATTCAATCGATCCTTGCAATTGTAGAAGAATGGATGAATGACTTTAGGTTGAAACTTAACCCAGATAAGACAAAATGTTTTCTTGTGCTCCCATCTGATATGACCAAGAGGATTCAATACATTTAAAGGGCACTATTTATTCCATCTTGCCGAATATAAAAATCTTGGGAGTCTACCTTGACCGAAAATGGTCTTTCGATTTCCATATTACTTCTCTGGTTAAAAAATCCCAGTTCCTATTATGGAAATTAAGAACAATTAAGCCATAATTTGATTTTCTCTCACTCAGATTGCTGGTACAGTCCCTCATTCTCAGTACATTGGATTATTGTAATATTCTCTATCTGTTGATTTCTAAGAAAAATGTAAAAAGGCTGCAGACCATTCAAAATACTGCATTGGTTGACAATAGAAGCTAGAATAGTTTTCAAATTTGGTTGTGTATGTTTTAAGGCCTTGAATGGGCTTTTACCCAGCTATCTTTTAGATTGCTTCAATTTTGCTACTAGAAAACACTTGCGTGTGATACGACTTTTTGATTTTCCAGCTGTAAGGAGATCTGTTTACAAACAATTTCTTAGCAAAACTTTGGCATATTTGGCAGCAATGTGGGAAAAACAAGTCAGTACATAAGAACATAAGTACTTATATATCAATCTCAACCTCTTATCTAGTCTTTAGAAAATCATTGAAAACCCACTTGTTTGGTAAATATTTTGATTAATTTATTATGATCATACTACATATGGTTAGTATCTCTTGGCTGTTAACTGCACTGAACTGCAAGATAATTGAGTGTGAATTTGTGTGCTGGGTACCTATTTTATAAATTAATTTAGTAACCTATGTCCCTTATTCTATTGTGCCTTAGTTTTTTTTTTTTTTTTGCCACATATCATTATTTAAGTGCAAACATATCTCACTGTCAGGTAGTACTCATCTTTTAATGCCAGCCTTGTGGATCCCAACACAAATTCCCATTTCGCATAACAACACAGTGAAGGAGACTCTGGTGCCCAATCACTTTTATTGCATATCAAGACTCGATACGATTGTATTTCGGCCTCACATGGGCCTGCCTTACAGAAGCACACATGCCCTCTTTCATCATCATTAACCCCCCTCTTTTACGAAAGTGCGATAGCAGTTTCTAGCGCGGGGGGGGGGGGGGAGCCAAGTTGAATGGCCCGCGCTGCTCCCGACGCTCATGGAGTTCTTATGAATGTCAGAAGCAGCGCGGGCCATTCAGCGTGGCTTCCCGTGCTGGAAGCTGCTATCGCAGTTTTCATAAAAGGAGGCCTAAAAGTCTATAATGAAGATGGTTAGTGTTTAAAGATGCTTTTAATATTTAAACTTCTTAAATGAGGTTTTAAATGTGCTATAGTATAACCACCCCCACCCCCTTGTTTTTTCCATTTTTCTTCCAAAATGAAAATTGTAACTTTTGCATTTTCCCTCCCTACTCATGTTTGTATTTTATGAAAGAATATTGTCAACATGTTAGTTTCTTTGTATTATACTCTATTTTTACTATTGTTCATCGCTTAGTAATTTTAATAAGCGATTCATCAAACATATTAATAAACTTGAAACTTGATATGAAATGATATTGTAAATGCTGATATAAGACCAATTTCTCAGAATCGAAGTATATGCTCTGAGTTTAGCTGCTGAGGTCTAATACCACTTATCCTTTTTGGATGGGTAAGGATATTCTAGAAGTATTGTATAATATATGCAGCTAAGCATGTCCTTTACATGCTAACATTTAAACCTTCAGAGCCAGTGTAAATGTTTATTTTTTCAAAGTAGCAGGATTTGTGCTAGTATTTTATATAAAGACACATGGGCATCTATGTATTATATAATAAATGCTAAAATAAGGCACTTTGCTGACCTATCAAAATCATTCAACTGACCCGCATTGGTAACAAAATTCATGGAGAGTGATCAAAATAAAGTTTATAAAAATACTCAGAGATAAGGAACTCTGTAGGGAAGGCTTGAATACCTCCCTTGGGTGAACAGTTCACCTTCCAGTCATTGTGATTTTATAAAAACTTTGATCACTAACTCCCACAGAATATTGCTTCATTCAGTCTCAAAAAAATTTTCATAATAAAGATTTGTAACATATTTGAGAGTCACTGTGTGTTATAATATGTTTTGAAATAACACTTAGCTTAAACAGGACTTGGGGGTCCCAACGTGGCCCCGTTTCGTTCCCTGCGTCAGGGGACCCGAGTGGTATAATTCAGACAGGTTCCTGATGAAATGCAGTTGAAAAATGGCTCTTGTGACTATCAAAATGATTCTCTGCTGGAAAACAGTTGTTTAATTCAAAAACCGCCAGCCCTGAATCTCACAGCAAATTTATATTACGACCAATTAACCTAGGCACCTTATATAAAATTACCTCCATGGTATCTAAGGTGCTATTCAAAAGTTCTGGCATTGGTGATGAATTTAGGCTGCCTGCAAAAATCCAAAACTGAATATGCTAGCAGTTCCCCCAAGTTGGTATTTCAGTATTGGATGGCATGATAAGATAATCAAACTATGCTATGCTTTTCATAATATTTTTTTCAGAGCTGTTAGTACCAAAAGAACTATCATACTTATTCTATATTGAATTGTTAGGTTACGTGATCAAAACATGCAGATTATAAGTAAGATATTTTAGTGTATCTTGAAAAGCAATTGGGCAGCCAGAGCAAGTGAATACCATATTTCTTTGGAAATTATTTCTAGCTTTTTTTTTTTTTAAAGGCCAAATGTAATAATGTTGGTTATGCTTTGCCTAATTTATTTGATTAATAATATTTGATTTGAACCTAAATGATGACTTCCCACATCTACCACCTAACTAATGAACTGTAAAAAGAAAGCTGCTCAGATGGTCACCAATAACCAATGCTTAGTTAATCCTTTAAATAAACTGGAGCTCACAATGTGTCCCTTTGAAGTCATAAATAATGTATATTTTTCTTTGGACTTTTAATAAGCCGGTGGAGTTCATCTTGCAGTCTCCAAACACGTATATTTTATTATGGGCCTCTGCAGTTTACTTTAATTAGTGTGTCTGAGTGCTTTGGGAGACTTAGCCCTACTGAAAACAAACAGAGTCTTACCATCTATAAAACATTAGCTCCCTTCGGTTTATCCTGATACAGCCGAGGCTCAGTGAGAAACACATGGTGTAAGTAAACATTCATAATTGCATTAGAATTCCCTGGTGTATCCGTAATTCAAGCTCTGCCTCCTGAAATTGGTAGAGTCCTCAGAACAGGTTTATCAGTTTTGGGGGTCTTCTGGGGGTCTGGGGAAATTCCACTTGGAAAAAAACAACCCCTTTAAATAGCAGATCCAATAGAAATAGCAGGAGACAAAACAAGGCAGAGTGGCTGTGAAATGGAAGTACAGTGTTAAAAAGTGTTCTGTTTAATTATATTTCCACAGCTGCAAAACATCTTAGCTGGCTTAGCATCATTCATTTGGTACCTTTTGTGCCTAAAGCACCAATATTATTTTCCAGCAGCAATACTAATCTGTAGCTGTTTGTGTCATGTAACCTCGCAGTGCCTCTGTTTCTGACATTTCCGTGCTAGAGTTACAAATCGGAGTTCTGAAATGTAAAGACACACAAAAATTTTTTTTCAGGTTTTATTTGAAACAAAAGTGAAAATAGTGACCAGCAAAAGCTAAAAAAAGTAATTGTTTTTGCTAGGAAAATGAGCAAATAAGCAAAGTTTAATATATCTTGCCCCCTTTGCTAAGGACCCGATGCTCTAAACTTACTATGCCTGTAACATTCATCGCTAAACCAGTTCTAACCAGTTTAGTGCACAAGCATTTTAGCTTCTGACGCACAAAATGACTTTGCGTTGCTTTTTCCGTACCCCTTAGCAGCCTTAGAGAATAGTATGGAAATGAAGTACAATGAGCTCATTAAAATTAAAATGAGCACTCTGGTAGATGCCCAGACGTTGCCAAGTGATGCAGTTCTGGAGGCGCCGGTAGCGTTTAACCGTATGTGTTAAAAGCATATACTGACAGGTCTGGGCTGCTGATTGGAATTGTATGAGAGGTGGAAGTTAACCCCCCCCCAATAAAAAAACCTCAACCAAGTAGTGGATACATGCATCATACTTTTATAGGGTTGGGGAGGGTACCAAAAAAACATATATCTTGCTATATGCATGCGTTAAAAGCACATCTCAGGCGCATGTGTTAAAGGTGCGTCACAGGCGTGTATTTTAAAGGCATGTCTCAGCTTGTTCATTAAAATTGTATACCGGCAGGACTGGGGCTGCTGATTGCATTGTGTAAGTAAAAAAAAAACCCAAAATTTGCATGGTTTGCTGGTAGTTCTCTGCCCCCCTCCCCCCATGCACCTATGATGCACTACAATAAGGCACATTTATGATTTGTGGGCCTATGATATAGCTTTTCCTGGCGCATGTGCACATTTATGTCTCTTTCCATGAACTATTCCGTGCATGTGCCAGTCACTTTCTTCAACGACTGAAGGGATGGTATTTCCATGGACCTCATTTGCACGCAAAGTTTGTGGAGCGTTGCTAGTTGTTTAGAACTCAGAAAATTTTACTGCCACTACAATGGCTCACAGGATTTTAACGGAGACTTTAGAGCATCGGCCTTGGAAACACAAACAGAAGGAAGTGCAGCCAGAGACTGGGAAAAGATGGTTAGAAAAATAAAATCACCAGACAAAAAGGTAGGGAAAATGATTTTATTTTCAATTTGGTGATTGAAATGTATCAGTTTTGAGAATTTATATCTGCTGTCTATATTTTGCACTGTTCAGGAAGAAATTGTTTTCTTTCTATTTCTCTGGTGTACTCTGCCTGTAGAGGCTGGCATGTTAGGGTTTTGTTTGTTTATAGCTTGTGGTCCTGTATTTGCATAGGGGTTATCTGTGTTCTGTATGTGTAACCAAGGCCCAGTGTTCTGGTAGGAATAAATGTTGAGAAGCATATAGTGTAGTTTAATTTTGTGTTTAACCATTATGTATTGTTAATAAGATTATATTGTGTGTATGTACAGTATATATGGAAAATGAATGGGGAAAATGGCATTATAATTAGTACCATTATTATGGGTGCGGGCCAAGTGTCAAGGGTGAGGCTTTTGAGCACCCTCAATTATTTTGAAAAGTTGGCTTCTATGGTTGTGGGGTTTAAATCCACACTGCTCCTTCTGACCTTGGGCAAGTAGCTTAATCCCTCCATTGTCCCAGGTACATTAGATAGATTGTGAACCCACAGGGCAGACAGGGAAAAATGCTTGAGTACCTGAATAAATTCATGTAAACTGTTCTGAGTTCCCTTGGGAGAACAGTATAGAAAATTGAATACATAAATAAAAGTGTACCTATATTTAGACACATGGAGGGGCATAATCAAAACATACATCTAAGTCCGATTTGGGCGTATGGCACTAGACGCACAAAGTCCCAAAAATACGTCTAGAGTATATATATATATATATATATATATATATATATATATATATATATATATATATATATATATATATATAAAATCGTCTCTCTGAACATCCAGGCTATTGTTTGTCCAGACCATGAGGATGTCTATCTTTATACCACATTTTCAATCAAATTTTTGTGCAAGTCCCAAATGTCTAGAACAAGACCATTTGGACATGGGAGGGGCCAATCTTGTAATGGACTGGCCACCCAGACATGGCAACAGAGCAGTGGGGCAGCTTAAAGGGCACTGCTATGAACTTCACAAAATGGGTGCCAGATGAACATCTCACCAGAACTCCCTTATAGTTTATGGTGAGCCCCCCCCGAATATTCCCAAAAAACACGATACCTACCTGTCTATAACTCCAAAAGCCCTTATGACTGCAGGAGGCACCTATATGGCAGTAGATTGATCTAAGCAGCACTTTTGACTTAGTGGACCACAGGAAGTTCAGAGATTTCTCTTTTCTCAAACTTATCAAGTAAGAATGTTTATTCTGCCAAGTGGTCCAATCCGTGTGGCATTCCACAGGGTTCGCCGCTTTCTCCTCTTTTGTTTAATGTCTATCTTTCCTCTCTCGGTGCATGATTGGGTAATCTAGGATTAAAGCTATTTAGCTATGCAGATGACATCACTATTATAATACCTTGTATATCATCTGTCTCTAAAATAACTCAAATAATAGAGAAGTATTTAATGTGATTGAGGGATGGATGCTAGAATTTAGATTAAAGCTCAATTCTGAGAAAACAAAATTCTTTTTTGTCTCGCCTTGACAGAACATTGCGAATTCCATTACTTTGAAATCTAGGCAATATCCGATTCATTCAACTGTAAAAATATTGGGTATCACTCTGGATTAAAATTTAACCATGCGAAACCAAGTTGATACAGTCGTCCGTAAGTGGTTCCACATTTTGTGGAAACTATGTACTGGTAGAGCCTATTTTGATTTTTCGGCTTTCAAGATATTGGTTCGATCTCTGGTGCTAAGTCATCTAGATCAGTATTCTTCAACCACTGGTCCATGGACCAGTGCCGGTCCACAGAAATTTCCTGCCGGTCCACAGGGCCAGCATGTGCATCAGGCCCAAAACAGTGTTCTTCAACCGCCAGTCCACGGTGCGATCAATGCGGTGTTATCTTCGAGCCAGCTCCCTCTTCCTAACTGATTCAGTGCAAAAAGCCACTGGCAGTGGCTCCTACGGGCATCCTGCGCCTGAATCGGAAGCCTTCTCTCTGACATTGCAACGTCAGAGGGAAGGCTTCCAGATGAGGCACGGGACGTGCAAGGTGCAATTAGTACTATTATGGGGGCGGGGTTTGGGTGGAAATTGTGTAGAGATGGGTGGGGTCTGGCCCACGACTTAGCCCAGAGTTCTTCAACCGCCGTTCCAGGGACCGATGCCGGTCCACAGAATAATTATTTTATTTCTGCCGGTCCATAGGTGTAAAAAGGTTGAAAAACACTGATCTAGATTACTGTAACATTGTTTACTTAGCAGGTATCAAGAAGAATTGTGCTAGACTGTGTATAATTCAGAACACTACAGTGAGACTCATATATGGCCTGAAGAAGTTTGATCATATAACGTGTTTTTATCGTGAATTGCATTGGTTGCCGGTAGAGCCAAGGACCACTTTCAAGCTGGGTTGTATTTATTACAAAGATGCTGCAGGCTCAGCACTCCTCTTATATAATTGATTCATTCTGTTTTTCCACCTCAGTGTGTTCTTGAAGTTCTAAAGCTCTTTTAGTCTTTCTACTGGTGAGGGGCTGTAAATTCAAAAGGCATCATGACCGCACACTTTCTTACCAGGCAGCACTTTGCGACAAGGATTTCAAATTGTTGTTATCTATGTCTTCCTCATACTTACAGTTCAGGAGACCATTGAAAACTTTTCCATTCTTAAAGTTCCTTAACTCCCGTTCCTATTCCTTGATGTAATTGTAGTTAAACTTTTGTAAACTGCATAGAACTCATTGGTAATGTGGTCTATGAATTGTTTTTTTAATGTTTATGTTATGGTTTTATGTTTGGGGGGGAGGAGCGTAGATGTTCCACTATAAATGTAGTGGCTTATGGGCCTGGGTACTCTTCTCTATGGTTCACTAGCCCACCCCCCAGGCTATTTAAGACACCTATGTGCAGCTCTACTAGGCTTTCCTATATCAGGTGCTGATGTTCTGGAGACAGGTATGCTCTTTCTTATTCTGATCTTTGTGGGGGGGTGAGGGGGGTCAGTCAACACTGAGAGAGTGGGTGTGGGTCTTTACTTTGTCTCTGCAGTGGTTATGTGGTCACTTTGGATACCTTTTTGGCACTTAAACATGTTTTTACATTGTCTAACTCACAACATTTAAGTTTCGTCCAGATTATCTAGTAAAACATTTGATTATCCTTGCAGGACGACTTAGTCTAGGTCAGCCAACATCTTGCCCACATACTTCCCTAACCACTCCTCCAGATACACACCTTTCAGCTCTGGGCACACAGTGGCATTCAGAGGCATAAAAAGTCCTGCGGCAAGTCCAGAAAGTTGGTTTGATTATCAGTACATGGGCAACCTGCCTTTTAGGTCGTTCAAGTGCCACTTGGGCAGGTTTTTAGACGTGTTTAAGTTTTGATTATGAGCTCCCTAGAGAGTGCCTATGTGGCGGCTATTCAATAAAGGAAAGTAGGCACCCACCTTTCTTTAACATAACAGACAAAATATGTGCCTAAATTAGTTCACAAACACTTAGACCATCCATACAGCTGGTATAAATGCTTGATTCTAAGGCCCATATTCTATAAATGGCGCCGGTTTTATAGGCGCCTAAGCTAAGTGAAAAATGCAGTTTAAATGATGTTTTAAACTGTATTTCAAGGTGCCTACCAGTACTTATAAAAACTGGCACAAGAATTGTGCCTCCATAGGTGCTTTATGGCACCTGCCACTGTAGGTGTGGCTAATGCCAGAAGTGACGCTAGGTGCTGTAAAACATCTATGGAGGCATGATTCATGTCAAAGGTAGGCACTGGAAATGTAGGCCTACTGCCAAAAGAAATGTAGGCCTACTGCCAAAAGAACTAACAAATCGATTCTGGATTATACAAGGAAAACTAATTTTGCTATAACAGCTCCTACTTTATGGAACTCTCTCCCTCAATTTCTTCGGGATGAAACTCATTTACCTAAATTCAAAACTAATCTAAAAACTTTTCTATTCAAGGATGCTTTTAACAAACCCTAATCATTTATATCCACTTACTTATTCATCCTTGTCCCAAAAGCTCTCCTTTATTTCTGCGCATATCTTTTATACCATGCACCCTCGTCCTTCATGTTCTATCCCTTCCTTCTATCTCATTTCCTCTAATATTATGTAACTTTTCCCTTCCTTCCCATCTTTCCTCACGGTCATGTTTGTCAGTATATGTCTAATATGTTTTCGCAAATTTTTCAAACACACCAATAACTAGCTCTTACTCTCCTATTTTAAATTTTTTATTGTTAACCGGTCAGATATTTGTTTTATGATCGGGATATCAAAAATCAATAAACTTGAAACTTGAAACTTGGAAGAGATTAAACCGGCTATGTCACTAGCAGCCCAAATGATGAAGTTACGACTGTCTTATTTTGGTCACACTGTCAGAAGAGAAAGATCATTGGAGAAGGATATCATGTTTGGAAAGAAAGAAGGAACCAGGCGAAGAGGGTGACCTGCAACCAGATGGCTGGATATGTTGAAAACAAGCATGGGGATGACGCTGGAGCACAAAACCAATTTCTTTTTAGATTTGTAATTCATCAAGTTGCTAGGACTCGAGCACGAGTCAATGGCACCTAAGAAGAAGAAGAATGTAAAAAAAAAAAAAAGATGTTTATTGGATAAACACTGAAAACACACCACTCTCTCTAGTACTCTCATCCCTCCCCTGAGTGGTATCCTTCACTTAGCTCTTGTGGCTTTCCTTCACCAATGATTTCAAAGTAACACCAATATGCAAATTTGATTTCACCAGAAAAGCTTGCAAACAATATAATCACTGAATTTTAGTCTCTTCAAAGAACTACTTGTTAGCTGGAAATTAAATACCTAAATTTACAATTTTTAAACACCTAAGAATAAAAGCCACATTTATAACCGATCCATATGTGGAAACTGGAAATATTCTTAAAAACTTGCTTTGATATTAATGTGTTTTGAAAATACATAAAAGTCTCATAAAAAATGACTGTTCACAAAAGTGTTGTATTCAACAAAAAAAAATTGATTTATATTTTATGCCTGTAGCAGAAATCTTTAGTACAGAGGGGCTTCAGGATTATTGCTAGAGGCATAAAATGTGAGAAAACCTTTACCTAATAAGGGCCTTTGGGCATATATTTTAATAGGGCTAATTCTTTTGATATATAAGTGCAAGAGAAATATATCAAAGTAGTAATTTAATAAGGTGTTTCTACTTTTCAGTTTATGACTTAAATACTTAGGGGTCCTTTTACTAAGGCGCGCTAGCTGATTTAGCGCGCAGTAAACGCTAACACATCCATAGGATATAATGGACTCTTTAGCGCAATGTTCTTCAACCACCGATCCATGGACCAGTGCTGGTCACAGAAATTTCCTGACGGTCCACAGGGCCAGCACGCGCATCAGGCCCAAAACAGTGTTCTTCAACCGCCGGTCCACGGACCGATGCCGGTCCACAGAATAATTCTTTTATTTCTGCCGGTTCATAGGTGTAAAAAGGTTGAAAAACACTGCATTAGTATTTAACACGTATTAATTTTTAGTGCGTGCTAAATCGGCTAGCACACCTTAGTGAAAGGACCCCTTAATGACATGAACTACTATAGATTTAAGGAAAAAGCCCATCTGGGCTAGTGAGAGTTATTATTTAACAGCAGTAAAAGACATTTTTTCAGCAAGTTAAACATAGAAACATAGAAATTGACGGCAGATAAGGGCCACGGCCCATCCAGTCTGCCCACCCTAATGTCCCTCCCCTACCTTCTCCCTGTGAATAGATCCCATGTGACGATCCCATTTGGCCTTAAAATCAGGCACGCTGCTGGCCTCGATTACATGCAGTGGAAGACTATTCCAGCGATCAACCACCCTTTCTGTGAAAAATAATTTCCTGGTGTCACCTCGTAGCTTCCCTCCTCTAATTTTCCACGGATGCCCTCTTGTTGTCGTGGGACCCTTGAAAAGGAAGATATCTTCCTCCGCCTCTATGCGGCCCGTGAGATACTTGAACGTCTCGATCATGTCCCCCCCTCTCTCTGCGCTCCTCGAGTGAGTATAGCTGCAATTTGTCTAGCCGTTCCTCGTACGGGAGATCCTTGAGTCCCGAGACCATCCGGGTGGCCATTCTCTGAACTGACTCCAGTCTCAGCACATCCTTGTGATAATGCGGCCTCCAGAATTGCACACAGTATTCCAGATGGGGCCTCACCATGGATCTCTTTGCTGAATCTTGCTCTGTCCTCACCTCTTCTCTTGACTAGAAATAGCATAAAAACATAAGAATTGGCATACGGGGACAGACCGAAGGTCCATCAAACCCAGTACCCTGTTTCCAACAGTGGCCCACCCAGGTCCCAAGCACCAAGCCAGATACCAAGCTATAAAACAGATTTTATGCTGCTTATCCTAGGAATAAACAGTGGATTTCACCAAACCATCTCAATAATGGCCTAGGAACTTCTCTTCTAGGAAATTGTCCAAACCTTTTTTAAACTCCACTAAACTAATTGATTTCATTACATTCTCCGGCAACAAATTCCAGAGTTTAATTCCAGAGTTTAATTACATGTTGTGTGAAGAAATATTTTCTCCAGGTTGTTTTAAATCTACTTCTTAGTAGCTTCATTGCATGTCCCCCTAGTCCTAATATTTTTGGAAAGAGTGAACCCTTTCCACTCCACTCATTATTTTATAGACCTCTATCATATCACCCCTGAGCCTCTCTTCAAGCCGAAGAGCCCTAGCCGCTTTAGCCTTTCCACATAGGGAAGTCATCCCATTCCTTTTATCATATTGTCGCCCTTCTCTGCACCTTTGCTAATTCCGCTATATCTTTTTTGATACCATCACATTTCTTCATTAATCCCCATATCAGCACCATGAGTTTTTGCATGTTAACTAATTGACTATGAACAAAGGGACAAAATGTAATTTTATACTTATGGGCACCAATTAGTTTTAAAGGAAATGTGTGTGCATTCTTTTCCATTCAGCTATGGGACCAAAATATGTGTGGTCACTTGTATCTACATTTTTTGCAGTTAGATTTTTCTAGGAAACATAGGGCTCCTTTTATTAAATGGCGGTAGAGGTTTTTAGTGCAGGCAAGTGAGGTGAATACTGATAATCATAGAATTCCTATGAGCATCAAAACATTTACCTCGCCAGCCTGTGCTAAAAATCTGTAGCACCGTTTAGTAAAACCCAGCGATAGATATATGAATTTAATAATGTCAGTACACATTTTTAGTGGTGACATTTAGCATGGCACTTAAATTAATACACGTGGAGGAACATTTTCATAAACACATCCATGTCAGAATTGGAATATTTATCTCATTATAATCAAACAAAACATTCATTGGAGCACCATTTTTGAACAGGAAAAATGTCTGTATTTCCCTTTTGAAAAAGTTTCTAAGATAGTTGTATTTGTACAGAAGACACCTAAAAAGAAGAGCCATTTTCCCATTCCTGCATTCCTGATCCTGAGATTTCTTCAGCCTTTTCTCCCATCTCTTCTCTCAATGGTCACTACTTGTCTCTTCTCTGGTATCCTTCCTTTGTCCTTAAGGACCCTAAAACAGTAAATTCCACTATAAGCAATTACAGACCAATATCCAATCTTCCCTTCATTCCTGCCATTCATTCCTGTCAAACTGGCTTCTGTATTTGCCATTCCACATAACATGCCCTTCTGGGATTGTGTGATGGGAGGAGGGATGTGTTCTTTTGACACTGGACATGTAAGAAACTTTTCATTTGGTGGTCCACTCTACTCTTATCTCAGGGATCTGCACATCATCGATTAAGCCTTCAGTGGTTTTGTCCTACCTGTCCAACCATTCCTATATCACTCTAACTCTTCCTCTGTCCTTGATCTTTACTTTCTCGGGATCCTCAAGGTTCAGTCTTGGGGTCCATCTTATTTAATGTTTTCATGGCCCCATTAACTCTCTTACTTCGATCTATGGATTTCACTTTCTTTGTATATTCTGATGATATTCTGCTTCTTTTTCCTTTTGATTCTAGTTCTTCTCAATACAGCTTGATCTCTAATAAATTAGACTCTGTTGCTGACTGGATAACTAACAACCACTTAATACTCAACTCAACCAAAACTATGGCCATGATTTTCAGCTCTCAATGTTTATTATAAATCTCCCAAGCTTTACCATTAAAGATACTCCTCGCCCACCCTAGAAGGTGGGGGTGGTGTATATATGAAGGACAATTATAGAAACTACCCTCAGCAAAAGAAAAGATGTGATAGTAGTAAAGATTGCAACATAAACAATATCAGCAACTCATTTCTTAGTATTGAAACAGAAAGTGAAACGAAACAAACATCTATAAGAAAAAGGAGATTACTACTGAAAAATAGCTGAAAAGCGATGACCACAAATGCTCGCAGTCTAAGTAACAAAGTTCATGATCTGCAAGCCCTGATGTTAGAGGCAGATCTAGATATTGTCGCTATCACAGAGACATAGTTCAGTGAATCACATGGATGGGATGCAAACATACCAGGATATAATCTTTTTAGGAAGGACAGAGATGGTCAAAAAGGTGGAGGAGTAGCTCTCTATGTAAAGATCAATATCCAAGTGACCGAAATGCAAGGCACCTGGGGAGAGGAAGAAGCGATATGGATTGCTCTGAAAAGAGAAGATGGAACTTCTATCTAAGTGGGTGTAGTGGAGTGCAAAAAGGACTACAGGGTGAAACTGAAAGAAGCCAAGAGAGAGATACGTCTGGCGAAAACACAGGCGGAAGAACAAATGGCTAAAAATGTAAAAAAGGGAGACAAAAATTTTTTCAGATATATTAGTGAAAGGAGGAAGATGAAAAATGGAATTGCTAAACTAAAAGATGCTGGGAACCGATATGTGGAGAATGATGAGGAAAAAGCAAATGTGCTAAACAAATACTTCTGTACTGTGTTCACAGAAGAAAATCCTGGAGAAGGACCGAGATTGTCTGTCAAAGTTACACGAGAAAATGGAGTAGGATTATGAGCTGAAGGCTGCCTCAGCCTACACTTCTCCCAACGTATTCGCTGTGATAGGGGATTAACAGAACCGCAAATAACTTTTTTATATGTTATTTTCTGTTTTCAATTAAAAACCATCGTGAATATGGTGAAACCGCAAATAACATGGTGGGAGACCTGGCCTGTTTCTGAAGGAGAACACGGTGAACAAAGTGCTGGGAATCAGCAATTTTCTTTGTAAATGCTTGGAATCAGTGACTTCTCTATGAAAGCTGATGTAATTTGGGGGGAGGAGCCAGCAAGCTAAAAACTGTGAATAATCAAAACCGCGAATGCTGAAACCACGAATATGGAGGGAGAAGTGTACTTTTGAACAAGGGAAGGGGCATGGCGGATGGACTCAGGTAGTTTATTCCAGGCATAGGGGGTAGTGAGATGAATGGAACGAAGTCTGGAATTGGAAGTGGAGGAGAAGGGTACAGATAAAAGCAATTTGTCTGAGGAACGGAGCTCTCGGGGAGATGTATAAGGAGAAACGAGAGGAGAGATATTGAGAGGCTGCAGAATGAACACACTTGTAGGTTATTAATAGGAATTTGGAACTGTATGTGAAGGCGGATAGGGAGCCAGTGAAGTGATTTGAGGAGAGGGGTGAGGTGAGTGTAAGAAGGTTGGCAGAAGATACGAGTGCAGCAGAGTTTTGTACAGATTGCAGGGGGAGAGGTAGTTCAATGGGAGACTAGTTAAAAGTAGATTGCAGTACTCTATGTGCGAGGTTACGGGAGTGTGGACAAGGGTCTGGGTGGTGTGCTCGGAGAGGAAGGGGTGAATGTTGGTGTAGAGATAGAAGCCCAACAAAAAGAAAGTGGGGAAGGAACTGTACACATCAACCTGAGATAAATCAGAGTTTATTGAATACAGTCAGCTATTATGATAGAAAACATATAAAGTGGTCAATCCATTCTGTGGTTTCTTCCAGACCCGACATGGTCCGTGTTTCGTCTTTGGAAGAGAAGCCTGCTTCACGGGGTACAGATGGATATTTGGTAGATGGCGCAGAAGCACTTAAAACATCTTTGTCTCACAACATGAGACTGGCGAGAACTCTTAGGAAAAATAACATATCGCTCAGGAGCTGCATGGCTTCATACACTGAAACAGCGCAAGAGATAGAAGCAACAGGCTTTAGCAGTCTGTTGGATATGGGTAGAAAATGAAAGGTTGGAGTTGAAAATGACTCCAAGGTTATGAGCAGAGGAGACAGGAATGATAACAGCATTATTTACAGAGACAGAGAATGGAGGGAGAGGAGCAGAGGGTTTAGGAAGAAAGAGGAGCAGTTCAGTCTTGGACATGTTTAGTTTCAGGTGACAGCGGGACATACAAGCAGCTATATCAGCCAGACTGGCTGAAACTTTGTCTTGGAATTTTAGGTGATATCTCGGGTATAGAGAAATAGATCTGGGAATCATCAGCATATAGGTGATACTGGAAGTTATAGGAGAATATCACGGCACCGAGGGAAGAGGTGTAGAGAGAAGAGAAGAGGTCCTAAGACAGAGCCCTGGGGTACACGAACCGTTAGCAGAATAGCAGCAGAGGAGGATCCACCAGCACATACACGAAAGGTGCAATGGGAGAGGTAGGAGGCAAACCAGGAAAGGACAGTTTTGCAGAATCCGAGCGAGGTCAGCGAATCAAGTGGTAAGCAGTGATTAATAGCATCAAAAGCAGCAGACAATTACCTCCTTTGTTCATTTGTTAGCCAATATAGTATGTTTAAATTCTATATACAAGGTCTTAATTTTATACTTCTGTTTTCAACACAGATTTTTTTTTTTCCTTTTAACATAGTCAATGTTTACATTTCTGGTAGTAATACCAATAATTCTAAACTTTTCCAGAGGGCATGGATTTAATAAGCTGGAAGTTACAGTCAGGGGAGATAATCCTTTTTTTTTTTTTTTCTTGTTATTTTGCTGTATGGTGTGGTGCTGTGCCACAGGAGGCTCATCTTGCACTAAATACCACCTGTGATGATTTGTGTTCCTCCAGACATCTAATTAGAGCTTCGATGCTGTTATATAGTGAGAGAAAAGTAATTACCATAACCATGACTGGATCTATGAGGATAAATTATGATCTTGGTACTGTTTTGGATTACTTTATTTATACACTTGATATACTGCCTTTCTGTTAAACATAAACAAAGTGGCTCACAAATATGAAAAGGCTGAAAAAAGGAAAGAAAGAATTAATGTATCGCAGTGTAACTGGGAACTCCAGGGACATGGCATCCAAGAATAATGCCTCTGGGAAAGTCTGCACAAAGAGATAAGCCTTAAGATTCAACCTGAATTGTGATCGTGAAGTCTCACATCTAAGGACAGAAGACAGGGCTTTTCAATATAGTGGAGCACAGTAGCAGAAACAGGGTGACGAGTGCTTTCAGGCCAAATAACTGAAGGGGAAGAGGGGACCTGTTGATTATGGTATTGTGACTGGTGTAAATGAATGGGACATTGAGGAGTCAACAGAGAGTTCTGGCAAAGTGGATAGCCTGAGAACTAATGTATGCGATGAATGAGTGGGAGCCAGTGAAAAAAAGTCAGTAACAGCGTGACATTTATTTATTTTAAACATTTCTTACTCGCTGTATCCTTCAATTCTATGCGCGTTACAAAATACACACATAATTTTAAACAATAAATACTCATAAAAACAATACTCAATATAAGCTACGATCTACTAATACAATATTGACAACAAATATATAAAAAATACAGCAGCCCTTTCCATTATCACTACATCTCATCTCGTCTCACCTCTCCTAAACGCCTAACTAATGTTGCTCAAACAGTTCTGTTTTGAGCAATTTTCTAAAAGTTATCAAAGAGGTAGCCCTTTCCACTTCCAATGGCAGGGCGTTCCAGAACAAGGTCCCCTGTACTGTTATCATTGAGCGGCGATGACACGCTAAATTTACTTTTTTCAACGATGGAACTTCTAATTTGAGCTATTCATCTGAACACAATGACCTGTATGGCTGATATGAGATGAGCAAATTACTCAACAATACCGGCCATTTTGTCTGTCAGCTTAAAGATCAAGCACAACACTTTAAACTCAATTTGCGCAGTAACAGGCAGCCAATGAAGCTGAACAAGTATAGGCGTGATATGTTCAAATTTTGAGGCACCCATATTAAACGTGCCTCTGCATTTTGCACCAATTGCAATGCTCTTACAACACATTTCAGCACACCTAAGTAAAAAGCATTGCAATAATCAATAGTTGGAATCAAAATCGTGCTTACCACTGTTAAGAGGAAATCTCTATGTTTTTGAAGCAACAAAAGTTTGTAAAAAGCCTTGGATACCACCGCTCTTATCTGCGACTTGAAAGATTACATTACATTACATTGGTGACTTTTATTCCGCCATTACCTGGCTCAAGGCGGATTACAAAAGATGTTATCTGGACAATTCCAGAAGAGTTACATGGTTGAGCGGGTTATTTTGGGATTGAAATGCTTCCTGGTCTTGATGGATTTCTTGAATAGCAGGGTTTTTATTTCTTTTCTGAAAGTTTTGTAGTCTGGTGTAGTGATCAGTAGATTGGGTAGTTGGTGGTCAAAAGTTTCGCTGCCTGCATGGCCAGTTGGCCATTGTACATTTTTTTGCGTTTGACATCTCTGATTAGGGGGTGCGTGAATGTTGTCTGGGCTCTCCTTAGCCTGGTTGTGGCAGTTTGGATAAGGCGGTTGTTCAAGTAGGCTGAGCTGTCTCCTTTCATTGCTTTAAATCAGGGATAGGGAACTCCGGTCCTCGAGAGCTGTATGCCAGTCGGGTTTTCAGGATTTCCCCAATGATTATGCATTGAAAGCAGTGTATGCAAATAGATCTCATGTAGATTCATTGGGGAAATCCTGAAAACCCAACTGGAATAAGGCTCTTGAGGACTGGAGTTGCCCACCCCTGCTTTAAATAGTAGACAGTAAAATTTGAATTTTATTCTTGCTTGTATTGAGAGCCAGTGTGAGTCGAGGTATGCGGCGGTGATGTGGTCGTATTTCTTCAGTGAATAGATCAGTCTCAGGGCTGTGTTTTGTACTGATCTATTTGCTGAAGATAGGGTGGAATCTAAGATAAGCCCCAAGTATTTACATTCATGATCATATTTACTGGATCCAAATAGGCTCCAAATAGCTGAAAATGCAAAACCACAATGAACAGTGATACAGTAATCTATCCCATTGAAAAGAAGAGCAAAAACCAGGGCGTGAAGGTTATCCTGATTAAGGAATGGCTTTACAGAGTGTAGTTGTCTTAAGGCAAAATGTATTGATTTAACTACTGCTGATATCTGTGAGTCAAATGAGAGAAATGAATCAATGTGCATGCCAAAAGTGGAATCAGCATTCAGTAATGAGATGGGTGTGACCTTGATAGAGTTGACTGGACAGGGCAGTCTGTGAAACACCCAAAGAGCCTCAGATTTGGAGGAGGGGGTATCAATATAGCCTACTGTTAAGACAAGAAGACACCAAAGAAGAGCCAAAGAAAGATACTCTACGACAAGCACAGTAAATCCAATAAACAAAAGAAGTCGCAGAGCAGAGAAGTCACCATCCAAGGTCAGGATCAACAAAAGCAATCTTTATTCGTGACAGCTACTATAGACTCAATACTGACAGTTTTTTGGCCAATGCAGGCCTTTGTCGAGAGTTCAATCTGTGTAAATTTTCTAATCAAACATGAGTTGCTAGCTGGAAATATGAAGCATACTCAGTCTCTGAAGATCTTCTGATCAATCAAAGAAGTGGCTGTGGCTCAGAGCAAGTGGACATGTTTGACGCACAATTGCGACTTCTTTTGTGTCTTGGATCTACTGTTAAGAAATTACATTTTACTGTTAAGCCTAGTTATTAGTAAATAGGCCTCATTGGATAAAATGGGACTTATACTAAATATCATGAGTAAGTGGTAAAATAACATGTCCTTTAACAGTAGTTTTTGTTGAGAACTATGCTCCTGGGTGGTGCTCAGTTTCAAATAGTGACTAACCAGATAGATATGAGCCATGTCCAGGCTTCAGAATTCTATTTTTGGGTTTGTGAAGCTGACTAAAGCATAACAAAACACAAAAGCAAAAATTCCATGACCAAAATATCAAATACATAACAAAAGTGGAATAAAAAAGATTGATTTATGAATTTGTCAATTCAATTGTACTGATAGATAGTTAATGAAAGAAGGCAAACCTCAGACCGGACAAGGATAATAAAGGGCATGGAAAACCTTTCATATGCTGAAAGATTGGAGAAGCTGGGGCTCTTTACCCTGGAAAAGCGGAGACTTAGAGGGGACATGATAGAGACATAAAATCATGAAAGGCATAGAGAAGGTGGAGAAGGACAGATTCTTCAGATTAACCGGGCCAACAAAAACAAGAGGGCATTCAGAAAAATTGAAAGGAGACAGATTCAAAACAAATGCTAGAAAGTTCTTCTTCACTCAGAGGGTGGTGGACACTTGGAATGCGCTCCCAGAGGAGGTGATAGGGCAGAGTACAATATTGGGCTTCAAAAAGGGATTGGATGACTTCCTGAAGGAGAAGGGGATTGAAGGATATAGATAGAGGGTTACTATACAGGATATTAAATGATTAGGGAATAAAAGGTTTAGGTAAAGGATCACTTACAGGTCATGGACCTGGGGGGCTGCCGCGGGAACAGACTGCTGGGCATGATGGACCCCTGGTCTGACCTGGCAGAGGCAATGCTTATGTTCTTATGTTCTTATGACCGTACTGCTGTGTCTCATAACAGCCTATAGCTATTTAACAAATGCAATATAATGGTTTCAATCATTGGTCCGCCTCCTTCCTTTTGATATAAATACAATAATTTGTTAAGTGTGACAATTAATATAATACTATAACAAAAAAATAATTTAGTAGTAGTTTTTATAAATTAGTTAATAGGATTGTCAAAAAAATGAAAAAATAATGAAATTAATGGCTAAAGCATCTGTGCAAAATGGCAGTTCTGTGCAAAATAACAATTTAGTCACATAAAACTGAATTCATGGAAAGTTCATAGAAAACCACTTACCTTAGTGGCCACAATAACAGAGTCAGTTATTGTGGCCACTAAAATAAGTGGTTTTTCTAACTGAAGCAATGGCCTTAGAGAAGTGCTTCTCAATCTTTCTGTGGCTGCAGCCCCAATATGCAGAAAGTGTATGGACCCTAGGTGGCATAGGATAGTGATTTAATTTGGGGTGCCCACTCAGGGTGCCAGCCCAAATGAGTGTAATGCCTCCGATCCTCGAGAGCCGTATTCCAGTCGGGTTTTCAGGATTTCCCCAATGAATATGCATGAGATCTATTTGCATGCACTGCTTCAATGCATATTCATTGGAGAAATCCTGAAAACCCGATTGGAATACAGCTCTTGAGGACCGGAGTTCCCTACCCCTGAGATAGACATTTGGACAATTACTGGGTGATTTCTAGCCACTGCCAGGTTACATGCTGCCTACCTAATGCCAGTGCTCAACCTAGATATTCAATGTTGGGCCATTTCTGGCAAATGGCATTGAATATATGGGGTTTTCGGAGCCATCTATGACTTAACTGGCTAAGCAAATGTAACTCCTCAAAGCACCCCCTAGCTTCAGCGCTACTCCATCCCAATACAAAAGCCATAACAGCTTCTGGTCACAGCAGTCAAGGGTATGGTAATCCTCTGGGATGGAATACATATCTGCTAATCACTCTACAGGTGTTCTAGCTCAATCTTCCATCTTTACAACTTCAAAAGTGCTTCAAACTTTTCAGTAAGACTGAGTGTTACTCAAAAACCAATAGGCAGCATCCACAAACTTAGACACACCCAGGAACTTTAAAATTATATTCTGTCCGTGACGCCAATTGTAAACTCCCCCCCCCCCCCACACACACAGGGCTCTTAGCTTCAGTGCTGCTCTGTCCCAATACAAATGCCAAAACAGCTTCTGGTCACAGCAGCCAAGGGTAAGATGGTAATCTCCTGGGATGGAACACACATCTCCTAATGCACTCTACAGGCGTTCTAAAAACCTAATGTCCAGGGTGTGGAACCTGTGTACACTAAACACAAAGGACACAGCACACATTTCAGAAATTGATGTAACCAATTTTTTTATTGCACCGGATCTTCAGGACTTCAGAGTTAGACATTACATATCACCACAGATAAAAACATTTTATATTTGTTTCCTTTAAACTTTTCATAAAACACATTTAAAATTTCTCAAATGGCTGTTTTATAACCATTAAAGCATTAGCTTTACAATTTTAAAAAATCTTTGTACTTTCACTCAAAGAATTGCGTTTATTTTATTTTCTCCTCTAGGAACTACAGAGATGCTACGCTTCTGAAGAATTCTAGCTTATATGACTTGAATGACTTCACTTTAAAGATCATAACATATCTTCAGGTAATCTCAATATTATGTTGTGTAAAATGCTTTCTGCAAAAACTCAGTTCTAAAAATAAAATGCTTTTTGTCCTCATCTCTTAGGGAGAAACCCTTACTGCAGCACTGCTTCTTTTATTGGAACCATAACCTCAGATAAGTTTTACTGTTTTCTGTTCATAAATGTTTTCTGTTACATTCTAGACCAGGGGTGGGCAACTCCGGTCCTCGAGGGCCGGAACCCAGTTGCGTTTTCAGGATTTCCCCAATGAATATGCATGAGATCTATTTGCATGCACTGCTTTCAATGCATAATTCATTGGGGAAATCCTGAAAACCCGACTGGATTCCAGCCCTTGAGGACAGGAGTTACCCACCCCTGCTCTAGGCAATCAAAAACAATTCTTTTTGAACAAACTTTCTTTTCATTTACAGCTCAAGTGACAACATCACCCATCAGGTAAGTGACTCAAACTGTCTTGTGCTTTACCCAATTAAATTGTTTTGTATTTCACTTTCACAAACCCAAACCCTAAATCTTTTTTAATTGAATGTCCGGGGTTAAAAAACAAACAAGCCCAATGTCCAAAAATAGCATGTGTGCACAAAAGAAGAATGAAATAAAAAAAACCCTTATCTTCTGTAACTCTTGCATTGGCCAGCTTTCTTGCTTCTGTTTTCAGGTAGCTCTGGTGCTCTTCAGCCTTCTTGGCTGGTGCTGGAAAAAAAAAAAGAATTCTAATACTCTGTTGGTCATCCTTAATACACACTGTAGTCACCAATATTTAATTTGGGCTTCAGATAGGTTAAAGAAACCAAATCTTGGCACTCCTGTTTTGCACAGCTCTGCCTTCACTGCTCAAGCTTTAACCAACTCAGCATACATCAAGCCTCTTAATATCCGCTATTTAAACTACTGATTACATTAAGGCCTCCCTAGCTTCTAGGCACAACCCTACCTCTCCTATTTATTCTTAACTAGCTGACAAAATTATGTTGCTCAGCTGCACCAATTTAAGAGGAATAAATCAATGGGAAATTTATTTTCTGTTTTGGAACTTTATCCAGTAAAAGAAAAAAAACACCCCCAAATCTGAATAAAACAATAGATACCTGTCTGTAGAACAACAGCATCTGGTATAGGAAACATAAGAACATAAGAATTGCCACTGCTGGGTCAGACCAGTGGTCCATCCTGCCCAGCAGTTTGCTCACGCGGCGGCCCCCAGGTCAAAGACCAGTGCTCTAAATGAGTCCAGCCTCACCTAAGTACGTCCCAGTTTAGCAGGAACTTGTCCATCTTAGTCTTGAAACCCTGGAGGGTGTTTTCCCCTATAACAGACTCTGGAAGAGCGTTCCAGCACTTCTCCACTCTATGGGTGAAGAAGAACTTCCTTACATTTGTACGGAATCTATCCCCTTTCAACTTTAGAGATTGTCCTCTCATTCTCCCTACCTTGGAGAGTGTGAACAGTCTGTCTTTATCTATTAAGTCTATTCCCTTCAGTATTTTGAATGTTTTGATCATGTCTCCTCTCAATCTCCTCTTTTCAAGGGAGAAGAGGCCCAGTTTCTCAAATCTCTCACTGTATGGCAACTCCTCCAGCCCCTTAACCATTTTAGTCACTCTTCTCTGAACCCTTTCGAGTAGTACCGTGTCCTTCTTCATGCACGGCGATCAGTGCTGGACACAGTACTCCAGGTGAGGGCGCACCATGGCCCGGTTCAGCGGCATGATAACCTTCTCTGATTGGTTCGTGATCCCCTTCTTTATCATTCCTAGCATTCTGTTCGCCTTTTTTGCTGCCGCAACACATTGTGTGGACGGCTTTATCGACTTGTCGATCAGAACTCCCAAGCCTCTTTCCTGGGAGGTCTCTCCAAGTACCGCCCCGGACATCCTGTATTCATGCATGAGATTTTTGTTACCGACATGCATCACTTTGCACTTATCCATGTTGAACTTCATTTGCCATGTCGATGCCCATTTCTCGAGCTTGATTATATCACTTTGTAGATCTTCGCAATCCCCCTGTGCCTTCACTACTCTAAATAACTTTGTATCGTCCGCAAATTTAATCAACTCACTCGTCGTACCAATGTCCAGATTGTTTATAAAGATGTTGAAAAGCATGGGTCCAAGCACCAAGCCCTGTGGCACCCCACTGGTGACACTTACTTTTTCTTTTTTTTTTAATAAATCTTTATTCATTTTTAAAACTTTCAACAAGTGTAACATAAGATACAATCATTTTATACTTTAACATCACTTGATATACCATCAAATTCTAACTCACATCAAATATCCCCCTCTGTTATAACCAACAATTGTTCTTAAGCATAAGAAATCTTAAAGTATTCCCATCCCCCTTCCCCACCCTGGACGTGTATGAACAAAGGGAGAAAATAATATTCATTCTGTACAATATTTTGTTAATGGCTCCCAAACATCCCTAAATTTCTTAAAATGCCCCTGCTGTATGGCTATTACCCTTTCCATTTTAAAGATTTGGCATAACAAATTCCACCAAAAATTATAATTCAGCCGATCCCAATTTTTCATAATTTGCTGTATGGCAACCCCTGTCACGATAAGCAAAAGTATATTATTATTAGAAGAGATTTGACTTTTGGCTCTCATAGAAATACCAAATAGCACAGTGTCATATGATAATGCCACCGCATTTTCCAGTAGATTGGTGACACTTTTCCAGTCTGAGTATTGTCCATTTACCCCCACTCTCTGTTTCCTATGCTCCAGCCAATTTTAAATCCACGTGAGTATTTCACACTCGATTCCATGGCTTGCTATTTTACGAAGTAGTCGTTCATGTGGAACCTTGTCGAACACCTTCTGAAAATCCAGATATATAATGTCGACCGGGTCGCCCTTATTTATCTGTCGAAGAAGTGCAGCAAGTTCATCAGGCAAGATTTGCCTTTGCTGAAACCATGCTGGCTGGTCCTCATTAAACCGTGTCCGTCAAGGTGATCAATAATGCGGTCCTTTATCAGCGCCGCTACCATTTTTCCCGGTACCGAGGTCAGACTCACTGGTCTGTAGTTTCCAGGATCTCCCCTTGAACCTTTTTTGAAGATCGGCGTAACATTCGCCACCTTCCAGTCTTCCGGAATCTTTCCCGATTTGATCGACAGATTGGCTATTAGTTGAAGCAGTTTAACTATAGTCCCTTTCACTTCCTTGATGACCTTCGGATGGATGCCATCTGGTCCCTGGGATTTATCGCTCTTAAGCCTATCTATCTGCCTGTATACCTCTTCTAGACTGACCGTCAACCCTGTCAGTTTCCCGTCTTCGTTTCCAGCATATGTGATCCACGTTGGTTTTTTGTTATTTTTCTTCTTGGATCCTTTGTTGATACGTGGTATATATAGATTTTGCGCCTCGGTGACTCTGTCCTTAAAAGGGACAAAGCTTGCTCTAGTTTTTTACAGTGCTTATCCTCTTCTCAATCTTCTTCCCCAACCATGAGTCTCATCCCTTCGTAATTCCCTTTTTGGAAATTCAGCGCCGTGGCCATCGTTCTGGACCGATGTTTCTCCCCTACGTCCAGGTCGAAGCAGATCATATTGTGATCATTGCTTCCCAGTGTCCCTTCTACTTCTACACCTTATGCCGGTCCTCGCAGTCCATTTAGAATTAAGTCCAGAATTGCATTTCCTCTTGTATTTTCTTTTACAAGTTGTTCCAGGAAGCTATCACCTACAGCATCCAGAAACTTGGTCTCCCTAGCGCAGCCAGAGGTGCCTACATTCCAGTCTATCCCCGGATAGTTGAAGTCACCCATGATAACTGCATTGCCTCCTTTGCAGTTGCGTTTAATCTCGTCTGTCATTTCTCCATCAATTTCTTCGAACTGCCCTGGGGGTCGGTAATAGATGCCAATCTTCGTTTCCAGTCCCTTTGTTCCCGGAATTTTGACCCATAGAGACTCTAACTTATCCGTCAGTTGTGGTATAGTCTCTCCAGTAGATTCAATTAATTCTTTGACGTATGGCAACACCCCCATCTTTTTTGAGCCACTCTGTCTCTGCGATATAGTTTGTACCCGGTAGCACAGTGTCCCAGATGTTTTCCTCAGTCCACCATGTTTCTGTGATGTCGATGATGTCAACGTTATCTTTTTGTTTTATAGCTTCTAATTCACCCATTTTATTCCTTAGGCTTCTTGCGTTCATGTACATACACTTGAGTTTGCGGCCTGTTCTTTTTTTGCATTTTCTTCCCTCTTGTGTTCCTTTCGATCTGTCTTGCCTGTGATCCGGTGAGTCTTCCCCTCTATCTTCCTGCACGGTATCCTCTGGTGAGTCTTCCCCTCTATCATCCTGCACGGTATGCTGGTTCCTGAACCATCGACTATCTCTCTTGGTCAACTGTCGGCTTTCCCCATCTTCCTAGTTTAAAAATTTCTCAACTTCTCTCTGGATGTTGCTTGCAAGCAGCCTCGTTCCGTCTCTGCTGAGGTGGAGTCCGTCCTTCCTGAATAGCTTGCTCTTCCCCCAGAACGTCGTCCAGTTGCACATGAAGCAGAATCCTTCTTCCTCACACCAGCGCCGCATCCACACGTTGACTGCTTGCAGCTCCATATGCCTCTTCGTCAGCCCTGGGTACCGGCAGGATCTCTGAGAAGGCTATCCTCTGCGTTCTGGTCTTCAGCTTCCTTCCTAGCATCCAGAACTGGTCCTTCCAGTACTTCTCTGTTGTAATTCCTGCTGCTCATGTTGTTCGTCCCCACATAGATCACCACTGCCATATTTTCTTCTTCCATACTGTCGATGATCCTGTTGATGCAGTTAGTAAAGCATCACACAGGTGTCTTGGTGGATGGGCTAATGAGTCACAGAAAGGAGGACCCAGGCCCTTAAGACACTCTAACCACTTCATTTAGGGTAGAAAGTGCGAGTCCTTCAAAACCACCAGAATCCTACTATACTGCCATATAAGTGTAACCTGCAGCCATAAGGGCTATTGGGGTGGTAGACAGGTGGGTACAGTAGGTTCTGGGGGAGTTTTGGAGGGATCACCAAACAGTTTAAGGGGGTTATGGTAAGATTTATATCTGGCACCCTTTATGTGAAGTTCATAGCTGTGCCTCTAAGGTGCCCCACTGCTCTTTTGGGATGTCTGTATGGCCAGTTCATTACAATGCTGGCACCTCCCATATATAAATGGTTTAGATTTGGATGTTTTCAGTTTAGTTTCTGTGGCCGCATACTTTCCACCATAAATGTAGTGGTTAGAGTATCTTATGAGCTTGGCTCCTCCTCTCTATGGTTCACTAGCCCATTCAATAAGCTACTTAAGACACCTGGTGGTGCTGTTCTAGAGACAGTTATGTACTTTTTCATTTAGAGTTTTGTGGGGTGGGAGGGTGTGTGTGACCACTGTGGGAGTATGGGGGGTCATTACTTAATCCAGTGCCTACCTCACTTAGGTTCCATTAGGCATGATTCTATAAACCACGCTGAACAGCGCCTACAATGTAGGCACCGTTTATAGAATCTAGCCCTAACTGGCTCATTACACAATTAAATTGCATGTGCAAATTAGGCTTGCAACCAAATTTGCATGCGCAAGTTTGAGCATCATATATAGAATCTGTGGGTTTATGTGCAAAAATGGTATATTAAATGATCCTCTATGTGTTTGCAGGATTTAAAGTAGGCTTTTGGACAGTTGATTATGGTTAATTCACATGTTTATTTAAAACCCACAAAGGAAATTGTCTGTCACAACTTTAAAGACCTGAAGTAGATAATTAAATGAACAGGGTTAAACAACTTTTAGTATGGTTTGAGGAAACCTTGCCCTAATATTTGGCTTTCTGCTCCGTGAAGTGGAAAATGGGTTGCTTTAACACAACAGTCTTTATCTGTACAGCATCACTGCCAAAATTAGCTGTCTGACAAGGCACCCATTGGCTTAAACACGGTACCTTTGAAGCTAGAATGGTTAGTGTAGAATAAAAACTATGCTTTAATCCAATTTTCATATCACAAAAGGTGCAGGGGATTGAATGCCATTTCCAAAAGGTAAAATGCAAGTACAATTAAGATGGAAAAAAAAAAAAAAAAGCTCTCTAATCCTCTTGCCAGAGGCTTAGAAGTAGAGCCAAAAGAAGCAGTGTCATAACATGTACATTCCCCCTGAGGGGAAGCACACCCTCGACCACCTAGCTGGAGACATGAAGGCATAATAGAATGCTCAGTTTTACCAGTGGCCAACAAATCTTGGTTTGTTTGTTTTTTGTGGCTGACAGTAGCCCATATAGAACTGGTGGGTGGCAAATAAAAATGATGTTTGATAGTGTGTAGATAAGAATTGCTTTACATCAGATAATACCTTTACAGGATCTTTCGGCTCAGAATCCTGGTCCACATAAGTACATGTCAAAATCAGAGGATGAGTCATCCTAACGTTTTAGGACAGACCTTTATAAGAGCCTAAAAAAATACAGTCTGCTCTGTTTACTGCTATTTAACCCAAATGACAATGAATTAAAAAAGATGAGTCAAATGTTGCAATTAAGAGAATAAAGTGGTTAGAAGAGGCTTGACACCATGAAGTAAGATTTTGAACAAGCAAACGTTATTCTATATTAATCTAGATAGAACTAGTTGGTATCAATTTCCAAATAATACTGTTCAATTAGTGCATATGTGTTTTGCTAGAAAACCATGATGTCAATGCTTAATAGTGAAGTAGGTTTATAATTTAAAGAAGAAAATGAACCCTTTCAGTTTTTGGTAGAACTATTATTCTTGATTCAGTAGATCCATTTGTTGATACACCTGACACTTGATTTTTTTTTAACTTTATTTAGTTTTTAATGCCAACAAAAAGTGCAATACAATTTAGATACAAATAATAATAATAAATAATCACTTATAAACAATCAGAATCTATACAAAAGATAAAAATTCCCTCCCCCACCCATCATTACCATCAGTAATAATACCAAAACAAAAGATATACCCACCTCCCGCTCCCACCCCCCTGGATGTATGGGTGCAATACAATGGAAAATAAAGATAAAGATAAAGGGCAACTATAACAAATCTACAAAAGACGCCAATGGACCCCAAACCTGACACTTCTAATACTGGAGGATTCTTATACTGGAAAAGAGTTGTGGTGCGTATGTGGAAACAGGGAATGAGGGAGTAAGAGCAAGAAGCTGTGGGAGGTGTGTGAAAGATGAGATAGAGGGAATAGGGCTTGTGTGAAAGAGATTCTGAGGTTGGGGTTATGAAAGAATGCCTTAAAGAAATCCCAAATGCACCATAATTTAAAAAATGTAAACCATTCTACTTTTTTATTTAAACCCCTTGACCATATTGCATTTAAAAAAAAAAATCCATTTCTGTTCTACCTTGACATGGAGATACTACACAACAGTCCAACACAGTGCAATCAAATTCTTTGAAAGAATGATTTTTATTAGTGCAATGTCGTGTAAGAGGATCCACTTTAGATATGCTCAATGTTATAGCGATGTTCAAAGAGCCACGTTTTTAGTGATTTCGAAGTGTGACCCACATAAGAAAGTTGACAGGGGCATACTAGTAGACAAACTATGATGTAGTAAAGCAGTGGTCTCAAACTCAAACCCTTTGCAGGGCCACATTTTGGATTTGTAGGTACTTGGAGGGCCGCAGAAAAAATAGTTAATGTCTTATTAAAGAAATGACAATTTTGTATGAGGTAAAACTCTTTATAGTTCATAAATCTTTCCTTTTGGCTAAGTCTTAATAATAATATTGTAATTTATAGCTAAAGAGACATTTGATGAAGATACTGTTTATTTTACTTTTGTGATTATGACAAACATACCGAGGGCCTCAAAATAGTACCTGGCGGGCAGCTTGTGGCCCCCGGGCCGCATGTTTGAGACCACTGTAGTAAAGTATCTTAAATGCACAGTCCATCTACCAGGAATACATACTTCAGTGTCTTCCTACATAATGTCACAGGCACAATTGCCAGAACAAAAATGTTTCACCTGCCCTTGTTCCCTTGCAGTTCAAACATCCGGTTTACAGAGATAGTCCCTCAGGTTCCCACTTCTGCTATAAACAATCATACAATCAGTGTCCTGAAAACATTGCTCCAATCGTAACACTTTCCAATATTGTTTAATCTTCTTGCCTAATGCATTTGCGACCTTAGAAAATCTCATGATACAAGGGGTCATGGATTAATCCAGACCTTTAGCTCTATATCCTAATAATTGTTCACAAGGATTACATAAAGCTCTATTCTGCTTTAGACACAACTGAAGGAGGATATTCCCTATCTATAAATCTGGTTTTCAGTTTCTTTTCTGTAATCCTTTGTGTTTAAAAGTATATTTTTGGCTAGTCTTTTTGTGGGTGTCTGAGAGGTCTTAGGTTCAACCCTCAAAAAGGCAGAGAGAAGTAAAATTAATGACAATAATGTCCAAGAGTGATGCATAAAAGTATATTTTGTGGAAATAAACTTGTTATTATACAGGTACAATGCCTAGAAAAAAGATACAAGTCTCCAATACTTCACCCAACCTCCACAGTATCCAACATCCCTCTCCACAAAATTACAAGTTGTTCCACATGCTCTCATATATTTCAAATCTGGCAAAATGTGGCCTCAGGTATACCTCCTCCACCCTTAGTAATGTTCAATAGCAGTAGGGATACCGGTGTTTTTATTCTTTATTGGCCCACATTCTTTTATTGCAGTTATTTAGGTAAACTTTTTTTTAAACTCCTGGATTAGCACCCAGTTGTAGTTTCTTTCTTACTCTGTCTTGAATTAACTTAGCAGGACAGTCATCAGGCACACATCAGGACTCTAGAATGTAGGACATTTACCTACTGGCTCTTGGTCCTTATCAAGGAATGGGCATGCTGGGGAAAATGCCTTCCTTCAAAGGTATCACTTTCAGAGGGGCAACTTCTGCAGATGTCTCTCCCTTCCATCAATGAGACAAGAGTTAACGGAAAGGTGCAGTGAGAGCAGTTCATGCCCGAGTTGCACTGTTTTTGGAATTGAAATTTTGATTATGGTTTGATTTTATAGATGATCCCATGAGCCCTGTAGCAGTGGCTGAGATCACAATAAATGATGGTCACTATTCAAAGATTTTCTTCAATTGAGTACTGCTATGACTACTTAAATTAAGTTTCACTATTATCACTACAGTGTTGATGTACCAGTTCTATCTTTAACGCAGAGACAGTTTTGTGGCTTGATTTCCTGTGATAAGAAGGTTTTTTCTGGCTATGTGGATGTTGCAAAAGTAGAGCTAAGCTATGTGGGCTCGGGGCCTATCAGCTCCTGGGAGCCAACTCAGTGCAAGATGTTAGGAGGCACAAGGAGTTCCCCCAAAGCCCAGTTGGTGAAACCTTCTGTAGTGTGGTCAGGAGCAGAGCAGCAGCTCATGAGGTGGCAGATCAGCACCAGGAGCCCAACAGAGGAGGTAGCATAAGTGGAGTTTTACCGCAGGGACGAGCCATGCCAATTCAAATCAATTGAGCAGCCACCAGTCCAGAGTGCTCCAGCAAGGAGGTGGGATGAGGACTTAGTGGGGAAGGATCAGGGAAGGACACCAGGAAGGAATAAAGGGGTGGGACACAGGCCACATTTCCACACCCATAAAAAGACTCAATCTATAGTGACAGGAAGGAACCAGGAGTTGCTGCTTAGGCAAAAAGACTAATGGATTAAGTGAGTGTGTAATTAATTGGTTAAAAGAGTTAAGGAAAGTACAGTGGAACCTTGGTTGAAGAGCATAATTCGTTCCAGAAGCATGCTCGTAAACCAAATTACTCATATGTCAAAGCGAGTTTCCCCATAGGAAGTAAGGGAAATTCGCTTGATTGGTTCCCCCCCACCGAGGCCACTGGTGCTGCTCCACCTCACCCCACCATATCCCCAAAAGACCCCCCCCCCCCACCCCTGAGGCCACTGGTGTGCTTTCACCCCCCCTGAGACCCAGAATTGCCCCCGCCCACAAACACCCCCCTTCAAGATCTGGCATCGCCCTCCCTGCTCGCAACTCCCCCCACGAATCAGCATCGCCCGCCCACCCAAACACAAGCCCTTACCCTGATCTGGCATGCAGCATGCAGCACTAACTCACAGGACGTGCCGGTGCCTGAAGATCTTGTCTCTTGCCTGGGCTGGGCCTTGAGCATCTGCGTATGCTCAAGGCCTTCTGGCTCCGGTTCTCGGAGGGGCGCTTGCAAATCGAGTCAACGCTCAGTTTGTGAGGCATGATTTGCTCGAGTGTTTTGCTCATCTTGCAAAACACTCGCAAACCACATTACTTGCAAACCGAGGTTTGACTGTAATTGGTTAAGAGTGTTGGCATTAGACTGTGTGGAATATGTATTATACTCTTCTATGCATTTCAGAGGTTATCTCAAAATAAAGCTTTAAACATTGCTAATCTCCTGTATATAGTTCAATAAAACCATTAAATCTTTTGAGAACTTTGATCACAGAGGTCCTTTTTGGGTTTTTCTGGAGGTGGGAGGAGAGTAAACCTAACCACTAATTCTTTTCTTTCCCAAGTGGAGGTACTAGGTTCCAATAGCCATAAGGATTCAATGGAGCTTGTCCTAGGGGGCTCCAGCCAGGTTGGACCTTAGACTTAGTGACCATCCACAAGAGGATATTACATATGTTAAGTACAACATAGAGTCAAACAGGAAAAAACTTCTGCAGGAAACAAAATACAATGTGGAATCTTTATAGATGGAGTGGACCGGTAGAGCAACCTGGACTTGAACAAGATGAAGAGACCGATAGTAATATGCTAAAAGAAGTTAGGGAAGCTAACAAATTTGCCAACATAATAATACAGCGGAGATTTAAATTACCCCAATATTGATTTGGTGTATGTCACATCTGGACATAGAAGTGAAATGAAATTTCTAGATGCCTTTACCATAAATTACTGCTTCATGGAGTAACTGGTCCATAATCTAACTAGAGAGGAAAGTACTTTAGATTTAATCCTTATTAGTATACAGAACTTGGTGTATGGGGTATTGATGGTGGGGCCACTAGACAACAGTAATCACAATGTAATCAAATTTGTCATAACTTGAGCAAAAATCCTAAAAAATCTACTGCTATAGTATGCAATTTAAAAAAAGGAAGACTATGATAAAATTGGGAAACTTATTAGAAAAAATGAAGGGGTCAATATACAATGTAATTTAAATGGGAAGGAGAAACTCCTTCCCCCATAAATTGTGGTCAGTAGGCTGGCTACTGATAGGCAGTATCAACTCAAAAAAGGCACTCAGAATTATACAACTTCTTCTATGCCACCAGGTTTAGCAAATTCATTCACATGCCTAGTTGATCTTCAGAGCCATGGAGAGCCTAGCTCATCACACCTCAGCAGCTTTACTCATATTACAAAGTCTATCAATATGAGTGTTTTCTAAGCCAGCCTCCTTATCAGTCGATTACTATTATTAGCAATGATATCATTTTCCATCCAATTTTAGAACAAAACTTGGAATATTAAACGCTGACGTCACCAGCCAAACTCCCCCCATAAAAGGGGACGAGCCAACAGCAGAGAGTCCACAGTGCAAGGCCAGCCGAAGGGAGACTATAGGAGCTGTGCCTAGTCCTGAGCACATGGTGGAAGAGTCCTGAGCACATGGCAGAACAGTGAGCGGAGAGTGTGCTAGCAGGAAGAAGCAGAGAGAGGAGCAGAGAAGGCGGTGCTAGCAGGGGAAGAGGCGAGAGCTAACTCCGCCCACCCCTGACGTCACCAGCCAAACTCCCCCCATAAAAGGGGACGAGCCAACGGACGAGCGCCTTTGCGAAGAGCCTTGAGAAGGGCCTTGTACAAGGCCTAATCTAAACTTTTCATTCTCATATACAACCAAACACACTCACAAACTCTCTAGTATCTCTATCTTCCTCTTTCTCCTTGCATACTCTCTGACATCTCAACCTTTCTCTATACAGAAATAAATCTCTCTAACTTGCATACTCTCTGACATCTAAACCTTTCTCTTTACAGAAATAAATCCCTCTAACTTGGAAATGGCAGGGAGGACACGGAGTACCAAAGCTACTATCAAGATCGACACTCCAGCATCCGGAGGGACCCAGGGGATGGTCAAGGTCTGTACACAAAAGGCAGAGGGCGACATGGATCAGAGGGCAGAGGTCTCAGTGCAGACCGAGACCTTTCCCCCCCTCCCAAAGTGCACTACAGTCTCTACGCAGACAGAGGAGCTAGGAAACTTAGGCGAGGATATCTTGCAGGAACTACTGAGCCTCAGGGAGGAGGTAAAGCGCCTGAGGAGCATCAGGGATGACGAGGCCTTCATCGACACCGCCATCCTGGAACTGTCACACATCACAGAGAGAACCCACGACAGGTCCACCCTCGACATGCCCAAACCTACAGCACTAAACACAACGATTGGAGTAAAGGAGATGATTGGAAATGCTGGCTCCTGGCAACTAGTAACATCCTCTACGGGCAAGCGAAGTAAACCCACCTCATTCTCACTCTCTTCTTCTTCTTCTTTTTCTCTTTCTCTTCAACAGGATAACCGTTCATCAATACCACAGCTAACTCTCAGAAATAGATTTCAGATCTTACAGGATGGAACCACCGAGGAAATAGCAGAAGGGACTCATGAGGATACCCAGCTCACAACGTCAAATCCAGAGCACGCAGACCGTCCCCCTCAGAAGGAACGAAGAGTGGTAGTCATTGGTGACTCCATGCTAAGGGACACCGAGGGACCAATTTGCAGGCCTAATTTGCAGTCAAGAGAGGTCTGCTGTCTCCCTGGAGCCAGGATCCAGGATATTACCACTAGCCTAGACAAAATTCTAAAACCTAATGATCATTTTCCCATGTTTCTCATCCATGTAGGCACAAACGACACTGCTAGGAATGCCACAGAGAACATCCCCAGAGATTTTGGAGCGCTGGGAAAGAAGTTGAAGCAGATAGGAGCACAGGTGGTCTTTTCATCAATTCTTCCAGTAAGAAACAAAGGCAGAGCTAGAGAAGAGCGTATTCAACGGACTAATGAATGGCTCCGAGAATGGTGCATAGAAATGAACTTTGGATTCCTAAACCACGGCGAGACGCTCCAGGGACTACAAGGACCAGACGGACTCCACCTAACCAGAAGAGGTAGAAACGTATTTGGACATCGATTGGCCCGCCTACTCCATAGGGCTTTAAACTAGGTAAGTTGGGGGAGGGTACATACTTATATCCTAGAGCAGTAAGAAACCACCCTGAGGAGGCAAGTCGCACTCACACTACCAAGTCTAAGGTAAGTACCAATGATATCCACAATAATTCAGGGAGAAATATCACTGATAATTTAGGAGCCACACTAGCTCGTAAAGGAATCTCTTCACAGATATGGAGGGCTATGTATGTTAATGCACACAGCTTGGGCAATAAAATTCTAGCATTAGAGACTGAGATAACAAACTCCGATCTTGACGTGATAGCGATATCCGAAACCTGGTTCACGGAATCGCATGGGTGGGATATGTTTATACCAGGGTACAACCTACTTCGTTGCGACCGAGAGGGTAAATTGGGAGGAGGAGTAGCGCTATACACTAAGGAAAGCATCAAAACCACCAAAATCACAGATGTTAGATACACCGGGGAATCCCTCTGGGTGAACCTGGCCAGAGGGAATGAAAAATGCCTATACCTTGGGGTGATGTATAGACCTCCCAGGCAACAGGAGGACAAAGACATGGAATTAATCGAGGACATAGAGAACATCACACTGTGCGGGGACACAGTAATGCTAGGAGACTTCAACATGCCAGATGCAGATTGGAACACACTCTCCGCGACTACGGGTAGCAGCAAAAGAATATTAACCTCCATAAAGGGTACACGTCTCAAGCAATTGGTATTGGAGCCCACCAGGGACCAGGCATTACTAGACCTAGTTCTCACCAATGGAGATAGCGTCACGGAAGTCTCAGTAGGAGACACACTGGCCTCCAGCGACCATAATATGGTATGGCTCAACCTCAAGAAAGGTTTCCTTAAGACAAACACAGCAACAAGGGTTCTCAACTTTAGAGGCACAGACTTCAACCGCATGGGAGATTTTGTCCATCAGGAGCTACATAAACAAGCAATATCTGACAATGTGGAGGATATGTGGTCGTCTCTGAAGTCCATCCTACACGAAGCAACAGACCGATACATAAAGACAGTAAGTAAACGCAGGAGAAACAAAAGACCCCAATGATTCAGTAAAGAAATTTCAGACCTAGTTAAACAGAAAAAAGACGCATTTATCACCTACAAACATTTAGGCAGAGATGGGGCGAAAGAGGACTATCTAGACCACAGGTGTCAAAGTCGGTCCTCGAGGGCCAGAATCCAGTCGGGTTTTCAGGATTTCCCCAATGAATCTGCATGAGATCTATTTGCATACACTGCTTTCAATGCATATTCATTGGGGAAATCGAGAAAACCCAACTGGATTCCGGCCCTTGAGGAGGGACTTTGACACCCCTGATCTAGACAGATCTAAAGCTGTCAAAACAGCAGTCAGAGAAGCCAAACTCCGAATGGAGGAAGAGCTAGCACGGAAAATTAAGAAAGGGGATAAATCTTTCTTCAGCTATATTAGTGACAGGAAAAGAAACAAAGATGGGATAGTACACCTGAAGCAATCGGACGGTAACTTTGCGGAATTAGATTCTGAGAAGGCAGAACTACTAAACAAATACTTCTGTTCAGTGTTCACCCGCGAAGCGCCGGGAGCTGGTCCATAGCTGCAGACGGGAGATAACCAGAAAGACCCGTTTCAAGATTTTGAATTTACGCCCAGTAGCGTCTATGACGAACTATCAAGACTCAAGGTAAACAAAGCCATGGGACCGGATAACCTACACCCCAGAATGCTCAGGGAGTTAAGGGAAGTCCTGGCAGAACCATTATCTGTTCTTTTCAATCTTTCCCTAAGCACAGGAAGGGTCCCCTTGGACTGGAAAACCGCCAACGTAATCCCACTCCACAAAAAGGGCTGCAGGACAGAGACAGCAAACTACAGACCAGTGAGTCTCATGTCTATAGTGTGTAAACTCATGGAAACACTGATCAAACAGAATCTTGACACAATCCTAGACGAAGAAAAACTGCGTGATCCACACCAACACGGGTTCACCCAGGGCAGATCCTGCCAATCTAATCTGAATAGCTTTTTTGACTGGGTTACTAGACAACTGGACGCCGGAGAGTCACTGGATGTGGTATATTTGGACTTCAGTAAAGCATTTGATAGCGTCCCTCATCGAAGATTACTGAACAAGCTGAAATCGATAGGATTAGGAGACACTCTAACTACATGGGTTGGGGATTGGCTGAGCGGTAGACTTCAGAAGGTGGTGGTGAACGGTACCCCATCCGAAGCATCGGACGTGATCAGTGGAGTGCCGCAGGGCTCGGTCCTGGGCCCGATTCTATTTAACTTATTCATAAGAGATATGACGCAAAGACTTAGAGGAAGGGTATCACTGTTCGCCGACGCCGCCAAAATTTGCAACATAGTAGGCAAAAGCTTATTACCTGATAATATGATACACGACCTACTGTTGCTGGAACAATGGTCAACTACTTGGCAGCTAGGCTTCAATGCTAAAAAATGCAAGATAATGCATCTGGGTAAGAGAAACCCGCGTAGAACTTATGTACTAAATGGTGAGACCTTGGTTAGGACCACGGCGGAACGCGACCTAGGGGTGATCATTAGTGAGGACATGAAGGTTGCCAATCAAGACAAATGATGGGGTGTATCTGCAGAGGTTTCGTCAGCAGGAGACCTGAAGTTATGATGCCGTTGTACAGAGCCATGGTGAAGCCTCACTTGGAGTACTGTGTTCAGTTTTGGAGACCACACTACCGAAAGGACGTGCTGAGGATCGAGTCGGTTCAGCGAACGGCCACCAGAATGGTCTTGGGGCTCAAGGATCTCACGTATGAAGAAAGATTTAAAAAATTGCGGCTGTACTCACTTGAGGAAAGAAGAGAACGGGGAGATATGATTGAAACATATAAGTACATCACGGGACACATCGAGTCAGAAGATGATATCTTCTGGCTCATGGGACCCTCGACCACCAGAGGGCATCCGCTGAAAATCAGGGGAGGGAAGTTTCATGGCGACTCCAGGAAGTACTTCTTCACCGAAAGAGTAGTGGATCATTGGAACAGACTCCCACTCCAGGTGATAAAGGCCAGCAGCATGACGGATTTTAAGAGAAAATGGGATACTCACGTGGGATCTTTAAGGGAGTAAATTCAGGGGAGGGGATACTTGGAATGGGCAGACTTGGTGGGCTATAGCCCTTTTCTGCTGCTTTTTTCTATGTTTCTATGTTTCTATTTAATATCAAAAGTTACTCATCTTTTAAGAAATCTTCGGGAGGACTCCAACATTTCGTTTGATTGAGTGAAATTCACATTTCGCTCAACACTGCTTCAAGGAAATCCCCCTAAAAACCAACCCAACATAATTGGTATTGTTTAAGTACAAACAAAATAACTACCTATCAAAAGCATTCTATTTTAAATCTGTACTAACCATTCAGACGCCCTGACATACTTCCAGTGGCGTACCAAGGGGGGGGGCGGGGGGGGAGGTCCGCCCCGGGTACCAAGCCCTGAGGGGGTGCTCCCGGTCCGGTCCAGTTACCCCCCCCTGCGCCGGGTGTCGCGTCTGGAAACAGCCTGCAGCAAGATCGCGATGCCAGAGATCTTTGCCTGCTTCGACTGTTTCCTCCGCCACGGCCCTGCCCCTCCTCTGATGTCAGAGGAGGGGCGGGACCGCGGCGGAGGAAACAGCCGAAGCAGGCAAAGATCTCTGGCATCGCGCGATCTTGTTGCAGGCTGTTTCCCCAGGGCAGTAGCGTACCAAGGGGGGCGAGGAGGAGGTCCATCCCGGGTGCCGCCTTAGGGGGGGGGGTGCACAGCTGGCCCGGTCCCTATCGCGCTCCTACCCTCCCAGCGAAAGCAGCATCGGCGCCATTATCGAAAAAGGTAATGGCGCCAGGCCTTGGAGCACCAAGGCAGACCGCTTCTCCCCCCTCCCAGCCGAAACCCCGCTGACCATCCTATCTCTCTCCCCCCCCAAGTGAACCTTTCTGACCCTCCCAGCGAAAGCAGCAAACCTCCCTCCAGTAGCGTCGGCTTTATCCTCCCTCTGCCGCATCACTGATGACGTCATCAGTAACGCCAAAGAAGCACAACCAGTCACAACAGGGTTTGAATGGGGGACGCTCAGAATAAGCTACAACTAGCCGGAAACACCTCCACTCAAGAGGTAAAGGGGGCTCTCAGTGTGAACCATCAGCAATGGGAGCAGAAGCTCCGATGCTTCACTTCCGGGCTGAGGCGGGAAGCCTCCACCACCACACCATCATTGAGCTCCCTATGTGTATATGATAATAAAAGACACCTATAATAAGGCCCTAAATGAATAGTGAAATCAACCAACCCGTGAGCAATTTAACTCAAACGGTGAGACTACAACCTGAGCGACCCCCACGCAAACCCTGCCAGCCGAAACCCGCCAAGATAACAGCAAAACACAATCAAACCATACTTAAATTCAATCAAAATATACTTATCCAAACCAAACTGCCACAATGAAAACGCCAGGAGCCGAAGTTCAACCAAGCTGGTTTCGGGGAGGAGCCCTTCTTCAGGAACCAAGCCCCCGACCGCAAACCAAAAGACAAAAAAATGAAAAAAATGCAAAATGCCGAAAAACGAGGCGGGACGGCTCCCGCTCGGTCTCCCCTCCCTCCAGCCGTCCCGCCTCGTTTTTCGGCATTTTGCATTTTTTTCATTTTTTTTGTCTTTTGGTTTGCGGTCGGGGGCTTGGTTCCTGAAGAAGGGCTCCTCCCCGAAACCAGCTTGGTTGAACTTCGGCTCCTGGCGTTTTCATTGTGGCAGTTTGGTTTGGATAAGTATATTTTGATTGAATTTAAGTATGGTTTGATTGTGTTTTGCTGTTATCTTGGCGGGTTTCGGCTGGCAGGGTTTGCGTGGGGGTCGCTCAGGTTGTAGTCTCACCGTTTGAGTTAAATTGCTCACGGGTTGGTTGATTTCACTATTCATTTAGGGCCTTATTATAGGTGTCTTTTATTATCATATACACATAGGGAGCTCAATGATGGTGTGGTGGTGGAGGCTTCCCGCCTCAGCCCGGAAGTGAAGCATCGGAGCTTCTGCTCCCATTGCTGATGGTTCACACTGAGAGCCCCCTTTACCTCTTGAGTGGAGGTGTTTCCGGCTAGTTGTAGCTTATTCTGAGCGTCCCCCATTCAAACCCTGTTGTGACTGGTTGTGCTTCTTTGTTGTTACTATATTAGGATTTTTTGGCACATTATTGAGTGTAGTGTTGTTTGTGTCATCAGTAACGCGGCAGAGGAAGGAGAAAGCCGCGAAGGAGGTTTGCTGCTCTCGCTGGGAAGGTCGGAAAGGTTCACGGGGGGGGGAGATAGGAGGGTCAGCGGGGGTTCGGCTGGGAGGGGGGAGAAGCGGACTGCCTCGGTACTCCATTACCTTCTTCGGGCAGCAGCAGCGTTTACAATTCGCTGCTGTTGCCGGCTTCAGGCCTTGTTCTCTGCCGGGTCCTGCCTACTTCCAGTTTTCATGAAGACAGGACCCGACAGAGAGGAAGGCCTGAAGCGGGCAACATCAGTGAATTGTGAATGCTGCTGCTGCCCGATGAAGTTCAGGACATCAGGACATCAGGGAAGGAGCAGGGAGAAATCGGCTGCTGGCTTGGGGGTGAGGGTAGGGAAAGAATCGTGGAAGTGGAGAAATCGGCACGATGGCTTTGTGCAGGCTAGGGGGAGAGAGAAAGAAAGGAAAAAATAAAGAGGGGGGGGCCAAGGGGAGAGAAAGAAAGGCAGAAATAAAGAGGGGGACCAAGGGGAGAGAAAGAAAGGCAGAAATAAAGAGGGGGTCAAGGGGGAGAGAAAGAAAAGCAGAAAGAAAGAGGAGGGCCAGGGGGAGAGAGAAAGAAAGGCAGAAAGAAAGAGGGGGACCAAGGGGAGAGAAAGAAAGGCAGAAATAAAGAGGGGGGTCAAGGGGGAGAGAAAGAAAGGCAGAAAGAAAGAGGGGGGCCAGGAGGAGAGAGAAAGAAAGGCAGAAATAAAGAGGGGAGCCAGGGAGAGAGAGAAAGAAGAAGGATCAGAAGAAGGACCAGAGACTCATGAAATCACCAGACAAAAAAGTAGGAAAAATGATTTTATTTTCAACTTAGTGATCAAAATGTGTCCGTTTTGAAAATTTATATCTGCTGTCTATATTTTGCACTATGGCCCCCTTTTACTAAACCGCAATAGAGTTTTTTAGCGCAGGGAGCCTATGAGCGTCGAGAGCAGCGTGGGGCATTCAGCGCAGCTCCCTACGCTAAAAACCGCTATCGCAGTTTAGTAAAAAGGGAAGGGGAATATTTGTCTATTTTTGTATAGTTGTTACTGAGGTGACATTGCATAAAGTCATCTGCCTTGACCTCTTTGAAAACCCGCGGAATATAAATGATAATTAACATTTTCTCTGCGTACAGCGTGCTTTGTGTTTTTAAAATTTTATTGTTGGTAGATCATTTTGACTTGGCCACAAAGGTAAGGGGGAGGGAGGGAGGGGAACTGCTGAAAGACATCTAATAATCCTTGCAGGCTTGACTGCAGGGAATTATTTTTGTAAAATCATGTTTTGTTATGTGACTGGCATTATCTAGACTTTAATTTCTATGAATGAATAGAATGAAAATGATATAAAATTACTTGCTTGTTTTTATGTGCGTGCGCTGAAGGAAAGTGGAGAGAGAGTGGGCTGAGGATGCTGAAGGGAAATGGGGAAGAGAGTGGGGAGAAGACGCTGATTTATAAATTGACAATTGTACAGAATATTGTTTCTTTTTATACTTTAATATAAACAATTCAAGGCTTGTGTGGATGGAATCAGGTGGTTTGCGGGGATGGGGACCGAGCTTACGGGGATTAGTCCAATAAAATTGTATTTTTTTATATCTCATTATTTGTTTTATTTTTATTTGTTAATTTATAAAGTGGTGATTGTTATGTATCAGTTTTTTTCAAATTTACATCTACTGTCTTTATATTTTGCACTGTATTAGAGGACATGTGTTACTGTTTTTTGTGGTGTTGCATTGTATCCAGGGTCTGGTTTCTTGGCGGATCAGTTTAACTTTTGTCTACATATTTCTATTTTTAGTTTGTGATTATTCCATTTTGGGCGAGGGTGTATCTCTGTTCTGTGTGTATGAAAAAGACATAGTTTTCAGTTGGCATTGACTACAGGACCAATTGACTGTGCGGGATCTGGCTTGTTTAGTTTTACAATGTATGTGTTGGTGTTCTAGTGCTCACTGCAGTGTTTAAGATGCAGCCTTTTCCTAGGTACACTCTTGTGGTGCGATATGTAGATTGGTACTAAAAATCATATTTTTCATATAGATGGGGGGGGTGTCAAAAAATGATGGGCCCTGGGTGCCACATACCCTAAGTACGCCACTGCCTGCAACTACTCCATATGTACTTCTAATGTCATGACAATTTAGACATAATTTATGTTTTGTTATGTTTGGAATAATGGTTACATATATGAGGTTCAATAAAAGAAAATTTTCACTGCCTGTTTCTATTCTGACCATTTATTCCATTTCATGGTTATTGCAAAAAAAAAAAAAAAAAAAAAAAATTTACATGGGGGGGGGGGGGGGGTGTCAAAAAATGATGGGCCCCGGGTGCCACATACCCTAGGTACGCCACTGCATACTTCAATGATCTTTTTAAGATGGCAGCAACATCATTCCCCTTACTCTTTTTTCACTTTGATCACATGAACATTCCATCCAATCAGAGAACACATACATCCTCTGTTTCAACCAATCACAAGAGAGACATCCATTCCAACACTGTGTTCAAGCCAAAAGAAACCATTGAATTAAGCTTATATGTCCATCGTTGTTCCCTATAATTTAAACATCTCTCATAATGGCCACCAAGTTTCCAAGTTTATTATAAAATTTGATTTATCGCCTATTCAAAATTCTAAGCGATGTACAATTAATAAAAAAATTACAGAGTTGGGGGAAACAGACATAACTAACAAAAACTAATTCTACTAAACATATTAAAATTCAGCATATGCATACAAAGTCAAACATAAGGAGAGTTAGAGAAGAAATACAATTTGGTTGTAAAAGAAACAATTAAGGTAAAAAAAAAAAAACATTGGGAAAGGGAAGAGACAAATCATTAGAAAATTGTGGATAAATTAAAGGCATAAGCAATTCATTTAATCCTTGAATGCATCTTTAAAAAGAAAACCCTTAAGTTTGCTCTTAAATTTTTCCAAAACCCTCCCACTCTACTTGAAGCTGGTTCATAATTATTCATCTTAAATCATCAGTGGAATGATTCTTATCCAACTAATATTGTACTAATGGGGCTTTTACAGTTTTAGCTGTAATATGCGATTTATGTTCAGTTAACTGCTGTCTAACCTGTCTACCACTGCTACCAACATATACCACCATAGGGACACTCAATAATATATGTCAATATACAGTATACCTGTGAACTCATGCAATTGCCGATGTAGGTGCCTACCTTTGGGCACACTTTATAGAATTTGGGAGTAAATGAAATTAGAGAAAATCTGAAAGACCTCTGTTTGTTATAAGAACCAAAATTTAATTATAACCTTGTAGTCTTGGTAGGCTGAGTAATGTTGCAAAGGAAATAATTTAACAGACATTAAAGACTGGGTATAGGAGACTTGGAGTGATTATCCCCTGGATTCAATATAAATATAAAATAAAATAAAAATATTCATGTGCAAATTAATTAGCTAACAAGCCATTAACTAGCAATTAAATTGATGTTAACAATCAATTATTGTGGTTAATTGCCATTAATTAGATATTGTGCACACATCTTCCTTTTTTTTTTTTTTTTAAAATAAAAGGTTTTTTATTGAAATTTAAACTTGATTAAAACATACAACATACAAATCCACTTTTGCAATATATAAGCTTCCTTAGTAATAATAACAATAAATATATCCATATATTATTTCAAATCACACTTCTTCCTATTCCATAACCCTGCACACTGAAATCCCCTAGTACGCAGTTCAAAAGGGATGTGTCCAGGAACATGGTAGAGGCATTCCAAAAATTAATATGTGGAGTTATAGAATACCTTCAGGCATGCACCCACATGCCAAGAGTTGGGCACTGACATTTACATCAGGTTTAAGCTGACATAAATACCAGTACCCAAATTACATGAAACAGAATTGTAAATAGGCCGCCCAACTCAGAATATGGACATCCATGTCTGTACATCCATGTCGGTATGTCATGTAGAGAAATAGCCTAATTGTGAAAGCAGCCAGCTGCAAGCTAGAACAGAGATCCAGAGGTTGCCAGTTCGAGTCTCAGTGCAGCCTTTATATTTTTTCAGTAGTTGGGAAGCAGGGAGACTTTTTTATGGTTTTGAGCCCTGAAAATAGTAAGAATGGACTAGGTTCATATTTTTTATACTGCATTCATATCATATGCTATGAGTAAAGTAACATAGTAACATAGTACATGACAGCAAATAAAGACCTGAATGGTCCATCCTGTCTACCCTTTAATTATATGTCATGATTAAATTAAAGTGTCTTTTTATTATTTCACACGTTTCATGACACCAGGAGCCAGAAGCCAGTAGCATTACAAAAACTTATCATGGCGGAGAAGGACCCAGCTTTGAAAAAATGTTTGTCGCGAAACATGTTGGCAAGGTCACGTGATGCAGCCTACCTGATAGGGCGCGCGCTGGTGGAGCTCCCTCAACTCCCCTGCTAAATCGGCAAATTCACTCAGCTTTTCTCCCCCGCCGAGCGGCTGACCCGCCGAGTTAGAGTGCGCTTGGTGTCCCGCTGCGGCCGCGGCGTCTCAATCGGGTCCTGCAGCTGGGAATGCCGGTAAAACAGGCTCGGGCGCTTAAAGACAGGCCGGCTCTGACCCCGACCAAAATGGCGACAGAGACTGCCACTTTCACGGTCCCCGCAGGGGACTGGGTGCAGGAGATCACGCGGTCGGTGTCGGCAGCGCTGGCAGACCGCCTTAACAAGCTTCAGTCGGGCATGGAGGAGATGCATGAGAAATTTGATTCTCATGCACATCGGATTGCCGAAATGGAACAGCGGATTTCAGGGCAGGAAGATGTCTGCAGCGGCCTGGACGCCCGAGTGATCACGCTGCAAAAGGAGACAGAGGCCCTGAAAGCACAGCTGGACGAGCAGGAGAACAGGAGCCGTCGGAACAATCTTAGGCTGGTGGGGCTTCCAGAGGCGGTTGCTGATGCGGAGCTGTATCATATCTTCTCCTCATGGCTGCCAGAACAGCTGCAGCTACAAGAGTCTGGTATGGCCTTTGCTTGTGAGCGTGCCCATCGGATTGGGTCCATGCAGCAGGCGGAGAATCGGAGACCTCGCACCGCCATTGCCCGCTAAGTCAACTGGCGTGAGAAGGAGTCCATCCTACGGGCGTATCGCAGGGCAGGGCCTCTGGATTACAAAGGAGTGAAGATTCTTCTCTTCAATGATTATTCCGTCAGAGTGGCGGCGCAGCGCAAGTTGATGTCACCTTTCTGCTCGGTGCTGCATTCCAAAGGTATTCAGTTCGCCCTCGCTTTTCCTGCTAAGTTGCGAGTTTGGAAGGACGGCAAATCCTTTACCTTGCAGGATGCGGATGAGGCCCGCCGTTTTGTGGACAAACTTTGAGGCTGCTGGATCCTACCAGGCTTGACTGGCACGTGGTCCGGGCTGATTCCTGTAGGACCTATGGCGTTCCCTACTAACTACTCTTGTGTAGGGAGGAATTAAGAGTGCATCCTTGACTGACCACCGGGATTCCCGGACAGCGAGTATCTCCCTGCTGTGCTGTGCCCCGCTGCCATCGCCTCTCTGACGGGGGAGGGCGAGGGGCTTAGCCGGTTCTGGACTTTGGTTTACCTTGGTGGGGCCCGTCTGGTCTGGACTGTTTTTTCTATATTTCTGTATTCTTTCTTTGTGCTCTCTCATAGGGCCTAGTATGTATATATCTGCTTATATAGGACTCTGGTAATTCAGTTTTGTCTCTCTGAGTACACCCGTTTGGTGGGGCACAGGGATCTTGTAGCTGAGTTCCTTTCTTTCCTTTTTGGATGTGGAGGGGGGGTGGGGGGGGGCTCTCTGGCGAGCGGGGTGGGAGGTGTGTCTTTGGGTGTGCGGGGCTGGGGCAGGGAGCTACCGCTGAGGAAGGTCTCGGGTTGAGGTTAAGGGGGGGGGAGGGTGTGAGGGCTTTTTGGGGTGGTATGTTTGGGTATGCATGGGTCGGGTGGCTGTCTGTGTGGATGTGGATGTATGGTATGACTGGTTCTAGATGGGGGAGTGGCATCTATCTTTTCTCTACCCAGGGACTTAGCTGGGAGGTCCCGCTGGGGTGGTTGTACGTCTATAGTGGTCAATTTTCTGAGTGTTGGCCTTTTGACAATGGCTGATTTAAAGGTGGTTACTCTTAACGTTGCTGGCCTTCGGTCACCTATAAAGAGGTCGAGAGTACTGGCCTCCTTACGCAAATTGAGTGCCGATGTAGCCTATCTCCAGGAGACTCACATGTCACAGTTGGAACATTCTAAATTACGTAGAAGCTGGGTGGGCGAGGTATACTCCTCATCCTTTGGGGGTAGGCGGCGAGGGGTCGCGATCCTTCTTAGCAAACAGTTACCTTTTCAGTTTCACAAGCTGGTTCAAGACCGCGAGGGGAGATTTGTAATGGTATTGGGGGAGCTTTGGGGTACGAAGCTGATGCTCTGCAATATCTATGCTCCAAACGTATACACTCACAGCTTTTTCTCTACTCTCCTCTCTAAACTGTCAGAATATACCGAGTATCATCTTCTCTTGGGAGGGGACTTTAATATCACTGCTGATCCGAGCTTTGACTGTAAGCCGCCCCGGGTGCCGCCTCGAGATCATGCCGCAAGAGGGGTTAACTTCTTACTTGGCCACTTAGACATCGTGGATATTTGGCGCACTTTACATCCTTCTGATAGGGACTTCACTTTCTTCTCGCATGCTCATACCGCGTATGCTCGCCTTGATTACCTTCTTCTAGATCGCCGATTATTTACAGCGGCTATTCGAGCTGATATCTTGGAGAGCACCGTTTCTGATCACGCTCCAGTGGCAGTGACCCTCTCTTTTTCATCTGGGGTTAGGGGTAAATCCTGGACACTGTCTCCTCAATTGTATACGGACAAGGCATTCCGGGAATATCTTAGAGCGCGGTGGGTGGATTATCAATTGACTAATCAGACTGCTGATGTGGGTCCCAGTACGTACTGGTATGCCTCTAAAGCGGTAATGAGAGGGCATATTATAGCGTACACGGCTCATAAGAGGAAAGAGCGGGATGGGAAGATATTGCAACTTACGAATGATATGCGGATTCTCAGACAGCGCCATATTCAGTCGATGTCTGACTCTGACAAACGAGAACTTCAGTCTCTGAAGGGGCAGATAGAGGGGCTGCTTAATGATCGTATGCGGACTTCTTTGTACTATCATAGATACCGACTGTATCGCTGGGGGAGCAAAGCGGGGAAACTTTTAGCTAATTTGGTGCGACCTCCAAAAAAAAGGCAAGTTATTACATCTATTAAAGATGCACAGGGTATCGAATACACTACAGCTCAGCAGATAGAGGAACAATTTGTCTCTTTCTACTCGAAGCTGTACGAGGCTCGTCCATTGGACCGTGAGGCTTTGCTGTCCTTTTTCTCTGATATCCAGATTCCAAGGCTTGAGGACGCGCAACTCCAGGCCTTGAACGCTCCGCTTACGAGGGAGGAGATTTTGCGGGGTATCCGCTCCCTCACCTTGGCGAAGGCGCCGGGCCCTGACGGTTTAGGTCCGGAATACTATAGGATTCTTCAGGATTTGGTGGCAGCGCCCTTGTGCGCCCTGTATAATGGAGTGTCAGCAGGCGAGGCCGAGTTACCCGATAACCTGGCACATGTGGTTTTACTACCGAAACCAGGCAAGGACCATGCGTTGGTGAGTTCGTATCGGCCCATCTCTCTCTTGGACCAGGATATAAAGCTGTTGGCGGCTACCCTAGCGCATAGACTAAATTCCGTTTTACCAGATATTATTCATCACGACCAGGTGGGTTTTGTTCCTGGTCGATATGCCTCCATGAATTTGATGAAAGTGCTGGGAGCCATTCGGATCCATGCGGGACGCGGGGGCCATTCTGCTATCGCGGGTTTAGATATGGAAAAGGCATTTGACAGCATCTCCTGGGAATATCTTTTCTGGACTTTGGAGCAGTACGGAATTCAGGGCTCCTTTCTGGCGTGGGTGAAGGCGTTGTATGTGGACCCGCAGGCCCGTTTATTAATCAATGGCAGTTTGACGGCCCGTTTTGGCCTTCAACGAGGCACTAGGCAGGGCTGCCCCCTGTCCCCTTTACTATTCTTGCTGGCCATGGAGCCATTAGCCATCAAAATTAGAGGATGTACTCATTTCCGGGGGGTGAGAGTCGGGGACCACGAGTGTAAAATCAGCTTGTTTGCGGATGATATCCTTTTGTATTTGGATCAGGCTTCCATTCATCTGGACCCAGCTCTCGCGGTGGTGAGAGCCTTTGGGTTGCTTTCTGGCCTTCAGGTGAACTGCTCTAAGTCAGAACTTTTACTGCTGTCTGGGGGCCCGCCGGAGCCATGGCACGCGCTTTTGGCTATTCCGCCCACGACGGCGCCTATGAGGTATCTGGGCGTCTTCTTAAGCACACAGCCCTCCGTCCTTTATGCGGAAAATGTTCTGCGGCCGTTGGAGGAGATTAACAAGCTATGTCAGCGCTGGAAGGATTTGCCGTTGGGCCTGATGGGCAGGATAGCGCTGGTCAAAATGGTTATGCTTCCAAAACTGTTATATCCTTTACAGACCATCCTGATCTGGTTGCGCCGCAAGGAGGAACTTAAATTCAAATCGATTATTTCTAAGTTTATATGGCGCTCCAAGGCTCCGAGAGTCAGTATGGTGAAACTGATGTTGGATAAGTCTGCTGGCGGGCTCAATGTCCCTGATATTCGTCTCTACAATGTGGCTGCACTACTGCGCTGGATACACGAGGGGTATTCGGGAAGTGAACGATATTCCCCACAGAGATGGGTGGAGGGTTGGACTCGTCCTTTTCAGTTCATGAATATGCTCCACTCCCAATCCGATCCCTCTCAACGGTACAGAGTTCAGATGCAATTCATGTGGCCTTTACGGCAAGCTTGGCGATGGTGGAGGCGCCGACAGGGGCTTAGTCCCGCGGTGTCTCCCTTTCTTCGTTTCCTGGGTAATTCCAACTTTCAACCGGGCTGGGGTTATTCAGCATTTCGGGGTTGGGCGGCCCGGGGATGCACGGCCATGACGCAGCTGCTTGAGTTGGATCCCCAGACTTTTCCCTCTTTTTCCCAGGTTCAGCGAACGTGGGGCCTCCCCAACCATTTTTTGTTTTCCTACTTTCAGGTCCGCCATTACTGGGAGGCAGAACGTAACCGTTGCCCAGGAGCGTGGGCGCTTGGGGGGCTTGACACACAATTTCTCTCTACCCCGGCCTCTATGAATAAGCTCTCACATTGGTATAAAATATTGAAGCTCTCAAGTCCCACTGTAGGTATGTCCAGGGTAAGAGAGGTTTGGCAGAGCGATTTGGGGGTGTCTATTGATGAGCATCAGTTTCAGGAGTGTTTTGCCACCCTTTTTGCATTCACTAAATCCGTTGAGTATCAGGACACTCAATTTAAGATTCTGCACCGCTATTACTTAACTCGACAGCGGGGAGCCAGCTTAGGACTCTGGGATGATGCCTCTTGTGTTAAATGCAAATGCCAGCCAGGTACGTACCTCCACTCATTTTTGGAATGCTCTAAACTTACTCTATGGAGGGGGGTGCTGGCCACGTTGGAGGCTATCCTTCAACGGTCGGTGGAATGGGATTATGGGGTTTTACTTCTAGGGTTGCAGGAGCCACTTATTGAACAAGGTTTGTCTGTCCCCCAGCGGCGCTTCCTTTACAATGTATTCTTAGTGCTTAAGAAAGCAATTCTTTCTAGTTGGATTTCTGAGGCCCCTCCCCCTACTGCGCTGTGGCATGCCAAATTGCGGGACATGGCCACTTTTGAACGCCAGTGGTATGTGGAATCTTCCAGCTGTGATAAAAGATATTATGTGGCTATGTGGGAAGGCTTATTGCGCTCGATCTCTGCTCCAGAGCCGGTACCCGGTGACAGCCAATTGTGAGTTCTGGCCCAGCGGAGAAGACCCCCTTTGGGGTACCCGGGAGCCCCCTACTTACCTGGGTGACCTTCTCTCTATTTCTCCTTTTATTTTTCATCCGTAGGCCTATTTCTTTCTCTACACTCATCGACAGCTCCTCTATCTAGGACAGGGGGGGAGGGGGGGTTTGCTTGCTTGTGTGTGTGTGGGGGGGGGCTCAGTGAGAAAGGGGGGTGTGCCTGTTGTCATGTGTGTGCTTGGTGAGCATGGGTTTTGAGTCGGGCTGGGGGGGGGAATGTTTATTTGGTTATTTGGTTATTTGAGGGGGTAAGTACAAATAGGTGAAGTTGGCACTGCCTCGTGGCGGGGACTTTCCTTGTATTTCTTGTTCATGGATCCTTCTCGAATCTCTGATGTCTCTGGTTTGGTTTGTATTTACCAGCTGTTTATGTATCCCTTGTGTTATCTGCTTGTAGATTTTGGCATTGTTGCCGCCTGAGTGTATGTGCTGCTTCACTGCTAATAAACATATGTTTAAAAAAAAAAAAAACATGTTGGCAAAGGCAGTCCCTTACAGTGACCACAAAACTAAAGCTAAGTTTCTATGATTAAGAAATTAATTGAGATAAATGAATATATTTAACTATTGTTATTACAATATTTAAAACGTATTAAATTGTTTAAAAATGAATCGATCCAGGGAAGATTTTGCACATCAAGCTGAACGTAATGAAATAGTTTGAACGCAGAGTGGGGCATCTGACGATCAAAGTTAGCATTCAGGTGGCTTGCTTCTAAAAGGGATTGAGTGTGTTGAATATTTGAATGAACAAATGAATGCTTACATAAAAAAAATGTATCTTAAATAGTGTACTATTATTGTTTTTATTATTTCAGGCATACAGATCTTAGAAGTCTAACTGGTACTGTCCTTAGATTCTAACTGCTGGAGTTGCCGTTGAAGCTCACTCTAGCCTATCCAAACCATCTCATCATTTGTGGGATTCAGACCATGAAAGTCTGCCAAGCACCGTCCTCATGTTCCAAATTGCTGGGGCACTCCTAAGACCATCCTAATCCGAATTCCCATATACATGGGAGGGACCTTATATATCCAGGCCAATCAGGGCCTTAGGCCCCTAGGATGTACCGGGAAGGGGTAGGCCCACCATTTTGAGGAGGCGGAGCCTGCACGCAGGAGGGAGTGCGCTTCCCTTCTGATGGATTTCAGTCATGATGATGATGATGCCTACAATAAGGTAAGGGAGGGGATTTGGGGTGTCCTTGAGCTGGGGGGGGGGTGATCTGAACTGATACCCTAGCCCACCAGGCCTTCTTTTGTGGACTTTGATAGGGTGGTGGGAGGGTTAGAAGAGGGGAGGGGTATGAGGAGTATCATTGAGCTGGGGGGGCTCTGACCTGACACCCCTCTAGCCCACCAGGCCAACCAGGCCTTCTTTTGTGGACTTTGGTAGGGTGGTGGGAGGGTTGGAAGGGGGGCATTCTCATTGGGGAAGGGAGTGTGAAAGTGTGGTGGGAGCTCAGATAAAATAAAACGTGCTGAGGCAGGAGGGAGTGGGCAACCATCCTCCAAGGATCCTTGCGGAAGGGGCACAGTCTTCAGGGGGGATGGTTGGGAGTGTGTGGGGGTCCGGGGGGAGCCAGTGCTTTTTTTAAAAAATGGGGCAGATATTGTGCAAGTGTAACACACGCACACAAAAAAAGAAAGAATGGCCCAAAACAGGTGAGTGGTAGGAGGCTGCTTTGGGGCTTTCCCTGCTGGCTCTGCACGTGTGAGAGTCACTTTCACAATGAGTGACTGGATGGGATTATGGAAGACCTCCACAAAACTCATTTGCATTGGAAGCCATTTGAATATCGATTGCTGTTTTGAAATTGGCCACAAAATCGGCCCTCAGCAACCCGCACGGTCTTAATGACCATTTTTAGTGCATCCAGCCTTGTGTTTTTGAGCACATGGTTTTTGGTTACCCACCCCCACCAAGATCCTAGCAGTGAGGGGGAAATCCTGGAAGCTGACAGGAGAAATTTGCTGTGCATAGTATTTGAAGCTTCTGCTACACAGCAGTGGGTGCCTGCAGGGTGTTCCTGGACTGGGAGCACATGCCACATGCTGTTTGCTGACACTCTAGTGAATTATGCTAAAACTAGATTGAAGTGCGGCTTTTCTTTTTCCCGCTTTGGACTTGGACTTTGAGAGGGAAGAGTTTGGGATATCAATTGCTCACCCCCCAATACCCTGAACAGTAAATATCTGGTAAATTATGCACTGTGTTTGTTGAGTTCCTGTTCAGTAAAGAAAGTTAATCACTGAGACTGCTGTTTATCAACTGAAAGTAAAATAAAGTGTGCCCAGGAAAGAATACCCTTCGGCCTACCAGAGTAAATCTGACCCCAGCCTATGCCCAGCTCGAAAAAATACCTGTATTTTGTATGTCCTGATCACAGGTACCTGACCCAAAGAGCTAGCTAGTGCCCTGAGACTGTGTGAGTGAGACTAGATTTACACATACTTAACACGTTAGTGAATTGGACCTTTAGGGCTAGATTGACAAAGCAAACTGATCGTGTACCGATCGGTTTGCGACCCCTTAGCGACCAAATTTCCCTCCGGCCCGATTCACTTACCTCTCTGCTGACCATACTCCGATCCGCACATGCAAATGAGGGGAGGGACATTCAAAAGTAGGGAAGGCAGCGCTTCACAACACAAAATTCTCAATCCGACTGGGCTGGCCGATCAATTCCTAAAGCGACTGCTGGGGACCAGTCACACGCCTCTCTACCGACTCTCCTGCTCCATTGCCGCCTCTGCCCTGCTCTTTGCTGCCTCGATCTTGCTGCCTGTTTCGGCTGCTGTAGAAGCCCTGGGGCAGGTGGGGAGAGCTGTGCCTGTTGGCTCTCTGACTTGCTGCATACATCTAGCAAATTAGCAGGACATTACTGCCGCCGTCTGTGCAGTGCGAGCCCGCGGGTTTAAAGCGGGGCTGCACGCTACAGTGCAGCCCCTCTTTAAACCCGCGGGCTCGCACTGCACAGAAGGTGGCAGAGAGCAGGAGAGTCTGGGCAGCAAGATTGCCTGGAAGGGGGGAGCAGGAGAGCAAGCCCGCGTGAAGGAAAAAAAAGTTAAAAAAAAAAAAAAGGTCGCTTCTCGAACGAGCATGCGCAGACCATCTACAAATGGTCTGCGCATGCGCGTGGATTGCACAACAGGGATCTGCGCAGGCAGATGGGGGCATTTCTCTGATCGCCCCCATCTGCATATTTTTCTTTCCTGAATTCATCGGACTTGCCCGGATCGGGCCCGATCAGGCAGGTTAGTGAATCTGGGCCTTAGTCATCTACATCTGCCTAATTCAACTGATAACATGACTAATCACACACTGGAAATCCAAAGAAATATTTCAAGGCTTATAAATCTTAGGTAATAATAGATGACACAGACTTTTGTTACTGATAGTTCTGGAGAATGTTTGAGAACATTGCTCCTCAAGGAATCAAATCTCTCCAGCATTACTTCAGTGCCAAAAATGCCTGGGCTGAATCATCCTAAAGCCAATATAATTATTCCATGACATTTCATAAGTGGTTGGTTAGACACTCCGTGGTTAGGATTGGATTGAGGCAGCTTTAATGATCTGTTCAGAACACTTACTAGTTCAGTATGCTCCTGGATTCAGGACCATACTATGTTAGTGTAGAAAGGAGGTGTGTACCATTAGTATTAGCAGTCTGGGACAGATTCAATGGTTCTGTCTGTCCCTATAGAAGTGTGTAGGTGTAGATTTCTGAGGTTGCATATCCATGTATTTATAGTTCAGCTTGTGGGGCTACTTAGCGTCCATTGTGAAGCCTCCCTTAAGTTTTAGCTTACTGTATGTCATTCAAATGTCAGAGGTTTCACACCCCTCTGCCTGATTACAGAAGCAAGGAGTGAACAGCAGAACCTGAGTCAGGGATGTGAGAGAGAGGTCGGTGCACGGGGAAGTGGCATCGGGCATCAGCCGCCGCTTGAGCGCACCCTCCCCCTCCCATGTACCTTTTGCAATAATTGCCGGCGTGAGCAGCATTTTCCACCTGCTGCATGTGCTGGCCTCAGCTCCCTTCTGATGTCACGTCCTGGTTCAGCCATCATGCTGTGACTTTCTTCAGGGTCTTCAGAAACCTGCAACAAGCTCAAATGGAAGCTGGGCTGGTATCTGGCACACGGTGCCTTCATTTACTATTGCCTGGGATTTTATTTCTCCTGCCTCCAAAATACAAATACCTCATTTACGGCCCCTTTTACAAAGCTGCGGTAGTGAGTCCCGCATGACAAATGCAACGCAGCCCATTCAATTCCTATGGAGAGTGTTGTATTTGTCATGCCAAGACTTGGTACCACACTTTGTAAAAGGGGCCCCTAGTTACTGTTGCAGCAGTCCTGGGCTCCTTCCTGAAACCTACAGCCAGTGGCAATGAATTTGACCACCAGGTGGCACTCATGCAATGGCCATAACATGCTCTCATAGAAACATAATGGCAGATAAAATCCAAATGGCCCATCCAGTCTGCCCATCCACTATCTTTTCCTTTCCCTAAGAGATCCCATGAACTGTGAATGTTATCTCCATAGCATCTCCTGCCCCCCAGCTTACCTAAGGACCAGAAAATTCAATTGTTATTGAATCAGGGACCAGCTAAATAGAAATAAGTTTCTGTAGAATCCCAGAAAAAAAAAAATAGCAACAAAAATGATTTTATTTCTTCCAAATTATAATTTTAAAATATAATGGTGTTTGAAGTGCAATATTTAAAAAAAGGTGGAGGAAAGGGGACATTAAACATAGAAAAGCTTTAAACTGTTCCAGATTTCAAGAACTCTTTAACAAGATAAAAGGATACCAAAAAGCCTTAGACTCCTCAGATAACATTTTGAGGTGTGCCATTACCACCATATTTCATCAAGCTCTTTTCAGTTGTGAACTATTTTCAGCTATTACTGTGGTATGCTTGGTAAGACACTTAAAAGATTACTTCTTAATCTAGTTAAGTAATACTTTGGCTTCAAGCAAGGAACTATTTTCTCGTCCATTCATCTGCAGAATCCTCTCTCAATCTTAAAAAAAAACCCCCACAACATTAACAACTTTAAACCAAAAAAATTCATGAATGATTTTATTCTCTATGAATACTGGGATTTTAAAAGAATGATTAAAGTTTGTTTTGTTTCCTGGATTTATGCAATTTTAACCACCAGGCATATCTAGTATATCTTGTCAGACTACTCCATTCTGCCTGGGTCATTTACTATATTCTCTCATTCTACCTGAAACAAGTATTACATAAAAATTGTTCATTCCAGACTGAAGTCTGTTGCATTTGTACAGATGTACATTTTGTTTGTTTGTAACCCTTGATTATGAGCTAGACGGAGGATGCTTTCCTTACAGCTACTGAAGTACAGAATCTAAAGTTCCTAGATAACGTGTTGTATGAGAATAACAAGGTAACAATCCTTAAGAACGTATGAGTTGCCATACTGGGACAGACTGAAGGCCCATCAAATCCAGCATCCTATTTCCAACAGTGGCCAATGCAAGTAATGTAATGTAATGTAATTTATTTCTTATATACCGCTACATCCGTTAGGTTCTAAGCGGTTTACAGAAAATATACATTAAGATTAGAAATAAGAAAGGTACTTGGAAAATTCCCTTACTGTCCCGAAGGCTCACAATCTAACTAAAGTACCTGGAGGGTAATAGAGAAGTGAAACGTAGAGTTAGAGGAAAAATAAAAATAAAATAAACATTTTAACAAGACAGCATTGATCTAAATACTTTGGAAGGTAGAAGAGAGGAGAGAAAGGAATAAAAGCAGAATGGGTCAGCGTCAGTGATGAAGTGGAGCAAGTAAGTTTAGGAGGAGCGATTGACGATTCCAGAAAGGGCTTCTTCAGGGAAGAGACTTGGCCGACAGTTCCAGGATGCCTATGTCTCCTCCCCTGCGATGTTCTCCCATCCATGCATTCCCTCCAGACACACTGCCCATGCCCCAGCCGCTCCAAGGAGGCTGCCCCAGATGAGATCCACAAGTACCTGGCAAGATCCCAAGAAGAAAAACAGATTTTATGCTGCGTATCCTAGGAATAAGCAGTGGATTTCCACAAGTCATCTTAATAATGGCTTAAGGACTTTTCCAAACCTTTTTTAAACTCTGCTAAGCTAACTGCTTTCACTACATTCTCTGGCAATGAATTCCAGAGTTTAATTACACATTGAGTGAAGAAATAGTTTCTCTGATTTGTTTTAAATTTACTACTTAGTAGTTTCATTGCATGCCCCCTAGTCCTAATATTTTTGGGAGCGTAAACAAGCGATTCACATCTACTCGTTCCACTCTACTCAGTATTTTATATACCTCTATTATATTTCCCATGAGCAGTCTCTTCTCCAGGCAGAAGAGCCCTTTAGCCTTTCCTAATAGGGAAATCATTACATCCCTTTGATTATTTTTGTTGCCCTTCTCTGTACCTTTTCTAATTTTGCTAACAAAAATGATCAACACCTAATACAGTTTGGAAAGTATACAGAATTAGGGTACAAACAAACCAAAACTGCAGATGTGTACAACGATGTAGGCAAATTTTATTGTGACAACCAAACTATATATTAAAACCTTTTTACCAAACAGGGGACCCAGAATTAGGGTAGTCATGAGACCAACTACTGTGGCTGACTGGAATTAAGGAGGTCTTTTACAAAGCCACAGCAAAAACTGGCCTATGCATGCTCTTACTCAGGTCTTTCCCATGTTTTAAGGCCATTTTTACCACTAGAAAATGGCCGATTTTATATTTTTTATATTAATGGCCATGTGCTAATGTTGCCATTAGTACGCGGCCATCACTGTTCCTTCTAAGCTGATCAGGAGTCCTCCAACTATAATTCTGCCACTAGTGCTGTTTATCACATTTTCAGTAGTGAAAGGAACAGGCAACCTCTAGTAATTGAAAATGTAATATTGGAAGACTCTTGCTCACCTTAGAGCAGGGGTCTCAAAGTCCCTCCTTGAGGGCCGCAATCCAGTCGGGTTTTCAGGATTTCCCCAATGAATATGCATGAGATCTATGTGCATGCACTGCTTTCAATGTATATTCATTGGGGAAATCCTGAAAACCCGACTGGATTGTGGCCCTCAAGGAGGGACTTTGAGACCCCTGCCTTAGAGGGAACAGTGGTAGCCATACAAAAAATTTCTTTGTGAGCATGGGCGTTGGAATGGGGGAGGCCATAGGGGCCATGACCTCCCCAAAGTTTGGCGGCCTCCGTCGGTTATAGCTCTACTTCCCAACCCACCTCCTCTTGGCGCTGTACTTTAAAATCTTTGGGCAGCCGTCATGCAGCGTCAACGAGCAGGCCTGTCCTGGAACCCTTCATTCTACTTCCGAGGACAGGCCTGCTGGTTGGCACTGTGCAGGTGCTGATTTAAAAGTACAGCGCCAGGAGGAGGTGGGGACTTGGGAGCTGGTGAGAGGTTGTGCCGCAGGACTCTGCTAGGGCCCAGGGAGGAGCCCCTGACCCCCCCCAAAACAAAACAGCATTCCGCTGCCTATGCTTGTGAGCATTTACCACAACCCATTTTGTAGGTGATAAAGTCTTACTGAGTAATCCTGAACTAACAAGTTAATGCACGCTAATGTGGATGTGCTTTTTAATGCAGGAACACCCACTCTCTGCCCCCTGACATGCCTGGGTTAGCATGGTCTAATTTGGCAGTTACCGCAGGGTTGCTGAGCACATCTCACAGTACACCATTCTAATTTGCGTTAGGTGGGTGTTAACACCTAACACAGCTTAGTAAAAGGGACAAGAAACTAGAACAAAATTTGAATGTTGAAGCTTCAATGATTTTCTTGCATTGATCTTTTTAAGGGTCTGGGCAGCTAACAGTCAATGAGTACAGTTTTCAGGCAAACCCATTTGCACAACTAAATCACTATTTACCAAGAGTAATGGCTTTGAAATTTGTTCTCTTAATATTTTGATGGACACCAGCTTGATATTATGTATACATTTCCACCCTGGTATGTGGACTCACAGCTCCCAGAAAACTTGTGGTACCACATTTTTTCCCCCCATTTTGGGGTGAAAGGCATGGTGAGGAGCTGCAGTTATTTGCCCATTGGATTTTGGTGCAATTAGTAAGGACATTAATTTGGGAATCCAATAGGGATACTAGTCATATGTGAACATTTCCATGGGTCTTCTCCAGTTACTTTAATCTGTCACCCTTCACATTCATACAATATGCTAACAGTGCATTTAATACACCTTTTAATTGAAAGAAGAGAAACAGTCTGCTTGATATGTAACTGGAGTTATGCATTAGCCGTCATATGGCCAACACATAACCCCTCTTTTATGAACTCGTAATACATTTTGTAGTGCCAGCTGAGGCGGTAACAGCTCTGATGCTCATAGGATTCCTATGAGTGTCGGACCTCTTACTGTCATGGCTGGCGCTAAAAAACTGCACTACGGTTTTATAAAAAGGGGGGGAGAGGGATAACTGGAACATCAAGATATGAGCATATTACTCCATATCTCCGACAATTGCATTGGCTGCCAGTTGCATTCAGAATTGACCTTTTAATAATCATGAGAATCTTTTAAAATTATTCTTTCAAGTCTCACTTTCAATTTTTATCTTCCTTTTAAATTTTATCTTATTAAAATTATTATTATTACCCTCTCCTTATGTGCCTTCCCTATATGTTTATTTAACCTTTATTTAAATTGTAACTTCTAACCTATATTTTCCTTTTGTTTCCAGTTTTTGTCAAATTTATCATTAACCCTGTTAGTATTATCTATTATGGTTTTATTTTTATATTGTAATTTTTATCTTTATGTACATCGCTTCGAATTTAGATGAAGCGATTAATCAAATCTGTATTAAACTTGAAACTTGAAACTTGAATTCAATACAAAGCAATTATAATATGTCACCAATTTTTATATAGTACAGTCCCTGAATTTTTTTTAAAGTTTGATGTCAGAGTATCAACTATTAAAATCATTGCGCTCTGAAAGTTCAGCATTGCTGAAAACGAAGGCTAACCCTAAACATGTGGAAAGTTGTGGAATAGCCTGGTTGGTCAAATCCAAAAATGTAGAGGTAAGAGCTCATTTAGGAAAATGCTGAAAACACAATTATATGTAGATACATTTCTCTGAGAAATTGATTTTATGTAAGGATTTAATCTGTTTGTCTTGTTTTAACCTTGTTCTGAATTTTATAATATTTTATGTATGCAATTATTTTGGGAATAAAACGGTATATGATTTTTAAAAATAAATCAATAAGTTATTTAAATTGATAAATGGGCAGATGCTGTCTGTATAATTATGGGCTGGGTTAGAGGGGGGGCGGGGTGAAAGCAGTCTTAAAAATGATCCATTTAGGTCAGTGGTTCCCAAACCTGTCCTGGGGGACCCCCAGCCAATCAGGTTTTCAAGATATCCCTAATGAATATGCATGAGAGAGATTTGCATACCTGTCACTTCCATTATATGCAAATCTCTCTCATGCATATTCATTAGGGATATCTTGAAAACCTGACTAGCTGGGGGTCCCCCAGGACAGGTTTGGGAACCACTGATTTAGATCAATGTATTGCAAACTGTGTGGCGTGGCACACTAGTGTGCCTCCTGAGATTTGATGCTATGCCTTTTGCAGCGAGAGCACGTCCTATAGGCAACCAGCCTGTGCCTCTCTGCCTCTCTGTGTGTTGATGTCACGCAAGCACACGGCATCATCACTTCGACATCAGCGCACTTCCAGATGCCTTGCACCATGGCCACTATGTTTACTGTGCCTCGGCTCGACAAAGTTTGTGGGACACTGATTTAGATATTCAGATGGGGACAGGATATGTTATCTGTTTCTATGATGACTGTGCTAGGAGCGTTATTATGGAATGCGTTATCTTTTGAAACAAAGAGCGTGACTAGTGTGCCGCAGTTTAAAAAGCTGGTAAAGACTAACCCCCTCCATTACTAACGCGTAGTGTGGGTCTTAGCGCCAGCAGCGGCGGTAACTGCTCCAACGCTCATAGGAATTCTACGAACGTTGGAGTAGTTACCGCCGCTGCCGGCGCTAAAATCTGTGCTATGATTTGTAAAGGAGGGGGTAAGTTATTTGAAAGAGAATTTTCTTGGACGCTTAGCTTAAATTAATTTTGGTTAGGTAGTGCAGTTTTGCAAACTGGGAAAGATAAATGTTATTTGAGAATTTTTTTATATACATGTTGTTTTCATGACTTTTTGGGTTTGTTTGTTAATTACATTTTATTGTGTATATTGTTGGATGTTGTGGGTAACAAATTTTTAAATAAATAAATTTAAGCCTGCCAAATAAATTACAGTGGTACCTCGGTTTACGAGTGCACCAGTTTGCGATTGTTTTGCAAGACGAGCAAAACATTTGCAAAATCGGCGCCTCGGAAACCGAGCGTAGCTCGATTTATGAGTGCCCCCCCCGCGATCCGGCACCCTCCCCGCCACAATCGGGCACCCCCCTGCCACGATTGGGCACCTCTCCTGCTGCTTCCTACAGTCATCTGGGCACCAGCACCAGCATGTCCTGTGCTTGGTGCCGGTGCCCGAAGATCGTCCTCCTCTTCTGCTGGGCCTTGAGCATCTGCACATGCTCAAGGCCTGCGAGTTCACGTGAGAACTGTAAGAAGCGGCGGGGAGGTGCCCAATCGCAGCGGGGGGGGGGTGCCCGATCATGGCAAGGGGGTGCCGGATCGTGTTGGGGAGGTGCCAGATCGTGTGGGGGGGGAGGTGTAAGATACCAGCGCGCCGACAATCCAGCGCTGACAATTCAGCGCAAGAAAAAAAGCGCACTGCCGAAAAACTTATTTTTAAAGAGCTCCGATGCGGGGTGTGTGGGGGAACCCCCCCACTTTAATGCATAGTGTTCGTGCTGCCATTGGGGGCTGTGTGGGGGGTGCAACCCCCCATTGTAGAGAAAATGGAACATTTCCTGAAAAAAATCGGAAAAGTTCTGTTTTCTCTACAATGTGGGGGGTTGCACCCCCTACACCCCCCCCATGGCAGCACGAACACTATGCATTAAAGTAGGGGGGTTCCCCCACACACCCCGCATCGGAGCTCTTTAAAAATAAGTTTTTCGGCGGTGCGCTTTTTTTCTTGCACTGAATTGTCAGCGCTGGATTGTCGGCGCGCTGGTGTCTTACACGCCACTAACTATGAACCATTATAAAGCGATGGCAGCAGTAGAGAGGAGTCAGAGTCAAGACAATATATGCTGATTGGTACACCTGGGGAATCTTAAAGCCTTTGCCAAGGTCCCAAGCGAGATGTCAGACACCGTTCTAGGTGTGATACATGAGAGGAAATGCCAGCATGAACTTTGCTGAACAAATCAGAGTTGGCCCCAAGTTAAGGGATTTGACTAGATCCAAGTAAGAAGCATAGTCTCATGGGAGAACCAAGGCTGCCAGACCAAAAAGAGAAACACCTGCACTCATGGCAATGCCTGTTCCTCGATGGATGATAGACAACATCATAGGCAGATACCACCTGTAGATGGTGATGTGAGGAGAGACAGGATGACTCAACTTGGTATTTTTGTTCCAAAATTGTTCCATTTCTTCTTTTGCTGTTGAGCCCACGGGGACAACATTTCTGACAAAGAAACTGCCTGCAGCCAAGCATGAAGGCAATGCCGACCAGCATGTCTCAACAGAAGCGCCGCCATCTTTCCTGCCTGCCGTGCTGGGTAATCAAGATGATATTATAACATAGCATAAAAATCAACTTCTGGACCGCATAACCTTGAAGATCTAAGCAGTTTACAAAAAATTATACTAATTTACAACTGAATGATCATAACGGAATTTAATTACCCCCAAATCTAGAGAATAAGTAAGTTTTCAAATGTCTTCTAAATTCCAGGTACGAGAAAGACTTGAGAGATAATTGTTTAAAATTCTGCATTTTAGGGATGAATCAGCAGCCATCCTATACTATAGTTTATACTTCTGCACAAAGATAGACCCCATTAATAGGAGTGGTTGTCTTGCAACAAATAAATCACTTGTAAAATAGTCCTCAAAGGAACAGTACAAATTATTACTGAGAGCAAAAATTGTGCATGCAGCATTCCATTGGTCACTGCATCACTGAGTCATAAATTTGGTCTGTTGGAGGCTATGTATGATTTCATGCCTATTAGAGATAAGAAGCTGGATATCAATCCAGGTCAGCCCATCCTAGTTAGGTCTGGGCAAATCAGGTTTCATTCAAGCTGATTTGGATGTGTTTACATTTGAGTGTAATGAGCGGAGAAGGAATGTTGTCAGAGTGCACCGTTGGACTTCTGGGGTATCAAAAGGTTTTGCTGATACCACAAAATTTTGAGTGCAAAGCTCAAGTAGTTCACAAATATTGGCTGAATCCAGCGATGCTTTCACAGTTCTATAAATCACTTATGTCTAGCTTCTTCTTTATCAAATATATGCCAACTTTCTGCTTGATTAGCCTTACTTTTTAAAACAAAACACTGCAAGAGGGTGTCAGGTCAAAAGCGCGCCGGGACAAAGGCGCGCCCAGACAATTGAGCGCAGCGCGGAAGCGCACGCTGCTCTAAATTACAATTTTTAGGGCTCCGACGGGGGTGTGTGGGGGGGAACCCCCCCACTTTACTTAATAGACATTGCGCCGCGTTGTGGGGGGGTTGTAACCCCCCACATTTTACTGAAAACTGAACTTTTTCCCTGTTTTTAGGGAAAAAGTTCAGTTTACAGTAAAATGTGGAGGGTTACAACCCCCCAAACCCCCCATAACGCCGGCGCGATGTCTATTAAGTAAACTGGGGGGGTTTCCCCAACAAAATCCCCCCTCGGAGCCCCTAAAAACTGTAATTTTGTGCGGCGCGCACCTCCGCGCTGCGCTCAATTGTCGGCGCACGCTTTTGTCTTTTGCGCCGTTGTCTATGAACCCTGCAAGAGTGCATAACTAAGCTGCAAGATCCAGATATATGGTACCTTAAGCTGCTACACTCAGCTGTAATAAACAGTATGCTGCATTGAGCCTTATTAAGAATGTAAGGACAGACCAATTGTGCATCACAGTATCTTGTTTCCACAGTGACCAATCCAGGTCACAAGTGCCTGGCAGAAACTCAAATAGCTACATTTCATGCTACCAATCCCATGGCAAGCAACTGTTTCCCCCATATCTATCTCAAGTTTCAAGTTTATTAAAATTTGATATACTGCTTAAAAAAAATTGTAAAATTATATTAAAAAAAAATTGGGGGGGGGGGATATAATTAGGATGAGAATCATAACATGACATAGTGGAATAAATGGGAAGGGGGTAGAACTACAATCGTAATAGGAGAGTAAGACGAAGATGGGCAACATAGTAGGAAGGGGAGGCTATGCTCTTCCTTAATTGGAGTTTCAGTGGAATCAGTGATCTAAGGGATAGGTTGTGTGTGTGTGTGTGTGTGGGGGGAGGGGGGGAGGGGGGGTCCATAGGTCATATGCATCCCTAAATAAAAATGCAGACTATGGACTTTTCCTCCAGGAACTTGTCCAAACCTTTTTTAAACCCAGCTATTCTAATTGCTGTTATCACGTCCTCTGACAATAATTCCAGCAAAAGCAGAGCCCAGAGGCACAAGTGCTATCTTGTATGTATCCTCATAAAACAGGCATGCTATACAATGCAGTAGAGCTACATAGAGGTATATATGCATCCTGCTTACCATACAAATACACACTTACAACTATCTACAAACCAGGGGCCCCATTTGCTAACACACATTAACGAATTAGCAAGAGTTAATGCACATTCATTCAAGTACACAGGCAGTAAATAGATCCCATTAAGAACAATGGGGATTTTGTTATTTAAATCCCAGTAATATGCATTGACATGTATTACCTAGATAACAATCTATTAATAAATAAGTCCTTGTATTAGCAATTAGCTGCATTTTTTAAGGACAGGCTGATCCAGACTTGGTTACATCCCTACTAAACTTAAGCAAGGATGTAACTACATGATATTAGAATCCACATTAGGAATCATCACCGAGGAAAAGGATTTAGGAATCTTTATAGATAATATGTTAACATCTGCATAGTGTAAGGCAGTGACCAGAAAAACAATCAGAATATTAATAATTATTAGGAAATTAATAGAGAATAAATTCAATGAATATCGTAATGCTTCTGAATCACTCCATGGTCAGAGCCTAACTTGAGCATTTTGTACAATTGCCGGCTGCCTGGTCCCCGCCGCTTCCACAGAGAACGGCAGATGCGGCGCCTCCTCTTTGGTTCTCTCACGGCATAACGGTGCACCAGGCTGCCTGCATGGTCCCGTGCCACTTCCCGCGAGAACTCAGTTCTTGCGGGAAGTGGTGCGGAACCAGGCAGGCAACTTGGTGCGCCACTATGCCGTGAGAGAACAGTAGAGGAGGCAGCCGCATTTGCCATTCTCTGCGGAAGTGGCGGGAACCAGGCAGCCAGCAACCCATATACGCCCCCCTCAGCGAGTGAGGTGTCAGAAGTTAAAAAAAAGGTACGTGCTTGGGGGAGGAGGAAGAGGGCCGGTGAGGGTGGGGAGGAAGAAGAGGGCCAGGACCTGCCTGCTGCTTGTCGCCTGCCTGCCCCCTGCCTGGGGGGTGACGAGAGAGAGGCTGGAGTCTGCCTGCCCGCACGCCCTGCCAAATTAAAAATAGGGAGGGTGTAGGGAGAGGCCGGGTCTTTCCTGATGCCTGCTTGGGGGGGGGGGGAGAGGCCTGCCTGCCTACCTACCTACCTACCTACCTCTCCCGCTCTCTCTTGCCTGCCAGTCAGCAACTAGGCCTGCCTGCTCTGTACCCTGTCCTGGCCTACCACTAGACCACAAGAGGGGGGATAGGTTACAGAGCCTGGCAGGGAGGGGGGACAGGGTGCAGAGCTTGGCAAGAAGTGTGGGGTTGGGTGAAGAGCCTGTCAGGGAGAATTTGGTTAAGAATGTTTTTTTTCTTATTTTCTTCCTCTAAATCTAGGGTGCATCTTATGGTCAGGTGCGTCGGAGCGAAAAATACGATACTTGTGACCTGAATTGTCCACTGTTGATACCAGGATATTGGGCTAGATCAGGGGTGGGCAATGAAGGCTGGAATCCAGTCGGGTTTTTAGGATTTCCCCAATGAATATGCATGAGATCCATTTGTATACAATGGGAAGCAGTGTATGCAAATAGATCTCATGCATATTCATTGGGGAAATCCTGTAAACCCAACTGGATTCCGGCCCTCGTTAGATGGATCCTTGGTCTCAGTAGGACAACTCTTAAGTTCTCATATAGCCAGAAGTAGGCCTGGGTACACTGTGGTGTGTCCTTGTCCCCTCTACCCTTGCCTCACCACTGCTACTTGAGTCAGTGAGAAGAAGCAGCACAGGTCAATGCAAAGAGAATTGGAGGCAGTGTCAACAGCCATACTGCCTAGGGTCCCCCATGTTTACCTCAGTCCTGATCACAAAAATCAGTCCTGGCTACATCACTGTACACAAGACTTGTAGTCTTACTTCTTTTGGGAAAATAGAGAAATCAGAACTACAAGTCCTTGCATGCTCTGGGGTGAACCCAGGACTGGATCAGCTTATTCAGAACAAGTGGAGTCGGCTGGTGACCATACAAAGTATGCCTTATGCACATACCACATGCTGCCTTTCAAACTGAGGGCTCACCTCACATTATAAATTTATTATCGTTATTATGTTTTGTTAAGCAGTGTATTGGGTTTTGTGTGCTGGCAGAGTCCCTGCTATGAGAATCTATTGACTATTACTGCTCTTTTTCGTGCCTTTCACACTGATGCACATATACCAGCTTTGTTGTATACATGATGACTTAAGGGACAGTAGGATACTTACATGTGTCCTGCAAATGAAGGGCAGAAAGGTCAAGAAACCTCAGAAGGCCATCATTTATCCCAGAAAAAAAAGGAGGCCATGATTTGTGATGAGGCCTCACATTTCCCACAACTTTTTGGTGAGCATTCCAGAACCACAGACCATACTGCAAAAGTGCAGATAGGGAGGCAAGTTCTGAGTACAGTTAATCACTGGAGTAATATCTGGGGATATGGAGGAACCTAGACAAAGTAAGGTGATGTATGGTTTCAGGTGGTTCATACGTGAGTCAGCATTTCAGAAAGATAGAAGGTATATGAAGCCTGGAGGTAATGATTACTCATCAGACTATTTCTGTAGAAACTCCCCAGGGAGTGGAAGTAACATTTGACTCTCACTCTGGTAAGAGACAACCCTTACAGGAGAAATATATAGCTTAATAACAATCATTTGTAGGAGTCATACTATCACCATAGCAAGCTTGCCTTGTGTAGGTCAAAAGGTATAAGATTTAATGTGTATTAATTTGACTGACTGTCTTTTACACAAGACAGTAAAGCGGTGGACAGATCCAAAGGGAAACAGACAGAATGCAAAGAAAAACAGACCTACATTTCATCACATAGCAATATAAGACTGATTAATGAATATTTAGGAGATACTGGCTGACACACACAATACAGAAGCACATGGCACAGGGGGGGAAAAAAAAGCAGACAACAGTGCAATATACAAAGTTCCAGTAACTGCAAAAACAAACAAAAAATCCTCAGATAAAAGAGGGATAAACAGACCCTATTTCATGAGAAGAACCACACATTGGACCACACAAGACAAACCACAAGACACAGGCCACTGGCCACAGAGTTACCCAGGTTAATGAAGAAAAATTTGAGAGAAAAGCAACGTTCAAGTCTATCTTTAAATTTCATTAAGGAGTTCCAAAAAACAAACCAACCCTACAGTGCTTAAGAACATAAGAACAGCCTTACTGGGTCAGATCAAGCCCTGTATCCCATTCTCATGGTGGCCAATCCAGGTCACTAGTACCTGGCCAAAATCCAAGGTGTAGCAATATTTCATGCTACCAATATAGGGCAAACAGTGGCTTCTCCTATATACACCACTCTATCTCGTGATTCAGTCCATTTGGATGTACGGTGTTAAGATGAATGATCCATCGCTGTTCGTGTCTCCATAGAGCTCGGGACAAATCCCCCCTCCCCTGGGGCAATGAGACAGTCTCTAGGACCAAAACCTGAGGCCTAACAGATTGTGGGAACATTCTTTCCAATGTAATGCCAGGGAGCCTCCAGGATTTCTCTGCAAATTCTGCTAAGGTGCTCCTGGATGCAGTTGTGAATGGCTCTCATTGTGCATCCTACCTATATCTTCGCACACGGGCAGAAAATAAGATACACTGAAGCTGTGGTAGAGCAATCAGTGGTGCCTCGTAGCATGAACATAAACTCTGGTAGATAAACCACTTATGTTGTGAGGGATTGCACACTTACATTGCATTGACCACATGGTCTGTGACCCAATGAGGGCTCAGACTTGCTGATACAGGATGACGCAAAGTGTGACTTTTGTCAAGCGTTCTCGCAGATTATGGTAACATGAAAATGCAAATCGCAGTGGATTTTTAAAAATGTTATGAGTCCTCATCACATGCCAATGTTGTTTGATAATCTTCTTAACTGCAAATGCTTGCGGTGAATATAGAAGTACACAGGTTAAACTGGAACTTTGTGTTTGTTTAATAAACTTTAGTAACAATTCCTGAGGTGCATAAAATGTGCTTTTATACACACTTCTAGCAACTTTATCTGGATATCTCTGTGCAAGGAAGCAATACATCATGTCCTGAGCTCACTATATGAATTGACTTCTTTGAGAACACAGACGTCGCAAGCGCAGATTGTTTCTAAGAAGCTTTGGGTGGGAACTAGGGTATAGCAGAAGGTTATTTCGGTCTGTTTCCTTGCGGTAGATAGTGGTAGGGGAGTTGCAATTTGTTTGGGTTTTTTTTTGCCATTTGACCTCCGATCATGAGGGAGGGGGGCTGTTGGACTTGCGATTGTGAGGGAGCGGGCTGCCAGACCCACGATCATGAGGGGGGGGCTGCTGGTTGGGAGGTGGGGAGGGGAGATGGAGAGGGAGGCGACTCGCAGCCATCATTCTCCTGCATGGCGGTGAAAAGCTTTATTCCCAAACCTGCAGCAAACAGCCAAATTTTCCCCGTTCCTGCAGGTTTGCTGTGGTTTGCCACTACTTATCATGGGAAACAGTCACCGTGTCATTCTCTAATTCTTATCATATCTCCCCTCTCTTGGCAGTTGCCTGCATCAGGGGTATAGCTTCAACTTTGCACATAATGAACTGGGCAACGTTAACAGGTAGAGAACAGACCTTAGCAATTAGTGTATGCTAGCAGCAGTTCAATCAATGGTCACATGGCAGCATATAGAGAATTCTAGCCACATCAGGTCTGTGATCCTTCAATAAATCATCCTTTATGTGCAATATTTGTGTCACACTGTGTTTATCCTTTTATTGTCTGCATATCCTGGACTTTTTGGACCAGGCCATTTATTATTATATTTGATGCATCATTATTGTTTTACAAGTTTTAATGTTGTATTTGATGTTGTTTGCATCAATAAAAATTGTTTGAACCTAAAGCAGACCATTCTTCCCTAGATTCTATATACGAGGTGTGTTCAATAATTTATCTACCTCAGTAGGAAAGAAAAGTTTTCAAAAAAATTTTGTTTTATTTTTCAATATAGTCCCCTGATAGCTCCATACACTTCATCCACTTTTCCTGCAATCATTCTAACCCCTTTGAAAAAAATTATTCTGTTTGATCATGTGTTACTTCTGCCGAGGAAGCTACATTGGCTTCCCTTTCAATTGAGAGTTCAATTTAAATGTGCCTGCATAGTTTTTAAATCTTAAATGGACTTTTTGTACCTCTGAACTCCTTATCTCTAAACACCATGAGATCCTCAGGTACAAGAATAATTCACATGTATATGCTCTCTTTTCCATCCTTAAAAGGAATAAAGTCCGCCAGCAAAAATTCCCATTCCCTTCCATATTTACTATCAGTGACATAGAATGAATTACCTTCTTATATAAGATTTGTCTTTCTCTTCAGATCTTCCACAAAACCTTGAAAATTGACATGTTCCAGCATTTTTTAGGTAATACTTCCAATGAGTGTTAATAGATTCTCTTTACCGCATTGATCAGCCCCTGGAAGAATCTGTGGTTGATCCTGAATTGATCGCCCCATATGCCATGTGATGAAGGGAAAAGCCCCACCCTCCAATGTAGGTGGTGTTGGGTGGAAATTATAAGAATGAGAGCGAGAGTTGGAAAATTGTCTGAATGTCACAGTAATAATATTATCTTTAAATCCCCTGTTTTATCAGTTATGTTTTGATTAAATTTATTGTAAACTGCCTAGACGTAATGATAGACGGTATATGAAATAAATAATAAACTTGAAATTTAATCTAATTATGTAAACCGAATTGAGCTAACTTTAAGAGATGATTCGGTATATAAATCTAAGATTTAGATTAGATTAGATCTTCAATCCAGGACATCACAGCTTCCATGATGTGTTCATCACTTGAAAATCGAGTTCCACAGAGAGATTTCTTCAAAACTTGGAACAGGAAATAATCTGAGGGAGCCAGGTCAGAACTGTAGGGAGGATGGTTCAGCTCCTGAAACCCACATTCTCGGATGGCAGCCAGTGATTATCGTGACATGTGTACCGACACATTGTCGTGAAGAAGCAGCATGCCTGCTGTGAGTTTTCCTCGTCTTTTCTCCTTGATTGACTCCTGCAAAGCGATCATTGTGTTGGTGTAACTCTTCCTGGTTATGGTTGTCTCATGTGACATGAACTCCAGAAGCAAAATTTCTTCATTATCCAAGAAGACAGTTGCCATGACTTTGTCTGCAGATTTTTCTGCCTTGAACATTTTTGGGGTGGGCGATGACTTGTGCTTCCACTGCATTACTACTACTACTATTTAACACTTCTATAGTGCTGAAGGGCATACGTAGCGCTCTACATTTTGACATTAAATAGACAGTTCCTTCTCAGAAGAGCTTACAATCTAACTTGAACAGACAGACCATGGCATAGAGCAGTGGTTCCCAACCCTGTCCTTGAGGACCACCAGGCCAATCGGGTTTTCAGGCTAGCCCTAATGAATATGCATGGAGCAGATTTGCATCCCTGTTACCTCCATTATATGCAAGTCTATCTCATGCATATTCATTAGGGCTAGCCTGAAAACCCGATTGGCCTGGTGGTCCTCCAGGACAGGGTTGGGAACCATTGATATAGAGGGTCAGGGATTTGATGCATAGACTCCATTTTGGACTCAGGATCTCGAGTCACCAAACGATGAAAAAAATTCACTTGGTCTTCATGGCGCATCTCCAAGTTCTCCTGACAGCACTGGAGCCTCATGGCCTTCTTACATGGCGTCAGCATTCTTGGAACCCATCTTGCACTAACCTTAAACATGCTCAACTTTTCATGAATTATTTTCCAGACTGTACCTGCCAGATAGCCCATTTCTTGAGCTGTATGGAAAACTTTAATTTGTCTGTCTGACAAAATGAAATCCTCTACTTTCTTGCACATTTCTGTGGGAGTTGCTTCTACAGGTCAACCAGCATGAGGGTCATCTTCAATGGACTCTCTACCCCACTTAAACTGCTTGCTCCAAAATTTTACTTTGTAGAATGATGAGGAAGACTCACCATAAACTGCAGTCATGCATTCATGGATCTCCTTTGGCTTCTTCCCTTCTTTTATGAGAAATGTTATCACTGGATGACGCTCCAAATCTAGCATTCTTACTTGATTCACATGAAGACTCTTATGACATCCTGTCTCTTGGAATGTTAGACTTGCACTGATTGTTAAACCTATTATTATAGGAGTTCAGAATATACTATGTTGGTACTTCAGTATATCTACTATCCAGTTTCTTACCAACTATTTTAATTTTTATTATTAATTTACTGATGTTACTTTAAATTATTAATAAATATATTATCAAATTATATTATAAGTGCTCAGTCTTGTATATTATATAAGACTGAGCACTTATAATATAATTTGATAATATATTTATTAATAATTTAAAGTAACATCAGTAAATTAATAATAAAAATTAAAATAGTTGGTAAGAAACTGGATAGTAGACTTGCATACATAGGCTTGTTCAACATGCTTGCAACTTTCTTTCATACTCAGATAGATAAATTGTTGAACATCTCTCGTGGATCACAAAATTGGGACATGGATCCCAGATATTAACAGTCAAATATTGGAATTGGCACTTAATTGGTACTAATTAAGAGTTATGTGTACATCTGACCTACACCCTATTTTATAACAAGCGTGCCTACATTTCATATCTCACAACTCAAAAGGGGGCGTGGCCATGGAAATGGCATGGCTGTTCTCAAAAATCAGGCGTGATGTTACAGAATACTTGGATTTGTGCATGGAACTGCCATCAGTTGGGCATTATTTACACCAGCTTTTGGCAGGCAAACATCCTCATGCCTAAAGTTAGGCGCAGGAAGCATGCTATGCTAGTGCTCTGTGCAGAATGCCCTATACTGAATAACAGCTTATTACTGATCTTAGCAGCAACTAACTTTGGGCCCCATTTTCTGAATCCGGCCCTCTATGCAGGGGATACAGAGAACATTGGGGGCAAGTGGACTGGAATTTAATATTATTGGGTAAAGGATTTGGTTCCCATAGGTGTGCTTGGACAGGTGGTAGAATATGTGTTTTCAGTGGGAGAGCATAGTGCACAAATTGGGAGTGGGAAGGATTGCTCTAAGACAAGGAGGAAGGAGTGGCATGGGGGGTAGAGCAACAGCCTCAGCACCCTAAGGTTGTAGGTTCAAATCCCACTGGGCAAGTCAATTAATCCCTCCATTGCCCTAGGTAAATAGTGAGCCCACCAGGACAAATAGGGAAAATAGTTAAGTACCTGATTGTAAACTAGTTAGATAACTCTGATAGGTAGTATAGAAATACCTAAAAAAAAAAAAAATTTTCCCTTCCAAAAGATTATTGTGGTTATATCTTTTCTCCTTTTCATATCCTATTGTCATTCTCTTTCTCCCATACTTAGGCGAGATAAAAACATATTTTGCATGATTTACTTTTAGAATAAAACTTGCAGGAATTAACACTTGCTTTTAATAAACTGAGGTAGAGCTTCTTACTGCGGGCTGGCGAGGTAAATGCTCCTACGCTCATAGGAATTGAATGTGTCGGAGAATTTACCTTGCTGACCCGCAGTAAAAAGCTCTACCATGGTTTAGTCAAAGGAGCCCTAAGAGGGCACATATGTATTAAGAATTTATAGACTGTACATGGTAATGGACTGAGCAGGTCTTATTTTAAAATTACTGTACTTCCATTCCAAGAACACTAGAGGTCATCCTTGCTACCTGTCACAGACAAGATTAAGTTTTTGAGTATCAGAAGGGATTTTCTTAGGAATCAAGTTACCATATAGTTTAATCAGTGTCCATGCTCTGACAGGATCAAAACATGCATATAATTTGTTTGGAAACATTTTGGATTATAAATTGAGGGCTCCTTTTACTAAGGTGAGCTAGCGTTTTTAGTGCACGTACAAAATTACCACACACTAAACCGCGTGGTACGCTTCTAGAATAACGCCAGCTCAATGCTGGCATTAAGGTCTAGTGCACGCAGCAATTTAGCGCACGCTATTCCGCGTGTTAAGGCCCTAACGCACCTTAGTAAAAGGAACCCTGAGTCTCCCCATGAAATGATTGTGATTGCCCATCACAATTAAAAAAAAATCATATTAGTGGAATAAGAGATTATACCCCCACTGCTTAACTTTCATTGGCCATAGGAGAAAGGTCTTTGAGTTAGGGTCACAATCTGAACTAAAGTTGCAGAATAGAAAAAAAATAAAAAAGACTAACATGCATCAGAAAAAATGTAAAGTAAATTTCAAGACATTTCTGTCACAAAGCAGTTCTGGTCTACATAAAGAAATGGTTTGCCACAATAGTGTAAACCCACAAAATATAAGGGCTTCAACAGGGTAACAATTATAACACTAGACAATTTATACTGTTGAAAGGGAATGAAACCACTGAGTAAGCGTATGACAAACAATTCTGCAAATACAGCCAGGTGGAGAAAAAAGGTCTCAGAATTAAGTGACAATCATAGACACAAAACAGTGTAGTGTTGCCATCGGCATAAAAAAAAAAACAACCTTCCAACACGTACACCATAAACCTTGCAGCAAAGAAGAAACACTCACAACTGGGTTTAAAGGTGCACATGAAGCAATTTATCTGATACAGTCCTGTAAATCCAAGCAAGTTTCTTTCTCATAGTACTTCAGCTTCCAGATACTGCCCAAAGATCAGTTCCATTCAGATGAAACAATAGTGCCCATGTGAATAATCTTGGATGTGTACTGCCTGCATAATATACAGGATGTTTACTTTCCTTGAGACTCAAGTACGTTATAGTCGATGTCTGTCTTTATATGTTATTTCCCCCAATTTTTATTATGCAATCACTTAGAAATTTTAATAAGCGTTGTATCAAATTTTTAATAAATCTTGAAACTTGAAATTTGACTCCGTGTTTTTAGAGGTATTCTCAAGGGTGGGGTTGGAATTTACAGTACGGTATATGCATAACATAACATCATACTTCTAAACTGCGTAAGCATGAGTTCTACGCGGTTTACAAAAGATTATAAACTAAAAACAATTTAAGAATGACAAAAAGAAATTATTTGATCAAGTATTTTGAAAAGAGATAAGTTTTCAGTTGAGTTCTGAACTATTTATAAGAGCAAGCTCCAAGCAATAGCAATCGAAATTCTCTGTCGTGTGAAACTGCTTGGAATGCTAAAGTATGGTCTAGAAATTTCTTACTTTTATAGCCCTGTACTGACGGGAAGGTGAATAGGGCATGAAACGTTCTACTATTTTTATACGATGATAGAGAGAATCTATTAACCATATAAGATGGAGCGGTACCATACCATGCACTGCCTAATGGTTAGTGTAGTGGGCTGAGACGCTATGGAACTGGGTTTTATTCCCACTGCAGCTCCTTTGACAATGGGTGAGTCAATTGTTGCAACCCTCCATTGCCCCAGGAATAAAACATACTAGATTGTGAGTCCACTAAGGACAGAGAAAGTGCCTGCATATAATAAATGTAAACCACTTTAGTTGTACAGTGCGACCCCGCAAATTCGTGGCCCGCATTTCATGGTCCCAGTCAATTGCGGTATTTTACGAATGACCGGGCAGGAGAGGGCTGCCGGAGTGCCGGCGAGTGAAGGAAATTACTTGCGGTATGCTCCAACCGCCTCTTCCTGTACTAAAGTCGGGCCTCACCAATCAGGAGCTGCGTGTCAAAGCAGCTTCTGTTTGGTGAGGCCCGGCTTTAGTACAGGAAGAGGCGGTTGGAGCATACCGTGAGTGATTTCCTTCACTCGCCGGTGCTCCGGCTGCCCTCGCCTGTCTCCCCTGCTAAAAACCATATTCACGTTTTTTCAACATTCGCGGGGGTTCCTGGAACGGAACCCCCGCAAATATCGGGGGAGTACTGTACTCACAGAAAGGCAGTATATAACCCTTTACCCTTTTACTCCTCTTTTGAAAATTCAAGTGCATGCACATAATTAAACCCAGAAAAAGTACAACCCATATATCAGGTGTAAATGTAAGCAGAGATAGTTTTTCTGGGGTCACTTTATTGGATTTAATAAGCAGAAGTTTGACTTTTAAAGTCTGTACAAAGAAAAGTATGATCGTATGTCTTTAAAATGACATAATTGCTCACACACAAAGACAGGCTATGGAAAGAGTAGAGGATTCTGTAGTTATACCTTTTGTTACAGTTATAATTATTTGCATAGTTTATAGTAGTAGTAATACTTTAAATATGCATAGGGTGGATACAGGAAAAGATTCAAATCCTCAAGTGATAGTTTTGCTAAGATTTATGAGCCAAACAAGCAACAAAGTGATCTCACAAATAGTCCAAGGAACCAAGCAATCTATATACTACAGTACAAGAAGGAAAAAGACCTTAGAAGGCAATTCAGTAAAATGGCGCCTGGAGGTCAGAGCTACTTAGGTTAATTGACAGGCAGGTGCTTATGTGCATTAGGTGCTATTCTATATGATCTCTCCTTATGCCCCTCCTCCCCCGTGAACTCCATTCATCAGTTAAGTCCCTCTTATCTGTGCCCTTCTCCTCCACTGCCAACTCCAGACTCCATCCCTTCTTTCTTGCCACACCGTATGCCTGGAACAGGCTGCCAGAGCCAATACGTCATGCTCCGTCTCTAGCTGTATTCACATCCAAGCTAAAAGCCCACTTTTTGAAGCTGCTTTCAACTTTTAACTTCCACTCACTGTTTGATACCTATACCCATCGTATCATTCCTTCTGTTAGAAACTCCCCAACCCTGAGATGTCATGTCTGTCTGTCCAAATTAGATTGTAATGTCTTCTGAGCAAGGACCATCTACTAAATGTTAAATATACTGTATAGTGCTGCGTACGCCTTTCAGCGTTATAGAAATGATAAATAGTAGTAGTAGTAGTTGTAGTGCCTAAGTGCTACAGTGTCCAATTGCAAAGGGTTGTACATGGGGGTGGAGAATGGGCAGGCCATGGGTGTGTCCCCCAGTTATGCACATAATTGATATAATACTATAAATTATGCATGTCAATTCATTAGTAATATTTTTACTAGCTACTATGAGGAAAGGCTAAAGCAGCGAGGGCTCTCCAGCTTGGAGAAGACACTGCTCAGAGGAGATATGATAGAGATCTATAAAATACTGAGTGGAGTAGAACGGGTAGATGAGAATCGCTTGTTTACTCTTTCCAAAAATACTAGGACTGGGGAGCATTCAATAAAGCTACTAAATAATAGATTTGAAACAAACCTGAGAAAATATTTCTTCATTCAACATGTAATTAAACTCTGGAATCTTTTGCTAGAGAATGTGTTGAAAGCAGTTAGCCTAGCAGGGTTTAAAAGTTTAGATAATTTCCTTTTTTTAAAAAAAATTATTTATTCCTTTTCAAGCCAACATAAAGTGCAACAGATAATGAACAAATATTTCAATAAATAGCACTCATTACATTCAAATATAATAATAAGTATATATTATCACACCCTCCTTTCCTCCTCCCCTTCCTGGATGTGTTCAACACTCATAGAGAAACTAAAGGGTAATACTAATGATCAAGTCAAACAAAATTTTGGGCTCCTTTTACAAAGGTGCCTTAACGCGCGGAATAGCGCGCGCTAAATTGCCATGTGCGCTAGCTGCTACCGCCTCCTCTTGAGCAGGTGGTAGTTTTTCGGGTAGCGTGCGCTAATCCGGTGGGTGCGCTAAAAACACTAGCGCACCTTTGTAAAAGGAGCCCTTTGTTAATGGGTCCCAATTTTTAAAAAAATTACTGTAGTGTCCCAATTGTGTTGCATGTGGACATTCATAAAGAACAGTCTATAACCCATTTTTAAGATGGTCTTGGGGAAAAATCCATTGCTCATTCCTAGGATATGCACCATAAATTTTTTTTTACTCTGTGGGATCTTGCCAGGTACGTGTGACTTGGGTTGGCCACTGTTGGAAACAGGTTACTGCGCTTGAGCTTGATGGACCATCGGTCTGTCTCAGTATGGCAACTCTAGTATTCTTATGTTCTGCACAATTATGTAGGTCTATATATAATACTGTCCAAGTCTATAAAGACTTATGGCCCTTTTACTAAAGTGTGGTAAAGTTTGCACTCATCACATGGTAACAGCAAAAATTAATGTGTGGTAAGTGCAAAACTTGTACAGTAAATGCAACAGACAGAGGGCAAACAGTGCACAAGCATCGTGTTACATGGAGTGGTAGATAGTAAGGGGCACCTGCGTTATTGCAACTTTAGGTAGCGCAGTGGGGATCCCAGTCATATATGAAAATATCAGCTAAGCTAAGGTGGCACATCAAACCCCCAAATCATTTCAATCTTGATCCAAGTCTGCCTGGACATACTCCTAATACTTCCTCTTGATCAGATCCCCTTCCCTAGCATCAACAGCAGACATATCCAGATTAATGGATTATGTCCATTCACCAGCAGGCAGAGATTGAGAGCACTGAACTGACTTATGTGATATAGAATGGCACGCTGCCTGGCTGTTTAGTATTCTCTGGTGCAGTATTCTCTATCTCCAGCAGGAGGATGGATTGACATGTCCCATGCTCTTGACTTTGGCAGTGGATTAGCTGCTGTTTTAATGTTTTAATTTAGTAAGATGGGGTTTTAGTTCTTTGTGTTACTAACTTGGGGTACACCTAGTGGTGCCAGGTCAATATCTGCCCGCCCCCCTGGACTCTCCTTGGTGGCTGGCTCCCTTCCTTCCTATTCACTGGCAAAATATAAAATAAAATAAAAGCAATTTGGTTGGCTACTGGGCTTCTAAGCTTGGGAGCCAGAGCACACACACAAAAAGGAGAGGACATCTCCCAAGGGAGGACCAGTTAAACTCTACGGGAGCCAGCAGTATTGCCTGAGGTGACTGGTGAACCTTCCTTTAGGGGGAGTGAGGGACCTGTACCTGTTCCATCTGGCAGGGGTAAGTACTTTTATTAGCTGTTTGTTCTTCCTGCTTGGGCTTCCTGTTTTACCTTTTTGTTCTCCCTGTGTTTTTTCTCCGAAGTGGCTTATAAAAAACCCAACCAATTAAACTGAAAATGTGAACTGTATGGTTGTCAGAATGACAATAATTTTGGTGGTAAGGCTTAGATATTGGCGGCGGATTTTCTCAAGTGCTGCTTCCATTGCAGAAAGTGGCATTCAGTGTTGGGTCTGTGCTCCAGTTGTTTCTTGACCTCAGAGTTGACGGTAACTCTTCAGACAGTGGTGGAACTGACCCTTTCCCATGCAGGTGCAGCTTTGGTGGGCTCCTCAGCCTGAGAGGAGCCTGTGTGTGTGTGGGGGGGGGGGGGGGGGGGGGGGGGGTCCATGGTTCCTGTTGACTGCTCTGGGTCAGTTGTCAGTTGGAGGAGCAGGAGGCTAGCAGGTGGTTCCTTCTGGCGATGTGGCTGCTGAGCAGAGTTCTGGAACCCTGCTTTTTCTTCTGTACAGACGGGAGCAGGGCAATAGGAACTTTTCTCCCTGGAGTTGGTTCTGTTCCTTCACCAAACTTTCCTCCTCAAGTAATCCAGTCCCCCAGTGAGGTCTCTGCTCCTGTATCTTTTGGCCAGGGGGATTCAGTGCCTAAGCAGTGGAGAGTGGAGGTGGCATCACAGGAGATTCAGGATTCTCCTCTATCCCCGGGGATTTCTGAGGCCGCGGGATTGGTGTTTTTTGAATTTCCTCTCTACTCTGGCTGCAGATAACTCTAAGATGGTGAGTACTTGACAGCCATCAAGGTCCTTTCTGGTACACGAAGCTACCTAGGAACTAATCTTGGCACAGTAGGCCTCTCCAGATACTGCTCTCAAGGTGGCATGGGCTATGTTTGCCTTTACCCTCCTTTTCAGGAAGAGGTGGATAAGTTGAAGTAGTCTCAGGTTGACACATTGGTGGCAGCTGTTACTAAAAATACCACTATAATGGTGGAAGGTGGGGTTGCCCTTAAGGACACTCAGGATTGTAAGTTGGAATCCTCCCTCAAGTTCTCCTTTGAGATGATGGCTCTGACCCTTGAGGTGGAAGTCTGCAGCTCTTATGCTGCTCAGGTTTGTCTTAGCTGGGTGCAATAGGCTGTGGACACTGTGATAGAGTCAGAGTCAGAGGGACTCATTGAGTTCTTTGCCTTAGAGTTGGGTTTAGCCTATCAGGCCAATTCCCTGCCATATCTTATGGTTGTACCACTAGGCGGCTGACGTAGCTTCCAAACTCAGGCTCATCAAGTTGCCCTTTCGGGGGAAGCTTCTTTTTGGTAAAGACTTGGAGAAGCTCATCAGCGAGCTGGGGGACTCCATGACACTATGCCTCCCAGGGCCGAGGAAGCAGGTGCAGGGAAAGCCTCGGTTCAAGGATTCTAGGAAGTATTGTCAAGGGTATTCTCAGACCTTTCAAAGGTCTAAGTTCCAACCCTGCCAGACCTTTTGTTCTGACAATTGGGCCTCCTCTCAGGCAGCCTGTTTGGCTACAGGACATCGGATGTCCCAATGACGGGTTGCTAGTCTCCAATAGGAGTGGGTGGGGGTGTGTGTGGCTGTCCCTCTTTTACAGAAAGTGGACTAAAATTACATCAGACTGGTGGGACCTGTTTATCATTAGAGAAGGTTACAAGTCTGAAGTATAAGCGAAGTACTAAGTTACAGTTAGGCTGTCCAGCAAAAGTGGCTACAAATGTTGTCTTCTATGTGATGAAGCAAAAAAATAAAAAAAGGAGAAAATCCCCTACCAGTATGTACAAATGTCAGGAAAGGAAGTGGTGGTGGGGGGGGGGGGGGGGGGGGAGGGGAGGGGAGGAATTAACCCTTGAAGTGATTGCAGATTATTCTGACTTTTTGCTTCATACATACTGATTCATTGATAATATGTGCTTATACAAGTCTGACACAGTATTGGTTAGATCTTGACTCCTGAGGCAAGCGTTTATCACCAAAACACAGATTTATGTCAAGTCTGGAAACATTTTCATGTATGTTGCACATTTTTTTTCCTGTCTATAATTGATCTAGCAATCAGGTTTTGTAATTTATCGGTTTTAGAAAATTTTTAACATCATTGCTTTTTGGTCTCTTAATAAATACGACTTTATGTATATTTATTCACCTCCATAGTTCATTGGAATTGAATTGGTCTTCGGCATGATAACATCCAGAGATCATTCTAGAAAACCAGTCAAATTCAAGAACATTGTTCTCTTAACAAATTGTTTCCCATATCCCTTTTGTCTAGCATTGATATATATTGATCTCTCTTTAAACAGGAAGAGTTTCAGCTGGCATACCAAGAACTTCTGTCAGATATTTGCATACCGGATCTCTAGGCCCAATCAAAGGGGATTTGGGGAAATTCAAGAAATGCAATTATTCTTCCTTAGCTGATTCTCCATATATTCCAACTAATAAATAGGAATTAATCCCTTGTGTAGCTTCCTATAATGAATCCATTGTCATTACGGCTGGTTTGAAAATCTCATGAAGCCCAGATTGCAGAGTTCTCACTAACGCTCCACTGCTTAGAGCCTGTAGTGATGGAACTTCCACCTGACTTCTATGTGTAGGCTAAGTCATAGAGTGAAGTTTGTAGCTGTTGGCTTCATCTCTAGCTGCAAAGTGGGTGTCTGAAGATTCTAAACTGTCTAGCCACCTCACCTTGCTAGCCATACTTTTGGGATGGGGCGAGATATTTTGGGCGATCATGATCCAAACAGCTCTATTCCAAAATACAATAAAGAAGCTTACTCATTGTGTCTTCATGACATCATCTTGGTCCTGTACCCCTTTGAATGTGTTTTGCCTTCTGGGACTGCTTAGAAAGGTGCCAGTTTGTCAATTAATTAAGGTGAGATCATCATCAGGATAGGGTCCACTTACACAGCAAAGAAATAGCATACTACTATCAAGCATCCATGTCATGTGAAAAATATGGACGTACCAGTGGAAAATGTGCTAATTTTTTCTGTTCCCTCAGAAGGTTAAGTTCAAGCACTGCATGCTTTGCAGCTAACTTCTGTGGCTGAGTTAAAACACACATTTTTTTGAGGCTCGCACAGCTGTAACCCAGCCTCAAGTTTCCACAGGTCAAAGTTCAGCACATTAATCTATACTGTATATTTCATAATGCCTCTTTTGAAAGCTGAAAGAATTAACCTGTAAATGACAAGAAACTGCCTTGACCAAAAATCCTGAATGTGAATGATTTCTGTTAATGATAAATATGTTTTAGGTTGCTCCTATTTCATCCTAATTTAGGCAACAGATGTGGTGGCTCTCCTGCACTGCGTAGACACAAACGTGCTTCATCTCAGAAATAATACTACTGGAAAACAAAAACCAAAATGTCTTTTTCTTTGTTCTTTTCTTAAAAAGCCAAACAAATATCCTGCTAGGAACAACTGGAAAAGAAATAAAATATTTTCTTAATCCCTTCACTTCTTATTGCGGTAAAACGCAGGGTTGAAAATTTTGGTTCCTTTAGAGCCACCGAAGTGGAGCTGAACACACTGTAATTAATAGAGATAATTAGGACATAACACAAGTACATAAAGCATCATCACCACTGTTATAAAGTGTGTACCATGAAGACAGTGCAAGAGGTGTCACTGAAGCACTGGATTTAAAACCTCAGATGACAGAATTATACCATGCCTGGGTTTTTTTTTTTAGGCAATTTTGAAATGCATACCGCAGATTTCCGGCTATATGCCGAGAATGCATGACACAGAGTTCATGAGTAAGACAACAAGAAGGCAGCCGATCCACTAGATCCACCGTGTGGCAAAACAAAGAATCAGACCAAACACGATCCAAATGAAAGGTCTTGGTTCAAAAATACTCCCAGGAACACAAAAATGTGCCTGACTTGGCTGCGTTTCGCCTATTTGGCTGTATCAGAGGCAAACCAGCTGGTGAAATGTACTTTAAAAACACCAAAACTGTAAGTACAAATGTGCCTGGGTCTGTGAAGATTGCTAACGTGCATTTCACCAGCTAATTTGCCACTGACTGATGTGAAACATGGCCACGTTGAGCACATTCTTGTGTTCCTGGGAGTATTGTGAATAAAGACCTTTCATTTGTATCTTGTTTGATCTGCTTCTTTGTTTTGTGACACAGATTTCATACTTGGTTTGGACTATTTGACACCAATTCACCGTTGAGATATATATTTTTCAATTGGTCATTACATGATTATACATCTGATATGATGACCCCTGATTCAGGTGCTGTATGCCGAAACATGGCTCATGTTGGGTTAATAATGACTGGTCCCTTTCCTTGAGGCTCTTGGTGCTTTTTATTTGGTCTTCATTTGATGTGCTCTGACCCTCTCAGTGTTCCTTTATTTTAGACCAGTTGTTCCCAACCCTGTCCTGGAGGACCACCAGGCCAATCGGGTTTTCAGGCTAGCCCTAATGAATATGCATGAGAGATATTTGCATATAATGGAAGTGACAGGCATGCAAATCTCCTCCATGCATATTCATTAGGGCTATCCTGAAAACCCGATTGGCCTGGTGGTCCTCCAGGACAGGGTTGGGAACCACTGTTTGAGACAATATCTTCATTAGAGCTTTGCTATTAATAAACTGTTTCTTTACTCAGCTCCAATCACCTTTTCACTTTAAAAAAATCCCAAACCTACTGTAACACCTTATGTGACAGCTGTTTTCCACCTGTGTAATTTTTTTTTGTCTGCATTTACTCCTATACAATAGGATCAGGTTGATCCATAATAATTTTCAGATCCTTATTGTAGTAATAAGGAATACCGGTGAATTATCACATGGATGCTTGTGTGTCCTAAGCATTACAGAAGAGTTTTTATCACCTCTCTATGTAGAGGCCTTTGCAAACTACTGGGTAAATATTCAGTTGCTGGCTTTATGCCTGGATATTCAATACAGGGTCATGTCAGGGCACTGGATTGAATATCTAGATAATTAAGGACCAATATCAGCCCTTAACTGGATACATGAAACTGGACAAAGATAGGACTACTACGGTACTATTACTATTTATCATTTTTATAGTGCTGAAAGGCATATGCAGCGCTGTACATGTACCATTCAATAGAAGGTCCCTGCTCCGAAGAACTTACAATCTAATTACCATGTTTATGTGGTCCGTTTTGTCTGGATACATTATCTAGTTAAGTGCTGATATCGGTACTTAATTACATAAGTGCTGACTCTTCCCTGACAGCCCAAAGCATAGTCTGTTTCAGCTTAGGTGGTTAGAGGTTTTATTTTTTAGTGGCTAAATGACGCTGAAATTCTCTGGAAAACAAAGAAAAACTGCAGACAAGCGTACAAGATGAAGGCCATATTTATTTTACCAGAAATTGAATGCGGTTAATGTTATCACCTTTTAACAAACCAAGGGACCCGACACGGTCCGTGTTTCAGTTAACATGCCTTCATCAGGGGTCCCAGGTTGACAAGGTATCAAATGGAACCGCAAACAAAAGAACATTAGCCTGTGTAAAACGGAGATGATCGCTGAACGACGGTCTCTGTATAGACTTGCTACGAAGCAAAAAAATTCTCTGAACAGCTTCACAGAGATGATTTAAATCGCTTTGAATATCATCTCCTTTATCTGTAAGTGTACATAGGGACCGCTAGTTTGTTCCAGTTTACTTAATAGCCTAGCAAAAGCTCAAGGCAATGCAGAAATAGTCATTAACTCAAAAATCATCTATTATAGAATACCAATAAAGGGAGTGATATTCAGCATGGTTTAAGCAGACAAACAGCGCCCTTGGAGACTGAGAGACATCAAGTGGGAGAACCTTTACCAAATAATGGGAATTATATTCAGGAATGGTAGGTAATTCCATGTCCCTGCAGGAGAATTGAATCAGGTTTTCCTGGTTCTTAACTCATTGTTTTAACTGCTAGGCTACTCCTTCATGGTAGAGTATGGAAGAAAAGATTCAATCTTTATTCTGCTCATTTCTGTATGGGTTCCCAGATCAGTCATTTATCTACTTAAAAGAAAACACTCGGTAAGGATTTTTGTTTTGGAACATCATACCTGTGTCTGACGTGTCTCCTCTAACTGTAAGTCTTGAGCCCTGAAATGGATTATCTCTTCCCTCTATCGCAGAATGCTTGCCAGGTTTTTTTTTTTTTTTTTTAGTAGCTCAAAGGAGTAGGAACCTGGATCAATATATCCCTTTTATATTTAATGGGTACCTAGAAGATAAGTTCCATGTGGAAGTAAAGAAAGAGGACACAAGTCTAAAGTTTTTGATTTGTAGTTTCTGCTCCAAGTTTTGCTGCTTTAGTTTGGTTAATATGTGTTGACTGCTTTGAGCCTTGTGGAGGTTTTTCATGAGAGAAGAATTTTACTGATCTACCCTAGTTTCATAAACTATGGGTCATCCAGCCTCCAGGAGCCTGCAGTCATTTTTCAAAATTGAAGGAAATAGGACCAGCCCTGATCCAGATAATTTCTTCAGCTCCCCCCTCACTCTTCCTAAACTCAGTCTCTCACTATATGGATAGCATCAGGCTAGTTATAGGCATTCTTGACCCAATATTATCCCTATAGTTGCTGAAAATCCAGAGTTAAGGAAATCATATGTTCACTGGCAACTAGTGAATATACAACTTCTTTTGAATATCAGTCCCTGGTTTGGGGGGTTTTCCTCCTATACTAGGACCAATAAACTTTCTAACCCTTTTGAATTAATTTTTTTTTAAATAAAAGTTTTTATACTTCTTGTGTTCAAAAACTGTATATACTCAAATATAAACCAATATTTCTGAGCCAAAAAATGACCCATGAATTGGGGTCTCAATTTATATTCGAGCTAACCCCATCCTGCACCCCACTGTGGGCCTCCAATACTGACCTGGTGGTCCAGTGGTACGGGAGCTGGAACTGCCATCAATCCCTCCTTTATGGTGACTTTATGCAACTAGCCTGCCTCTCCCCTTCCCTTCCGGTCCCCCTACAGGTTTACCTTAGGTTCCTGGTGGTCCAGCGGTGAGGCGGAGCAGGAATGATCCCTTTATGCTCCTGCCCGGCAGTCTTGGTATAAAATGACTGCCATGAGATAATATAGGAAACTTCATGAGACTTGCAGTCAGGATCCTAAGGTAGACCTGCAGGGGAACTGGGAGGGGAGGGCCAGGCTAGTTGCACAAAGTCGCTGGGAAGGAGGGATTGACGGCAGCTTCAGTTTCCTGCTCCATTGGACTACCAGGGTAGTAATGAAGGCCTGCATTGAGTCCAGGAAGAGGGGCAGGCTGACTGTCTGTACCACTGGACCACCAGGGCAATACTGCAGGCCTGTGGTGGGTCTGGGAAGGGGAGCTGTTCAGGGAAGGGGGCAGATTGGCTAGCTGTTTTGCTGTAGAGCTGGCAGATAGAACATTAGGGAAGGGCGGAGGGGTCGCTTCTGCCCTCTACTGGTATTTGAATATAAACCATTGGTTTATATTTGAGTCAACCTTTTTCCTCCTTTTTTTTTGGGGGGGGGGGAAGGTTACTTTGGTTTATATTCAGATCAGTTTATATTCAAGTATACATGATATATGAACTTTTAGCTATATTAACAATATTTTTTGAAACTGATGCAGACCAGTGTAAACGCACCTTGCTTAGTTCAGAGGTCTGAGGTATTACGGTCCCATCTGAGTTTATGCATCATATACAGGACTCTGGAAAGTAGGTACAAGTGGAGAAAAAGCAGTAAATTTATTAGATTATTTATACACTTCTGTTCTGAGGTACAATCAAAGCAGTTTATATGTACAGTCAAACCTCGGTTTGCGAGTGTTTTGCAAGACGAGCAAAACATTCTCGCAAAACTTGTCTCGCAAACTGAGTATTGACTCGATTTGTGAGCACCCCCCCCTGATAACCGGCATTGCTCCCTCCCGCTCGCAAAGGCCCCCCTACTTGAACCGGCACCCCCCCACCCGATCAACTTGAACTTACCTCCCCGTCTGGCGCTAGCACACAACCCACAGGACGTGCCGGTGCCGCTAGAAGATCTTCCTGCCTCTGACGGCCTTGAGCATGCATCTGCACATGCTCAAGGCCTTCTAATTCTCGGAATCTCAGCGAGAGGGAGAATTAGAAGGCCTTGAGCATGTGTAGATGCATACTCAAGGCCCGGCACGTCCAGCAGGGGGGGAGAGGGGAGCAGCGCCGCTGGCCTCGGGGGGGCGGGGGAGGGGAAATGTATCAAAGCGAGTTTCCATTATTTCCTATGGGGAAACTCGCTTTGATATACGAGTATTTTGTTTTACGAGCATGCTTCTGGAACGAATTATGCTCGTAAACCAAGGTTCCACTGTATATTCTATTCAGGTATTTTTTTTGGTCCCTATGTGGACTCACAATCTCAGGTTTTTGAGGTTTTTTTTCTACCTGGGGGATTGGAGGGTTAAGTGACTTGCACAGGGTCACATTTCCCATCGTTGACAATTAACAATTGAAAAAAAACAAACAGGTCAGTATTCAGCCACTGCGATCAGCAAGCTTTTTAAATGTTGGCAGTGGCAATCTAAATATATCTGGATATTTAGTGCTCTTATCCAGATAGTGGCTAGTGCTAAATATCGGAATAAAGGTAGTCAGCATTGGAATTTATCAAAGCAAACACAAAAATTAATAAAACAAAAAAACCAACTTATCTTGGTCAGTGTGAGTCGAGAAAACTGCCCGATAGAGCTGGATTCCTGAGCATTTTGTCATTGACTTGACACCATTATGCTAATTGCAGGAAAGTTGTGAAGCCATCTCTGCCTCTGAAGAAGGATCAAAGCGGAGCTCTGTCGGGCAGTTTTTTTGATAAGTTTTTTTCTGTTTCATTATTTTTATGTGTTTGGTTTGATTTGGATTTTTGCTATTGTTTTGACCTGGATCTTTTCACTAGGAAGATCGGCAATGCAGACTGTTTACTAATATATGAACTAAGTGGACCCATTCTAGATGTTATAATTGCACTATTCATTATGGACATTTAGGGCTCTTTTTACTAAGCCAAGTAGCGCGGGTTTAGCACGCGCTAAAATCCTGCGTGCGCTAAAAACGCTATCGCAGCTTAGTAAAAGGAGCCCTTAATGATTTTTAGGACAACAGAGAGCATTTTTGATAATATATACACGAATAAAATTAAAATCAAGAAAGATATTATGAGGTACTGAGTGGACTCATTCAGGTATCGAATTTGAGATGCCGTCTCAGGTTAAATTGCCTTTGGTGATTGCGGTGCAGTTTCCCAGTATTGAATTCGCTCAACACTGGTGTTTGCTGCACAATGATGTCACAGTGTCATAATTTTGATTCTCATTTGATGCTTTTTCTCAGTCTTGTGTAGTAGGAACTATTCTTACATCTTTTGTTAGGTTATAGATAATCTCAGGCCATTTAAGTCACCAGATAATATCCATATAATTAAGGGTGAAGTTAAAGGAATGGTGTTATTCAGCTGCTAAATGAATATTGCTGGCACGGTAACGGCTGAATATGTGTATTCAGTGCCACTACAAGGGGGGTGCTGAAAAGTTCTCAGCCCAACCAACCAACTTCCTAAAGTCTAAGCTTTATTTCACCACTGGAGCTGAAAAGAGTGTTATCTTATTTCATTAAGTGCCAATTTGCAGAAACAAAATTCTCTGTTTTTTTGACATTGTTTCAGATCATTGATTGAACCATGTCCATGCCATTCTCTTCTTGGTTGGGCTGAGAACTTTTCAGCACCGCTTCGCATTTAGCCAGATAGCAGTACTGAATATATGAATCAAGTTGCTAGTGCCAGCACTTCAGATGATGACCTTGCCGGCTGTTTGTTATTGACAGGTTAAAAAAAATAAAAAAAAGTGACAGCACAAATGTGTGTAATCCACTGAAACCAATAAAATGAATACAGTAATTTGCAAAGCTGATCCATCTCTAGAAAGGTGGTTTAAAAAACTGACATTATCAGTAGTTTCTTTTGTAATGAGATCATTAAGCATTCCTGTAGCATGTACTAAAATGTGATTTAAAAAAATCCCCCACCATATCAAATTTATCATGTAATTTTGTTCATCACTTAAGGCTAATGTTACATCTCAGGCCAAAAAGCTATAAAATGCCACACATCAAGCACTCACTTTTTACCCAAAATGAAGGCAGTATGTCTGTATGTGTCCAAGCAGGCAGGGAGAAAGAGAAAGTAAAAGAGAGAGATTGAGAGAGGTACAGACAGGGTTAGATGCAGGAGTCTTTTCCCAGGTCAGGAGAAGCGGGATACCCAGGCAATAGAGATACCCAGGCAATAGAGTCCCCCCAGGATCTTCTGGGAGAGGTCAGTTCTGCATGGTCTTTCTAAGGATAAAGCAATAATTCATCAATAACTATGGCAGGGGCATACTGACAGGCATCTGGATCCCTGGGCAATAAGGCTCCTGGGACCCTCTGAGGCAATAAGGCTCTTAGCCCTGCCTACTTGTTCCTCTGTAGCAGATGGCAGTGGCAGTGGCAGCGGTTCCCTTCAGCTGTCTACCTCCAAGTTAGAGGCCTGGTCCCTGCTGAAGTAAGAATTGTACAAAAGGGGGTGGGACAAGCTGAGAGCAGGCCATGAGATGGGCAGCAGACAGCTGGTAGGAAGCGCTGGGCCCTTAAATTGCTCTGTGGAGGAGTAGCCTAATGGTTAGTGCAGCAGCCTGAGAGCCAGGGGAATTGGGTTTGATTCCCACTGCAACTCCTTGTGACTCTGTGTAAGTCACTTTACTAGGGTTAGCAGACGTTCGGATTTCGCCGGACATGTCCGGGAGTCCGGATGGCTTTTCAAAACCCGGCACTTTGTCCAGGTGTTGAAAAGCTTTCCTTCATGTGATGATGTCATGTGCACATGCGTGTGACATCATTGCAATGCATCTGTGCATGCGTGGATTTCCTGCATGATGAGAAAAGGTAGTGGGGGGTGGGGCTGTAGTGGAATTAGAGGCGGGGCTTGGGGGCGTGACAGGGCGGAAACGGGGCATGACGGGGTAGAGATGGGTAGAACTGGGTGAGCCTGGGGGCGGGTCTAGGGATCCGGACTTTCCAGACGGAAAATCTGGTAATCCTACACTTATCCCTTCATTGCCCCAGGTGCAAAATAAGAACTTGTAAACAATATGTAAACTGGTTTGATTGTAACCACAGATAGACAGTATATCAAGTCCCCTCCCCTTTCTCTAGGTCCTTATGGTCAGTCCACCTCTGCACCAGAGCCTTAAGGAAGATATTAAAGAGGACACTTTTTATTAGGAATGTGCAAACCAAAAATGCTCATTTTGTTTTCCATGTAGTTTATAGGAATTTTTGGTTTCTTCATTTATTTCTGTTTCTGGGTATTTTTTATTTGTTTGTTAATAAAGGAGTAATATTGTTTATAGTACACAGCCTTTCAAAAAAGAGTACACAGTTTTCCAGAAATTGCATGCACCAATTTGAAAAGTGCACATTCTTCCAAAAAAGTGCATAATGTTTCAAAAATCTCAAAAAAGTGTACCTGAATGACAGAAGGCAGCTTCAATCCAATTATAGTTAACTAGTGTTTTAGCCCGTTACATTAACGGGTGCTAGAAACTACTCTTCCTCCTGCCCGGTTCTAGCGCTCTCGCAGGCCACCGGAGCAGAGAGGACGGGGCGGAGGGGGCTGCCGCCCGGGGCCACCGGAGAGGAGCTAGGCGGCTGGAGGAGCAGCAGCAGCCACCGCCAATCGCAGCCTCCTCGTAAGCTGGTTGCAAGTTCGGGCGCTAGAGAGACATGCGGGAATTTGTGAGGTTGCAGCTGGAGAGCAGCGAGATGTAATGCTTCCCTGCGCCGTGCCGCCTTCGCCTACCTGGATTTGCCTTTTTTTTCTTTTAGTTTTCTTCGCCGATCCTTTTGTTTCATGCATTGTGGATGGCATGGTTTGGAGACGGAGTCTTCAATGAGTGAGGGGGGAGCTGCGCCGGGCATGAAGTGTAAGGGAGCCGGCAAGACCGCAGGGACCGTTGTATGCGCGCATGCGCACTCCTGCCAGCCACGGACCTACAGATCACGGATCAGGGATCACGCAGGTAAGAGTGCGCATGCGCGCTTAGCGTTTTATTGTAGTACATTTGGAGAACTTATAGCAAAATACAAAAAACCAAGGAAAAGGTCCAGAAAGAATATGGCTTCAAAATACATGGATATTTCACAACAATACCTGGGTATGACCCAGCACTGAAGTCAGTGCTTGCTGTGATGTTTAAACATCAGGAAGAGAGTATTTTGACGGAGAATAAAAATAACACAGATCATTCTGTGATAGATATTAGGCCTCCATTTTGAATGTATTTTGAAAGAGAGTTCTGGTAGCTTTAGTGAATTTCCATCATTAATTGACTAGATCCCATTGAACACTGGCCCTGGTATGATCGTACAGTGTCAGCAGAACCAGTTCATGTGATTTTCCACCCTTTTTTCTTTATAGTATGTGGATTGGCCTTGTTTGGACATTTGGAAGAAGTTCTGTGTGCTGGAGAATTGAGGTGAGTGACCAGGGGGTACTCTCAACCCAGTCCTTGGGACACACTTAGCCAATCAAGTTTTCAGAATACTCCCAATGAATGTGCATGAAATAATTCACATGCACCACACTTCCATTGTATGCAGATTTTTTTCTCATGCATAATCATTAACGGTATCCCGAAAGCCTGACTGGCTGGTGTCTCCAAAGGATGGATTGAGAACCCCTACTCTAGACTAAGCTATAGAGAGCTGCGTCATACACACACAGATTTTGAAAAAATATTTGCCGCTTCGTTCTTTGTGATCACAACCAGCAATGAGATTATCGACTGAGTCAGCAAACGAGATACATTATATTAAAACATGGTTGACAGCCATCTCTGTGGCTGGTCCACAGCTATGGACTGCTTTATCAGGCTCTTTTAAGAATATGTAAAAATTTGAAATCGTTTAACACACTGTTAAAAATTCATTTATTCATTAAGGCATTCCCCCCTCCCCCTTTCACAAAACCGCAGAAGTGGTTTTTAGCACAGGCTAGTGCGCTGAATGCTCTGTGCTGCTCCCGATGCTCAAAGGAACTCTATGAGTGTCAGGAGCAGCGCAGAGCATTAAGCGTGCTAGCCTGCACTAAAAACTATTTCTGAAGTTTTATTAAAAAAAAAAAAAAAGGGGAGGTTATTAGAATGGATGATTTTTGGAGCAAATTTATGTTGCAGATTTCGCTGGAAGTGTAATTCTCTGCTGTTTTAAGAAAGTCTGGCAGCTACTTGTCTTGTAGTATTTTAATGTTTATGATGTATTGATGTTTTACTGATGTGATAAGTTATGTATGTTTTATTGTAATCTGCTTAGGTTTTATGCAGAATCGAAATATTTAAAATAAATAAATATGTAGGGAACCAAAGGGAGTCAGGTGACTTTGGGCACAGAGCAAATTTGACTAGAGTCATCAAGAGTAAATGACCTAATTCAGGGATGGGCAACCTGTCCTTGAGTTGGGTTTTCAAGATTTCCACAGTGAATATGCAAGAAATCTATTGGCATATGATGGAAGCAGTACATGCAAATCAATCTAATTGGTAAACATTTGAGGAGGAATGTTGGTAAGTATTATCGTGTCCGGGCATAAGTAGTTGAAAAATTTCAGATGTGATTAAAACCATTTGCCTTTGCAAAACGGATTGTACAAAAGGAAAGTGATTGATCAGAAAACTGGAAAACATAATTTATTGTGATATATGGTGACTCTTCATATTATAGATCATTTACTACCTTCAGCTCCTCTAGACACATGGAATTAACTCTCAGTACATGCACTGCTTTTGATTATGTTCACTGCTTCAATAGCCTAGGTTTGAATTTGAATAAAACCATTGTGTAGTGTCACGTGAAAGCCAAAATATTTATGTATCCTGTATGCAATAGATTTTCCTTCTAATGAATAACCTCTCTTGTTCTCTTTTGAAGAACTTTGCATTGTTATACTAGGTTCCAGATTAACTAAAAGACGTTAAGAGGAAGATCTAAGTACGTAACTCCAAAGCTTAAATTAATCATGTGCCACAGTGGAAAATAAACATAAACAGATGATCAAGTCATCACCCCAGCAGCCATTTATTAAATCCTTTGTAATAGGTGAATTAAACACAGCAATAAGTATGAAGCTGAAAGCTTGCATGTTGCCAAAACACCATCAGCTGTTGCTTATACCTAAACTAAAGCAGTGACCCTACAGAGATTAATCAGGGCCAGTATACCTACAAACAAAAAAAAAAAATGGCTTTCAGTTCATCTATCTTCTTCCAGTCTCAGCAAAAATATGATCTAATAATAAACACTGCAGCCAGAACTATTGGCATGAAAAATGACCGAAGCAGCTTCATCTTCACTATCCCCCCCCCCAACTTTTAATCAAGCTTTGCTGCTGAGCAGTGGAGGCTAAATGCTGAGCTGCCCATTCTAATCCTATGTGCAACTTGGCGTAAAGTTCGCTCTGCTCAGCAGCGCGGCTTGATAAAAGTATGCACAGCATGGAGAATTCAGACAGCCCAGACTGCTGTGGAAATTCTTATGATGTTACGGTAAAAAAAAATTTGGCAAATTATGTCTGTCTGGACTTGGATGTTCTTTCTCTTACTTGGATGGCTTACGCAAAATCAGACTTTTAATTCCTTGAAAGACACGCGGATGCATGTAACGTCATCCGCGCATGCTCAAAGGCCCTCCAGACGCGACCAGGAGGTCGGAGCTTTCCAAAACCCAGGCAAACTACCAGGTTTTGGAAAGTCCGTCCGGGGCCGGGCACTCAGACAGTCCTCTAGATCAGTGGTTCCCAACCCTGTCCTGGAGGAACACCAGGCCAATCGGGTTTTCAGGCTAGCCCTAATGAATATGCATGAAGCAAATTTGCATGCCTATCACTTCCATCATATGCAAATCTCTCTCATGCATATTCATTAGGGCTAGCCTGAAAACCCGATTGGCCTGGTGTTCCTCCAGGACAGGGTTGGGAATCACTGCTCTAGATTACAGTAATGAGCATGCAAATTCATGCTCTGTTAAAATCTCAGCTTACACTGAACTAAGTTTCCTGTTAGTGCCTGTCAGTGGGTTTATTATTAGTAGAATTAAATAATGGGCATTACAGTGTTCTCCTGGTCGTTTGCGGTCGGCGGATCGCAGTCCCGGTCATTCATGGTATTTTCCAACCGTGAACCGCCAACAAGGAGAGGGCAGCGGGAGAGGCAGGAGAGAGTATCCGGAGTGCCGCGAGTGCAGGAAATCACTCACGGTATGCTCTGATGCCTCTTCCTGCACTAAGTCAGGCCTTATCCAATCAGGAGCTGCTTTGACACACAGCTCCTGATTGGATAAAGCCCAACTTAGTGCAGGAAGAGGTGGTCGGAGCATACAGCGAGTGATTTCCTGCACTCACCGGCGCTCTGGCTGCTCTTTCCCACTGCCCTCTTCAGGCTCCCCCATGAAAAACCGTATTCGTGGGGGTCCCTGGAATGGAACCCCCACGAATATCGGGGGGAGTACTGTATTTTAATCTACAAAGAAGATTAAGATTTCATTTATCCTTGATTGTGTCTGTCTCCACAATTTTCAAGTTTAATAATGGTTTATTTTTTGGTTTGACAGCTTCTTGTTTTCACTGAAGCTAAGGCACCATTAACCTTCATCTGCAAATACCTAGATTTACTCTTCCTTCCCTTCCCCCTTTTTAAGTATCTCCACACGTTCTGACACTGCTGTGACAGTTGTCAGATGTGTCCAGAGTTCCATCTGCACACATGGGGTTATTACAGGGTGGGAGGTGGGGGTGGAAGCTGGATAACTAGTGGCATGCCCAAAGAGGGAAGCAGACCTCCTCTGCTGCTGGTTCTTCTCTCCCTTTTTGCTCTGTGGCTGTGTGGTTCACTCCTTCAAAGTTTAAGCCACATGGGTTACAGCAGGAAGAGAAGGCACAATTTCAAGAGGAGTATTGAGATAAAAATGCTGGTCCAGGCACAAAAAGAGAGATTCTGAGGTAGAGGACTTGGAAGGAGAGAGGATGGCAAGCTGAGGTATGGGTTGCTCCAGTGTGGCTACACCATGGGAGAAGAGCCTCCTATATGGCTAACTTGGGCATGACATAATCTGTATATCCTGATTCTGGCCCATAAGCACCAACACTGACAGCATGGATTTTGTTAGAGGATCTAAGCATTGCTAGTGTTTCATTCCTAGCCATAGTAGGCCTGAAGAGCTGAAACTAGATTTGAAAATTCACCCAGGTCTACTACTACTACTTCTACTGAGGCTTTCCATGTGAATGGCTACCAACTAACTCTGATTCTCCCAATAGGATTGATTCTTTGCTGGGTTTACTCCATTACATGCTGGAACTTGTAGTCTCACTTCTCCTAGGGCAGTGGTTCCCAACCCTGTCCTGGAGGAACACCAGGCCAATTGGGTTTTCAGGCTAGCCCTAATGAATATGCATGAAGCAAATTTGCATGCCTATCACTTCCATCATATGCAAATCTCTCTCATGCATATTCATTAGGGCTAGCCTGAAAACCTGATTGGCCTGGTGTTCCTCCAGGACAGGGTTGGGAATCACTGTCCTAGGGAATGCAATTAGGAAATTAGAACTACAAGACCCTGCATGCAATGGGGTACACTCAGGATCATCCCTGTCAGATAAAACTAGAATTACCTGCATGACAGTGTACGGCATTGCCATCAGCTGTTGGACCAACCAATGGTCAAATTTTTTCTTAAATTTAAAGTTAAATTAAAAAAACCAGAATAGAACATGTTTGTGAAAGCATAACACATAACTAGCAGCACACAGAAGAGAAATTTAAAGAAAATTTTTTTTATGGCTCCAAGTCATGTGTACAGTGGTGTAGTCGGTGGTGGTGGGGGGACAGACCATCCTGGGCACCATTTTGGTGGGAGCGCCAGCACCACTCCTATCTACCCCGCTCTTTCTCACCCTCTCCCGCCATACGCGTGCCTTCCCTTCTCCCTCCTGTACCTTTGGCTATTCACCGGCGCGAGGAGCAGCTCCAATCTGCTGCCCGCCCCAGCCTCGTCTCTCTCTCTGATGTCACTTCCTGGTTGTTGGACCAGAACGTGACATCAGAGGAAGAGCTGAGGCTGGCGCAGGCAGCGGGTTGGAGATACTGCTCGTGCTGGGGAAGTTAAAGAGATGCGGGGGAAAGAAAGGGAAGGGAAGAAATGGAAGGCAGGGAAGGAGTGGGGGCAAAGAAGAGGGTGCCTCCCAGCCATCCTTGCTACACCACTGCATGTGTGTCAATTACGTTCTCATTTGGACCTGGGGTTTACATTAGTAATTGAGGTGTCTGTTGTTCTAACTGCTCTACTGCCCATTTCAATCCCGCTGAGTTGGCTGGCCATCAGTAGTCAGTGGCACTTAACCAGGTCGTGTTGCTGAAAATCGACTCTAACTGGCCATTCCCTAATCAGCTAGGTTAGGGACAGTCTAGTGATGAGTTTGGGTGGAGCCACTACTTAGCAAGTTAGTGGCAATGTTCAGTCTGGTTGAATAAGTGGATAAACTTAGGACAGCAAAGAGGCTGTCCTAACTTTGTCTCATGAGTTAATTGAGTACCAATCTCAATACTGGCCAGTGCCCGGTTAGCTTCTGGGTTGCTACACTCAGTGGCTTAGCGAAGGAGTTGGGCACCCAGGGTGGCAGTGCCTGGCATCGCCATGCCAGGCACTGCCACCCTGGATGCCCAACTCCTTCGCCCCCATGTACCTCTTGAAATGTTTGCTGGCGCAAGCAGCATCTTTCACCTGTTGCTCATGCCAGCCTCAGCTTCCTTCTGATGTCACATCCTGGTTCTATGCCCAGGAAGTTACGTCAGAAGGGAGCCAAGGCTGGCATGAGCAGCAAGTGGAAGATGCTGCTTGCGCCAGCAAACATCTAAAAAGATATTCGGAGGGCAGAGAGGAAGAGAAGTGTTGGCACCCCTATGAAGACATTACCTGGAGCGATCCACCCCCACCCCTTACTATGCCACTGGCTGCACTAACCCAGATATTCAGTGTTGGAGACTGGACATACCCCGGCATTGAGGTTACTCAGTTATGGCAGGGAAGGGTTTATAAGCTGTTTCCTGCCACAGCTTGAATATCATGGACATCCAGTTTTCTAAAATCTGTCACTTGCTGACATTTAAAAGACTAGATGGCAAAAACAGCACTTACATGTGGAAACACTGTGCGATATTGCTCTTTTGTAAGCTCTTTCTTTGGTAAAATAGCCATTCTTGGCAAATGTGCTGCAAAATATATGTTGTACTCCTGTTCCACAGTTTTACAAAAGGTTCCATGTGTAGTGAGCGCTTTGTAAAAACTTCCCCCGGAAACTGTGAACACCCTGATTTGGATGTCCCTTTTTTGAACTAGATGCCCTATGCAAAATCTGCCTCTATACTTAGCACGTTACCCATGACTCACTGCTTATTTCAATCTGGCACCAGCAGAAGTGTGATTCATCAAATAAGCTCCAGGTTTTTAAAAATAACCAGTGCAAGAGCAGCACGTATTTCTTTTTATTGTTCAAAATTTCCATTTTTATCACAGGTCATTTCTTCATTTTTTTAATTCCATGTTGCCAGTGAACATATTCTTAGTTAAAAAAAAATGCTGCATTTGGGAGCAGCTTAGCACCTTTTAGAAAACATTCACAGTGAGGACCACAGTATGCTGACAGACAGCACTGATTCATTTTGGGAAGGTCTCTTTAATCCTACCATATCAGGTGGAATGAGTCAGACAGACTCCATAGCCAGAGCAGAGACTTGGTTGGATAAAAACAGATTACGATGTGAGTGACTCACCCCATTTTTCCTTCACATTGTCTCAGATTTTGATTCTGCATAAATAATACTCAAAAAGAGGGAGAAATTCTATAAAAGGCGTCCTAATCACAGATGCCTACGAATGCCTTAGTTCTGCAAAGAACCATACCATATAGTTTCTTATATCCTGCAATTTTCAACAAGGAATCATTGTGGCTTACAATAACATTAGAGATCAGTCATTACATTAACAAATAGATTCTAGAGAGCATATTGGTTAGCGATAAGTCATTATAAGGAAATGCCTGAGAGAACAAATATGCTTTTAAAGATTTTCTAAAATTATTCAAGGACTCAGTCAATCTTAAGTTCTTTGGAAGTGCATTCTATTACTGAGGTCTTACAACCAAGAGAATTGAATTGCTATACATCTCAAGTCTTATTTGGAACATCGAGTAAGGCCCGATTACCTGAGTGCAAAGGCCTTTTAGGCACATGAATTCATAAAGTTGCAGCTAAACAAAGAGGTTGTTGCTCATGAAAGATTTTAATAATAAATGTCAAGATCTTAAATTGAATTTGCCAGTAAATAGGTAACCAATGTAGTTGTTTAAGAATTGGCATAATGTGACCAAAGAAAGGGCACCCTGAAATAAGTCCGGCAGCTGCATTTTGCACAATCTGTACTGCTCTTAAAGTCTTTTTTTGGCAAACAGACTAACAATGAATTACAATAATCGAACAGTGGATATATACCTGCACTACTGTTTGAAAATTAACTGGTCTCAACAGTTCTTTAAAGATCGTATCAATTTCAACTTCAAAAATACTTTCTGGATAACAGATTTTACATAAGTCTTCATAGATGAAGAAGAATCTAGAAGCACTACAAGATATTTCATTCCACCTACAATAGGGATCTCAGTATTTTCAAAAGAAAAAGAAGCACAGAATTGAAAATTCAATCTGACTGAAAGCAATAATACCGGAGTTTTCAATGGATTTAACTTAATTTATTAGCTGAGAGCCAAGATTTAATGGTATTCAGGCATAATGTCAAAAAATGAAAATGTTAATATCCACACAAGTTGAATGCAAAAAATCAAAGTAACTAATCAAAAAGCATTCAAAATCAAAAAATGCCAATGTAAGGACTTACTTCTATAATAAATAATCATACAGATTTGATAGAGAAAAGACCTCAGTGTCACCAGGGATATATAATATATTAATATTTCAATGACTAACCTGTCTCAAAAAGTATTGAAACAGGAAACACATTCCAGGTCAGAGAAACTCCATTCATAGATCTTGTCTCCTTATCTCAAGAAAGATATAGCGGCACAAGAAAAGGTTCAAAGAGGAGCAACCAAGATAATAAAGGGGATGGAACTCCTCTCTTATGAGAAAAGACTAAAAAGGTTAGGGCTCTTCTGCTTGGAAAAGAGACGGCTGAGGGGGAGATATGATTGAAGTCTACAAACATACAAGTGGATCGATTTTTCACTCCATCAAAAATTACAAAGAGTAGGGGACACTCAATGAAACTGATGGGAAATACTTTTAAAACCAAAAGAAGGAAAATTTTTTTCACTCAGAGAATAGTTAAGCTCTGGAACGCGTTGCCAGAGGTTGTGGTAAAAGCGGATAGCGTAGCTGGTTTTAAGAAAGGTTTGGATAAATTCCTGGAGGAAAAGTCCATAGTCTATTATTAAGACATGGGGGAAGCTTCTGCTTGCCCTGGATCGGTAGCATGGAATGTTGCTTCTCTTTGGGTTTTAGCCAGGTACTAGTAACCTGGATTGGTCACCATAAGAATAGGCTACTGGGTTTGATGGAAAATTGGTCCAATTTCCTGAAGGAAAAGTCCATAGTCTGTTATTGAGAAAGCATGGAATTGGTAGCATGGAATGTTGCTACTCTTTGGGCTTTGGCCAGGTAATTGTGATTTGGATTGGCCAACCTTGAGAACGGGCTACTAGTTTTGATGGAACTTTGGTCTGACCCAGTAAGGCTAGTCTTATGTTCTTATTGTCCAAACATCAAATTTAATTGACCCCCCCCGCCCTTATCTGTAGGTAGGTAGTCCAATTGATCATCAGTATACACAAAAAAGAGCAGAATTCCAAAGTTACCGAGGCTTGAATAATCTTCAAAATCTTTGCGGTAAAATAACAGCGCTATTTCAAATATCCAAGCTCCCCATGAAAAAAGATCACCTGCATGGTCTATAAAGCATGGTCAAGATTGCCTGCATGGTTTATAAAGCAATTTTTGATGAAAACTCTGGTAGACTAGTATCAGACATCAAGATTCCTCATTCCTTCAATAACACAAGAAAGACATAATGGCTTAAGCTGACCTTCCCCTCCCCTCATCATATTCAATGCAAAAAACTATTCAAGACTACCTCCAAATCCCTGGGCCCCAAAGTCTGGATTAGCCTAACCCTATACTTGCCTCTGTGCACTTATCTAATCTAATCTAATCCTTAGGTTTGTATACCGCATCATCTCCACGTTCGTAGAGCTCGACGCGGTTTACACTAGGAGAAATAGGAAGGAACTACAACAGAGGGTTAGAGGTAAAAGTGGGAAGAAAATTTACAGGACTTGGGATTGGCAAGATATAAGAGTTTCCTTGATTCCTAAATTGGAGGGAGACTTACATTTTTTGAGAAAAGCCAGGTTTTCAGATGTTTGCGGAAAACTTGGAGAGAGCTCAAGTTCCGAAGAGGGGAGGTAAGGTTGTTCCAGAGCTCAGTGATTTTGAAGTGGAGGGAGGTCCCTAGCTTTCCTGTGTGGGAAATGCCTTTTAGCGAGGGGAAGGATAGTTTTAATTTCTGGGAGGATCTAGTGGTATTAGGGTTTGAGGAATTCCAAGAAAGAGGGATAAAGGGAGGGAGGATACCATATAGGATTTTGAAAGTTAAACAGGCGCATTTATAGTGGACCCTGGTGATTATCGGAAGCCAGTGGAGCTTGGCCAGGAGCGGGGAGACATGGTCAAATTTACTTTTAGCGAAGATGAGCTTGGCCGCGGCATTCTGAATCCATTGGAGTCTGTGGAGGTTTTTCTTAGTTAGGCTTAAGTAGATAGAGTTGCAATAGTCCAATCTGGAGAGGATGATGGATTGGACAAGGAGGGTAAAATGTTTTTGATGGAAGCAGGATCTAACTTTCCTCAGCATGTGAAGGCTTAAAAAGCATTTTTTTTACCAAGGATTGGAGGTGGTCATTGAAGGACAATGTGGAATCAATGAGGTTGGTAGCACTGTACAAACAACTCAGTAAGGTTTCATAACCTTGGTATATCAGTTGCTCACATCTGTATTTATGGCGACGTGTGGCGGTGTCTTGCTGAATGGCATTCATTATTGTTGTTACATGTTTTTGTATGCCGTTGCAATATCAGAGGTTGAATTAGAGCAACGAACAGACATTAAATTTCTTGTTAAACTTGGAAAGAGTGGAAGTGAAATCAGGGACATATTAGTCCAAGTTTATTGGGATAATGCCATGAAGAAAACGGCAGTGTATAAAATTGATTAAATGTTTTTCTGAGGGGAGAGAAAGCACCACTGATGAAGAAAGGTCAGGGTGGCCAGCAGTGTTCCCTCTAAGCGGGCGGGTGTTGTGAGCAAACTTTTTTCACCGTGAGCCAAAAATATCGGGCGCCAGCAAGTTATGAGCCAACTCGCCCGATTCTCCTCTCGCCGCCCTGCCATCTGCCGTACGCCTCTTCCGATCGTGCGCTGTGACGAGAAACGTGTGCGCTGCGATGTAATATTTTGTGCGCCAGCGCACGCCAGCGCAGCTTAGCGGGAACACTGGTTCAAATGGTTTTATTTATTTCCCCAAATTTATTTTTGTTATACGCATTGAAAATATTTGATATTGCGTTTAAATCAAAATCTCAATAAACTTGAAACGAGTGCCCGTGAGATTGTGGGAGGGTTAAATACTCAAAACTTAGAAGTTTTTGCTACGCCAGCTTTCTGGTATCTTTACATACAGTGGCGTACCTAGCATATGTAACATCCGGGGCCCATCATTTTTTGGCACCCCCCCCCCATCTGTAAGAAAAACATGATTTTTAGTAACAAACCACACGTCACACATGAGTACCTAGGAAAAGGCAGCATCTTACATATTGCAGTGAGCAGTACATCAATACACCCATTGTAAAACTAAACAAGCCAGACCAGCACAGATCAATCCTACACCGTCAATCCTAACAGAAAACCATGTCTTTCGAACACACAGAACACAGAAAACACCTTCGCCTAGTAAGGAATATGTAATCACAAACTAACCCCTCCCTCTTTTACAAAACTGTAGTGTGGATTTTAGCTACGGAGGTAACAGCTCTGATGCTCATAAAATTCTGAGCATCAGAGCTGCTACCACCAAGGCTGGTGCTAAAAACGCTTCACAGTTTTGTAAAAGGGGGGATAAAATAAAAATACATAGACAAAGGTTAAATTGAACCAGCAAGAATCTGGACTCTGCATACAATGCTTCACAGAAACAGTGACACATGTCTCCTAAAGCAATAAATAAATAGAAATTTTTTTCTACCTTTGTCTTCTGTGGTTTCTCCTTTCCTCATCTTCTTGTAACTCTCTTCCTTCCATCCACTGTCTGCCGTCTCTCTTCCCCTATATGGCATCTTCTCTCCTTCTATGCCCCTTCCAGAAACTGTATGCCTCCCCCTTCCATCTCTCCTTTCACCCCATTGGTCTGGCATCTCTCTCCTCGCCTTCCCTCTCCCACACCTCTCCTCATAGTCTGGTATCTCCCCTTCCCTGATTCTCTGGCATCTCTCTCCTTTCCTTTTCTTCCATCTTTCGCTCCCCCTCCATGCTCTCACATCTCCCCCTTCCTTTTCCCTTAGACTGGCATACCTTCCTCCTATGCTCCAAGCCCTGGCATCTCCTTTAATTCCCTCCCTCATCTTCCTTCTCCCTCCAGCTGGGTACCGCAACACTCTTCCCTGCAGCTCTGCACTTCCCCACAATTGCCATGCTTCGGTTCCTCTTCTTCCTTCCTTCCTCCCCCCCCCCCCCCCGCGGGACCCTGCGGCACCATCAACTCTTACTCCCTCTAATGTCGGCCCTGCAGCTCCAGACTTCCTCGCACCTTCTCCCCTCCCCCTTTGGATCGCTATTATTTTAAATGTTATAGCCGCGGAGCTGTATCCATCAGTGGAGATGTCTAACCTCGGCCTGCCCCGGAACTCTTACTGCAACAGTGACTTCCTGTTCCTGCCTAGACGGGCGGCTGCTGCAGTAAGAGTTCCGGGGCAGGCCGAGGTTAGACATCTCCACTGATGGATACAGCTCCGCGGCTATAACATTTAAAATAATAGCGATCCAAAGGGGGAGGGGAGAAGGTGCGAGGAAGTCTGGAGCTGCAGGGCCGACATTAGAGGGAGTAAGAGTTGATGGTGCCGCAGGGTCCCGCGGGGGGGGGGGGGGAGGAAGGAAGGAAGAAGAGGAACCGAAGCATGGCAATTGTGGGGAAGTGCAATCCCCCCAATGCGTCCCCTTACCTTACCGACGCGTGTGTGCGCTGTGAAGAGAAACTTTGCGCTGCGATGTAATATTTTGTGCGTGAGCGCAGGCCAACGCAGCTTAGCGGGAACACTGGTGGCCAGTAATGAGCAGAACTGATGAAAACATTGCAAAAATGTGTCGAATTGTATGTCAAAATTGTCAGCTGACTGTGAGAAGCATAGCAAGTTCAGAAGCTCTCCTTCTCCTTCCTCTTCTCCAACACCAGGTACAGAAATTCTCCTTCCCCTTCTCCCATCAGATCCTGCATCTCTCCTCTTTCTTTCCTGCCCTCTCCAGTATCTCTCCTTTTCCTCCTTCCCCCACCAGGTCCAGCATCTCTCCTTCCATCCTTTACCAGGTCAGTCATCTCTCCTTTTCCTCCTTCCACAATTAATTCTAGCATCTCTCCTTCTCTTTCTCCTCCCCTTACCCTCAGATCCACATTTCTTACTTTCTCTCTGGCACTTCCATTAGACATCCCCAACCCTAACATCATCTGATCTTCTTGACTTCCCACTCACTTCTAAAGGCAGGAGCAATGCCCAATTTCTCCTGTCTTCAGTGACACCAAATGTCAAAATGGTAGCACCTGACTAATGGTAACACCTGCTATATTTGGCAGACTGACCCCTCAGAAGTACAGTGGAACCAACTGCCATTTTAAAAGACAGGCACAAGGACCAGGAGTAACTGGGTATCACTTCTGCATTTAGAGGCAAATGAGAGGTTTGAGAAGTGCCCGGAAATAGTCAAAAGATATCTGAGAAGTGTGCAGGGGTGTCGACATCCCCCCAGGCCACATTGTCTCATGGGTTTTGCATTGAAGAGCACTATATTAAACACTAACTGGGTGGAGTAAATTTCCCAAACTTTTATAGGTATCATCAGGCCTATATGCTGCGTCAGGATATGTATTGGGTCCTTCCTGAGCTCATGGAACATCTTCCTTATTGACTGCACTTAGAGGGGCAAATTATGTCCCCATTACGGCTGTCTCATGTTTTGAGTATCAAGTTACCTAGAAACATAGAAACACAGAAAAAAACGGCAGATAAGGGCCGTGGCCCATCTAGTCTGCCCACCCCAATGACCCTCCCCTATTTAACTCTGTGCAGAGATCCCACGTGACGATCCCATTTCTTCTTAAAATCAGGCACGCTGCTTGTCTCGACCATCTGAAGTGGAAGTCTATTCCAGCGATCAACCACTCTTTCGGTGAAAAAGTATTTCCTGGTGTCGCCGTGCAACTTCCCCCCCCCTGATTTTCCATGGATGTCCTCTTGTCGCCGTCGGACCTTTGAAAAAAAAGAAATCCTCTTCTACCTCGATACGGCCCGTGAGGTACTTGAACGTCTCGATCATATCTCCCCTCTCTCTGCGTTCCTCGAGTGAGTATAGCCGCAGTTTATCCAGCCGTTCCTCGTATGGGAGATCCTTGAGTCCCGAGACCATCTGGGTGGCCATTCGCTGGACTGACTCAAGCCTTAGTACATCCTTGCGGTAATGAGGCCTCCAGAATTGCACGCAATATTCCAGATGGGGCCTCACCATGGATCTATACAACGGCATAATGACTTCAGGCTTACGGCTGACGAAACTCCTACGTATACATCCTATGATCTGCCCAGCCTTAGATGAAGCCCGCTCCACTTGATTGGCAGTCTTCATGTCTTCACTGATGATCACTCCTAAGTCCCGTTCTGCAACAGTCCTAGTTATGTGAAGAACAATAGTATTATATTTGACACCTGGAAAACCTTGAAATTTATTAACAATTTAACAGAAATTCCAGTAGAGAAATCCATGTGTCAGTCCTTATGGCTAAACTCCAAGATTCATATTGGCAAGTCTAAGAACACCTGGAACCACTGGATGCAGGCAGGCATACATACACTAGATGATGTTGTATTAAATGGGAAAATGCTTGATTTTTCACGACTGCAACAATCTTTTGGTATTTCAAAGTCTCAAATTTATAAGTGGTTGCAGTTGAAGCAAGCTATTCAGAAGGGGTTCCCTGATTGGCGAAATCTAAAAAATCATCATAGCTTGCAGGTTCTATGCTTCCAGACAGCTTTGCTAGGACATCAGGCCACCCGGTGGTATAAATTAATATCTGAATTCTTGAAAAAAAAGCCAAAAACTAGTCTTAGAGACCTTTGGAGCATTGAGATAAAGCAGCATATTTCTGCATCTCAATGGCCATGAATTTGGACTTGGAGGATGAGATGTACAGCATCAGCATCTTTAAACAAACATGTTTTTTTTGTTACAAAGAAGTTTCTGGACCCCTGTTCGTTTACAAAAATTAGATAGTTCTAAATCTAATAGATGCTGGCACTGTCATCTTGATATAGGGACACTGGATCATCTGCTGTTCTATTGTTCTTTGATACTCAACTTTTGGAAGTCAATATGGGGACAGATTAATACCATACTGGAGTCATCGATTCCATTGACTTATGAGGTTGTTATATGTGGGATGATATTGCATATTAAACTCTCATTGGATAGGTATAAATGTCGGCTTTTCCTTATTATGACCGGGATAGCCATGCAAATGATTACTCGAAATTGGAAGAATTGGGATCACCTTAGTTTTCTTTTATGGTGGGCGAGTTTATGCTTAAATTATAAGTATTATAAAAAAGACAGCTGGATTTATAATATCACTTCAATAACCCTCACGGGAGATGTAGTGGGTGTTTATTGCAGGTTTGCTTTGGAAACTGATCAAATCAATATCCCCAATAGTGATAGAATATTTTACTTACGGGATAGAACTGACTGTAATACTCAACATGTAATATATGGGATTATATGCTCATGTGGACTATGGTATCTTGGCCAAACGAGGAGAAAGATCAAATAACGTATAGCCCAACATGTGAGTAATTTAAGGTTAGAGAAATTAGATCTCCCGTTGGTAGTCCATTGGGTGCAATATCAACATAGGGTGAATGATTTAAAGTTTATAGTATTAATTACAGTTCACTTAAACTGAGGAGGCAACATTTCAGAAATTTTATTGAGGAAAGAACAAAAATTGATTTATTTATGGGGAACTGTTGAGCCCTATGGTTTGAACAAGGAAGTAGAATGGCATTTGTTATGATTACCATCAGATGAGTATAACGGTTAAAAGCGAGAGTAGACTAAGGGTTCCTTTTATCAAGCCATGCTAGCGGGGTTAGCGCTTGACTTTTCATCACGTGCTACCCCCTGCACTGGCCTAAAAACTACCGCCTGCTCAAGGGAGGCGGTATTACGCGCGTTAAACCGCTAGCACGGCTTGATAAAAGGAGCCCTAAGTGATGTCATGATGCTTTAGTTCCTATGCTGCTATTGCAGAGAGAGTCCTGATTTAGAGTTATCCCAACAGTGTGTGGCCTATAAACAATATATAATGAACTAGTCTTTAAGCCCGTTACATTAACGGGTGCTAGAATAGATGTGTCTGTCTGTCTTTCTTTACCTCTCTCTCCTTGGCCGCTGTCTGTATCCTTCTGTCTCCCCCTCTCCCCCCAAGCAAAGCTGTCTGCCCCCAGCACCCACCTCCCCCCCCAAATGTCTCTCCATGGCCCTCTTCTGTCTTCCCGCCCAGAGCAAAGCTGTCTGTCCCCAGCACACCTCCCCCCAAAGCAGCCCCCTTTCCCTATCTCTCCATGGCCTCTTCTGTCTCCCCCCAGCACACCCCTCCCCCCAAAGCAACCCCCTTTCCCTCTCCCTGTCTCTCCATGGCCCCTTCTCTCTTCCCCCCCAGTGCAAAGCTGTTTGCCCCAAGCACACCCCTCCCCCCAAAGCAGCCCCCTTTCCCTCTCCCACTGACTCTCTCTCTGGCCCCCTTTCTCTGTCTGTCTTTCTGTCCCTCTCCCTGCCCCTGTGTCTTTCTTTTTTCTGTCTCCCTCCCTCCTGCTGTCTGTCTGTCATTTTTCACCATTTTCCTGTGCAGCAGCATTTCCATCCCACTTCCCTATGCAGCAGCAACAGCATTTCCCTCCTATCCCTCCCCCTTTCCTGTGCAGAAGCAGTAGCAGCATTTTCCCCCACCCCCTTTCCCTTCTCTTCCCTGCTCCGTTCGGCCCCTCCCCCTTCTTTTACTGCCGTTGTCCTGCTCGATCTGGCCTGCTCCTGACCCTCCCACCGCCGACAATCCTCGGGGCTCCAGCCGCGTAGGCAGCACTTTAAACATGCTGCTTCGTGGCCTTCTACTGTCGATTTCCTCTGCCGCATCTGTCTACGATGATGTCATCAGAGACGTGGCAGAGGAACTCGGCAGAGAAGGGCGCGAAGCAGCGTGTTTATAGTGCTGCCTACGCCGCTGGAGCTGGGAGGTTTGTGGAGAGCGGGGCTGCTGTCCACCACTCGTTTGCTGCCACTGGTGCTGCCTACTCCGCTGGAGCCGGGAGGTTTGTAGAGAGCACAGTCGCACGCATGCGCCTCCAGCCCCTGCAAACGCCGTGAGATGTCAATTAGAATGTTGCCACAGAAGCACACCTCACGGCTCCAGGACTCACGAATTTTTGAGAGCGCATGCGCGCTCTAGCGTTTTATTATTATTGATGATAAGGTATTTTATTTATATAATGATGTATTGTTATGATAGGGGTATTGTGATGTGATTTGCAGTAATGATAAGAGAATATATATAATGTATTGTAGAACATAGTTTAAATCTGAAGTTGGGAACAATCTAAAGCCCCTGATAACGCCGAAAGGCGAAACACAGACCTGTGTAGGTCGTGTCTGTTCAGATTTTTGAAGATTGGAGTATGATATATGAAGGACTATAACAGAAAGAAGATAATTGGAAAAATAAAAAATAAAATTAACACAGGATTGAAGATATAGTAGTATATCATACAGACTTTATGATTGGACTTTTAGCAAGGTGGTTGGGTAGATTGTGAATGTTTTAATATATTTATAAGGCATGAATTGTATGTGGAGAAGGTGTTGTATAGGTATTTTATAGAAAGCAATAAATTTGCGAACACTTTATTTGGGATAGTGGCAATAGTAATTTATTTATATTAAAGTATAGCTCTTTCTATTTATGTAAGTTATAACTTATAAGTATGAGAAAATGAATGCTGACATGCTGGGGCATAAGATATTCAAATTAGTTTGGGGTCCATTGACGTCTTTTGTAGAGTTGTTATAGTTGTCTTTTATCTTTATCTTTATTTTCTGTTGTTTTGCACCCACACATTCAGGGAAGGGGTGGGAGTGTGTGGGGGATATATCTTTTGTTTTGATATTATTCCTGATGGTAATGTTGGATGGGGAGGGAATTTTATTTTTGTATAGATACTGATTGATTATAAGTGCTTATTAGATTATTATTTGTATGTAAATTGTATTGCACTTTTTGTTGGCATTAAAAACTAAATAAAATAAAAAAAAACAAAAAATCACTAATTAGGTTTGCTCAAAGCCATGCCAAACTTAAACATAGTAGAGTACATTGTAAAATTAAAGTCAATTAATGGCTGTTAGTATGCAAGCTCAATATGGAAAAGTGAACAAGTGGCAATTTAGCTTGATATTCATGGCCTGTGATCTTAGTTTCTTAAATTAAACATATTGTATGATGCATGACTGGAACTTTTAATTGTTTCTTTCACAAGTCATTCCAAATGACTCATGGAAACATGATAGCAGATAAAGACCAAATGGCCCATCCAGTCTGCCCAGACACAGTATCCACTATCTCCTCCTCTCCCTAACAGATCCCATACACTTGTCCCATGTTTTCTTGAATTCAGACACAGTCTTTGTCTCTACCACCTCTAAGAAGGAGCCTAATTCCTCACATCTACCACCATTTCTGTAAAAAAGTATTTTCTTAGATTATTCCTGAGTTTATTCCCTCTTAACTTCATCCTATGCCCTATCACTGTGGAGTTTCTTTTCAATTGAAAGAGGCTCGTCTTGTGCACATTTATGCCACATAGGTATTTAAACATTTCTGTCATATCTCCCCTCTCCTGCCTTTCCTCCAAAGAATGCATATTGAGATCTTTAAGTCTGTCCCTATACGCTTTATGATGTAGACCACCAACTATTTTAGTAGCCTTCCTCTGGACCAACTCCATCCTGTTTATATCTTTTTGAAAGTGCGGTCTCCAGAATTGTACACAATATTCTAAATGAGGCCTCTCCAGCTTTTTATGCAGGGGCATCAATACTTCCTTTTTCCTACTGACCATTGCTCTTCCTATGCACTCAAGCATCCTTCTAGCTTTCGACGTTGCCTTTTCAATCTGTTTGGCCACCTTAAGATCATCACATACTATCATGCCCCCGAATTTGAACTCAGATTTCTAGCACATCTTTGTCATCAAGGCACTGAGGTCTACCCTCTTTTAGTTAACTGGTGAAATTGAATGTCTGAGATTGTTACTTCCCTTGCTTTTCAGTGGTTCACAATCTGCTGTTCTTCCAATGGTCTGAAATCCCAGCCCTTGACCATAGCTGTCTCTTACAGTCTCATATCTTCTTTAGCAAGACTTCCTTTCTCCTTGAGGTTAATAAACAGACATAAAGCAAAACCAAACCAAAAATAATATCTTTGAACTAACAATATATTTTTGACCACCTTTTGAAATTCAGGACCTTTTTCCTCAGGTTGGAACAGTATGAGCAAAAAATAATATCAGAATATATTAGTGAAACATAAAAGCATTCCAATGGCAGTCTTGAGGGTGGAGGTAGATGAGAGACAGGAGGTGAAGAATGGGTGATCAGAAGGTGACAAAGCAGCATAATTTTATGGTTTATAATGTGATAGAAAATTTTATCTTATCATTTTTAACTTTAAAAGTGTTACATTCCTGAATTATGTTTTAAGTTTCCTTTAAATATTCTAACCATAAGTTCATTGATGGAGGTCTCTGGTCGCAGAAGATCTCATGCTCTTCAGTGCTTTTTTCTCAGTAAATAGACACCTCTCTCTTACAGCATCTGAACTCTTCTCCCCTGCAGTCTCGCAGGTCTCTTACTCTGCATTGTTTCACCTTGCAATTAGTATGTATATGTGTATCTACAGCAAAAATGAGAAAGGAGAAAACTGTAACAAGAAACATTTAGATAACTATCATAAAATCCCCAGTATGTGAAAGCTTGCTAATGCAGTGTAAGACTTGGCAGCTCTTTCACCTGTATTGACTTGTCAGAGTGAATCATAGCTAGCTGGGTGAGGAAAAGACTATCCCCCAACTTCTATAAATGGCACTTAAAATTGTACTTGTACATTGGTGCACATAGTGGCATAGTAAGGGGAGTGGGGGCAGACCGTCCTGGGTGCCATCTTGGTGGGGGCGCCGGCACCTCTCCGCCCCCCCTTATCCATGCCACACTCAAGCCCTCCCTTCCCTTCATACCTCTTTAAATCATCAGCAGCGTGAGCAAATTCTCTAGCCTGCTGCTCGCGCCGGTCTGGCTCTCCTCTGAAATTACTTCCTGGTTGTGGGGCCAGGAAGTGATGTCAGAGAGAAAGCCAACACAGGCAGGGCGGAGAAGTTGCTCACGCTGGTGAAGATTTAAGGAGGTACGGGGGGTGGGAAAGGAGAGAGGGATGGGGAAGGAACAGGGGGCATGGAAGAGGAGGGTTCTGGGGGGCTCCACTGCCCCGGGTGCCTCCTACCCTTGCTACACTACTGAGTGCACATAGCTAATGTACGTGCACAACTTCATTGAAAAATAAGACTACTCTGTGCCAATAATTGGCCAATAATTGTGTCAATAATTGGCATTAATTGAAATTAATTGGAAGTTATGCACATAACTTGACAGGCATGATTCTATAAAAATTATGCACCAGTTGCAGTGCATAGTGCTGAAAAGTGGGTGTGATTAGTGGCAGATTATGGGCATTGTTTTATGTTATATGCAAGTTTATGGAATATGTGCCGATGTGTGCACAACGTAGGCACATGCATGAGCATCACTAAGCGTGAGTCTACAAGTCATCCATAACTTTTATAGAATCACGCACTACTCAGTGCTGATTTTGTAGGCATGATATATAGAATCAGGTACTATAGAAATAGATGGATCCTGTCCTGGAGTTGTTGGTGGCCACTGCATAAAATCTAATCATATTGCAATATATTATTTTGTATGTCGCTGTGAAGGGCTACTCCTTGAGTGGTATATCAAGTGCTATTAAAGTTGAAACTTGAATCATTAACTTCAGATATTTATCTCCAGCATCTTGTGACCACTAAATCAGGTTCAGGAAACTTCTAAAAACATTTCTGTACCAAGACAGGGAGCCAACCCTGAAGTAACTGAAATGGTAATTGTAAAAGTCCATTTCCAGTGCAATAGGTGAGACATTCTAGGCAAGTGGGTTATTGCTCAATGCCATGTGTCATATGCAGAAGGAATCCACACCTGCAGTTTTTCTCTTCTGCACACATGCCTGAAGGAGTGTTTCTGTTCTGCTGTCCCCTATTTCTTAATTTATTCAGTGTTTTCGTCCCCTTTTCGGGATTTTTTTGTGTTCAGAGTTATTCTTCTGCTTTGCCTGCTTTGAGAACACATTGACTTCGGTCTGCAACTGACAGGCTGATCCCTGGAGGTACCTGTTAGCCAGCCTGCATTGGTTTCTTAGGAGCTTGGGGCCGGCCTCACATTTTTTCATCCTACTACCAAACAGGGGTTTGAGTGCAGGCTGTTAGGTATACCTAGGAGACTCAGTGGTGTTTCGCAAGATGCCGACTGTATTTTTCCATCTCTGTCCTTCTCTGAGCGTGTCCATCGGTCCACGAGAATGGAAGTACAGTCAGACACTGTGTATGACTGGCAGCCAGAAGATTAATGTTGAAGAGGCATTTCCAGTATTAGGCAGTAATTCTCTGATTCCAAGTTTCCAAGTTTATTAAATAGCTTGATTTATCGCCTATTCAAAATTCTAGGCTACTTTAAGAGGGCTGAGGCAGGCTGCAGCACATTTTCAGCACAGGTCACAGTGAATAAGGCTGTCACAGCCTATGAGGTGGATGGGGGGGGGGGTCTGAATTTGGCAGTTTTGAAAGTTTCTGCATGACCCCGTGTTACCCAATCTTGAAAAATCCTAAAATCAGCATTTTTATAACTTTATATATATATTGAAAAAATCATGATTTTGATGTGAATTTATAAGCGGTGGCCATCTTGGATTTTAGTAATCTTTTTTTGAAAAGCTCCATGCTCTTCCAATTTTGCTTCAAAACTTGTTTGGCTCTCATATTGTGAATTCTTGCCAGGATTGCACATATTTAACTCCTCATGAGTGTTCTTGTGCCACGTGCTGCATGGCACAACCGGGAGAGGTGACAGCACAAAGCTTAGCCTCTCCCCTGACTAAGCAGGGGACAAAATTCTCAGCTAGCCCATTGGGGCAGCCTTCTCTCTTTCTGGGCTTGGCAGGACTGAAAGTTCTGCGCCAATGGATGTGGACCTCCCACAGCCCAAGAAACGCAAGATGAAGTCATCAAAGGGTGACTCTGTGCCCCAGGGTCTGAAGGCCTTCAGAGATTTCATGAAATATCTGTGGAATGCATTTCAGAATAGTTGTTCTTCACCTGCACATTCCTGCTCTGCCTCAGACTTGTTCTTTGCTGGCGTTGCTTCTTTAGGCATGACCTCATCGCAGTCAGCTGCTTTTCATGGGATGGCTGACCTTGATCTGGGGGATACTTATGATGATGACCAGCTTAGTGATCCCTTATTTTCAGATGCTTCCATTGTGCAGTGCTGGGGTCAGCCTCATTTCGCCCTCATGGCCATGGCATAGAACATAAAGGCAAATCGCTTCTTCAGTTGAATATCTGAGCCAGGAAGCATGGGTCTCGACGCTCTAGTTCAGCCATGGCCACAGGGAGTGCTTCTGTATGTTTTTCCTCCCTGGCTTATGATAGGCCGAGTCATTCAGTAGATCACAGCTCATCAGGGATGAGTCATTCTGGTGACTCTGAACTGACTTCGCAGATCGTGGTATGCTAATCTGATGCGTCTGCATCGGGGTCACGGCCTATGGTTCTGCCCACATCTGGACATTCTTACCCAAGGTCTGGTCTGCACGGAAGATCTAAATTGATTTGCTTTTACGGCATGTCTATTGAGCGTGCAGGATATTCTGATGTAGTCATTGTTACTCTGCTCAAGTCTAAGAAGTCGACTACTGTGTCTGCCTATGCTAAAGCGTTGAAGACTTTCCAACACAGGTATAACCGGAAGAAGGTGGAGCTGTACACTGCCTTTTCCAAGTGAGCCTTGATAAAGTAGCGTCCCTTTGGGTCCAAGTTGGTGGGTTGTCTTGTTTCAGAGCCTGGGAACATTCTTCATTGCTTGCATCTGAACCTGACATCGCCAGATTTCTGATGGGTGCTCTTCTTATTAGACCTCCTATCATATCACCCTTCTTAGGACCTGAATTCGGTTCTGTCTGGCCTTACCAAGGCTCCTTTTGAGCTTCTGAGAGATGCTTCCCTCTTGGACCTGATGCTCAAGGCAGTTTTTCTGGTCACCGTTACTTCGAGACGTGTCTCAGAACTCCAGGTTCTTTCTTGTCAAGAGTCCTTCCTGAGGATCTCAGATACTGGAATTTCCTTGTACACAGTCCGAAGGTAGTTTCGGCTTTCCATGTTAATCAGGAGGTGTGTTTGCCTGTTTTTCAGCCTTCTGGCTCAAAGATGCAGGATTGCATCTTAAGAAAATTGGACGTACGTAGAGTTCTTCTGCACTATCTGGAGGTAACTAATGAGTTTAGTTTCTCTATCTATATGTGATGACTCCTGCTTCCAAGGCCACTATTTCCAGATGGATCCTTAAGGCCATTTCATCAGCCTACATTCTTTCTGGGAAACAGTCTCCCATTTCTGTAAAGGCAAATTCTACCAGAAGTGTAGCTTCTTCATGGGCTGAGGCTAGAGCTGTCTCCCTAGTAGAGATTTGCAGGGCAGCGAAGTGGTCCACTTTGCACACCTTTGCTAAATTTTACCAAGTGAATGTGATGGCAAGACAAGACTCTGTATCTGGGTCCTCGGTCTTGAGGGCCAGCGCAGTCATCCCGCCCTAGCTCTTTGGGACTGCTTTTGTACGTCCCACTTGCCTAGAATGTCTCACCTATTGCACTGGAACAAAGAGATTAGAAACATAGAAACATAGAAACATAGAAAGTGACGGCAGAAAAGGGCTATAGCCCACCAAGTCTGCCCATTGCAATTTGCCTCCCCCCAGAGTTCATTCCCTTAGAGATCCCACATGAGTATCCCATTTCTTCTTAAAATCAGTCACGCTGCTGGCCTCAATCACCTGCAGTGGGAGTCCATTCCAACGCTCCACCACTCTCTCGGTGAAAAAGTACTTCCTGGAGTCGCCATGAAATTTCCCTCCTCTGATTTTCAGCGGATGCCCTCTGGTTGTTGAGGGTCCCATGAGACAGAAGATATTATCTTCTGACTCGATACGTCCCGTGATGTATTTGTATGTTTCAATCATGTCTCCCCGTTCTCTTCTTTCTTCAAGTGAGTACAGCCGCAATTTTTTTAGTCTTTCTTCGTACGTGAGATCCTTGAGCCCCAGGACCATCCTGGTCGCCATTCGCTGAACTGACTCGATCCTCAGTATGTCTTTACGGTAGTGTGGTCTCCAGAACTGAACACAGTACTCCAAGTGAGGCCTCACCATGGATCTGTACAACGGCATCATGACTTCAGGTCTCCTGCTGACAAATCCTCTACGGATACAACCTATCATCTGTCTTGCCCTGGAGGAAGCCTTCTCCACTTGATTGGCAGCCTTCATGTCCTCACTAATAATCACCCCTAGATCGCGTTCTGTCTTGGTCTCAACTAAGGTCTTGCCATTCAGTACATAATTTTTGTGCGGATTTTTCTTTCCCAGGTGCATCACCTTGCATTTTTTAGCATTGAAGCTTAGCTGCCAAGTAGTTGACCATCTTTCCAGCAGTCGTAGATCGTGTGTCATATTATCAGGTAATAAGCTTTTGCCTATTATGTTGCAAAGTTTGGCATCGTCAGCGAATAGTGCTACCCTTCCTTTAAGTCCTTGTGTCATATCTCTTATGAATAAATTGAATAGAATTGGGCCCAGAACTGAGCCCTGTGGCACCCCACTGGCCACTCTTGACGCCTTGGATGGTGTACCGTTCACCACCACCCTCTGAAGTCTACCGCTTAGCCAATCTCCAACCCATGCAGTTAGAGTGCTTCCTAATCCTATCGCTTTCAATTTGTTCAATAGCCTTCTGTGTGGGACGCTATCAAATGCTTTACTGAAGTCCAAATATACCACGTCCAGTGACTCTCCTGCATCCAGTTGTCTAGTAACCCAGTCGAAAAAGCTAATCAGATTAGATTGGCAGGATCTACCCTGGGTGAACCCATGCTGGTGGGGGTCTCGTAAGTTTTCTTCGTCCAGGATTATGTCAAGGTTCCGTTTGATCAGTGTTTCCATGAGTTTACACACTATAGACGTGAGACTCACCGGTCTGTAGTTTGCCGTCTCTGTCCTGCAGCCCTTTTTGTGGAGTGGGATTACGTTGGCGGTTTTCCAGTCCAAGGGGACTCTTCCTGTGCGTAGGGAGATATTGAAAAGCTCAGATAATGGTTCGGCCAGGACTCCACATAGCTCCCTGAGCACCCTGGGGTGCAGGTTGTCCGGTCCCATGGCTTTGTTTACTTTGAGTTTCGATAGTTCATTGTAGACGTTACTGGGCGTAAACTCGAAGTCTTGAAACGGGTCTTTCTGGGTATCTCCCGTCTGAAACTGCGGACCAGCTCCCGGTGATTCGCAGGTGAAGACTGAACAGAAGTATTCGTTCAGTAGTTCTGCCTTGGCAGAATCTGATTCTGCAAAATTACCATCTGATTGCTTCAGCCGTTCTATACCATCTTTGTTTCTTTTCCTTTCACTAATATAGCTAAAGAAAGATTTATCCCCTTTCTTGATATTCCGTGCTAGTTTTTCCTCCATTCGGAGTTTGGCCTCTCTGACTTTCTTTTTAACGGCTTTAGCTCCGTCTAGATAGTCTTCTTTCGCCCCCTGGTTTCCTAAATGTTTGTAGGTGATGAATGCCTCTTTTTTCTTTTTAACTAGGTCTGAAATTTCTTTAGTGAACCATTGGGGTCTTTTGGTTCTCCTGCATTTACTTACTGTTCTTACGTATCGGTTTGTTGCTTCATGTAGGATGGACTTCAGAGACAACCACATATCCTCTAAATTTTCAGATTTTGTTTGTTTATATAGCTCCTGATGGACAAAATCTCTCATGCGGTTGAAGTCTGTGCCTTTAAAGTTGAGAACCCTTGTTGCTGTGCTTGACTTAGAGAAGCCTTTCTTAAGGTTGAGCCATACCATATTATGGTCGCTGGAGGCCAGTGTATCGCCTACTGAGACGTCCGAGACGCTATCTCCGTTGGTGAGTACCAGGTCTAGAATCGCCTTGTCCCTGGTGGGTTCCAGTACCATTTGCTTGAGACGTGCGCCTTTTATGGAGGTTAATATTCTTTTACTGCTACCTGTAGTCGCTGAGAGTGTGTTCCAATCTGCGTCTGGCATGTTGAAGTCTCCTAGCATTACTGTGTCACCGCGTAGTGTGATGTTCTCTATGTCCTCAATTAATTCCATATCTTTGTTTTCCTGTTGTCTGGGTGGTCTGTATATCACACCAAGGTAAAGGCATTTTTCATTCCCTCTGGCCAGGTTAACCCAAAGGGATTCCCCGGTGTATCTTACATCTGTAATTCTGGTAGTTTTGATGCTTTCCTTAGTGTACAGCGCTACACCCCCTCCCAATCTACCTTCCCTGTCGCAACGAAGTAGGTTATAGCCTGGTATGACCATATCCCACCTATGCGAGTCCGTGAACCAGGTTTCGGATATGGCTATCACATCAAGATCGGCATTTGTTATTTCAGTCTCCAATTCTAAGATTTTATTGCCCAATCTGTGTGCATTAACATACATAGCCCTCCATATCTGTGGGGAAATTCCCTTATGAGTTAGTGTGGCTCCTAAAATATTATTCATAACTCTCCCTGAATTACCGTGGATATCATTGGCACCTACCTTAGGCTCATTCGTGCGACTTGCCTCCTCAGGGTTGTTTCTTACTGCTCTGGGATATAAGTATGTACCCTCCCCCAACTTACATAGTTTAAAGCCCTGTGGAGTAGGCGGGCCAGTCGATGTCCGAATATGCTCTTACCTCTTCTGGTCAGGTGGAGTCCGTCTGGTCCTTGTAGTCCCTGGAGCGTCTCGCCGTGGTCTAGGAATCCAAAGTTCATTTCTGCACACCATTCGCGTAGCCATTCATTAGTCCATTGGATGCGCTCTTCTCTAGCTCTGCCCTTGTTCCTCACTGGAAGAATTGATGAAAATACCACCTGCGCTCCCATCTGCCTCAATTTCTTTCCCATTGCTCCAAAGTCTCTGGGAATACTCTCCGCGTTACTCCTAGCAGTGTCGTTTGTTCCTACATGGATGAGAAACATGGGAAAATGATCATTAGGTTTAAGAAGTCTGTCAAGGCTGGCGGTAACATCCTGGATCTTTGCTCCAGGGAGACAGCAGACCTCTCTTGACTGTGGATTAGGCCTGCAGATTGGTCCCTCGGTGCCCCTCAGCATGGAGTCCCCAATGACCACCACTCTACGTTCCCTCCGGGGGGGCCGGACTGTGAGCCCTGGATTCGAAGCTGAGATCTGGGCCTCCTCCTGAACCCCCTCTGCTATTTCCTCGGTGGTTCCTTCTTGTAAAATCTGAAATCTGTTCCTGAGAGTGAGTTGTGGTGTTGATGTAGAACTATCCTGTTGGAGAGAAAAAGAAGAAGAACATGAGAATGTGGTGGGTTTTCTTCGCTTGCCTGTAGAGGAGGTTACCAGTTGCCAGGGGCCGGCATCTCCAACCATCTCCTGTAGTCCAGTCATTGTATTTAGGGCTGTTGGTTTAGGCGTGTCGAGAATGGACCTGTCGTGGGTTCTCTCTGTGATGTGTGACAGCTCCAGGATGGCATCGTCGATGAAGACCTCGTCATCTCTGATGCTTCTCAGGCGCTTCACCTCCTCCCTGAGGCTCCGCAGCTCCTGCAAGGTGTCCTCGTCTAAGATTCCTCGTCCCAGCTCCTCTGTCTGTGTAGAGACTGAAGTGTACCTTGGGAGGGGGGGATGTATTCGGTCTGCACTGAAATATCTACCCTCTGATCCGTGTCACCTTCTTCCTTCTGTGTACAGACCTTGGCCATCCCATGAGCCCCTCCGGGTGTTGGATTGTTGATCTTGATAGTAGTTTTGGCGCTCCGTGTCTTCCCTGCCATTTCTGAGTATGGGAGATTTATTTCTGTAAAGAGAAAGGTTGAGATGTTAGAGAGTAAGTAATGAGAGTTTGAGAGTGTACCGAGTCTGGTAGGTTCAAGAGAAAGGTTGAGATGTCAGAGAGTAAGTAAGGAGCGTTTGTGAATGAGTTTAGATTAGGCCTTGTATAAGGCCCTTCTCGAGGCCCTTCGCAAAGGCGCTCTCGCTAAGGCGAGCGCCTTTACCGCTCGCCTTCGCCGCGCGCTGAACGGCTGCGCGCTGTTGGCTTGCCTCCTTAAATGGAGGAGCCCGGTCGCGAGTCGCTGACGCGGTGGGGGTGGGTGGAGCTTCTCTCTCGCTGCTTCCCCGGTCGCCCCTCAGCCGCCCCGAAGCGTGTTTGCGCTCCTCAGCGCTTTGACTGCCTCCCACGAGCTCCTCTCTCCTCCTCCTGTGTCAGCTACCTTCCTCCCTGCCTGCAGCTGAACAGCGCTGCGCCCGTTGGCTTGCCTCCTTAAATGGATGAGCCCGGTCGCAAGTCGCTGACGCGGTGGGGGTGGGCGGAGCTTCTCTCTCGCCGCTTCCCCGGTCGCCCCTCAGCCGCCCCGAAGCGTGTTTGCGCTCCTCAGCGCTTTGACTGCCTCCCACGAGCTCCTCTCTCCTCCTCCTGTGTCAGCTACCTTCCTCCCTGCCTGCAGCTGAACAGATTATGTTCTTACCTTGATAATATCTTTTCCAGTAGATAGGTGAGACATTCTAGACGCCTGCCCTGTCCTTCCTGCGCCTGCCTATTGTCTCCTTCTGTTTATGCTTCTCCAAGTAGTTTCTTGGATACCAGTCAGCCTTTCAGGGTTTTGAAGAATTCTGTATATATATGTTCATCTGCATGCAGGGGTCTTTACTGAGCTCCTTTGATGCCTTTATTAGCTGTTTTGGAGTTGATGTGCTCATGTTCCTTTGTTGAGCAGAACAGTTGATTCTTGGGAATGTTCCCATTGGGGTCCGTACTTCATGTACTTTCCTTGGAGCTCTCTGTGCTTGGGTACTAACTGCAGGCGGTGCTAGAGCTCCCAGTGAAGTAGAGGAAAGTCACAGAAAAAATACGGCGTGGATTCCTTCTGCATATGGCATGTGGCCATTTGGGAGATAACCCACTTGTCTAGAATGTCTCACCTATCTACTGGAAAATATACTATCAAGGTAAGTACATAATCTCTTTTTCTAAACTGTCTAATGCAACTCCTGAGTCAAAACATGTACCATAATCTGACCTTGTACCCATTCCAGAAGGGGAATGCGTTTCTGTGATCTCCAACATCAACATCGGGATTTACACCTATTCCAGGAACTTCTAACTTTTATAAAGGCACTTGTTTTGGGCATCAACTCTAATGGAGGAATTAAGGGAGGTGACCACCTTATACCCTCAGTGCTTTCCCCCCAATCAAATTAATAGTATTGCATGATTACAGGCTCTGTACCAATTTGGATGAACTTATAGTAGATGTGTAGGCACCTACCAGAAAATAGGCGTGGTTATGGGGCGGACTGTGGCCGTGTTTAACTTGTACCTGTTTTGGACTCAGGCACCAGTATTTAGGCCAAGAAAACCCTGTCATAAATGTTTATGTTTATTAAAAAATGTATATACTGCCACTCAGAAACCATCGATGCCTAAAGCGCTGCTGGTGTGATTCTATACCGTGTGCCTAACTTTTATAGAATCATACCTAAGTGCCACACTACTCAGCACCCACATTTAGTCACTATTTATAGAATCAGGCCCGTAGGAGCAAATTCTATAAATGGCGCTGTTAGGCGGCAGTAGGCGCTCTACCATTGCCTAACTTAATTGATTGAGTCGGTGCAGTAATTGGTTGTGCCGATTAAAAACCAATTAAAAAACTGTTAAAAAAATGGAGGTGGCACCACCAAAAATGGCGCCATTATCTCATTTAAATAGATGCCTTGTGGCGCTTCAGGTCACTATAGGCATGCTGAAAGTAGCCTTAGGTAGGGTTACCAGACATCCGGGAAAACTCAGACATGTCCTCTTTTTAGAGGACTGTCCAGTTCTCCAAGATGGACTTTTGAAAATCCGGTATTTGTCTGGATTTTGGAAACCCTGAAGAGCTCTGGCCGCATCTAGAGGGCCTCTGAGCCTGTGCAGATGATGTCACACACATCCACGCATGCTTCAGGCCCTCCAGACGTAGCTGGAGCTTGTCCTGAAGAAAAGAGGAGGCTTTGTGGGGGGCGGGGCTTGGGACATGAGGGGTGGGGCTTGAGGCAGAACAGGGCGGGGCTGGGGGCAAGGGCGAGGTGGGGCTGGAGAAAGAACAGGGCGGAGTCATCTGTCCATGGTTTCCTGGAGAACAATAGGATAACCCTAGCCTTAGGCACCGTTTGGTGTCTCCTTAGATGCGATTCTCATGAAAGGTAGGCGCTGGCAATGTAGGCCTTTAAAGCCCTGGCCTACATTTCTAGTGCCTACCTTTCACGTAGTCGTAATTCTCCAAATGGTGTTGTTACATGATTGAGACATGATCGGTGCCGCTTTTGAAGGCATTTGCTGCTAACAGCGCTGTTTAGAGAATGTGGCCTAAGCTATCTATTCATACTGCAGATTTGTACTCAAGTACTTGTCAATTTGCATACTCTTTTATTTGGCCTCAGTAGAAGTGAAATTAGAATCTGCAGGAATAGTTAGAAAGAACACTAATCATTTGATTTGGACAAACCTAATTCCTTAACATTCTCTAAGCATCATCAGATGTTCAGTTTGCCTCATATTTTACAGTCAATGGACATAACATTGAAATGTGGGTAGGAAAACAATTTATGTAATATGCTTTCTATAAAATGTGAAAATTGGCAATTTATGGCCAGCTCTTTGAAATTCAGTTTAAAAGATAAACTCATCATCATTTGTCACTGCTTTAAAACAGAAAAAGAACTTGCGGCTCCTGGTATTGTTTTTCCAAGTGTAACGTTTGTGTTGGTTGTGGTCAGGAATGAAATAGCTTGGCGTCTTCTCTCAGAGTGGTTGGATATGGAGCTGGTACCATTCAGAGCGAGGCCCCACTGACAGATTTATGGCTTGCCCTGGAATTGCTGCAGTATGATGGTAATGGCAGGTGCAGTCCTCTACAAAGTGGAGCGCTGTCTCTGACTTTAAACTTGAGCACATGTGTAGAAGAGCAACCAGAGGTCAGGGTGAACATGCTCTGTGTTTACAGATTTATAGGAAGATATGATCTATTTACTATTGTAATGTATTACTGAGATGTGCATTCCACTGCTTGTAAGCCCTTGCAAGAGACATTTGGGTGAGAGATGTCTTTATTTTCTGTGGGAAGGTAGGGGAGTAAGAAGATTGTAAGGAAGGAGATCATTAATTTGTAGTAATTAGGGGTGTGCATTTGTCAGTGCACATTTGGTTCATTTGATCTACATCCCCAAATTTTAGTACATGCAAATGAATTGTACACTTATATAGCTGTAACGTATCAGGTCTACAATCAGTTTGCTCCTGTAACAAAGTTCTAGCCAAATCGTACAATGCACACATTTAAAACAAATGTGAAACAAAAAGAAAAACACCCATAAATCAAATTTAGAAAAAGGTGGAACAATTGGACTCTGGGTAGTATAGGAAAAGTTTATTAAAATGCAGTACGTTAAAAAATTATTTATATTAAAATGTAGTTCATTAAAAAATAATAATAATAAAAAAATCAAAATGCCAAATACAACAAACCATAAGAACACGTGGAGGGGCATAATCAAAAGAAACGTCTAGGTCTGTTTTGGCCTAGGTCGTCTTAAAAAACATCTAAAAAACCCAGTTCGATTATCAGCCCTTGGACGACTTGTCTTTTAGATTGTCCAAGTGCTGATTTAGGCCGGTTTTTAGATGTTTTTCTGTTTCGATTATGAGCCCCATGTTATGTAGACAATATAATAATACAAATAATTCAAAGGACAGTTAGCTCCAGGTAAGTATTTGGTACAAACAACCAGATAACACATAACAAAAATCAGTTGTGATCAGGCAAACATATTGTCTGGACCTTAATGTAGAGAACCGTTGTGTATATAGTAAAGACCAGTTGGAATCAGGCGAATATGCTGTTCGGACCCAACACGGTCCGTGTTACGGCTGGATTATCAGGGGTCATGATTGCTTATCGCAAATAACTTTCAGTAAAAATAAATGAGTTGTAGTAGGTCCATGGAACTGTGAGACTGCCAGTGTTAACCGCTAAAAAAAAATGAATCACATTTTTATGGCCATGCATATTCCTAGCGCTAATATTTTTCACCATTGAAGAGCCAAAGTCCTGTGGAAAAAGGAAGAGTTGGCAACAATAACAAGGGTTTGACAGCAAAACACTGAAGAATATTATACATAGTAATACAGTAATTCTTTTGCAAATCTGATAATAAATAGACATTTTTTTAAAAGGAAAATAAGAGGATACCTTTCTTACTAGACTTACTATATTTTTTTGACTAGCTTGCAAAGGCCTGAACCTTCTTCCTCAAGTCAGGAAAATATGAGCAAACGATAACAGTATCAGTATGTATAAATTAAATATAAAAGCATTCCAGTGGCAATTTCAAAGGGAGAGAGATTGGGTGGTCAGAAGATGACAAAGGAGGATAATGTTAAGGTTTAAAATGTTATACCAAACCCAGACATTTGTTCAACCCTGTCTTGTTGATGTGAAAGTATTTTTATCATCTTAAGACTCTGCTCCTACAAAATGCTCCCCTGCAGAGGTATCACCTTGACTTGCCGTGTGGGGTCTGATGTGGTGTCCGTTTGAGTTGATTTTTGACTTTAGCATTTGTCTCAACTCCCCATTATTGTACTCTTCTTCACATGTTGTGCACTGCAAAATATATATACAGTGGTACCTTGGATTACGAGCATAATCCGTTCCAGGAGCATGCTCGTATTCCAAAATGCTCGTTTATCAAAGCAAGTTTCCCCATAGGAAATAATGGAAACTCGCTTTGATGTGTTCCCCCCCCGAGAACCGGCATTGCTCCCCTCGAAGGCCCCCCTGTGATCCGGCACCCCCCCTGCAATCGGCACCCCCCCCAACGTGATCTGGCACCCCCCTGCCAAGATCCAGCACCCTCTGACGCGATTGGGCACCCCCCCGCCATAATCCGGCACCCCCCGCCGCTTCTTACACCCATCTGGGCACCCCGAAGATTGGCCTCCTCGTCTCAAGGCCCAGCAGACGAGGAGGCCGATCTTTGGGGTGCCCAGATGAGGGTAAGAAGCGGCGGGGGGGGGGGGGGAGTGCCCAATTGTGTCGGCAGGGGGGGGGGGGAGAAGGGGGTGCCCAACCAGCAATATCAAAAACGTTAGTGGAAAAATACCACTATACTAGTATTTATTTTTCGTTTCAGTCTAATCACCGGCCAAAAAAAACCTCCTGCCATCCCAATAAACATTACAATTAACATTCGTTGCATTCAAACATTGGAAAAAGATACAAAAGTAGCACTTAACTTCAGGCTTCAGTTGGTTTTTTTTGGCCTGGTGATTAGACTGTGAGTTGTTGCAGCAGTATTAAAAAAAAAATCAATAAGCCTGCCTACCCCGATGAGGTCTTTTTTCCTCCTGAAACGAAAAATAAATACTAGTATAGTGGTATTTTTCCACTAACGTTTTTGATATTGCTGGTTGGGCACCACTCGTGTTTTGGTTATCTTGTACAAGAAAGCAACAAGGCAGCCAGTCTGCAAGATCCAATGTAATACACGGAGAAGTAGATCAGATGGAAAAGCCCTTTTAACAGATATTTATTAAGAAACTACCCTTAAAAGGTCTGTTAATAAACATATTACAAAACCTATGTTATTACTTGTATAAAATCATTACATTACATTACATTAGTGATTTCTATTCCTCCATTACCTTGCGGTTCAAGGCAGATTACATCCAAACTAAAAACAAGAATTACATTTCAACTTTGAAGTAATAGAATAAACGATGAGATAAAATTTTAAGGGATAATTATGGGTTTTAGATAATGTTTGGTAATTAGAAAAAAAAAAAATCACTGATGCAGTTAATGGTTTTAGTTTTGCATGCATGTTTTGAGTTTTTTTGATGTTATACTAACATGCTATTTTTAAAAATATATTTATTAACAGTTCTTATAGCCCCTGACTGAGCCACTGGAAAGGATTAAACATGTATTGATTAAGCAGTATTGATGTACTGCTCACTGCAATATGTAAGATGCTGCCTTTTCCTAGGTACTCATGTGTGACGTGTGGCTTGTTACTAAAAATCATGTTTTTCGTACAGATGGGGGGGGGGGGTCAAAAAATGATGGGCCCTGGGTGTCACATATGCTAGGTACGCCACTGAGATAAGGTATCTTGTCCTGACCCAAGGAAGGGTGTTTTGGTCTCTGAAAGTTAGGGCTCCTTTTACAGAGATGCGCTAGGGCCTTAACACGCGCAATAGCATGTGTTAAATTCCCGAGCATATTAGCTCCTTTTTAGGAGGCGGTAGATTTTTGGCTACCGCACGCTATAGAGCACAGTAATTTTGTGCGTGCGTTAAAAACCCTAGCGCACTTTCATAAAAGGAGCCCTTAGTCAAAATATATTTAAAATAGTCTAATAAAATAATCACTTTATTTCCATTTTCTATATATAAATGTTTATCAGCACAGTTATAATACTACTTTATCTTAAAGCAACAAAAAAAAGAAAATAAAATTTTTTTTTCTAATTTTGTTGTAACTGGTTTCTGCTTTCCTCATTTGGTCTTCACTCTCTTCCTTCCATCCAGCATCTGCCTTCTTTCACTGCCCCTTCCATTCACTGTCTGCCCTTTCCCCCTTTAATATGGCATCTTCCCTCTTTCTTTGTCCCTTCCATAAACTGTCTACCCTCTCCCCTTCCATTCAGCCTGTGCCCCCTATCTCATTTTTACATGATTCATTCCAGCTTCACCCCTCTGTCCATTGTTATCTCTTCTTTCTCTGTCCACCCCTTCTCTGGTATGTCTCTCCTCTTCCTTCTTTCTGGCCTTCCTCATTCCACCTCTACCTACCCCATGGTCTGACATCTCTGTCTCCTTCCTTTCCATAACCCCCCCCCCCCATGCACTGGCATCTCTCTCCTCTCCTCCCCATCCCTCACTTCTCCCCACAGTCTGGCATCTCTCTCTTCTCACCCTTATCTTCCCTTTTCTTTTCTTCCCTGCCCCTTCCCCATGGTCTAGCATCTCTGTCCCCTTCTATATCTCCTTCAGTCCCTTTCCATGCTCAGCCATCTCTCTCTCCTCTGATTTCTTTCCTTCTTTCCCTCTCAACCCCATCTCATTCCACCCCACCCCATGCTCTGGAAGCTCTCTCCTCTCTGCTTCCCTTACCTTCCCTCCTTCCCCATGGTCTGACATCTCTTTCTCCTCACCCTTCCCTTTTCTTCCCTTTCCACTCCCACTCCATGGTCTGGCATGTCTGTTACCTTCCCTTCCATTTCTCTCCCTTCCCTCAATGGTTTGGCCTCTCTTCTGCTTCCATTTTCTCCCTCCCCCCATGGTCTGGCATCTCTCTCTCCTCTCCCTTCCTTTCCCTGGTGGTACTTATTTCTTCCTCCCTTCCAATTTGGCAGCTTTCTCCTTTACCCTTCCTTCCAACCAGGTGTGACATTTCTCATACGTTTCTCTCAGCTGCTTGTAAGCTTTCAGCTACTGACAGCATTAATGAGCTGAACATGCTACCTCAAGCAACCATGGAAACTTTCCCTCTGCTTCAACTTATTGTCCCCACAGAGGCAGGATGTTCCAGCAGAGGGAACATTTCAGAGCTACTGAAGGCAGCATGTTCAACTCATTAACACTGCCGGCAGCCCAAAGCTTGCAGGCTGTTGCATGGAGGGACAGGATTATTGATTGGAATATCTCCCCCCCCCCCGATGAGCTGCACCCAGGGTGGAACTCCCCCCCTTGGTATGCGACTGGCTCAAACCAAAATATGTCCCCAGGAATGCTTATATATGGTCTGCATTTAAGGAGCATGCTTACATATAAATACATAAATAGTCAAGTAATTTTATAAAATGTTTTTTTCTGCATATAAAGTGAGTTTTACACATAGAAAATCCTTTATAAAATTATCTCCTTTAATATACATACAACCAGCATGCTAGTCAAAACAAGCTGAGCGCCTGAATTTTGAAACCTGTTCCGTTCTATAAACAAGTGAAAGAAAATAAAAACAAATGATAACGACTCTAGTAATAGTAACGATATAAAATTAAAATTCAGAATGTAACAATAGCTCGCACATCCACTGTGAAGTCTGAGTTAAAAAGAAAAATGTTTTTAGCTTGTTTAGTAACACAAATGGCAGATATCTTTGCATACAAATATAATAAAACTCCATTAAAAAATCATTTCTTTCTTTTTTTATCATCCAAAAACATCAATTTAGGTATTTTAATGTTTCTAATCCCTTATTAATTCTAGTAGCAGTCTATATAAATTATTCAATCTTCAAAAAAATATTACTCATACACTTATCTTGAATGAGTAGAAATTTTCAAGTACAGTACATGCAGGGCCGGATTAACCAATAGGCCTAATAGGCACGTGCCTAGGGCCCGACATTGTCAGGGGGGGCCTAAGGGCCAGCGTTATCGGGAGCAAACAGGACAGCTGCCCTGGGCCCCACAGATCCAGGGGGCCCCGCGGTCCAAAGTGCTCTATTAAAAAGCTAAATTTTCCTTTTCAGAAGGGCCCAACACGGCAGCCATTCTCATTTTTTATACTTTATATATTTATTCAATTTTATAACTTTACAAGAAAGTACATCTTGCATTGGATAATACAGCAGAAATAAATGTTCAACATCACATTTTACCAAAAATAAAGAAGGAAATACAGACATGCTTCCTTAGACCACAAAAAAAAAGCTATTAAGGGGGGTTAAGCAAGTATATAAGAAGTTAGTCAATCATGCTGAAAAAAAGGTACCATAAAAGGCTATAACATAACAAATTCTGCATTCTAAATTCAATTTATCATCTATACAGCAGCAGCAATTTTCTTCAGCTCCAAAAAAGATCTTAACTGCTCTGGTTGAAAGAAGACATATTTAACCTGAGCATATTTGACAATGCATTTACACAGGTATGCGAGCAAAAAAGGACGCCCCCCCCCCCCCCCCAAAGCCTTAGTATCCTGTCGTATTGCTAGGAAAAGTTTCCTCCTTTCCTGGGTAACCTTAGTTACATCCAGGAATACCCATATCTTTTTTTCATAGAACAGTTCTTTAGAGACATGGAAGTAAAGTTTCAGAATGGAATCAATGTCCTGTTGGAAAATAAAAGAGGCCAAAAGTGTCATTCTCGGTGTCGAATGTCTGTAATAGATTCCTCTAAGATGGCTGAGATATTTTTTAAGTCCAATTGTGGAGTTTGTTCTCCAGCCCCCATTGTATCCCGATTTTTTAGTGAAAAAGGAAGGTATTAAACTTTATTTAAAGGAGGAATATTATCCGAGGAATACTTTAAAGATTTCCACTAAATATTTCTTAAGCATATCATAGGCTGATATCCCGGGTACTTTAGGGAAATTCAAAATCCTAACATTCAGCCTTCGATTAAAGTTTTCTATATTATCAAGTTTACGGTGTAGTATTAGCATAGCTGGTTTTAAGAAAGATTTGGACAATTTCCTGGAGGAAAAGTCCATAGTCAATTATTGGGAAAGACTGGGGGGAGGGTGCCCTGTTTGCCCTGGTTTGGTAGCATGGAATGTTGCTATTCCTTGGGTTTTGGCCAGGTACTAGGAACCTGGATTTGCTACCGTGGGAATGAGCTACTGGGCTTGATGACTCATTGGTCTGACCCAGTGGGGCTATTCTTATGTTCATTTTAAAACACTGATAAGTCAACTGCTTTGACCACATTCTCTGACAACAAATTCCAGAGTTTAATTACACATTGAGTGAAAAAATATTTCTCTGCTTTATTTTAAATTTACTACTTGGTAGCTGTATGCCCCCAAGTCCTAGTATTTTTGGAAAGAGTAAATAAGTGATTTACAATTACCTGTTTCACTCCACACAGTATTTTATAAACATTACATTACATTACATTAGTGATTTCTATTCCGCCTGTGCCTTGCGGTTCTAGGCGGATTACAAATTATAAGAGATCTGGACATTACCGAGAGAATTGCGTAACAACGATTATCTAGAGAAATTACATAACAGTGATTCATGTACTTTACATGGTGTGGTAGAGGATTCAATTGTAAGAATTACATAGCAGAGAATCAAGTGATAACAGGATACAGTAGAGAATATCAGTATATACGGGTTACAGACTAGAAGTTACCTAATAATGACGTAAGAAGTTTGTTGGATAGTGAGGTAAATGCTTATATAGGAGTCAGAATATGTTTGGCAGGACAGGTTCTAGGAGATGACTAATGTGTTATTCAATAGAGGGAGAGCTTGTGAGAAAGGGGAGGATATTAGTTGGTAAGGACGTGTTTTTTGAATAGAAATGTTTTGATTTCTCTTCGAAACACTTTGATGTCTGTTGTGTTGATCATTAGTTTGGTGATGGTGGGGTCAATTTTCACTGCCTGTGTCGCTAGAAGGCTGTTGTATAGTTTCTTACGTCGGGTTCCATTATGAGGGGGGAAGGTGAATAGGTTTTGAGTTCTTCTTGATCTGGATGAGTGGTAGCGGTATAGGCAGTTGTTTAGGTAACAGGGGGCAATTCCATGGGTTACTTTAAATAGTAGACAATAGAACTTGAATTGAGTTCTTGCTTTTATCGGAAGCCAGTGAGAGTCTACATAGGCGAGAGTGATGTGGTCAAATTTGCTGAGACAGTAGATGAGTCTGATGGCTGTGTTCTGAACGGTCTGTAGTTGTTTTATCATGTTGTTTGGGTATCATGGTAGGTAGAGGCTGTTGCAGTAATCCAAGGTACTGAGTGTGAGGGATTGTACAATGATCTTGTAGTGTTCTTTGGTAAAGAACTTTCTTATTTTTCTTAGGTTTCGCATGGTGAAGAATGCCTTCTGTATGACTTTGTGTATCTATGTCTGCATAGTGCAGCGTCTGTCTAATTGTATTCCTAGAATTTTGAGAGTGCTCTGTATGGGATATTTGATTGCGTTTACTTTCAGTTCTGTTATAGATGGCTTTTGTTCCTTCTCTAGTAGTAGGAATTTGGTTTTCTCCACATTCAGTTTCAGCTTATGGTTCATCATCCATTTTTCTACTGTTTCCAGTGTTGTTTTTAGGTGTCCATTGGAGCTGGGGTCTTGGATGTCAAATGGGAGAATGATGGTTATGTCATCTGCATAGCTGAAAGAAGTTATATTTAGGGCGTCTAGGGCAGTGCCTAAGGAAGCTATGAAGAGGTTGAATAGTATGGGCGATAGTGGGGATCCTTGTGGTACTCCGCAGGGGTTTGTCCAGGGTTCGGATAAAATATCTTTTGACTTAACTCTATATGATCTTGTTTGAAGGAATCCTTGGAACCAGTTGTGAACTTTACCAGTTATTCCTATGGCATCTAGTGTCTGGAGAAGTATTGGATGATCTACTAAATCAAATGCTGCTGAAAGGTCGAGTTGGATGATTAGTAACTTGTTTCCTTTGCTGAGGTGCTGTCGGGCTATATCAAGTAAAGATACCAATAATGTTTCTGTGCTGTGATTAGCTCTGAAACCAGATTGAGTTGGATGCAGAATGTGGTGGTCTTCTAGGTAGTAGGATAGATATAGTGCTACTAGACCCTCTATGAGTTTGATGTATAGTGGTATAGAAGCGATTGGTCTATAATTTGTTGGGTTGTCTATTGGGCCTTTGGGGTCTTTTAGTATGGGGGTGATTATGATTTCACCAAGTTCCGGAGGGAACTGACCTTCCTTGAGAGTGGTTTGCAACCATAGCGTGAGACAAGCGATGAATTTGGTGGATGCTGTTGCTAATAGGTAAGGAGGACAGTTGTTCAAATCACAGGAGGATTTGCTGTATTTTTTGTACAGCCGGTCCAGGTCTGACCATTGTGTCGTTGGGAAGTTGGTCCAGGTCCTATCTGCTGAGATGGCTTCGTCTTTTGTGGGTTTTATTAGTATCTCTTCTATGATATTTTGAGAATTGTTGAATGTGGCTCTGATTGTGATGATTTTATTTTTGAAGTAGTCCGATAGTTGTGAAGCTGATGGAGTCTGGGTTCCTTGGGTGGCGAGGAAAAGTTTTTTGGTGTCTGGTTTTTCAGTGCCAATGAGTTTGGAGTAGTAGTCTTTACGTTTTTCCTTCAGTTTGATTTTGTATTGTTTGATTTGGGATCTCCATTCTGTTTTATTATGGTCTTATTTCTGTTTTTTCCATGTTCTTTCTAGTTGTCTGCAATGCCTCTTTAGGTGTAGGAGTTCGGCGTCAAACCATTTGTCTGATGGTCTGCTTATTTTGTTTTTTGTTTTTAGTGGTGCTAGTTTGTTCAAAGTGGTCTCACTAATAGAACGCCATGTGTTTATGAACTCCTTGTGGTTGTTTAAGTCTAGTGCTGGGTCTACTGTGTCCCAGAAGGTAGTGGGTTCGATTTTCTGTCTGGACTTGAAGCTGGTTGTGCTTGGAATAGGTTTGATGTTATTATGCACCCAGTTGATGGTGAAGGTGTACTTGTAGTGGTCGGACCATGAGGTTGGATTCCAAGAGCCGTTGGTGATGTGGATGTTTTGTGTGTTGAGGTTGGGAAATGTGTAAGCGGCAATGTCAAGTTGATGGCCCTTTTCATGTGTGGGTTCAGGATTGAGTATCTGGTAGGATAGGGTGTTGAGGAATGAAAGAATGTCTGGTACTTGTTTGGAGGTGTGGTCTTCTAGGTGGAGATTGATGTCTCCTAGGATCAGGTTGTGTGGGGAAGATAAGGAATTCTGGAAGATAAATTCTTCTAGTTCATGTTTAGAAGTGTTCCATTTTCCTGGTGTGACATAGCATAGAAGGCAGTTCAGAGTTCCTGTGAGAGACTTGTCTGAGAGTTGGCAGGCAAGAAGGTCTAGGTGAGGGGTGGAGTGCTTGGTTAGGACTTTAATGTTGAGGTTTTTTTTTACAATGATTGCTAGACCTCCCCCTCTTCTGTTTTCTCTGCAACTAGCTCTAGTTTGTATCCGTTTGGGCAGAATTCAGTAATGCGATGATCTGAGTCTGAAGTGAGCCAGGTTTCGGCTAGGAAGAGGCAGCCTAAATTATCTTTGATCAGCCAGTCTTTGATTAGTTCTGTCTTTGGGCTGATGGATCGTATATTCAAATATGCGCAAGCAATTGACGTGAGTTTAGTGGGAGATTGCGTAGTGTGAGTATTGATAATTGTTCTGGATGGTGATTGAGGTTTTTGAGAGCTGGCCTTAGTTTTTGATGGTGGTCTTTTTCCCCAGGTTGCGGGAATGTTTTCATGATTGGATGATGGACAAGGTATTAGGGTTCTGGGGGTTTGCAGTTTCCTAGTGGGTTGAAGCAGTCTGTGTGTTGTTGTGAGGATGGGTATAGAATGAGTGTGGTATCCAGCTGTTTTCCATTTATCTAAGAGAATGGAGAGCAGTAGTAGGACTAGGCAGAGTTTGGTTGTGAATGTTGCCATTTTTTTTTTTTTTAATTATTTTTTTTTTGCGTGGATAGGGGTGTTAATTCTGGAGTTTTTTGCTCTGTTGGTGTTACCTGTCTTTTTGGAGTGCCTATGCCTGTAAGTAGGATTTGTGTGTGAGGATTTGTCTATCAACCATTAAGTATGAGTCTACAGTTAAATAAAACAATGTGAACCAACTGTTAAGTAAAATCAGCAGTTAGACATGAGACTTGTTCTTGGTGCTAGTATGTGTTTAAACATGTTAGGGCAAGGAGTCTATCAATACGTTGTTTATCAACCATTAATTATAAGTCAACAGTAATAATAAGACAAGGTAAACCAGCAGATAAATATAACAATGTATAACAAGTTATACCGGCCTTCCTGCTGGCTTACGGTGCAAGAGGCTGTGCGCTGTTGGAGGGCTCAAAATTAAGGAGACCCTGCTGGTTTCGGGGGAGGGGCAGACCGCCTCGCGCTCCCCCGCAGGATCGGGCTCCTCTCTCCTCTTTTCCTGCCTTCCTGCTGGTTCAAGGAGCAGGCAAGGCTGTGTGCCGTTGTAGGGTTAAATTCAAAAGGAAACCCCGCTGGTTTCGGGGGAGGGGCGGACCGCCTCGTGCTCCCCTGCAGGATCATCTCTCCCCTGAGCCATCTTTTCTCCATGCTGAAGAGCCCTAGCCACTTTAGCATTTCCTCATAAGAAAGTTGTCCCAACCCCTTTATCATTTTCATCGCCCTTCTCTGTATCTTTTTTAATTCTGTCATATCTTTTTGAGATGTGGTGATCAGAATTGCACACAGTATTCAATGTGCAGTGACACCATGGAGCGATGCAAAGGCATTATAACATTCTCATTTTTGTTGTCCATTCCTTTCCTGATAATTTCTTACTTTCTATTTGCTTTCTTAGCCACCGCTGCACACTGAGTAGAGGATTTCAATGCATCATCAATGATGACACCTAGATTCTTTTCCTGGGCAGTGACTCCTAATGTGGAACCTTGCATCACATATTATATAGTTTAGGTTCCTCTTTCCCACTTTTCACTTGCTTAAAATTGACTACTCCAAAGAAAACATTAACTTTCTAGAAGCCACAATTTCTTTCAACAATGGTCTCGTACAAACATCTACACTTCTCCCTCCCTATTCGCAGGGATTAGGGGCAGAGCTGGCCCGCAAATAGGGAAAATGCGCAAATAACTTTTGTAGTTATGTGAGACCACAGGAACTCACAACACGGCTCTGCTCGGTGCAGGAGTGTAGGAAGATCGCTCCTTCCCTGCGTCACCGCTAGACCACCAGGTAAGGTCCATGGTCCTGGGTTAGCTGCTTGCCTCTTCCACCTCCGATCGCCTCCGCCTCCTCCTCTGATCACCTCCCTCCTCACCCCGATCCAAGTCCCGGGGCTGTTTTTTTTCGACACGGGCTGCCAAAGAACGATTCTCGGGGGGGGGGGGCTGGGAAAAAAATTTACGAATAATCGAAACCGCAAACTAGAGAATGACACGGTGAAAAAATTGGTCCCCGTCACCGCCCCGTCCCCGTCTCACCATCCCCGTCACCGCCCCGTCCCCGTCTCACCATCCCCGTCACCGCCCCGTCCCCGTCTCACCATCCTCTTCACCGCCCCGTCACCGCCACTGCCACCCCATTCACCGCCCCGTCACCGCCACTGCAATCCCATTCACTTTTCTTTATTTACATATAAAGGAAACATTCTTTAAAACTTTAAAACTTAGTTAAATATTAGTTAATAACTATACAAAAACAAAACACGCAGAGAAAAAATTAATTAATATAAATTCCCTGACTTCCCTGCACTGTCCCCCCTTGAAGGTCTGTCCCCCTTGCAGGCTTTTGGGGTGGCCCTGGGAGCCTACTGTATTTTGTACAGGCACAGAAGTGCCTATACCTCCTAATTCTATAAAAAGTGACAAAATTACATGTGCAATTTTGGTTGCATGCCCAAATTATGTGCACAGTTTAATTGACTAACAAGATAATTAACACCAATAATTGGCATTTTAACAAGCAAAGGCTAAGCTTTAGCTTTTAGGATAGTATTCTCAAAACGTCCTGAGGATCCCATAGTCAAGTGAGCTTTCAGGATATTCATAATGAATATGTATATGTTCATGTTCATGTTCATGAATATGTATATGAATTTCTATATGTTGGATTTCAAGTGTATACCAATTTATCTCATGTATATTCATTTTTGGACATCCTGAAAACTCAATCAGCTGTGCGGCATAAGAACATAAGAATTGCTGCTGCTGGGTCAGACCAGTGGTCCATCCTGCCCAGCAGTCCGCTCACATGGTGGCCCCCATCTCAAAAACCAATACTCTAAATGAGTCCAGCCTCACCTGCGTTCGACCCAGTTTAGCAGGAACTTGTCCAGCCTAGTCTTGAAACCATGGAGGGTGTTTTCCTCTACAACATACTCTGGAAGAGTGTTCCAGCTCTCCACCACTGTCTGGGTGAAGAAGAAATTCCTTACATTTGTACGGAATCTATCCCCTTTCAACTTTAAAGAGTGTCCTCTTGTTCTCCCTACCTTGGAGAGTGTGAACAGTCTGTCTTAATCTACTAAGTCTATTCCCTTCAGTATTTTGAATGTTTCGATCATGTCTCCTCTCAGTCTCCTCTTTTCAAGGGAGAAGAGGCGCAGTTTCTCCAATCTCTCACTGTACAGCAACTCCTCCAGCCCCTTAACCATTTTAGTCGCTCTTCTCTGGACCCTTTCGAGTAGTACCATGTCCTTCTTCATGTATGGCGACCAGTGCTGGACGCATTACTCCAGGATAAGTTTGGAAAATTTCAGCATAGGCCTCAGAATAGACAAAACAATTATAGCTACATTTGAATTGTTCATATGTAATGGAATCAAAGAATAGTGAGGGGAAACCATCCACATATTGAGACTTGTGCTACATTAAACAGAATGTTGATATTTAACCGAGTGACATATTTATTTGGAACCATCATATATTTCAACTGGAATCCTTGACCGTTCAGGTACTGCCCAATGGCCAGCTGTTGTTGAACCTCCCTCCGCACCCTCCCTAGAACATTTGTAAAAGAGCAAATAAATCTTAAATGTATTTTTTTTTTACAACTTTATCATGCTTTGTCTGCTTTTCCAGATGTGATACAACTCTAATACAAAAAACATGTTTGTGAAATTGGTAACTCTTCATGTTTCGAAAACACTTTATAAAATAAAATACTAAAGCAAAAATTAGAGGGTTTTTTGCATGGATTCAATAAGGAATATATCTGAAGGGTTGTTCAGAACTGAATGCTCCGTGACAACTCCCCCCCCACCCCTAAGTTAATACCCAGCTTCTGAACTATCTTCTGGCAGAAATGAGGAAGGAACCTTCAGGGCATTCTTTACAGTTCTCAGCTTCTCTGAAAACTGATCCTAATCTGTTCTTTCCTCTTTTTAACCTATATTGAAAACTAAGATGTGGAAAGCATGCATTGCAATAAAGCTATGGTTCCTGAAATGGTTGGCAATACAAAAAAGTCAAACCACAGACCTCCACATTTATAAGAAGCGCTGAATACTTTTTTGTATGCATACGTGGAACTATCATTGCCAAACTGTGAAAAGTAGTTTTGTTTCAAAAAAAGGTTTGCAAGCAAGACCCGGCAAATACAACTAGAAAGATTATCTTGTAGATGTTGGTATTCCAGTTGAAGTGATCCAAATGAGCATAATTCATAGGAAGGAGTTTGATCTGTTTGTGCTTTTTTTTTTTGAATTGGCAACATTTAGGGCTCCTTTTACAAAGGCGCTCTAGCGGTTTTAGCGCACGCTTAGCATGTGCTAAAATGCCGCGCGTGCTAGCCGCTACCGCCTCCTTTTAACCAGGCGGTAATTTTTGGCTAGCGTGCGCTAATCTTGTGCATGCGTTAAAAACGCTAGCGCACCTTAGTTAAAGGAGCCCTTAGTTGTTGCACAGATTAGAAAAATACCTACTGTACCCACTGTACACAATTTCTATACAAGGGGTGCTGAAAAGTAATCAGACCAACCAAGAAGGGAGTGACATGGAGCCAGGAAACTTACAAGTTATTCTACATTTTCACCCCTACATTCAACACTCTTGGCACATCGTGTCTGATGTTTCTGTAACCCTTCCTAAAAGTACTCTGATGTCTGGTCAGTGAAATACTGCTCCACTGCTGCAGTCACCTCCAAATCACTCAAACATGATTCCCTTCAATCTCTTTTTAAGGTTTGGAAAGAGAAAATAGTCAAATGGAGCAAGATCTGGTGAGTAGAGTGGATGATCTATGCACTGAAACTCCGACTGCGTCAAAGCATCTATCGTTTTGCCAGCCTTGTAAGCAGGTGCATTGTCTTGCAAAAAAGAGAACTCCTTTCCGCAGCTTCCCTCTCCTTTTTTCTTTCAATGCCTCCTTTATTTAATCAGCGCAGCATGTTACAATAGTATTCTGCATTAACTGTTTGGCCCCTTGGAAGATAGTCATTACAACACCTTCCTAATCCCAAAACACTGTGATCATGGCCTTTCCTGCTGACTTATGGGTCTTGAATTTCCTTGGCCTTGGAGAACTGAAAATTTGCACACTCATTTGTCACTCTGTGTTTGCATCATAGATTCATGAATTTTCTTTGGAGTTTTCTTCTGCAGGAATAGGAACTTCATGATGGCTTGGAGTTCCACATGTGAAAATTCCACATTTTTATTTGACATGGTTCAATCAATGATATGAAACAATGTCAAAAACATAACATGATACTGCAAATTGGCACTTTATAAAATAAAATAACACTCTTTTTAGCTACAGTGGCTAGAATTTAGGAAGTGAAGTTGGTTGGGCTGAGGATCCCCTCATAGCAATAATAATAATATGGTTACATGCAGAAAAGTGCACAAAAACTGAAATTTCTGGGTTCTTACATATGAAACCCCATTTGCATATGTTTTGCATTTTAAGCCTCACAGAAGGAACATTTCATATGTAGTGAACCATATGCAAAGGGCCTGATTCTATAAATGGTGTCTTAGTTAGGTGCTACTAGGTGTCATAATTGAGACTGAACCGGTATGCACCCCAAGATGTACTGGGATGGGGCCTAAGACCCTGATTGGCCCAGGTACATAAGAGCTTTCCTATGGCCTTAGGCCTCTCCCTGGTGCATCCCAGGATGCACTGGGAAGGGGAAGACCTGCCATTTTGAAGAAGTGGGCCTGCTGAGAATTGACCGTAAAAGCCAAATCGCTCCCACTATGGCCACTTCACCTCCTATGGTACCAGCCACATCTTCAAGCTTCCTGGCTGCTAGAATAGAAGCTCCCAGCTGAGATGGAGGATTAAATTTTTAGGGCTCAATGAAGCATCAAGCTGGGATGCCGCTCCCTTTTCATTCCTGGCAGCAAGGACCACACCCAAAGTTAGCACTGGCATTGGAGTTTTCATCATTCTCCCCCAAATGGCCAATATTCTATTTTTTTCTATTAAAGACCTTGTATTAATGAGCAATTTTTAAAATTACCACGTGAGTACTTACCGCCACTCTTTTTGCCAGCACAGATCACATCGGGGTAATCTAAGCAGGATAAAACTATAGCATAGAGAAAACTAACCCGGGCTGAAGAGTCCAGAACACTGCAAATGGATTGAAATTTACACAGTGTCCAGAAACAATAGAAATTATGTTAATATCCAAGAGCATTAAGCAGGTCTGGGTAAACAGGAAGTATTATTTTTCCAAATAGTTGGGGACAGCAGGAATTGGAGATGTTAAAAATTCTCTTAACAAAAAGAGAAACACACATGTTTTACTTGATCATGGTGTGGGCGAGCAAGGGCTCAAGGACTATGGAAAAAGAATCTTTGAAGTGAATTTTTTTACAACTGAAACCCTGGAGTTCTTTCTTCTGATTTCTAACTGACTTATATTGTAAACCCCAGTTAACAATTTCCAAATGCTGAATGCTTCACCATAGGATCTGATGCAAAATGATTAGTTTGAAATGCCAGAATCTGAGATAAATTCCAGGAAAAGGAAAACCTTTCACCATTCACTAAGGTTTTCTTGCTTTCTATGTCTAAGGGGGGGGGGGGGAAGCTTAAAAATGTTTCATATTCAAAAACTCACCAAATAGGTAAGGTAATAGAACTGTTAATAGTCAACAGGCTGGGTATTAACTGTAGAGGAATGGGGTAGGGGCGGTGTTCACAGGGCATTCAGTTCTGAAAATCCTTTCAGATATATTCCTTACTGAATCCATGCAATATACCCTAATTTTTGCTTTAGCATTTTTTTTTTAAGTCTTTTCGAAACATGAAGAGTTACCAATTTCACAAACATGTTTTTTGTATTAGAGTTGTATCACATCTGGAAAAGCAGACAAAGCATGATAAAGTTGTAAAAAAAAAATACATTTAAGATTTATTTTCTCCTTTACAAATGTTCTATGGAGGGTGTGGAGGGAGGTTCAACAACAGCTGGACATTGGGTAGTACCTGAACAGTCAAGGATTCCAATTGAAATATGTGATGGTTCCAAATAAATATATCACTCAGTTAAGTATCAAAAGTCTGTTAAATGTAGCTCAAGTCTCAATATGTGGATGATTTTCCCTCACTATTCTTTGATTCCATTACATATGAAATAATTCAAATGTAGCTATAATTATTTTGTCTATTTGAGGCCTATGCTGGAATTTCCCATACTTATCCTGAGAGCTGCACAGCTGATTGAGTTTTCAGGATGACCAAAAATGAATACACACGAGATAAATTGGTATATATTTTTCGCTCCACAGCCTATTTGACTATCTGCTCAAAGACACGTACAGTACATTGTTTTTAGTCTACATTTTTATTTGTGATCCCTATATCAATCGGGCCCCTGAGGAAGGCGTGTTCTCCAAAGCACGGACCGAGTAGGGTTCGGTAGGACAATCACATGTGGGCTATAATTTTGGATTTATGTTTGTATTTTTATGCTTTTATTGTGAAGAGCGAATAATAAATTATCTTTCAGAACATCCACATCCACTGTTTTTTTTTGTTCTTATCAGTTGGATTGTTCTCACTGTGAAATATTGGGTCTTTTTTGTTTTGTTGTGATTAAATAGAAATCCAACATATAGAAATTTAACTCATGCATATTCATTATGAATATCCTGAAAGCTCACTTGACTATGGGATCCTCAGGACATTTTGGGAATACTATCCTAAGAGATAAAGCTTAGTCTGTGCTTGTTAAAATGTCAATTATTGGTATTAATTAGCTTGTTAGTCAATTAAACTGTGCACATAATTTGGGCATGCAACCAAAATTGCACATGTAATTTTTGGCACTTTTTATAGAATTAGGGGGTATAGGTGAAACCATCTTCAGAAAAGTAAATTTAGAAGAAAGTTTCAGTTTCAAAGTTGGTGACCAAAATATAAACAACCTGCACTATGTAGATGATACAACGTTCATCACCAGCAGCAAAGAAGACATGCAGTATCTACTGAGAAAACTCAAAGCTGAAAGTCATTACACGAGATTAGAACTGAACATAAACAAGACGAAGATCATGAACACGGAAAATGATGAAGATTTTGAGCCTGAAGGTGATAGAATAGAAGATGTAAAGGATTTCAATCTCCTAAGCTCTTTTGTAAACAAAGAAGCAACTAGCAGGGAGGAAATACTCTGCAAAATAGCACTTGGTTGCTTTTCAATGAAGACTCTGAAGGGGCACATATATTCTTTGTAAGTTTTTCTATTCCTGCTTGTGTAGCATATGAAAAAAAAGGAACTGCTGACACAGTTTTCATTTTGCCAAGAAACCACAAGGCCTTTTCTTTTTGTGTTCTGAGCTCTGTGTCCCCATTTTGTTCTGTAGTTGACTTGTTTTGATAAGAAACATTTGTTAAAAAAGAAACATTGCTAGACCTTAGACAAGACAGTATTATATGCTATAATGGAAACTTCCCACTATTCCCCCCCTTATGTTTGCTACCTCTTTCTAGTTGCTTTTATGTATCCTGTTACCAAATATGGTCTTTCCTACAGTCATATGCTGAAAAAACTGACCCATGTGAAATGCTAAAAATATGTATGCAGTACTCTGAATAAATGGGACATTTCTTTGGCCATGCAACTGCATATGTGTTCTTTTCTTTCTAATGAGATGCCCCCCCCCCCCCGATGCATCGGTACCAGAGACGACAGAGTATGTGTGTGAGGCAGTATTGGGATCTGAACCTTTTCAGGCTCTTGACAAAGCATTCAAAGGCAAGGAGATAACACTCCAAATGAAGATCAGAATTGTCCACACACTCATTTTCTCAGTAGTCAGTTACGGATGTGAACGCTGGACACTACGGAAACAAGACAGAAAGAGGATTGACTCATTTGAGCTTTGGTGCTGGAGAAGGATTTTAGGCGTGCCGTGGACTGCCAGAGAAACTAACAAATCAGTTCTAGAAGAGATCAAACAGGCTATGTCAATTGAAGCTCAAATGATAAAGTTACAACTGTCTTATTTTGGTCACACCATCAAAAGAGAAAGATCACTGGAGAAGGACATCATATTTGGAAAGATCGAAGGAATCAGGCGAAGAGAGCGACCTGCAATCAGATGGCTGGACATGTTGAAAACAACCATGGGGATGACGCTGGAGAAATTTTCCGGACTAGCACAAAACCAACTTTTTTTAGATCCGCAATTCATCAAGTTGCTAGGACTCAAGCATGAGTTGGTGGCACCTACCCACAACAACAAGCACTTCTGTGCCTTTATAAAATACAGTAGGTTCCCTGGACCAGCCCCCCAAACATGCAAACAACAAGCATGCAATGACACTTGATCCAAAGTTGATGTAAATGTGTGTACCCACATGTTTTATAAAATCCCTGCATATATCACAACTTTACCCCTGCTCCAACCAGTGGCATACCTGGTATATTTGAGACCTGGTGTCAATCATTTTTTTAACTCCCCTTGCTTTATATAAAAAAAATTATTTTTAGTAGTAATCCACAAGTTACACAAAAAAGGTGTAACTAGGAAACTACAGCATCTTAAACACTACGGTGAGCACTAGAACATTAATATACTGATTGTAAAACTAAACAAGTCAGATTAATACAGATCAATCCTGCACAGTCAATGCTAACAGAAAACCATGTCTTTTTCATGCACACAGAATACAGATACACCTTTGTCTAATATGGAATAAGTAATCACAAACTAAAACTAGAAATATGTAGACAAAAGTTAAACTGAACCACCACGAAGCCAGACTCTGCATACAGTGTAACACCACAGAAACAGAAAAAGTAATGCATGCCCTTTAATACTGTGCAAAATGTAAAGATAGCAAATGTAAATTTAGGGCTCCTTTTATTAAGATGCGCTAGTGTTTTTAGCTCATGCAAAAGATTAGTGTGTGCAAACCATGTGCTAAATGAAAAATACTAACGCAAGCTCTATGGAGGTGTTAGCGTTTAGCGCATGTGGCATTGTAGCGCGCACTAAAACCGCTAGCGCACCTTAGTAAAAAGAGCCCTTAGAAAAAATGACAAATAGTAATTACAACTTTACAAATTAACAACTAGAAATAACACAAAAGATGGAAAATAAAATAATACCATTTTATTAGACTAGTCCATTTTACAATTAGCTTTCAGAAGCCAAAATCTCCTTCTTCAGGTCAGTACAGTATACTGCAGTTAAGGTATCCTGTCCTGACCCGAGGAAGTGGATTTTGGTCTCTGAAAGTTAGTCAAAATATATTTGAAATAGTCTAATAAAAAGATCATTTTATTTCCATTTTCTATGTATGTATGCTTATCAATACAGTTATAATATTACTTTATCTTTTTATATTCAAAAACTCACAAAATAGGTAAGGTAATTGGAGAACTGTTAATAGTACTGTTATCTGGACAGAAATGGGTTTGGGTTGGAGGCATTATGTAGGTAGGCTAATATATTTAAAAGCCTGTTTGACATAGGATGCTGAGGGAGGAATTGAGATGTGCACAATTTCTCCTATATTTTACAAAAGGATTTGTGCTTGTACTAGTGACCATGTTGAGAATACTTACTGGATCTAATACAAAACAATCTGTTGTACTTATTTGGGCACATTACATTCTTAAAATAATCCATAATTTTTTGCATTAGGTCATAAATCAGAGATCATATTTATTTCATATACCACCAATAATGTTGTATCTAAACAGTTTACTATTTGAAACTGGAAATGAAAAGGCACAGAAACAGGAGCAAATACAGAGTGGCCTAGGTTAAATAATCTAACTAAAAACAAGACAAAATAATTATTTTAAAATATTGAACTAAGATGTGAACAAAACAAATGTGGCAAAAAGAATTAGGCAATGGGGGTCAAACACGATAAAAGCACATAAGAATAGCCATACTGGGTCAGACCAATGGTCCATCCAGCCCAGTTCTCCGAGAGAACGTGAACTCTCAGGCCTTGAGCAAGCGCACATGCTCAAGGCCCAGCACAGGAGGCAGATCTTCGGGCACCGGCACCAACGCACAGGACATACTGGTGCTGGTGCGGAGGCTACACTAAAGTAAGAAGAGGGTTCGGGTGGGTTGGGGGACCTCAGGTTGCGGCGGGGGGGTGCCCGATGGCGGCGGGAGGGTGCCGGATCGTGGGGGGAGGGTGCCAGTTCGCGGGGGGGGCGCTCGCAAATCGAGGCGCGTTCGGTTTCCGAGGCGCCGATTTTGCGAATGTTTGCTCGTCTTGCAAAACACTCGCAAACCGGTGCACTTGTAAACCGAGGTACCACTGTACTGTATTTTAAATACTTTGTAATTTATTGTGTAAACCGCCAAGAACTGATGATGTGGCGGTATACAAAAATAAACTATTATTATTATTATTATTATGTTTGCATCTGGGTGAAAGATTTCCTGAAAATGAAGTTGAGGAATGGTCTGCTTTTGACTGTACAGCAATATCACAATGCGACTTTGACTTCGGATATGGACATATCAGATCTCTTTGTTTAAAGTATAAACAATTTCTTCCGGAGGAAAGTGTTATTATTCAGCAATACAATGACTTTAAATTCCTTGTTGCAGAAAAAATCAAAAGCAATCTGATAAACAGCTTTCCAGATATGACAAAATTTGCATTTCAGAATACTCAATTTGCAGATTTAGCAAAATTGATGGACATTGGTGCCACATTCTTAGCATCTAGTTCAGATTGTGAGCGTGGTTTTAGTCTAATGAACAATTTGAAGACTAAATAAAGGAATCGTTTACATTTAGAGCATTTGGAAATGCTGATGCGTGTTGCGTCACCTTCAAGATGGAGGCTCAACAGATCTTGACTGAATTTATTTGTACTGGATAAATATGAAAGATCGTAGGGAAAAACTTTGAAAACTAAATTGCTGTTATTTTCTAAATTTTAAGTATAAAGTACAATGATACTTTATTTATAGGTAGCACTCAATGAAACATAATTTATGTTTATTGAAATGAGACTTTATGTTACATAAAGTGTAACTAACATAAAGTGTAACTAAAATTACATTGTGTTTTCGTTAATTCAGACTAAACTCAAAGACCTGCCCATAAATGCCCATAACTGAACTCCGGGCCCTCTGGCAATCATTTTTATAGCGCACACAAATTTAGTTTTTCTTTAAAATGCGCACAGATGAAATTTTTTGCGCACACAGCCTATGAAAAATTAGAGGGAACATTGGACGTAGACCAAAAGGGGACTTAGACGTTGTTTTTGATTATGCCCCTCTGGTGCTCCTGCAAGCTTTAAAAGCCATGTTACAAAAGGCTTGGAGGGGCATAATCAAAAACAACGTCTAAGTCCCCTTTTGGCCTAAGCAGAAGCAGGGAAAGTGTCCATAACCAAAACAAACGTCCTTGTTTTGATTATGGCCTGCCTCTACTAAACGCCCAGATCACCACTACGTCTACAAGTACACCCCCACGACATCTACACTTTTTGCCCATAATGAACCAAAAAAAACGCCTAAGCCCCAAACATCCAACACAAGGGCTTTTAGGCAAAGGAGGAGCCAGTCCTTCGCCTAAAAGCTGGATTCTGTAACCGGTGTGTGTCAAAAACAACACTGGTTACAGAATCCCCCCCCCACACGATCCAGGCAGGAGGATGCCCAAGCCCTTCTGCCCTGTCGAACCGCAAAACCCCCCCTGACAACATTGGGGCAAGAGGGAGCCCAAGCCCTCTTGCCCCATTGAACTGCGACCCCTCTGATGGTATCGGGGTAAGAGGGAGCCCAAGCCCTCTTGCCCCATTGAACCGCGAACCCCCGATGGCATCGGGGCAAGAGGGAGCTCAAGCCCTCTTGCCCTGGTGATCGTGTCCCACCCCCGCCGAGTACGAGCAGGCCAGGAGGGAGCCCAAGCTCTCCTGGCCCCGGCGACCTCCCAGACTGGATTGGGCCAGGAGGGAGCCCAAGCCCTCCTGGCCCTGGCGACCCCCCCCAACTGGATTGGGCCAGGAGGGAGCCCAAGCCCTCCTAGCCCTGGTGACCCCCTACCCCCCACCCCCCACTACAATATGGGCAGGAGGGATCCCAGGCCCTCCTGCCCTCGACACAACCCTCCTCGCCCCAACAACCACCCCCCAGAACCCCCGATCAGCCCCCGCTGACCCACAACCCCCCCGGCTTACCCCCTGACTCCCCACCCCCACCCCCACCCCCAACCCTTCACTGTACCTTTAACGTTGGCCAGAAGGACGGGTGCCAAGCCTGCCCATCCAGCAGGCCAGTCGGGTCCAGAATAGGGCCGGATTGGCCCAGGCGGCAGAAACCCCACCCACAGGTAGGGCCTGAGGTGCCTGGGCCAATCAGAATAGGCCCGGGAGCCTTAGGCTCCTCCTGTGGGCAGGGCCTTAAGCAAATGGGCTGGGTTGGGAGTAGATTAAATTATAATTTTTGGTGGAATTCCTTATGTCATATATATAAAATGGAGAGATTTCTGGCAATACAGCGGGGTAGTTTCAAGAAATTTCAAGATGTTTGGGAGCCATTAACAAAGTGATTAGATGAAATTTTCTTTTCCCTTAAATTTACAAGTTCAATTGTGAGGGAAGGGGGGAATTTTATAGTTATGTATTGTATAAGTATTGATTATTTGATAGGTAAGGAGGGAAAGGGTGGGAGTTAAGTATTTATCACTGTTACTATTGATGATTATTAAGTGATATAGATATTGTTAATTTGTTTGGACATTTTATCACACTTATTGTAAGTTTGAAAATGAATAAAGAATTAAAAAAAAAGGAATTGGTTATTGGATAGAAAACAGAGGGTAACGTTAAATAACCATTTTTCTCAATGGAGGAGGGTAAATAGTGGAGTGCTGCAGGGATCTGTACTGGGACTAGTGCTATTTAACTTATTTATAAATGATCTTGAAATTTGATTAGATCTGCAGATGACACTAAACTGTTCAAAATTGTTAAAATGCTTACAAATTGTAAAAAAATTGCAGATAAATCTTAGGAAATTTGAAAACTGGGCATCCAAATGGCAGATGAAATTTAATGTGGACAAATGCAAAGTGATGCACATTGGGAAGAATAACCCAAATCATAGTTACCGGATGCTAGAGTCCACCTTGGGGATTAATGCCCAAGAAAAAGATCTGGGTCTCATTGTAGACAATATGATGAAACCTTTCGCCTAATATGTGGTGGCGGCCAAAAAAGCAAACACAATGTTAGGAAGTATTAAAAAAGGATGGTTAATAAGACTAATAATAACTCTGTATCCTCACCTGGAGTATTGAGTTCAGTTCTGGTCGCCTTATCTCAAGAAAGATATAGCAGCACTAGAAAAGGTTCAAAGAAGTGCGACCAAGATGATAAAATGGATGGAACTCCTCTCATATGAGGGAAGACTAAAGAGGTTAGGGCTCTTCAGCTTGGAAAAGACATGGCTGAGGAGAGATATGACTGAAGTCTACAAAATCCTGAGTGGTGTAGAATGGGTACAAGTGAATCGATTTTTTAATCCGTCAAAAATTATAAAAACTAGGGGACACTCAATGAAAATACAGGGAAATACTTTTAAAACTAAGAGGAGGAAATATTTTTTCACTGGGAGAATAGTTAAGCTCTGGAATGCGTTGCCAGCGGTTAACGTAGCTGGTTTTAAGAAAGGTTTGGACAATTTTCTAGAGGAAAAGTCCATAGTCTGTTATCGAGAAAGACATGGGGAAAGCCATTGCTTGCCTTGGATTGGTAGCAAGGAATGTTGCTACTCTTTGGGTTTTTGCCAGGTACTAGTGACCTGTGTTCTATTTCTATTTATTAACCTTTAAGGAGGATAAACACAGCAAAGTTCTGTGCAAAATGTGACACCACATTTCTAAGAATTATGACAAGGTATTCTCTAATTCTCCTTCTGCCTTTTTTTCATCCCATAAAGATGTAGCATGAAGCAGATGAGTATGTCAGTCTTTACATTGAAGGATTTGTGCTTTATGAGCAGTTATAGCTCGATATGTCCCTTGGGTCTCTTCTGCACTAAGCACATTGCACAGGTGGCCTCTTGCAATTTATAGACACAGTAATTGAACAGGAGAAATAAGAGATATCAGTGTTTGCAGCACATGGGGTGCAGCTGGTTCCACAATATTAACGAGGCATAACATTTATATGACAGAGTTTATTTCTGAAATACAGAAAAAGGACATTTTGGAGGAACTCTTCCGCTCTGTCTGCTTTCTCCCTCCCCTCTGCACATACCAAGGCATACTCTAGGAACTGCTTTGTCAAATCCTTAAGTGAACATTTTAATCTACTGTAATTTATAATACTGTGTCTCTCTTACATGAACATCTGCTAGATGCAGCATCAACCTTTGAAATGCCTGAAATCCACATGCCTCAAAGAGCCAAACAGACAGAAACTTTAAACTCACTGAACTAACTGATACGATTGAAGATTAAAAAGAAAAAGAAAAACGATGAAACAAATGGCAGTTTCATTTGTCGTGAAAATTGAAAATGTGGAACCCTAAACTTTCTTTTTATCATATGGTTTATAAATAGTGACTTACGGTATATCAAACAGTAAGCACTTGCATTGAGCATCCTGTAGAGGGCAGCTCTCAAAATGTAGGCGTAGCACTGTGGTTAGGGCAATGGACTGAGAATCAAGGGAAAATAAAGAATGTGTGGAAATTAACAAACAAGAGGTGATTGCTAGTCAATTCTTGTGCTTCAGATGAGGGGCTTACCTGCCAATCGGAGTTCCTGGGGCGGAGTATAGAGAGAGATAAGAAAGGAGAGATACGAGAAGCCGCAGAGTGGATACACTTGTAGGTCAGTAAGAGGAGTTTGAACTGTATGCGGAACCGGACAAGGAGCCAATAAAGCGACTTGAGAAGAGGGATAACATGAGTTTCAGATGAGGGGAGCAAATATGAGGCTAGACCATGTGTGAGCAAACCATGGAGAGAGAGCTGGATGGCTGCAAGCAATATTGGTCTGCAAGCCCTCGTGGCAGAGACAGACTTTAATGATGCTGCTGTCGAAAGATGCGGTTCAACAAGGCCCATATAGACCAGAAACTGCTGAAAAGAGAAAACAGCTGAAATGCAGGTGTATAGTTATAGTTTATTAAAACTTGCTATACTGTACAAGCTGACTTGCAGAACTGCACAATCAATTTGAAAAAAAAAAAAGTAAAAAGAACCCCATAATAAAGAGAACAGGACAGAACCTTCATGCATTCAAAGACCAATCAATTATATAAAAAAGAGGTTTTGGGATCCTATTCAATTACAACAATTTTTAATTACTCGAGAACAGAAATGAATTAAATTTTTCTTATATGTTTCAGACCTGAGTTTATGAGGAAAAATTGAGAATCCCTTTAAAGTAAGGAAGGTTTCAGACTCACGTGGAGTGAGTCGAGAAGTACTTTCTTTATCTTTTCCTATAATTTGTTTGGTGAAAATATATCATGTCTCCCCATTTATGTAGGCTTAAAAAGGAATTGTCTATGATTGATTATGTAATGCTTGTGAGATTATCCCCTTTTTTCTTTGTATTAGTGGATATTGTAAATTTTCAATTTATAAAATAAAAAAATAAAAAAAGAGTATGATGCCAGAGGTGAGCACTGCAGACCTAGCCATTATTAAAAGCTGATGGAATAACCAAGAGGTCCTTTTACTAAGGCGCACTAACCGATTTAGCACACGCTGAATGCTAACGCAACCATAGAATATAATGGGTGTGTTAGCATTTAGCGTATGCTAAATCGGTTAGCACGCCTTAGTAAAATGACCCCTTAGTCTGGTAGATTTAAAGTTTTGCAACAAGGGCTCCCTTTGAATACTTAATGGAAGGTAGAATGGGAGAAGGAAAATGGTTTGTTTTTAACAATTGTGTTCTGGTAATTATGTTTATTTATCTTTTGGTTCAGGCTCTGAAATCAGAATGTGAATGCGATTGTGATGTATGTACTGTGGTTTACAGTGAATAATGATCAGGTACTCGAAGGGCCTCTTCTATCAAACTGTGCTAGAAGTTTTTAGCGCAGAGAGCTGCGCTCTTCCTGACGCTCATAGGAACTCTATAAGCGTCGGGAACACCGCATGCCATTTAGCGTGGCTCACCGCGCTACAAACTGCTACCGCAGTGTGATAGAAGAGGCCCTGAGTGTTTCCCTATCTATCCCAGCAGGCTGACAATCTAACTATGGTATCTGGAGCAATAGAGGGTTAAGTGACTTGCCCAAGGTGACAAGGAGTGACCCTGGGATGAGGCAGTAGCTCTAGCCACCAAGATTGTTACTCCTATGAAACCAGTATACACGCAGTCAAGCATCCAACCACAAGACAAGTTTCCGAAACTAGAAAGAGTGCAATTCTCAATAGCCTTCTACTTATGTAAATGGCTATTTATACAAGTAAAAGGCACCATGTACTTTGACCTGTCTATTCCTGAACATCTTCCCTAGGCAGCGTTAAAGGTGAAGGAGTCAAGAACTAATATAATTTTTCATTCTAGAAAACTGCACATGTCGTGTGGGCTGGAAAAAGTATCCACAGAAAGCTGTAAATCTCTGCAGGCAATTTTCATTGACAATTTTCAAAAGGAATGTATGTGTGCAACTTTCTTTTGAGAAGTGGTGCAAAATCAGTGGGGAAAAGAACATACGAATTACCGCTGCTGGGTCAGACCGGTGGTCCATCGTGCCCAGCAGTCTGCTCATGCGGCGGCCCTCTGGTCAAAGACCAGCGCCCTACTGACTTTTCTCCTGCCCATAGTTTTGAAAATTGCTCAAAAATAAGAGCTGCAGTAATGTTTGATCATTTCTTTCACTGCATAGCTACATTACCCAAAATTTTGCAGTTGAATTGTTGCCTTGGGGAAAAGTACCTGCAGAAATTTGCACCTGCTTTACCTGCATGTATTCCTTCTTGCAAAACAATGCTTGTGCTTCTGAAATTCCAAAACTACATGTGCCTTAACTAACCTAACCTAACCCTATCTGTAGGAATGCCTCCAAAAATGCAGGTAAAGTTCCATGTAATAGTTCAGTAATGCAGGTTTTCATATTTCTCCCAGATCCTGTTCTGTCTTTGAAAATGATTTTGAATAGTTAAAAAAAATCAATACAAAATATAATTAGGCATACGAGGGGCCACTGAAAAGTTGTCAGCCCAGTCAACAAAGTTGGGGCAGTCTCCCTAGACAGCTATACACGTGAGGGCCTCTTCTATCAAACTGCGCTAGCAGTTTGTAGCGCGGTAAGCCGCACTGAATGGCTCGCACTGCTCCTGACGCTAAAAACTGCTAGTTGACAGAAGAGGCTCTTAGTCCAGTGATTTTCCCCTTTTTTTGTTCCATTGGAAAAATATGGAATGAAAAATTGGGAAACTGCTGGACCCAGTATATAGTCCTTGATGGAGACTGCCCCAACTTTGTTGGTTGGGCTGAGAACTTTTCAGCGGCCTCTTGTAGAGGTAACAAAAACTCTTTCAATGAGAGGGTTTATACATATAGGGGTACTTTTAGCGCATGTAAATATTAGCGTGAACTAAACACTAACGCGTCCATTGGATGTGTTAGCCTTTAGCGTGTGCTAATATTTAGCACACACTAAATCGGCTAGCATGCCTTAGTAAAAGAGGGGGATAATTTGGTCATTTAAAAAAAGTTTAATGGCTGCTTAATTGTTTGAGTTATGTTAAGCCAGCCCACTGAATTAAGTGGTAAGAATTATATAATATACAAAAGACCTTGTATTTGATTTCCCAGACAAACTACTATTTTCCTGGATTGACCATATCTAGTAGTAATGGACATTCAATAATATTCATTTGGCTCATTAGCATGTCTCAAATTAAATGGGTGCAAAATTAACAAGAAGTAACCTACAAATTAACACATGTAAAAATGTTTTGCATTAAATTAAAATGAATGTTTGAAAGAAACAAAATATGACTGAAAAACTGGGAAAAGTTCTTCAAAATCTGGGAAAAAAAATCAAAATTCTTTCTCCTTGGAAAGTTGGATTTTCAGCCATTGCTCAATGGTGACACCTGTTGGCTAGATGTATTTAAGTTTACAACACTCTCATATAACAGGGGTAGGGAACTCTGGTCCTCGAGAGCCGTATTCCAGTCAGGTTTTCAGGATTTCCCCAATGAATATGCATTGAAGCAGTGCATGCAAATAGATCTCATGCATATTCATTGGGGAAATCCTGAAAACCCGACTGGAATACGGCTCTCGAGGACCAGAGTTCCCTACCCCTGTTATATAGTAACAGTAAATGATGGCAGATAAAGACCTGAATGGTCTATTCAATCTGCCCTGTGATCACAATTTTATGATTAAATTAAAATGCCTTTTTTTCTTTGTTATTTCTAGGCCATATACCTTAGAACAGTGATTCCCAACCCTGTCCTGGAGGAACACCAGGCCAATTGGGTTTTCAGGCTAGCCCTAATGAATATGCATGAGAGAGATTTGCATATGATGGAAGTGATAGGCATGCAAATTTGCTTCATGCATATTCATTAGGGCTAGCCTGAAAACCCAATTGGCCTGGTGTTCCTCCAGGACAGGGTTGGGAACCACTGCCTTAGAAGTCTACCTGGTATTGTTCTGGAGTTGCTGTTGAAGATCACTCCAGCCTATCCAAATCATCTCATTTGAGGGTTTCAGACTGTGAAAGTTAATTCATTCATATTCTAATTAGCGATCCTCTGTGTTCATCCTACTCGTTTTTGAATACCATCATAGTTTTCCTCTCCACCACATCCCTTGGGAGGGAATTCCAGGCATCCACCATCCTCTCTGTGAAAAGGAATTTCCTAACATTACTCCTATGACTATCACTCCTCAACCTCAATTTATGTCCTCTAGTTTTACCAATTTCCCTTCTCTGGAAAAGATTTGGTCCTATATTAATACCTTTCAAATATTTAAATGTCTGTATCATATCATCCCTATCCCTCCTCTCCAGAGTATACCGTACATGTTGAGGTCTTCTAGTCTCTTCTCATATTTCTTTTGACGCAAACCCCCTGCCATTTTTGTTGCTTTCCTCTAGACCGCTTCAAGTCTTTTCATATCCTTGACCAGATATTGCCTCCAAAACTGAACACAATACTCCAAATGAGGCCTCACAAAAGACCTGTATAGCGGCATCATCACCTTTTTTCTGCTGGTTATGCCTTTCTTTATACAGCCTAGCATCCTCCTGACTACAGCCACCACCTTGTCACACTGCTTTGTCACCTTCAGATCCTCAGCAACTATCACCCAAGGTCCCTCTCCCCATCAGTGCATATCAGCTTCTTGTCTCCCAGCACATACATCTCCCTTGGATTTCTACTCGCCAAATGCATAAATATGTACTTTTTTGCATTGAATTTTAGTTGCCAGACTTCAGACCATTTGTTTTCTTGTTTTCCACTCCCTCTGCGGTGTCTATTCTGTTACCAATCTTGGTGTCATCCGCAATAAGGCAAACCTTTCCTTCGGCAATATCACTCACAAACATATTGAACAGAATCGGCCCAGCACCAATCCTTGATGCATTCCACTACTCACCTTTTCTTCCTCCGAGCAAATTCCATTAACCATTACCCTCTGATGTCTGTACGTCAACCAGTTTCTAATCCAGTTTACCACTTTGGGTCCTAACTTCAGCAGGCCAAGTTTGTTCAAGAGTCTCCTATGGGGAACCATGTCAAAGGGTTTGCTGAAATCTATGTAAATTATATCTGGCACACTTCCTTGATCTAATTCTCTGGTCACCCATTCAAATAATTCAATCAGATTAATTTGGCACGATTTACTTTTAGTAAAGCCATGTTATGTTGGATCTTGTAATCTATTAGATTCTAGGAATTTCGCTATCATCTCCTTCTGCAACGCTTCCATTATTTTTCCAGTAACCGAAATGAGGCTTACCGACATATAGTTTCCTACTTCATCTCTACAACCACTTTTGTGAAGAGGAACCACATCTGCTTTTCTCTGATCGCATGAGACCCCTTCCATCTCCAGGGATTTATTAAACAAATCTTTAAGTGGAGACACCAGAACCTCTCTGAGCTTCCTCAATATCCTATCTGTCCGGTCCCATGGCTTTGTCCAACTTCAATTTTTCAAGTTGTTCATAAACACTTTCTTCCGTGAACGGTGCAATATCCACTCCATTCTCACATGTAATTTTGCCTGCCAATTGTAGTCTTCCAGGATTTTCTTCCTTGAACACAGAACAGAAGTACAATTTGCTTAGTACATTTGCTTTTTCCTCATCACTCTCCACACTGCGGTTCATAGTTTCCTTCAATCTTGCAATTCAATTTTTCATCATCCTTCTTTCACTAATATACCTGAAAAAGTTTTTGTTTCCCTTTTTTATATTTCTAGCCATTTGCCCTTTGGCTGGCGCTTTCGCCAGACATATCTGTCTCTTGGCTTCTTTCATTTTCATCCAGTATTCTGTTTTGTCCTCCTCTTCTTGAGTATTTCTATATTTCATGAATGCCAACTCTCTTGCCATTATTTTCTCTGCCACTAGTTTGGAGAACCATACCATTTTCCTTTTTCTCTTGTTTATATTTATTTTCCTCACATAAAGGTCGGTAGCCATCTTTATTGCTCCTTTCAGCTTGGACCACTGTTATTTCACTTCGCTTATGTCCTCCCATTATATTAGCTCTTTCTTCAGATATTTCTCCATTTTACTGAAGTCCACACGTTTGGAATACAGAACACTGAGTTTTGTGAGACTGCCCTCCGCTTTAGTTGTTATATCTAACCAAACTGCCTAATGATCACTATCACTACCTCCCAGGTGGGCACCTACTCGGACATTAGAGACACTCTCCCCATTTGTGAGCACCAGATCCAGCATCGCTTTTTCCCTCATCGGTTTTGCCACCATTTGTCTGAGCAGAGTCCCTTGAAGGGCATTCACTATTTCTCTACTTCTTCCTGATTCCGCAGATGGAACTTTCTAATCCACATCCAGCAGGTTGAAATCACCCAGCAATACTTTTTACCTTAAGGGGTCCTGACTCTTTTCAATTCTTTCATAAAACTTTAAAAACTATTTTGTTTGCAAAATATTTTGGAAACCATCCGCATTCATTTTTTTCCCCCCTTGACTTCATTTCCTTTCTCTTTCTTCTTTTATTGTATCTTTTAAAATTATTATTAACCGCGTCAAACTCTTTATTTGATTAATGAATCTGGTATACAAAGCTAAGTTTTAGTTTAGTTTAGTTTAATAGTACCTCTCCTTTCTTCCCTACCTTTTGAATATATGCAACAAGATCTTTATCAATTTGCTGCGCTTGAGCTGGAGGTCTGTAGACAGTACCCACGTAGATAGAAGTTCAATCTTCTCTTTTCAAAGCTATTCATAACGCTTCCTCTTCTCCCCAGGCCCCCTGCATTTCAGTTGCTTGGATATCGGGCATTACATAGAGAGCTACTCCTCCACCCTTTCGACAATCTCTATCCTTCCTATGAAGATTTTATGTTTGCCTCTCATCCATGGGAACCATTGAACTATGTTTCTGTGATTGCTACAATATCCAAGTCTGCCTCTAACATCAGGGTTTGCAGATTATGATTTTTGTTGTCTAGACTGTGAGTGTTTGATTATTTATTGAAAGATTCTATATTGCTACTAATGACTGGAGAGTCAATTCAAAGCAGTTTACATGAGCTTCTGTAATGGTTGTATAAAACAGAATTTGAGTGTTTCTTTGATGTTTAATACACTCATTCTATGTATATACACACATATAATACTAATATTGTGTCCTATATTAATTCTAAAATCTAAAACCTACTTACTTACATGTTAGTACCAGTATTGTATATTATGTTCATCTTGATTTATACCTCTCTGATAATTCTAGTTATCTGTATTTATTTATTTTATTCTCAGCATTTTGGGTATATCTTTTGTGTTCACTCTATTGTAGGCAGTTGCTAGCTATTTCCTCTATTGTTGCTACTCCCCCTGTCTGTTGCAATATTAAGTTGATATCTTAACACACTGCTATTTTTAAAAAAGTCTTTTTAGTTCTATTTGATGTATTTTTATCTGTATTACATGCATCAATTTTACCGGTCAGGTTAGTTTTTTAATTGCATTCTTTTTTAGATTGTTAATAAGTTTAGATTTAGCTGATTTTTTATTCGTATTATATGCATTTCTTTTGCCTGTTAAGATGATATTTTATCAGCTTTCTCTTTATTTTTAAATGTATTTTACCCGCATTATTTTGTAAATGCATTCCACTCATTATTGTTAAGTTTCTCTTATTCCAATCTGTTGTATTTTATCTGTATTTTATGTACTTGCCCAGTTTGTTGTGAACCACTTAGAACTTTTTTGGTATGGTGGTATATAAGAATAAATTATTATTATTATTATTAGTTAGTCTGTAAAAAGGATGGTCTTTATTCCTTTCTTGAATTTTCCGGTATCCTTTTCTAGTTTTAGTTCCTCCGATAGGGAGTTCCACCACACTGGAGCCATCATTGAGAACATTCTTGTCCTGTCGCTTTTGTATTTGATGTCCATGAAGGCCAATATTTCCAGCAGGTATTCTTGGCTCCAGCGCAGGGTGTGTGCTGGTGTATGGTTATTTAGTGTGGTTGCTAGATATTCTGGTTCTGAAAGATGAATGATTTTGTGTATTAGTTTCCAGCTTTGAGAATCTTTTTTAGAGGATATCTTTCTTTTCTTGATGTAGATTCTGTTTACTCTAATCCAGGTTTTTCTGGATTTCTCATCTTCATCTGATCTCCTCCATTTTCTTTCGAGTTTTCTTTTCTTTCCTTTTAGCTTCATGATTTCTTCTGAGGGGGTGAACCCATCTTTGGTTTTTGTAATGTTAATGGAGCTACTTCCTCTCGATCAGTGTTTTTCAACCTTTTTATACCCATGAACCGGCAGAAATAAAATAATTATTTTGTGGACCGGCAAACTACTAAGACTGAAATTTAAAAAAACACATTTCTGCCACGTCTCCGCAAGCTCAGTCCCCGCAAACCATCTGATCCCATCTGCACAAGCCTCAGTTATGATTTTATATTGAACGTATTTTATTAACGTATAAAAAGAAACAATATTCTATACAATTGTCATTTTATAAATATAAATATACAAAGCAAGGACCAACAAAACCCCTGTCTCCCCTCCCCTTCACATATATCCCCTCTACTATCAAGAAAACTGAACAAGCCAAATTACTACAGAATGCTACACAGAATACTGCAGTCACACATGACAAGAATAGTGTTAGGGGAGTGCCCCCTGGTGAAAGAGAGCCCTAAGCCAGCTGGAAGCTAAAGAAGCAGTGTCTGGGCTTTGCACTCCCCAGTTATGTTTCTAGCAGAAAATACATTTCAAATCTGATATATTCTAATGGCAAAATAGAAATAAAATTATTTTTTTCTACCTTTTGTGGTCTCTGGTTTCTGCTTTCATCTTCTTTTCCTTCCAGCATCTGCCCTGTCTCTTCAATCCAGCATCTGCCCGTTCCATCCACTGTCTGCCTTCTCCCCCTTCCATATGTATCTGACTTCTTTCTATGCCCCTCTCCCCTTTCCATCCAGCCTGTGTCTCCTTTCTCCTTTTTACACCATTCATTCCAGCTTCACTGCTTTCTTCATTTTTATCTCTCCTACACCAGATCTAGTATCTTTATCCCTCTCTCATTTCTCTGCTGACCCCCTTCCCAGCATCAATCTCTGTCTACTATCTCATTCCTCTGTCTCCCTTTCCCTCATCTGATCTCTCCATTCCACCCTGACCCCTGATCCCCTTCCCCTTCTGTAATCTCTCTTCCAGCTGTTTCCTTCCTTTTTTCCTTCTCCCTTCCCCAACATTAACTCTCTTCTCATCCCTTTCCCTTCTCCACTCCCAGCAGCATCTCTCCTTCTACCTCCCTCCAAGTCCAGTAGCAGCTCTCCCTTTATCCAGCAGCTTCCCAGCCTCCAACAGTGGCTTCCTCCCCTTCCAGCAGCTCTCAGTACTTGCCTGCAGCAGTGATTTACTTAGGCAGCCTTGGGTCCGTTGCCGCCTCTGAGGAAAGAGGAAGTTGCCGGTGAATCACTGCCCTGGCAAGTACGAGAGCTGCTGGGAGGGGAGATAGCCACTGTTGAAGGCTCCCCAGGATGCTGACCATCTCCCTCCACCTGCAGCTCTCTCCCTTCCACCTGCACCTTCCCCGCGGTCCTCTTCAGCAACTCGGCAGGGGCGGCAATCAAGACAGGCTGCCGACATCAGAACCTTCCCTCTCTGAGTCCCGCCTATTTTGTTTCAGCTTCCTATTTCCGAACAGGCGAGACTCACAGAGGGAAGACACCGATGTCGGCAGCCTGTCTTGATCGCCCGAGGCTGGGCAGAACAGCATCCTTCCAACACTACTGTAGTTGGCAGGAAATTTAACCACCGACTTGATCTCGCCAGCCCTGTGCGGACCGCCAGAAATTTTCTGCGGACCGGCGGTTGAAGAACAGTGCTCTAGACTATGGTCCAGTGCCTCGTTCCAGAGTCTCACCCATTCTGTAAGGTCTGTGATCTCGTTTTTTTTATTTATCTGAGGTGTGTCTTCAGTTTGGTTTTGAATTTGGTGCTGCCTATGATCCCTCTTCCTATTCTCAGTCTCATTTCAGATATATTTGATTGTTTTCTGATTGTCTTATCCTGAAGCATACTAAGTGGTGGTCTGTCCATGGCACTTTCATAGAGGTGGGGTTGCAGTCCGCAATATCTTCTTTGCTGAAAAGTACATCTAAAGTGTTTGCTTTGGCATGGGTTTTTTTTTCTTCACTGCTTAGTGTAGTCCTAGACCTTCCAGTTGTTGGGCTTTTTGGCATGGTGGGTCATCACCATGTAGATTACTGTCACCGTATACCCAGAATGAAGAGAATTTAGGTTGACTTCTGCAGTGTTTAGTCACTCATGTGTCTAGGTCGGGGATGGCATATAACACCATTATGCCCATTGTGTTCAGGGCTGGTTTTAGACATGCTGGGGCCCAGGGCAGAAATTAAGGAGGGGGCCCCTCTTCTACCTGCCCGTCTTCTAATTTCCCCACCCACCTTTAAATGACTTCTTCACACACAAAACAGACAGACCTTCTCCAAATGTAGAACAATGGATCACAAATAAGAAGTAGAAACATGAATACCAAAGCTGAACTGGAAATCCCCAAAAGTTAAACTTGGCAAGTACTGTACTTCATTTTGAACACAATCAGTGGCATAACCATGAGAGGGGACCAGACCTTCCACTTTGAGCTTAGGCTCCCTCAAAATGAGCATCTTTCTTGCTGGTGGGAATCCCCAAGCCTCATCAACTGACAGCCACTTCACCCCCCCCCCCCCAGGGTCGGTGGCCAGAACTTTCCAAGTCCTGCAGCTGGCAGCAATATTGCAGAGCTGTTGCTGCTGCTTTCCCTCCTCCCCACCCCCATTTGGCTTTCATGCTTGCATGAAAGCAGTGGCAGCTTAAGGATATTGCCATTACCTGCAAAGCTTGGAGATTTCTGTTTGCTGGACTGGAGGAGGATGTCTTCAGTTGGCAGTGCTTGGGAGCTTCTACTGGCTCAAGTATTTATATATTGCACTCAGGCCAGGAGAAACTTTGGTGCCCATCCACTAATTTTGGGCTCCAGTCCCTCCCCCAAATCAGCTGTATGACTATGCCACTAAATATAATACAAAAATAATTGTGATGCACATATTCCAAAGCTAATATATTCCAGTTAATAAATTCAAAATAAAACAATTTTGTTCTACCTTGTTGTCTAGACATTTTGTTTTTTCATCATCTAATATTACCTCTACAGAATTCCTTCGCTCCACTAGTGCAATGCGATACTCAGGAAAACAGAAGGGAGGTGGGACTGGAACCAATGAAGGTAACTCAAGAGAACAAGCGCACCCTAAGTACAAATAAAAAAGCCAAAAACAGAAAACTATTACTGTTGGGGGATTCCATCATCAGAGGCATTAACCTTGGAACACAGGGCGAGGAGACCAAAATAGTGAAATGTCTTCCAGGATCCTCAGCTACCAGGAGTTCCAGGCAAATACTGACTATAATTAAGGAAGAAACTAAGGATTTTAACACTGATGTTGTTATCCATCTGGGAACAAATGACCTGGCCAACAACTCCACACTTGCAGCACAGAAAGCTTTTCGGGAGCTTGGTGAGGGCGTGAAACCTTTTGTAAAGACTTTAGCTTTTTCTGAAATACTGCCTGCATATGGAAAGGGAGAGCAAAGAGTGAAAAACACAAAGGACTTTAATAGATGGCTCAGAGCCTGGTGTCATCAAGAAGGCTTCAGGTACATAGGAGGATGGGGAAATACATGGAAGGACAAGAAGCTATATTGCACTGAAGGGCTACATATTACTACAGCAGGAAAAAGAAACCTTGCAGAGAAATTTAGACAATATTTTTCTAGGCATTTAAACTAGAAGGTGGGGGTGGTGTATGTACGAAGGACAATTATAGAGACCACCCCCAGCAAAAGCTAGACACTAGCACGCCGACAATGGAGGTCAGACAATTCAGCGCAAGACACCAGCGCGCCGCGGGAAAATTTAGTTTTAAAGAGCTCCAAAGCGGGGTGTGAGTGGGGAACCCCCGCACTTTACTGCATAGTGTTTGTGCTGCTGTTGGGGGAGGGGTTTGAGGGGTTGGAACCCTCCATTATAGAGAAAATTGAACTTTTTCTGATTTTTTTCGGGAAAAGTTCCATTTTCTCTATAATGTGGGGGGGGTTGCACCCCCCCACACCCCCCATGGCAGCACGAACAGTATGCAGTAAAGTGGGGGGTTCCCCCCTCCTGTCGGAGCTCTTTAAAACTAAGTTTTCCCGCGGCGCGCTTGTGTCTTGTGCCGAATTGTCAGCGCTCGATTGTCGGCGCACTGGTGTCTGGCATGCGATTGTCCTGTTGCCTTTTAATTTATGTTACACTGTTAGTACACACAGTGTTAAAAGGATGTAAATGTGAGAGAGATAAGCTATTTGTATACTAAAACACATTAATTCTATAACCTAGGCCACTGATTCCAAGATTTATCCGGAGGAACTCCAGCAATCAGGTTTTCAGGATATCCACATTGAATATTCATGAAATTGATTTGCATACATTGCTTCCATGGTATGCAAATTTCTCTCTTGAATATTCATTGGGATAAACCAAAAATCTAACTGGCTGGGGTTCCCTTAGGACAGGTTTGGGAAGCACTGGCCTAGGCGCTCACATTTATAAACACATTACATGCATGTTTAGAATGCTGCCATTTACATGCATATGTGCACATTTGCATGCATAAATGCTAGTATGGCACCTAAGCATGGTTCTAGTAGTATGGTGTCTAAGCACCCATGGCTAGTCCACAGGTGGGCCTGGGTGGGCACAGGCCTGCCCACTTTGATATCAGGCCCACCCAGCAGCAGCACAGTTGGTTTGTAGCTGGTGAGGATCCCCAAGCTCTGGCAGCTGAAGACTTCCAGTAACTGGCATCTCTTAACTTCACTCCCTAACCCCCCTTTCCGATACCTTTTATCATTCAGTGCTGGGCTGGCAGTGATCAGTGATTCATACTGGCTTCTCATGTTGACCCTGAGCTTTCCCTCTGATACAATCTCTTAACTGGTGGGGGAGGACATGCTGGGTGGGGTTGCCATGCTGAAGCTTAAGCTATGCTCCTATTAAAAAATATTCTGCAACTATCTGCTTAATTTACATATTTGCAAGGGGATTGTACATATTGGCAGAGCATAGGTAGGACATACTGTAGATGGGACTATAAGTTATACACATTCCTGCTGCATTTAGGTGCATTAACTTGCAATGACGAAATAGAAGTGATTGACAGCTTCATTTTCCTTGGGTCCCTCATTAATCACAGTGGTGGTTTGACAGTAGAGATCAAGCGTCGATTAGCACAGGGACATGCAGTCATGGTAAGCATGGACCAAACATGGAAGTGCAAGGACGTCTCAGTCACCATCAAACAAAGACTAATCACTGCCATTGTGTTTCCAATCACGACATATGGCTGTGAGACATGGACACTCACGAAAGCAGATAGAAGAAAAATCAATGCCTTCGAGCTGTAGTGCTGGAGAAGACTTCTACGAATCCCATGGATGGCTAGGATCACCAACAAAAATGTTCTTGATCAAATAAACCTAGAGTTGTCCCTCGAAGGCAAGATTACCAGACATAAATTGACCTATTTTAGACATGTGATGAGGGCAAATTTACTAGAAAAGGAGGTACTACTCAGAATAGTCAGTGGTGAAAGGAAGCAGGGGAGACCAAAGGCCTGTTGACTGGATATCATCAAGAATGACACAGGAATGAACATCAAATAATTGAAAGAAGCCATGGAAAACAGGAAAGCATGGCGAGGACTGGCCTATAGTGTATTCAAGGGTCAGATATGACTGAATGGATAGTAGTGGTAGTACTTACACCAGCTCTATGCAATTTGGGAGCCTAATTAGAGGTGTCCAGTTATGGAATTGCCCTCTTTATGCCTAACACATATGTAAACATTAAATACTACCCCATTCCCCTGAAGACCAAATCTTATGGTGACTCCTTGTGGCCTTGGGCAAGCCACTTTGCCCTCCATTGCCTTGGGATGGTGGGAAATGGCCTTGCAACTTGCCTACTCATGGTCTGCCATGAAAACTGTTGCACTTGTCATTTGTGGCTTGGTGCTTATGTGCAAGGGGAACTACCGTACTTTATGTCCCACTGGAGTCTCTGATGTCCCCATTCTCTCTCTTCCCAGGAATGAGGAAGTGGCAGGAGAAGAGCAAGCTACCTTGTTCCTGCTGTTACACTGATTTTCCTTGGAACATTGGCTTTGTCAGCTCATAATTTCATAATGGGTATGTACATTCGTGTCAAAATCTAAGGTGGCAAAGATGCCATTATGATGAGCATGGGGAAAATGGTAGAAGCAAAGTAGGCTAATTTTCCATTCCTGAGGAGGGTCTGAATGAATATGGTGCAGAGGGGATGAGAGGGTTTGTGACCTCACTAGGTGGTTGAAATCAAACCCTTTGAAGGAGGACCAGTGAGTTGCTACATTGATGTCGTCCTGTCCTCCATTTTCGCCCCTGTTGGCCTTCACTAACTGCTCTGAATAATGTGGGCTGCAGCAGATCACCCGAACACTGCTCTGGTTCAGTTTAAAGTGGGCAGTGTTCTACAGTACATCAGTTTAGTAGACACCATGGTAAACAGCAAATTAATAAAGCTATTAGAATCAGCAGATAATTCGTTACCTGCCTATTCAAATGAGCTTCAATAAGTCACATCATAAACATACAATTTGCAGGATCCGTATGACATGGAATAAAGTGAGGGGTAGTTGTCTTTGTACTCCGATATTCTTAATTCCCCCAACATCCCAGATCTGTTGCAAACTGTCATGACTATTCCCCATCATTCAGATTTAATGAGTCTGGAATAGCTATTTCTCCTCCCTCCAAGAAAGAACACAGAATAACAACAATGACACAAGCATTTCCTTGATTTTTTCTTTTTTGTGTGTGATAGGCCAAGCAATTTATGAGTTCTTTCCTGTATTTCCAATTGCAGTCTACATAGCAAGGAATCAAGTAGTGTCTGTGGCATGGAAGAGGAGTCTGTGCCTGATCAGATCCATGTGTACCAAACTCCCATTTTTCATATGCACTGTCATTTTACAGATGCATGACCCTATTCTCCTGGTTTAAAGAGACGGGGGCGGGGGAGAGAGCAAGAGAGGTGGATGAGCATAGTACACAGGGTTCACAGTAAAAGAAACTTGCACAGGCAGATACACAAATCATGTCAGGCTACAAGAACGTCACATCTCCCCTCGGAAGACAATAACAGATAGGAAGGAGGATGACCAAGACTATGATGATTAAGAAAACAGGGATGGTTAATGGATAACAGCAATGTGGCGCCAAGCAGTTCATTCCATGTCATAAAGATATGGAGCAACACAAACAGAGAGCAGGTAAAAAGTCTTTGAAATCTCACCCAATCAGTGAAGAGGCAGAGATGTGCTTCCAGTGTCTGACAGAGAAAAAATATGGGCAATGGAAAAGTTAAATAAAATTAAGCCCTATGTTAACTTACAGTTCCTTATTTTCAAACTGCTTTTTATCAGTTTGTCTGACAGTCTTGCTCTTTCTGTTCCTTTTCCTGTAGTTGTTTTAAGAGTTTGTTTTTCTCCAAAATCTTGCTTTAGCCTGACTGAGGACAGTTGCAGCTGTTCCCCAGTCTACCAATCGATTCGGGCAGCCGTCAAGGTCATTTGAAGGATTTCTGTCTTGAAAAGATTTCCTAAACCCATATCAACAATCTCACTTGTCAATCTCTTCCCTATAAATTGAATTATTCTATACACGGTGCCTTAACTTGGGTACTGGTAGAGTTACCAGTCGTCTGGATTTCCCAGTAGCGGTTCTGACCCAACAACCCCCACCCCCTTCACCCACCAAAGCAGCAGCGGCAGTGGTCCTGCTCCAAACCCCCAACCTCACCTACCTGAAGAAGCAGTAATGGTGGATCCAAATCGCCAACCCCCCTCTCTTCCTCCAGCCCCAAAGCAGCAGCGACTCTGAACCTCCAATCCTCTTCATTTACCCGAAGCAGCAGTGGCAACCGGTTAGCAGAGGCAGCATTGTAAACAGGCTGTTTGTGGCCAGCCCTGGCAGGGCCTTTCCTCTGCCGCATCACTTTTGATGAGACAAAGGAAAAGCTTTGACGGGGGCTGGCTGCGAGCAGCCTGTTTACAGCGCTGCCTCTGATGATCAGCTGCTGCTGCTGCTGCCCTGGGGTTGGGGGTGAGGAAGGTGCACCAAAAATGTGTGAGTGGAGTGAGTCCAGCAGGGTGTAGAGCAGGGAAGGAGAGATGGATAGATAGTGGACCCATAAAGTGTGTGTGGGGGGTGTCATTGGGAAAGATAAGGAAGACAGACAAAACAAAACAATTTTTACAGTAATTCAGTCTCAAGCAACCAGAAAACATGAATTTAGCAATGGAATGGTATCTTCCTCTCCACTCTGGGTCTGAATGATTCCAGGCTGGCACTGGTCTCCCCTCAATTTTTCTATTCAGGCCCCATGTCCTTTGCTCTCTGGCATGCATGTTTGGGGAAATCCGGACGTCAGGTAACCCTAACAAAGCGATGGGACCTGACTGGATCCATCCCAGGATACTGAGGGAGCTCAGAGAGGTTCTGGCAGGTCCTAGTGGAGACTTGTTCAACAAATCTCGGGAGACGGGAGTGGTTTCTGGGGATTGGAGAAGAGCAGATGTGGTCCCTATTCACAAAAGTGGTCACAGAGATGAAGCGGGAAACTACAGGCCTGAAAGCCTCACTTCGGTTGTTGCAAAAATAATGGAAGTGCTGTCGATAGAAAGGATAGCCTGAAAATTGTATCTTATTGTGGAAGCATGTATTTTGTTAGCTCTTGTCTGTCTAATTGAGAAATAAAAGTTGAATAAAAAGAAGGAAGCTCTCTTTGACACAATACAAGTATTACAGTGAGTATTAGGAGTAAATTAAGAGACTCAGATCATACTTCACAGACCCTGGCTTCGTAGTGCTGTTCATTACTGTCATGTTATGCACAAAAATAACTAATTTGGAGACATTGCCCCGATAAAACTGTCCATGAACTGGAATACTTTTGCTAAACATTAATGGAAGAGTGACAGCCAAGAGGAAAACAAAGCCAGAGGCAATCAAGTAGATATTTTTTTAAAATATGTTACATCAATTTTGCCTCTTCAGAAAATAGTCATCTGATCTGTGATCAAGTGGAGACGGATATAGCTGTGCTGTATTATACGTCAGTGCCTGATAATGAAAGGAGAGACTTGTACCATCAATGTGATCAATTTTAAATACTCCTCTGACCATAAACCTCAATCAATTCAAAGCTTCATGTCCAAACCCCTGAAAGCCATTAAAATGATTGTTGCTAAGCATTATCAACCTTTCACATCAATTTCATATGAAAACCAAAGTGACAACATCTAAAATTCTATAATGAAGACTATTAATTTCTGCTAACAGAGACCTGCAAATACCATAATTCAGTTCTCTTTACGTGATAACAGAGTTGGGGGGGCAAAATGGAGTCGAAATGTTGAGTGCTGTCATTGCATTACCCTTGATAGCACACTGAAATATGATGTTCACTACAATTTAAATACCCTGATCAATAACCATCTAAAGAGAAGCCAACCTAATTATGACAAAGATGCATTTGTTCCAGTGTTGGCTGATATTTACTGGAAACAAATGCTTCCCAGAAATCTCTTTGAGAGTCAGATTAGGCTTGCTGCAGTTCTATCTGAGTGATAGTTTTGGCGATCATTAGTGCCAGGATTTGAGATGCAGTCAACATTCAATCATGTGTTTAAATGAGAGATAAGAGGTCATAAAATCATCCTAGACAAAAGTCAGCACAGTGACATAGTACATTTAAACAAACATGCATGCCACCACTTCTTGCAAGAATATCAGCTAGAAATGTGCTTAGCTTGACATTGCAGTAGCACATTCTTTGGTCACAAGAGAGGGGTGAAGGGAAGGGTAAAAGAAGGAGACAATGCACAGAGCTTTCTGTTTTCTATTAAAACAGAAATTACGGTTCATAGACAAAATCGCGCGAGACAACTGAGCACAGACAACTGAGCGCAAGGTTGATGGCGCGCCGAAGAAAAGCACTATTTTAAAGGGTTCCGATGGGGGGTGTTGGTGGGGAACCCCCTATTTTACTTAACAGATATCGCACTGGCGTTGTGGGGGGTTTGGGGGGTTGTAACCCCCCTCATTATACTTGAAACCAAACTTTTTGCCTGTTTTTTAGGGAAAAAGTTCAGTTTTAAGTATAATGTGAGGGTTACAACCCCCCAAACCCCCCACAATGCCAGCGCAATGTCTGTTAAGTAAAGTGGGGGGGGGGGGTTCCCCCCAACACACCCCGTCGGAGCCCTTTAAAATAGTGCTTTTCTTCGGCGCGCCATCAACCTTGCGCTCAGTTGTCTGCGCTCAGTTGTTGGCGCACCGTTGTCTCACGCGATTTAGTCCCGTCACCGAAATTACAAGAAGATCATTCGGGAAATGTTGGATCATTTTCAGATGGCACCTTAAAATTGCACTATTAGCATCTTCAAAATATTTATTTGTACAGTATATTATATACGAGGTTCCCACGCTGGACATCCTACAAAAAAAAGACATAATTTATATTTTTATATATCACCTGCAAGAACAAAAGGTATATGCATTCAGACATTTGTCTGTCCCTAGATGGGCTCACAAAGAGCTTCTTTTATACAGCCACACGGCAAACACTCTGATGTCCATTAATTCCCTATTGACTAGGGTTACCAGACGTCTGGATTACTCTGGACATGTCCGGATGGCTTTTCAAAACCCGGCACTTTGTCCGGGTTTAGAAAAGCTTCCCCCAAAATTGTGTCAGGCAAGAGGACATCCGTGCATGCGTGGATGCCACACGATGACGTCTACACACATGTGCAAGTGCTTGTGATGTCATCACGTCACATTCATGCATGAACGGATGCCCTCCTGCCTGACCAGAGCAAGTAGTGGGGGCAGGGATAGGGCGGGGCTAAGGTGGGATTAGGGGCAGGACTGGGGCGGGGATGGGCAGGCCTGGGGAAGGCGGGTCTAGGAGGTTCAGATTTTATGAATGTAAAATCTGACAACCCTACAATTGACGTCAGAGCGATTACCACAGCAGTAGCCACTTGCGTGGCTTTGTAAAAGGGAGGAGGGGAGAATATGAGTTAATAGAGAGTTACTTGACTTGCCCAAGATTACAAGAAACATTAATGGGATTTGAACTCTGGCTCCCTTACTTCTTAACTGAGGGCTCTAAAAATAAGCTACTCCTCTATAACAGCTAGAGTTAACTAATTTGTGAAAATACTAGAGAAAAACTGAACAAGTTGTTGGTAGGCATGCACATTTCTCAGCATGCAGTTTCATTCATGCCCCTTCAAAAAAAATCTAATGAACGCAAATTTGGTTTAACACATATCAATTGGTTTGCAAGCATTATAAAGTTCCATTTTCATTAAAATATTTTTTATTAAAGTGAATGTGTGACACAAACCAAAAATATCAACCAAAACTTAGAAAAAAGCCAAATTCTTCAAAAATTAGCTAAAATATTTTTGCCTGTGCACATCCCTAATGACTGTGAGTCGGCTAGTGCATATGGGTAATAAGGAGAGTATAAACATCTGGTAAAGATGTTTCAGAAGGAAAACATTACAAGTGGAATGGACCTAACAGTAAGAAGCACAATAGCTTGAGATGCATGAAGAATGGTGAGGGTTGTGTGCAGAGGCCTATTCAAGATTGATATTTTGGAACGTCCCAAAGATAACAAGGGAGGGTATAAGATGTGACGCAGGTTATATACCTGCATACACTTTAGGGATGTATTCTCATTAGCATGTATTCAGTTTGTTAGTGAGACCAAGTTCCTGGATGCTGTAGGCGATTGCTTCCTGGAACAACTTGTCAAGGAAAATACGAGAGGAAATGCAATTCTGGACTTAATTCTAAATGGACTACGAGGACCGGCGCAAGGTATAGAAGTAGAAGGGACAATGGGAAACAGTGATCACAATATGATCCACTTCAACTTGGACACAGGAACAAAACATGGATCCAGAATGATGGCCACGGCACTGAACTTCTGAAAAGGGAATTACGAAGGGATGAGAATCATGGTGGGGAAGAATATTAAGAAGAGGATAAGCACTGTAAAAACTCTAGAGCAAGCATGGTCCCTTTTTAAGGACACAGTCACCGAGGTGCACAATCTATATACTATATACCACGTATCAACAAGAGATTCAAGAGGAAAAAGAACAAGGAACCAGCGTGAATCACTGTAGCAATAAAGGAAGCGATAAGAGACAAGAAGATTTTGTTTAAGGAATGGAAAAGGTAAAAAATGGATGAAAACTGGAAAAAGAACAAACAGCATCAAAGCAGGTGCCATAAGGTGGTAAGAGGGGCCAAAAGAGACTATGAGGAAAAAAATAGTCAAGGAGGCAAAAAACTTCGATATATTAAGGGGAAAAGACCCGCGATGGAAGCAGTGGGGCTGTTGGATGACCATGGAATAAATAGAGTACTTAAGAAGGACAAAGCCATTGCTGACAAACTGAATACATTTTTTGCGTCTGTATTTACTGAAGAGGATATATACAATTTACGCAGGAAACGAAGATGGGAAACTAACAGGGTTGACAAGGTCAATCTAGAAGAGGTATGCAGGCAGATTGATAAGCTTAAAAACGATAAATCCCTGGGACCAGATGGCATCCATCTGAGGGTAATCAAGGAACTAAAAGGGGTTATAGTTGAACTGCTTCAACTAATAGCCAATCTGTCGACCAAATCAGGAAGGATTCTGGAAGACTGGAAAGTGGCAAATGTTACGCCGATCTTCAAGAAAGGTTCGAGGGGAGATCCAGGAAACTACAGACTGGTGAGTCTGACCTCGGTATCCGGGAAAGATGGTAGAGGCGCTGATAAATGACCGCATCATTGATCACCTTGACGGACACAATCTGATGAGGACCTGCCAGCACGGCTTCAGCAAAGGAAGATCTTGCTTGATGAACTTACTGTACTTCTTTGAGGGAGTAAACAGGCAGATAGACAAGGGTGACCTGGTCAACATTGTATATCTGGATTTTCAGAAGGCGTTCGACAAGGTACCGCATGAATGACTACTTCGAAAAATTGCGAGCCATGGAATCGAGGGTGAAATACTCATGTGGATTAAAAACTGGTTGGCGGATAGGAAACAAAGAGTGGGAGTAAATGGACAATACTCGAACTGGAAAAGCATCACGAGTGGAGTGCTGCAGGGTTCGGTGTTTGGGCCTGTGCTCTTCAACATATTTATAATCGACCTGGAAATTGATACGACGAGCGAGGTGATTAAATTTGCAGAGTAGTGAAGACACAGAAGGATTGCGAAGACCTACAATGTGACATAAACATGCTCTTGGGATGTGCTGCAACATGGCGAATGAGGTTTAACGTAGATAAGTGTAAGGTGATGCATGTCGGCAACAAAAATCTTATACACAAATACAGGATGTCCGGTGCAGTACTCGGAGAGACCCCCAGGAAAGAGACTTGGGAGTACTGGTAGACAAGTCAATGAAGCTGTCCGTGCAATGTGCGGCGGCGGCAAAAAGGGTGAACAGAATGCTAGGAATGATAAAGAAGGGGATCATGAACCAATCGGAGAAGGTTATCATGCCGCTGTACTGGGCCATGGTGCGCCCTCACTTGGAGTACTGCGTCCAGCACTGGTCTTCGTACATGAAGAAGGACATTGTACTACTCGAAAGGGTCCAGAGAAGAGCAACTAAGATGGTTAAGGGGCTGGAGGAGTTGCCGTAGAGTGAGAGATTAGAGAAACTGGGCCTCTTCTCCCTTGAAAAGAGGAGACTAAGAAGGGACATGATCGAAACATTCAAGATAATGAAGGAAATAAACTTAGTAGATAAAGACAAGTCGTTCACCCTCTCCAATGTAGAGAGAATGAGAAGGCACTCTCTAAAGTTAGAAGGGGATAGATTCTGTACAAACATAAGGAAATTCTTCTTCATCCAGAGAGTGGTAGAAATCTGGAATGCTCTTCTGGAGGCTGTTATAGAGGAAAACACCCTCCAGGGATTCAAGACAAAGACAAGTTCCTGCTGAACTAGAACGTACGCAGGTAAGGCTAGACTCAGTTAGGGCACTGGTCTTTGACCTAAGGGCCGCCGCGGGAGCAGACTGCTGGGCACGATGTACCACTGGTCTGACCCAGCAGCAGTAATTCTTATGTTCTTAGTACATGCAAAATTGATGTAATAAAAATTAACCTGTGAATTAATATGCATAGAGTCAATTAACACATATGAAATATTACTCAAATAATCATCAGTATAGTCCACTCCCTTCACCTAGGCCCTCCTTCAAGCCTACCTGGCATAATCACTGGTGTCTAAGGCGTTAGAGTTGGATCGATCTCCAGTTACCCCTTACTACTGATAGGTGTCAAGCTGTTTTATAAAAACAATCCTTAGCGGTGGTACCATGAGATTACTGATAGGGATCATTGGCACCAATTTGAACCTGGTAGCAACAAAGGACAGGAATAGATAGGAATTGCTTCTGTCTCGACTCCATTAAATACACTGCACAACAATTTTTTGGTTAAGTCTTGATTCCTGAAAAGTTTTTGGTGATTATGACAGGTACCAACTTGGTATGCTCAAATATGGTTTTGGTTTTACTGCATCACGTAAGAACTATGAGAAATAGACATTTTTATGTTTACTGACAATAAAATATATAGTCAAGTTTACGTTTCGCACAAGCGACTAAATGAAACAGAATTAAAAGTGTTTTGCTCCCGAGTTTCTTTTATATTCAGTGTCTGGTGCATCACGTTGTAGCATCCAACAATAGTCGGCAAGCATTGACGGATTCCAATTGCCCTGGTATCGTTTCTCCATCGTAGCTATGTCTTGATGAAACCTTTCACCGTGCTCGTCACTCACAGCACTGAGATTTGCGGGGAAGAAGTCCAAGTGTGAATGGAGGAAATGAATCTTGAGTGACATATTGCACTTCATTCTCTTGTATGCTTTGAGAAGTTTGTCTACCAGCTGAATGTAGTTTGGGGCTCTGTAATTGCCCAGAAAATTGTCAACAACGTCTTTCAAGGCTTTCCAGCCAATTTTTTCCGGCCCAACTAACAGATCTTCAAATCGCTTGTCACTCATAACATGTCTGATCTGGGGGCCAACAAAAATACCCTCTTTGATCTTGGCATCAGTTATTCTTGGGAACATCTGTCTTAAATAACGAAAACCTTCCCCTTCCTTGTTCATTGCTTTCACAAAATTCTTCATGAGTCCCAGTTTAATGTGAAGAGGAGGCAAAAATATCTTTGTCGGGTCAACAAGCGATTCATGTGCTACATTTTTCTGTCCTGGAACTAACTTTTTACGGAGTGGCCAGTTCTTTCTAGAATAGTGCGACTCTCTGTCTCGGCTGTCCCATTCGCAGATGAAACAGCAGTACTTTGTATAGCCAAGCTGCAGTCCTAGTAACAGAGCAACGACTTTGAGGTCTCCACAGATATTCCAGTTATACCTGGTATACTGGACATACTTTAGTAACATTTCCATATTCTCATATGTTTCTTTCATATGTGCTGCATAGCCAACAGGTACTGAAGGATAAACGTTGCCATTGTGCAACAGAACAGCTTTCAGGCTTAACATTGACGAATCAATGAAAAGACGCCACTCTTCCGGGTTGTGATCACAACCAAAGACCGAGAACAATCCTTCAATGTCACAACAGAAACAGAGACTGTCGACTTGTGCAAAAAATTTGGTTATATCATGATGCCGGTCTCGAAACACAGAAATTTTCGTACCTGGTGATAGCAAACACCATTCCTGCAGTCTCGAACCTAGCAGCTCAGCTTTTGCTTTTGACAGACCCAAATCTCTGACCAAATCGTTCAATTCGGACTGTGTTATCAGATGTGGATCGCCTGATGAGGATGGTTCAAAATCCGGGTCAATGTCACTGTTAGAACCCTGCACTGCAGTTTCTTCATCTGGTTCGTCTAAGGTCCAATCCTCTGGTGGTTTCGGAACTGGAAGACTGTCATCATGTGGCATGGGTCTCATTGCTGAAGGCAGATTAGGATATTCAATTGACTTCTTGTTTTTGGCAGAGAAACCAGACACATTAGTCAAACAGAAATAACAGTCCGTCACATGGTCTTTCTGTTCTCGCCATATCATCGGAACAGCAAATGGCATCGTCTTTCGAGTACCTCTGAGCCAGGCTCTCAGACTAACAGCACATGTCGCACAGCAAATGTGAGGCGCCCATTGCTTGTCTTGATCACCTATTTTGCAGCCAAAATACAGATGATAGGCTTTCTTTACAATGGCAGTCATCGAACGTCTCTGAGGCGTAAGTGTATATTCCCCACAGATATAGCAGAATGTGTCGCGGCTGTTACGACACCGACGAGACATATTGCCCGACACCAAAACGTCTATAGCATCAAGCTTACTTACTGTTATATTGCTACAGCTACTATACTACTATACTTTACTATACTGATACTATATACACACACGGACTATCTATATTAACCAAATGAGCAGGATCGGTGTATGGAAGCCACCATTATAGCATGGTGAGACAGCGCAAGCTCGTTCAGACCTGCCCAGACATGCCCAGGATGTCATCTTCCATAAAACAGCTTCCAACCTGGCTAGATTTTATGCATGGACATACCCAGGCGGCACAAACCGTTGTTGATAAGACACTTATGGGAGAAAAAATTGTTTGCATCCAAATATAAGAAAAAATCATGACAAAATTGAAGATTTCTCTGAAATGGTACGTGATGGGTAATTTTTGATGTAATATTCATGATCAGCACCCAAAATTCTATAAGAAACACCCAGCAGTGTTCAGGAAGCAAAAACTTTGTTGTGCAGTGATACCAGGGATTATACAAGGTAGGCCTTGCAGTTAATGCAAGTTAACTGGTTAATTCATGCTACTGAGTGAGACCCTTAGTCCTAGACTCTATAAAAGATGCCTAAAGTTAGATGCTTAGATTGGCAAACCTAGCTGATCTAAGTGCATAACTTAATTATTTATAAAATTTAATTGGTGCCCATAACAAGCAATTAGTACCTCATAATTGGCTTAAATTAAAATTAATTTGTTGGTAGGCACCTAACTCCGTAGGAGCCTTTCACTTTCAGGTATGCGCCTAGTCTAAGGTACCTACCAGAAAGTGGGTGTGGCTAGGGGCAGAATGGAGCAGGTCTTGGGTGTGTTTTGCACGTAGATGCCTAAAGTGGACTTAGTTGCTGGTAGTTAGGCCCAAAAAAACATGGCATAAATAGGGTGCGTCTAAGATTCAGATGCCTAAGCTCTATTTTGGGAGGAAAAGACCTCAAGTGCTCCAGACATATGGTATAGAAATAATTCTTGCCTTATGCTTATAGTCAGGAGCTATTATTGGTCATAAAAACCAGTGCTAAATTAATCAACCAACCAACCAAGACTAGTAAATAATTAAAAGAGCCCAATATCAAGCAGTAAAATCAAACGTTGTTACTTAGCTGCAGCTCACAATGTGATGAACAATCTTTCATTTGAAATCCAAGAGCCCACTGTCCAAAATCTTTTCAGATCCACAATAGGAGTTGCAAGGCTCAATGGTAGTGGTTAAATGTGGACATTTTGTTGAAAATCATATGCTCTGCGGAGCTTCTCCATTTCACTTGATCCGCTTGTTCAGGAGCTATCTGGCCAATCCTTTTTTAAAATTATTTTCAACAGTTGTGAAAGTGAAAGAATAAAGGTCAGACAGCACCAACTATACTTATCAAGCAATTATTAGCATAAAAAAAAAACAGCCCATACAAACCAGAGAAGAGAGTGTTTTAACTTTTCTCGTGTTGGTGTTTGAAAATTTTTTAAATGACGTTGAGGTTTATCTAGTGCCGTCATTATGCATTAAGATGATGACATTACGTGGGAGAAAGTATTCACCCGTAATATATAGAAACATATATATTTTTTGTCGACTTTAGATGGAAAATTAATGCTACCTATATCTCCAAACTGCTAATTGCAAGGGCAACTTGTAAACTGCGGGTCTAAAAAACCTAGGTGAGTCTAGCTGTTTTTTGTGGAGTTATTAGTTTTGACCTAATTTAAGATTAACATGGATTATGCACTGTGTTCTTCAGTGCCTATGTTTTAGGTGCTGTTTATAAAATCGGGGCCTTGGTGTTTAGTTTTTATCTTAGATTTTAGTCAGAACACCAAGTTGTTTGCAAAATCATTTTATTTTGGAATTGATGACCACTTGTAAATAAGATATCTTCTATTGCTGATATAATGTGAAAGCTCCCATGTTTAACAATGCACACTGGGATTCAGTACCAAATAAATATCAATTTTATAATTCAGTAGTTAGCTGATGCCAGAAGCCCACAAATAATCCAGTTTATGAGGGGCTGCTGTAAAGTTCTCAGCCCAATCAACAAAGTTTGGGCAGTCTTAGTCCAGTGATTTTCCACTTTTTTCGTTCCATCAGAAAAATACGGAATGAAAACAGTGGAAAATCACTGGACTAAGGCCTCCTTTTACGAAACTCAGTGAGCGTCGGGAGCAGCGCAGGCCATTCAGCGCAGATCCCTGCGCTAGAAACTGCCATTGCAGTTTCATAAAAGAGGGGTTAAGTTTATAGCCCTCAATGGAGACTGCGCCAACTTTTTGGGTTGGGCTGAGAACTTTTCAGCAGCCCCTTGTATTTCTACAATACAGGATGCACTTCATTGATGGAAACAGGTTGGGTTATGTGGGGTATAACAGATAGATCAAACCCTAGTATTTCCCAGTACATACATGGAAATTTGGGAGTAATTAGTAATGTGTGTTAAGGGTATCTAATATAATAAAATGCAAGGCCGCGCATGCGCAGTTCCTAAGTGGGTGCTGCTTTTCCGTGAGCTGTAGCGACACATAGGAAGTGCGCATGCGCGGCTTCTGGTCCGTCCTGCTGCTGCGTGTTCGCGCATCACAAAAGCTTCCCTGCTCTCCACCTACCGGCCGAAGCGCGAGCGAGCTGTGGAAGTGGTGGTGGTGGTGGCCGGCCTCAGGTATCAGTTTGACGTTAGGATGGTGGGGTGGGGAGGCCTGCGGAGCCCAGCAACTTTCCGCTGCCCGGGACCCGAGTCATTTGCCGCCGCCCCCCCTTCCGTTCCCGCGGTCGCGACTGGCGATTTAAGCAGCGTATGCATCAGTCTTCACACGCTTCTTTGGGCCCTTCTACTGCCCTGATTTGCTCCGGACGTGCCTGAGTAAATCAGGGCAGTAAAAGGACCCGAAGCAGCGTGTGAACACTGATGCACACGCTGCTTAAATCGCCAGTCGGGCCCACGGGAACGGAAGGGGGGGGGCGGCGGCAAATGACTCGGACCCGCGTTTGTAGTCGCCACTGTGGGAAGGGAAAGAGGGTAGAGGAAACGCTAATGCTGCTGTACAGGGAACTGGTGTGGGGGGAGGGAAATGGAAGGGGGAGGGAATGCTGCTTTGCACAGACAGAGGGAGGAAGGGAGACAGAAAGACAAGAAGAAAGTCACAGGGGCAGGTGCACAGGGAACTGGTGTGGGGGGAGGGAAATAGAGGGGGAGGGAATGCTGCTTTTGACAGACAGACAGAGGGAGGAAGGGAGACAGAAAGAAAAGAAGAAAGATACAGGGCCAGGGACATATACAGAAAGACAAACAGACAAAGGGGGCCAGGGACAGAGACAGACAGAAAGAAAGACAGCGGGAGTCGGGTCAGGAGGGGTGCGGGATGGTAGTGGACAGCCAAGGAAAAAGAAAGACAGAAAGAAAGACAGAAATACAGAAAGCGGCTAAGGAGAGAGAGAAAGAAATAAAGACAGACACACACACATATATTCTAGCACCCGTTAATGTAACGGGCTATAAGACTAGTAACATGATATTTGCTTCTTAACATGGGCTAAATGGCATTTTCCATGCATTATATTTCCATACATGGAAATTTGGGAGTAATTAGTAATGTGTGTTAAGGGTATAACATGATATTTGCTTCTTAACATGGGCTAAATGGCATTTATCATGCATTATATTTCCATAGATGTTTGTTTAAGGTACCATGAACTTCATAATAATGAGATGCCAAGTACGCAAATGCATTCATACACCCTATTACTATATAAATTGGATAATGCAGCTTGCTTTGAACTGATAAACAGTGTTGATTTTCTTGACCAGAAGCATCTGTCATTAACACATGCAAGTCACTCAATCCCCTTATTGCCCCAGGTACATTAAATAGATTGTTGAGCCCACCAGGACAGACAGGAAAAAATGCTTGAGTACCTGAATAACTTCATAGAAACATAGAAACATGATGGCAGATAAAGGCCAAATGGCCCATCCAGTCTGCCCATCTGCAGTAACCATTATCTCTTCCTCTCTCTAAGAGATCCCACGTACCTATCCCACGCTTTCTTGAATTCAGACAAAGTCTTTGTCTCCACCACCTTTTCTGGGAGATTGTTCCACGCATCTACCACCCTTTCTGTAAAAAAGTATTTCCTTAGATTACTCCGGAGCTTATCACCTCTTAACTTCATCCTATACCCTCTCATTGCAGAGTTCCCTTACAAATGAAAAAGACTCGACTCATACGCATTTACATTACGTAGGTATTTAAACGTCTCTATCATATCTCCCCTCTCCTGCCTTTCCTCCAAAGTATACAGATTGAGATCTTTAAGTCTGTCCCCATACCCCTTATGATGAAGACCACAAACCATTTTAGTAGCCTTCCTCTGGACAGACTCCATCCTTTTTATATCTTTTTGAAGGTGCGGCCTCCAGAATTGTACACAATATTCTAAATGAGGTCTCACCAAAGTCTTATACTTGGGCATCAATACTTCCTTTTACCTACTAGCCATACCTCTCCCTATGCAACCTAGCCTCCTTCTTGCTTTCACCGTCACCTTTTCAACCTGTTTGGCCACCTTAAGATCATCACATACAATCACACTCAAGTCCCGCTCTTCTATCATGCATATAAGCTCTTCACTTCCTAATCTGTACCTTTCCCTCGGGTTTTTGCAGCCCAAATGCATGGCCTTGCATTTCTTAGCATTCAATTTTAGCTGCCAAATTTCAGGCAATTCTCCAATCTTAGCTAGGTCTTTCTTCATTTTATTCACACCATCCGGGGTGTCTACTCTTTTGCAGATTTTGGTATCATCCATAAAGAGGCAAATCTTACCTAACAGCCATTCAGCAATATCGCTTATAAAAATGTTAAAAATAACAGGTCCAAGAACCAAACCTTGAAGCACAACACTGGTAACATCCTTTTCCTCAGAGCGATCTCCATTGACCACTACCCTCTGTTGTCTTCCACTCAACCAGTTTCTGACCCAGCCCGCCACGTTGGGGCCCATCCCGAGGGCACTCAGTTTATTTATTAGACGTCTGTGTGGAACACTGTCAAAGGCTTTGCTAAAATCTAAACACACCACATTTAGCACACACCCTCTATCCAATTCTCTGGTCACCCAGTCAAAGAAATTGATCAGATTTGTTTGACAAAACCTACCTCCAGTGAATTCATGTTGCCTCCAGTTTTATAATCCACTGGATTCCAGAAACTTCACCATTCTCTGTTTTAAAAGTGTTTCCATTATTTTGCTTACCACAGAAGTCAGACTTACCGGCCTGTAATTCCCTACTTCTTCCTTACTTCCACTTTTGTAAAACATTCTGCTCTCCCCTTGGAGAACAGCATAGAAAATGGAATAAATAAAATAAATAAATATATTATCCACTGATATCTGCATTTATATGATTTAACACTTTAATGAAATGTGGCTCACTCTTTTAAAAAGCTTCCTTGAGAACACTTGTTTTGTTCATGCTGTCTTTATAGATCATATGTACTGGTGTGATGTCTGACTGGGACTCAGCACAAGCTCCCATTTACTTAAATGAAGAGTTTGGGGAGTGTTTAAGTAGGAGAAGCTTTAGAAAACTTTAAACACTAATATATCTTTTACCAATGGCAATAAAAGTCATTTCAAAAGGAGGATTTTAACAGTCTTGTTTCTTTTAACTGCTGACTGAATTATCTCAAATAAAGTGTTGCCAGGGCTACTCCTTTAAAATGCTTGGGGCTAAATTCAGTGGCATCTTACATACTGTATGGCACTGCAGTTGACCTGATTGATTGTACTTGCCTATGATTCTAGGTACCACCAGCTCACAGAAGCAATGTGTTTGTTGTATGAGGGGTTGCTGAAAAGTTCTCAGCTCAACCAACTTCTGAGTGTTATTTTGCCACTGTAGCTGAAAAGAGTGATAGTTTATTTTGCAAAGTGCCACTTTTCAGAATCGTAATGCTATGCTTTGATGTTGTTTCAGATCATTGATTGAACCATGTCAATGAAAAGTGTGGAATTTTCAAGTGTGGAACTCCGAGCCATCATGAAGTTCCTATTCCTGCAGAAGAAAACTCCAAAGGAAATCCATTCATGTACAATGCAAACACTGAGTGACAAATGCCCATCATACTCCACAGTGAAGAGTGGTGTGCAAATTTTCAGCTTAGAGATTTCGAGACCGAAGATGCAAGAAGGTCTGGGAGGCCTCAAACATTGTCAACTTCTGAAATTGTTGACCATGTCCATGACCTTATTTTGGCAGATCAACGAATATTGGCTAAAACAATTGCAGAGACACTACAAATATCCAGGGATTTCCTTTGGAGTTCTCTTCTACAGGAATAGGAACTTCATGACGGCTCGGAGTTTCACACTTGAAAATGCCACACTTTTCATTGACATGGTTCAATCAATAATCTGAAACAATGTCAAAACATAGCATTACGATTCTGTAAATTGGCACTTTGCACAATAAAATAAAGCTCTTTTCAGCTACAGTGGCAAAATAACGCACAGAATTTAGGAAGTTGGTTGGGCTGAGTACTTTTCAGCATCCTCTCGTAAACACCTAACATTACAGAATGGCATACATCCAGATGTGCATGCAAATTCCAATTAATGCCAATTAACATCAGTAATTGGTTGTTAGATCCTAATTATTGATGGTTAGGTGCTTGTTAGCCACTTAATTTGCATACACATCTTGGGAGCATGTCCAAATTTGGATGCCATTTATAGAATCTGGAGGTTAATATCTGACATTTAGCAAGTTAATTAGTCCAATCATATCTGTATAATTTTAAAAAAATTCAGATAAGCAACAAAACATTTAGAAAAGCAGGCCTTTTGCTTGGACCTGCAGGTATCGAGGTTGTCTGTCATTCAAATACAATTCAACTAACCCAGTTCAAAGCCTCTTCAGAGAGCATCTGGTTACCCTTGCGTTTTCCATGATGATATCTGCTTGACCACACTTGAAAACATTCAAAGACTAATCAAGAATTTCTCCCTAAACTATTGTTTAAATGTCTAATCATTTTTGCAGGGCTCTTATACCCTGCCGCTTTTTATTGTGTTTAATTATGAATCTCAGGGTGAGAGGAACACAGAATTTCCCAGGTATGGACATCCAACAGACAGAAGGAAGGATAAACATAAGCAGACCTGCCAACTATGACTTTTCTTCTATGAAATGCGAGATAGCTGTTGTGTTCCAAGTTTCTCAAGCAGAGCAGTGTAAGAGCCAGGCAGTACAGGGATACTGTACAACTTCAGCCCTTCATTTCTGCTGTGATAAGGCAGGCTTCCAGGATTAACAGCCCTGTCAAGAAAAACCCTCTGAAGTGCTTATTTGTTTAGAAGAAGAACTTCATTCATCATGAGGGAGTAATACAAGTAGAAGCCCTCCGACACTGTATCTGAAGACTACCTGGATGTGTGTTTTAAGGTACTAAAGACAGAGGAAGATAAAATCCTAGTTATCTCATTTATAAAATGGCATTAAAATGAAATACATTACATGTGTTCTACATATCAGGCCTTTAAGCTGTTTCTTTTATTTCTCTAGCTTTAAAACATTGTCGGTTCACCTGAAGAAAAGTGTTTTATCGATGCTGGGAAAAACACAGCTGACATCACAGATTTTATCTGCAGTTACAAAGATCTTTCCTTTGTGTATGCATTCTTTCCTTTATATGGTGGATGAGAAAAGTTTCAAGTCATTAACTGTGGTTAAGAAGTTGTCAATTGCATGCATGTTTTTCACAAATTTTATAGTTTACAGTATTTTTTATCTAGACTTAATAAGAAAACTAGATTCATAATGGGACAGTCATAACGGGACAGTTTTTAAGGAAGTCCAATGAAAAGCATCACAGCCTGCAGAGAATCCAGTGGTATTACATTAGCTTCAGATATCTCAAATTGTGTGCTTAAACTCAAATTGGGATATTGATACCATCAACTTCATTGGAGAACTGAGATACAAGTGAATACGTGTCATTTTTCAATTTTGCAAGGATGTTGATAGCAGCTGTACTCGTTAAAGTTTAGCATGCAATTTGAACTGACACTCGTCAACCAAAATTAGGAGGTCAATAAGACAATGTTGTGGCTACCATATAACTTTAAAGGTATCAGATGTACTTTCAAAGTTATATGTATTTCCAGCAGCAGAAAAATATGAAACGGAGACTTTGAATATATACATATAACTTTAAATGGATGCGGGACAGACAGGGAAAAATGTTTGAATACCTGAACAAATACATGTAAATCGTTCTGAGCTCTTCTGGGAGAATTGTATAGAAAATTGAATAAATAAATAAAATCATGCAATTTATCTGCTGGCATTCAAATATATACCTTAGGAGACCAATATTCAAAGGGATTAGGCTCCTGACTTTTAGAGGCAGGCATCTAAACTTGTTTCTTTGAAAAAAATTTTAAGGGAGGAATATCTGTATTTATGCTAGTTTCATTATGATACTAAATTTAGGAGCCTAAAAAGTAGGTGGCAACATGGATAGGTTTAGTATGGGAAATAGAAGTTATGGGGCAAATTCTATAAACGGCATCCTACCGCTATCTAACCAGCCGATCAGGATGCACATTTTTAGAAAAAACCTACCCGAGGCATGCGGCCTACACTGTAGGCATTTTTGCAGGTCTAGGGAGATGTGTATTAACGCTTAAGCTCACCCAATGCTGGGTGTGGACTTGGTTTTGCCCAGAAGTGACCTTGGGCAAGTTTAAGTGGCACTAGGCTCCTCCCTAGAGCTGCAACAGATGTCTGAAATGTAGGCCATTAAAATGCTGGCCTACATTTCAAATCGATGCAGCCACTGAGCTGATTGCTGCCATGAACGGCTGTAGCAGGGAACCCCTGAACTCAACTGTCACTTGGCCAGCAGGAGGGATGACCACTCCAAGTTTCAAGTTTATTAGGTTTTTATATACTGCCTATCAAGATTATCTAAGCGGTTTTACAATCAGGTACTTTTTCCCTATCTGTCCTGGTGGGCTCACAATCTATCAAACGTACCTGAGGCTATAGAGGACTGACAACCCCTCCTGCTGCCATCCCCAAACCCCCACTCAACACTGTCCTCAGCAGGAGGGATGCCCAACTCCTCCTGCCAGAACCCCCGAAACAGCCCCCCCAACCATGATAAGCAGGAGGGATGCCCACTCCCTCCTGCCAGCAGGCCCCTACTGAATCCATGACCTCACAATCTATGACCCCCTAAGACCTGAACCCTCCACCCTGGCACCTCAACTCCCATGACCCCTCAAACCTTTTGTAGTATGGTGGGCCAGAGGAGTTTCTACTAGAGAATGACTCAGGGACACATTTTTCCCTGTACCCATGGGAACTCATTTTCCTATCCCATCCAAGAGAGTTCTTTTCTTGTCACTGTCCCATTCTTGCAAGCTTTTTCCTCATCTGCACAACACTCAAACACTTTAAAATTATAAATGTTCAAGGCTTGTGCAGTTCAGGCAGAGCTTACAGGGATGGGGCAAGGATAGGGACAGTGACAAAACTCGTGTGGATAGTACAGGGAAATTGAGTTCTTGTGGGGATGGAGAAAATTTGTCCCTGTGTCATTATCTAATGCCTGCTCCCTCTGGCCACCAGCCCCACCTCTTCACAAAGGCAGGCCTTCCCATTCCCAGTGCATCCTGGGATGTCCCAGGGAGTGGCCTAAGACTCTGATTGGCCAGATACCAAAGGTCTTGGCTTATGCCTAACATTTAGGTGCCCACAGTTACATCTGTCTAAATGTGGTAGGAGGTATTATGAGCAGACAAAACAGGAAGGATGAGAGTATTGTCCACAGAGACGGAGAATGAGGGAAGCGGAGAGGTGGGTTTAGGCGGGAAGATAAGCACCTCTGTTTTAACTATATTCAATTTTAGATGGCAGTGATACATCTAGGTGGTAATGTCAGACAGGCAGGCTGAAACTCTGGTCTGGGTTTCAGTAGAGATATTTGCCGCAGAGAGGATGATCTGGGAGTCAGCAGCATAGAGGTGATGACTCCCAGGGAGTCCGTGGGAGAAGATCAGCACTCCAAGTGAGCAAATGTAGATTGAGAAAAGGAGTAGTCCCAGGACAGAGCCTTGAGGTACACCAATCGATAGCAGGAAGGCAGTGGAGGAGGAGCCACCATTCCATACATGGAAGGTACGATAGGAGAGATTTATGAGAAAACCAGGAGAGGGCAGAACCCTGGAATCCCAACAAGGATAACATATCAAGGAGCAGGCGCTGATCAACAATATCAAAGGTGGCAGACTGATCGAGAAGGATGAGGAAAGAGTAGAGGCCTTTGGATCTGGCCAAGAATAATAATAATAACAGTTTATATACCGCAGGACCGTGAAGTTCTATGCGGTTTACATTGATTAAAAATGTTACAGATTGAGTAGAACTAACAGAGTTAAAGTCTAGAGGTCAGTTATTTTGGGAAAGGTTGTGCAAATCAGCTACCTAAGTAATTAAGGAACAGATATGTTTTTAGGTGTCTCCTAAATTCTCCATAAGTATTACCAAGCATGAGTAATTGTTTCAGATCTTTACCCCATAATGCTGCCTGATATGAGAAAAGATTTTGGTGATGTCTTTTAAATCTGCATTCTCTAACCGGTGGAGAAACAAAATTCAAGTTTGAGCTTCTCTTATGTCTATTGGTTGAAAAAGAGAAAAGATCAGTTATATATTTGGGGGCTAGACCGAATAGTACCTTGAAGCAAAAACATCCAAACTTAAACTTCACACGTGCCTCCATCGGCAGCCAATGCAGGAGTTGGTAGGAAGGAGTTATATGATCGAACTTCTTCAACCCTTGAATCAGCCTGAACGGTCATTAGAAACTTTAGTAAGGGCAGTTTCTGTGGAATGCAGTGGGCAAATGCCTGGCTGAAGTGGATCCAGAATAGCATGGAATGAGAGGAAGTCCAGGCAACGGTGGTGAACAGCATGCTCAAGTAATTTGGATAAGAAAAGGAGGAGGGAGATGGGGCAATAGTTGGAGGGACACGTGGGGGTCCAGTGAGGTTTCTTGGCATGTTTGAAGGTGTCATGGACAGTTGCAATGGAGAACAATCAGTTGAGGATGTGGAAGATAGGAGGGATGACAGAGGGCAAAATAGCACCGAGTAGGTGAGTGGGAATTGGATTGGAGGAGCAGGTAGTGGGTTTGGAGGATGAGAGAGATGTGTGGTTTCTTCCTCAGTGATCACAGAGAAAGAGGAGAGGATGGCAGGTGTTGAGGAGAGGTTAGTAGAAGGGGCAGGTGGAAGGAGGGGAGGGGGAAGCAGCTTGGATGAGAGCTGAAAGTGAATCTTCTGAATCTTATCGTAGAAGAACCACCCAAGGATCCATAAAGGTACACAGGGGGACGTGGGAGAGAGGTAAAAATATTATCAGAGTCGACTAGAACAGGAGATGGGAGGGATCCCTCCTGCCTCGGCCCACCAGGTCATACAGCAGGCCAGCGGAGGTCTGCAACAAGTCCAGAAGGGGGGTGGGTGGGCACTGCCTTGAATATAAGACGAGATCCCCATTTTTGGGCCCACAGATCTCGTCTTATATTTGAGTATATACGGTAACTAAAATCCGTGCATCATCTAAATTATGTTAATTAGATTAAATGGCATAGTAACTGACCACACCATTGACATTAATTGATAAATTACAAAAATTAAACAATTAAGAGTTCTGCATGTAACTCAGTGATGTCTAAGTTGAGATGCCCTCCAACACCTAATGAAGCTTACCTGAAAAGCAGGTGTGGTTAGGGGTAGAGAAAAGGCATGGTTGACTTAGATGTCACTAGGAGTGCAAGTTAGGGGCCAGTACATTAGGCCAGATAAAACCTGGCCTATTCTACTGGCGTCTACCTCTTGAATGCTTAGGGATGCCTAAGTATGCATAGGCACCAATAGGCAGGATTCTATAAAGGATGCTTAATGGTTGATTGACAGTTGGGTGGATTGGCACCTACAATGTAGGTGCACTTAGTTGCCATTTATATAATCTGGCCCAAAGAACATTTATATAACCATCTCTGGAAAAATGTGATTAAAAGTCACCAAAAAAAAAGAGGTTCTAATGAATTGTTAGAGTGAACAGTTCGTAATATAACAGTCCAAACCCCATTCTTTCATGTGAAAAAATAAAAAAGATACAGAAGTTCAAACATGTAACTTTTGCAGACCATTTATGGGCTTATGAAATGAAAAATCAGCCATTTTCAATATTTTGGATCTAAGATTTTAGTCACCTTTTCTTAAAGATGGTCACATTTATGCAGGCACCTAGATTATAGAATTGCTCTTCAGATGAGTAATTTTATAAACTTTTTTAGATATCAAAGGACTTTTATAAAATGATCTTATGGATTAGATGCATAAAAGTATACAGTATATGGTTTCAAGAAGGTGCTCTGAAACATAATGTAGGTGGACCTTAGGCAGTATAATGGCTTACATAAGAGTTGCCATAGTGGGACAGACCGAAGTCCATCAAGCCCAGTATCCTGTTTCTATCAGTGGCCAACCTAAGTAAGAAGCAACTGGCAAGATCCGAAGCTGCTTATCCTAGGAATAAGCAGTGGATTTTCTCAAGCCATCTTAATAATGGCTTATGGACTTCTCTTTTAGGAAATTATACAATCCTTTTTTAAAGTCTGCTAAGCTAACTGCTTTCATTACATTCTCTGGCAATGAATTCTAAAGTTTAATTACCTGTTGAGTGAAGAAATATTTTCTCCAGTTTGTTTTACATCTACTACTTAGTAGCTTCATCATATGCCCCCTAGTCCTAGTATTTTGGGAAAGAGTAAACAAGTGATCCATATCTACTCATTCCACTCCACTCAGTATTTTATAGACCTCTATCATATCTCCCCTGAGCCATCTCTTTTCCAGGCTGAAAAGCCCTAGCTGCTTTATCCTTTTCTCATAGGGAAGTCCTTCCATCCCTTTTACCATTTTTGTTGTCCTTCTCTGTAACTTTTCTAATTCTGCTATATCTTTTTGAGACGCGTCAACCAGAACTGCAAGCAGTATTCAAGGTGCGGCTGTAGCATAGAGCAATACAAATGCATGACAACATTTTCATCTTTGTTTTCCATTCTTTTTTTTTTTATAATTCTTAACATTCTATTTACTTTCCTAGCCACCACCACACACTGAGCTGAGGGCTTCAACATATCCTCAACGATGACACCTAGATCTTTTTCCCGGGTGGTGACTCCTAGGGCTCCTTTTACAAAGGTGCACTAGGGCCTTAACGCGCACAATAGCTCGCGTTAAATTCCCGAGCACGCTAGATTTTCGGCTACCGCACGCTATAGCATGCGGTAATTTTGTGCATGCGCTAAAAACCCTAGCGTACCTTCGTGAAAGGAGCCCCTAAAGTGGAATCCTGCATCACATAGTTATAGTTTGGGTCCTTCTTTCCCACATGCATCACTTTGCACTTGTTTGCTTTAAACATCATCTGCCAGTCCCAGGTCCTCTTTCATTTTTTCACAATCCTCTTGTGATTTAACAACTTTGAACAACTTTATGTTATCAGCAAATTTAATTATCTCACTAGCTATTCCTATCTTTAGATCATCAATGAATTGGTTAAAAAGCGGTGGTCCTAGCTCAGACCCATGGGGAACCTCACTATTCACCCTTCTCCATTGAGAATATTGACTATTTAACCCTATTCTCTGTTTTCTATCCTTCAACCAGTTCTTAATTCATAATAGGATGTTTTAGCGCCAGCTGCGTTGGTAACAGCCCTGACACTCATAGGAATTCTATGAGCATCGGAGCTATTACTGCCGCGGCTGGTGCGAAAAACCGTGCTACGGTTTTGTAAAAGGGGAGAGAGGTAAGTGAAGTGAGAAAAACGTTATTTACGGAATTCCTAAGCCTGCCAAGAGTGAATATAACTCCAAATGTGCTATTTTCCTATTATTCATTTATCTTTGTATGTCTTTCTAGAAGAAAACCCCTGATGCAGGCAGTTTGCCAAAACATGACCTGTGTCGGGTTCATTTGAATTTAGCTGCAGACTCGCATTCCTTTTTTTTTTCTTTTTTTTTTTTTTACTATGTGTAGTTTCTTTCCTCTCTTTTTTTTTTTTTTCTTATTTTACCACAAGTCATGCTATTTTAGCACAGGGTCCCATTTTATGCAATTTAGGGGCTCCTTTTATCAAGGTGCGGTAGGCGGTTAACGCGTGGAATACCGTGCGTTCAACCGCCTGCCACGCTAGTACCTAACGCCTCCATTGACGAGGCGTTAGGATTTTAGGCTGCCGCGGGGGTTAGCACGTGATGAAATGTCTGACGTGCTAACCCCTGTAGCACACCTTGATAAAAGGAGCCCTAGCTTCCGATAATCACCAGGGTCCACTATAAATGCGCCTGTTTAACTTTCAAAATCCTATATGGTATCCTCCCTCCCTTTATCCCTCTTTCTTGGAATTCCTCAAACCCTAATACCACTAGATCCTCCCAGAAATTAAAACTATCCTTCCCCTCGCTAAAAGGCATTTCCCACACAGGAAAGCTAGGGACCTCCCTTCACTTCAAAATTACTGAGCTCTGGAACAACCTTACCTCCCCTCTTTGGAACTTGAGCTCTCTTCAAGCTTTCCGCAAACATCTGAAAACCTGGCTTTTCTCAAAAAATGTAAGTCTCCCTCCAACTTAGGAATCAAGGAAACTCTTATATCTTGGCATCCCAAGTCCTCTAAATTTTCTTCACACTTCTACCTCTAACCCTCTGTTGTAGTTCCTTCCTATTTCTCCTACTGTAAACCACGTCGAGCTCTACAAACGTGGAGATGATGCGGTATACAAACCTAAGGATTAGATTAGATTAGATTAGAATCAGACCCAATGTTACTACTACAGTATACCCAAACGAATTCGCGTTTCGCGGACTCAGTCATTCGCGGTATTTTCTGACCGCCTCTTCCAGTCAGAAAATACCGTGAATGTCTGACCAATGTATCAAGTTTCAAGTTTTATTTATTCTTGATTAAACGCTTAATTAAAGTTTTTCTAAGCGAATTACAATAAATAAAATAACAGGTAATTTTAACAAAGTATTAAAAATATGTAATTTAACAAAATATTAAAACATAAAACAAAACAGGCAAACAAAACAAAAAACTAAATAAAACAATGCATAAAAGAACAATAGTTAATATCGGGGAGAAGGTTAAAGGAAAAAGGTCTAAAGAAACAATTTACAGTGTATAAGCTCTCCATGCTCAGCCAGCCTTCCCTTCCCCAACCCGCGGTCTTCCCTGGCCGTATGTCTCCCGTGCCCCCTCCCACAACATGTAGAGCAGAAAAAATCACCACCACCAACCTCCGGAAGATGCTGCCAGCTAAGGCAACCAGAGCACCTTTGCTGGGGCTGGTCGCGGGGAAACCTCAAGGGTCAGCACTCGACACCATGCTCAAGACCAAACTGTGGTGTCTTTGGTGGCCTGATGAGGCGTGTGAGACCGGAGGTAGAAGGCAACCTTTCTGTTTTTTAAACTGGGGATGAAGCAAGAAAGGAGGAGGAGTGCCGATTACAGTACTCTTCCGATATTTGCGGTTTTTCAACATATGCGGTCACTCCGTGAACGTAACCCCCGCGAATTTCAAGGGAGCACTGTACTACTAATTATTTCTATGGCCCTACTAAACCTATGCATTGCTGTTTACATTGTATGCAGGTACTTTCTCTGTCTCTAGTGAGCTCACAATCTATGGGGTCCTTTTATTAAGCTGCGCTAACCTCTTTAGCGTGTGCTAAAGATTAGCGCGTGCTAAATGCTAAGGCATCTGTTATATTCCTATGGGCATCTTAGCATTTAGCATGTGCTAAATCAGTTGGCGCACCTTAATAAAAGGACCCTTAAAACTTTTATACTTGGGACAATGGCGGGTTAAGTGATTTGCCCAGGGCCATACGGAGCTGCAGTGGGAATTGAACCCATTTCCCCAGGATATCAGTCTACTGCACTGACTGTTAGGCTACTCCTCATTTACAGATCATCACTGTGTGCCAGCATTTACACAAGATTTCAAGAGAAGCATGTGCCACGTCCCAAATTAGGTAGAAGATGCATACTAAGCTAGCATTCTGTAAAGGGCGCTCTATGCAGAGCACCCTTTGCAGAGTGCTAGTTTAGCATGGATCTTCCTGGTACCTAACTTTGGCTGCCATGTAAAGAATTTCTCCCTTTGTGTGTTTGCTGCGAGTTCACAGGCTGAAAGTATGCATGCTGTATTTAAGAGACTGTTACCAAGAAATGGTGTGAAAGAATGTGTGTTGTGATGGTGAAACCGTGTGAAAATATGCTTCTTGCACATCTTCTTTGTATTCTGTTTTTGGCAGGTAAAAAATGTGCACTGTCTATGGTTGCTCTTGGGGGAGTGAGGACATCTACATAGAAATCCTTTTCCACGGTCTTTTTCTGTGGTACTCCCATAAGAATAAACAAAGTTCAAAGGCATATTTTTTTTTTTTAAGCTGTCAAGTTTTCTGGAATTATTTTAGGGCTTTTAAAAATAGCACCCACTTCTAGAATATTGGCTTTGAAAGATTACATTTGTATATTATATAAAATAAATGGCATAGAATGTTAAGCCAAAAAATAAACACTAAAAATAACCCCATGAATCTTGGTTATACTATGCAGACTTACTAGCTGTTAAAATGATAAACAACCACATTTTTCATGCACTTATATCAGTGACTTCGATTATATATATGTATAATTTTTAATGCGAGTTTGCTTTGAGGCATTGTATCAGTGTCCTAAAATAAATCTTGAAGGGTATTAGCTACTGCTATGATCTGCTAGAGAGTCTGTACAAGTTCTGCATTGCTTTACAGCTGATTATCTGTGGAGGTTTACTTGTGCCCTCCCTTAGAAAGTGCTAATTAAGATACCAGAGTGTCTCATCTAATATTTGTACTCCTTGTGTTGGGCTAGCTCATTTTGCTGACAATCATATACCATTCTAGGGGAAGGAATTAGAAGCAGTATAGCTTGAGCCTCAGATAATCCTCCACTGATTAGTGAGATTCTCATCAGCACCTACTTTGAATGCAACATCTCTCCTGGTGTTGATAGAGCCCTTTAGTATCTCAATATGGAGTTCCATGCACTGTGACAGCTTTTCCGCCCAATCAAAGTGAAACCCTCAGGTCACCTGGTTAAGCTCAGCTAATCCAAAATCGGCTTTTAGATTGTCACTTAACAGCTCTGAGGCACTCCAGCAGGATCTCTGCAAATCCTGTGGTAAATGCGGCCTAGTCTGAGTGAAAATGAGCAAACAGAAAGCTTTGCAGATGGACAGCAGATTCTTTAGCTATATATTTTTTTAACTTCTTTTGCTGAGAATTATAAAGCCAGATCTAACCAGGACCATCGCTAAATGATGATATATGGACTTTCACTCTGACCGGGTGAATTTTAAATCATAAACGAAAAAGAATGTTTGAGGTTTTAGGACATTGCTATTGCTAAATGAATAACAATAAAGTCCTAAAGAATTCATGTTTAATGCAAGTATAAGTGCTGTTTTGGTTTTTTTTTAAATTTGGAATGTTGCACTTTATATATACTTTATAAAGTCAATAAAGAATTAAATGTTTTTAAAAAAGGTTTATTACTCTGTATGTATTTTTTGAACACTGAAAAATATTTGAATAGCCAGTTCAAATATGGAATCAAATACAGGCCTGCTTCATCATCTCTTCTTAATCTCATTACATTATGATTTCACAATTAATTTTTGTGTTCCCTATAATGTTCTATAGTAGAAATCTAAAAATCCTGATGCCAGAAATCTGGAACGACTGATAATCTACACTGTTCACAATTGCAATGTTCAGACCGCCCAAGCATCCAGACAATCCAAAAATCCGGACTGACCCGATCCCAAGAAGTCTGGAATTTTGGATTTCTGTTGTACATGAGAATTGGATCAGTTTGGTAACCATCTAAGCTCCTGAACGTTGTAAAGCTTTTCCTTTATAATATTCAAATATGTATCACAATATAAAACATCGGGCTTTTTTTTTTGGGGGGGGGGGCGGGGGAAGGGGGAGAGGAAGCACTTAGGAGGAAATAAACAGTTAATGAGGTATGATCTTTTGGCACGGATTACAGTGTTATTTGATTTCTTAGCTACTATATTAGGCTAAACTTTCTTGCAGGAAGGGATGGAGGTGTTGGCAGTGTTTCTCCACTTGTCACTGCTCAGTTTTCAACTGCATAGGTTTAGAAATTTAAGTGATATCATAGATGGCGATATGAAACTGTTCCATTGACATTCATAAGTACATTCTGAAAAAATGATATTCGCTTAATTAGGGATGATACGTATATATTTTGTTGGCTCCAAATTTTAATCCATTATATTTGTATTATTTCTTTCTGATTCCTTTCTCATAGCCTTCCAGATGAAATAATTCTCACCCTGAAGTTTCTTGGTTGTATTATTTTTAAAATAGATATAAGACATTGAGTCAGAAAAGGTTCATCAATATTTTTGAACAGAATCTGCTGACCTAGAGCCTTATAAACATACATTTTAGAAAAATAAATGTATCTAATATTGATGGATTCAAGCTTGTTTATAACCAGTAATATGCCAGCACATATATGGTTATGTGCAAGCAGATAATCTGTTATCTTTGCACCCTTAGAAACTTAACCCATTGTTGTCCTGATGCTGTCATAGTGACCAGTTTCTCTTGACAGTTTAGTGTCGGAATAGCGGTACACCAAGGTAGAAACCTCTATCGCGGCTTAAAGGGGGGATATAATATTAATAGTGACGATAAGGAAATTTATGTATACTGCTAGTTGATATACCTTTGTAGCTGAGTTTTCTGGTTCATTGCCGGGATTTTCACCAACATGAAAATCTAAGAAATTGTCTGTTGTAGTCATGGAGGCATCTTCATTTGTTATACCAACATCTGATTTTTCTTTCCTCATCTAGACAAGTAGATTTCATCCAGTCTTTCTTATTAGGTGACATCCAGCTCGAATTGGTTAGGATGACAGACTGCTGGTATGGCATAAACCTTAGAGTTAGTAGAATACTCAAAAAGATGAGGGAAGCGTCTTTCAACACTGTGACTTAAATGCTAAGCTTAGTGGCAAAGTATTTTGACCAAATTATTTTGTTATACTTTCTGAAAATACTAAATAATTGGGGGGGGAGGGAGGGAGGAAAGTATTTAGGGGCAAATTCTATAAACAGCATCCCGATTGTAGGCAGCGGTAGGTGTCCTACTGCTGTCTAACCAGCCAATCAGGAAGCACATTTCTAAAGAAAAACCTGAGGTAGGCCGCCTACACTATAGGCATATGTCGTGGGTGTAGGAATGTGCCTAGGGACGCTTAAGCTTGCCCAAGGCTGGGTGTGGGTGTATATTCATCCAGAAGTGGCCTTGGGCGAGCTTAAGGGGCCCTCGGCGTCTCCCTAGGGCCATGATAGGCACCTGAAATGTAGGCCAACAAAAATCTGGTCTACATTTCAATACATGAGGCTACTGAGCTGATCGCCGCAAGGAAATCTCAATGCAGTGATCAGCTCAGTGGCTGTGACAGGGAACCCGCCCCCTGCGAAGTCGACTGGCTATTCTTATGTTCTTATGTTTTAACCATTGATTCTGCAGAAGAAATTCATTACAACATATTTCAATAAATGTCCATTGAAATTGCAATGTTTCACTTTTGGTTTAGCTTTGATTTTTTGTTTTCAGTGGTGCATATCCATCAGACATAAGACGCAAAACACTTCTGTGCCAAATCATTGATATTGACTCGTGGCATTGTAAATAGAGACAATGAAGAGTGAGCAGAGTTAAGCAGAGTGGGCAGAGTGGGCAGACTTGATGGGCTGTAGCCCTTTTCTGCCGTCATCTTCTATGTTCTATGTTTCTATATATACTACTACTATTAATTATTTCTATAGTGCCACCAGATGCACGCAGCACTGCACAGAGTCACAAAGAAGAAGAAAACAGTCCCTGCTCAAAAGAGCTTACAATCTAAACAGCCAAGACAGACAATCAGGATGTCATGGATACAGTTAAGGGGAACAGTTAATCAGCTGGCTGGGTTGGAGGTCAGAGGAGTAGGGTTAAGGACTGAAGGCTATATCAAAAAGGTGGGTTTTCAGTCTGCTTTTAAACAAGGGAAGGAAAGGGACTTGATGGACAAACTTGGGTTCTAAATTAGATTTTAGGTTAAACCTCGCACATGTCCAAATGAAACCAAAAAAGTGACATGTAAAGGGTAATTTTACAGAATTCTGCCTATTTAATAAAGTCAAGTGCACAGCTACTCGATTTAATACTCTCTGTCCCTGCCCTATTCCTTCCTATAAGCTCTGCCTTAACTGCAGAAGCCTCAAACACTTATGATTTTAAAGTGTTTGAGACTTGTGCAGATGAGGACAGAGCTTGCAGGGATGAGGCAGGGGCAGGAAAAGAACTCACTGGGACAGGACATGAAAATGAGCTCCCGAGGGGACGGGGAAAAATTTATCCCCATGTCATTCTCTAATTCTGGGCATGTGCTGAAATTCTTCAGGGTGGACCTAGTTCTCAGAGCACACCTAGCCAACCGAGTTTTCAGGATTTCCACAATGCATATTCATGACATAGATTTGCATGTACGAGACTACCTCTTTGGTATGCAAATCTCACATATATTATGGATATCCTGAAAACATGATCTACTGAACATGACCCAAAGATTAGGTTGAGAACCACTGCTGTTGTGTATTGCTTCTGGAAGTCTGTTATTTATCACTGTATCAGGTGCTAAGGCTTTGTCCAACAGGCACAAAGGTGAAAAGATCTAGTCTGAATGAGGCTCTTAGCTAGTACAGAATTTACTAATGCCTGTCCAGAAAATGTATACCCTAGAATACACACGATCTGCCTTAGTTTATTGTCCTTCATATATAACTGTTTGGCAAAACAAATAAAACACACAAAACTGTATATGAGGACAGTTTATTTGGTCTGTTCCTAACAGAATCTGGGATTAAATGGCTTTCCCATCTGTGAAGGGTCTGATGTAAGCTTTTGTAGCATGGCTTAAAGTCTTAAGCGTGTTAGAAGTTCCATCACTCAGTGTGTATGTCAGTGCATAAAAGCTGATTGCTGATCGGACTTGCTCTGTTGCATTCTGGAAAAATGCCATTGTGCTGTAGATACGTTCTGCAAGGTCTAAAAAGGGGCAGGAGTGAACTGGGAGCTGTCATGAAGCGGAAGTAAGAACCGGCATTAAGTTGGTGGGCAATACACTTGACACTATCTTACCAGGATTTCAGTAACTCAAGCCACCTCTGTATAAATTCTAAGAGTCTTCTGCATCACCTCTCAGTCTAATTTGTAGCAAACGGTCAGCCATTCTTCCATACTCTATCCCAGGGATCTCAAAGTCCGCTGCAATCCAGTCGGGTTTTCAGGATTTCTCCAATGAATATGCACTGAAAGCAGTGCATGCACATAGATCTCATGCATATTCATTGGGGAAATCCTGAAAACCCGACTGGATTGCGGCCCTCAAGGAGGGACTTTGAGTCCCCTGCTCTATCCTATGCAGCTGCCTGCATGGGCTTTCTATGGTGCTAGCTAGCATACACAGTATATTGCTTTCTAGGTGAAAGGGCACCCTTGCTGCACAATGCTTAATGAAGGACCATTACAGGAGTCTACTGTAAGCTAGGTGAGTCCACCCATTCAAAAAGCTCACTCTAAATCAGGAGTGATAAAAGTCATTATTTTATAGACCACTTACCATTTATCTCTAAAGGTTAGATTGGTGCCAACATTGTTATTTATATCTTACTACAATTGTTTTTGTTTTAAAACAAAAGAGCAATGCAGATCATGTTCCTGTCAGAAAGCCTATTGGCAAAACTACACGTGCTCTTACAATTTGATTTAACACAAAAAACGCAAATCTATAACTAGGTGCCTGTAGTTACATATCACTTGTGCATCTAGGTGCACTATGAGTTATTCCGTAAAGTGCACATAAGTGCTATAGCTAGTAATTGCAAAGGGAAATGCATAAAGGCGAAGCACGATTGGGGCATAGGTGTGTCTTCCACTCGTTTTCAGGACTCTGGTGTTAATCTGTGTTTTGCTAACCACTGCACTTAAATCCAGAAATTCAATACTTAACCATATCCGGGAGGGGGTGTGTATGTGTGTGTGTGTGTGTGTTATGGAGCTGTATCGAGCGATGGTGCGCCCGCATGGGTCCAGTGAAGAGCAACAAAAATGATTAAGGGCATGGAAAACCTTGCTTATACCGAAAGGCTGGAGAGGCTGGGGCTCTTCACCCGGAAAAACGGAGACTTAGAGGGGACATGAGAGAGACCTATAAAATCATGAAAGGTATAGATAAGGTAGAGAGGGACAGATTCTTCAGGCTAGCAGGGACATCAAAAACAAGAGGGCACTCAGAAAAACCTGGAGGGCCACCGCGGGAGCGGACTGCTGGGCGCGATGGACTCCTGGTCTGACCCAGCAGAGGCAATACTTATGTTCTTATACATAAGAATAGCGTTACTGGGTCAGACCAATGGTCGATCAAACCCAGTAACCCGTTATCACGGTGGCCAATCCAGGTCATTAGTATCTGTCCAAAACCCAAAGAGTAGCAACATTCCATGCTACCGATCCAGAGCAAGCAGAGGCTTCCCCCATGTCTTAATAACAGACTATGGACTTTTCCTCCAGGAATTTGTCCAAACCTTTCTTAAAACCAGCTACGCTATCTGCTTTTCCCACAACCTCTGGCAACACGTTCTAGAGCTTAACTATTCTCTGAGTGAAAAAATATTTCCTCCTATTGGTTTTAGAAGTATTTCCCTGCAATTTCATCGAGTGTCCCTTAGTTCCCTAGTAAACTGGCATTTAACCGGCTATGAAGAGCTTCTTAAAGATAGGACTGCCTTTTATGTGGTCCTGTTAATGTGTTTGTCTTAGCTAGGTGTCCTAACTTCAGGAACAACATAGTTATGCCAGAGTTTTCTTGGCCTAAATGCCTACGCATAAGTTGTGCATACAACGATGCCTAAGTCAGGTGCATAGCTAAAAACAAACACGCCCATAATCTGCTCCCTAACCACCCCCACTTTAAATTTTGCGTTTTGGACTAAACGCCAGAGAATGACACGGGGATAAATTTTTCCTCGGTCCCGCAGGAACTCAATTTCCCCATCCCGTCCCTGAAAGTTTTGCCACTGTCCCTGTCCCTGCCCCATTCCTGTAAGCCAGGGGTGTCCAATGTCGGTCCTCGAGGGCCGCAGTCCAGTCAGATTTTCAGGATTTCCCCAATGAATATACATGAGGTCTATTTGCATGCACTGCTTTCATTGTATGCTAATAGATCTCATGCATATTCATTGGGGAAATCCTGAAAACCCGACTGGATTGCGGCCCTCGAGGACCGACATTGGACACCCCTGCTGTAAGCTCTGCCTAAACCGCACTTATGATTTTAAAGTGTTTGAGACTTGCGCAGATGAGGACAGAGCTTGCAGGAATGGGGCAAGGACAAGAAAAGAACTGGCCGGGATGGGACGGGAAAATGAGTTCCTGCAAGGACGGGGAAAAATTTGTCCACTGTGTGCTAGACGCCTACCAACTTAGGTGCTTAACTTTCAACTGACCCCAATTCATTACTCCTACTCCTACTGCTACTATTTAACATTTCTGTAGTGCTGTACAGCAACTTATTTAAGAGAAGTTCCCTGCTCAGTAGAGCTTACAATCTAAATTAACAGACAAAAGGAGTAGCAGGGGCTTAGGGAGTTTCTCAGGGTGCTTAGGGTGAGGGGGTTGTGAGGTAAATGCATTCTCGAAGAGATGGGCTTTTACTCTGGATTTGAATAGTTCCAGGGACAGAGCTTAACATAAGAACATAACATAAGAAATGCCTCTGCTGGGTCAGACCCGAGGTCCATCGTGCCCAGCAGTCCGCTCACGCGGCGGCCCAACAGGTCCAGGACCTGTGCATTAATCTTCTATCTATACCCCTCTATCCCCATTTCCAGTAGGAATTTGTCCAATCCTTTCTTGAACCCCAGTACCGTACTCTGCCTTATATCGTCCTCTGGAAGCGCATTCCAGGTGTCCACCACACGTTGGGTAAAGAAGAACTTCCTAGCATTTGTTTTGAATCTGTCCCCTTTCAACTTTTCCGAATGCCCTCTTGTTCTCTTATTTTTCGAAAGTTCGAAGAATCTGTCCCTCTCTACTCTCTCTATGCCCTTCATGATCTTGTACTTAATGTACTAACTCAGGCAATTCATTTCAGGTGTATGGTGCCGCAAGAGAGAACAAAAGACAAACAGGAGAAACTGCCTTCACAACTTTGAGGGGCATGAAAACAACAACGAAGTGGAGATTTTTTTTAAAAAAACATAGAGGGCTCCTTTTACAAAAGCGCGCTAGTGGTTAAAATGCCGCATGCGCTAGCTGCTACTGCCTCCTTTTAAGCAGGCGGTAATTTTTTGGCTAGCGCGCGCTATAGCACGCGCTGATCCTGTGCGTGCGCTAAAAACGTTAGCGCACCTTTGTAAAAGGAGCCCAGAGTTTTAAAAAAGAAGAGGAGCGTACCTTGATGTTAAATGATAAAACCAAAGATGTGCCAATCCAAGTGTCCAAATATTGCAATAAAAACACTAAAAAAGGGAGATAAAGAGGAAAGGAAGGAAGGAGAACACAAAAGAACTGCAAGAAAAAAAAGGGGCGGGGGGGCGGGAATTTGTGTTTACAATGCATCCATTAAAAAAAAAAAATTCTTTATATTTTGAATAGCATAGTTCATGCGTTTTCATCATATTTGTGTTCATTTTTAATGCGTTATTTTTATTAAAGTTTACTTGTAATATATTTTTATTTATTTACAAGGTTATTTACATTTAAATTTTTTTATTTTTATATTTGTAACATTACAATATATATGGATGTTCTTATGATATTTATGAATGTATCTCTGCCTATTTGCATGCTAAGGATTCGTTTATGTGTGTAATTGGTTTATGTGCAGTTCCTGATATAATGATACAATTTTTATACATGTCTCATTTTTAACTATTTAGACATTTATGAATGTATTTTGATATTTAAGTATTTACTAGTCTTTAAGCCTGCTACATTAACGGGTGCTAGAATAGAAGTGTGTGTCTGTCTTTCTTTCTCTCTCTCTTCTTGGCCGCTTTCTGTCTGTCTATCTTTCTTTCTGTCTTTCTCTTTCCTTGGCTGTCCACCACCACCCCTTGCCTTCTCCCCCTGTCCAGCAGTAGCCCTCATCCCTTCCTTTTACCTGTCCCCTGTCCAGCAGCAGCCCTTCACTGCTCCTCCTGTCCAGCAGCAGCCCTTCTCCCTTCGTTTTACCTCCCCCGTCCAGCAGCACCTCTTCCCAGCTCCCCCTGTCCAGCATCCAGCTTCCTGGTCTCTTCTGGCCCACCGGCATGAACCGCTGCTGCCGCTGCTGCTCTTCCAGGTATTGCTGGGCATAGCTCGCGCTGCAATTTCCTCTGCTGTCTCCTTCTCTTTCAACAGTATTTCCTTATGTTGCTGCTTTTGCCATTCCTTCTCCTTATCGTTGCTACTGCCCTCCTCTTCAAAGCAGCCTGCTGAGGTTCGCTGGCTGACTGTAGGGAATGAACGTGCTACCGAGGTGGAGAGCAGCCTGTAAGGTTCACTATAGCCGGCTGGCGAACCACAGCAGGCTGTTTTGAAAAGGAGCAGCAGCGGTGGCAGCGATTGGTGAGTGAAGGCGGGAGGGGGGAGCTGTTGGCGTGTTACCTGTCTCCATGTTTAAAAATGGAATTTGGCACGGAGGGACACATCATGCTGTCAGGGAACACGCTGTCCAGATTTTATTATAGAGGATGCCTCTTTGTATGTTATGAATTCATTTATGTGTGTGATTTGTTTCATGTGGAGGTTTCTTGATATAATTGTATAATTTTAATATACGTCTCATTTCTAGACTCCTGATGCAGACCTTCTTTGGCCACAACACGATCGTGTTGAGTCTGTTTTATAATAAAAAGGATTGAGTACCATCTGTCTCTTTCATTGTTGTTTCGTGCAGCAAGAGAGAAAGCATGTAGTCTGGAGCTGACAGTAGAAGAGAAGGGTACAGATAAAAGAGATTTGCCTGATGAAAGGAGATCCCAGGGAGGATTGTAGGGAGAGACAAGAGAGGAGTAACCTTAGGCACCTGGGCCAATTAGAGTCTTAGGCCTTCTTCACAGTCCATCCTGGGATGCAATGGGAGTGGCCTAAGACTCCGATTGGCCAGACACCTAAGGCCCCTCCCATGCACTGGGAAGGAGGCCTAAGACTCCGATTGGCCCAGGTGCCTAAGGCCCTTCTGTGGAGCCAATCAGGGCCTTAGGCCCTTCCCCAGTGCATCCCAGAATGTAGCGGGAAGGGGAAGGCCCACCAATTTGGAGAGGTGGGTCTGCTGGCCGGAGGGTGTATGCATCCTTCCGGCTAGACCAGGGATCTCAAAGTCCCTCCTTGAGGGCCGCAATCCATTCGGGTTTTCAGGATTTCCCCAATGAATATGCATTGAAAGCAGTGCATGCACATAGATCTCATGCATATTCATTGGGGAAATCCTGAAAACCTAACTGGATTGCGGCCCTCAAGGAGGGACTTTGAGACCCCTGGGCTAGACTGTCTTCGGGAAAGGTATGGGTGTATGTGTGTGTGGCATGGCTTAGAGGTGCTGGGGGGGTCTAAAGGTGTGTTTGTGGGGATCTGGAAGGGGTGTTGCAGGTTGGGGGGTTGGGAAGTTCCAAGGGGGTGGTGTCACGAGGGAGTGGGCATCCATCCTGCCCCGGTGCTATGAGAGGGGTTTGGGAGTTTGGAGGCAGAATGGAGTGGGCATCCTTCCTGTCCCACTGATTTGGGAGGGGTTCGGGGTTAGGAGGGATTGGGCATCCCTCCTGCTGACCGACATCACAAGGGGGTGGATTCTCTGCCGTGGTTGCACAGCTGACCGCGGCAGGTGGATTCTCTTGCCACTATCAACTCAGTGGCCGCATTTTGCTGGCCTATATTTCAGGCATCTGTTGCGGTCCTAGGGAGACACCTAGGGCCGCTTAAGCTCACCCAAGGTCACTTCTAGGTGAAACCACGCCCATGCCCAGCCTTGGGCAAGTTTAAGCATTCCAATGTATCTCCCTTAACCATGACAAATGCCTACAGTGTAGATTCCTGCCTTGGTTTTTTTTAAAAAAAATAGAAAACGTGCATCCCGATTGACTGTTTAGACAGTGGTAGGATGCCTATCGGCACCTACAATCGGGATGCCATTTATAGAATCTGCCCCTAATTCTCTTGTAGTGCACCATAAACTATATGCATTGAGATCCCAGTATAACAGACCTCAGCGGCTTCACTCTTAACTCTCATTTCCAGTATATTATGAGCAGTGGCGTAGCAAGGGTAAGTAGTGCCTGGGGTGGTCCTCCTTGCCTTCCCCTGTACCTTTTCAATTTTCAAGGTGAGAGCAACAGCACAAACTTGTTGCCCGCATCATGTCAGCCATCCCTCTGCGGGGCCCAGAAGTGACATCAGAAAAAGTGTGACACCGATGCGCGCAGCATGTTCGTAATGCTGCTTGTGCGGGAAAAATTAAAGAGGTATAATGGAAGGGAAGGAGCGCAGCAGGGGAGGTCGGGAAGGAGGAAGCAGAGAGGACGGGTGCCTGCGCCCTTACAAAGACCGCGCCTGGGGCAGACCGCTCCCCCTACACCCCCCCTTATTAGGCCAGTGATTATGAGCATATTCAAAGCCAGCCTCTTCATCGGTCAATAAATTTGATTCTCAAAGGCTTAACTGAACATCTCAGGCATTCTTTAAATAGTATATTTAATCAAAATAGTACACCGAAGCCCCCTGGGGGGGCCCTGAAAATGTTTTGAGATGAGTACTATTTTGATTAGATATACTATTTAAGGACTGCCTAAGATGTTCAAGATATAATATTAAGCTTTTGAGAATCAAATTTATTGACCAATGAAGAGGCTGGCTTTGAATATGTTCATGAGGCAGGGCATAATAAAAAAAAAAAAGTCTAAGTCCCCTTTTGGCCTAGGCCCTAAATGCTGAAAGTAGAAGCAGGGAAAATGTCTAGTCTCAAAAAAAATGTCCAAAAGGAGGTTTTAAAAAAAATAATGGCCTGCCTCTACGTTCAGCTGTTTAAATGCCAAGACCATCATTACGTCTATACTTACAACATATAATAAATCACAAAAAAGCCTAATTTCCAAATGCCCAAAACCAGACCTTTTAGGCGAAGGAGGAGTCAGTCCTTTGCCTAAAAGCTGGATTCTGTAACCGGTGTCTGTCAAAAACAATACCGGTTACAGAATCCACCCCTCCCCCCAGCAACGATCGCAGCAAGAGAGATGGCTCATCTCTCCTGCCGCGATCCATCACCCCCCACCAAACCGATGCGGGCAGGAGGGAGCCCAACCCCTCCTGCCCTGATGCAGCCCCGCACCCGCCTGATCCGATATGGGCAGGAGGGAGGCTGGAGCCGCTAAGCTCATCGCAGCAGCCGCGATCAGCTCAGCGGCCCCTTTTTCTGCACTTATACCTGTTTTGACTTGGTCTAAGTCAAAACGTATAAGTGCCGACTAGGTAGCCTGTTTTATGTTTTGGTTATACCTGCTGTACGACTGTCTAGGTTGGCCCTCCTCCCGCCCTTTCCACTCCTCTAAAAATGCCTCTTTTCGCTCTATGCGTTTAGAGGCAGGGGAAAGGCCTAAGCTGGTTTTAGATACGTCTAAAACCAGCTTTAATTATGGGCACTTGGATGATCAGGCTTTTTGATCGTCCATGTACACATTTAGGCCACTTTGTAGACGTTTATTTTTTATATTATGAGCCCCATACTGTATATATATTGGAAGTGAGAGTTATGAATGAAGCCGCTGACATCTGTTATTCTAGGATCTTTATGCATATGGTTTGTGGGGTATTTCAAGAGAATTAGTGTTTTTGAAAATTTTAAATCACATTTAGAACATAAGAATAGCCCTACTGGGTCAGACCACAGGTCCATCAAGCCCAGTAGCCCGTTCTCACAGTGGTCAATCCAGGTCCCTAGTACCTGGCCAAAACACATGGAGTAGCAACATTACATGCTATCAATCCAGGGCAAACAGTGGCTTCCCCCATGTCTTTCTCAATAACAGACTATGGACTTTTCCTCCAGGAAATTGTCCAAACTCTTCTTAAAACCAGCTATGCTCTCTGCTCTTACCACAGCCTCTGGCAATGCGTTCCAGCACTTAACTATTTCCTGCTATTGGTTTTAAAAGTATTTCCCTGTAACTTCATCGAGTGTCCCCTAATCTTTGTAATTTTTGATAGAGTGAAAAATCAATCCTCTTGTACCCGTTCTACTCCACTCAGGATTTTGTAGACTTCAATCACATCTCCTCTCAGCCCTCTCTTTTCCAAGTTGAAGAGCCCTAACCTTTTTAGTCTTTACTCATACGAGAGAAATTCTATCCCCTTTACCATCTTAGTCACTCTTCTTTGAACCTTTTCTAGTGCCGTTATTTCTTTCAAGAGATAAGGAGACCAGAATTGAATGCAATAATTCTGGTGAGGTTGCACCATGGAGTAATACAGAGGCGTTATAACATTCTTAGTCTTGTTAACCACCCCTTTTTTAAAATAATTACTAGCTTGTTTGCTTTTTTGGCTGCTGCAGGAAGCATAATAAATTACTAGTAGTTTGGTGGATTGGGTTGTAATGATTTTACTTTTTGGGTTCTGACAGCATGAGGCCTTGTATTTTTGCTTCCCAATGGCTATACGGTACACTTTTATTGCAGTATCACATGACCCTATCATTCCTTCCTGCTTGCATAAGACTGCCCTGACCTTATCACTGGTCACCCTATTGAAAAAAGCACTTTGCTACAACAACTTGGCATGCCTGCAACATTATTTATTTTTTTTCGGATAAGAAGTTGATAACAAAATAATTTGTAATTCTCTCTAAGGATGAGAACTATCTTATTTACTCTAAAAACATCAGATTCAGATACCAGACATCAAAAGACAGCTGTCAGCTGCTTCAGTCCGGCGATATGACTGTGAGATGAACTGAAATGTAGAGGCTGCATTTCAATGCTTAAGGATCTAATTGAAGAAAACAAGCTAATAAAAGTTAGCTTGGTTAAAGGTTTATAGCTCTCTCTATTAGCAAAACGGACATTAACACAGCACAAACATCAGGAAAAAAAAGACTTCTGTGGGTCATAGAACAGTCAAGGCAAATGGCAATTGAGAAGGGAGGAGCAGACCTGCAGCAAAGAAGTACAGTGGGAGGAAGTGGTGAGGGGTGGCCCAGGGATGGGTACTTGCCATGGATGATTCCCGGATGCCACAGCCCCTTCAGCAGTTTGTAGGTGGCCAGGCACTGGCAACCCTCAGGGTCCCCATACAGTTGCAGGCAGTACCGCATGTTATTGCCCTCCTGATGGATGCGCTTCAGGAAGATTCCTCTGCCTTCCGTCAGCCTCCCTTTCCACACCACATTGGAGAATCTTCGAGCCTAATCCCGCTAAATGATCACGTACATGTGCGTTACATATAAACACGCATGTCGTTTAGCGGGACAGCGCTTGTTTTCCGAGTTAAAATTTGCTGGAGTGTTTTTCTCGTCTTGGAAAACACTCACAAAGTGAGGTTTGACTGTAATTGTTTCTATTGATAGAAACTGTTTAAAAAAAAATACAGTTATCCTGTTTTGCATAGCTTTCTTGATAATAAATGTATTTTGAACACGGAATCTATGTCAAAATATTTTTTGTAGTGAGGTCAAATTCTGCAATAAGAAATTCCATAGAATATCTATTTTCAAATCTGCCTTCTGAGCATGTAGGCCCTGTATAAACAACCCCTAAATTGTAGGCGCTGTTGAGCACAATTGTCAGTCTTCCGCTGGGTGTTGTTTATAGAATCACACCTAGCGGTGCCTAAGAGGTTTTAGGCGCAGGTAGGCGTTGAAACCATAGGCACACTCCCTTTTAGGCCAGAGTTTTCTTGGCCTAAATGAGTGCGCCTATGTTAGGCATCTATCAGTACCTAAGTCAAACCAGGCCCAAAATCTGCCCAGAATCCACCCCCTAACCACACCTACTTTCTGGTAGGTGCCTCAGAGTAAGTGCTTACCCAAAAATGGTAGGCATCTACCAAGTTAGGCACCTACCAGCTAATTATTTCTTTAAATTGTTTCTTTAGTGGCACTTTAGTGCCTATTAAGCCTAATTGAATAATTAGGTTAGATATCTAAATCAGCTAAGTATGCCAATCTAGCTGCCTCACTTTAAGTGTGTTTTATAGAATCAGGGCATTAATGGGTGTCCCTAAACATCTGGTGTTAGAACTTGGCTGCCCATCTTTTTAGGGGTCTAGACCGAGATACTCCAGTCATGGTACACATGCTTGTCGTGCCACTGGGGCTTTTGCGCATCTAAGAAGCTGAGAGCTACGCCATCTGTAGTTGCACTACCAGCAGGGCCTCCCAAGGAAGACAGGTTTCGGTGAAGATGTCAGACTAACGATGTACAACCCTTCTGGGCAGTGTTAGAGACGATGGATCGCGTTTGATCTGACAACGGCGACAACATTGAACTTATATTGCTCAAAAGAAAGGCCCCAGCAACCTAACAACAACAGACCGAGGTAATAACGGGCCTGCTTGACCTGAACTCCACACTTCCTTCACAAATGTAATTAAATTGGATACTGCTAAAGAGTGCACGCGTCAAAGGCAGTAGTATACTAACAGCAGAATTTTCATAACACAAAGTGAAAAGTGGTTGTCATTAAAGTTAAATAAAATCATCCCACACTGTGCATGACAGCATCTAGGAGAGATATAAATTGTAAACTACTTGACTTTGTAAAGTAGTGTATAGTGTCAATGACATGTAGACTACACTGGACTGTCCTCCTGTGTTATGTGACACTTGGCATGATGGAATAATCGCTGACACAGCTTAATGTACTGTTTCTTCTAGAGGAATCAGGTCTAGCAATGCTCAATGTAAGCAGATCATCTTGCAGCTGGAATTGAGTTTGCCATAGAGCGTGTACAATATTTTGCAGCAGGAAATTAATTTTAAGACTTCGTGGGAATTTTTTTTTTTTTTTTTTTTTACTACGCATGTAAGTCTCAAAACTGAAATATATGAGTTTACATAACTAGATTGGATATCATATTAAATTATTATCTGGCTTCGGAGAGCAACGGTTTCTATTGCACTGCTTACCAATTATTGTGGCTGTGACCTCATGATGATGGCCAAATAAAACTGTGTAACCCCCCCCCCCCCCAAGGTGCAAAATAATGATGGTTCTAAGGAGAATCCACCCATGTTGCAGGTTTCGTGACCCCATTTGGATTCCTGACACTCACGCTGGCTTTTAAGAAGCAGCGGTAGAGAGTTTTACCATATGTCGATGAGGTAAATGCTCTGACGATCATTCAATTCCTATGAGCGTTGGAGCATTTACCTCACCGGCCCGCAATAAGACTTTCTACCGCTTTCTGATAAAAGGAGCTTTCTAATATGGGAAGTTCTGCTGTACTGTCATTCAGGAAAGGTTTAAAAACACTCAGATTTTTCCAATCTTAAGGTTGATTCTGTCTTTTACCTTTAGAGCTTCGTTTACAAAGCCATTTAGCGCCGGCCGCTCTGGTTACGGCCCCAAAGCCCATAGAGATTTAAAGGGCTTGGGGACTGTTGCCGCACGGCAGCCGCTAGTGCGGCTTTGTAAAACAGGCCCTTACATGATTCTGTCTTAATTGTTTTGTAAACCATTTTATTAAAAAGAACCAACATTTTGTAAATAAATAAGTGGGAATGTTGTTTTGTAATAAGGGTGAGATTAAAACACAGCTGTACGGTAAGTAGGAATATTAGTGGCCAGAGCAAACAAATGCACTTGTACCTCCCTGCACCCTTCATGATCCCTACTCCTTTCTCCTTCCACTCTGATTCCCCTTCCTCTTTCTCTTTTCCTTCTGTGCTTTAATCCAAATGGCAGACAGAAAGTGGCACTCTTCTTGGTTCTTCACCGGCTATTGGCCTATGCTTGCATTTCAGTCATTTTATCTCTTACCTCATAGCACCACTCTTTAAACCAGCGGTTCCCAACCCTGTCTTGGAGGACCACCAGCCAGCTGGGTTTCTGGGATAGCCCTACTGAATATGCTTGAGAGAGAATTGCATATAATGGGGGTAACAGGCATGCCAATCTGCCTCTTGCATATTCTTTAGGGCTATCCTGAAAACCAGACTGGCTGGTGGTCCTCCAGAACAGGGTTGGGATCCACTGCTTTAAACAGTCCTAGTTTATCTCTTCTTGTATTGTACCATCTCTCAAATTGTAATGTATTTCCTGTAGCATCCTTGTACTGTACTAAATGGTATCTCTTTTAAATTGAATTGTAAGTCACCTTGAACCTATTTATAGGCAAAGTGTGACTCCTAAATACCAGATTAGATAAGATTTTTCCAAGGGACCTTTGCCCTGAATGGCTGCACCAGTGCAACTCTCACCCACTCCTAGTCACAGCCAGGCACAAAGGATAAAAAATATCAAAGTACAGTATTATTATTGCCTATCCAAATTATTTGTAAGCATATATAGCATCCTCACTGGATAGTTTGCCTGCTTTGTTTGTGGGTAGAATTATTGGGGAGGTGAATGAGGTTTACTCTCTTCCCTTGGGATTAGGATTACTATATTTGTAAAGACAAAAAAGAGGACACATGACCCGCCCACACTCCACCCATTTCCTTGGTCCCCCTTCCCATCCTCTATATCCTTTTAGTGTTTTTTGCGCTCTCTCTCTCTCTGGTCCTCCAACTCTCCTCTCTCACAGATGCCTATCTCTCTCTCTTTCTCTCTCTCCTTCCAACCCCCCTCTCCCGTGGGTGCTTCTCTCTTTTCTTCCACCCCCTCCCCCTTGCAGCTGCCCCCCTCTTTCCTTCCAATCTCCTCTACTGCTTTTTCTGTCTGTGTCCTTCCATCCAGCATTACCCTACTCTTTTGCTCTTTTCTCCAGCACTCTCTCCTTTCTTTAATCCAGGACATATGAGACTATGGGCTTCTTTTATGAAGCCGCGTTAGAGGTTTAACGTGCGCTAAACTGCCGGCCGTACTAGCCGCTACCACCTCCTCTTGAGCAGGAAGTAGCTTTCAGCTAGCGCGTGATGAAAAGTCCCGTGCGATAAAGCCGCTAACGCGGCTTCATAAAAGGAGCCCTATGTATTGATTGTGCTAACTTTAAGAAGTTATTAAAGACGCAGCTGTTCATTGATGCCTATAAGTAATGTGGATGAGAAATTTCCCATGATGCTTTAGGCTTATAGCCCCTGATGGTTACCTATCAGTTAAATACAATATATAGAACCACTAAAATATACCAAAATGACACTGGAGGTAATCCTTTTCTCTTTTTTCCTTTATTTTTATCTATTTAAAAATGGGAACAAGCCTCAGAATATTGAGTGTTAAGTTTTCACTCATACAGGGTTCTTTCAAAGAGAAAGATAGTTCTTTTCTCTTACTCATATTCACATCACTGGCTTGAACCCATCCTCCCTACCATCTTTCTAACATTAAATATAATTTTTTATTTCTTCAATGATTTACATTAAAACTAATATTTAATGCTAAAGGGACTATATAATTCATTAATACTAAAAATTATTTCAGAAACTCTGGACCGACAGAAAGTGCACTAGTGAAAAGTGTATTAGTGCTTTAAAATGCCATTTTATAAAGTGCCATTTCAAAAAGTACATATGTGCTGTAAACTTTTAAATCTCATAGAGCTTAAAGTACTTAGCTTTGATCTTATGCTCTTTAAGAACCAGGACCGTCGCTTGCTACTCTCAGTCCAACGTGGCCTACGTTGGACTGGTCGCTCTGAAATGGCAGGAGTGGTGGCGGGACTAAATCGCGCGAGACAACAGCGCGCCAACAACTGAGCGCAGACAACTGAGCGCAAGGTTGACGGCGCGCCGAAGAAAAGCACTATTTTAAAGGGCTCCGACGGGGGGTGTGGGGTGGAACCCCCCCACTTTACTTAACAGACATTGCGCTGGCGTTGTGGGGGGTTTGGGGGGGTTGTAACCCCACACATTATACTTAAAACTGAAATTTTCCCCTAAAAAACAGGCAAAAAGTTCAGTTTCAAGTATAATGAGGGGGGTTACAACCCCCCAAACCCCCCACAATGCCAGCGCGATGTCTGTTAAGTAAAATAGGGGGGGTTCCCCACCAACACCCCCCGTCGGAACCCTTTAAAATAGTACTTTTCTTCAGCGCGCTGTCAACCTTGCGCTCAGTTGTCTGCGCTCAGTTGTCGGCGCGCCGTTGTCTCGTGCAATTTTGTCTATGAACCGGCAGGAGTTCGTCTGTAGCCTAAATAAGTGTTGCAAAAAGACTCTTCCCTGATGCAGCGGGGATGTAATTTGATCCCACGAAACATAGGCCACGTTGGACTGAGAGTAGCAAGCAACGGGGAAGTATTAATCCTCTACAGCTCCTGTGCTGCTGGTTCCTTATTCCAAAACGATACAGGTCTTAGATCAGCCAGCATCATTTTGAAGAATGTTACTAGTCATGCAAGAATGACTGGTGATCATTCCCTTCCACTGTGGGCCAGCAAATGGGATAGGACATGAAAAAGGTATGCTAGATATCTGAGAGGGTGGGGAGTGATAGCCAGAAGCCCAGGTAGGCAGGACTTTTAAAAAAAATGTAGGTTGAACTCATTTGTTGGAGAGCACACCATTGTAAAATAGCTTAAATTAAAACAAAATTAAAATTAAACACGTAAGTGCATACTTGTAGTATGACCCAGTGGCATGTTTCCCTCCTTTACTGGCAGTTGGCATGATTATGAAGGACTTGGTATTTTGATAGCACGGTAGCAGCTGTGTGGGTGGATGCCTAAGGGATAACTCTGTGGTGTGTGTGTGTGAGAATTATGGAGAGTATATTTGTGTTTATGGACAGATGAGTATATCTGGCATGTGTATATGTGTGTTCCTGGCTCCAAGAATACCCTTCCCCACCACACTACAGTCACATCCTCAATTCCAATTCATTTCTTATATTGTCTCTTTTCCTATCCCTCTCCCCACCCTTATCCTTCTGTCCCTTTTACCGCACTCACTTTCCCATCCTTCCTCCTTATACTCTTTTCCACCCTTCTCCCTTGCACTCACTCTTCTATGCTTCACTCTACTGTGCACATGTTGTTTTCATCCGCCACCCTTCCATTATCCTACAAATCTCCTTTCCATTTCTCCTCCCCGCATGCTCTTCCCTCCTATCTGCCTTTGCATTTGCATGCTCTTTCTCTGCTGCCGTTGGGATTCTGGTTTCAGTATGGGACTTTCTTCGCTATTTTTTCATCAAAGAAATCTGGGTATGTTTTTCACCATTTCATAAATATCCATGTTAACCATATTTGAAAATTTATTTTTGTCACTTATTTAAAAAATAATAATTGAGTGCTCACATCAGGAATTGTGGCATTTAAAACCCTCATGTGACAGGCACGTTCTTAGTCACTACATACTCAGGCCCAGATTCTGTATAGGACTCCCGGGATGGGTGTCCTATACAGAATTGTGCCTATACCTACCCAAACTAAACCAGATTCTGTAACCGATGTCCATGTTACAGAAGCCGGTTACAGAACTGGGTTACTTTAGACGGGGCCGCTATACTTATCGTGGCAAGGGATCTCCCTGTCGCGATTAGTATAGTGGCCGTGGCTGCCAGTCTCCCCCCCCCACCCCTATATGATCGCTGGCAGGAGGGTGCTCAACCCCTCCTGCTGGTAGGCCCCCACCCACCCCCAATGATCACTGGCAGGAGGGAGACCAACCCTTCCTACCAGACCCTCTGATGATCGCTGGCAGGAGGGAGCCCAACCCCTCCTGCCAGCCCCCTCGATGATCGCCGGCAGGAGGGTGCTCAACCCCTCCAGCTGGTAAACCCCCCACCCTTGTATGATCGCCGGCAGGAGGGTGCCCAACCCCTCCTGCTGGACTCCCCAATGAGCCCCCCTCCACGGACCCCCCAATGAAATCCCCCTCCATGGACCCCCCCATAGAAACCCCCAACTCCTAACCCTCGGCCCCCCAGGTTTACCATCAAAGGTGGCTGGCCTGCCAGGTCTTCCCAGTGTCCGGCCACAAGGCCCGCCTCTCTCTGGCCCATCCCACACCATCCTAAGGCCTGATTGGCCCAGGCACCTAAGGCCCCTCCTATGGGTGGTGCTTAGGCACACGGGCCAACCAGAATTATTGTCTATGTAACGGTCCACATCTATTACACTTCGTTGATACTTTTCTTAAAAATGTTGTCTAGTTAATTCAGAGTCCATGCCTCAAAACTTCCTGTTGGGCTCAAAAATTAAAATCCAGATTTTCTTGGAAATGGAACCACAATCCACATCCCCAACATGGATCCATATTTCACCGCAACCTCAGCTTCTTCAGAAGAATAATCCTTGTTCTTCTCTTAATGCACCCATTTACGTAAGAATCATCCACATCCCTCTGCAGTGACTGCATAACATGTTATTCCTCTGAAGAAGAAGTACAGACTCTGGATTAACTAGAACACTAAATATGCAAAGAAATGAAAGAAAAACCTTGAGATCTACTGGCAATGTATAGAGAATGAACATGAACAGACTCTGCTCTTATCTTCATTTTATTTCTATGTCGATTTGCTTATTTTGGTGTCTCTGAAACCTTGCCTTTTCGCAGCCCTCAAGGACTCGAGTTGAGCACCTTTGGTCTCATTGCTGCATCTTGAATTCACAAATGAATATGAACTGGAAACAAAAGGATTAAAAAAATGGCAGTTTCACACCTAGGCCCACTGACATTTTACCCTCTTGCGGAAGTGACAGTATGCAAATTGGATCAGTTGTACAATATTGATGCAAAAGGCAAGCAGCATATGAGTGACACCATTGGGCTTGATTTAGGCAAGCTAAATTCAGGAGCAGTGGTTATATGACAAATTTGCACTCATTTATGCATGTGCCTGGTATGAATTTCATCTTTCAGAAACGTCGCAGCCTAGGTGGGCTTGATTGGTTTAAAGTTGCACAAATACAGAGTCCGAACAGCCTCAGATAGAGCCTATTTGCAGCGAGCACAATGTATTTTTCATCATCACACGATGGAGTATTCATTAATCTTCAGTAAAACAGACAGAATTCTTTCTTTTCTGACTTTTCTTTCAGGTATTTTCAGCAGTTTTGCACTGCGCTAAACAGCTGCTTTCAGCGCTCTCTCTGAAACAAGCAAGGCGGACATGAATAATGAAGGTGACAAAATAATACAATCCTTGCAGACCGTTCTTCGTTCAGTGTGCCAGGTTATAAGGGTAAATGACAGCTTTTATAGGAAAACATGCATGCAGTCTTGCAATATTTTACAGGACAAAGCAAAAGCCAGTAGTGCACAATTTTTTTAAAGAATCCTGAGCAGTATTTTTTAATGCTGCCTCTTGGCTTTGGATAAATAATTGTTGTAGTCGCCCAGTTGTTTTGTGTATAATTATGTTGGAGGGGCTTTTCCAGGATTTGCACCTCTTACAATGTGTCTCACTGGAAAGATACTTCATTATCTTCTGAGGAGATGGTGGTTGTGGCCAGGGAGATGCTTAAGGAATGCAATAATAGGTATCCCTAACAGAATCCTGCAGCGAATTGATCTTTTTCTCTAGATGGCAGCATTTGCCTTATTGCCTGCTCTAAGGTTTGCCTATGTGACTCCAGACAGTCAGCTGAGACAGCTCCTTGTAATTAACAGAATAATCACTCTGGTAGGATTTTTGTTTTCAGCGGTTTATAGGCTTCCTCCCTTCTTTCACTAATGTGGCAGAAAGTCCAACACCATGAATCAAGGAGATGCTGATAATGTTGCTTTTATGAAATCACTCTTTTCACTTCTTAAGATTCTTGCTATCCCAAGTGGCATGTCTGATTTATTTAGGCACCTTCTCCTAGGAGGGATGTTTACCTTCAGTGCTGCTCTATAGCCAGTAAAGGATTACTGCAGTAGCGGCAGTCATCTTTTCGACTTCTCTGGATTTTAGGATTTCAACTTTATTTATTGGGATTTATTAATCGCCTTTACGAAGAAATTTACTCAAGGCGATGTACAGAAGGCACAATTTAACATACAACTTACAATTTTGTTAACACCATAACAATAGTAAAATGACCAGATATAAACATAAATACAATCCATGAGGTAAACTTGAAATCAGCAAATTGGAACCTAATGATAGGACTACCATGAAACTATCAAATAACACAGTGTCTCTCAAACTGTGTACCACAAGAGATTCCAGTATTTTACTTTAATTGTAAATATCCGTTCATACGTATACACTAGAATAGATGACATGTACATCGCATACACAAAAGTCTGTCGATGTTATGAGCGTTTGTGTGCATAAGGATACAACCGCCCAGACGAGCATCCTTCATTGACGTGATTGGTCTTTGAAAAATAATGGCAAGTAATTTTATTTTTACTTTTTAATACAGTAGTTTCTTTTCTTACTGGTATGATTTATTTTTAAAGTCCCCATTTCTGCATTTCCCTTCCTCGTGTCCCTTCTCTTTCAGTTCTCATACATATTGCACCTTGTCCTACTCCCTTCCCCCTCCGTCCAGTGTTGTCCTCTATTTGTTTTTTTAATATTGTGATTGTATACCTCCCTTAATTTTAATTTGTGAACTGCTTAGATTTTACTTTGTTTATATTTGCAGTATCTATATATATAAAATCGGAGGTATGTATGTGTGTATGTGTGTGTGTATGTGCCGCGATCACGCAAAAACGGCTTGACCGATTTGAACGAAACTTGGTATGCAGATCCCTCACTACCTGGGATGATATGTTCTGGGGGTATCGCGGCCCACATGCGCACGTGGGCGGAGCTACAAACAGAAAATCAGATTTCACCCATTCATGTCAATGGAAAAAATGTAAAAAGCTGCCATTCTCACAGTAATTCCAACTACCTGGCGTGATATGTTCTGGGGGTCTCACGGCCCACCTGCACACGTGGGCGGAGCTACAAACAGAACATCAGATTTCACCCATTCATGTCAATGGAAAAATAGTAAAAAGCTGCCATTCTCACAGTAATTCAAAAACGGCTTGACCGATTTGAACGAAACGTGGTATGCTGATCCCTCACTACCTGGGGTGATATGTTCTGGGGGTCTCGCGGCCCACCTGCACACGTGGGCGGAACTACAAACAGAAAATCAGATTTCACCCATTCATGTCAATGTAAAAAATGTAAACAGCTGCCATTCTCACAGTAAATCAAAAAAGGCTTTACCGATTTGAACGAAACTTGGTATGCAGATTCCTCACTACCTGGGGTGATATGTTCTGGGGGTCTCGCGGCCCACCTGCACACGTGGGCGGAGCTACAAACATAACATCAGATTTCACCCATTCATGTCAATGGAAAAAAAGTAAAAAGCTGCCATTCTCTCAGTAATTCAAAAACGGCTTGACCGCTTTGAACGAAACTTGGTATGCAGATCCCTCACTACCTGGGGTGATATGTTCTGGGAGTCTCGCGGCCCACCTACACACGTGGGCGGAGCTACAAACAGAAAATCATATTTCACCCATTCATGTCATTGCAAAAAATGTAAACACCTGCCATTCTCACAATACTTCAAAAACGGCTTGACCGATTTGAACAAAACTTGGTATGCAGATCCCTCACTACCTGGGGTGATATGTTCTGGGGGTCTCTCGGCCCACAACTCTATGTTGCTTGCTCAAGGGTGCGTTCCCCCATCAATTTATATGTTCTTGCTCCTGGAGGTGAAACTAAAAATTTTTGTTTAAAATCACGTTTTGCGTTAGTTGTATTGTATTCATTTTGTCAAATATTTCACATTATAATTTGCATATTGTACTTTTTATTAAGCTGTAAAACAATAATTTCATTCACCTCTATAAAGTATCTTTATTTGAATCCATTTACAGTGTTATTGCTATAATTAAATACCCGTGCAACGCCGGGTCATCAGCTAGTATCAAATAAACTGAACTGAATTGCACTCTTGTCCCCAAAGACCCCACTGATTCACCAGGGGAAGTGGTGGGAAGGTGGCGAGGGTGTGTGGGTGTTTGGGGGATGTTTAATGCTGGGAAGGGGGAGACAAGAGACATTGTTGGGGGGAAGGTGAACCGGGATATTTTTTAAAGGTAAAAATAATTATATAAGCCCTAGCCTGATATTTAGCCAGGACCTGCATAGGATGAGCTTTTGAGCTGTCTTAAATTCACCCACTCACGTGAGCTCTGACTGAATAAGCCCCAGCTCCTACCCAGCACTGCCCCCTGGCCTGCCCCTGACTGGCCCACCTGTTTTTGGGAAGGTCAGAGCCGATATTAAGGGCTCCTTTTATGAAGGTGCGCTAGCTAGCTGAAAAACTACCGCCTGCTCAAAAGGAGGCGGTAGCAGCTAGTACGCGGGGCATTTTAGCGCGCGCTATTCCGCGCGTTAAGGCCCTAAAGTGCCTTCATAAAAGGAGCCCTTAGTGCTACTAAATAGCGGCATTTAGCTGCCAATCGGTGATTTAAGTGGGCCTGAGTCCTGATGCGGTCATCATTTTATATGCATATTTAGAGCAGTGGTCTCAAACTCGAACCCTTTGCAGAGCCACATTTTGGATTTGTGGGTACTTGGAGGGCTGCAGAAAAAATAGTTAATGTCTTATTAAAGAAATTACAATTTTGCATGAGGTAAAAGTCTTCATGGTTTATAAATCTTTCCTTTTGGCTAATTCTCAAGAGTAATATTGTCATTTATAGCTAAAGAGACATATGATCAAGAAACTGTTTTATTTTACTTTTGTGATTATGATAAAAATACCGAGGGCCCCAAAATAGTACCTGGCGGGCCGCATGTGGCCCCTGGGCCGCGAGTTTGAGACCACTGATTTAGAGGTATTCTTTAAATGGCTGGAAGAACTGAATACAAGCATACAATTAAACACCGGTGTCAGCTCTTATGGTGTACAGCCACTTTTAATATCAGTGGGGGGAGGGCCCTCAGCCGTTTGACACGTCTGTCCATCTTTTCATTTTTTTTTTTAATCAAAATACCTGCAGACCTGTCGGTAACTCAGCTACCGATAGGTCTGCTGCAGTCGGGTTTGCCAATAGTAAAACCCGATTCAAAATAGCCAAGCAATTGTTAGTGAATCAATCGCTTGGCTATTTTGCATGGGGTTTTACTAATTTGCATGGGAGGATCAGGATCGGATCACTACAGGTGTTAGTGCATGGGGTTTGAGGGAAATCTGGTCGCAAAGGGCTTGCAAACTGATCGGTACACGACCGGTTTGCTTTGTGAATCTAGCCCTTACACCCTTATATTATGGTGTGCAATTGCAAAGGGGTATGTACAGGGAAGGGTGGGGAAGTGACAAGCCAAACAATTACGTGTGCAACTGCCAGCATTTAGACATGATATATCAATCATATATCAGTCAAAAAATCTTCAATATACAGGGTAACCCAAAATCACCAAATTCACCAAGCCAGCATGTGTCTATATACAACAAATTCTGATAAATTTACACATTAAAACATCTCCACCCAGCAGCACTATCAACTGTATAAATTGTTTTACTGAAATCCGGAGATCCTCTGGTGTGAACTATGTCGAGTACGTATATCAAATGATCTACTCACAGCCACCAGTCTCTTCATCGGTCTCCAACATTGTCATCTTCTTAATGACTTTTTGGAAGCTACGTTTAAGTCCTAACCCTACCAGCTGGTAAAGCACCATATTTGTTTATCATTCCCTCTGTAGTCCTCTACCCTCTCTACCTCTTCATCCCTTTGTATTCCCCTACATGAGCAGCCTATATTGATTGACCATTTTGTCCACTGTGTCTGTCATAATTAGATTGTAAGCTCTTTTGAGCAGGGACCATTTCTTGCATTTAACGTTCAGTGCTGCATGCGTCTGGTAAATAGTAGTAGTAGTAAAGGGAATCCTTTCTGAAATTTCATACAACCCCCCCCCCCCACTTAACTTGCAAAAAGGCTCCATAGGACCCACTGCCGATATGACCAGTGCTTCGATTCCTGCATCAGGGCAGCAGTCTGCTGAAAAAACAAACAAACCAGAAATCAAAAGTCACCTAAAAAACTCACTCCACATTTAATAACAAAGACACCTAGTTTAAGAGGTACTGTTTTATTAAAGGCACATAGGGCTTGATATTCTGTGTAGTTTGAGGAGGCAGAAGAAGCTCCTGACTGTTTAAACCATATTGAGCAGGTTGACCACCGATATTTAGTGGTGCATAACTGGGCAGTGCTACTCCCAATTGGCTCTATCCATTTCAAAACCAGTGGAGGGGTAGTCTAGGGATGGAGTCATATTCAGTCCCAGTGCTCGCATAGCTACATGGCTAGATCGGATTGTGCAAAAGACTGCCCTGGTTTTGGCTACTTAGCTATGAGTTGCCAGAACTGATTATCAGCTGGCATCCTCATAATGACTGGGTCATGGTCATCAAGTTGGTCAATTCAATCTTTTCCAATTTCTTCCTGATCTGCCCATTCTGATTCCCGACCCCCTCTAGATCAGGGGTGGGTAACTCCGGTCCTCGAGGGCCAGAATCCAGTCGGGTTTTCAGGATTTCCCCAATGAATATGCATTGAAAGCAGTGCATGCAAATAGATCTCATGCATATTCATTGGGGAAATCCTGAAAACCTGACTGGATTCCGGCCCTTGAGGACTGGAGTTGCCCACCCCTGCTCTAGATCAATATCTTCTTTCTGATCCTGTTGTGATTAGCTGCCTCACTGAGAACTTTCTAAAATGTGGCTCCCATCTACCCCGATTCCCCAGAACTCTAGGACTTTCATAGGGACATTGCTGGTAGCATAGTGTAGGGGTAGGGAACTCCGGTCCTCGAGAGCCGTATTCCAGTCGGGTTTTCAGGATTTCCCTAATGAATATGCATTGAAAGCAGTGCATGCAAATAGATCTCATGCATATTCATTGGGAAAATCCTGAAAACCCGACTGGAATACGGTTCTCGAGGACCGGAGTTTCCTACCCCTGGTACAGTGGGACAAAACAGTGATCCCCTTCTGCTCCCCTCCTTGTATTGCTCTGGGACCAAAATGTTACCTGCTGACCACTAGCAGTCCTACAATACTACTACTAAAGTCAGATTTCAATTTAAAGACATACTACTCCCCAATAATTAAAGCTATTTAACTAGCTAACCACAAATATTCAGAAGTTAGTGGCTAAATATTAACCAGCTATATTGCACAATAACTGGCAATATTTAGTGCTGAGAACGTGAGCTAATAATTCCCTATCTGGATCTATAGAGTTCTCAACATGCATTTGAAAACTTCTATTCTTTGTTTTGTTACATATGCTCAGAGACTCGGAGCCTTTCTAGGAATGCAATCCCTATTGAAGGACTCACCACCTCAATCACCACATATGTGAAGAAATATTAGTTTTTGACTTTTTTTTTTACCCCAAATTGAATGTTGACCAGCTAAATTCTGTGGGCAAATCAGACCGTCTAAATAGCAATCTTATTTTTGTCTGTGCTGAATGTTGACTAACCGGTTAAGTTATAGCTGGTCAACCCCCCACTCTCCCGGGTATTCAAATGCTGATCACTCGAAATGGCCTGCCATTAAATATCTGGGCTCACTACTAATTATGGGACTTAATGAGGTTGCCTCCTCTGAGCTGAATATCAGGCCCATATACTACCCCTAGAGATCATTGCCATGACTGCCATTTTATAGCTGGAGCAGACAGGGGCAAAAATGAGTGGGTTTTGGTCCTGCCTCAATGACCTAATAGATCACCAGGAGTGATCATGTAAGTCTGCCAGAGGGCTCCTGGGATATATGTATGGAGGGGGAGGGGAAGCCTTGTTATATGGCAGGTCATGAGGGGGTTCGTAACTTGTTGGAGGGATCTAGATGGGGGATTGAAATTTGTGGGGGGAGAAGACAGGAGGGAGGGGGCGCAGGGGTGAGAGATGCATACCATTATTTGGAAACTCTGAGGGTGCCAGCTGATATTTAATATGGCATCTGCTTAGGTGAGCGACCAACATTAGGGCAGGCTTTTCTGCAGTCTCATTTCTGCAGTCTCATTAGGGGGAGAGTGTGGCACAGTGGTTAAAGCTATAGCCTCAGCACCCTGAGGTTGTGGGTTCAAACCCACGCTGCTCCTTGTGACCCTGGGCAAGTCACTTAATCCCCCCATTGCCCCAGGTACATTAGATAGATTGTGAGCCTGCCAGGACAGATAGGGAAAAATGCTTGAGTACCTGAATAAATTCATGTAAACCGTTCTGAGCTCCCCTGATAGAACGGTATAGAAAATATAATTAAAAAAAAAATATTCATAGCTTAGCTGGGTAGGCACCATCACTGAATATTACCGGCACCTGCATAACTTCCAGTTTCTACTGATAATGCCCCTCTCCTACCTAGATTTGAGATGGCTGGTTGGTGCTGATTTTCCAAGGGCAGCACACTGAGTGCAATTTAAGCAGAGAAAAGTCTCTCCTGCTCACTTAAATCACTTTGAATATTGACCCTTGGGTTGTACAATCAAAACTGAGATATGCTGATATAGATTCTGCTCTAAAATACATTCAAAGAATGTATAAACAGTGGACTGGAATGGAACAAAGTACAATGAGGCTGCTGCTAGAGGTCACAGCAGCCATTTTGGAAAGGCAGCTGTTAGGGGCAGGACCAAATGAGATTGCCTCCTGCTCCTACCACCTCCACTGGACTACCATAGATTACAGGTAAGCCCAGAGGGCCTATCCTGCATGTTGGAAGAGTGAGGGTAGGGGTTTGCATGCTTGAGGGGAGGGGCTCCCATATTGGGGGAATTAGGACCAGAGGAGGAAGGATCAGAGGGCCTCCTAAAAGATTTTTGGGTTGCACAGGTTCTGGCTGATATTCAGTGTAGGCCTGCATAGATAGCCAAGCTTTTCAGCTGCCTTAAATTTGCTCACTTAGGGCTAGATTCACTAAGGACACCAAATGTTTCCCGACCACTTTGCGACTTGCTTGTTCCCCGACCCGATTCACTAACCTTGGTGCTGATCAACCTCTGATCTGATTCGATCCACGCATACAAATGAGGGAACTGGCTTGCAAATGTAGGAAGGCAATGATTCACTAAACAATTTAAGGAACACCGACTGGGCCGACCGATCAAAAAACAAGTGACTGCTGAGGACCAGTCGCTCACATCTTTTCCTGCTCTCTGCACCCTAAAAACCCTGCCCTGCATCAAAAACCCTGCTCTCTGCCGCCCTACCTGCATCTCTGCCACTCTGCTCTCTTTGCAATGTTCTCGAAATCAATAGCTTCGATCGATCTATTTCATTTCTTAACTTCTGCCGCCAAAACAGAAATGCACAATGTAGCGATTGCATCCTGCTTAATAGAGTACATCAGGATTTTTCTTTTTAAAGAAATCAGGTTCACTTTGATAGGCTTCTTATAATGATATGAATACTCCCCCCCTCCCCATTAATAAAGATACATATGATACAGTGCTGTTTGGCACGTTAATGAAGGTCAAGAGTCTAATAACTTCCCATAACAACAAATTGCTTTCATCATGACAGGAGTTGCCATACAACTCATTCTGAAAATCTGGAAAAATTGGGACAGGTTAAACTATAGTTTTTGGTGGGAATCTTTGTACCAAATATATAAATTTGAACGTATGAGAGCAATACAATTGGGATATTATGAGAAATTTAAGGATGTTTGGGACCCATTGACAAAATTTTGTAAAGATTGATTATTGGTTTTAGTCCTTTAGTTATACACGTCCAGGATGGGTGGGTGGGAGGGGGGTATGTAATTAATTTATTATTTGAGTCCAAGGTTGATTATTTTGAACATTTGCATTATATTAAGTGTTTTTAGACAGGTTGGGTGGGGATGGGGAGGGGGTTATGTATTTATTGTATCATTTGAAGGAATTGAGTGCAGTCTATAGTGTTAATTGATTGATAATATGTTGCACTTTGTGCTGGTTTTAAAATGAATACAGATTTTAAATAAATAAATAAAGATACTGGAGCATGTTAACACATTTATCATTTTTAACCAGTCTGATTTTGCTAAAGGTCAGTAGCACAGGAAATATGTAACAGCTGTCCCCACAGGGCCTTGTTGTTTGTATTGACTGCTTTCTCAATAAAAATTATTTGAAAAAAAAAAAAAAAGGAATCAGCGCAACTCTCCTGCTCTTGCTGCCCTTACCCGCAGTGCGAGCCCGTGGTTTTATCCCGCAGGTTTAAAGCGGGGATGCACTGCGGGGAAGGGCGGCAGAGAGCAGGAGAGTCAGGGTGGCACGGGCTCGTGAAAATCCCTTCTGGCTAGTCTTTTCCTCCCCTTTCTCCTCTGCAGCGGCGATATCTGCAAAATTCGAAAGAGCACGGAGCGCATGCGCAGACCATCTACAGGTAAAGAAGATGGTCTGCACATGTGTGGGGATCGCTCTTCAGCAATCTGTGTGGTGGGTTAGGGGCGTGACTCCGATCGCTCTCATTTGCATGAGGGTGCTTCGTGAATCAGCCCTCCGGCCATGGATCGGATCAGATCGGATCCATGGTCTTAGTGAATCTAGCCCTTAGCTATACTGGTGCCAGTATCTACATACCTGCTGACTCCTCTCCAACACTGCCCTCTGTACTTCCTCTGACATGCATACTTATTTTGTGGGCAGTCAGAGTCCTTTATAGAATTGCCCCTAATGTGCCTTAACGGGAGAATTAATTTTAGTTCTTGATAAACTTAGTGACTGTCAGTGGCATAGTAAGAGCAGGGGGTGGACCACTTGGACACCATCTTCGTAGAGGCACCGGCACCTCTTCCCCTCCGCCCCCGCTCCTTCCCATTCTTCTCCCTGCCGTGTGTGCACCTTCACTTCCCCGCCCCATACTTCTAGCTCTTCGCTGGCATGAACAACAGTTCCACCCTGCAGGACCAGGAAGTGATGTCAGAGGGAGAGCTGAGACTGGTGCAGGCAGGAAGTTGGAGATGCTGCTTGCGCCGGGGAACTTAAAGAGGTATTAAGGAAGGGTAGGGGCACGTGGAGAAGAAAGCTGGGGGTGCCAAACCTGGGCACTTCCTACCCTTGTTGCGCCACTGGTGATTGTGCACTGGAAGCTTTTGGTAGCTCAGAGACAATGTTATGAGTGAATCGGAACAAGTGATAACTAGATCACAACAAAGTACAAATTCAACAAAGTGTTTATTTCTCTTCACAGCAAACCTCAGAGAGAAAATTGGATTGAGAATATGTCTAGCTGAATGGGTAGTAGAAGAAATCACTTGTAATAATCCATAGGGAGATAAGGAAAGTAGGAAGTCACGGAGCTAAAATAGAGGTTGATTGAAGTAAGGGTTAGGGTCATACCACCTTTCAATGAGGTGCTGCCAGTTAATAAATCCCAATAAATAAGTAAATAAATAAAACTTATGGACTATAAATTAGGCAAATATTGCAGGTACGTATGGTTATGAAAACTGTTTTACTGTGCACACTGAGTGTGTTATGATATATATGCATGACAGATAAGGATCCCTATAGATTATACTCTTTTTTTCCACCTTTTTTTGTACTGCTTTAACTGGTATTCAACTTTGAAGCCTTTTGAACTAAGCTGGTTCATAACATCAGAACTGACAAATCAGACTTCTGGGATACACAGGCTAGCTAATGAAGGGTCAGGTCATGAACAGTTCACTGAACCATACGGGGAGAGGAAGCAGCAGCATAGACTACAGAAAGAAGAGGCAGAATCGCTTGCTGCTTCATCCCACATGAAATATAGCATGGAAGAGGGAGGCGAGGAAGATAGCAGATTTGGGAAACAAAAGAAATAAGGTCTGGGAGGAATAAATAGTGCTGAAGTCAGAGGAATAGGGAAACTAGGATTAGGTGATTTCTCAGGGGTGTAAGTGGAGAATAGCAACCCAAGAATTAAGTAGGTGCTTTGGGATTGTGTAGCTGAGGGCACAGGCGTCGGAACGGGGGAGGCCATAGGGGCCATGGCCTCCTCAAAAATTGGCAATCGGATGTATGGCTCTCCCGAATCCCCTACCTACCACCTCCCCGTCGCTGTAATTTAAAATCTTCGGGCGGCCAGCGGAGCAACAAAGCCAGCCTCCCACCGTCTGCCTGTCCCGGAAGTGCTCCTTCTACAGCGTCCTGCCTACTTGGGAAGAGGAAGTGCAGAAGGAGTTCTGTAGGCTTGGTATTGTTGGGGGGGGGAGGGGGAGGGGAACCAGAGTAGGAGGGGGATCAAGGTGGCTCAGCACTTTTTTTTATGTGGGTGCCAGCCGATAATAGCTAAGAGACTGAATTTAAGACTGTTTTGAGATGTTCTAAATTTACCTGCTTAGCTAGGCGGGTGCTAGTACTGAATAATGTAGGCCTCTGCTTAATTGCTGGCACTTCCCCAGTGCTGCTCCCTGTTATTCCTTAATTTATGTGCTTGCCAATGAACGTTTGGGCTCAGCCCTCAATATTGTGGATTTGAATAGATGATGACTTTTTCTTTGCCTTTTTAGTGATTGCTTTATATTTTTCCTTATTATGTCACTTTCTATATAAGCATTAAAAGCCCTGATTCTATAAATGGTACCTAACTTTAGGTGCTGAGGAGCTTAATTGTCAATCATCTGCTAGGTGCTGTTTATAGAATCATGCCTAGGTGCATTCCCATTTATGCCAGGGTTTTCTTGACCTAAACGAGCATACCTAACTTACCCACCCCCCTTTTACTAAGCTAAGGTAAAGGTATCTACCGCGACTCAGAACCTTAAATGCTCCGACGCTGCTCTAACGCTCATAGAATTCCTTTGAGTGTCGGAGCAGCGTCTAAGCATTCAGCATCTCAGGCCATGGTAGAAACTTCAACCGTGGCTTAATAAAAGAGGGCCGTAGGTGCCTACTGGCGCCTAAGTGAAACCATTCCCACAATCTGCCCAGAATCTACTCCTAACCACACTTACTTTCTGATAGGTGCCTCGAAGTACCGTATTTTCGCGGATATAACGCGCGCGTTATACGCGTTTTTACCTACCGCGCATACCCCTCGCGCGTTATACGCGTGAGCGCGGTATACAAAAGTTTTTCTACATAGTTCCCACCCCGCCCGACGCCCGATTCCCCCCCCCAGCAGGACCGCTCGCACCCCCACCCCGAACGACCGCTCGCACGCGCTCCCACCCGCACCCGCGATCGGAGCAAGAGGGAGCCCAAGCCCTCTTGCCCGGCCGACTCCCCGACAATATCGGGCCAGGAGGGAGCCCAAACCCTCCTGGCCACGGCGACCCCCTACCCCCACCCCGCACTACATTACGGGCAGGAGGGATCCCAGGCCCTCCTGCCCTCGACGCAAACCCCCCTCCCTCCCTCCAACGACCGCCCCCCCCAAGAACCTCTGACCGCCCCACCAGCCGACCCGCGACCCCCCTGGCCGACCCCCACGACACCCCCACCCCCCTTCCCCGTACCTTTGCTAGTTGGCCGGACAGACGGGAGCCAAACCCGCCTGTCCGGCAGGCAGCCAACGACGGAATGAGGCCGGATTGGCCCATCCGTCCCAAAGCTCCGCCTACTGGTGGGGCCTAAGGCGCGTGGGCCAATCAGAATAGGCCCTGGAGCCTTAGGTCCCACCTGGGGGCGTGGCCTGAGGCACATGGGCCCAACCCGACCATGTGCCTCAGGCCGCGCCCCCAGGTGGGACCTAAGGCTCCAGGGCCTATTCTGATTGGCCCACGCGCCTTAGGCCCCACCAGTAGGCGGAGCTTTGGGACGGATGGGCCAATCCGGCCTCATTCCGTCGTTGGCTGCCTGCCGGACAGGCGGGTTTGGCTCCCGTCTGTCCGGCCAACTAGCAAAGGTACGGGGAAGGGGGGTGGGGGTGTCGTGGGGGTCGGCCAGGGGGGTCGCGGGTCGGCTGGTGGGGCGGTCGGAGGTTCTTGGGGGGGGCGGTCGTTGGAGGGAGGGAGGGGGGTTTGCGTCGAGGGCAGGAGGGCCTGGGATCCCTCCTGCCCGTAATGTAGTGCGGGGTGGGGGTAGGGGGTCGCCGTGGCCAGGAGGGTTTGGGCTCCCTCCTGGCCCGATATTGTCGGGGAGTCGGCCGGGCAAGAGGGCTTGGGCTCCCTCTTGCTCCGATCGCGGGTGCGGGTGGGAGCGTGTGCGAGCGGTCGTTCGGGGTGGGGGTGCGAGCGGTCCTGCTGGGGGGGGGTGAATCGGGCGGGGTGGGGGTAGGGGGTCGCCGTGGCCAGGAGGGTTTGGGCTCCCTTCTGGCCCGATATTGTCGGGGAGTCGGCGGTCCTTCGGGGTGGGGGTGCGAGTGGTCCTGCCGGGGGGGGGGGCAGGGCAGGGCGGGTAAACGGAGAGTCGGGACAGCGCACATAGAGTCGGGGAGGGCGAAAGGAGAGTCGGGGTGGCCAGAGGAGAGTCGGGGCGGGCGAAAGGAGAGTCGGGGTGGCCAGAGGAGAGTCGGGGCGGGCGAAAGGACAGTCGGGCAGCATGCGCGTTATACCCGTGAGCGCGGTATACAAAAGTTTTTATACATAATATTGTGGTTTCTGCGCGCTATACCCGTGTGCGCGTTTTACACGGGTGCGCGTTATATCCGCGAAAATACGGTAGATGCCTACTTTGAAGTGGTAGGTGCCTACTAGCTAATTAATTTTTTAAAAATTGTTTTGGAATGGTGCTTTCCATTTAACGGTGCCAATTAAGCCTCATTGAAAAATTAAGGCCCCCTTTTACCAAGCCACTTTAGGGTTTTTAAAATCACCGGTCGTTGCAGTGAAAGCTCCAACGCTCATAGGAATTCTATGAGCATTGGAGCTTTTACTGCAGCGGCCGGAGATTTAAAAATCCCTTGTGTGGCTTGATAAAAGGGAGCCTAAGTTAGGTGCCTATACCTGCTAAGTGCGCTGATCTAAGAGCCTAATTTAAGGTGGCCTTTATAGAATCTGGGTCTAAATGCATGGTAATTGTTTATATTTGTGAATTGCTAAGATTTAAAACCAAATAATGTGTGCATCTACTATTTTTCAATCTGCACGTACTGCTTTCCGTGCATCCAGAGAACCTTTGTACCCACTTCCCTTTAGAAAATAAGGTACAAAGTCTGCAGGCGCATCTAGGCAGGCAGCTTGAACATTGTCTTCGAACTGACGCTATATAGAACTGTCTTACACTACCTCATCTGGTTTATACTGAAAAAGAGGACACAGATATCCATCATAATTAGAAGCTAGAAGGTCTTTGGAATAACATTTGAAGATATTAGGAAAGGTCTGGCTGGATCGACTGCTGCTGTAATTCTCTGCACTTTCTGCAATCATGCAAAAGCATGAATTCTTGTTCACATTAATACCAGAAGAAAGAAGATGATTGATTCATTAATCAAATAATCAATGAACATTTAAATAAACTGCACAATCCAAATACCTTTTTCTTTTTTGAGAGAAGAGGAAAGGCGTCACAGTGTATAAAGCTAAGCAGTAGTGCACAAAATATCTATTTGTATTTTTGTCTTGCTTTCATGGTTCTAGAAACACATCTGTTTCTTCTCTAACAACCGATATGATCCAGTTAATTTATCCAAGCTTTGGAGACAGTTGCATGAAACATTTATTCCCAGCACATAAATCTACAGCAAACATTAGTAAAGCATATAGTTTAGATATAGATAGTTACCTCTCATTGGAAATTTATCTTATCCTCTTGCCCTCTCTCTGACCTAATATGGCTTACAGATGATAACACCCATCTAAAAAAAATAAAAAATGCAAATTTTGTTTTCTTTAGAGCAAACATGGATATTATGAAATATGCTGAGCCTTAGGACAAAAATCTGAAAGGGGGCTCCCAAACGGTACCTTGTTTAGTTTTGGAGCAGCCTTGGAGCCCATGTAGCATGGGGGCTAAGGGCAATTGCTCTGGCTATAGTCCCCAAAAGTTGGCCCTGAAAAAAAGATCCCTGGGCTACGAAAACAACAAGGCAAGTGGTTTGTGATATCCAAAGTGGGAGAAACACAAAGAGTAGACCTCTACAATAAATAGTCTTTATTATCATCTTGTTTCTGTGCGGTTTTTCTAGATCTTGTTACATAGATTTTGTATTTTTTTGTGTGTTTTTGTCTTGTTTTTTTAACAATTTTTTTTATTATGTATGTAATTTTGGAACCTGCTTATCATTGTTGGATTTGTGGGATATAAATATTTTAACTAAATAAAATAAAAACTCATGGAGAATGACGGGGATAAATTTGGAATCTATCTCCATCCCTGTCCAGTCCCCATGAGTTCTGTCCCTGCCCCATCCCTGCAAATTCTGTCATCATCTGTACAAGCCTTAAAAACCTATGGGGGTAATAATAATAATTAAAAAAAACGTCTAAAAAGTGTCCTAAGTGGCTACTTGGACGATCAAAATGCCTGATCGTCCAAGTACCCATAACCAAAGCTGGTTTTTAGACGTATCTAAAAACAGCTTAGGCCTTTCCCCTGCCACTAAACGCACAGAGAGAAAAGAGGTGTGTTTAGAGGAGGGGAAAGGGCGGGCAGTGGGCGGGAGGTGGGCCGACCTACACCTAGGCGTACAACACCTATAACCAAAACAGTTAAAGGTTGCCTAATTGGCACTTACACCTTTTTCACTTAGACAAAATAAAACCAGGTCTAAGTGCCGAAAAAGGGGCCGCTGAGCTGATGGCCTCTGGCGCCATCAGTTCGGCGCCATCAGTTCAGCGGCCCGGCAACCTAACTATCGCGGCAGGACAGATGCCTCATCTCCCCTACTGCGATGCCATCACTCCTCTACCTGAACTGCCGCGACCCGCGGCAGTTCCGGTAAAGGAGTGATGGTATTGCGGTAGGAGAGATGAGGCATCTCTCCTGCCACGATGGATCACTCCCCCCCACACAACATCGGAGCAAGAGGGAGCCCAAGCCCTCTTGCCCCATGGCAGCCGCGACCCCCCCCGATATGATCGGGCCAGGAGGGAGCCCAAGCCCTCCTGGCCCAGGCAAACTCCCTACCCCCCCGACTCGATCGGGCCAGGAGGGAGCCCAAGCCCTCCTGGCCCAGGCGACCCCCTTACCCCCACCCCCCACCTTATTATGGGCAGGAGGGCCCTCCTGTCCTCGACAACCCCCCCTCCCCCCAATGTCCGCCCCCCCAGAACCCCAGATCGGCCCCCCCAGCCAGCCCGCGACCCCCTGGTCGACCCCACGACCGGGTTGGGCCCATGTGCCTTAGGCCCCGCCCACAGGAGGGGCCTAAGGCTCCCGGGCCTATTCTGATTGGCCCAGGCACTTTAGGCCCCACCAGTAAGCGGGGCTTTGGTTAGGCTGGGCCAATCCGGCCCCATTCTTCGGAGGGCTGCCTGCCAGACGGACGGTTTTGGCACCCGTCTGTCCGGCCAACCTAATAAAGGTACGGGGAAGGGGGGCGGGGGGGTCGTGGGGTCGGCCGGGGGGTGGTCACGGGTTGGCTGAGGGGGCCGATCGGGGGTTCTAGGCGGGGCAGACATTGGGAGGAGGGGGGGGGTTGTCGAGGGCAGGAGGGCCTGGGATCCCTCCTGCCCGTAATGTAGTGGGGGGTGGGGGTAGGGAGGTCGCCTGGGCCAGGAGGGCTTGTGCTCCCTCCTGGCCTGATCGTATCGGGGGGGGGGGGTCGCGGCTGCCGCGGGGCAAGAGGGCTTGGGCTACCTCTTGCCCCGATTGTGCTGGGGGGTCGCGGCTGCCACGGGGCAAGAGGGCTTGAGCTCCCTCGTGCCCCGATCGTGTCGTGGGGGGGAGAGGTTGGTGGTTTGACATGGCAGGAGGGCTTGGGCACCCTCCTGCCTGGATCGTTGTGTGTGGGGGGGGGGATTCTGTAACCGGTGTTGTTTTTGACAGGCACCGGTTACAGAATCCAGCTTTTAGGCGAAGGACTGGCTCCTCCTTCGCCTAAAAGCCCTTCTGTTGGACGTTTGTGGCTTAGGCGTTTTTTTGTTTCATTATGGCTAAAAAGTGTAGATGTGCTATGGGGGTAGACGTAGTGGAGATTGGGCGTTTAGGCAGAGGAAGGCCATAATCAAAACATGGACATTTGTTTTGGTTATGGACACTTTCCCTGCTTCTGGGTTGAATGTTTAGGGACTTAGGCCAAAAGGGGACTTAGATGCTTTTTTTGATTATGCCCCTCCACGATTTTAAAGTGTTCAAAGCTTGTGCAGATGAAGACAGATTTTGCAGGGATGAGACAGGGACAGGGAAAGAACTTACGGGGATGGGGACAAATTTCTCGCCATGTCATTCACTAGGTATAAAATACTTTCGCCCAACAAGGCCACATTTAGCTGGTCAGCTACTTCTGAGATCTTGGGAATACTTACAAGAACTGTGGAAACTGACATGGAGGCTGAAAGGAATAACAGAAAATAACGCCTGATTTGCCTTGGCTGTTCCAAAGAAGACGAGAGTAAATTGCTTATTTGATCAGTTTTGTTGGAAGCTGGATTTATTACCAACTGGTATTGCTTGCCCCTAATGCAGCTGATCGGTGAAATGTGGCCACATTGAATGGTACTGTTTTATACTTGGGAGATTTTATTATTATTATGCATTTAAATTAAACTAAAACTTACCGTAGCTTTATAAACTGGGTCATCAGCCAATTTGGAGCTCGACTCGGTTAACATTAAGAAAAGGAAAAATACAAAAGAACCAGCCAAGAAAAAAAAAAAACATCTAAAACAGGAGAAGTAGAAGTACAGTGGTGCCTCACACAACGAACTTAATTGGTTCCAGGAGCAAGTTTGTTATGCGAAAAGTTCGTTATGTGAAACGCGTTTTCCCATAACAATACATGTTAAAAAAAATAATTCGTTCTGCAGCATAAAATATGCTAAGATGACATAAAAAAAGATAAATTTGTCAAAATGGTGAAAATGGTGGTCTTGCTGAGGCCAAACTCTTTGACGAGGTCACACTGTTTTACCCCACATTCACTCCTTCTAATTATTTCCCGTTTCATTTCAACAGAAATCACCTTCCTGCTTCATGATATATAAAAAATATTGAGTTTATTATCTTAAAAGGACGACTGTATACAGTGAGAGAGGGCAGTTAAGTGCAGTGCCTGCGCGGAAGGATGCAATACATCGGCAGCTCGGGCGACTTCGTTGTGTGAAACGAAGTTCGTTGTGTGAAACGAAGTTCGTTGTATGAAGTTCGTTGTGTGAAACGAAGTTCGTTGTATGAATCAAGACATGAAGTTCGTTGTGTGCAGCGTTCGCTGTGCGAGGCGTTCGTTGTGTGAGGCACCACTGTAGTTAATTTCCAAAGTGCTTGGCAAACAAAATTGTCTTCAAAGCCTTCCTGAATGATAAGAAGGGGCCATTTAATAATACAATTGACAAGTATCTGTTCCTTTCAGAAATATAGGAAAATGACAATTCTCATTAACCTCCCTTTTACAGCGCCGGCCACAGTAGTAACAGCTCTGATGCTCATAAAATTGCTATGAGTGTCGGAGCTGTTATCGCTGAGGCTGGCGCTAAAAACTATGCTACAGTTTTGTAAAAGGGGGCGGGGGGGGGTAGGAAAAATAAAATATTATTAAGTAACACAATTCACCTGCCTTTTATCAAGCATGTTAGCCTGGGCCAGCATGGTAAATGTTCCGATGCTCATAGGAATTGAATGAGCAGCAAGGCATTTCCCATGGCAGCGCTGCTACCATGATTAGATAAAAGGGGGGGGGGTCTTAGACACCAATATATAATTAAGAGGGTATAAGAAAAGAAATAGAAGATCAACAACCTAGAAGAAAATCAGATTCATCAATTCAGCGACCCCCACACTGCTGCACGGGGGGGGGGGAGGGGGAAGGGGGAAGGAGGGATAGAAAGATGCTACACATGGGGGGAGGAGAAAGGAAAGAGGAAGAATTGGGGTGGAGGAGAGGAAGGGAGAGAGGTGATTGTTGCACATTAAAAAAAAAATAAGACATTCCCCCAAAATAAGCCTAATGCATTTTTTGGACCCCAAATTAATAAAAGACACTGCCTTATTTTCGGGGAAACGGTATTTGTAGTTTGTTAGTATAAACATATCTTAGGAGTTTGAATTTTGTACAGCTAACTGGGAGATGAGGTTTTAATAATAACATCTCTACCTACACCATCTCTCTCTACCTACTGCTTTACTCCTACATAAATGTAACTGGGGTTCTACACCGTCTGTCCTGCGGCTGCTTGTGCAGGAGGCAGGAAGTGATTCAGATCATCCTTCATTGCTGCCAATATGACAAAGACTTTGAATCTGAGGAGTCTTCTAACTTGCAAGGAGCAGAGCAATTGCCCAAAGTGATACGAAACGGAGAGGCAAGAATCCAAAAAGCATCCAGGAGCAGATCAAGACAAGGTCTCTTCTTCCCCACTGCTGGAAATCTTTGATACCAAAACAAAAACTGTGGATACAGATGTTCTGGAGATAATTTATTAAACACTGACATATAAAACCATACAAATTCAATTTAAAAAGTACAATGATAAAAAAATACTGTGATAAAAATCCAACCGACCATACACGGTCCGTGTTTCGGTGAACACACCTTCCTCATGGGTCCAATGGTTTGCAACCTCACATATAAAGAATTGGACTGAAAACAGTCTATTGTCTTTAAACATGTGAGCAAAGAACACCGCAGACAAGTTGAAGTATTTCTTATCATTGTACTTTTTAAATTGAATTTGTATGGTTTTATATGTCAGTGTTTAATACATTATCTCCAGAACATCTGTATCCACAGTTTTTGTTTTTGTTTTCATCGGTGGATTATTTTCACTGTGGATCATTGGGTCTCCCCATTTTTCTTTGGTGTGGAAATCTTTGATACCACATGAAGCATGTAATTGATGTATCTCTCATTCTCTTGGATGCTTCTTGGCCTTGCCACCTCTTCTCTCAGTTCTTCAGGAAATCAGGGCCTTTCAGATATCCACTAAAAGGGTTCCCACAATCATCTGTAAACCTAACCCTAACACTTGATAGGAAGTGAATCTTTTAAGTGTAGTGTGAGGGGATCCCCCCCTCCAAAAAGTTACTTTGTAACCCTCAAAAAGTCAAAATAGTATCCTTTTGGAGTCGTGCGCGCAAATGTTGGGGCACAATTGTCAGTGTGCGTTTTCCTGTACGCATTTTGCGCGAATTTGTCCTGTGTGTAAAGGTCAGGGTGCAATTGGTGGCGCACCTTTGTCCTGCGTGCATTTGATGGGTTACCGTAGAATTCGGGGGTTTATGTAAGCAAACAAGATCTGGGAGCATTGCATGCGCAAAATGTTGTACAATGAGGATTCTCAGTAAAGCTTGCGACAGTCATTACATTTCTGCAACTGCTATATTCATTTGGCAGCTTGGTGTGCTGTAACTTAAAATGTTTTTCAGACTAGATCCAGAAGAGACAAAGAGAGTAGAGGGGGAGGACGATGAAGGGAGAGAAGAAAGAGATTTGAGAATTATATCAATCTGACTGAAATATTGGTATTAGTATTTTCATGCCATCCTAAACTTGCCACCCAATTTTCCTGTGCACAAGGTCCACAGACTATTCACAAAGACTGTAGACAACTGTCTCCACATCAAGGATTCATCATCAGGGTTGTGATTGGTTTGTATGTTAAGCAGAGAAAAAAAAGGTATAAATGCTGTCTTAGGACAAGGGTCTCAGAGCAAAGCTGTTAAGTGTTGCTAAAGCTTATTTTTAACCTTCTTTCTGGTGTTTTCTCATCCCCCACCCCCTAACCACAATCTTTCTAAAAGATACAGGACAGGCTAGCACATCTGTCAAAACCTCCGATAATGCTTGTATCGTCATGTCTTAGTCCAGAATCAAGGTGTTTGTACAAGTGAATTTGCACCTTTACTAAAAGCCTAACACTACTGGAAGCACAATGGAAAAAATATTTTCAAATTTAAATCTAGTAATTATGCGGCAGGCCAAGTTTGGTTAATGAACAATACCAAACAGGTAAAACATTGCTCTGTCTGATCTGTTTCCCACTGATAAACACGCTGCTTAGTGCTTAATTAAGCAGAATGACATGTCTTTTTTTGGTTTGATGCAATGGTCTTGGCCATTGTCTGCTAATTAGCCTGGCCCCTGGATAATGTCATTGGATATTTGATGAAAAGGGGCATGAACTCTGCAGCATCACCCTTGGGATCTGTAGTGCTATCTAGAATGACTCCTGGAATTTTTAACTATAAGATAGGTTCTTCTTATCTAGGAAATGGAGAGGGAAAGGCATTTGTCCAGTCTAATGGCCCCTGTTAGCAGATTTATTTCACATCCTTAAACACAAGCCCATGACCACTACCACTTATCCTAGCATTAAAATCCTTTTAAGGATCATCTACAAATATTGGTTGATTTTATGCAACTTTTTATAAAGGAAAAATGGTGGCCACTGCACGAGAAAAGTAATCTATAAACACTTCAGGCAAAGTTTTACTCTGTGATTTAAAATGCCCCATAATCATAATAAACAGACAACCATGACATGCAAGTCTGCTGACCTCTGTTGAACGAAATCTCTTGACACAGTGTACAGTGCTCTCTGAACTTTCCCTTAAAGGAATCTGAAATTCAAATGGGATGCATTATTAACTAATGTGGGCTGTATTTCAAATTAATCTGAAAGCAATTCAATTGGGATTACCCTTTAGTAAATTCTTTACATGAAGAATAGGATTTCATAGTATAGGCAAGTTCTATTATTCATATGAGAGATATAACCTTGAGAAAACCAATAATTACAGTGTATGTTAGTTGCAAGGGCTAAGTTCTAATCTTAACTATAAAAATAACACAATAGCAATACTCTGAGGAAAAGATGTTTTTATGCAAGAATAGTGCTGAATAAATATAATGGTAACAGTAATTGATGGTGATCATAATAAAGACCATTTCTATATTAGTATAACTTTCTTAACTGATATATAATCCTAATGTATTTTGAAATGCGTAGATCTTTAAAATGTCAAATATTCTTTTTAATGTAGGTCTAAATTCTCCTTAATGAAGGGAGAAGAATTCTTGGGCACCCAAATTAGCAAATGTTTGAAACTTGCTAGAAATAGTATCAGTTGTAATGGTACAAATATTTGTATTCCGCCAACTCCCTTGAACTGGTTCAAAGTGGAGATCAAAATTTACAAATACATTAGGGTGGTCAAGATTTTAAAGCTAGCTACCGTCCATTTGAGCATCTTTCAACAGCACTTATAATCATCCAATAATTTTCATTTGTCAAGAAGCTGCCCAGTGATCAGGTACTTCTCAGCTACAGCCCGTCTCATACTTCCAATATAGACATACCATATTCCACCAGTAGATTTCTGTAGTCACAGAAGCTGTTTTCCAATGAATGAAAACCACTTTAATTGCCAAAGTAATAAGAAAGTCAAAGATCTGTACTTGCTTCCAAGAGAAAGGAGGAAGCAATCCATATGACTTCCAGACCAAGATTGTTTGAGGCAAAGATCAAAGCTGGTGTCTTCATTGGACCATAGATAAAGAAGATCCTGAAGTGCAAGGAATTTCCCAAGGAAGGAGAAAGTGGCTGGGAACAGCTTTGTCACAGTGGTTTGGGGATTCTTGGGCAATCACAAGGCTGAAAACTACATGGAGTTGGTTGAGAATCTGGTGAAGAATTTAAGTAAAATGGGCTGTAGGATGTCTCTCAAAGAACATGGAAGTATACTCAGAGGAGCAAAGTGAGCGCTTCCACCAGGATATACTGGACTTCAAACACCACTACCAAGAATAAGGTAGGAGACTACATCTGGGGGCTGAATCATGAAAATAACTTACCATATAATTGCAAATCTCAATAAACTACTCACTTCTTCTGTGGTCATTTTTGTATAACTTCAATATAAATACATGTTTATTTATTTATTTATTTATTTAAAAAACTTGTATACCACCTGGAGTCGCACTGGTTTCCATATGAACATACATAAAGCAAAAACAAATAACAATACATATCACGCTTAAAAACAATGTCAAAACACATAAGAAATACAACTTACAGATTCTTCAATAACATATAAGGTTACATGTTACCAAAATACCCAAACAATTTCAGGAAAGACAAATCAGAAGTATGCATCTACAAACAGCTTGGTTTTCAATATCTTCTTAAAGCTCAGTTAATTGTGTTTCATATATTGCAAGAATGAAAAGATGAAAATTCAGCATTTTCACGTTTTAAATAGGTAAATTGCAAAATTTGACTTCCCTGGTCACAAAAGCAAAGTTTTAAGGAAATAACAGACATTTTCAATACTTTTTAGGTATGAGCAATTAGGAAATTACAGTAAAACCTTGGTTTGTGAGCATAATTCATCCCAGAAGCATGCTTGTAATCCAAAGCACTCGTATATCAAAGCGAATTTCCCCATAGGAAATAATGGAAACTCAGACAATTTGTTCCACAACCCAAAAACATTAATACAGAATACTATACGTACTTGTATTGGAAGACTTCACTCGTTTAGAACAGTCACTACAGAATACAAAATACAAAATTTTGTATTTTGTATTCTTTAGATAACTCTATCTTTCTGTACAAGTGGATACTTGATATTTTTATGGAAAATGTGATAAATAAATAATTAAAAAAAAAAAAAAGAACTGTCACTACACTCCTGCAGCGTCAGAGAGAGAAGAACCATCGGCTCAGTTGTGATGATGTGACGTGTGTATACTGTATGTACTTGTATTGCAAGACCTTGCTTGTATGTCAAGTTAAAATTTAATAAAATGTTTTGCTTGTCTTGCAAAACACTTGCAAACCAAGTTACTTGCAATCCAAGGTTTTACTGTACACTTACTGCCCAGGAACAAAAACCATCTTACATAGTGTTATGGCAGAAAAACATCCAAGCCTGCTCTAGTCCCTTCCAAACCACACCTCTAACATGCCCAATGAGATTTAGATGAATTGCGGATGAATAGCATAGAAATCCATGTAGAAAACTGGTTCCATAAATAGCTAATTGGGAGGAAAAAAAAAAAGACCATGTGACGCCTCTTTTGATCAAAGCACATTGACTAACCATTTCTCACAGGATAACATTAAAAATGTTACTATTAACATTTAAAATACAATCCCATCATACCCCCGAATTTCTAGATAAAGTTCTCATTCCATATGCCCCCCCTCTCATGCTCTCCGATCAACCAATCAAAATCTCCTTTCTATTCCTTCAATGCGACAAATTATATATGACTCTACCCGTTCCTCTAGCTTTTCGGTAACTGCCCTAGAACTATGGAAGTTAATGCCAAGCTATTTAAGGGAAGAATCCTCACTTGATCGCTTCAAATCCAATTTAGAAACTTTTTTGTTGAAGGCCACGTTTGAATTATAACTTCTTTTCCCTTCGCAAATTGGACCGGCACAACCAGGACCCCCCTCTCCTATTGTACTTCCTCTCCTTGTCTCCCTTTCCTATACACTATTTTATTTCTCCCCGATAACCTCATATTTCACCTTATAAACATGATGTAGCACCGTCATCATTTATTGTCTTTGAGTTTAAATACATATCCCCCATTTTATAAAATTTTAAAACTACCCTGCTTAGAATGCTGACAATTTAGGACATGGTAATATATTTAAATTAATATGGGGGCCCATTGGCATCTTATGTTACCTCATTGTAATTGTTTGTTGACTGTGAATCAGTTTGTTCTTTACTATGGTACATATCCAGGGCAGGGGGGAGAAGGATTCTTTATGTCATAAATTGATTTTTTAATATTTATAATTGGGATGGGTATGAAGATATCATTATTCAGAATAGATAGGATATTTATGATAATATATGTTTGTGTCATATGGAATGATAATTGTTTGGGTGGATGGGTGGGTGGGGGGGGGAAAGGATGATTATGAACATGAGAAAGTTGAATGTGCTTTTATTGTATTACTATGAGATTGCATTGGTTGTATTGCACTGTTGTAGTTTTGAAAATTAATAAAGAATATAAAAAAAAAATAAAAAAAAAGAAGTGGGATAAGTGGGCTAATAAATTTTAATAAAAATTGAAACTTGAAACTTGTTTGGCAAGAAAAAAGTCCATGTGTCCCTTTATATCACTTTCTAGATGTCTTTCTTTTTTGAAAATGAGCCCTTACAAAGTCTACACACTATACAGTACACTTCTCCCTCCGTATTTGCTGTGATAGGAGATTAACAGAACTGCAAATACAAAAAAACGAGAATAACTTTTTCATATGTTATTCACTGTTTTCTATTAAAAACCATCGTGAATGTGGTGAATCCGTGAATAGCATGGTGGGCGACCTGGTCTGTTCCTGAAGGAGAGGCAAAACACGGTGAAGAAAGTGCTAGGAATCAGCAATTTCTCTATGCAAGCTGATGTAATTTTGGGGGGAGGAGCCAGCAAGCTAAAAACCGTAAATAATCGAAACCGCGAATGCTGAAACCGTGAATACGGAGGGAGAAGTGTACAACAAAACATCTTAACGTAGAGATAGAACATACAGAGGATTTATATAAGGGGACTAAGTTTCAAGTTTATTAGGTTTTTATATACCGCCTATCAAGGTTATCTAAGCGGTGTTTACAATCAGGTACTCAAGTTAAAGAAAATTGCATGTGAAGTCAGAAAGGTGCATGAATATGGTCTCAGTTAGGGTAGCTGTAAATAAACATGTCCTACTACAGTATGCGCAGTCAGGGTTAGTCTTTACACTTCCCCCTCCCCACTCGCGGTTCCTGCACTCGCGGTTTCATATAATCGCGATTTTTTCTTGAGAGGGGGAAAATAAAAAAACAGTCTTAATGTAAAAAAAATCCATCTTTTTTCCTCCCTGCCACCTTCCCGGCCTTACCTGGTGGTCTAGAGGGATTTCGCAGCAGGAGCAATCTTCCTACGCTCCTGCCCCGTGCAGATCGCCATGAGGAAATGGCTGCTGGGAGTTCCCGTAGTCTCTCAAGACTACATTGGGAACTCTCTACAGCCATTTCCTGAGGTAAGGCCGGGAAGGCGGCAGGGAGGTAGGGTGGGTCAGGGCTGGATAATCGCGGTTTTTCAGCATTCGCGGTCCGGCTCTGCCCGTATCCCCCGCGAATGACGAGGGAGAAGTGTATATGTGTGTGACTGGCAAGTTAGTAGCTTTTTCTATTAAAAACTTGGGAGAACAGCCAAGTTAGCCCTTGCTTCCTAGAATAGAGATAGTCTTGCTTTGAGCAAAGCTTTTCAGGGAGTGCATTCCAGAATGTGGAGGCTATTCCAGAGAAGGCTCCTTGGCAGAAGTCACATCGTGTGCCCCCTGGTCTTAGTATTTTTTGGAACTGACCCAGCATTGAATATCCCGGTTGAGTGCCGACATCAGGCAGACAGAGCACTGCTTGGTGCCAGCTGAATATTTATGTATTTGGTCTTATATCCCGTCCTCCTAGAAGAGCTCAGAATGGGTTACAAGTTTACATACAAAATAAAATGTATTTATACAAAGTGAGGCAGACATGGCAAAGTTCTTTGTCTGACAAAGATGGCAAAAAACATAGTTAACAAAACATGATAAAACATAATATGACAAGACGTGGTATGGTGAGGCATAGTATGGCAAAACAGCATGGCAAGCACAGTATTACAAGCATGGCTAACCTAGTATGACACGAGAGTATGACACGTAGCATGATAGAACCTAGCACAGTAGATATGGAATGGCAAACACTGAGTAGTAGACATAGCGTACCAGGCCAAATAAATCCAATCTAATCCTAATCCTAGATCACAGGACATAAGGAGAGTTGCTTGTAACAGATCCCTTTCTCTGACAAAACAAATGAAAGAAACCCCAAAGTAAAACTGAAAACTGGTATCTCAACACACATTGAACAGAAGTTTGTAAAAATCGGAGTCATAAATAATAAAAAAAAATATTATTTCATCTAAATTGCAGGAGCTGATGTGAACACAGCCTGTACAGCCAAAAGTGTAAGACCAATATTAGAGAATACAGAGCTTAGTTGTCTTTATGGTTGCAATGCACATGGATGGTTTTAAAAAGCTATTCAATTAATTTGTATGATGGGGTTTATGATAAGACTGCATTTAACCAGTGTGAGCAGCTAATGCCCTATAACCTCTTCATGTGCCTGTCTGGGCTATTAAATATACTTTCTGCTCAGACTGTGTCATATCAGACAATGAAAATGAGTTTGAATTCTGCAACGGAGACTTGAAAAAAGGCAACAGGAATGTGCTTTGGAGGAAGTGTTTGTCATAGTTAGATTGTAAGCTCTTTCGGGCAAGGACTGTCTCTTGCGTGTTTAATGTACAGCACTGCGTGTGCCTGGTAGCACTATAGAAATAATAAATAGCAGAAGTAGTAGGTGTTACTTATGCTCTATTTCAGTGTCTCTCAAACTGTGTTCCATGGCACAGTGGTGTGCCACGAGAGATTCCAGAATTTTACTTTATTTTTAAAAATCCCCTTCATAAGTATACACTAGAATAGGTGATATGTATGCCATGTATGTAAGAGTCTGTCAATGTTATAAGCGTTTGTGTGCATAAGTATATGACCGTCCAGACGAGCATCATTCTTTGATGCGATTGATCATTGAAAATTAACGGTAAGTAATTACAGTGGTACCTCGGTTTACGAGTGCACCGGTTTGCGAGTGTTTTGCAAGACGAGCAAAACATTCGCAAATTTGGTGCCTCGTAAACCGAGCTTGCCTCGCTGTACGAGCGCCCCCCCCCCCAAGAACCAGCACCCTCCCCCCCGCGATCCGGCACCCCCCCACCGCCATCGGGCACCCCCCCCGCCGCACCTGAGATCCCCCAACCCACCCGAACCCTCCTTACTTCCCTCCGCATGCTCAAGGCCTGAGAGTTCACGTTCAAGGCCCGGCACAGGAAGAAGATTTTCGGGCACAGGACATGCTGATGCCGGTGATGCCGATGCGGAGGGAAGTAAGAAGAGGGTTCGGGTGGGTTGGGGGATCTCAGGTGGCGGCGGGGGGGGGGGTGCATGATGGCGGCGGGGGGGTGCCGGATCGCGGGGGGGGAGAGTGCCCGTTTGCGGGGGGAGCCTTCGGGGGGAGCAATGCCGGTTCTCGTGGGGGGGGGGGGGGGAGAAGGTTTGGGGTGGTAACATATCAAAGCAAGTTTCCCTTACTTCCTATGGGGAAACTTGCTTTGATATACGAGCATTTTGGATTACGAGCATGCTCCTGGAACGGGTTATGCTAGTAATCCAAGGTACCACTGTATAGTTGTATGTTTTATATTTTTATGTAGTAGTTATCCTAACTTGAGCAGCAAAACCCAGAGTTGTCCCTGGAAGGCAAAATTACCAGACAGAAACTGACCTATTTTGGACATATGATGAGGGTGAATTCACTAGAAAATGAGGTGCTACTTGGAACATTCAGTGGTAAAAGGTAGCAGGGAGGACCACAGGCCCGTTGGCTGGATACCATCAAGAATGACACGGGAATGAACATCAAGCAATTTAAAGAAGCTATGGAAAACAGGGAAGCATGGTGAGGACTGGCCTACAGAGTATCCGGGTGTCGGACACAACTGAATGGATAGTAGTAGTGATATCCCAACTTGAGCAACAAAGCAATCAAGGCTTTGTTACTGTTTGGATCTTCTTATTTTTGCGAACTTGGATTTTCAGCTGACAGAAATTAAATCGATAAAAAGAGAATGACTGCAGATGGTGGATGTTGCAATGTGTGTTTTTCAACTATCGAGCTGCATTTTGAGTTAATTTGCACTCTAAAACAAGCACATCCATCGCATTGATTAGCAATTCTATTCTATCTACTTTAGTTACAATACCCATACATAGAACATAAGAACATAAGAAGTTGCCTCCGCTGAGGCAGACCAGAGGTCCATCTTGCCCAGCGGTCCGCTCCCACGGCGGCCCATCAGGCCCACTGCCTGAGCAGTGGTCCCTGGCTTGCTCTACAACCTATCTCTACTCTTATTCCTATAACTTACCTCTACTCCTATCCCTATAACCCATCTCTACACCTATCTGTACCCCTCAATCCCTTTTTCCTCTAGGAACCTATCCAAACCTTCTTTGAATCCCTGTACAGTGTTCCTGTCCACCACAGCCTCTAGAAGCACATTCCATGTATCCACCACCCTCTGGGTGAAAAAGAACTTCCTAGCATCTGTTCTAAACCTGTCCCCTTTCAATTTCCCCGAGTGCCCTCTTGTACTTGTGGTTCCCCTTAGTTTGAAAAATCTGTCCCTGTCCACTTTCTCTATGCCTTTCAGGATCTTGAAGGTTTCTATCTTGTCTCCCCTAAGTCTCCGCTTCTCCAGGGAGAACAGTCCTAACTGTTTCAATCTGTCAGTATATGAGAGATTTTCCATACCCTTTCATATACTGACAGGTCAAAGAACTTTAAATAGATAACTCTCAAATTTAATTTTTTGTTGGTTTTGCATTTGCTCTGTTTGGTGTGCAGGAGCTAAAAAATTTGAGACACACTGCTCTATTTGATGGGAACATGAACTTCAAACGGCATCTTTTTGAAACAAAGGGATATTTGGGAAACATGAGTATTACTGTACATTTAGCTGGACTCAGTGAACTTAAGACAACAGCAGGCAGAGGGTCAAAGTACGCTGAAGCACATCAAGCCAAAAACAACATATTGTTTCTAGATAACATTTTTGGCATTGGAGGCTGTATTCACATCAGCTCCTGCAAATTCAATAATATACTTTTTTAAAATTTATTTATGACTCAAATTTTTGCGAACTTCTATTCAATATGTGTTGAGACACCCAGTCCTCAGCTTTACTTTGGAGTTTCTTTCATTTGTTTGGTCCACGAAAGGGATCTTTTACCTTACTTGCACATTACAATATTCTCTCTAATCACTGAAGCTCCTTCATGACATATACTCTGGGCTCCTTTTATCAAGCCGCGCTAGCGGGGTCAACGTGCGCGACGTTTCATCACGTATTAACCCCCGCGCTGGCCTAAAAACTAACGCCTGCTCAAGGGAGGCGTTAGCGGCTAGCGCGGCCGTCGGTTTAGGGCGTGGTATTATGTGCGTTAAACCGCTAGCGCGGCTTGATAAAAGGAGCCCTCTGTCACTCTCCTAACCTACACAGTGTTATCTTATATCCTTCTGTCTCTTTGACCTGCCGCCTGTGCCCAATTTTCTGGCAACAATATCTAATACACAAACAACAAGGGAGATGCACAGTAGTGTTGATGTGCGAATTTATTCCAAAAATACAGAGATTTATACGATGGCTCAACCCGCATGTGTTTTGGCCTATGTGGCCTGCCTCAGCAGCCTTATTAATAATGTACCATTTCATGCGGGGTGTAGTGTGTCATAGATGAAAAAGCCTCAACAAAATGTTTGTTTGTTCCTGGCAGGACTGTGGAGGTTTTCCCCCTGGTTTTTCTAACAATATCTAATACCCAGGGCCCTTTCCTGACAAGTACACAAGCACATGTTTCACTCACTGAGCAGGAAACATCCAAGCCAGGCTGGTTTACCTAGCCTTCTTATGCAGCTAAATATGTGTAAATAGAGAAATTCTCATAAATAATCTGCACAAATGCTTATGCAGAGAAGAGCTTTTGAATATAAATACAGTGGTGCCTCACACAACGAACTTAATTCGTTCCAGGAGCAAGTTTGTTATGCGAAAAGTTCGTTATGTGAAACGCGTTAAGCGCAGTGACTAACGACTGCCTGCAGTGCCTGCGCGGAAGGATGCAATGCATCGGCAGCGATCGTGGAAGCTCGGGCGACTTCGTTGTGTGAAACGAAGTTCGTTGTATGAATCATGACATGAAGTTTGTTGTGTGCAGCGTTCGCTGTGCGAGGCGTTCTTTATGCGAGGCACCACTGTACTCAATTACTTTATCAGAATAACAGCTCATTAAACATGTCTTCACTAGGAAAATATTCAGATTTTACACAGATAGATCGTAAACGCATAAATAAGCAGCAATTAACCAGTTGTTGCCTTATTAGCTTCACTTATTCATTCATATTTAAAAGCTGACCAATGTAGGGACACTGGATCATTTGTTGTTCTATTGTCCCTTGATACTCAGCTTCTGGAAATCGATATGGACACAAGTTAATTTGATTCTGGGAACTAGGATTCCGTTGTCCTATGAGGTTGTTATTTGTGAGCCATTATTGTATGCTAAACCTCCGTTGGACAGATATAAATGCAGACTTTTGATTATTATGACAGGGATTGCCATACAGATGATTACTAAAAACTGGAAAAATTGGGACCGCCTTAATTTTTCCTTTTGGTGGGAGTCCTTGTGTCTATGTTATAAATTCGAAAAAATGTATTCATTAATTGAGTTTATGAGATCTGATTAAGTGGAAGAACCCTTAATTCCTATAAGATTCCAATACACATCGGGGGGGGGGGACTTTTGATATGCACAGAGAATAAAAAAAACACCAACTAAAAATACATTACCTTTCACTTTTGCACTAGTGTGGTAGGGCGAGGAAAAGAAATGAGATGCTGTACTAGGGTGGGGTGGGGCAAGACTTTCCCTTTCCTCACTCTACCCTTCCAGTGGTCAGAACATCCCTTTCTCCTCTAACTCCCCTCCCACTTGTTCATCTCATCTCCCCTTTCCTACCCCCCCCCCCCCCCCACCGAGTCCAACATCTCCTTCTTTCCTTCTCACTGCCAGGCATGCCACTCCCCCCTTCCTTTTCCTTCCAGGCCAGCCCAAAGATTAAAGAAGCACCAGCACTGCACAAACCTTGTAAATACAGACCCATGCTTTGTCCTGCCCTCCTCTGACAAAACATTGCCATTCAGGGAAAGGCTGAAGATCCATCAAGCCGAGAATCCTGTTTCCAACAGTGGCCAACTCAGGTCCCAGGTACCTAGCTAGATCCCAAATAGTAAAACAGATTTTATGCTGCTTATCCAGGAATAAGCAGTGGATTTCCCAGAAGCCATCTCAATAATAGCCTATAGACTTCTCTTTTAGGAAATTATCCAAACCTTTTTGAAACTTGTTAAGCTAACTGATTTCACATAGTAGCTTCATCGCATTTTTTGTTTCAATGATATGAAAAGAAACAAAAAGTGTCAAAAAAGTCTGGAATAACTTGTAAGTTTCATGGCTCCACATCATTCTCTTCTTGGTTGGGCTGAGAACTTTTCAGCGGCCCCTCATAAGAGTTATTCTATACTATAGCATAAAACTTTATTTATGAATCATAGATACCTCGAGGTTCTAGGTGATTTACAAAAGATAAAACCAGCACATAAACTGTTGAATTTACAATCAATTAAAACCATACAATAATGATTTTCTGAATTTACTAATCCTCTTTTTACAATGCCAATTTGGCTTTTTTATTGCCGGCTGCAGCAGTATTAGCTCTGAAGTAGAGAATGACACGGTGACAAAATTCATAACCGTTCCCGTCCCCGCGGATAACCGCGGGAAACCATCTTCATGTCATTCTTTAAGGAGAGAGGGAAGAATCAGAGTATGAATGGCCACAACCACTGACCTGCAAGCTTTGCTTTGAAGAATGCTTGTGTAGAAGGACTGAGGTTGAGATAGACACTACTGAATGACAGTCTCTGGTATCCAGAGCAGATATTGTGATGTCATAATGCTCATTCCACCAGTGCCTAAGAGCCAATCACATCAGTGATGTCACAATGGCTTCATTATCCTTGGCTCACATAAGAATCAGAGTATGAATGGCCACAACCACTGACCCGCAAGCTTTGCTTTGAAGAATGCTGGTGTAGAAGGACTGAGGTTGAAATAGACACTAGAAAATGACATGGGATTATTTCCCGCGGTTATCCGCGGGGACGGGAATGGTGATGAATTTTGTCACTGTGTCATTCTCAACTCTGAAGCTCATATGAGCATCAGAGCTAATACTACAGCGGCCGGCGATAAAAAAGCTTAACACAGTTTCATAAAAGCAGGGTATGTGTATGTTTAAATAAGTTTTCATTAATCTTCTAAAATGCATGTAAGGGAATAATAGTGAAAGTAACAGTTGAATTATAGACTCCCATTTGACGACTTGGTAGGAAAGTAGATTGGTTCCATCTCGTTTATACCTGCATTTCTTTACTGACAGAAAAGTGAAATATTTCACAAAGAACATTGTGGTAAAGAAAATGAAAGATGAGCATATAAGCAAGAAGAAATTAAATCAAACATGATCTTATAACAAACACTTCCCAATTTGAATAATATTCTGGCCTGTATTGGGAGCCACATAATTTCTGGTAAAATAAATAAATAAATGAATAGATGATCAAATTTCACCAGATTAAATATCAGATACACTGCGGAATTTTGGATAATTTGTAACTTTTGGAAATTTTTATAGGAACTCGCTAAGTACTGTATATTATTGTGTAATAATCTAGGATACTTAATAAAATTAATTAATCCAATAGTTGAAATGGATAAGGTTCAAAATAAGAACGAATGGACCTTAACTTTCATATCCTTTTCAAACTACTGAAACTACTTGTGATTTCATGGACCCAGTTTAATTGTAACTTTTTTTTTATTTGTCTTAGAAGCCAAGAAAACTTTTTTTTCATTATTTAATTTTAACTTAAAACTGGACACCCAATAATGTATCAACAGTAAAAACCTTTACTATCCAAGATACTTCTAATGGGAAATTTAATGAAACAGAGAATATCAAGATTATATTGTCTGCATAAATATACCCCCTCTTCTATGAAACCGCGCTAGTGTTTTTTAGCACAGAGAGAGCACAGAGCGCCGCACTGAATGGCCTGCACTGCTCCCGACGCTCATTGAGTTCCTATGAGCATCGGGAGCCACGTGGGCCATTCAACGCATCTGCTTGCGCTAGAAACTGCTAGTGCAGTTTCGCAGAAGAGGGGGATCGTGTAAGACTTGTAATTCAGTTAATTCCTTACTCAGTGAAGAAAGACAGATGTTAAAGAAGGGAAAGGGGAGATCCCTGAGGAACTCCACAAGTTATACTCCGTTTATGAGAGAAAATTTCATCTCTTCTAACCTGATATATCTGAGATCGTAGAAAACTGCTAAACCAGCAAAGAAACACGATCATGTCTCTCCCCTTCTAATCAATGCTCATTGGCTGCCTATCGAACATAGAATTAGTTATAAAATTCTACTATTAACATATTCTACTCGTTCATACAGCCAACCAGAGTTTATTGATAGACTGCTTACTCCTTATCACCCCGCTAAATCTCTTCGTTCCATATCACAAAACCTTTTAGTTGTACCGTCTTTGAAATTAATTAATACGTTGAGATCTAATAATTTTGCTGTTACTGCACCCACCCTATGGAATTCATTGCCCAATCACTTATGTGTGGAAACCTCAGTAAAGCAGTTTAAAACCAAACTCAAAACATTTTTATTTGAGGATGCTTTTGGATAAAACTGTCCTTTTTAGGACTAAATTAACTACAGCCCCTTTGCCTACCTGTTGTTTTATCCCTAAGTGTGCTTTATCTTAAATTATTGTAGTTCAGTCCTACTTTCCTAATTGTGTCCAGTCAGTATATGTGTTTATGTTAAAGTCTACTAACTTGATACCGTATTGTATAATATTTTAACACTAATTGCTTTTCTTTCTTTTAATGATTTCTCTTTTATTATTATTATTGCTGTACACCGCTTAGAAATTTGAATAAGTGGTATAAAATTTTTTTTAATAAACTTGAAACTTGAAACATTACCTGATTGACCCAATGAATCCAGGCAGTGCAATAAAATATCGTGATCAACTAAATCAAAGGCAAAACTCAAATCTAATTGTAAAATCGAGGCATGTCATTCTGAAGATAAAATACCAAATCACTCCCCTCCTTTACAAAGCCACGCTAGTGTTTTTAGCACCGGCCGCCGCGATAATAGCTCCGACGCGCAAAGAATTCCTACGCATGTCTGAGCTGTTATCGCGGCAGCTGGCACTAAAAACGCTAGCGCGGCTTTGTAAAGGAGGGGGTAAGTGATTTATTAAAGAAACAAGTATAGTTTCTGTACTGTGGAGTGATCTGAAGCCAGACTGAAATTTAGATAGTAATGTAAAATGATATAAAACCATGCTTATGGCGGTATGGCAGTGTTTATAGAAAGTGCTTAGGTATTTCTTTCGGTGCCGATTTTTATAGGTGCAATATATGGAATTCAGTCCCTTGTGTACAACTTATTTACCTATTTGCATACAGTATTCTGTGCCAAATATTGTTTTATGCGTGTGGTAAGAAGCTGTGCTTCAAATTTTAGAGCATGGCTCAGACACAAGTATTAGTCTACCCCAAGCTGTGCCTTCTTAGGATTTCAGTTTAATTTTTGTCTATATATACCCCCCCCCCTTTTACAAAACCGTAGCATGGTTTTTAGCGCCAGCTGCGGCAATAATAGTTACGACGCTCATAGGAATTCTGTGAGTTTGGGGGTCATTTGTTTTGTACTTGGGGAGGGTCTATCTGTATTCAGTATGTGTGGCCGAGGCCAGGTATTCTGTTAGCATTATGGGGTGCAACCATGACAACTGCCCTGGGCCACCATATCACAAGGGGCCCCAACCCTTTTCCTTGATTTTGGTGCTTCCTTTTAGATTTCTTCCCTTGCCATCTGCATCTCTGATAGCGATCTTGCTTCTGTGTGCAGGAATCCACCTTATTTAGTTTTTCCCAATATGTCTACCGGCATTCTAAAGTCTACTGCACATTTTCAGAACTGTTTATTTCTAGGTAAGTCCTTGTGTGAATTCTGGGAGTGAGTACTGTTATGGAATGGTAGATTTGTTGTATAGATCCTGGGTGACCTTTGTAGGGTTCTGTATTACTTCACAATACGCCTGGTTCTAGAGACAGTTTATATTACAGTTACAGAGGTGACATTATTGATAGAGGCAGATGGCATCTTATAGACTAACCAATTTATTGTGGCATGAGCTTTGGACACCAAAATCAGAATTTCCTTTTTGTATGGTGAATTCCTTGGGGACATGTCCTAGTTCTGCTCCATATCCATTGTTAACTAAGGAGGGGGTTGGGGTGGGGCACTTCTGCAGATGCACAATATTTGTTTGCATTTAACACTTTGATTGTACAATGTGCTGATTTGGAAGTCAGTATAGAGTGTTCCCCCGCGAATTCACGGTTCGCAAATCGCAGACTCTCTAATTCGCGGTATTCTCCGAAAGCCTCTTCCTGTACTAAATTCAGGCTACACCAATCAGGAGCTGCGTGTCAAAGCAGCTCCTGATTGGTGTAGCCTGACTTTTGCAACAGGAAGAGGCGGTTGGAGCATACCGGGAGTGATTTTGCACCCGCCGGCGCCCCAGCTGCTCTCTCCTGCCTCGGCGCCCCAGCTGCCCTCTCCTGCCTATAAAAAAATATATTCGCGGGTTTTCAAAATTCGTGGGGGTTCCTGGAACGGAACCCCTGCAAATTTTGGGGGAGAACTGTATTTTTTATATTAGAATCATAGGCTACATCATGCAACTGCTGAAATATTTGCCAAATATAAAAGGGATTACAGAGTTTTCCTTTCTATTTATTTATTTGTCTCCTCTTTTATCAAGGTATACTAGGGGTTTTTAGTGCATGCTGGTGAGGTAAGTGCTCCGACGCTCATAGGAATACTATGAACATCGGAACATTGTAGCACAGCTTGATAAAAGGGGCTCTTGTTTATTTATTGAGATTTATTATCTGTCTTTATGAAGAGATTCACCTAAGGCAGTGTAAAGCAGTTTAACATAAAACTTATAATTTTGTTAACAGTATAACAATAAAACAACTAAATATTCAGCCGATAAGCTGAACTTAACCCCAGATAGCCTAGATATATACGCCATCCCCCTCTTTTACTAAGGTGCGCTAACCGATTAGCGCGTGCTAATCGAATTAGCGTGCATTAAACGCTAACATGCACTAACATGCATAGACTAACATGCACGCGTTAGCATTTAGCGTAAGCTAAATCGATTATTTTTTTTTTTCTTCTTAGCTATTTCTGGGCAAGAATCCAAAGCTTTACCCTGTACTGTGCTTGGGTTCCAACTGCCGAAATCTCTGTTAAGACTTACTCTACCCCATCTACACCCTCCCAGCCATTGAAGCCCTCCCCAGCCCATCCTCCACCAAATGGCCATATACAGACGCAGACCGTGCAAGTCTGCCCAGTACTGGCCTTAGTTCAATATTTAATCTTATTTTCTGATTCTAGATCCTTTGTGTTCATCCCATGCTTCTTTGAACTCAGTCACAGTTTTACTCTCCACCACCTCTCTCGGGAGCGCATTCCAGGCATCCACCACCCTCTCCGTAAAGTAGAATTTCCTAACATTGCCCCTGAATCTACCACCCCTCAACCTCAAATTATGTCCTCTGGTTTTACCATTTTCCTTTCTCTGAAAAAGATTTTGTTCTACGTTAATACCCTTCAAGTATTTGAACGTCTGAATCATATCTCCCCTGTCTCTCCTTTCCCGAGTCTAGGGTATACATATTCAGGGCTTCCAGTCTCTCCTCATACGTCTTCTGGCGCAAGCCTCCTATCATTTTCGTCACCCTCCTCTGGACCGCCTCAAGTCTTCTTACGTCCTTCGCCAGATACGGTCTCCAAAATTGAACACAATACTCCAAATGGGGCCTTACCAATGACCTGTACAGGGGCATCAACACCTTCTTCCTTCCACTGACTACGCTTCTCTTTATACAGCCCAGCATCCTTCTGGCAGCAGCCACTGCCTTGTCACACTGTTTTTTTGCCTTTAGATCTTCGGACACTATCACCCCAAGGTCCCTCTCCCCGTCCGTGCATATCAGCTTCTCTCCTCCCAGCATATACGGTTCCTTCCTATTATTAATCCCCAAATGCATTACTCTGCATTTCTTTGCATTGAATTTTAGTTGCCAGGCATTAGACCATTCCTCTAACTTTTGCAGATCCCTTTTCATATTTTCCACTCCCTCTTCGGTGTCTACTCTGTTACAAATCTTGGTATCATCTGCAAAAAGGCACACTTTTCCTTCTAACCCTTCAGCAATGTCACTCACAAACATATTGAACAGGTTTGGCCCCAGCACCGAACCCTGAGGGACTCCACTACTCACCTTTCCTTCCTTCGAGCGACTTCCATTAACCACCACCCTCTGGCGTCTGTCCGACAGCCAGTTTCTGACCCAGTTCACCACTTTGGGTCCTAACTTCAGCCCTTCAAGTTTGTTCAACAGCCTCCTATGAGGAACTGTATCAAAGGCTTTGCTGAAATTCAAGTAAATTACATCTAGCATATGTCCTCGATCCAGCTCTCTGGTCACCCAATCGCATGCTAATCGGTTAGTGCACTTTAGTAAAAGAGGGCCCATGCTCCTTTCCCTTGCGACAACTGCCTGAACGGTGTTCTGAGTGAGTGGACCCCACCCTACCCTATCTCACTCTGAGGCATTCCTTCCATTTAGGTGCCTTGGTGGAGGCAGTATCAGGCAGCAGATTACCTTGAGTCGCACCTGACAGTTACTAACATGTGCTATTATGTTAATGTGTGCTAATGCTATTAGTACGTGTTATTTTATTGCATGTCCTAAGTATTAGTAACATGGGTTAATGGCATTAAAGCACGCTAATAGCACTAGCTCACATTAGTACTGTAGCTGCAAAATCAATAAAGAGAAGCAAGATTATTCTATTCTATTTGCTTCAGAGATTTATATTCCGCCTTGTTCTCAGCAAATTACAGAACCTGGATATTTCAAACCAAAGGTGAGAGGTATAATAACAGCCAAAAATAGAAAACAGGAAGTAAAATAAAATTCAAAAATATAAAACTGAACAAGATTATGTAACAATAAAAATAAAAAGTATGTGAAGGACCTGGGGAAATTTAAACCTCAATTAATGTTGAAAAAAGTAAGTTTTTAGGAATTTATGAAAAATATAGGGACATTAAAAAAAAAAAAATCTTAACACAATTGGCAGGTTATTCCAAATATTCAGCCAAAAAGCAGATCAAAGTTCTGCTATTGAAGAACTGGTACATCTATGCCCACTAGTACAACATTCTGTATAAAGAGAAAAGTGCTCACTATAACAATATTATTTAAGAGAATCCATGCAAACATAAAGGATAGTGTTCTCTAATAAAATTCAACAGAAGAATGATTGACTATAACAGAATTATATACAGAAAGACGCAGCTTAACAGAATGCTTTAAAAGTGGGTTACATTGCACAGGATTGAAAGTACCTAGCATCAAACCAGAGATCCTCCTTCAATTGCATTATAAATATCACTGTTCAGTGGTATATCAAGGGTGAGACAATAAATGCAATCTGCCCTGGGTAAAGGCAGTAAGGGTGGTGGGTTCATTGAATATTCACAGAGCTGCAGTTTACATGCATGCGGCTGTTCTGCCGGTCTCAGTACAGGAAGTTGATGTCTCCTCATTCACCCGATGTACTGCCTTGGGTGAATTTCTTTGTAAAGCTGATTAATAAATTCCAATAACTATAGGGCTCCTTTTACAAAGCCACGCTAGCGGTTTTAACGCACGCACCGGATTAGTGCACGCTAGCCGAAAATCTACCGCCTGCTCATAAGGAGGCGGTAGCGGCTAGCGCGCGCTATTCCGCGCATTAAGGCCAAAGCGTGACTTTGTAAAAGGAGCCCATAGACTGTGGCTCCATGACTGCAATACAATTAACCCTCCCTTTACTATCTGGAAGAAGAGGGGAGGGGGATGCTCTGCCTCTAGGTGGCAACCAAGCTAGGTACACCACTGTCACTGCTGATGTTTCATCCTTATCAGGTTTTGTACCACTTTTGTGGGTAAACCCATTCAAAGTGGTTTACATGAAAAATAAAATAAGACAGGCCCTAATTACCTGGATTGGTCCTAGAAGTTCTGGAAGAAGAATGTTTTTAAACTCTTCCTAGTCATTTCCCTCACTTCTACAGGCAACATTCCAATAATAAAGGCCGAAGGCACGGACAGATTCTGCAAACAGTGCCGTTATCAGGCGGCGCCTCAAAACACGCTGCTCACGTGCCAGTCATGCGACGTCGCCATTTGCAGAATTGTGGTCACGTGAAAGGTGGGTGTCAGAAATGTAGGCCAGGGTTTTGAAAGCCTACATTTCTGGCGCCTACCATTCATGAGAATCGCGTGTAAGGATGCACCTAATGGAGCCTAAGGCCGCTTCCGGCATTAACCACAGGATGGGAGAATGGTGCCGGCTTTGGAAGCGACCATAGGTGCCTCCATTTTTTTTTTTTTAATGGTGTTTTAATCAGTGCAGTCAATTCCTGCACTTAATGAACCAATTAAAGCAATTAACCCCCCCTTTTATAAAACTGTAGCCTGGTTTTCAGTGGTAACTGCTCCGACACTCATAGAATTCCTATGAGCATTGGAGCTATTACCGCCGTGGCCAGCGCTAAAATCCACACTATGGTTTTGTCAAAGAAAGGGTAAGTTAGCTGGCATTAGGATGCATAACGCCATCTAACTTACAGTTCTGTCATTAGAATCTGTCTCATAAAGCTTTGGGGGGTCAATATTTAGCTGTGAGCACCCAGTGTTTTGCAGACTACCACCAGGGTTATGCCTGAAAATTCAGTTCCGGGCGTCAGCATTGAATTTCTGGGTTTCCAGAGCCAATTTGGTTGAGTGCACATTCGTCATTTTACCGACTATAAGGTACCACATAAAGATAGGGCTGACTTTTATACATAGAAACAAGAGAAAAAGCATAGAAAAATGAAGGCAGATAAAGACCATAAGGCCTATCTAGTCTGCCTAACCGTGCCATAAAAGCTTGTCCAGTATCCACTTCACATCTCCCTTTCCATGGGAGCTTGCACTTCTGTCCAGGGTCTTGGAGGTGCTGTGGCATGAAGGCGTACTATTTATGCAGTTACTTTGGCTGGTTAAGTGCTGAATATCGGAATCCCCTCAAATAACCGGTTTTGTTTTAAATGCTAACCGGTTATTTTCAGCTACTCTAACCAGTTAAATGCAGCTGAAAATGACCAGTTAGCCCCAAACAGGTGATTTATCCAGCTAGGGGCCTTTTCTAGCCAGTTAAATCATTTTGAATGTTGACCCCTTTATTTTTCCATTTCATTCTGGGCCAAAATTCTTATTTATGGTTAGAGGATCTAAGCATACAAGTACAAGGGGCCGCTGAAAAGTTCTCAGCCCAGCCAAAAAGAGAATAATGTGGAGCCATGAAACTTACAAGTTATTCCAAACTTTTCTTGACATTTTTTTGTGTCAATAATATGAAATGAAAAGTGTCAAAAAAAGTGCGGAATAAGTTTCATGGCTCCACATCATTCTCTTCTTGGTTGGGCTGAAAACTTGTCAGCGGCCCTCGTAAGTCCATACTGGTAAAAAACATTCCTAGTAAATAGCTTGGTGCTTTGAAAATAATGTAAATATCAGCACCACCAGTCAAAATAAACAGAGCCCTTTAACTAGTAACCGTGGCAGTTCTCTGAGAATGGAGCCCTGCACTTTCCCATCTCCTTTTTCCTGACAGAAATCTTGCTGGCATTATTTTGCATTACCTGTAATTGTTTTAGAAGTTTTCCAGGCATCCCCCAAGCACAGCAGTAATCCAATAAACCTCTCAAAAGAGCAGATAATACCATCTGCAGTGCCTGTATTTCTACGTGGTTTTCTGCTCCTTTGGTTTGGTTAGGGAAATGATTATCACCAGAAGCCAGAACTGCCGAAGACCAGGCATGTAGAACAAAGCTGAATTATTAGGCATTTTTGTTTGTTTATTTTAATAAAATGTCACCGGTGGTTTTCAAGAAAACTACAGGTGTTTTAAAAGCAAAAACATCTCTCCTTCCTTTTTTTTTTCTTTTTTCTTTCTTGCAAGAACGCAGTTTCTTGTCTCTCTGACCATCTGTCACCAGACGGAGGAGAGATAAAACAGTGGCATACTCGTGTTAAAAAGGTTGCCATGGGATAATAGAGAGAAAAAGTTAATGGACACGGATTTACAAATTATTAATGATTTTTCTTGTCATTTCTTGAGAAATGAAAGCGAGGCACGCCGTCTCTCCCCAAACAGATTGCATTTGATTCCTCTGCAGTTTGTCTGTCAGGCTTCCCTCTGACAGCATAATCCAGAACTAATCCGACGCGTTCAGTTTCCCTTGTTGGCTCTCAGGCACACTGCTTAGACAAATCCCGCTACCTGTCAGCCCTCTTGTGTGTGCCAAACATGAAGCCAGGTTAACCCCTGGGGAAGCCGAGAGACCTGGAGACTTAACCCCCGCTTCCCTTTAAATAATCCAGGGTAAATACACGGGACATTAACAGACTAACGGCTCTAATCAGGCCCGCATCCTTTAAAATCTGCTTCATGCACAGCTCTTAAGAGCTAGAGATCTGAGCATCCTGCCTGCTGGAAATACTTCAAGGCACCCCTTCCGGCAGCATAAGCTCTGAAATAAGCAGCTAGAATAGGACATTACAGAAACAAATTAATCCCCTCCAACAGCCTGTAAACATGTGTCCATCACTGGACTTTTTCATTCCTGTTAGAATTTCTATATTATCTTTGGACAAAAAAAACAACATTATTTAGATGGAATTTATACCTACTTCAACTCAATTTCTCCTCATATAGTATTTATGTCACTTTTTTCTATATTCATTTTTATTTGGGGGGGTGGGTGGGTGAAATAAAGCCATAGCAACATTCCTGATTGATTTTAAAAGCTGCTCAACTCATTTTTAAGGACTGATAACCTTCACTTTACTGAAGCCTGTTCCAAAGGAATTTAAAGAATTAACCCTGCCATAGATCAGACGGAAAAGAACAGAAAATGCAGTGCTTTGAGACAGATTTCTCTGGAAATTACTCACTCTTTATCTATTCCACAAGCTTTCTCTTCATTGGCATTCTTGTCACATCACCTTGTCTGCTGACGGAGCATCAGCGCATGGTCCACAGCATGGCATCCCGAGAAAGATGTAAAAGCTCCCCTAAGCTAGCCACATGAGAAATGTAATAAAACATTGCCCTACTCCTTTCTTGTTCAGGAGGCATGATGCGCAGGTTAATATCTGAAGTGGGGGAAGGTGGAGGAACCCATGGGGAGGGATCCTGAACTCCACAACAAACACAACTGGGAAGGTCTATTGTGACTTCTGATAAGAGCATTTATTTTGACTCAATTAAAATTTCAGGCTTTGATGAAAGAGAAAACATGGGAAGAAGCAATTGGTGCTCTCGTCTCCCCTTCCGTCCCCTAGCCTTCAGCTCCGAACATCACGTTCGAGAAGTAAAAGAAGTTAAAGAGTTATTCCTGAGTTAGGCCTGCACATTAAAGTGCAATAAAATTGTATTTTTAAGCAGGATGTTTACGTAAGAAAATAAATGTAAAAAGATACACAGTTCTAGATACGGATATATATTTTTATGCATATCACATATTAGCACAAAAGGACCAGCTGGTGGAGATCAAAATTTTGCTGACTGCTGCAGGCGATACATCTGGAAATTCAGTGCCAGGCCATGTTTGGGCACAGACATTGAATTTCTTGGGTTCTGGAGCCAACTAACGCATAGACAGTTAACATCCCCTTTTACTAAGCCACGGTAGAGGTTTCTACCATGGCCCAAAACACTAAATGCTCCAACGCTGCTCCAACGCTCATAGAATTCCTATGAGCATCGGAACAGCATCAAAACATTTAAGGATACATTCTAAAACTAGTGCCTAAGTTAATTGAAAAACGCTGTTAGAAACAGAAAAAAAAAAAATGGTGAGGATGAAACGCCTACCAGCGCCTACATAAAAGTGCTGGAATCATAGCTAGGTAGGTACTTTAGGCTGCTGAATGCCAGGGTCAGCTTGGCCAACGCTGGAAGTGGTATTAGGCAGTCCAAAGCACCTACGTAGGTATAATTCACGCAAAGATAGGCATCAGAAATGTAAGCCTGGAAAAAAACTCTGGCCTACATTTCTGGTGCCTATCTTTCCCATTGATGTGATTCTGAAACCGGCACTGATGCGTGATTGACACACAATTGGTGGCCGCTGTTAAGGTAACTGCCGAAATTGGTGCCGGTTACAGAATCTGACCCTTAGCGCCCCAGGCCATGGTAGAAACCTCTACCATGGCTTAGTAAGATGGGTACTAAGTGCAATATTCAGCAATTAACCAGCTATGGATTACCACATAAAGAAATGACTGATTTTTATGTGGTTCTATTGATGTGGTGATCTTGGCCAGCTAATTGCTGAATATCAGCACTTAACCAATCAAGTGCTGATTCCACTCCCAGAACATCACCAGAATAACTGGTTTTCAGGTTAGTGCTAATTGGTTATTTTCAGCAGCATTAACCAGTTAAGCGCTGCTAAGAATCAGCAGGTAGCTCTAAATAAGTGGTTTAACTGTCCAGTATCCGTTTTTGGATGGTTAAATTGCTTTGATTATTGACCCCAAAATAAATTGGGACCAATGACTGAAATATGAAGCTATATTGAATACATCTTAAAACTTGTATACAAGGGGCCACAGAGAAGTTCTCAGCCCAACCAAGAAGAGAATGATGTGGGATGTGGAGACATGAATCTTAAAAGTTATTCCACACTTTTCTTGACACTTTTCGTTTCATTTCATTATTGAACCACAAAGAGTCAAGTGAAGAAAAGTGTGGAATACCTTGTAAGTTTCATGGCTCCACATCTTTCTCTTCTTGGTTGGGCTGAGGACTTTTCTGTGGTCCCTCATACATCTTAAAACTTGTATAAGCTCCTGAATGTGAAGGCACATTAAAACCGGTTTGGTGGGAATTGCACTGCTTGAGAACTGCTTCATCCTTTCCCACCTTAAAACACTATCATGTAAGAGGAACGACATTTTAAATTTGAGATATACTCTATAGCTGAGTTTGAGATAAATGTTCCTTCAGAGAATTCTTAGTAGAGACCTATACATATCACAAAAAGTGCAGAGAGGAGAGTTATATTAATCATAAATCAACCTGTGCTAACCAATCCGAGGTTTCATTTAACCCCTCCGGAGCCATAGATTTCAACATAAACATCCACCGCAGTTCTTTTAAGTTAAGACTTCTCTCAACATTACCATTTTTTGTAGCCTTGAGCGGAGTTGTTTCATGGAATCCGGGTTTGCCGGATATGATGCCAGGGGTATAGTATTTCAGTGGGTGGCTAGTACGCCGTGGCCATCTTTTGGATGCCGGCGGCATAGTAGACGGTGATATAGTCTTATTAAGGTATGTTATCTTTACATATTTGATTTAAAAGGCCACACAGCTAATCTGGGTGGACAATAACATTGGGCGATATCGAAGGCCAAAGCATTTTAAAGGAAAGAGGGTGGAATAGGGGTGGGAAAGAAGAGTGAGGGGGTTAGTAACAAGGAGGATAATTTTGATTGGAGGGAGGTAAGAGCAGGGGATTGGTGGGAAAAAGGAAAAGGGTGGAGCTAGAGATGAAGAGAGAAGAAAGAAATTGGCGGGCCAAATAAGAAACACGGAGGAAAGAGCTAGGGAGGAGAGGAAAGGGTTTTCAGTTTCCCTCCCTCCCACCGCTTTGGAGAGTTAAGAGAGTGGGGGGTGAATGATGGGGAGGAAGGTGGGAATTGTGGGAGGTGGGGGGTGGAGAAAGGGTCGGTCGCAGCTAGTATGTTAGCAGGCCTAAGGGCAGAGCCTTATGAGAGGCAGATAGAATTGGAAGTACTATGATTGTGAATAGTAAATATGTCCTCGTGTGCGACACCTCCACGAGGTGAGGTGACTTGACGACACCATAAGTCACCGAGAGATTAGGCAAAGTTTGGGATAAGAGAGCTAGTGTCGATACCGAATAGCTCTTGGAAGGAAATCATAAATTGTTAAGTGCTAAGTTTGGTATGTTTTCAAAGTTTTGAAAATTAATGTTTGAAATAATATGAAATAAAGCTGCGGCCAATATTTGCCCAATGGAACAATGTAAGAGTTATTATTGGAAATGGGTGATGTAGTTCAGAATGGCTGATGTATGAGTCCCAATGTTATAGAAAACCTATAACTTTAAAGTTAATTTTGGCTTTTTCTGTGTTTTTCCTTAGTATCCCCAGCCTTGACAAAGAGTTACGAAATGCGTTGTCACAGGGGAGTATTTTTGCAATGCTGGGGAAACACATGGGAACTATGCAGTAGTATTACTTCAAAAAAGCTAAGTTATTTAAATTATTCAAATTATTTATTATCTACTATGTAAGGAAACAGAAGATTAAGTATAAATCGAGCAGGGATGAATGAAGAAGTGACAGACTCGATGAGTTAGTTTAACTCTTAAGGTCCATCTGATATCCCGCATATGTTATATCAAGAATATTCTCGTTTTGCCACACTATTGGGAAAATATTTTCTTCTTTGCCACACTACTGGGATAGTACTTTGACTTTTCTACCTTTTTTGAATTTATGAAAATTAGTAGTGTATGAAGACAATGTCAGAAGTGGCATTAGGTGGCCTAAAGCACCTATGTAGGGGTGATTCACACAAAGAAAGGCCCATAAAACCCTAGCCTACATTTTTGGTGCCTTTTTTTGCCGGGAGATCCTAACAATAGTCTACAGCCTGCCATCAGCTGATCGCGGCAGAGGAATCCCTGATCAGCTGAGCTGGCAGGACTACTCCAAACCGCGGCTATGGCCCCTAAGGCCCCTCCGCCAATCAGAGTCTTATGCCCCTCCCAGTAAATCCTAGGGTGCATGGTGAAGGGGAAAACCCACCACTTTGACGAGGCGGGCCTGCTGGCAGGAGGAAGTGGGCATCCCTCCTGCTGATGTTCAGTAAAAAGTACAAGGGTGTGTGTTGTAATGTCATGCTTGGGGGAGGGGTCTCTTCTTGGAAGGGTATTCAGGGGAATTGGATGGTGGATGGGTGAGTGGGAGGGAGGGAGAGAGGAATCGTGGATCTCTCTGCCAATTCAACTAATCGCGGCAGGGGAATCTCTGATCAGCTGAGCCGCCGTTTTAGGGAGTCCTGCCAGCTCAGCTGACCGGGAATTCCTCTGGCGCGATCAGCTGATGGCCTGCTGATGGACTATTGTCAGGATCCCCGGCAATGACAGGTGCCAGAAATGTAGGCCAGGGTTTTCCAGGCCTACATTTCTGGAGCCTGTCTTTGCATGAATCATGCCTACGTAAGCGCTTGAGGTGCTGTCGCGTGATTGACATGTGATTGATGGCTGCTTTTAAGGCGGCTGCTGACATGGGTGTTGGTTAGAGAATCTGGGCCTTAGGCTCAGTCATGGTAGGTGATCAGCAATTCTCCCCCTGCCTTTTTCCCTTCTTGCAGCTAATTCCAGCCATTTTCTCTTTCTGCTGTCCTTTCACTGAATTGTAATTCCTTTCCTTTTTCTCATATTTACACTGCAGTAGTGTAGCTAGGACTCAGTGGGCTCTGGTCAGGAGGATGAATATGGTCCCCAATGCCCCTGTGCATGCCTCCTCAGGTCCGACATCTCTCGCCCTTTGCCCTAAAGGCTGCCTCTCTGGCCAGTGGGTTCTTTCCTTTGCCAAGTTCCACAGTGACGTTAGGGCCATTTAAGTCATGTTTAAGGCCGTGGGACCTTTTTTTTTACCCAAAATTAGTGCACACAAATGGACCTTTCTTTCTATGGGCAGAATTTTATAACACGGTGCGCACTTAGTGGCAAATTTATAACGACATTTAGCATGCCTAAATCATTATAGAATACTAGTACAAACATTTACGCCAGGCCAATGGATGGTTTAAGTGGGTGTGCCTAGGTGTGCCAATCAATGCTTGCAACAGATAGTATTATACAAGTTGCGCATGTTAAGAACATAAGAATCAATTTGTATAAACCACTCAGGTAAGAAGATCCAATAAATCAAACAGCACACTCTTCTAATTATTTAAAGCATGCAAAATAGGAGTGAATATAGACACATCTATTAATGTTTTTCCAAAAAACATTAATATGTTTGCACTGTATATGGCTTATAGACACTAAAAATTAAAAGTGGGAGGACATAGCCTCAGGTAAGACCATAAGAACATAAGAGTTGCCATACTGGGACAGACCGAAAGCCCATCAAGCCCAGTAAGTATCCTGTTTCCAACAGTGGCCAACCCAGGTCACAAGTATCTGGGGTGACGGGTCAAAAGCGCGCGAGGACAAAGGCACGCCGACAATCAAGTGTGCACAACTGAGCGCAGGTCTTAATCGTACCAAAGAAAACCCGTATTTTAAAGGGCTCTGAGGGGGTGTGTGTGTGTGGGGAACCCCCCTCTACTTAATAGGGATCGCGCTGCCTCATGCTGCCATGTTGGCGGGAGTGTGGGGGGTGTAACCCCCCACATTATACTGAAAACTTAACTTTTTCCCTAAAAAACTGGGAAAAGTTAAGTTTCCAGTATAATGAGGGGTTTACAACCCCCCAAACCCCCTACAATGCCAGCGCGATCTCTATTAAGTAAAGTGTGTGTGTGTGTGGGGGGGGGGGTGTTTCCCCACCAACACTCCCCGTCAGAGCCCTTTAAAATACGTTTTTTCTTCGGCGCGATGAAGTCCTGCACTCAGTTATCCTTGCTCGGTTGTCGGCGTGCCTTTGTCCTCGCGTGCTTTAGACTATGAACCATACCTGGCAAGATCTGAAGGACTAAAACAGATTTTATGCTGCTCATCCTAGGAATAAGCACCTTAATTTCCCCAAGCCACCTTAATAATGGTTTATGGACTTTTAGGAAATTATCCAAACCTTTTTTAAACCTTGCTAAGCTAACTGATTTCACCACATTCTCCGGCAATGAATTCCAGAATTTAATTACATGTTGAGTGAAGAAATATTTTTTTTGGTTTGTTTTATATCTACTACTTAGTAGCTTCATTGCATGTGCTCTGGTCCTAGTATTTATGGAAAGAGTAAACAAGCAATTCACATATGGGAGGACATAGCCTCAGATCCCCACCTATAAACCAAAAAGGTTAATTATAAGTTACACTGGGGTCCAGGAACCTATTAACCTTTTTGTTTTATAGGTAGGAATCTGAGGCAAATGTATTAATGTTTTATTTTAAAACACTAAGAGATGTGTCTATATTAAATAATTAGAAGAGTGTGTTTGATTGAAGAACATAAGAATCACCATACTGGATCAGATGAAAGGTCTATCTAGTCCAGTTTCCTGTTTCCAACAGTGGCCAATCCAGGTCATAGTACCTGCCAGAAGCCCAAATAGTAGCAACATTCCATATACTATGGAAATTAAAGACCATTAAAAAATACTTTGACCTTTTATCATTTAGATTTTTGGTGCAGTCTTTGGTTCTATCTATATTAGACTACTACAATTTCGTTTATTTGGGTATACCTAAAAAAACAGAAAATTAAGAATAGTACAAAACACGGCTGTCTGCTTGGTATTTGGATTGAAAAAAAGCGACCATGTTAGTCCCTACTACAGACTGCTGCACTGGTTACCATTGGAGACACGAATAATGTTTAAGTTTTAAGCTGGTTTGGGGACTAGCTCCTACCTATCTTTTATCTCATTTCGTATTATATAGTCCTACAAGGATAACCAGAAATTGTAATTTATTTGCATACCCAGCATTTACTGGCTGTAAATGCAAATCCTTTTTGGATAGGACTCTCATGTATCAAGCAAGTAAACAGCAGTCTTGGTTAGGTAACCTCATTAATGGAGCTAGGCTGACCTACAGCGCCTTAAGGAAAGAAATTAAAACTGCATTCTTTGACAGATTTATCTCCTAAACAGAAGTTACACTAAATCTAATAATTTTATTATGTCTATTCTTGAGTAATATGTTGTACTTTTACAATTTGTATATTGTAATTAGCTGATTGTCCAGCTCTCTTTGGTGTGAACTGACTAGAAGTCATCTGATTATGGTGGTATAGAATAATAAAGTTATGTTATGTTAGGATTATAATACAGGGCAAGCAGTGTCTTCCCCCATGTCTGTCTCAATAGCAGACTATGGACTTCTCCTCCAGAAACTTGTCCAAGACAAAGTTAGACAAGTTCCTGCTGAGACAGAACGTATGCAGGTAAGGCTAGTCTCAGTTAGGGCACTGGTCTTTGATCTAAGGGCCACCGCAGGAGCAGACTTCTAGGCACGAGGACCACTGGTCTGACCCAGCAGTGGCAATTCTTATATTCTTAAACCTGTTTTAACCCCAGCTATGCTAACCACTGTTACTACAAACAAAGAAAGGACTGCAGAGTAGAACGTACAAGGTGTAGGAATCTTTATTAAAAATCTATATACTGTATTTTTCACTTCATAAGATGCACCTGACCATAAAACGCACCCCCTGTAGAGGAGGAAAAACCAAGGATAAAAATAATTAGGTTCAGAATTTTTTTTTCATGGTTTTTCCTCTTCTACACATAGATGCATCTAGTGAGCCTGTTTATTGGACTGAGTGAATAATACTAAATTAAAGGAAATAGAGACCTCACCTGAAGCATAATGATACAAAAGTACATTAAAAGGGGCACTGAACATAAGAATATCCTTACTGGGTCAGATCAGTGGTCCATCTAGCCCAGTATCCTCTTTCCACAGTGGCCAATCCAGCCCACCAGTATCTGGCAAAAACCCAAAGAGTAACAAGATTCCATGCTACCATTCCCAAGGCAAGCAGTGACTTTCCTCCATGTCTTTCTTAATAACAGACTATGAATTTTTCCTCCATGAACTTGTCCAGACCTTCTTGCTTGGTTGAAAAGAATAAGATTGTGCCTCACACCATATAGAGACTAGTAATTGTTTTGGACAGCAAGAGATTGCTGTAAAACCATTAGCAGTGCCTTATTTCATTTCTTCAGAAAACCAATAGGGTCATTTTTTTTCCTCATAAGAGGATAAATACACTTCTAAATAAGAGAAGGTGTGTAATGGTATAAACACTGAGTGCCACTAAAAGCCTCATGAAACTGACATAAAAGAGGGAGGAAGCCTAAACTGGTTTAACAGCAAACACTAATGAAGCCACAAGCCCCAACTCCAAAGCCCTCTCACGCTCCTGGCTGGGCCTCTGCAGTTCTCCCGATGGTAGAGTCAGCCGGGTGTGTACGATGTTCCTAGGCCAAAGGGAAGAGGGAGAGCGGGAGAAGTGCTCACCTTCTGCAGGAGAAGCAGCAGCTCCTGGGCCTGGCACTCACTCATCTTCCAAGAAGGACACTCCCCGCTGCCGCCGCCGATCTTCGGCAGCCTGACTGGCACCCGCTTCCTCCTGCCACTGCACTCCATGGCTGCGGCGGAACTAAGGGAACCGTTCGGTTAAGCTGCTATGTATAAATAAATAAAAAAGCAGCGTGAACTGACTGCAGCCAATCTCGGAATGGCGCAGGACTAAGCAGGCAGCGTAAAGGTCACGCTCCTGTGTTATGTGCCACTCTGCAACAAGAAAGGCCCACTGTCAGTTAAAAAAGGTACCGGGGGAGGTGTATTCACTCCATAAGATGCACCCACTTTTTGTATGGAGTGAAAAATACGGTAAATAGTAATCCACAAAAACTCTCTCTCTTATACATGGAGTGCGAACCCAACACTCCTTCCTCAGGGGTCCGGGGTATTCAATGTATCACATATAGAGAGTCATGTGGAGCATACTATTGTAGTATAAAATAATCATAATTTGTGAATCGAAGGCAAGAAGTACTCCTTCCGGGCTAGCACACAGTGTGAATACTGGCAATGCGTTCTAGAGCTTAACTGTTCTTTGAGTGAAAAAATAGTGCCTCCTATTGGTTTTAAAATTATTTCCATGTACCTTCATTGAGTTTCCCCTGGTGTTTGGTTATTTGGTGACATACCTATGGTTTCCTCACACTCTGCCCACATGTACATTCCTCTTGCGGTTACACACTAGGCCCTATTCTGTAAGATAGGGGCTATCTTAAAGAATAGGGCCTAGTGAATATGCACCTCTTACAGCCAGTTATTGACACCAATGATGTGCACAAGTGGTACATACTTATAGGTGCCCATTTATAAAACTGTCTAAGACGACTAGCAAATGATGATAAACAAAAGGAAAAACTGCAGAGACGATGTACAAAACATCAAGCAACTTTATTACAATTAACAAAAATATGGTGATTTCAATAGTGGTTCTCATGTGTGAAAATGCGGAGCCCGACACGGCCGTGTTTCAGAGAAACACTCCTTCATCAGGGGTCCAGATGCGATAAAAGTCACAATTGTGAGAACCGTAGGTATCAAGGAAAAAGTACAACAAATCAATGGGCAGAAAAACACTGCCAGTTTTTGTCCTGCTGCTGCTACACAGTATGAAACTGAGAGCGGGAAAAGGACGACTAGCAACCACCTCATTGTATTATACATTGAATACCTTGTCCCAACTGAACATCATTTTAATTGCATTTCCCAATTTTTGAACTGGGCCAGCAAGGGTAACCAGAGAAATTTTCTACACATTTAAACTTAACTAAACCTTAGTTTTATAGACCGGGTCATCTTCGTGTAATAAAGCTCAACTCGGTTTACATCAATTAAGAAAATATAGAAAAGAACATGAGTTTACAATTTAGAAAATAACCATGTTTTAAAGTTTTTACAAAAAAGATGAAATGAACCTAATTCTCTTAACCTTAGAGGAGCATCATTCCATAATTCTGTTAGTTTGAAAGAATAGGATGTCCCCAATTTACCAGTAAAAATAATTCCTTTAAGAGAAGGAAAAGAACTGATACTCCATAACCACGTTTCTGTACAAAGAAGGGGTAAAAGATAACAGAGTGATTCAGTGAGGTCTACCAGCTGAACTCAAAAGAAATGTAGTGTGGGATGTTTGACCAGCCAAAGTTTAAAGCTCAGCCGCCCATATTAAGACTGTTTAGAATACATTGATTGATGTTTTGTTGATTAACATATTGGGGTTGATTGTTGACAAGACTGGTAATTCACTGCTAATTTTTTTGCCTTCATAACAGCAGCAGCAGGAAGATGTTATCCTGCTATAGACCCTGTCGCTTATCAGACTTGTACAGCATAGTCCTCTGTTGATGGTATAGAATGTAAACAACCGGATCGGATTCATTTGGCTTTGATGATCTGGTTCTAAGTGGAGTGCAGCACTGTTTGTATCACACCCTTCTTAAGGATTGTTACCCAGAGATATTTGGCAGGGTATGGACAGGTTTTGATAACTGAGCAAAGGCAGAGATAGCTTGAGAGGCAACCCTTTTGACCTCAAACCACCCATTCTGAAGGCTTATACAATTGTTATACTTGTGTGTCCCTAATAATATTTTGGTTTGATGCCCTATCAACACCAAATTTTCAGGAAACATCGGGGGGAGAATGAGGAATTACAGCTCCCCAAATCTGGAATCTATTATCAGCCCAGGTAATGGAGGAAAAAACCCTGGACAGGTTTAAAGGGAAATTAAAAAGTTACCTATTTAGGAATGCTTTTGAATAATTTATCATTTCCGTATTAGTAGGACATCGACTCTTATGAAGGCATAGCACTACCTACGTTATTCCATTTTGTTTTTTCCCTTTTTTATTCTCTTTGGCTTTTATCCCCCCCTCTTCTTCGAAACCGCGCTAGCAGTTTCTAGTGCGGGGAGCTGTGCTGAATGGCCCGCGCTGTTCCCGACGCTCATTGAGTTCCTATGAGCGTCGGGAGCAGCACGGACCATTCAGCGCGACTCCCCATGCTAGAAACCGCTAGCGCGGTTTCATAGATGAAGGGGTTTATGTATATTGATTGTTGTAAACAAATTATTTTGTTAATTGCTTTTATGATCTGCTTCTTCATAATTTGGCATAACTCTCCCCAGTTATGGTTATCTTATGTGGCATGAATTCCAGAAGCAAAAGTCCTTCGTCATCCCAGAAAACAGTTGCCATGACTTTGTCTGCAGATTTTCTGTCTTGAACTTTTTTGGGGTGGGACATGACTTGTGTTTTCATTGTATTGACTGTATTTTTGACTCTGAATCACTGTGATAAACCCAAGTCTCATCTCCAGTCATCAAATGATGAAAAAAAATTCACTTGGTCTTCATAAAGCATCTCCAAATTCTCCTGACAGCACTGGAGCCTCATGGCCTTCTGACATGGCGTCATCATTCTTGGAATCCATCTTGCACTAACCTTGGACATGCCCAACTTTCATGAATTATTTTCCAAACTGTACCTGTTGAGCTGCCCATTTCTTCAGCTATTCAGGAGACCTTAATTTGTCTGTCTGACAAAATTAAATGCACGACTTTCTTTTACATTTCTGTGGAAGTTACTTTCACAGGCCATCCAGTGGGAGGGTCATCTTCAGTGGACTCTCTACGCCACTTAAACTGCTTGCTTCAAAATGTTATGGTGGGGTAGACGCACCATAAACTGCAGTCATGTGTTCATGGATCTCCTTTGGCTTTTTCCTTTCTTTCCTGAGAAATTTTATCACTGAATAGTGCTCCAAATCTAGCAATTTCTTATGTAATTTGCATGACTCCCCTGACATCCTGTCTCATGGAATGTTAGACTCGCACTGAGCCACAACTGTGCATGAACAACCTTGAAACGCCACAACTTGCACAGACTTGTTTTAACATGCTTGCTACTTTTGTTCATATTCAGGTAGATAAATTATTGAACACACCTCACACATTTGAGCCAGGCCTCTTTGCTTCAGATGCCAGTGGTAAAATAAGCTCATCTGACTACTACTCATAATACTGCCTTTTATTATTTAGCTCTTATCTTGTAAAATAACTCCCCCAGGAGTTATGGGAAGAGCTGTCTGTTCGGTTTAGAAAACATTTGAAAGCTTATTACTTTCGGCTGGCTTTTGGGAATGAAGTGGAATAGATGGTTAGGAAGATGAATGATGAAATCTGTGAAGGCACAGAATACGTATATTGAATAAATACAAGCATGTCTGTGTTTATAAGAATTCTTGCTTAGGATGAATGCTGTCAGCAGAGCATCTTTTTTTTTTCTTCTTGAAATTGCTATAATCAAGTAATAACACTTGTACAGAAAAAGACTCATGATTACTGTGGGCACAATTTACAAGCTGAATCAAAATGGTAATAAAGAAGGAAAAATAAATCTAAATCACATCTACAAGTCTACAATATTTGAGGACTGGAAGCTTTAAGTACATATACCAAGAAGTATTAACTGAAAATCTACAGAAGAAGGAAGGAAGGTGGGTGAATTTAAACTCTTCTAATAAAATTTCACTGTGATAACTTATCTATGTTTCGATATAGGCACCACCACATTGGTGCCTACTAGTCTCTGTGCTTCCAAAAATGCTGTTAACTGTGCCAGTTGAAAAAACATATAGAGGGCATAATTTAAAAAAAAAAGTCTAAGTCCCCTTTTGGCCTAAGGCCTTAAACGTTGAAAGTAGAAGCAGGGAAAAATGTCCATTATAAAAAAAAACGTCCAAAAGGAGATTTTTTTTTATAATGGCCTGCCTCTACGTTCAGCTGTTTAAACGCCCAGACAACCACTACGTCTAAACTTATACCATATAATCAACCTAAAAAAAGCCTAAGCCCCAAACGTCCAAAACAAGGGCTTTTAGGCGAAGGAGGAGCCAGTCCTTCGCCTAAAAGCTGGATTTTGTAACCGGTGTCTGTCAAAAAACAACACCGGTTACAGAATCCACCCCCTCCCCGACGACATCGGGGCAAGAGGGAGCCCAAGCCCTCTTGCCCCGCGGCACCCCCGAACTCCCTGACAGGATCGCGGAAAGAGGGAGCCCCAGCCCTCCTGCCCCGGGCACTCCCGAACTCCCCGACAGGATCGGGGCAGGAGGGAGCCCAAGCCCTCCTGCCCTGAGCACCCCTGAACTCCCCGACAGGATCGGGGCAAGAGGGAGCCCAAGCCCTCCTGCCCCAGGCACCCCCGAACTCCCCGACAGGAATGGGGCAGGAGGGAGCCCAAGCCCTCCTGCCCCGCGATCCTCAAACCCTCTCCCTGGGCCGAATCCATTGGGGCCAGGAGGGAGTCCAAGCCCTCCTGGCCCATGATTCCCTGTAACCCCCACCCCCCACTTTACTATGGGCAGGAGGGATCCCAGGCCCTCTTGCCCTCGACAAAACCCAGCCCATGTGCTTAAGGCCCCGCCCAAAGTAGGAGCCTAAGGCTCCCGGGCCTATTCTGGTTGGACCAGGCGCCTCAGGCCCCACCTATGGGTGGGGTTTGAGCTGCCTGGGCCAATCCGGCCCCATTCCTGCGCTGGCTGGCCTGCCAGACGGGCGGGCTTGGCATCCATCCATCCGGTCAACATTTTTTGAGGTACGGGGAAGGGGGGGGTCGGCGGGGGGGACGGACGATCAGGGGTTGGGGGGCGGTCATTGGGGGGGTTGTGTTGAGGGCAGGAGGGCCTGGGATCCCTCCTGCCCGTATTTTAGTGGGGGGTGGGGGTTACAGGGGATCGCAGGCCAGGAGGGCTTGCACTCCCTCCTGGCCCCAACAGATTCGGCCCGGGGGGGGGGGGGTGCTGCGGGGCAAGAGGGCTTGGGCTCCCTCTTGCCCCGATGTCATCGGGGAGGGGAAGGGTGGATCGCGGCAGGGGAGATGAGGCATCTCTCCTGCCACGATGGTTGCGGTGGGGGGGGTGGGTGGGTAGGTTGTTGGGCCACTGAACTGATCGCGCCAGCCTCCATCAGCTCAGCAGCCCCTTTTTCGGCACTTATGCCTGTTTTGACTTGGTCTAAGTCAAAACGTATAAGTGCCGACTAGGTAACCTGCCTAAAGTTTTGGTTATACCTGCTGCACGCCTAGGTCTAGGTCGGCCCACCTCCTGCCCACCGCCCGCCTTTTCCCCTCCTCTAAAAATGCCTCTTTTCTTTCTGTGCGTTTAGAGGCAGGGGAAAGGCCTAAGCTGGTTTTAAATACGTCTAAAACCAGCTTTGATTATGGATACTTGGACGATCAGGTTTTTTTGATCGTCCAAGAAGCCATTTAGGCCACTTTTTAGACTTTTTTTTTTTTTTTTTTGGATTATGAGCCCCATAGTAAACAGATCTAAACTTAACTATTTACTTGCAGAAGAAAAAAAGGGCACCCAGTAGACCATCATTTAAATGAAAGAGCTCGGCTCACAGATCGTCATGATGCGAGATACTCGTATGCGGAGGGTTATCATAGCTTAGACTCCCTGTTTATATTTCAGGATGGTGAAGGAAGTGGCTGATTTAATACCTCTGTTATTCTCATTCTGACTCTTCACTGAGTTTATTAAACTAAAGGAAAGACACTCTTACTTGACTCAGGCGGACTTTTACAAAAGTGTGCTGTCAAGTAGTGTACGTTAAATGCAAAGCTGCCCAAAGGAATAGAACGGGCAATTCAGCATAGAACAGTGCTGCTTAACAGTGCACCTTCGTAAAAGGACTCACTGAGGGGTACAAATGCTTGAGCTGAGCTGGAAACTCAAAGAAACAGGAGAAAACTGCCAAGTCAAAAAATAAATAAAACAGTGCCCTAATTCTACTACTACTATTAATTATTTCTATAGCGCTACTAGACATACGCAGCGCTGTAAGAGTCACAAAGAAGAGAGTCCCTGCTCCAAAGAGCTTACAATCTAAACAGACAGGACCGACAAACAGGATGTCGTGGATAAAGCTAAAGGGAATCGTTAATCAGCTGGCTGGGGTGGTGGGCAGAGGAGTAGGGTTAAGGATTGAAGGCTATATCAAAAAGATGGGTTTTCAGTCTGCTATAATGCCAATAACGCTTCTCAACCTTCATTCTTTTCAGAACACCTGACCTCAGACACACATGCAGAACACAGGTAAGCGCTGTGCAAATACTGGACCAGTTATTGGAATGCTCGCTGCCCATGTCATGCCCCCCTAAAAAAAAAAAAAGAAAATTAGAAATTTGTTTTTAACATGTGTTTAGTGCATGCGCATTTTAGAGTTACTGAAGAATGCCTGAAGAGTACTCCATTTATAGCTGCTAGATATGCTTTAGAGCCTATCTCAGTTTAGTAAAAGGGCACCAAAGCTATCTGTTCCTATTGCTAAAATTGTGGTGTAGTGTGTCTAGTGTTAACAGATTATGCAATAAATTATTTAATCACATGATGAGAATTGTTATGAATCTCTACATTGATAAGCATTGTCATAATGAATATGCCTCATATGTGGGTCAAAGCTTGGCCTTTTATCACACGAACAGGCACATAAGTTGAGCTAAAGAAATAAAAAATGAACTGAAAGTTGTACATCCCTTCATCCAATGGTCTTTCATCTGCAGTTCTTTTCCTGTCCCTTCCCCGTTCCTGCAAACTCCATACTCATTTGCATATGCCTCAAACTTTTTAAAATCATAAGTGTTCGAGGCTTGTGCGGTTAAGGCAGAGCTTACAGGAATGGGACAGGGAGAGGGACGGTGACTAAACTTATGGGGACAGTTGGGGAAATTGAGTTCCTGCAGGGACGGGGACAAATTTGTCCCCATGTCATTCTTTGTCACCAACACCTATTTTGTAGGCAGTAAGGGCTCATGCGTTAACCACATGCTGATTGGGTAGCAGAGGACAATGTAGCAGCAAAACACACCTACTCTCCAATCCCAGGCCTTGGTAGTGTGCACACGTGCGAAGGTACCATGGGATGCAGTGAAATATGCAATTGATTTAGGTAAATCTCAAAAACCCAAATAGGAAAGAATGGAACAAATGGTAAAATGAAAAAAATTCTCCTTACATTGTATAGTATATTAGGAGATCAATGGAGATAATTATAAATAAGTAATGAATTAAATGTTAATATAAATTTTTAAATTTTGTGATGGGTCCTCAGTATTCACAACTCGATTGTGAGGTCCAGCCTGAAACATGAAGTCGAGAGTTGCATTAACCCAAATGGGTTATTCAAGTATAAAACATAAATAATACTTAGTAAATAAAGTGCAAATTCACACAACCAAAATTGAATCACTATTCATCTCTCTAATATACTACTGTGCAATATATTATTGCTACAAAAATCAATTTGAGGTTCAACTTCAAAAATTCTTCCTCTAGTATCCAAAGTTAATGACAATCGAGTTGTGTAAACCAGTGTTTTTCAACCTTTTTACACCTATGGACCGGCAGAAAGAAAATAATTATTCTATGGACCGGCATCGGTCCGTGGACTGGCGGTTGAAGAACACTGGGCTAAGTCGTGGACCAGACCCTGCCTATCTCTACCCAGTCTCCACCCCAGACACCGCCCCCATAATAGTACTAATTGCACCTTGCATGTCCCGTGCCTCATCTGGAAGCTTTCCCTCTGACGTTGCAATGTCAGAGAGAAGGCTTCCAGTTCAGGCGCAGGATGCCCGTAGGAGCCAATGCCCGTAGGAGCCACTGCCCGTGGCTTTGTGCACTGAATCAGTTAGGAAGAGGGAGCTGGCTCGAAGATAACGCCGCATCGATCGCACCGTGGACCGGCGGTTGAAGAACACTGTTTTAGGCCTGATGCACGTGCTGGCCCTGTGGACCGGCAGGACATTTCTGTGGACCGGCACTGGTCCATGGACCAGTGGTTGAAGAACACTGGTGTAAAAACTGATCACAAAATTTAAAAATTGATATTAACATTTAATTCATTACTTATTTATAATTATCTCCAGTGATCTCCTAATATACTATACAACGTGTGGAGAATTTTTTCATGTTATTGATTTAGGTAAAGAATTGACAAATACATTTTCTACTGGAAAGAAAATAAAGGGTTATGCTCTAGGAGTGTATGCAAAGCTGTAAACACTTAAATGTGAGGTTTCCTGAGGATGCAGTATGCCAAGCTTGCTATGATTTCTGGCATTACTCATAATAAGTGTTTTATCTGAGGCTGTCATGTTTAGTTTCTGCATGCAACATCTCTCTAAGGCAAGCTGCTCAGACTATCAGCATACCTTATCTTTCAACTCGTAGCCTTCAAGTATCCAAATGTATTTCCACTGAGTTCCCACAGTTAATGCGGTAAAAGTCAAAGCACAGGTTATTTTAAGACTGAAATGGCGCCCCTTTAAAAACAGCACTGCTGCCGTTTCTGACCAGTATGGCTGTCAACTGGACAACTTAACTGCCTCCAGCCATTCTTTGTATAATTTTATTTTTATTTTTTTTATTAAGTGCTGGTCAAGTTCTTGAAAAAGAGTAAGGGCTCCTTTTGCAAAGGTGCGCTTAGCGTTTTAACGCATACACCGGATTAGCGCGCACTAGAGCATGCGCTAGCCGAAAATCTACTGCCTTCTCAAAAGGAGGCAGTAGCAGCAAGCGCGTGCGGCAATTTAGCACGCGCTATTCCATGCGTTAAGGCCCTAACGTGCCTTCGTAAAAGGAGCCCTAAGAGGAATTTCTCAGAAACAAAGTGATAACTATTATATAATTGCTTAAAGCTTGATGGCATAATGTGTGTGTGTGTGTGGGGGGGGGGGGGTAATTTTATATTGGGGTGACTATGTAAGAAGTCCAAAAGGTGCTTGGATTAAGTGTATTTTTAATAGTGCCCTGATCTAGGCACTTAACTCCAGGCGCCAGGTATAACATCAGGACCAGACTGCATAAATGTATGCTCTTCCCATGTGCCTAATTTTTATATGCATATGAGTAGGGTTACCAGGCCTCACCCTCAGCCCTGCCCCATTCCACCCAGCCATGCCCTGTTCTTCCCACAAGCCCCACCCCTCAACCTGTTTGCTCAGCGCGACGGCATCTGCACATGCGCTGGTGTGACACAATGGCATCATGCGCGTCCGAATGCCGTCACCACGTTGCATCCGTGCATGTGCAGATGCTGTCCCGACATCGCTCGTTGCTAGAGGCTTTTCAGAACCCCAGACAAAGTGCTGGGTTTTGAAAAGCCGTCCGGACCCCCGGACATGTCCTTAAAAAGTCTGGAGAAATCCGGACGTCCGGTAACCCTACATATGAGGTCATGCAATTTAATCAAAGCCCATTTCGTCTTGAAAAGTGGGCTTTGCTCATACAGGTGGGAAAAGCATAAAACTAGCCCCTAAATGTAAACGCAGTGGTGCTGCTTCTTCGGCCTTTGTAGTCATCTTCCAAAAATATGACAACTCATGAATGATACCTTTTCCAACAGCTTTTAAAAAGAGGGAAAGCCTATAAGAACATTTCAGTGTGTTTTGAATATCTGTTAGACCACGGTCAGATCCATCGCTGTAACCTGGAAACAGTTTGGTAAAAACAAGACACTCCAGTTAGGCCATCTCTCCAAAATTAGTAGCCCCGGGTTAGGGAGACTGCTCGTGAAGGTTACTGTGAGGCCTAAGATTACTTTGAAAGAATTACAAAAGGCTGTGGCTGAGACTGAGAAAAATGTTGACTGTTTACCAATGTGAAGATTACCCCACAAAAAAAGACCTTTAAGGAAGGATAGCAAGGAAGGATGGAAGCCACTGCAGATGAAAGACCATTGGATGAAGGGATGTACAGCTTTCAGTTCATTTTTTATTTCTTTAGCTCAACTTATGTGCCTGTTCGTGTGATAAAAGGCCAAGCTTTGACCCACAAATGAGGCATATTCATTATGACAATGCTTATCAATTTAGAGATTAATAACAATTCTCATCATGTGATTGAATAATTTATTGCATAATCTGTTAACATGACATGGGCATGACAGGGGGGCATGACATGGGCAGCGAGCATTCCAATAACTGGTCCAGTATTTGCACAGCGTTTACCTGTGTTCTGCATGTGTGTCTGAGGTCAGGTGTTCTGAAAAGAATGAAGGTTGAGAAGCTTTATTGGCATTATAGCAGACTGAAAACCCACCTTTTTGATATAGCCTTCAATCCTTAACCCTACTTCTCTGTCCACCATCCCAGCCAGCTGATTAACAATTCCCTTTAACTGGAAAATTAGCATGTGGCCAGTATTGCAAAAATAGAAAAATCAGCTATTTCCCAGCAGTGTTAAAAGTGTCTTTAGTGCACAGGAAAGACCTGCACTGGGAATAACACTTTTTAGTGCTGCTTAGTCAAAAGGGTCTCTTAATTATCCATCGCCATAGGTACAAAATACATACCTGTATATAATATGCAAACTGCTTTAATTATAACCACAGAAAGGCAATATTTTATTTATTTGTCCCTGGTATCCAGGCTGTCTAGGTCCCTGAGATCTGAGGGAATGATGTGACTATGTACAAATTAATTCCTTTCTGTTCATTATGAAAGCACGAAAACATCAGTAATCTCGATAGCAGGGGTTTCTCTATGGAATAAGCTGAAGGGATCCTTGAGATTACTTAGGGATATGCAAAAATTCAAGAAGGTACTTAAAACAATCTTGTTTATGGAAGCTTTCGCTGAGTCATCATGTAGTATGAGAACCTTGGCAATGTATTGTCTGATTATGTACTTATCATGTTATATTTATTTATGAATGTACTTTGTAAACTGCTTAGGTATAAGCAGGTGTGAAACTTTTTCAATCAATCATTTTAAAAATTTCTATTCCATTTAACAAGTGGATTACAGGAAGAACAGATAAAATGTGGATGCAAACTGTCTAATACAAATGCAAAATCCAACTAAAAAATGAACACAGTCATATCTGTTTAAGTAATGAGGAAATAGACCTCAAACACCCTTGTGTTCAAACAAATAGTTTTTTTGAAAGACACACTCAGGGCTCCTTTTACTAAGCTTTTATATATATAGGTTTCCTTTTTGTTTTCTTTTTGTTCAAAACTGGACAACTTTCTTGGGAAAGAATAAGCTCTACAGGAGAGACGGACTGCACTTGAGCACGACTGGGACGAGGATGCTGGCACGCAACGTCCAGAGCGCCATAGACTTGGCTTTAAACTGAGGAAGAGGGGAAAGCCGACATTCAATCTGACACATCGGACAAAAGTATCAAATAAGGATACTGAGCAAGGACATTGTAAAAGAGGGATCGGGACTGAGTGGGAATTTTTGGAAAAAGGACCTAAGGAAGCATTACAAGGGCCCAGGGCCAAGGGCATTGAGCAAGGACGTTGTAAAAGAGGGCTCGGGAATTTTTTGAAAAAGGACATAAGGAAGCAATACAAGGGCCCGGGGCCAAGGACATTGAGCAAGGACATTGTAAAAAAGGGATTGGGGCTGAGTGGGAATTTTTGGGAAAAGGACCTAAGGATGCAAAGCAGATGCCCAGGGCCAAGAACCTTGAACGAGGACACTGTAAAAGAGGGCTCAGGACTGAGTGGGAATTTTTTGAAGAAGGACCTAAGGACAAATTGCAGGGGTCTAGGACACAAATAAAACTGACAAACAGGACTAACAGAGAACAACGGAATCCAGAGGGACAACCAAAAATGAGGAAACAGGCTGAGGACGAAACAGACACACCACAGGAGGAGAATGACCGAGACGAGGCTTGGGGACTGGCAACTCACGAGGGGGTCGCCAGGAGTGCCAAACCACGAGGAAAACCAGCAAGAAAGGCGAACAACCGGGACTTACACTGCCTGTACACTAATGCTAGGAGCCTAAGGGCTAAAATGGGAGAGCTGGAAGTATTAGCCAGCACAAAGGGCCTAGACATAATTGGAGTCACAGAAACGTGGTGGACTGATGACAATGAATGGGATGTGGCTTTACCAGGGTTCAAACTCTACAGGAGAGATAGGTCACACAAAAAGGGTGGAGGAATAGCGCTATATATAAAAGATTCCATACCTTCAACTAGGATGGAAACAACAATAAGGGCGGATGACTTGGAATCACTATGGGTTAAGTTACCAGGAGGAACAGGAGCGGACATAAAATTGGGTCTGTACTATCGCCCACCTGTCCAATCGGAAGAAATCGAGGCCGAACCTGGAGGCCGAAACCTGGAGGCCGAACTGAGGCAGTTATGCAAAAGCGGAAGTGTGGTGGTGATGGGGGACTTCAACCACCCGGGAATAGACTGGAGCATCGGGCACTCAGACTGTATGAGGGAGACCAAATTCATGGAGGTCACGAGGGACTGTTTCATGGAACAGCTGGTCACGGAATCAACACGGGAAGATGCCACTCTTGACCTAATCTACAACGGACTAGGGGGACCCGCCAAGGAGGTGGCAGTACTAGCCCCACTAGGAAACAGCGATCACAACACAATCCAGTACAGGCTAGAAATTGGATCATCAAAGGGGAAAAGAACCACAACGACAGCACTCAACTTCAAAAAAGGAAATTATGATGCCATGAGGAAAATGGTGGGAAAGAAACTCAACGACACCGCAAGGAAGATGGAGTCCGTAGAAAAAGCCTGGACCCTACTCAAGGGCACGGTGCACGAAGCACAGAACCTGTGCGTCCCCAAGTTCAGGAAAGGGTGCAAAAAAAATAGAACATAAAACCCAGTATGGATAACAAATGCAGTGAAAAAGGCGATAAGTGATAAGAAGGCATCATTCAAAAAATGGAAAAAAGACCAGACAGAGGACAACCAAAAGGAGCATAAATAACACCAAAAGGAGTGTCACCGAGTGGTTAGGAAAGCAAAAAGAGAGTATGAAGAGAGACTGGCAGGGGAAGCAACAAACTTCAAATCATTCTTCAGGTACGTCAAGGGGAAGCAACCAGCTAGGGAGGAAGTGGGACCCTTGGATGATGGAGACAGAAAGGGAGTTGCAAAAGAGGAAAGGGAGATAGCGGACAGGTTAAATGAGTTCTTCACGTCAGTTTTCACAAGGGAGGACACAACCAACATTCCGGAACCCGAGGAGATCGTAAAAGGAGATCAGGATGAAAATCTGGTCCAACTAGAGGTGAGCAAGGTGGATGTCCTCAGGCAGATAGACAGGCTAAAGAGCGACAAATCGCCAGGTCCGGACGGCATCCACCCAAGGGTACTCAAGGAACTAAGGAACGAAATAGCTGAGCCACTTCGACAGATATGCAACCTATCCTTAAAAACTGGAGAGATTCCGGAGGACTGGAAAATAGCAAATGTCACGCCCATCTTCAAGAAAGGCTCAAGGGGAGACCCGGGAAACTACAGGCCAGTGAGCTTGACCTCGGTCCCAGGAAAGATGATGGAGGCGCTTATTAAGGACTGCATCTGGGAACACATCGAAAACAATGGGCAGCTAAAGTCGAGCCAGCATGGCTTCTGCAAGGGCAGATCATGCCTCACAAACTTATTATACTTCTTTGAGGGGGTAAACAGCCAGGTGGATAAAGGGGAATCCATAGACATCATTTACCTTGACTTCCAAAAAGCCTTCGACAAGGTACCACACGAAAGACTGCTAAGGAAGCTATGGAACCACGGGGTGCAAGGGGTGGTCCACCGATGGATCAAAAACTGGCTGGCGGACAGAAACAGAGGGTTGGAGTAAAGGGCCATTACTCAGATTGGAAATGGGTCATGAGCGGAGTTCCACAGGGGTCGGTGCTGGGACCGCTTCTGTTCAATATATTTATTAATGACCTGGAGGCGGGAACAAAATGTGAGGTTATTAAATTTGCGGATGACACTAAACTATACAGCAGGATCAAAACCATGGAGGACTGCGAAGACCTCCAAAAAGATCTGACAACGCTGGAAGAGTGGGCCAAAAAGTGGCAGATGAGCTTCAACATAGGGAAATGCAAGGTCATGCATGTTGGGAAAAAGAACCCGATGTTCACTTACAAGATGGGGGCATCACCGCAGGGGTGAGCAAGCTTGAAAGAGACCTGGGAGTGATGGTAGACACAACATTGAAGGCGTCGGCGCAGTGCGACACAGCCTCAAGGAAAGCGAACAGAATGTTGGGTATCATTAAGAAAGGTATCACGACCAGGACGAAGGAAGTCATCCTGCCACTGTATCGTGCATTGGTGCGCCCACACCTGGAGTACTGTGTCCAGTACTGGTCGCCGTACCTCAAGAAGGACATGGCGGTACTTGAGAGATACCAGAGAAGAGCAACTAAGCTAATAAAGGGTATGGGGAACCTCTCATACACTGACAGACTGAAAAAGCTGGGGCTTTTCTCACTGGAAAAGCGACGACTCAGAGGAGACATGATAGAAACCTTCAAGATCATGAAGGGCATAGAGAAAGTGGACAGGGACAGATTTTTCAAATTATGGGGAACCACAAGTACAAGGGGGCACTCAGAGAAATTGAGAGGGGAAAGGTTTAGAACAAATGCCAGGAAGTTCTTTTTCACCCAGAGGGTGGTGGATACATGGAACGCGCTACCGGAGGATGTGATAGGCAGAACCACGCTACAGGGCTTCAAGGAGGGTCTGGACAGGTACCTGGAGGACAAAGGGATTGAGGGGTACAGATAAGGGTAGAGGTAAGGTTAGAGGGATAGGATTAGAGGCAATTTGTAAAATTAGTCAGAGATCACTGTTCAGGCAGTGGGCCTGATGGGCCGCCGCGGGAGCGGACCGCTGGGCGAGATGGACCTCTGGTCTGCCTCTTATGTTCTTATGTTCTTAGTTGTATTTATTTTTTAGTGTTCTTATTCTTTAAGTGAATTTTTGTAATTAAGAACATAATTAGCTGCAATTGACATAAAAAAAAGAAAACAAACCCTACTACATACACTCTTCTTAACAATAACAACAGCACATCAGCTATATCCTCATCTTTCTCCTACTTTTAATTATCTGATTATACAGATCACACATAAAAACATTTCACTCTAATAAAATGCTTGCACAAATAAATAAGTTTTCAATTTTTTCTTAAAAGACCTCAATTCCTTATACAATCTCAAGCAACCTGTCAGCCAATTCCACAATTATATTTTAAAAAAAATAGTATTCTGAAAGAAGTTCTGATACTTTGCCGTAGCTGTGAATTTTCCTTTAATGAGTGAACTATGGGCCTCTTTTACGAAGCCGTTTAGCGCGGGCCGCTGTGGTAACGGCCCCGAAGCCCATAGAGATTTAAAGAGCTTCGGGGCTGTTGCCAGGTGGCTTTGTAAAAGAGGTGGTATGTGTGTGGGAAGCAGAGTATAAAACAGGTGAAACAATTCTGTGAGGTTGTGAATGAAGGTACAGGATGCCATGGATCAATTTAAAAAAAAAAAAAATTCTAAATGAGCTGGAAGTCTCAGGGAGCAGTAGGAAGCTGTTGGGGGGGGGGGGGGAAACCCCCCAACAAATAAAATAACAAATTATTCTCAGGGACCAACTGCGATACAAGTTTGTCAGCTTGATGCATAACATGGATATACAGCAATGATGATAGCTGGTTATTCTGATTGATGTTATTAGATCTTAAATGTGGACAATAATTTTATAGCACATTGGCTAGGTCATGAGGCCAAGTAGGTGCCTATTGTAAGACTACTGTATTTATTTAAAATTTAACATACCATCTAGTTTGCTAGGATTTAGGTGGTTTACAATTTTACAAATAGAAAATACATTAAAAGAAAAAGAACTCCATAAAATGAAAAAAAAAAAGGCCTAAATCGTTTGCTCAAGAAAGAGAAGAAGAAAGAAGGAAAGAAAAGCCCACACACACATTATTACACATCATACAAACACTAAAACCAGTATTTAAAATAGCTATATCTCCGCATAGTCTCCGGTGCACTAATAGATCCTCAAGTCCCCACTGGAGTGACTATTGAAAGCCAGTTCAGAATAATGAGTTTTCAATGACGCCCTTGAGAGAACCTAGGCAAAATATTCTAAAGAGCAGGTGTTATCCAAGCAAAAGCATTAATGGATAAAGGACTCGTTATACTACTTTTTCTGTGTGGTTACAACAGTCAAAGTGGTTTACCTATTTTAAACATGTACTTGTTTTGTACCTGGGGACAATGAAGTATTAAGTGACTTACCCAGAGTTGCGGGGAGCAGCAGCGGGAACTGAACTCACAATGTCAGGGTGCTGTGTCAGCTGCTCTAACCACTAGGCCACTCGTGTCCATGGAACCCAAAAAGCACGAGAAACTAGCAAGATAGCCATACAATGCTCTTGGGCAGATCTTGAAACAAATCACTCTCAAACCTTTATTACAGATGGGTCCCCTCCTCGTGCATTATCCTTTATTGGCTTTCTATCCTATATGAAATGTAGTTCTTCTCCTTCCTCCCTTTTGTTCCAGTACGTCTATGCGTCAGTCTATGTATCCACAATTTTATATTTTTATGTACTCCGCTTAGAAGCTTGATAAGCAGAATATCAAATTTTTAATAAAACTTGAACTTGATCTTAAAGTTTATGTAGGGATATATGGAATAGCTAAATCACTTAAATATTACATTACATTATATTAGTGACTTATTTTCCGCCTTCACCTTGCAGTTCTAGGCGGATTACAAACAAGGTAAGCTGGAATTACCAGGAGAGTTACAGGGTAAGGTGCTAATTACAGGCATAGAGATAAATTACAGTACTACATTAATTTGTACTAATTACAGGAATATAGATAAATTAAGGTACTGCGTTAATTTGACCTTACAAATTTTCTGAATAGCAGGGTTTTTATTTCCCTTTGGAGGGTTTTGTAATCAGGCATTGTTATCAGTAAGTTGGTGAGGTAGTGGTCAAGTTTCACTGCCCCAGTTGCTAGTAGGCCATCGTACATCTTTTTGCACAGGTTGCTTTTGATTGGGGGTGTGTGTGAGTAAATGGGGTCTGAGTTCTTCTTGGCCTGGTTGAATTGCTCCAGATGAGGCAATCGTTCAAGTAGGTGGGGGCAGCACCATTTAGGGCTTTGAATAGTAGACATTAAATTTAAATAATATTCATGCTTGCATTAGGAGCCAGTGTGAGTCTAGGTGTGCAGTGGAGATAAGACCATATTTGTTTAATGAGTAGATCCGTCTGAGGGCTGTGTTTTGTACAGTCTGTAATTGTTTTATCTTGCCTGTGGGGCATGGTAGGTAAAGGACATTGCAGTAGTGTAGAAGTCCCAGGATTAGGGATTGGACCAGGAGTTAGAATTGTTCCCTGTTGAAGAATTTCCAAGGGTTTTCTATCATAAAAAGCCTTATGTGCCAAGATAAGAGTTTTAAACCGAGTTCTATAGAAGATACCTAGGTGTATATAAAGCCAGATTCAAAAAATGGTGCCCAAAGTTATACACTGTTATGATTCACACAGATAGCATTCTGTAATGCAGGGATAGGGAACTCCGGTCCTCAAGAGCCGTATTCCAGTCGGGTTTTTAGGATTTCCCCAATGAATATGCATGAGATTTATTTGCATGCACTGCTTTCAATGCATATTCATTGAGGAAATCCTGAAAACCCGACTGGAATACGGCTCTCGAGGACTGGAGTTCCCTACCCCTGCTGTAATGGATGCTTTGCACTAAGCCTCCTCTACCAAATACTAGCTTAGCACACATTTTGGAGTAAATTCTATATATGTTGCCTAAAGAATTGGCACCAAAGAAATTAGTGCTTAGCAGGCAAATGGAACAAATGTTTAATCAACTTCATCTCAATTGCACTTTCATACCAAACGTTTAGGAAGTCAATAAAAACTTATCTCTTTGACAAATTTCTCTGATCCCACTTCAACCTGATGTATTTCCAAAACACTTCCAGATAAACCTGACTAAATTTAGCATGCCAATGTAATTTCGAAAGTTCTCTGTAATGTCGCTGTCTGTATACAGTCTCTTCCCTTGTAAACCGCTTAGAACTGTTTGTGGTATGGCGGTATATAAAAATAAAGTTATTATTATTATTATTATTCTATTAACCACCTCTGGAGTTAGGTGCAGTTTATTGAATCACATGTGGCATTTGTCCACGTGACTAACATCTAGGTGAACACATTTATGCCAATGAAAACACTATGGAACAAAATTGTATTTTATTTATTGTTCTTGGGGAACAACTGTTCTTTCTTAATTGCCTATGCTACAAAAGTATAGAAAAAGGCTATTATTTCCCTCAAACTTTTGTGACCAGGACATTGATATTTTTAAATTTACTTTATTTGTAGAACATTCCAGAATGGTAAAGGGGAAAAGAGAGCCATGAAGTTTGCTATTCTAAGAATTTGGCGGGAGCCCAATGACCACTTAAAAAACTGCTACTTCTGCATGGTGGACCCTTCCAAATGTTGAACTGGCAAGAATGCATCTGCAATCATATATCCAGACATTCCTTCTTCCATCACCCCGGTGCCAAATTGCCATGAGCTCCCCATACCCACTCCCCCCAGAGAGAGAGAGAGAGCAGCAGTCTTCAGTAGAGAGCAGCAAATCAGAGAGTGAGGAAAATGTAAATCCAGTTTACAATATCAGTGGGTGCAGCCCATACAGTTTAAACCAAAAAGATCTTAATGACTTCATCAGAGATCTTGGCCTCACCATGTCCAATGCTGAGCTTTTGACATCTAGGCTCAAGCAGTGGAACTTGGATGAAAGTGTACAAGTCACATATCAGAGGAAGCATTACCAAGCTTTTTCTATCTTCTTCACCCATTAAGATGGGCTCTGCTTCTGCCACAATGTGACCAGTCTGTTTGAGGTAATTGGAATCGCCTGTAACCCGAAAGAGTGACGTCTCTTCATTGACGGTTCATCCAGGAGCATCAAAGATGTCCTGCTCCATAATGGGAATAAGTACCCATCTCTTCCACTTCAAAGAGGATTACAACAGCATCAAGACCATACTAGGCACCTTGAAGTAAGAAAATAAAAACATAAGAATAGCCTTACTGGGTCAGACCAATAGTCCATCAAGCCCAGTAGCCCGTTCTCATGGTGGACAATACAGGTCACTAGTACCTGGCCAAAACCCATGGTATAGCAATATTTCATGCTACTGATACAGGGCAAGCAGTGGCTTCCCCCATGTCTATTGAACAGACTATGGACTCTTCCTCCAGGAACTTGCCCAATCCTTTCTTGAAACCAGCTACGCTTTCCACTCTTACCATATCCTCTGGCAATGCGTTCCAGAGCTTAACTATTCTCTGAGTGAAAAAAAATGTCCTCCAATTGGTTTTAAAAGTATTTCCCTGTAACTTCATCAAGTGTCCCCTAGTCTTTGTAATTTTGATGGAGTGAAAAATCGGTCCACTTGTACCCGTTCTACTCCACTCAAGATTTTATAGACTTCAATCATATCTCCCCTCAGCCATCTCTTTCCCTAACCGTTTTAGTTATTCGTCATATGAGAGGAGTTCCATCCCCTTTACCATCTTGGACTCCTTTACCATCTTGGTCGCTCTTCTTTGAACCTTTTCTAGCACCATTATATCTTTCTTGAGATAAGGAGACCAGAACTGGACACAGTACTCCAGATGAGGTCACACCATGGAGCAATATAGGGGCATTATAACATTCTTAGTCTTGTTAACCATCCGTTTTTAAATAATTCCTAGTATCCTGTTTGCTTTTTTTTGGCTGCCGCCACACATTGGGCTACAATGACACCCAAATCTTTTTCTTGGACACTAATCCCCAAGGTGGATCCTAGCATCTGGTATCACTTTGCATTTGTCCACATTAAATTTCATCTGCCATTTGGACACCCAGTCTTCCAATTTCCTAAGGTCTGCCTGCAATTTTTCACAATCTGCATGTGTTTTAACAACTTTGAACAGTTTAGTGTCATCTGCAAATTTAATCACCTCACTCGTTCCAATTTCCAGATCATTTATAAATAAGTTAAATAGCTCCGGTCTCAGTACAGATCCTTAAGGCACTCCACTGTTTACTTTATTTCATTGAGAAAAATGACCATTTAACCCTACCCTCTGTTTTTTATCCGACAACCAATTCCTAATCCACAACTGAACTTGGCCACCTATCCCTTGAGCTTGGAAGTCATCAGAGACTTCAAAATAGTGGTATTCCTAATGGGTCTCCAAGGTGGTTTTACCAAGTTTCCCTGCTATCTCTATCTTTGGGATAACAGAAACACAAAGGTGCTCTACCAAAGACTCGGCACAGCAGCCGATTTCTCTGTGGGGAGAAACAACATCAAATTGGAGCTACTGGAAAGCTTCCGGAAGGTGCTGATGCCACCACTACACGTCAAATTGGGCCTAATGAAACAATTTATCAGAGCTCTAGATAAGGAGCTGGGAGCCTTCAAGTACCTTCAAGACATATTCCCTCATCTGTCTGAGGCAAAGGTCACAACTAGTGTCTTCATTGGACAACAAATAAAGAAGATCCTACAGTGCAAGGAACTTCCCAAGAAGCTAACTAGGAAAGGAAAAGCAGTTTGGAACAGCATTGTTGCAATGGTTCAGGGATCCTGGGCAATCACAAGGCTGAAAATGGTGTGGAGTTGTTTGAGAACTGGTGAAGAATTACAGTAAAATGAGATGTAGGATGTCTCTCAAAGTCCATGTCCTTGATGCTCATCTTGAGACATTCTAGGAGAACATGGGAGCATACTCAGAGGAGCAAGGTGAGTGCTTCCCCCAGGATATACTGGATTTCGAACGCTGCTACCAAGGACAATATAATGAGAACGTGATGGGAGACTACATCTGGGAGCTGATTCATGAAAATGACTTACAATATAATCGCAAATCTCAAAAACTACTCACTTCTAAATCTTCTGTGGTCTTCTTTGTATATAAATACAGGTTAATTGTGATTCATATGTTGCTTTTTAGGATTTTATAAGGATGAAAAGATGAAAATTTGGCTTTTTCATGTTTAAAATAGGTAGATTGCAAAAACTGACTATCCTGGTTATAAAAGCAAATTTTATGGAAATAATAGACATTTTCTATACTTTTTAGGCATGAGCAAATAGGTAATTACACTTATGCCAGGAACAAAAATCGTGTTACATAGCCTAAAAGCCTGTGCCTAAGTTGTGCATGGATCAGGCATAATTTATAACAGGGTACCTAACTTTTGGGAATGCTCATGACCCGCTCATGCTCTTCCCCATGCCCATACACCTTTTGAAATCCAAATACAGTAAAACCTTGGTTTGTAAGCATAATTCATTCCAGAAGCATGCTTGTAATATAAAGCCTGAGAGCTTGTCTCGACGGGCGGCTCTAATGTGGAGCTGGGAGGCCCGTGGGGCCGCCCGTCGGGTAGGTAATAGGGGGAGGGGGGTTTAAGACAGGAAGGGCATTTAAATTGTAAGGGAGAAGGTCTTTCCCGCCGTGGGATTGACCTCCAATAGGATAGAGTTGCGGCCGCAGGGTTAGGTGGGTAGGGGTATTAATAGGAGGGCTCTTGGAGACTTTAATGGTTTACGGTCCTCCGAGGCAGTTTTCCCGCCCTCCCGCCTGCTAGTACAAGGGGGTGAAGTGTTGGGTTTAGGTTAGAAACATAGAAACATAGAAAGGTGACGGCAGAAAAGGGCCACAGCCCATCAAGTCTGCCCACTCCACTGACCCACCCCATTAAGTCTGAGTGCTGATGACTTAGTTCCTTAGCTCGACCCTCGTAGGGATCCCACGTGGATATCCCATCTATTCTTAAAGTCGAGCACGCTGGCGGCCTTGACCACCTGCATCGGAAGTTTGTTCCAATGATCCACCACCCTTTCCGTGAAGAAGTACTTCCTGGCGTCACCACTAAATTTCCCTCCTCTGAGTTTAAGCGGGTGCCCCCTTGTGACCGAGGGTCCCATGGGAAAGAATATGTCGTTTTCCATCTCGACACGACCTGTAACGTATTTAAATGTCTCAATCATGTCACCCCTTTCCCTGCGCTCCTCTAGAGTATAGAGCTTCAACTTGCCCAGTCTTTCTTCGTATGAGAGACCCTTGAGTCCGGAGACCATTCTAGTGGCCATCCGCTGGACCGACTCGGCTCGAAGCACATCTTTACGGTAATGCGGCCTCCAGAATTGCACACAGTATTCCAGATGAGGTCTCACCAATGATCTGTAAAGTGGAATGATGACTTCAGGTTTGCGGCTGACGAAGCTTCTCTTGATACATCCCATCATTTGCCTTGCCTTGGATGAGGCCTTCTCCACTTGTTTGGCAGCCTTCATGTCTGCACTGATGATAACTCCCAAGTCCCGTTCTTCTGAAGTCCTAGCTAGTGCTTCTCCATTCAAGGTGTATGTTCTGCATGGATTTCTACTGCCAAGATGCATGACCTTACACTTCTTAGCGTTGAAGCCCAGCTGCCATGTCGAGGACCAGTTTTCTAACGTGATCAGATCTTGCGTCATACTATCCATGAGATTGCTTTCACTTACTATATTACACAGTTTGGCGTCGTCAGCAAACAGTGTTACTTTACCCTGAAGCCCCCGGGTCAAGTCCCCTATGAATATGTTGAAAAGGGATGGTCCCAGGACTGATCCCTGCGGCACTCCGCTAGTCACCTCCGATGTCTCAGAGAGGGTGCCGTTGACCACCACTCTCTGAAGTCTTCCACTCAGCCAATCAGTAACCCATGCAGTTAGTTTCTCACCCAACCCCATCGATTTCATCTTGTTTAATAATCTGCGGTGCGGGACACTGTCAAAAGCTTTACTGAAATCCAAGTATACTATGTCTAGAGACTCTCCCGAGTCTAGCTTTCCTGTCACCCAGTTAAAGAAGCTGATAAGATTGGATTGGCATGACCTGCCCCTAGTGAATCCATGTTGACAGGGATCCCTCAGATTTCCCTCATCCAATATTGTGTCTAATTTATCTTTAAGCAGGGTTTCCATGAGTTTACACACTATTGATGTGAGACTCACCGGCCTGTAATTCGCAGCCTCTGCTTTGCAGCCCTTTTTGTGCAGAGGAACAACGTTGGCTGTTTTCCAGTCTAGGGGGACTCTCCCCGTACCTAGGGAGAGATTGAAGAGCGTGGCTAACGGTTTCGCCAGAACATCGCATAGCTCTCTGAGCACTCTTGGGTGCAAATTATCCGGTCCCATAGCTTTGTTCACCTTAAGTCTTGACAGTTCTCTGTAAACATCAGTTGGTGTGAACTCAAAATTCTGAAATGGGTCTTCCATGCTTTGCTTTGCTTCCAGCCGTGGCCCGTGCCCTGATGCCTCGCAGGTAAAGACTGAACAGAAGTAATCATTCAGTAGTTTGGCCTTATCAGAATCTGTATCCACATAGTTTCCTTCTGGCGTTCTAAGGCGTACTATCCCGTCTGTGTTCTTTTTCCTGTCGCTAATGTACCTGAAGAAGGATTTGTCCCCTTTCTTAATGTTCTTCGCTAGAGTTTCTTCCATTCGAAGTTTGGCCTCTCTGACTGCTGTTTTGACCGCTGCAGACTTTGTCCTGTATTCAATGTTTGTTTCTTTTTTCCCCGTGTGTTTGTATGAGAGAAATGCTTTTTTCTTTTCTTTGACGAGGTAAGAGACCTCTTTAGTGAACCATTGGGGTTTCTTTTTTCTTTGCTGTTTGGTTACCGATTTTATGTAGCGTTCAGTTGCCTCATGAAGGGTCAACTTCAAGGTTGACCACATAGCTTCCACATTATCAGTTACTTCTTGAACCTGCAACGTCTGATGGACGAAATCTCCCATGCGTGCGAAGTCGGTGCCTCGGAAATTGAGTACCCTTGTTTTTGTTTGTGACCTGGGGAAGCCTTTCTTAAGGTTAAACCATACCATGTTATGGTCACTGGTGGCTAGCGTTTCTCCCACCGAGACCTCCATTACGCTTTCCCCGTTCGTAAGTACCAGGTCCAGGATGGCCTGGGCCCTAGTGGGCTCTAGTACCATTTGTTTGAGCCGTGCTCCCTTCATGGATGTTAATATCCTCCTGCTATCACAAGTTTTCGTTGAGAGTGTGTTCCAGTCTACATCAGGCATGTTAAAGTCTCCCATCAGAACGACGTCCCCCCGTAAGGTGATATTCTCAATGTCTTCGATTAATTCTGCATCCTTGTCCTCCGATTGTCTTGGGGGTCTGTATACCACACCAAGGTACAGGCATTTTTCTCTGCCTCTGGCCAGGTTCACCCAGATGGATTCTCCAGTATACTTGACATCCGTGATCCTGGTTGTCTTGATGTTCTCTTTGATGTAAAGTGCAACCCCTCCTCCTAACTTACCCTCTCTGTCTTTTCGAAGCAGGTTGTATCCCGGCATTGTTATATCCCACCCATGAGAGTCTGTGAACCATGTTTCAGATATTGCTACTACGTCTAGGTCTGCATTAACTATTTCTGTTTCTAGTTCTAGAAATTTATTCCCTAGGCTGTGTGCGTTAACATACATAGCTCTCCACTCTTTCTGTCTGCTAGGCTCCTGTAGTGAGCCATCCATTTGAATTAAAGTGTCACCTAGTGATTGTTTTGCAATAAGGGTACTTACCTCAGACTTAGAAGCGGAGATTTGGTTCACCCCATCATGATTGTTACTAACTGCTCCGGTGTAAAAGTGGGTACCCACCCCCGACTTACCTAGTTTAAAGCCCTTCGAAGTAGGCGGGCTAGCCTGTGTCCGAAGACATTCTTACCTCTGTTGGTCAGGTGGAGTCCGTCTGGTCCCTGTAGTCCCTGTAGTGCCTCTCCGTGATTCAGGAATCCGAAGTTCATTTCCTGGCACCATCGTTGTAGCCCATGGCGGTATCCTGAGCTACTGGCGGCTGATCTCATCATGGGATGAGTGGTGGGCCGGCTGGGAGCCGTGCCTAGTGGGTCGGATGACTCTGGACAATGGGGCATGTGGGGACATGCCACCCCTCGGACCTTTGCTTAGATGGCAGGGTCGGGGGCCATTCACATCTAAGTCGGTAGCTCAGGATCAGGGTCACAATGGTGATACCATTGTGCTGGTTTAATTGGTTAAACTGTTATTTAATGCTGTTTGTAATATGATATTTATAATATGTTAAATGTTATTTAAATATGTTTATTTTACAATAAACAGGGCTGCAGGTTTCACCACACAGGTTTACATTGGGGTTGGATAAGGGTTTGAAGGGTAGGTAAAAATGTAAGCATTAGGGAAGCGGGCCGCTGCAGCTTCCGCTGTTATCCAAAGCACTCGTATATCAAAGCAAATTTCCCCATAGGCAATAATGGAAACTCAGACGATTCGTTCCACAACCCAAAAACTTTAATACAAAATACAAACTTGAATTGCAAGACCTCGCTCATTTAGAACAGTCACTACACTCTCGCAGCGTTGTGATGATGTGACACGTGTATACTGTATGTACTTGTATTGCAAGACCTTGCTTGTATATCAAGTTAAAATTTAATCAAATATTTTGCTTGTCTTGCAAAACACTTGCAAACCAAGTTACTTGCAATCCAAGGTTTTACTGTACTAGAATTTATGCGCACCACAATAGTAGAAAGTTCTACATGTACATTCTAATTAGTGCCAATTAGTACCAATAATTGCTTAATTAGCAATTATTGGCACTGAATGATTTGTTAACCAATTACGTTGCATGCGCATATCGGCAACTTTGGTCACAGTATATAGAATCTGGGGATTTGTGCCTAACTTTGGGAATCTGAATATATGCCTGCCAAAAGCTGGTGTAAATGCTCAAACAGCTGGTACAATCCCATTTTCTAAAACATCCAGTAGAACAAATGGCAGGGCAACATGTTCCATGTGGACACTGTAAAATGTGCCAATACAGTGTCACCTTAAAACACATGTCCATACACAATAGCTGTCTTAGCAAAATTAAAACCTCTGCCACAAATTGTGAGTCCAGACAAGTAGTGTATGTGATTCAATGCCCGTGCCATCTTTTATATGTAGGTTGTACCACTCGTTGCATCAAAATCAGGATTGGAGAACATATTAGTAGAATTCGCTCTGAAGTAAAAGAGGCTCCCCTAGTCCAGCACTGGTTACTACACCAACATGCGATCACAGATCTCAAATTTTCAGTGCTCAGTGTCATTAATTTAACCAGAGGAGGAGATGTGGCCCATATACTTTGGAGACAAGAACAAAAGTGGATTTTCACTTTAAATACATTGCAGCCTCATGGCCTAAATAGTGATATGGAATGGATCGCTTTCCTATGAACAAGGCTTTTAGACTACACACAGTCATATTTCACTGTCTTTACAATAACATTTAAAATCTTCCCTGTATTTTTTAATGCTAAATAGTATTTTTTAATGCTAAACAGTAACTCATCACTCTATGTACTTATTCACCAACATTCTAGGAATCACGTCAGTTCTAATTCTAATCCTGACGTGTAATAAACTCCTCCCCCCTGTACTCTTTTAAACCAGACAGCTGATGCTATGTTTTCTCTGACAGTTTAAATTCACAGCACCGACAGCGTTCTTTTGACGGTATGTATTGTTGTGCCTCGCTTCCTATAGTAGCTTTATAATTTATTTAGAATTTTTGCCGTAGTGAGGATAGTGAAATTTCTACTCTCATACCCGGCTGTTTATATATACTTTATATTTCAGATGTTACCACATCGCAAACTTGAAGCATTCTATCAGCATTGAAAAGGTTTTTCAATTTACATACAATAGGGTCTCCTGAAGAAGGAATCGAAACGGGGCCACGTAGAGACCCCGAACCTGTTATAAACTGAATTATCAAACTGCTCTCAATTTTCTCACAGAGCGATGTTCATTTGAAAAGATTTGTAAAGATAAGAAAAAACAAAGTATTTTCATACAAGTGTTTGAAAGACTGTAAAGACATTTATTTATTTATTTATTTATTTACTTTTGTAATCAAACTTGGAGCGTAACCAGAACTAATAAAGTTGCAACGACTGAAAAATATACTTTGGTTCATCACTAGAGGGCGCAACTCTCTTCTTGAAGAACTCTATACCTCTGAGTGACTTTCAAACGTGACGGTTGCAATCCTGAAGTTTGGTTACCAATTTGAATGAGAAGACAGTTCTTTTATTTGAACTCTAATATTTTTCTGACTTCCACTAATATTTAACTATTAGTACCCCAGTGACATTATAAAGACACTCTCAACTGATGGCAGTTGGGCGTGCAAATCCAAGTATTCTAGAAGGGAATTCTGCATAATGCGCACCTGCAATTACGTGCATCTGGCATGCATAACTGCAGAATTGGTGCCACTTATGCACACTTCTGATTAAAATTCTCTTCTGTAAGCTCACACATAAGTGGCATAGCATGCAATTGTAAAGGGAGTACACACGGGAGGAGAACGGGAGGAACATGGGCGTGTCAGCCATCAAAGACCACCACTTATAGAATACATTAAGTTGAGCGAATTAATTGGCACATTTAGGAGTGTCCACCTATAAGTGCCACTGACTTGGTGCATGTGCACCAATGGAGGTCTGAGGTAGTACTCCATAGCAGAATCAGGGTACCCTAATGCCATTAGAGAATTGGTACTCGCCATGCTGCATCAGGATTCCAAAAAGGAGGTGCTAATTTACTGAGTTAACCCTTTACACTTTTTGTCCAGTTTGTCTGTCTTGACTAGATTGTAAGCCCTTTTGAGTAGGGACTTTCTCTCTATGCTATGATGCACAGCTGTGTATATGGAAGACGATCGCTGTTAACTGTTTTTTGTTTTTAGTGTATTTTGATATGGTTTGACGTTTGTAATGGTATTTATTATGCATCTTCATTTGCCCTTTGCTTTGTATAAGGCGAACAATAAATAAACACAATATAATACAGCGCTGTGCATGTCTAGTAGCACCATAAAAATGATAAGAGGGGAGAGTATGGCACAGTGGTTAAAGCTACAGCCTCAGCACCCTGAGGTTGTAGGTTCAAACCCATGCTGCTCCTTGTGACCCTGGGCAAGTCACTTAATCCCCCATTGCCCCAGGTACATTAGATAGATTGTGAGCCTGCCAGGACAGATAGAGAAAAATGCTTGAGTACCTGAATAAATTCATGTAAACCATTCTGAGCTCCCCTGGGAGAACGGTATAGAAAATTGAATAAATTAAAAAAAATAAAAATAAAAAGTAGTAGTGGTAGTATGGCTGATGGAGACAAGAACATTGAGTCTATTACTGAAAAGGCATGAGCTAAATCCAAAATAATAATATTCAATTCCTAGAAGCTTCTATACTGAATACTCTAATGGAGGGCAAGAGTAAATCCAGACAGCATTCTTTTCCCCAAATAGCTCCCATTTTATCCTATGGGAAATTAGTGCTTAATTTCCTCCCAAGAGAGCCAGCAGGCATGTGGTCATTAGTGGCATGCCTGGACTATAAAACACTTTGCCCTTAGAGATACGGGAGATGAAGGGGTAAAAAACTCACATGCAATGGAGTGATGTTTGCACTATGAAACACAAGTAAAGAATTCAAGCTTAGGATGCACAGAAAACAGCAAGCATATGGAGAACGTAACTGCCATAGTCGGTCAGACCAAAGGTTCATCTAGCTCAATGTCCTATTTTTTAACAGTGGCAAATTCAGGTCGCAAGTGCCTAGCAGGATCCCAAGAAGTAGACAGGGATAAATAGTGGCTTTTTAAGTCTACCCTAATGACAGTTTATGAACTTTGCCTTCAGGAACTTCTCTAAGCTTTTTTTTTTAGCCCCACTACGCTCACTGCTACTGGCTCATCCTCTGCCAACTAATTCTAGAGCTTAATTATGCATTGAGTGGGTAGAGAGTCATTTTTCTTAAACATTTCTGTAGGGAAATCAGAGCTTTAAGCACATGACTAGGCTTCAATAAATTTGCATTATTGAGCAGACGTGTTCCCAGCGGCAGGGCCAGGGAGAAGGTTTACATTTATATGCCTTCTTTTGAAAATTCAATAATAATCACTACCACCCACCCCCCTTTTACAAAACTGCCAAAGCGGTTTTTAGTGCAGGCTGGTGCACTGAATACTCTGTGCTGCTCCCTACACTCATACGAGCATTCAGCGTTCATGGTTTGTAAAAGAGGGGCGGTATGTAAAAAATTTTTGTTGCTGTTGTTCCTGGGTAATAAGTGTTTTTTCTTAATTTCCAATATTACAAAAATATAGAATATGGATATCATTTCCCTCAAATTTTGCTTTTGTGTCCAGGACAGTGATATTTTGAAATTTACCTTTTTTTTTTTTCCAGAACATTCCAGATTGATTCCAAGCTGAGTAAACCTAGGGGTACTGCCCAAAACTCAGGCAGGTAAGACAATTTTGTTTCTTGCTAGGATGGTGGAATTTTCTGCTATATAATTTCTTAGAATGTTTAATTTTAAAAAATATTTAAATTTTGAAATTTTCAATGTTATTTGAAAATATATCATATACTAGTCTTTAAGCCCGTTACATTAACAGGTGCTAGAATATATGTCTGTCTGTCTTTCTTTATTTCTGTCTTTCTCTCTCTCCCGCTGTCTCTCTCTTTCTCCTTAGCTCCCTTTCTCTGTCTGTCTTTCTCTCCCTCTCCCTGCCCCTGTGTCTTTCTTCCTTTCTGTCTGTCTCCCTCCCTCCTGCTGTCTGTCTGTCATTCTTTCCCTCCATTTCCCTGTGCAGCAACATTTCCACCCCACTTCCCTGTGGAGCAGCAACAGTATTTTCCTCCCCCCCCCCCACTTCCCTGTGCAGCAGCAGCGGTATTTGCCTTCCCCTCCAGGTCCCTGTGCAGCAGTAGCAGCATTTCCCCTTCCCTTCTCTTAGCGCGATCTGGCCTGCTCCATTCGGCCCCTCCCCCGTGTTCTGTCCTGCTGCGATCTAGCTGCTCCATTCGGCTCCTCCCCCTTCCCTTCCCACGGTCTAGCCTGCTCCATGGACCCCCCCCTTCTCTTATAGCGTTCCCCGCAGGCAGGCAGGCCCATCTTTTTCCTTGCGGCTCACGGCTGGAGTCCTCTTCTTTGTCGGCCCCCCCTTCCCTTTCCTACCCTCAGTCTTGTCTGCTTGTGCCTATTTTTTTTTTTTTTTTAAAGGTGTCATGGCGGTTCATGGCTGGAGTCCTGTTCTTTATCGGCTCCCCCTTCCCTTACCGTATTTCGAAGTTTTTTTTTAAGTATACAGGTACCGCGGCGGCTCCTCTCACGATCTCCGTCAGCGTGGAACCCTTCTTCGATGCTGGTGCGGCTTGTGAGAGGAAGCGATGCCGCGGCTTTTAAACCCCACAATTGGCACAGCACAGGTGCAGAAGACAGACCTGGAGACTCACACATGCACACTGCTGACCACAGACCTACAGATCAGGGATCAGGGAACACGCCAGTAAGAGTGCGCATGTGCGCTTAGCATTTTATTATAGTAGATGAAACATGTTGCAAGAATCTTGTACACATTAGTCATAGGTGAAATAAATGTATTCATTACCACAATTTCATTCTGTTCTTCTACAGAATGGTACAGAGGAGAAAAGAGAGTCATGAAGTTTGCTATCCCAAGAGCTTGATGGGAACTCACTAACCACTAAAGCAACTGCCACTTCCAAACGTTGAAGTGGCAAGCATGCATCTGCTAAGGTTGACACGTCTGTCTTGTGCACAGCTATGGACTTCCTGGTAGGGTTGCCATACTTTTTAACTGGGTTCTCATTCTGGAAGTGGTCTGTCTTCCCTACTTTGGGTACATCATCCCAGAAACTAGGATCATTTTTTTCTTTTCTCCAGTTTTCTGATGAATTCTTTAACGTCTGTAAATGGAGGGAACTTCCCTTGATTGTCCTCTTTATATTGCATGCCAACAGATGACCATATTTCTTTGATGTCATACAGCAGCTTTGCTGTAAACTGTTTTATGCCTTGAAGACTTGGATCAGCTTTGAGTGCTTCCAGTTCTAGGAGAAGGTCTCCTAGATCAAGTAGCTTGTCATTATCTTTATTTGTGATTTTTGGAAAATTGTCTATCCTAATCATCAATGCCTGCTGGATGGCTTCTGGTTTGCCATATTGCTGCTCGAGTCGCTCCCACGTTTCTTGCAGGCCTCAAGTGTCATCATGCTGAAATGAATTTTTCAACCTCTTCACCTACTCGAACGATTCAGGTCCAACCATCTTATCATCAGGTTCATTTCTTATCTTCGTGTAGGCTTCATAACTGCTATAGCATTTTTAAAGTCATCTTTCCAACCCTCAGTACCTTTCCGGGCGGTCATGGAACTGGATGAGTCCCATGTTCACCAACTTTTTGCGTGCCATGTTGCTAGATCTTCTCTCTCTAAGGTCTCTAGCGTGCTGGCAGTAGGTATCTGTGGCTGACCACTCACTGCTGTTTGCCTAGAGTCAGGTGCAGAGTATAGCATGTGAGACACCTCATGCTTATTCACAGTGTGTTTAGTTGGGCATGGCTGCTCATTATTTACTTGAGCCCAGTTCCTGTATGGCATCAGAGTCTGTGCTTGAAATGAAGCGTTTCCCTTGGTATGCTTTCCTGGAGCGAGAGCCAGTGGAAGCGCATCCGTGTGTGTGCTTATGTATGGATCATTGTAATGGCATTTTGTCTCCATGACATACTTTACTTTATCAGAAAAACTTATGGCTGGATGTAAACCTAATTTACAGTACGTTTTTGAACAAATAAGTTTTTCTGATAATTACGACTGTATCCCCATATATTAGTTTGGATGTATAATTAGACAATTCTCCTCATAAAATTATTGTGGACGTATTTTTTGAGAATGGACTTTGGACGCTGCCGACTAGGCAACTAGAGCCCTAGGCCCAAAATGGACTAACCCCCTCTTCTACGAAACTGCGCTAGCAATTTCTAGTACGGGCAGCCACGCTGAATGGCCTGCAGCATGGCTCTCTGTGTTAGAAACTGCTAGCGCAGTTTCGTAGAAGAGGGGGCTAGACTTTTTTTTTGTTATTATTATGCCGCTCCACCTGTTTATGAATTGTCATGATATTATATTATCTCTTATTGTGGCCCACTTGGAACTTTGTGATTAAGCAGTATATAAATATTGAAATTAAATTAAAACAAAGGTTCTCTATAGCCAACAAGAAGCAGATGTAGAAACACAGAAATTAAGAATAGAGGAACAACAGAAGAGAGCAAAGGCACTGGCTGCTGTTAATACTGCACACAGGAAAGCCGAATTAGAAAAAGCAGAGGTTGTGGCTGTTGCTGATTCTAAGAGCAAACAAAACAAAACTGCAGTTCTGTACAAGACGTAGGCAAAATTTATTGTGACAAAATAATTATATGCAAACCCTTTTACCAATCAAGGGACCCGACATGGTCCGTGTTTCGGACAAACCTTCGTCAGGGGTCCATAGTAAAAAAGGAAAACAAAAAAAGTCACAAAAAATTGTCCAAAGTCCATTCTCAAAATATACATCCACAATAATTTTATGGGGAGAATTGTCTAATTATACATCCAAACTAATATATAGGGATACAGTCGTAATTATCAGAAAAACTTATTTGTTCAAAAACGTACTGTAAATTAGGTTTACGTCCAGCCATTTGATCATCCAGGCCGCCAAGTCATCTATCTTTATATCACATTCTCGACCAAAAAATTGTCCAATTCCATGACTTAAAAAAAGACCTATTGGACGTGGGAGGGGTCAGCAAAGTGATGGACTGGCCACCCAGACATAGCAACAGATTAGTGGGGCACTATACAAGGCACTGCTGTGAACTTCACAAAAAGGGTGCCACATAAACATCTTACCACAACTCCCTTGCAGGTCATGGTGAACCCACAAAACCCCCCAAACACCCCCAAAACCTTTTATACTCACCTGTCTATCACCCCAATAGCCCTTATGGCTGCAGGTGGCACCTATATGGCAGTATAGAAGGGTTTGGGGGGGAGGGTTGGTGGAATCACATTTTTCACCATGAATGCAGTGGTTAGAGTGGCTTATGGGCCTGGGTCCTCCTGTTTTTGGCTCAGTAGCCCACCCCCCAGACTACTTAAGCCACCCAGCTTTCCTATGCCAAGTGCTTATGTTCTGGAGGCAGGAACTGTATGTACGTTTTTATTCTGATTTTTATGGCGAGGGGGGGTCAGTGATCACTGGGAGAGTGTGTGGGGGTCTGTACTTTGTTCCTGCTGTGGTTATCTGGTCATTTTGGATACCTTACGGGCACTTATACCTGTTTTTAGATCACCTAAGTCACAACATATAAGTTCTGCATAGTCAGTCTCGTCAAACTTTCAATTATCGCTGCAGAACGACTGGGCTCCTTTTACTAAGCTGCGCTAGACGCTAATGCCTCCATTGAGCTGGCGTTAGTTTTTCCGTGTAGCGCAGGGGGCAGCGCACGCTAAAAATGCTACCGAAGTTAAATAAAAGGAGCCCTAAGCAACAGGTCTTTTTTTCCCACTAGGCATTGCTGTTTAGCTGGTTTTCACTGTGACTGGCTTCTCCCAGAGGATCTCAGACAGATAAACTCATTAAACATATAGCCTATAATATTATCGGACTGGGTAAGTAGTTCCTCAATACAAACTTAAAACAAAACAAAACAAAAAATAGACTCAGTTCAGTTGTTCTTAAGGAATTTCTTCTACAAAATCCACACTCTACCATCACATCCCAGAGACAGAGGAAGCCAGAAGTATATTTCATATGGTTCATAGTCAGTGGCGCGCAAGACGCCAGCGCACTGACAATCCAGCGCTGACAATTCGGTGCAAGACAGAAACGCGCAGGGAAAAAGTAATTTTTAAAGAGCTCCGATGGGGAGTTTGGGGTGGCAACCCCCCTACTTTATTGGTTAGTGTTCGCGCTGCTATTGGAGGGGGGTTCGGGGGGGTTGGAAACCTCCATTATAGAGAAAACGGAACTTTTTCTGATTTTTTTGGGAAAAGTTCTGTTTTCTCTATAATGTGGGGGGTTTCACCCCTCCGCAACGGCAGCGCGAACACTAACCAATAAAGTGGGGGGGTTGACACCCTAAACCTCCAGTTGGAGCTCTTTAAAAATTATTTTTTCCCCCGCGCGCTTCTGTCTTGCGCCGAATTGTCGGTGCTGGATTGTCGGCACGCTGGCGTCTGGCGCACGATTATCCCGTCACCATTCCACATACTCTTGGTGAAGGGTAATACTGTACTTTAAAAATTAACAACACGTGAGTGTCTTAAGGCTAGCAGATTCAAAGGTGTAACAATGCTTTGTCCCTGAGCTAACTAAAATGGAGTCTACTCTTTTCACAGGCAGAAAGTCTGTGTGTGTGTGTTGGGGGAGGGGGGGGGGAAGGTTCCAGCCCACTTAGCATACAGCAGTGCACACTGGAAGTTTGAGTTAAAGAAACACACTCTGTTACATATTTCAAGCAATCTGCTCCCACAAAATGATTTGTTTTAGCCTATATCTTCAGGTAGAATAAGGGTACAGGCAGTCCTAGGGTTAAGAATGAGTTACGTTCTTAAATCAGATTTGTATGTAACTCAGAACAGGTAGATTTTAAGATTCTTGCTGTTTACCTTTGCTCCCAGCTGGCAAAAGGGCCAACTGTCCCTTGTTCCCTCTAAGCTACAGTATGCACAACCACACACTATTCTTAATGTGACCGTGCATCATTCCTGAATCTGCTGCAGGAGAAGTGTAGGAGTCCATGCCATTGAAATACTGCTCAGTGAAATCAAATGAAGCGGCATCCGTGTTCTTAAGTATGAGTTGTACTTAAGTCGGGTGTCTGTAACTCAGAGACTGCCTGTACTACCTTTCTGTGGTTACAAAGTGACTTACATATTATATACGGGTATGTATTTTCTACCTGGGGCAGTGGAAGGTAGGCTACCTCCCACTTTAAGGGGACACATTGAGGGCTAAAACGAAGTCAAGGCAGAGACTACAGGTCATGAAGCTGGCCTATAGCAGGCCACATAATTTAACTCCCAATTCCTAGGGGCTCCAGCATGCAGGAAGATTCCACAACAGAAAACTGAAAGAACAGGAAAATAATTTTGTCTGCCTTGCATATAAAGGCTCCTTGGGGTCCAGAGTTGAGCTGCCCACCCTGGCGGAAGCCAGAGCAGAAACAGAGGGACTTCAAAGGACAAAATTCCTACCATTAATCAGAGGTCTGATTTCAACAGAATGTTATCGACTAGAAATGCAATCTTTGACCCCTGAGGCAGCCTTATTAAGCTGAAACAAAGACCATTTGGGGTCTTAAGTTTTTATTTTATTTTAATAAAGACTGATTGGAAGAAAAGTAAAAATCTATTTAGATTGTTTTATTGAAGAATACTTTGGCTGTTGGTCCCAAGCTTCATCCCTGTTGTTTATGGACTCATGTTTATCCTGTGGAGACTGTGTTCCGTTGTTTTGCACTAGTTTCACTATGTTGGTATTTGTACATGTAAATCACAAACAGATTCTAAAAGAACCACCTTAATATATGTTAATTCAGGTTCAGAGCATGCTTAATAAATAGGCCCCTTTGATATTAACAGTGCTTGCATAATTTAATGTGTATAAATTACAAAAATCCAGGACCCCCCAATAATTAGCCCATTGTAGTCAATGGTTTTAAGACACCGACTCCCACAGGTTGAATCTTACCTGGATATTCAGTGCCAGGGTCATGTCTAGGCACTGATAGTATCAGGGCCAGCTGTGGACTGGGAAATTATGCGGGTGCTAGCCAGCATTCATAGAAACATAGAATATGATGGCAGAAAAGGGCCTTCGGCCCAACAAGTCTGCCCACTCAAATAACCCTCCCCCCTAAGTTCTTCTTTGAAGTGAATCCACGTGTTGATCCCATTTGTTCTTAAAGTCAGTCACGTTATTGGCCTCAACTACCTGAAGTGGAAGATCATTCCAACGGTCAACCACCCTTTCAGTGAAGAAGTACTTCCTAGTGTCACTATGGAATTTCCCGCCCCTGATTTTTAGCGGATGCCCTCTTGTCGCCGTAGGGCCCATAAGGAAGAAGATGTCTTCTTCCACCTCAATACAGCCAGTAATGTATATGAACATCTCTATCATGTCGCATTCAATACTGGCACCTGCAGAGCTAACTCATTAAAGATAGGGGGGTGATCTTATCTAACTGATTAGTTATACGAGCACTGGCACTGAATATTCCTACACAACTATCAGCTCCTCTTCAACCCTGCTCACAGAGTGCCCCAGCACTAAGGCCTGGATTCTCTACACGGCGGTGATATTGGTGGCCACTAAAAAGTGGCCGCTGATCGCATGGCAATCACACAATGGCACCATATACAGAATCGCACCATAGGGAAAGACAGGTGCCGGAAATGTAGGCCAGGGTTTTCCAGGCCTATAGTTCTGGCACCTATTTTTGTTCTGAATCACAAGTATGTGGGCACTTTAGGCCACCTAATACCACATCCGGTGTTAAACCATGTCCACAGTGGTGTTAGGCCTATGGAGGCGTGATTCTGGCACCATATTTTTAGGCAGCAATAGGCGCTTTAACATTTTATTGTCATTTTAAATGGCGTTTCTTAATTAACTTAGGCACCGGTAGGGTGCCTACTGGCGCCTAAGGGCCTCTTTTACAAAGGTGCGCTAAGTGTTTTAGCTTGGATTTTGCACATGCTGAATCAATGCATGTGCTAACCGCTAATGCGTCCTTAGGATAACATGCACGCGTTAGCATTTAGCGCACGATAATATTTAGCACGCGCTAAAAAGCATAGTGCACCTTTGTAAAAGAGTCGGTAGGTTTAAGTGCTGTTTGTAGAATGTCCCTCTAAATAATAGTGCCTAAGGTGATCAGAGGGGATGCTCAGCAGCACTGTGACCCTGATTCTATAAAAGGTGCCTGCCATTAGGCACATAGATAGAGGCACCTAGACAATCTAGGTTCCTAACTTAATTTTTAATTGGTTCAATTGGTGCTGTTAGTTGAACAGCGCCATTAAAAAGCAATTACTAAACAATTAAAAAAAGAATTGGGGGGGTGGTAGGTGCCTAACTTGGTGGGCGCCAGATACACTGTGAAGCCTGCTGGCACCAACCTGAAAAGTAGGCATAGTTAGGGGTAGAGTTTGGGCATGGATTGAGTTAGGCACTGGTACATTAGGCCAGGAAAACCCTGGCCTAATATACCAGTACCTAAGTAACAGAGGCCTACTGGCACCTAACTTGAGTTAGAAACTACTAGGCCCGATTCTATAAACGGCTGTAGGTGCTGTTTCTAGAATCAGGCCCTGTGAGGTTAAGTGCCAGTGAAAATCTGAGCATGGTCCACTAAGAACATCCCACTAAGTAGAGTTTAAGTGAACATAAGCCTACTCTGTCCACTAAACTCCTTTCCATATCTACCCCAGAAAATTTTAGTGCATAAAATATCAGTAATAAATGTAAGCACAGATTTACTGGTGTGATTTTCAAAGATGAAATATTGTACTTTCATTTTTGGTTTTGAAAAGTTCTCTAAAGTCTTTACAAGAAAGAGTAGACCAGGGGTTCCCAAACCTGTCCTGGGGAAACCCAGCCAGGCAGGTTTTTAAACATGTTCACACAATAGAACTATGTATACTCTAGGGGGCTCATAATCAAAAGAGAAAAACGTCCAAAAACTGGCCTGTCGGCACTTGGATGAACATTATGCAAATACGTCCAAGTGCCGATAATAAAAACTGGTTTTGGAGATATTTCTAAATGACCTAGGCCTTCATAGTGCCGCTGAATGACCAAAGCTGAACGGGGCGTTTCAGGAGGAGTGTCGAGGCCGGGAGTTGGATGGGACGTGGGCTGGCTTAGACTTAGTCGTACTGCATGTATAACCAAAAGTTATACAGCCCAGGATCGACGGAACTTGGACGTTGTGACTTAGACCATGTAAAACATGGTCTAAGTCACAAAAACCCACCTAAAGTCATCAGATAAGCACTGCAAACACATAAAACAGATCCCCACTCACTACCCCAGTGATCACCGACCCTCCCCCACCCCTATAAAAATATTAATCACACCTTTAAAATTTAGCCTCCAGTCCATCATCACCTGACAGCCTGGCATAGGAAAGCCTAGTCGTCCAGCACAGAGACGGCTTAAGCCGTCTTTGGGGTGTGTTAGGGACTCGTGGAGAGGAGGACCCATGCCCATAAGCCCCTGTAATCACTGCATTGATACTTAAAGATGTGCACTGCCCTATTCACCCCCAAAACCCTTTTTTACGGGCATATAAGTTGCTCCTGCAGCCATAAGGGCTATTGGAGTGGTAGATAAGTGGGTCTAGGGGATTCTGGAGGTGGTTTGGGGGACTCACCGTGACCTGTAAGGGAGCTGTAGTGAGGAGAAGCCATGGCACCCTTTTTGTGAAGTTCACAGCAGTGCCCTGTAAGGTACCCCACTATTTAGGTGCCATTTCTGGGTGTTCAGTCCATCACTTTGCAGACCCCTCCCACGTCCAACAGGGCTTGTTCTAGGCGTTTTTGACTTGGACAAAAAGTTGGACAAAAATGTGGTGTAAAGATGGACAATTTAGCGGCTTGGATGATCAGATCGGCAGGATGTATAGTTAGACGATTTTTGAAAGAAAAAAATTTGGGATGTATTTTTTGAAAATGTGTCCTAGGCTGTTTTTTTACTTTGGACGATTTGTGACTTAGACGAAAACGGACTTAGATGTCCCTTTCAATTATGCCCCTCCACGAATCCAGTCTATGTCTGCTTAGGAGTGGCTAACAATTTTTGCTTACAGCAAGTGTTGGAGAGTTCCATGAAGTATACAATCCTTTTATAGACAAGATGATAGTAAATCATTTCCTGTCAGTAAGCAAACTGCTGGAAATGTTTGGTCAGTAAAATTGTACATGGAATCTCAGTTTAGATTTATTTCCTTGTTTGTACTTTTTATTAATTAAATCTCTACCATCTGTCTCTGCTTATCAGCTTTTAAATCTTTCCATCTAGTGCAGAACAGAATGCTGCTTCCTTCAAATGCATACACATCTATTTAAAGAGGTTTGATTTCACTGATTATCTCCCTGCACTGATAAATATCATGCAAGTGAAAGCACTCGGTTTGATCTACTGCTGCAGATAATTGATGGTGACGGATGATAGTAGTTTGTGTTAAGTCTAATACAGGGCATATTACAGATATCTTCAAGATCAGCAAGTGGGCTGAAAAGTCCTCAATGTTTTATTTTCATAGACAGAGGATAGATGGTTGCATCAAATCAAACATGAAGGACCAGAAAGAGGAAACAATTTTGCTACAAATATAAAGGTCAGCTTCACCATGGTCATTTCTCAAGGATATGTAACGTTAAATACGTTCTCTTGTTTCTTCTTTCAATATTTGGCAGAAATTCAAAGCAAGTTCTACGTCAACAGGTGGGTGGTGAATGAACAACTTGATTATCTGTGTATTTTAAAACATGTAGGGATTATATAGAGCAATTTAATTGCTAAATACCTTGATACTGTCTGTATGAAATGGGGCAGAGCATGAGCGAATAACAAATTATCTAGATTAGGGGTGTCAAACTCAATCACAAGGGGCCGAAATCTAAAACATAGGCTGTTATGGGCCAAATTTTTTATTAAGATACTTAAGGATCCTTTTATTAAGGTATGTTAACTGATTTACCGCGTGCTAAATGCACACCTTAATAAAAGGACCCCTTAGTCTTAGTAGAAGTATAGGGTTACAATCTCTCCAACCCCATGCCGGCTCTGTGATGTAAACATAATAAATAAAAAATACTTTTCCTCTCTCCTTTAGGTCCTAGTTCACACTTGCTGTCTAGAAACATAGAAAGATGATGGCAGATAAGGGCTATAGCCCATCAAGTCTGCCCACAATATTGTCCCACCCTTTTAAGTCTACTGACCCCCTTGATTATAATTATACTGCCATTCTATTGACCCGCTCTTTCAGGTCTATTACCCTAGTGACCCTATTCCTTTGCTTGACCCTCGTAGGGATCCCACATAGGTATCCCATTTATTCTTGAAGTCTGGGATGCTGTTGGCTTTGATCACCTGCACTGGAAGCTTGTTCCAATGCTCAATCACTCTTTCCGTGAAGAAGTACTTCCTGGTGTCTCCACAAAACTTCCCTCCCCTGAGTATGAGTGGATGTCCTCTTGTTGTCGAGGGTCCTTTGAGAAGAAAGATATCTTCCACCTCGACACGTCCCGTAATGTACTTAAATGTCTCAATCATGTCTCCCCTCTCCCTACGTTCTTCGAGAGTGTAGAGCTGCAATTTGTTCAGTCTTTCTTCGTATGAGAGACCCTTTAGCTCCGAGACCATCCTGGTGGCCATCCGCTGAACCGACTCAATTCTGAGCACATCTTTACGGTAGTGTGGCCTCCAGAATTGCACACAGTATTCCAGATGAGGTCTCACCATGGCTCTTGTGGGCCTGCCGGTGCCGGGTTTTGCAAATGGCCACCGACCAGGACTCAGAAAACACCGAACTTGTCGTGCCTTCAAAGGAAGTTGAAGGTCCTGCTGGTTCTTATGAATATAATAAAAAAAAAAACCAAATGTCAGGAACAATAAAGCTTTTCCAAAAGAACTGGTGTCCAACTTTATTGCTTATCACAGTTCTCCAAATAGCAAAAGTGCCACAGTTCAAGTTTTGAACTCAAAAATCAAATATAAACAGAAAATTGGGACTTGTAAAAAATACAGCCCACACCTTTCTTGCAGGTAAGTTCAAATGGTTCTAGTGTAGCCTTGCCCTGTCAGTCCCACAGTCACAAGGGCAAACTAAGGCTACAGGAATTACCCAGCCTTTACACTGGTCATTTGCCGTGTTTTAAACACTCTCAGAACGTGCTGCTTAGGCCTGGTTTTTAGCAGGCCTACCCCAGCCAACTTAACAGGTAGTTGGTGGGGGAGGGGAGTAGCTGAATCCACTTTATTTAAAGCTTGCCAAAGAATTGGCCCCACAATCCCACCCTGAGGATCTTACGTGGATTCTCCCCATGCTACTACCCCTTTCACACAGTCATTCACAAAGTCTTCTCAAAATAGAAAAAGGCAAAAGTCAAAAATGTTCAAAATAAACACTTTCTTCTCTGTCTCAGGCAATAAGGCACACCTGCAGCCGTGAGCCTAGCACTGCTCACGCTGTCTGCACTTGCCTTGTGCTTCCAGGCAGCCCCAAAAGAAAAAAACCAGAAATTCAAAAGCAAACAAACAGCAAGGAAATCCAACTTAGCTTTGATCCATGTGTATTTCCTCTGGTTCCAGGGAGGTATCCATAAGATCTATGGTGTCCTGGCTGGCTGGCTGGTTCGCCTCAGGGACAGTGGTTACATCTGCCATTTCAATGTCCTGATTCTGTGATGATTCAGGAGACCAGTCCCTCGAGCCTCCTTCCTGGGCTGACCCAGGGTAGACTGAATTGTTTCTCCTGAGCTGAGCCTCTAAAGCTCTGAGCTGGACACGCCCTAACCTGCAAGGGGGAGGGACAACCTGTTGCTTCTGCTGGGCTTTCTGATTAGCCCTAATTGGGCCCAGCAGTTGTGCCTTAGCTGAGCTGTGAGCTTGCCTCTTAGGCTGTTCTTTTTTGTAAGGCACCTCCAGCTGCTCCAGGCTAGTCTCAGTCTCATCTTCCCCTCCCCAGGGTTCTGTAACCTGGTGGTTCAATGGGAACTCAGACCCTATCTGTCTGTCTGAGCTTAGCCTATCACTCTGGTTAGCCCTTTTCAGGGTAAGGCCTGGAGTTGGAGGAGCTTGACCTGGCACAAGCCTAGCCTTAAGGCTGGGGTTGTGACACTCTGTACAACGGCATTATGACTTCAGGCTAACACCAGCTCTGGCAGGATACACATTTCAAATCTGACATATGGTAGTCACAAAACAGAAAATAAAATTATTTTTTCTACCATTTGTTCTCTGATCATTATTCAAATCATGTTGGTCCCAGGCTCTGGTTGTCTTCTTCTTTTTTTTTTTTATAAATCTTTATTGATTTTTAAACTTTGACAGTGCAATACAATTACTTGAACATAAATATTTCATAAAACACACTATTAAATACACAATTTATACATAAAACAATCATTTTCTCCCCCCTTCTCCCAATTATTAATACAAGATAATTCTGATAATTCGCTTGCCAGGGTCTCCTTCCCATTTGTCATTTTCTTCTTTCTCCATATTAACCATTCATCTTCCATCTCTATCCTCCCCTTTTCTTTCCCTTCCCGCCCCTGGAGGTCTGGCATCTTTTCCTTTTTTTCATCTCCATCCCCGCAGCTGCAGCAATGGACCCCACCATCCCCAGATCCACCATCTCTCCTTTTCTCAACTACCCTTTCATCCAGCATCTCTCCCTCTTTCCCCATCACCCTAGGGTTCACGATTTCTCCCTTTCTCTTACCAACTACCCTCCTATCTAGTATCTCTATCCCCCCTCCACACCAACCTTGTGTCCAACTTCTCTCCGTTTCTGTTCCTTCCCTCCCTCTTTACCATTGTCCACCATCTCTCACCCTCACCTCTGTTTTTAGACCCATTATTACTTCCCCTCCTCCCCCACCTTCAGTCTGGGATATGCAGATCTGTTTGGACCCCCTCCTTCACACTCTTTATTCATTTTTAAAACTCACAATAAGTGTAACATAAAATACAATCATTTTATACTTTAACATCACTTAAAATATCATCAAATTCTAACTCACAACAAATATCCCCCTCCCTTATACCCAACAATTATTAATAAGCAAAAGAAATCATAAAATAGTCCCACTCCCCACCCCACCCTACCCTGGACGTGTATGAACAAAAGGGAAAAAACTAATATTTATTCTATGCAGTAATTTCAATCTTTACAGCATCTTGTTAATGGCTCCCAAATAACCTGAAATTTCTTAAAATTTCCTTGCTTTGTGGCTATTATCCTTTCCATTTTATATATGTGACATAAAGAGTTCCACCAGAAACTATAATTCAGTCTACCCCAATTTTCCCAATTATTCGTAATCTCCATGTACTTCTACACCAGGGCCTGCCACCGCCTCTCTCCCTCCCTGTACTTCTACACCAGGGCCCGCCACCGCCGCTGCCCCCGCCTCAAAGACCTGCATCTTCTTTCAAGCATGGTCTCACCTTCAAACAGGACAAACAAAGCAAAAAACTGCAGACCTTGTACACGATGCAGGCAGGCTTTATTATGACAAGTAAATTTAGGTTAAAAACCTTTTACCAGGTGAGGGACCCAACACGGTCCGTGTTTCGGACTAACCTTCGTCAGGGGTCCAATTTTTGATAAAGCAGAAAATTATCAAAAGAAAAAAGCCTTGGGTGATTAGCCGATAGGTGACATGTTGAAAAAACCGCCCGACTCGGGCGGTTTTTTCAACATGTCACCTATCGGCTAATCACCCAAGGCTTTTTTCTTTTGATAATTTTCTGCTTTATCAAAAATTGGACCCCTGACGAAGGTTAGTCCGAAACACGGACCGTGTTGGGTCCCTCACCTGGTAAAAGGTTTTTAACCTAAATTTACTTGTCATAATAAAGCCTGCCTGCATCGTGTACAAGGTCTGCAGTTTTTTGCTTTGTTTGTTCTGGATTGTTTCTCACTGCAGACAGTTGAACCTTGTTTTCCTCCTTGGATTTGGTTTTTTGCCTCACCTTCAAACAGCCTGCAGAGGATCGCCGGTGCTGTAGCGCTCCTAAGCAGGCTGCTGTTGATCTCCGCAGCATGTTCCCTCTGCCACGGTCCTGTCCCTCTTCTGACGTATGGGATGGTGGCAAAGAGAACGTGCTGCGGAGTTTGACGGCAGCCTGTTTAGGATCGCTACAGCACCGATGATCCTCTGCAGACTGTTTGAAAGTGAGACCGGGATGGAGGGAGGGAAGGACAGAGGGCCAAATCGCAGGCCACATTGCGGGACAAATCTAATTAACCTGCGGGACACATTTAGCCTGTGAGCCTGAGTTTGACACCCCTGATCTTGATAGTGGCAATATTCAGCAACCATCCAGGCTAATTAAGTATGCTGACTAGCAGTCCTGACTTAAATGAAAAGTGCCGGTATGGGGACTCCATCATCCATATATTTAGCACCTCTACTTATATGGATTGGCTGTGGCCAGCATTTAACTTAAGCCAACCTCTGTGCTCACTCAAAATTGACCAAATTTTAAAGATTTTGCATAATGAATAAATATGGCACATAGTATGGGGTAATTCTATTATAGAGTACCTAATAGGAGCCTAAGCTATAAAGACACTTTCTTTTATATAATTTTTCTATTATATAATTTTTCTATTCTCGGAGCGAATGAGAGCCAGAAGGCCTTGAACATGTGCAAATGCTCAAGGCCCAACCCAGGCAAGAGGTGGGATCTTCATTGACCGGCACCGGCACGTCTTGGGGGTTGGTGCTGCGTGCCAGTGCCAGATGGGGGTAAGGGGCTTGTTTGGGCGGGTGGGTGATGCCGCTTCCAGCATGGGGGTGCGATGCCGGATCTCAGAGGGCGTTCGCGGGTGGGAAGGGGGGGGTGCTCGCAAATCAAGTCAACGCTCGGTTTGTGAGTCACAATTTGGGAGAATGTTTTGCTCGTCTTGCAAAACACTCACAAACCCAGGTTTGACTGTATTTCTCAATGGATCAATCACTAAAAACAATAAAGTATTCCTACTTTTCCATGGAATCCTAATAATATTAGTTAGTCCACCTGAAAGTTATGGGGATCATAATCGAAAGAGAAAAACGTCCAAAAACTGTCCTAAGTTGGCACTTGGACGATCATAAACGAAAAACGTCCAAGTGCCGATAATTGAAACAGGTTTGGACATGTTTACAAATGACCTAGGCCTTCCCAGTGCCGCTGAACGACCAGAGCTAAACAGGGCGTTTCAGGAGGAGTGTCAAGGGCAGGATTTGGGCGGGACTTGGGCTATGCTAGACATAGTTGTACTGAATGTCTAGCAAACATTTACAACATAGCCTAGACGGAACTTGGACATTGTGACTTAGGCCATTTAAAACATGGTAGAGCTGCAAAGAGGCGGCTTAAGTCATCTTGGGGGTGGGTTAGGGACCCATGGAGAGGAGGACCCAGGGCCATAAGCCACTGTAATCACTGCATTCAAGGTAAAACATGTGCACTCCCCAAAAAACCCCCAAACCCTTTTGTACTGCCATATAAGTTGCTCCTGCAGCCATAAGGGCTATTGGGGTGGTAGATAGGTGGGTATAATACATTGTAGGAGTGTTTTGGGAGGGCTCACCATGACCTATAAGGAAGCTGTAGTGGTATGTTTATGGGGCACCCTTTTTGTGAAGTTCACAGCAGTGCCCTGTAAGGCACCCCACTATTCAGGTGCCATATCTGGGTGTCCAATCCATCACTTTGCTGACCCCTCCCACATCCAACAGGGCTTATTCTAGGCATTTTTGACTTGGATGAATATTCGGATGAAAATGTGGTATAAAGATGGATGATTTAGCAGCTTGGACAATCAGATGGCTGGACGTATAGTTAGACGATTTTCAAAAAAAAAATATATATTTTGGATGTATTTTTCAAAAATGTGTCTTAAGCTGTGTCTGACTTTGGACAATTTGCGACTTAGGCGAAAACGGACTTAGACATTTCTTTCGATTATGCCCTCTATCTGTTTATCTTATCATTAATACTAGGTGGAAAATTGCTTTAGCATTATCTACGAGACGGATTATAGGAGGAATGCTATAAGAAAAAACCCTGAAGCAACGGTTAATAAACTCTGAACTGCGAAACGCAGGCTTAGTTGGGACAAATAGAAGCGGCTTAAGGATTAGAAGTGCTGTATGTGCGATTCAAAGTGGCTAAAGATTGGAGGCTGAAAATTTTGAAATACTGCAGATAAGTACCATTAATAAATATGGAGAATATAATATTGTGCTTAATATTATGGAAAGTGCTTCTCGTAGAAAATAATATTATATTGCCCACCAATCTTAAATTAATGAAAAAAACCATAGGTGGTAAAGCTCTGTGAAATCTGTATGTGAATTAAGAATCAAGAAAAAAGAAGTGAGAACAAGATATATATGTTGAATCTCTAACAAAATTGCTATATATAATGATAAATTACTACGAAGAAAAAATATGAGAAAATGAATTGCAGGGCTATAAAACCTTTGTATGAATGAAGACTTGAAAAGTGACAAAAGGTATTATGAATTAATTATTAAATTATTAATTTTTATAAATAAGAATTTAGATAAAACAATAAATTATTATCAGATTAATATGTGTGGATGGTGGATAAAAGCCAGTGATTGATATTCAGAGGCAATTTTCCACCTAGTATTAATGATAAGATAAACAGATAACTTTCAGGTGGGCTAACTAATATTATTAGGATTCAATGGAACAGTATAGTAAACCATAGAGATTGGGACTCAGGCCCATACCCCACTCTAACTGCTACATTTATGGTGGAATATATGAGACTTTCACAACCCACCCAAATCCTACTGTACCTACATACAATATAGGTGATACCTGCAGGTATAAGGGTTATTGGTGTGGTGTACATTTGAATACAGCAGGTTTTGGGTGGGTTTTAGAAGGCTCCTCATACTATATAAGGGGGTTATGGTGAGATGTCTACCTGGGGCTTTTTATGTGATGTTCACTGCAGTGCCCTCAAGGGTGCTCACTGCTCTCCTGGTGTGTCTGTGTGGCCAGCTTCCTAAAAATGCTGGTCCCTCCTACATCCCAATGGCTTGTTTTGTGTGATTTCTTTCGGACGTTAGGTTTTTGAAAATGGCTCAAAAAGATCAATGTTTTTCTGTTTTGAAAATGGCCAAATTCGTATTAGATTTTTGTACGTGTTCCACAAAACAGCCAAACTTGAATTTAGATGTTAGATTCAAAATGCCCCTCCGAATGGCTTGTAACTGTTTGCACATACTTTATAGAATTACCCTTCACATGTATTCTATACTTTCCTATCACATTTTGTATGTTAGACTCTTTAAGTAGAGTCATCTGTAGTAGTCATGAACCAGGAATGTAGAATTTATATTGCATTCCTTTTGTAAACTATAATTTGTACTAGTAACATTGACTTATAGGATGTTATCTTTCCAAATTAATTGTATATATATCAAACTCTACTATTCATTTCTTGCATGCCTTTTCTCTCTGAGCAGTTGATGTTTGGCAGGCTCCCATTATCTTGCCATATTCTTTGTTAATAGTAACTGTTTATCATACAGCTATATCTGAAAGGAATTTTGCCTCATTTAGGACTAAGAATATCTTAGTTTACACATTCTGAGCTATACATTTGTGTGCACTAATTAAAGAAGAATAACAAAAAAGAGTGAACATTGAGAACCAAACACATAGAGGAGTTTTTCTTTTTTGAATGAATGGGGAAAATGCTGAAGTGCCCTGGGATTTCAGCCATGTCTTTTATTTTACATCTCCCCAAAAAAAACAGTGCAGGCAAACAAATGAAGCATGAAATAGGGCTCAGAGGTTAGGAAGAATCAGCCCTCTAACAGTTCAGGGCATTTTCTGTTCAATAAACTGATCACATTTTGGAAGATTGTTTTGGGCTTTGCAAAAATTGAGCAAGTGGCCAAGCTGTGCACCTTTTCCAGCTATCCCAACAGACATATCGTCAGTGACTTGTTACCATTTTGTAACTGAGGAACTTTTGTTAGCTCTGATCTACTTGGTACAGCATTCATGTTTCATTAAGTACTTCAGTAATCAAGAGGTTTTAGCACATCACTGTATATATAGAAATAACAAGAGATACGTACAGTATGAAATGGTTAAAGGGGTCGAGGTGCTCCTAGTTTTAGAATCCTGAAGGGAAACAGTGGTTGGATATCAGGGGTCTGAGAAAATAAGAACAAAAGAATTGTCGCCGCTGTTTAGAGTGTGAAAAGGGAGAGATGTGCACAGGCGAAAACATTTCTGTTCATTTTTGGATATATCAGATCATTTTTCCTGATTTTTGGGAGTTTTTAAAATATTTTTCATTTCTTTTCAAACAAGCTTTTTAGTAAAATTTGTTAAATGACTTGTAAATATTAAAACTTTGTAATGTGGAAATTGATTGTTAAATGCATGGATTCATGGTTTTTGCCACAATAATTTATTTTAGAATGTGCTAAGAAACTGAATAGGCACTAATGAAGGAACTATCCTAGATAAACTTATGATCTCTAGAGAAACTATTCAGACAAGATTAACAAGTGAAGGAAGCTAGAACTTCAGAAGCGGAAAAAGGATCTGACTGAAAATAATAGGAATCAGCATAAGTACGGTAAAGAGAGACCTGGAGATTGTATTGGAGGCAAAAACACATAATAAAAACGTTTTTTAGGTATATTAGAATCAGTCAGACTGCTAGAAGAGCAAGGGATAAAAGGGGCGCTCTGGGGAGACAAAGCCATAGTGAAGAGATTAAGGGGTGATTCTAAAAATGGGCGTCCCGATTGTAGGCAGGAGTAGGCACCTGGCAGCCAATCGGGATGCACTTTTTAGAAAAAAAGTTCCCCGAGTCAGGATGCCTACACTGTAGGCATTTGCCACAGGTCTAGGGAAATACATAGGGACACCTAAGCTTGCCCATGGCTGGGTGTGGGTGTGGTTTTATCCAAAAGTAGAATAAGTGAAAAATTATTGGATAAACCATAACAAATCCAGATCCACACAAGGTTAATCATACAAAGATTAGGTAACTAAATTTTTTTCAGATATATTAGTGAAAGGAGGAAGGTGAAAAATGGAATTGCTAAACTAAAAGATGCTGGGAACCGATATGTGGAGAGTGATGAGGAAAAATCAAATGTGTTAAACAAATACTTCTGTTCTGTGTTCACAGAAGAAAATCCTGGAGAAAGACCAAGATTGTCTGGCAAAGTTACATGAGAAAATGGAATAGATTCTGCGCCGTTCACGGAGGAGAGTGTTTATGAGCAACTTGAAAAACTGAAGGTGGACAAAGCGATGGGACCAGACGGGATCCATCCCAGGATACTAAGGGAGCTCAGATAGGTTCTGGCGAGTCCTATTAATGACTTGTTCAACAAATCTCTGGAGACGGGAGTGATTCCTGGGGATTGGAGGAGAGCGGATGTGGTCCCTATTCATAAAAGTGGTCACAGGGATGAAGCAGGAAACTACAGGCCGGTGAGCCTCACTTCAGTTGTTGGAAAAATAATGGAAGTGTTGCTGAAAGAAAGGATAGTGTATTTCCTTGAATCTAATGGGTTACAGGATCCGAGGCAACATGGCTTTACAAAAGGTAAATCGTGCCAAACGAACCTGATTGAATTTTTTGATTGGGTGACCAGAGAGCTGGATCGAGGACATATGCTAGATGTAATTTACTTGGATTTCAGCAAAGCCTTTGATACAGTTCCTCATAGGAGGCTGTTGAACAAACTTGAAGGGCTGAAGTTAGGACCCAAAGTGGTGAACTGGGTCAGAAACTGGCTGTCGGACAGACGCCAGAGGGTGGTGGTTAATGGAAGTCGCTCAAAGGAAGAAAAGGTGAGTAGTGGAGTCCCTCAGGGATCAGTGCTGGGGCTGATCCTGTTCAATATGTTTGTGAGTGACATTGCTGAAGGGTTAGAAGGAAAAGTGTGCCTTTTTGCAGATGATACCAAGATTTGTAACAGAGTAGACACCGAAGAGGGAGTGGAAAATATGAAAAAGGATCTGCAAAAGTTAGAGGAATGGTCTTATGCTTGGCAACTAAAATTCAATGCAAAGAAATGCAGAGTAATGCATTTGGGGATTAATAATCGGAAGGAACCGTATATGCTGGGAGGTGAGAAGTGATATGCACGGACGGGGAGAGGGACCTTGGGGTGATAGTGTCTGAAGATCTAAAGGTGAAAAAATAGTGTGACAAGGCAGTGGCTGCTGCCAGAAGGATGCTGGGCTGTATAAAAAGAGGCATAGCCAATAGAAGGAAGAAGGTATTGATGCCTTTGTACAGGTCATTGGTAAGGCTCCACTTGAAGTATTGGGTTCAGTTTTGGAGACCATATCTGGCGAAGGACGTAAGAAGACTTGAAGCGGTCTAGAGGAGGGTGACGAAAATGATAGGAGGCTTGTGCCAGAAGATGTATGAGGAGAGACTGGAAGCCCTGAATATGTATACCCTAGAGGAAAGGAGGGACAGGGGAGATATGATTCAGAGTTCAAATACTTGAAGGGTATTAACGTAGAACAAAATCTTTTTCAGAGAAAGGAAAATGGTAAAACCAGAGGACATAATTTGAGGTTGAGGGGTGATAGATTCAAGAGCAATGTTAGGAGATTCTACTTTACAGAGAGGGTGGTGGATGCTTGGAATGCGCTCCCAAGAGTGGTGGTGGAGCGGAAAACGGTGACTGAGTGCAAAGAAGTGTGGAATGAACACAGAAGATCTAGAATCAGAAAATAATATTAAATATTTAACTAAGGCCAGTACTGGGCAGACTTGCACGGTCTGTGTCTGTATATGGCCGTTTGGGGGAGGATGGGCTGGAGAGGGCTTCAATGGCTGGGAGGGTTTAGATGGGATTGAGCAGGTTTTAACGGAGATTTCGGCAGTTGGAACCCAAGCACAGTACCAGGTAGAGCTTTGGATTCTTGTTAAGAAGAAAAAATGTAAAAAATTTAAATTGAATCAGGTTGGGCAGACTAGATGGACCTTTAAGGTCTTTATCTGCCGTCATCTACTATGTTACTATGTTAAATGAAGGAAAGAATCTCAGAGTTGCCACTCCAAGGATCATAGTAATATTATCCATATAGGAATTGTGGCATGGGTATGTTTCATCGATCCAAAACCTTCATATATTATAATGACTTTTTACATCAAATCTAATTAATTATTACTACTCAAAATATTTTTAATCCATTATAGAAATATATTTTTTTAAAATCTTTAAACTTTTTTTTTTTTTTACTAATACCAATCTGCTTGTATGTATTGCACCACAGGGCACAATTTGTAGTCTCAACCAATATTAGTGGTCATAGACAATTGTTTTGCTACTCATTGTACTTATTTTCAGTACAAATAACTCAGCGCTGAAGATATATAGCTAAATCTCAATATGAGAAAGAATCAAAGTCATATTGTGAAGTATAGAATCACAACCAGCATTAATAGTTGTAAAATAAAGCACCTATCTTCTGCATCAACCTGTGTCAGTAAGGCTGCATGAAATATGCCGCAATAGCCCCAAATCAGCATCTATCCGACGGGGACCCGTTTCGCCACTAACAAGCGGCTTCTTCAAGGTTAACAAATTCGGGCTACAATTTTAGCATTAACACATTCGTTTTGAGACCTTTAAAACTAGACACAGCTGGCTGAGCTGATTGCGGCAAGGGAATGCCCAATCAGCTGAGCCAGCAGGACCCCCTGAATCTGCGGCTTTGGAGAATTCTGCTGGCTCAGCCGATCGGGGTGGGGGGGGGTGGGGGGGAATATCCCTTACACGATTAGCTGAGCTGGTTGTGGCAGAACCCCCCTCGACATACTCCCAAAATCAGCAGGAGGGATGCCTACTTCCTCCTGCTGCTGACCCTCCTGAAATGCCAACCCCCTCCCAAGCAAATAGTGGCAGGAGGGATACCCACTACCTCCTGCCACCAGCCCTCCTGAACCCCTAACACTGCCCATGCAAAGAGTGGCAGGAGAGATGCCCACTCCTGCCCATACCCCTCAAACTGCCGACACACACCCATTGAAGTTTGACAGGAGGGATGCTGACCCCCCTCTCCCCCCCGAACTCTAATTCCTATGGGAGGAAAATTTTAGATCTCCTTTTTCTTTTCATTCTTTGGGATATCATGGAACATAATCTCAAGAAAGCTGAGGAAAGAAGTCCTCTTTTGGAGACCTTTTCCTTTGTTTATAAATATACAGTTCCTCTCTTTCTGCGACACATTCCCAAACTTGTCTGTTGAAAAGTGACTTTGATGGCTTCTGTCTATCTGGCAAGCATCCCAACACACTCAATGACAATACACGCCTCCTCCTCCTCCCTCTCCTAAGCATTTGGAAATAATTCTCACATTAGCTCTCATGCACCTAGGACCTGATTTAACATGCTTCAAAGTGACTATAATTTGACATGCTTGCACCTGTAATGGGAATTTTGTTGGTAGTCTCAATAATATACCACATTTATTTGTTTTTCTCAGTCACAGAGTGGGAGAAAAGCTCAAAAGATTTGGGCCCTATACTAGCACGGAATGTATCATAACTTTTCTAGCAAGGAATCTTTCCCTATAATTAATATACACGTTCTGTAGTCAGTGCTTTGGCATTAGGTCTCAGTATATCAGACAAAGACATTCCACTCCACTCTGCATTTGCTGAAGAAAAATCCACCTCTCCTTTTTCACTAAAGAATGCATTTCTGCACAGTGGTGGTGGCGGCAGTGACACTGTTGAGACAGTGTTATTTATTTGGGAGATGTGGAGGGGCAGTTTCAATAGGACGTCTAAATCCAAATTTTGCCATTTTGCAGAAAATATCCCAAAATCCAGTAGCGAACGTCACCATTTTCAAAACAGGGAAACCTTTATCTTTTTGTTTCAAAAATGGCCATTGTATAGTTTTTATTGTGCTCAGTGTATCTATCTTTTGGAGCCATTAAAACATTTTTTTTTAAAGAAAAATGTAAACGAACAAGTCATTGGGATGTAGGAGGAGCAGATATTCTTAGTAAACTGGCCACACAGACATCCCAGCAGAGCAGTGGGACAGCCTAGGGGGTCACTGCTGTTCACTTCACTTAAAAAAGTCCCAGGCACACATAACATAACATAACATAACATAACATAACATAATTATTTATTTGTGTACCACACAATGCCTAGGCAGTAAGAGAAGGAATACAGTAAAGAAGGAATTAATAAAATGGGATTTGACAAAGAGGAATACAGTAAGGAAAGAATTGATAACATTTAAAAATAGGTATTCCATAGATATCCCTAACTATCCTAGACAGGAACACAATCTATGCTAAATAACCTTTAAAGATGAATTATAGGAAATAAAAATGCATGAGGCAGAAACTAAAAAAACAACAACATATATATATTTCCAGTCAGTAAAGGGAAAAAAAAGTTTAGTTCAGTGTAAATGGATCCATGATCAATTTCAATCCATGCGAGGCTGGGAGGCTTCTTCTCTGATAACACCTTAGCACCGGCACTGGAACGGGCCAATGGGCTGCCATAGAAGAAGACTCCACCCAACAAGCAGGGAAGGACCCGACACCATGGTCAGCAGCAGGGAAGAGCATCTCCAAATCCTACCTCAAACCAACTGTAACCCTCTGTACCCAGGTGTCAGCTATAGGTACATAGGTACAGTAGGTTTTGGGTGAGTTCTTGAGGGCTCACGTGTTCCACCACAAATGAACTGGTTAGAGTAGGATTTTGACCTGGGTCCCCCTCTCTATAGTCCACTGCACCAACTGCTAGGCTACTCCAGGGATCTACTTGCTGCTTTAATTGGACTGATAACATCTGAAGCTGTCACACAGGCTGGTATGCACTGTTTCTTTCACATCTCTGTGGGGTGGGAGAGGATCAGTGACCACTGTGGGAGTGAGGTGAGTCATGCCTTCATCCCTCCAGTGGTCATCTGATCAGTTTGGGCATCTTTTTGGCAGGTACTCGATACTGAAACAGGCCTAACATCATATGTCCAATTTTTGCCCTGGATGCTTTCCATTATTGCAGAAAAATGTCCAAATCATAAGCCTGCCCTAGTCCCACCCAAAACATACCCCTTTGAGATTTAGATGCACTATAGATGAACAGCATAGAAAACTGTCTACAAAATGGGTTTTGAAAATAGTGATTTTGGACATTTTGGTGAAAAAATATCCATCTGCGCTTTAGGCCACTTTTTGGAAATTTTTCTGTTTTGAAAATGAGCCCCCTGATAATGGCAATGAAACTCGGAAATTCAAAAATCAGAGAAGGCTAAGGACCCTGATTAACATGCATGTCAAATGTTACAAAATTCTTTCACAAATGCATCCCCGGGCCTTTTAGCAATGCCCAAGATGCTCTGGTTTTATCTCCTTTTGACAGATTTCCTCAATTTTCTTTCTTTTTTTAAAAGCCTTTTTGTTTGGCAGTTATCATCTTGGTTTGTAGCTCTTTTCATTCTGGGCTATTTCTTTATTGATGACTAATGGGAATGTGAGCCTACCTTATCTTGAAACTAGTGAATGAAAAGTGACGGGGCTATGAGGCCGTGTATCAACATTGTTTGCTTTCAGTTTAAAGCTCTGCATGCTTACTGTTAGCATCAGCTATAAAACACACATTTGTGGGTAAACTGTTAATCTCATAGTGAAGCAATGTAAATTTATTTTAAGATTTCATTACAAATGGAATAACAAATTGTAAAATGGGATACAATGAGAATGTAAAACATACTGTAAGGGCCTAATATTTAACTGTGGTGGCCAGTTGTTATGCAAAACAACAACAAAGAAAGGAAACAGGATATTTCGCACCAGTTTCCAAATACCAACCGACCCTGAATATCTGGTCTAGAGCACCAGGATTTCAGGTTCAAATCCCACTATTGCTTTTTGTGAACTTGGGTAAGTCACTTGCCGTCCATTGTTTCAGTCCAGATAGTGCTGAGGTGGTCAGAGGTGGGGGGGGGGGGGGAATTCATCAAAAGGTGCTAATCATGTTAGCATATGCTAACGTTTAGTGCACACTATGCGGTGCCAATATCAGCAGACTTCCTTAAAAGCAGCCACTGATTGCGTGTCAAATCCGCATTGGTGCTGATTTTGGATTCACGCCGATGTGAAAAATAGACGCTGGAAATCTAGGCCAGCGTTTTCTGCACCTATCTTTGTGTGACTCACACCTATGTAGGCGCTTTAGGACACCGAATGCCACTTCTGCCGTTGGCCATGCCGACTTTGATGTTCAGCAACCTACAGCACCTACATAGGCATGATTCTGGCACCAGTATGCAACTCGAATATCGGTTAAAAACGCCGTTTGGACAGCATTTTTAACGGAGGTATGGGTGCCTAGAAAATCGGCACTGGTTCAAGAATCTGGGCCTAATTGCTAAAGATGCCCATTATAATAATAATAATAACTTTATTTTGTATACCACAATACCAGAAGCAGTTCAGAGCGGTTTGCAGAGGAAGAGACTGTACATATACAGCGAAGTTACAGAGAATAATGTCAATTACATTGGTGGGGGTGATTCGATTCCATTAGTGAGTCGAGAATGGTTAGGTATGGTTGGAAATAGGTCGGTTATGCAATAAGTATATCAGAGATACAACAAGGCAGGGAGAAGTCAGAGAAATTTGTCAAAGAGATTTCCTGAAAGCTTGGTAAGAGGGCGTATTTGAAATGAGGGTGGTTAGACATTTATTCCATTTACCAGCTTGGAATGGCAATGTTCTATCAAGGAATCTCTTGTAGATATAGCCCTTCAGGGAGGGGAAGGCAAACAGATAGGTATTACATGTGCGAGAGGTGCCTGGAAATATAAAATGGTGCGAAAGGTAGATCGTGGATGAGCCAGTTATGGTTTTGAAGCAAAGGCAGGCAAACTTGAAGATGACGCTTGCCTCGATTGGTAACCAGTGAAGTTTTCTGTAGAACGGGCTAACGTGGTCCGACTTTTTTAGACCATAGATGAGACAGACAGCAGTATTCTGTATGATTCTCAGCTGTTTTATGGTTTTCTTAAAGGATCCCAAGTATATGATATTACAGTAGTCTAAGGTGCTTAAAATAAGTGACTGAACCAGTAATCGGAAGGAGAGGTGTCTTTAGCATTTTGCATGTGCTAATCGTTAGCGTACGCTAATGTGCTTAGCACTCTTTAATTCTCCCCCTTAGGTGGCACTAACTAATACAGTTTAAGAACTATCATAATAATGAGACAATGCGGTCATCTTTGACTACAGCAATGAGAAATATGCTGCTCATATGTGAAGGTGGAGATATGGTATTATCACAATTTGATTATCTGCAGTCTTCTGTTAAGTTAGCAGAATTAGGTTCCAACTGCCCCTGCATTTCAATGGTTCAGCTCATTTTTGAAAACAAAATCAGTATTATTCTGTTGTTAAAAATGGTATGTCCTCCTTTTCATGGAAATCTCCTTGTAGAGTCTACTAGGGGCTGCTGAAAAGTTCTTAGCCCAAGTAACAAATTTGGGGCAGTCTCCATCAAGGGCTATAGAGGGCATAATTAAAACTCTAAAATGTCCAAAAACCTGCCTAAGTCGGCACTTGGACGTTCTAATAGCAGGGATGTCCAAGTGTTGATAATCAAAACCAATTTTCTGAACGTACAGCAGGACTTCTAAGCTGCTGTGTATCCAGAGCTGAAAGAGGCATGTTGGGAGGTGTATTATGGGCGGGAATCGGATAGGCTTAAACCTGGACATACTGCAGCGATAATCAAAGCTTTTCTAGAGGGAACTTAGATGTTGGCATTTAGACCTATTTTAGTTGCGTTTAAGTGCCCCAAAGCTGCCCAGACAGACCAGATGACCACTGGAGGGATTAAGGCATGATCCTCCCTTGCTCCCACAGTGGTCACTGATCCCCTCCCACCAACCAGAGATTTGTGTGTGTGTGTGTGTGTGGGGGGGGTGGACAGCACATTGAAGGCTTGCCATCAGCTGATCGCGGTAGAGGAATCCCTATCAACTTAGCCGGTTTCTGAGATTCCTGCTGGCTCAGCTGATAGGGATTCCCCCTGCCAGGATCAGCTAAGTTGCGGCACCCTCCACTCCTCCCCCTGACATTCCCCAATATTTCTGCCCCCCCACATCACCCAATACCACCTGACATTGTGGAACTCCCCCCCCCCCCACATACACACATCACCTGACACCCTCGACATCATGGAACACCCCCCCTTAAACATATCACCCAACACCCTATACCTTCTGCTGCAAAATCAGCAGGAGGAAAGCCCACTCCCTCCTGCCTAAAGGGCCGCATGCTGAGAATGATGGGCCTTCCCCCTCCCAATGCATCTTGGGATGCAGTAGGAGGGCCTAAGGTCCTGATTGGCTCAAAATTGCCAAGTGAAAAATTGATTAAGGCAGTTCACCTCCATAATTTCCCAGTGTTGCTGTCCTCCTTACTCTTCCAGAATATAAAACTGGAAAGGATTACCAGTCTACATGACAATTTCAGGTACTAGGGACGTTCTTAAGAAAACAGCTTCCAGGTGTATGGAGTAGCATAATGGGTAGTGCAATAGACTGAGAACAAAAAAAACCTTGGTTGAAGTCCCATTTCAATTATCTTTTTTTCTTTTTAAATTGTAAGCCCTCCATGGACAGAAAAATGCCTACAATACCTATTGTATATATGTCATTTTCAAGCCTAAAGGCTATTGAAATGGTACATTCAGGTAGGTATTTTTCTGTTCATGGTTGGCTCACAAATAATAAAAAAAAAGAGTTAAAGTGGGATTTGAACCTTGACTTCCTCATCAGCTTGTTCTTAATCCAGACAAAACAACAGCTTGTTGGTTTACCAGTCACATTACTCCTCTGACTAGTCCCCTTACTCTGTTTGACCTTACTCTTACCCCCTGTTGATAAATTTAAATATCCAGGAGTCTGGACAGACTCCAACTTAACTTTTTGTACCCAAGTTACCTTGGTTGTTAAAACATGTTTTCATACAGTCCATAAGCTTACATCAGTGTAGACCTATTTAGACTTTAATTCACTACATACATTGTTTCATGCATTCATAGGATCATGCGTTGACTGTTGCAACACAGGTTATTCTGGAATTACCAAAAATGAATTAAAAAGGCTTGAAACAGTTCAAAACACCACAGCTAGGATTAATTGTCAAGCAGATAGACACAATCACTTTTTACCATTGTCAACTAAGTCACATTGGCTTCCGGTCAAATACTGGATAAAGTTTATATATTGGTGCATACCTTCAAAGCCCACCATACAGATATTCTGGATTATTTAGCTTCGCTCACCATCCTTGATCCCTCGCTCACCATCCAGTGATCACAGATTAGTGCTGCCTAATCCTTAAAAAGCTTACTACTGAGAATCAACTTGTAAGAGTGCTAATTCACTAAAAGTCTACCTTAGGTCTGAGACTACACTTCAACAATTCAAATCTAGACTCAAATGCTATCACTTTGGCTTAGCATTTGGTGTACCACCAAACTCCACATAAACCTCTTCCAGCCTTATTGGAATCTTCCTGCTTGGGGAATTGGACAGTCAGCTTGGCTTATTTTGGAAAGTTTATGTGTGATTATGTGCTTTTCTTAATGATTTGTTTTATTGTAATTTGCCTTGGCTTATTATTGTGCTAAAGGTGGATCAAGCAAATTTTAATAAATGATAAATGATCCTACTGCTCTTACCACTAGTCTATCTTTCTAATCTGCATGGGGTATCCTTGTGTCCATTTTATAGGATGGGTGTTCCTATGTTCACATATAGATGCCTGTAGGGGTGTTTCCTTATTCACACCTGAAGGTTAGGCCTCTCTGCCGTCATAAAGCCTGAACCATTATCTGCAAGAAATCATTCCAGCCTGACCCATGCAAGAAGAGAAAGAAGAAAACATTGTTGCTGTTATGATCCTGATGCATTCTGGGTATGTACCAGAACTGTATTCTAGTCAAGGACATCCAGCTATGCCTACATGCTCAGCCTGTGTGAATCTTGGGGGAGTCACGGCTCATGTGCTGGTCTTATCTAACGAAGGCGCCTCTGTTTCAAGGCCTGAGCGAGACTCTATACAGAAAGGCTATTCATCTAAGTTATGTTTCTGGATTGGTCCGGCGAGGTCATCTGATGAACCAAGTGGAATGTGCCTAATTTAATTTAGTCTGTGCTAGGATGTAAGGGAACTTGCATCTTATCATAGGTTTCTCTGCACTTCTTCTATAATAATTATCCTGAAAAGTTACCTCTTGTGACTGCCTGAGAGAAACCGGAGAAACCGGACTTTTTATACATCTGGATTCCATCACATAAAGGAAACCTTTGCTGTCAACCTAATTTACAACTTCTCCAGTTGCTGACGGACTGTTCCTAAATAGAAGAATTTCTATGTCTGCTAAGCGGAGGAAAGACGTCTTCCATTTCACCTGATTCTGTGCTACAGCCTAATTGGATGGTGAGGTTAAGGAATTATATGTCTTTTCAGTTGGGTTAGAGAGAGAATCCTATTGTCTTTGGGATAAGGAAGTGAAGCACCTGGGGTGATAAGCTATATTTTTAGTTGCTGCTAATCAGAAATTATTATTATAAGGAATTATTTAGTGTGTGTAAGAATTAGCCTTGCTCATTTATCTAACAAGTGTGGTGTGATAATTATGTACTGAGTTTCATATATGTACCGTATTTTCACGCAAATAACGCGCACCCGTGTAAAACGCGCACACGGGTATAGCGCGCAGAAATCACGATGATGTGTACAAAAACTTTTGTATACCACGCTCACGGGTATACCGTGCATGATGCCCGACGCTCCTTTCGCCCGCCCTGACTTTCCGTGCGCTGTCCCGACTCTCCGTTCACCCCCCCTGACTTCCGTGCACTGCCCTGACTTTCCGTGCGCTGTCCCGACTCTCCGTTCACCCCCCCTGACTTTCCGTGCACTGTCCCCCCTTGAAGTCCTGTCCCCCCTTGAAGGTCTGTCCCCATCCTGAAAGCCTGATGCCCCCCCCGACGTCCGATACATCCCCCCCCGGCAGGACCACTCGCACCCCCACCCCGAAGGACCGCCGACTCCCCAACAATATCGGGCCAGGAGGGAGCCCAAACCCTCCTGGCCACGGCGACCCCCTAACCCCACCCCGCACTACATTACGGGCAGGAGGGATCCCAGGCCCTCCTGCCCTCGACGCAAACCCCCTCCCCCCAACGACCGCCCCCCCCAAGAACCTCCGCCCGTCCCCCAGCCGACCCGCGACCCCCCTGGCCGACCCCCACGACACCCCCACCCGCCTTCCCCGTACCTTTGTGTAGTTGGGCCAGAAGGGAGCCCAAACCCTCCTGGCCACGGCGACCCCCTAACCCCACCCCGCACTACATTACGGGCAGGAGGGATCCCAGGCCCTCCTGCCCTCGACGCAAACCCCCTCCCCCCAACGACCGCCCCCCCCAAGAACCTCCGCCCGTCCCCCAGCCGACCCGCGACCCCCCTGGCCGACCCCCACGACACCCCCACCCGCCTTCCCCGTACCTTTGTGTAGTTGGGCCAGAAGGGAGCCCAAACCCTCCTGGCCACGGCGACCCCCTAACCCCACCCCGCACTACATTACGGGCAGGAGGGATCCCAGGCCCTCCTGCCCTCGACGCAAACCCCCCTCCCCCCCCAACGACCGCCCCCCCCAAGAACCTCCGACCGCCCCCCCAGCCGACCCGCGACCCCCCTGGCCGACCCCCATGACCCCCCACCCCCCTTCCCCGTACCTTTGGTAGTTGGCCGGACAGACGGGAGCCAAACCCGCCTGTCCGGCAGGCAGCCAACGAAGGAATGAGGCCGGATTGGCCCATCCATCCTAAAGCTCCGCCTACTGGTGGGGCCTAAGGCGCGTGGGCCAATCAGAATAGGCCCTGGAGCCTTAGGTCCCACCTGGGGGCGCGGCCTGAGGCACATGGTCGGGTTGGGCCCATGTGCCTCAGGCCGCGCCCCCAGGTGGGACCTAAGGCTCCAGGGCCTATTCTGATTGGCCCACGCGCCTTAGGCCCCACCAGTAGGTGGAGCTTTAGGACGGATGGGCCAATCCTGCCTCATTCCTTCGTTGGCTGCCTGCCGGACAGGCGGGTTTGGCTCCCGTCTGTCCGGCCAACTACCAAAGGTACGGGGAAGGGGGGTGGGGGGTCGTGGGGGTCACCAGGGGGGTCGCGGGTCGGCTGGGGGGGCGGTCGGAGGTTCTTGGGGGGGGCGGTCGTTGGGGGGAGGGGTGTTTGCGTCGAGGGCAGGAGGGCCTGGGATCTCTCCTGCCCGTAATGTAGTGCGGGGTGGGGTTAGGGGGTCGCCGTGGCCAGGAGGGTTTGGGCTCCCTTCTGGCCCGATATTGTCGGGAAGTCGGCGGTCCTTCGGGGTGGTGATGCGAGTGGTCCTGCCGGGGGGGGATGTATCGGACGTCGGGGAGTCGGCCGGGCAAGAGGGCTTGGGCTCCCTCTTGCTCCGATCGTGGATGCGGGTGCGGGTGGGAGCGCGTGCGAGCGGTCGTTTGGGGTGGGGGTGTGAGCGGTCCTGCTGGGGGGGTGAATCGGGCATCGGGCGGGGTGGGAACTATGTTTAAAAACTTTTGTATACCGCGCTCATGCATATAACGCGCGAGGTGTATGCGCGGTAGGTAAAAACGCGTATAACGCGCGCGTTATATGCGTGAAAATACGGTATTCGGATATTTTGTGAACAATAATTAGTTATTGCTGCTGGCTTATGAACTATATATTTCTATTTTCATAATAAAATTCTTCATATAGCCTTGGTCTCTGTGTTGTGTAAGTAGGCAAAGCTAGCTGAACCTGGATGAGATATTATGGTCTTCCCTAGAAATCTAAGACAGGCACGTAACTTGTTTATGTAATTGATTAGTACAACCATAAATCTTACTACATGCCCCATGTTCCTTGTTTTCCCCGTTCATAATTTGAACAGCCTAAAATACATGGATGATGCCCATTTACAATGTATTGACTTTGACATCCACTTTTCTAGTGGCCCGGAACCAAGGACAGTTGACGGAGGTTGTGTTGTTGGCTTGCATCGGTGGGGCATGCCTGGATGGTGTGCAGTGCGTTGATGACAGCGTTGGATGACCTTTCCTTGCCTTCTGCTCTTGGGCTCAGATTGCAGCCCGTTGATTCCTTTGCCTTTGGCAGGGATGGCCCCACAGTCCACCATCACTTCTCTGTGTCGATCCTTCCTTGCAGATGTGGCACTCTATTGGACCAGATGGATGATTGGACTTAGCACCAGATTGGAAGTTATTTTGCTCAATCTCCAATCTCTTAAATTTATTTGTATATTTTAATTTTATTCTTTTTATTTCTTTTATCTTTTTCTTATTTGAATTGTACCTTTCCCTCACAGTTCTTGGAATTTTGTTATATCTTTTCTATTTTAATAATTGTTTACTCAGGTACTTTAGCTAGATTGTGAGCCTTCGGGACAGATAGGGAAGTTCTAAATACCTTACCTGCATTTTATTGTAAACCGCTTAGATCTGTAATATGCTTAAGTGGTATATCAAATGTTAATAAAACATAAACATATTCTGAGTTGGATGGCCTTTCTAAAATGCATCTCCACTTTTTCAAAGTTAAAAAAATAAAAATTTCCTGAATAATTTTAATGTTGACTCTTTCAAGAAGAACTAGCCGGAAGCTAAGGAAAACATAAAAACTAAGAGGTACGAGCTTGTAGTTCTATTACCCTTCTGACTCTTTCAGCCAAGGTTAATGCCAGTTATTCCAGTCCAAAATAATTGCCCCATATTTGTCAGTGGCACATCCCATTATATACAATGGAGAAACACTAGGGAAAACTTGTCACAAACCTTTAATAAATCAACATCTATGTGTGTAGCAAATATTTAAACAACTATATTTAACAGCTTAGCATTTATTTATTTATTTTTTATTGATAATAAATAGGCTTGCTGGTTAGTGATATAAAACAGAAGTACTAGGCTGAGATTACCCAGCACATTACATGATGTCAAGTTATAAATCATATGTGGGAGTCATGTTATGTAACATCCCACTAAATGAAACATTAGTATTTTTTAAGTAATAAAGTTAAAGGGTAAGTAGGTTACTTATCACTTTATAGCACTCAGACATAGTCTTGTTTGATACATAAAAATACACAGATGTATTCTGGGATCTTTAAAATCAATTTGCAGTTCCAGAGCTGATGGTAGTGCTTAGCTAAGAGTAATACAGCCCTTTGAATAAGGCTTTGAAGCATCTTTACTCATAACAAAGGTATTAGGTGTCTTTACATAATTATACTTGGCACAATGAAATATGGTGTTCTGTTGTAACATGATGCCACAGTTAAATTATACTGAGGAACACTTTTTTTTTTTTGCTAGATTTACTGGAATTATGCATTATTATAGCAGCTATAACACCATTTTATTAAAATGCTATGCCATCCCTTCCCCTCCATGGCTGCCCTCGGGTTCCTCACAGCGCTTAAGGAAACCTGTAAGAAACACCATCAAAAACAATAGATTCATTCTGTCATTTCTGTAGCCAATGCAGACATCATCTGTTCCCTCTCTTCGATTCATAGCTAGGGCAACTTTTCGTTCCTGTGTTTTTAGTGTTGTGGGCCCCCAGTTGTGGAACTCCCTTCCTGAATCAGTCCGTTATATTCCTACATTTGCAAATTTCCCCCAAAAGTTTGAAAGCCTCTTGTTTTAGTAAGGCCTTTCATCACATTTGATAGGCAGTTTTAATAAGATTGTTTAATGTGTTTAGGGTTGAAGAAATAATATGTACAACTGTTTGTATGGTATGATTTATGTATGTTATATTTGTAATCCGCATGGAACTTTGGACATGCGAGATATAAATGTTTTAAAGAAACAAAGAAATAAATTTAAAAAACCACAATGTTTTAAGGAACGGTAGGTGTACCACACAATTTAATACTGTTGTATGTCCACTTGCTGTTTTGCTCACACAGAATGGATATCAATTTTGGCTGTATGCTATCCAGACTTTATTACCAATGAAGAGTTAGCTGCAGATTTCTGCAAAGGTGCATACAGCTTGTTTATGATTGGCTGAAATGGAACAGCCTGGTTTTGAACATAAGGAAAATGGAGAAGTTGGGGCTGCACCTCTTTGATGAGGGGTTAGAAAGCAATTGATGATGAAATAGAGCAGGGGTGTTCAGCCTTTTGGCTTCCCTGGGCCGCATTGGCCGAAAAAAATGTTTCTGGGGCTGCACAAACGCACAAACGCTGCAGCAAGACAGAGGAGGGAGCTGGCAAGACAGTAAACACCCGGGGGGCAGCAGAGGAAAACACTGCATTGCCCTCGACTGGGGCCGCACAAAATAATTCAACAGGCCACATGAGGCCCTTGGGCCGCAGGTTGGACACCCCTGAAGTAGAGATTCCAATTACTAGTGTTGTGTGGAGCTTGGAGCTTCAAGCTGAAACTTGAATTTACTGGGTGAACAGAATTAAAACAGTGGTTGCTGCATCCTGTTCAAGGCTCTGGTTTCTGTGATCTGTTGGAAGCAGATCTTTTTTTAGTTTTGAACAAGTTGGACTATTACAACAGTCTTTATTTAGGGGAGATATGTTTGAAGTCTACAAAATCCTGAGTGGTGTAGAACGGGTACAAGTGGGTTGATTTTTTACTGCATCAAGATTTACAAAGACTAGGGGACACGCAATGAAGTTACAGAGTAATAATTTTAAAACCAATAGGAGGAACTATTTTTTCACTCGGAGAATAGTTAAGCCCTAGAACATGTTGTCAGAGGATATGGTAAGAGCGCCTAATGTAGCTTTGGTTTTTAAAAGGTTTGGACAAGTTCCTGGAGGAAAAGTCTATAGTCTGCTGTTGAGACAGACATGGGACGGTAGCATGGAATGCTGCAACTATTTGGGTTTTTGGCGGGAACTTGTGACTTGGATTGGCCTCCGTGAAGATGGGATATTGGGCTAGAGGGACCATTGGTCTGACCCAGTAATGCTATTAAGAACATAAGAAGTTGCCTCCGCTGAGGCAGACCAGAGGTCCATCTTGCCCAGCGGTCCGCTCCCGCGGCGGCCCATCAGGCCTATTTCCTGAAACAGTGGTCCCTGACTAATTTTGTAACTGCCTCTAATCCTCTAATCCTATCCCTATAACCTACCTCTACTCCTATCTGTACCCCTCAATCCCTTTGTCCTCCAGGTACCTATCCAAACCTTCTTTGAAGCCCTGTAGCATGCTCCTGCTTATCACATCCTCCGATAGCGCATTCCATGTATCTATCACCCTCTGGGTGAAAAAGAACTTCCTAGCGTTTGTTCTAAGCCTTCCCCCTTTCAATTTCTCTGAGTGCCCCCTTGTACTTGTGGTTCCCCATAATTTGAAAAATCTGTCCCTGTCTACTCTTTCTATGCCTTTCATGATCTTGAAGGTTTCTATCATGTCTCCTCTAAGTCTCCGCTATTCTTATGTTCTTATGTATTATATGCTGTACAAATAATTGAAATGCTGCTGTGTAAGAGGATATAGTTGAGAGAGAATTAGGCTTTGTTTGGAGCTGTGCCACCAGATTGATTTTAGAAAGTAAAGGGTCATGGAACTTATTACTGCCTTTCTGTTTTACAATTAAAGCAATTTACCTTTATTATATGGAGATACTTTCTCTGTCCCTAGTAGGCTCACAATCCAAGCTTTTGTACCAAGATCACAAGGTGCCACAGTTCAAGCCAATTTCGTAAGGTTGTAGCTCATTGCACTAACCAGTGGGCTACTCCATTGTAGTGTAGGCACTCTTCAAACTACTTTTAGATGAGGGCCTTGACTATTTCATAGGAGTTTTTATGCTATATGAGCCAAGGTATACACTAGTAAACTAGGGTGGGACCTAGAAGGCCCAGGCTCAAATCCCAAAGTACTCCTTGTGACCTTTGACAAGCCACCTAATCCTCTATACCTCAAGAGAAGGCAATGATGGACTACTTCGTTATCAAGCCAAAAAAAATCACAAGGAGGGGGTCCCACACTGTGTGGTTACTAGGAGTCAACTCCGATTCAGGGGCACACCTGGATCTTAAGATGCACACTGCTTCAATGACATCACAGTTTATAGAGACACGACAATTAACAATTCCACCAGTAATTGAAATGAGATTTATAAGGGGTCCTTTTACTAAGGCATGCTAATCGATGTAGCGCGCTAAATGCTAAAGCACCCGTTATGTCCTATGGGCGCATTAGCATTTAGCGCTTGCTAAGTCAGTTAGCGCACCTTAGTAAAAGGACCCCTTAGTAAGGTGCATGCACGGGCTTTATTTGTAGCAGAGTCAAAGTTCTGGACTGGGTTTCCGGTTAGTCTGTGCTACAAGACTGATTGTGGTTGTGAACAGCTGAAAGTTTTTCTGTTCTCTAGAGCAGTGGTTCCCAACCCTGTCCTGGAGGAACACCAGGCCAATCGGGTTTTCAGGCTAGCCCTAATGAATATGCATGAAGCAAATTTGCATGCCTATCACTTCTATCATATGCAAATCTCTCTCATGCATATTCATTAGGGCTAGCCTGAAAACCCGATTGGCCTGGTGTTCCTCCAGGACAGGGTTGGGAATCACTGCTCCAGTGATTCCCAACCCTGACCTGGAGGAACACCAGGCCAATCGGGTTTTCAGGCTAGCCCTAATGAATATGCATGAGAGAGATTTGCATATGATGGAAGTGATAGGCATGCAAATTTGCTTCATGCATATTCATTAGGGCTAGCCTGAAAACCCGATTGGCCTGGTGTTCCTCCAGGACAGGGTTGGGAACCACTGCTCTAGAGTAAGAGTTTACAACCTTGGTCTTCAAGGGTTGCAATCTGGTTGGACTTTCAGGATTTCCCTAATGAATATGCATATCTATTTGCATGCAATGCTTCCATTGAATGCAACTAGATCTCCTGCATATTCATTGTGGAAATCCTGAAAGCCTAACTGGGGTAAGGGGCCAAGGTTGGACACCCTTGCTCTAGAGACTTTAATGCAAGGCAGGCAAACTGGAGAGGTGGTAAATAAGAGATAATCTACATTTGATAATTTTAGGAGCAGGCTACGATTTATGCAGGGTGGTTTGTATTTTTCTATTTTGTGATTGTTCAGTTATGCGTATGTTATTTATGTGTCATAAATTGTAATCCATAAATTGTGAGATATCATGGCAGAGACTTGTAATGAAATGTTATCCCCAGTTCCAGATGAGATCTGTGCAATTAAATATTTATCTTATGATATAAGTGCAAAGAGATATAAGTATGCAGTGCACAATTATGGGCTACAGAAATTCAGAGGGATTTATGTGCTAAAACTCTATTAGAAGAAAAAAGCAGCACATGCTTCTACTGGTTTGAATGCAAATGATGCATACCCCTTTAATGCACTAAGAACAAAACAAAAGATATTTGCTGAATATGGCTGCATTAAAATAGCGACGTTAAACTGGATTAGTTATTTTAATATTCTCTTCTTGGGAAAACTTACCACACGAGCTCTTAAGGTACATACATATTTGGAAGATCTCATTATCCTGGAGCTTTTAGACTAGATATCCTTGGTCCTCAACAGCGGCAACCTGTTCAGATTTTCAGAATTTCCCCAATGAATATGCATGAGATCTATTTGCATACAATGAAGTCAGTACTATATATGCAAATAGATCCTATGCATATTCATTGAGGAAATCATGAAAACTTGACTTGGTTGAAGCCCCAAAAGGACTGAGGTTGCCCATCACTGATCTAGACCACGGGTAGGATTTGGTCATACAGTATCTCTATTTGACCTGACAGCACCCAGTGGTGTAACAAGGATGGTGGGTTCACCCTGGGTACAGGCCATAAGGGGGTGCTCTTGCTGGCATTAGGCCTTCCTCTCTGCCGGATCCTGCCTTCACAGAAATAGGAAGCAGGCATGACCCAGCAGAAAGGAAGACCTGATGCTAGCAAGAGCAGTGAATTGTGAAAGTTGTGCTGCTGACTGGAGGGTGACAAAGAGAAGGAGGGGAGGGGGAGAGAAATGATGCACCCAATTCGGGAGAGGGAGGGAGGGAGGGAGAAGAGAGGAAATGAAAGAGAGATGCCAGACCATGGGGAAGGAAAGGAGGGAGAGAAAGGAAGGAAGGAAAGGAGATGCCAGGTCATGGAGTGGAAGGAAGAAATGCCAGGGTATGGGGTGAGGGAAAGGAAGGAGACATTAATGCCAGACCAGGGAGAAAAGAGGGAGGGAAAGGAAAGAGAGGAAATACTAGTGTATGGAGGGGGAGCAAGAGATGGAAGGGAAGAAGAGGAGAGGAGACATATTCCAAGGCATGGGGAGAGGTAAGGGAAGGAGACCGAGAGATGCCAGACCATCGGGAAGGAAGGAAGGGAGTGAGGGAAAGGAAGGAAAAGAGATGCTATAGCATGGAGGGAGAGGGAAAGGGAGAGATGGAGAAGAGAGGAGGGAGATCCCAGGGCATGGGAGAAGGGAAGCAGATGCCAGACTATGAGGTGAGTTCAGGTGAGAAGGAGGGAAGGAAAGAAGAAGGAAGAGATGCCAGAGCTTGGGTGAGGAAATGGGGACAGAAAGAGAAAAATAGAAGGGACAGAGAAAGAGGGCAGACACTGGATGGAATGGAGAGTGAAGAGAATATGAGGAAAGCAGATACCAGAGATGATGACAAAAGGTAGAATTTTTTTTGTTGTTGCATTAGAATAAAGTAGTACTGTAGCTATATTAATAAACATTTATAAATAGAAGATGGAACTAAGGTAACTTTTTATTGGACTAATTTAAATACATTTTTTATTAACTTTTGGAAACCCAAATCCTGTCCCCCTAGGGGGAAGGGGAGGAGGAGCAGGAGGCAGTTCACCCTGGGTGAAGCTCCTAGGGGTTGCTCCTTCAATCCATTTTTATATGATTGGCCCTGGGTGTCATATACTCTAGGTACACCACTGACTGCACCATTAGATATTTTCAGTTACCATTTAGTTCACAGATGTCTGTTAAAAATAGACATAACATAATGCATGAACATCACATCTCCATCAATCCATATTTGTTAAATATGTGTTTTTTTCTAAATATTTTTGAAAATTATTTTTCTAAAGTTTTTTTTTTTTTTTTAGCACTTATCTTTAAAGCTATATCGGGTGGGGGGGGGGGGCAGGGGAGGGGGGGAGCACAAGTATTTACACCAGTCTTTGATGCAAAGCCAGCCAGTTAGATGCAAAGAATCAGGCTTAACCTGTAGTGTTATGATTCTTGTATGGTTTTTATTGACTGTAAATTCAACAGATAATGTGCTAGTTTTATCTTTAGTAAATCATAGTGTGATGCTCAACCTGGACACTTGGTCTTTGGGTTCAAGAATGGTGCTGTCCCAGAAGATGTGTGGGCTAGAAGCAATGTGATTATGGATTCCCTGCCTCAGCGGATCCATAATAGTTCAGTCTTAGATGGGTTCAGTTGGAGTTTGTTGGCTGTCATCCATACCTTAAACTCCATGAGGCAGGTCTGCTGAGTCTCAAATTGTGTGACCCTTGCTTTGCCCAGTGAGATATAGAATTGTATATCATCTGTGAAGGAGTGGATGTGGATTCCGTGCCTCTTCACAATTTCAAAGGCCAGTCTGATGTAGATGTTAAATAATAGTGGGGACAATAGCGCGCCTTGGAGTACTTTGTAGTTCTCGGTTCTTGGTTTTGAGAATACCAAGTTCGCTAGGATGCATAGTTGTCTTTGGTCCAGGAAGGATACGAACCAGGATTGTATTGTATTCCTAATCCTGATCTCAGATAGTCTGGATAGTAGGATTCCATGGTCGAGCCTGTCAAAGGCTGTGCTGTCTCGTTGGATGAGGCGTACATCCTGGCCTTTGTCCATGTAACTCCAGCAGTCATCTATTATATCTAGGAATATTGTTTCGGTGATGTAATAGCTTCGGAAATCAGATTGTAATGTGGAGAGGGTATTCTGGTTCTTAATGAATATAGTTATTTGGTGTAGCATCATTTTTTTTTTGTGGGAGCTTCGATGCGAAGAGGAGGTTGGAGACTGGCCTATGGTTGGAGACTGACCTATAGTTGCTTGATGTGTCTGGGTCCAGGGAAGGTTTCTTCAGTAGGGGTTTGATCACTGCAGCTTTCCAGGATGTTGGTACATCTCCCTTGCGCAATGAGGTGTTGATTAGGGGAAGGATTGACTTGATGAATAGGCCTTTCACTGAGTATAGGAAGGAGTGTGGAAACTGGTCATGAGCTGATGTGGTAGGGCAAAGTGAGTCCAGTGTTGTTTCAAGTTCTGCCAGTGAGACTTTGGTGAAGTAATTGAGGGTTTTGTTGGTTGAACACATGATTCAGAGTCTTCCTGCTGTGAGTTGATGGAGACATGTCGAAGTTGTTTCAAATCTTTTCAATCTTTTCTTAGAAGAAGGAGGCAAAAGTTTCTGTGCCCACCCCTAGTGTCAAATTGTAAATAGGCCCTTGGGCTCTTGAAAAGAATTTCCTGGTTAGAGAGAAGATGCCTTGGAACGGATGGGGAATTTCATGATGAATTGGGAGTAATATTGTTCCATGGAACTTGATATTGCTTGTTTGTAGGCATCTGACTGTATTTTCCAGGTCTCTTTGTCTGAAGGTAGTTTTGGTTTGTACCTGTTTTTTGCTGCTTTCTATGTATTTCTCTTTAGCACCCTTAGTTCTTGGTTGAACCAAGGGGACAAGAAGTTTTTCAAATGTGGTCTGCATCACTTAGTTGATGCTAGGCTTTCATATAGTCTGCGGACTCCAGACTACCTGGTGTCTGTCAGGGTTGAAAAGGGTTGCTGGGCCTTCTCCAGTTACTCTGTGAGATTACGTAGTACTGCCTCAAAGGCAGGGTGGTTCACTGTGGAGTAAGTTCAGAGATGGTGGATGGGCAGAGAATGTTTTTCTTCAGGGCTATGGTGTTGTTGGAGGTAATGAGATGGTTGTCAGAACATGGAACTGGTGTGATGGCTTCGTTTTAGTGATCATCAGGGAGTAGGTTGTTTATCACAAAGATGAGATCCAGGATGTTGCCAGAGCTATGAGTGGGCAGATTGAAAATCTGTGTGAAGACAAGGTCTGACTGGGTGTTGACTAAGGGCCTCTTTTACGAAGCCGTTTAGTGCGGGCCCCTGCGGTAACGGCCCCGAAGCCCTTAGAGATTTAAAGAGCTTCGGGGCTGTTTGGAAAGTCCAGAAAGTTGACATCTCCTAGTATCCATATGTGCTGGTGGGAGATGATCAGTTTTCCTATGAGTGCTATTATGTTTTCCAGGGTGCTCAGTGCCCTGTAGATGAGGACAAAGACACTTTTTTCATTTTGGACGCTGGTGAAAGTCAGGCATTCCAGGCCTTCAAAGGTGGATTGGTTTATGACTCAAGGATGTAGTTTTGCTTTAGTGAGGGTTGCAACTCCTCTGCCTTTTTTGACTATACGTGATGATGCGCAGGCTTGGTAGCTGTCAAAACAGAGTTGTCCCAGTTATACACCATCATTGTTGGGCAGCCAGATTTCAGTGATGAGGAGTATATCATAGTTGTTATCAGACATGATGTCCAGGATCAGGCTGGTGTTTAATGGAGTTTTTTTCCCAGAATGGCGGGGAATCTAGGTAAGGTATTGGCGTCTGGAAATAGTCTTTCGTTCGTGCAGAAGTCTTAGATCACTGTACATATCTCGGCCAGTGATCATTTAAATTGATGATATTGGGCTTGCAAGGCACATTGTGGGCTATTGGTCGGTTGATCAGGTCTAGGGATGTGTTGGAGGTGATCTGGAAGATTCTGGAGGGAGTAATGTCCTTGGGATGGGGTTTCTAAGTTACTCCGCCCTCTCACACAGGGGAGCTTAATGTCTGATAGAGCACCAGGTAGGAATGGGAGTTGGGCTCTGTAGTTTCTTAATTGGGGGGGCTTTGGGCTTGAGCAGGAGGATGCAGGGTGAAGGGGTGGCTTTCACAGGCTTGGTTTAGGGAAGGTCCCTATTGGGCGGGGGGTTTGCTCTTTCTCTAAGGCTGGCCAGGTAAGGCTGGTCATGCTGGTGAGGGGTGTGGTGTCTGGGTAGTAGATGGTCTGTGTTGGGAGCCACAGTGTCAAGCAAGCAGCATCTCCTCCCGTCCTCCCGGTCCACATGAAAGGCTGCACAAAGGGCCCTTTGGCATGGCCCTTCAGCAGGAGAGGCCCGCCTATTTGCTGGCCCTTTTACAAGGGCTGAAGAGGTGTATCCGTGGTGGGTGGGTGGGTGAGCAGTGCTTTGGCAGCAACATGGCGATGATCGGGTGGGAGAAGGAAGAACAAGATGGTGGGCTGCTTCCTCCTTCTCCTTTCTGGAGCTGGGGCTGCTGCTGCTCTTCTTTAAGCTTAAGTGAGCTGTCTGATAGGATAACAAGTTTTTGTGATCATGTTGTACAAATACTATATGATCTATATGAGCTCCCGGTTAGAATCAACCAGTTTAAGATATTATCTATTTCAAAGCTTTACACAGTTCAGGCTCAATAGATGACAAACTAATAAAATGTGGTCCACTGAGTAAAAAGGTACCATAAGTGGAGTTGCAATTAACAGAGATAAAGGCTATACAGGTTTGGAGGGGCACCTTTCATTTTTGAAAGTTTAATGTAATATAGGGTCTGTAAAATGGAACTATGCAGTTTTGTTTTGGGTTTTTTTTTCACAACTTTGATGTTTTCATAATCTCCAGCCTAAAAACTGCCGGTACCTAAAGTGGGATGTGTGATTTTTGGAGTTAGGTACTTTTTTTATTAATAGACATTTTTAATTTTTAAAGAAGTATTTAGTCCATACCTGAGCCTGAAATTTTTCAGGATTATGCAGTTGGTATCCCTATATCTCATGGTATAAATAAATCAGATATCTCACTTTTGGTACCATTTCACTCAGTTGGTCACAAATGAATTGAGCGTTATAGAATTCTGAGGTCTACCAATCAAAAACTGCTTAAACTTCCTTCACTGTCAGCCATCAAATTGCAGAGTACATACAGTAAGACATTTTCAACTTCAGACCCCATTTCTGGAATGCATTGCTGAAAGAATGATGATGACAAATGGACAACTATTTTGCCTTTACAATGTTTTAAAGACAGTCTGTTTTAGTTGACCTTATTCTCTGGATGTTGTCAGCCATTATTCAAGAGTTACATTCAGAGTTAGACTATCAGTTGCTCTTCAGGCCAAATGTTATAAAATGTAATTGATCAATTATCTGAGAAATCCCAAGCTATTGTGAATTAATTTTGAAGGGGGGCCACTACTGAAGAGCAGTTAGCATTAATAGTGATCACTAGGAATATATTAGGGTGCATGACGTTTATTTATGAACTCATTCTTATATTAGAATCCTTTTAGACTAACTAAGATGGTCTATTCAAATCAAATACCATTTAACATATAAGATCCTGCCTTTAGTCTACATAACGCAAGTTAATCGATCCCCTTCTTATATATAAAATTATTTAATTCCATAATCACAGTCTCATATACTTCGTTCTCTTCAGCAGAACCTACTTACAATTCCATCTAATAGACATAATACATATGCATCTATCCATGATCGTATCTTTTCAGTCAATGGTCTACAACTCTGGAATGTTCTTCCAAACCACATTTGAATGGAACCTAATCTTGAACGGCTGACAGATCAATGACACACAATTAATTGTAAATCTTTTCTTTACTTGCTTTACTGTTGATTATGTAGTTCTATTTTCCTATTTTATTTTTCATTTTAATTTACTTTTTTAATGTAAACCGCATAGATTTTTTTACCAATGTGGTATATCAAATGTAAAATAAACTTGGAAACTTGGGTATTCCTATCCCGTTTTAATCAAAGTTGTTGGAAACTTGCCGGTAGGCATTTTATATTAAAGCAACAATATTCTGAAACTTCAAACATGGCTGGCATAAAGACTACATGAAATAATAAAGAGGCAAAGAGCACTAGCAATTGGCATAAAAATGCCAAGCCAACATCATAAGGGCAAAGTGACATAAAGATCAGAAGGAAGAAGCCAAAGTACTAGAAGAGGAACAGAGCAGAACCAACATTGGTATGGAGATCTCATGGCAGTGGCATCGAGGCAAAGCAGTCAAGTATTGACAGAAAGACTCCAAAGCACCAGGAAAGGTAGCACTATTCCATAGGATTGCACAAAAAGTACTATTAACCAGTTCAAAATAGAGATTATGGAACAACAGAGTTGTAATATGCAAAATCAGTAAATAAACCATGGTAGGAAGATCCCAGAGCTCTGGGAGAGGAGCAAAATGTCACTAACATTAGCTGGAACCCTCCCTCCCCAAGGCAATGAAGATGACAATCTAGATCAGTGTTTTTCAACTTTTTTACACCTATGGACCGGCAGAAATAAAATAATTATTCTGTGGACCGGCATCGGTCCGTGGACTGGTGGTTGAAGAACACAGGGCTAAGTCAATGGGCCAGACCCCGCCCATCTCTACCCAATCTCCACCCCAGACCCCACCCCCATAATAGTACTAATTGAACCTTGCACGTCCTGTGCCTCATCTGGAAGCCTTCCCTCTGATGTTCCAATGTTAGAGAGAAGGCTTCCGGTTCAGGCGCAGGATGCCCGTAGGAGCCACTGCCTGTGGCTTTGTGCACTGAATCAGTTAGGAAGAGGGAGCTGGCTCAAAGATAACGCCGCATTGATCGCACCGTGGACCGGCGGTTGAAGAACACTGTTTTGGGCCTGATGCACGTGCTGGCCCTGTGGACCGGCAGGAAATTTCTGTGGACCGGCACTGGTCCATGGACCGGTGGTTGAAGAGCACTGATCTAGACACTAGTGTTTAGCAGGTGGGAGGAGGGAGTTGCCCCTGAAGATTTGACCATTGAGTTCAGTGAGCAGGGTAGCATTATAAATGATAATTGGGTGCATGAAATGTCTTTACCTTACAAGAAATGTTATACTGGAGGGCATTAGGTAATTGTTCTGTGGAGAGAAGATTGTAAGGCACCACTGAAAGCGTAAAGTAGCATGAACAACAATGAAATGAAAACCAAAGGCTCCACGAAAAGTGCACATATTCACTAGATTTGAAGAGGAAGACTGGTCAATGATGAAACAAATGATTGCATAGTTGGAAGGATCAAAATAATGGCTCACCTGAGCTATGTGTAGGAAATGAAAGGAAGTTGAAATATTGTCAGAGAATGGAGATAGGCACAGCAGAAACTTAATGTCAGGAAGCTCCCTTATAATAGGGTTACCAGATTTTCTGTCTGGAAAATCCAGACCCCCCTAGACCCGGCCCTAAGCCCACCTAGTTCTACCCATCCCCGCCCTGTCACGCCCTGGTCCCATCCCCAATGTCACCCTAGCCTCGCCTCCAATTCTGCCCCAGCCCCGCCCCCGCTTTCGTCAGGCAGGACATGCGCGGATGCGTCGTGATGATGTCACTTGCACATGCACGACATCATCGCATCATATCTGCGCATTTGCAGATGCTCTATTGCGCAAAAGAAAGCTTTTCAAAACCCAAAGTGTAGGGTTTTGAAAAGCCATCCGGACCCCCGGACATGTCCTCAAAAGGAGGACATGTCCATAGAAATCCGGACGTCTGGTAACCCTACCTTATAATGACTGCATAAAGCAGCATAAAAAGTAAAATCTGTTTGCCATAAATTCACTGAAGTATAGCTGAAATCATTTCAATCAATATTCATTTGGTAGTCAGCATTTCTTAAACACTGCCAGTTGCTAAAATAAACTTGGATATTAATGCTTAGGGTTACCAGATTTTCCCGAAGGAAATTCGGACCCATGGCCACGCCCCAAGCTCGCTCAGTTCCACCCCGTTCCACCTGTGTCATGCCCTGTTCCACCCCCAGCCCCGCCCCCATATGGCATCTGTGCACAATTGTTGAAATGTTATCAGAAATTAGAGAGGCTAATAAACTGAGTAACACAGTAATAATGAGTGATTTCAACTACTCTGATATTGACTGGGTAAATGTAACATCAGGGCATGTTAGGGAGATAAAATTCTTTGATGAAATCAAGGACTGCTTTATGGAGCAGCTGGTTCGGGAAACGACAGGAAGCAAAGCAATTCTAGACCTAGTTCTTAGTGGAGCACATGAATTGGTGTGGGAGGTAATGGCGCTGGGGCTGGCTTGATAACCGTGATCACAACATGATCAGATTCGATATAATCTCTAAAATAAGTTCACACAGGAAATCCAATACAATAGCATTTAACTTTAAAAAAAGAAGACTGTGATAACATAGGGAGAGGTAAAAAAAGAAATTTAGATGAGCTACTGGCTGTTTCCAGGATCCTATCTAAGGAGTCTGTGAGTTGTTTGGGCAGACTGAGGAGCTAGACTACTGGTAGAGAGTCTTGGGTTTGGGAAAAACCTGCTGTCGTGACTTTGGAGTCATTTGGGGATGCTGTAAATAATAAGCACTTCTCTTTGCTGCTGATAACTGGGGAGCACCCTGGTGGGTTGAAGATACTTTCTGAAGCTGTTCTTGTTCAGGCCCAGGTTATTGACCGGTAGTTCTCTGAAGCTGAGAAATTAAAAAGTAAATTATAGTCTCTGGAAAATTTGGAATCAGTCATGCTTAGAGATAAGAACTATACTCATCGGAGATTGAAATATCTTGAAAATAAAGTTAGAAGGAACAACTTAAGACTGTTAAAATTTTCCAAGGTTGCCCTTGATCTCATCAACAGATTTAAAAAATATATTGTTGAGGTATTAGAAATGCCTGGGGAAGTTTTAGGCCTGGTTAAGAGGGCCCAATGTTTATGGACATGGAAGACCTGAGAGATGAGAATACCAGGTTTTTTGGAATCTTCATTTAGAAACAATTATCCAGAGAACTACCTTGTTAGTTGACTTTTCTGCTTGAACCAGGTTGCAGCTCTACTTGAAACTTTTGAAACTTTACTTTAGACATTTGGATACACTGGGGCCAAGGCTCAGCTACCTCCCATGGTTGACAGTGAACACAGATGTAATAGTCATCGGGGACTCCATGTTGAGGGGCACCGAGGGACCAATATGCAGACCAGATATGCAGTCGAGGGAGGTCTGCTGTCTGCCTGGAGCCAGAATACGAGATGTGACAGCCTGTCTCGATAGGCTTCTCAGGCCCAAGGACCACTTCCCAATGCTGCTCATCCACGTCGGAACGAATGATACTGCCAAGAACACTCTGGAGGGCATAGCTAGAGACTTCGGAGCTCTGGGGGAGAGGCTGAAGCAGACAGGAGCACAGGTAGTATTCTCTTCAATTCTTCCTGTTAGGGGCAAGGGAAGAGACAGGGACGAACGTATTCTGAAGACAAATGAGTGGCTACAACGATGGTGCTGGGAAATGAACTTCGGATTCCTGAATCACGGGGAGGCACTACAGGGACTCCAGGGATCAGACGGACTCCACCTGACCAACAGAGGTAAGAACGTCTTCGGACACCGAGTAGCCCGCCTGCTTCGAAGGGCTTTAAACTAGGTAAGTTGGGGGAGGGTACCCATTTATATACTGGAGCAGTAAGTAACAATCCTGATAAGGTGAACCAAAACTCCACTTCTAAGTCAGAGGTAAGTACCCTTGCTGCAAAAGATTCGCTAGGAGACACTCTAATTCAGATGGGTAACTCTCTAAAGGAGTTTAGACACAAAGAGTGGAGAGCTATGTATGTAAATGCACACAGCCTAGGGAATAAATTTCTAGAACTAGAAACAGAAATAGTAAATGCAGACCTAGACATGGTAGCAATATCCGAAACATGGTTCACTGACTCTCATGGGTGGGATATAACTATACCAGGATATAACCTGCTTCGCCAAGATAGAGAGGGTAAGTTGGGAGGTGGGGTAGCACTTTACATCAAAGAGAACATCAAGACAACTAGGATCACAGATGTCAAGTACACTGGGGAATCCATCTGGGTAAACCTGGCCAGAGGCGGAGAAAAATGCCTATACCTCGGTGTGGTATACAGACCTCCAAGACAATCGGAGGACAAAGACACAGAATTAATTGAAGACATTGAGAATATCACCTTACGGGGGGACGTTGTCCTATTAGGGGACTTCAACATGCCTGATGTAGACTGGAACACATTCTCAGCAACAACTTGTAGTAGCAAGAGGATATTAACATCCATGAAGGGAGTACAGCTCAAACAAATGGTACTAGAGCCCACTAGGGCCCAGGCCATCCTGGACCTGATACTTACGAACGGGGAAAGCGTCACGGAAGTCTCGGTGGGAGAAACGCTGGCAACCAGTGACCATAACATGGTATGGTTCAACCTTAGAAAGGGCTTCCCTAGATCACAAACAAAAACGAAGGTACTCAATTTCCGGGGCACTGACTTCGCAAGCATGGGCGATTTCGTCCATCAGACGCTACAGGCTCAAGAAACAACTTACGAAGTGGAAGCTATGTGGTCAACACTGAAAAGGACACTACACGAAGCAACTATCCGCTACATAAAATCGGTAAATAAACAACAAAGAAAGAAGAAACCCCGTTGGTTCACTGATGAGGTCTCACACCTAGTCAAGGACAAGAAAAGAGCATTTCTTTCATACAAACGCACCGGGGAGAAAGAAGCTAACATTGAATACAAAACAAGGTCTGCAGCAGTCAAAACAGCAGTCAGGGAGGCCAAACTTCGAGTGGAAGAAACTCTAGCAAAGAACATTAAGAAAGGGGACAAATCCTTCTTCAGGTATATTAGTGACAGGCAGAAGAACACAAAGGGGATAGTACGTCTTAGAACAGCAGATGGGATTTATGTGGAAACAGATTCCGAAAAAGCCAAACTACTGAACGATTACTTCTGCTCAGTCTTTACCTGCGAGGCACCTGGACACGGGCCACAGCTGGAAGCAAAGCCAAGCAAGGAAGACCCATTTCAGAATTTTGGGTTCTCACCAGCTGATGTTTACAGCGAACTGTCAAGACTCAAGGTGAGCAAAGCCATGGGACCAGACAAATTGCACCCACGAGTACTCAGGGAGCTGTGCGATGTCCTGGCGGAACCATTAACCATGCTCTTCAATCTCTCCCTAAGTACAGGGAGAGTCCCCCTGGACTGGAAAACAGCTAACGTCGTTCCTCTGCACAAAAAGGGTTGCAGAGCGGAGGCTGCAAATTACAGACCAGTGAGTCTCACATCAATAGTGTGTAAACTCATGGAAACATTACTTAAATGTAAATTAGACACGATTTTGGATGAGGGGAATCTAAGGGATCCTAGTCAACATGGATTCACTAGGGGTAGGTCATGCCAATCCAATCTTATCGGCTTCTTTGATTGGGTAACAGGAAAGCTGGACTCGGGAGAGTCTCTGGACATAGTGTACTTAGATTTCAGTAAAGCTTTCGACAGCGTCCCACACCGTAGACTATTAAACAAGATGAAATCTATGGGGTTAGGTGAGACACTAATTGCATGGGTCAAAGATTGGCTGAGTGGAAGACGTCAGAGGGTGGTGGTCAACGGCACCCTCTCTGAGACATCGGAGGTGACCAGCGGAGTGCCACAAGGCTCGGTCCTGGGTCCACTCCTTTTTAACATATTCATAAGAGACTTGACCCAAGGGCTTCAGGGTAAAGTAACTCTATTCGCTGATGACGCCAAACTATGTAATATAGTAAGTGAAAGCAATCTGCAGGATAGTATGACGCAGGATCTGCTTATGTTGGAAAACTGGTCCTCGACATGGCAGCTGGGCTTCAACGCTAAGAAATGTAAGGTTATGCATCTCGGTAGCAGAAATCCATGCAAACCTTACACCTTAAATGGAGAAACACTAGCTAGGACTTCAGAAGAAAGAGACTTGGGAGTAATCATCAGTGCAGACATGAAGGCCGCCAAACAAGTAGAGAAGGCCTCATCCAAAGCAAGGCAACTTATGGGATGTATCAATAGAAGCTTCGTTAGCCGCAAATCTGAAGTCATAATGCCACTGTACAGAACCATGGTGAGACCTCATCTGGAGTACTGTGTGCAATTCTGGAGGCCACATTACCGTAAAGACGTGCTTAGAGTTGAGTCGGTTCAGCGGATGGCCACTAGGATGATCTCGGGGCTCAAGGGTCTCTCGTACGAAGAAAGACTAAACAAATTGCAGCTCTACACTTTAGAGGAGCGCAGGGAGAGGGGGGACATGATTGAGACATTTAAATACATCACGGGACGTGTCGAGGTGGAAGAAGACATCTTCTTTCTCAGGGGACCCTCGGTCACAAGGGGGCATCCATTCAAACTCAGAGGAGGGAAATTCGATAGTGACATAAGGAAGTATTTCTTCACAGAAAGGGTTGTAGATCACTGGAACAAGCTTCCAGAGCAGGTGATCAAGGCCACCAGCGTTATTGACTTTAAGAATAAATGGGATGCCCTAGTAGGATCCTTACGAGGGTCGAGTTAAGGAACTAGGTCATTAGTACTCAGACTTAATGGGGTGGGTCAGTAGAGTGGGCAGACTTGATGGGCTATAGCCCTTTTCTGCCGTCATCTTTCTATGTTTCTATGTTTCTATGTTTCTACCAGGGCTGTATTTAGCTACCAGTATTGTTATGTTATGTGCAATCTTGTATCCCACCAAGTCATCATTAATGAGAGTTCTAGGTGGGTTACAAGCAGTATATTGCTACATAGAATTCTGTATAGAATTATACATGATATAAAGAATTATATATGCTGCATAAAGTCATCACATTGTTATCAAGTTTAGGTAATATATCAAAGATAGCAGCTGACCATTAACATTGCCTTTATTATGGGTGATATGTATGAGGGCAAATCAAAAATTAAAGGCAGTTGTTAAATTAGGCAATAATCGGAACAGAGCTAGCAAATGCAACATACTATATGTACTCATTTAGTCGTGTGGCAGTCACGAGGTCAGAAACATGCAGGATTGCATCATCAAAGAATGTGTAGTAGTGTGCTTTCTTTTGGCAAAGGGAGTGAAACCTGTAGAAATTCAGTATCAGACATTGACTCAATATGAACATGACACCATTAATCAATGACAGATTTATGAGCGGGTAAAAGGTTTAAAGTGGAAAGAACAGGTACAACTGATGAAGGTCGTTCTGGTTGCCCATCAACATCGCGCACACAAGAACGCATTGACAGGGCAGATGCCTTGATTAGAGAAGACCAAGGGATAACAATGTCTCAATGGCTGCAAATTTGGCAATCAGCTATGGATCTGCATTTGCCATAATGCATGATGACTTGGGATAGAGAAAAGTTTGCACACTTTGGGTTCCCAAACAGCTTACCAATCTGCACAAGCAACAGTGTGTGACGGTTGCAACCCAGTTTCTGAGACGTTACTAAGAAGATCTGAGTATTCTGGAGAGAATTGTCACCAGTGATGAGAAATGGGTGCATCACTGTGATCCAGAGAGCAAAGGGCAAAGCATGATGAAGTAAAAGAAGCAGTGCTCACCTGGAGCCCTTGCTCCGCCCCTCCCCCGCAGCGCCAGAGTCTTCGGGAGACTTAAAAAAGAACTCCCCACCGATTTTGCAGCCTTTCTGCTGCAAAAGCATACAGGAGAGGAGAGGAGCGTGGGAGCCCTTGCTCCGCCCCTCCCCCGCAGCGCCAGAGTCTTCGGGAGACTTAAAAAAGAACTCCCCACCGATTTTGCAGCCTTTCTGCTGCAAAAGCATACAGGAGAGGAGAGGAGCGTGGGAGCCCTTGCTCCGCCCCTCCCCCGCAGCGCCAGAGTCTTCGGGAGACTTAAAAAAGAACTCCCCACCGATTTTGCAGCCTTTCTGCTGCAAAAGCATACAGGAGAGGAGAGGAGCGTGGGAGCCCTTGCTCCGCCCCTCCCCCGCAGCGCCAGAGTCTTCGGGAGACTTAAAAAAGAACTCCCCACCGATTTTGCAGCCTTTCTGCTGCACAAGCATACAGGAGAGGAGAGGAGCGTGGGAGCCCTTGCTCCGCCCCTCCCCCGCAGCGCCAGAGTCTTCGGGAGACTTAAAAAAGAACTCCCCACCGATTTTGCAGCCTTTCTGCTGCAAAAGCATACAGGAGAGGAGAGGAGCGTGGGAGCCCTTGCTCCGCCCCTCCCCCGCAGCGCCAGAGTCTTCGGGAGACTTAAAAAAGAACTCCCCACCGATTTTGCAGCCTTTCTGCTGCACAAGCATACAGGAGAGGAGAGGAGCGTGGGAGCCCTTGCTCCGCCCCTCCCCCGCAGCGCCAGAGTCTTCGGGAGACTTAAAAAAGAACTCCCCACCGATTTTGCAGCCTTTCTGCTGCACAAGCATACAGGAGAGGAGAGGAGCGTGGGAGCCCTTGCTCCGCCCCTCCCCCGCAGCGCCAGAGTCTTCGGGAGACTTAAAAAAGAACTCCCCACCGATTTTGCAGCCTTTCTGCTGCAAAAGCATACAGGAGAGGAGAGGAGCGTGGGAGCCCTTGCTCCACCCCTCCCCCGCAGCGCCAGAGTCTTCGGGAGACTTAAAAAAGAACTCCCCACCGATTTTGCAGCCTTTCTGCTGCAAAAGCATACAGGAGAGGAGAGGAGCGTGGGAGCCCTTGCTCCGCCCCTCCCCCGCAGCGCCAGAGTCTTCGGGAGACTTAAAAAAGAACTCCCCACCGATTTTGCAGCCTTTCTGCTGCACAAGCATACAGGAGAGGAGAGGAGCGTGGGAGCCCTGCTCCGCCCCCCCCCGTTCCCGCAGGAGGACACCATCTTAAAAAGACAAACCCGACACCAGCACCACACAAGCCAGCTCGAACGGGCCGGCGTGGGAGCCCTGCTCCGCCCCCCCCGTTCCCGCAGGAGGACACCATCTTAAAAAAAAAAGACAAACCCGACGCCAGCACCACGCAAGCCAGCTCGAACGGGCCGGCGTGGGAGCCCTGCTCCGCCCCCCCGTTCCCGCAAGAGGACACCATATTTAATTCGACCCAGGGTCAACGGCACCTTAGTGAGCGCCTTCGTGGAGCACCTGAGAGGAGCACTTGCGGACCTAGGAACCGGGAACACCACTCCTCAGGACCTCCTGCCGACTTCCAACATAAGGTAAGGAGCGTGAGATCCCCGCTCCTCCCCCTCCTCCCAGCACGAAAAAAAAAAAAAACCCGGCCACTCCCGATCCAGCTGGGACTCAAAGAGAGAACCATTCCTTCTACCTAACACTCCAAACCAGACATCAAAAATGAAGCTCTCCTTGCATACACACACACTAGCCACCCTTTTGATAATCCTCCTCATTTCTAGTTGGAAAGCAGCAGCAAACTACTTACCCACCACAACCACATCCTCCAGTACAACCAACTTCCAACTTCCCAACAGAAGAATAATCACATCAAGAAACTCGAACCACCACGCCAGCACTCAACACTCCATCACTGTTACCTGGAAAAGAAGACCAACACTTCCGAAAACTAAACCTCATCCATCTCCCACAACACTCATATACCCGGAAATAACACACATTCCCCAGACTAACACGACCTCCCTTACATGTGCCTATGTCAATATCAGAGCTCTAGGACCCAAAACAGAAAACATAAAAAATTGGATAAAAACAGAAAAACTTGACTGCCTGTTCCTCACTGAAACCTGGTTAACCTCAGACACAGACCCAAGAATAAAAGAAGTATGCCCACCGGGATACAAAATAACAGTAACCTGCAGAGAAAAAAAAAGAGGAGGAGGACTAGCAATAATAATCAAGAATTCCCTAACTCTAAACATACTTGAAAAAACATCCACCCCGCAAATGGATTTCCTAGCATGTCATCTCACAAACCCAACACTAAAAAACTCACTAAACTGCTTGCTCTGCTACATAACACCAGGAAACTGGACCACAGTGAGACCTGAATTTGAAAACTTCATCTACCAAAACTCATTAACAGCAGAATATAACCTCATCCTAGGAGACCTAAACCTACACCTAGAAGACACAACCTCCACACCGGCAAATAACTGTCTATCCTTCCTCAAAGCCTTATCCTTCCAGATCCTAAACCCACAAACCACCCATGAAAAAGGTCATCAACTGGACATTGCTGCATTCATGACTCACCAACCATCCAATCCAGCAATCCAAACTCCTAACGGAACATGGTCCCCATCCCTATGGTCAGACCACTACACATACAACTTCAACATCAACTGGACCATGACCAAACACACACCTCAATCAAAAAAAACCACATACACCACACGCAAACATATCGACCCAACCATTTTTTGGTCAAATGTAGACGAAACTATACAAGACTGCGACCCAAAAAACTTCATCTCCCACTGGAAAAATGTGTCCACCAACATCCTTGATGATCTAGCCCCCATACAAACCAAAACCAGAACCAGCAGGAAATCAGACCAATGGTTTGATAATGAATTACTCCAACTCAAAAGACAGTGTAGAAGATTAGAAAGAAAATGGAGAAAAAAGAACCAAGATCAAACAAAAACCGAATGGAAAAAAATCAACAAACAATACAAAAATCAACTAAGGGATAAGAGGAAAAGCTACTATACTAACCTCATAGGCACGGAAACTCAAGATTCCAAAAAAATATTCCAAATCCTGAAAGAATTAACAGACACCAAACCATACACAACCACCACGAATACTCCTCCACCATCACCCACCCTCTTAGCAGAACACTTCAAGAACAAAATTACCAACACCAGAGCCACTCTCATCCTTAACCCATCCCATCAAAACCCAATCACAATCCACCCTCCAGGAAAAGAGGCAACTGCAGCAGACAGAATTTGGACTCAATTCCCCAACATACAATGGTCAGAATTCAACAAATTCTACAAAAAATACAGCCATGCCTCCTGTGACCTCAACCATTGCCCCTCATATCTCCTTACCACCTCTAGTGTAAAATTCCGCACCACAATTCTACAATGGATTCAATTCACGCTCACAGAAGGCACATTCCCTGCTGACCTCAGCGAAATCGTCATCACCCCAATCCAAAAAGACCCAAAAGCACCACAAAACCACCCATCTAACTTTAGACCTATAGCCTCAATTCCGCTATATGTCAAAATTATAGAAGGCCTAGTAGCCAAACTCCTCACCAATTACATAGATGACCACAACCTACTCCACCCCATGCAATCAGGCTTCAGAACAAACTTCAGCACAGAGACACTACTAGGCTCCCTTATGGATACCGTCAGACAACACCTTAGTACAGGGGAAAAAATGCTTCTCATACAACTGGACTTAACTGCGGCATTCGACTTAGTGGATCACAACATCCTTCTACAGATCTTAGACGCAATAGGCATCTCAGATAAAGTATACTCTTGGTTTGAAGGATTCCTAAAACTCAGAACCTACAGCGTAAAATCAAACAAAGAAAAGTCAGAATCCTGGTCAAACCCCTGCGGCGTACCACAAGGATCTCCACTATCCCCCACCCTCTTCAATCTCTACACTGCTTCTCTAGGAACGCATCTGGACAATATGGGCATAACCACCTATAGTTATGCTGATGACATCACCATCCTCATCCCATTCGATCATTCTAAACCTACCATGACAGACAAACTTCACCAAACACTTGAAACAGTCACAACCTGGATGAAAAATCACAAACTTAAACTCAACCAAGATAAAACCAAATTCATCCTTCTCGAAAATGACAAGATCCAAACCTCAACCAATTTAGACATAAACGCAATCAAATATCCCATCCAAACCACCATAAAACTACTTGGCATGACCATAGACAGATGCTGCACTATGCAACCGCAAATAAATAAAACAATTCAGAAATCATTCGCAATCATGAGAAATCTGAGACAAGTCCGAAAACTCTTTGAAAGAACACAATTCCAACTTATAGTCCAATCCCTAATACTAGGGATATTGGACTACTGCAACATCCTCTTCCTTCCTTGCCCTGCAACTACAATTAGACAACTCCAAACAATCCAAAATACAGCTTTGAGACTCATCTACTCACTGAAAAAACATGACCACATCACTGAAGCCTTCATCAACTCACATTGGCTTCCAATCCAAGAAAGAATCCAATTCAAATTCTACTGCATATTATTCAAAACCCTACACGGAGACAGCCCATCATACTTGAACAATCGCCTCATCCAAGCACCCACTACAAGACAAAGAAAAACGCACGCCCCATTCATACCCCCCCCAATCAAGGAAGTAAAAAGAACAAAACTACACGACGGCCTCCTAGCCACCCAAGCCGCAAGGCTAGACAACCAGATCTCCAACCTCTTGATGACCACCCCAGACTATAGGACGTTCAGAAAAGAAATAAAAACCACACTTTTCAAGAAATTCCTGAAGCAGCAATAACATCACGACCGTTTAGTAACTCTAAAACTGACATTTGATCTACCCACTACTGCACTAATAAGAACAAAAGAACTTCCACTATGACCACCTATTAACTCTTTTACAAACCACCTCACCCTCAACAACCTGCAAAATGTTGATAAGATCTACAACTTACCTCTCTAGCAAATCATTGTAACTCTGTTTTTTTGTTAAACTAACCTTTTGTAATCCGCCTTGAACCGCAAGGTAATGGCGGAATAGAAATCCCTAATGTAATGTAATGTAATGTAATGTTTTGGGAGCAGCCAAAAAAATTCTCTATAGGAATGCAGAAGCTAGTTAAACGATACAACAAATGCGTCGTCTTGTGTGGGGACTATGTGGAAAAGTAATATGCTCATTGCTCATAGTTACTTCTAAGTAAAGCCATTAAATGTATTTTGCCTTTAATTTTTGATTTACCCTTGTATTATTAGTCTTAGTCTCTGGTCTTCTGGTAGGGATTTCTTAAAAAACATGTTTTTAGATTTTTGCAAAACAGTGTATATACTGTGGTTGTGTAAATTATGATGGGAAGTGAGTTTCATACTTTTGCTATTTGGTAGCTGAATGATTTGCTGTGAGATGTCTTGCATTTTATATCTTTCATAGTTAGTAAAGATAGAATCTGGCTGTTAGATTTGATCAGCAGATCTACCCAATAGTTCAGTAAATCTGGGGAAGCTATTAGGGACATCACATATATAGGAATTCTATGAGCGTCAGTGTTGGAGCATTCTGTGCTCTGGGCTGCGGTAGAAACCTCTACCAGGGCTTGGTAAAAGAGGGTCTCTATTATTTGTACCTAGAACTCACTGTATAAAATAGAACCTGTGCTAAAAGAGCATAAGTCTGTGACAAAATAACTCATCTTAGAAGAGGAAAATTATCAATGAGGGCTACTGTTAAGATGTAACATAGAGGGCCATTTTCAATAGGACGTCTAAGTCCAACTTTGTATGCTTCCCGCAAGACAGCCAAAGTTGGAGGCAGAGAAATGGCCATTTTCAAAACCGTCAACACTGCAAGATATCTAGTAAAATGGCAAATAAAATTGGATGTCCTAAGGGTTGGTATCCTGGCAGCCAAGATGTCTAACTAGATGATTTAAAAAAAAAATAAAAATATATATATACAGTATATATATTAAAAAAAAGATATATATACTGTATATATATATATATATTTTTTTTTTATTATTTTTTTTTTTTAATCATCTAGTTAGACATCTTGGCTTCCAGGATACCAACCCTTAGGACATCCAATTTTATTTGCCATTTTCAACCACAAAACCGTAGGCCCTAGAAGTACACCTGGTACTGTACAACTACTGAAGTCAAAGCTCACTCCAGCCTATCCAAACCATCATGTCATTTGTGGGATACAGACCATAAAAGTCTGCCCAGAACTATCTTCATTTTCCTAATTACTGGAGTTTTCATTGAAGCCCTTCTCAGCCCATCCTAAACCAGCTCTCCATATATGGGACACAGACTGTACAAGTCTGTCCAGTATTGGCCATAGTTTATTTTTTACCAAGCTCTAATCACTGGTCACTTCTGCAATAGGTCTGGAACACTGCATTATGGGAGATGTTAGTGGCACAGGGAAAATAATCTAAATGGACAAGATCAAATGTGATATGAGAAAGAAGAAATGAATTTAGGAGAATGAAAGAAAAGGGAGAAAGAGAAGAGATATGCAATTGCTACTCTGCATCAAGAGCAAAAAAATTGTGAAAAGTGTAGTTTTTACTTTTGCAAATTACATACTTTTTTTTTACTTTTTATATATTCATCACAGCATATTCGAATTAGCCTATTCATTACTCCTTCATTTGGTCAGATTTTGCAAGATTGTTTAACCAAAGCTTCATAACTTCTTGCAAAGATTTCTAGCATTAAATTTTCACAAAAATGTGAGCCAATAGACAATGAGTTATTTACAAATGGGGCCAAAGGAAGATGAAATTTCAGGCAGAGGCAGCTCACTCTCACAGCTATTTTGTCTGGAGATATTATTAGCATGGTACTTCTTGGTAGGAAGTATGCCTATCTATCTCAAAAAAGAAGAGACAAGAGATTAATCTGAGTGTTTACAACTTAGTGACAGCTTTGGGAGCATTGCAATGGGCCCCTGCTATAGGATGTGATAATACTGTACAACTGAAGCAGCACTTCAGTATCTTATCTTGTGGATTATGGCAGATCTGGAGGTTCACACCAAGGAAACCATGTCAAAGCAGGTTTCCTAGCTCTCTTCTGCTGATATAAATAACAGTTACAGATTAGCAGGGGTAGGATATGAGGCAGGACACAGACCAGGACCATGATAGAGTCATGAAAAGTCATTTTTGACCACTAAAAAAAAAAAAAAAGGGCCTGATATTCAAAGTATTTATGCTTCTAGTTTTGAGAGCTATGCCAATTATTAAACAAATTAAGCTTGTTATTAGCACCAATTAATCTAATTAAATAATTACCCACCTTTTGCAAAGCTGCGCTAGTGGTTGGATGTGGCATCTGCTCTGGTTCATTAGTTTCCAGTGGGCTTCGGTGCAATTACTATGGGCCATTGTGCTAATTGACTTTGTAAAAGAGGGCCTAAGTTAGGCACCCACATTGGTTAGGTATGCCAATGCAGGTGCCTAAATTTAGGTGTCTTTTATAGAATTGGGGCCCAAATGTATAGTCAAAATTGTACTAAATTCCTAAATTTAGGAGCATAAAAAGTAGGCAGATTTAGGGGGGAATAAATTTAGGAGTTTAACACTGATTTTCAGCACAAGGTTCTAGGCAATCTAGGCAAATAAATGGCAGGCTTAAATTTACAAGCAGAACATTTAGGGGAAAATTCTATAAACAGTGTCCAAATTTTAGGCAGCCTACTGCTGTTTAACCACCAAGCGGGATGCACATTAAAAAAAAAAAAAAAAAATCCCAGCAAGGGCTGCAATAACATTTTCTAGAACTCTAACACTAATCCCCACACATTCCCCCAAACATTCCAGCATACGCCTTTCTTCTGTTGCCTTCGTATTTGCTAATTTTTCGTTGTGGCATTTATCATTACCCTTTTTGGAAAGTTTGTACTGTTGTTGGGTCACACTGTAATATGACTTGTGTTCCATGTTTTCTGTATTAGCTGCTTTACCAATAAAAAATATTTTAAAAAATAAAAAATCATCCCGGGCAGGCCTCTGTGGGCCTAGGGAGGTTCGTAGGGCCACCTAAGCTTGCCTAAGGCTAGGCATGGGCATGGTTTCACCTGGACGTGGCCTTAGGCGAGTTTAGGTGGCCCTACACACCTTCCTAAACCCACGATAGGCACCTGAAATGTAGCACAACAAAGAAAAATGGGGAGACCCAATGATCCACAGTGAAAACAATCCACTGATGAAAACAAAAACAAAAACTGTGGATACAGATGTTCTGGAGATAATTTATTAAACACTGGCATATAAAACCATGAAAATTCAATTTAAAAAGTACAATGATAAAAAATACTGTGATAAAAATCCAACCGGACCCAAATGTTGGCCTACATTTCAGAGCACAGCAAAGTCAGACATTGGCTACTTATGAGACATGAATGGTCTGATATTAAATGGAGAATTATTGATTCCATCACAGTGGGGTGGGAGGGTGGCAATACTCAAAAAGCATTAGCTTATAAAGAACAGAAATGGATATATAAACTTAAGTCCCTGGTTCCTATGGGACTCAATGAAGAAATAGAGTGGCTATCGATTTTATGAAAACCGGTTGCTGTATGTCTGGTTGTGCCGTGCACGGGTGTTTGATGACGTCATACGTCGCACGTTTGTCAGCTGACGTCATTTCACGCCAAGCGATGTGCTGTGGCCAGCTGTATTTAATAAGTGTTAATGGCAAACCGCGGCCATGTCTTGACTCTGAAGTAGCTCCTACATTTGGTAAGCTTCTCTAAGATTTATTTCTGTTAGTGTGGGTGCATTGACAGGCTCTGTCCATGTTTTTAATAACTTTGCTAGTATGAGAAGGAGGCACTGCAGTTGTTTAGGGTTGCCAGTTTGAAAGTAGAAAAAGTAAGACAGTGTGTTATTTTTTGTTATAGTTTCCCTCGACCCTGAAGAAAGTTTTCTTGTGAAACATGCATGTCGGGAGAGGTGAAGAATGGATAGTGTCACTATAAGCTAAAAGCTAAGTGATGTTATTACTAATTTTAAGGAAATTAAGTTATAAACTTGGATAAAATGAACAAAAAAATAAATAATAAAGGTTGGACCGACGAAGAGTAAAACAGTCAGCGGTATTTACCCTGATGGTGGTCTGAAGGTCCATACATGTAAAGATTGTTCACTGTTGTATGAACTTTGCTGTGCTGTGAAATTATTTTGGACAATCCACTGAGTTAGAAATTATCTGAAATACAACTGAGGCATATATCCTTTATTAGCCCACATTTCAAGCAGACATAGCCACTGAGCTTATCGCGGCAAGGGATCTCCCTGCCACAATAAGTTTAGCGGCTGTGGCAACTCATCCTCCCCTTGTGAAGACTAATGGCAGGAGGGATGCCCAGTCCCTCCTGCTGGAACCCCCCCCCCTTGGACACCAGTTAGAGAATCGTGGTGTTAGGCATGCTTAGGCATTTGTCCATGAGGAAAGATGCAATTCTATATTGGATGCCCATGTGCAATTCTCAAAAGCTGCTTAGGCAGCTTCTGAGACTGGGCGTCCTATACAAATCTGGCCCTTAAGCAGAAAACTTAGACCCTTAAATTTGCCTGACTCAGAATGTCCAAATGACACTGGGCATCTTGCAAAAAGGTTTGATTATCCCTGCAAGACATTCAAGTGCTAAGCGCATACAAAACACTCCTGTTAAACATTTAGACATCCTAGAGGGTGAATACCCTGCAAGCCGTCAAAAAATTTAGTTTTGGAAATCGGCACTTGTATGTTTTGGTGACTAAAACGTTCAAGTGCCAGTTTATGCTGTGTTTTGAATGTCTATATTTTTTTGAAAATGAGCCCCTAGGAGTAGAGAACGATACGGTGGCTGTTACCCGCGGCTAGTTGCGGGTAGCCGCGGGTAACCCACCGAAATGGTGAGGGGGGGGAAAGTGCTCACTGCGGGTACGGGGACAAGGTCATCCACTGCCCCATGGAGCAGTAAATGGCCTTGTCCATGCAGTTAAGGGAGGGAATGCATGCGGCCCCCCTCTCTCCTTCCTACCTATCCAAATCTATCTATTTCCCTCCCTCCCCTTTACCTTCGCGGTGCGTTTTGAGTAACTTTTTCACAAAGCCGTCGGAGCCTGCAAGCAGTAGTGTGCATGTGTGGGTAGAAGCTTCTCCTCTGATGCAACTTCCGGTTGCGTCAGAAGAGAAGCTTCCACCCCCACACACACACTACTGTTTGCAGGCTCTGATGGCTTTGAAGAAGTTACTCAAAATGCGCCGCAAAGGTAAAGGGGAGGGAGGGAGAGAGGGAGATAGATAGATAGATTCGGGTAGGTAGGTAGGAAGGATGGAGGGGGCTGCGCGAGGGGTGCCGAAGGGCGGTGGAGGAAAGGAACAGACACTGAAGGGAGGTGGAGAGGAACAGATGCTGAAAGGAAATGGGGAAGACAGAGTGGGGAGAAGACGCTGAAAGGACACGGGGAAGACAGAGTGGAGAGAAGACGCTGAAAGGACATGGGGAAGAGAGAGTGGGGAGAAGACGCTGAAGGGAAATGGGGAAGAGAGAGTGGGGAGAAGACGCTGAAGGGAAATGGGGAAGAGAGAGTGGGGAGAAGACGCTGAAGGGAAATGGGGAACAGAGAATGGGGAGAAGACCCTGAAGGGAAACAGAGTGGAGATAAGATGCTGGAAGGGAAGAAGACAGAGATGCCAGACTATGGGGGAGTGGAGGGAAGAAGATGGGTGCCAGACCACTTGGGGTGGGGAGGTGAAGGGAGAGGCACAGTAACAGAGCAAATGGAAGACGCAGAGAGAAGACAGACAGTGGATGGAAGGAATTGAATGAGAAGATGAGGGAAGCAGAAACCAGACAACAAAGGTAGAAAAAATATCTCTATTTATTTATTTTATTATTATTATTATTTTTGCTTTAGGATAAAGTAGTATTTTAGTTGTGTTTATAAAAATTTATAAACAAAGCCCTGTCAGCTGAACATCTCTTTCTCTAATTCAGTAGCCAGAACTTTGATTTATAAGGAAGGAATAAGCTAAATATTGCAGTACTGAGGCTTGTATGGATGCTGCAGGGATAGGGCGGGGACAGACTGGTGACAGGGACGGTGGTCGTGGGGATGGGGTGGTGATGGGGACAAATTTTTTCTCCGTGCCATTCTCTACCTAGGAGTCTAAATTTAGGTGCTCAGCATTTTTTGAATTTGGGCCCAAGATGATTTCAGTAGAATCTTTAAAGATGAATCTGGTCTCCATAGTTGCCCCCTTTGTATTAGCATTTCTAAGCATTTAGAGGACCTTCTATAAGAAAAAGTGTTACATTTTGGGCTTAACATACTACAGTGCTGGATTTTAATGTGTCGCAAGCCCACAAATAATTCTGCATTAAGAATGAACGTTCCCGTTGTTTTTTTTATCGCAGTTGTATGCTAAGATTCTAATTAATGCATGGTACCTGCTCCATATTAATGCAAAAGCACTTACTGCCTCCAATGTGGTCTTGTGCTAACTCTGTATTAGCAGTGGTACGTGATCCACACATCACTCTACTAAGCGGCTAAGCTCCCATGAGTGATCTTGATCATCTGCTTTGTTCAATCTGACTATTGGTTTGTATGTTTTAATTATAAGAAGTCAGTTGTGATACAGTGTTTCACACTGAATCAGATCCCTGAGGCAGGCCTCAAGGCCGAAACACATACGTGTTGGCTCTTAATTGTCAATAAAGACATTGAGCATCATAGGTCGACTTTTCTGTCTTCTTTCATTCTGCCGTGGAGAGGTAGAATCTCCTGTCTGGGTATACTAACTCTGTATTAGCCAGTTAGCACATGGTAAGTGTAACAAATTCTGGCTAATGCTTCCATACCCATTTTCTACCCATGACAAATCCCTAATATAAAAATTTAGTAATGTGTGGTTTAACATGTGAAAAAGATAAATTTTTCACAAAATTCCTTGTAATTACTGTTGAGTCTCCTTGACTATTGCAATATTGCTTATTTAACAATTACTAAGAAGGAAATATTGAGATTATCATTGATACAGAACACAGCAGTTAGATTGATTTCCGGATTGAAGAAATACGATCATGTTATGTTATTTTATTGTGAATTGCATTGGTTGCCTGTGGAAGCTCGGGTATTGTTCAAGTTGGGCTGTTTTTGTTACAAGGTTTTATTTGGTGCAGCCCCTACTTATCTGGCTAATAGTTTTTCCATAGCTACGCACAAATACAGTAGAAAAACTCATGCTCTGTTCAATTTCCCTTCTGTAAAAGGTTATAAAAGCAAGAAATTCCTAAATCGCTCTTTAGCATCTCAGGCAGCTTCTCATGAAAAAGAATTTCGATTATTGTTGCTCACAGCTGTTTCTTACAGACATTTTAGAAAACTGCTAAAAACCTATCTTTTCTCCAAATACCTGACTAGCTGACTCATTCAAATATACGATTATGTTTAATGTTTAGAATCTTTTGTAAACCGCGTAGAACTTTTTGGTAACGTGGCCTATAAGTATAATGTTATGTTATGTTAATGTTATGTTAATTGTGGTGAGATTTGATGCAGGATTTAATACCCTTACAGCACTGTTTAGATGCAGTGGCTAAATGGCTAGAAGATAATCAGATGTGGATATTATTCAAATAGAAGCCCAGACCATATGTACGTATTCCATGCAGTAAAAAGGGAAGAAGGAAAGCCAAACCGCAGCTGACATGGTTAAAAAGTGAGGTAAAGGAAGCTATTAGAACTAAAAGAAAATCCTTCAGAAAATGGAAGAAGAATCTGACTAAAGAGGAAATAGCATAAGTAATGGCTAGTCAAGCACTGATAAGGAAGGCAAAGGGAGACCTCGAAAGGAAGATAGCATTGGAGGCAAAACACATAGGGCTCCTTTTACTAAAGTGTGCTAGTGTTTTTAGCATGCGCTAACCCCCACGCTATGCGTAAAAACTAACGCCAGCTCAATGGTGCATTAAAGTCTAGCGCACGTGGCAATTTAGCGTGTGCTAAAACCGCTAGCGCAGCTTAATAAAAGGAGCCCATAGTAAAATCTTTTTAGGTATATTAGAAGTAGGAAACTGGCAAAATAATCTGTTGGACTGGCCGAGGGGGTAAAAGGGGCACTCGGAAGACAAGGCCATAGCAGACAGATTACATGATTTCTTTACTTTGGTCTTCACCGAGATACCAGATACCAGTTCCAGATATGGTCTTCAATGCTGATGCATTCCACAACAAAAAAGAAAGCACAACCCTACATATAGCACAGCAAGACAAAAAGAGTGGGGAATGGACACCGCATATCAACCTCAAGGGGTCCGTACAAGAAGGACTAAAGACTCTCTGTAAAACTTGCCTTATATTTTAGCTATTTATATTTACATGTTTTAAAAATTTATATGTTCTCAATAAATTGATTGTCCTTGAGGCTGATGTGCGGTGTACCTTCCCCACTCTTTTTGTCCTGCTTCAATGCTGTTGAGTCAGAGAAACTGAAACAAATCTCTGGAAATGTCCAGTCCTCTAACTTGTAATCCGCTTAGAACCACAAGGCACAAGCGGAATAGAAATCACTAATGTAATGTAATGTAATACTGGAAGGTGTAATTGGGCAATTTGACAAATTGAAGAGTAGTATTGGATGGTATATATCCTAGAGTACTGATAGAAATGAAAAGTGAACTTGCACAACTACTGTTAGTAATTAGTGATTTATTTTTTAAAATTCATCATGGCACGGGAAGACTGGAGGGTGGCCAGCGTAATGCCAACGTTTTAAAAGGGTTTCAGAGGTGATCAGTTAATTATAGACCAATAAGTCTGATGTCAGTGCTGGGCAAAATGGTAGAGACTATTATGAAGAGCAAAATGACAGAACAAATACATAAGCATGGATAAATGAGACAAAGCCAACAAGGGAAATCTTGCCTTACCAATCTACTACAGTACATTTCTTTGAAGAGGTGAATAAACATGTGGATAAAGGTGAGCCAGTCGATACTGTGCTTCTTGGTAGATGAGATGGCTCTCCAAGCCTTGATATGTATGTATAGATTTGATTATGTCAACATGGTCTATGCTAGTCTCTCCGATTCCTATTTAAAGTGCTTGCAAACTCTTCAGAACTCTGCCATTTGAATTTTGGGTAATGCCTGCCACTGAGATCATACTATACCTCTTTTTATTCACTTTCATTAGTTTCCAGTTAGCTTCTGTATTTACTTTAAAATAATGTTGCTTGCACACAAGGCTTATGCAGTGCTGGTTATATGTCCTCTTTTGCCTCTCCCTATGTTCCTAATAGGTCTTTTCATGCCTTGGCTGACTTTTGTATGGTTATTCCTTATCCTTTTAAAGTAAAGTATGCTGAGTCTCTACACAAAATTCTCTTTTTTTCTTTATAGCTCCTCATTTTTGGAACCAACTACCCCTTAATCTTAGGGATGAGGCTAATAGACATATATTCAAGGCATGCCTTCAGGCTCATTTTTTTTAGATTAGCTTTTGAAAACCCAATTCAGACTATTAAGATTTCCTCTTGCCATGTTCTTCCTGGTTTTATTTTATGCATGTGCTGAGGGTATGATTGTTCGATCCTTTCATTTTATGAAGGTCATTTCCTTATTTTTATATTTTATTGTACACTTCTGGCAAAGCAGTATATTACATTTTAATAAACTAAGCTAAACTGAACATGATCACATGATAGCTTGTTTCAGTGCATTAACTATATGTTAATACTCTTTAATGGAACTTGGTCCCTTAATTCCATGATCCAGTGTTTTGGATTTTTAACATATAAGACATAGAAGACAAATCTAATAGCTGACAGAACTCGGCCATAATGTGGCATTTGATTTACAGATTCAAAACAATGATTTCTTGCTCAGTTCCTCAGAGGTAAACTGTCAAAACTTTTCAGGAGCCTAAAAATACTCTTAACAGAGAGAGGAAGTGTGCATGTATATTGGATACACATGCAGAAAAAGAACAAATTGGAAACAGAAAACTGAAAAGAGAGGGCACCAATTTGGAAACAAATTATTTCATCTGGAATTTTTATTTATTTATTTTTCAAACTGTGCCTAGAATCTGTCCAAACTACAGCCAAACAATAGGGTTATATGTGATTTGCCAATCTCACATTATCAGACTTGGTTAGAGAAATGTATGTAATGCATTTGGTGTGGTTACTGTTTGCATTTCCTCAGCAGTAATGTCCCCTGTTTAGAGAAAATTGTTTACACATTGCACTGCTAGATTTCTATAGATTTTTTATTTTTTTAATGTTCCAAACATTTTTATTAATGACAAACTATATTACACAACGAGTGCACGTAAAAGAAAAAGCATCCAGTAGCATTATATCCTGACTACAACAATATGTCAATTGCTACCTAGTTATCAAACATTTTAAACAGTATAATACCTTCCCCCACAACCCCCACCTCTCTCCCTTTAGCACCAGGTGAATTTTCTATCACAAAAAAGATATAGTGGAACACAAATAGCAAAAAAAGAGGAATGGAGGGAAAATATACAATATACAGTGGTACCTCGGTTTACGAGTGCACCGGTTTGCGAGTGTTTTGTAAGACGAGCAAAACATTTGCAAAATCGGTGCCTCGGAAACTGAGCATGGCTCGATTTACGAGCACCCCCCCCCGGCAATCCGGCACCCCCCCTGCGATCCGGCACCCCCCTGCCTCGAACCGGCACCCCCCGCCAAGATCCGATCCCCCCGACACGATTGGGCACCCCCCCGCCACGATCCGACCCCCCCCGACACAATTGGGCACCCCCCGCCGCTTCTTACCCTCATCTGAGCATGCTCAAGGCCTGCGAGTTCACGTTCTGAACATGAACGTGAACACGCAGGCCTTGAGCATGCTCAGATGCTCAAGGCCCAGCAGACGAGGAGGCCGATCTTCAAGAGTGCCCAGATGAGGGTAAGAAGCGGCGGGGGGGGTGGCCAATTGTGTCGGGGGGGGGATGTCGGATCGTGGCGGTGGGGTCGGATCGTGGCGGGGGGTGCCCAATCGTGTCGGGGGGGGGTCGGATCGTGGCGGGGGGGGCCTGATCGCAGGGGTGGGCCTTCGAGGGGAGCAATGCCGGTTCTCGGGGGGGTGAGGGGGAACGCATTAAAGCGAGTTTCCATTATTTCCTATGGGGAAACTCGCTTTGATAAACAAGCACTTTGGATTACGAGCATGCTCCTGAAACGGATTATGCTCGTAATCCAAGGTATCACTGTACAAGAAAACAAGTCACTCCATTTGATCAGTACACACCAACGCCAGAAAAAGTATTTTAAGGTGAAAGAAAAGCCTCCGATACGGAGAGGTGTTCCCACTCAAGCATCACTGGCATAAAACTTTCGTATATAACTTATTACTGGCAGGTGGGAGCCTGAAAATAGTCAAAACTAAGTAGAAAAAACAAGCTAGTTAGGAAAGAGCCAGGCTGAAGATCGTTTCGTGGCTTTAAGCCACTGCTTTAGGGCCGTGACACCAACGCTTCAGACTATCCTGCAATAATACAAAACTATAATCAAAACATGCTCAGATACCTGCTGCAGATGAAAGGAGCAAAAACTGCTTTCCTTTACTCACGATTTACAAAGTCAAACTCCTGCTCGCTACCACACTTTCAAAGGCACAAGTGTAGTACTTAAAAGACATCTGGGCTAGTCAGGTGACACTTCACATGACCAGTCACATGGATGAAAAAACTGGCCAATCAAAGCAGGGGGAAACAAAACAACAATCATAGCACTGTCAAATACAGAGAATTCACAACTGTAGAAAAACTGATCATACATGAGGGCATTTCAGAGAATAAAAGACAAAACTGAGAAAATTAATAAAAATAGAACCAATCAATATTGCTGTTTAATCCGTAGGGTTGCATAGCTGGAGCTGGAGTCTTCTATTGCGATTAGGAAAGTAACACTTATCGCATGTCAGTCAGAGTTAGGTGCTGTTTGTAGAATCATGTGTAGTGGTGCCTACATCAACGTAGGCACCTGTAGTTCTTTTCACTGTTCATCAAGTGCTATACTCAGGCTCTGCACCCAGCCTCCTCCCCTCCCTCTTTGTCAGGCTCTGCACCCAGTCCCCTTCCCTCCCAACCCCTGTCAGGCTCTTCACCCAGTCCCCTTCCTTCCCAACCCGTCAGGCTCTTCACTGAGCCCCCTTCCTTCCTTCCTTCCCCCGCCCCTTGTGGGAGCCAATCAAGAAGCCACTTAGCACCGAGCAGGAGCCCCAAAGCGCGCTCCTGCTCGCTCCTGCTCAGTGGCAGAAGAAACCGGATCCCACGACTGCTGCCACCGACCGGGTCAGCAGCGGGGCAGGAGGACAGAAAGCTCGCTGCACCTCAAAGTGCCAATTTTGGGGGAGGCCCCGGCCCCGGTGGCCACCCCTGTTCCGACGTCTATGGGCCTCCTTGTCTTACGTGTTCCCCAGTTCAATATCAGCCAGGACACGCATAAGCTCTGGCAACTAGCCCTGCATAGATTAGCCCCTGACTTTTAGTGATGGTGTCTGGACAGCACTGACTATCTGGAGTGGAGTGGCCCAGTAATTAGAGCAACTGCCTCAGCACCCTGAGGTTGTGAGTTTGATTCCCTTTGCAGCTCCTTGTGACTCTGGGTAAGTCACTTAACACTTCATTGCCTCAGTTACAAAATAAGTACCTATCTAAAATATACAAACTGCATTAATTGTAACCACACAGAAAAGCAGTATATTAAGTGCCATCCCCTTTACCCTAATTCTGGCTGCAGCTATCAGTGTCTAAAAATATTGCTATTAAACTAAACAGACAATTCTATAAGACGGATGCCAAGAATATGTATAAATAATGTTTGTAATAGTGGCATTTGCACATGTAAACAGTTAAATGCTCATATTCAAACTGCACTTCATTCTATAAAATGTCTCCAAAATGTGAGGGTGTTTACATTAAGAACATAAGAGTTGCCGTACTGGGACAGACTGAAGGTCCATCAAACCCAGTATCTCGTTTCCAACAGCGACCAACCCATGTCACAAGTACCTGGCAAGATCCCAAAGAGTAAAACAGATGTTATGCTGCTTATCTTAGGAATAAGCAGTGAATTTCCCCAAGCAATCTTAATAATGGCTTATGGACTTTTGTTTTAGGAAATTATCCAAACCTTTTTTAAACCCTGTTAAGCTTTCACCACATTCTCTGGCAACAAATTCCAGAGTTTAATTACAAATGAGTGAAGAAATATTTTGTCTGCTTTGTTTTAAATCTACTACTTAGTAGCTTGATCGCATGCTCTCTAGTCCTAGTATTTTTGGAAAGAGTGAACAAGCAATTAACGTCTACCCGTTCCACGCTGCATGGTATTTTATAGATGTTTATCATATCTCCCCTGAGCTTTCTCTTCTTCAAGCTGAAGAGCCCTGGTCGCTTTAGGCTTTCCTCATAGGGAAGTCATCCCATCCTTTTAATCATTTTTGTTACCCTTCTCTGTAGTTTGTAGGGGCAGTGAAGGTGAGAGGTGCCCAGGGTGGTGGTGCTCCTCCCCTGCTCTCCTCCCCCTTGCTCCTTTACCGCCCTCCCTGCCATGCGTGCGCTGCCTTTCCCTTCCCCGTACCTCCAACTGGCCATCGCCACGACCAACAACTTCAACGTGCTCCTCGTGACCGCATCCACTCCCTCTGATGTCACTTCCTATACATGGCACCTAGAAGAGACGTTAGAGGGAGCTGACATAGTCATGAGGAGCACATTGAAGTTGTTACTCGCAGTGGTGAACAACTATAGGTAGGGAGGGAGGTGGATGTGCAGAAGGGGGAAGAGTGGAAAGAGGCGGGGGTAGAGAGGAGGAGGGGTGCCAGTGCCTCCACCATGATGGCGCCCGGGGCGGACTGCCCCCATCCCCCTTACTACTCCACTGTGTAGGAGGATGTTCCCAAAGGAAGAGTGTGGGTGAAGTATGGCAGGGCACACTTTTACACACATAAGGGTCAATATTCAATGTAGTTTAACTGGCCAGAAATGACTTCTGGAAACCTCACAAATCCAAGTTTCCGCAAGGGCTACATTATTGGTGACCTTTGTCTTCATGCAAGATAAAGAAGCTATCCTGCGTCTTTTCTACAGGACTGAGAGTGCTGAATTTCAAGGTCATAAGATTGCTCTTTTTCCAGACATTTCAAAGTGGATTCAGTCTAGACAGAAGAAATTTCTGACTTATCATCAATCGGTCTTATCTTTGGGAGCTACCTTTCAGCTTCGCTTGCCCAGTAAGTGTTACATTACATATCAGGGTAATAGATTCATTTTCTGTGATCCAGATCAATTGCAATACTTCCTGGAACTCCAGTATCATCCAGCACACCCGCAACTCAGGCTATTAAGTAATTAACCCCAAAAATCTCTTTATTTCCTGTTATGAATATTCCTAACTTCAACTTCTCTTGATTGAGTATGGCTTTTTCTCTTCAATTGTGGACTATGTTCATAGTATTTGTAGATGAGAGTGGGATAGGTTTTTTTTCCCTACCTCACCTGTCTTCTTTGGGATTTTGTATTTCTTTATTATCTTATTTTATTTCCTTTCTCAAAGTATTCTGTTCTTTGATATGAAAAAAGTAAATAAATAATAAATAGACAGAAATGACTTCTGGCTGATTAATTTGCCTGTTTGGGGGGGTAATTGGTAATTTTCCCTGGCACTTAACCGCTTTGCACCGCTGAAAATAACCAGGTGGTGACAAACCCAAAACCAGCTATTTTAGAGTTTGACCACTAATAGTATACTGTAATCTATCTGTGTTCCTATGGATGATATAAATGAATAGGGGCATATTCTTAGCATTCTATGAGGGTTCTTCAAAAAGTTTCCGCACTTTCTTATTTTCATCCTCATCCTCAACCAAAATCATTATTTTTTGATGGCATTAAGAAGTCAGTAGGATGCTTGGAAAAGTATATCATAAAACAGGGCGGTTATGTGGAAAATTGATGTAATTTGCTTTAGAGAAATTGAATGAATAGTATTTAAATAAAAAGGGCGGAAACCTTTTGAAGATCTCTCTTATAAAGAAACTTAGATGCCTGATGTTTTTTTAAAAATAGGGTCTTAGTAGACACATTGGGCCTGACCACCTCCTGTTGTCCATGGAGATCATGGATATTCAATGCTGGAGCCATATCTAGCCACCAGCACTGAATATCCAGGTCAAAGTTTGCCACCTTGGACTTAGATGGCTAAGCTGATATTTGGTGACTGACTGGCTAAGGCAAAATAGCAAAAGATAGGCCTGCTTATTAGATGGGTCTATCTAGCTGCTAACCTTAACCAGCCAACCTCTGAATATTGGCAGTGACCGGCTATGTTGCGTGACATAGACGCTCACCTGCCAAATCTGGCGAGCCAGCTATCTCCTGCTGAATATCACCAGATAGCTGGTTAAGTTGTACTTAGCTATCTGGGAGCTGTTCCCGGCTGGCTAAGTACCACTGAAAATCAGGGGGATGATAAGCAAACCTTTATAGAATTACCCTCAATATGTTAGATTTAACATAAGGTTCTAATGTGGCGTGTCTAATTGACAGTGATATTTCACTGACATTATAGTTCTATATAGAAGCTTATTTGAAGTAACCATTTTGCCTCTTTGCCTTTCTCTTAATTCCACTTTTATCCTGTCCCCAAAGTGCATTAACCTTCCTTCTAGGCAAATAAATCTAAAGCTGAGCAAAACAACCAAAGAAGGGATTCCTTTCTTTGGGTGAGAGGGCTCTCCAAAGGACACTTTTCTTTCAATCGAAAGAATTAAAGCCAGGTTTAAAAGTTATTCTTTATTTGAAGAGATCTATGACTGTGCCAGGCCTTGAGATATATTGCTACATATGCTGGCAGTCTTATAAACCATATGTTGAGCCTTTCTTATCCAATGCTAGAAAATTTATTAGGAGTTGTTCTTGCCTGGAGTTCTTTATTGGGCTTGTGTTAACCCACTGTGCCTCTCTTGTTAGGTCAGTTCCCCACTGTTTATCCCAGATGATATTCTGAGCAATGCTAATCTATTTCCTCTGGGAACCCACTGAGACACAAGTCACTTTAATAAGAGCAACCAGTTTTGACCGATACGTCCAAAGGGGTAAAGAATGTGGTTCCTGGAGCCTCCTGCGTTGCTATTCATTTATACAAATCACTGCTTGTTTGAGAAAACAAAGTTAGAATGAAGAATGGAAGTTTTCACGCAGGGCGTGCTGTCTTTGACCTCTACTCAGCTGGTCATTTTTAAGGCTAACACACAATCTGTATAACTCTTTGCCTGGAGATAAAATATGTGTTTTATAATATGCCTGAAATACTGTAAGTTTGTGTTTATGTTTAACAAGGCTTGATATCCTGCCTCTCAAATTAAAATCAAAGCTGTTAACAGTAAGACAAAAAGAAGTAAGAAAGGAAGTATAAAATCTGCTTAGAACAGCAGAAGCAAAGCAAAGGAAATTGAGAAACCATTGCTGCCAAGACAGGAAGCCCTGGAGAATATCGCCATCTTACACATGAAATAAAACAGCATTGCTTTCTAATGTTGTGGTAAACTACTTCTGTGGACAGTGGCGTAGCGAGGGTGAGAGGTGCCTGGGGCAGAGGTGCCCATCCCCCGCCCTTGTCTCCAGCCCCTTCCCCCCGCTGCACGCGTGCCCCTCCCCCATACCTCTAGTTGTTCAATGTGCTCCTCGCGACCCCGGCGGCTCACCCTCTGACATCACTTCCTATGCATGGCACCTGGAAGTGATGTCAGTGGGAGAGCTGACATGGTCACGAGGGGAGCACATTGAACAACTAGAGGTACGGGGGAAGGGAAGGGGGTATGTGTGGTGAGGGGAGGAGTGGGAATAGGTGGAGGGGGCAGAGGGGTGGAGGGCTGAGGTGCCCCCACCAACATGGTGCCCGGGGAAGACCTCTTCCCTCGCACCCGCCCTTCCCATGCCACTGTCTGTGGTGCATTTGTGCCATAATCCTTTCATGCAGCACACATGGTGTAATGTTATAATGAGGTGCCTAGGTAGGAAAAGCACAGGGTCATATATGCTATACTTGTTTATAAAAAGAACACATACACCTATTTGACTTTATCAAAATAGCCTTTCTGAAAGCTACCTCACAAATTTATACCTTTTTCAAGAAATACAGGCTAGAGAATGACACGGGGACCGTTTACCGCAGTAGACCGTGGTCACCGCATCAAATCCGCAGGAATGGAGACATTTGCAACTGGTTTACCGCAGGAATGGGGTCAAGACCCTTTACTGCCCCGTGGGACCGGTAAAAAGTCTTGCTCCTATGTTAAAAATAATTGTGCCTGTGTCAGACTCGGCATCTCCTCCCCAGCTCCTATTGCGCCTATTTTATCTTCAGGAGCCAGCCATGCCACAATGAAGACAGAAGGAACCCAAAACCAAAGCCTGAGACCAATGTGATTTGAAGAATAAAATTACCAGACAACAAAAGGTAGAAAAAAAAATTATCTTATATTTTGTGATTAGAATATTAGACATATTAGACATAACTGGGACCGCAAAGCCCAGGCTGTGCTTCTTTAGCTTCCAGCTGGCTTAGGGCTTTCTCTCTGACCATGGGGCAGTTGCCCTAGTTGCACTCCTCTAACATTATTCTTGCCATGTGTGACTAAAGTATTCTGTTAACTTGATTTTTCTATGTAGCATTCTGTAGTAATTTGGTTTGTTCATTTTTCACAATAGTGGAGGGGATATTTGTGAAAGGGAGTGGAGACAGGGGTTTTGTTGATCCTTGCTCTGTATTATTTGTTTTTATAAAATGACAATTGTACAGAATATTGTCTGTTTTTATACAGACTAATATTGTCTGTTTTTATACAGATTAATAAAAATAAGTTCAGTATAAAATCATAACTATTCAAGGCTTGTGCGGATGGGATCTGATAGTTTGCAGGGCAGGGACGGAAACAGAGCTTGCGGGGACAGGGCAGAGATGGGGATGAGCTCACGGGGACGTGGCAGGAATGGTGACAAATTTTTTCCCCCGTGCCATTCTCTAATGCAGGTACAGTTTTGAGTGCTATATATAGAATCTAGGGGTATGAGGGTAGAGGGTAATTTCCAAACCACCTGTGCAAAGTGCATGGGAACTTTGGACCCTTATATCTTACATCTAATTTTTAAAGGACAATGCAGTTATATTTTTCCTTTGAAAATTACAGTCAAAATACCTATAGACTTTTGCGCCTGCGTGCATTTTTAGCTGAACTGTGTGAGGGTATTTTTCTGCATATGTAATCCTCTTTTTTCTCCATCACCATCTGGAGATAACCTCATGAACCAACTCTTTTTCTGTTCTTAATGGCTCCTTTAACAAAGGTGCGCTAGCATTTTTAGCGCATGCACCAGATTAATCTTTGGACTAAAAAAATTTAACCACGTGACACCCTACTACCCGCAGCTACATTGGCTGCCGATGAAGGCACGCGTAAAGTTCAAATTTGCCTGTTTCTGCTTTAAAGCATTACACGGACTTGCCCCCAAATACATTAGTGACCTTTTCTCCTTCTCAACCAACAGACACAAGAGAAGTTCACATTCCAACTTCGTTTCCCCCCCCAGTGAGAGGTTGCAAACTGAAATGAATACCTTCTCTCACACCAAGCAGCATCATGGGGTAAAGACCTAGAACAATTACTTTCGCCCTCTACTTATGAGGAATTTAGGAAACGTCTAAAAACACACCTGTTCCTAAAACATCTTGACAACTGATCCACTTATCTCTTTCCCCTCAATAGCGACTAACTGTCCTTTTGATCACTTTTCTCCTCAACAATGAATTTCCTGTATAATTACTTCTCTTTCCTCTTCCCCTCTTGAAGTCAGTCAATTTGTACCTTTGCTTAATCTTTTGTAAACCGCATAGAACTTCACGGTATTGCGGTATATAAGCTGTTATTATTATTATTATTATTAGCGTGCGCTCAAGAGGAGATGTAGCGGCTAGCGCATGCAGCATTTTGGCACAAGCTATTCCGCATGTTAAGGCCCTAACGCATCTTTGTAAAAGGAGCCCTACATTTCTTGTTAAATAAAATTCAGTCCAAAATTATTAACTTTCTTAGGGGTCCTTTTACTAAAGGGTGTTAACATTAAACAAGATACTACAAAATGTATTAAAGGGTTTTTGCGGTAGTTTTCTTGTTTGCATGTGTTAAGCGCATGTTAACTCTGGGGGTGAAAAAGCATTAAACAGCTAGTGCATTCACATTAATGTGTGCTAACCAGCTTTCACTGAGTTAATATGGGAGCATTTACCCCTCCCCAATTCTATACAAAGGACTAGAAATCGTGCATGCAAATTAGGGCATGTTCCCAATTTTTGTGCATAATTTAATTGAATAAAGAGCCAGTTTTAATTTTAAAATATGTTCATAAATTTAGACAAGGGATCTGTGCTTAAATTCTACACACCAGTCAAAAAAGAGGGCGTGGTAATGGAAGGGCCATGGACAGATCGAGGGTATTCCTTGGATTTAGGCATATAGCTATAGAATAAGGGGGATTCACACCCAATTTAAATGTGAGGATTTGCACCATGTTTCAGCTGGTGCAAATGGACATGCCTAAAGTTAGGCATGGTTCCTGTGTGTAAGTCCTATTCTATAAACTATGTCTAACTTTAAGCACCATTTATAGAATAGTGCTCAGCTCAGCAGATTTTTTAGGCAACATATATAAGAACATAAGAATTGCCATACTAGGACAGACAGAAGGTCCATCCTGTTTGCAACAGTGGCCAACCCAGGTCCCAAGTACCTAGCTAGATCCCAAGTGTAACAGATTTTATACCTCTTATCCTAGGAAGAAGCAGTGGATTTCCTCAAGCCATCTCAATAATAGCCTATGGACTTCTCTTTTAGGAAATTATCCAAACCTTTTTTTAAACCCTGCCAAGCTATCTGATTTCACCACATTCTCTGGCAGCGAATTCCAGAGTTTAATTGTACGTTGTGTGAAGAAGTATTTTCTCTGGTTTATTTTAAATATACGACTTAGTATTTTAATCGCATTCCTCCTATTCCTAGTATTTTTGGAAAGAGTGAACAAGTGATTCACATCCACCCCACTCAGTATTTTATAAACCTCTATCATATCACCCCAAGCCGTCTCTTCTCCAGGCTGAAAAGCCCTAAACGCTTTAGCCTCTCATAGGGAGAATCTAGTCCTTAGAGCCTCCTAGATATAAAGTGCAAGTCCTGCGTACTAATAGAAAAATGGGGGTTGGGGAGGGACTCTGAAGTAAAAAAAAAAATAAAGTGCTCTAAACACTGCTGCATTGGATCTGTGCTTTATGAAGGGCTGCTGAAAACTACTCAGTCCAACCAATGAACTTCCTAAATTCTGAGTGTTATTTTATCACTGTAGCTGAAAAGAGTGTCATCTTATTTCGTTAAATACCAATTTGTAGAAACAAAATTCTATGTTTTGACATCATTTCAGATCATTGATTGAACCATATCCACGTCATTCTCTTCTTGGCTGGGCTAAGAACTTTTTAACACCCCCCCCCCTCCCGCGCATGTGTGGGAAAATCCTGCATTAAAGGGGGAGGAGTGGCTTAGTGGTTAGAGCTGCTGCCTTAGCATCCTGGGTTGTGAGTTTGATCCCAGCCTGTTCCATGTGACTGTTCAAGTCACTAAACCTTCCATTGCTCCAGGTACCACACTCAGATTGTGAGCCTGCCAGGTATAGATAGAGAAAATACTTAAGAGTACTTGATTACTATTCAGTGTATTATAAATCGCTTTGGGTGAATCTCTTCATGAAAAGCGGTTAAAAACGAGTCAGTATGTCAAATTTATAAGTTTGAAAACATTTTTTCTATACAGAGGGGACACAATAGTAAAGTTAAGGAAATTTGGGGCCATTAACAAAATATTGCAAGTTATGAAATATTAGTATGTTGTATAAGTAAGTATTGATTATATGATAGATAAGGGTGGGGAGGGGGGAGATAAGAGAATATTATATGGATTATTAAGTGATATATTTATGGTTATTTGTATGGATATGTTATCACACTTATTATAAGTTTAAAAATGAATAAAGATTAAAAAAAAAGAAAAAAGAAATATTAGTACTATTTCCCTTTGATTTATGAAAGATTGTTATACATGTCCAGGAGGGGAGGGTGGGAGGTGGGACTTAAGAACTGTATATTATTTGTTGGAATAGAGTGCGGGTTGAGATATTACTTGCGTGTTCATATGTTTGCACTTTGTATTTGAAGTGAAAATGAATAAAGATTTTTTTTTAAAGAAAAACGGTTAAAGACATGCTAAGCCCAGATTCTAACACCCTTTAATAAAAAGTTCCCTTACAGCATGATAGCACATTTAGGCACTGATTCATGAAGTTTAAAGTTTATTTCGTATTTGGTTTTTTGTTTTTAAATCTTTAGTCATTTCAAATCTTAAATCAAGTACAATATTGACATTTATCAATTAAACTTGAAATCCTATAATTGATCATCATAATATAAAATATTACCCCCTCCCTTATTTATTTATGAAAATGATTTGTTTCAATTATAATCAAAAATACCCCCCCCTTAATGTCTTAAAATTTTATATAGGGAAGAATATTTTTAATCTTTATAATAATCTATTAATGGCCTCCACACATCTTGAAATTTGTTATAATTTCCTTTTTTCAAAGATTACAAAGTGATGGACAATAAATAATTTTCAAATAAGGGGGACATACAATAAAGGCCAAGACAGACGTGCACTTCATAGGGAAATCAGGGAAGAACTACAATTTGATATAGGAAAGAGAACAAATAAGGATAAAACAATAGGAGTTATATTAGATCAGTGCTTGCCTACTTCATTTGGAATTAGTAACTTGGTTTAAGAGGTAACTAATTAATTATAAGCGTCTCTATACAAGAAACTTTTTAGTTTTGATTTGAATTTTTCGAGGTTCTTTTTTATTCTTACCTGAGCGGGTAGTAAGTTTGGGGAGTGGTGACAGAGAAGAGTGTGGTACGTCTAGAATTTATGATTCATAGGGATGGAACAGTAAGTAGATTTTTATCCTCAGATTGTAAGAAAGAGAAAGAAACCCTAGTGAGTCAAGCTATGAGTATCTTTCTAAATCTAATGTATCAGGCCAATTGCAGCCAAGGTTACTTTTATTGGCTTTTTCATGGTAAATTATTTTGCAGCCCATACATAAAGAAAGAGTCACAAAAATGAGGTATAAGAATCAAAGATCTTCTATCCAAAAAAATGGACTTGCCTCAGTTTATACAGGGATCCAGTTTTAATCTCTGCTTGTGATAATCAGATAATAGATGCACAATACCGGGCAGGGCTCTGGGTTTCTAGCCTAGAAATATCTAAGAACAATTTAAATGAAATCATTAAATTATAGAGAGTGTATGTTAGCGGCAGACTGGATGGACCATTCAGGTCTTTATCTGCTGCCATTTACTATGTTACTATCTTATTTTCTCTCTTATTTCTTTGCTACAGGTAATTAACTAGAATTTATGACTTTTTTTTTAATATAACTCTTTTGCTTTAATGCCTCCATTTTTTTCCCAAGTGTACCATGGTCTCTGAATTATAATACAGATACTCATTTTTTTGCCAAAGATCTATAAGAATATCACATTCCAGCAGGTCCATGTAGGTGGAGATTTCTAGTCCTGCCTCCACATACTGATCCCATTTAAGGATTGTGCCTTGACACCTTCATTTTTTACAGTTCATGACTGTAGCCTGATAAAGATGCACATTCCTGCCAGGCTCCACTGCTGGAATAGCACTCCGATGACCTCTTGACATTTTCCAGTTATTTTGGAAGGGGGCTCTCCCCATCTATGTCAATAATCTAAACACTCGTCCTAACTGAAAGAGGGTAACCAGAGATAAGAGGAAACCTTGTCTACAGCAGGCACTTTCAAGTCAACTCGTTCATGGCTGGCGTTTCAGCAACTTTAGCAACAATTCAATAACATCAGGAGGAGGCCATAAGAAATGTTTCAAAGTAATGAATGCCACCTGCCAAATAATCAAGCCTATTAGCCCTCCCTAACTAGAATCATGCGATGGAAGATATGAGGGTCAATTCACCAAACTTGGAGCTTGGAAAAATGATCTGGGAAAAAATATATTTGGCACAGCAGGCAAAGAAAAATAAATGCTAATTGAATTCTGTTTAAGCTTCCTTTTGCAGGGTTTTACATCTGTCCCTGATTTCTGGCATGCCATTATACACATAATTATAACATGTATGAGGACCACGACCTCTGTTTGAACAAGTAAAATTACCTCATAACGCTAGTAACATCTGAAATTAGATGATTAGAGGTGCACAGATCAAGCAAGAACTATGGTCTCATTTAAATATTCCCTCAAACACAGGGGTGGTCTCCACAGGAAAAAGCAGTTGCAGTACGTCCTGCCTTTAAGATAATTAGGAAGAATGAAGAAATTGTGATCACCTGGGACATTCCCATTCCAACAAATAAAACGTTGGATGCAAGAAAACTAGTGAAAGGAGAAAAACACAATAGTGGCATTGATAATGGAGGTGCCAGTGCTGAGTGATTATTTTGTACATTGATTGAAGTGAAAGAAAATCCTCAGATTCCAAGAAATGCAGTCAGAGACCAAGAAAATGTTACAAAGAGATACAGAAGTATTTTCCATCATATTGAATGCCATAGGCTTGTTAAAAGTAATTTCCAAGCACTTCTTGATTAGTTGATTATATACATATTACAAATATAGAAACATAGAAATATGATGGCAGATAAAGACCAAATGGCCCATCCACAGCATCAACTATCTCCTCCTCTTCCTATGAGATCCAATGTGCCTGTCCCACACTTTCTTGAATTCAGGCACAGTCTTTGTCTCCACCATCTCTTCCAGGAGACTGTTCCACATATCTACCACCCTTTATGTGAAAAAGCATTTCCTTAGATTACTCCTGAGCCTATCACTTCTTAACTTCATCCTATGCCCTCTCATTCCAGAGCTCCCTTTCAAATGAAAGAGACTCGACTCATGCGCATTTATGCCACGTAGGTATTTAAACATCTCTATCATATCACCCTTCTCCCAATCAATAAGTCTGTCCCCATACGCCTTATGACGAAGACCATGCACCATTTTAGTAGCCTTCCTCTGGACCAACTCCATCCTTTTTGTGTCTTTTTGAAGGTACAGTCTCTAGAATTCTACACAATATATTCTAAATGAGGTCTCTCCAGAGTCTTATACAGGGGCATCAATACCTACTTTTTCCTACTAGCCATACCTCTTCCTATCCTTCTAGCTTTCGCCATCAACTTTTCAACCTGTTTAGCCACCTTAAGATCATCACATACTCACATGAACTCCTGAAGGGAATTCTCTTTGGCACGATGTAGAGTATAGTGAGCATTAGCAATAAATTTGAGAGCTTACGCAACATACTACTGCTATTACTACTTATCATCTGTATAGCAGTACTAGACGTATACAGCACTGTACATCAACTGGCAAATTCTATATTGTCCGCCTAAAGTAAGGCATCTACCTCAGCGCACCTAGTCGACATAGGTGCCTAACTTAATTGGTCAAAAGGCTTAATCGGGTGTTGATAATTGGCACTTAACACCTCATAATTTGACTTATATGAAAATTAGGTGCCTAACTCGAAAAACGTGATTCTGTAAAATGTAGGTGCCTAGTCCAAAGCACCTACCTAAAAGTGGGTGTGGTTACGGGCAAATCGTGGGCATGTTTTCGAGTTAGGCGTCCTTTCTTGAATTAGGCTTTATTAGGCACCTAATATAGCCTCATGTATTTAAGTGAAGAAAAGCTTGGCATAAATATGGGGCACCTAAAGATAGCACCACCTAACTAAGCGTGATTCTAAACAGTGTGCCTAACTTTTGTAGATTTGAGCTTAGCGCCGCAGTAGTTGGCACTGATTTTTTTTAGGTGACCTATATAGAATTGAGCCCTAAACACATCAGAGATGTACCTACTCAATATAGCTTACAATCTATGGGGCTCATAATTGAAAGAGAAAAACGTCCAAAAAATGGCCTAAATTGGCACTTGGACGATCATAAATGAAAGACGTCCAAGTGCCGATAATCAAACCGGGTTTTGGACGTATTTCTAAATGACCTAGGCCTTCATAGTGCTGCTGAACGACCATAGCTAAATGGGGCGTTTCAGGAGGAGTGTTGAGGGTGGGATTTGGGCGGGACGTGGGCAGGCTTAGACTTAGTCATACTGCATGTAGAACCGAAAGTTATACAGCACAGGATCGACGGAACTAGGACGTTGTGACTTAGACCATTTAAAACATGGTCTAAGTTACAAAAATCCACCTAAAGTGACCAAATAAGCACTGCAAATACATAATACAGACCCTCCACACACTACCCCAGTGATGACCAATCCTCCACCCCCATAAAAATATTAATCACAACTTGAAAATTGTGCCTCTAGAAAATCATCACCTGGCAGCCTGGCATAGGAAAGCCTAGTCGTGCTGCACAGAGGCGGCTTAAGCCATCTTGGGGGTGGGTTAGGAACCCATGGAGAGGAGGACCCATGCCCATAAGCCCCTGCAATCACTGCATTGATATTGAAACATGTGCGCTCCCCTATACACTCCTAAAACCCTTTTTTTATTAGCATATAAGTGACTCCTTCAGCCATAAGGGCTATTGGGGTGGTAGATAATTGGGTCTAGGGATTCTGGAGGTGGTTTTGGAGGCTCACCATGATCTATAAGGGAGATGTAGTGAGATGAAGACATGGCATCCTTTTTGTGAAGTTCACAGCAGTGCCCTGTAAGGTACACTACTATTTAGGTGCCATGTCTGGGTGTTCAGTCCATCATTTTGCAGACCCGTCCCACGTCCAACAGGGCTTGTTCTAGGCGTTTTTGACTTAGACGAAAAGTTGTCCGAAAATGTGGTATAAAGATGGATGATTTAGCGGCTTGGACGATCAGATCGGCAGGACGTATAGTTAGACGATTTTTGAAATGAAAAAAAAATTTGGATGTATTTTTTTAAAATGTGTCCTAAGCTATTTTTTTAATTTGGACGACTTGCGACTTGGACGAAAACAAATTTAGACGTTCCTTTCGATTATGCCCCTTCATGCGTTGTATTTGGGAGTTGCAAAAGTGAAGATGAGGGCGCTGCAGGTATTGCAAAGTTGATCACAGATACCCCCAGGATGACACATATAACACCGGCGCTAAAACAGTTGCACTGGTTGCCAATCCAACAAAGAGTGCATTTCATAATTTTGTCGATAGTACATCAGATATTGTACAAACACATTTCCCACTGTTTTGCAAGGATTTTTGTGAGATTTATCAACCCAGAAGGAGTTTGAAATCGGAAAATAGTATGAAATCATGTTTGGGTGGCAGGATGACAATTTCTCACTCCAGGATTGGCGATGCTATGTTGTCAATGCGAGGAGTCCTGCGCTTATGCGCAATTAGATTGGGTTTCAAGAAAATGGTGAAAACACAATTGTTTGTAAATGCTTTCTTATGATGAGATATTGTGTGATGTAATTACCTGCAAATGCTTTATTAGCTGGATATTCTGGATCTTATAGCAATGTTTTTAAAGTATTGAACATGTATGTATTGTATTGTCTAATATTTATGATTGTTGTTATGTAAACCGTATAGGATTTATACGGTATATAAATTTTAAAATAAATAAATATTCAAGACAGACAAACAGAACAAATAAGGGATATTAGGGAATTATTTATGTGGGAATAATTGAAACAGACATGGGTGCGTACAAGAGAAGTTCATTACTGTCATGGTATAAGCAAAATTAATGCATCTGGAAACATCGCCTCAAAGAAAAATCTCTCTTACAGAGCATAAAACAATGGCTTAGAAAGCTACAAAGCATTTTAAAAAAATGTAGTCTGGAAAGGCAAAAGTGCATAAATCCTTCCCCTTCCTTCCTTCAAAAAGGAAAAAAAAGTCAAATCTGTACTCTTCTTTGATGAACTGTTTTACTTTTAATAGAGGCAACACTGAATCCTCAGTTGGCAAAACACCTTCCTCTTACCTGCTCTTTTTCTATGGCTTAATAGCTTACAAGAGTATTCAACACATCAGCTTGGAACAGCAATGGCAGATGTAGCACTTGTGCCCCATAGTATGTTCCAGAAAAAGTGTGAATCCTAGTGCTTTGGGCCTTATGATCATGGCCTAGTAGTTTTCATATACTGTATATGGATCCCAGGCCTTTTCACACAAGAAGTTAATGCAAATGTACATAATAATCTAACATTCTTCCACAAACAGGGGAAGCAAATCCTATACTAAGGGGTCCTTTTGCTAAGGTGCGCTAACGCGTCCATTATAGTCTTTGGACGCATTAATGTTTAGCGCGCCTTGGTAAAAGGACCCCTAAGTTTTCTAAAATTCCCAAGCGGTTGGAAGGCAGTTATTGAAGACCAGTCATTAGATAATAGAAGTCTCAAATATTCACAGTCAGTCTAGTTATGGTGCTGCAAGTTGGAGACCAATAGTGAAAGTATGAGACTTCTAATAACTGGTGTTTAATAACTGCTTTCCACACCGCTTGGGATCATTAGCAAACTTTTTATATTTTGATCATAATTTAGCATACATACAAATAAAAACCCACTAGATCGGTTCATAGACAACGGCGCGAAAGACAAAGGCGCGCCCAGACAATTGAGCGCAGTGTGGAGGCGCGCGCCGCTCAAAATTACTGTTTTTAGGGGCTCCGACGGGGGGTTTTGTTGGGGAACCCCCCACTTTACTTAATAGACATCGCGCCGGCGTTATGTAAGTTTACTGTAAGTTTACTGTAAACTTAACTTTTTCCCTAAAAACAGGGAAAAAGTGAAGTTTTCAGTAAAATGTGGGGGGTTACAACCCCCCACACCCCCCACAATGCCCGGCGCGATGTCTATTAAGTAAAGTGGGGGGTTCCCCAACAAAACCCCCCGTCAGAGCCCTTTATCCCGGTGTGCTTTTGACCTGACACCCACTAGATTATTGGAGAAGAACCCACCTTTCTTGGCTGTGTTAATGCAATCGGATGCCCTTGTGCCTATACCTTAGTCAGCTGGACAGTAATTCTGTAAGCCATGTCTGTATCACCATTCCCTCAAAATCCAATGTTTGGGTCAGATAACCTGCTGCTACGTTTCAACATATCAAGCATGGAACCATAATGCAACTTATCCACTTTGTATAAATACAAACTTTAGGGCAGGATCCCAAAAGATTTAACTAGATTCATGCTGTCTATCACAGGAATAAGGAGTGGATTTTCCCTGAGTCTACCATAATAATGGCTTTTCTTCATGAACTTGTCCAAATGTTTTTTAAACCCTAGTATGCTAACCACTTTTATCTGCTTTTTCTCTGGTAATTTTATGTTAAGTGAAAAAATATCTTTTTCTATTTGTTCTAAATATACTACTTAGTAATTTTATTATGCACATCCTAGTTCTTGCACTTTTGGAAAGAGTAAAAGAGCCATTCACTTCTACCTATTCCACTCCACTGATGATTTTATAGTCTTCTATCTCCCCTCAGCTGTCTCTTCTCCAAGCGAAAGAACCTTAGCTTCTTTATCCTTTCCTCATAGAGAAGTCATCCCGTCTCTTTCATCATTTTGGTCTCCCTTCTCTTTGCCTTTTCTAATTCCGCTATGGGGCTCATTGCAAAAGAGAAAAATATCCCCAAAATGGCATAAAGTGGCAGATGGATGTTTTTCTTGACAAACCCTTCAATTTGCAATTTTTGAAATTTCCATTCTAAACGGATATCTATGCTGTTCATCTGCAGTTTGTCTAAATGTTCTAGAACTGTAGTTTGGGTGGGACTAGAGAGGGCTTATTTTCTGCCATAATCAAGCATTTAATAAAACATCCAGGGCACAATTTGGACATTTGGAGCTAGACCTGTTTTAATGATGAATATGTGCCAAAAAAGGTACACAAACTGACAAGATGACCACTAGAGGGATGTAAGCATGACCACTGGTGGAATGTAAGCATGAACCTGCCTACACTCACCCAGTGGGCAGTGACCACCTCTCAGCTCACAAAGATGTGAATGAAATAGTGCATACCTATTTGTATGATTATTTAACATGTTATGGCCAGTCCTAGTAGAGTAGCAAGGAGGTCCCTGAAGAGCCTAGTGGGCGGTATAGTCAACCACAGAGATGGGGACTCAGGTCTATATCCCACTCTAACTGCTACACTTGTGATGGAGAGTGTGAGCTTTCCAAAACCCATCCAAATCCCACTGTACTTACATATAGGTGCCACCTGTAGGCATAGCTATTGGTGTAGTGTACAGTTGGGTCCAACAGGTTTTGGGTGGGTTTTATAAGTTTCACCATAAACCATAAGGGGGTTATGGTGAGATGTGTACCTGGGACCTTTGATGTGAAGTTCACTGCAGTGCCCCCTAGGGTGTCACCTGCTCTGCTGGGATGTGTTGCTAGTCTACTATGATTGCTGGCTCCTCCCACATCCCTATGGCTTGTTCTGTGCATTTTTCATCTGTACATGTTTGTTTTTGAAAAAGGTCAAAAAATATAGATACACTAAGGGCTAACACATGTAAAAATGGTCACTTTTGTGAAAGAATAAAATACATTTTGCAGTTTCAAAAATGACCTTTTTCTTTGCCTAGTTTTTAGGCATAGTTCTGAAAACATCTAAATTCATATTTAGACATCATATCGAAAATGCCCCTCACATCTTATTTTTAAGATGGGGTGACCAAAATTGCACACAATCCCCAAATTCCATATATAGCACCCAAATTTGGATTGCCAAAATTTGAACATGGATGGAAGATGCGTACGTAAATTAATTAGCTAACAAGCCATTAACTAGCAATAAATTGATGTAAACAATTATTGATGTTAATTGGCAGTTATTAAGGGACTGGAGGAGTTGCTGTACAATGAGAGGCTAGAGAAACTGGGCCTCTTCTCCCTTGAAAGGGGAGACTGAGAGGGGACATGATCGAATCATTCAAGATATTGAAGGGAATTGACTTAGTAGAGAAAGAGAGATTGTTCACCCTCTCCAAGGTGAAGAGAACAAGAGGGCACTCGCTAAAGTTAAAAGGGAATAGATTCCGTACAAATGTAAGGAAGTTCTTCTTCACCTAGAGAGTGGTAGAAATCTGGAATGCTCTTCCAGAGGCTGTTATAGGGGAAAGCACCCTTCAGGGATTCAAGAAAAGGTTGGATAAGTTCCTGCTGGAACAGAACATACACAGGTAAGGCTAGACTGAAATAGGGCACTGATCTTTGACCTAAGGGCCGCCACGTAAGCGGACTGCTGGGCACGATGGACCACTGGTCTGACCCAGCAGAGGCAATTCTTATATTCTCTTCCTGCGTCCTATTCTATAACCCCCATGCTCCTAAATCCCCAAGCATGCAACCTAAAAGGGGACTTAGCCAGGGGTGGTAGTGGTAGGGGAAGTCCAAAAATTTGCAAAGTTATAGAGTACTGCTATTTCCATGCCTAAATATAAAGATTTGGGTACCACCAGGTTTCAGTTGGTGCAAATACTATTATTCAAATTTGGGCGTTGGAATGGGCTCTAAGCACTATTCTATAAAGAGCACAACTTGAAATGCTCTTTTTGGAATTATGTTCCCTGCCAATTTTTTTTCCAGCGGGGAGTAACTTCTTACTCAAAATTTAAGGAGTGATATAAAAGGAACCATGAAGCGATATATCCCCCCTCCCCTTTTATCAAGCTGCGCTAGAGGTTTTTAGCACGGGCCAGTGAGGTAAGTGCTCTGATGCTCATAGGAATTCTATGAGCATGGGAACATTTACTGCGCCAGCTTGCACTGAAAGCCTCTAGTGCAGTTTGATAAAAGGGGCCCAAAGGCATTATAATATTTTCTGTTATAGTCTCCATTCCTTTCCTAATAATTCTTAACAGTCTATTTGCTTTCTTGGTTGATGCTACACACAGAGCACAGGATTTCAATGTATCAGTGCAAGTGCTGCAACTTCCATAATGTACCAGGATAGGGTTGTCAGAAATCCAAGAATGCGCTAAATTCTTTCTCTTGCAACTGGGTAAATGGGCAGTTCTGATTCTACCTCCTTATAACATGATCTAAAGAAGAAGAAGAAAGGGGGAAAAAAGTGCTGTCAGGATGATAATTCATCTGGCTGATACATATTTTAGGTCAGTTTTGAGGCTTTGTTGATAAATTGAGTCCACAGCATGCTAACCATCTATAACCTGACGCCTCATTGTCCATGATTATATATATTTTTCTAGGGATATTTAGGATGAGGTGTCACTTAAATACTGAAGAGCTATCAGTCTGTCTGGGAAATGTCTGGAGGAATTTTGATGTCTGCAATTTCTTTCTTCTTGAGAACTTTCTATCTCCTCTGCAAGAATTATAAGCAGGCAGAATTGCTGAAGCTGGGTTCCCAAAAAAGAAAAGAAAAGAAAAAAATCAGTTATGCAATTAATCACTTTGCCTGTTTCAGAAATGTTTGGATTTAATGTCTTTTCTGAGCTGTATATGTGACGGTGGCTGCAAACTTTCAAATATTTACATTTGGGAATATGAAAATGAATATATTTGGAAATACTATTCCTCTGCCCAGAAAATGTTCAATTTAGAACATGATGCAATACTCCAGTGCAAGGAAACTAACCCCTCCTTTTACAAAACAGCAAAAGCGGTTATAAGTGCCGGCTGGTGCACTGAATTCTCTGCGCTGCTCCCGACATTCATAGAGTTCCTATGAGCGTCGGGAGCAGCGCAGAGCATTCAGCACATCAGCCTGTGCTAAAAACTGCTTTTGCAGTTTTGTAAAAGGGGGTTGGGGGGTAGTAAAATAGGTTTCCAACCGAGGAGGGAAAAAAGTCATTTTGATATGGAATAAAAACAAACTATGAAAATCATCTGGAAAGCATAAAATATATTAGTAGATAACCATAAGAGATTGACTATTTATGTTTGTTTGGTGACCTTTTACTAAGCTGTGGCAAAAGTGGCTTTAGCACACCCTTGCGTGGGTTTTTTTCTGCAGGCTAAGGCCCTCTATACTGCAGCAATAAAATGGCCAATTTTCCATTTATTGTATTAATAGCCATATGCTAATATTGTCTATAACTTATGTGCACTAATGGACACTAACTTTATTCTAAGCACCAGCTATTCTGAGGGAAACTTCGGAGGGAACCAGCTACTAGACAGTTTGATTGGTCTTTTACATAGTAACATAGTAGATGACGGCAGATAAAGACCCGAATGGTCCATCCAGTCTGCCCAACCTGATTCAATTTAAAATTTTTTTTTTTTTTTTCTTAGCTATTTCTGGGCGAGAATCCAAAGCTTTACCCGGTACTGTGCTTGGGTTCCAACTGCCGAAATCTCTGTTAAGACTTACTCCAGCCCATCTACACCCTCCCAGCCATTGAAGCCCTCCCCTGCCCATCCTCCTCCAAACGGCCATACACAGACACAGACCGTACAAGTCTGCCCAGTAACTGGCCTAGTTCAATCTTTAATATTATTTTCTGATTCTAAATCTTCTGTGTTCATCCCACGCTTCTTTGAACTCAGTCACAGTTTTACTCTCCACCACCTCTCTCGGGAGCGCATTCCAGGCATCCACCACCCTCTCCGTAAAGTAGAATTTCCTAACATTGCCCCTGAATCTACCACCCCTCAACCTCAAATTATGTCCTCTGGTTTTACCATTTTCCTTTCTCTGGAAAAGATTTTGTTCTACGTTAATACCCTTTAAGTATTTGAACGTCTGAATCATATCTCCCCTGTCTCTCCTTTCCTCTAGGGTATACATATTCAGGGCTTCCAGTCTCTCCTCATACTTCTTCTGGCGCAAGCCTCCTATCATTTTCGTCGCCCTCCTCTGGACCGCCTCAAGTCTTCTTACGTCTTTCGCCAGATACGGTCTCCAAAACTGAACACAATACTCCAAGTGGGGCCTCACCAATGACCTGTAGAGGGGCATCAACACCTTCTTTCTTCTACTGACTACGCCTCTCTTTATACAGCCCAGAATCCTTCTGGCAGCAGCCACTGCCTTGTCACACTGTTTTTTCGCCTTTAGATCTTCGGACACTATCACCCCAAGGTCCCTCTCCCCGTCCGTGCATATCAGCTTCTCTCCTCCCAGCATATACGGTTCCTTCCTATTATTAATCCCCAAATGCATTACTCTGCATTTCTTTGCATTGAATTTTAGTTGCCAGGCATTAGACCATTCCTCTAACTTTTGCAGATCCTTTTTCATATTTTCCACTCCCTCTTCGGTGTCTACTCTGTTACAAATCTTGGTATCATCTGCAAAAAGGCACACTTTTCCTTCTAACCCTTCAGCAATGTCACTTACATACATATTGAACAGGATTGGCCCCAGCACCGAACCCTGAGGGACTCCACTAGTCACCTTTCCTTCCTTCGAGCGACTTCCATTAACCACCACCCTCTGGCGTCTGTCTAAGACTAATTTGCATGTCAGAACCACTATAGACCTCCACCAGAATTTCCTCTGGCTCTGCCTTGCCCAAACGTAGTTCAGTTTCTTTTGGATCCTATCATGCACTTTCATGCTCCACCTCCCAATGGGGTGGGCAAGATGGGCCAGTCGTAGAATCAGAGTGATGGCTCCAGGGGTTGCTTCTAGGTCTACTTATGACTGTCTGTAGGAATAGGTGACAAAAGCAGTAAATCTCAAATGTTGGGAATGGACAATTTTTCATGCCATGGGTCCTTAAGCAATTTGAAAAACTTAGGTTTGAACTTATGTACATTTTTTCACATAAAAGGATGGGATTTGGACTGCTTTATTTCAAATTGTTTGCTCTAACAGAATTCATTAAAACCTTTTTTTGTTTCTGGAGACGTTAGTCCCCTTTTCCCATAGACAATCTCATTTTGTAAAGACTCATAGGCGCCTATGTTGCTTTTATAAAATAATCCAGATTTAGATTATTTGGATCACTTTTAATCTTGTTTTGTTAAATACACAGTTCAGTCTCCATTATCTGACCTTCGCTAATCCAACTATTCAGCATATCTGACAGACACCCCCACCCCCACCCCCACCCCCCTTGTTAAGTCATCACATTAGGAATTGCATGGGTTCTATTTCTGCCTTTCGGCTTCACTTGCTGCAAGGAAGGCATGTTTTTGAGCTGAAACCGTGTTTTTTCAGTATGTGCAGCAATTTTTGGACTTGGATCCCCGCTTTTGGAGCAAGGGAATCATTTTTTTCCCATGCATTTTTAAAGGGGTTACCATTGTTTTCAGTATTATATGTCTTATCACTTATCCAAGAATGGATAGGTCCCATTTATGTCGTTTAATCAAGACTGTACTGCACAGTTTGAGACTGACGGCCTCTTTTACAAAGCCGCACTCAGCATTTTAGCGTGGATGTAGCGTGCACTAAATCAACGGGTACACTAACCGCTAACGTATCCCTAGGATAACATGCCCTCGTTAGCGTGTAGCGCATGTGTAGCGCGCGCTAAAAAGTTTAGCGCACCTTTGTAAAAGAGGGGGTTAGTTTCTGCCATATTCAAACATTTAACAAAATGTCCAGGGCACAGTTTGGATGTTTGGGGCTAGACCTGTTTTAATAATGAATACGTGCCAAAAATGTACCCAGGCTGACAAGATGACTACTAGAGGGATGTAAGCATGACCCCCTACACCAGGGGTAGGCAACTCCGGTCCTCGAGGGCCGGAATCCAGTCGGGTTTTTAGGATCTCCCCAATAAATATGCATGAGATGTATTTGCATGCACTGCTTTCAATGCATATTCATTGGGGAAATCCTGAAAACCCAACTGGATTCTGGCCCCCTGCACTACACTCACCCAATGGTCAGTGACTCCCTCCCACCGCACAAAGGTGTCAATGAAACAATGCATACCTGTCTGTATGATAGTTTCAGATGTTATGGTTAGTCCTAGTAGAGTAGCAAGCAGGTCTCTGGAGCAGCCTAGTGGGTGGTGTTAGCCATAAAGATGGAGACTCAGATTCATATCCCACTTTAATTACTACACTTGTAGTAGAGAGTGTAAGCCTTCCAAAACCCACCCAAATCCCGCTGTACCCACATATAGGTGCCACCTGCAGACGGGGCAGGATTAATTCATCAAGGGCCCCTAGGCACACAAGTACACTGGGCCTCCTGCCTCGTCCCACCCCACCATGCGCCCAGGCTGAAACAGGAAGCTGCATCAAAGGGAAGCTTTGGGCAAGCAGCACCACTTGCACAATTACAGTTCCCGTTGCCTTTCTTACCCGCATTGCTTGCTTGTCTTACTTTCTGTCGATGGGGGGGGGAGGGGTGTGTTGCCTATCGGAGTGGAGCCCGCGTTGCCGATAAGGGGGGCCTGCATTGCCAATTGATGCTGGAGGGGCCCATCGCCGTTTGGAAAAAACAATGTTGATGCCCTCCTTCATTGGGCCCCCTGACCATTTCGGGCCCTAGGCACGTGCCTACTTGTCCTATTGGTTAATCCTGCCCTGCCTGCAGACCTACATTTCCAGCACCCAATTTTGCCAGAGGCACGATTCTGTACACAGTGCCTTCGTGTGATTGATAACTGGCAGTCGTTTTTAAGGTGGCCGCCGACAGTGGCACCAGTTACAGGATCTGGGTCTTACTGCCTACAAAACAGAATGCAGTAAGGACTCATTTTACCGCCATTTTACTCATGTACTCATTTTTTTGTAATGTGCAAGCAGTAATGGTAACATTAGTTCATAATACCCAAATCAATGGGAAAACAATGTTCAAAAGGGTGCCAAAATGGCCTGACTGATATTCTGCATTTTGTGCTGGGAAGATTAACTTCAAGAAAATGTTGAAAATGCAGCTTTTTGATAATGCTTTGCTATGCTAATATTTCTGCAGTTGCTTCAGTTTAAGATACAGTTTTAAATAATATTTTGTTTTGAACTTAATACTCAGGGCTTCTTTTACTAAGCTGCGATAGCGGTTTTAGCGCGTACTTAGCATGCGCAGAATTGCTATGCACGCTAGACGCTAACGCCAGCATTGAGCTGGCGTTAGTTCTAGCTGCGTAGCGTGGGTTTAGCACGCGCTAAAATTCTGCACGCGCTAAAAAAGCTATCGCAGCTTAGTAAAAGGAGCCCTCAATGTCCTTCTGCAGTTTTATTGTTGAATTCCTGATTTAATAATGTATTGGTATTGTATCATCTACCATGGGGGGATGGGTAATTTGCGTCTGTCTATTGTTTGTGCCATATGTGTGCGACTAAAGGGCGAGCAGGATAATATGTATGTAAGAAATATGTTAACCGCATAGTTTTATGTGGTATATAAATTGTTAAATAAATAAATTATAACAAATAATGGACACCAGAAGCCAATTTTTTAGCTGAGCTAAGTGCCATTTAAAAATACAGTACATATCTTGACAGCTCCATAGAATGGTTTTCAGCACATATGAAATGTTAGTGCAGAGTGACATACATCATCATAAGTGCTATGATTGAGAAACGAGCCCCCTTACAGTGGATGTAATTCATCGGTGGTATCACTCGATTGAAATCTTTGAGCACTTTGGAAATATTCAGTATACATTTTGGGTTGGCCAATAAATTGGCTTCTCGTGTCCATTATTTGTTATAATTCAACATTAGTGCATAGCCATTAATTCAGAAAATGGAAAATTGGCCAGTTTTTAGTTTCGGTAAAAACAGCCTTAGCCTGTAGAAAAACCCTTGTAAGGGCACACTAAGGCCACTTTCTACCTCAGCTTAGGAGTGTGGCACAGTGGTTAGCGCTGCAGCCTCAACACCTTGAGGTTCTGGGTTCAAATCCCATACTGTGCAAGTCACTTTTTCTCCCATTGCCCCAGGTACATTAAATAGAGTGTGAGCCCACTGGGACAGAAAGGAAAAAAAAATGCTTGAGTACCTGAATGTAAACCACTTAGGCTATAAGTGTTATATAAATACTAAATAAAATAAAAAGGAGCCCTATGTGTTGGTAGGTTTTGGACCCTGGGTGGAATTTCAGTCTCCACTGCTCTGCTCTGACAAAGAATCCCACTGTGTTTGTTTTCTGCATCCTGAAGTCTGTCTAGGAGCACATATGCAAACTTAGCTGCAGTGCTTCGTTGTCACATCATGCAGGCAGAGTTGGCTGGGCTGAGAGAGAATTAAAGCCAGAAAGACCAAATGATAAAATAGGAATCCAGTTGTAAATTAGTTTTGTATGCTGAAAGCTGGCCCAGTGTCACAGGCAGTGCGTCATGTTTCTTTTTGTTTTCTATCTGGATTATCTCAGTATGTAATTTCCATCAAAGAACAGAAGGAGCATCATGTGCGTACAGCCCAAAGCTCTGTATTCAATTTATTACTAGGAGCTCAGAAATTGCTAACTGTCATCACCTTCCCTTAATAGCTAGTCAGTCATTAAAGGAGTCGCTGTACAGGGCTTTGGTAAAATAGTCTTTTACAGAGAAGAAACTACTGTATGCTTTAAACGGATGCTACTGCTCAGAACATGGGGACATCAGAATTTTTAGTTCGTGATTACATCTTCAAACCCTGGATTTAGTTTAGACCAAATCACAGGCTGGCTTCTTTCAGATATCATACTTAATAGAAAATCTACTGGAGACTGATGAGAAGTTTGCCAGCATGTCAAAATTCCACACAGATGCATAGTCACTGCTCGACATACAGTAGTAGATTATACTGTACACGTTTTAAAGAAAAAAAAAAAAAGTCAAAAAATTTATCATCGGCTGTGGCAAATATGTGAGTCTATAAACTGAATATGTTGAATTGAAAGTTTGCCTAGCTCTAGTCAAATTTAAACCCTCAATTCCTAATATGAATTAATGTATTGACATGCATTATAATATTAACATATTTAATATTGTCGTGTCGCTAAAGCTTCATGGCTCTTTATTTAATTTCTTAAACAAGCTATTGAAGTAGTGTACATTAAGATACAGTAGGTATTTTTCTGTTTCTGGAGGGTTCACAATTGAAGCCTGTACCTGAGGCAATGGAAGATTAACCCCCAATTATACAAAGCCGCATTAGGCTTTTTTTTAATTGTCAGCTATGGCGGTATGAGCTCTGACGCTCATAGGAATTCTATGAGCGGCGGAGCTAATACTGCCATGGTCAGCGATAAAAAAAAAAAAGCCTAATGCGGCTTTGTATAAAGGGGCCTAAGTGATTTACCCAAGAGCGTAGGAAGATGCAATAGGCTACTCCTCTGTTCTGTTTCTGAATCAGAATGAAAGCTACATTCTATTTTGTTTCAAGAAAATAGGATGCACTTATTAATTCAGATGAATAATCAGAATGGACGGTGTTTGACTGGCTTTGTTTAAATTCATGGATGTTTCTGACAAATTTTCATCCTGAAATTTATCTTAAAGTATCAAAAAGTGTAACCAGAGTCTTGAAGCTGTCAACAAGTAGAGCTGTTCTTCAGATATGGAAGGAGCAGTGGCGTACCTAGCATATGTGACACCCGGGGTCCATCATTTTTTGACACTCCCCCCAATCTGTATGAAAAACATGATTTATAGTAACAATCCACATGCCACACAAGAGTGTACCTAGGAAAGAGCAGCATCTTACATACTGCAGTGAGCAGTACAACATCAATACACCCATTGTAAAACTAAACAAGCCAGACTAGCACAGATCAATCCTGCACAGTCAATCCTAACAAAACAACCATGTCTTTCGAACACATAGAACACCTTCGCCTAGTATGGAATATGTAATCACAAACTATCCCCTTCCCCTTTTACAAAACTGTAGTGTGTTTTTTAGCCACGGTGGTAACAGCTCAGACGCTCATAGAATTCTGAGTGTTGGAGGTGTTATTACCACGGCCAGCACTAAAAAACTCTAAGCTTTTGTAAAAGGGGGGATAAAATAGAAATACGTAGACAAAGGTTAAATTGAACCACCAAGAAGCTGGACTCTGCAAACAATGCAACACCACAGAAACAGCGATGCATCTCCGCTATAGCAAAATAAATAAATAAATATAATTTTTTTCTACCTTGTCTTCTCTGGTTTCTGCTTTCCTCATCTTCTTGTCACTCTCTTCCTTTCATCCACTGTCTACCCTCTCTCTGCCCCTTCTATAGGGCATCTTCTCTCCTTCTATTCCCATTCCAGAAACTGTATGCCTCCCCCTTCCATCTCTCCCTTAACCCCCTTTGGTCTGGCATCTCTCTCCTCTCCTCTCCTACACCTCTATGGTCTGGTATTTCACTCTCTTCTCTCCCTTCCCCCACTTCCATCAGCATCTGCCCCCTTTCTTTCCCTCCGACCCAATTCCATCCAGTATCCTTTCCATGCACACCAATTTCATCAGCATCTGACCCCGTTTTCTCCTTCCACCACCCTTCCATACCACCCTGACCCCCCTTTTTCTCCCTCCACCATCCTTCTGTTCTCCTCGCTCCCTCCAAACCAGCAAGGTCCCGTAATGACTGCTTCTGCTGCCTATGCTCTGGAAGATGTAAGTGACATCGGAGGGGGTAGGCCAGAAGATGCAGGGAGTTGCGGCAAGGTCCCATGATGACTGCAGCTGCTGGTCCACCCCCTCTGACGTCATTTACCTCTTCTGGAGCAGAGGCTCTGGAGCAGAGGCGGCAGACACAGTCATCGCGGGACCTTCTTGCATTTCAGCGCGGCTGCCGACTCTGCTTCGGAATAAGTACGGCAGCCATGCTAAGGTGCAGGTGCCATTTAGAGCAGCGCAGAAGGTTCTGGATCCGTACGTCTGTTCACCCTCCTAGGGTTGGCACCCGGGGCGGTCTGCACCCCCCGCCTCATCCTTGATACGCCACTGGGAAGGAGAAAAGAGAGTAAGATAGAAAGAGCAATTTGAGCTCCTATCCTTTCGACTGATATTTTGGTTTCATTGCTTCATATTTTTCCAAATGATTTGCACCAGTATTTTTGAAGATACCTATGAAGTCCTTCGAGCTTCTGCACTGCAGCATTTTTGTTACCGATCCATTAGAAGATATCCCCAGCCTACAAAAAATGCATCAATGCCCACACATGTATTTGTGAAGGGAAATTGAAATTAAATCAGTAATTTAAAGAGTGGGTAACGTTGGGCAGACTGGATGGACCATTCAGGTCTTTATCTGCCGTCATCTACTATGTTACTATGTGACATGAATTCACCAATATACATGCAATTTAATTCAAAACATGAATTGTTTGCTAACAGCTAATCACTGGTAGTAGGAAGACATGACACCTGCCATATTGTATACAATAAATGAATGCTCTCCTTTGTTTCTTCTGGATATGAAGTGTTTGTAAAATATATTCCTTGTAAGGGAAAGGGGATGGGATTTGATATACTGCCTTCTGTGGTTGCAATCAATGTGGCTTACATATTATATAGAGGTATTTATTTTTGTGCCAGGGGTGATGGAGGGTTGCGTGACTTGCTCAGAGTCACAGGAAGCTGCAGTGGGAAACAAGCTCATTTCCTCTGGTTTACAGGCTGATCACTAATTATTAAGCCACTCCTCCATGCTTGTAAATGTTCCCATACAAAGCACATCACACCAATATAACATCCCTCTATCTAACAACTCACCATCTATATTTTTAGCACTTGGAGGGTAGATCACACGGTACTTTGTGAAAATTCAATTTTGACACAGATTTCAAAGCCTACATACTACCAGAAAGCTATACCGCTAGCTAAGCCTCAGACACACCATATTGTCTTTAGCCTTCAGAGAGAACTAGCATAGATCACAGTTTTAACAGGACCATGTGAACACAGTTCCTTTCACTCTCAGGGTTATTTCCATAAGCCGCATTTAATGAAACCAAAACCTGAAAGAGATTTTGTTTGTGTGTGTATGTGTGTGTGCTTGTTTCTGTGTGTGTTCCCCAGGAGAAATAAGCCATGTCACAGGGGGGTTATATATAATTACACAGTGCTTCAGCTGAAAGAAAAACCACATTTGGTTAAACAGCCTAGTTTGGGGTTGTCTGACTTGTTTTCTTGATGCTTTTTAAGTACAACTTTAACCAGTTAGTAGGCCAGACATTCTAATATTTGCAAGCGAAACACTGGAATTTGGGATCATTTTCTCTGTAGAGCATTTTAGGGTCAACATTCAGCGTGAGTTAACTGGGTAGGAGCAGCACCTACCTGGGTAACTCAATCTGACCAATCAGTGGCACTTGAGTAGTTAGTAATGGGGCAACCTGGGGACAGAATCTGGGCAGAACTCAAGTTACTGGCTTGGTGGCAATTTTTAGTCTACTAGCCAGGTATCTGCCCAGATAAAGTAAGGGCAGCAAAAGGGCTGACCTGATTTTTATCTAGATAGATATCTGGGTATCAGTCTGAATATCATTGGTACTAGGATGCATGCCAGAGGCTGCCAATCTCCGACTACAGATGCTAGAGTTCTTCAGTTTGGAAAAGAGATGGCCGATGAGAGATATGATTGAAGTCTACAAAATCCTGAGCGGTGTAGAACAGGTACAAGTGAATTGATTTTTTTTTCACTCCATCAAAAGTTACAAAGGCTAGGCGACACTCAATGAGGTTACAGGGAAATATTTTTAAAACCAATAGGAGGAAATATTTTTTGACACAAGGAATTGTTAAGCTCTGGAAATAGTTGCTAGGGAATGTGGTTACAGTGGTTAGTGTATCTAGATTTAAAAAAGGTTTGGACAAGTTCCCGGAGGAAATGTTCATAGTCTGCTATTGAAGCAGACATGGAAGAAGCCACTGCTTGTCCTGGATTGGTACTATTTGGCTTTCTGCCAGGTTCTTATGACCTGGAATGGCCACTGTTGGAAACGGTATACTGGGCTAGATAGACCAGTGGTCTGACCTAGTATGGCTATTCTTATGTTCTAATATAGCACTGGTAGCCATGAATAGCCCAGTACAGAATATCTGGGTACAAAATACCCATTCCAGCCACTGCTGAAAAAAGCACTCACCAACATAGGCTGAATATCAATCCATTATGGCTTTTGGGAATTAAAATAGGGGGTTAGGGGTTGGGAATGTAGATTCCTCCACAGATATGATACAATACTGATTAAAAGAAAAAGTATTTTTTTAGAAAAAAGAGGGAAGTGGGGACGGGGCACTACTTTATTTTTTGAACATCAATGTCAGCCACTTCTCAATTCCACAAAATGTATATCTTATGCATTTTCCTTTTGAAGTTTAAGGTATAATGTAATGTTATTTTATAAGAGCATAAAACACAGCCCAGTGTATATGCTAAACAGTGTACTGATTGCTAGAGAACAAATCCCTTGTTGTTTGGATTTTGAATAGGAGGAGTGTGTGGCGCAGTGGTTGGATCTACAGCCTCAGCACCCTGGGGTTGTGGGTTCAAACCCCGCGCTGCTCCTTGTGACCCTGGGCAAGTCACTTAATCCTCCATAGCCCCAGGTACATTAGATAGATTGTGAGCCCACCGGGACAGAGAGGGAAAATGCTTGAGTACCTGATTGTAAAAACTGCTTAGATAACCTTGATAGGCGGTATATAAAATCCTAATAAACTTAAAAAAAACCTTAAATTATACATTCTGTGAGACATATCAAAATCCGTTCAAATATATTGCAGATTTTACTGACTTTGGGGCTTTTTTTTTACAAAGCTGCAGTAAGCACTCACGTGTGGTTAACGCAGCTAAATATAGCATACCATGGGGTGCACTAAGGCATCCCGCGTTAATTTGAGGATACGAGTTTGCTACCTACATGCTAAAAATACAATTTATTTTTTAGCATTGGAGATAGACCTGGAGGCAGTGAGTGGACATATCGTCTCACCACTTTACCAAGTCATGTCGTATTATATTAACCATGCGTTGTGAAACTGTTTGTCATGCTGCTTTGTTGAACCGTTTCATGTTTTACCATATTATGGGGGCCTTTTATCAAGCTGCGCTAGCGGAGTTAGCGCGTCAGACATTTCACCACGCGCTAACCCCTGCGGCAAGCAAAAATACTAATGCCTGGTCAATGGAGGCGTTAGCGACTAGCGCGGCAGGTGGTTTAATGCGCGGTATTCCGCATGTTAAACCCCTACCGCGCCTTGATAAAAGGACCTCTATGTTTTGCCATGCTGTTAGCTCTGTTCAGAACAAGGAAGAGGTTTACCTGTTTATTATTTAATCCACAAGCCTGCTTATAGGACCAGTAGGGACTCCTGAAGAAGACAATAGTGTCGAAACACGGACCGTGTTGGGTCCATATGTTTCCAGTGGTTCAGGCCCTAGACATTTTTATGTGAATTATTTATTTGTTCTAATAAAGCCTTCATCTTGGACATCAACTCTCCATAAGACTTTTGGGTTTTGTTTTTTTTTGTTAGCTATGTTTTCCCATCTTGTCTAAGAGCTCCTTTTACTAAGGTGCATTAGGGCTTTAACGCGCAGAATAGCGTGCGCCGAATTGCCACACGCACTAGACTTTAACACCAGCATTGAACTGGCGTTAGTTCTAGAAGCATAGCGTGCGCTAAAATCCTGCATGCGCTAAAAACGCTAGCGCACCTTAGTAAAAGGAGCCCTAAGTTTACCATGCTATCTGTTACCATACTATGTCTAAGAATGTAGCACCATGCCCAGATTTCAGTGTATCATAGCAAAAGGGCCCCATGTATAATTACCACAGAAGTTACAAGCATAAAATATGTTTTCAGGGAGGCAGTCACAATTTACTCTTATTGATACTATTTTCACCCTGAGGTTGTGAGTGCAGGCCTACGCTGCTCCTTGTGACCCTGGGTGGGTCATCTGCTACACCATTGCCCCAGGTATATTAGATAGACTGTGAACCCACTGGGACAGTCAGGGAATTATGCTTGAGAGCCTGAATAAATGATTTATTTATTTATTTATTTTATCATTTACATTCCGGTACTTTATCATATTTCCCTATCTGTCCCGGTGGGCTCAAACTCTATCTAGTGTACCTGGAGCAATGAGGGGATTAAGTGACTTGCCCAGGGTCACAAGGAGCAGCGAGGGATTTGAACCCACAGCCTCAGGGTGCTAAGGCTTTAGCTCTAACACCTGCGCCACACACTCCCGGTTTAAATTCATGTAAACCGTTCTGAGCTCCCCTTGGAGAACAGTATAGAAAACTGAATAAATAAATAATCAGCATGTGGGCATTGTAAATTAGTGCAGGTTTAGCACATGCATCCCTACCGCCTCCAAAATAGGTGACAGCAGGAGCTTGTGCACTAGTGGCCATGCACTAACTGGAGAATTAGCACATAGCTGTTAATATGAAAAACAGGACAATCGGCCATTTTACCCTAGCTGTAAATATGGCCTTAGTGCTCGGGAATGACCCGCATAAGGGCACACTAAGGGCTCCTTTTACTAAGGTGCGCTAGCGTTTTTTAGCGCACGCACTGGATTAGCACAGGCTAGCTGAAAAACTACCACCAGCTCAAGAGGAGGTGGTAGCGGCTAGCGCACGTGGCATTTTAGCGCGCGCTATTTCACGTGTTAAGGCCCTAACACGCCTTCGTAAAAAGAGACCTAAGTCCAATTTTTTTTACTGATGTTTGGTAAAAGAGCCCCTTTGGTTGTTAAACCCTTTTGATTATGTGTGTATGTTTTTTTTTAATTTTTATTGTATTTGCAATTAAACATTCACTCAAGTTGCAATACTTTGAAAGGAAATTCAGAAAATTTAATTCAATTCAAATAGTTCACACTGGGGGGAAGCCAAGTTCCACAAGTCACTGGAAGTTGACAACTAGGAAAATAAAAAGGGAATGGAATGAAAAATACAATACTGCAACCATAATTTCCTGGGAAGCAAAAAGGGAAGATGCTAGGAGGACGTGGGGCAGAGGGAAGAGAGATGCTTGATCACGTGGAGGAGGTGGCAGAAGGCATTTGTTATTAAAGCCAGAATTTGATGCATGGCAGTCCAAAAAAAAAAAAAAAAAGTGTGCAGTTGTGCAGCTTATAGAGAAAAGTGCTCTCTGGTCCCAATGAAGTTATTCCTAAAACACCACTTTTTGACACTTTCCATTCCCCACCTATCTGTTCCCCTTGCTTCCATAAAGATTTCATGGCCGGATAATAGGCTTCAAAGGATGAAGGGTAATCCAAATGTGTTGGCAATCTGAAAATAATGATAGGAGTCATTGCCTTCTATAAATACAGCTCTTTTTCTCTAGTTTCTATTAGACTTTGGTTTCCATTGCAGATTTCACTGACACGAGCCATCTGTCAATGGGTAAAACGGAAACAGAGAGAAAGAGAAAGAGAGAAAATGCTGGTCTAGAATTCTGACCACTTCGGTTGTCATGTTTAGTTCTTACTGTCCATCAGTCCTCAATGCCTGTCTGTCATCAGTATCCACCTATCAATTAGATGTAAAGAAGTGGTATGATCCGCCCAGATTTCAGTGTATCTTAGCAAAAGGGCCCCATATAAAATTGCCCCAGCAGTAGCATAAAAGATGTTTTCAGGGAGGCAGTCATAATTTACTCATATTTGGTTATGTCCCAACAATTTTCAGTTCTGTAGAGGCAGAAATTATGCCACCAAATTATGTATATTAAACTCCCTGAGTGTTTGAAAAGACACTTAGGGCTCCTTTTAAGCAGGCGGTGATTTTTCGGCTAGCGCGCGCTAATCATGTACATGCGCTAAAAACGCTAGCGCACCTTAGTAAAAGGAGCCCTTAATAATACCTCTAACCTGAAGCACCCAATGTTTATATTATTATAAGTATGAGGATTCTTCAAAAATTTTCCGCACTTTCATATTTTCTCAGGAAACGGTTAGGGTGGGAGAAGCGGTAAGAAGGTGTGTTATTACGATATTGGGAAAAATGTATCACAAAACAGAGTGATTATGTGGAAAAGTAATGTAATTTGCTTTTGGAATATTTAATAAGTAGTGTTTAAAAAAATAAAAGTGTGGAAACCTTTTGAAGATCCCTCATATAAATATTTTTTATTATAGGAGGATACCATCAGTGTAAGTGCAGTAAATCTCATTGCCCTCACAGGTGACCATCAGTGCTTCACAAACAAACATAAGACCGTAAGAGCCCTACTTGCTAGTTACCCTTAGCATAACTACACATCTTCAAGCCCTCTTTCAGTGGCTACTATACACCTGATTTAAACGATTGAGTTGCCATGTATTACCTCTGCAAAATGCAATATCTTCTGTCATATGTAATAACTTCTGTGACAAGTATTATCTTCTGTGAACTTGAAGTATCATAACTCTTTACTGTTACTGTAATATACTCCTAACCTGAAATGTAATTCAACTGGAACTGTCCAGATATCTTCTATAATGTAATCCGCCTAGAACCGCAAGGCACAGGCGGAATAGAAATCCCTAATGTAATGTAATGTAATATATGTCCAAAAAACCCTGCAGAATATAACTGTGCCTCAAGCATAGAAACATGATGGCAGATAAAGGCCAAACAGTCCATCCACAGTAATCATTATCTCTTCCTCTCTCTAAGAGATCCCACGTGCCTATCCCACACCTTCTTGAATTCAGACACAGTCTATGTATCTATCACCTCTGCCAGGAGCCTATTCTACACATCTACCACCCTTTCTGTAAAAAAATATTTCCTTTGATTACTCCAGAGCCTATCACCTCTTAACTTCATCCTGTGCCCTCTCATTCCAGAGCTTCCTTTCAATTGAAAGAGACTCGACTCATGCACATTTACGCCATGTAGCTATTTAAACGTCGCTATCATATCTCCCTTCTCCCGCCTTTCCTCCAAAGTATACAGATTGAGATCTTTAAGTCTGTCCCCATATGCCTTATGATGACCACATATCATTTTAGTAGCCTTCTTCTGGTCCGACTCCGTCCTTTTTATATCTTTTTGAAGGTGTGGTCTCCAGAATTGTACACAATATTCTAAATTTGGTCTCCCAGAGTCAACAAGGGCATCAATACCTCATTTTTCCTACTGGTCATATCTCTCTCTATGCACCCTAGCATCCTTCTAGCTTTCGCCATCACTTTTTCAACCTGGTTGGTCACTTTAAGATCATCACATACAATCACACCTTTCAACAATACCATGTTTATAAATGCCAAGGAGTGACCAGCAGACTACTAAGACGTTTCGCGACAGGGGCAGGAATCACAAAGGGGCAGGAACCAAGCTGGATTTTTTTTAAAAATAATATGAGAGTGCTCTTTTAAAAGTCATTTTTTCATCATTGTATTGGATCATTGACTCAACTGGATTATTCTAGGTTAGTAGCATTTTTGTTACCATCTTTCATTGACCCCTGAAGCAGGTGGGTACACAGAAACATGGCCAGTGTTGGGTCTTACAATATACCTGAGTTTAACGGCCTGGAATTTGGCCCATATTCTATAAATGGTGCCTTAAGTTAGATGCCGGTAGGTGCCCTACTGGCGTCTAACCTAAGTTCAAAACACCGTTAAAAAACAATAAAAGTGTTTAAAAAAATGAAGATGCCTACTGGTGCCTAAAACAAGGCACCCGTATGATGGCTATGGAAGTGCTTTATGACAGCTAACACCACTGTCGGCGTGGCTAATGCCGTAGTGGCATTTGGCATCATAAAGTGTCTCCAAAGCCATGGTAGGTGCCAGAAATGTAGGCCTTGAAAACCCTGGCCTACATTTCTGGTGGCTATCTTTCACGAAGCCATGGATCTATAAATGGCACCCGTTGCATGACTGACACATGATCGGCGGCCGTTTTTTAGGTGAACGATGATGACGGCACCCCTTATAACATCTGGGCCTTTGTGCTTTCTTGCTGTTTACTAGAGATGTGTGAACATTTCAAGATCAAGGTAAAACTTGTATAAGGTGACTACCGGTATTAGCTTGATTTCAGAAAATGATTATTAGCCTGGTTTCAGTCCTATGGGATTTTGAGAGTTCCTTCTGATTTGGTGGAGAGACTCAACAAAATCTCCACCGCAATTAAATCTAACTGATACAGATTAAAAATAGATCCACTGCTTTGTAGGAATCTTCATTTAATCTACTCACTGTGGACCCATATATAAATTCAATCTACTCAAGTGTCGATGCACATTCAACAATTTGACAGGTTGTTTTTGAATTGAAAAATTTTGCTGAACTAGGTTGGTGAACAAAAACTTTAGCTAATAAAAAAATAAATAAATTAGCACATCTTTTCTTGACACCAAAGCTGAATATTATGCTGACACATGATAGAGATATGTATGGAGGATTATTTCTGATCGGTGAAAATAAAAAGAAACAAATCTTCACACATCAAACTCTGTAATCAACATCAAATAGAAAAGTATAATTACATTTATTAAAATATATTACACTATCTCTATCCCCTCCCCCCTTTTACAAAGCTGTGGCAGTGGCTGCCATGCAGCATATACACCGATGTCCATTAAATCCTTATGGGTGTTTGAACGATTTCCACAGCAGCAACCGCTAATGCGGCTTTGTAAAAGGAGCCCTATGTGAGGTCTATTTACAGAAATGTTAAATTAATTCTCTTCTCTACTGTTCTGTGTAATTTGCTACTTGAAAGCAGGAAATATTAAGCTTTGTTTACTCATTTTCCTTGTTGCGATTGCTAGAGGTTCCCATGATATGTTGTTTTTTTAAAAAAAATAAGAATAAATCAATAAGCATTCTTCTAGCTTTGACAACATTAGCTGGGTTTAAAGGCACCTTTCCAGGATTACACAGCTCTCTCTGATCTTTACAGTAATAGTCTATGTGAAAGACTACAAAAAAGGGGAGGGAGACGCATCTTCAAATTTGGCATAAGCCGAAGCAAATATGTCCTTTTTCACTTTGTGGGCAAATATGATAAGTATCCCTCAGCAGCCAGACTGAAGATGAGTGGAAGAAAATTTGTATCTACAGCAATGATAAATGATGATAATTAGAAACCAACTGATCCTTATTTTATGAGCAATGATCTGGGATTCCTGATTGTGGAGTCTACTGGTTTGGGATGAGACAACTTACTCAAGATTCAAGGTTCTAGGCTTCAAAAGACTGAACTTTGTCAAGATGGAGGAATATCTCAAGGAGGAGTTAGTTGGATGGAAACAGCTGAATGAAGTAGAAAAGCAGTGGGAGATACTGAAAGAAGCTATCCTAAAGGCGACAAATCTTTATGTTAGGAAAGTCCATAAAAGGAAAACGAAAAGAAGGCTGCTTTGGTTCTCAAATGCAGTAGAGAGAAAAAAGGTGGAAAAAGTTTGAGAAGCAGGAAAAGCTGTCAGAAAAGCAAAGGCTGAACTGCTTAACAATTATTTCTATTCTGTGTTCACCGATGAAAGGCCAGGGGTAGGACTGCAAAAAATGAATGCAAATGGAATTCATGTGGAGCAGACCAGGAAAGATTCTCAGAAGACTGTGTTTGTGTAGAACTGGCAAAATTAAAAGTAGACAATGTGATGGGGCCTGATGGGATACATCCAAGGGTACTCAAGGAACTCAGAGAGGTTCTGGCGATTCCGTTGTCTCATCTTTATAATGCTTCCTTAAACTCCTTCCTTAAAATCGCATCACATTCCGTTGTCTCATCTTTATAATGCTTCCTTAAACTTCCTTAAAATCGCATCACATTTAAAATTTTACTTTTCACCTATGAAACCAAACAACACCACATAGACAAACATTTAATTCCTTATACTTCAGCCCGTACACTATGCTCAAATTATCAAGATTTTCTTGTTCCCTCTATCCGAGAAATTTTTTATGATACCACCAGAAAGTTCATCTTCTCAGTCATTGCGTCCACATTCTGGAACACTCTTCCCCTGCATATAAAGCAAGAGTCTTCCCTCACACTATTCAAAACAAAACTCAAAACCTTTTTATTCAAGGATGCCTATGATACCTAATCCAGGAGTTCATTTTCTTTCCCTGAAATAATATTCATTTCAAGTCCACTACTCCAAAAACCTCCCTAGAGGCAAATTAACTCCTAATGTTCTATCCATCCCCCTCCCTCCTTTATATATATATATATATATATATATATATATACATATATACATATATATATATATTTTTTTTTTTTAACCTCGATGTATTTTTTACCACCTCTTGTTCCTTCCTCCCCTGTCATGTCAGTCTTAAGTAATATATGTAGCCTCTTCCCCCCCCCCCCCCTCCACATCTATTGATTATGTGGTGGAATTTTTTTTTCTTTATTCTTTTAAACTCTGGTTTAAAATATTTTTATTGATTGTAAACCATCTAGATAAATTTTGATGGATGATAAATCAAAGAAATAATAAACATGCAATGAGATGGTTGTTTCATATAGTTTATAACTTTTTTAAAGCTCCTGAGATCATAATAATAATATAGTATTACAGTTCTAGGTCAGGAAAGGAATCCCAAACTATGCCAAATAGCTGTACCCTTCTCCTCCACTGCCAATTCCAGACTTCGTTGCTTTTATCTAGCTCCCCGTATGCCTGGAATAAACTGAGTTTATCCGCCAAGCCCCTTCCTTTACCTTGTTTAAAAGCAGACTGAAAGCCCACCTTTTTGATGTAGCCTTCAATCCATAACCCTACTCCTCACTGCCCTAGCCAGCATATTAACCATTCCCACTAACTATATCCTGTTTGTCTGTCTTGTCTGTTTAGATTGTAAGCTTCTTCCAGCTGGGACTGCCTCCTTCGTGACTCTGTACAGCGCTGCATACATCTGGTAGTGCTATAGAAATAACAGTAGTAGTAGTACTTTTTTACACTGAGACAAGAGAAAAACAATGATTGTAAGCTCTTCTGAGCAGGGACTGTCTATTACACGTTAAATGTACAGCACTGAGAATGCCTTTCAGTAGTAGAATTAGATGCATTAATTTTGTATCTATTTTTAACTGTTTCAAAGTGTGGATGAGAAGGATTCAAATTTCTTTTATTTGAATTTATATGTATTTATTTGAATTCATATGTATTGAATGCATGTATTTCTTCTCATATGTAAGTCCAATAGGTTTGATTTGTTATGCAAACACAACAAATCTATCTTCCTAATCTGAATAAAAATCTTGAAATCCTTGTTATAAGTCTCAATCTGTAAGAGGGAGCTATAACAGAAACACAGAAACATGACGACAGATAAAGGCCAAATGGCCCATCCAGTCTGCCCATCCACAATAACCGCTATATCCTTCTCTCCCTAAGAGATCCCACATGCCTGTCCCATGCTATCTTGAATTCAGATACAGTCTTCATTTCCACACCTCCATCGGGAGACTATTCTATGCATTTACTACCCTTTCTGTAAAGAAGTATTTGCTTTCATTGCTCCTGAGCCTATCACCTCTTAACTTCATCCTATGCCTTCTCCTTCCAGAGTTTTCCTTCGTTAATGCAATAGAGATATTTAAATATCTCTATCATATCCCCTCTCTCCCCCAGAGTATACATATTAAAGTCTCTAAGTCTGTCCCCATATGATTTATGACAAAAACAACAAACCAATTTTGTAGCAACCCCCTGGATCGACTCCATCCTATTTATATCTTTTTGAAGGTGGAGTTTCCAAAATTGCACACAATATTCTAAATGGGGCCTCACCAGAGACTTATGCAATGGCATTATCACCTCCCTTTTCCTACTGGCCATTCCTCCAGGCTTTGACCATCACCTTTTCTACCTGTTTTCTCACCCTGAGATCATCAGACACAATCACTCCAAAGTCCCGCTCTTCTTCCGCACACAGAAGTACTTTGCCTCTTATACTATACTGTTTTCCTGGATTTTTGCAGCCCAAGTACATGGCCCAGACCATTCTTCAAGTTTTGCCCGATCCCACCTCATGTTATCCATACCTTCTGGAGTGTCTACCCTATTACAGAGCTTAGTATCATCAGAAAAAGACAAACTTTGCCAGATATTCCTTCCACAATATTGCCCACAAAGATGTTAAATAGAGCCGGCCCAAGGATAGATCCGTGCGGCACTGCACTAACAATTACCTTATCTTCCCAGCAAACTTCATTTACAGATACCTTTTGTCTCCTTTCACTTAACCAGCTTCTAATCCAGTCCATCACTTTGGGGCCCATACCGCATGCATTCAGTTTTATCAGTCGCCTAAGTGGCACCATGTCAAAAGCTTTGCTAAAGTCCAAGTACACTACATCTAGTGCCCCTCCCCTATCCAACTGTTTGGTCACCTAGTCAAAGAAATCAATCAGATTCATCTGACAAGACCTGCCTCTCGTAAAACCATGCTGCCTTGGGTCCTGTAGTCCATTCAGTTCTAGAAATTTCACTACCCTCTGCTTAAGAAGCGTTTCATAAGAACATAAGAATTTGCCACTGCTGGGTCAGACCAATGGTCCATCGTGCCCAGCAGTCCATTCATGTGGCGGCCCTCTGGTCAAGACCAGCACCCTAACTGAGACTAGCCCTACCTTTGTACGTTCTGATTCAGCACAAACTAATCTAACTTTGTCTTGAATCCCTGGAGGGTGTTCTCCAGTTTTCTACTACTCTCTGGGTGAAAAAGAACTTCCTTATGTTCGTACGGAATCTATCCCCTTTCAATTTTAGAGAGTGCCCTCACGTTCTCCCTACCTTGGAGAGGGTGAATAACCTGTCCTTATCTACCAAGTCTATTCCCTTCAGTACCTTGAATGTTTCGATCATATCCCCTCTCAATCTCCTCTGTTCGAGGGAGAAGAGGCCCAATTTCTCTAATCTTTTGCTGTATGGCAACTCCTCCAGTCCCTTAACCATCTTAGTCACTCTTCCCTGGACCCTTTCAAGTAGTTCCGTGTCCTTCTTCATGTACGGCGACCAGTGCTGAACGCAGTACTCCAGGTGAGGACGCACCATAGCCCGGTACAACGGCATGATAACTTTCTCCCTGTTTGTGATCCCCTTCTTTATCATTCCTAGCATTCTGTTCACCCTTTTCGCCGCCACCACACATTGCGCGGACGGCTTCATTGACTTGTCGATCAGAACTCCCAAGTGTCGTTCCAGGGAGGTCTCTCCAAGTACCACCCCGGACATTCTGTATTCGTGCATGAGATTTTTGTTACCTACATGCATCACTTTACACTTGTCCACGTTGAACCTCATCTGCCATGTTGATGCCCATTCCTCGAGCCTGATTATGTCACATTGCAGATCTTCGCAATCCCCCTGCGTCTTCACTACTCTGAATAACTTCGTATTGTCTGCAAATTTAATCACCTCACTCGTCATACCAATGTCTAGATCATTTATAAAGATGTTGAAGAGCACAGGTCCAAGCACTGAACCCTACGGCACTCCGCTCCTGATGCTTTTCCAGTCCGAGTATTGTCCATTTACCCCCACTCTCTGTTTTTTCCCCACTCTCTGTTTTTTATCCGCCAACCAGTTTTTTATCCACATGAGTATGTCACCCTCGATTCCATGGCTTGCAATTTTTCACAGCAGTCGTTCATGTGGGACCTTGTTGAACGCCTTCTGAAAATCCAGATATACAATGTCGACCAGCTCGCCTTTGTTTATCTGCCTGTTTACTTCCTCGAAGAAGTGCAGAAAGTTTGTCAAACACGATCTGCCTTTGCTAAAACCGTGCTGACTAGTCCTCATCAGCCCATGTCCGTCAAGGTGATCAATGATGCGGCCCTTTATCAGCGCCTCTACCATCTTACCCTGTACCTAGATCAGACTCACCGGTCTGTAGTTTCCTGGATCTTCCCTCAAACCTTTCTTGAAGATCAGCGTAACATTCACCACCTTCCAGTCTTCCGGAATCTTTCCCGATTTGATCGACAGATTGGCTATTACTTGAAGCAGTTCAGCTATGGTCCCTTTCAGTTCCTTGATGACCCTCGGATGGATGCCATCCGGTCCTGGGGATTTATCACTCTTAAGCCTATCAATCTGCCTACACACCTCCTCTAGGCTGACCGTCAATCCTGTCAGCTTTCCGTCTTCGTTTCCAGCAGTCCAGCAGTTTCCATTAGTTTACTCACTACTGAGGTCAGACTAACTGACCTGTAATTACCAAATCTCCTCCATACTGACGCACTTGTGCAGAAGGATTACATCCCCTCTTCTCCAGTCCTCTAGGTCCACACGTAGAAGTGGAGTGATGTGGTCAAATTTTTTTGCTTGATAGATAAGTTTAACTGCAGTATTTTGCAAGATTTGTAGTCTATGTATCTCTTTCTGTTTTTTTTCCCCTGGTAGAGGGTGTTACAGTGGTCAATGTTGGAAACGATGAGGTTAAACAGCATGCATGAACCCTTCCCCCTTTTACAAAACCATGGAAGCAGTTTTTAGTGCTAGCTGATGTGCTGAATGCTCTGCACTGCTCCCGACGCTCATAGGAACTCCAGCTGGCACTAAAATACGCTTTTGCGGTTTTGTAAAAGGGGGGGGGAGGGAGGAATAAATCTTCTTGCCCTACATTTGCATCTGAAGTAACAGAGGGTGAAGTAGCTTGCCCAAAGACACAAAGAACATGCATGGGAAGAGTAGTATTTGAATCCCCAACTTCCTTGGTTCACAGGCTGTTTGTTCCAACCATAAGGTTATTCTTTCATTGCATACACAGTGAGACCGACAGTAAGATCTGTCATCTACAAAATCTAAGCAAGATAATTATCTTGTCTCATTTACAAATTATTTTTCATGTTCTTAAAAAATGGGCTCATTTCAATGTCCTTTACTTGTTAAAATGGTAATTTTTTTTTACTGCACATTTTGAAGAGCAATTTATTAAAGCATGTTATGAGAGAATATTCATGTCGGAAGTCTGTTTAACAAAGTATATGAAAACATAAGCATTATTGGGAACTAAATTACATTTACAGCTGGCTCTGAAAATTGTGCTGCAAAATATAAAGCTAAGTACTGGGAAACGTGCTTTGTTTTAAGCAACATGGCACGTTTTAGATATTTAAAATTCTGTGGCATACAGAAAGGTGCTCAGTTGGAACAAGACTGCTTTTTCTGAACAACAGGGCGTAAGTGTCACTGTTAAATGAAGGTGCAAGAATTAAAGAAACCCAAATTTTATATTGAGCATTGTCCTTAAAAATAAGACAGAAGCCAAGGCAATGTCACATTGTCACAGCATATCTATGTGGAATGGATAGTTAGATCCCCCCCCTTTAAATACAACCGAGGAAGAGTATATGAAAGCTTTTATCTTTGCAAATTAGAGGATTATGAAATTTCAGCTCAATGTACATTTTTTTTGTTGTTTATTTTATAACGGAACCATTTTCAGACAGTTTCAGTAGATGATCTCTAGATGATGCTATAAATGGTGCCTAAAGTTAGGCATTAATAGAGAATGACACAAGGACAAATTTTCCCCATCCCCGCTTGAAATCATTCTCCCGTCCCATCCTGGCAAGTTCTTTTCCTGTCCCTGCCCCATTTCTGCACGCTCTGTCCTCATCTGCACAAGCCTCAAACACTTTAAAATCATACGTGTCTGAGGCTTGTGCGGTTAAGGCAGAGCTTACAGGAATGGGGCAGGGACAGCGACAAAACTTGCAGGGACGGGATGGGGAAATTGAGTTTCTGTGGAGACGGGGACAAATTTACCCCATAAAAGGGGCCTTAGGCACCTGGGCCAACTGGAATTGGGACAGTTGCCTGAGGCCCCTCCAATCAGGCCTAGGCCCATCCCCCAGTTCATCCCACAATGTACCGGGAAGGGGCAGGCCCGCCATTCTGAGGAAGGCGGGCCTGCCGGACAGACGGACAGATGGAGGGAGAACCCGTCCGTCCATCCTTTTCAGGTTAGAGGAAGGGTCCGGGAGGGGTTGGGGGTTAGGGGGGTCCATAGGGGGTGTGTGCCTGGTTTGGGGTGTTCCCTTCCGGCAGGAAGGCTTGGGATCTCTCTTGCCGGGCATTGTGGTCTTGTCGAGGGTGGAGGGCTTGGGATCTCTCCTGTCGGTTCGGGGTTTTGTCAGGGGGAGGGGGTGATTTTTTTGGTTGGTAATGTGTCTTAGAGAATGACACGGTGAAAAAATTGGTCCCCGTCACCGCCCCGTCCCCGTCTCACCATCCTCTGCACCGCCCCGTCACCGCCATTCCCTTCACCGCCCCGTCATCGCCACTGCAACCCCATTCACCGCCCCGTCACCGTCACCGCTGCATACATAAAAGCCTCAAACGGGTACGATTTTATATACTTTTCTTTATTTACGTATAAAGGAAACATTCTTTAAAACTTTAAAACTTAGTTAAATATTAGTTAATAACTATACAAAAACAAACACGACATGTACTTTTAATGCTTACAATGTTAGCCTACATGGTAAGTAGACGCGGCCGCTGTACCTAATCGTGGTAAAGATCTCCCTGCCGTGATTAGCATAGTGACCGCGGCTACGGCTGCAAGTCTCCCCTCCCCCCAGCGATCACGACAGGAGGGCACCCAACCCCTCCTGTATGCTTCTCCTCTGATCCTCCTTCCCTCAACCAAGCATCTCTCTCTCTCCCTCCATGAGTCCAACTTTTCACTCTCTGCGCTCTCCCCCTTCCCCAGTGTAACATTTCTCCTTCCCTCCTTTCTGTCCTCCCCATCCATCTTGCCCTCTCCATGAGTCCAACACTTTCTGCCTCCTGCACACTTTCTCTCTCTGTCCTTGCCTCTTCCCTCAGTGGTATCCCTCCTTCGCACCCCACAACCCAACATGCTCTCTCCCCATGCACCATCTCACCTTCCCCTCCAGTGTGTAGCACCTTTCCTTTCCCTCCTTTTCTGCCAGGTTCAGCAGTACCTCTTCTCCCTTCCTTTTACTTCCCCCTTGTCCAGCAGTACCCCTTCTCCCTTCCCTGTTCCCATTGTCCAGCAGTACCCCTTCCCTCCTGTCCAACAGTATCCTTTCTCCCTTCCTTCTTCCCCTCCTCCCCTTGTCCAGCAGTACCTGGTGTACACTGGGCAGGAAGAGAAGCTCCGGCATCAGCGTCAGCTGACTAGCAACTTCCTGCAGCTGCATCTTTTGCTGGGACTCCTGTCTTCGTGTATCCGGCAGATATGCGAAGGCAGGTGTCCCATACGATGGGGGGTTGCTAGTCAGCTGACGCCGGAGATTCTCTTCTTTCCCAGTGTGCAAGATTGCGCCAGCGTCAGCTGATTTGCAACTGCCTGCTGCCGTCGCGTATGCCGGGACTTCTGCCTTCGCGTATCCGGCAGATACACGAAGGCAGGAGTCCCAGCATACGCGACGGCAGCAGGCAGTTGCTCAGATTTCGGGATCAGGTTGCCCAGTTGCAGTTGCCCAGATTGCGAGTTCGGGTACTAGACTGTGTATTCCTGTAGACCCCCCCCCAACGGCCCTCCCGACAATCGCAGCAGAAGGGTACCCAACCCCTCCTGCCGGTCCTCCCAATGGCCTCCCCTAAGATCGCCGGCAGGAGGGTACCCAACCCTTCCTGCTGGACCCCCCCCCCAACGAACCCTCCCACCCCGGAACCCCCTTAGTCTTACTTTCCAAGTTGTACCGGACGGCTCCTCACACGTATGGCCAGCAGGCTTGCCTCCGTCCAAATGAGGCGGGCCCGCCCCTACCCTGCCCAACCCACAGGATCCTAGGGCCTGATTGGTCTAGGCACCTAAAGCCACTCCCGCTATAGGAGGGGCCTTAGGTGCTTGGGCCAATCAGGCCCTAGGATCCTGTGGGTTAGGCAGGGGAGGGGAGGGGCGGGCCCACCTCATTTGGACGGAGGCAGGCCTGCTGGCCAGACGAGCGAGGAGCTGTCCGGTCCAACTTGGAAAGTAAGACTAAGGGTGGTGTTTCGGGATGGCGGGGTTTGTTGGGGGAGGGTCCGGCAGGAGGGGTTGGGCACCCTCCTATTGGCGATATAGGGGGCCGTTGGGGGGGCCGGCAGGAGGGGTTGGGCACCCTCCTATCAGTGATCATAGGGGGGCTGTTGGGGAGCTGGCAGGAGGGGTTGGATATCCTCCTGCCGCGATCGTTGGGGAGGGCTGGTTCTGTCGGCATGAAGGGCTGAGCACCTTCCTGCCGGCGATCGTCGGGGGGGGGGGGGGGGGGTTCTATTGGCAGGAAGGGTTGATCTGACAAATGCAAGTTGGATCGAGAGTAAATGCGGCAACGTGCGAGTTGGATCGAAAGTTGGAGGAGACAGACAACATGGCGGAGACATCTAACACCCGGTCACGAACACGGTGAAACACAGGTAAATAGTGGTTCCTAGAAGGGGGGACATTGGCCTGCGGGGACAAATCTATTCACCGTTTTTGCGGGCGGTGAAAGGATTTGTCCCCGCGTCTGCGGCGATTTGCTAATAAGGTCACCATAACCCGCAGCCAAACCGCAGCCACGCAGCGGTTCGCTGCGGGGATCGCTCCCCGTGTCATTCTCTAATGTGTCTTAAGGATAGATTTAGGATTAAACTAGTGAACTTAGAGGTAGGCAATTCTAAAATCAACATCTCATTTTGGACGTTTTTTTGAGAATGGACATTTCCCTGCTGCCTACTTTCTGCGTCTAAGGACTTAGGCCAAAAGGGGACTTAGCCGTTTTTCAAAATTATGTCCCTCCACATCTTTTAGGCCAGAATTTTATATTTTATGATTATTAGAAAAAGAAGGATAGTTAGAAAATTTCTGAAATAAATATGTCTTCAGTACTTTAGGAAAAGTGGGTAGATGAGAGAGAACTCTAATTATAGAAGGAAGGTCATTCCAAATTTTTACGAATAAAAAAGAAAATGATTGACAAAAATTGGCCATAGTTTTTATTCCTTTAACACTTGGAAAGCCAAGTTTATATTTCTGAGAGCTCCTAGAATTAGAGATTTCTTGTGAATTAAATGAGACAGGAACCAAAGGAGAAAAAAAAATACCATATAGAATTTTGAAAATTACAGTTGCCCATTTAAATTGGATCCTCCAGTAAAAGGAAGCCAGTGAAGGATCTCAATAAAGGTATGACATGATCATATTTATGTTTACCGTATATCAGTTTGGCTGCCATATTCTGGATAAGTTGTAGCCTCCTCAAATTACATTTACTTAAAGAAGCATAAAGCGAATTGCCATAGTCCAACTAAAACAGGTCTAGGTTAGAACGTTCATCCAGGACATACTGTGAAAGGTTTGATTATCGCTGCAAGACATCTAAGTCTAAGCCAGGCCAAATCCAGCCCAAATCTCACCCAAAACACACCTCTATTTATGTCTTAGACGTCCTGGAGAGTGAACATCCCACAAGACTTCTAAAACATTTGTTTTGAAAATCAGCATTTGGATGTTTTGCCAAGAAAACTGTTCAAATGCTGATTTAGATGTTTTATTTTGAATTTTTTTGTGTTTTGATAATGTCCCTAATAGTAACATAGTAAATAACAACATATAAAAATCTTAATGGTCCATCCAGCCTGCCCAACAGTTAAATGCATTATACATAAATGCATGATTAAATTAAATTGTCTTTTTTCTTTGATATTTCTGGGCCATAGACCATAGAATTCTGCCCAGTACTTTCCTTAGGGTCCAACTACTGGAGTTGCCAATGAAGCTTACTCCAGCCTGTCCAAACCACCTTATCATTTGTGGGATACAGTGTTTGAGGCTTGTGCAGATGAGGATGGAACTTGCAGGAATGGGTCAGGGACAGGAAAAGAACTTGCTGGGACGGGTTGGGAAAATGAGTTCCCACAGGGAAACATTTGTCTCCATGTCATTCTCTAATAAGGAGCCATGGAGTCTAATTTTACAAATTCTATAAAAGGCACAAAAAATAGGCTTGTGTGGTTAAGGCAGAGCTTAGAGGAATGAGGCAGGGACAGGAATGCGACAAAACTCATGGCAAGGGGATGGGGAAATTGAGTTCCTGTGGGGAAAAATTTGTCCCCCGTGTCATTCTCTACTCTTGATCTTAGTGAAGAGGCAGCTAAGAGACGATATGATAGAGAGCTATAAAATTATGGAAGGGGTGGAAAGGGTAAATAAGGAATGATTGCTTACCTAAGGTGAAAAAACACTCCACAAAACTAAGTAGTAGTATAATGACATAGGATCCCTTTTATCATACTGCGCTAGAGGTTTTTTAGCACAGGCAGACGTGGTAAATGCAGGGCAGGATTAATTCATCGAGGGCCTCTAGGCACACAAGTACACTGGGCTCCCTGCCCCGCCCCACCCCACCATGCACCCAGGCGGAAACAGGAAGCTGCGTCAGAGGGAAGCTTTGACCAAGTAGCACCGCTTGCACCATTACAGTTCCCGTTGCCTTTCTTATCCGTGTTGCTTGCTTGTCTAACTTTCCGTCGATGAGGAGGGAGGGGGGGGGGGCGCGTTGCTGATTGGGGGGGGGGGCCGTGTTGCCGTGTTTGGAAAAAACAATGTTGATGCCCTCCTTCATCGGGCCCTCCTGACCATTTTGGGCCGTAGGCATGTGCCTACTTGGCCTATTGGTTAATCCTGCCCTAGGTAAATGCTCTGACGCTCATAGAATTCCTGACCTGCACTAAAAACCTCTAGTGCAGCTTGATAAAAGGGGAGTGGGGGAGGGAATAGTAAATGATGACAGATAAAGACCTATATTGGCCATCTAGTCTGCCCAACAAGGTGGTAGAGTTCTAGATGCCACTCTGGGCAGGTTACACCCATCTATGCCTTTATTTTGGATTGCATTTGATGCCCTCTAAGCGCTGTTTAAGGTGTGAAGGCCATTTAAGTTTTGCTTTGATCCAATTCTTTTTCTATATAGGGTTCTGCTGTTTTTATTCCACACATTTTTGAATTTTGTCACTGTTTTTGTCCCCACAACCTCTATCAGGATGGTCTTTCAAGCATATACCACCTTCTCTGTGAGAAACAAAACCCAAAATGTATTTCTTGATTTTACAAGTCTTTCTCCCTGAACCCTCAGTTCATGTCTTCTAGTTCTACCATTTTCACATCTGTGAAAAAGATTTGTTTGCATATTAATATCTTTCAAGTATTTAAACATCTGTATCACATCTCCTCTGTCCCTCCTTTCCTTTGGGGTACATATATTCAGGCCTTAAAGTCTCTTCTCAAATGTCTATTGGTGCAGCCCCTATATAATTTTTGTTGCTTTCCTCTGAACCTCTTCAGGTCTTTTTTTTTTTTTTTTTAATATATTTTTATTAGCAATTGCAAAGGGACTTACAACCAGAAGTGGAGAAAACAGAGATAGGCATAACAACCAGAGCGAGCAACAAGTGAAAAAACATGACGCCCTACACAATTGACATTTTTAAGTAGCAGAATACCCCCCAAGCAGACACACACAAACGCCAAAAACACGGCCTCAAGTCACAACAATCATGCAGCAAACACCCCTCAGACATACCTCCCATACAACCAAACATGCTAGTGCAGCCACCCAGGAGTGAAAAGGAAAGAGCAACAGCCACTCCAAGAAGAGTCAGAGCATAGGGTCCACAGCCTCCGGTTCTGAACTGTGACATAAAGTCAAGGCACACCTCCAGAGAGCTAAGTAACTCCTGTGAGCAAGGATCCCAGACTTGGGGGTGCGTTGTAGTTCATAATACCCCACCGCTGTGAAACGAGCAATCCACTGTGGAAAAGAGGCCACCGAGTCAGCGACCCAGTGTTGCAACAGAAGCTTTTTTGCCACCAGAACAGCCATGTAAAGAACCCTGCTCTGGGGTAGCGTAAGCCCTCCCTCTATCAATTTGTGTTGATCTCCCAAGAGCAAGAAACCATAATTCCAGGGCACCGTACATTGGACAAGGTTCTCCAAAAAAGGAAGGACCAGCAGCCATAAGTTAGCATGCACTAACTGATTTAGCGCCCACTAAAGATCAGCGCACGCTAAATGCTAAGGCACCCATAGAACATAATGGGTGCCTTAGCATTCAGCGTGCACCAAATTGGTTAGCGAACGTTAAATCGGTTAGCGCGCCTTAGTAAAAGGACCCCTTAGTTCAGGAGTAGGGAACTCCGGTCCTCGAGAGCCGTATTCCAGTTGGGTTTTCAGGATTTCCCCAATGAATATGCATTGAAAGTGCATGCAAATAGGTCTCATGCATATTCATTGGGGAAATCCTGAAAACCCGACTTGAATATGGCTCTCGAGGATCGGAGTTCCCTACCCCTGCCTTAGTTAATTTTATTTTATTGTAGTCTTTTATTGTATGGATGCTAGCCTTGTTGATTATCTTACCATTTTAATTTGACATTCCTTTTCTTTTCTTACTATTTAGTTTTTATGTAAATCGCCTTGACCTGTTCTTGAAATAGAATAGGCGGTATAAAATAAACATAAACATAACTGTGCACCCTGCCCACAATCTGCCCATCTGTACATCCACCTTCAAATTACATGCCATAGCATTTAGGTGCTTTTAAGAAGTGACACCCCCTCCTTGTTTTTTTCCCCTCCCTCTCTTACCTTCCTCTTAAATGTTATTTTTATTTCAATGTATTTCTCATTGTCCCAACCCCAGTACCTCTCGCATCAAATTTGTCTATGTCTCGTCAGTCACTTATGTTATATTTATAAAATATTCCCCTTTCTTTAAAAACTGTACCTTAATTATAGTTTTGTAAACCGACCAGATACTCGCTGATGGTCGGTATATCAAATATGGAATAAACTTGGAAACTAGACGGGTGCATCATTAATGTGCATTCTTCCCAAAGATTCTTTTCAATATGCATCAACTAATTAGGAAATTGCGATCTGAGGAGAAACATTGTTTAGATGTGCCTCCATGGAAACAGGTGAGATTAGGGAGTTAACGTCAATCCATGATAGCAGTTCAAGGTGTGTTGCTATGGAATACCTTACCGCTTGAAGCAAAGAAAGCTCCTACATAATTAAGTTTTAGGGAATATTCAAAAACTGAATTGTTTATGCGATATTTTTCAGAATGATTCCCCTCCTGTACTATAGTTCTGAAAGGAAGCTGAACTGATGTTTATGTATTATTTGTACAATAAGTATTGCTTTTAAAGTTGACATTTTAATTGTGCATATATTCTTGTAACTCGCACAGAACTACAGGATGTAGCGAGTAAAACTTTTTTAAAATAAATAAATATATGGCATCCAAATTTGCATGCAATCCCGAAATGCACACAAGCAAATTAACTGAATAATGAATTCATAACCAAGTTTATTGACACCCATTAGAATTTGTATGCACATCTGGATGTGTGCTGTTTTATAAGGCAGTGCACCTAACTCCCATAGCACTTATCTCAAAAGGGAGCATGGCCATGGGAGGGGCAGGGGCAGGCCATGGGCATGGGCATTCCAGTAAGTTGCATAGTTATGGAATATTGGGACAGTGCGCCCAACTTGAGCTCCACTAGATTTCAGCAGGCGAAGGTCTAGGAACATGAATTAGTGCTCAGCACATTTCTGTAATTGGTCTGTGCTATTTATAGAATCACGCTTAGTGCCAATTTACTCTGGCACCCATTTTTGAGCATGATTTATTGAATCCCACCTAAATATTGGTTTGTTATGCATATTTGTAAGTTGAATGTGCTTTTATTAACTTATGATATGATATATATATATATATATATATATATATATATATATATATATATATATATATATATATATATATATATATATATATATTGGTGTCTCCTTTATAGAATTACCCCCAAAATGGTCTCAAACTCAAACCCTTAGTGGGGCCACACTTTGGATTTGTAGGTACTTGGAGGGCCGCAGAAAAATAGTTGTCTTATTAAAGAAATGACAACTTTGCATGAGGTAAAACTTTTTTCAATCACTATATTGAAAATAAAATCATTTTCCTTACCTTTGTTGGCTGGTGACTTTATTTTTCTGTGCTTTTAACTATGTTTCCAGGGCCTTCTTGTCCTTTGATTGTTTTTCTCTCCGTCTTCACTTTCTGCCTTGCTTCCATCTTTATTTTTATATAATGGGAGACTGACTATATAATAAAGAAACTACCAGTGTGGAGAAAATGAATAACTCATTAGCTATACGCTCAGAGAAATGAAACTCTGAAGAGGGGGTGAGAACCTCCTCTTGGGGTAAGAGTTTACCATCCAATCATTGCATATGTTTCATGAAAAAACACTCTGAACACTGGTAAAACATGTATTGATAATTAGACTTGCTTGTAAGGCTGGCGTAAATATTCAAATTTCTTATGCCACAAATCTCACTGGATTGCTAGTTTGGAACACTTATCTTGTAAGTATAGCTCTCAGGGGTCTCAACGCGGCCCCGTTTCGTGTTCTGCTTCAGGAGACCCAGAAACACTTAATTGGACGATGTACTCATTGAGACTCTGTACAACAGTAACAGCTTTCCATGAGAAAATCTAAAATACAAAAATTTAAATCAGAACCACACAAACTGTAGAAAAATATACTTAAATAGTCTACGCTGTGGGAAAAGTTAATGTCTTATTGGCAAAGATGAGGCGGGAAACACAAGAAAATTCAAAAAAGTACATACCAACTGCAAACTTCCAAAGTTCCAAGCAACAGAGAGCCCTGCCTGCCTCACCCAATTTAAAGCAAAGGGGAGGGAGGGGGAGGGGAGCTCTGTATGCAAACGTGATGACATCATAACGTGAAAAAAGTTACAGCTGTGGGTGAACAACTGTCACTGTAAATAAAGATGATTGAAAAGATGAAAAAACTGTAAAAAATGAAAAAATGTAAAAAGATGTTTGTGAAAAGTCCCAAACACATCAGAAAAAAGCCACCCATTCTATTTCATTGTTAAGTCCTTGAGGGTGCAAAGTATTAAGTTCGTGTATCCATTTCTGTTCCTTTCGCCAGAGTAGCTTAGCTGTGTCTCCACCTCTCGTGGTAACAATGGTGTCTAATACTGAGAATTTCAAATCCGCTAAAACATGCCGGCGTTGAAGCCAGTGAAGAACCAATGGGGCTTCTTGTATGCCTGACTTAATTGCATCCATCTTTGACATTAACTTAATATTAAATTTTTCTGCTTTCTTTTCAAAATCTACGTTTCCATGTCTTACCTTCCCTTCTATCTCTCTCTTCTTCCGTCCCTATTTCCATGGTCTGACATTTCTTTCTTTCCTTTCTCTCCCTCCCTCCTTCCTTCCTTCCTTTCCCCTGGTCTGACATCTGTTTCCTTCCCTCCCCCAACTTTTTAGTTCTTTCATCCTGCCCCATTCTTTCTTTCTCTCTCTCTCTCCGTGCCCCCTTTCTTTCTTTATTTCTTTCTCCATGCCCCTTTCTGTCTGTGTCCCGTCTCTCTTCTTTCTTTCTGTCTCCCTGCCCCCCCTTTCTTTCTTTATTTCTCCCTGCCCTCCCCCAAGCCACCACCATTGGGGAACAGGCCGCCACCGCCGCAATCAGGGAACAGGCCAGTGCCAAGGTCTTAGCTTTCCCTGCTTATCTTCTCCAGCATGGGGCCGATCAATTCTCGCCACCTGACGTCAATTCTAACTTCGGAGAGGAAGTTCTGGGCCAGCCGAGCTGGGGAAGATAAGCAGGGAGAGCTAAGACCTCGGCGCTGGCCTGTTCCCCGATTGCAGCGGCTTGAGGGAGGGCAGTGAGAAGGGAAGGGAAGCAGATTGGGGATCCCTGCTTTAGGCTAGCCGCAGTCGCGGTCTGTACGCGATTGTCCTCTCCACAATCGGAAAATTTGTGAAGTGGAGAGGACAGATCGCGGGCCGCAAAATAGTCCCAGGGGGTCGCGTGTTTGAGACCACTGATTTAAAATATATACATGCAATTGCCTTGTTACGCTATTTCAATAATGACTAATGTTAGTGTTTAAGATCATACCTATAGGCTCAACTCAATTTTTGTCAACATATCTTTTGTTATATGTTCCAATGCGAGCCCTACGCTCTAGTCAGCAACATTTATTGACTGTTCCCTCAGTTCAGAATTTTCCATCTCATATATTCCAGATGGCACTGATCTGACCCAGTGGTGGCAAATTTTATGTTCCTTTATGCTCTTAGAAGTTAATGTTTATTGTAGTAGGGCCTACGCTATGGAATATTCTTCCCATAACACTGTGTATGAAGGCTTACTTTCCCTTATTTAAGATGCTACTAAAACCACACTTGTTTCAATTAACCCTTAATACTTGAAACAGTTTGATACTACAGGTGGACCACTGTCGATCTTTGATACCCAGTAGACTTGGAGAACTGTCTCCTTCTCAGTATATTCTATTCCTATTTCCTCTCCTAGAATTTTGTTGTAATATACACAGCCTTGATGGTCTTATTTTAGGCAGTTAATCAAATAAATGTGCCTTGAACCTTGACTTAAGACTCAAAGAGCATCAGAAGAACGTACACATATACGTCTATATGTTAGTATTCTTTTTGGTGCCTAAATGCTAGTGTCCTCTTTATAGAATTACCTCCAAATTGGCCCACAATAATGTGACAATGCCTTTTAGTAATTCTTGCCCTTAGTTTTCTTGTTCATTGCTTCCTTTTCCAGATCAAGGGCTCCTTTTACAAAGGAGCAGTAGGGCCTTAACGCGCGGAATAGCGCACGCTAAATTGACATGCGCGCTAGCCGCTACCGCCACCTTTTGAGCAGGTAGTAGATTTTTGGCTAGTGCACGCTATAGCACGTGCTAATCCGGTGCATACGTTAAAAACGCTAGCGCACCATTGTAAAAGGAGCCCCAAGTCTTCAAGTGTCAGAAAGATCCTATAGCACCAAAAGAGGAGCAAAGGGTACCAGTAGTGGTGTGAAGACTCCAAGCCACCATCAGAAGGGCAAAACAACACAAGCAGTAGAATAAACAACAAACTCTGGGTGTCAGGTCACCATGGTGTTAATTGTGAAAATTGTGAAAATTGTGATAATTGTGATAATTGTGATAATTGTGATAATTGTGATAATTGTGATAATTGTGATAATTGATGAGTCATTGTATTATTTAAGAGAAGTGAGTGTTAGTATTACCACTCACTTCTCGACACGAAAAGCCATAGGATAACATTGAACAATCAACCACAAATTGTGGTTTCTCTATTAATTTAGATGGAAGATGCAGAGTTAGATAAGCAATTCCGGTTGATTTCAACACCCGACTTGACTCCGATTGACCTGGAATGTTTGGAGCAACTGGAAGACAGCTCGGATGGTGAAATTGAACACGTATCCACCACTCCCCCGAAAAAGAAGCAAAGGAAGGAGAAGAACATTGTGGTAAAAAACAATGTTAAATATTCTAGATGGTGTTTTACATTGAATAATTATGTCAATAATGATATAGAAAAATTAAAGCAATTTTTCACGGATAGTAAATATTATATCATTGGTAAAGAAAGGAGTTTAAAAGGTACTAGGCATTTGCAGGGGTATGTTAATTTTGGTAAAAGGAGGGAAAGTCTGTTAAATTTTAAAAAATGCATTCCGAGAGCTCACCTTGTGCCCGGGGTTTTATGCCTCCAAATTTTGCATTTGTAGAAAAGATGCACTTTCTGCATGGCACCATGATTTCACTATCTATGAAGCTTGAGCCACACTTGCGGGACTTGAAACTATGAAACTGGTCCTAACATCCTGCACCATGTGGCTTGAGCTTCATAGAGAGCTGAATCATGGTAGGGAAAAGAAGCATGTTGTTGCTTCTGAAAATATATGTTGTTTCTTCTGAAAATATAATCTGCAAGGTGAGGTGATATAGTTCCAGTGTCAAGGAGGCATACTGGTGAAGGCTATGGGAGAGGAAGATAAAAGAAAGACAGATTGGATGAAGGCTTTAGGAAGGGGGTATGAGGGAGAGACAGACTGGGAGAAGACTGTGGTAGGAGGTATGACATAAAGAGACAGACTGGTGAAGGCTTTGGGAAGGGGTTATGAGGGAGAGAGACTGGGAGAAGACTGTGGTAGGAGGTATGACAGAAAGAGACAGACTGGTGAAGGCTTTGGGAAGGGGGTATGAGGGAGAAACTGATGGGGACCCAGGCTATGATGATAAGTGAAACAAAAAGTCAATTGTTTCTTTGCTTCACCTCTCAAGAGGGGATTGTCACACGGTGGACAGCATGATTTAGGAAGGGGGACTATTGGCTTCTGCTGTTGATTTAGCAGAGGTACCTTAAGGAACTGATTTACTAAAGTTTCTTAGCCCACACAAAATAGGAAAAACCCCCAAAGACTTATTAAGCTCAGTTTCTAATAGGGCTACCACTAATCTGGGACAATGTTGGAACAGTGGGGAAGGAGAAGCGAGAGAGGTCTCAGACACTGTCTCCTAAGCTTTTGGGGCTGACTTCTAGATTTAATGAACATTTGTTGAGGTTTGTCCTAAGGTAATGGAAGAGGGCAGAGCAGTATCTAAAACGTGCAGGAACACACAAAGGCACTTTGAGAAGAGTAAAATGGCACCAACTTTAGAAGGTTCTTCTTATGCTACTACATTTACTATACAGTATACTTCCCTTTCTTTTCAGCTCTAGGATCAACTACTCAATGAAGCTGTAATATTTGGCCTGTAGAAATTTTACCTCCCTGATGTGTCCTGATGAGATATTTACCCAGTCAATACTAAAGTAATTGAAATATAGTAACATATACAGTAACATAGTAGATGATGGCAGATAAATAACCGAATGGTCCATCCAGTCTGCCCAACCTTACCCTGTATATAGAAATCTTCCATTATTATTATTATGTTGCCAATTTTGTTTGGTTTCCTCATTTCTGTCAGTGCAGTCTTTGCTGTTTTGTGGCCAGGACTTTCAATTTTCTGTTTACACTTTCCACATAAAAAATAACACATTCCCTTGTTATTCTGCTAAAAATAAATAAATAAAAATAACTAAACAACATAAGAATTGTGCTCTCACATTACAATCCAAATCAAGGCTCAGGGTCAGCAAAAGTCAGCACCGGTCACTCCTTCTTGGATCACCAATCTTGATTTATGAATCTTTCATCTCTAGTTATAAATATTTTATCAGGACTTTATTCTGTAACACGCACATGGTCCGTGCAATCTTCAGCCTCAAATTCGATAAAATACAGAACACAATATCAGCTTACGTTTACAGCACATAAAAATGTGACTGTTGTGAAGTTTGTCCGTGTAAAAGGCTTATCAGTTCTTTTAAGTTATTTGCTGTGACATGGGGGTTTCTCTCATATTGCAAACAGATATGTTGCACTTAACCTGCTGGCAAGCCTTCCTAATCTCATGTCAGGGCTCCCTCTACAGTTCTCAACAAGAATCACAAGGATACTGTCCCGATATGAGGAAGGACATTTTGGTCTCCCAAAACAAGTCAAATATGAAATTAGTCTAATCAAAAAGTAGCACCTTATTTCCTTTCATATTTTGTTGTTTGCTTTATTCCTATTTATTAATCTTTAAAGTGGACTAACACGGCAATCACACTGCTTTAAGGAAAATCTCATTGTTGGTATTTTTTACTTAGTATGAGTGCGGTGCATACCCTTTTGTAGTCTATCCATTCTGCTTGTCCTGCAATGTCTTTTGGGCCCTCTACGCGACTTCATGAATTCATTGACTGTGTCAAAGACAAAAAGTACCCTTGCAGGAACAAAAGCAAGAAAGGCTTCAGCATAATGAAGCTTAGAAAGCATCCATAGGAAGAGATCATCACCTCTGCATGACAAATCACAAGTCTAGAAAAAGAGAGCAGATTATGCCTGGTCTTCAACCCAACTTTATTAGCAACCAATCGTAAAATTCACATGGACGCTAAACACAAACATATATAATGTGGAGCATGGACTCCACTCGGGCCGTGTTTCAGCTAGGATGCCTGCATCAGAAGTCCTGAAACATATAAAATATTATAATCTGTGTAAAAAGCCATTTGACACAGATAAAAATTAAAATTATGAAAACATAAACTATGCATGTCATACATACCACAACTGGTAAGCAACACATAAAAGTTCCACGTCAAATCCAAGAAGGAACTATAAAGGTAAAATACATACTTGAGTTTGTTGAGATTTCCCATCCAGCAATACAACGTGATACAGATAATTTATACATAAAACAAAATTTAAAAAATTGCTATTGCAAAATGTAAGAGAACTTTCAGCTGTGAGATCGTTCCCGGTAATAACAAAGTTACAGATCCTAATCAGTGTGGTCTAATGAATTGGAAGAAAGTACCAGACTCGGGTCTAAACAATGTTGGGAACTGAATGCACAATTATCTCTCTAAACTGTGATTTGAAAGGTCATGAGATCTTACTGTTAATAAGAACGTGTTCAAGAAGGGTACTGAGATCAAAGGATAGTGTGTGGCGCAGTGTGTGGGAAGTTTGTGGCGCAGTTAGAACTACAGCCTCAGCACCCTGAGGTTATAAATTCAAATCTCTCACTGCTCCTTGTGACCCTGGGAAAGTCACTTAATCCCCTCAATGCCCCAGGTACACTAGATAGAGTTTGAGCCCACTGGGACAGATAGGGAAATATGATAAAGTACCTGAATGTAAACCACTTAGGATATAAGTGGTATATAAATGATTAAATAAATAAAAAATACCGCTCATAATAAAGTTAAGTGGCAATTAACAATTAGGAAAAAAGGGAGGAAAAATTAGGAAAAGAACAAGGATACCGCTGCTTAGAAAGCATTATGAGATAATGTAAAGAACTATATTTCAGATATTCTGAGAAATGTCATGACTGAAATAGAAATTATAACAGTAACTAGAAATTCAAAAAAGGGTTTTAAAACGTTCTTTCATTTTTTAAAATTTTTTTATTGATTTTCCAAACGTCAATAGTGCAATACTCAAATATATAACACATAATAAGCCAATAAAAGCACAGTCAACTTACAAATATACATAACCAACCATTTTCTCCTACCCACCCACCCACCCAATGATTAATCAATAAAACACAGAAACATAGATTTTCCCAATAACTTTACCCTACTCAAATTAATAATATCCTCCCAGCCTACTACCACCCACCCCAAGTGTAAATACTTAAAGGTCAAAATTAGGACAGAAATAGACCCCCCCACCCTTCCTTGGATGTGTACGAAAATAAACAAAAACTGACTCATAATCAAAGACCTACTACAGTGAAGTAATATAAGATGTCAACAGGCCCCCAAACCAGTTTAAATAAATTACTGTGCCCCAAACTATCGGCATTCATTTTTTCATACCTATAACTAGAGCACAGATGTGCCCACTAGAAAGGGAAATTTAGACGATTGTAATTCTTTCAATTTCGGATTACCATCTGCATGGCTATCCCGGTCATGATAAGGAAAAGACGGCATTTATATCCATTATTGGAACCAGGCTCATACCTTCCTAGGTTTAGGGAAAGCTTCTGATTGCATGATTCAATACACCATTTCTTTTAACATATCTATCAGTTCACACTGTAAGCTATTTGGATTTGATGGGCCGCCGCGGGAGCGGACCGCTAGGCAAGATGGACCTCTGGTCTGCCTCAGCGGAGGCAACTTCTTATGTTCTTATGATTACATTTTAGCTTTTACATTTGTTACAACATGGTTGTGTTCTATAGCAGTGTTCTTCAGCCACCGGTCCGTGGACCGCTGCTGGTCCACAGAAATTTCCTGCCGGTCCACAGGGCCAGCACGTGCATCAGACCCAAAACAGTGTTCTTCAACCGCTGGTCCATGGTGCGATCGATGCAGCGTTATCTTCGAACCAGCTCCCTCTTCCTCACTGATTCAGTGCACAAAGCCACAGGCAGTGGCTCCTACGCGTGTCCTGCGCCTGAACTGGAAGCCTTCTCTCTAACATTGCAACGTCAGAGGGAAGGCTTCCAGATGAGGCATGGGACGCACAAGGAGCTGCTGCCTGCAGCTTTGTGCACTGCAACAGTGAGGAAAAGGGAGCCGACCTGAAGATAATACCATGGGCAGCATAAAATGGCCAGGCGGGAGCAGGCCTTACCTTCTGGTAAGGTAAGGCATGGAGGGAGGGAAACAAAGGTAGGGGGAATGATTTTATTTTTGAATTTAGTGATTGAATTATGTCAATTTTGAGAATTTACATCTGCGTTCAGTGTGCTTTGTGTAGTTTAATTTTGTGGTTAACCATTATGTGTTGTTAATAAGATTATATTGTGTATCTATGAAAAATGAATGGAAAAAATAGTGTTACAATTAGTACTATTATGGGGGCGGGGTCTGGGGTGGAGATTGGGTAGAGATGGGCGGGGTCTGGCCCACGACTTAGCCCAGTGTTCTTCAACCGCCGGTCCATGGACTGACGCCGATCCACAGAATAATTCTTTTATTTCTGCCGGTCCGTATAAAAAGGTTGAAAAACACTGTTCTATAGTACAGTTTAAAAATCTACACTGTAAAAGTCAGACAAAGGACCTCAATATACCACATATGATTAATTAAAATGACTAATAACCTAACCTGGTTAACAGTGGTTTTGGTTCAGGCTGAAAATGAATCATTGGCTGAAATCTTCCACTTGGTTTCAATGAGGCCCAAAACCAAAACTTTGTTCCCATCCCCACTCTCACTGCAATTCCATACCTCTGAGTCTACCTCCTCCCAGACAGAAAACCTGTTCCTACCCTCTTTCCCCTCCTTAGGTCCTCCCCAGGCCTACCTTTTAAAACCCATGGTGGTCTAGTGGCCTCTTTGGGGCAAAAGCGTCCCGAGTTGCTCCTGCCTTTTCTGGCTCTGTTGTGAAAATGGCCATAGTTTCTTCCGCAGCAATCTTGTAAGACTGTTATGGGAGGGTGCGGCCACCAGTTTGGAACTGGGAATTCAAAACAACTTATGAATAAGGAAATCTGGTGCACAAACTAAATTCACAAAAATAATAACAACATCTCGAGAAGGAGCTATTAAGCTTTTTTCTAGGTCCCATATCTAAATTCCAATTGGGAAACCCGACAAAAAGGGAAAATAAAAACTAATAAATTCCCTTTCCCATCTTGTTTTATCCCTCCCCTTTTAACTTCCTTTTATTTTGTATTCATATAATGTAATTAAAAATCATCCTCTCCTCCTTTATCCCTCTCATCACCTACCCGTCTCAATTATGTCCCTGTCTTGGCCTCAACCCCCTCCCCCCATATTTTTTTTTTTTAAATTTCTATTTATTATTTTCTTTAAGCAATTTTAAATATTTTAAATATCTTTTTAATTTCTGTTATTGTAAACTGACCAGATACTTGTGATGGTCAATATATCAAGCTATAAATAAACTTGAATTGTTTGCTTGCAGTTTTGCTACTCATGTCCTTTACTTGGGTTGTAAAGTAGGCACACACAAAACCACCAATGTACAGGAAATCCTATGCATTAGTACATCAGCCTCAAAGAGTGATTTGGAATGAAAACAATGCGCTAAGTTACCACATGCACTCATCAACAATTACTTGGAAATTTGCTGTAAGACCAGAAAGCATATTTTGCCATGACACATTGACGAGTCCGCGTTCCAAATGACTGACAGATTCCGTTTTTGTAAACCTGTATATTTTGTCATCAACATTTACTTTTTTCCCATGCCATACTAAGGAACTGAGGATAATCCCACAGATAATCCCATTTTGCAGGGGCTCTAATCCTCCCCCCCCCCCTTCGCATTTAGCCCTAGTCTTTCAGGTTATTCTTCCTGTCTGAACCAGCATCTATGGCGTAAAACCAAGTGAAAATAAGACAAGAATTCAGCAAAAGAGTAGGGGATTTTTTTTTTTTTTTCCCTAGGATGACAAAACATTGGTTTAAATGGATTGAACTTCAAAGAATCTTTCGCAGGAGAAGAAGGCCCACGTCATTCTTTGGTTTCATCCTGTACTGTAAGGATCTTTTCTAGGATCAGACTGGAGCTTAATGGTGGGGAACTCCAGCTCTTCTCAGCTATGGGAAGGCCACCTTAGGGTTTGTTTATGTAATTATAGTTCAAAAACTGTATTTTTTTTTTTTTAAGTGAAATTGAAGATAATTTTTCCCTCTTCGATGCTGAATGTGAGATTCATCGCAACACCAACTTTCTCATTTCTGTGCTCTGCTTGCTCTATCACTCTTGTGCCTAGAACTGTTTTACTTTTCGTCGCAGTATATATTATTTCCTACTTTTGCACATGTTCTGGAATGATGATAAGTGTGCCTGTCTTATTATGGCTGTGTGTGCTGTTTTAAACATTGTCTTTCCTGAGTACAACCTGCAGTCGTTTATGACATCTAAATTCTTTCCATTCATTTGTGCATGCCTGCATGTGGTTCTCATAAGGATCACCACTGCAGTGTCTTCAAATTACTTAGATCCATAATGGGAAGAAAGGCTAAATGAAACAGAATTTTTAAAAGCCTTAAACTTTAAAATGTCCTTAAGAACCAAGTGCAAATCACAGTAAGAAAAAGGACATATCGTAATTATTTCACACATTGAATTTTCTAAACTGCTGTTGAAGCGAAAGTTCATATTCACCCCCATATATCAAATGCATTCTTATACCCCACCCAAGCCCATGGACCCCACACATATACCCCCACACATAAATGTTTGTTGTTTATTAAGAGAATTGTTACATAGTTAGACTTAACAAAAAATCACAATAGTTTACAAAATTGCAAATTATAAAAGTAAGAAAAGAGCATCATAAGTAGGATAGGAAAGATAATCATGCTAACATCAAAGCATACCAACAAACATATAGACATACATACCTCCAAGATGAAAATGGACAATTCATTGATTGGAGAAGCCAAAGGCTAACCTAAAGAAATAAGACTAATAAAATGTATCTCTACAAATGCCTATACAAGGACAGTTCAAGATGAGGTATGCATATGTAGAAGTAGAAGGGACGCTGGGAAGCAGCGATCACAATATGATCCACTTCGACCTGGATGCAGATGAGAAACATCGGTCCAAAACGACGGCCACGTCGCTGAACTTCCAAAAAGGGAATTACGAAGGAATGAGAGTCATGGTGGGGAAGAAGATTAAGAAAAGGATAAGCACTGTAAAAACACTAGAGCAAGCTTGGTCCCTTTTTAAGGACACAGTCACCGAGGCACAAAATCTATATATACCACGTATCAACAAAGGATCCAAGAGGAAAAAGAACAAAGAACCGGCGTGGATCACAGTAGAGGTGAAGGAAGCGATCAGAGACAAGAAAACTTTGTTTAAGGAATAGAAAAGGGTCAAAAATGGATGAAAACTGGAATAAGCACAAAAAGTATATCAACGCAGGTACCATAAGGCGGTAAAAGGGGCCAAAAGAGACTACGAGGAAAAAATAGCCAAGCTTCAAGCTGTTCTTTCGATATATTAAGGGGAAACGACCCACGAGGAAAGCGGTGGGGCCGTTGGATGACCATGGAATAAAGGGAGTGCTAAAGGAGGACAAAGAAATCGCAAACTGAACACATTTTTTGCGTCTTTATTTACCGAAGAGGATATACACAGCATACCGGAACCCATCAGGCTATATGCTGGAAATGAAGACGGGAAATTGACAGGGTTGACAGTAAGTCTAGAAGAGGTATGCAAGCAGATTGATAAGCTTAAGAGCGACAAATCCCCAGGACCAGATGGCATCAATCTGAGGGTCATTAAGGAACTACTTCAGCTAATAGCCAATCTGTCGATCAAATTGGGAAAGATTCTGGAAGACTGGAAGGTGGCAAATGTTACGCCGATCTTCAAAAAAGGTTCAAGGGGAGATCCAGGAAACTACAGACCGGTGAGTCTGACCTCGGTACCGGGAAAGGTGGTAGAGGCGCTGATAAAGGACTGCATCATTGATCACCTTGAAGGACACGATCTGATGAGGACCAGCCAGCACGGTTTTAGTAAAGGCAGATCTTGCCTGACGAACTTGCTGCACTTCTTCGAAGGATTAAACAGGCAGATAGATAAGGGCAACCTGGTTGACATTGTATATCTGGATTTTCAGAAGGCGTTCAACAAAGTTCCACATGAACGACTATTTCGGAAAATTGCATGCCATGGTATCGAGGGTGAAATACTCACGTGGATTAAAAACTGGCTGGAGCATAGGAAACAGAGAGTGGGGGTAAATGGACAATTCTCAGATTGGAAGAGCATCATCAGGGGGGTGCCGCAGGGCTTAGTGCTTGGACCTGTGCTCTTCGACATCATAATAAACGATCTGGACATTGGTACGACGAGCGAGGTAATTAAATTTGCAGATGATACAAAGCTATTCAGAACAGTGAAGACACAGAGGGATTGCGAAGATCTGCAACGTGACATAATCAAGCTCGAGAAATGGGCATCGACATGGCAAATGAGGTTCAATGTGGATAAGTGCAAAGTGATGCATGTCGGGAACAAAAATCTCATGCATAAATACAGGATGTCTGGGGCGGTACTTGGAGAGACCTCCCAAGAAAGGGACTTGGGAGTTCTGATCAACAAGTCCATGAAGCCATCTGCACAATGTGCTACGGCGGCGAAAAGGGCAAACAGAATGCTAGGAATGATCAAGAAGGGGATCACAAACAGATCTGAGAAGGTTATCATGCCGCTGTACTGGGCCATGGTGCGCCTTCACCTGGAGTACTGCATCCAGCACTGGTCGCCGTACATGATGAAGGACATGGTACTACTCGAAAGGGTCCAGAGAAGGGCGACTAAAATGGTTAAGGGGCTGGAGGAGTTGTCGTACAGTGAGAGATTAGAGAAGCTGGGCCACTTCTCCCTTGAAAAGAGGAGACTGCGAGGGGACATGATCGAAACATTCAAAATACTAAAGAGAAAGTCAGACTGTTCACCGTCTCCAAGGTAGGGAGAACGAGAGGACACTCTCTAAATTTGAAAGGGGATAGATTCCGTACAAACGTAAGGAAATTCTTCACCCAGAGAGTGTAAGAAAACTGGAACGCTCTTCCGGAGTCTGTTATAGGGGAAAACACCCTCCAGGGTTTCAAGACAAAGTTGGACAAGTTTATGCTAAACTGGTGAGACTGGACTCATTTGGAGCACTAGACTTAACCTTGGGGCCGCCGCGTGAGCGGACTGCTGGGCAGGATGGATCATTGGTCTGACCCAGCAGCAGCAATTCTTATGTTCTTATGATATGTTATCATATCATATACTAGAAGTTTATCTTGTTGGAATAACTGAAGAGACCTCGCCGGTCTCTATCTGCCATTATCTCCTAAATTACTCTATATTTTACACAGCCACTTATGCACATCCATTCATTCTCCTATCAGAATCCCTACTCATCTGCACATCACACATCCATCCATCCCATCCCTACACCCTTCTGTAAACCCCTGTGACCTTCACATACTCCATAACACTCCCCACATACTAGTATAACACTTCTTTACAAACATCTAGCCCAATTCTCCATACAATAGAGATATACTGCACATTCATCTAGGCTCGTAGCCAGACCTCATATTTTGGGGGGTATTGACCCCAAGGTGGTGGTGAGAAGCTACGAAATTTTGCAGGACTCAGTCTTATACTCATATACCTGAGCTGGCAGGGGTCCCAATGCCCCACAATCAGAACCCCTTCTCCTCGTGGAGTCGGCAGTCTGTAGCACTTTTCCTGGACTGCTGCCACCGTGCTGGCCAAACATCCCCCCTGGTGTGTAAAATGCTTGTTTGTTGTGAAACAGTATGCACAAGGGAAGCTATATGCCTGAGCATGGGGCGGGTCTCTCTTGTGCATGCTCAGTTTCACAGAAACCAAGCATGCATGGGACACGGGGTTGGCCAGTGTGGCGGTGGCAACCCAGGAAAAATGTTGTTGACTACCTAGCTTTGCAGGAGGAGGATCCGGCTAGCCCAGGGGTAGGCAATTTCAGTCAAGAGCCGAAGCCAGGTAAGGTTTTCAGGATATCCACATGCACATTGTCACCAACCCTCCGCAGAGTAGGGCTGTCGGGTGACAAACACAGGGATTCTGGCGTGTCCCCTCCAACCAGGGGTACCTTCAGGACTTTTTCAGGTGGCCCTGGGCAATTGCCTGGGCCTAAGAGATGCAAGGTAAGTAAAAAGGTTTCACCATATCACCAGCCAAAACAAGTTCTTTAGGAAAGAATAAGTTGTTTATTCTGACCCACAGGTCAAAAGTATGCAACAGAAAACAAACATCACTTTTGCAGGTCATTCAACAAAAATAGTAGATTTGCAAAAATAAAGCTTTACTGCAAATTCAAAATAAATCAAAACTCCTTAGGCAAACATAGCCACAGCAAACTCTGGTAACAGTTCAGCTTTTCTCTCAGCTCACACATGCAGGCAAAATCACACAGCTGAGACAGATAATCTAATTAGCTTCAAGAACGGGAGTCACAGCAGGATTTCTAAAGTTCCAAAAACCAAACTTAACTATGTCAGTTGGAGCTTCAGGTTCATAAACTTGCTTTTAAATCCATTCCTCAGTTTGAAGCAAGTATTATTCTTACTCTCAAAATACTTATAAAGTTCAAACATATCTTAACTTCTGCAGGCATAGTTTGCACAGCAGAAACAAACCAAACATCAGCAAAAGAAAGAAAGAAACACAAACCACTAATGGTTTCTCAGTTGCTGCATTCTTTCATGCAACTTCCATACCTTCCGTCTGGCTTTCTAACATAGGGCCAGCCAGTTCTATCTCCATGCCTTCCACACAATCTAGAACCTGGTAGTTTGAAGTAGGCAGGATTTCCTCCAAATCCTGCATGGAATAATCCAGCACGTTTTCCTCTCCTGCTCTGTTCCACAGCTCTTCACCTGCCTTGAGCTGTGGGAGTGACTCGCCCTGGTCACTCGCTCCTCCTGCTTGACTCAGCCTGCTTTTAAACAGACCAGAGCCAATCCCCTTCAGCCTGTAGCGGGGGATGGGTTTTGGCTCTACAGCAGTTTTTCTCTGCCTAGGTTTTTCTACTGCAGCTACCTTCCTCGTGGCTTCACTAGCTGCTCTAAAGCCAGGAGGCTGTTGTTGCCAATCTGCCTGCCTCTGTTCCAGTTCACTATCTCTTTGGTTATGGGGGCAAGGGAGGTCAGCCTCAAGGTGAGTGCCAGAATCGATCTGGTCTGCTCTTCTGCATCCGATCCTATCAGGGACCGGACTAGTGCTGGTGCTGGGTTTGTCACATTCCCCCACCCTTAAAGGATGACCCTCGCTTGTACCCTGAGGAGTCCCTATATTCTCGGGGATGCGTGACAGAATATCTACATTGGTGTTAAGTTTTCCTGGCCGATGCACCACCTTAAATTTGAACACCTGAAGGGCTAAATACCATCGTGTAAGTCTAGCGTTATTGTTTCGCATGGTATTTAACCATTTCAGGGCTGCGTGGTCCGTCACCAGTGTAAACTCCCTGTCCTGTAAATAATGCTCAAGAGTCTGAACAGCCCATTTTACCGCTAAGCACTCCTGCTCCACCGTTGCATAATTTTGTTCATTAGGATGGAGCTTCCGACTCAGATACATAATGGGATGTTCTAACCCTTGGCTTTCTTGACTTAGGACTGCTCCTAATCCAGTGCCAGAAGCATCAGTTTGTAAGATCAATGGTTGGTCAAAATCAATAGCTTTGAGCACGGGCCTTTCACACAAACTAGCCCTCAATCTTTGAAAAGCCTGTTTACTCACATTGTCCCAACACAGTGTCTCTGGGCTCCCTTTTTTCAACATGTCAGTCAAGGGTCCTGCCTGGGACGAAAAGTGCGGGATAAACCTCCTGTAGTATCCTACCAATCCTAAGAAAGCCCTGAGTTGTTTTTTGTTGTTAGGAGCCGGGTATCCCCGAATGCATTGCACTTTATCCACTATAGGCTTTATCTGCCCCTTTCCCACAATATATCCCAAGTACTTTACTTCTTGTTGACCTATAAAACATTTTTTTGGATTTATTGTGAGGCCGGCTCCCCTCAGAGCTTCCAGGACCGCCTTAAGGTGTTGCACATGCTGTTCCCATGTGCCCGAATGGATCACTATGTCGTCAATGTAAGCGTCCGCGTACCCATGGTGATCCCGTAGCACCTCGCGGACTAGGCGCTGGCATGTAGCCGCCGCCCCATGTAAGCCAAATGGCATGCGCCTAAATTGGAATAGGCCCCGTGGCGTGCTGAATGCAGTTTTAGGCTTAGCCGATTCGGTAAGCGGTATTTGCCAGTAGCCTTTTGTAAGGTCAATGGTAGTTAAAAACTGGGCTGATCCTAATCTATCCAGTAATTCATCTACCCGTGGCATTGGAAATGCATCAAACTGAGACACCTCGTTTACCTGGCGAAAGTCAATACAAAAACGTGGTGTCCCATCAGCTTTAGGAACAATCACAATAGGGCTACACCATGGGCTTTGCGAGGTTTCTATAACCCCTAAAGTCAGCATCTCTTGTACTAACTCCTCCACCAGAGCTTTCTTTTCCTCTGACAGTCTATAGGGGCGTACCCGTACCACCTTCCCTGGTACTGTTATAATATCATGGGATACTACCCCCGTTTTCCCTGGCACCGAAGAGAACACATCCCCAAACTGTCGGACTACTTCCTTCACCTGATGAACTTGTATCTGTGTGAGGGCAGTTCCTACATTAACTTCCCCCTCAGCCTTGAAGTCCGTAACCTGAGGTCCTAGGTCATCTTCCTGCCCTTGTTGTGCCACCAAGGCCAACACCTCCCGATCTTTCCATGGTTTCAATAGGTTGACATGATAGGTCTGCAGTCTCCCTTTATCATCCTTGACCCGATAATCCACCTCACCTATCCTTTCCACAATGGTGGCCGGGCCCTTCCATTGTGCCAAGAATTTGTGCGGATCAGTGGGTACTAATATAAGGACTTGATCACCTATCTGTAATTCACGTTCTTTAGCCCTTCTGTCATAGTAAGTCTTTTGCTGTTTCTGACTCCACTCCAAGTTTTCTTTTCCGAATTCCAGGGACCTCTGCAACCTATCCTTAAGCTGAGCTAAATATGTGATAACATTACTCCCCGATTCCTCGGGAAACACCCACTTCTCTTTCAACATGTCCAGCACCCCCCTAGGTGGTCTCCCAAACAATAATTCGTAAGGACTAAGTCCCAAAGAATTCTGCACCTTCTCACGCGCCGCAAAGAGCGCAAAAGGAATAAACCTATCCCAGTTCTTAGAGTCTCCTTCTATGCCCTTTTTCAGCATTTGCTTAATTGTCTGATTAAAACGTTCCACCATACCATTAGCTTGAGGGTGGTAGGCAGACGTTTTAATATGACGGATGCCAAATCCCTCATAAAACATCCTCATTTCGCTAGATAAAAAATTACTACCCTGGTCCGTAAGAATCTCCCGGGGAAACCCTACCATGCAAAACAATCCTAACAGTTCTTTCATAATAATGGTAGATGTGGCCTTCTTTAATGGAAAAGCCCAAGGGAACCGTGTGGCTACGTCCATGACTACCAAAATGAAATTATTTCCCCTAGGTGTTTTCTCCAAGGGTCCCACAATATCCATGGCCAACCGCCTTAATGGTTCCTCCACCACAGGTACAGGAATGAGGGGTGCCCTGGCCGGTTTCGCCAAAGACAGTTTTTGGCACGTGGAACAGGACTGACAAAAATTTATCACCGCCTGCCTTAATCCCGGCCAGAAAAAACCGTCTTTCTATCTGTTTGATAGTGGCTTCTGCTCCTTTATGACCCGATAACGGGTGATCATGGGCTATCCTGAGTATCAGTTTTCTAAACCCTTGGGGAATCAATAACTGTTGTACCATTTCCCCTTCTAGGTCACCCGGGCCTTCTCTATACAACAAGCCCTGTTTCTCGACCCAGCGTTTACCTTCTGTACGCTCCTTTCCTACTCTCTGCCATTCTTCTTTCAGGGTTGGGTCAGTTTTCTGCTCCTCCCGAAATGTAGGAAAAGTATCCATAACATCCTTGGGGAGCCATGGGACTTCTCTAGTTTCACCCGCCCTATTCATGGCTCTACTTCTTCCTTGCTGTTGTCTCTTGTTCTGGGCCCGGGTCCTACGCTCCTGCCTTTGTTCATATTCCTGAAAGGCTTCTCCCGTAAAGGGAAATATCCTGCCTAACCTCCCTTCAGGTTCAGGATTAGAGGATCCCTGTGATCTTGTGTTAACTAAACACTGTTTTTCCTGTAATGCTACAGGGAACCCTTTCCAATCTTTCCCCAGTATCACATCATAAGGTGCCTCCGGCACTAACGCAAAGGAAGTTTGATACACTCTATCTTTATACTTCACTGTGGTAGGCCTCAATGGGTATTGTTTCGTGTCCCCATGAATACACTTGATTCTTACTCTCCCGATAAAATCATGCCCCTTTTCCCTAGGAAATACTGTGTTCCAGCACCGGTGGGCTAACATTGACTGGTCCGCCCCTGTATCAAGTAAGGCCTCCATGTCCTTGCCTCCTATTGATACCACCACCAGATATCTCCCCCCTGGTGTAATCTTACCCTTTTCTAGGTCACAGGTTACCGTAAAACCTTTTCTTTCAACACACTCCCCCTGTCGGTGACCTTTTCCCTCACACCTGAAGCAATAGATGGGAGCTGGATTAAAGGGTTTCTGTATACGATTCTGAGGGTTCCTGGGTGGCATGTTATTATTAGTAGGAGCCTGAAGTGTAGTGTCCCTCTGGAACTGTGTCTGGGGTCTATAACTTGGGCCTGGTTTCTCGGGAAGTCCCTGGGCGTCCAGATAAGCTTCTGCCACAGATAATGTCTGTGTCAGATCCTGGCATCCTTGTTTCTGGGTCCACCCCTTTATGTTCTGGGGCAGAGCTTCTAGGAATTGTTCCCTGACTAACTCAGCGAACATCGCTCGTGGGTCTGCCAAGAAAGGCTGTAACCACCTCTCTGCAGCTTTCGTTAGGCGTTGTAACAGCGCCTTAGGTCTTTCTCTAACCTTTAACTGGAGAGCACGAAAGGTTTGCCTGTAATATTCTCTTGTATATCCCAGAAAGTCTAGGATATGTGCTTTCACAGCTGGGTAACTACTGGCCTGATCCGCAGCAATGGTCTGAAAAGCCGCAAGGGTCTCGCCAGCCAAACATGGCAGAAGGCGAACCGCCCACTGCTCTGGAGGCCAACCTGCTGCAGCCGCAACTCTCTCAAAAGAGTTTAAAAAGTCATCTGGGGCATCCTGTGGTGTTATTTTACTCAAATTCAATAAATTTAGAGAGTTTTGTCCTACCGTGGGTAGAGTACCACCAGTCCCCAATACCGGTATATGTATCTGTCCACCAGCCGTAGGCTTCAATAGTTGCACCATTAACTGAGACTGCTGCTCCATGGCTCGCATAAAGTCACTGTGATGACGTTCGCTAGCCTCCTGGCTTGCCTGCCATAGTCCGTGACTAGTCTCAAGGACCTTCTTTAAGTCCTCGTTTTGCCGCTGTCGTTCTCCAGCCACCACTGCTAACGCCGCCGGCTCCATGTAGGCTCTGTAGGGAAATCACAAACACACAATCCAAGTGCGATACCACTCAGTTTCTTTCCCCCCAGAACTATTTTCACCAGACCCTCTGTAAAATATGCTTACCAGAGGTACTGATGAATCATCGCCTGCGTGCTCATTACAGGGTGCACCACCCTTCTTCAGAGACCTCTTGGTCCCCCTTTTGTTCCTCGCCAGCTCCGGACGATGGCCTCGTCTCCCGGTCTGCTATCCGCACCTCCTGCAGCCGCCAAACTCAGGACACTGGAACCGATATCCTTGCACTGTTTAAGCCGCTTCCCTTCAACAGCAGTTGTAATCCTGGTTCCGTTGAACCACACAATTGTAGAAAGTAAGTTAAAAAAAAAAATTTCCACCTTTGCACTCCCTAATCTTCACCTGAAGAGGTACCAGATCCGCACTCCTGATACCAAATTGTCACCAACCCTCCGCAGAGTAGGGCTGTCGGGTGACAAACACAGGGATTCTGGCGTGTCCCCTCCAACCAGGGGTACCTTCAGGACTTTTTCAGGTGGCCCTGGGCAATTGCCTGGGCCTAAGAGATGCAAGGTAAGTAAAAAGGTTTCACCATATCACCAGCCAAAACAAGTTCTTTAGGAAAGAATAAGTTGTTTATTCTGACCCACAGGTCAAAAGTATGCAACAGAAAACAAACATCACTTTTGCAGGTCATTCAACAAAAATAGTAGATTTGCAAAAATAAAGCTTTACTGCAAATTCAAAATAAATCAAAACTCCTTAGGCAAACATAGCCACAGCAAACTCTGGTAACAGTTCAGCTTTTCTCTCAGCTCACACATGCAGGCAAAATCACACAGCTGAGACAGATAATCTAATTAGCTTCAAGAACGGGAGTCACAGCAGGATTTCTAAAGTTCCAAAAACCAAACTTAACTATGTCAGTTGGAGCTTCAGGTTCATAAACTTGCTTTTAAATCCATTCCTCAGTTTGAAGCAAGTATTATTCTTACTCTCAAAATACTTATAAAGTTCAAACATATCTTAACTTCTGCAGGCATAGTTTGCACAGCAGAAACAAACCAAACATCAGCAAAAGAAAGAAAGAAACACAAACCACTAATGGTTTCTCAGTTGCTGCATTCTTTCATGCAACTTCCATACCTTCCGTCTGGCTTTCTAACATAGGGCCAGCCAGTTCTATCTCCATGCCTTCCACACAATCTAGAACCTGGTAGTTTGAAGTAGGCAGGATTTCCTCCAAATCCTGCATGGAATAATCCAGCACGTTTTCCTCTCCTGCTCTGTTCCACAGCTCTTCACCTGCCTTGAGCTGTGGGAGTGACTCGCCCTGGTCACTCGCTCCTCCTGCTTGACTCAGCCTGCTTTTAAACAGACCAGAGCCAATCCCCTTCAGCCTGTAGCGGGGGATGGGTTTTGGCTCTACAGCAGTTTTTCTCTGCCTAGGTTTTTCTACTGCAGCTACCTTCCTCGTGGCTTCACTAGCTGCTCTAAAGCCAGGAGGCTGTTGTTGCCAATCTGCCTGCCTCTGTTCCAGTTCACTATCTCTTTGGTTATGGGGGCAAGGGAGGTCAGCCTCAAGGTGAGTGCCAGAATCGATCTGGTCTGCTCTTCTGCATCCGATCCTATCAGGGACCGGACTAGTGCTGGTGCTGGGTTTGTCACAACATGCACTGCCTCCTTGAGATGCAAATCTATCTCATGCATATTTATTGTGGATATCCTGAAAACCTGACCTAGCTCCGGCTCTCGAGGACCGGAATTGCCTACCCCTAGGCTAGCCCAAGAAGCAGGCTGTGCCTAAATTTTTTTGTGGGGGAGGGGCCCAGGTCCCTTAGGTACCTCCCATGGCTAACCACAGCATTCATCAGCACATATTTAAAGTAGGTCTGAGCTCCTTGGGGAGGATAGGATAGAAAACAAATAAAATAAATAAATAGGTGCTTATTTTATAAGTGCTATTCATGCTTTCAGATGTGTTTAAACCAGCATTTAGAAATGTATATTGCATAAACACCTAAATCCTGGTTTTATACACAAGGAGTTTTCAGCGGGATTAAGGCAGGCCTAAAAATTAAACATGTTCCCCGCTTCAGCCTATGACAAACAAACTGATAGTGGGATTTACACCTGCTATCCAAGGCTTATAGTTTTCGGAGAAAGTGCTCGTATTGAGCAGTACTTCACTGAAGGCATTAAGGGAACTCCAAGTGGTTGATGTCCCCCTTCCCTGAATGAGAAAAATGCTCTGCAACAGCCTCTAAACCACTACTAATGACTGGAGAATCAATTCAGAGCGGTTTATATAAGCTTAAGTAATGGTGTTACAATACATGAGCTACAATACATGAGCTACAATACATGAGCTTTACCCCCTCTTTTACTAAGGTGCGCTAACTGATTAGCATGCACTAATCGAATTAGTGTGCGCTAAACGCTAACGCGTCCATAGACTAACATGCACGCGTTAGCATTTAGCGCGCGTTAAATCGGTTAGCACACCTTAGTAAAAGAGGGCCTTAGTGTTGGTGTTACAGTTACAATAGAATACATGAGCTGACATAAACACTGATGTGCCAGCGCATACATATGTATGCTGGCACTTCAGAACATATATGTTTATATTGTACATAACGGGCTGTATTTTACAAAAGGCTCTATGTTGGCAATCCTGTTCTAAAATATTAGTGGAACTTTGACATGTTGTGACAGTTCAGACCCTATAGTCAGTTGTGACGCACAAGAAAGGAGAGAAACTGTGCTTCCAGGCCGCAGAGAGAAGCAGATTTATAGTAAAAGACAGTATAAACCTCCTAGAGCTGTCTATCCCCCGTTTCAGCCGTGGCAGCACCCTTTTAGTAGGGAGGAGGAAAATCTCCTCCATGACCACTTGGGGGAGCCAGAGAGAGCTGAAGTCAGCTGCCACCTCAGCTAGGCCTGGGTGTGGCTCCAACAAATGTAGGCCTAGCTTACAGAAGCTAGCAAGGGCTGTTCAGGAACAGTGGCTAAGAAAACCTCTCAAGCGAAGCAGCGGATCCAGGCAGAAGAACCCCATGGACTGGCAGGGTCCTGAAGCTTCACAGATACCAGAGCCAGACCCGGGAGTGGAAAGCATGGACTTTGTGGAATCAGAGCCAGTTCCTAACCAAGCAGAGGCCATGGAAATTAGCCTGTGCACTGTGGGCAAGTAGCCATTTTTGGCATGTGTTTTTCTTCTTGTCCAAATGCCCTGCAGTGTTTGGAGTTGCTGGAGAGTGCATAAGGTTGTAGTGGGATGCGTATGCTGTGCCATCTGGATGGAATCATAATTTTTGAGGGACTCTTTTTCTCTGATATTATTTGAAAAAGTGATTAAGCTACACAGCAGCCTTTACCCCCACAATCAGCCCTGAGGAGCTACACACCTGCCAAAGCTGGTAATAGGCAGGCTTGGAGAACCGGGACTGTTTCCTTTACTGAGAACTGTTTGCTGGGCCAAGAATTTAATGCAAGGGCCTGGTGAAGGTGACTTTGTTTGGGACTGCTGAAGTCCCTGCGCCTTGCTGGGCTGTGGTCTTTTTGCTAGCCCTAAAGCAAGCCTTGTGTTTGTATTTTTTTTCTTTTCCTTTTGAGCATTAGTTTGCTTTTCTGATAGTTTTGTTCCTGGGCCTGTGAAAGGCGCCCAGAATGTACTGAACTATTTAGGACTTGCTAAGGACTTACCTAAATACTGGAAGCCAGAGTTTGTGAGTTTTCTTCTCTTTTTGTTAGCTCTATCTGGCAGCATAATTATGCCTACCTGATAAACTTACCTGGCAAAACTCTTCTGTTTGAGAATTGAGTTGAAACTAACTTGGGCAGTTTTAACCTGCTCACCCTGAAGGGCCATTCTCCCTCTGGAGTGGCGTGCAGAAATCGGCTTAGTCACCCTTGCCCGCACTTGCGCTATCCAGCGGAGGCCGGGAAGGTGACAATGTGCTGACTTGGATATCTCAATTCCAGTCGGAATATCCTTTCTAAAATGCCAGTTCATGTTTGCATATTTTATTTATTTTAACATTTACTATATATACTGCTTATGTCCTAAGCAGTTTATATTCAGGTACTGAATGCTAACCTGCTCTTGAAGTTGATATACACGAGTTAAAATTTCTTACGTGTGATTATGTTCTGTAATTTGTTGCTGGAGAATGTGGTAAAAGCAGTTAGCTTAGCAGGGTTTAAAAAAGGTTTGGATAATTTTTCGAAAACAAAAGTCCAGAAGCCAGTATTGAGATGGATTGGGAAAATCCAGTGTTTATTCTTAGGATAAGGATAAGCAACGTAAAATCCATTTTACTCCTTGGGATCTTACCAGGTACTTGCAACCTGGGTTTGCCACTATTGAAAACAGGATACTGGGCTTGATAGACCTATAGTCTGTCCCGTATGGCAACTCTTATATTCTTATGTATGTTTTTATTATCATGAATGTGGAAGACAAACTGAAAAAAGTCCAAAAAATGAAGACAAAGGGGCCAATGGTCTGCCGCCACCTCCCCACCCCCCCACAAACACACACTGCAATTAGAACCCTGCCTTAGGGTGAGGACTGGGCTGTTAAGCCAAACAACAAAATTTGTTTCAGATCTGGTATTTATGTGCTATAAGTTGCTAAAATGGGAGACAGTACTGAGAAGCACTGAATTCACATGCGGTTATTCAGATAATTTATTTGGATATTCAAAAATATATACATATGAAAAGCTTCTCTGGGTATTTTAAAATCACTTTTTTTCTATGCAAGATATAATGGCTAAATGTAGCTGAAAATCATGGCCATCTGGCTAACTTTTAAACCTGGTCCCCAGTCTATCCATGGATTCTTTAAAGACAAGCCTTTTTCATAGACATTGATTTGTCTGACCAAAACTTAGCTGGCTGCAGGCAAACCTTTAAGATGAAGGACTTATTTGGATAACTCCTGAGCTTACCTGGATAGGTCCTTTTGAACCCTGGCCTCGGTATTTTTCATTTTAATGAAAAAAATATGCAAGCGTGCTACAAAATTCAGAAGTGTGCAGACAATGATATATTGGAATAAATACCAAACATGAAACATCCAAAGCCTTCCTGAAAATCATTTTGTGGCAGCATGAGGAAAACCCACCATTATGAGCCAAGCATGTGCACATATTTTGCCTCTTCATGTACTGCAGGAATTTTATAGAATCAAGTCTTCGATTTTCATCTCCTTTCTACTGTCTGTCTGTTCAGAAGTTTGTTATTAGCTAATGTCTCCCTGTGTTTCCTGTTTCTTTAGCATTTAGTAATGCCAGACAGGCTTGGTTTGTGTTTTTCTTAAATGTCTTCTTTCTCCAGCAGGCTAATATAATTTCTCCTCATCTTTACGAAAATGTGTTGGAGTTAAATACTGGAGTAATTGCACTGATATGCAAATTACAAGTGCAAACAGCTTTGGATGAAATGGAACATGACAGAGCAAGAAATATAAGGAAACAAGACAAGACATGAAATGAGATGAGATGTAAAACTCAGCAATATTTTGCTGAGTATTGTGATGTGTAATCCAGTTTGAAATCAGAGAGAAATCCACAAACACCTGACACACACTTATGGTGGGCCAACTTTGACCTGAGTTTCTATGTGAATCTGTTAAGGTTGTGCATTCATAGAAGGTATAGGGGAGAGCTTCCCAAACTATGAGTCGGGACTCCAAATGGAATAAAAAAACTAAACAAACAATTTTTGGGGTCATGAGCACATGTTTGCATCAGTATTTTGCACCTCTGGGAGAAGGGGGGTTGCACAATTTTATTAGGCCACAATCATAGGTTCATAGCCACAAATAGATTGGGAAGCACTGGTATAGGCCAAGAAGGGCCTATTTTAGCACATTTTATAGGGATATTTATTCCTTCAATTTTCTGTACCATTCCTCCAGGGGAGCACAGAATGGTTTACATGAATTTATTAAGGTACTCAAGCATATTTCCCTGTCTATCCCGGTGGGCTCACAATCTGTCTAATGTACCTGGGGCAAAGACAAAGATGGCAAAACAAAGTTTACAAATCATGGTAAAAATATAATGACAAAAACATGGTATAGTGAGACATAGCATGGCAAGCATAGTTCAGCAAAATATAGCATGGTAAACATAGTATTATAAACGTGGCTAACATAGTATGACATGACTAGCAAAAACGGTTAGGCAAGCATGCATGATAAAACATAGCATAGAAGACATGGAAAACGTGTGAAAAAATTATTTGTTAAAAATAAAATAATTCCAACGTAGAGCTATGGAACATACTGTGGCTCAATCACAAAATCTGACAGAACTGTATGATGAAGTCTTGTCTTTATTAAAGACCTCGCTCAAATTGAGACCTCGACCTCATGCAATTTTGTCAGATTTTGTGATTTGAGCTATTTTTCATAGCTCTCCGTTGAAATTATTTCATTTTTAACAAATAATTTTTTTAATCAACAGTATGGAATAGAAATGGGGGTTTCATTTGCCCCTACCATTGTGAATTTATTCATATCATGGTATGAAGAAACTTACATATATCTGCTACAAGAATTTCAACATACACTCTGTTGCTGGCATTTTTAGGCAATATTTTTTTTTAAATATGTCTTGGTCCAGAAGATGAGCTTAATCAGTTTGTACAGAAATTACAGTTATGTAACATAACATAACATAAAATCGATTTCTAGACCGCTTAACCAAGAAGTTCTATGTGGTTCACAAAAGATTAATTATCAACAACAAGAAGGAAATCCAAGGCAAAGAAGGAATATTAGTTAGCCGTAAACTTTGAGAACAAGTAGGTTTTTAGTTGTCTTTTAAAATGTAAATAAGAATTTGAAATCGATTAACAGATGTTTAAAGTCCATGCCACGAGTGACTGCCTGATAGGAAAGTACATGTTCATGGTACTTTTTAAACTTACAACCCTGAACTGGTGGAAATATAAAGAGAGCATGAGCTTTTCAGAGGTGCTTCTGTGTAGAAACATGAAATGAATATTGAACTAGGCCAGTTACTGGGCAGACTTGCATGGTCTGTGTCTGTGTATGGCCGTTTGGTGGAGGATGGGCAGGGCAGGGCTTCAATGGCTGGGAGGGTGTAGATGGGCTGGAGTAAGTCTTAACAGAGATTTCAGCAGTTGGAACCCAAGCACAGTACCGGGTTAAGCTTTGGATTCTTGCCCAGAAATAGCTAAGAAGAAAAAAAAAATAAAAAATAAAAATTTAAATTGAATCAGGTTGGGCAGACTGGATCATCTACTATGAGTCTGTTAGGTAAGGTGGGGCTTGACCAGCAGCAACTTTATAATAAACTAGTCTTTATGTCCGTTACATTAACGGGTGCTAGAATAGATGTGTGTGTGTGTGTTGGTTGATATGAAGATGGCTGCCTAACTGTTAACCCCAGAAAGGCGTAACCCTGGAGCTGAAAGAAAGCCCTGAATTCATCCAGAAAGGTTTAGCAGTTACCTCCCCCTTCCTCCTTCATATATTGGTCAAGATGATTTTCCATGACTAAGAAACCAAATGAGACCACTCTGCCCCTCCCACCCCACTGCTAACATATTCTCCATGCTCATGGACCAACCAACGACTACCAAAAATGCCGTAAGAGGCGTGGTGTTGCAACAGAGTGAGGCTTGGAACACATAGGGTTATTTTTTCCCATGTACGTGCTTTTGCATCCTGCTTTATGTCAACAAAGCACAGCCTCTCGATCAGGTGCTGTGTGGCTGGTTCCGGTGACAGGGCGCTGCTGGAGCTGAGAGGTACGGTAACAGTAGTGGGCCTGTCCGTCCCCACTAAGAATAGCCCGCTGGGCTGAGTGGAGAAAGAGCCTTGCCCGTCCCGACTCAGCTCAGCAAAGAGGAAGAGAAACCACCTCCACCCCAGCAGAAACGTTGAGGCAGGATGTTTAACAAAGGGCTGGAGCTAAGCCCAAGGGCGATTGCTGTTGGTCTCTTGTACTGCTGATTACAAAAGGCATGTTGCATTAACTAACTTAAGGTCTTTCTTCCTTTCCTGTCCCGGGTGTTCTCCTCGTGAGTAGGGTGTTGCTGGCCATGGACGGCTCGGAAGAGTGGAGGCACTGGGGGAAGCTGAGTTGGCTGCCGGCTGTAGCAAACCTCACAGGCCGCTCTGCACCTCCTGTAGCATGTTCCCTCTGACGCAATTGCGTACGTCAGAGGGAATGTGCTACCAAGGTGCAGAGTGGCTTGCGAGGTTTGCTACAGTCAGCCGCGATCGTCAGCAGGCTGCTTTGAAGAGGAACAGTGGCGTCGGCAGTGGTTAGTGAGTGAGGGCAAGAGGGGAGAGTTGCCGGCGTGTTCCCTGCCTCCGTGTCGCAAAATGGAATTCAACTGATGTATTAAAATAGCCCAATGTTGTTTATGACGTTGTCTATGTAATAAACACCATCAATCCACAACGGCATATAATAAACTTCAAAGTGCCTAATTTCTAAGTGATTTTTTTTTCCAGATAATACATTTCTAAGTACCTCTATGGTCTTCAGTTCCAGCCAACCACCAGCCAAATTATTTGAAGGCTTGTTTCTCTTTCTGGCTTTTATTCATCATCAGACCTTAGTTTTGTTTTTTTTTTGTTTTTTTTAATTAAAGTGCTTGTGCTCTATATTCTATGTTTTGTGCAAATCGATAAACTTTTCTTATACAACTTTAAAACTTTTGTACTTAGCTTTAGCTATTTCTTCATTCTTTTTTTAAACCTCAGGAAGGACCTTAAGGTTCAACCAGTTTCGCCCAAAGCTTTTTCAAGAACGGGTCCCCCCTTTTGTTTTGCTCCACAGCACCCCGACGTGTGTTCTAGAAGAAAGGATCCCATAGTAACATAGTAAATGAAGGCAGATAAAGACCCGAGTGGTCCATCCAGTCTGCCCAACCATACATGCTCCATAAATTATTTAGTTTAAATGGTCCTTTTCCTTAGATATTTCTGGGCCAGAAACCCAGAGCCCTGTCCAGTAGTGTGCTTAGGTTCCATCTACTAGTCTCCATCAAAGCTCACTCCAGCCCAGCCATCGAAATCCTCCCCAGCCCGTCCTCAACTAAATGTTCATATACGAGACACAGGCCATGCAAGTCTGCCCAGTACTGGCCTTAGTTCCTTCAATATATACCCATTATTTTCTGATTAGAGATCCTCTGTGTTCATCCCACACTTGTTTGAACTCTGTCACCATTTTCTTCTCCACCACCTCCCTCGGGAGCGCATTCCACGCATCAACCACGCGCTCCGTTAAGAAGAATTTCCTAACATTACTCTTTAATCTACCACCCCTCAACCTCAAATTATGCCCTCTGGTTTTAACATTTTTCTTTCTCTGGGAGAGATTTTGTTCTATGTTAATATCTGTGGCTGTTAAACCAACTTTGGCAGAATAATACGCTTTTCGTTTGTCCTTTATTAAGGGTTTATACATGCAAACCTCTGTATGCCAAATTCCCTGATTTAATTTTGTTTTGGATTTTAACCATTTTCTTTCTAAACGTCTAACTGATGGTTCCTTTTACTAAGGGGCGCTAGCAGTTTTAGCACGCGCTAAACACTAATGCGTCCATAGGATATAATGGACACGTTAACGTTTAGCGCGTGATAAAACGGTTAGCGCACCTTAGTAAAAGGACCTCTGAATGTTTCATTTTTTGTAGATCTGTGTCAAACCATTCCCCAAATTTGCCTGAACGTTTCTTAACGTGTAGGGGCAATATCTTCAAGGATTGAATTACTAGCACTGTCCCAGTTTGAGGAAAATTCTGTGGTGTCTGTTATGACGGGATAATTCAAAGCATTTCCAAAATTCTACAGGATCAGGTGTATTTCTAATTGTGGCTTCTTGTTTTGGCATAGGTAGTTTAGCCTCTAATGAAGATGTCCAAGACAAATTAAAATGATCTGACCAAATGGACGGACACCAGATATCATTATTTAAGAAAGTTTTAGAAGAGCACTCTTTTTTAGAAGAAAGGGAGACCAAATCTAATTGGTGACCCTTTTCATGCGATTGGAAAAATAATGGAATTGTAAAATCTAAGGAGTTTAAAAAAGTTTTAAGATCGGTCACCTCAACATTGTCTTCCTCCTCTAAGGGCTCCTTTTACTAAGCTGCGATAGCGGTTTTAGCACGCGCTTAGCGCACGCTGAATTGCTGCGTGCACTAGACGCTAGAGCTGGCGTTAGTTCTAGACGTGTAGCGCAGGTTTCGCACACATGCAATTCAGCGCGCGCTAAAAACGCTATCGCAGCTTAGTAAAAGGAGCCCTTAGTGTTTTGTACTAGCTTTTTCTAGGAACAAAAATTTTGATGATATGTTGTGTCAAACATCTAGAGAATATTTTAAAATTATTCCTGACATGGAAGTTGGAAGTCATCAACCCTGTGGACACTGCTCCAAATGTAAGATCATGTATACTGCAACTGTTTTTAAGCATCCTCAATCAGGAAAGAGGTATATTTTAAATCCATACCACATGTCAAACAGAGAAAGTGATCTATGTTCTCAAATGTCCCCCTTTTAAGCTCTGTTATGTGGTACAAACTTCTAGGAGCTTGTACATTCAAATGATAGAACATCAAATTTGCCTGTCAACCAAGAAGATGTCAGCTCCTTTGGTATCACTCTAAACCAGGGGTCTCAAAGTCCCTCCTTGATGGCCGCAATCCAGTCGGTTTTTCAGGATTTCCCCAATGAATATGCATGAGATCTATGTGCATGCACTGCTTTCAATGCATATTCATTGGGGAAATCCTGAAAACCTGACTGGATTGCTGGCCCTCAAGGAGGGACTTTGAGATCCCTGCTCTAACCAAACCACCTATGGGAACTATGGTACTGTTTATACTTGTAGACAATCTAATTTCAATATTTCAACTACGAATAGTGCCACTTTCATTCAAAATAAAATTTTATTATATTAAATATTCAATTCAGCTCCTTTGGTATCACATTGTATAGAGAAGGGACATGAGTTTAATGTGTGGTGCTTGAAAAAATAACAGATTCCCTTCAACAAGGAGATGTTAGGAAATGGTTAAGACAAAGGAACGGCAGTAGATATTTCACTTAAATTCCGTGTCTTCACAGGGTTTAAATACTACAATAGAATAGCAAGTGGTTTTTTTTTTAATATGATGCACTGACTGATGATGTCATCAGTAATTGCCTTTATTAATGGTGTTTCATAAAACCACATCCATTTTGAAGAGGGCTATGTGTTGTGGTACTTGGATAAGAATGGTGGATTCCACTGACTCAGCTTGGTTCTCCAAGAAATTAATAATTAAAGACTAGTTTATGAATGTTGGAGGATTCCTAACGACTGGACTGAGACTCTCTGAAGATAAGTAATTGATTATACTACCGTCTCTTTAATGGATTTTGTGAAACATAACACACAAATAGAGTTTTTGAAGAAGTGATGATCCTGGAATATGTGCTGAAATAATCCACAGTTTTTTGATAATTTGATTTAATATAATAAGAAGAATTAATTAGTATAAGAGTGGAGGTTTTTTTTTTAGACCTAAGATGACATTAACTCCATTGGATTGCTTTGTGCATTGACAGCTAAAATATTGAGGTCTTTTTTTCTCTGTTTTTGAATTATTGGATTAGTAGGGAAGGCTGGTTTACCAATTGTGTTGCAGTACGTAATTTGTTTAGTAGTGACAAACATTAGCTCATGGCCATTTTACTGCTATGGTAAAAATGGCCTTAGCACAGGAAAAACCCACTTAAAGGCATGCTATTTTACTGCATTTTAGTAAAAGGACCCCTATGTTAGTAACGTGTTATATCCCAATTAATGTGTGTTATTTCCTAGTAACACACATTTATTGCTGTTATTGTAAGTTATTTTGTAATAACATCACAAAATTAAATCAGGCCCAAGGTAAATATAAGCAGCTGCCTCACATGCAGATACATGAAGACCAATTCATTACTATGGCAACAAGTAACTAGCTCACTAAAAATTTTGTGGTGTAGCTAATATTTACCCAGGAATATTACCTGGCTAAAGTGCCTTGAGATATTTTCAGGATTGCCAGCCCTATTGAAGAAATGTTACTAATGGTCCATGGGACTAACCTCTATCCCATCTTGGCCCATGCATCCCCAGTCTAAAAATTTGAAAACAATAGTCTTTTTGAAGCCTTTAAAAAATAAATAAATAAATCTTTATTGATTTTCAAAACGTATAAAAAGTGTAACAATTATACACACAATAATAACAAATAACAACACTTAAATTTGTGCAAACATCTGAAACAGATTACCCCATCCCCTCCCCCTCCCTTTCCCTCCCTACCTGGATGTGTGTAAAAATTTAAATAAAACCAGGAATTAAGGATTTAATCTTTCTATTGCTTGACAAATACCTCCAATGGACTCCAAATCTCTCTGAACCTTTTACTATTTCCAGATTGTTCCACTATCATCCTTTCATATCTATAGTATAAACACAGTGTTTCTCACCCAAAAGAAAAATTCAACCTATCCCAATTTTCCCAACTCCTAGTTATTAATTGCATGGTCTGTTTTGATGTTTGTCAATTGGACTATTAAGTTTCAACAATGTCCCAAATAAAACCACTTCATAAGACAATGGAATAGAGACACCTACATATTAATTTTGGCCCAAATTGACTTCCAGAAATTAAATATCAATGGACAATAAAATAAAAGATGATCCAATGTCCCTACTTCAAGTTGACAGTGCCAGCATCTATTAGACTTTGAATTAACCAACTTTTGTAAACAAACTGGGATCCAAAATCTATATATATAAAATCGGAGGTATGTATGTGTGTATGTATGTGTGTGTGTATGTGCCGCGATCACGCAAAAACGGCTTGACCAATTTGAACGAAACTTGGTATGCAGATCCCTCACTACCTGGGATGATATGTTCTGGGGGTCTCGCGGCCCACCTGCACACATGGGCGGAGCTACAAACAGAAAATCAGATTTCACTCATTCATGTCAATGGAAAAAATGTAAAAAGCTGCCATTCTCACTGTGACCAATTTGGACGAAACTTGGTATGCAGATCCCTCACTACCTGGGGTGATATGTTCTGGGGGTCTCGCGGCCCCCCTGCACACGTGGGCGGAGCTACAAACAGAAAATCAGATTTCACCCATTCATGTCAATGGAAAAAATGTAAAAAGCTGCCATTCTCACAGTAATTCACAAACGGCTTGACCGATTTGAACAAAACTTGGTATGCAGATCCCTCACTACCTGGGTTGATATGTTCTGGGGGTCTCGCGGCCCTCCTGCACACGTGGGCGGAGCTACAAACAGAAAATCGGATTTCACCCATTCATGTCAATGGAAAAAATGTAAAACGCTGCCATTCTCACAGTAATTCACAAACGGCTTGACCGATTTGAACGAAACTTGGTATGCAGATCCCTCACTACCTGGGGTGATATGTTCTGGGTGTCTCCCGGCCCCCCTGCATACGTGGGCGGAGCTACAAACAGAAAATCAAATTTCACTCATTCATGTCAATGGAAAAAATGTAAAAAGCTGCCATTCTCACAGTAATTCACAAACGGCTTGACCGATTTGAACGAAACTTGGTATGCAGATCCCTCACTACCTGGGGTGATATGTTCTGGGGGTCTCGCGGCCCTCCTGCACACGTGGGCGGAGCTACAAACAGAAAATCGGATTTCACCCATTCATGTCAATGGAAAAAATGTAAAAAGCTGCCATTCTCACTGTGACCGATTTGGACGAAACTTGGTATGCAGATCCCTCACTACCTGGGGTGATATGTTCTGGGGGTCTCACGGCCCACAACTCTATTTTGCTTGCTCAAGGGTGGGTTCACCCAAGAATTTATATGTTCTTTCTCCAGGAGGTGAAACTAAAATTGTTGTTTATAATCACGTTTTGCGTTAGTTGTATTGTATTCATTTTGTCAAATATTTCACTTTATAATTTGAATATTGTACTTTTTATTAAGCTGTAAAAAAATACTTTCATTCACCACTATAAAGTATCTTTATTTGAATCCATTTACAGTGTTATTGTTATAATTAAATACCCGTGCAACGCCGGGGCATCAGCTAGTATTCTATATAACACAAAGAACCAAGTTTGTCTCATAGATGCTGAAGCTGTACATCTTATCCTCCAAGTCCAAATCTGTGGCCATTGCGTAGCAGAAATATGCTGCTTTGTTTCTATACTCCAAATGTCTCTTAAGCTTCTTTTAGGTTTTTTCGCCAAATTTTCAGATATTAATTTATACCACTTGGCAGCCTGATGCCCTTACAAATCTGTCTGGAAACAGACCCGACAAGCTGTACTGATTTTAAGTTGTGCCAGTCAGGGAACCCTTTCTGAATGGCCTACTTCAACTGCAACCATTTATAACCTTGAGACTTTGATATACCAAATGATTGTTGTAACTGTAATAAATCTACCATTTTCCCATTCAAAATTACATCATTTAGAGTACGAATGCCTGCCTGCAAACAATGTTTCCAGAGGATTTTAGACTTGCCGATTTGTATCTTAGGGCTCCTTTTGCTAAGCTGCGATAGTGTTTTTAGCGTGCGCAGAATTTTAGCACGCGCTAAACCCACGCAACGTGGCTATAACTAATGCCAACTCAATGCTGGCTTTAGTGTCTATTGTGTGTATGCAGCTTAGTAAAAGGAGCCCTTAGAATTCAACCATAGGGTTTGACATCTGGTTTGCTGCATCAACACAGGAGTTAAAGCATCTATAAATCTTAACGTAATCAATGTTGAATGAAAAATAATATTGTCCTTATGTATTCTAGGAAGCTTGATACTTAAAATATGGCTAAGATGAAGTGGCTTACATGCGTTCTCCCTTTTTCCAAGGCAACGAAAGCTATGGTGAGCATGTTAAGGAAGTATTGGTATATAGTCCAGATACATAAACCTTTGGAAAACTTCCCTATGGTAGCGCACTCTCGGGGGATGACATTGGGCCAGCATTGTAATTTCCAAAGATATGGGATTAGACAGAGGATGACGGGGGGACACCACGGGACATGCAATAAATGCCAGTGGTGCTCCTCCACCATCCAAGGTGACATGTGGCAGGTTCCGGGCAGGGAATTGATTCTTAAATCTAGATCTAATGCTGACTGCAATTCACAGGGGGTCGTTTACGCAATAGCCTGTCCCTGTGATCTTGTATATATAGGTTGCACTAGCAGGAAAGTAAAGGTGCGACTGACAGAACGGTAATTCAAGCGCCTTTGGTAGAAAACTGGCTTAAACACAAGCATACTACAGATGATTTGAGATGGCGGGTCATAAACAAGGTTATGGGGGTGGATGGGGGAGTGATCAAGTGAAGTTAAACGAGAGTGAACAGAGATATATTTTTATGCTTGATACTATTGAACCTCGTGGCTTGAACAGCGAGATTGAATGGGGATCAATGATGTAATTTTTTCGGACCAATGAGCTGCAGGGGGCGGATACATTTGTTTTGAGAGGGAGGATTTAAATCGGGTATGAAGGACGCCGCCGCCATCTTTTCTCACAGTATAGTTGGAGTCGGATGACGGCGGCAACCTCGGTAAGCTAAATATTTATAAGCCATAGTGTATGTTTTTTAAATCTATTTGGAGAAGGGGCAGGACACAATTGGATGTCATAGCTTCTTTTCTGTATCTTACAGGGAGACCCTTGATAAAGCACTTCCTTTGTGCGAAACATGTCGAGTCTGACTCCCAGGTTTGGCTGAAATAAGTATTTATTATACTTTAAAATTCCTAATATCGAAGACACTTATTAACACTATTTATATTTAACAGTTAAAAAGTTTTATAAAACAGTTTAAAAAAAAGGACAATAAATAGACAGCCAATGATGAAGCACCACATTATGCTTCCCGCAGTGCAAACTATTACAGCGGAGGAGTAGTGGGGCTGAGGCGTCTTTTTGAATTTATGAGAGATATATTAAGATCGCATGTATATCCAGACCCTATCATATTAGATGTAAGATTGGAGATTTTTAGGCTGGATTAAAGATTTCCTATAAGCATTTGCCAATTTTTGTAAGGCTTTAAGATGAAGTGGGGCCATAAGATGACTTTCCAGAACCAGCCATTCAGGGAGATTCTCCATGAGTTCAGGAAGGATCCAATACATACCCTGACACAAAATAAAAGCTTGATGATATCTGTAAAAATTTTAAAAATGTACCCCTCCCATCTATTGAGATTTTTGTAAAGATACTAAGGCTATTCTAGGAGTTTTACCAAGCCAAAGAAATTTTGTAAGAATCCCATTTAATTTTTTTATAAAAAGAACTTTGAAAATAAATTGGTAACATATTCATTTGGTGGTGTGAATGACTGTTTGTACTTGGTTAACACTATTGTCTCAGCTAGTGGTCATTCTTACCGGATTGTTATAATATTCTAAAATGTCAATAAAAATGATTGAACTATAAAAAAAAAATAAAAAAAAAATCATCATTTTGATAGTTTGGACTCTCCCCACCAAGAAAAATGTAATGGATTCCAATGCTCACATATTTCTTTAACTTTTAACAATAAGGATTTTTCATTTACTGTAATTGTATCTTCCAATGTCTTTTGAATCATTATACCTAAATATTTTATTCCCTCTTCTTTCCAAAGGAATGGAAATGAATCAAATATTCTTTTTACAGAATATACATTAAGTGGAAGAACCTCTGATTTACTCCAATTTATTTTATATCCAGAAAATTTACCAAAATGAACATAAGAATTGCCATTGCTGGGTCAGACCAGTGATCCATCATGCCCAGCAGTCCGCTCACGCGGTGGCCCTCTGGTCAAAGACTAGTGCCCTAACTGAGACCAGCCCTACCAGCGTACGTCCTTATTTAGCAGGAACTTGTCTAACTTTGTCTTGAATCCCTGGAGGATGTTTTCCTCTATGACAGACTCTGGAAGAGCATTCCAATTTTCAACCACTCTCTGGGTGAAGAAGAACTTTCTTACGTTTGTACGGAATCTATCCCCTTTTAACTTTAGAGAGTGCTCTCTCATTCTCTTTACCTTGGAGAGGGTGAATAACCTGTCCTTATCTACTAAGTCTATCATCTTCAGTATCTTGAATGTTTCGATTATGTCCCCTCTCAATCTCCTCTGTTTGAGGGAGAAGAGGCCCAGTTTCTCTAATCTTTTGCTGTACGGCAGCTCCTCAAACCCCTTAACCATCTTCGTCGCTCTTCTCTTGACCCTTTTGAGTAGTACCATGTCCTTATTCATGTACAGCGACCAATGTTGGACACAGTACTCCAGGTGAGGGTGTACCATGACCCAGTACAGCGGCATGATAACCTTCTCTGATGTGTTCATGATCCCCTTCTTTATCATTCCTAGAATTCTGTTTGCTTTTTTCGCCACTGCCACACATTGCGCAGATGGCTTCATCAACTTGTCGATCAGAACTCCCAAGTCTCTTTCCTGGGAGGTTTCTCCAAGAACCACCCCGGACATCCTGTATTCGTTCATGAGATTTTTGTTACCGACATGCATCACTTTACACTTGTCCACGTTGAACCTCATCTGCCATGTCGATGCCCATTCCTCGAGCCTGATTATATCACGTTGCAGATCTTCGCAATCCACCTGCGTCTTCACTACTCTGAATAACTTCATATCGTCCGCAAATTTAATCACCTCGCTCGTCTTACCCATGTCCAGATCATTTATAAAGATGTTGAAAAGCATGGGTCCAAGCACTGAGCCCTGCAGCACCCCACTGGTGATGCTCTTCCAGTCCGAGTATTGTCCATTTACCCCCCACTCTCTGTTTCCTATGCTCCAGCCAGTTTTTAATCCACGTGAGAATTTCACCCTCGATTCCATGGCTCGCAATTTTCCGAAGAAGTCGTTCTTGCCTAAGCAGAGATTTTATAATCTCGACCTGCATATGGAATTCCCTGTTTCTCCTTTGCCTGCTGAATGGCCAACAACAAAGGCCCTCTGCCCATTTCTCTAACTGACACAAGTCACTCTGGAGTTCCTTGCTATCGTTCTGCGATCTGATTGCCCGGCATAGCTTTGTGTCGTCTGCAAACTTAATAATCTCACTGGATGTTCCTTCTTCTAGGTCATTGATGAAAATATTAAATAAGTTGGGCCCAAGTACCGAGCCCTGGGGTACACTGCTAGTCACTTTCTCCCAGTGTGAGAACTTCCCATTTATGCCCACTCTCTGCTTTCTGTTTTCCAGCCATTTGCCTATCCATCTTAGTACCGGTATATCCCTCTATTCCATGGCTTTGTAGTTTCCTGAGAAGTCGTTAAAGGTTCCACATGAAAGACTTCTGGATTCTGTAACCGGTGTCTGACAAAAACAACACTGGTTACAGAATCCACCCTCTGACAACGATAGGGGCAGGAGGGAGCACAAGCCCTCCTGCCCTGTTGAGCCGCGACCCCCCCCCCCTACAACATCGGGGCAGGAGGGAGCCCAAGCCCTCATGCTCCGGCGAGCTGTGACCTCCCACAACGATGTAGCCAGGAAGAAGCCCAAGCCCTCCTGGCCTGGCGACTGCTGACACACCCCCCCCCCCCGCGATTATGATTGGGGTAGGAGGGAACCCAAGCCCTCCTGGCCCGGCGACCCCCCACTCTGCCGACTACGATCTGGGAAGGAGGTAGCCCAAGCCCTCCTGCCCAGGCGACCCCCCACTACCCCCACTCCCACTAAGATCCAAGCAGGAGGGATCCCAGGCCCTGCTGCCCTTGGCACACCCCCTCCCATGATCGCCCCTCACCTGCCTTCCCCCCTGCCGCCTCCTCAACCCCCCAACCCCTCTCCACATACCTGTAAATATGTTGGCCGGACAGACGGGTCCCAAGCCCATCTGTCCGGCAGGCCCACCATCCATCGAATGGCGGACCATAGGGCCTGATTGGCCCAGGTGCCACAAACCCCTCCCACAGGTGGGGCCTGAGGTGCCGGGGCCAACCGGAATCAGCCCAGTAGCCTTAGGCCTTAGGCTCCCAAATTCATTACCATATTAATCATGTAATAGTAATAATAATTGATTAATGAATGAAAATTACCAAAATCAATAAAGGAAAAATCAGAGTCACTGCAAAATAAATTCATCATTCTACTCTAATAAAAATGTAGGACTAACTTAATAAGAATATATAGCCTTCAAACAAACTCTCTTTTGGAAGTAGGGACTCAGTCTTAGAAGTATTAATCTTCATTCAAGCCGCTGCATCCTTCTGGATCCATTACCACCAATTATATCCAGGACTAGCTGATGCCCCGGCGTTGCACGGGTATTTAATTATAGCAATAACACTGTAAATGGATTCAAATAAAGATACTTTATAGTGGTGAATGAAAGTATTTTTTTACAGCTTAATAAAAAGTATAATATTCAAATTATAAAGTGAAATATTTGACAAAATGAATACAATACAACTAACGCAAAACGTGATTATAAACAACAATTTTAGTTTCACCTCCTGGAGCAAGAACATATAAATTCTTGGGTGAATCCACCCTTGAGCAAGCAAAATAGAGTTGTGGGCCGTGAGACCCCCAGAACATATCACCCCAGGTAGTGAGGGATCTGCATACCAAGTTTCGTCCAAATCGGTCAAGCCGGTTTTGAATTACTGTGAGAATGGCAGCTTTTTACATTTTTTCCATTGACATGAATGGGTGAAATCTGATTTTCTGTTTGTAACTCCGCCCACGTGTGCAGGTGGGCCACGAGACCCCCAGAACATATCACCCCAGGTAGTGAGGGATCTGCATACCAAGTTTCGTCCAAATTGGTCACAGTGAGAATGGCAGCTTTTTACATTTTTTCCATTGACATGAATGGGTGAAATCCGATTTTCTGTTTGTAGCTCCGCCCACGTGTGCAGGAGGGCCACGAGACCTCCAGAACATATCACCCCAGGTAGTGAGGGATCTGCATACCAAGTTTCATCCAAATTGGTCACAGTGAGAATGGCAGCTTTTTACATTTTTTCCATTGACATGAATGGGTGAAATCCGATTTTCTGTTTGTAGCTCCGCCCACGTGTGCAGGAGGGCCGCGAGACCCCCAGAACATATCACCCCAGGTAGTGAGGGATCTGCATACCAAGTTTCGTCCAAATTGGTCACAGTGAGAATGGCAGCTTTTTACATTTTTTCCATTGACATGAATGGGTGAAATCCGATTTTCTGTTTGTAGCTCCGCCCACGTGTGCAGGAGGGCCGCGAGACCCCCAGAACATATCAACCCAGGTAGTGAGGGATCTGCATACCAAGTTTCATTCAAATCGGTCAAGCCGTTTGTGAATTACAGTGAGAATGGCAGCTTTTTACATATTTTCCATTGACATGAATGGGTGAAATCTGATTTTCTGTTTGTAGCTCCGCCCATGTGTGCAGGAGGGCCGCGAGACCCCCAGAACATATCAACCCAGGTAATGAGGGATCTGCATACCAAGTTTCGTTCAAATCGGTCAAGCCGGTTTTGAATTACTGTGAGAATGGCAGCTTTTTACATTTTTTCCATTGACATGAATGGGTGAAATCTGATTTTCTGTTTGTAACTCTGCCCATGTGTGCAGGTTGGCCGCGAGACCCCCAGAACATATCACCCCAGGTAGTGAGGGATCTGCATACCAAGTTTCGTCCAAATTGGTCACAGTGAGAATGGCAGCTTTTTACATTTTTTCCATTGACATGAATGGGTGAAATCCGATTTTCTGTTTGTAGCTCCGCGCACGTGTGCAGGAGGGCCCCGAGACCCCCAGAACATATCACCCCAGGTAGTGAGGGATCTGCATACCAAGTTTCGTTCAAATCGGTCAAGCCGTTTGTGAATTACTGTGAGAATGGCAGCTTTTTACATTTTTTCCATTGACATGAATGGGTGAAATCCGATTTTCTGTTTGTAGCTCCGCCCACGTGTGCAGGAGGGCCGCGAGACCCCCAGAACATATCATCCCAGGTAGTGAGGGATCTGCATACCAAGTTTCGTTCAAATCGGTCAAGCCGTTTTTGCGTGATCGCGGCACATACACACACACATACATACACACATACATACCTCCGATTTTATATATACAGACTAGCTCAGTGTTTTTCAACCGCTGTTCCGCGGCACACTAGTGTGCCGCGAGATGTTGCCTGGTGTGCCGCAGGGCCGCCATCAGGGCAGTACTACCAGTCCTGCATTCAGGGGCCCAGAGCTGACAGGGGGCCCGGGCTCCCCCAGGGTCCTAGGCAGTGTTCTAAGGCAGGGGCGCCAGTAGCTCGCCAAGGCAAAGTGAGTCGATCACCCAGGACTCACTTTGTCTTGGCGATCTAATCTATCGAGCTGATAAGTCTTCTTCTCCCCGATGTCAATTCTGCAGTCGGAGAGGAAGTTCGGGCCAGCCAATCGCTGCCTGGCTGGACGGAACTTCCTCTCCGATTGCAGAATTGACGTCAGGGAGAGCATGCGTCGGCGTCGGCTTTGGGGCCTGTTATCCATTGGTGGGTCCTGTTCCCCGATGGCAGCGGCAGTGGCAGTGGCTTGGGGAACGGCAGGGAGAAAGAAAGAAAGGGGGCAGGCAGGGAAACAGAAGGAAAGAAGAGAAACAGAAAAAAAGAAAGAAAGGTCAGGGAGAGAGGAAGAAAAAGTTGGGGGAGGGAATGAGGTGTGGAGGAGAGAAAGCATACAGGCTGATAGAAGGGAAGAAAGATTGGATGCACAGTCAGAAGAAGAAAGTGCAACCAGAAATCACCAGACAAGGTAGGAAAAATGATTTTATTTTAAATTTAGCAAAGTGGAGGCAGTATTACCACAGTTTTCAAAGGAATTTGCCCAAATAATTTAATAGTTAACTGGGTAAATTCCCAGAGATGAAAACTTCCCTTCACTTACTATGCACAGTTCTGAATTTATATCTGCTGTCTATATTTTACAATATGGTCACCTTTTACTAAACCGCAATAGTGGTTTTTAGCACAGGGAGCCTATGAGCGTCAAGAGCAGCGCTGGGCATTCAGCGCAGCTCCCTGCGCTAAAAACTGCTATTGTGGTTTAATAAAAAGGATGGAGGGTATATTTGTCTATTTTTGTATGGTTGTTACTGAGGTGACAATGCATAGAGTCATCTGCCTTGACCTCTTTGAAAAAAACCCAGAATAGGAATGATAATTAACATTTTCTCAGCGTATAGTGTGCTTTGTGTTTTTTAATTTTATTATTGGTAGATCATTTTGACTTGGTCATTTTAAAGTAGCTCACAAGCTCAAAAAGTTTGGGCACCTCTGAGCTACAGCGTTGAAACTGTGTATTTCTATTTTATCCCCCCTTTTACAAAACTGTGGAGCGTTTTTTAGCCCCAGCCGTGGTGGTAGCAGCTCTGATGCTCAGAATTCTATGAGTGTCAGGGCTGTTACCACTGTGGCTAAAATCCACACTACAGTTTTGTAAAAGGATGAGGGATTAGTTTGTGATGACATATTCCATACTAGGCGAAGGTGTTTTCTGTGTTCTGTGTGTTTGAAAGACATGGTTTTCTGTTAGGATTGATGGTGTAGGATTGATCTGTGCTGGTCTGGCTTGTTTAGTTTTACAGAGCTGTCATCTGGAGCTGTCATCCGCCGGCTCATCGGGGATCGATCAGAAGAGTGCTGAGTGTGACGGACAGCGGCTATCTGGAGGAGACAAGCGCAGTAAGTCCTGAGTGACAGTGAGATACTGCAGTGATGGACAAGTTTTTGAAAAGGAAAGAACTAGACTCTGAACAAAATTTGGAGCCAGATGAGAGCCCAAGTATGAGTGGGGGTCAAAAGAAAGCAAAGATGGTTAGCGCAAGCAAATTCTCTGGCGCAAGGCAATATAGCAAAAGCTATATTTCAGTTGGATTTACTTTCACTGGAGATGCAAACAAACCAACTCCACTGTGCGTGGTGTGTGGTGAAAAGCTAGCTAACAGTGCTATGGTCCCAAGCAAACTTAAACGCCATCTCCAAATGAAACACCCTTCGCTTCAAAACAAGAATGCGGACTATTTTGTTCGCCTGTGTGACAACATGGAGAAACAGGCAACTTTCATGAGAAAAACCACAAAGGTAAATGAAAGAGTTCTTAAAGCTAGCTATCAAGTTGCTGAACTTATAGCCAAGTCAAAAAAGTCGCACACTGTGGCAGAGACATTAATACTTCCTGCCTGCAAAGCTATTGTAGAGGAGATGCTCGGACCTGAAGCAGCTAAGGAAATAGCCAAAGTCCCTCTCTCAGACAACACAATTTCCAGACGTATTAATGACATGTCTGCAGACATCAAAAGTGTGGTTTTGGAAAAGATCCGTATCAGAGAGAAATTTGCATTGCAACTTGACGAGTCTACTGATATCAGTGGACATGCTCAACTCTTGGCCAATGTGCGTTTTGTTGATGGTGATGCAATTAGAGAAAACTTCTTTTTTTGCAAGGCATTGCCAGAAAAAACAACAGGAGAAGAAATTTTTCGGGTCACATCAGAATACCTTGAAAAAGGAGGACTTAAGTGGGAAAACTGCACAAGTGTCTGCACCGATGGAGCTGCAGGCATGGTCGGGCGCACCAAAGGCTTTGTAAGCAGAGTGAAGGAAAGAAATCCAGATGTGATTGTTACGCATTGTTTTTTACACCGCGAGGCCCTCGTAGCCAAGACTTTACCAGCAGTCCTAGTTCATGTGTTGGATGATGTTGTGTGCATGGTAAACTTTGTAAAGTCACGACCCGTGAAAAGTCGCATATTTGCAGCTTTGTGTGATGAGATGGGAGCGAAGCATAAAACCTTGCTGTTTCATACGGAGGTCCGGTGGTTGTCGCGTGGCAAGGTCTTGGTTCGTGTGTATGAGCTGCGGGAGGAACTTAAAGTGTTTCTGACAAATGAGAGGTCAGATTACGCAAAGCAGCTTGCAAGTGATGAGTGGTGTGCAAGGCTGGCATACCTGGCAGATATATTTTATCATCTGAATGAACTGAACACACGAATGCAAGGCCGAAGTGAAAACCTGCTTACAAGTACAGATAAAATAAATGGATTCCGTTCAAAGGTGCAACTCTGGCATCAACACGTGGAAAGTGGCAATCTTGAAATGTTCACACTCACCAAGCAATGGCAAGGTGTTCACACTGCTGCACTGTGTGAGATAATAGTTAAACATTTAAAAACTCTTGAGGAGAAGTTGTCATTTTATTTCTCTTCAGTCTCCACTGAATGCCTTGACTGGGTTAGAGACCCTTATAGCTCAGCATCAGTTGGTGGAAAGGACATGACTTTACAGGAGCAGGAGGAACTAACTGAACTGAGACAAAATCGTGGTTTCAAGCTAAGATTTGCTGATCTACCTTTGGACAGTTTTTGGTTGGATACCGTCAAGGAGTTCCCCCTTCTGGCAAACAAAGCTATTTTGACATTGCTCCCATTTTCCACTACATATCTGTGTGAGATTAGCTTTTCAAGCATGATTGCTATAAAAACCAAATACAGAGAGAGACTGAGAGCTGTTGACGAAGAGCTACGTGTGTGTCTTTCTTCGATTCCAGCCAGAATATCAGCTTTGTGTTCAGCCAAACAGGCCCAGGTTTCGCACTGAATAAAGTATTTTATAATTTTTCACTATTCTGTTTACTTAATATTTCATAATAAAGTAATTATAAAATACTTTCTTTGTGTTTATTTGATTCCTATTCAAGAGAATTACTTTATATATAGTAAATATAGGCACAGAGTTAAATTTTTTAACATTTTCTAATGGTGGTGTGCCTCGTGATTTTTTTCATGAAACAAGTGTGCCTTTGCCCAAAAAAGGTTGAAAAACACTGGACTAGCTGATGCCCCGGCGTTGCACGGGTATTTAATTATAGCAATAACACTGTAAATGGATTCAAATAAAGATAATTTATAGTGGTGAATGAAAGTATTTTTTTACAGCTTAATAAAAAGTACAATATTCAAATTATAAAGTGAAATATTTGACAAAATGAATACAATACAACTAACGCAAAACGTGATTATAAACAATAATTTTAGTTTCACCTCCTGGAGCAAGAACATATAAATTCTTGGGTGAACTCACCCTTGAGCAAGCAAAATAGAGTTGTGGGCCGTGAGACCCCCAGAACATATCACCCCAGGTAGTGAGGGATGTGCATACCAAGTTTCGTCCAAATCGGTCAAGCCGTTTTTGAATTACAGTGAGAATGGCAGCTTTTTACATATTTTCCATTGACATGAATGGGTGAAATCTGATTTTCTGTTTGTAGCTCCGCCCACGTGTGCAGGTGGGCCGCGAGACCCCCAGAACATATCATCCCAGGTAGTGAGGGATCTGCATACCAAGTTTCGTTCAAATCGGTCAAGCCGTTTTTGCGTGATCGCGGCACATACACACACACATACATACACACATACATACCTCCGATTTTATATATATAGATTTAGAAGAAGATGGGTTACTCATTTCAGGCAACTGATGTCAATTTGAATTATTTTTCCTCTGTCGTTTAGCATTCATTGTGCCATGTGGGCTTCCATGGTCTGTACTGTCTACTGCCTGACTGATCTTTACCAATAGGTTAAGTACCATTTTCAGAATCCCATAGGTTGCTAACAGTTGGCACCTTTTTTTGAAACCCTATTCCAAGTCCGATTGACAAACCGTTTTAAAATATACCATCCTAAATGGCTTTCCCCCCAATCTTCAATGTGTTTTAGGTATTTATAGATGGTTATCTGAAGTCACAGATGGAGCAAAGCAATGTGCTACATGAGTAGTAAATTGAGATGATGCTCTCCTAGGTCAGATGGATTAGGAGGACCTTCTGAAACCTCATCATGTGTTATAATTGAGGAATGTTTGCGGTGGAGAGGGGGGTGTAGGTGCATATCCAGAATGAGTATAGTATGAGTAGATATCTGTGCCATGAGTGCTTAGAGGGAGTATATTTCATAAGGGTGGGGGATTTGTGCAGGATGTATAGGAGTTATATAGGATAGTAGGACTGTGGGTGAGATGCCTGAGATAGTAAGGTTGTACAGAAAAGCCTAAAGTTGGAAAAACTGTGTGAGTTGAAGTTTTGCCCCTGAATTTGATTATGCTTAATCAGAAAATAATTTTAAAATATTCTTTACAGTCCAGCTTGGGGTCGCTCAAAGCCACTAATTACATAAAGCTCAGTTTTTAAAAAAAAAATTGCTATTATTTTTGTTTAATGGAGCTCCCAACCCGACCTAGAATACATCAACTGCAAGCTCGAAAATGAGCACAACCTCTCACAGAACTTCGGAATCCTCCTTCTCTACAGACCTCCTAGCACTAATTCAGACTCCATCACAAAAATGATGGAAATAATAACAAACCTCACTTGCCAACATGACAAACTAATCATACTCATGGCCACCCGGATGGTCTCGGGACTCAAGGATCTCCTGTACGAGGAACGGCTGGATAAGTTGCAGCTGTACTCACTCGAGGAACGCAGAGAGAGGGGTGACATGATCGAGACATTCAAGTATCTCACGGGCCGCATCGAGGTGGAAGAAGATATCTTCTTTTTCAAGGGTCCAGCGGCAACAAGGGGGCATCCGTGGAAAATCAGGGGCGGGAAACTGCATGGGGACACCTGGAAATTCTTTTTCACTGAAAGGGTGGTTGATCGCTGGAATAGTCTTCCACTTCAGATTATTGAGGCCAGCAGCGTGCCTGATTTTAAGGCCAAATGGGATAGACACGTGGGATCTATTCACAGAGAAAGGTAGGGGAGGGTCATTGGGGTGGGCAGACTAGATGGGCCGTGGCCCTTATCTGCCGTCTATTTCTATGTTTCTAACCTACCCTTTGAATCTGCAGAAGATAAAGAATCACTAAATTCAAGTCTCTACTTGAGGACTGCCAAATCACAATCGTATCCTCAAGCCCCACCCATGAAAAAGGCCATACCCTAGACCTGTTTGCATCCTCCCCCCTAACCTAGTCAATAGGGCCAAAAGGTCCCCTGTCCCATGGACAGATCACTTTCTCCTAGAATTCTGCCTAAACCTAACTGACATAGACCTGAACTCCAAAGACACAAGATTAGTCCGCAGGAAAACAAGACCTGATTTCTTCTGGAACATAGTGTCATAATCACTCCCCCCCACCACGAATAAAACCACCTCAATGATAACCAACTGGAACAAAATCATAGCCAAAATCCTAGATACTGTATCCCCCCTCCACCCAAGCATAATAAAATCAAACCGAACTTCGCTCTGGTTTACGGAGTCCTTAAGACTAGATAAACAACTATGCAGACGACTAGAGAGAAAATGGAGGAAAAACCAAAACACAGAAAACAATGGGGAGCAGCCATAAATAAATATAAGGACAATATATTCGAAACAAAGAAAAACTACTACACCAATAGGAGGCAACACAACCGATGGCAAAAAACTGTTTTGCCTAGTACAACTGACATCCCCCCTAAACCAAGAATCTGCAACCTCCTCTGATAAAATCTCAGCCCAACTAGCAGATTTCTTCCTCAACAAAGTCAAATTGGTCCAATCGGAAGTTGCTAAGTCAGCCACAAAAAACACTTCCCAACACAACTATACGGAATACACAGGACCCATAAAAGCAGACCAGATCTGGTGTTCATTCACTAACCTTTCCATCCCTGATACCAATAAACTAATATCAAAGCTAGCCTTACGAAGCAGCCACCTAGACAACTGTCCTCCATACCTTCTTTCTGCAGCTCCACATCATATTATTATCTGGCTCACCAACCTGCTAAATAGTTCCCTGAACCAAGGGCATCTACCCAAAGAAATGGGTAAAATAGCCTTAACCCATATACCGAAGCACAACTCTCTATAGCATCTAACTACAGACTGATTGCTGGCATTCCGATCCTCACTAAAATCCTTGAGTCCCATGTCAGTAAGCAGCTAGCCTTATACATAGAGCAACACTCCTGCCTTCATACATCCCAATAAGGCTTCTGAAAAAAGCACAGCACTGAGCTCCTCCTCATCACTCTAATCACTAAAATCAAACAGTTGCTAAGCTTGGGACATCAGGCAATACTGCTCTAATTTGATATCTCTGCAGCCTGTGACTCAGTGGACCACCAATTACTCCTAACCAAACTCTCGTAAATTGGAATAACAGGGACTGTACTGAAATGGTTTACCGACTTCCTTCAAAATCACGAATACTTGGTCAAAAGGCAAGAATCATACTCCAACATTTGGAAGGCATTCTGTGGCATCCCACAAGGCTTCCCATTATCCCCAATCCTATTTATTCATGAGCTCGCTGGGACACATCAAAATGGAAGACAAAACTGTACTATCTTATACTTACGACATCCTTCTCCTCATCCCCATAACCAATAACCATCCTAATATTGCCAAAAAAATCTCAAACAATATAGATAAAATTCAAACCTGGGCAACAATCAACAAGTTGAAACTGAACGCCACTAAGACCAAAACCATTGGTTTCCGCACCACACAACAGAATGTCATAGCTAACCTTACTCTTTCATCAGGCATCACTATCATAATGGAAAAGCCACCAAGGTACTAGGCTGTATCTTAGATGATACTCTCACAATGAAACCACAAATATCTAACCTTCGGAAAAAGGCCATCTACATTATGGGGCTCATAATCGAAAGAGAAAAACGTCTAAAAACCGGCCTAAGTTGGCACTTGGACGAACATTTCCCAAATACATCCAAGTACCAATAATAAAAACAGGTTTTGGATGTATTTCTAAACGACCTAGGCCTACATAGTGCCACTAAATGGGGCGTTTTGGGAGGAGTGTCGAGGGCGGGAGTTGGGCAGGACATGGGCCGGCTTAGACTTAGTTGTACAGCATTTATAACCGAAAGTTATATAACTCATGATTGACGGAACTTGGACGTTGTGACTTAGACCAATGGTTCCCAACCCTGTCCTGGAGGACCACCAGGCCAATCGGGTTTTCAGGATAGCCCTAATGAATATGCATGAGAGAGATTTGCATATAATGGAAACGAGAGGCATGAAAATCTGCTCCATGCATATTCATTAGGGCTAGCCTGAAAACCCGATTGGTCTGGTGGTCCTCTAGGACAGGGTTGGGAACCATTAACTTAGACCATGTAAAACATGGTCACAAAAACCCACCTAAAGTCGCCAGATAAGCACTGCAAACACATAAAACAGACCCCCCCACACACTACCCCAATGATCACCGACCCCCCCACCCCCATAAAAATATTGATCACACCTTTTAAAATTCAGCCTCCAGACCATCACTACCTAGCCGCCTGGCATAGGAAAGCCTAGTTGTCTAGCACAGAGGCAGCTTAAGTCGTCTTGTGGGGGACCTATAGAGAGGAGGACCCATGCCCATAAGCCCCTGTAATCACTGCATTGATACTTAAACATGTGCACTCCCCTATACACCCCCAAAACCCTTTTGTTCTGGCATATAAGTGGTTCCTGCAGCCATAAGGGCTATTGAGGTGGTAGATAATTGGGTCTAGGGATTCTGGAGGTGGTTTGGGAGGCTCACCATGATCTATAAGGGAGATGTAGTGAGATGAAGACATGGCACTCTTTTTGTGAAGTTCACAGCAGTGCCCTGTAAGGTACCCCACTATTTAGGTAGCATGTCTAGGTGTTCAGTCCATCACTTTGCAGACCCCTCCCACGTCCAACAGGGCTTATTCTAGGCGTTTTGGACTTGGACAAAAAGTTGGACGAAAATGTGGTGTAAAGATGGATGCTTTAGCGACTTGGACGATCAGATTGGCAGGACGTATAGTTAGACAATTTTCGAAACAAAAAAAAATTTTGGACGTATTTTTCGAAAATGTGTCCTAGGCTGTTTTTTACTTTGGACGACTTGTGACTTAGACGAAAACGGACTTAGACGTCCCTTTCGATTATGCCCCTCCACGCATCAACTGCGACTCACAAGATCATACTTCCACCTACACCACTTTGCTCTGATCGTTCAGATGATGGTCCTATCTCAACTGGACGATTGAAACTCCACCTACCTTGGCATCAATACTACTCTTATCCACAAACTGCAACTCATCCAGAACACAGCTGTTCGACTAATCTACAAATTAAAGAAATTTGATTCAATCACAACCTTCATCAGGCAACTACATTGGCTCCCAATATCATCCTGAATAATTTTCTAATCATCATGTATCCTACACCAGATTCTATACGGAAACTCAGCAGGCCTCTCTCATCCAATTATTCTCTACTGTTTGGTCGACATCAAAAATAATCTTTAACAGAATCCAACTAAACCTGCCATCCACAAAATACCTCCACTACAAGCGAATCTTCCACTCTGTGCTAACTTATCTGGGTGTAAAAACCTGGAATGACTTACCAGAAGCTATCAGGAAAGAGACAAAACCACACCACATTCAGAAAAAAGCTGAAGACTCACCTTTTTGACAATTAACTGTCTTAGTTTATGTATAGCACCCCCTACTTCTAAGTCCCTCCTCTTGCTTCTCCATGCCTCCTTCCCCTACTATTTTCCCCTTCTTCTTTGATCTGTTGCCTTGAGCCTGTATAGGTATGTGCGACTCACAAATGGAAGATTAGATTAGACTAACTTTTATGTTTTCACTCTCAGCAATGAGACATTGATAAAAAGACATTTTATGCAAAAAATCCAGCAGTATTTTATTTAATGAACCTTCAATATCTGCACTTAATTGTGGAAAATAACCAAAATTTAACATACTTTGCGAATAGCTAAATGCATACAATTTGATATAGTCATCTACCAAAGGCATTCCAAACACTCAAGCATTCAATGTCTTCTAGAGATAGGATAAAGCCTGTGATGCTGTTCAACTCTTTGCAGCATGAGGCCTTGTTGCAAAACGTTGAACAGCATTGCAGGATTTATCCTGAATTTTTTTTAAATTGTGTTTGTTTTTTGTAATATTGTCCATTTATATAATATTTTACCTATGTTTATAATTATTAGTATTATCTTGTACATCGCCTTGAATGTAGAGTAGGCGATTAATTAAATTATTTAATAAACTTGGAAACTTGGAATTTCTCAAGAAGACATTGAGGCCCAGATTTTATAAAGGGCACCGTGATTGACAGACATTCACAAAAGTGATGCCGATTGCATGTCAATTACACGATGGTGCCATTTATAGAATTGAAGCCACATCATAGTTCACTTCCAGAAATATAGAACAGAATTTTCAAGGCCTATCTGTGATGAGAATCGCCAGAGAATCACAACTATGGAACCTTTAAAGGTACTTCTGGTGTTAACCACACCTATTTTATCCGTAGACCCTTTGTAGTCATGGTTACAGTGCTGTTTTTGGAGGCTTTTTTTTTTTTTTTGTAATTACATTTAAATTGCTTTTAAATGATGTAATCCATTATCACGTAGATTAAAGGCATTTAAACCAATTAAATTAGGCAGCAGTAGGGCAGTTACTACCACCTAACTTTTAGCAGCTGCTGTAGAAGCCGACCTTGAATGCTTGAGTGTTTGGAAAGCCATTGGTAGATGACTACACCAAAGTGTACATGTTTAGCTATTAGTGAAGCATGTTAAATTTCTGTTATTTCCCACAATAAAGTGCAGATATTGAAGGTTCATTTAATAAAATACTGCTAGATTTTTTGCATTTCTGAGTGTGAAAACATTAAAAGTTATAGCTATAATACCAAGAAATTTGCCCTATAATGCAAAAATAAATAGCAAATTTTAAGAAAAATGGAGCTTTGAGTAACCTCAGGATGGGTTTAAAAAAAAACTTTAAAAAATTATTTTCTGATCAAGCACAATCAAATTCATGAGAAAAACTTCAATTCGCACTGTTTTTCCAACTTTAGGTTTTTTGAGTGACCCTACAGAGGTAGGAGCAGATGCGGTGTCTAACGTGTGCGAATGTGTCTGTGTGTATGTGTGTGGTGTCTGAGGCAGGTAGGTATGTGTGTTAGGGACCTTGGAAGGGTATATCAGGGTTGTGATATGAGATTTGGGTGAGGGAGAATTGGTGTGAAGGGGATTCTTAGGCAGTGGAACTTGGTGAGTGGTATCTGAAGTAGATATACAGGGAGGGTATCAGGAATGCACTGGAGGGTTCATGTCATCATTCTCCATCCCACTCTATCTTTCCTTTCCTCTCTCCTTTCTTAACTTCTCCAATTCCTCTTCTCCCCATTAACAAATATTTTCTAATCAGGCTGGGGTAATAGGAGCAGGTAAGCAAGGAAGATGAAATTCACACCAACCCCAAAAGTGTTGTCACAATGGCTCCTGGTCTTGTGGGGGGGGTTTTTTGGTTGTTGTTTTTTTTTTTAACACCCTGTCCAACAGCACATAATCCCAGCTCTTAATGTGAGACTAGAGCAGTATCATGCAAACTTTCCTTCCGGAGGCACACTAAATCCAGTGCCCCAACCGAAAGGCACCCGGAAGTGCGCGGAGGCCTTTCTGGCCATGACCCGCTTCATGGAGGGATCCGGTAGGTGCAGGAAGAGGAGGAGAGATGCCAGCCAGGAGGAGAGTTATCTGCGCTGACTGACTTCCTACAGGACATGCCTCTCGCCATTGTGTCACAGCACACCTGAAATTTCAGGCGGCACACAGTTTGCGATACACTGGACTAGAGGCAAGGCAGCAAGAGGTGATATACACTTATATCAGGGGTGTCCAATGTCGGTCCTCGAGGGCTGCAATCCAGTCGGGTTTTCAGGATTTCCCCAATGAATATGCATTGAAAGCAGTGCATGCAAATAGATCTCATGCATATTCATTGGGGAAATCCTGAAAACCCGACTGGATTGCGGCCCTCGAGGACCGACATTGGACACCCCTGACTTATATGGTTTTGCTGCTGGGCTAGCCCAGTGGTAGGCAATTCCGGTCCTCGAGAGCCGGAGCCAGGTCAGGTTTTCAGGATATCCACAATGAATATGTATGAGATGAATTTGCATGCACTGCCTCCTTGAGATGCAAATCTATCTCATGCATATTTATTGTGGATATTGTGACAGGGAAGCGCCTGTCAGCAGTTTAAACCCGGTTTTAAACCCTGCCTTGCAAAGGGCTGCCCCTATTCCTAAGCCCAGGAAGCTGCCAAGTAACCCTGTGCCTATCACCAAGAGCCAACAGGCAGGGCAAGGCAAAGAGAGAAGGGCAGAAACCATAACATCTGGTTTAGGGCATTATAATCCCTTTTATAACACCTTGGGCAGTTCTGTAACAAAACCTCTAGTAAAGAAAACCAGCACAGGCATGGTTAATGAGAGGGGTGGGGCTGACAGGCAGGACGAACCCAGAGGGAGAGTGAGAACAAGCCTGCAGCATAAAATCAGCACAGCTGGGAACACTCAGGGAAGGACGGAGAATGCAGGGAAGAATACAGAGAACGCAGGGAGGAATGGAGGAGAGAATTCAGGAGGGAATTCAGGAACTGCTAGAACAAGAAGTGCCGTGCTGAGCAGGAAAGGGCCTGCCAGGAGTTCTCTGTCCCAGACCAGAGCTAAAGCACAGGCTGCCTTACAATCCTCCCGAGCTAACAGACTTCTGGCTCCTAAGCAGAAGTTCAAAGGAGGAGAAAGGTTCCCAGGGCAGGGCTGGCCGTTAGCTGACCCTGAAGGGAGTTCTTACCCGGTCTCAGAAAGCGAAGAGTCCCTAATGGAATTAGAGGGAGAGCTATCTGGAAGCAGTGAAATGGAGTGCAATCTAGCAGCCTGGGATCTCCTGTAGAATCACAGTTAATAAGGTATGAATGGGGGAGGGGAATGAAAGTGAATGTATTTTGTGTAGCGTTCTTTCTCCCTTAGGCAGAACTGTAAGCATGTGTGAATGCATTAATTAGAGCCTGAGAGAGAGGCCTTATAGATAAAGGGAAGGAGGTGAGAACCTAATTAACTTTCCCCGAGAAGCTTGAACGGAACTCGGAGACCTGACATCACGTAACCCTGGAGCAGGGAACTTTTGGGAGGGGACTTACACCAGTCTTAAAAGGTTGGGTTATATAAAGTTCCCTAGCCCCTACCCAGGAGCATAGGGGTAGTGGGGGCATTGGGCTTCAGGTGGGTAAGGTCTAAAGCTTCCTGAAGTGTTTGCAGATAAAAGTAGTACAACTGAAGAGAAAACGTTTTGGTTTATTTTTGGCTTTTTGCCTGAGCAGCAGGCTGGACTATATTATAAGGAAGAAACCTTGTGAATGTATGATTTGTTTAAGTCCACTCAGCCAGAGGGACTACTGGAACCCCAGTGCTTTGAACTGGGGGTAATAAAGTTAAAAGCTGAACTTTACCCAGAAAAGCAGTCAATTAATTATTCTACTGATTATCCAGTGGGAGTCCTCCTGGGAGTGCTCCGTCCTACGCCTGGGGCGGGAGCCGGGTTGCCAGCGCTAGGCTTATCCCTGGACCCCGCCACAATATCCTTAAAACCTGACCTGGCTCTGGCTCTCGATGACCGGAATTGCCTACCCCTGGGCTAGACGGATGATTAAAACACACAGCTGGCAAACAATGCAGCATCAGAATTTAAGAGAAGTACGGTGTCTCCTATAGTAACTTCCACTCAGTGTACCCGCACAATCTCTGCCATTATCATCACTGTCTCCCCACCCAGAAAAATGGCCTAATAGTAGAACTGCTCCTGTATGTGGTTGCTTAGATGCTGACAGGTATTTTGTATGGAATTATTTTTTCATCTGCTTTGGCCATATCTTTCAGAAATGAGATCTAAACATTTAATAAGTAACCAGCAAGGGATGTCACTTTCACTTAAATAATAGCCTATTTCTAGAGACACAATGAAATACTTTTAAATGTCTTTCTCTCTATTTTTTTTCTTATATCCGATTTGTAAATCGACTTTACTGCACTGGTCCATCTCTAATTCTGAATGCATTTAATGTTAGCTGGTTAGAGGTTTATGTTTCTTCTCGGACCAGATTACAGCATTTTATAGATTTGACTACCAGGTGACACTCTGTTTTCATTAAAATCAATGTTCCATAAAACATGGCCCATGGACTCAAGAGTGAAATCACACAAGGGGAAATAGATTTCTTATCTTGAGGTTCACCCTGTCCTGCTTTTCCTTTCCTCTCTGACAATATGTTGCCAGGCTATATAAAACCTCTAATGCCCATCTCCTGCGATTAGCTGTTTCTCAGCTTTACCAGCACAAATCCACAAGTTTCACATCAAGCATCACATGGGATGAATATTGATTTGCTAAAGAGGATTTATTTATTTCTAGCTCTATCCAAAGATCAACTGCTGGCTGTTTTCAGAGGATCTCTTCAGCTTGCACAGCACCGAGCTACGGCATACATGACTCTGGACTTGACATTTCAGTTCTGGAAAGAAATCAAACAGTAAGTGCAGTGCAGTAATCCTAGATAAATGAGATGATCACTGGAAAAGCTGAGATAGTTAAGTGGGCTATCAGAGAAGTCCATGGCATGGTATTGAACTGTTGCTGCACAGAATCATTGCTCTTGTCGATATAGCTACAAATCATGTGAATATAATATGTCATAGATACACGATATGTACGTCATAGAAATTATACTGAACAGATCAATGAAAGTTACAAGTCTTTACTCTGTGAAATTCTTAATCTCTGTGAATGACAAACAAACAAAAAAAAAATCTGGGGATATTCAGACCAGGCTATATATATTTTTTAAATGGTACTACAGATACCTGCATTTAGGAGTTTTCAGATTGTTGTGACTCCTAAGGCAGGCAGTTGCACTGAAACATGGCACTATGTCCTTTCTTTGAACTCACATTGTTTTAGGGGACTTGTTTTATGTAAACCTGTTGAGTAAATTTTATTATTATTATTTTTACAATAAATTTTACGTTTGTCAGACTAATACATAAAGCTAAAAAGTTTGATCATGTCACACCCCTTTTAATAAAATCACACTGGTTATCAATTTCCCACAGAATCACCTATAAAATCCTACTGCTTACATTCAAAACAAAAATCTCCCAAACCCCAGGATTCATCGACAGACTACTCATTTCCTACTGCTCTTCAAGAACTCTTTGTTCCAGTGACCAATTTCTCCTAAACATCCCTTCTTTAAGACATATTTTCTATGATACCACTCAGCAACGAATATTCAGTTACCGCCCCTACCCTGTGGAACTCGCTTCCACTATATTTACGGAAAGAGACAAATCTTGATAAACTTAAAAACTTTCTTTTTTTTTTTAAAAAAAAATCTTTATTGATTTTCCAAACATCAACAGTGCAAAACACAAGTATGTATACATAGAATAATTCAAGAAAAGCACATTCATCTTACTGACATACATGAGCAACCATTTTATCCCTCCCACCCACCCAATAACTAACAAGAAAAACACAAATACATGGATTCTGTCAATAACCTTTTCCAATTTAAAATAGTAGTGCATTCCCACCCTCCTCCCGCCCACCTTGGATGTGTATACTCAAAGGGCCAAAATTAAGATCAATTATCATTACCTACAGAATTTTGTCAATGGTTCCCAAACATCCATAAATTTTCTATAATGTCCCTGTTGTATGGCCATCATACGTTCCAGTTTAAAAGTGTGGCATAGAGATTCCCACCAGAAATTATAATTTAATCGGTCCCAATTTTTCCAGTTCTTCAAAATAAGTTGTTTGGCAACCCCTGACATTATAAAGAGAAGTTTGTTATTATGAGAAGATAGAGGGCTTTTAGCCCTCATTAACGTGCCAAATAGCACGGTACTGTACGTCAATGCCACAGGATTTTCCAATACTTCATTCACTTGACCCCCAAATGGATCTCCAAAACTTAAGTATCAAGGGACAATAGTACAGTAGATGATCCAATGTCCCTACATCGAGATGACAGTGTCAGCATCTATTAGACTTGGAACTATCCAATTTCTGTAATCAAACAGGGGTCCAAAAAGATCTATGTAACAAGAAAAACCATGTTTGTCTCACAGATGCAGACACTGTACATCTCATCCTCCAAGTCCAAATTCGTGGCCATTGAGATGCAGAAATCTGTTGCTTTATCCCATGAAAACCAGTCTTTGGTTTCTTTTTCAAAAATTCAGATATTAATTTGTACCACTGGGCGGCCTGATGTCCTAGGAAATCTGTCTGGAAGCATAGGATCGGCAAACTATACTGATTTTTAAGATTTCGCCAATCAGGGAACCCCTTCTGAACGGCTTGCTTCAACTGCAACCACCTATCATTTTGAGACTTAGCAATACCAAATGTTTGTTGCAGTCATGAAAAGTCAAGCAGCTTTCCATCCAATAACACATCATCCAATGTACGTATACCTGCCTGCATCCAATACTTCCAGAGGATCTTAAACCCACCAATTTGAATCTTGGAGTTCAGCCAAAGGGACTGACAGGTGGATTTATGAATCGGAATAGGTGTTAAATCTATATATATAAAATCGGAGGTATGTATGTGTGTATGTATATGTGTGTGTATGTGCCGCGATCACGCAAAAACGGCTTGACCGATTTGAACGAAACTTGGTATGCAGATCCCTCACTACCTGGGATGATATGTTCTGGGGGTCTCGCGGCCCACCTGCACACGTGGGCGGAGCTACAAGCATAAAATCAGATTTCACCCATTCATGTCAATGGAAAAAATGTAAAAAGCTGCCATTCTCACAGTAATTCAAAAACGGCTTGACCGATTTGAACAAAAATTGGTATGCAGATCCCTCACTACCTGTGGTGATATGTTCTGGGGGGTCTCACGGCCCACCTGCACACGTGGGCGGAGCTACAAACAGAAAATCAGATTTCACCCATTCATGTCAATGGAAAAAATGTAAAAAGCCATTCTCACAGTAATTCAAAACCGGCTTGATCGATTTGAACGAAATTTGGTATGCAGATCCCTCACTACCTGGGTTGATATGTTATGGGGGTCTTGCGGCCCACCTGCATACGTGGGCGGAGCTACAAACAGAAAATCGGATTTCACCCATTCATGTCAATGGAAAAAATGTAAAACGCTGCCATTCTCACAGTAATTCAAAAACGGCTTGACCGATTTGAACGAAACTTGGTATGCAGATCCCTCACTACCTGGGTTGATATGTTCTGGGGGTCTCGCGGCCCTCCTGCACACGTGGGCAGAGCTACAAACAAAAAATCAGATTTCACCCATTCATGTCAATGGAAAATATGTAAAAAGCTGCCATTCTCACTGTAATTCAAAAACGGCTTGACCGATTTGGACGAAACTTGGTATGCAGATCCCTCACTACCTGGGGTGATATGTTCTGGGGGTCTCACTGCCCACAACTCTATTTTGCTTGTTCAAGGGTGGGTTCACCCAAGAATTTATATGTTCTTGCTCCAGGAGGTGAAACTAAAATTGTTGTTTATAATCACGTTTTGCGTTAGTTGTATTGTATTCATTTTGTCAAATTTCACTTTATAATTTGAATATTGTACTTTTTATTAAGCTGTAAAAAAATACTTTCATTCACCACTATAAAGTATCTTTATTTGAATCCATTTACAGTGTTATTGCTATAATTAAATACCCGTGCAACGCCGGGGCATCAGCTAGTTATTAATAAATTTTAATGTCTGCCAAGGGTCTAATAAAATTCTATTGTCCCTACATCCTAGGTAACTTGATACTTAAAATGTGTTACAATTTCAATGGAGACAGGAGTTGCCATTCCAACCATAACCAATCTGGAAGATTTTCCATGAGCTCGGGGAGGATCCAATACATATCCTGACGCATTATATAGGCTTGATGGTACATATAAAAATTGGGAAAATTTACTCCCCCCCCCCCCCGCCGCAATTGGTTTTTGTAAAGATACTAAAGCAATTCTCGCAGCTTTACCCAGCCAAACAAATTTAGTAAGAATACTATTTAATTTCTTGTAAAAGGACCCCTGAATAAACACTGGCAACATACCCATTTGGTAGAGAATCATAGGCAAAATCATCATCTTAACTGTTTGAGCTCTCCCCCTCCAAGACAGATGTAAAGGGTTCCATTGCTCACACATTTCTGTAACCTTCATCAATAAAGATTTTTCATTTACTTTCATCGTCACTTCCAACATTTTCTGTATCCAAATACCTAAATATTTTATACCCTCTTCCTTCCAAAGAAAAGGAAATGTATCAAATAATCCTTTTGGACAATGTACATTTAGTGGAAGAACCTATGATTTACTCCAATTGTCAAATCGGTCAATCAAATCCAGTAAATGTGGGAAGGAAGTTTCAGGATTCCTCAAATGAAGCAAAATGTCATCTGCATATGCAGAGACTTTATATTCCCGACCTGCATAAGGAATACCCTTTCTTATTTAAGAATGCTTAAGACCTTTGACATCCCTACTCCTCCCAGGGAAAGTGTTTCTGATGTTACAGTGGGTGACCATCTAGTATCCAGTGATCACTGCATGGTACGGTTTAATATTAAGATGGATATAGAGAAGGCTCATTCAAAAGCAAAGGTTCTAGACTTTAACTTTGTTCAGAAATGTTGTCTGGGTGAGAAAGTCTTGAAGGAGTGGAAATGCGGTGGGCAAAACTGAAAGGAGCGAATATAAGGGCGACAAACCTTTTTGAGAGGCAAGTAAGTAAAAGTAAGAGGAAAAAAAGGTCGCTTTGGTTCTCAAAAGTAATAGCTGAGAAGGTAAGGAATAAGAGGTTAGCTTTCATAAAATACAAAAGATTGCAGAAAGAGGAAGACAGGCAAAAGTATCTGGAAAAGTTAAGAGAGGCTGGCCTTGTAGTCAGGAAAGCAAAGATGCAAATGGAAGAAAAAAAATAGTTGACATGATAAAACAGGGAGACAAGACATTTTTTTTAGATATATTAGTAATAGGAAGAAGTGCAAAAGTGGCATTGTGAGACTCAAAAGGTGAAGGGGAGGAATATGTAGAAGCTGATATAGAAAAGGCTGAATTGCTTAACAAATATTTCTGTTCTGTGTTCACGGCTGAAGCATCGGGTGCGGGACTGCAGAAGACAAACGTGAATAGGGATGGAGGAGTAATAGACCCTGATCGATTTTCAGAAGGTTGTGCTCGTGAGGAACTAGCTAAAATAAAGATAGACAAAGCAATGGGGCCGGATGGTGTACATCCGAGGGTGCTGAAGGAACTTAAGGAAGTTCTGGTAGCTCCATTGACTGACCTTTTCAATGAGTCTCTAGAGTCGGGAGTGGTACCGGAGAACTGGAGAAGGGTGGATATGGTCCCTCTCCACAAAAGTGGAAGTAAGGAAGAAGTAGGAAATTACAGGCCAGTAAGTATGACTTCTGTGGTAAGCTTTTAAAACAGAGAATGGTTAAGTTTCTGGAATTCTGTAGATTGGTTTGGCCAGTAGGAAAAAGGAGGTATTGATGCCTCTGTATAACATTTAGAATGTTGTGTACAATTCTGGAGGCCGCACCTTCAAAAAGATATAAAAAGGATGGAGTTAGTCCAGAGGAAGGCTACTAAAATGGTATGTGGTCTTCGTGATAAGGCGTATGGGGACAGACTTAAAGATCTCAATCTGTATACTTTGGAAGAAAGGCGGGAGAGGGGAGATATGATAGAGACGTCTAAATACCTATGTAATGTAAATGCGTATGAGTCGAGTCTTTTTCATGTAGAAGGAAACTCTAAAATGAGAGGGCATAGGATGAAGTTAAGAGGTGATAGGCTCCAGAGTAATCTGAGGAAATACTTTTTTACGGAAAGGGTAGTAGATGTGTCTCCCAGAAGAGGTGGTGGAAACAGAGACTGTGTCTGAATTCCAGAGGGCCTGGGATAGGCACGTGGGATCTCTCAGAGAGAGAAAGAGATAATGGTTACTGTGGATGGGCAGACTAGATGGGCCATTTGGCCTTTATCTGCCGTCATGTTTCTATATATCAAATTTAATAAACTTGAAAACTTGATTCCAAGGTTTTCTTTTTACATATTTTTATTGGTCATCCCCTACCTCTTTCTCCCTTTCTATTATTTTTTCTCATGCCAATTAAGAATGATATTGAGGCTGACTCTTGATATACTGGAATTTATTCACTGGAGATCTAATTCTGCACTGTAGTGGAAGGGCCACTCTCCTTATGACCACAACCTTTCCTCTAAGCAATGCCAAAATGTTATTCTGCAAAGCTAGTAGCAGTATATGGCCATTCATGTAAGTTTTATTCAAATGAATGCAAATATTTCTTCTTTTTCTTAGTTCTAAGTTTCATAGCTGCTATCCTTTATCAGTAAGAGCTTCTCTTATAAACCCAAAAACTTTTCACATATTTTTCTGACATTATTCTGCTGTTTCATATGCAAGCTTACAGTTTAATACTGTAGGTATAAAGCATTGGCTGAGCCATCCGAGGGTTAAAGTGGGTGTGGGTGTGAGTGGTGGGTGGGGAGGGGGAGTGGATTGGTTTTGTGGTGGAAATTGGGAAGTAAAGGAAGGGGGGGGTCATTGGGATTGAACCTGTGGTGGAAGCTAGTTAGAGATGGGGATTAGAGGAAGTGATTGGTAGGGAGAGTGAATTGGTGAGAGCCAATTGCTTTCCGCACCGCACAACAGAATATTATTCCTAACCTCACCCTTCCATCAGGCATCACTCTCATCATGGAGAAATCCACCAAGGTACTAGGCTGCATCCTAGATGACACCCTCACAATGGAAAACTATCTATAATTGGCTAGACTGGACAAATTCTCAGAGAGACTGTTTGGCCCTGAAAAAATAGGAATGTGAACCTATATAATATAGAACGTACTTTAAATTTAAGAGAACTCCGATGGATGTTTGAACTTAATACAATGATCCCCTATGGGCTGAATCTTACGAATGATTGGTTAACTCTGGCAGTATGACTCAAACCGCTCTGTTTGCTGCTGTTCGATAGTGGGGTCCCGCCCCCAATAGTGATTGGTGGTAATTGTCTTACGTCAGGTGGGTTTTCTGTACTTTAGTTCCCTCTTTGAACGCCGCGGCCATATTGAAACTTCGACATGACTGTTCTGGCATTAGATACACTCTAAAAATTAGAAATTTAAAATGTTCTGATAAGTCCGCGAGCCATATTTTCTTAATTCTGTCTTGAATCCCTTGATTGTACTAATATCTGCTTTTATTTTTATAGTAATCTGTTCCCCGACCCTGAGGAAGCTATTTGAAACGCGTCGGCGGGGATTCAGACAGAGCAGAAATAACTTAAAGATAAGTCGTTATTACTATTTATTACTATGCACTGACACTTTATTATATAAATTATATGCAGTTCCGATGAGGATGGCTATCACACTTAGGGACTAATTATCTACTCACTTTGTGTGGCTCTCTGAGGACCGTGAAGTGAATGAACACTGGATTTTTCATAAGTGGTCACTAAAGTTACTTTAAGTTTATTGAGACAATTGATAGCCTGTGCACATTTTTTGTGTTGAAATACTACCAGAAGACAGCATGGGTTTAAATCTGGAATACTACACACAACCTTTTGCTTCTCAACATAATACAAGATAAGCGGAAACGCTTTTGCATCTAACAGAGGTCCACTAGGCAGGTGCCAGTTTTATCATAGTAAGCAAGAATATATTATTGTAATAGTTTTATATACAGTCTGATTGCATTGAATCTGTTTTGTAGATAAAATTACAGCCTACTGAGACCCCTGATAAAGTCTTTTTTCTGGCAAAATGGGCTTGGGCTGACTGCATAATTTTGAGATAAATGTTGGCTGCTTATATTATTGCATTAAGAATTATAGCTTTTAAATTTTTTGGCAACACATGACGTATTTATTAATATCACATATGAGAGGTGTTTGGATCAGTGATCTGATCTATGATTTTTCATTAGGATCAAGTTGGTCTCTGAGCAAAGGCACTTAAGTACAATTCCGCCCTTAACTCCTCTATTTTGTATTATTAGCCCTTCTACTCTGCAGGTATCTCCTATATTAAGGTTCAGTAGGTAGTTTGGTTATTTTGAAGGGCTTACAATTTTCACCACACATGCACTAGGAAGGGCAAACAGAATGCTAGGAATGATTAAGAAGGGGATCACAAACAGATCTGAAAAGGTTATCATGCCATCAGTGGCGTACCAAGGGGGGGGCAGTCCGCCCCGGGTACACGCCTTGGGGGGGGGTGCACAGCCGACTGTTCTCACTATCTCTAATGCCGGCCCTGCAGCTCTGGACTTCCCCACACCTGCTCCCCCCCGATCACTATTTTATTTAACGTTATGGCAGCCACGGCGCTGTATCCATCAGAGGAGACTTCTAACCTTAGCCTGCCCTGGAACTCTTCCTGCAGCAACCGCCTGCCTAGGCGGGAACAGGAAGTTGCTGTTGCTGAATGAGTTCCGGGGCAGGCCGAGGTTAGAAGTCTCCTTCGATGGATACAGCGCCGCGGCTGCCATAACGTTTAAAATAATAGCGATTGGGGGGGGGGGGAAGCAGATGTGGGGAAGTCCGAAGCTGCAGGGCCGGCGTTAGAGGGACTAAGAGCTGATGGTGCCACAGGGTCCTGCATTGGGGGGAGGGAAGAAGAAAGAAGAGTAACCGAAGCATTGGCAATTTGGGGGGAGCAGGTGTGGGGAAGTCCAGAGCTGCAGGGGAGAGTGTCGCTGTACCCAGCTGGAGGGAGAAGGAAGATGAGGGAGGAAATGAAAGGAGATGCCAGGGCTTGGAGGGAAGGAGGAAGATATGCCAGACTAAGGGAAAAGGAAGGGGGAGATCTCAGAGCATGGAGGGGGAGGGAAAGATGGAAGGAAAGGAGAGAAATGCCAGAGAATCAGGGAAGGACAGATACCAGACTGTGGGGTGCAAAGGAAAGAAAGGAGAAGAGAGAGATGCCAGAGCATAGGGGATGGGTTGGTAACAGAGAGAAAAAAAATGGAGAGGTGGCAGAGCTGAAATCAATCATGTACAAAGGAGAGAAGGGGCACAGGATAGATAGTTATGAAAGGAGCATAGAAAGAAGGAAGATGTTGTATGGAAGAGAGAGAAGGCAGACATTGTTTGTTTCTCTCCTTTTTTTGTATTTTGATAAAATTTTCAATAAATTTTCAAGGGAAAGGGCAGAGAGGGCAGTAACTGGAAGGGACGAGACAGAAGGTGAACAGTAGATGGAAGGGGTAGAGAGAGGGACAGACACTGAATGGAAGTGTGGGGGAGAGGAGGGACAGCCACTGAATGGAAGTGTGAGGGAGAGGGGGAGCAGACCCTGGAAGGAAGTGGGGAGGAGAAAGAAAAAAGGGCACATGCTGGATTGAGGGATGAGGATAGAGTTAGATATTGGAAGGGGTGAGGGAAAGAGGTGGCAAGCTTTAGGTAGACAGTAAAAAAGGACATTGCTGAGAGGATAGTAAGAACGTAATCTAGACAGATGCAGAAAATAAATTGAAAAGGAAAATGAGGGAAAAAAGGGAAAGGGAGAGGGAAGGAGAGGAGAGAGATGCCAGACCAATAGGGGTGAAAGGAGAGATGGAAGGGGGAGGCATACAGTTTCTGGAAGGGGCATAGAAGGAGAGAAGATGCCATATAGGGGAAGAAAGACGGCAGACAGTGGATGGAAGGAAGAGAGTTACAAGAAGATGAGGAAAGCAGAAACCACAGAAGACAAAGATAGAAAAAAATTTTCTATTTATTTATTGCTTTAGGAGACATGTGTCACTGTTTCACTGTTTCTGTGGTATTGCATTGTATGCAGAGTCTAGCTTCTTGCTGGTTCAATTTAACCTTTGTCTATATATTTCTATTTTATTCCCCCTTTTACAAAACTGTGGAGCGTTTTATAGCGCCAGCCGTGATGGTAGCAGCTCTGATGCTCAGAATTCTATGAGCGTCAGAGCTGTTACCACCGTGGCTAAAATCCACACTACAGTTTTGTAAAAGAGGGAGGGCTTAGTTTGTGATGACATTCCATACTAGGCGAAGGTATTTTCTGTGTTCTGTGTGTTTGAAAGACATGGTTTTCTGTTAGGATTGATCTGTACTAGTCTGGCTTGTTTAGTTTTACAATGGGTGTATTGATGTTGTACTGCTCACTGCATATGTAAGATGCTGCCTTTTCTTAGGTACTCATGTGTGACGTGTGGCTTGTTACTAAAAATCATGTTTTTCGTACAGATGAGGGGGGGGTGCCAAAAAATGATGGGCCCCGGGTGTCACACATGCTAGGTATGCCAATGCATGCCGTTATACTGGGCCATGGTAGACCCCCACCTGGAATACTGCGTCCAACACTGGTCACCATACATGAAAAAGGACATGGTACTACTCGAAAGGGTCCAGAGAAGAGCAACAAAAATGGTTAAGGGTCTGGGGGAGTTGCCGTACAATCAGAGGCTAGAGAAACTGGGCCTCTTCACCTTTAAAAGAAGAGACTGAGAGGGGACATGATCGAAACATTCAAGATATTGAAGGAAATTGACTTAATAGAGAGAGAGATTGTTCACCCTCTCTGAGGTGAAGAAAATGAGAGGGCACTCACTAAAGTTAAAAGGAAGCTCTTCTTCACCCAGAGAGTGGTAGAAATCTGGAATGCTCTTCCGGAGGCTGTTATAGGGGAAAACACCCTTCATGGATTCAAGAAAAGGTTGGATAAGTTCCTACTGGAACAGAACATACGCAGGTAAGGCTAGACACAAATAGGGCACTGGTCTTTGACCTAAGGGCCGCCGCGTGAGCAGACTGCTGGGCACAATGGATCACTGGTTTGACCCAGCAGTGGCAAATCATATGTTCTTATGTTTCGACCTCTATCTCCTTGTTCACAGTCCACTGCAATGATCACTAGGTTATTTCTGAGAGAACGAGAGAGCACTCTATAAAATTGAAAGGGGATAGATTCCGTACAAACGTAAGGAAGTTCTTCTTCACCCAGAGAGTGGTAGAAAACTGGAACGCTCTTCCGGAATCTGTTATAGGGGAAAACACCCTCCAGGGATTCAAAACAAAGTTGGATAAGTTCCTGCTAAACTGGAACATACGCAGGTGAGGCAGGACTCATTTAGAGCATTGGTCTTTGACCTGGGGGCCACCGCGTGAGTGGACTGCTAGGCACGATGAACCACTGGTCTGACCCAGCAGCGGTAATTCTTATGACCATAATAACTGATGCTTTCATACTGCCTAGTAGCAGCTCTGTTTCACTTCCTAAAGAGGTGGGTGGGGGAGCATCAACTGGAGGATTATAGAAGGGGGTCATGCGTTAATCCCTCTGGTATCAGTCAGAGCTTCCTGAACCCATGGCACACCATGATGATGTCACTAGGAGCAGAGTCAACAATATTCAAGGTTAGGCTGCAGGTGACTACAAGGAGCTTGGAGGGAGCTCAGTAGCAGCAGAAACACTGATCAGTCAGGCATGTTCAGGACACATGGTAGAAGCCCTTTAACCGTTGACATTGGACCTGGCTTCTTCGACCCATGATGGAGCCAAAGATGTCACTGAGGGTGGGGGTGGAGCCAACAGTGTTCTGGGACTGTCCAGAGCAAAGAATAAAGATATACTGAGAGCTCAACTCGTAAAGGACATAATATTACTTTTTACCACAAAGATCATGCAAGGAGAATGAATGCTCAGTGAACAATGCATGTTAAATATATTCATCTGAATCAGAGCATTGCATAAAAGCAAAACCTTGGCTAGAAAAAAAGAATACTTTAACGTATCAAACACGTTCATAGAATAAAATCATGCTGCAAGTGCCACCGCAGAGTGTTTAGCATTTCATGTTTCTACATGGTTAATTGATCACATTTTACTCCTTCACAGTTTAATCACATTAATGTTTGCTGGTGCCACGATAACGCACAAGACTTTGCTAATTGTTAATCATTTCAGACGCTTTAAAGGAGAAAAGGAAGAAAATTAAATTGAATAAGATAGCAAAGCAGATGGGGAAATGTCTCACTGTCTAGCTTCTTATCACAGTATTATGTGACCTGCTCTTGACGTGCTCTGCAGTGATGAAAATGTATCTGAAAGGCAGCAGAGGATGCTTTGTTTTGGTTATTTGAACCTCTGGGGCTGCTGAATGTCCTTCACACAGGTACCATTTAATTTAATTAGCCTCAATCCAAAGTTGGGAATGACTGGTTCATGAGAAATATAATGCTTTGTTGAGCTCAAGCTTATCTTTGGAAGTGGCTGCTGCTGCTGCTGTTGTTCTGAAAACTATAGCCATGTAGTCCTCTGTGTGTGGTGCTTATCAAAGCATCTTCAGTCCTTGTTGATGATCAAGAAATGCTTTTGGAAATTGTACTGAACAAATGTGCGTCACAGGGTACACTAACGTTATACGGTATTTTTTTTTTTCTCAAGAGGCTTTGCTTGCTTGAATTTTACAATGCAGGCCTCACGAAACCTTCCTTTTAAATATCCGTCTAAATTTTCCTTGATAACTGCATTTAAGAAAACTACATGAAGCAGAAACTAAGGGCTCCTTTTATCAAGCCGCACTAGCGGTTAACGTGCGTAATAGCGCGCGTTAAACCGCCGGCCGCCCTAGCCGCTAACGCCTGCCTTGAGCAGGCAGTAGTTTTTCGGCTAGCGTGGGAGTTAGCGCGCGATTAAAAGTTGCGCGTGCAAACTCCGCTAGCGCGGCTTGATAAAAGGAGCCCTAAGATTAATCCATCAAAAAGGAATACAAACACAATACAAAGGAAATATCGCACACAAACTTTAGCCCACCAAGCATGAAAACCAAGAAGTAGATGGAGATCCAGATAAATTTAAAACAAATCACAGGTAAAAAGGGAAAGCTCAATGACAGCTCGTTAAACAAATCCTTCAGGGTAAGCCATTCATCCCAAGACCTCTCATTCCTCCCTAACGCTAAGAAAATCTATGAGCTGCTATGGACAGAAAAAAATAATTTTTTTCCACATAACATTTAAAACCCTTTTAAATATTTTTGAAGTAAGATTGAGAAGCATTTCCATAAATTTCTTCCAAAACTCAAATGAAATGCTTATCAAATGCATCTTGAGGAAAAGCAGCTTGAGAACTGTAGCATATGAGGGGCCACTGAAAAGTTCTCAGTCCAACCAGAAGAGAATGATGTAGAGCCATGAACCTTACAAGTTATTCAACACTTTTCTTGACACATTCATTTCAATGATATGTATATACACATATAATTCATTATTCTAAATATTTATGTGCATAATCAGAGCAAAAATATTAGCATCCACTTGATAGAATTACCCTATGAAGTACACACACACTTGCATTTTTTCCATCAGAACAAGTGTATGCTTGTGCAAGACTTTTTTGATATTTCACATAAGTACTCTGACATGAAATAACCACTATGGTGTAAAATGTGCGTCTTAGTTTAGCTGTGTTTCAGGCTAATATTCAATCAGTCTACTTTTCTTTGGTATATTTTACCCTTTAAGAATTGCCCTCTAGATGAATTGAAAAAGAAAAAAATATCATTGAACAATAGCCCTCGGATTCCATACATATATGAAATAACTTAATTGACAATCAGATTGCAATTCTGTTGTCAGTGTAGAATTCATTCACAACCATTAGGTTTGTCCAGAAAAACCTAAAGTTGGAAAAATATTACTAATTGAAGTTTTTCCCATGAATTTGTATGTGCTTGATCACAAAATATTCTTGTACAATTCTTTAGGCCCATCCTGGGGTCGCTCAAATCCAATGAATATAAGTACCACCAAAACCTGGGGGGGGGGGGTTCCCCCATTAAAATTTTGCACTAAACAGGTGATAATGCTATCATTATGCAATGTACGCAGATTAAATTTGTAAATATAAGTAAATCTGACATTAGACATATGTGAAAGAATTTCTGGGTTACAATATCATACATAAGTCACACACAAATTCACAGAACTACTAAATGTTTGACTTTCAATGGCTGATTGAGCTTGTCTGGGCAAGTATGATCTCATCAGCTAATCTGCTGCTTGAGAAATGCTTGTGAGTGCCCCCCATCATTTAGGTCTAGTGGCATCACCACAGACCCACTGGGGATGCACTGGGGAGGGGCCTTAAGCCCTGATTGGCCCAGATATCTAAGGCCTCGCCCAAAGGAGGGGCTTTGGGCACATGGGCCAACCGGAGTCTTAAGCCTCCTTCCCAATGCATTCTGGGATGCACTACGATGGCCTAAGACTCAAATTGGCCAAATACCTAAAGCCACGCCCATTCTGGTACTCAAGCATTTTCCCTGTCTGTCCTGGTGGGCTTACAATCTATCTAATGTATCTGGGGCAATGAGGGGATTAAGTGACTTGCCAGGGTCACAAGGAGCAGCGTGGGTTTAAATCCACAACCTCAGGGTGCTGAGGCTGTAGCTTTAACCACTGTGCCACACTCTAACCAGGGTGGGGCCTTAGGAGCATGGGCCAATCAGGGTCTTAGGCCCCTCCATGGTGCATCCATTCTGAAGAGGCGGGCCTGCCAGACAGAGGTGTAAGCATCCCTCCTGCTGGCAGTACTCTAAAAGGTATGGGGGTTGTGGTGCCAGTGTGGGGGTTCTGCTCTGGGGGGCTGCTGGTGTGGGTGCTTTGTTCTGTGGGTGCTGAGGTGGGGGTTCTGGTATGCGGGGGTGTCGGAGTGTTGGGTTGTGCTCTGGGGAGTGGGCAGGAGGGAGTGGACATCTCTCTTGCCTATCACAGTTGGGGAGGAGGGGGGTTCCGGGGTTCTGGCAGGAGGGAGTAGGCTTCCCACCTACCTATCGTGATTGTGAGGTGTTTTGGGGATTCCGGCAGGTTCCAGCAGGAGGGAGTGGGCATCCCTCCTGCCAGGGGACTTTGGGGGGGGGGGTTCAGGGGTGGCAGCAGGAGGAATTGGGCACTCCTCCTGCCAGGGGTTGTTTTGGGGATTGCAGCAAGAGGGATTAACTATAACCTGTACAGAGTAACAGATATCACTCTGGTCTCCTTGTTAGGCAGATTGGATGAACCATGTGTAATTGGGTTGCCACCTAGCTTTAAATTTTCAGAACAGGCTCTTCCAGTTTTTATTCTACTTGCTACCTGTGTGGTGTTGTAGTTCTTACATCCCTACTTATTTCTCTAAGCAAAGCTGGACAAGTCCATACAGGCCATAGGTTAAAATAAAATGAATCATGCTGGCATGAAAATATGGATCCAGTGAGCAACTCTTCAACTAGAGATCGAACTTTGTCTACCAAGCTCAGAGCCTCAATACAGTGAGCTCCAAGTACTACAGGAAAACGCCATGACCATGGTAATTCCAGTTCTGCAAATTGTATATTGTTCCTAGTATAATCGACCATATGCCCTACATATAGGGCTCCTTTTATCAAGCCGCGCTAGCAGTTTAATGAGCGTTAAACCACCGGCCGCGCTAGCTGCTACCGCCTCCTCTTGAGCAGGTGGTAGTTTTTGGCCAGCGCAGGGGTTAGCGCGTGATGAAACGTCACGCGCGTTAACCCCGCTAGCGCGGCTTGATAAAAGGAGCCCATAGTCTCTGCTGTACAAAATTCACATTAGTAAAGTTGGTGGAGGGGGGATTTATATTCCAAATAATTTTTTTCTGGCTTTCGCAGCTCCCAGAGAAATAGATTTAAAAAAAAAAAAAAGAAAGATATTAAGATTAACTTAACACAAACATATATAAATTATGATGTCCATAAACAAAGTTTGTTTAAGTTCTGCTGGATACATTTCTAATAGGTCTGGAGTACTTTTGGCAGAAACTCAAAATGGAGAACATTTTGCCAGCTCTTGTTAAGACACAGTAACTCTTTGCTTCAGAAACACTTCATAACACGGGACGCTCTAAAACTGATCGCAATGTTCATGCTTTGGAAACATGGCAAAATTTCAGATGTCATTTTTATCCCCTTGCTTCATCATTCTGGTCATTCTGCACATACAGTTTGAGAATTTCTTCTTTCTTCACTTAGCCCATTACAGATTTAGAACTTCTTCTGAAAACAGCTTGTGCTGGGGTCATCAAAATATCAACTGTCATTTCTTCCTCCTTTTACTTATTTCATCTATTTTGTTTTAGTTGATATACTGACTTTCAAAAAACATTATCAAAGCGGTTTACAATATGTGATTACAGCTGAACATAAAACAAAATTTACAAATGGCACATTCAGTTTAAAAAAAATACATATAAAAATGTAACGCACAGGGCAAGTAATTGCACGACAATATTTATCCAGTTAACGATGATTGGCAGCACACATAAAGCTTAATAAGTTATTAAGACAAGACACAATAAGAATGACAGATTTTGAGTACAATTGTGAGGTGGGTCAACCCTGATATCATTCAGCTTAATTGAAAAGATTGTTTAAAAAATAAAAAAAAACCCATGTTTTTAGGCCTACCTTAAAGTCTTTGTAGTGAGACTCTAATCAAAGTTTATGTGGAAAGGAGTGCCACAGTAAAATGAGCAATGAATCTAACCACAGTTTGATATGATGAGTGACCATTCGTAGGTTTTGATTGGTTGAATGAAAATTTCTAGTAGGTAGATAAGGAAGGAGGAAAGAATGTTGGTAAGTAGAAACACCTGCATGAATGGTTTGATGAGATACATTAACCCCTTTATGAAACCACATGAAGAGTTTTTAATTGCAGGCCGTGGCGGTAAAACTGCCAGCGCTCATAGGAATTCTATGAGCGTTGGAGCTTTTACCACCATGGCCAGTGATAAAAAAATCCTAATGCAGCTTCATAAAAGAGGGTGGTTGAATAGAATTGGTAAGCAATGTTGTTCCTTCAAAAGAGACATAACATGGATCTTGGGGAGCTGAGTGGGTTGGTCATGATCTGTATTATTTTTTATATTCCAACTAGGGAGAAGAGAGTTCATCTGAAAGGGGTGTACCTTTTATTATGACCAAGTATTCTGATTATATTAGAATAATGATTTCTTGCTCCTACTTTTCCATACTGGTTTCTGTATTTTGATGCTTTTTGAGCAGGGTCTAATTAAAAGGTAGGCCTAGTAGGCACGTGTCTCAGTCCCAAGGAATTCAGGGGGCCCAATGCACTGCTCCAATGATGTTATGTTGTCTAGGGGGCCCCATGGATGGCACCACGCACCTATTTCCCAACATGATCCGATGTTGCCTCACTTCTCACTCACCTTCTGATCCACAAAATCCATCTCCTGTGGCAGCAACTCCTATCGGCCACTTTGAAGATTTCTCTCTGCCGCATCAAGAGGGTGGGGTAGGGCCAGAACATGGCAGAGAGATAGTCTTGAGGCAGCTAGTCTGAGAAGGTGGAAGACTGCAGACTGGAAGGTGAGGGGGAAGGGAGGAAAATTTTGAGCTGTGCTTTGGAGAAGGGGAAGAGATGCTGGGCCATAGGGTTCCCTGGGGCTCTTTTAAGTTAGCTCCAGGGGGAGAGAGGATAAGGGGGGAGGAGAATGCTACACCAAAAGTGGGGGAGAGGATCATGGAGAAAGAAATAATATACCCAAAAATTGGGGGGAGGGGGGGGATAGAGAAAGAGATAGATGTAGAGGGGATGTGAGAGATGCTGGATGAGCTGCAGTCAAGAAGTTGTTGATCCTAGGGATGTGAAGGAGGGAGGGAGAAATGTTGGACAAGGAAGGAAGAGAGAGATATAAATGTTGGTCTTAGGGAAGGGAGAAATAAATGTTGGATAATGAGGCAGGAGTAGGAAAGACCAGCAGGAAAGAGGGAGCAGAACTGGAGAGGAAGAAGAAGGAGGAGAGATGGGCCAAGAGAATGGTGGAGAGGAGGGAAGAGAGAGAGAGGAGATGCTGAGCTACAAGAATGGAGATGATCTAAGAGAACTATTTGTGTTATAAGAGATTAATTTATAGGGAAGGGTACATGGGAGGAGCTTTCAAACTCACTACACATAAGAATCTAGGAAATTAAATAAAATATAGAAACAATGACTGTTAAAAATTGCTTTTGTTTTTGCTGACAATTAGGACTGTTTCTAGTAATACTGATTTCTACTATAGTTACCTGTCTTTTGCCTATATATTATGGCAAGGCAGCTTAGGTTGCTGTTAACTTCGAATGACTTATATTTTGTTCATGACAACATTGGACCAGATGCACTAAAAGGCTTTCCTATTCTCTTTTTGTTTCCTATCGGCTCAAAGTTATCAATGGATACACGAGAGCACAATATTGCAGAAGATAATTACTAATTAGCTAGCATTGACCTGGAAGATGAAGAACATTCCAAGACATCCCAAGACTATAAATAACAAAAAAATACAAATAACAAGAAGTATCTTTATTTCAATCTTGCTTGAAGTTTTAACTAGGAATAACAATATGAAGGGTTCTCTGTGGAAGAGCTAGCACTGTGAGGGGCTGCTGAAAATTTCTTAGCCCAACCAAAAAGAGAATGATGTGGATATATGGTTCAATCAACGATCGGAAACAATGCAAAAACAGAATATCATTTCTCCAAATTGGCACGTAACGAAATAAGATAGCACTCTTTTCTGCTATAGTGGCAAAATGACACTCAGAATTTAGGAAGTTGGTTGGTTGGGCTGAGAACTTTTCAGCACCCCCTCATACTACTACTACTACTATTGCTACTAATTAACATTTCTATAGTGCTGAAAGGCGAACTCGGTGCTGTATATTCAACATGTAATAGATGGTCCCTTCTCAAAAGAGCTTACAATCTAATTAGGACAAACAGACAGACCAAATGGGACAGATAGGGGTTAAGGAGTTTCTTGCAGAGAGAATGATATGTACCATATGGTGAGTGAGAGTTAGGAGTTGAAAGCAGCCTTAAAAAAGTTAGCTTTTAGCTTGTATTTGAATACTGCTAGAGACAGAGCTTGATGTATTGACTCGGGAAGTCTTTTCTGGGCATATGATGCAGAAAGATAGAAGGGACAGAGACTGGAGTAAGGCAGTGGAGGAGAATGGTATGGATATGAGGGACTTACCTGATGAATGGTATTTACAGGTGTGGAAGGGGGGGGGGGGGAGAATAGAGGGGGATAAGTGAAAAATGAAGGCAGATAAAGACCATATGGCCTACCTAGTCTGCCTAACCATGCCATCTCTTCTCCCTTAGGGATCAAACATACTTGTCCCAAGCTTTCTTGATCAGATATACTTTTTGTCTCTACCACCTCCACCAGGAGGCTATTCTAAGCATTCACTACTCTTTCTGTGAAAAAATATTTTCATAGGTTACTTCTGAATCTATCCCCTTTCACCTTCATCTTATGCCCCCTCATTCCAGAGTTCCCTTTCAATTGAAAGTGACTAGCCTCATGCGCATTGTTGCCTTGTAGGTATTTAAACATCTCTATCATATCTCTCCCCTTCGGCTTTTTCTCCAAAAATATACATATTGAGATCTTTAAGTCTGACCCTGAGAGATATTGAGGAGCTGCAGAGTGAATACACTTGTAAGTCACTAAGAGGAGTTTGAATTGTATCCGGAAATGGATGGGGAGCCAATTAAGTGACTTGAGAACACCCCTAGACTCTGCTCTGATCAGTCACCATTCAAGGGTGGTTGCTCTGTTTTTGGTAGACTGTGGATCTTGGGGAAAGTTTATGATAGTGTATAGAAATTCAGTTATAGGTTTAAAATTTTAAAAAAAGTACTGGAAATCTGGAGTTTGTGAATTCAGAGACTATTTAGTAACTCATTTTATATAACTTTATTGTTCATATACCTTTCATTTTTGTGATCTTTATTAAAAAGTTTTACTCTTGAAGCAGGCACTACACTGAAACAAGGAATGTTAGGTCTTGGGGGTTTTTTTTCCCTTTTTTTGTGATCAGATGTATCATCATTCTTTTCTATTTATAATATGGTTTGATTGTATATGATAATCTTAAATTCTGTTTTATTTACAATGATTATAATAAATTAAAATACATTTATTTCTCTAAGGGGCCCTTTTTCTAAAACATGTTAAAACCTGGGTTTAATCCATTTTAACATGGTTCTTTCCCATATGTTAAGATTTCCCACAGCTGTATTTAAGGCATTCTAAATCATTGTTTTTGGAGGTTCCAAGCTAAAAAAAAATTATTGTGGGTGCACTTAGGACCAGATTCTGTAAGAGGTGCCTAAATTGGTGCCTGCCTACCTACCCCACCTCCCCCTTTTTATGAAACTGTAGTGAGTTTTTTAGTGCTGGCCAGGGAGGTAACAGCTCCAATGTTCATAGGAATTCTATGAGCGTCAGAGATGTTACCGCCGCAGCTGGTGCTAAAAACCATGCTACAGTTTTGTAAAAGAGGGAAGGGGAGGGTTAGTTACCTAAATGACAAACTCAAAATTGGAAAAAATATTTTAATTGGCCAAAGGTGCCTACCTGATTCAGTAAAAGATAGGTGCCTATCGCATCGTGCCCGGTGGCATCTAGCACCTAAATGGGCAAGTTTGGGGGTGGAGACAGAGATAGACACCACTTGACGCAATTCTCTAAATAACTTAGGTGCTTGAAATGTAGGCCAGTTTTCTGATAGGCGCCAAGAAGAGTGATTCCATAAACGGTGCTAAGTGTGACTTGATATGCCACTGGTGCCTTTTGTCAAGGTGCCTGCCGATTTAGGCACCGTTTGCAGAATCTGGACCATACCGCCTCTTATTTAGGAGGCACTAAGGTCACCTAAAAAAATCGGTGCCAGTTTGTGTGGTGCTAAGAGTGATTCTATAAAAGTTAGGCACACTGTATAGAATCACGCTTAGAGCCGCCTAAGTGGCGTCGGGCATCGTTAAGCATCCTAACTTTAGACATACCATATTTATGCCAGAGTTATTTTTCACTGAAATACCTGTGCCTAAGTAAGGTGCCCAATGGCGCCTAATTCAAAAAGAGCAGCCCAAAACACGGTCATGATCTGTCACAAACCACACCCACTTTTAGGTAGACGCTTTGGACTTGGGGCCTACTTTTTACAGAATCGTGTTCCTTGAGTTAGGTGCCTCACTTTCAATTATTTAATTAACAGCAATTATGAGGTGTGAAGTATCAATTATCAACATCAAATAAGCCTACTAGCCAATCAAATTAGACGTCTACATTGGCTAAGTGTGCTGATGTATGTGCCTAGCTTTGGGCGCACTTTATAGAATTTGGGGGGTCAGTGTTCCCGAGTTATTCGAAAAGCACTACCTGGATAACACTTCTTTGCCCATTTCCTGCCCATGGTAGGGTCCTATCCAAACAAATCACAAAAATATAACATATAATTAGCACATGCTTACAGTACAATTATCACTACATGCTTTAACGCATTTTGTGGTAAGCCTATTTTGGCACAAAATCATATGATAGGGTTAACATCAGCATCACAGAAACATGGTGGAATGAAGAAATCATCTGGGACACTATGCTGCTGGGATACAAGCTATACCACAGAGACAGAGTGGGTCAAAAAGGTGGGGGCATTGCCCTATGCGTCAAAGAGGGAATTGAGTCTAATGGAGAGAACACACCAGAAACGAAGAATAAGTCAGAATCTCAATGGGTAAAAATTCCGGGAACAAATGGAATGGAAACGAAGATTGGCATCTACTACTGACCCCCAGGGCAGTCCGAAGAAATTGATGGAGAGATGATGGACGAGATTAAACGCAACTGCAAAGGAGGCAACACAGTTATCATGGGTGACTTCAATTATCCGGGGATAGAATGGAACCTAGGCACCTCTGGCTACAGTAGGGAGACCAAGATCCTGGATGCTGTGGGCGAATGCTTCCTGGAACAACTTGTTGAGGAAATGCAATTCTGGACTTAATTCTAAATGGACTACGAGGACTGGCGCAAGATGTAGAAGTAGAGTGGACACTGGGAACCATTGATCACAATATGAACCGCTTCGACCTGGACACAGGGGCGAAACATCGATACAGAACGACAGCCATGGCACTGAACTTCCGAAAAGGGGATTACGAAGGGATGAGACTCATGGAGGGGAAGAAGATTAAGATGAGGATAAGCACTGTAAAAACACTAGAGCAAGCATAGTCCTTTTTTAAGGACACGGTCACTGAGGCACAAAATCTATATATACCACGTATCAACAAGGGATCCAAGAGGAAAAAGAACAAGGAACCGGCGTGGCTCACTGTAGCGGTGAAGGAAGCGATCAGAGACAAGAAGACTTCATTTAAGGAATGGAAAAGGTCAAAAATGGATGAAAACTGGAAAAAGCACAAACAGATCAAAGAAGATGCCATAAGGCGGTAAGAGGGACAAAAAGAAACTATGAGGAAAAAATAGCCAAAGAGGCGAAAAAACTTAAAGCCGTTCTTTTGATATATTAAGGGGAAACGACCCGCAAAGCAAGCGGTTGGGCCGTTAAGATGACCATGGAATAAAGGGAGTGCTAAAGGAGGACAAAGCCATCGCCGACAAACTGAACACATTTTTGCATCTGTATTTACCGAAGAGGATATACACAACATACCGGAAGCTGACAGGCTATACGCGAGAAACGAAGATGGTAAACTGACAGGGTTGACGGTCAGTCTAGAAGAGGTATGCAGGCAGATTGATAAGCTTAAAAATGATAAATACCCGGGACCGGTTGGCATCCATCCGAGGGTAATCAAAGAACTGAAAGGGACTATAGCTGAACTGCTTCAACTGATAGCCAATCTGTTGATCAAATCGGGAAGGATTCCGGAAGACTGGAAAGTGGCGAATGTTACACCGATCTTCAAGAAAGGTTCGAGAGGAGATCCGGGAAACTACAGACCGATGAGTCTGACCTCGGTACCGGTAAAGATGGTAAAGGCGCTGATAAAGGACCACATCACTGATTACCTTGACGGACACAACCTGATGAGGACCAGCCAGCATGGCTTCAGCAAGGGGAAATCTTGCTTGACAAACTTGCTGCACTTCTTCGAGGAAGTAAACAGGCAGATAAACAAAGGCGAGCTGGTCGACATTGTATATCTGGATTTTCAGAAGGCGTTCGACAAGGTCCCACATGAATGACTACTATGAAAAATTGCAAGCCATGGAATCGAGGGTGACATACTCATGTGGATAAAAAACTGGTTGGCGGATAGGAAACAGAGAGTGGGGGTAAATGGACAATACTCGGACTGGAAAAGCATCACGAGCGGAGTGCCGCAGGGTTCGGTGCTTGGACCCGTGCTCTTCAACATATTTATAAACGACCTGGAAATTGGTACGACGAGCGAGGTGATTAAATTTGCAGACGATACGAAGCTGTTCAGAGTAGTAAAGATGCAGAAGGATTGCGAAGACCTGCAACAGGACATAAACGTGTTCGAGAAATGGGCTGCGACATGGTAAATGAGGTTTAATGTGAATAAGTGTAAGGTGATGCATATTTGTAACAAAAATCTTATACATGAATACAGGATGTCCAGGGCGGTACTTGGAGAGACCCCCCAGGAAAGAGACTTGGGAATACTGGTCGATAAGTCGACGAAGCCATCCACGCAATGCACGGCGGCGGCGAAGAGGGCTAACAGAATGCTAGGAATGATTAAGAAGGGGATCATGAACAGATCGGAGAAGGTTATCATGCCTCTGTACCGGGCCATGGTACACTCTCACCTGGAATACTACATCCAGCACTGGTCGCCATACATGAAGAAGGACACAGTACTACTCGAAAGGGTCCAGAGAAGAGCAACTAAAACGGTTAAGGGGCTGGAGGAGTTGCCGTAAAGCGAGAGATTAGAGAAACTGGGCTTTTTCTTCCTCGAAAAGAGAAGACTGGGAGGGGACATGATAGAAACGTTCAAGATACTGTAGGGAATAGACTTAGTAGATAAAGACAGGTTGTTCACCCTCTCCAAGGTAGAGGGCATTCTCTAAAGTTAAAAGGGGATAGATTCATAGCAATTATCCTTTCCACTTTGAATATGTGACATAAAGAGTTCCACCAAAAGCTGTAATTTAGCCTCTTCCAATTTTCCAGTTATTCGTAATCTGTTGTATGGCAACCCCTGTCATAATGAGTAGAAGCCTGTTGTTATTAGAAGATATTTGGCTTTTAGCCCTCATTGACATGCCAAACAATATGGTGTCATAGGATAATGCCAGTGGATTTTCTAAATGGAAAGGATAATTGCTATGCAACAGGGAAATTTTTTAAAATTTCAGGTTATTTGGGAGCCATTAACAAGATACTGTAAAGATTGAAATTACTGTATAGAATAAATATTATTTTTTCCTTTGGTTCATACACATCCAGGGTGGGGTAGGGAGATGGGAATATTTTATAATTTCTTTTGCTTATGAATAACTGTTGGATATAAGGGGGGTTATTTGATTCAAGTTAGAATTTGATGATACAAGTGTTATTAAAGTATAAATATGAGCTTTAAAAATTAATAAAGATTAATTTAAAAAAAAAAAGGGGGATAGATTCCATACAAACGTAAGGAAGTTCTTTTTCACCCAGAGAGTCATGGAAAACCGGAATGCTCTTCCGGAGGTTGTTATACGGGAAAACACCCCCCAGGAATTCAAGACAAGGTTGGACAAGTTCCTGCTGAACTGAAATGTACACAGGTAGGGTTGATCTCAGTTAGGGCTCTGGTCTTTGACCTGGGGGCCACTGCAGGAGCGGACTGCTGGGCGTAATGAACCACTGGTCTGACCCAGCAGTGGCAATTCTTATGTTCTTAACGGCCTATAGTAAAAGGGTCCCTAAATTTTGGATTGTGGCACCATTTCTTTCTGTAGAATCACTTTAAATAGAACTATAACATTTTTTTTTTTCAGGTTAATTGAGGGAAAAAAAATCATCTTCTCAATTTGTCTATTTACCTAGCAAGTTTAACTAAAGACAGAGTTCCATGCAGTAATCCAAACTATAAGTTGAAATCTCTTAATGCTTCTCTTTTATCTGTTAGTATAGGTAAATTTATGTCTTTTGCATTAAGTGGAATTTTCTTGGCTTCCTCCCTTTCCCTCTTTTGTTTTCTCTCGAATGCGTATAATATTTCTCTACACCAGACACTCCTATAGTGCATTTTTCTGAGTTCACTCACCTTAAAGTAGTGTAATAAAATGGTTAAAACAGTAGCTGATTTTTATGCAACATTGACCGTAACAGCAGCTCTTCAGTAAACCTGATTCTCATATATAATGTATAACAGTTAATAAATCAGAGCAAAATCGGGTAGCCAAGAACCAGTAATTCTTGAGTAGTAATGGAAAGAGGAAAAAAATATAAAAAGGCAGACTGTCTGGATTTTGTTTTTGGCATTGAGAAGCTTGCAGTGGTTTCTGATAAGAGAGCTGTGATGTGCTTGCTGATTCAATTCATTCTACCCCTACAGCACAGATTAGAGTGGAGACTAGTGTCTGCTGCCACTAGATGGCAGTCACCTGCTGCTCGAGGACCAGTAGATCCCTAAGACCTATGTACTACAGCCCATCCATAACAGGAAGAAAGAAGAGGCTAGTATGACCAGGACAGTCTGGTCAATAATCCTGTTAATGAATACTAGTTAGCATGCATTCAGTTTGCTAGCATACTTAAAACAATTTAAGGGGTCATTTTCTAAAATATCAGCACATATTATCTGCAGCAGAGCCTATAGGAATAAAATGGATTCTATGGCAGATAATATGCACTAACATTATGTAAAAAAAAAAAACAAAACGTAAATAAATAAACCTTATAGCACAGGACATTGAAGTAACATGCTTATACCTAAACTGTAATGAGGGCTGGTTTTTTCTTTTATTATAACATATCTAAAACAACAACAACAACAAAAAAAAAACAGACTGAAAATTGGAAAATCAGAAAATGAACTGAAAATGTTTTGCTTGTGTAGATCCTTAATGAAAGTATACTCGGAGGGGCATAATCGAAAGGGACGTCTAAGTCTGTTTATGTCCATCTTGCAAGTCGTCCAAAGTTAAAAAGAGCCTAAGACACATTTTCGAAAGATACGTCCAACTTTTTTTTGTTTCGAAAATCGTCTAATTATATGTCCTGCCAATCTGATCGTCCAAGCCGCTAAATCGTCCATCTTTATACCACATTTCCGTCCAACTTTCTATCCAAGTCTAAAACGCCTAGAACAAGTCTTGTTGGACATGGGAGGAGTCTGCAAAGTGATGGACTGCACACCCAGACATGCCACCTAAATAGTGGGGTACCTTACAGGGCACTGCTGTGAACTTCACAAAAAGGGTGCCATGGCTTCTCCTCACTACAGCTCCCTTATAGGTTACGGTGAACACCTCCAGAATCCCCTAGACCCACCTATCCACCACCCCAATAGCCCTTAAGGCTGCAGGAGCCACTTATATGCCAGTAAAAAAGGGTTTTAGGAGTGTATAGGGGAGTGCACATGTTTAAGTATCAATGCAGTCATTACAGAGGCTTATGGGCATGAGTCCTGCTCTCTATGGGTCCCTAACCCACCCCCAAGATGACTTAAGCTGCCTCTGGGCTGGACGACTAGGCTTTCCTATGCCAGGTGGCCAGGTGATGATGGTCTGGAGGCTGAAATTTAAATTTGTGAATAAAATTTTTATGGGGGTGGGGGGGGTGATCACTTGGGTAGTGTGTGGGGGTCTGTGTTATGTGTTTTCAGTGCTTATCTGGTGAGTTTAGATAGGTTTTTGTGACTTAGACCATGTTTTACATGGTCTAAGTCACAACGTCCAAGTTCCGTCGATCCTGGGCTGTATAACTTTCGGTTATACATGCTGTATGACTAAGTCTAAGCCGGCCCACGTCCCACCCAACTCCCGCCCTTGACACGCCTCCTGAAATGCCCCGTTTAGCTTTGCACGTTGAGCGGCTCTATGAAGGCCTAGGTCGTTTAGAAATACATCCAAAACCCGTTTTTATTTTCGGCGCTTGGACATTTTTGAGAAATGTTCGTCCAAGTGCCGACTTAGGCCGGCTTTTGGACGTTTTTCTCTTTCGATTATGAGCCCCTATTGTTCTTCAGAATTAAGCCATGACAAAGGAGTTTCTAATATTTATAAAATACTGGAATAAAAAAAAGGGGGGGGAGCTGTGTTCTGGTGAGTAGGAGAGGCAAGTGCCCAAGCCCCTATTGTGTAATTATATCCGGAAGCAACTTGAGTCAGGCCAGGGTGCTGGTGATTCGGCTCAGCACAGTTGTCAATCAACCACTATACGCCATTTATAGAATCACTTCTAGTGGTACCTAAGCAGACTTAGGCATCGCTACGGGTTCTAGACTACAGACTAGATGGGGCATTTGGCCTTTATCTGCCATCATGTTTCTTTGTTTCTATGTATATTTGGAAGCAACTTGAGTCAGGCCAGGGAGCCAGTGGTTCAGCTGGGCCCTGCTCACCACTCTAGCCCATTAGGCCAGCTTTTCAGTTGCCTAATTTGGTGACACCTTTGTTAGATGCCTAACAATGCCTAACTCAGTCATGCCTATTCTCCACCCATAACCATGCCTACTTTTTCAGATAGGTGTCATTAGGCACCCTTAGATGTGGGAGGGTACCTCCACTTAGGACACGTAGGTGTCCTAAGAGTTAGGAGCCAAACTCTTAAATTGTTTAATTAACCTTTTTTTTTTTTTTTTTTGATTGGCTAAAAACTAGTGCGGTCAATTACTACATTGTTTAAGCCAATTAAAAAAAAATTGATGCGGATTTCAAACTTAGGTGTTGCTAGGCAGCTAGAAATAGGGTGCCTAGCAGCACCTAATGTAGGTGTCCGTTATAGAATATGGCACTTAGGCACTACCTTTATAGAATAGCACCTAGTGCACACAGGAACCTGTCAATCTAATGGTGCCTTTGATACACCTGCCGGTTACCTCTAGGTAATCAGCTTATAGAATTGCCCTGATAATGTCAATACATTAAACTCATGGCAAAAAAGGCCTTACATTATGTTATCTGCTATTACTTCATCAGTTCTAAGTGGATTCCACAGCTAAAGAAGCTGGCACACTGCACATCCATCTCTTCTCATGGCACCATCATCAAATCCCAACACAAAATCACACTCTTATCTCACACTTTCAAGTTCCTGACCAACCAAAGCATTCATATCCCCCCTCTTCTCACCAATCATTATTCTGTAAAGGTCCCTCTCCTCGGACACTGCTGCTACCACCAACTAACTTTCGGAGGTACTTCACTACATAGTAACATAGTAGATGATGGCAGATAAAGGCCCAAATGGTCCATCCAGTCTGCCCAACCTGACTCAAATTAAATTTTTTCTTCTTAGCTATTTCTGGGCAAGAATTCAAAGCTCTACCCGGTACTGTGCTTGGGTTCCAACTGTCGAAATGTCCGTCAAAACCTACTCCAGCCCATCTAAACCCTCCCAGCTATTGAAGCCCTCTCCAGCCCATCCTCCCCCAAAGGGCCATATACAGACACAGACTGTACAAGTCTGCCCAGTACTGGCCTTAGTTCAATATTTAATATTATTTTCTGATTCTAGATCCTCTGTGTTCATCCCACGCTTCTTTGAACTACAGTCATAAAGGAAATTCTTCTGCATGAGCTGAAGCAGGACAGTTTTGGGATTACAGTAAAAATAGGTACACGTGTTTCACCTTATGGATTTGTATGATAGTATTACAGAGAGGTGGGGGCTAGATGTTCAATTGAAGAGAATGTAATGGTGTGGGAAGAGGGTTGTTTGGCAGCAGGATTTCTGATCTCGATGGGGTTTGGAGCAGAATGAACCTTATTTTACCTCCATTTTCACACACTACTATCACTACCTTTTGTTTGGTGCCAGTTAACAAGGGAAATTTTGAGGAGCAGATTATATGGTTCAAGGAAGGTAGTAACATTTTTGGTGCTAACTAGTCTAGAGTAAACTATTTTTTAATTGAAAGCAAAACATATATTATAGCATTACAGTGGTACCTCGGAATCCGAACTTAATCCGTTCCAGAACCCTGTTTGAGTTCCAAAACGTTTGAGTTCCAAGACAATTTTTCCCATTGAAAATAATAGAAACTGGATTAATCCGTTCCTTGGTCCTCTTGCTCTTTTTTCCCACTGGATACATGGCTAATATAGATGGCCTGAAGGTTGTGCAGGAACAATTCGCTGTGGCATAGACAGCAAGATCAGATTCCCCACCGGTATAGACAGCAAGATCGGCAATGGCAACTGCAAGCGGTGCTCAGCCCAAAGCTTCCCTCTGACGCGAACCACCCAAGTGGAAACAGGAAGCTGAGTCAGAGGGGAAGCTTTGCGCTGAGCAATGCTTGCAGTTCCTGTACATTCGGATTCCAAAGCAGCATTTGGATTCTCCATTCTCCTACCCTACCAACATGTCTTCAGACCCAACTTCAGCACTGAATCTCTACTGGCCTCATTAATCTCAAAGGTCAACAACATCACTCCTGCAACAAGTTCGCTGTCCTTCTTCAATTCGACCTTTCTACAGCTTTCGACATTGTCCATCATGACATACTAATTCTCCAACTCTCTGAAATTGGCATAAACTCCACAGTCTTAGACTGGTTCTCAAAATTCCTACGCTCCCGCTCCTACTCTGTTAACATGAACGGCAACTCATCCTCCCCTTGGAAACCGATTTGCGGAGTTCCTCAGGGTTCTCCTCTATTCTCAATTCTCTTCAATGTGTATATGACCTCCCTGAAACTCCTCCAACTATCCCCCTTGGAAACACTTTACACTTACGCCGATGACATCCTTGACCTCCTCGAGACCGACTCCAACCTCACCAACCTTTCCGAGATCATTTCTTCATGTATAGCGAATCTCCAATCATGGGCTCTCACTGTACAAATGAAACTAAACGAGACCAAAACAAAACTACTTTGGCTCGGCCCAGATTTAGATCAGCTACCCATCCTCATCCCACTATCCTCTGGCACCACATTGAAGCTTGAGCACTCAAGCAAAGTTCTGGGAATCATCATTGACTCTACACTATCCTTCAACGATCACCTCAATTCCTTAGTAAAAAAATGCTTCTTCAATCTCCACATGTTAAGGAAAGTGAGATCCTGCTTCCATCAACAACATTTTGCCGTCCTCGTCCAATCCATCATTCTCTCCAGATTAGATTACTGTAACTCCATCTACTTAAGCCTAACAAAGAAAAGCCTTCTCAGACTTCAGCGGATTCAGAACACCGCGGCTAAACTAATCTTCGCAAAAGCAAATTTGACCACGTCTCCCCGCTCCTGTCTAAGCTTCACTGGCTCCCAGTAACCCTTAGGGTTCACTACAAATGCACCTGTCTAGCCTTCAAGTCTCTACACGGTATCCTTCCTCCTCTTTTCCCACTATCTTGGATCTCCTCGAATCCTAACTCCACCAGATCTACACAAAAATTCAAACTATCCTTCCCCTCTTTAAAAGGCATATCCCACACAGGAAAACTAGGGACATCCCTCCTCTTCAGGATCACCGAGCTGTGGAACGGCTTTTCTGCCCCGCTTCGGAATAAGACCTCCTTCCAACGCTTCCGAAAACATTTGAAAACCTGGCTTTTTTCTAAATTGTAACTACTCTCCCCCTCCTTGATATACTTAGTCCCTCTATCTTCCTCTTTACTAAGTCCTTCCCCTCTTCATTGGAGTTCCTTTCTATATCAATTCCTGTAAACCGTGTCGAGCTCTACTTTTGTGGAGATGATGCGGTATACAAACTTAAGGTTTAGTTTAGTTTAGTTTAGTTTAAAATTTATTTAAAAAAAATAGTTTGAATTCCAAGTTGTTTGAGTTCTGGGATGTTAGGATTCTGAGGTACCATTGTATTTGCATGTGAATTTCCTTCATTTTTATGTGTAGCAATGGGGAAGTCTGTTCAGAGCAAGGGACTAAACAGAGAAAATAAAGTGTGTGAGTGTGTGTGTGTGTGTGTGGGGGGGGGGGGGGCATGTGTTTTTGTGTGGGTTAGAGAATGGCACAGGGACAAATTTGTCCCCGTCCCTGTGAGTTTTGTTGCTGTCTCTGTCCCATTCCTGTAAGCTCTGCCTTAACTGCACAAGCCTCGAACACTTATGATTTTAAAGTATTTTAGGCTTGTTCAGATGAGGATGGAGCTTGCGGGAATGGGGCAGGGTTGGGAAAAGAACTTGTGGGTCAGGACAGGAAATGAGCTCCCGCAGGGATTTGGAAAACTTTGTCATTCTCTAGAACTCACTGATGACATTCCGGAGAGCAGTGAAGACCATACTTTTCAGCTGAGCTGCGACAAACAGCAAAGACCATTCTTTTCATCGTAACAGACTCTGACAGACTGCCCCCCCCCTTTCTGTAACCTGCCTTTGTGTCCCTGTATTTAATGACCAATCTCAAACTTAGACTCTGTGAAATTTCAACAATTTTCTTCCGTCGTTTCCACTTCCCTAAGACCTATCATGTCGCCGCTTTTATGTAATGTCTGCATTATGAATGTCCTGATATAACCTGTTCTGAGCTTCGGGGAGGACAGGCTAGAAATTGAAATAAATAAATAAATAGTGTGGGTGTCTATGCATGATGAAATACTGAGGACAGGAAAGAACAGGAATGTGCAGATAGTAAAAACAAAACAAAACAGAGGGCACAGGAACACCTGCAAGGTGAGGAACTCATAGCAGATAGTAAGAAGAAGACAGCAGTAAAGAGCTTCAAGATGAGATTCTTCTGTACACAACAGTGGGTCCAGTGGAGCTGATGCACCAAGAATTGGGACTGTAAAATATACTGAATCAGTGCCAGAGGAGCTAGGGAAATGAAAGAGAAATGTCACGAATAATACATGCTGTGAATCTACATTTGGTACTTCTTTCTTGTACAGTCACTTAATCCTCCATCGCCTCAGGTACAAATTAACTTTTATAAGCCCTCTGAGGACAGGGAAAAAACTTCTGCACCTAATGTAACTCACTTGAGCTACTGAAAAGGTGTGAACTGAATGGAGGAGCTGCTAGACACTCCTGCTGTAACATAGGCATGCCAATGTTGCACAATTGTAGTTTGAAAATCTAATAAAGATATATTAAAAATTAAAAAAAACATAGGCATGCCAGTTTATTTCAGCCATGGCAATGAAATAATGCTGCTCTATGCCAGGTTGAAGTGTGTCTTTGCCCCCCTCTCTCCCTTTATTTTAAAATTTGGAAGGAGACTGGTTGGGCTTTCAGTGCTTGTCTAACTTTTCTTTTGGCTATAGCAGTCCTTTCTGTGTCTATCTGTGCTGGTATACCACAGATCATTTTTGGTACATTAGGTGTGTTATGGGCTTCACAAGTTTCGGAAACTTTCTTGTTTCTGTAGGAAACATGAAACATAAAACAGCAGTACAACAAGACTACCTCTAGATGGCAGCATGTGCTTACCAAATGACAGTTTTTTGCCATCTGGCTAGAGATAAAATGTTTTTCATCATTGCAAGCTTGCTGTTTCTGTCATTTTGCCAGATATATAGGTGGGAAGAGAGTCTCATAACCCTTCCAATTGGAAAACCAAAACAAGCAAATTTTGGACTAATTCACATCTACCTTTTAATTCAAAACTTCCCTTCATATTGTTATTGATGTTAGAGCTTCATATTTGAGGCCTGATGCATTTAAGGGTTTTCCCCATTTCAAATCTATGGGAAAAATACTTAGGGCTAGATTCACTAAGCAAAATGATCGTGTACCAATCGGTTTGCGACCCCTTTGCGATCTGATTTAACTCTGGCCCAATTCACTTACCTCTCTGCCGACCATCCTCCGATCCACACATGCAAATGAGGGGAACAGCATGCAAAGTAGGCAGGGATGCGATTCACTAACCAAAACCCTGCAACACCGACTGGGCTGGCTGATCACAAACAAGCAACTGCTGAGGACCAGTCGCTCAAACCCTTTCTGACTGCCCTGCCTTCTGCCACCCCCTGCTCTCTGCCTTGCTTCTCTGCTATAAGCCCCGATCTCCTGTCTGCCCTGAATAAATCTCCTGCCTGCCCCAAATCTCCTGCTCGCCCCAAATCTCCTGCTCTCTCCTGCCGCCCCAACTCACTCTGAATCTTCCTGCCTGCCGCCCCAACTCGCCCCAAATCTCTCCTGCCCTTCCCGCACTCAGTGTGAGCCTGTGGTTTTAACCCACGGGTTTAAAGCGGGTTAAAACCACGGGCTCACCAAAAAATTTAGAAGTAGCTGCATCCTCAGGAATCTTTTCTTAGAAGCATCATGCGCTATTTTTCCTGTCCCTTTTGTATGCCAAAACCTGAAACTAGTGCTGGTATCAGATACCCCGTATGTCTTAAAAAAAAAAAAAAAAAAGACGCTGCTCTTAAGCATGCGCAGACCATCTTCAGATGGTCTGCGCATGCGTTGGGATCGCTAGAGAGCGATCCTGACAGTCAGATGGGGGTGTGATTCCGATCGCCCTCATTTGCATGAGGGCGATTTGTGAATCAGCCCCCCAAACACGGATCGGATTGGATCCCTCACAGATCAGATCCGTGCCCTTTTGAATCTAGCCCTTAGTACATAAACTGCCATGTGTGTGTATGCTCTTGGATTAAGAGGTGGACTTAAGAATACAGCTACAGTGGTGCCTCGCATAACGGACGCCTCGCACAGCGAACGCTGCGCACAACGAACTTTATGTCTTGATTCGTACAACGAACTTCGTTTCACACAACGAAGTCGCCCGAGCTGCATCCTTCCGCGCAGGCACTGCGCTTAACTGCCCTCTCTCCGCCTGGCTCCCTCTTGCCCCCCCCCGACTCCCCGACACGATCGGGGCAAGAGGGAGCCCAAGCCCTCTTGCCTCCCCGACTCCCCGACACGATCGGGGCAAGAGGGAGCCCAAGCCCTCTTGCCCCCCCGACTCCCCGACACGATCGGGGCAAGAGGGGAGCTCAAGCCCTCTTGCCCCCCCGACTCCCCGACACGATCGGGGCAAGAGGGAGCCCAAGCCCTCTTGCCCCCCCGACTCCCCGACACGATCGGGGCAAGAGGGAGCCCAAGCCCTCTTGCCCCCCCGACTCCCCGACACGATCGGGGCAAGAGGGAGCTCAAGCCCTCTTGCCCCCCCGACTCCCCGACACGATCGGGGCAAGAGGGAGCCCAAGCCCTCTTGCCCCCCCGACTCCCCGACACGATCGGGGCAAGAGGGAGCTCAAGCCCTCTTGCCCCCCCGACTCCCCGACACGATCGGGGCAAGAGGGAGCCCAAGCCCTCTTGCCCCCCCGACTCCCCGACACGATCGGGGCAAGAGGGAGCTCAAGCCCTCTTGCCCCCCCGACTCCCCGACACGATCGGGGCAAGAGGGAGCCCAAGCCCTCTTGCCCCCCCCGACTCCCCGACACGATCGGGCCAGGAGGGAGCCCAAGTCCTCCTGGCCACGGCGACCCCCTAACCCCACCCTGCACTACATTACGGGCAGGAGGGATCCCAGGCCCTCCTGCCCTCGACGCAAACCCCCCCTCCCCCCAACGACCGCCCCCCCCCAAGAACCTCCGACCGCCCCCCCAGCCGACCCGCGACCCCCCTGGCCGACCCCCACGACACCCCCAACCCCCTTCCCCGTACCTTTCTGTAGTTGGCCGGACAGACGGGAGCCAAACCCGCCTGTCCGGCAGGCAGCCAACGACGGAATGAGGCCGGATTGGCCCATCCGTCCCAAAGCTCCGCCTACTGGTGGGGCCTAAGGCGCCTAGGCCAATCAGAATAGGCCCGGGAGCCTTAGGTCCCTCCTGGGGGCGGGGCCTGAGGCACATGGGCCCAACCCGACCATGTGCCTCAGGCCCTGCCCCCAGGAGGGACCTAAGGCTCCCGGGCCTATTCTGATTGGCCCAGGCGCCTTAGGCCCCACCAGTAGGCGGAGCTTTGGGACGGATGGGCCAATCCGGCCTCATTCCGTCCTTGGCTGCCTGCCGGACAGGCGGGTTTGGCTCCCGTCTGTCCGGCCAACTACAGAAAGGTACGGGGAAGGGGGTTGGGGGTGTCGTGGGGGTCGGCCAGGGGGGTCGCGGGTCGGCTGGGGGGGCGGTCGGAGGTTCTTGGGGGGGGGGGGCGGTCGTTGGGGGGGGGGGGGGTTTGCGTCGAGGGCAGGAGGGCCTGGGATCCCTCCTGCCCGTAATGTAGTGCAGGGTGGGGTTAGGGGGTCGCCGTGGCCAGGAGGACTTGGGCTCCCTCCTGGCCCGATATTGTCGGGGAGTTGGGGAATCGGCGGGGCAAGAGGGCTTGGGCTCCCTCTTGCCCCGATCGTGTCGGGGAGTCGGGGGGGCAAGAGGGCTTGGGCTCCCTCTTGCCCCGATCGTGTCGGGGAGTCGGGGGGCAAGAGGGCTTGGGCTCCCTCTTGCCCCGATCGTGTCGGGGAGTCGGGGGGGGGGCAAGAGGGCTTGGGCTCCCTCTTGCCCCGATCGTGTCGGGGAGTCGGGGGGGCAAGAGGGCTTGGGCTCCCTCTTGCCCCGATCGTGTCGGGGAGTCGGGGGGCAAGAGGGCTTGGGCTCCCTCTTGCCCCGATCGTGTCGGGGAGTCGGGGGGGGGCAAGAGGGCTTGGGCTCCCTCTTGCCCCGATCGTGTCGGGGAGTCGGGGGGGCAAGAGGGCTTGGGCTCCCTCTTGCCCCGATCGTGTCGGGGAGTCGGGGGGCAAGAGGGCTTGGGCTCCCTCTTGCCCCGATCGTGTCGGGGAGTCGGGGGGGGGCAAGAGGGCTTGGGCTCCCTCTTGCCCCGATCGTGTCGGGGAGTCGGGGGGGCAAGAGGGCTTGGGCTCCCTCTTGCCCCGATCGTGTCGGGGAGTCGGGGGGCAAGAGGGCTTGGGCTCCCTCTTGCCCCGATCGTGTCGGGGAGTCGGGGGGGGGCAAGAGGGCTTGGGCTCCCTCTTGCCCCGATCGTGTCGGGGAGTCGGGGGGCAAGAGGGCTTGGGCTCCCTCTTGCCCCGATCGTGTCGGGGAGTCGGGGGGGCAAGAGGGCTTGAGCTCCCTCTTGCCCCGATCGTGTCGGGGGTGCCAGGGACCACACGGAGTCACCCACCGTACCACCCGATTCGGGTAAGCGCAGGTATCGGTGGGTGGCTTATTTGCGGGGGGGTGCCTTATTTTACATTTTTTTCTAAAAAGGGGGGGCTGTCTTATTTGATGGCCCTGCCTTATCATCGGGGAAACACGGTAGAAAAAAAAAAAAAATGAACCGTTAAGTCCCAGTTTTTGCCGCTGAGACTCTGCCCTCTCTCACTGTAAAATTAGACTCTACTTAGTCTGTCTTTAAATTTAAAAAATGTGTGTTGTTTTAAAAAACAATTATGTTTTTAGATGTATCTAAATAAAAATAATAACCAAAAATTTATCTTTTTTTATGTCATCTTAGCATATTTTATGCTGCAGAACGAATTATTTTTTTTTACATGTATTCCTATGGGAAAACGCGTTTCACATAACGAACGTTTCACATAACAAACTTGCTCCTGGAACCAATTAAGTTCGTTGTGTGAGGCACCACTGTATCAGCAAGCACATGACAAAGTGCAACCCAAAAAATAAATATTAAGGTAAAAATGTTTGCTCTGGAAAGCACAGATATTACATTACTGGATTAAATATAATACAAGGTTTCTGTAAAGCTTTGGAACTCAATAATCAATGGGATCTCACTGCCTAACTACCTGCTTAGCCAGTTTGGTCCCCCAAGAAGAAAAGGAGTCCAAAAATGAGTGTGTATGTTCTCAGTGCATCTGTTTTTAGCAGTACTAAACCAAGGCTTTCTCAGGGGCATGTTTAGGCTGGGAGAGTAACTTGCAGATGTAAAATTGCTGTTTCAGATGTATAAATGCAGATTTGCCTACTTTCACCACCCACACTAATAACAGCTGCAAAATATATTGGGATGTTTGTGCCCAACAGGCACAAACCTTGCAGCTTCTTTTAGAAAAAAAAAAAAAAAAAGATTTCAGATCACATGTGAGCAAATGAAGCCACTTAACTTTCACCTAGCTTAATGAAAGCAGTTTTCACAAAACAACAAGTGCAAAGGAAGCACTCCTTCATTCCCACAGGATGTGGAATAATTCATTACATTTAATTAGCTGTGTCTATTATCTGCCTATTTATTTATTTATTTTCATTTTATTGGTGTTCCTTATATTATTACTAAGCAGAGTCCAAAAAACATGCATGCTAAAAAGTTGTTTCTGGGAACCAACATAAAATCAACTACCATAAAACACCAGACACATAAGAGCAAATATAGGAAAAGACAAAGAATTGACTAAATAAAGAGAAAACCCAGGGCAAACCAACTCACAGCTCTATTTAACCAACTGCTTGTGTAAATAAAAATGCCTTCAGCTGCTTCCTAAATGTCGATGTGCCTGCCAAGGAACACAACATTATTGGAAGTTGATTCCACAACTCTGGCTTTGAAACTGAGCAGCAGCATGCAAAAGTCTCTGCAAAATGAACCTCGTACAAAGAGAGCATAGATAAACGAAACCCATCCTCTGAGCACAATGGCTACGGTGGACAGTTAACCTTCATCACCAAGGCGAGGCAATAAGGTGCCATAACATGCAAAGCTTTATGACTCAAAAGAGGTAGCACACTACACTTTTCGGGCTTAGTTCACGTCTTTTGATTGATAGCTCAAGGTGAATTACATTCAGGGCACAGCGGGTATTTTTGTGCCACTAAACAGTTCACAATGAGTTTTTATGAGGGGGCTGCTGAAAAGTTCTCAGCCCAACTAACAAAGTTGCGGCAGTCTCCATTGAGGGCTGTACACTTAGTCCAGCGATTTTCCACTTTTACTCGTTCCATATTTTTCGGACAGAACAAAAAAGTGGAAAAATCACTGGATTAATGGGCTCGTTTTCAAAGCACTTAGACATACAGGCCCTGATTCTGCAAAACGTGTCTAAAGTTAGGCGCTGTTTAGATGTCTAAGATAGGCGTCCTTTGTAGAATCGCACTCAGCGACGCTCAGCGCTGATTAGACATCTAATTTTTTTACAAAGTGATGGCCACATTCTTTGGATGCCTAAGTGCCAATTATTGCTCGTTAAAGCTCTTAAAAGGCATCAAAACTAAGTGGATAATGAGCCAAAGTCACACTCAGCGTTAGGCGTGATTTAGGCACCATTTATAGAATCAGGATCACAAAGTACCATAGGTTTCTATGGTATTTTGTGTGTCTAAGTGTTTTGAAAATGAGCCTCTAAGGGCTATATTCATTAAGCAAACCGATCGTTTACCGATTGGTTTGCGACCACTTAACTATCAAATTTCCCTCCAGCCTGATTCACTTACCTCTCCTGCGATCCGTATGGAATCCTTGCATGCAAATGAGGTGGAATGCATGCAAATTGGACAGCGACCCGATTCACTACACCATTTTTCAGATTTGACTGGGCTGGTCGATCACCTGAAAAAGCGACTGCTGGGGACCAGTCGAAAGCGTCTTTCCGACTGGAAGCCTTGCTCTCTGCCCTGCAATCTCTCCTGCCTGCATGTCCCGAATGCTGCCCTGCTCTGCCCTGCTATCTCTGCTGCTCGCCCTCATGCTGCCCTGCTCTGCTTCGATCTTTCCTTGCCGCATCGCTTTTCTCCTGCCCTTCCCCGAAGCTCTCCTGCCCTTCCCCGCCCTGTGGGTTTAAAGGGAGTTAAAACCACGGGCTCCATTTATTTTTTTTGTGAGGGAGGCAGCTGGCAAAAGTGGGACCAGCTTTAAGGAGCCACGCGGGTTGGGGTCAGTGGCGGTGGTAGCGTTTCCCCGACGACTCCGCCCACTCCCCACCACCGGTAGCATTGTCTATAAACTCTCCTGCTTTGCGGCGCACGCCAAAGGAGCACACCTAAGGAGCAGGTCCTGCTCCTTTATGCGCTCCTTCATGCAGCTACTTCAAACCCTGGCCCGTACCTTCATTCATTTTCTCCCTTTATACAATACTCCCTTCTTTAAACTCACTATTAACACACTATTTCAAGTTAGAATTCCTCTTTTTCTATGCTACCTCTTCATCTACTTTTCCTCACTCCAAACATCTACCTCCCCCAATTCATCATTACCTCTGTACTCTAGCTCTAAATTAATGGCTTCTATTCCCATTTTATGGGGCCACAGACCTCCAAAACCTTCCCCTCCCCTTAACCTTTCTAAAATCAAGCCCAGAAACTATATTACTGTCCCAATTCTCTCTAATTCCAACCTTCTTCCTGCTTCACATCATTTCCCCCCAAAATTAAATATAGGTTTGGTTAACGTACGATCCATTAAAAATAAACACCACCTAATACATGATACCATTATCCAACACAACTTCCATATTCTATGTCTTACTGAAATCTGGCTCACTCAGGGAGAGGAGGCATATCTAACCCAAGCATGTCCCATTAATTTCAAAGCAATTTTCCAACCCCGTCCATATAAAAAGGGAGGAGGAATAGCTGTTATTTACCATACCTCTATTCCTCTTCAGACTAACACCATCACCTCCTATTCAGACGTTCCTGTAGAAACTCTTCATTTTAATATAAAATACTCCTCCCCCCTCAATTTCCTTCTCGTATACCTCCCCCCTCCAGTGACTAAATCTTCGCTTTCTACTCTCATCTCCACTATTTCAGATTTTAATATCTCTTATCCTGATTCTATCATTCTAGGCGACTTCAACATCCACTTCAATATCCCCAACCACCCTAACACTACAGAACTCTTAACATTAATCTCCGATCTTTCATTATCTCCCCTCATCTCAATGCCTACCCACTCTGCTGGCAATACCATTGACATGATCTTCTGCCCTATTTCCCTAAGCAACCTCTTTAAAAATTTTCAATCTTATTCCCTACCTTGGACTGATCACATCTTAATTAACTGGCAAATGGACCTCCCAGAACTTTCGTCCTATTCCCAACAAACAACAAATAAAAATCATCATATTACCAGGGACATTAATAAAATAACTCTTTCCTCTATTAAAAATTCTTTTAATTTGAACCTCAATGACTTTTCTTTACTTTCTATTGACAAACAGTTCTCTCATTGGGAAACTTCTACAAAATCTTTAATTGATTCCCTAGCACCTCAACAAGAAATAAAAATCTATCTCAAACCAGATTCAAAAATACAACAACCTTGGTATAACAATAAACTTACCCTTCTTCGCCAACAACTTCGATCAGTCGAACATAAATGGCGTAAAACACACCAAAACAACTTTCTCATTCTCTACAAGGAAAAGGCTTCTCAGTATAAAATAACTATACAACAAACCAAAAAAGAATACTATTCCAAGTTAATCTCCTCTGCTCGTAATTCTTCATCTCTCTTCAATCTAGTCCAATCTCTTTCAAAATACTCTAAAAAGAAATCCACTCCCTCAACTACTCAACCATCTGCCAATGAGTTGGCTCTCTTCTTTGATTCTAAAATTAAAAACATTAGATCAAATCTAGGACCTTCCCCACCTGCTTCTCTTTCTCACACTTCTGACGACTCCTCCCATATCTCATTCAGCACTTGCTCAAATTTCAAAATGCCATCTTTAGCCACTCTTCTTCTAATCCTTCAATCTTTAAACACTTCCAATACTTCTAGGGAGAGCATTCCCCCCCTACTCCTTAAAAAATACTTTTCTTTTTTCGGTCCTTTTATCTGGGAAATGATTTCTAAATCTCTTTCTGATCACCAAATACCGACTTCATGGAAAACAGCACTTGTTATTCCAAAATTGAAACAACACAACCTAGACCCTTCGCTACCAGAAAATTATCATCCTATTGCTAATCTACCGCTTATTTCTAAACTTACAGAAAAAATCATTCATACGCAACTTACTGAATTCATTGAAAATACCAATGCCCTTCATCCTTGTCAAACAGGTTTTCGTTCCTCACACTCCACCGAACTATCACTATTAGGCCTAATCTCAACTATTCATTATTATCATGAACACCAAAAATCGGTCCTTCTTATCTCTCTTGACCTTTCTGCAGCCTCCGATACTATTGATCACTCACTTCTTCTTAATAGACTCAAAGACTGTGGTATTATAGGTCCAGCTTTACAATGGTTCATCTCATACTTTACTGATCGAAGCTTTACAGTGCAGGTAAAAAATGAAGTTTCTCAATCCATATCTCCGACCTATGGAGTTCCACAAGGCTCCATTCTATCCCCACTACTCTTCAACATCTTTCTCTCCCCTCTTCTTACGCTAGCTCAATCTATTGGTTTCACTATCTTTGCTTATGCTGATGACATTCAACTACTTCACCCAATCAATACCTCAAATACTTCAGATGTAATAGACATAAACCATAAACTTGACACTATAAATGATTGGTTATATACTAACAAACTTTCTCTTAACATTGATAAATCTTCTGCTTTATTGCTCCCAATCAAAAATAGTGAATCCTTACAAGGTAAAATCTCTATCAAATCCATTCCAATACAAATGGAATCAAAGATAAAACTACTAGGAGTCATAATCGATAAATATCTCACCTTTCATGACCAAATCAGTTCAGTTGTACGAATTTGTTTCTTCAAACTTCGTCTAATCCGTTCATTAACCTCAATCTTAGGAACAGAAGCGATTACAATTCTAATTCACTCCCTCGTCATTTCTCATTTAGACTACTGTAATTCTCTCTACATTGGTCTTCCACAAAAAGAAACCCGTCGTTTACAATTAATACAGAATACGGCAATAAAAATCATATATAAAATAGGCAAATATGATCACGTCACCCCATTACTGAAAGAGGCACACTGGTTACCTATTACACACCGCATAACCTATAAAATCATTCTGCTTACGTTTAAAATAAATCTTGCACATCAGCCTTTATATCTTTATAAGAAACTAATCCCCCATTACTCTCCACGTGCTCTGAGATCAGCAGACCAAAAACTTCTACAAATTCCTTCAATCAAAGAATTCTATTATACCCGAAAAACAAACTTTACAGTTGTCGCTCCAACACTATGGAATGCTTTACCACAAGAACTTAGAGAAGAACAACATCTAAATAATTTCAAGACCAATCTGAAGACATTCTTATTCCGCGATGCTTTTGTTAGTTCTTAGTTCCTCCTTTTCTTTTCTTTTTTTCTTTTTTTTTCTTTTTCTCTTTTCTCTATCCCCTAAATTCTCATTTTTACTTACCCCACTTTTTCAATCTTTGCCTACCTTTATCTCCTCTATTCCACTCTCTTTTCCTATCATTTTTTCCTTTTCAACTGATTCGTTTTAACTTATCTAGCCAACCGCTTTAATTAAAGCGATCCTACCCAATATGTGTTTCCCTACCCCCACTATTTCCCTCTCTTCTTCAGAATATGTAACTTTCCCTCCCCTTCCCCTCATATCCTCACTTTCATGTTAGTCAATTATGTCTTTAATGTTTACTCACCACATTTTATATTTTAAATATTATCTTTGCTTTTCTTTTTATAAATTGTACTGTGAACCGGCCAGATACTTGGTGATGGTCGGTATATTAAAAAGTTAATAAACTTGAAACTTGAAACTTAAAAAAAGATTGCTGCTCCTATGGTCTGCGCATGTGCACGGATCGCGCATGCGCGAGCCATGCAGGCAGATGGGGCGTTCCTCCAATCGCCCTCATCTGCATGTTTAAGTTTAATGAATCAGTCGGACTTGCCAGGATCGGGACCCAATCGGGCCTGATCGAGCAGGTTAGTGAATCCAGCCCTTCGTGTATAGCCCTCGACAGAGACTGTCCCAACTTTGTTGGTTGGACTGAGAACTTTTCAGCAATTCCTCCTACCTGACATTCAAGAAACATTAGGATTTAAAGTCTGTTTTTGGTTGGTCATAAACTACTGCTGCATCCACTAAAAGGGTCTAATTGGATGACTAGTAGGAGCCCTGTTCTATAAAAGAAAGTAAGGCCTGGATTCTCCAAATGGTGTTGTATTTATAGGCACCCAATCTCAGAAAAAAAATGCTATTTAAGCACCACTTTTAACTGAGTTTCAAGGCATCTACTAATGCCTAAAAAAATCGACACCAGAATTGCATATCCGTAGGCACTTTAGGCTGCCTTATACCACTGCAGGCATGGCTAACGTCAGAAGTGGCATTAGGTGGCCTAAAGCACCTATGGAGGCGTCATTCACATCAAAGGTAGGCACCGGAAACATAGGCCTTGAAGACCCTGGCCTACATTTCCGGTGCTTACCTTAACCAGTGCCGCCACATGATTGACACACTTTTAAGGAGGCCGCTGACAACAGCGTCAGAGAATCCGGTCCTGTCTACTTTCCTTTATGAGTCAAATTCTATAAAGTTACTGGAAAAGAATGGCCCTATGCAAAATTCTAGCTAGCGCCACTATAGGCAAAGATCGATGCCGGTAATGTAGGTTTTGAAAACCATGGCCTACATTTCCGGTGCCTATCTTTTCTGGAGGCACCATTTTCTAAACAGTGCTGTTGCATGACTGACAGGCAATTGGCAGCCACTTTTTAGGTAGCCTCCAATATTTGTGCCGTTTAGAGAATCTGGGCCTAAATGCTATTCTATCAATGGCACCCAATAGCGTTTAGCGTGAAATTGTATCCATGCTGATTTTTCAGCACCATTTTTAGAATAGAGTAATGGGCACATAAGCGTTAGAACCTATGTTCTAGAACTGTCTCTTACGCTATTGTTTCTGCACTAGATACATCAGAACTTTTTTTCGTAGAAATGCAGTCATTTACCAGGGCAACAGTATTAATTTTTAGCATTTAGTTTCTCTTCAGTGTTATCCTAGTTCCCATTTCTATGTTCATTTTTAAACAGAATAAAAAACAACACATTAACAAAGAACAAATGGTGACAGAATATAAAAGAATATGCAAAAGAAATCTAATGCAGGACAGCTTTTAACAGGTGCCTATAAGAATGCCCATTGAGTTTGCTCTCACATTTCAAAATGTTGTTTAAAATGTTTGCCTTTAATTTTATTTATTTCCATACACATCCAGGGAAGGGTGAGGGTGGGGGGAGGGATACTTTTATCTTAATTTTGGCCCTTTGAATTCATACATCCAGGTGGGTAGAAGGAGAGTGGGATTACGCTACTACTTTAAATAGGGAAAGGTTATTGAAAGAATCTATGTATTTATGTTTTTGTTGACTCATACATCAGCCCTTCAGAAATACCACACATATTTATAATAATAATCCAGGACAATCATAATTTTTTGGGCAAATAATTGGCCACAGCTTTATTTCATATTATATCAAACATTAATTTAACAAATTTGTAAACATCAGCAAACTTTACACTTAACCATTTATGATTTCTTCAAAGAGCTAATCGGTATCGACAGTAGCTCACTTATCCCCCAACTTTCCCTTAACTCCCAGTGACTTACGGTGTCGTAAAGCCACCTCACCTCGTGGCGGTGTCGCACACGAGGACATATTACTATTCCAAATTGATAGTACTTCAAATTCATCTGCCTCTAATAATGGCTCTGCCCTTAGGCCACAAGCAGTGACAGAATTTCTTGTCACTGCTCCCCCACTACTGCAGCCAATTAGCCCAGCAAACAATTTTATAACAAATCCTGGATAGAACTAAGAAAGATATTTACCCCAATTACCGATAAATGTACCCCATCCGGGCGAAAGAGTCCCGGACAATCCACGGAAATGAGGTCATGGATCAAGACCAGACCGCCATCATAGCAATAAACTTGGACACTTCGGTATTCACTTGCCTGCGAAGACGCTCAATAGCTGCAGGCTTCCGTGCACCCTTCCAGCAATGGCGAGGAAGAATGTGTGACCATACCAGGCACGCTGCCGGAAAGGAGCATGCAATGGCCAATAAATCTTGTTTAATTTGATGAATTAATGCCACCCCTGTGACTGAGCATAGGTCATTGCCCCCCAAATGCACTAGTATAAGTACTGGAGATGAGAAACGATGAGCTTGATGCAAAGTAGGCAACAGCTGCTCCCAAATCATTCCTCGAATACCAAGCCAGCGAATCCTGACTCCAGCCTCAGCCATGCCCAAATTGTGACCCCATGAAAAATCTCTGGCATGCTTATAGGCCCAAAAGATGTGAGAGTGTCCACAGAGCCAAACGCATATATCTGGAGACAAAGGTAGCATTGGTCGAGGATCTGGAAAAGAAACTAACAACATATCAGTAACTACTAACTCAATTATGCCAAATCCCGTACATATCCCTTATATTGATTGGAACGCCAACATCCCACTCTCTGAATCAGCGCAGGAGGTGCCCCAGCAGCCGCTGCAGAAGTGGCTGCGCCAATTCTAAAAGAATGAGTTCCAAATTCCCGGGAATCATATCCTAGGGCAGTCAAACTCTTCTTTAAGAGAGCCACAAATTGATAACGAGTTAAAGGCAACCGATTCAAATGCTCTAACCAATAAAGGCCCCCAGAAGGTCGAAGCTCACTGTAACGGAATGCTAAATGTATCGGGCACACCGCACTATTATCCGACCTCCTCAACACAGACCAGACTCCTCTACCCTCCTGATCCGTTTTGGACCTACGAAAATGGAGCTTCAAATAAGATTCCCCCAGAATAACATCCTGAACCAGCAAACCAGATTCTCCAGCTGCCCTTTGAGAGGTCGCTACCAACTCTCCAATCCTGCATGCTGCAAAGAAGGCCACTACAAATGCTAGTTGAAACAATAAAATTTCATACTCAGATGAGCAAATACTGGACAATTGACCACACAGCAAACCAAGCAATTCATAAGTAATAGGAAGGCGTCGCAGGCGAGGTCGGTATTCAACTCCTGACCGCGCATAGCCCTTTAAAAGTCCCTGTGACAATTGGCCACTTATATAGACGAGAGACAAATGCTAAACTAGCCATTGACTGCGACACCATCCCAAAGGACCATCCCTGATGAGCGCAATATACGAGGAATGCAATGAGTGTCTGTTCCGATATAGGAAAACCACCACCAACAGACTCCTGATCCAAAAAGAACATTAAACGCCTCCATCCAGTCGCATAAGATCTCCAAGTGTTAGGAGCTAAGGACCGGTGCAAGAGCTGCTGACCGCCCGCTGGAAGATATCCCATAAATCCTCCCTCATGGGTGTTGGGAAGCCATCCGCTGTAGGAGCTAGCGCCCTGAATCGGGACCACTGCGAATGAGAAAGGGCATCAGCAATTTCATTGAACACCCCTGGTACATGCCGTGCCGACAAGCACACATTCAAATGCAGACACGCTAGCACAATTAGTCTCAGTAATTCTATGAGTCTAGGACATTTTGCCGATTGTCGATTAAGAGCTGAAACCACAGCAGAGTTGTCAGAAAATATGACCACTTTCTTGTTAGCCAACCGAGCACCCCAAGTATCCAAAGTTACCCATACCGGAAACAGCTCCAGCAATGCAATATTGGAGCACAGACCAACTGATCGCCACCAATTCGGCCACTGATGAGCACACCACGCCCCGCCAAAAAACACTCCAAATCCCATCCCCCCAGAAGCATCAGTGAACAATTGAAGATCAGAACTAGATACTGCAGCAGATTGCCAAATACATACTCCATTGAAGGACAACAGAAATGAATGCCACAGTCCCAAATCCTGACGAACCTCCTGTGTCAAACGAACCTTATAGTGCGGCCGCTTCAAACCCACAGACAATAATGCCAAACGCCGAGAAAAAACTCTCCCCATCGGAATGACTCGTGCCGCAAAATTAAAATGGCCAACCAAAGTTTGTATTTCTTTCAAACTTAATTTTTTCTTGGCGCGGGCTGATGCAATTTCCGTCACTAAAATTTGCACCTTCTGCAAAGGCAGACGGGATTCTATCCGAACTGAGTCCAATTCAATCCCCAGAAATATCAAAGATGTCACAGGCCCTTCACACTTATCCCGTGCTAACGGGATCCCTAATGCATCTGCAACTGCTTGAAAGGCAGACATCAAATCAGCACATTCCAAGGAATTCGGAGCCCCAACAAACAAAAAATCGTCTAAATAATGGACTATGGAACTGCTCCCACTCACTTGCCGGACCACCCAGTGTACAAAGGTGGAAAATGCCTCAAAATATTTACAAGAAATGGAACATCCCATTGGCATACATTTGTCAAAATAATATTGACCCTCAAATTGGAAACCCAAAAGATGAAACGCCATGGGATGTACTGGCAATAAACGGAATGCTGATTCAATGTCTGCCTTAGTCATCAATGACCCTTGACCACATATCTGGACCAAAGCCACCGCCTCATCAAACGAGGTATATTGTACTCTACATAACTGTGGATCAATAAAGTCATTGACACTGCAACCAACCGGGTAGGACAGATTGTGTATTAGCCGAAAACTACCTGGTTCCTTCTTTGGAATAATACCTAACGGGGAGATCACAAAATCGCTTAAGGGAATAACCCGAAAAGGCCCAGCAATTCTACCCAAGCTACGCTCCTACTGCAGCTTATCACAGACAATATCCCTATGTAAAGCTACAGACTGAGAATTCCTCGAGCGATGTTGCAAGGGCGGCCCGTCAAACGGTATCGGGAAACCCTCCAAAAATCCAAAATCTAAAAGATCAGCATCCCCTCTGTTTGGATATACATGCAACCAAAGTTGTAAAACCATAATATTAATGGGGGAAGGAGCTTTGCCCTCCACTTTTTGCAGTAAATGAGCCTGAATGTCTGGAAAACTGTCCCCGACCGAACTGCATGCCTCCCGGGCAACGAAAGGCTGGGTGACTTCACGCACACTGGCTACAACAGTGTCGGAAACGACAGGAGATACGAGTACATCGGCTGGCATTAAATTGAAAACATGCTGGCGGGGCCAGGCCCCCTTTTGGCCCAAGTCCCCTCCCTGTTCCCATATCAGGCCCGAATCCCAAAGCTGGGGAATTTCATCGAGCCCCTCCAATGGCCGGTCCCCCATGAAACTGTCCACCCCCAAAATTTCCAACTGTTGCGCCAACAGTCCGAAAGGACGCCCCCGAGAAGGGGTCATCTCTGCCAACCAGAGATCAACATCCCTCACCCCCCAACAATCTGCTTTATCACGCACTAGACTTTTCCGAAACTGCTCATCATAGTTAAGCCAAAACCATCCCCCATAAGTTCTATAAGCCCTCAAGATGAGATCCGCATAACACAATAACCCAGGATATAATTCAGGACGAGCCTCACCTAAAACACTAGCAAACACGTTAAATCCTAATAACCAATTAAATATATTCTTTGCTACTCGGCCACCTTTTTTCTTAGTATCATCTTTACTACTCTCTTTAGACTGAGCTCCCGTATCCTCCCTCGCTAAAAGAGTAAACAAATCAATAAACTTGCCCCGCAAAATCTTTCTCTTCCACTTTGGAGAAATATGACAATCCAAAGGAGCTATAGCACATAAAGTATGCCCCTTTCGAGATAATCCCGGCACACCACCCTCACTAGGACGGAACCCCTCCACAGTCGTCCTTAAATGACTAATCCTCTCCTCCCCCTCTGATGAAGAAGAGGAAGAAGACTGAGAAGACCCTGTCGAGTCAGAAGACTCCCAGACCAACAAAGGATCCGTTCCCACTAATCGCCGCTGACGCTTTTCCCGATCCATGCGTTTCACCACATGTCTCAAGCGCTTCAAAAACTTTTTATCACGCAAAATTTTCCGCAGCGCCTTTTTGCCAGAATGCTGCAAACCCGACGACTGTCCCGCCAGCGATGACTCCCCCACCTCACCCCCCCGGCCCTCCCCTAAAGCAGTAAGCAAAGACTGAACCAACTCACCCGATGTCCGCGGTATCGCAGGAACACTGGTACTAGGCACTGCATCTCCTGCCATCCCATCACCGACAGTGAAGGGAACCGGAACTGGAACCACCTCCCGAGCTTGCGATTCCTCAAGCGGCGCACTGGGAGCCACAGCCGGATGAATGCGTTGTTTGGCTGAGGGCTTAGCGGGCCGTTTAGCTCCACCATCCTTGCCCCCTTTCTGCTTCTGCTTATCAGCCTTCTCTGGAACCCTCTTACCAAACCCTGACTTACCCTTCTGTCCCCCTTTTACTCCCTGCTGACCCCCAGCCCTAGATTTGCGAACCCCACCCATTGCCCAGCAATACTAAACAAAACGAAAACAACTATTACCAACCCAAACCCACCTCCTATCTTGAAAACTAACCCTCACAGCCTATGCCCCAGATAGTCCTTCTCCAGTCTTAATCCTCAAAAGCACACAACCCAACCACAATCCCAGCTAATCAATCCCCACACAATCCTTCCCCCCCAAAACCAAAAATTATAGCACTGTGGCTAGCACTACACACAACACCCCCCCCCCCCCCGCGCACACACACACGCTCAAAGAAGCGTCAGCAATCAACACCCGTCTGCACAGGGACACCCGACACCGCACAGGCAGCTCCCAGCAGCCCCAACCAAATTACACACATGGCACGCTGCAGAGCCGCTCCAGCCAGCCGTGGGCGAAGGCACCGAACAGCGCTGCCACACGCGCACTGCCCTTCTCAAAAACCCCCGTCACCGTGCTCACAGCTGCCCGCGGCTGCGACCACACCACCGACAGTGCTGCACCGGCGCTCGAGCAGGCCGCGGATGAAGAAAAGCTATAACTCTGCAACCCGCTTCAACAAACCCGACGCACCGCAAGCAGCCGCCCACGGCCCCGACCACACCAGTCGCCGACAGAAGAACAGCGGCAAAATTAACCAGCAGGTCGAGCAGGCCGCAGGCTGCAGGTGAAAGGGAAGCCGCAAGAAACAGCAACACGCGCCCCAACAGCAAACCCACCCCGCCGGGCTCACCAAACCACTAAAGCAGAGAAGCAGCCAGCCAAGAAGTAGCCTACTCCAGCGGCCCAACTCTAACAGCCCGACAAGTAAGTCTGCAAAAAACCGACAAAACTCAAAACTTTACTATCCTCCCTTGCTCTTTTACCCTTACTCTCTTCTGTAGCCCGCCAATTTCTTACCTTCTCACCTCATCCCCTGCCCAGCCCCTTTTTCCTTTCCTCAAATCAACTACTCCCAATACCCTCCAATCAAATTTATCCTCCTGTTGCTACCCCTTCACTCTTCATCCCCACCCCCTATTACAACCCTTTAACTTATCTTCTGGCCTTGCTGTCGCCCAATGTTACTGGCCACTTAGATTAACTGTGTGGCCTTTTTTATTGGATGGGTGGGTTTAAATGCTCATGTATGTCTGTAAGATGAATGTGCTTTTCTTGATTTATTATATGTTTATATACTTCTGTATTGCACTGTTGATATATGAAAATCAATAAAGATTTGGAAAAAAAAATGTTGTTTAAGATCTACAGTATACTTCCTATACTGACAAACCATTCTCTTCAATGTTGTATTCATTTGTACCTCTTAATCAGATTATGATACTGATTAATATTGGTTTTCACAGTCAGATTAGTTCATTATCTTGTCAAGAAGCTGACCCTGAGGTTTCGGTAACCACTTTCCTTGTTTACTGATGATAACATTTTATCTTATCAGGTATTACCGTGTTTCCACGAAAATAAGACCTACCCCAAAAATAAGCCCTAGTTAGATCTACCCCCGACACTCCCCGATTCGCTGGTGGCAGCGCTTTCTCTCCACCCCCCCCCCCATGTGCAGCATCTTCCCTCCCCTCTCACCCATCCCCTTGCGCATCATCTTTCCATCCCTCTTTCTCATCCCGCGCTGCAGAACCCCGTAGACCTTCCCACCACGAAGCTGACATACCTCTGTTCCAAACAGCAGTGGTGGCAGCACTTAACAGACTGCTTCGTGGCCTTCCCCGCCGGGCCCTTCACATCCCTCTGCTGTTAAAGATGATGATGTCATCAGTGATGTGGCACAGGGAAGGCCCCGGCGAGGAAGGCCGAAAAGTAATCTGTTCAGTGCTGCCACCACTGCTGTTTGGAACAGAAGTATGTCGGCCTCATGGTGGGAGGGTCGGTGGGGTTCTGCTGCATGGGGGGATGGGAGGAGAGATGGACAGATGCTGCGCAGGGGGATGGGTTGGCGGGGTAATCGGAGTTCTACTGCACAGGGGTAATGGCTTTGTATTATCTGTACAACACCCCATAATTAGTGAAGATCACCCACTGCAGCAGTCCTGGGATTTCTAGCCCCAAATGCTAGCTTTAGTTGGCAGGGCAGGATTAACCAATAGGCCAAGTAGGCATGTGCCTAGGGCCCGAAATGGTCAAGGGGGACCCGATGAAGGAGGGCATCAACATTGTTTTTCCAAATGGCGATGGGCCCCTCCTGCATCGATCAGCAACACAGCCCCCCCCCCCCTCCATCAACGGAAAGTAAGACAAGCAAGCAACGCAGGTAAGAAAGGCAACAGGAACTGTAATTGTGGAAGCGGTGCTGCTTGCCCAAAGCTTCCCTCTGACGCAGCTTCCTGTTTCCGTCTGGGTACATTGTGGGGTGGGGCGGGGCAGGGGGGCCAGTGTACTTGGGTGCCTAGGGGCTCTCAACGAATTAATCCTGCCCTGTTAGTTGGGTTACGACACCCCAAACACTGAGTGTAACAGTCTTTTAAAAAGTTGTCAAAATGGTGCCAGACACACTTCAGCACAGGCTTCCATTACAGTAAATAGGCAAGTGGCTTATCCTTTGGAGCTGTTTGGTATTGTAGTTACCTCAGAAAAGCCCATGTATTATCTGTTCCACAAAGATCTGAAGACTTTTTTATTTCAGAAATGTTATGACATCTGAAATTCAGTTTGTTTAAGGATGATCTGTAATTTGTGTATTTGTTAACCATTTAAATCTCTATTTTGTAGGGAAGATGTGGCATACAAGAACAATGCTTAAATTAGATTAGATCTAACGCAACACAATGAAATTGCTTTCGGGGTGCTTCTGTATGGGGGGATGGGAGGGAGGGATAGAAAGATATTGCACAAGGGGATCGGTGAAAGATGATCGTTGTACACACACAAAAAATAAGACATCCCCCAAAATAAGCCCTAGTGTGTTTTTTGGACCCAAAATTAATAGGACAGTTTCTTATTTTGGGGGAAACATGGTAGGAAAGCAAAAGCCAATCTTTGTTAAGATTTGTATTATCTGTCTATCTTATGCTGGGTTTTACTAAATGGCGCTAGAGGTTTTTAGTGCAGGCTGGCAAGGTAAATGCTCCGAAGCTCTTAGGAATTCTATGAGTGTCAGAATATTTACTTTGCCAGCCTACGCTAAAAACCTCTAGCGCCATTTAGTAAAAAGAGTCATTATTGTATATACAGAAAATACATAGTCTTAACAAGGACCTAGTTATCAAAGCATATACTGTCCTCAAAATATTTGTGCTTTGAGCTTATGTGCATTTGATCATTTTATTAAATCAACATACAAGAGGTCTCCAGGAAAAAAAATATATATATATATATTTTTTTTTTTTCTGGGGATCCTGACAATTGGTAGGATATGACAATTGGTAGGATCTTCCTACCAATTGTTGAATGCAGAACTGAACAATTGTTAACTGGTTGGCAGGAACAAAGGAAAAAGAAATGTGTTAACCTTCATAAGTGCATCAAATGTATTGTTGACAAATTTGCACAAAACAATCTGTTCATTTTCTTCATGGTATTATTTACAATTTGTCATAAAATATAATTTTTTAAAGGAAAAACACCATCATTTAAGGCCCCCTGTTATCAAGCCGCATTAGGTTTTTTTAATCGTCTGCCACTGCAGTAAACGCTCTGATGCTCATAGAATTCCTATGAGCGTCGGAGCTTTTACCGTAGTAGCCAGGGCAGGATTAATTCATCGAGGGCCCCTAGGCGTGGCGTACCAAGGGGGGGGCGGGAGGGGCGGTCCGCCCCGGGTGCCAGCCCTGAAGGGGTGCTCCCGGCCTGGCCGTTCAGTCCCCCCACACCCCTGAAGGACCGCTCGCCCCACTGACCTTCCTGCACCACCTGTGAAGCAGCAAGCAGCAGGATTGCGAGGTCAGCTATCCCTGAGCTGCTTGGGCGCTGCTTCCTGCGCTGCGGTCCCGCCCCTCCTCTGACGTCAGAGGAGGGGCGGGAACGCGGCGCAGGAAGCAGCGCCTAAGCAGCGCAGGGATAGCTGACGTCGCGATCCTGCTGCGGCTGCTTCATAGGTGGTGCAGGAAGGTCAGTGGGGCGAGCGGTCCTTCGGGGGTGGTGGTGGTGGTGGGGACTGAACGGCAAGGCCGGGAGCATAGGTAGTGCTGCTTCATAGGTGGTGCGGGGAGGCCAGGGGGGCGAGCGGTCCTTCGGGGTGGGGCGAGTGGGCAGGCAGGCAGGCATTCAAGGGAGAGGGGGGTAACAGGCAGGCAGGCCTTCAAGGGGGGGGGACAGGCCTTCGGGGGGGGGGTGCATACCTTCAAGGGGGAGGGACAGGCCTTCAAGGGGGGGGCAGGCAGGCCTTCCAGGGGGGACAGGTCTACAAGGGGGTGGGCAGGCCTACAAGGGGGTGGGACAGGCCTTCAGGGGGGGTGCAGGCCTTCAGGGGGGTGCAGGACTTCGGGGGGGTGCAGGCCTTCAAGGGGGGACAGGCCTACAAGGGGGGGACAGGCCTTCAAGGGGGGGGACAGGCCTACAAGGGGGTGGGACAGGCCTTCAAGGGGGGGACAGGTCTTCAGGGGGGTGCAGGCCTTCGGGGGGTGCAGACCTTAAAGGGGGGGACAGGCCTTCAAGGGGGGGACAGGCAGGCAGGTCTTCAAGGTGGGGGGACAGGCCTACAAGGGGGAGGGACAGGCCTTCAAGGGGGGGACAAGCCTACAAGGGGGTGGGACAGGCCTTCAAGGGGGGTACAGGCCTTCAAGGGGGGACAGGCCTTTGGGGGGGACCCTGGTTTAGAAGTACACGGAGGGAAGGAGGTGTTCAAAGAGACGTGCATATGCCAAACTTTGGGGGGGGGGGGATGAAGAAATAATGGGTCTGAAAATAGAGGAGAGGGAGAGAAATGATGGACCATGGGATTTAGGGAGGGAAGGAACTGAAAGGGAGAGAAACTGGACACAAGGGATGGTGTGGAGGAGGGATAGAGATACTGGATAGGAGGGTAATTGGGAAAAGAAAGGGAGAGATGGTGGACTCTGGGGTGGTGGGGAAGGAGGGAGAGATGCCGGATGAAAGGGTAGTTAAGAAAAGGTGGATCTGTGGAGGGAGATGAAAAAAAGGAAAGATACCAGACTTCCTGGGGAGGGAAGGGAAATGGAAAGGGAGGACAGAGTTGGCAGATGGATGGTTAGCACGCAGAAAGAAGAAAGAAGGAGACCCTGGCAAGCAAGTTATCAGAAGAAAACCAGAGCCTTGGACCAACAAGATTTGAAATATAACCAGACAACAAAAGGTAGAAAAATTAATCTTATTTTCTGTTTTGTGATTATAATATGTCAGATTTGAAATGTGTATCCTGCCAGAGCTGGTGTTGGACTGCAAACGTGAGCTAGGATTTAACAGAGAGAGGAAATGTCCTTTTTGTTTCTTTATTTTATTTACACCACAGCGACAGTGTGGTTAGGAGAAGCCAAAGGGGGTGAAAAAGCTATAAAACCCACCAGGAGTTTTGAAAAAAATCACCCAACTGGGCAGGAAAATCGAATTAAAAAACCAATTCAATAGGCTGAATCGAATCGAAATTTTTTTTCCTGAATCTGGCAGCATTAGTTTGCGCTACTGTCTTAGACTTTAGGACCTGGGATTGGGGAGAGATGGCATCCTCAGTACTTTATAATGCAAGTGAAACGAGGATTTTGTCAGACTTTTGAAGGGTCTGCAGAAAAAAAATATTGTATAGGCCGGGGACATGAAACAGCAGGAAATGGGAACTTTTCTTCCTTCTATTTTTGTGAATGGAAAGGCTGAGGATGTCAGAGAGTTCAGTTAAAATATGTGCTTTATAAGAAAATATAATAATGTGTTTTATAAAGTTTATAGCATAGCTGGCCTACCCAGTGAGGTGTTTCTAGTGGTGGTGGTGGCAGCGTGTCAATGTGTTGAGAGGAAGAGGTGGTCTGGGAAATTCTGCTGAGCAAACTCCGGGCCCATTTCCACCCCCCAGTTAGTCCACTCCACTCAACTGGTTCACACACTGAGTGGGTCTTTGGGTGTTGTTTTGGGATCTCTTCCAGTGGTTTATCAGTATCTCCTTCTGGTCCAAGGAAGGAAACTTTGTTATCCTTAGCATTGACCTACAGAATATGTTTGTAACAGCGCTTCTTGTGTGGCATTAGGCTATGTAGTGATCGAAAGAAAAAAACAGACCTTTGTACATTTTTGCACTATATGGTGGGTGTATGAGGAGATTCACATTTCCTTCACAGCTAAGTCCATGTGAAGTTACCTTGTGCTGTATTTGACATCTAGCAAGGTCTCTGTTTGAAAGGAAAGATCTAAACTTAAAAATGAAGTGGCCAGAAGTTATGGTAAAAGCAGATAGTGTAGCTGGTTTTAAGAAAGATTTGGACAAATTCTTGGAGGAAAAGTCCATAATCTGTTATTGAGACATGAGGGAAGTGTCTGCTTGCCCTGGATCGATAGCATGGAATGTTGCTACTCTTTGGGTTTTGACCAGGTATTAGTATCCTGGATTGGCTACCATGAGAATGGGGTACTGGGCATGATGGACCATTGGTCTGACCCAGTTAGGCTATTCTTATGTTATGTTCTCATCTGTAGGGGCCTTTGTTTTCACTTCTTATTTTAATGTATTTTTTTTCTGGGAACTTATCAGTGTTTTTTATAATGGGAACAAAAATGGAAGAGAATTAATGTGTGTGGGATGAGGGGGTAACTAATTTCTTCAGCTAAATAATTCAATCCACTTCAAACAGACATAGGAGAACTCACGCACCATTCACACACCCTCCAACCAAAAACGTCAAAAGAAAAAAACTGTTCGACAACCTCCTAGCCATTCGAGCTGCAACACTCGACCCCCAACCCTACAACCAATTGACATCGACCACATACTGCAAAACCTTCAAAAAGAAATAAAAACCCTTCTATTCAAAAAACACATAAAACCGAACTAACACAATCAGAACTGTCCCAAGCATCACCTGCAACTACTCCATATGTACTTCTGATGTCATGACAATTCAGACATAATTTATGTTATGTTATGTTTGGAATATAAGAAAATTTTCATGCCTGTTTCTATTCTGACCATTTATTCCGTTTCATGGTCATTACAAAAAATATTTTTTTACATGGGGGGGGGGTGTCAAAAAATGATGGGCTCCGGGTGCCACATACCCTAGGTACGCCACTGCCCCTAGGCACACAAGTACACTGGGCCCCCTGCCCCGCCCCACCCCACCCCACCATGCACCTAGGTGGAAACAGGAAGATGCATCAGAGGGAAGTTTTGGGCAAGCAGCACTGCTTGCAGAATTTCAGTTCCCGTTGCCTTTCTTACCCACTTTGCTTGCTTGTCTTACTTTCCATTGATTGGGGGGGGTGGGGGGGCTGTGTTGCCAATTTAGGTGGGGCCCGCGTTGCTGATCGGGGGGCCTGCATGCCGATCGATGCTGGAGGGGCCCATCGCCATTTGGAAAAAACAATGTTGATGCCCTCCTTCATCGGGCCTCCCTGACCATTTTGGGCCCTAGGCACGTGCCTACTTGGCCTATTGCTTAATACTGCCCTGGCAGCAGCCGGTGATAAAAAATCCTAGCACGGCTTGATAAAAGGGGGAGGGGCCTAAGTTTTGAAGTATGCAGTAGTTTTATTCCTTACAATTTGTCTTGAATTATAAATTATGTAAATGCATTATAAAATTTCCCTTAAAAAAACCTATATATTACAGTACAATCAACTTTTGAGGAAAAATAGCATTTTTTAGATGTTTTAAAAGCATGCAGTTTTGTTGCTTACAATCTGTTTTGTATTATAAATTGAGCAAACACATTATTAAATTCACTTTTAAAAAATACTAGCAGTTTGTTCTAACAATTATTTTCCTACCAACTGTTGAAGACCTGAAGTTCTGTGCAGAAGAAAACCATAGAAATAGGGACAGATTCTATATAATCTGCCTAAAAGATTGGGACTTGTATACTGCCTTTTTGTGGCTTTGGTATTTGAAAGCTGACATTCAAAGTGGTGGGCACTGGAGGATTAAGAGATTTGCCCAAGTTCACAAGGTGCAGCCCAAGGAATTGATCTCCCAACCTCTGGGTGCAGAGGCAACAGCTATACCAGTGAGCCATACCTTCCCCTGGACTAGCGTGGTGCTAAGTGCAGTTCTATGAAAGTTAGGCGTAATGTATAGAATCATCTCAGAGAGAGAGAAAGAGATAATGGTTACTGCGGATGGGCAGACTAGATGGGCCATTTGGCCTTTATCTACCATCATGTTTCTATGCTTCTAAGTACCCTATTTATGCCAGGGCTCTCTTAGCTTAAATGCCTGAGCCTAAATTAGGCATACATGGTGCCTTAATCAAAACAATGTCTAATTCAAAACCACACCCATGATCCTCCCCTAACCATGCCCACTTTTAACCACACTTTGATTAATAGGCTTAATCAGTGCAAATAATTGGCACTTAACCCCTTCATAACTGACATTAATTTGACTTAATTGAAAGTTCAGCACTTAACTCGAAAAATGTGATTCTATAAAATATAGACACCTAGTTCAATTAAGTTAGATGCCTACATTGGCTGGGCACGCTGATGTAGGTGCCTAACTTCCAGGCGGCTAAGCTGAACCCATGGCTAGCCCAAATTGTGCTCGAAGCCCCTACCCTACCTCAGCTTCAGAAAATTACTCAAAACTCACCTATTCCGCGAACAGCACCCTTAATCCCCCTCGTCCTGCAATAAACCTAAACCACCTCCTCCCCCTCTTGCTGCTCTTCCCCCTCCTCCCCTCCCCTTTGACTCTCTCTTCTCCCATTCCTTCTAACCTCAACTACATTGTTGCTTCTAACTCTGATAAAATGTTGTGAATCTGCTTGTAATCTCTGATCTTAATTAATTGATGTGAACCGCCTAGAACTCCCTGGGTATGGCGGTATACAAGAATAAAATTATTATTATTATTATTATTAACTTTAGGTGAATTATACAATATATAGAATCTGCCCCTAAATATAGAATGCATGTCTATTAATGATGTATGAATAGTTTTTAATTAAATTGTGTTTAGATAATTAGTAACTATCAAAGCCAACATTTTACCAGAACTTGTATTTAAGTAACTCAAATTAGAAGAAATAAAATGATTAAAACCCCTCTTTTTCATTGCATTTTCTAAATTCATTCTTGGTGGAAAAATATGCCTTAGAAATATTTCCTTAGCTAATGCTAATGTTATAAATCTATGTAAATCCAGGGTGATGCTCTCTGCCAGAAGTCTGAGCTAGTGCCAGTCGATTATGCGATGCAGAAAGCATGAATGGGGCATGAACATAGGACTGACCTCATAAAGAAGACGTGGCTTTAATAAAAGGTAGACAGCTCTTATTTCATTCAATATTGAAACAAAGGAAATAAACCTTCTTTGAACAAAAAAAAAAAAGTGGAGAATCTATGGCTATGACTAACAGAAGATGGCTAAAAAGAGGCGGTTGAAATATTTTGAGGAATGCAAATTGTACTAATACTTTGTTAATTTGCAGTGAATGTCTGATGAAGGCAATATATCAAATAATAAAATAACCGTAACTAGAAGCATAAATATAAATAGCCATTCAAATGTCCCGTGACTGTGCAGGTAGTATTTAAAGTTTGATTCCCCCTCCCCCCTCCGTAATAACCTTTGACTTATAAACAAACAAATAAAAAGCCCCATTCATTTCAGCACTTCTTGTGTGGTACGTGAGAAGGCACTCCTTTGGCCAAATGCCTCACAGCTTCACTGGCTTAATTCCTCCTAAATGCCTGTTGCAATCACGTCCTTTTGTTCAAACATACAAGTAAGAGCAACAATGCAGGGAACGGTTGTGCAGTGTCATGTCTTGAATCCCAACAATGGAAATCTGGCTTTAAAAATCATTCTGGGTTCTTTAATTTTATTATTATTATTATTTTATTACTGCCCTGAAAAGGTTAAAATGAACAGACTGGAGAAGTTTTATTTTGTGCAACAGTACCACAGTCTTTATAAACACAATCTAAGCTGAGGTATTTGGAGGAAACTTTCTGGCTGAATTGACAATCTCTCTTCTCATTCCTTCATCCTTACTCTCTCCCTCCTCTTCTGCAAGTCAACTAGTCTACTATCTACTTACAAACTAAGCTTCTGTATTTGCATGCTCCATGCTGAAATGCCAATACGGTAGATGCACTTATGAATCATTTTTCCATAGGGCACAAGTGAACACCCTTTATTACTTTCCATAGCTATATGAAATACTAGAAGGATGAGATATCAGCTGAATGAAATAATATTTTGGGATTTAAAGTTCAAATGCAAGTCCATCTTAAGGCAGAAGCAGTAGGCCTTAAGCATTTGGGAGCTGATTCTATAAATGGCGCCTAAATCGGCCGATGCCTAGAAAAATGGCACCAGCTACATATCAATCATACTTAGGCGCCATTTACAGAATTGTGGCTAGAGACACGTATGTAAAACCTTAGGTGCATGAAATATAGGCCTGGATTTTAAGGGCCTACATTTCAGGCACCTAAGTTTTTGGAGAATCACGCATAGCAGCGCCTTAGTCATGCTCTGTCCATAGAAACATCCACTTAGGTGTTACGCGCCGCTAAGCACCATGTGATAGAAACATGACAGCAGATAAAGGCCAAATGGCCCATCTAGTCTGCCCATCCGCAGTAACCATTATCTCTTTCTCTCTCCAAGAGACCCCACGTGCCTATCCCAGTCCCTCTTGAATTCAGACACAGTCTCTGTTTTTCATGAACTGTGCTTCAGTTAATGAATGTTTTCCTCTAATTAGCAAATAGCATTGCTGTTTGTCCACAAAAATAGAAGGTTTTCCATGCAATATATCTGTTTTGATGTGCCCTGTTTATGTGATGCCTTATTAAATGTATTTTGAGCTTAATAAAGCAACAAATGAAAACCCAGAGAGCTATTTAGCAGATCGCATTAAGGGCGTCCAAACTGTGCCTAAGTTCCGTCTATATAACTCAGGTCTATCTGAAGACCAAACTATGCTCAAAAATAGACCTGGTTTTCATTCGCCTACAATGTAGGTATGAGATGGACGCCCTAGGTCGCTCAGCATTATGTAAATGAATCAAAGGACGCCCATATTGAAAACACACTCATTCCACACCCACACCTATTCCCTTAGGCATGAGTTTTCCCAATGGGCGTCATGAAATTGTGGAGGCATCTACAAAGTGAGGTCTACATCCTTTGGACGTCCATGTGCCAATTATCACTCATTAAAACCCTTAAATGGCTCATTAACCACTTAATTTGGATACCTAAGTCCCGCTCAGCATTAGGTGGGACTTAGGTGCCCTTTAGGTGCTCTGTATAGAATCAGGGCCAGAATATATACAGTATTTGCTATGTGATCATGTCTGGTGATATTTAAGGGAAGTTAAATTAAGTGTAAAAGTTTCATTCTAATTTGGGTTAAATCTTAAAGTTTTATAAATAAGGGCATCCATCTCCTCCCCAAACACCAACCAAGTATTCAGATCCCTGAAATGTAACGTAATCTTATTTGTACTCTAACTGTAATCTATTTGTTATATCACACAGTAACGTACAGTCAATTTAATATCCAATTTGCAAGTTCTTCCGGAATTAATCCAGCTACCTCTCCTCCCTTGTAACCAAAAAACAAAACAAAACAAAAAAACCAAAACTGTTGTAACTTCACTGGAAATGTCCAGTTAGCTCTTTTGTAATCCGCCTTGAACTGCAAGGTATAGGCGGAATAGAAGTCCCTAATGTAATGTAATGTAATGTAATATTATGATTCTTTGGGTTCTGAATTTATTTCATGCTCATATAAACATGATCTAAGTAGAGTTTATCTATTAACTTGTTTATGACATTTGCTTCAAATTTCAGTTTATAAGCAATATATTTTATGCTATTAAGATTGAATTTATTTTAAGTTTTTTCTTTTAATAAAAAGTCTTTTTAATTTTTTTAGAAGTGATAACTCTTGCAAGTGTTGGGTTTTTTTTAAGTTTGTGGAACAACAGTAAACATTAAGAGGAAATTTTGAGAATGGTGGAAAATATTTTGGATATTATTGAATTATAAGCAGTTATAAGTAGTTTCCTAATTTAACCTGGCAAGTTCTATTAGGCCCACACGAAGAACACATCTGTTCACCTATCTGACAATAAAGGCCTGCCACTACAAAAGATTTCTGGACAGAACCCTTGCCTTCCAGGCAGTCAAATGGAACGATTGGCTGACTAACATCATCACGCATTCCTCAACCTACCTCAATTATAGAAAATTGGTAAAAACAAGTTTGTTCAATCGTTTTATAAACTAAGTAATTTTTATACCTCTGCAAATTCAACATGTAACCTTAAGATCTATATAGCTTTCCACTTCTTCCATTATGTAAGATTGCATAGATGACTTTGAGAATCTTTTCTTCCATTATGTAAGATTGTATTGACGACTTTGAATTGTGACCTCTTCGCTGATTGTCCAGCGCTTCTTATTGTAAATCGCCTCAAACTTTCATGGCTTTGGTGGTATATAAGAATAAAATTATTATTATTATTTGCAAATTGGAATTTATTTAACAAATGGATAACATTGACTATTTTAATTAGATAGGTTCTCCAGTAGAGAAAATGTTTGGTATAGTAAAAATTACTTGAGTTGATGTGACCTTATTTCCTTTCAGTGTTTGGCTATGCATATTTTACTTTATAAAGGATTCACTCATGACTTATTCCATTTTCATAATGCAGTTTATCATAGTTAATGTTTATTTACTATTCTTCCAATTTTAGTTTAATAATTATTTTTAAAGAATGGTCATATCTTTTGTAATAATATATTTGAATTACGTACTTTTTACACATTCCAAGTTTAGGGGTCCTTTTACTAATGCGCGCTAGTGTTTCTTAGCGCACGCTAAATGCTAACGTGTGCTAACGCATCCATTATATCCTATGGATGCGTTGCCACACGTTAGCATTTAGCGCACACTAATATTTAGTGTGTGCTAAGACGCACTAGTGCGCCTTAGCAAAAGGACCCCTTAATGTGAAATATTCAGATCATTGCAAATATGATTTCCTACTCAACTTGGTAATAGAAAGCATGAGAATTTCATTGTTATTTGATGTTTCAGGTATAGTTATATTTTCAGAAAATAGGCATAAATATACTTTATCTCTCTTCATATACACATACTTGAGTCCATTTTATAATATTGTTTAGGATATGTTTTAATATTAATCTTTATTGTTTCTAATATCGCTTCAAGATAAGCTGGAACTTTATTTAGAAAATATCTGCAAGGTACAGAAGTGCTAGAGTTTCTAAAGAATATCTATTCTAACTGACCTTAAGAAGTGGAAAGAAATCCAGTTAAGGACTGTTTTGAATGTGAAGGAGTCCTGAAGTGATTTACTGCAACTTAGCTGTGTTTCCAGAGCTGAACTAGTTTCCTGATCAAGGAGAAGACTTGCTTCCTTGAGGAATATCCATCGTCCAAGTTTTCCCAAATAAGTCCAGATGTGAAGCACTAATGACTCTGCTTAGAAGAGACACATGATTTTGATTTTATTAAGAACACACTGGACTCTGATAATTTCATTTATCCTTATTGAATATTTCCTAGGATATAGTGAGAAATAACATTGATAGAAGAGATATTCTGCAATTTCCACCATATAATTGCAGATGTTCAGATGATAGAATTGTTCATGTATTTTCATATTTGTTATATGCTTATATGTAGCTATGTTTTCTTTTTTTCTCTCTCTCTTATTTCCATTTTATTTGTCATTATGTTTATCTCTAAAGTTTAGTTCCATGAAGTTAATGTTTTGAATTTCGTTGATATCATTTTAGTCAAATGTCTGGATCATCGAAGAGATATGGTAGTATTATATATCTTATGTTATATACTTATATTGTATTATATTATTATATTCTCTATGTTTCCACATTTCAGATATAAAAGGGGGGGGGGGGGAGATGTTAAGGCTACTTGGGTAATTTTGGGCCTATAGGCAATAGGAAAGTTAGGTTAAACTTGGGCTTTGCTACATAGCTGTTCAGACCAGACCTGAACTGTATTTTTTTTAAAAAGAGAATTAAGCTATCAGCATTATTAATCCAAGTTGGTGTACTGAAAAACATTGCAACATGGAGCTGGATTGTTTATTCTAGATGAGATCATGGAACAGAAGAACCATGGAGGAAGGCCATTTAGGTCATGATGATCTGGGATAATCCTGCACACCCGTGAAGGTGGTCAGAGGTCAGGTCTGCTGAGATTCCCCTTTAATGGACCTATCAGAGAATGGGTTGTGTATGCTTAAGCTGACCTGACCTTTGCTTCATAGGACCAGTTCCCATGACTTCATCCTCATTAAGCTGGACCAATCATGAACTGCCAAGCTTCACTTCATCCATGTTAGCCTGTCAACAGCCAATGACAAGACTTACCATCAATGGCTATGGAGACAAATCTTAAATAACAATGTGTTCTTAGACATTAAAAAAAAAAAAAAAAGAAGGAGAAGGAAGAAGAAGAAGGAAAAGGAGAATGAGGAGGAGGAGGAGACAGAGAAGGATAAAGAGACTGTGAGAGAGAACTGGTGGTATCCAGCTCTGCAGAGGGACTGGAAAGATGTGCCATGGAGAGGAATTGCTTGCCGGGAAGGTGGGGTGGGGGCGAAACAACAATTTCTTCCTGGGCAGAGGTGAGAAACACTGCTACAGTGAAATTCTGTTTCAAATCAGACTCTTTTTAGATCAGTACTATCCTAATAGCAACTAGCAGGTTAGAGTAAATACATAGTATTGACAGTTTGGAAACATTAAACATAATATCTTACTGAAACACAGAGATTGTAAGTTTCTATATATATTTCTTTAATCTGACCTTAATTATGATTGTTAATCTGTGTTACTATTGATTTGAGCTAAATAAAGCCAATTTTAAATCCCAAGCACCTCTCGTATATACAAATAAAGCTTAGCACTGAGAAGGTTTAAATAGATCCCATTACAACATCCGCGCATGCTCGGAGGCCCTCCAGACATGGCCCTGAGCTTGGTAAAAGAGATGAAGGGGCGGGGCTGGAGGTAGAATGGGGCGGGGCTGGGGCCGGGGCCAGAGAAGAACGGGGCTCAGCTGGGGTTGAACAGGGAGGGGGCCACGTGTCTTCTTTTCGTGGAGAAGAAATCTAGTAATCCTATTATAAGCAGATGTGTTGTGCTTGTATGAAAGAAAAGTACAAGAACTCGTACAAAAGAAATCTAAAACTTGTTTAAATTATTACTAGAGTATTCACAACATATACAAAGTTTTGACTGCTCTCCTTTTCTTCTACTTCTTTGAAGTAGTGTAGTATGTCTTATTGACCACTGAGTTGTTATTCAAAGTGTTTTACATGGCCAGAAGCAGCTCAGTCATATAGATCACTCGACGGGGGCGATCTGGGCATATTCAGTGACCCTTAACCAGACAGTGTCACTGGGCATATTCAGCAACACTATATGGTTGAGGGTCACTGAATATGCCCAGATCGCCCCCGTCGAGTGATCTATATGACTGAGCTGCTTCTGGCCATGTAAAACACTTTGAATATCAACTCAGTGGTCAATAAGACATACTACACTACATCAAAGAAGTAGAAGAAAGGAGAGCAGTCAAAACTTTGTATATGTTGTGAATATTCTGGTAATAATTGAAACAAGTTTTAGACTTCTTTTGTATGAGTTCATGTACCTTTCTTTCATACAAACACAGCACATGTACTTGTCAAGTGCAATGATCACACAGCAGACCGACCGTCCCAGTCTGTTAGTTTAACACTCCCTTTTACAAAATTGGCAGTACATTCTGAAACTGATAATATCTACTGGTTAATTTTGCAACCAAAACAATTATGGAACTATGATCAACAATAACAATAACCTCACAATCACCTGTGAGCATTGCCTAACAGGTTTTTTTTCCTTTTCTTCAGACCATATGATGAAACCAATTAGGCAAACCTATTACGGAAATCAAAGTCCCTCTGACAAAACCAAGGTCTTTACAATAAGCCTAGGAATTTCTTCATGCTATAGAATCTGTTAAAGAACACAGACAAACCACAGAAGGCATTATAGAGAAAACACTTCTGCAAAAGTAATCCCTTCAATGAGACATATCCAAACTGATATCCAGGAACTGTTCAACTGTACCAATGTGAGTGTGGTGTTATCAGTACTGTCCTTGCTGGCAGCTTCTTCTCCACTTGATATGTCACCACCTGGTCACACTTTGCAATCTCTAGCATAACATGCAGGTGAGTACTTCTGCCGGTGTACTAAGAAGCAAACTGGATTTTCAACATATCCTCTATCTTGGGATGGCTTTCAGGATATCCTTGGGAGATGAAGATCTAATACATCTGTTTGATGCCTTTCTGGCATATCCATGCATCCCTGTTTCTTTCTATATAATATGAGGCTGGCCATTTTCGAAAAGGACACCTAAATCCGATTTGGGTGGTTCCTGCAAGATGTCCAAATTCCAAGTCTCAGGAATGTCCATTTCTAAAGGGCAAACTACTAGACGTCCAAAAGTTTTTTTTTGTTTTTTTTGAAAATCGCCTACTTGGATGTCTTGACAGGATGTATAACTGTATACCCCATTTTCATCCACGGAAACATCCAAATCATCCGAACCCAGACCATTTGAACATGGAAGGAGCCAGTATTGTAATGGAATGGCCTGTTTAGACATCCCAAGAGGGCAGTGGGACACCTTAGAGGGCATTGCTGTGAACTTCACATAATGGGTGCCAGATATTTATCTCACCATAACTCCCTTATAATTTATGGTGAGCCCCCCAAAACCTACTATACCCACCTGTCTAGCACCCCAATAGCTCTTATGGCTACAGGTAGCACTTATATGACAATAAAGTACAGTTTTGGGGGGCATACACTTCCACCATAAATGTAGTGGTTAGAGAGGCTTATGGACCTGGGTTCTCCTTTCTATGGTTCACTAGCCTACCCACCAGGCTACTTAAGACACCTGTGCACTTCTCTACTAGGCATTCCCATACCAAGTGCTCTGTTCTAGAGACAAGTATGTACTGTTTCATTCAGATCTTTGTGGGGTAGGAGGGGATTAGTGACCATTGAGGGAGTGTGGAGGGTTCATTACTTAATGCCTCCAATGGTTATCTGGTAAGTTTGGGTACCTATGTGGCACTTAGATGCTTCTAAAACAGGTCTAGCCCAAAACATCTAAGTTCTGTCTAGGACATTCTGGGAACTGTTCAATTATTGCAGCAAGACATCCAAGTTTAACCCTCTCAAAGCCAGCCTATAACATACCATAAAATGCCTCCCAAAGCTTCCCCTAGACCTCTGAATGCACAGCGGGTAAAACACCTTGCTAGATGTCCAGAAAGTCGGCTTTGAAAATCAGCACTTGGTTGTCTCAGAGAATAGGATGTCCAAGTGCCAAATTATGACAGCTTTTGAACATCTTAATTTTTTTGATCAAGAGCCCATAATGTCCAAGGGCACCTATGAGTACCTGTAGTTTGAAAGTTTGTTGTATGTACTGGTGGAGGATTCTCTTCTCCCATGAACATCCAGGAAGTTTCCTCTGTCCTCCACTGTCAAATAGGATCTTATTTTTTAATTTTGGTGGCAAAGCCAGTATTGGGATGCTATAACTGACTCCTCACATTTTGTGGTGATGAATGCCCTTTGCAAGAGTTCTACTGTAACTAGATATCAGTCTATCATTGTTAATATCTCCATTGGCTATGGATATTTCCTTGGGAAAGCCATCAGTAGACACATCTTTTGGTGGCCAATTGGATATTGTCCATTATGCAGGAACCTATTTTAGGATTAAGGCTAAATTCATAGGCACCAGGCTGTTGGATCCTGAACTGGTTTAGAGTAGCTAAGTACAGTAACTTAAAATGCTTCAATACTGTCACCCAATTAGCGCTATGGAAAAGATATATAGTAGCGGTAGTAGTGTTTAAGACCCTGAGCCTCACCATTCCATGTGGTCTACTTGGGTATCTTCTGCTGAACTGTTGCTTCAGGATTATTGAAAGCTTAGGTAGAATTTGTTAGAATTTGGCAAGTATTTTCCCCACAAACCAAGGCATTCCATATGATTGAGATCATATTTGGAAAGTGAGGGGGAACCATGGCTGTGTGTTCTTAATTTGGATTCTACAGTTAAGAAAACCCTCTCAACTCCCATCTGGACCTTGTCTTGAGGTCTTGCTATTTTAGTGGGCTCATATAGTGTAGATAGACCATGATACATACTAGGTCCCAACAATTTTCAAAGCCATTTATTCAGATAATGGCTGCTGTTACCAGATGTCCAGATTTTCCCAGACATGTCCTCCTTTTGAGGACATGTCTTGGGCTCTGGATGGCTTTAAAAAACCCAGCTTTCCTTCATGCAGGAGGGCATCCGCGCATGCGCGGATACAATTCAATGACATCACGTGCGCGTGACGTCATTGTGTATCATCTGTGCATGCGCAGATGTGCTGCCCGATGAGAACAGGCAGCGGGTGGCGGGGCTTGGGTGGGATTGGAGGCGGGGCTGGGGCGGGCTTGGGGCCGGGCTCAGAGGCGTGATGGAGTAAAACCGGGGCATGATGGGGCGGGGGATGGGTGGGAGTGTGCGGGCCTGGGGGGGGGGGCGGGTCTAGGGGTCTGGATTTTCCAGATGGAAAATTTGCTAACCCTAGGCCTATCTGTGGATATTTAGTAGCACCATCTTGAATGTGCCAGTGAGTATCCTTACAGATATCCAACTGCCAAAATCTCTGTTAAGTAAGTCTTAACAGAGATTTCGGCAGTTGGAACCCAAGCACAGTACCGGGAAAACTTTGGATTCTTGCCCAGAAATAGCTAAGAAGAAAAAATTAAAAAATTAAAATTGAATCAGATTGGGCAGACTGGATGGACCATTCGGGTCTTTATCTGCCGTCATCTACTATGTTACTGTTACTATATTAGCAGTGGTATTTAGTCAGCTAACAGGGTACTTATCCTGGTAAAGCTAGGACGTCGAAAATACTTTTATCTGGTTTGCTTTCTGGATAGTGGTATTAATAACACCACTACCTGGATAGCGGTGCTGGTGTTTAAAAACCTGAAAAGGGGGCATGGCTATGGGAGGAGCAGGGGCCTTTACTAAAGATGCACAAAGTATTATAGAATTCGGAGGATTCACCCCTATTTTATGCACAAGGTTTATGTTGCATATCCTTGCATCCAAACTTGGGTGCAGATCCCAGCACTATACAATGTTTTATAAATGGTGCCCGAATGGTACCCAACTCCAAGTGCCGTTTATAGAATAGTTCTTAGCGCTCATTTTTTCAATACCCACATTTTGGCACCATTTACAGAATCTGGTTCCATATCGATGTGGCAGAGTAGTGAACAAGACAGACAAAATATGAGACAGCAATATCTTTTTCTATAAATAGACTACACAAATTGCTATAACTTTTCCACAATTCTGCATTATCTGGTACTCAGCTGGAACCACTTCAAGTGTTTCTTGCAGTTTAGATAGGACCCTATTTATAACTAAGTTCTAATGTCAGTAACCAGCAAATTTATATGCAAAATATGAAACTTGATTTCTCTCTATACATATATAATAGTGCATGGCTAGACGTTTCTTTTAAATTTTAGAACATTCTTATGGAAGTTATTTATTGTTTAATGACAGGAGAAGGCTAGGCTGAATAAATGCAGTCCACATTGACATGAGAAATAGCCAAGAAAATGTTATTGTAGAATTCATGGTTATTTGGTAAGGTTTTGCAATGAGCAGTCTGCTGGCAGGATATACAGTCTGGACAGTGTCTAGGACTGTGGTTTGACTTGATCGTTGTTAGCCAAAATATTCCACTGTCAATCAGTGTTAAATAGGAAAAAATAAATGTTCTGCTCAACTTATTAAAGACAGATAAGAGGAAATTAAAACCAGGATGGTCAAGTGAAATGGATAGCAAAAAGTGCTGAACTGGTCACTCTTTTACATACTTGGAGAAAATTATATGAAGCAATTTTCAGACAGTTCACATAGAAACAGAGAAACATGACGGCAAATAAAGGCCAAATGGCCCATCCTGTCTGCCCATTCACAGCATCCACTATCTTCTCCTTGCCCTAAGAGATCCCACGTGCCTGTCCCACACTTTCTTGAATTCAGACAGTCTTTGTCTCCACCACCTCTACTAGGATACTATTCCACGCTTCTATCACTCTTTCTGTAAAGATATATTTCCTTAGATTACTCCTGAGCCTATTACCTCTTAACTTCATCCTACGCCCTCTCATTCGAGAGCTTCCTTTCAAATGAAAGAGACTCAACTCATGCATATTTAAATGTCTCTATCGTATCTCCCCTCTCCTGCCTTTCCTCTAAAGCAGTGGTCTCAAACTCGTGGCTCGGGAGCCACATGTAGCCCGCCAGGTACTATTTTGAGGCCCTCAGTATGTCTATCATAATCACAAAAGTAAAATAAAACAGTTTCTTGGTCATAGGTGAAAATACCCTTCAAGGATTCAAGACGAAGTTAAACAAGTTCTTGATGAAACAGAACGTACGCAGGTAGGGCTAGTCTCAGTTAGGGTGCTGGTCTTGACCAGAGGGCTGCGGTGTGAGTGGACTGCTGGTACGATGGACCACTAGTCTGACCCAGCAGCGGCAATTCTTATGTTCTTATATGTCTCTTTAGCTATAAATTATTATTAAGACTTAGCCAAAAGGAAAGATTTATAAACTATACAGAGTTTTACCTTATGCAAAATTGTCATTTCTTTAATAAGACATTATCTATTTTTTTTCTGAGGCCTTCCAAGTACCTACAAATCTAAAATGTGGCCCTGAAAAGGGTTTGAGTTTGAAACCACTGCTCTAAAGTATACATATTGAGATCCTTAAGACTGTCCCAATACGCCTTATGACAAATAACATGGACCATTTTAGTAGCCTTCCTCTGGACTGACTCCATCCTGTTTATATGTTTTTGAAAGTGTGATCTCTAGAATTGTACACAAATTCTAAATTAGGTCTCACCAGAGTCTTATACAGGGGCATTAAGAGCTCCTTTTTCCTACTTGCCATACATCTCCCTATTCACCCTAGCATCCTTCTAGCTTTCACTATTGCCTTTTCAACCTGTTTGGCCACTTTAAGATCATCACATACTATCAGCCAAGTCCCGCTCCAAAAGTTCTTCACCCCCTAAACTGTATCATTTCCTCAGGTTTTTGCAACCCAAATGCATGACCTTGCATTTCTTAGCATTCAATTTTAGCTGCCAAATTTCAGACCATTCTTCAAGCTTCACTAGGTCTTTCTTCATGTTATTCACACCATCTGGGGTGTCTACTCTATTGCAGATTTTGGTATCATCTGCAAAGAGGCAATATTACTTATAAAAATGTTAAAAAGAACAGGCCCAAAAACAGAACCTTGAGGCACACCACTGGTAATATCCTTTTCCTCAGAATGATCTCTTGACAACTACCCTCTGTTGCCTTCCACTCAACCAGTTCCTGACCCAGTCCATCACTTTGGGGCCCATACAAAGTACATTCAGTTTATTTATTAGGCACTTCAATACTTTCTAGATCATCATAAATCAGTACTCCTTATTTTGCTAGATCTAACATCTGCGTTTGATACAATAGATCACTCTTTACTTCTGAAAAGAGTACAGTCCATAGGAATCACAGGAACAGCTCTTCAATGGTTTAAGCAATACTTCTCGAATCGATCCTACCAGGTAATATTAGAAAATTCAAAATCAACACCCTACACACAAAATTTTGGAGTACCTCAAGGCTCAATACTATTGCCGATTTTATTTCATCTTTTTCTCGCTCAGTCAATTGGATTCACGGTTTTCACATACACTGATGATATTCAACTTTTATACTCTCTCCAAACTCACATGCCATGAGAAATACATGAAATCAATCTCCAACTGGAAAAAAATAAGCCAATGGCTCAATGAGAATATGTTATCACTTAATATCTCTAAGACCAAAGCACTCCTGTTCCCTACTAAAGACAGAGAAGTCCTATAGGCTCCAATCTGCATATGATCCACTCCGATCCAAATGGACACCACCATTAAACTGTTAGGGGTAATCATAGACAACAAACTAACCTACCATCATCAAAAAAGCTCAGTGGTCCAAAAATGTTTCTATAAACTAAAAATGATTCGTTCCATCTCAATATTTTTAGAACCCTCATTACCTGATTACTCAGAGGGATAGAACATGGAGCCAGACCCTTACCCTTCCCTCCCCTAGAAGCTATTCTTTTTTTGGAATGCCATTCTACAATTCAGTGCCTTCCAACTCTATTGCCGATAGGGACGAAGCCTTTGAGGACTCAGCAGTCAGCTGACTGACCACTGTTTTTGGGGAACCCTCCCTAACCAGCCTGCTATGATCCTGGTTCCTCATCAAAAGAGTTGACGGCCTGCAGGGACATCTCCTCCAGTGCCTCATCATATGAAGCGCTGACCAGTGAGTCAACGGACGCCATTTCACAAGCTGCCCAGTAAATCACTGTAACTGCAAAAGAAGCCATAAACCACCTCTGATGAATAAGAAGAGACCTGTGACCTGACGGTGGCACCGTAAATCCCTTCCCACAGCACCCCCTTTTCTACCATTACCCAATCCCCTATCTTTTTGACAGCGAGAAGCAATTCAAACTTCTACCTCCTGCCTCACCTACCTGACTCCTCCCCCACCCCTCCCCCCTCTCATCCTGCTCACTTTTTTCCCTGACTCTCCCATCCTAAACCTTTCCCCAGAAGTCCTCTGGCCAGGGTCTTGATGGGCAACTAACATGGGCCATCCAGCCTTTTGTTAAGGCTGCCCATCTTTAGTGTTTTGATGCCTTTTGAATGTCCTCATCTTACCACTTTTTGGAAGGAAGTCTGGTCAGTGGTTAACAAAATACTCCAGGTGCTGTCTACCCCTTCCATTATCAATTGTAGTTTTTCACTCTTCCTTGAAAAGCCTGGAGGTGGTATCCCATGAGGGGTATTTGCTAGATATTCTCATTTCTCTATCACTCCAACATGTACTTGGCAATTAGAAGAATTATGTTGTTAATAATTATCATTTGGTGGAGTACTGTGTAGATGTACTTCAGATATGAGCTATCTACTGCAAGTAAACTGCATTGAATGAGTAGTACAGAAAAGATTTGTAACCCTGTTATCCATCTTTTTAGTGGCTAATTCTAGCTGTTCTTTGAGTTGCTATGGTATAGATATTTGGAACAGTTATTGTGCCTCCAGAATATAGAGGTATGTTGACAGAGCAATGTGGTTAAGCTTGGCTGGACACCACCCAAGCTATGTCTCTTACGATAAATACAAATTTTAAAGCATGAGCTACAGATTGATCACTGAAAGCAGTGTTCCCGCTAAGCTGCGCTGGGGTGCGCTGGCGCACAAAATATTACCTCGCAGCGCACATGTTTCTCGTCACAGCGCACACAGTGTAGAGCACAGTTCTTCAACCGCCGGTCCGCAAACAAAATCTTGCCGGTCCGCGAAGGATTCGGTCCCCGCCGCAACGAAAGGCCGGCGTCAGCTGACTTGCAACTTCCTGTTGCAGTCGCTGTGCCGGGACTCCTGCCTTCGCCGGGACTCCTGCCTTCCACCGCGTTTGCCTCCTGCCTTGTCTCCGCACCTCCAGACCAGCAGCGGCAGCTGTGTATGCTTTTAACTTCGGCACAGAGCTGCCCCTAATCAATAGTTTAGCGCGGTTTCATAAGGCAGCCTCGGGGCCTTTGCTAGGCCGGCCCACATCGCATCATCGAAGCGGGCCGGCTATCAAAGGCCCCGAGGCTGCCTCATGAAACCGCGCTAAACTATTGATTAGGGGCAGCTCTGTGCTGAAGTTAAAAGCATACAGAGCTGCCGCTGCTGGTCTGAACTCTTGGGCCGCTGAAGGAGGGCAAAAAGCAGCTGTCCTGGAGGTTTCCCTTCCTCTCGCCTTTACAGGTTCCTTTTTTCCACCTTTTTTTTTTTTCCTTCAAACGGCAACGGGCCCCAGCATCGACATCAATCAAGTAAGTTCCACTGTCAATCAAGCGGTTCTGCTCGGCCAAAGCTTCCCCTGTGACATGAGCCACCCTCAGGGGAAAGAAAGTGACCCACAAAGGTGAGGGGAAGGGGGGCAGATGATGGAAGTTGGGGGGGGGGGGGAGAGAGAGAGAGAGAAGGGGCAGATGATGGAATGGAGGAGATGAGAGAGAGAGAGAAGGGGACAGATGATGGAAGTGAGAAGAAGGGAGAGAGAGCAGAAGGCAGATGGATGTCAGTTGAGAAGGGAGAGCAGATGCTGAATGGAAGTGGGGAAAGAACACATACTGGATGGAAGGAGGAGATAAATAAAGGGGGAAGAAAATAGTAAGATAATGGAGGGGTGAGGGAAAGGGGTGACAAGCTGTGTGTAGACACAGTGAAAAGAGGGAAACGGGACTAAATAGTAAGAAAGAATTTAATTTAGATGGAGGCAGAAAATAGAGAAGGAAGACCAGAGAAGAAAAGGGAAGAGAGAGCAGAGAATGATCAGATCTGAGTGGAGGAAATGAGAAGAGAGATATGCTAAAAACCACAGGGGGGAGGGAAGGATAGAGATGCCAGACCATGAGGGGAACAGAAGGAAGATGATGGATGCTAGACCAAATTGGGGGGTGGGGGGGGGGGCAGGAGGAGAGATGGCAGGGAAAGACAGACAGTGAATGGAAGGGGCAGATGCTGGACTGAAGAGACAGAGAAGGTTATCATGCTGCTGTACCGGGCCATGGTACGCCCTCACCTGGAGTACTGCATCCAGCACTGGTACTTTAAGAAGGACACGGTACTACTCGAAAGGATCCAGAGAAGAGCAACTAAAATGGTTAAGGGGCTGGAGGAGTTGCCGTACAGCGAAAGATTAGAGAAACTGGGCCTCTTCTCCCTTGAGCAGAGGAGATTGAGAGGGGACATGATAGAAACATTCAAGGTACTGAAGGGAATAGACTTAGTAGCTAAGGCAGGGAGAACGAGAGGGCACTCTCTAAAGTTGAAAGGGGATAGATTCCATACAAACGTAAGGAAGTTCTGTGGTAGAAAGCAACATATTTATTTGGCTCATAACTTGCTGGCGCCCGATATTTTTAGCTCACAGTGAAAAAAGTTTGCTCACAACACCCGCCCGCTTAGAGGGAACACTGCTGAAATGTCAAAGTGGTCCTGAAAAATAGATGCAGTTCCCATTTTGCAAGTGAAACCTTGAAACAAACAATTTAATGGTAAGACAACAAAAAGAAAAAAGATAAAGGAAAAATATCCTATATGAATCATCCAGTCTGCCCTTGGTATTTCCTGTGTTTTCCTTAATGGTTTCCTTGGTTTCCTTGGTTTCTGTTATAGAGGATCTTAGCACTAGAGAATGACACGGTGACAAAATTCATCACCGTTCCCGTCCCCACGGATAACTGTGGGAAACCATCTTCATGTCATTCTTTAAGGAGAGAGGGAAGAATCAGAGTATGAATAGCCACAACCACTGACCCACAAGCTTTGCTTTGAAGAATGCTGGTGTAGAAGGATTGAAGTTGAGATAGACACTACAGAATGACAGTCTCTGGTATCCAAAGCAGATATTGTGATGTCATAAAGCCTCATTCCACCAATGCCTAAGAGTCAACCTCATCAGTAATGTCACAATGGCTTCATTATCCTTTGCTCACATAAAAATCAGAGTATGAATGGGCTCAGCCACTGACCCTCAAGCTTTGCTTTGAAGAATGCTGGTGTAGAAGGACTGAGGTTGAAATAGACACTAGAAAATGACATGGGATTATTTCCTGTGGTTATCTGCGGGGACGGAAACGGTGATGAATTTTGTCACCGTGTCATTCTCTACTTAGCACCTAAGAACCTTTTGTACCATTTGGATTACAGAAGATGCATACTGTAGCTATTAACCTAAGAGAGATTTATATAGTTAAAGGGGAAATTTATCAATTTTATCCAATGAGACCCTGTGCTAAAATAACATAACCTGTCTTAACAATTGCCCACAATGATAAATCCCTCCCTCCCCCAAATGCATTCAGCCATAAAGAGATGACAGAAAAGTTTGGATCATATTATTTAAAAATATTTTGTGTGAGTGTTGGGAGGGGGGACGATGACATTAACAGCATAAATGGCATCCTAGACAGTCTTATAACCTTATCTTTCTGCATTATGTTGCTTGTAATCATTTTTCAACAGCATTGCTTGCTGTTCCCTCTGGCAATTATCTACCTTAGGTATGGGATGGGTGTTCAAGCACTGAAAATATTTTGGGCCTAATTTGCTGTTTCTCATTTAAAGGCCACACAAGAAGCTGTTGCTTTAGTTCGAACAATAGGCAAGCAAATGGCTAGCAGATTGGAGTTACTTCCCTTACAGCAGACGCGTGAATGAGCTGATAGCATTAGCCTGCTGAAAGCAGAGTGACCCCATTACTGGTAATTATAGTTAATTAGCAGCAATTGTTTTCACCAAGATACTGATCTGCCTGCAGCACTAACCTCACCACAGCTGAGAGCAATGGAAGATGGAGAATGCTTGATTAAACTTGCAAGGCATTAATGAGATGAACAGATAACACTTAATTCCCTGCTCATCTTCTCTTCAGTCTTCTATAACCTTCACTTCTCTCTCCATCTTCACTCCTTCTCTTCTCTGAGTCTTCTGCTTTTCAGTCACTCACAGTGCTTATTTGGCAAAAGAAGTAGAGGTTATTGTGTCAGTAAAGTTATCAGAAATTGAAATAGCCTTTTGCAGCATTGTATGCTGCCTGCTGCCAGCATAAAGATAAATGCCTGACACATCTACTCGTCTTCATATGGATTTTCAACCCATCTTATCCATTCCCTGTTACCTGTTTTAAGTTAGGATAACTATTAGTCTAGCTCAGTGGTCTCAAACTCAAACCCTTTGCAGGGCCACATTTTGGATTTGTAGGTACTTGGAGGGCCTCAGAAAAAAATAGTTAATGTCGTGTTAAAGAAATGACAATTTTGCATGAGTAAAACTCTTTATAGTTTATAAATCTTTCCTTTTGGCTAAGTCTTAATAATAATATTGTCATTTATAGCTAAAGAGACATATAATCAAGAAAATGCTTTATTTTACTTTTGTGATTATGATAAACATAACGAAGGCCTCAAAATAGTATCTGGTGGGCCGCGAGTTTGAGACCACTGGTCTAGCTCAAATGGATCAAGTTCCCCTGAAAGTGTTGAATATTGTCAATGTCTGTGAAACTTATGATCACATTCCTAGAATGCATCCTGGCCTTCCTTCTGAGTGGATAAACGTTTGGCTGAACATAAGGAAAGGAAATGGGGATGGGACTTGTAGACTGCCTTTTTGTGGTTACACATTAAAGCGGTTTACATATATAGGGCTACCAGATTTTTCCGAAGGAAAATCTCAACCCATGGCCATGCCCCCAGGCCCACCCAGTTTTACCTGCATCCCGCCCTCCCAGCCCCACCCTGTTTGTGCATCGAGACTGCATCTGCGCATGGGGAGATGCAATGTGATGATGTCATGTGCCTGCACGGATGCGGCACGATGATGTTCCAACGTCGGAAACTTTTCAAAACCTGGACAGAGTGCTGGGTTTTGAAAAGCCGTCCGGACCCCTGGACATGTCCTCGAAAGGAGGACATACATGTCCGGGGAAATCCGGATGTCTGGTAACCCTATAAATATATACAGGTACTTATTTTGTACCTGGAGCAATGGAGGATTAAGTCACTTGCCCAAGGTCACAAAGAGCAGTGCTGGGATCGATCCCATGACCTTTGGATGCTGAGGCAGCAGCTCTCCCAATACCAAGTTACATGACAGCCAGCCCTGAATTTTCAACATAAACAATTAACCATCTAAGGGGGCTAGTTATTATTTATTTATTCAATTTTCTATGCTGTTCTCCCAAGGGAGTTTGCATGAATTTGTTCAGGTACTTAAGCATTTTTCCCTGTCTGTCCCAGTAGGCTCACAGTCTATTAATGTACCTGGGGCAATGGGGGGATTAAGGCCCAGATTCTCAAAAGTTTAACGCTATCGCTAAATTGTTTTCCGATGGTTTAACCTGCACGCATTTTAGCAGCGGATTATCAAACCGGCTTATCTCTGTTTGTAGCGAAGTTTGTAGCAGTCTCCAACATTGACATTACATTACATTACAGTACAGTACATTTATAGACCGCAAAACATTCCAGACTGATGCCGTTTACATAAGCAAGACACTGTACAAATCAGCGAATTACAAAACTTGTGACTTAATTATTAATGTCCCAAAACTCTAAGGGGCTCATAATCGAAAGAGAAAAACGTCCAAAAACCGGCCTAAGTCGGCACTTGGACGATCATCAGTCAAAAATGTCCAAGTGCCAATAATAAAACTGGGTTTTGGATGTATTTATAAACGACCTAGGCCTTCATAGTGCCGCTAAATGACCATAGCTAAACAGGGCGTGTCAGGAGGAGTGTTGAGGACGGGATTTGGGCGGATCATGGGCAGGCTTACACTTAGTCGTACTGCATGTATAACCGAAAGTTATACAGCACAGGATCGACAGAACATGGACGTTGTGACTTAGACCATTTAAAACATGGTCTAAGTCACAAAAACCCACCTAAAGTCACCAGATAAGCACTGCAAACACATAATACCTCCACACACTACCCCAGTCATCACTGACTCCCCACCCCATAAAAATATTAATCACAACTTGAAAATTGTGCCTCCATTATATCATCACCTGGCAGCCTGGCATAGGAAAGCCTAGTCGTGCTGCACAGAGGCGTCTTAAGCCATCTTGGGGGTGGGTTAGGGACCTATGGAGGTGAGGACCCATGCCCATAATCCCGTGTAATCACTGCATGGATATTGAAACATGTGCACTCCCCTATATACCCCCAAAACTTGGATGATTTTCGAAACGAAAAAATATTCGGATGTATTTTTTGAAAATGTGTCCTAAGCTGTTTTTTACTTTGGACGACTTGTGACTTGGACAAAAATGGACTTACCGGTAGTTGTTCCTTTCGATTATGCACCTCCACTTTCTCATCCAGATATACACCCAGGATTTTAATTTCTGAGTTGATCCTATATGTAATCCCATATAATGTCAAAACTTTTTCTGTAGTTTTGTTAGAAGGAGAAACATAGACAAATTTAGTTTTGTCTAGGTTAAGTTTTAATTTGTGTTCCCTCATCCAGTTGTTCACAGTAAGAAAAATCTTATTAATAGAATTTAAAGATGCTGAAAGATCAGAACTAATAGGAACAACGATAGTAATATCATCAGCATAACTGAATACTTTCAGATTAAACAAAGATAGTATCTGACTTAAAGAAGCAAATGGGCTCTTCAGCATTAAAATGAGCACTCCGGTGGATTCTTTAAAATCGCTAAGCCATTCTCCAAGAGCGGCATTGGCTTTTGGCGACAAAAATCAGCGACTTGTCCAGGGGTGCAACACCCCCCTGCAGTGGGAGAGATGCCCACTCTTTCCCACTGCCAAGCGACTCCCCCCTGCAGTGGGAGAGATGCCTATTCTCTCCCGCTGCATCAAAACACCCCCCCCCACCTCCGACCCCTCTCCCTTAGACCTTTAATTAGCTGGCTGACTGGAGGGATGCCTACTCCCTTGGACCAGCTGACCTGCCTCTTCCAAAATGGGGCTCCCCCTCTGGTGCATCCTGGGATGCACCGGGAGGGGCCTGGGGCTGTTATTGGCCCATGTTGTTTAAGGCCCCTCCCTTAGGAGGGGCCATAGGTGTCTGGGCCAGTCAGAGCCTTAGGCCCCTTCCTGGTGCATCTGTGGAGGGGCCTGAGTCTCTGATTTGCCCAGGTTGTATAAGGCCCCTCCTATGGGAGGGGTCTTAACCTGGGCCAATCAGAGCCCCAGAACCCCTCCCCGTGCATTCCAGGATGTATTGGGGAGGGGAAGGCCCATTTTGAAAGAGGCGGGCCAGCTGGACGGAGGGAGTAGGCATCCCTCCCCGGTCATCCATCTAATTAAAGGTACGGGGGCGTGTTGTGATGCAGTGAGAGAGAATGGCATCTCTCCCGCTGCTGGGGGGTGGGGTGGGTTCACTTATCAGCAGGAGAGAGTGGGCATCTCTCCTGCTGCGGGGTGGGGTGGTATTGGTTGGCAGCGGGAGAGATTGAACATCTCTCCCGCTGTTGTGTTGTGTTTTTTCTGTTTTTTTCTGTGCATGTGCCCATCGCTTTCACCCTGATGGACACATGCAAATCTCCACCAACCTCATTTACATGACTGTCTTTTGAAGAATGACTCACTTTTTTAAATTAGCTACCAGAACGGCTGCACTAGTAGCCAGTCGTTTTTTTATTTTTTTTTATTTTTATTTTTAAAGAATCTAAGCCTTAGTGACTTGCCCAGGGTCACAAGGAGTGCTGAGGCTGTAGCTTTAACCACTGCACCATTCTAGAAATCATAATGTAGTAAAAGTGAGCCAAGTATAGGACAATCAAGCCATTGTGACATCACTGATGAGATTGGCTCTCAGGCATTGGTGGAATGAGGCATTATGACATCACAATGCAAGCTCTGGTTATCAGAGACAGAAACTTTTCACACTGTTTATTTATTCAACTTTCTATACTGCTCTCCCAGGGGAGCTCAAAACAGTTTACATTAATTTATTCAAGTACTCAAGCATTTTCTCCTGTCTTTTCCAACAGGCTCACAATCTATCTAATGTACCTGGAGCACTGGGGTGGGGGATTAAGTGACATGCCCAGGGTCTCAAGGAGTAGCATGGACTTTAACCCACAACTTCAGGGTGCTGAGGCTGTAGTTTTAACCACTGTGCCACACTCTCCCTTTAAGCTGCATTAGGGCACTAATCTGCATTGTTTACCACTTAATACATGCTCTCTACACTAATGTTGGTTGAGGTGCCCTAGCGCAATTAGGTAAGTTTACATGACATAGTAATGAGATGCAAAACTTGTAAATATATGTAAAAACAGCTTATAATTATGTAAATACTATACTGTGGTTTTCATTGTGCACCATGATATAATCAGTAAAATAACCCCAGCTCAAACTAGAGTTAATTTACTACCCAGGATGCCAAACTGCAACCTGAAGCTTCCAGACTGTCTTAAAGGGGCCGCAATGTTATAAAATAGTTGACTTCAGGTCGCCTCTCTCCAAACAGAAAAGTACTTTTGCCCCCACTCAGACCCTTCCACCATGAAGCCCCCCCCCCCAAGGTGTGAATCCTAACTTTGAAGCCCCACCCCCAGTCTTGAATACTGCCCAAGTACCCCCACCCTTAGGAAGGCCCCCACTAGAATTACCTTAGATATCTAGTGGGCAAACAGGAACAAATCCCAGTCACTCCTGCCCTTGCCAGCATCAGGATCCAAAATGGTCTCACAATACTACTTCCAGGAGTCATATTTCCCTTTCTGTGACAAAAATCCTTCATATGCAACTAAAGCAGCAATTTTTAATTGTTACAAAGGGGTAGGATCTATAGGAACAAAATGTTAAAAGTCACTATCTTCTAGTTATCTCTTCTGTACAGTAACTTCTATTCATTATCACTATAGCACCTCTCTTATCAACTGTTTTAATTAGAATTTTCTTTTTGCTTTGTAGAGTTTATAGAGCTTCAAAGGAATTTCTCAATACATCATGATGGCGAAATAATATATTTATTTCTATATTTTCAATTCTTGTCACTTATGGAAGCTTCATCAATTGGGCAGACTAACTACCAGTATGATGTATTAAGAAACATTTGAGACCCTTTTACGATAGTGTTTATTTTCAAAAGAGAAAAGCATCCAAAAATGGCATAAAATAGCATTTGGACATTTTGGGCTCTTTTTACGAAGCCGGTTTAAGAACATAAGAACATAAGCAGTGCCTCCGCCGGGTCAGACCATAGGTCCATCCCGCCCAGCAGTCCGCTCCCGCGGCGGCCCGAACAGATCACGGCCTGTCTGAGTCACCAGAAGGGGCCCCCTTGCCACCTTGGTTTCCCATTGAGTCCTATCTTCCCATCGAAGTCCTAACCCTCCGGTCTTGCACATGCACGACCTGGTTGGATTTCTATACTTATTACCTGGTTAGTTTTCTATACCTGTGTTACATCCCAGCACCTCTCTCAGTATCCCACGATCCCCCTACCCCTCAGGAATCCGTCCAATCCCTGCTTGAATCCTTGTACTGTACTCTGCCTGATCACTTCCTCCGGGAGCGCATTCCAAGTGTCCACGACCCTTTGTGTGAAAAAAAACTTCCTTGCATTTGTTCTGAACCTATCTCCCTTCAGTTTCTCCGAATGCCCCCTCGTGCCTGTTGACCCCTTCAGCCTGAAGAATCTGTCCCTATCCACCCTCTCTATGCCCCTCATGATCTTGAAGGTCTCTATCATATCTCCCCTGAGCCTCCTTTTTTCTAGAGAGAAGAGCCCCAGCCTATCCAACCTCTCGGTGTATGGGCAGTGTTCCAGCCCTCTTACCAGTTTCGTTGCTCTCCTTTGGACTCTCTCAAGTACCGCCATGTCCTTCTTGAGGTACGGCGACCAATATTGAACGCAGTATTCCAGATGTGGACGCACCATCGCTCTATACAATGGCATGATGACTTCCCGCGTCCTGGTTGTTATGCCCCTCTTTATGATGCCCAGCATCCTGTTGGCTTTTTTCGAGGCTGCTGCGCACTGTGCAGATGGCTTCAGTGATGCATCCACCAGCACACCCAAGTCTCTCTCAAGACTGCTGTCTCCCAACAATGCCCCTCCCAATTTGTAGTTGAACAACGGGTTCTTTTTCCCTATATGCATGACCTTGCATTTTTCCACGTTAAAGCGCATTTGCCATTTGTTTGCCCAGTCTTCCAGCTTGTCCAGGTCCCTTTGCAGGTCCTCACACTCCTCCCTGGACCTAACTCTGCCGCACAGTTTGGTATCGTCTGCAAATTTTATAGCCTCGCACTTTGCCTCCTTTTCCAGGTCATTGATAAATATGTTGAAAAGTAACGGCCCCTGCACCGATCCCTGTGGCACACCGCTCGTGACTCCCCGCCAATCAGAGTATTGTCCCTTTACTCCGACCCTCTGCAGTCTACCCGACAACCAGTGCTCGATCCATCTGTGCACATCCCCTCCCACCCCGTGGTTCCACAGCTTCCTAAGCAGCCTTTCATGTGGCACCTTGTCGAAAGCCTTTTGAAAATCAAGGTAAATGATGTCTATAGGTTCCCCATTGTCCACCCGACTGCTTATTCCCTCAAAGAAGTACAGAAGGTTCGTTAAGCATGACCTTCCCTTACAGAATCCATGCTGGCTTGTTCTCAGTAGGCCATATCTCTCGATGTGCTCGCAAATACCGTCCTTGATCATAGCTTCCACCATCTTCCCTATAATTGAAGTCAGGCTCACCGGCCTGTAGTTCCCGGGGTCACCCCTCGATCCCTTCTTGAAGATAGGTGTGACATTCGCCAATTTCCAGTCCTCTGGTACCTCTCCAGTTTTCAAGGATAGGTTGCAAACATGCTGGATTGTGCCCGCTATTTCTTGTCTTAGTTCTTTCAGAACCCTTGGGTGGATCCCGTCTGGGCCCGGCGATTTGCCGCATTTTAACCTGTCTATCTGCTTGAGGACATCCTCCTTACTTACCTCTATGTGTTCTAATTTTTCAGCCTGTTCCCCACTCATGAGCTCCTCTGAGTCCGGTATATTAGATGTGTCTTCTCTCGTGAAAACCGACGAGAAGAACGTGTTCAACCTCTCAGCTACCTCTTTATCCTCCTTAATCACTCCCTTCCTATCCCCATCGTCCAGCGGCCCCACCTCCTCTCTCGCTGGTCGCTTTTCCTTTACGTAACTGAAGAATGCCTTGAAGTTTTTCGCCTCCCTGACAAGCCCCTCTTCGTATTTCCCTTTTGCTTTTCTAACCTCTCGGTGGCATTCCTTTTGGCATTTCCTGTGCGCCTGGTGATTTTCCTCCGTTGGGTCCTTTTTCTATCTCCGGAAGGACACTTTCTTGTCGTTTATTGCCCTCTTTACTTCTGTTGAGATCCAAACCGGGTCCTTTGACCGCTTGTTCTTGCCGCCTTTCCTGAAACTTGGGACGTACATTCTTTGTGCTTCCTGCAGGGTGTCCCTGAATAGGGTCCAGGCGCTTCCTACAGTCTCCATCCTAAGGATGTTTTTGAGCTTCCTCCCCACCATTTCCCTCATAGCAACATAGTTCCCTTTCCTGAAGTTGAGCGCAGTTGTTGCGGTCCTCCTTACTGTGGGTGTCCCCCTTTCTATTAACATGAGTAATAGTGCGCACTAATTTGCCAGCCACGCTAGCCGCTACCGCCTCCTCTTGAGCAGGCGGTAGCTTTTCAGCTAGCGCGGGGGTTAGCGCGCGCTAAAAATGTGCGTGCGATAAAGCCACTAACGCGGCTTCGTAAAAGGAGCCCTTTGTTTGCTAAAATGTCCAAATTCTCATGTTCAAAACACATTGTTAGATGGTTTTCTAGGCTAAGAGCATAAGAATTGCCATACTGGGACAGAACGAAAGTCCATCAGGCCCTAACAGTGGACAACTTAGGTCCCAAATACCTAGCTAGATCCCAAGTAGTAAAACAGTTTTTATGTTGTTTATCCTAGGAATAAGCAGCGGATTTCCCCATGTCATCTCAATAATGGACTTCTACTTTAGGAAATTATCCAAATCTTTTTAAAACCCTGCTAAGCTAACTGATTTCACCACATTCTCCGGCAACAAATTCCAGAGTTTAATTACATGTTATATGAAGAAATATTTTCTCCAGTTTGTTTTAAATCTACCACTTAGTAACTTCATTGCATGTCCCCTAGTCCTAGTATTTTTGGAAAGAGTGAACAAGCGATTCATATTGTGACAGGGAAGCTCCTGTCACAGCGAAAACTACTGCTAAAACTCCCCAGAATGCAGCACAGGGCTCTGTAAAACCCGGCATGGAGCCAGGACAGCTGGCTCAACCAAAAGAATGCAAGCCCAGGCAGGTCCCAGCACAGCTGAAGAGCCAGTTAGGGAAGGCTCTGAAAACCACTAATTTCCCCTATCACTCCTTTCCCCAAGTCAGGGAGAAACCTGAGACCAATTTGGAGAGGGGTGGAGTCCGACCCGGGAGTTTGCCTTATAGGCAAAGTCAGGTGGGGTGGAAAAAGGAGGACACAGCTGACTCTGATGAGAGAAGCCAAACCACTCAAGGAGGTTCCAGGTCACAGAGGGTGCCTAAGCCCCAGCATGAGCGTATGGCAGGAAGCCAGCACCTAAGGAAAGGTGGTACAGCACTTGGGAGGTACAGTGACTGGCAGCTTAAACCCCAGAGAGAAGGGTTGGGAAATTATCCCCAGGGAAAGGCTGCAGGCATTTTGGCAGACTTGCAGAGAGGGGCATGGGAGGCACAGCCGGGGAGAAATGAGGAAATGTTAAGCCAGAGTTCCCATGAGGGTGAATGGGAAATGTGCAGTGTCCTGAGTGATAATGTAAGTGAAGAGGACATGGACCTGGGGGGATACAGTATGTGAAAGTCCTCAGCTAATCTCGTGAAGAACGTTCTCCAATTGTTTCTTTGTTTCACCCGGAAGCCAGAGCATTGCTGGCAGAGCTAATTAGGTGAGAAAAACGTGCCAAGAAGATAAAGGGAGCTGAGAGGGGAAAAGGCTTGACACAAGCCGTGCTCAGCTATAAAGCCAGAAGGTGTTGAGGTCCAGAGAGATCAATAAATCCCAGTGGGGATACGAGCCAAGGAAGGCATTGAACTGATATAATATTTTGATGTTATAGTATTTTTCCTTTTGATAAGGAGGGGCAATCCAGCTCCTCAGTAAAACACCTGAGACTCACCTGGACTGTAATATAATAGCGTGCAGGATGCACCCAAAGGACTCTAACAAACCAAGGTGAATGTTTTCTTTTTGCTTCTGTTTTCTTTTCTTTGTACTTTGGGACACTAATAAACCTGGTACTGTTTTTCAAGGAATCCGGTATCCGGGTCTTCCTTTCACCACCATATAAAAGGCGTCCTAAAATTCTTGCTTGTGGTCCGGGCCGGAGTTTCCCACCTACTCGGGGACGGGCCCGGCAACAATATCTACCCTTTCCACTCCAGTCCAAGCTGAAAAGCCCTAGCCATTTTAGCCTTTCCTCATAGGGAAGTCGTTCCAGCCCTTTTATCATTTTTGTTGCCCTTCTCTGTACCTTTTCTAATTTTGTTATATCTTTTTTGAGATATGGTGACCTGAACTGCACACAGTATTTGAGGTGCTATTTGTCTGCAGTGTGTCTAAATTTCAAGGGCGCGTGTTGGGACATATTTTGAGTGGGATTAGGGCAGATTTATGATTTGGACATTTTCTGTAATAATGGAACAGTGCAGAAAACATCCAGGGTAAAACTTGGACATTTGAGGCTAGACAAGTTTCAGGAATAAAAAAGTGCCAAAATGGTGGCCCAACTCACCAGATGACCACTGGCGGCATCAAGGCATGGCCCCACTTATTCACCCAGCGGTCAATGACCTCCCTCCCACCCCCCAAAGATGTGAAAGAAACAATATATACCAGCCTGTGTGACAGCTTTAAATCAGCTGAATATGAATGATACTATAACTGGTTCAAAAAGCATTAAGTTTTAAACATTATAAGAAGATTCAAAATACAAGAAGATTTAAGTAGTAGTTAATTTATTAAAAGGAAACCATTCCTCAATTTCATCATTTTTATGATAAGGGTGGTGTGTCACTGACGTTGTGAGTGTGTGGGTTATGACAGCTTTAAATGCCATGGCCAGTCCTATTACAGCAGCAAGCAGGTCTCTGGAATAGCCTAGTGGTTCAGTGGACTGCAGAGAAGAGGACCAGGCCCATAACCCATCTGTCTAGTGCACTTGTGAAAAGTGTGAGCCCTCCAAAACCCACTCAAAACCTACTGTACTACCATATAGGACAGGTGATACCTGCAATCAAAGGGCTATTGGAGTGGTATAGAGTTGGGTATAGTAGGTTTTGGGTGAGTTTTAGAGGGCTCAGCAAACAATGTAAGGAGGTTATAGTTAGATGTGTACCTGGGACCTTTATGTAAAGTTCACTGCAGTACCCCCTGTGGTGCCCCGTTGCTTTGCTGGGATGTCTGTGTGGTTATTCTACTAAGAATGCTGGCCCCTGTTGTGTCCCAATGGCTGGTTTTTGTGTGTTTTCATTTGGACATTTTTTAAGTGGTTTCGAAAGATAGATCCAAAGACCCGGATTCTCTAAATGACGCCTAAGCTCAGTAAAAAAACCTCAAACAAACCCACAAAAATACACGCTTTGAACAATGTTTTTAACTGAGTTTCAAGGCTCCTACTGGTGCCTAAAATTCAGCACTGGAATCGCGCCTTCATAGGCGCTATAGACTGCCTAACACCACTATGGGCATGGCTAATGCTGGAAGTGGTGTTAATGGTCTAAAGCTTCCAGGAGGTATGATTCACATCAACGGTAGGTGCCGGAAATGTAGGCCTGGAAACCTAGCCTAGATTTCCGGCGCCTTTGTTTTCCGAAGGTGCGATTCTATAATCGGCACCGTTGCATGATCGATACACGAATAGTGGCTGCTTTTGAGGTGTCCACTGACAAAGGTGCTGGTTAGAGAATCTGACCCACTGAGGACAAACACATCTAGGAAATATTTATTTTTGAAACCAAAAGATAGATGTTTTCCTGTTTTGAAAATGGTCATGACTATTGGTCATTTTCTGAAAAATGTCTAAACTCAGATTTAGATATCATATTGAAGATGACCCTCCACAGTACCTTAAGTACTTAGGATTAGATTCAGTAAATGGCGCTCAAAATTCAACACCAAAAAAAAATAAAGTCCCACAAAACAGACAGGTAAACGATCTGCAAGATCTGTGAGATCTAGTCCAGCAAAAATCAAAGCAGACCAACTTGGTAAAATGTACATACAATTAGTATACAATTTATTAAAGATATGTTAAGAACATAAAATGCTCATATGGACTCTAGATGTAATTTCTGAAGGAAAGCTGCTTGATTTTTCACGACTGCAATAAATATTCGGTATTGCTAAATCTCAAAGTTATAGGTGGCTGCAGTTGAAGCAGGCCATTCAGGTTGGGTTCCCTGAATGGAAAAATCTCAGTAATCAGTAAAGTTTGCCACTCTTATGCTTCCAGGCGGATTTCCTTGGTCACCAGGCCGCTCAGTGGTATAAATTAATATCTGGATTTTTGAAAAGAAACCAAAAACTGGTCTTCGTGACATTTGGAGCATTGAGATAAAGCATCAGATTACTGTGTCTCAATGGCCACAAATCTGGACTTGGAGGATGAGATGTACGGTCTATGCATCTATGAGACAAACATGGTTTTTCTTGTTACATAGAACATTTTGGACTCCGGTTAGATTACAGAAATTAGATAGTTCCAAGTCTAATAGATGCTGGCACTGCCATCTTGAACCTGAATATAATAAATGGATCATTTATTATATTATTGTCCCTTGATACTTCAATTTTGGAAATCCATTTGGGATCAGGTGAACAAAGTAATGGAAAATCCTGTGGCACTAACATAAGACACTGTGCTATTTGGCACTTTGATGACAGCTAAAAGCCAAATATCATCTCACAATAACAAACTTATCTTTATTATGATAGGGGTTGCCTTAAAGAATTGAAAAAACGGATAGATTGAACTATACCTGTTGGTGGGAGTCCCTCTGCCACATTTTTAAAATGGAACGTATTATGGCTATACAACAGGGACATTATAAAATGTTTCTGAAGATTTGGGAGCCATTGACAAAATTTTGCAAAGAGTGATTGTTGATTTTGCCCTTTGATCATGCACGTCCAGGGTGGGTGGGTTGGAAAATATTTATAATTCTTTAATTTGAGTGCAATTTTTGAATATGAGTATGGGGGTGATATAGCTATTTGTCATAGATTACAATTTTGATTGAATTTAAGTGCTTTTGTAGTGTAATATGATTGTATAATATGTTACACTTATTTATGGCTGAAAAATGAATAAATAATTAATTTAAAGAAATTTAAAAAAGAACATAAAATGCTGTCTAAAAGCCCAACATGGCCTTTGCCCCCCTCCAGAGCTGTGTTCATACTCTGACTGTGGATAATTTGTACCTGCCAAATAAGTGAAAGTCTGGAATTACACCTTCTGGTTTTACACTCAGCCCCTGTTGCAGCCCTGGAGGGACCATGTTGGACTTTTAGAGAGTGTTTTATGTTCTTAACCTATCTTCAGTACATTTTATACAAGTTTTCCTATGCTGGTCTGCTTTGTTTTTTTTTGCTAGAGCAGATAAATAATCAAGTTGACACTTTTACTCAAGGAATTTCTTCTACTGTATATTTAATGACAATAATACCGAGTTGTTTTCTTATAATTTTTTAAAGTTATGTTGCTTAAATAATAATAATAATAATAATAATATTTTATTTTGTATACCGCCATACCCAGGGAGTTCAAGGCGGTTCACAACAGATAGATGAATTACATACAGTGCGATTCGAAAAAAGAAGAACATAACAAGGCAATCGTAGGGTCAAACTCGTTTACATAATCGGTTTAGGAGGGGGGGTAGGGCTAAATACGGGATACATACAGTGTGTGCTGCAGTAGGATACAATAGAGTTTAAGAGAGGAAATTAGATAAGAGCATATTAGATGGAAAAAGGGGGGGGCAACAAACTTGGAAGGGGGGTGGGAAAGTAAGGGGGGGGGAGAGGGGAGAGGAGGGTTTAGATGGGGGAAGGGGGGCTAAGGGATAGGTCTGTTGCAAAGGAGGGGTGGGGTTTCATCAGTTTTCTAAGGTGGAGAGGGAGAATTGTTTAGTTTTATGTAAGTTTTGAAGGAAAAGCATATCAGTTTTATTTTCCATTTTATGAGATGAAATATTTTATTATAATGGATTAGTTAGATATGCTTTTGGGGGCTTTTTTTCTGCTTTTTCTCTTGCAGTCTTCATTGATATGGGCTTGGATGTTCCTAGTATTCTTATCATTTTCTTGTATTTGACCTTTGGAATTGATAATTGCTCTTTGTACAGGAACAGAATTTCTTGTTTTGGAAAATCTCAATAAAAAAGATGTTTCTGTGAGGGTACAAACATTATGTCCTTAAAACTGAACATCTGAGTGTTAAGGCTTCTTGTGTTTTTTAAAAGCTCTCTGCTATAGAAAGGTTATTTAAACTATTGAATACATCATTTCAGTAAGTATTCATCAGAAAGTCAAAAGTAGTAGTAATTGAGATTCATTTTATAGCTTCACTTTTGATTATTAAGAGTTATATTTATTTGCATTATTTAGATAATGGTGTAATTTGAAAATGATTAAAGAATAGTTTGTCCATTATTCTATCATTTAGAGCAGTGTTCTTCAACCACCGGTCCACGGACCAGTGCCGGTCCACAGAAATTTCCTGCCGGTCCACAGGGCCAGCACGTGCATCAAGCCCAAAACAGTGTTCTTCAACTGCCAGTCCACGGACCAGTGCCGGTCCACAGAAATTTCCTTCCGGTCCACAGGGTCAGCATGTGCATCAGGCCCAAAACAGTGTTCTTCAACCGCTAGGCAACGGTGCGATCAATGCGGCATTATCTTTGAGCCAGCTCCCTCTTCCTAACTGATTCAGTGGACAAAGCCACGGGCAGTGGCTCCTATGGGCATCCTGCGCCTGAACCGGAAGCCTTCTCTCGGATGTTGCAACATCAGAGGGAAGGCTTCTAGATGAGGCAAGGGACGTTCAAGGTGAAATTAGTACTATTATGGGGGCGGGGTCTGGGGTGGAGATTGGGTAGAGATGGGCGGGGTCTGGCCCACGACAGCCCAGTGTTCTTCAACCACCGATCCACGGACAGATGCCGTCCACAGAATAATTCTTTTATTTCTGCCGATCCATAGGTGTAAAAAGGTTGAAAAACACTGATTTAGAGGCCCTTTTACTAAGCTGTGCTATAAAGTGGCCTATGCTATTAGTACATACATGGATTTCCCATACTCTGCCATTTATAGTGCAGCTCTAAAATGACCACATTTTCCTTTTTCAGAAGTAATAGTCACAGGCTAATTTCCAAATTAGCACATTTATTTATTTAAGACACTTGTAGCCGCATACCAACCATCAATGCGGATAAGAACGATACATACATAATTAAAACAAAACATTACATACATAATCAAACAAAACATAGCAGATTATTAAAATAACAGCATACAATAAACAACTTACACATATGCCTTAAAATAAAAAGCCAAGCAATTACAAGATTGCAAAGTAACCAAATTTGAAAAGGCAAGTAAAAAAAATGGGCTTTCAAACTTTTCCAAAATGCCAAAAAAAATCAGAGGTCAGACGGATAGAATCTGGAACCGAGTTCCATAATAAAGGTCCGGCTACTTGGAACATACGTGATCGATTTGCAGCTTTGGAGACAGAACGAAGAGTGGGAACAGCCCAAAGAGTTCTGTCTTGTGATCTCAAAGAACGAGAAGGCACACAAGTCTGCAGCAGAGAAGCAATCACCTTGGGCAATAAATCCTGGACAGGTTTGAATACCAAGATTAGAAGCTTAAATTATATTCTCCAAACCGGCAACCAGTGAAGTTCAGCCAAGTGTAACATGGGACTAACGGGGCAATCTAGCTATTACCCTAGTTAATGTCTGAGCCCCTATCGCCACCTGTTTTCTAGGTAATAAGGGTTCCTCCACTAACCATGTGCTACAGTAATTGACTAGTGCATGACAATGTACATAGTTGTGCTAACTGATTAGTGCAGGGAAGTTTATTATTATTAGGTTTTTTTATATACTGCTTGTCAACGTTATCTAAGCGGTCTTTACAATCAGGTACTCAAGCATTTTCCCCTATCTGTCCCGGTGGGCTTACAATATATCTAACTAGAGAATGATATGGAGAAAAAATTTATCACCATTTGCACCCCGTCCCCTTGAGCTCATCCATGTCCCTGCCCCATCCCCACAAGCTCGGTTCCCGCCCTGCAAACTGCCAGATCCCATCCGCACAAGCCTCAAATAGTTATGATTTTATACTGAACTTCATTTATTAAAGTGTAAAAAGAGACAATATTATGTACAATTGTCATTTTATAAACACAAATAATACAGAGCAAGGATCAACAAAACCCTTGTCTTCCCCTCCCTTTCACAAATATCCCCTCCACTATTGTGAAAATTGAACAAACCAAATTTCTACAGAATACTACAAAGAAAAATCAAGCTAGCAAAATACTTCAGTCACACATGGCAGGAATAGTGTTAGGGGAGAGCAACTAGTGCAACTGCCCCCTGGTCAGAGAGAGAACCCTAAGCCAGTGGAAGCTAAAGAAGCACAGCCTGGGCTTTGCGGTCCAAAGTTATGTCTAATACCAGCTCTAGCATGATACATATTTCAAATCTGAAATATTCTAATCACAAAATATAAAATAATTTTTTTTTTCTACCTTTTGTTATCTGGTAATTTTATTCTTCAAATTATATTGGTCTCAGGCTTTGGTTTTGGGTTCCTTCTGTCTTCATTGTGGAATGACTGGCTCCTGAAGGTAAAATAAGTGTAAGAGGAGCTGGGGAGGAGAAGGCGAGTCTGACACGGGCACAATTTTTTTAACCACAGGAGTAGGACTTTTCGCCGCTCCCACGGGGTGGTAAAAGGTCTTGTCCCCATTCCCGCAGGGTGGTGAATTGTCTTGTCCTCATTCCTGCGGTAAACCAGCTGCAAATGTCTCCATTCCTGCGGATTTACTGCAGTGACAACGGTTTACTGTGGTAAACAGTCCCCATGTCATTCTCTACAGGGAACGTCTACTCTGTCCTACAGCTAATCGGGAGGCACGTTTCTCACGATTCTCTAATCAGCCAATCGGGAGGCACGTTTTCTAAAAAAAATGTTCCCCAGGCTGGTTGCCTATATTGAAGGCACCTCCGGGAGCCTAGGGAGGCCCACAAAACCGCCCAAGCTCACCTAGGCGGTCCTACGCATCTCCCTAGTAGAGCGGGAGATGCTTACAATATAGGCCAGCAAAATGCTGGCCTACATGGTAAATAGACGCAGCCGGTAAACTTAATCGCGGCCGCTAGTCTCCCCTCTCTCCCCCCCCCCGACTATCATGGCAGGAGGGTGCCGAACCACTTCTGCCCACAGAACCCACGATTGCCGGCAGGAAGGTGCTCAACCCTTCCTGCCGGTATGCCCCTTCCCCGAAGATCACCAGCACCCCTCCTGCTAGACCCCCCATCAAAATTCCCCAACCGCCCTCCACGGACCCCCCCCAACGAACCCCCCTCGGGCTTACCCGCAAGTTGGCCTGATGGGTCCTCGCACCTAGAGAATGACACGGTGGCGGTTTACCCGCGGCCACCGCATTTTAGCCGCGGGTCACCCGCCGAAAACGGGGAAGAAAACTAGCAGTCGCTGCGGCGACGGGGACAAGGCCATTCACACCCGCCCGCCCAATCGATTCCAGTGTCCAGCCAGCTCTCTCCCCTCTCCTCACCCCAGTCCGCAGATCCTCCTCCTCGGCGACCCGCACGCTACCAGAGAGCCGCGCACACCCGCCGCTGCTCAGCCTCAATCTTCTGCTCTGACGCAACCGGAAACAGGAAGTTGCAGCAGAGCAGAAGATCGAACACTGAGCAGCCGCGCGTGTGCGGCTCCCTGGGAAAGCGCGCAGGTTGCCGAAAAAGAAAACCCACAAACCAAGGTGAGGAGAAGGGAGAGAGCCGGCCAAACACCAGGATCGACCGGGCAGGCAGGTAGTGGCCGCGGGGTCCGTGCGATCGCTAGTGTTCCCGGCTCAAATTGGAAGGAGGGAGTGAAAGGAAAAAGGCTTATATGGATGCAGCGGGGACGGTGACGGGGCGGTGAATGGGATGGCAGTGGCGGTGACGGGGCGGTGAAAGGGGTGACGGTGACGGGGCGGTGAAGGGATCGGCGGTGACGGGGCGGTGCAGAGGATGGTGGGCCGGTGACGGGGCGGTGACGGGGACAGATTTTTTCCCCGTGTCATTCTCTACTCGCACCGTCCGGCCTGCAGGTCCGCCTCCGTCCAAATGAGGTGGTTCCGCCCCTCCCCTGCTCAACCCACAGGATCCTAGGGCCGAATTAGTCCAATAAAATGGTATATTCTTATTTTCAATTTTTGTTTTATTTCTATTTGTTATTTTGTAAAGTGGTGATTGTCAGTTTCTTCAAATTTACATCTGCTATATTTCTATTTTGCAGAGTATTAGGGGCTATGTGTCATTGTTTCTATGGTGTTTCACTGTATGCAATTTGGCTTCTTGGCGGTTCAGTTTAATCTTTATCTACATATTTCTGTTTTTAGTTTGTGATTACTTATTCCATACTGGGTGAGAGTGTATCTATGTTTTGTGTGTATGAAAGACATGAGGCTCCTTTTACTAAGGTGAGCTAACGTTTTAGTGCGCACTGCAGATTAGCGCTCGCTAACCCCCACGCTACACATAAAAATTAACGCCAGCTCAACAGTGGCATTAGCATCTAGTGCGCACTAAAACCACTAGCACAGCTTAGTAAAAGGAGCCCATGGTTTTCTGTTAGCGTTGACTAGCCTTGTTTGGCGCAATGCATTGGGCATGTTCCTTGGGAGCACCTTGAATAAACCTGATTTGAATCTCCTTATTGTCTGCGGATCTTCTTTTGTTTCATGTTGGATTCTTTGGTGGACTGCTTGCCTAGTTGTTTCATTACAAGTTAACATACATGGAGTGGAACGTACTGGAGGAGTTACAGATTTGGTTGTTTATACATACATATGGTATGTATAAACAACAGTTGGTTGATGTAGAGTGAGGCAGTTGAGAGGCGTTGTAAATTTGGTTATTAATATAGACTTATATTTCGGATAGTATTACTGCTTTACAATATATTTGAACACTTTTATATATGTATGGAAAGGATTCAGAGTTAAAGTCCTGGGTAAGTAGGTGGGAAGGAAGGGGGATTTGTTCAGGGATGTTTGGGGGTTGCATAGAAGAAAATCTGTGCACTGGTATGCTTATCTTAGTTTTGAATTTTAAAAAAAGAAATACAAGGGGAAACAAAGAATTGAATAAGAAAACAGATAAATGGGGGTGTGGGTGAGGCAGGGGGCAGGGCAGGGGCAGAGCCAGGGGGCCCAGTGTACTTGTGTGCCTAGGGGCCCTCAAATAATTAATAATAATAATAATAATAATAATAAGAGCTTATATACCGCAATACCGTGAAGTTCTATGCGGTTTACAAAGATTAAGCAAAGGTACAAATTGATTGACTTTAAGAGGGGAGGAAGAAAGAGGGTTAATAGGACAGGAAATCCATTTTTGAGGAGAGAGTGATCAATAGAACAAGTTAATCGCGATAGAGGGGAAAGAGAAGAGAGGATCAGTTGTCTAGATGCTTTAGGAACAGGTGTGTTTTCAGACGTTTCCTAAATTCCTCATAAGTAGTGGGAGAAAGCAATTGTTCTAGGTCTTTACCCCATGATGCTGCTTGGTGCGAGAGAAGATGTTCATGGTGTTTGTTCAGTTTACAACCTCTCACTGGGGGGAAAGAAGTTGGAATGTGAGCTTCTCTTGTGTCTGTTGGCTGAGAAGATGAAAAGGTCAGTTATATATTTAGGGGCAAGTCCGTGGAGTGCTTTGAAGCAGAAGCAGGCAAATTTAAACTTTACGTGCGCCTTCCCCATTCAGTAACTCTCTCTCTCTCTCTCTCTCTATTTCTTTCACTCCCTCACCACCCACCGGTCCTTTAAGTTTCCTACCCTCGATTGCCATCAGTGGCAGTATCAGCAGGACTGAGCATGGGTTGCATCAGCCAGACCACAGGACATTCCTTTTGCTGGTCCTGCCTCCTCCAGAAGCAGGATGTAGAATCTGCAGAGGCAGGACCAATAGATAGAAGGTCCGACGGGTTGGCTGATGAGGCACATTCTCGGTGCTGCTACTACAGCAGCTGCAAGCAATCGAGGGTGGGAATAGTAATGAGAGAGTTAGTAAGTGAGAGAGAGAGAGAGAGTGGTAGAAAACTGGAATGCTCTTCTGGAAGCTGTTATAGGGGAAAACATCCTTCAGGGATTCAAGACAAAGTTAGACAAGTTCCTGCTGAATCAGAATGTACACAGATAAGTCTAGTCTCAGTTAGGGCACTGGTCTTTGACCTAAGGGCCGCCACGTGAGCAGGCTGCTGGGCACGATGGACCACTGGTCTGACCCAGAGGTGGCAATTCTTATGTTCTTATGAACTGGGGAAGGAAGAACACTGCCTTATTGCAAGGAGAGGGGGAAGCTAGGCACCAATTCTGGAGAAAAGGGCACTTGTGCATGTGAGTTGGAGAAGGGAGCCCAATTTGGGTATCATGTACCTGATGTTTGTGACTTGGCATATCTAGAACCATTGCAGAAAGCAATTCAAGGCAGGGTGTATGTTTTCCGGCATTAGCCATGCGGCCACAACTTTTTTGTTTCTTTTTATATGGCTGCAGAATGATTATTTCCAGACTACAACTTATAAAGAACACAGCGGTGAGATTAATCTATGGTTTGAAAAAATATGATCACGTATCTCCCTTTTAATCGCAAATTGCATTGGCTGCCCATGGAGGCCTGAATCATCTTCAAGTTTGGCTGTATATATTATAGAATCATAACAGGTCAGGCACCCTCATGTTTGTTAGATGTATTTGCAGTCCCTAATCAGAAATATTCTCGCAAAGCTCGTGCTCTTTTCATTTACCCGTCAGTGAAGGTTTGTACGTGTAAAAGGTATCACGAATATACATTGTCGTATCAGGCCGCGCTTTGGGATAAAGATTTTTAGGCAACTATTTGTATTTATGTCATACGTGGAGTACAGAAGGCATTTGAAGACTTATTTATTTTCCAGATTTGGGGGTAATTAATTTCTTTAGAGTTCTATTTGTGATATAGGTTAATCTTTTGTAAACTGCATAGACGGTTACACGGTCTATAAGTTGATTTTATGTTATATTCTGTTATTCACTGCATTTACATTCACCTTAATACAGTGTAAGATCAGGGTTTCCATGTGAGTTAACACCAGTGCTGAAACTCTTTCTGTTTTGCTAATCTACAGCAAAACAATGGTAAAAAAAAAATAATTTGTATTCCGCCTTGAACAATATATAATGTATAATGTATTCAAAATTAATTTTCCTATGAACTGTTTTCCTACCTTCTTCTACTCTATGTTTATAACCTAACTAATTTATTTTTCTCAAGTACTTTAGCAAGAATGTGAGCCTTTGGGACAGTCAGGGAACTCTAAGTACTCTCTCTTCATCTTAATTAATCTTACTTATTGCATTTCTTCTGTTTCTACTGTAAACCGCTTAGAACTTCACAGTACAGCGGTATATAAGAAATAAAATTATTATTATTATTATTATAAACCAGTGGTAACCGTACAAAAAGTTTTCTGCATGAGCCCCAGAATTGCTTCAGTTTTAACCGCTCTTGATGTATTCTTGGCCTTTTCAAAAATCCTTTTATAAATGACTGTGTGTTCATGCTGTTATTCATTCAAAAAGTGATTTACATAATCACCAGAAAAGACAATTCTACAAATGCTGAAACCCCTTTTATATAAATACTCCTGTTTCGCTCTTCCCCTGGTAGTCATAAAGACAAATTTATTGATTCAAAGAGTAATAAATTACCATCTGGAAGCAATATCTGCTATTAATAATTTGCTTTTCAGTTATTACCAGGTGGTAGCAAAGCTCTTTCAAATAGTTCACTGAAAATACTATATGCTCAACAGGTCCATTATCTTAACAAGTTTATGCTTAACGTAATTTAATAGTTTTAAAGATATTTGCTCTTTTAGGGATGGGAGGGGGTTGCTGACAAAACATTTTTTCATTAAATAATTTGCCTGCCCCTTTTATAAAGTTGCGTTAGGCTTTTATATTGCTGACCGTGGCGGTATTAGCTCGACGCTCATAGGAATTCTATGAGTGATGGAGCTAAAACCGCTGTGGCCGGCGATAAAAAGGAGGGGGAGGGGAGGATTGATTTTCCTTTCAGTTTTTGAGCTACACAATCATGCTTTCTGCCTAGAGATTATGTACTAGTAATAAACATACCAAAAGCCACTTAGAATATATTACATATTAATGGTCCTCTTTTACTAAGTCACAGTAGAGGTTTCTGAGCATCAGAGCATTTAGTGCTCCAGGCCACAGTAGGAACATCTACCACAGCTTAGTGAAAGGGGTGATTTGAGACATCATGTCTCTGTGATGAAAATTAATCTATTCTGTTATTCAGAATGACAATTGAGTCTTCTGGCCATTATTCTGTCTCCCTTCCCCCCTCCCCCGGTCATTACTGAGCAATACATTATTGTGATATGATGCCTATTCCATCTCAGTGAATTTGTTTTTTTTTGTGTGTATGTGTGTGTCTGTGTTTCTAGATTTACATGTTATTATAATATCACAAGAAAACAATCTTTCTACAGAAAAAGAGGTTTTAGTCCAATAAATCCATTTAGATCCATTGATTAACAAGTGTAAAGGAAAAAAAATAATAATGAAACCTTACAAGTCCCCAATATAAGGGAAAATCTAATGCATTAATCAACAGTACATTTGATTTGTTTAGATGGTAATTATAACACCAATTCAAAATGTAAAAGTGCTGCTATCAAAGGATTGCTGGGGCCACCATTCACACATAACAACAAACAAACAATAGCTAAATCATAACGACAAAGTGGAGAAAAACGGGCCTCAACAACTTGCCTCTCAGACTCACAGTGTGCAATGGAGCCCGTATCATCATGGGTCTGTGAAAAAAACTCCAGTTAACATAGAAAGAAATTTTCAATCAAAGCTACTTGGGAGTAAACTGGGGAAAGTGTTCTGATCCAGAAGTTAATCATTTTTGAAAAAAAAGACTGAGATAAGTGGTTTCCTTGATATTCATTTGGAACATGTCCTGGGAGATATTATTGGTAACACAGCCATGGAGATCACACAGGCCAACAACAGCAACAAATTCTTGGTGCCTTGGGTTTTTTTTAACCTGTTCTGAGGTTATTTGGGGTGCTGATGCAGAAATTGCATGGGATAGAACACATCAGCTCTATTTTCGTAGATATGGTTGAATTCATTAATTTTCCCCCCCGCTATTTAAAAGATCTCTTCTGCAGAATCAGGATGTCATAATAAGCTTTCTTTTTGAAAGGGAAATTTATGTATTTAAATTACCCACATTTTTTTTGTGCATAATGACCTTTGGTAGCACAAGATAGAATGATACTGCCACCACTACATATAAAGCTAGGCCTGATGAAACAATTTGAAAAGACTTTAAATAAAGACGGTTCGTGCATTGAATACATAGCGCATATGTTACCTGGACTTACCATGGAAAAACTGAAGGCAGAAATTTTTGATGGTCCACATATCAGAGAACTTATAAATGACCCATATTTCATAGCATATGTGAATGAAATTGAATCATGTGCCTGATCTTCATTTGTTCTTGTGTGAAAAAAATTATTGGCAATAAGAATGTAGACAACTACACACAATTAGTAGAGGATATGCTCTTTCATTACAACAGGCTTGGCTGTAACATGAGTGTTAAAATGCATTATCTGTACAGTCACATAAATCAGTGGTTCCCAACCCTGTCCTGGAGGACCCCCAAACCAGTCGGGTTTTCAGGCTAGCCCTAATGAATATGTATGACAGAGATTTGCATATAATGGAAGTGACAGGCATGCAAATCCGCTCCATGCATATTCATTAGGGCTAGCCTGAAAACCCAATTGGCCTTGGGGTCCTCCAGGACAGAGTTGGGAACCATTGACTTAAGCGAAAAGCAAGGTGAAAGATTATAGCAAGACATAAAAACAATGGAAGCCAGATACCATTGTAGATGGGATGCACACAAGATGGCAGACTATTGTTGGAATCTTATGCGGGATTGTCCTGGCAAATCACACTCTCAGAAGTCTTACAAAAGGCTTCTTGTGTGTCGAATGACTGGAAAGTTTGTATCATAAACTTGTATTTTTGGTATGAAATAAGTAGATTTTCATATTGTACACTTTTCTTTTCATTTTTCCTTCATGCTTAAAATATGTCAATTTAAACACTACATTAAAATATTCTGATTTTTTAATGGGCGAGCAGAGTGAAGAGTGGTATATGGCACATGCTCTGTATCTCAAAAACTAGAGTTAATAGGAGAAAACTGGTGCCATTTTTGGAATCAGCAGGTCAAATATACTCAGAAACAGGTCTAACATTTGAGGCACCAAAATGAGTGTTGGCCAGTTTATTTTCATGTTAAGTGATGATACGGTCTCCATTGGATACTCTGTGAGTCTGGGAGCCAAATTGTTGAGATCTGGTTTTCTCCACTTTGGGCTAGATGTACTACAGATACCAACTTGATCATTGTTGGCTGATTTTCCAGCAGCGATTGATGTGCTATCAAGTTTGCATGCAAATGATTTGCATGGGGGTGCAAATCATTTGCATGCAAACGCAACTGATCAGTCGCTCAATGAGTGATTGACACATGCGCAGAGCCCTAACAGCAGTGACAGGGGAAACAGCGTCTTGTCACTGCTGTTAGGGCACTGCAATCCCCCCCTCCATAGCAGCAAAAATGGCAGTAGGGATGCCTACTACCTCCTGCCAATGTGACTCCCCTCCCCCCCCCCCCGTGGCAGTGATAGGGCAGGAGGGATGCCCACTCCCTCCTGCCACTGAAGGTCCTGATTGGCTTAGACTTCCCCCCATGTATCCTGGGATACAGAGGGAGAAGACTAAGGCCCTGATTGGCTCAGATACCTTAGACCCCCCTCTCCATGCATCACATGGTGCACCAGGGAGGGAAACCCCCACCATTCTGGAATGGTGAACCTAAAAGCAGGACAAACTGAGCTTCTGTCCTACTCCAATGTCTCTGAGAAAGTATTGGAGGGGTTCGGGGGGGGGGGGGGGGGTGATGCCGGGGTACAGCTGGGGACATCTAGTGTCAGGAGGGAGTGGGCATTTCTCCTGCCTTTTTTTTTGGGGGGGTGAGGAAAGGGGCACCTGGCATGGGAGTGGGCATCCCTCCTGCCAATTTGTTCTTGGGGGGGGGGGGATCAGCATGGCAGAAGGAAGTGGGCATTCCTCCTGCTGGTGTTTTTTTTTTTGTTGTTTTTTTTTGCATGGTCAGGCACATCAATAGTGCATCAATTGCTTGGCTCCTTTGCATGGGGTTTTAGCTAGTTTGCATGGCCAGATCGGTAAATGGGCGATCGAGGAGAAAAATATGCAATGAGCCATTTTGTGAATCGGGTCAGTAATAGTGATCATCGCTAAAGCTGTGAAACAGGGTTAGCGATGATCGCTCACTTTAGTGCATTTGGGGGTTTGTCATGATTTACCTATTGTTTGTTTGGTGTTATGTGTGAGTGGTGGCCTCAACAAGCCTTCGAAAGCAGCACGTTTACATTTTGAATTGGCTATGTATCTGCCAGCCAAAAATAGACTGGAAATTCAATGCCAGTGGCTGGATATGGTGCTGGCATCTAATTTATGGACAATGGGAGATCACCGGTGATCTCTGTGGTCTCAATATGAGCCTGATTATTTCTAAGGTGGTATAATAGTGTTAGACAAAACAACTGGGGTTTTAGTAGTGATTGGGGCTTGCTGTTTAGTTAGCCAAGCGATTAAAAAATAAGATAACTGTTGAGGCTCAAAGAAAACATAACACACTGCTTGATAATGAAACATGTGCAAGAAAATCACACAATGAAAGGCGCTCACTTTTCCAACAACTGAAGCACACCCTAGCGAAAATGGGGAACTGCTCTTTCTTCTTCTCGGTAATCGTAGCCACATCTGGAAAAATCCTAACCCTATGACCCATAAATAACTTGAAGATATAACTTCAACAACCAGTCTATCAGGATCCAAGGCTCACTGAATTATATTGTTTATTGAATTTGATATACTACTTTTGTCAGACAAGTCAGAGTGGTTAACAATAGACTGATTTTAAAGTTTACTGCCGCTACTGCTGGTTCAGGAAAGCAGCCGCGGTAGAGTGGGGCAGGAGGTTCCAGACTCGGTGTGCCAGCTGTGCACCCCCTTAAGGCATGCTCCCAGGGTGGACCACCCCTCCGTCCCTGCCCTTGGTATGCCACTGATTGGAACAGCAGATATATGATGGGCATCTTGTTGAGTATGAAAAAAGTAGCAAGCATGTTGAAACAAGTCTGTGTATGTTGTGACGTTCCAAGGCTACTCATGCACAGTTGCAGCTCAGTGTGAGTCTTAACATTCCAAGAGACAAGATTTCAGAGGAGTTAGAACACTGTTCAGTGATAAAATGTCTCACAAAAGAAGAGAAAAAAACCAGAGGAGATCCATGAACACATGACTGCAGTTTATGGTACATCTGCCCCATCATCCTACAAAGTAAAATTTTGGAGCAAGCAGTTTAAGTAAGCTAGAGAGCCCACTGAACATGACCCTCACACTGAATGGCCTGTGGAAGCAACTTCCATAGAAATGTTCAAGAAATTTGAGGATTTAATTTTGTCAGACAAACAAATTAAGGTTTTCTGAATAGCTGAAAAAATGGGCAACTCGGCAGGTACAGTTTGGAAAATAATTCATGAAATTTGGGCTTGTCTAAGGTTAGTGCACAATGGGTTCTAAGAATGCTGAGTCCATGTCAGAAGGCCACGAGGCTTCAGTGCTGTCGGTAGAACTTGGAGATCCTCCATGAAGACCAAGTGAATTGTTTTCATTATTCGGTGACTGGAGATGAGACTTGGGTCTATCACGGAGATCCTGAGTCCAAAATGGAGTCAATGCAGTGGAAGCACAAGTCATCCGCCACTCCAAAAAAGTTCAAGACAGAAAAATCTGCAGGCAAAGTCATGGCAACTGCTTTATGGGATGATGAAGGACTTTTGCTTCTGGATTTCATGCTACACAAGACAACCATAACTGGAGAGAGCTACGCTAACACGATGATCGCTTTGCAGGAGTCAATCAAGGAGACAATGTGCCAATGCACGTCACGACAATCACAAGCTGACGTCCGAGAATGTGGGTTTCAGCAGTTGAACCATCTACCCTAAGTCCTGACCCGGCTCCCTTGTATTACTTCCTGTTCTAAGTTTTGAAGAAATCTCTCCATGGGCAGTGGTTTTCAAGTGCTGAAGACGTCAAGGAAGCTGTGACATCCTGGTTTCAAAGGGGTTAAAGTCATTGCAGGAAAAGTGGATGAAGTGTATGGAGCTATCAGGGGAATACACTGCAAAATAAAACAAAAGGTTTTTGAAAACTCTCTTCTTTCCTACTGTGGTAGATAAATTATTGAATGCCCCTTGTATCACCTGAAATGCAGTCACATTTTCACTAGGAGCTGTTTTCTACTACATTTAGGGTCAGTGTTCCATTCAGTTTGGTGTTGTATGTGCTACAGAAATGTGAAGATTGTATTCTTCTTTCCACAATACACCATGACTTTGTGATTCAAGGGCTGAAGATAAATCACTATGTAACAGTGCTACAAAGTATGGTAAGAATTCCATGGACCATCTAGTATAGTTATTTATTCAATTTTTTACCCCATCCTCCCAAAGGAGCTCAGAACAGGTTACAAATCAGGTACTCGGGCATTTTCCCTATTTTTCCCGGAGGGCTTATAGTCTGTCTAATGTACCCGGGACAGTGGAGGATTGGGCAACTTGCCCAGGGTCACAAGGAGTAGTGCAGGATTTGAACCCACAACTTCAGGGTGCTGAGGCTGTAGCTGTAAGCACTGTGCCACACTCTGCTGTAGCACTAGTTGGAAACATCCCAGGTAAGCTTCATACAGCTTGGTTCCATCAACAGCTGCAGCAAGATCCCCAAGCCCTTCTCTATCACTAGACCAGTATCTAGCTTCAGATCTTGCTTTCAGCCCCAGAGCAGGGTAAAGAGCCATCCCAGTTCCAGGGGCAGGAACCGAAATAGAATGTCTTTTGGGGAAAGCCATTGTGAATTATTGAGAGCATGAGGGAGTCAAGGTTATTGACACTGCACAGTCCCTCAGTGAGATAGGGAAGGGTTGGTCAGGAAAGTGGGAAGTCAGGTTGGTAGAATGTTTTATGAGAAATTTTTACGTTGCATAGTGCATGTATTATTATGTATTGAGTTTATGGGGCGTCCATAATGCTTTGTGGAATAAAAAATACAGAGATTGTAACGTATTAGCTGATGAGAGAGATCATAATGAGTTTAAGCATTCTACAACATGTTTGTTTATCATATTGCTTGTGCTGTGATATTAGCTGCTTTGAGGTGTTGCAAGAAAATGGGTCACAAATATAAAAATGTTTGTGGCATTTGCCAGTTTAATTATTTTTGGGTCTCCCACAGTCCAAGGCAAATAGAAGACAGGAAGTGAGGTAATAGGAAAACTCCTCAGTATAAAAAGACCCTCACTTATTAGGGTTAGATTATCACTCTTAATGTTTTTTGATCAGTCTATATGAAAAAATTGCTTCTTTAGATTCAGGAACTGACCACCAACTCGTAGTACATTAATTACTTATCCTTTATTGCTTGCCCCAACAGTTATGTGCCCGACGGGACCCATTTTGCCCAAACAGGCTTTCTCAAGGGTTCCAACATGGAGCACTTATTTCGGCATCCTCATGTTTCCAGGACAGTCCAACCCTGCATCAGTCATCTATAAAATAGGAAAAGTTTTGTTCCTTGGCTATTTGATAGCTTTGTAACCCATGCTTGAAAGTATATAAAATTTTTATTTTTTACTCTGGTTATCATTGATAAAATGTAACAAACTGTGTCCTTTTTATGAAAACTCCTGATGCATGACTATATTGATTGTATATGTGTAAGTTATACCAAAGAGAAATATTCCAGTATAATTCTAAAGCACTCCAAATTCATAAGGAGAAATGAGATACGCGATCCTCAGAGGGTCAAACACCCGAAAGTTCAAATGGGTAACAACCCATAGAACCCAATCTTCATGGGATCCAAATGTATCTTCTTTATTATATTTTTCTTTATATACTTAATCTTCAATCCAATAATAGATCATAATAATTTTTACTTAGCTTGTATTTAGTTTTTTGTAGCTTGTATTTAGTCTTTTGGTGGAGGCGCTCCCTGTTACAAACTAAATACAAGCTAAGTAAAAATTATTATGATCTATTATTGGATTGAAGATTAAGTATATAAAGAAAAATATAATAAAGAAGATACATTTTGATCCCATGAAGATTGGGTTCTATGGGTTGTTACCCATTTGAACTTTCGGGTGTTTGACCCTCTGAGGATCGCGTATCTCATTTCTCCTTATGAATTTGGAGTGCTTTAGAATTATACTGGAATATTTCTCTTTGGTATAACTTACACATATACATCAATTCCAGTTTTGTATAGCCATTCATTTAAGGACTCTATATTGATTGTATGACAGGTACAAAAGTTAACAGTTGCAATAATCAACTCATTATGTTAAATAGGACCAGTTCACTATCCTGGATTTGAGCAAAAACAAAGGAACTGTGGAACTGATGATCTTGATAAAATCTTAATTTGAACAAGGTGCAGATTAAAAAACAATATAAAACACAGTAAAAGGTTTGTGGCATAGGCTCAACATGGGCCATGTTTCGGTCATGAAAGACCTTCTTCCGGGGTTCTGGATAAAGGTTGTGAATATAAGATGTTTGGATTTGCACTGGATTCAAATGGTAAAGGATTGGATTCTGCTATTCATAAGGGACACTATAATCTTGGGTTCTGAACTGTTTCACACAGTTGTGTCCCCAGTGTAACTTTCCTTTCACAGTCCAAGAAATCCTTTGACCAAGACATGAATGTTCCGGGTCCTCCGAGACGTCCAAGCACTGCCTTCTCTTCCCTTCGATAATTCAGCACAGCAACTCCTGCTCCTCGCTACCCGGGAAGAGAAGGCAGTACTTAGATGTCTTGGAGGACACAGAACATTCTTATCTTGGTCAAAGGATTTCTCGGCCTGTGAAAGGAAAGTTACTGGGGACACAACTGTGTGAACCAGTTCAGAACCCAAGATTATATTGTTGCTTATGAATAGCATAATCCAATCCTTTACCATTTGAATCCAGTGCAAATCAAAACATCTTATGTTCAAGTTCTTTATTCAGGACCCCGGAAGTAGGTCTTTCATGACCGAAACACAGCCCGTGTTGGGTCTATACCACAAACCTTTTACTGTGTTTTATTTATTTATTTATTTATTTTTTAAATCTGCACTTGTTCAAATAAAGATTTTATCAAGATCATCAGTTCCACAGTTCCTTTGTTTTTGCTCTGCCATATTAACTTGAAACAGACTTATATGCATTCACAGAAATGTTTCTTTATATGTAGCATCCCTTCTGTGCAATCATATTCTTGCATGATGTTATAAATCAACTTGTTCTCTTTATCAAAATCTTAATAAAATATTGCATACAAAAGAGAAAAACAAAGAGGTGTATTATATGGGCACTTCATATCATTAAATGATTTATAGCAACATTCTGTTTCACTTTATATTTGCAGAACTATGTGCACTTTTCAACAAGCACTTCTTTTTTAAATACTTTGCTTTTTTTATAGCATAAAACATTCCATTGTACAATATATTTTCTGCTGACTACTAAAGTACACATTATATATTATAGCAGTGCTCCTGAGACTTATGGTAATTGAAAACATGTTTGGGGACAGTGATTTTCATACAATAAAACTTTAGCATCCAGCAGGTAGATTAGAAGTCACTTGTTAGCTATGCAGAAAGAAATAGTTACATGCCATTTTTTTGTTATAGTAGTTTTTGCAATCTACACTGGCAGCTCATTATCATTACTATTGATGTTAATGGTACAATAGAATGTGTTTCACAGTATTAATGCATAACAGGAAGGAAACATATTATTTAACCCACATCCAGTTTTTTTTAGATGTGCACAAATACTGTACATGCAAAATGCATTTGACACCTAACAACTAATGAATGAACACAAATGGAAAACTGATTTTCATATACAATAATCTAATCTAATCCTTTGTTTTATATATCACATCATCCCTGCAAAAGAGGGGTCAATATGGTTTACATTAAAACTTTTTAACAGCACATTAATTTTTTTAAAAAAAGCTTTTACAACTTAAGGAATATTTGAAAGAAAACAGAAAAAGTCCAAAAGTCAGATGAAAAGCTCAAGAATGAAAAAATAATAATTTTTTTTTGATGTGCACATCCCCATGATATTGAAGTAGAAATGCAGATAATGACTGCATGACCTATTGGCCCATATTTACTTTTTATTGTTATATAAAGTTGAATTCCAGATTGAAACAGAGTCTGCCTAACTAAGCTTTCCCAAACTTTCATTAAATCAGTAATACTTTTTGTCTCTACCACCTCCATTGGGAGACCGCTCCACATATTCACCACCCTTTCCATAAAAAAGTATTTTCTGAGGTTACTTCTGAATCTATTCCCTTTCACCTTCATCCTATGCTCCTTTATTCCAAAGTTTCCTTTTAATTGAAAGAGACTCGCCTATTGTGCATTTATTCCATGTAGGTATTTAAATGTCTCTATCATATATCTCCTCTCCTGCCTTTCCTCTAAAGTATAAATATTGAGATTTTAAAGTCTGTCCCCATACACTTATTACAAAGACCACTGACCATTTTAGTAGTCTTCATCTGGACCAACTTCATCCTGTTTATATTTTTTGAAGGTACAATCTCCAGAATTGTATACAATTTTCTAAATTAGTTCTTATACAGGAGCATCAATACCTCCTTTTCCCTACTGGCCTGCATCCAAGCATCCTTCTAGCTTTCACTGTTGTCTTTTCAACCTGTTTGACCACTTTAAGATCATCATATACTATCACACTCGAGTCAAGCTCCTCTTCTGTGCACAAAGGTTTTTTATCCCCTAAACTGTACCATTCCCTCAAGTTTTTGCAGGCCAAACACATGACCTTGTATTTTTTAGCATTGAATCCTAGCTGCCAAATTCCAGCCCATTCTTCATGCTTTGCTAAATTCTTCTTCATGTTAAGCACATCATCAGGGACATCAACTCTATTGCAGATTTTGGTATCATTTGCAAAGATGCAAATCTTACTAGACAGTCCTTCAGCAATATTGCTTACAAAAATGTTAAAAATAACAGGCCCAAGAACTGAACCTTGTGGCACACCACTGGTAACATTCCTTTCCTCAGAGCAGTCTCCATTTATCACTACCTTCTGTTGCCTTCCACTCATCCAGTTCCTGACTCAGTCTGTCACTTTTGGGCTCATACCAAGGGCACTCAGTTTATTTATTAGACACCTCTGTGGAACAATGTCAAAGGCTTTGCTAAAATCTAAATACACCACATCTAGTGCAGGAGCTGGTTTTAGACATACTGGGGCCCAGGGAAGAAATTAAGGAGGGGAGCCCCTAATCTTTCTTCCCTACTCCTCCCCCTAATCTCCCCACCTACTATTACTAACATACATAAAAACTACTTTAAATGACTTCTTCCCACACATAACACAGACAGACCTTTACCAAATACAGAACTGGGAACCACTGTTCCCTCTAAGCTGTGCGCTTGTGCACGCCCACACAATTTGCCGAACCCGCGCACACAAATTAAAATATCGCGCACAAAAAAATAAATTTTTGCCTAAAATGATTTTCACTGCTAAAATGAAATGTTGCAGAAGACCAGCTGTTCTGATTTCCCATTTATCACATTTATTGAAGTGCTATAATATAAATTTTAAGTGATTCACATGATTCTGTTATCTTTGGCAGTTGAACTTGACACTTCACTTGCCCCATAGGGCCATAGCCTATGGCCCATAGGATATGAAACACTTCCGATTCTTTGACTTCCTGAAGTTCTGCCATATTGATTATTTCGTGGAATCATAGTGTGCAGTGTGGTACTGCAGTTGTATAACTGTATTCATTTATTAAATTGCAACCAGATATAACTCTTAAAATGTCTAAACCGCGAATGGTGAAAAGTGTAAAGTGCAAGAGAGCTGCAACAGCTTTTAGGTCTGAATAGTTTGAAGAAATTGTTGAAACGGAGACACCAGAATCTCGAAATACAATGCGTGTTCGACTGTGTGAAATATTTACCTATGATGAAGACGATGGAGTTGTGTGTTGTTATTGTCAAGATGCCAAAGCAACTGGAAAATTCTCTACTGGAAAAATATGGGATGATGTTTGGAAACTGGACTTTCTGAAACGCCATCTATCAAGTAAATCTCATACCAACAGTATTAGGAAACTCAGAAGTAAAAATGCAAATTTAAGAGGGGGACTGGTTAACATGTTGCTTGACAGCCCAACCAAAAAAGAAAACAGGCAAATTAGTAATGAACGGAAGCGTTCCAGTCCTGATGAAATTAAGGTTCTTGTCGACAGTGTTGTGCTGGCCATTAAGATGAATATTTCGATGCTCTCTTTTCAAGATATCAATGAGCACATGGTGAAGTATACCTGATAGCTGAAGAAGCAAAAACTATGCGTTTGAATTTCTTAGAATTATCAATGGCATCATGCAAGATGATCATATGGCAGACATTAAATTAGCAACGTATCATACGTTAACTGTTGATGAAAGCATAGACATTTCTGTCAACAAGTACTTAATACTCTACTTTAAGTATCGGCCAGTTAATTCAAATGAGTATAGACATCATTTGGTGGGATGCTACAGTTGGAAGCATGTGATGCTACATCAATAGTAACAGCAATTAGGGAATTCTATAGGAAACATGAACTTGACCTGAATAAAATGGTTATGTTCACCTCTGATGGTGCCTCTGTTATGTTGGGCAAAATAGATGGTGTTGCAGCACAGCTGAGAAAAGACAGGAACATTTAGTGCAGGAACATTGTGTTGCACATCGGGAAGATTTGGGACTTTCTGATTCATGTAAAGAAGTAAAATTGATGAAAGAAGTAGAAACTGTAATGAGAACTGTGTATACGGTGTTCTGTCGGTCTTCTACTAAATGATGCAAATTTCAAGAAATAGCAGATGCATCTGAATGTGAATCAATTGCTTTCAGACCTCTGAATAAAGTGTGCTGGTTATCTAGACACTTTGCACTTAAAGCAATTATTCAAAATTATGATCCCCTGTTAAAATATTTTGAAGAAAGCAAAGATAATGATCCTATTGCAAAGTACTGCTATAAAGAAGCTGAACAGTGAACAATTTCATATTACACTTGAAGTTTTGAATGATGTCTTATCAGAACTGGATTCCTTAACCATGGCATTTCAAAAACGTGGTTTGACACCATTGGAAGCTTATCGTCTTGAACTGGGTAAATTGAACAAACTTCGAATACAATACTTAGGCGACAAGGTTAAGTGGAGTGATAAAGTCAACAGTCTTCTTGACAACAGGATGAGGTCTGGAGAAAAAGTTTCAGTGGATACTAATTCCATATTAACCATCATCAACATCCTATGTTTGCATCTGGGTGAAAGATTTCCTGAAAATGAAGTTGAGGAATGGTCTGCTTTTGACTGTACAGCAATATCACAATGCGGCTTTGACTTCGGAAATGAACATATCAGATCTCTTTGTTTAAAGTATAAACAATTTCTTCCGGAGGAAAGTGGTATTATTCAGCAATACAATGACTTTAAATTCCTTGTTGCAGAAAATATCAAAAGCAATCTGATAAACAGCTTTTCAGATATGATGAAATTTGCATTTCAGAATGATCAATTTGCAGATTTAGCAAAATTGATGGACATTGGTGCCACATTCTTAGCATCTAGTTCAGATTGTGAGTGTGGTTTTAGTCTAATGAACAATTTGAAGACTAAACAAAGGAATCATTTACATTTAGAGCATTTGGAAATGCTGATGCGTGTTAAGAGTCACCTTCAAGATGGAGGCTCAACAGATCTTGACAGAATTTATTCGGACTGGATAAATATGAAAGACTAGTCTTTAAGCCCGTTACATTAACGGGTGCTAGAATATGTGTGTGTCTGTCTGTCTTTCTTTTTCTCTCCTTGGCCACTTTCTGTCTCTCTCTTTCCTTGGCTGTCCACCACCACCCCTTGCCTGCTTCCCCTGTCCAGCAGTAGCCCTTCTCCCTTCCTTTTACCTCCCCCCTGACCAGCAGCAACCCTTCCCAGTTCCCCCTGTGCAGGAGGAGCCCTTCTTCCTTCTTTTTAAGTCTCCCCCTGTCCAGCAGCACCCATTCATTCTCCCCCTGTCCAGCAGTAAGTCTTCTCCCTTCCTTTTACCTCCCTCCCCCCTCGTTTAGCAGCAACTCTTCCCTGCTTCCCCTATCTAGCAGTAGGCCTCCCTTCCTGTTATCTCCTCCCCCGTCTAACAGCACCTCTTCCATGCTCCCCCTGTCCAGCAGTAGGCCTCCCTTCCTGTTACCTCCTCCCCTGTCCAGCAACACCTCTTCCCTGCTCCTCCTGTATTGCAGCACCCCCTTACCTGCTCCCCCTGTTCAGTCCAGCAATCTCCAGCCATCGGGCTGGCTCCTGCAGGGAGTCTAGTTCCTGCCCTGTCCCTGCCGGGCGTGTGAGCCTGTTCCGCCCCTTCCGACCTGCCGGGAGTATTTGAATTCGACCCGATGGTTCTTGTTGAGGGAAGCACTCCTCACCGGACTCAGTGGTGAACTCCAGCCATCAGGCCGGCTCCTGCAGGGAGTCTCGTTCCTGCCCTGTCCCCGCCGGGTGTGCGAGCCTGCTCCGCCCCCTCCTAATCTTCCGGGAGCATTTGAATTGAACCCAACACTTCCTGTTGAGGGAACCTCTCATTGCCGGACTCAGCGGTGGGAGGGTTGGATGGGAGGGTCAACAGGGGTTCAGGTGCGCAGGGAAGGGGTGCGCCGTGGGGTGGGGGAAGCAACGGCCCGCAAAGAAAGTAGCAGCTGGATTTTTTTTTCTGCGCTTCCCTTCCCGCCCCTTGAGGTGTCGCCATGGCTCCTCTCGATCCCCACCAGCGTCGGAAGCCTTCTCCGACGCTGGTGCGGCTCGTGAGAGGAGCCGACAGGAGAGCAAGATGTCCAGTGCTGGGGTCCAGTCCTTCCGGCGAGTGTAGGTAAGTGCTGGGGATTCGCGCATGCGCACTCCTGCAGCCACAGACCTATTGATCACGGAAGTACGCCGATAGGAGTGCGCATGCACGGCTAGCTTTTTATTATATAGGATTGCAGAGAAAAACTTTGAAAACTAAATTTCTGTTATTTTTAAATTTTAAGTATAAAGTACAATGATACCTTACTTATAGGTAGCGCTCAATGAAACATTTTAATGAAACATAATTTATGTTTATTGAAATGAGACTTTATGTTACATAAAGTGTAACTAACATAAAGTGTAACTAAAATTACATTGTGTTTTCATTAATTCAGACTAAATTCAAAGACCTGCCCATAAGTGAACTCCGGGCCCTCTGGCAATCATTTTTATAGCGCACACAAATTTAGTTTTTGTTTAAAATGCACACAGATGAAATTTTTTGCGTACACAGCCTATGAAAAATTAGAGGGAACATTGCTGGGAACCCCAATAAATTAAACTTGCAAGAGAAATAAAAACCAGATATGCACTTGTACTTAATACACAGGGGTTCTGGGCCCAGGATCTCCTAAAATTAGCCACCTCCCTTGCTGCTGGGGATCATGAAGCCTTGTCAGTTGAAGACCACCTCCTCTAGTTTGGCAGCCAGAAATCTCCAAGCTCTGCAACTAGCCACAGTGTTCCTGAGCTGCCACCAGCTGCAGAGCTGGGAGAGTTCTGGCCAATGGACTGAAGGAAGAGGTCTTCAGCTGGCAGGCTTTGGGATTCCCTATCAGCTTAGGTATGTAGATTTTGTATTTGGGTAAGGGGCATGGGGGAAGGCAGGGAAAAAATTGGGTGCTCACTCATTTTAGGCTCGGTGCCACTGCCTTCCTCTCCTCCCCTAGTGGCTGTCTGCTAAACCACGGAAAACAGTAAAGATCTGTGATAACCATATCCCAAAGCTAACATATTCCAGTTAATAAATGTGAAATAAAACATTTTGCTATGTTTGTTGTCTGGACATTTTATTTTTACATCATGTTGGTTCTATTTCATCACTTCTGCTTTCCTGTGTCTTCTGATAATTCTCTTGCTAGTGATTGCTGTCTATATGTCTTTTCTCCTTTCTCCTGTCTTGTTTAATTTCCTGATTACATCTGTCTTTGATAAACTGATATCTCCTTTTTAGTTCTTTCCACCTTTTTTTCTTTTCTGCCTCTCCATCCACCCTCTTTCTTTCTACTTTTCAGCTACCATTTCCCATCTCACTCCTTTTCCAGCTTCCTGTTTCATTCTGTATACTCCCCATTACCACATTTCTACCACTGTACTCACTTCTCACTTGCTGTTGTCTCACTCATCTTCATGTTATCTCCCTTCTAATCTCTTCCACATGGCTCCAACATTTCAAGAATCCTCCCCCCCCCCTCTCTCCACTCTCATCAGGTTATATCTTCCTGTCTTTCTCCCCCATATCCTTAACCCACCTCTCTTCCTTCCTGCTCTCCCATGTATCCAGCTCTCCTTCTCTCTTCCCCCCATGGTCCAACATGTCTCCCTCTCTTTTCTGTTATTCTCTCTCCCCTTGATGCTGAATAATAGGATGTAGGGAAAAAAGAGATACTGCATCAATCTCTCCCTTCCACCTTCAGACCTAACATTTCTCCCTCCTTCCTTCTTTCTTTTCCAGCTCCTTAACCCAGTTTCTCTCCCTTTCTCTTCCCAACTGTCCTCCCATCCCATCCTAGATCTTTCCCTCCCTCCCCCAGTTCCACCCCTCTCCCTTTCTTTTCCTAACTCTCTTCCCTTCAAGTGTGTCTTTCTCCCTCCCTCCACACCATCCCATGTCCATCTTCTCTTCTTTACTCTACTCCCCCTCCAGACCATTGCCCACCATCTCTCTATATCTTCTCTGTTTTCAGACCCCATAAGTTATTCACCTTCACTTTACCTCCCCCACCTCTAGTCTGGCACTTCTTTAAATCCCTCTCCTGTTCTACTTTTTTAAAAAGCCAGCTGGGCCAGCAGATTTCCTCGGGCCAGCATGCCTTTCCTCTTCTTTCAGTACCGGTCTGACTTTACCTTCACCTTCCAGGTCTTGCTGACAAACTGGCAGTGGCAGCAATTCTGCAGCACTGCCTATGGCCCTCTCTGTGCTTTCCTTTTGCCATCGTCTGCCCAAGAGGAAACAGGAAGTTGCATAATTGGGGACAGACTGTGGCAGAAGGAAAGCACAGAAGGGGCTTCAGGCAGTATTTCAGAATTGCTGCTAGGCCAGTTTGTCATTGAGACAGGGAAGGTGAGGGTGATGTAGGATTGGCACCTAAAGAAGATGGAAGCATGCCTGACCAAAGGGGGCCCTTCAGAGCTGAGGGGCCTCAGGCAGTTGCCCTGTTTGCCCTCCCTTAATTTTGACCCAATGGTGCCCTTCAGTGGTACTCTCATATCATTGGCAATGGTGGCATTTGGTGTGAACCTCCTGCCCATCCTCAGTACCATATCTCTTCTTCGATGCTCCTTTTGGTAAAGGCAAATGTCGAGGGTTCCTCGAACTCTCTAAGAGTCTGTAAAATCAGCCAGTGTTCTTTTATAAAAGAAATGGCTATTTTAGTTGCATCTGAATAGGATAGCACACATATTAGTCTCCCTCCATCCACCATATTCTGTCTTGAAGCTTGGTTTTCCTGAAGTGATAAGTCCCACTGTGCATACTGGGCACATAGGTATGCTTTATAGATGGCTTTCTCAGGGTAACCCTGTGCTTGAAAACGATCTTGCATTTCCCCTGGTGATATTTTCAGTTCTTGTACTGCAGAACATACCCGTCGTGCTCTTAAGAGAGAAGAGCATACCCGTCGTGCATCAGTTTAAGTGCATAAATCTGAAAAGGGTGCTTGGTTAGGGGTGGATCACGGGTGTTCACATGTTTATAGATTTTGCACTGATATGAGCACAACTTAAATGCAGGCATTTAGGCCAGGTTTTCCTTGGCCTAAATGGTGCACCTAAAAGTTATGAGGCAAGCAAAAGAAAATCACCAAATGGTTCCACAGTGCACAGGAACAAAACTGTGGAAACGATGATCTTGATGACAAGTTTATTGTAAAAAATCTTCACAGATAAAAGTGATGCATATCATCTATAGATCCTTGTGGTCGCCCACAATCGCTCGATACAGACCGTGTTAAGTGCGCTCCTGATCTCCTTATTTTGAACATTTTTAAGCAATTCTTTTCTATTGTGGTCACCTCAAAACAGACCCCAGAAGAAGGCTGTTTAATACCGAAACACAGGCTATGTTGAGTCCATACCATAAAACTGATATTGTGCACCATAAGGGTTTATAGATGATATGCATCACTTTTATCTGTGAATATTTTTTTACAATAAACTTGTCATCAAGATCATCATTTCCACAGTTTTGTTCCTTTCTTAAATGTTATGATGCATACCAGTGCTAAGCATGATCCAATAAAGTGACCTTGGTCAAGGCACTTACACCCCAGGCATTATAGTTAGATTGTGAGCCTGGCCTGACAGATAGGGAGAAATATTTAGAATACCGCTTCAAATAGAAGCGGTATGCAGTATAAGAAATGTAAATAAATAACTTATAGAATTGCGCTTAGCACTGGCACTGTTCAACAATGATTAGTTTGGCATGATATATAGAATCCTGCCCTAAGTACAAACACTTACCACATTTTAGCAAAAGGGCCTCTAAGAGTTTGCAAATTGGAAATTTCTGATTCAACTATAGTGCAAATGAACATAAATTATATCCCTTAGATAATATTTTCAGGATGATTAGAAATGAAACAAAATAAGAAACATAAAATGATACCTTTTTTTTAATTGGACTAACAATACATTTTTGACTAACTTTTGTTTGTTTGTATGTTTGTTTATTTCTCTCCCGCCCTTATCCAGGGCGAGTTACATATTAACATACAAAATAAGACATGAACATTTGCCGTACAAATCAATACAAAAACACACCATAACAAATTACATACTTACAAATAAAATCAAATTGCATATGACATACACATCGCATCAAAGACGAATATTTAAGGCAAAAACTAGTTACATACATCAAAATATAAAATTACATAAGGCATACAAGATGCCTCAATGACAGACATCATTATGCCAAACAAAACAGACCAGACTATGGAACACCTCCGCGACCAGCACTCAGCACTCAACAATCATCACTCCTTCTCCCTCAGCCTAACTCAGGCTTTTTGATCGTACAAGTACCCATTTAAGCCACTTTTTAGACTTTTTTTTTAAAATTATAAGCCACAAAGCATATAAATAAACTGCATGAAAAAAAAGTATAAGTAAAACATCTGAAAACTTAGCTTTTTTCAAAATTGTGATCTTCGCTTCCTTCTGTGTTATCCCTATCCTTATTGTATTTTTTAATTTTCTGTAAACTGTGCCAAGCTCTCTCTATAAAGATGAATAAGTGTGAAGCAATATAAACTATATATATCTTGAATATAAGATCTTCTATTTAGGTCATCAGATGTGCTTTCCGTATTTTGATCACTTTTAATCAACGGAAATAGGTGCACAGCTAAAACTACTGGCTTGCACTGCAGAGGAAGGCCAGGGCAGAAGCAGGGTAGTGCTCGGGGCAGAGAGAGCAGGAGAGTCACAGCTTAGGCAATGATTTCATGATTTTAATTGTTAAATAGCACTCCTCATTGACCCAATTTTATGTGCTTTAAACTAAACTAAACTAAACTAAACCTTAGGCTTATATACCGCATCTTCTCTATAAATGTGGTATATAAGCCTAAGGTTTAGTTTAGTTTAGTTTAAAGCACATAAAATTAGATCAATGAGGAGTGCTGTTTAACAATTAAAATCATGAAATCATTGCCTAAGCTGTGACTCTCCTGCTCTCTCTGCCCCGAGCACTACCCTGCTTCTGCCCCGGCCTTCCTCTGCAGTGCAAGCCAGTAGTTTTAACCCGCGGGTTTAAAGTGGGTTAAAACCACAGCTTGCTGGGCTCGCAAAAGTTTAGAAAGTTAAAAGTAAAAAAAAGAGTAAAAAAAAAAAAGGGTCGCTGCTCAGTTGGCAATGTGATTCCGATCGCCCTCAATTGCATGAGGGCGATTCGTGAATCAGCCCCCCGGACATGTATCGGATCAGATCGCTCACGGATTGGATCCAATCCATGCCCTTAGTGAATCTGGGCCTTAGTGTCCATTAGGACACCCTAGTACAAGGACCCCAGAAGTTTCTAATTGTCTTTATAATATAGGCTACAAATAGATGCCTTGTTGCCCTGTCAATCTAGGTATGTTATAAAATTATCCTCTTTTATTACAAAGCTCATGGGGTGGGAACTCATTATAGCTGGATGTACATAATTTGTCCTAAAAGTATCCTGGTTTAAATGCATTAATAATAGTAGTAATAATTTAAACTATCTAGCATTTTTGTCAGTTTATCATGTATTCTAAACATGTTAATTGATTAGGTTTGATTTTCTGTGAACTCTATCAAGACAATTAAATGAAGTTATCAGATCAAATTCATCTTCAAGGCCTATTCTGTCCAACTGTAGCCAATTGAATAGTTTGTTATGACTGAAACTGATCTTGAAAGCTTTCTGAAAACAGCAGTCTCAAAGGATGGCTGGAGACAAATTTGCTTGAGCTGCCAGATGACCTTTTTTCAGTGTTCATAATAAATTAATTCAATGTACAATTCTCCACAGGGCTTATTTAGTCCCTTACAGAATGGATGGAATTAAATCCACATGCTATTCTTTTGGGGAGGATGTTCACCTTTCTTCTTGACTTCTTGCAGTGCCCCCAGATTCTCACCTACCAATCATGAACATTAGAGTTGTTTTTCAAATCTGCAGGGTTTCCAAATTCTTTCCTCCCCCAACATCTAAATATTAGCAGGAGGTCATAGGAAGGATTTCTGCTTAGCATATTGTAGAAATATAAGTCAACAAGTATGGTAAGTTGTAGGTTATACAGTTTTATTGAACTAACTTAATACATCTGTGACTAGCTTTTGAGAGTTATCCTCTCTTCATCAGGAAACTTATGATAATCACAGTTGCATTGGGTTTAAATAGAGCAGTCAGTAAGGGTATATGTTGCCGGCAATGTTATTAAAGCTCAGTAAATGGAAGATATGTGTTGAAAGAGGTGGCAGAGATAGTGAAACTTTACAGTTCAATGGTGCTACATCTGATAGTGGGTGAGAAAGCCAATGTCCATATTAACTAGGGAATGCACTAAACGATTGTCGATAAACCGGTTTGATCGGTTTTGTGATTGATTGGATTTCCTGACTTGATGCACAAAACTGCTGGCCATGTGTTTTTCTGAGCGGTTGCTCATTCTCCGATCTAGCCATGCAAATTACTCCATTAATATTAAAATCCTATGCAAACTAGCCCACCGATTGATGCCCTAAAATCTCACACAAAATTGTGATCACTCCTACCAACCTGAAATAGCCGACTGGTGCAGACCTGTCAGTAGACAGGTCTCCCTGGCTTTTTAAAAATTTTTTATTTTTTAAAATGGTACCACAACCCCCCTTCCCCCCCACGGCAGCAAAAATGGCTGGAGAGATGCCTACTCCCTCCTGCCTGGCTGAATACCCCCACACCAAGCCCCCACTCGGTCCTGGTCTCCCACGACACCAACTCCCCTGAACCAATTCCCTCCCCTTCCCCCCAAATAGGCAGGAGAGATGCCCACTCCCTCCTGCCATGCAGAACACCCCTGTGCCATGTCTCACCCATGCCAGGCACCCACAAGCCACCATCCCCCGAACAAAAAAAAATGGCATGAGGGATATCCACTCTCTCCAGTCACTGGATGCCCCCCACCCCTGTACCTTTTCAAAAAGTTGGAAGCAAGAAGCCAGCTCTGAGGTTCCTTCTTCAGGCTCGCCAGTCCAAAATAGTGGGCCTTCCCCTCCCTGGTATATTATGTGATGCACAGGGAGGGGCCAAAGGCCCTGATTGGTTCAGCCATCTACACTGAACTTCCTCCTCAGAGTGCCCCCCCCCGAACCCTCCATCTCTCTCTCCCCAGACGAAGGTTGAATACTTCCATTACAAGGTTCACAAGATCACCCTTGAATTTGCTGCAAAATCACATCTTTTTCCCCTTTCCTCCATCCATTCCCCTGACTTTCAAGTTCACACTATCCCTTCTTCCTTTGACCAAACAACTCAGGAAGTACCCATATATCCTCCTCTTGCATGGTCCTACCCTCTCGACCCTACTTCAACTACTGCCAACTTCTCTTCCTTCTCTAAAATCACAGAGGAAGAAACTGTACAACTTGTGCTCTCAGCCAAGCCTACTACATGCCCCTTAGACCCTATTCCCATCATTCTACTTGATCCCATCTCACATACTGTTATCCCTCTCATCTGCCTTATCCTCAGCCTATCCATTTCCACAGCAACAGTCCCCGATGCCTTCAAACATGCAATGGTTTCTATGTTTCTATGAACTAGGTAGAAAAATCCTCAGAAATTATATTTTATACTCATGCTGGGATGGAAGGAACCCTGTAAGTCTATTTCTACAAACAGTTCCAAATGGGAAACATAACGAAGGCAACAAACCTATCAGAATATCTTCAGAAATTCTGTAAATTGGAAGTATATGTCATGTCATCTATGTCTTTTCAATCAAATCTTGAGAGACATAAGTAGGGGCTGTTTCGATTATAAGAGTTAAAGGTGAAGGGGAAAAATATGTAGAAACTGATAAGGATAAGGAGGAATTTCTCAACAATTATTTCTGTTTATTTGTTCATAGATGAAGGGTCCAGAATTTGGTAGCTAAAATGTAATGCTAAAAAAATGCAGGGTCATACATTTCAGATATAAAAACCCAAAGGAGCAATACAGTTTAGGGGGTGAAGTACTGTGCACAAAAGAGGATTGGGACATGGTTATGATTGTATGTGATTAAACAGGTAGAAAATGCGATGGTAAAAGCCATAAGGATGCTTGGGTGCATAGGGAGAGGAATGGCAAACAGGTGATAATGCCTTTATATAAAGTACTTTGTACAATTTTGGGACTATACATTCAAAGAGATATAAACAGGATGGAGTCAGTGCAGAGGACAGCTACTAATATAGTCAATGATTTTCATCACAGAGTTTATGGGGACAGGAGTTAAAGAACTCAGTATGTATAAATTGGGAGAAAGGTGGGAAAGGGAAGATATGATAGAGACAATTTAAATACCTCCATGGAATAAATGAGTCTCCTTGAAAAGAAGTTCTGGAATGAGGGGACAAAGGATCAAGGTGAAAGGGGACAAACTCCAAAGTAACCTTCATGGAAAGGGTGATGAATGCATTGAATACCTCCCTGATAGAAGTGGTGGAGACAAAGACTATATCTGAATTCAAGAAAGCTTGGATCAAGTGGAAAGGATCTCTAAGGGGGAGGAAGGGATAGTAGATAGGCAGACTGGCTAGGCCATATGAGGAGAATGTGGTGTAATGGTTAGAGCTACAGACTCAGCAACCTGAGGTTGTGGGTTCAGATCCTGTGCTTCTCCTTGTGACCCTCGGAAAGTCACTTAATCTTCCACTGCCCCAGGTACATTAAATAGACTGTGAGCCCACTGGGACAGATAGGGGAAAATGCTTGAGTACCTGACTGTAAACCATTTAATACACCTTGTCCAAGCAGAATATAAAAACCCCTTTCTCTTTCTCTACTTTTATTTTTCTGTGTTAAGTGATCCCTTATCAAATAAAAGACCATTGCAACCTTATATTTTCTATAGCATCTACTTTGTTTTGTTGTTGAATTAAAAGCATGTTTAGATGCCAGTATGAATTGTTTGTTCCCCCCCCCCCTCTGAACTAGGTGGGAATAACTGTGAGGTTTCTGATGGCATGAAAAAAAACCCCGCACTGCATGCATCTACAAGCAACTTAAACAGTCTATAATTAGAGGGGAGGTAATTGAAATTCCTTTTAAATTCTAATGGAAGTCATCATTCATAACATGGTGGAATCTATTTAAACAAATAACCTCAAAATGCTCTTAATTGCTCAACAGGTATGCAGTTTTACGTTTGTTTTCTTTTGGACCTGCTCAAGCAAAGCACCAGTTTCCTTTTTGTAAGGTGCAATGATAGCATTTGTTTTAAGACCATAAAGCATCATTGTTAATGAACCATGGAAATGTAGAATTATGATGAATTTTTTGAGCGTTCTCTTTTTTTTTCTAGGAATGATTTATACTATGTCAGATCAAATCATTTATAAGACTAATGTATTAAACTGCGCTAAAATTGCAAGATAAGATGGCATTTAGCATAGATGCTCTGGTAGAGGTCTGCTATAACACTGAGGGAAACTGTTCTGGTACTCTCTTTTATCCTCATCTTGGGGAACATAAGAATTGCCATACTGGGACAGACTGAAAGTTCATCAAGTCCAGAATTCTGTTTCCAACAGTGGCCAACCAAGGTCCAAAGTACCTAGCTAAATTCCAAGTAGTAAAGCTGACTTTTTGCTGCTTATCCTAGGAATAAGCTGTGGATTTCCCCAAGCTATCTCAATAACGGCCTAGGAAATTATCCAAATCTTTTTTAAAATGCTGTTAAGACTCTCCCTCTGGTTTCTGGTTCCACCTTGCATTCTACTTTGCAGGCATACGGAGCACGAACCAAGGTGGCAGAGTTTGTAGTGACTTCAACTGGGTCTGCTACGAGTTTTGCAGATCACAGCACAGATGAGGCTTTGTTAATCCCATGAGTGGAACAGTTCTTTAGCAACCCAGAAGTGCGTGCACTCTACAAACCAAGATATAATTGGATACCTGATTTCAGCGGATACCAACGTAAAGCAGGTGATTTGTCTGTTGAGAAGTGGACAGAGAAGACCTGATCTACGCTGAAAGTCTTGAGAGTTCCATCAGGATGTAGTCCTTGAACATTCATGTATTAACTGCTTAGCATGCATTAATAATCCGGCGCTGTAATGTGCGCTTAGCTAACTTAACACATGTTAAACAAGTGTGCATTACAATTTTTTCAAAATAAGTGAAAAAAAACCCCAAGCCCATAGTCTAGGCTCTACCAATATTTTGTCCACCACAGCATCATCAAACTAGATAGCTTGGGGGGTAGGGCTGAAGATTGATTCATTTGTCCCCTCCAACCAGAAGGATGTTCCACTGCTGTTGGGAAAAGTGTCCAAAAACTGGGGATAAAAGGAAGCACAAATTAAAAACAGAATAGTTTTTGCCCTGCGCCACGCCTTTAATGAGCTTAAAGAGATTTCAAGAAATTACAATGATTATTTAATTAATTATAATATTGTAATAACATAGTACGTCTTCTTGTATTAATAATTGGGAGGGGGGGAGAAAATGATAGTTTTATGTATTAATTGTGTTTTTAATAGTGCATTTTATGTAGTGTTTATGTTCAATTAATTGTATTGCACTGTCAAAGTTTGAAAATCAATAAAGATTTATTAAAAAAAAAAAAAAGAAATTACAGTGATTTAACAATAAACACACAGGCGCAGTGAAAAAGTCTGGGACAAACAGGAATCATTCTGGGATGAGTAGTTATTGTTTACTGAGCAACTGCACCACTGCTACACTCCTAGAGTGCGTCTGTTGATGAGCAACTTTTGGGATTCTGCAGCCTCTTCTCATTCCACAAAACCAATTATATTATATGCCTGGCAACCCAATAATATATGGGCTAAAAGTCTGTGCTCTGATGCTACAACATCATGCCCATCACATGAAGACAATAGCCACAAGAAAACAAGCAAACCAGACTAGGAGCCTACATGATTTGTAAATGAGTACAGACCTGGATTGAGTATGGCCTCAAGCATATAGTGGACAATTATATTACAAGCACCAAGCCTGCAGGGTACTAGAGAATGCTTTTTTTTTTTTTTCAACCATTACGGCAGATTGCCCATTCAGTCTGCCGATCCACAGCATTCACTATCTCCTCCTCTTCCTAAGAGATCTCACTTGCCTGTCCCATGCTTTCTTGAATTCATACACTCCCTCGGTTATAATCACATTTGCAGCAGATTGGAGTCTGTGGCTTTTTCTCCTTTCTTTTTAAATGACCTGGCCATTGTAGGATTTTAAAATTCAATTTAATCCTTTCTTTGGCTGAGTTTATGAATGAGCATATGTGGTAGCTAGATAATTTCACTCCTTTTTTTCTGGGTTGTTTTTTTTAAATTTACTGAACCCCCACTTTTTACCCTATTCCATTGAAAATATTGACCATTTAAACCTACTCTCTGTTTTCTGTCTTAATTTCCTCAGAAGTCTTTCATGAGGTACTTTGTCAAATGCTTTTTGAATATCAAAATATACAGTATCAATCAGCTCACCTTTATCCACATGTTTATTCACCCCTTCAAAGAAATGCAGTAGATCAGTGAGGCAAGAATTCTCTTGACTAAATTCATGTTGGCTTTCTCTCATTAATCCATGGTTATGTATATGCTCGATAACAAAAGTAGAAAAAAATCTGATGGTTACCTATCAATTAAATACAGTATATAGAACCACCAAAATAAACCAAAATGAGGTTTAAAAGTTTACAGCACATATGCATTTTTTGAAATGGCACTTTAAAGCACTAGTACACTTTTTGTCGGTCCAGAGTCTCTGAAATGAACTGTGAAGTCTAAATAGTCTTTAGTATGAATGAATTTTGCAGTCTCTTTAGTTTTAAAGTAAAGTAAATTACTGAAGAAATAACATTTATACTTAATGTTAGAAAAAAAGGTTCAAGCCAGTGATGTGAATGTGAGTAAGAGAAAAGAAATGTCTTTTTCTTTGAAAGAAACCTGAATGACAATCTAATACTGAATATTCTGAGGCTTGTTCCCGTCTATAAAGAGAAAAAAAGAGAAAAGAAATTATCTCCAGTGTCATTTTGGTGGTTCTATATACTGTATGTATATGCTTTGTCATTTTATTCTTTATAAGTCTCTACCATTTTACCCCTCAGCAGTCTATAGTTTCCCAGAACACCTCTGAAACCCTTTCTAAAAAATCGATGTAGCATTGGCCACCCTCCACTCACATTGGCTTCCATCTTTTGGTTCTATAGTGCTCCCCTGTGAATTCGAGGTCCGCGATTCGCCGTCCCAGCCATTTGCGGTATTTTCTGACCAAGAAAGACCGGGCAGGAGAGAGCAGCCGGAGAGACAGGAGAGGGCAGCTGGAGTGCTGGTGAGTGAAGGAAATCACTTGCTGTATGCTCTGACCGCCTCTTCCTGTACTAAAGTCGGGCTCACCAATCAGGAGCTGATTTGACACACAGCTCCTGATTGGTGAGACTCGACTTTAGTACAGGAAGAGGTGGTTGGAGCATACCGCGAGTAATTTTCTTCACTCGCCGGCTGCCCTCTCCTGTCTCCCCTGCTAAAAAACAAATTTGCAGTTTTTCAACATTCGCGGGGGTTCCTGGAACCGAACCCCCGCGAATATTGGGGGAGTACTGCATGCTGAATTTTAAAGAAAAATTACAAATTACTATCAACAGTTCTGCAAGTTCATTTTTCAATTCTATCAGCACTCTGGGATGTATACCATCCAGTCCAGGTGATTTGCTACTGTTCAGTTTGTCAAATTGACTCATTAAATCTTCCACTGTTAAAGCGATTTGATTTTCTCTGATTCATCAGAATTGAATACCATTTCAGGTACTGATAATAAAATTGTGGTAGTGAAAACAATAAATGTATTTTACCTATGTCTAATATATACAAGATTCCCACAACATATTAAGAAATTTTATAGCAGAAAATTCTAACATCCTAGTGAGAAACAAAATTGTCTTACCTTCCACAGATTTTTGGCAGTGCTCGCATGTGAAGTGAGGTGCCCAAGGCATTTATTTATTTATTCAATTTTCTATACCGTTCTCCCAGGGGAGCTCAGAATTATGCTTTGCAGGTATCACACATTTTAGCAGATGCTTCTATGGAGTACTTTTTTTCTCTTGTCTTGATAGAATGGCAGCATACATAGCAAAATGCATCTGTCAGATGTTTATGCCTTAGTAAAAGGGTCCCTAAGTTTAATTCATTCATTCATTTTTTTATACCATTCTCCCAGGGGAGCTTAGAATGGTTTATATGAATTTATTCAGGTACTTGAGCATTTTTCCATGTCTATTCTGGTGGGCTCACAATCTATCTAATACACCTGGGGCAAAGGGGGGATTAAGTGACTTGCCCAGGGTACACAAGGAGCAGTGTGGGTTTGAACCCACCACCTCAGGGTGCTGAGACTGAAGCTTTAACCACTGCGCTACACTCTCCCCAGCTTGGAATGATCTGCAAAATATCAATGACCTGGTCACAAATGCAAATTGTGAGGGGAATGATAGCTATTTTCTATACTTTTGTGGCAAAGGCAATTAAGAAAGAGCACATTACCCAGGGAACAACAACAAAAAGTTAAGTAGTGTAATTAATTTGACTGTTGGGCAGACTGGATGGACTGTGCAGGTCTTTTATCTGCCATCATTTACTATGTTTCTATATTAGGACAGCTGCAAAACTTTCTTGCTAACTCTTGTGGGCCTTCCCGGAACTTGGGAAAAGGCAACGGTTCATTACTATGTGTTAACAGCATGACTGCTAAGATGGAATGCAGTTAGTTACACCTCTAGAGGTGTAATTAACTATTTCCTGTTGTTTGGTCATCTTAACAATTAATTGCATCATCTTTAAATGCTTGGATATTTCCCTGCTTCACCTCTCCCACTACACACATTAGATCTTTATAGATCAGGCAAGTGTCTCCCTCTTTCATGGGCCATCTCCTGCACTCCTGCTGAGCAGCCTCCCCTTCCGTCAGCAGCAGGAGATGCGTTCATAAGACAGCATCTTCTGCTACCATAGGACCAGTCTCGTGATAACAGCTGCAAAATCTCACATGGCTAAGTCTCGTAGCAGCCTGAGGGGAAGGTGGTTTGATAGTGCTGTGGCAGATGTTTGTCAGGGGGGTGTAACCAGAAGATAGAGTGGGTGGGTCTGGGGGGGCATGATTGGGCAGAATGGAGGAGAGGTGGGGTATGGCTTAATATTTCCTTCTCAAAAATGGGCTCCCATGGCAGCTCTGTGCTTAATTGGTTCGTATTTTCCAAATCCAGCCCATTTAGTTTAATTTGTCAAGTAAAGGACTAGCTGAACACCTGGTGGGATTCTGTCACAGTTAATTCATGTTAACTCTTAACATGTTGCACTTTTTGTGAGCTCAGAATTTATTGTTGTTGGCCGGCGATAAAAAAGCCTAAACGGCTTTGTAAAAGAGGGAATAGTTTAATAGAAAGGCATTTAATTTAATTTGAAGCTCATGTGATGAGTTATATAGAAGAAAGATCAGAACAACACTTAAAAATGTTATAAAATAGTTGGATTTCCTGTTTTGATCTTCTTATTTATTATTTTAGGTATTTATATTACACCTATCAAATTACCTAAACGGTTTACAATCAGGTACTCAAGCATTTTTCCCAATCTATCCTGGTGGGCTCACAATCTATCTAATGTACCTGGGACAATGGAGGATTAAATGACTTGCCCGGGGTCACAAGGAGCAGTGTGGGATTTGAACCCACAACCTCAGAGTGCCAAGGCTGTTGTCATACAGTATTGGTTGCCAGCTCTGTAAGTGCAGTGGGTAGTGAACACCCCCAATGTTGAGAAACTGCCTTCATTTTGGCCAGGGTGGGGGTAATTTGTATTCTCTTTTAGCCCTCCCAATCATTTTGAAACGCTGGCGCCTGGAGACAAGGGCTGACAGAAGTGATGAGTTCTGGTAAACAATGTTTTGCAGAAACTAATTTTCAGTGCTTGAGCACATCTGTGCATCACTAATTAAACAATGAGCAATGAAAGAGTTAATCACAGCATTTCTAAAATGTTCTTCGAAGGCAGAGAAATGAATCATTGCCAAGATTAAAAAGTTGATCCCTTGGATTAGATGATTTTTTTTTTTTTTTAAATAAATTGCAGCCTGAAATCTCCAGCACCCAACACCTTAGAAAGAGGTTATAGCTCCTGGTTTTTTCCATTTGTCTGATAGACTTTTGATGATGACCCATTGTGGGGAAAATGACCCTGCCAGGTTGTAAAAAAAAAAAAAAAATATATATATATATATATATATTTTTTCCCCCAAAGCTCTGCCTTGCGAATGGATTTAACAAACCAATTAGAGAATGAGCTAAGTGGGCACACAACTCACCTTATTCAGCATTCCTACAACACAAAGCCACTTACATTTCCTGTTTTTGTTTTTCAGTTACATTAACCTACTGCTGCTACAGTAACTCTGTTGTTTTTGACAGGTTTCAGACCATATATTACAGAAACTCTGGGTATGAAAGAGAAATACATGCAATGAACTAGTCAATGACTTAAGCTTAACTTGACAGACATCTTTCTCACTACTGAAAACATGTTTTGTAGAAGAGAGAAACCCAGCAAAGATAAACATGAGAGTGAAATAAGCAACATACCTTTCAGATGAGCTAGCTATGGTTTTAGGCAAAGAGACAAAGGCCCGGATTTTCATAAACGGCGCTGTAAGTTAGGCAACAGTAGGCACCTTACCGCCACCTAACTTAATTGCTTTAATTGGTTTTAATTGGCACGGTAATTGACCACGCCATTAAAAACCAATTAAAAAGTCATTTAAAAAAGTAGGTGCTATGAGGCAACTGCTCTCATTGGTGCTGGAATCGCATCTAATCGTTTCTAAGGTCAAAGTAGGCATGGTCAGGGGGTGGATATAACCTTAGGCACTGCTATGTGTGATTCTCCGTCAAACTTAGGTGACGGTAATGTAGGCCTTTAAAACATTGGTCTGCATTACCGGCACCTAAGCTTTTGGGCAGCTGAGATTCTGTTAAAAATATTTTGATTTAGGGCTCCTTTTACAAAGGTGCGTTAGGGCCTTAATGCGCAGAATAGCGTGTGTTAAAATGCTGCGCGTGCTAGCTGCTACCGCCTCCTCTTGAGCAGGCGGTAGTTTTTCGGGTAGCGTGCGCTAATCCGGTGCGTGCACTAAAAATGCTAGCGTACCTTTGTAAAAGGAGCCCTTAGTTTCTTTTAGACTGATAGTTCAGTCTCTAATTCTGTCTGCTCTAGATTATTGCAATATTATTTACTTGGCATCTTATTTTTAAAAAAAAATATTTTTTTTTAAAAATTCTTTATTCATTTTGAAAACTTACAGTAAGCGTACAGGAATATATCATTAGTAACAACAATAACACTTGTAATTCTCATATAATTCTAAAAACATAAAAATTATATCCCGTGCCACCCACCTTCTTTCAAATATTATAATCAATTATATCATAAATATAATATAAACATATAATTTAGTGAAATTTCCAGAAAAACTCCCCCCTACCCCCTAAAAAAATCTTAAATCGTATTCAAGTAATACAGAACACGGCAGTGCGCCTAAATTTTGGCCTATAAAAATATGACCATATTGATCCTTTTTATCAGCAGTTACATTGGCTACCATTCGAAGCGCAAATTCTTTTTAAATTTGGCTGCATTTGCTTTAAGGAGCTTTTTTGTCTGGCTCCGAGATACCTATCCTCCCAATTTAAATTATATAGATCATCTAAAAATATCCATAACAACTGTATATGTTCATGTACCCTTCTGTAAAGTGATTTTTAAAAAAGACTTTTGCTTTCCAGTTAGGAAAAATCAACTCCTGGTTAAATCCTTTGATTCTACAAATGCATTCTTATTAAGGTCTTCAGAAAGTCTTTGAAAACATATTTATTTGATAAGTTTGGAACATGATCATTGTTTTAAGCTTTATTTTATGTGTGCTTCACTGATTGTACAGTTCTCGATTGTGAACCTCCTGGAACTCATGGTTGGGCGGTATACAAGAATAAAGTTATTATTATTATTATTTTGTAGGCACCATTTACAGAAACCTGGCCAAAATTTGTACAGTATTCTTAGTTTCAAGGATGCTAATTTATATCTAGTGAACCAAAACTGGCCTCCTTCGCGCACAGTCATGAGTTCACCCTGGGGTTCACTTAGACCAGGAATTCAGCTTAGCAGCCTCAGCACCCTGGGGTTGTGGGTTCAAACCCCGCGCTGCTCCTTGTGACCCCGGGCAAGTCACTTAATCCTCCATAGCCCCAGGTACGTTAGATAGATTGTGAGCCCACCGGGACAGATAGGGAAAATGCTTGAGTACCTGATTGTAAAAACCGCTTAGATAACCTTGATAGGCGGTATAAGAACATAAGAACATAAGAAGCGCCATCTCCGGATCAGACCTTCGGTCCATCAAGTCCGGCGATCCGCACACGCGGAGGCCCTGCCAGGTATACACCTGGTTTATTTTATAGCCAACCATACTTTATATGCCTCTCTCAAGGAGATATGCATCTAGTTTGCTTTTGAAGCCTAGGACTGTCGATTCTGCAATAATCTCCCCTGGGAGAGTATTCCAGATGCCAACCACTCTCTGTGTGAAGCAGAACTTTCTGACATTAGTCCTGAACTTGTCCCCCCTTAGCTTCATTTCATGTCCTCTTGTCCGTGTCAAATTGGACAATGTAAATAATCTTCTCTGCTCTATTTTGTCGATTCCTTTCAGTATTTTGAAGGTCTCGATCATATCCCCACGCAGTCTCCTTTTCTCAAGGGAGAACAATCCCAGTGTTTTAAGTCGATCCTCATATACCAGTTTCTCCATACCCTTCACTAGTTTGGTTGCTCGTCTCTGCACCCTCTCCAGCAGTTTTATATCCTTCTTTAGGTAGGGAGACCAATGTTGGACGCAGTATTCCAAGTGGGGTCTGACCATTGCCCTATAAAGCGGCATTATAACTTTCTCCGATCTACTCGAGATTCCTTTCTTTATCATGCCCAACATTCTATTTGCCTTCTTTGCCGCTGCCGCGCATTGTGCTGACGGCTTCAGGGTCCTATCTATCAGTACACCCAGATCCCTTTCTTGTACACTTTTTCCCAGACTTGCACCTGACATTCTGTACTCGTATTCCTTATTCTTACTGCCTAAATGCATTACCTTGCATTTCTCCACGTTGAACTTCATCTGCCATTTCTCCGCCCATTTTTCTAACCGACACAAATCGCTCTGGAGTTCCTCACTATCCTCCTGCGATCTGATTTCCCGGCAGAGTTTTGTGTCATCTGCAAACTTGATGATCTCACTGGATGTTCCATTTTCCAAGTCATTGATATAAATATTAAAAAGGATCGGTCCAAGTACTGAGCCCTGGGGTACACCACTAGTCACTATCTCCCAGTCGGAGAACTTCCCATTAATGCCCACTCTCTGCTTCCTGTTATCCAGCCATTTGCCTATCCATCTTTGTATATCTCCCTCTATGCCATGGCTTTGTAGTTTCCTGAGAAGTCTTTCGTGTGGAACTTTGTCGAACGCTTTCTGGAAGTCCAAGTATATTATGTCCACCGGCTTTCCACTATCAATTTGCTCGTTCACGGTCTCAAAGAATTGGAGTAAATTCGTCAAACACGATTTCCCTTTCCTGAATCCATGTTGACTGGGTTTCATCAAGTCGTGTGTGTCCAAGTGCTGAACTATGCTATCCTTGATCAGTGATTCAATCATCTTGCCTGGGACAGACGTAAGACTCACAGGTCTATAATTGCCCGGTTCTCCTCTCGATCCTTTTTTGAAAATTGGCGTGACGTTCGCTTTCTTCCAGTCGTCTGGTATCTGACCAGTTCTGATTGACAGGTTTGCAAGTTTTTGCAATAACTCTCCGATTTCAACCTTCAATTCCTTCAAGACTCTTGGGTGAATTTCATCCGGTCCAGGGGATTTGTCACTTTTAAGTTTGTCGATCTGGTAGTATATCTGATCTAAGTTCACTTCAACTGTGGTGAGGCTGTCCTCTATTTCTCCTGTAAACAGTTTCTCCGCTTCAGGTATTGTTGAGGTGTCCTCCTTCGTAAAGACGGACGCAAAGAAGGAATTTAGTTTGTCTGCGATCTGTTTATCTTCCTTGATGTACCCTTTTCTTCCCTTGTCGTCCAGGGGTCCCACTGCCTCTTTTGCAGGTTTTTTCCCCTTCACGTATCTAAAGAAGGGCTTGAAGTTTTTGGCCTCCCGGGCTATTTTTTCCTCATAGTCCTGTTTTGCATCCCTCACCGCCTTGTGACATTTCTTCTGTTCATCTTTATGTTTGTTCCAGGCTTCGGTTATATAAAATCCTAATAAAACTTGAAAAACTTGAAAACATGGAAGCGACTTTGATTTTCTTGTTCATTTCATTTACTTTTTATTTATGTTATTATTTATTCCATTTTGGTTATTTAGCAAAGCATTTCTCGAGCCGGTCCTGTTGTACCCCTAGCCAATCTGATTTTCGGCATATTCACAATAAATGTATGTGAGAAAGATTTGCGTATATTGCTTTCATTGTATGCACAGGGGGGCAAAAGACTGAACAAGAATAGTGGAAACCTTGTATAATACAGTTTGTGCATTAAAGCTAATATTTATTTATTTTTAAACATTTTCTATCCCGCCCATAACTTAGGGCTCTTTTTACGAAGGTGCGCTAAGCGTTTTAGTGCACGCAGTGGATTAGCACACGCTAGCCAAAAATCTACCGCCTGCACAAAAGAAGGCGGTAGCGGCTAGCACGTGCGGCAATTTAGCGCGTGCTATTCTGTGCGTTAAGATGTTAGCGCGCCTTTGTAAAAGGAGCCCTTAGGCGGGTCACAAGCATAAAGCACACACATAATAGCTTTGTAACTTCAAAATTGCAAACGTAATTTTGCATTGCTGACACCCTAATCAACCCTATTGCTGCCTAAACCTGCCATTTGAATGAGTTCATTGCCATAATTATCAGACACTAAAAAATGCCTTAAACAAACAGATGGAGTATCTAACAGCCTCTTAACCTGTACAATCCCTCCTTTTGCAAAGCCACGCTGCCGAGCAGCGCAGCCTAAGAAAAGGGGAGGATGAAATACTTACTGTACATAAACACAGGGAGCCTAGTGAGGCATTCCATAGAGGTGGCAGTGCCAAAGAGGTAGCTCTAATTGAAGCCTATCTGCTTGCTAACACAGAAGCGCAGATTGCAATTAAAAAGGTTTATTGTAAGAATTAATTGAATGAAATTACAGAGAGAAATTTGGTTCAAATGGTTACATGTGCAACTGGATGGCAAACAGCTATATTTCAAAACAGACTGGTCAGATATCTAAGTTCTTCTAAGCTCTCTTTACTCTATTAATACGTATCCATATATTTTAAGATTAACACAAGTTCCTCAGATAGTAATCTTTAGATATAAAATCAAGTTAGAATGAAAAATATATTACCCAAGTGTCTCTGTCTAGATTGGCCTTCAAGCTTTATGGCAGCCTGCTTCCTCTTAGGAAAAGAGGAAGTCCTCTCCTATCTCTTAAACTACATATCTATTTGAATGGAAAATCCCCCCAATTTCATGTTCTTGTGTCCTAAGGCAAGGTGATAATGCATTCTTCCTTGGGGGGAGGGGGGAAGAAAAACTCTCTCATTGGCCTAGGTCGGCTCTTTCCTTGCAATTGCCCTAATCTTCGAGTACCTTATTGGTCCAGCTCCATAAAGGCCATCAGTCTTTTCCCAGGACGTATTATCTTATCTGAGTCATTATGAGTTCCATTTCCTCAGGTACCAGCTCTTCTAGGGGCCAATGTCATGTCAACCCAACAACATGTATCTCTCATTCGCTATGCCTTAGTTCTTCTTGAATTCATATACTGAATGAGGTTCCAAGTCAAATAGTGTGATTTGGCAAAATAATTGAATAACAATCAAAGGTGACTGTCATTCTGAAAAACAACCAGGCTTGCCATGTAAGCTTTTTAGCCATCTCAGAGAGGCAAACTTTCCCTGTCTTCCATTTTATACAATTAACATCTATGTATTAATCCCCTGTTATCCCAAAATTCATATAAAATATACTTAAAAAATTTAGTCCTAACATAACCTAGAGCTGAAGATGCAGTAATGCAGGACTTGTTAGAGAGTGAATGACCTTATAGAGACATGGGGAATGAGAGGCTCTCAATGTTAGTGAATAGTAATACTCATTTTTGGATGGCCTTTTAATTAATAAACCTATGAAGGGTATCTGTTGTTCTGTATTTGCACCACTGTCACTCAGCACAGTATACCTGACACTTTGGAAGATGTAGCTCAGAGTTGAATCAAGAGTCCTTTCATTTTAGCCTAAAGGTCTGCTGTTTCACAGGAGCAGTATTATTCAGGGTCATAATAAAGATGAACCCCAGGCTATTGTCTTCAAACATTTCATGCTGCTACTATTTGGGTTTTTGCCAGGTACTTGTGACTTGGATTGGCCTCCGCGAAGATGGGATACTGGGCTAGATGGCCCATTGGTAAGACCCAGTAAGGCTATTCTTATGTTTTGTTATTATTTATTTAAAAATTAATATGCCGCATAAAACTGTAGTCGCATGGATCAAAAAAGATATAGGGGAATTATAAAGGCTCGAAGAAGAGCAACTAAAATGATAAAGATGAAACTCCTCTCGTATAAAGAAAGGCTAAAGAGGTTAGGGCTCTTCAGCTTCAGAAAAAAAGCAACTGAGGGGAAATATGATAAAGGTCTACAAAATCCTGAACGTTGTAGAAAGGGTAAAATTACAAAGAATAGGGGACACTCTATGAAGTAACATAGAAATACCTTTAAAAGACATAGGAAAATATATTTTTTCATTCAGTCAATAGTTAAGCTCAGGAATAGAGAATGACACAGTGACAGAATTCATCACCGTTCCCATCCCCACAGCTAACCGTGGGAAACAATCCAGTGTCATTCTTTAGTGTCTATTTCAACCTCAGTCCTTCTACACCAGCATTCTTCAAAGCAAAGCTTGCGGGTCAGTGGTTGTGGCCATTCATACTCTGATTCTTATGTGAGCCAAGGATAATGAAGCCATTGTGACATCACTGATGTGATTGGCTCTTAGGCACTGGTGGAATGAGCATTATGACATCACAATATCTGCTCTGGATACCAGAGACTGTCATTCTTTAGTGTCTATTTCAACCTCAGTCCTTCTACACCAGCATTCTTCAGTGAAAGACTCGAGGGCCAGTGGTTGTGCCCATTCATACTCTAATTCTTCCCTCTCTCCTTAAAGAATGACATGGAGATGGTTTCCTGCGGTTATCCGTGGGGGACGGGAACGATGTCATTCTCTACTCAGGAACTTATTGCCAGAGGATGTGGTAACGGAAATGAGCATAGTTGTGTTTAAAAATGGTTTGGACAAGTTCCTGGAGGAAAAAGTCCACAGTCTGTTATTGAAACCACAGCTTGCCCTGGGATCTGTATCATGGAATGTTGCTGCTATTTGGATTTCTGCCAGGTGCTTCTGACCTGGATTAGTAATTGTGGAAACAGGATACTAGGCTCAACGGATCACTGGTCTGATCCAGTATGGCTATTCTTACGTTCTGTTATGTTCTTATGGAAATGTGCTGTGTGGAGATTAAGGTTTTCAACTAAGAGCATAAAATCACTAGTTTAGGTAGGAATAAAGTCATCTACTTGAAGGTTAAAATCAGCAAGCAAGAGTAAATTAGTTGAGTCTAGGAGGAGATAATGTTTCCCCGAAAATAAGACAGTGTCTTATATTAATTTTAGGCCCAAAAAACACACTAGGTCTTATTTTTTGGGGTAGTTTTTTTTCATATACATGATCATCTCTCCCTTCCTCTCCTTCACCCCAATTCTTCATCTTTCCTTTCTCTCCCTCACATGTGCAGCATCTTTCCTCCCCTCTCACCCTTTTCCTTGTGCCTTCCCTCTGCATCATCTTTCTATCCCTCCCTCCCTCTCATCCCTCTGTGCAGCAGACCCCTTGAGCACCCCCGCTCCGCACAGTCGAACCCCCACTGACCCACTGAGAACCAACCACAGGGAACTCCGAAACGCTTTCCCGATTGGCCATTACGCTATCCATCACCCTCATGTGACTCAAACAAGCTTAGGAAGAAGGGAGGGCAAAGAGGAGCAAGAAAAACCCTTTAAAACTAAATGGAGAATCTGGTGGGCTGCCAGAGCCGAGGTGCAGCCATGACAGTGGCACCTCCGTTCAGCCCTTTGCCGTCACTAAGTCTCGGATCTCGATATGTGTGTGTGTGGGGGGGTGGGGGGGCGAACCCCGCCGCCGTAGCTCACGCACCACCCAGCAAAAGGCCACCACCGCCTCCTCCATCCCTCCTCCCCCAGTGATGGCAAAGGTAAAAGGGTCAGGTTCAAAACACTCACAGACTCCATCTTCCCAGCAGCTGAACTGCCCCGCTCCGAAGCTCCATCTGTCAGCCGGGGTCAGCGATGAGGCCCCTCCTGCACCCAAGGCCGTTATTCCTCAGAGTAGTGGCGTGAAGAGGGACTAGGGCTGATTTTTGGGGTAGGGCTTATATTAAGACCTACCCCAAAAATCATGCTAGGGTTTATTTTCAGGGTAGGGCTTATTTTTAGGGAAACACGGTATTAGAGGTCTGCAATGAAAAGGAAGAAAGTGGCGGAAAGTCAGCAGACGAGGAAGAATCATAAAATGACATACTTTTTATCATGGAAAATGGAGAGGACTCAGTGGAAGAAATGATGAGCTGTTTTGAGTAAATTATGCCCCTTCTTCATATACCAAATTATATAATGGTAGAGAAAGCTGACTGATGTAATCTGATATAAATATGACATATCAGTCTCAGTTAGCCTTGTCTCTACTATACAAAGTAAACAAAAGAAATTACAAAGTAGGTTATGAATGTGGACTCGTTTACCATAAAGAGAGTGAACATTCAATGATTCCACATGAGTTTAGAAAGGCCTAAACAGTGAAGAGACACATTAACCAAATGGCCTAGGCCTGATGGGACTGAGTACCACTAAGTCATAAGAACATATGAACATAACAACCTAAGCCTTGCCATACTGGAATTGACCAAAGTGCCAACAAAACCAGTATCCTGTTTCCAGCAGTTGCCAAACCAGGTCACAAGTACCTGGCAAAATCCCAAAAGAGTAAAATAAATTTTATATGAGTATACAGTGAATTTTCCGAAGTCTATCTTAATAATGGCTTATGGACTTTTCTTTTAGTTAATTATTAAAACCTTTTTTTTTTTTTTAACTCTGCTAATTGAATTGCTTTAACCACATTCTCTGGCAACAAATTCCAAAGTTTAATTACATGTTGAGTGAAGTATTTGCTATAATTTGTTTTAAATTTACTACTTAGTAGCTTCATTATATGTCCTTCTAGTCCTTGTATGTTTGAAATTAGTAACAAGCAATTCACATCTACCCGTTCTACTCCACTCATTATTTAATAGACCTATATCACATTTTCCCTCAGTCATCTCTTCTTCAAGCTGTAGAGCCATAGCCTCTTTAGCTTTTCCTCAAAGGGCAATCATCCCATTCCCTTTACCATTTTCATTACCCTACTCTGAACCTTTTCAACTTTTGCTATATCTTTTTTGAGATGCGGGTTCTAGAAATGCACACAATATTCAAGGTTCATTTGCACCATGGAACGATACAAAGGTATTATAATCCAAGTTTTGTTCTTTATATCTTACTTAATACAAGTTCCTAGGTACTTTAATTTACTTTAATACTTTAATTTCTTACTTTTACAAAACTGCAGGAGCAATTATCCTGCGGCAAATGCACTGAAGCCCCCAGGAATTGAATGGGCTTTGGTGTGCTACCACGCCTTTAAAAGGGGTCCTATATTTATTTTCTTAGCCGCTGCTGCACACTGAGCGGAGGGTTTCAAAGTATCATCAACAATAATACCTAGATCCTTTTCCTGGGTGGTGACCCCTAATGTGGAACCTTGCATCATGTAGCTGTACTTTAGGGGGTGGTGAGTTGCCCTTGCTGTAGAGTTTCCTGTCACCCCAGTGAACCATTTTAGGAGAATAAAAGCAGATAAACAGAAGAGGAACAAATTTAGGAACTTGAGAGCCAAAATGAGTGGTTAGATAATTCATAGGATCCTCGCGAAGTACACACTTAGGCCCAGATTCTGTAAACAACTCCTAGAAAAATGGCGCTGGCTGTGTGTCAATCACACTTAGGTGCCGTTTTTTTTTTTTTTTTAATTTATGCAGATTTACAATTTTAATATCAAATGATATCAAAGAAAAAAGGATAGTTACATTTAGATATGCATTAATTATACATTTATCTCAAAAATTCCTTTTCAAGCCCGCCATATTGGGGAGCCGTACATTAACAATTAACATAAAAATACAAAGAAACGAAGAATGGGTATTGATTCATATGAATCTTAACCCTTCCATAATATTGGGACTTTGACAACCTCCAAATATCTCAGTCATGAAACATTACACCAACAAAACCTCATTTCTGTTCTCTTACCATTAAAAATTGTTGTAACTGAATAGGATCCCAAAAAGCATATTCAATGTCTTGTACCTTGACAAGACATTTACAGGGAAATTTTAAATAAAATGATGCCTCAAGAGCCAAAACTCTAGTTCTTAATTTTAGAAATTCTTTCCTTCTTAATTGCGTGGCTCTTGAGACATCAGGAAAAATCCTAACCAAATCTCCACAAAACTTTGTCAGCCTATTTTTGAAGTAAAGTTTCATTATTAACGCCTTATCGGTCTCACTCATGCATGTTATTACCATAGTGGACCTAGTCTGAATCACATCTTGACTATCCTCCAAGAATTCAGTTAGATTTATTTCATTTGTGACCAGGTGGTCCACATCCTGGTCAGATTGTACTTTCTTTTGTGGAATATAATAATAGTTACAAATTAGAAAAGTCTCTGCATTGGATAATCCCAGTATTTCTTTAAAAAATTTTCTTAACAAAATTTCAGGAGATAATAAATGTGTCACTGGGAAATTAACCAAGCGGAGATTTCTCACTCTATTCCTATTTTCCAACATTTCAATTTTGGAATGTAATACTGTAGAATCTTTAACAGCAGATACTGAGACAGCTTGCAATATATTGCTTTGATTTTCTACCACACTTAATCTTTTATCCAAGCAATTTAAATTAGAATCCACATTCATAAACTTTTGAGACACAGACTGTGAATAATCTAATGTTTGTTTCATTGATTCTCTGAGAAACCCTTCAACTCTAGATATACCTAACCACAAATCCTTAAGAATAATATCTTCTTTTTCCACTGGTAGTGGTTGATCCTCTACAATGCCTGAAAATTCAGGAGGTTTAGGTATATCAGTAAAAACCAATTTACTTAATTGTGTAGATGAAACCAGATATTCAGTGGAAATAGCGGGATTGATCTTCCCGCTATCACCAGATACTGGATGAAGGGGGGAGGTCCTTTCAAGGGGACTCATTGATGCACCTGACATGGGAGAGTTCATATTATGTAAAGATTGTGGTGAATTTTTTTCTGCAGAAAAAGTCAAATGCCTGTCCATTGGTCCAGAAACGGCTGGTGTTGAACTTTTAGGCTTAATTTTCCTTTTCCCCATAGTGTAAGGATTAAAGTTTATACAACCTGAGATTCTCGCTCCCGGCTCCTCGTTGCTCCAAGGGGCTCCCAAGGGGTGGGACCTTCCCCTTAGGGCACACCCCTTCGGCCACGCCCTGCGGCCCCAATTGCGGCAGCGGTCCGAGTTTTAAAATGAGGAAAATTAAGGAAGACGGACCCGATGACTTCAGGGGTCCATCTTCAGCATTGCCTGCCCGATTTTCAGGAAATTCCAGCCACTGCTGCAGGAGACACAGGGCAGCAGAAAAGTCTCCTCCGACATCCTCACAGCCAGTAAACAGCTCCCTAGGTGCCGTTAAAGGAATCACAGCTACCGGCACCTACGAAAAAAAAAAAAACGTAGGCACTGGTAATGTAGGCCAGGGTTTTAAAGGCCGACATTTCATGCACCTAAGCTTTTTTGTGAATCGTGCCTAAAGACAAGTAAGGTCATCTCTGCTCCTAAACATGTCTACTTTGACCTTAGGCTCTGCTAGGCACCATGCTGTGGACATAATTCTGTGGCTACTGTGGTAAGCACCAAGCAGCACCTACATTTTTTTTAAAAAATGCATTTTTAATAGGTTTTAAATGGTGCATTCAATTACTGTGTTAATTAAAGCCAATTAATTCAATTAAAATAGGTGCTGGTAGGTGCAATCTAGGCACTTACTGGCACCTAACTTTCGGTGCCGTTTACAGATTTTGGGCCCTTAGACTGCACATAAAGGAGCTCACTAAGGAACATGTCCTACTCCTTGTGCATGCTCCTTAGGTGCACATTTGCATCTTAAGTCTTTTTTTATGGGCAGCACCTGATGTCACCTGAAGTGGGTGGGCAATGGGAAGAGTCAAGAATCGATGTGTCCACGGTGGATACAGAGGAGGAACAGCGACAACAGTAGGGTCATATTTTGTAACTCAAAACACATCATACATATATGACAAAAGCAGGAAGCAAAGAACGAGAGGTCTAAACAGAGTAGCATGCAAGTTTCAAGTTTATTAGAAATTTGATGAATCATGCACCACAAAAGGCATTGTAAGATAAAATGTAATGACTTAAAATATGGATATTCTAGAACAGAAAGAGCAGAAATGGTATAGGAAAAGCAGATAATTTTCAGTGCAAAGTATCTGCATGGTCTGGTGTTGAACCAGAAGAGTTTATGCATTTAGGCCCGGATTCTGAAAACGGTGTCCTACCACTTTTTAACCAGCCAATTGGGATGCACGTCTTTTAAAAAAAAGCTCCCGAGGCAGGCTGCCTACATTGGCAGCACCTCCGGAAGCCTAGGGAGGCCCACATGCCAGCCTAAGCTCGTCTAAGGCTAGGCGTGGACATGGTTTGACCTGGAATTAGCCTTAGGCGAACCTAGGTGTCCCTACGTGTTTCCCTAGTCCATCAGGAGATGCCTACTATGTAGGCCAGCAAAATGCTAGAAATCCCCCCCCCACCGAATGAAACCGGCAGGAGGCTGCCTATTCCCTCCTGTCTGAAACCCCACCATAGAAATTGCGATGCCACCTCCTCATGCACGAACGCCCCCACCCCTCCTTCCCCCCCCGCTAATCTTTAATGATGACTGGACAGACAGGTCTTCCCACCGTCTGGCTGGCAGGCCTGCCTCTGACAAAATGAAGCGGGCTTGCCCCTTTCCAGGAGAGGTGGGCCTGCCCCTTTGGGGAGGGGGTGTTACGGCAGGACGGATTGGGCACCCTTGTGCTGATGATCTTCGGGGGGGGGGGGGGGGTTCCAGGCAGGAGGGATTGGGCATCCCTCCTGCTGCGTTCGTTCGCTATATGTAGGTACTTTCTTGTACCTGGGTCAATGGAGGGTTAAGTGATTTGCCCAAGGTCACAAAAAGCTGCAGTGGGAACTGAACCCAGTTCCCCAGGTTCTCAGCCCACTTCACTAACCATTTAGGCTATTCATCCCCACATCCCAGCCAGGGCTCCCTAACAAAAGGTAACATAAGAAAATATTCCTCTATAGAAAGGATGATACATACATGAAGAATCCATCCCGTGGAGGTTTAGGAGGCATAAACAGTACAAGAATTTAGGAAATGGAATAGGCACAAGCAGAGAAGATTCATAGCTGCAAAAAATAAAGAGAAATCAAAATATCAATTGGATTTCATGGCACCAGGATCCTATGTTTCTTATGGGGTGGGGGCAGATTAGCTGGATCCTCCATTCTTATTTACCATCTTAGTCTCAGTTTCTCTGTAAAGCACTTTGGAATAAGGCTGGTTATGAAGATGCAAAGTTCTTTGCTAAATAATATGTTTAGCTTTTCCCTAGCTCTATAAAGAAAATGGTGAGTTAAGTTTTGGAATGAGAAATGGTCACCACCTTTCAAGAAAATATACATTATGAGTAATCTTACATAATCCAAGATCTAACCCTGTTTTGCAGTCTCTAGTACATGACTAGTCTGTGGGTTTTTCTCATGAGAGAAGGACGCTTGGATTGTGTAATTCCGGAATGTATGGTAGGCATAGGAAAATGAAAAGCAAAAGAATGAAGCACATACAGTGAGCTAAAGGAAGAAGCATGAGATATTACATTACATTACATTACATTAGGGATTTCTATTCCGCCATTACCTTGCAGTTCAAGGCGGATTACAAAAGAATTATCCAAGATGTATTACAACAATAACTTACAAAAAAAAAAAAATTGGTCATTTTCAAAAAGAGTGAGAAATGGGTAAGGTTATTTGTTTGGGGTAGTTGGTTTTAGTGAGAGGTGGAGTTTGAGACTTGCGGTGTTATTTCTTTTTTCAGAGTTTTCTTGAAGAGTATGGTCTTTATTTCTTTTCTAAAGTCTTGTAGTCGAGGGATGCCGTCAGTAGATTGGCGATTTGGTTGTCTAGTTTGGCTGCTTGAGTGGCCAGGAGGCCATCATATAGTTTTTTCCGTTTGACCTCCTTAATTGGGGGGTATGAGAATGGGGTGTGAGTTTTCCTATGTCTGGTTGCGGTGTTGTGGATGAGGCGGTTATTCAGGTAGTTTGGACTATCTCCGTATAAAGTCTTAAATAGTAGGCAGTAGAATTTAAATTGTATTCTTGCTGGGATCAGAAGCCAGTGCAATTGGAGATATGCTTCTATAATGTGATCATGTTTCTTTAATGAGTAGATGAGTCTTAGTGCTGTGTTTTGGATAGTTTGTAGTTGTTTTGTTATGGTTGTAGGGCATGGGAGGTAGAGGATATTACAGTAGTCAAGTAGGCATAGTATTATGGACTGAACTATGAGCTGGAATTGAATTTTCTCAAAGAATTTCCGAACTTGTCTTAAGTTTCTCATCTAATCTAATCTAATCTAAACCTTAAGTTTATATATCGCATCATCTCTACGAATATGAAGCTCGACACGGTTTACAAGAACTTAAATAATAGGTAGAGGAGAAGGTTTACATGAACTTATATGTAGAAGGGAGGAAAAAAGGGGGGAGGATAGAATTACAATTTGGTGAAAAGCCAAGTTTTCAGTTGTTTGCGGAATAATTGGAGGGAGCCCAGGTTCTGCAGCGGGATGGTGAGGTCGTTTCAAAGTCCTGTGATTTTGAAGAGAAGGGATTTTCCCAGTTTGCCTGCATAGTGAATGCCGCGTAGAGAGGGGAAGGCTGGTTTATACCTTTGGGCGGTTCTGGAGGAGTCGGGACTTGACGAGTTGTAAGATAGTGGGATAAGGAGAGGAAGGATGCCGTGAATGATCTTAAAAGCCAGGCAGGAACATTTGAAATGGATTCTGGAGATCATTGTGAGCCAATGAAGTTTGGTAAGGTTTGGGGAGGCATGGTCAGATTTGCGTTTTGTAAAGATCAATTTGGCTGCAGTATTCTGGATTAGCTGGAATCTTTGAAGACTTTTTTTGATAGATTTAAGTAGATGGCATTGCAGTAATCTAGTTTGGAGAGGATGATGGATTGGACAAGGATGGCAAAATGTTGTTGGCAGAAGTAGGATCTTACTTTTCTCAGCATGTGGAGGCTGAAAAAGCATGATTTTGCCAAGGAGTTGATGTGGTCATTGAGGGAGAGAGAGGAATCAATAATAATGCCAAGGACCTTGCATGAGAATTCAAGTTGCAGTGCATCGCCTGTGGGTAATGCGAAGAGGGTGGGCAGGTGTTCTAATTTTGGGCCAAGCCAGAGTAATTTTGTTTTTGATTCATTTAGTTTCATCTGTACCGAGAGGGACCAGGAGTGGAGTCTCATTATGCAAGCTGTAATGTTCTCGTGGAGGTTGGTGAGGTTCTGATCTGTCTCGAGGAGGACAAGGATGTCATCCGCGTATGTGTAGATTGTTTCAAGGGGGGATAGTTGAAGGAGTTTCAGGGAGGACATATAGATGTTAAAGAGAATAGGGGAAAGGGGTTATCCCTGAGGGACACCGCAGGATGGTGTCCAAGGAGTGAACATGGTGCCATTTGTGTTGACAGTGTAGGAGCGGGAGTGTAAGAAGTTTGACTAAGAATGACTTTTGTATTGTTTTATTGATTTGCGGTTGCATGGTGCAGCAACTGTCAATAGTTATTCCTAGCAGTTTTAGAGTGGTTTGTATGGGGTAGTTGATTGCGTTGATTTCAATGTTGGTTATGGTTGGTATTTTGTTGTTTTCTAAGAGGATGAATTTCGTTTTATCTGGGTTCAATTTCAGTTTGTGATCTTTCATCCAGATTGCTATTGATTTTAGTGTTTGGTATATTGTGTTCGTCATGGAGAGTTCAGGTTAATCGAAGGGTATGAGAATGGTAATGTCATCGGCATAGCTGTAGGAGGTTATGCCTTGTTTGTCCAGGTGAGAGCTGAGGGAGGCTGTATAGAGATTGAAGAGAGTCGGGGATAGAGGGGATCCTTGGGGAACTCCGCAGGGGTTTGACCAAGGTTCAGATTTTTGTTTGTCTGATTTTACTCTATAGGTTCTTAATTTAAGGAATCCTTCAAACCATGTGTATACTCTATCTGTGATACCTATTGTATCCAGGATTTGTAGTAGAATGTTATGGTCCACCAAGTCGAATGCAGCGGTAAGGTCTAGTTGTATGAGCATCATTTTTTTTCCTGTGCTGAGATGTTGTCTGGCTGTGTCCAAGAGAGATCCTAGTAGTGTTTCTGTGCTGAAGTTGTTTCTAAAGCCGGATTGTGTGGGATGGAGTATGTTATGGTTTTCTAGGTAATTGGAGAGGAATTTGGCAACTAGTCCTTCTATTATTTTGACATAGAGTGGAATAGAGGCAATGGGTCTGTAGTTGGCTGTTTGGTCTATCGGTCCTTTGGGGTCTTTGAGGATCGGGGTGATGATGATTTTGCTGAGGTTGGTAGGATAGTGGCCATTTATTAGCGAGATTTGTATCCAGTTTAGAAGAAGAGCGCGGAATTTTGTGCTGGATGTTTTTAGGAGATATGGTGGACAGTTGTTGAGGTCACAAGATGCATGGCTGAATTTTTTGTAGTATTTGTTGAATTTGGGCCATTGTATGTTGGGGAATTGAGACCATATTCTATCTGCTGCAGTAGAATCTCTATCTATGGGGAGAATTGTGATTTGTAAGTCTATGAGTTGGTTGTTATACAAAAAGAAATGAAATTGGGCACTGGAGAGGGGAGAATGGGGCAATATTAAATGAGTTCCATCCTTATCTGATAAAATGCGTGAAACATATCTCCCTTGGATAATAAGTGTGTCATAAAACTGTCGTAAAAATAGCAATTATTCTATTTTATTAAATTATATAGCTATGACAACAAACATTGTTGCTTCAATATTGTTGAATATCATAACACCAGTTTTCATGTGACAATTTATGAAAATCAATTTTTTTAAAGGTTGTCTAGGTATGGAGAAAATGAGATGTCCAAGTCAGGACATTCTTACGTTCCCAATGAATTTTACAAAAGGCTCTGTGGAACAACATACATATACATAGTAGATGATGGCAGATAAAGACCTGAATGGTCCATCCAGTCTGCCCAACCTGATTCAACATGTAAGGATACATGGAATTATATATATGTTTACCGTCCATTGCCTCAGAGACAAACTTAAATCATGAGCCCTCAGATGACAGAAGGAATAGTTACTATACCTGAAAAATAAATAAGAAGACACATTTCCTAACACATTAAAAAGGGCAGCATTCAACCCAAGACTTCATGACACATATGAGACAGCTCTTCAACATATTTATAAACAATCTGGAAATTGGTCCGACGAGTGAGGTGATTTAATTTGCAGACAATACAAAGTTATTCAGAGTAGTGAAGATCTGCAACGTGACATAACCATGCTCAAGAAATGGGCAGCGACACGGCAAATAAGGTTCAACGTGGATAAGTGTAAAGTGATGCATGTCGGTAACAAAAACCTCATACATGAACACAGGATGTCCGGGGTGGTACTTGGAGAGATCCCCTAGGAAAGAGACTTGGGAGTACTGGTCGACAAGTCGATGAAGCCGTCTGCACAATGCACAAAACTTGACCTCTCCATCTCTAATCTGCTGACGGCAACGGGCGAACTCAAAACATTTCGAAAAGAAATCAAAACCCTACTATTGAAAAAATTTATCCACATACCTTAACCCTTCTCCTCTTCCCTCTCCTCCCTGGTAAATTCCCCTCCCAAAGCCTCCACTTTGGTAATCTCTTCCTCCTCAAAATATCAACCAAGAATACAGATATCTAAAATGTAATGCTCCCTCGAAATGTCCAGCATTCTTAATTGTAATCTTATTTGTAACCTTATTTGTAATATTACCTAGAAATGTCCAGTCATCTTACTCTAATTTGCAAGACCTCCTGGAAACATCCAGCTATCTCACCTCTTCTGTAACCAAAAAAACAATTGTAACGTTACTGGAAATGTCCAGTTAGCTCTTTTGTAATCTGCCTTGAACTGCAAGGCATAGGCGGAATAGAAGTCACTAATGTAATATAATGTAATGTAACAAAGGGCAAACAACATGCTAGGAATGATTAAGAAGGGGATCACGAACAGATCAGAGAAGGTTATCATGCCACTGTACCAGTCCATGGTGCATCCCCACCTGGAGTACTGCATCCAGCACTGGTCACCGTACTTGAAGAAGGACATGGTACCACTCGAAAGAGTCCAGAGAAGAGCAACTAAAATGGTTAAGGGGCTGAAGGAGTTGCCGTACAGTGAGAGATTAGAGAAACGGCCTCTTCTCCCTTGAAAAGACGAGACTGAGAGGGGACATGATCAAAACATTCAAGATACTGAAGGGAATAGACTTAGTAGATAAAGACAGGTTGTTCACCCTGTTCAAGGTAGGGAGAACGAGAGGGCACTCTCTAAAGTTAAAAGGGGATAGGTTCTGTACAAATGTAAGGAAGTAATGTAATGGGAGAAGGTGACCAGCGGCGTACCCCAGGGCTCGGTTCTTGGGCCCATCTTGTTCAATATTTCTATAAATGACCTGGAAGAGGAAACATCATGCAATATAAGTTTGCAGATGATACAAAACTATGTCGGGTGATTGGCTCTCAAAGGGACTGTGAGGATCTTCAGAAGGATTTAAACCAGCTGGAAACGTGGGCGATAAAGTGGCAGATGAATTTTAACATAGACAAATGCAAGGTGTGACAGGGAAGCGCCTGTCAGCAGTTAAAACCCGGTTTTAAACCCTGCCTTGCAAAGGGCTGCCCCTATTCCTAAGGCTAGGAAGCTGCCCAGTAACCCTGTTCCTATCGCCAGGAGCCAATGGGCAGGGCAAGGCAGAGAGAGAAGGGCAGAAACCACAACATCTGGTTTAGGGCACTATAATCCCTTTTATAACTTCTTGGGCAGTGCTCCAACAAAACCTCTAGTAAAGAAAACCAGCACAGGCATGGTTAATGAGAGGGGCGGGGCTGACAGGCAGAACGAACCCAGAGGGAGAGTGGGAACTAGCCTGCAGCATAAAATCAGCACAGCTGGGAACACTCGAGAGAAGGCAGAGAATGCAGGGAGGAATGCAGGAGAGAATTCAGGAGGGAATTCAGGAACTGCTAGAACAAGAAGTGCCTTGCTGAGCAGGAAGGAGCCTGCTAGGAGTTCTCTGTCCCAGACCAGAGCTAAAGCACAGGCTGTCTTACAACCCTCTCGAGCTAACAGACTTCTGGCTCCTAAGCAGAAGTTCAAGGGAGGAGAAAGACTTCCAGGGCAGGGCTGGCCGTTAGCTGCCCCTGAAGGGAGTTCCTACCCGGTCTCAGAAAGCGGAGAGTCCCTAATGGAATTAGAGGGAGAGCTATCTGGAAGCAGTGAAATGGAGTGCGATCTAGCAGCCTGGGATCTCCTGTAGAATCACAGTCAAAAAGGTATGAATGGGGGAGGGGAATGAAAGTGAATGTATTTTGTATAGCGTTCCTTCTCCCTTAGGCCGAACGGTAAGCATGTGTGAATGAATCAATTAGAGCCTGAGAGAGAGGCCTTGTAGATAAAGGGAAGGAAGTGAGAACCATAATTAACTTTCCGAGAAGCTTGAACGGAACTCAGAGACCTGACATCACGTAACCCTGAAGCAGGGAACTTTTGGGAGGGGACTTACACCAGTCATAAAAGGTTGGGTTATATAAAGTTCCCTAGCCCCTACCCAGGAGCATAAGGGGAGTGGGGGCATTGGACTTCAGGTGGGTCAGGTAGAAAAGCTTCCTGAAGTATCTGCAGACAGAAGTAGTAAAACTAAAGAGAAAACGTTTTTGGTTTATTTTTGGCTTTTTGCCTGAGCAGCAGGCTGGACTATATTATAAGGAAGAAGCCTTGTGAATGTATGATTTGTTTTAAGTCCACTCAGCCAGAGGGACTACTGGAACCCCAGTGCTTTGAACTGGGGGGTAATAAAGATAAAAGCTGAACTTTACCAAAAAAAGCAGTCTACTAATTATTCTACTGATTATCCAGTGGGAGTCCTCCTGGGAGCGCTCCGTCCTACGCCTGGGGCGGGAGTCGGGTTGCCAGCGCTAGGCTTATTCCTGGCCCCGCCACAAAGGTAATGCATCTGGGGAAAAAAAAACAAAGAACATGAATGTCGGGGGTGACATTAGCCAAATGCGAACAAGAAAGGGATTTGGGGGTGCTGATAGACAGAACCTTAAAGCCATCGGCTCAATGTGCGGCGGCGGCAAAGAAAGCAAACAGGATGTTTAGCATGATTAAGAAGGGGATCACGAGTAGATCGGAAGATGTTATAATGCCACTTTACAGAGCAATGGTCAGACCACACTTAGAATACTGTGTCCAACACTGGTCTCCATACCTTAAGAAGGATAAAATTGTGTTGGAGAGGGTGCAGAGGCGAGCCACTAAACTAGTCAAAGGCATGGAGAATTTAAGCTACAAGGAACGCCTTGGAAAACTGGGACTGTTCACCCTCGAAAAGAGAAGACTACATGGGGATCTGATAGAGACTTTTAAAATATTAAAAGGATTTGACCAAATTGACCAGGAAGCAGCTTTACTGACATTTTCAGATGTGACACGGACAAGAGGTCATAGCCTGAAACTGAGTGGCAGCAGGTGCAGGACAAATGTCAGGAAGTTCTGTTTCACACAACGAGTGGTGGGCGCTTGGAATGCTCTCCCGGAGGAGGTTGTGGCGGAGACTACTGTTCTGGGTTTCAAACGCAAGTTGGATGCACACCTTCTTGCAAATCATATTGAGGGATACGGGAAATCCGGGTCTCCAACAAGGAGCACCTAAATGGTCCTCCGCGTGTGCAGATCGCTGGACTAGATGGACCTTGGTCTGATCCGGTGAAGGCGTTTCTTATGTTCTTATGTTCTTCTTCACCCAGAGAGTAATGGAAAACTGGAACGCTCTTCCCGAGTCTGTTGTAGGGTTAACACTCTCCAGGGATTCAAGACAAAGCTAGACAAGTTCCTGTTGAACTGTAACATACGCAGGTGAGGCTGGACTCATTTAGAGCACTGGTCTTTGACTTAGGGGCCGCCGCGTGAGCGGACTGCTGTGCACGATGGACCACTGGTCTGACCCAGCAGTGGCTATTCTTATGTTCTTATGTTCTAATGGTAACAACAGCATTTTTAGGCATGTCTTGCTATGCAGATAAAAGCGATTAAGGAGGGTCAGTCCATCTGTCTGTCCATTCATCTATATACATAGGTTTGTTTCTGCATACCAAAGTAGTGATCTAGATTGAAGGAACATGATGCAATGAGCCCAAATCCTATTGCATAAGGTCACAAATCCTGCCAGCACCTTGACAAAGACCGTAGAAGCAAATCATATGAGGCCTGACTCCTGCCGCATAATGAGGGGTCTGCTATGATGAAGACCAGAGGAGAGCTGTCAGCAGGGACTGACTCTCAATGACATAATAAAAATTACTGATCTGCCCCTGGAGAGATGGTAAAAGGAAACGAGGGAGAAAGGAAGAAAAAGGGAGTTTGCCATAGAAAGGGGATAAGTAAAAGTGGAAACAGAGCAAGGGAGATTGCCGATACAATATTATCCCAAAAGGGTTGAGGATCATCCAAGTGTGTTTCTGCAAATGTGAGATAAGCATTTATATTACTTTTGGGTGGCAGCTATTTCCGTCATGCTACTCTCCCATGTTCACATTTTTACCAGTCTCTTTATTATTGTGGAGTCATGAATACTTACCTTTGTAATTATTTCCTGACTGATAACATTTCAATTAATTTTTTCCTAATTTCTTCTCAAATTTCCTTAGATTGTGGCATAGCGTTCTTGTTGAAACTTTGTGATGACTACTTCACTCTCATGGTAAGTTTCTATTATATAGTGAGATTTAGATTTAACAAGGCTGGCTACAATCAAGCTTGGCTGTGTTCTATTAGCTGAATCTAATTATCAAGTATATTTGGTCAATTAGTTGATTAAGCATGAAACTACTTCTTCATATGGGTGAATGGGTGTTGGATAGCATTTGTGTATAAAATACTGTTTTACACATATAAATGGCTCTTCTAAAATTAGAATCACCTTAAATAGAGTCAATAATCTTATACAGTTTGACTGTAATAAGACATTTTAATCAGTGAAAGAGATTAACTGAAAATAAATTACAAATTAATAATCATATATCTACAGCACCTTTAGTGTCACACTAGGACTCAATGCAGCATTTGATTGAGGATTTTAGATGGAGAATTTTGGATTATGTAGAAGTAGGGTGAGAGGGAGGCAATATTGAGACATTGTTAAATTATAAAGAACAACATCACCCCACCTCCCTCAAATACAGGCAGGAGGGATCCCAGGCTTTCTTGCCCATGGTGCACCCCCCGTGAACCCCCAAACAGCTCCCCCACTGCCCAGGCCCCCTAACCCCAGACAGTCCCCTAACTCCGGACACCCCCTTACACTTATCTGAATGTTGACCGGCCGGCTGGGGGAGGGGGGAGGGGCGGGTTCAGGGGTTTGCCTTCCAGCAGGAGGACCTGGGCTCCCTCCTGCCAGTATTTCATGGGGGTGGGGTGGGGTAGGGGCCTGCATCTTCGGCAGAAGGGCCTGGGTTCCCTCCTGCCGGTATTATCAGGGGTTCGGGGATGTTGGCAGGAGGGCTTAGGATCCCTCCTGCCGGTATTCGGGGGTTGGTTGGGGTGCCGGCAGGAGGGCTTGGGCTCCCTCCTGCCGGTATTTGGGGGGTGGTTTGGGGTGAATGTTTATTGGGGGATTTTTTATTATGACTCCCATTGTGTTTTGAATTTTTTTTTTTTAGAGAACCTGCCCTGAAGCAGATTACAGCAAAACATGCATGTCGACTTGGCTCTGTTTGCTTTTTATAATGCAAAATAAGTGTTTGTACTTTAATGTATGGGATTAAACATAAGCCCCCAATATTCAACGGGACGTAGCCTGCTAGGAATGACTTCCAGCTGGTTGAGTCCTGTTTGGCCGGCTATCTACTGATATTCAGCAGGAGATAGCTGGCTATCTCTCATTTAATATCCAGCTTGTCGGCCAGTCCAGTGACTGGCTATGTCATGCAACAAAGCCAGTCACCACCAATTTTTAACAGCTGGCCAACTAATGCAGATGTCCAGATAGACCTGCTTTTTAGACAGGATTATCTTTGGCCGTTAGCCTTAGCTGGCCAGCCAATGAAAATTGGCTTGGCTGGCTAAGTGCAAGCTAATGAACTTTGACCTGGATATTCAATGCTGGTGATCCTGGCAATGCCAGGCAATTGTCACTGCCTTACCGCCTCCTGCAGTTTCAATATCAGGCCCAATATTTACAAGAAGATTTCTGGAAGAATTTGAATATTTCTAGAAATTAATAGAAAATATAGGCCAATGAGGAATATAGTGGCTCTGTGGACAAAAAAATAAACTATTTGACTCAAATTATACAGTAATTGCGATTAAGAAGGAGATTTGGATATGTCTGAGATGCCTTCTAAAATTAGGTCATGTCTATAGGTACTTCTACCCCAAAAGATCTTAGAAACATACAGTATATGATAATCAAATAATTATTTTTTAAATAGTGAATAATTGTGCTCAGTTGAATTAACACCAGACCACTGGCATAGGCGTTATAAATCAAATCATAGCACACTCTACCTGCTTCCTACTCAGTTCTAAAAAAAAAAGTGGTATAATAGTCCACTTATATTGTTGTTATTTGCAAATGATGATTCAATGTAATATTCGAAAGGTTGCAAGATAAGGCTTGCCAGCGGTTAAAACTCTCTTACTGCAAAGTGAAAAGTGTACAACACACCGCCATTATCAAATCAAGTCCAGCTCTATAAATACATAAACAATTATTCTTTCTCAACACGAATGTGTTTCACCATAATTTTTATCAGGAAGAAGTCTAAAATTAGAAAGAATGGTAAAACTAATGTTAACTCTAAGAACAATCCAACAATCTGAAAAAAAACTATTATCAATCCTGGTCAATCCTAGTCAGCCCTCACATAATGCTGTTGGCTTCATACCTGGCAAAACTGAAGACCAGACGTATCAGCTGACAGTTGTCCAATGGGGACCTGACCAATTTAAATATCTCTCGTCACAGGCGACATCACTAAATTTAACCAAAAGTGCTAATGATTACAGTGTAATCCACTCGATGTATATATGGAACTGGATGGAGTCGGTCCAGAGGAAGGCTACCAAAATGATGTGTGGTCTCAATCATAATAAATTGAGCATCACAGGTCACCTTTTCTTTTCTTCTTGTGTCTCTACCATATGAAGGTAGGATCTCCTGTTTTGGTGAGAAGTTTTCCTGGGCCACCACTGTTCCAGATGACCCCCATTCCTGCACATGCTTGTTTTTTCTGAAACTGGCATGCATGAGAGAAGCCTGCCCCCTGTGCATGCCTGGCTTCATAAGGAGGGCTTCCATTAGCAGGACTTGGGAGCCCCTACCAGTTCAGATATGTGGTTGTGGATGGGACAAACTTTTGTACCCCCTCACCTTGGGTTCATACCCTTCCCCATAAAATCTGGCCTAGCTATACACCTGTGCCAGAAGTGAACCTCTTCAGATGGTGGGGCTTAGTGATCCTTGCTAGCTCAGATAGCTTGCCAGCTCAGGGGGTTGCAGGGTGAAGTATGGTAGAAGGACAGGTATGGAAATCAGGTGGAAGACAAGAGTGGGGGGCAGAGATTATGGAAGGGGCAGGGAAAAATTTTGAGATCAGGTCTCCCCAAAATTGAGGGTGTGGTTATACTACTGACATTTATTGGTGGCTAGTAAATGTATACATTTTTTATCTTATGATATTATATCTATACAGTTTAATTGAATTTTCTCCAATTTTGTAGGTCTATCTGTTTCTTTGTTCCCATCCAGGAAACAAGGCTAGGAAATGTCAATGTATCCATCAAAATGGTTATCCAGATCCCCATTTTCTGCCTCTGGCTTTTAAACTTGAGCCAACATGGGCTCATAGCTTACCAATATCCCCCCACCACCACAATGTTGTATTAAAAAAAGATTTATAACAACTAATTAATACACATGAAGCATTACTTCAAGTAAAGTTTTTTTAAAAAAAAATAGTCTCAAATGCAGAAATGAATCATGATAATAATGAAATAAGTAGGTTACCAACCCAGCATAAGCTTCTGATCTGTGAAGCAGATGGGAGGGAGGGACCAACAGCTGGTATTAAACTCTGAAGGAAGTGTCTGTACCTCTAAGCACACGCCTTCACTCCAGGATGGCTTGGCGAATGATTTTACCCTCAACTATTTTCTTGATTAAGAGATTTCAACATAATGAACCTTCATTGAGGACTTCCACTGTTTATCAAGCAGCAAAGTTTTCTTAGTCAGATACAGAACCCTAATCTGAACCATTTCTTGCACTATAATATATTAAATCTTTAATCCCTTAAATATCTCCTTCCAAGTAGATATTTGCCAACCAGCTGTTGCAAATGTTTTATAATACCTCTTATAATCTGCTATATCCCCTCTACATAATTAAGTAATTTGGCCAGCACAATATGGTATGTGCTTTTGTGCTACTGAGGAGAAAGAGAAATGCCTTATAACTTACCTATATATTTCTTCTCACCAGACAAAGAAACTTTAATCTGTGACTTGATATTTATGTCTGGGTTTGTATCATGCATCCAATTGCTATGTGTATAAATAACATAGATTCACATTTGATGTGTGGGCTCAAGGGGCTGTAGAGACCTGAGCCAGCTGTTGCTCTGTCATCCCCCCCCCACCATCCCCATCAGCATCCTTTCTGCCCCCTCTCCAACACTGGTTTCAGCTGTACCTGTGTTATGCTGCAGCTAGACCATATTGCTTTAGTCTCACTGCTGTGATCTTCCTTACATCCAGCCGCTGGCACGGCCTCAGATTTAAATGGAAGAACAGGCACAGTAATGCCCTCCACACTGCTCTGTACAGCTCCATCGGCCCTATACATTTTAGTGGCTTTGGGCCCTGCCCTTTTGTAAAATACTGGCTTATACGTTTTGGCAACATAAGCAAATAAATGACAAGATTGAGATGTTTAAAGCACAAATAGCGTTGCATGAACAACCACCTTAGCAAATAGTCCTCTGAATTTTTATTGAGTCTTTGTGAAATGTGCATTTATACGAGGTCAGACAATAAAGTTTGTGAACTTGCCTCCGTGCGCTTACGTTGGCAGCATTGTATAAATAACTCAGTAAGGTTTCATAACCTTAGTATATCAGTGTCTCATTGCTGTGTTTGTGTCGACGTGTCTTGCTGAGTGGCGCTCATTATTGTTGTGTGTTTTTGTGTGCTGTTGCAAGAGTGTCGGAACTTGAATTAAAACAATGAACAGACATTAAATTTCCCTTTTTTTTCTTTTTTAATATTCTTTATTCCTTTTCAAGCCAACATAAAGTACAACAGATAATGAACAAATATTTCAACAGCACTCATTACATTCAAATATAATAAAAAGTATATATTACCACCACAAGCCCCGATGGTACAACATTGTCATGATCATGATTTTTTCCAGCCTTGGTGTTATGTCCTGGATCATGTGGAACATGACAAACGAGGAGGGGACAGACAGTTGTTTCTTCAACATAATTCTTCAACATAAGGAGCAGCGTTGGATTTATGAGCTCAATTCTGTAACACCTAAAGGTTTAAACATGAGTATAGATTGGTACTATTTCTACTAAATTTGTGGTTTGTTAAGCATACAGCTTCAGAGAATGAGATTAAATACACCGCGCTTCTAAGATGACCTATCCGGAAGTGTCCAGGCTCAGCGGGCCAATCAGTGAAGAGTAGCCAACGTCCCCCACGTGAGTGACGTGGAGCAGACTGATTGGCGAAGCTCTCGTTAAAATGGAGTAAGAGACTCCACTACAGCGACAGAACCCTGGTAAGAGCAGAAAAGCAAGCAATGCAGTGAGTACTATGCCTGGTTACATCTATCACAGATCAAGATACTATAATGAGATACAGACAAATGTGGGAAAGTGGTAACAACACATTCTCTCCGGAAGTTTTTTGCCGTTGATGTGGGTGGAGGAGGTTTGAGCATTTCATGCTCTACCGTAATAATACCTGAGGCTTTTTCTTCCGTTGAGATAGTGCTCTTAAATTAAATAAGTGGAGCAGTCTTATTTATTGATGGAAAAGGAGGAAACACAATCTGATAGAGAAATGGAAATTTACTCGTATATGCCTAATGCTTTAAGAATTTGAAAAAAAAAGTTATGGATGAGAATGATTTTGAAACTATCATAAGAAAAATGCTGTACATCTAGTGCCTGCAAACAAGGTCATTTTTATCGCAGTAGTAAAATGGCCAAATTTCCACTTTTATATATTGATGGTCATGCACTAATGTTGCCATTAGCACACAACAAAGAAAAATGGGGAGACCCAATGACCCACAGTGAAAACTATCCATCGATAAAAACCAAAACTGTGGATACAGATGTTCTGGAGATAATTTATTAAACACTGACATATAAAACCATGAAAACTCAATTAAAAAAGTACAATGATAAAAAATACTGTGATAAAAATCCAACCGGACCCTACACGGTCCGTGTTTCGGCGAACACGCCTTCCTCAGGGGTCCAGTGGTTTGCAACCTCACATATAAAGAATTGGACTGAAAACAGTCTATTGTCTTGTGAGCAAAGAACACCGCAGACAAGCTGAAGTAGCAAAAAAAATGCAGTGTTCTTTGCTCACATGTTTAAAGACAATAGACTATTTCAGTCCAATTCTTTATATGTGAGGTTGCAAACCATTGGACCCCTGAGGAAGGCGTGTTCGACGAAACACGGACCGTGTAGGGTCCGGTTGGATTTTTACCACAGTATTTTTTTTATCATTGTACTCTTTTAATTGAATTTTCATGGTTTTATATGTCAGTATTTAATAAATTATCTCCAGAACATCTGTATCCACAGTTTTTGGCCATTAGCACACAGCCATTAAAAAAAAAAAAAATTACTGTGTGAGCACTTACTTACCTAGATAAATGTTATAGACGGCAAGGGCTCATGTGATAATCTTGCGCTAACCTGTTAGCATGTTGTGATGTGGACATACTAACTAGCGTAGGAGCACCCACTCTTTGATCCCCTGACATGCCCCTTCCTCAAAAAAGTTACAAAAACTTTTTAGCACCCGGATTAGCACATGCTAATTTGACAGTTACCACAGGATGCATGCGCTAATCCGGGCGCTAAAAAGATTTTATTATTTTTTTCGTGGAAGGGGCATATCAGGGGAACAAAGAGTGGATGCTCCTGTGCGAATCAGTTAGCATGTCCACAGTACCGTACACTAATAGTTTTTTTTACATGAGGATTGGATTGGAGCTATTGTCCTTGATATACCGCTATGACAAGTATATTAAGCGGTTTACATTACTACAATAAGGAAAATTACAATAATGTTTCAATAGAAAATAATTTACAAACCAATAGCATCACAGTAAAAACAATTACAAAATAAGATTGCTAATATTTCTTCATATTCAGTCATATCCCTCAAGTCAGTAGTTTCCAGATCCATAATACTGCTGTCTATAAAATGAATGTAGGTAAGTGCTCATATAACGGTGGAGAAATTGTGATAGCCGCTCCTCAAGAAGCTTTCAGGAAATGGAAGGTCCCTTCGAGCCAGTGTTGGGCTGCGCATGTAATTTGAGCGCTGCAGCTAGATAAGTGCCTTTCTAATGTTTATTATTGAAGTTAATAAAAATTGGTAGACATTTGTAAAGGTTGCAAAAGGAGACGCGGGGGTGACGGAGGGGGGTGTGTGTCTAAGCATGTAATGTTCTAAGGCAGGGGTGTCAAACTTAATCACATTAAGGGGCCAAAATATAAAACACAGACTAAGTCGCGGGCCAGACCTCACCCAATCTCTGCCCCCAGACCCCACCCCCATAATAGTACTAATTATAACACCATTTTTTCCATTCATTTTTCATATATACACACACAATATAATCTTATTAACACATAATGGTTAACCACAAAATTAAACTACACAAAGCACACTGTATGCTTCTCAACATTCATTCCTACCAGAACACAGATAACCCCTATGCAAATACGGGACAAAAAACTAAAAGTACTAATATATAAAAAAGAAACCCTAAGATTCAAGACTCCGCATGCAGTACAACCCCCAGAGAAAAAGAACCAAATGTATTTCTTTCTGAGCAGTGTAAAATATAGACAGCAGATTAAAATTTTCAAAATTGCCACAATTCAAACACTAAATTGAAAATAAAATCATTCCCCCTACCTTTGTTGTCTCCCTCCCTCCATGCTGTGCCTCCCTCCGGTGGGTGTCTTAACTTCTGGCTGTTTTATGCGGGCTGCGGTCCGATGCCCTTGTTGTTATCTTGTGGATGGCTCCCTCCTCCTCACAGCTGCAGTGTGCACGAAGCTGCATGCAACGGCTCCTCGCATGTCCCACGCCTTATCCAGAAGCATTCCCTCTGACGTTGCAATGTCAGAGAGAAGGCTTCTGGTTCAGGCGCAGGATGCGCGAGGAGCTGTTGCATGCAGCTTCGTGCACACTGCAGCTGTGAGGAGGGGGGAGCCATCCACAAGATAACACCGGAGGCATTGGGCCTTGGGCCGCATAAAACGGCCAAGCGGGCCGGATTAGGCCCACGGGCCTTCAGTTCGACACCTGTGTTCTAAGGTGAGGTGGCTGAATGAACAGGTTTAGCTCCCTTTTGAACCACACTAAACATTGCTGGTTTTGTAGGCACCAATAAGTGTCCAACCTCCATGAGAAACACCATTTAATAAACAACGTTTTTCACAGATTTTAAAGGTGCCTACCAACACCTAAAAAATCAGTACTGGAATTATACTTCCTTTGGCGTTTTATGGTGCCTATGCCACTGTAGACGTGGCTAACACCAGACATGGCGTTAAGTGCTGTAAAGCACCTATGGAGAATGCTCACATCAAAGGTAGGCCTGGAAAAACCCTGGCCTACATTTCCGGTGCCTGCCTTTGCCAGAGGCATGAAGAGACTAATGTTTCTAAATTTAAAGCTAGCCTTAAAACCTTTCTTTTTAAAGATGCCTTTGGGGTATAGACCTGGATCCTGTTTTCAGTTTAATCTTACTCTCTTTTGTTTTCTCCCTCCCCCATCAGTTTTTTTAATTTTATGAAATGATGTAACCTCTGCTGTTTTCCTTTTGTTTCCTATGTAGTCTCCCTCATTATTTTAATTGTCTATCCCCCTCTTTTATGAAGGCATAGCGTGGGTTTTAGCGCCGACAGCGGCAGTTAATGTTCCGACGCTCATATAAATTCTATGAGTGTTGGAGCAGTTACTGCTGCTGCTGGTGCTAAAACCCACACTATGCCTTCGTAAAAGAGGAGGTATGTTAACCTCCCTGTTTTAAATAATTTTTAATAATGCTTTAGATAAACCATTTAGGATATATTTTAAGCGGTATATCAAACCAAAATCAACTTGAAACTTGAATTCTCTAATCAGTGTCATCGCGTGATTGACGTGTGATCGACGACCGCCAACAACGTTGCCAGTTAGAGAATCCAGGACTTATTGTACCTGCTGATATTACAGCTGGGATATTGCTGAAGTCCCTTATGCTTCATTTCTCTTGTTTGGTTTAGTGCAGGGGTGTCAAATTCCCTCCTCGAGGGCCGCAATCCAGTCAGGTTTTCAGGATTTCCCCAATGAATATGCATGAGATCTATTAGCATACCATGAAAGCAGTGCATGCAAATAGATCTCATGCATATTCATTGGGGAAATCCTGAAATCTCGACTGGATTGCGGCCCTCAAGAAGGGACTTTGACACCCCTGGTTAGTGACTAAATACCCTGTGTATTGTTAGTGTCAATGTCAGTGCCTGACCATTAATACAAAAAGTGGAAATTCAGCCATTTTACTGCTGCGGTAAAAATCACATTGTTTGCAGGAAAAAAAAAATCCTGCACAAGGGCTTGCTAAGACAAGTTTTTGCTTTACCTATGAAAATGAATTTTAAAATTCCCCTCTCATCCTCTGCCAATCTCAGATACTGAAAAAGTACATTTATATTTTCCATTCATGCCCTTAGTTAATACCTTATTTATGGTTGTGCTTTGCAATAACACAACATTCCAGGCCCCAAACAGCAGATTTCCTGTTAAAAAAATTACTATCTACTGGCACTAGATGTATTTTTCTTATTATAGTTCCAAAACCATTCTCATCCATAATTTCTTCAAATTCTTAAAGCATTAGGCATGTAATTTTCCATTTCTTTGTCAGATTGTATTTCCTACTCTTCCATATCATTTGCTTGAAGCATCAGTGCTAGAACATTTCTGTCACTTCTTTTATGTGCAGTATCATAAAAAAGTACATTTTTTTTCCATGGCTATAGATGCAACATTTGTGTTTTGTTTCTTTTGACAAGGTCTCAGCTACTGTTATGATGCTTCAAATGAATCCATTTCTGAACTAATATTCAAAGATGTGTGAATAGGATACAGCCAAATTGGCTTCAGGGAGACTCCAGTCTTGAACTTCAAAAAAAGTTTTACTTTTTATTTCATAAAACTGGGGAGATGAGGAAGCAGAGCCCCCCTCCTTAATTTCTTAAGCAGATGCAAACAAAATCTTACTTTGAATCTTCATGAAGTTTACATATCTTGTAAAATCTTTAGAGCAGTGGTTCCCAACACTGTCCCAGAGGACCACCTGTCAGTCAGGTTTTCAGGATAACCCTAATGAATATGCATGGTGTAGATTTACCTGCTTTCACCTCTGTTGTATGCAAATCTCTCTCATGCATATTAATTAGAGCCATCCAACTAGCTGGTGGTCCTCCAGGACATGGTTGGGAACAACTGTAATGGCACAACAGAATTTTCAAATCCATTTTGGACTTTCAACATAAATGTATATTTGTTCAGTCCAGCTGACAAACACTATGGGGCTCATAATCAAAAAACCAAACATCTAAAAAGTGGCCTAAATGGATACTTGGATGATCAAAAAGCTTGAGCGTCCAAGTACCCATAATCAAAGCTGGTTTTAGACGTATCTAAAACCAGCTTAGGCCTTTCCACTCCCTCTAAACGCATAGAGCGAAAAGAGGCATTTTTAGAGGAGGGGAAAGGGCAGGTGGCGGGCGGGAATTGGGCCGACCTACACCTAGGCGTACAGCAGGTATAACCAAAAGTTTAGGCAGGTTGTCTAGTCAGCACTTATACGTTTTGACTTAGACCAAGTCAAAACAGGTATAAGTGCCGAAAAAGGGGCTGCTGAGCTGATCGCTGCAGCTTAGCGGCCCCAGCAACCTGCCTACTGCCACATGTGCCTAAGGCCCTGCCCACAGGAGGGGCCTAAGTCTACTGAGCCGATTCTGGTTGCCCAGGCACCTCAGGCCCTACCTGCGGGTGGGGTTTGAGCCGCCTGGGCTAATCAGGTCTTACGCCAGCCATTCCCGGGATAGCTGGCCTGCCGGACGGATGGGCTTGGCACCCGTCCATCCGGCCAATGATTTTTAAGGTAAGGGGTGGGGATTGGGAGTGGGGGTGGGTCGAGGGGTCGGCTGGGGGGGTCTCATGGGTCGGCTGGGGGGCATTCGAGGGCAGGAGGGCCTGTTATCCCTCCTGCCCATATCTTAGTGGGGGTGGGGGTAGGGGATTCACTTGGGCAGGAGGGCTTGGGCTCTTTCCTGCCCAATCGTAATCGGCGGGGGGGGGGGGGGGGGTGAAGCGGGGCAAGAAGGCTTGGGCTCCCTCTTGCCTTGATTGTAATTGGCGGAGCAGGAGGGCTTGGGCTCTCTCCTGGCCCGATCGTTGTAGGGTGTGTATGTGTGTGTGTGTGTGTGTGGGGGGGTGGATTCTGTAACCGGTGTTGTTTTTCACAGACACCAGTTACAGAATCTAGCTTTTAGGAGAAGGACTGGCTCCTCCTTCGTCTAAAAGCTCTTGTTTTGGGCGTTTGGAAGTTAGGTGTTTTTTAAGTTGATTATATATTGTTAGTGTAGATGTAGTGGTGGTCTGGACGTTTAAACAGCTGAACTTAGAGGTAGGCCATTATCAAAAAATACCTCCTTTTGGGTGCTTTTTTTTTTTTTATAATGGACATTTTCCCTGCTTCTACTTTCAACGTTTAAGGCCTTAGGCCAAAATGGGATTTAGACGTTTTTTAAAATTATGCCCCTCCACTTCTTTTTTTATTTAGCTTTTCAATTTAATTTAATTATATTTTGTAACAATAGTAACTAAACTAAACTAAACTAAACTAAACCTTAAGTTTGTATACCGCATCATCTCCACAGAAGTAGAGCTCGGCACGGTTTACAGAAATTGGTATTGAAAGAAACTACAATGAAAAGTAGAAGGACTTAGAGAGAGAAGTTTAGAGGGAATTAGTATATCGATGAGGGAGGGGTCATTGTATTTGAGAGAAGAGCCAAGTTTTCAGATGTTTTCGGAAGAGTTGGAGGGAGGTCAGGCACCGAAGCGGGGTAGTAAAGCTGTTCCAGAGTTCGGTGATCCTGAAGGAGAGGGAAGTCCCTAATTTTCCTGCATGGGATATGCCTTTTAAAGAGGGGAAGGATAGTTTGAATTTTTGAGTGGATCTGGTGGTGTTGGGATTAGAGGAGTTCCAAGATAGTGGAAAAAGGGGAGACAGGATACCGTGAAGAGATTTGAAGGTTAGGCAGGCGCATTTGTAGTGAACCCTAAGAATTACTGGGAGCCAGTGAAGCTTAGACAGAAGCGGGGAGACGTGGTCAGATTTGCTTTTTGTGAAGATTAGTTTAGCCGGAGTGTTCTGGATCCGCTGGAGTCTGTGAAGGCTTTTCTTTGTCAGGTTTAAGTTACAGTAATGGAGTTACAGTAATCCAGTCTGGTAAGAATGATGGATCGTACGAGGACAGCAAAGTGATGATGATGGAAGCAGGAACTCACTTTCCTTAACATGTGAAGATTGAAGAAGCATTTTTTTACTAAGGAATTAAGGTGGTCATTGAAGGACAGTGTGGAGTCAATGATGATGCCCAGAACTTTGCATGAGTGTTCAAGCTGCAATGTGGTGCCAGAGGGCAGTGGGATGAGGGTGGGTAGCTTATCTAATTTTGGGCCAAGCCAAAGTAGTTTTGTTTTTGGTCTCATTTAATTTCATTTGTACGGTGAGGGCCCAGGATTGGAGGTTCGATATACATGAGGAGATGTTCTCAGAGAGATTGGTGAGGTTAGAATCGGTCTCGAGGAGGACAAGGATGTCATCGGCATAAGTGTAAAGTGTTTCCAAGGGGGACAGTTGGAGGAGTTTCAGGGAGGACATATAAACATTGAAAAGAATCGGGGATAGAGGAGAACCCTGAGGAACTCCACAAATCGGTTTCCACGGGAGGGATGAGGAGCCATTCATGTTAACGAAGTAGGAGCGGGAACGTAAGAATTTTGAGAACCAATCTAAGACTGTTGAGTTTATGCCAATTTAGGAAAGTTGGAGAATTAGTATATCATGATGGACCATGTCGAAAGCTGCAGAAAGATCGAATTGAAGGAGAACAGCGAACTTGTTGCAAGAGTGAAGATGTTGGACCTTTGAGATTAATGAGGCCAAAAGGGATTCGGTGCTGAAGTTGGGTCTAAAACCATGTTGGTAGGGTAGGAGAATGGAGAATCTTTCAAGATAAGATGAAAGTTGGGTAGATATAATGGACTCCAGTAACTTGGTCAGGAGAGGAATATTTGCTATTGGGCAATAGCTGGATGGTGTGGTGGGGTCTAGATCAGCTTTTTTCAGTAGTGGGGATAGGGCAATGTGTCCCATTTCTGCAGAGAATAGGCCTGAAAGTAAGGCAGAGTTTATAAGTTTGGTGAGAGATGAGATGGCTTGTGTGGGAATTTTCTGGTACAGGTAGGAGGGGAAAGGGTCCAAGGTACAGTTGCAGGATTTCAACTTGAGGCAGAGTTTGGCGACCTGGGAATTAGATACGAGCTCGAAGGTGGTCCAGGATCTGTCGGCTGGAATAAGGTTGACAATGGTTAGATTAAACACCAAGAACCCTAAACAATTGAATACAAATCACAATATTCAATAGTTACATGATTTTGTAAATGTATCCATTAGTATATAATTATTTGTTTTATTTTATTTATTTGGTTTTATATCCCATTCTCCCAGGAGAGCTCAGAATGGGCTACAAGTTTGCATACATATTAAAGCGTATTTATACAAAGTGATGACAAGCATGACATGGCAGGACATTGTCTAACAAAGATGGCAAAACATAGTTAACAAAGCATGGTAAAACAACATGGCAAGCCCTCTCAGTCCATCAATCATACTCAAGCATTAATTATTTGGTTGTTTTTTTTTATAAGGGATTATTGACATCTGCCAACACTATTTTAAGAGTTGTTGCACTGTTCTGTGAATCTATTCTGAGGGTGTTGCAACTAATACTTTTTCTTTCCTTTTCTATTTTGGAATGGAGTTCTTTTCCTAATTGGTTTGAAATATGTATTGTAAACTGCTTGGATATATTGTAAACCACTTAGATCCTTTTTTGGCTATTGTGTGGTATATAAAGTTTTTCATAAACATAATACATCATGCTGAAAAGGGATCATAGGAGAAGAGACCAACCCAGGAGTATGAAAGTAGATTTTCCAGCACTTTAATGCTCCTAGTTATATGGTTTATGCCTTTGTTATCCCAAAATGGTTACTATGTTTTAAAAAATGGCTTGTTTTCTGAACAGTTTTAGATTTTTGGCCAATTTGGGGACTTTTGGGTGGTTGTTTTGACAGATTTCCCTCTCCCCTCCCTCCCCCCAAAAAGCAAACAATAAATTACTACCACTCTCTTGGTATTCCCATGGTTAAGCTGCACAATTAGTGCAAATTTTGTCAGCTTGAACTACAGTGGTAATACATGAAATTAAAATTAGGGGTCTCGACAGCCATCTTTAAAGCCTTGACCATAAGAGCAGGGGTGAGTGGTCATTGCTCCTACTTCCATAAGACACTAAAGACCCTAGTAAGTCTAGGAATGGGGATTAGGGTGTTGGGGTGGGAAGGTCTTCCAGGAGGGGCCTAGGGTAGTCATTGTGGCAGGGAGTTGGTCTTCATGACAGTGGGTTGCAGAAGGGAAGGTCAGATCTTATGTAGGGATCAGTTGTTGAAGGTGGGGGTCAGGAAAGAAATCAGATGTTCTGTATAGTCATCCCTGGTAGTGGGTCTCATAGAGTGGGAGAGATCAGTAGGTGGCTCAGACCTAACCTTCACAGCTGACACTTTAAGCAGGTATTTATGTGTGTCATGGACCAACTATAAATGCCAACATCGTCCTTTTTTCTAATGTCTATGTTTATTAGTATTTATAGACCGCAAACAGAAATAAAGAAAGAAAGAAGACTTTTAGGTTGAGGATAACCTAACTAATGAACTTAAGATACAGACAATTGATGAGTAAATGCTGAGCGCAGATTACATGTTGGCCTATACAGAACCAGTAATTTCGAGAAATAATCTGTTTGATCTGATTGTAACACTTTAAAAGCTAAAGTTAGAGACTTATGCATCAAACAATATTTTACAGGAAGCCAATGATACTCTCTAAAAAATATGATCATATTTACAAGAATTAGCAAGAAGTCTAATAGCAGTATCTTGTATAGTCTGTAATTTTTTAAATAGATATTGATGGCATTGTAATCAATATGGATTCCCATTGTAAAATAGGGAATTCACATTGATATTGTAGGCCCACCCTTATCAATTCCTCTCCCTGACTTTTCAAACCTCCTGGAAATTCAATACGGAAAGCAGTCCTTGTTCTAAAATGTCATTTAAACGTGTAGGCCAATCTACACTAGGGATGGGTAGCCATGTCAAATGAATGTTATTCACCACCAAGTGCACATTATTTGCACAAAGTACAACACTCTTTCCTGATTGTACCTGCATGCACATACCGTATTTTTACGCATATAACGCGCATACATGTATAACTCGCCCATGCGTATAGTGCGCAGGAACAAAGCATTTATGTAAAAAAATTTCCTTATAGCGCACCCATGTGTAAACCGTGCATGCTCCTCATTGAACTAGAAACTCCTCCCGCCACCCCATTTGTATGAAGGGGATTCGAATGTTCTATAAGTATCCCGCTGGACCGCTGATTAAATATTAAAATCTGCCAAATAAAAACTTCTGAATTGAAAAACTTAGTCTCAACTCTATCGTAGCGGGGCAATTTGAGTTCGACTGGGTGAATAGGGGCGCTTACATTCATAAAGTCGGCCCACTGACCAAACCAGTAGAAGGATTAACAAAGACCCGGGATGAATGGAAAGACCGGTCGACTTTGGCCTACAGAACTAAGGGCTAAAGGAATAAATGTAATAGGGTATCTTTTCTGCAAACTGGCATATGTAGGTTTACTGCACCCCACAACTGTATATTATAACATCGTTTATGATGACCGCTTGTTATCAGAATACTTTTGGCGTACAGCAATGTTTTATTTATACCAATGTCACTGGAGTAAAGGAGAAAACAGTCATTGCTGTGAAAATATCCTTTAAAAGTGACTATGTAACCTGTACAAAAAAATCGCCAAACGTATTCTAATAACAAGTGGTCCTCATAGACGATACAGTCGATGCTGTTGCGATCCGTGCGGCGGTGACGCTGGGGTGTAGTAAACCTAGATGCGCCAGTTTGCAGCTAAGACTCACTATTACAATTATTCCCTATACCTTTTACCTCTGTAGGCTATAGTTGATGGGTCTTTCTATTCATCCCGGGTCTTTAATTCCTCTGTTGGGTTGGTCGGTCATCTGACTCCATGAATGTAAGACCCCTATTCACCTGGTCAAACTCAAATTGACCCTCCCCAGGATAGACTTTAGTCAAAACTTAAGATTTTTCATAAAATTCTTATAGAATTTCTTAAATTTTTAACTTTGGACATTTTTAAAAATTTCTTAGGAAAATTCGTAGGATTCTTTGTGAATTTGGCCCACTATTCACCATTATGTGAACGAGGATTGAATGGTAAAATTATTGTCTATATGTTTCTATATTTAACTAGCTGTAACCTTGTTTGCAAGTTGTTGTTGAATGTTCTAAACTTTATTTGAAACCGAACGAGAACAATTTTCTTCACTAAAAGTCGGGCGGCATTTAACGTTACCCATACGGCAGGGGCGGCATTATCGGGGCGGCAAATGCCATTTCTGCCGTATGGGTGTCACCAAATGTGGTATCAGCAATGTAAAAAAAATTGTATAACGCGCTCACGGTTATTACGCGCATGGTTATTGCGCGGTTTGTAAAATCGTGTATAGCATGCGCGTTATATATGTAAAAATACGGTAATATCAGGAAAAAGTGCACATGGTCAAATTCAATAAATTGTACCCAAAGTTAGGTTCCAGTTTTATAATGTATATGTGATGGGGTGTATGTCCCATCATGTGAGAGAGTGCCGTCCCGAGGGAAGGCTATATCAGAGTCTACCTTCCCCCAGAGTACCCAGGGTTAAACAGGGAATAGCTGGGTTCAACTAGTTCCTAATGGGGTGGTTCTAGTCATAGTGGAAGACTAGGTGGGTGGAGTTAGGAATCAGCTACCCCTATTGCTCTGGAGTATTCTGTTGCCCAATAGTCAAGACTGAATGACCTTGCCATTGGACTTGAATAACTAATTTGCATCCTAATTTGCATAAGAATCAAGTGGCAGAGGAAAGTAGTGATTTATAAAGAAAAGAGACTCCTAGAACCTTAAACTGGACTCCTGATAGGGAAAGGAGCTCTGGCTTGGACCCCTCAATCCTTGGGGGACATTTTGAGGGGAGGGGTCAAGAGGAACCTCACCCTGAACTGACAGGGAGGGTTCATTAATGGACTCCCAGCAGAAAGGAGCATAGAGATCCTGGAACCAGGAGTTCCTGGGTGATCCTTGAGGGGAGGAATGCAGGCCTAATGCCTAACTCTTTGTAAGTCCAAAACTCTCTGTGAGCATAAGAGTTCCAGTGATTGGACACTTGGCCTAAGACTCGGTAGGCGGTGGGTGGATACTCGGCCTAGCCCTTTGGTTGGGCAGTACCAAGATTGTGACAGTATATTGAAAATTGAATGTAGAATAAAACCAACCATCATTCAGTAATTCTAATAAAGAAAGCCAAAGTAGTAAAAAAAATGGAGATAAGACTTTAGTGAACTCTTGATAATAAAGCTTATTTCAAGGTATTCTCAAAAGCTTGAACAGAGAAAACATCACAGGTCAAAAACTCCAATGCCTACCATCACTAGTACTCATACAAAAACCTAGGCCTCCTTTTACAAGCCGTCCTAGTGGTTTTAACGCACACACCGGATTAGCGCATGCTATAGCGCATGCTAGCCGGAAATCTACCGCCTGTTCCAAAGGAGGTGGTAGCGGCTAGCGCGTGCGGCAATTTAGCATGCCGTATTCCGCACGTTAAGCCCTAGCGTAGCTTTGTAAAAGGAGCCCCTAGTCTTTAAAAAAAATATTTTAACAAAATGTCAATGTGCAAAAAAGTTACTTAGCTTTCAAGGAGAGCACCTGTGGTTTTCAAAGGAGACAAATCACTCTTAATTTCAAATGTAAAAAAACTCAAATGAGCAGGAAAGATGTTGTTCTCAGTTGACTGCAAGCATCATTCTCACCTCCTTCTGAATATTTATATCCAAGAACGCAATTTCTCTAGTATTGATGGTAGCAGAGAATTTAATATTTGGCAATATCCCATTAAGCCATCCAATAAATGTATGAAGTTCTTGTATGGAGGCTGTCCAAATGAAGAAGATGTCATCAAGGAATCATTTCCACAAAGCAACATTTTTAAACCCCTCAGAATGGTAGATCAATGTCCCTGTAATAAAATATACATTGGGCGCACGATACAGTCCATCAAGACCCGTCTAAATGAACATAAATCTTGGGTCCGTACTGAACGTGGTACCGCTCCTCTAGTTAGACACTGGCAATTGATAGGGCATGTCTGGTTGGACATCAAATGGCAAATCATTGATTCTGTTACAGTAGGGTGGGAGGGAGGCAATATTCAAAAAGCTTTAGCGATTAAAGAACAAAAAATGGATATTCAAACTTAAATCCCTAGCTCCAATAGGATTAAATGAGGAAATAGAGTGGCTATCGATCCTATGAGAGTGCTCCTATTGGAGGTTCTTTTCAATGTGGGCTGTGCCTCGCACTGTGATGATGATGTCACACGTTTTGCAATGTGCGTCGGGCCAGCTGTACCTAATGGCCCTAACTGCAACTCGCGGCCATGTTAAAAGATGTTAAAAGTTCGAACAAGCTCCCTCAAATGGTAAGCCTCTATCTCTGTGCTTCTTTACCTTATTATATTTTATTGTAGATTTGAGGCTGAGTCTGTTGTTAATCTATGTTGATTATATATGAGAAAGGAAGGCACAGTGAATTATTTATTTGATTTTATTTTAGTTTCCCTCGACCTTGAAGAAAGGTTTCACTTTGAAACATGCATGTCGGGAGAGGTGAAGGACGGACACACTATAAAGGCCAAGTGTTGTTCTGTTGATACAAAAGATATAAGTAGAAAAAGTACAAAAGTACAAAAAGAAAAAAAAAAAGTTTAAAGCTGAATAATTAAAGATTAGACTGACGAAGAGTAATATAACTGGTAGCGTTGTGCCCAGCTGTGGTCTGAAGGTCCACACAATTGAGAATAAGAATACTAAGTATAAATGAAAACACGAATGGTTCTCTGCCTTTGATGAGATCTGAGTAAGACAATTAAGATATAATTTGATTGAAGATACAACAGTGGCTTCTTTATTTTATATGTGCCTAGCAGTAGAAGCAGCCTATTAAAGGCACATGATATAAAGGGCCAAAGGATATATATGTGACAGATTCTCAAAGCTTGGGAGTTTTGCTTAGTTGTGATGAAGAAAAGCTTTTGATCTAGTATCATAGCCTTTTCTTTTTCAGGTTTTGGAACATCTAGACTTTACGGGCCTTTTTTTGACAGGTTATCCTCTCATTATATATTGATCCTAAAGCTTCTGTGTTTGTTAATGGTTTGATATAAGCCCCCTTTTCAAGCCAGTGGGGCACAAGACAGTGTTGTCCCCTTTCTGCAATTTTATTTGTTATATGTCTCAAACCATTATTGGTAATGGCAATAGTACTTGTAATCTGCTAACCCCAAATATAGGTTCAAAGTGGATAACGTAATATTCAAATCAAGTGCGCAGCGGCCTCTAAGAAGGCGAATAGAATGCTAGGTACTATCAAGAAAGGTATTACAACCAGAATGAAAGAAATTATCCTGCCGTTGTATCGGGCGATGGTGCACCCGCATCTGGAGTACTGCATCCAATATTGGTCGCCATACCTTAAGAAGGATATGGCAATACTCGAGAGGGTTCAGAAAGAGCGACACGATTGATAAAAGTTATGGAAAACCTTTCATGTGCTGAAAGATTAGAGAAACTGGGGCTCTTTTCCCTGGAAAAGTGGAGACTTAGAGGGGACATGATAGAGACATACAAGATCATGAAGGGCATAGAGAAAGTGGAGAGGGACAGATTCTTCAAAAACTTTTGAAAACTACAAGAACGAGAGGGCATTCGGAAAAGTTAAGAGGGAACAGATTCAGAACCAATGCTAGGAATTCTTCTTTACCCAAGTGGTGGTGGATACCTGGAATGTGTTTCCAGAGGGTGTGATAGGATAAAGTACGGTATTGGGGTTTAAGAAGGGATTAGACAATTTCCTGAAGGAAAAGGGGATAGAAGGGTATAGATAGAGGAGTACTATACAGGTCCTTGACCTGATGGGCCATCGCGTGAGCGGACTGTTGGGCATGATGGACCTCTGGTATGACCTGGCAGGGGCATTGCTTATGTTCTTATGTTAATAGTCAAATAAAAATCTAATAAAGAAATCCAGGTATCAGAGCCCTTGCATTCTCTGAAAAGATATCCACAAATATACAATGGGCTCCTTTTACTAAGGTGCGCTAGTGTTTTTAGCGCAAACTAAAGATTAGCGCGTGCTAACCACGTGCTAAATGAAAAATACTAACGCAAGCTCTATGGAGGTGTTAGCGTTTAGCGTGTGCGGCATTGTAGCTTGCGCTAAGCATGCTATAACCGCTAGCGCACCTTAATAAAATGAGTCCAATGTTTTTCAGTCAAAAATGATCTATATGCTAATCATGATATTCTTCAATAGCTTATAATATTGTCTGCATACACAAACTAATCCTTGATATTTCAAAATATTTCCCCCCCCCCTCTGAAGAAAGTATGATGCTATTCTCCCTCCTCATAGTACCTTGCACTGGTTACACAACAGTATTCTTGGTACTGATTTCAAAAATTAGTCTCACCAGAAAAATCAAAATTGTGGATATGAAAAGCCTCTGTGCTTCAACTGAGCACTGGTATGTAAGATTTATTACTCTACACTCTGAATTATGGTTTGAAGCTCAAATGTAATAGATACAGGAGCTATGCAAGGATATATTTCTTCAGAGAAAAGGTGACTACTGCTTGGAACAACTTCCCAGAGAATGTGGATAGAATAAAAATGATACAAGAATTCATGTAGGCATAGATTGGAAATAGATTGTAAACTGAAGGAGGGCAGGAATAGGATCAAATAGAGACCACATTGATTGATTTTTATCTTTCATTATTTGAACTGATGCTCTGCTCCTTAAGACAGCACACAGAAAACAGACAGGTGAGTTAAGAAAATAGTACAGAGCAATGTAAAACAAAAAAATTAAAAGACCAAGACTCAAAAATTTTAAGCATCAGGACAGGTCATTTTAAAAAAGAGGAATTTTAGAAGTGGGAGCACCTTGAATACCAGAAGATAATTATAACCAGCTGAGCGAAAAAGTATCATAAGTGGGTTATGTGGTTTATTTATACCACAAGATAGAAATATATCAACTGCATAATCCTGTGAAAGTTTGTCCCAGGTATAAAAAATTAGAAACTTTTATCAACAAAAAAATAATTAAAAACAGGAATCACATGCCCCACTTTAAACACCTAAAGTTTTTAGGCTGTAGAACGTGAAAGTACAGAAAGGACTACCAGGTGAAACTGAAAGAAGCCAAGAGAGAGATACGTCTGGTGAAAACGCAAGTAGAAGAGCAAATGGCTATTAATGTAAATAAGGGAGACAAAATTTTTTCAGACATATTAGTGAAAGGAAGAAGATGAAAAATGGAATTGCAAGATTAAAAGATGATAAGTATCAATATGCGGAGAGTGATGAGGAAAAAACAAACATGATAAACAAATACTTTGGTTCTGTGTTCACGGAAGAAGATCCTGGAGAAGGACCGAAATTGTCTGGCAAAGTTACACACGAGAATGGAGGAAAGTGTTTATGAACAACTTGAAAAATTGAAGGTGGACAAAGCCATGGGACAGGATGGGATCCATCCCAGGATATTGAGGGAGCTCAGAGAGGTTCTGGCGGGTCCTATTAAAGATTTGTTCAACAAATCTTTGGAGATAAGAGTGGTTCCTGGGGATTGAAGAAGAGCGGATGTGGTCCCTATTCACAGAAGTGATCGCAGAAATAAAGCGGGAACCACAGGCCGGAAAGCCTCACTTCGGTTATTGTAAAAATAATGGAAGCATTGTTGAAAGAAAGGATAATGAAATTCCTAGAATCTAAGGAGTTACAGGATCCGAGGCAACCTGGTTTTACTAAAGGTAAATCGTGCCAAACGAATCTGATTGAATTTCTTGATTGGGTGACCAGAGAATTGGATCAAGGGCATATGCTAGATGTAATTTACTTAGATATCAGCAAAGCCTTTGATATGGTTCCTCATAGAAGGCTCTTGAACAAATTTGATGGGCTGAAGTTAAGACCCAAAGTGGTGAACTGGATTAGAAACTGGTTGACGGACAGATGCCAGAGGGTGATGGTTCACTCAGAGGAAGGAAAGGTGAGTAGTAGAGTCCCTCAAGGATCGGTGCTGGGAACAATCCTGTTCAATATGTTTGTGAGCGACATTGCTGAAGGGTTAGAAGGAAAGGCTTGTCTTTTTGCGGATGATACCAAGATTTGTAACAGAGTAGACACCGAGGAGGGAGTGGAAAACATGAAAAAGGATCTGCAAAAGTTAGAGAAATGGTCTAATATCTGGCAACTAAAATTCAATGCAAAGAAGTGCAGAGTAATGCATTTGGGGATAGTGTGAGGTGAGAGGCTGATATACATGGAGAGGGAGAGGGACCTTGGGGTGATAGTGTCTGAAGATCAAAAAGGCAAAAAACAGTATGACAAGACGGTGGCTGTTGCCAGAAGGATGTTAGGCTGTATAGAGAGAGGCGTAGCCAGTAGAAAAAAGAAGGTGTTGATGCCCCTTTACAGGTCATTTGTGCAATTCTACTGGAGTATTTTGTTCGATTTTGGAGACAATATTTGGCACAGAGAAAGGAGACAAAAATGGTAGGAGGTTTGTGCAAAAAGATATATGAGGAGAAACTAGAAGCCCTAAATACCATAGACTGAAAAGGAGGGACAGGGAGGGGGGGGGGATATGATTCAGATGTCCAAATACTTGAAAGGTATTAATGTAGAGTAAAATATTTTCCAGAGAAAGGAAAATGGTAAAACTAGAGGGCATAATTTGAGGTAGAGGGGGTGGTAGACCTAAGACATTAGTTAGGAAATTCTTCTTTATGGACAGGGTAATTGATGAAAGGAATGCACTCCCTAGGGAGGTGGTGGAGAGGAAAATGGTGACAGTTCAAACAAGCCTGGGATAAACATAAAGCAGGGGTCTCCAAAGTCCCTCCTTGAGGGCCGAATCCAGTCGGTTTTCAGGATTTCCCCAATGAATATGCATTGAAAGCAGTGCATGCACATAGATCTCATGCATATTCATTGGGGAAATCCTGAAAACCTGACTGGAATATGGCTCTCGAGGACCGGAGTTCCCTAACCCTGCCATAGAATATAATGGATGCCTTTATGCGGTGTTGCTTATAAGGTTAAGTGCTAAATATTGTGTTTAACTGGCTTAGGCTGGAGTTAGTTTGGGTGGCGGCTCCAGCAGTGGGTCAGTGTGGCTGATGCTTGGTGGTCTGAGTCCCATGTGCGGCAATATGGATTAGGAACAACAATGCACATTTTTACCATATTCATATAGGGCTCCTTTTACTAAGCTGCGTTAGGGCTTTAACGCGCAGAATAGCATGCACTACAATGCCGCGTGCATTAGACCCTAATGCCAGCATTGAGCTGGTGTTAGTTCTAGCTGCGTAGAGCTGGGTTAGCACGTGCTAATCTACTGCGTGCGCTAAAAATGCTAGCACACCTTAGAGATATATATGCAGATAATGGTTTCTTGTCCAGAGAACTATGAAAAGCACAGAGATGAACTCTGACTGAAGTAGTTTTGAGACCAGAGTTAGAAAGGTGAAGAAGATAGTCTAGAACCGATGGGTCCAGCAAGTGGAGAGTACATCGATTTGTAAAACAGGTCTATTTGAACCAGTAATAACGCTGTGTGAAAGATTTCCTAGATCAGGGGTGTCAAAGTCCCTCCTTGAGGGCTGCAATCCAGTCAGGTTTTCCCCAATAAATATGCATGAGATCTATTTGAATGCACTGCTTTCATTGTATGCTAATAGATCCCATGCATATTCATTGGGGAAATCCTGAAAACCCGAATGGATTGTGGCTCTCGAAGAGGGACTTTGACACCCCTGTCCTAGATGCTTCAATGATAGCTGACACTAGTGCAGAGAATGCATAAGCATCTACTCAGGAGAGAGATACCATGCTATGAGTGCTAGGGAATGGAGATTGGGATGAAGAAGAGAATCCTTGTTCTGTGTTAGTAACATTGGAAAGATTTGGATAGGAAAGAGTTGTAGAAGGAGAGGGAACCACGGTGAGATGGCTTGGAGAAATCCACTGTTTATTCTTAGGTACCACTGAAGATAGTAATGTAGGACAATAATATCTTTTGAGGTACAATAAATTGCATTAAGACCATAAGACAGGGGGCCACATCATCTTGAATGGAGGCCAGGAGGAACACCTTAGCAGAGCATACTGCTAACTCCAAGGCTACCCCTAAAGCATACACAAAGTGACAGATACAAGCTACTAACTAAGAAGCCATTACAACATTACATTACATTACATTAGGGATTTCTATTCCACCATTACCTTGCAGTTCAAGGCGGATTACAAAAGAATTATCCAAGATGTATTACAACAAGAACTTACAAAAAAAAAAAAATTGGTCATTTTCAAAAAGAGTAAGAAATGGGAAAGGTTGATTGACAAGAAAAAAAAAGTAAAAAATAGCAAAATTATCTTTCAAGTTATTGCAGGGAAGCAGAAAGAGAAGAAGCAACACAAGTTCTTTATGAACTTCTAACATCAGATCCTATTGTCTGACTGGAATTTACTTTATTTCATTTCATTTATTTTTATTTATTGTTTTTCAGGAACTTTAGCTAGATTGTGAGCCTTCGGGACAGCTACGGAAATCCAAAGTACCATTTTTATTTATTTTATTTTAATGTATTTTTAATCTATCTTCATTGTAAACCGCTTTGAACCTCACGGTATAGCGGTATATAAGAAATAAAAATCAAATCAAATCAAGTTTCTTGCTTTATTCAAATAGTCCCTCCATGTCCCTGTAAGGCAGTTCAATAAGCAGCAGTTGAAATGTGCCCTCAGGGATTTTAAGCTACATGGGAACCAATGCTTCTTATGGTATGCCCTCTTACCTTTGTTGTACCAGCAGGGTCCTGTAAAGTGTGGTGGTCAAAAACCAAGCTCCGTAGCAGCTTATCTCCCTCAGCTGTTGACCTGTCCATGAAAGCAACCTCTTGTAACATAGTAACATAGTAGATGACGGCAGATAAAGACCCGAATGGTCCATCCAGTCTGCCCAACCTGATTCACTTTAAATTTTTTTTTTAAAAAAAATTTTTCTTCTTAGCTATTTCTGGGCAAGAATCCAAAGCTTTACCCTGTACTGTGCTTGGGTTCCAACTGCCGAAATCTCTGTTAAGACTTACTCCAGCCCATCTACACCCTCCCAGCCATTGAAGCCCTCCCCAGCCCATCTTCCACCAAACGGCCATACACAGACACAGACCGTGCAAGTCTGCCCAGTACTGGCCTTAGTTCAATATTTAATATTATTTTCTGATTCTAAATCTTCTGTGTTCATCCCATGCTTCTTTGAACTCAGTCACAGTTTTACTCTCCACCACCTCTCTCGGGAGAGTAAAGTAGAATTTCCTAACATTGCCCCTGAATCTACCACCCCTCAACCTCAAATTATGTCCTCTGGTTTTACCATTTTCCTTTCTCTGGAAAAGATTTTGTTCTACGTTAATACCCTTCAAGTATTTGAACGTCTGAATCATTTCTCCTCTCTCTCCTTTCTTCTAGGATATACATATTCAGGGCTTCCAGTCTCTCCTCATACGTGTTCTGGCGCAAGCCTCCTATCATTTTCGCAGCCCTCCTCTGGACTGCCTCAAGTCTTCTTACGTCTTTCGCCAGATACGGTCTCCAAAACTGAACACAATACTCCAAAACTGAACACAATACTCTTGTGTTTCAAAATAAGGTTCTCCGATTTACAAAATTAGACAACATTCTGAAAATAGCCTGACAAAATCTGTTGTGTTCCACCATAAATATTTTTTTGCATGTAAACACGAAAGCATGTGTTTCAGTTATTGATCCTTGTGCAAAATGGCCATTACTGTACATCATCTAGACATCTACAGGATAGATCTAATTGCTACCTTTCCAAAGAAAGAATATCAGCAGATGTGGAAACTTGTACATCATATCATGGAAGGAAACTGGAAACAGATACTGTGCTGGGGAGAAATGACTGTTTCAGTGTTGTATGGTGTTATTTGAAAAGGTTATCCATAATGGAACATGCACCAGTTTCATGACTGCTGAAGTTATGATTTATATGCATATGGCATCCCCTCCATAAAATCATCCTCAGCCAGCTGGGTGATGTTAACTAAGAACTAATCATAAACATCTGCTTCGTTTACATAAATGTTGCTTTTATTCCCATTTTTTCCCTAAAAATGAAAATATACTGTTGAGTTGCAAGTACAAGCCATTTCATCCATCTCTCTTTTTGGTTCAGGGAAATAAAAGACCTTTCATTTATATATTTTTGAGATGTATTGCTTGTTGAGTTTCCTGCACTAACGCGGGAGGTCTAACAAATCCATCCTGTTTGAAGCCGACTGCCCATTAGTCTGAACATATAAAAAAATTCAGGCATACTTCACCAAATGTTTCAGGTTGGAGCCTCTTCATTAATTTACTGGCCCTGATGTTTTGTATATTAGCAGTGAAATTTATGACACCGGTGATTAACCATTACTTGTCTGTTTAGACCTTATATGCTATAAGAATCAAAAGCACAGGGAAGCTAATTTTCAAAGCCATTTCCAAGGGTAAAAGAGGGCTTTGCTCATAGAAATGGCCATTTAAAAATTGCCTATCTCAGGTGATAATCAGTGTAAATATCCACTTTTACCCACTGTAGGGAGAGATGTTTCTGAGAAAGCAGGGCAAGGTTTCCAAAATCTGCAATACTTTTGAAATTTTAAATGGCATGCATATTTTTACTCAGGAAAAGTATTCACAGAAATTAACATGTGTAAGTTTGAGAAGGTATTTTTAGTGGGGAAATTTTTGAAGTGAAAGAAGATGTGCAATTTTACTTTGGAAAATTCTGCAAAGTTCATAAGTGAAATTTACATGAGTTCTTTCTGTCAGTACAGGCAGTCATAAAATTACCCCTAAAACACAACTTGCATGATCTCTAATGATTTTCACCAATACAGCTCTAGAAAAGCAGATGGATTTTCTAGGGCTAAATGGAAGCTTCTTTTCATAAAGTGAGCTATGGGGTTTTTTTTTTTTACCATTTAAAAAATTTTTGCCTTCAAGATTCCAGTGATATGGATATTTATTGTTTTCTTAGGCTACCCTATTTTATGTAAATGAATTGAAAATCAAAATAATAATAATAATATTTATATTCATAATCATCATAAAAACTAAATGGTGCTGTAATTGGAAAATAACTATAAAGAAATGCACCACTCATTCCCATTTCCTGAAAACAGAGCCAGTTGCATAAGTGTTGTATTTATTTATTTATTTAGATGTTTTAATTTGATGATTTATTTTCCATTACTCATCTCAAACTGAATTTAAAGATACTCAAAAGAGGTTAACTAGATACCAGCCACTTACCACCGCAGGCTAAATAACAGGCCTTTAGGGCCAGATTCGGTAAATGATGCTCAAATTTAGCAGCAGGAAAAATCTGCACTAAGCACTATTCTCTAAAGGGTGTTTTATGCTGAAACTTGGTACACAAGATGGACAGTACCAATACTACTAACATAGTAACATAGTAGATGACGGCAGATAAAGACCGAATGGTCCATCCAGTCTGCCCAACCTGATTCAATTAAAAATTTTTTTTTTTTTTTCTTCTTAGCTATTTCTGGGCGAGAATCCAAAGCTTTACCCGGTACTGTGCTTGTGTTCCAACTGCCGAAATCTCTGTTAAGACTTACTCCAGCCCATCTACACCCTCCCAGCCATTGAAGCCCTCCCCTGCCCATCCTCCTCCAAACGGCCATGCACAGACACAGACCGTACAAGTCTGCCCAGTAACTGGCCTAGTTCAATCTTTAATATTATTTTCTGATTCTAAATCTTCTGTGTTCATCCTACGCTTCTTTGAACTCAGTCACAGTTTTACTCTCCACCACCTCTCTCGGGAGCGCATTCCAGGCATCCACCACCCTCTCCGTAAAGTAGAATTTCCTAACATTGCCCCTGAATCTACCACCCCTCAACCTCAAATTATGTCCTCTGGTTTTACCATTTTCCTTTCTCTGGAAAAGATTTTGTTCTACGTTAATACCCTTTAAGTATTTGAACGTCTGAATCATATCTCCCCTGTCTCTCCTTTCCTCTAGGGTATACATATTCAGGGCTTCCAGTCTCTCCTCATACGTCTTCTGGCGCAAGCCTCCTATCATTTTCGTCGCCCTCCTCTGGACCGCCTCAAGTCTTCTTACGTCTTTCACCAGATACGGTCTCCAAAACTGAACACAATACTCCAAGTGGGGCCTCACCAATGACCTGTATAGGGGCATCAACACCTTCTTCCTTCTATTGACTACGCCTCTCTTTATACAGCCCAGAATCCTTGACACACTGTTTTTTCGCCTTTAGATCTTCGGACACTATCACCCCAAGGTCCCTCTCCCCGTCCGTGCATATCAGCTTCTCTCCTCCCAGCATATACGGTTCCTTCCTATTATTAATCCCCAAATGCATTACTCTGCATTTCTTTGCATTGAATTTTAGTTGCCAGGCATTAGACCATTCCTCTAACTTTTGCAGATCCTTTTTCATATTTTCCACTCCCTCTTCGGTGTCTACTCTGTTACAAATCTTGGTATCATCTGCAAAAAGGCACACTTTTCCTTCTAACCCTTCAGCAATGTCACTTACATACATATTGAACAGGATTGGCCCCTGCACCGAACCCTGAGGGACTCCACTAGTCACCTTTCCTTCCTTCGAGCGACTTCCATTAACCACCACCCTCTGGCGTCTGTCCGACAGCCAGTTTCTGACCCAGTTCACCACTTTGGGTGCTAACTTCAGCCCTTCAAGTTTGTTCAACAGCCTCCTATGAGGAACTGTATCAAAGGCTTTGCTGAAATCCAAGTAAATTACATCTAGCATATGTCCTCGATCCAGCTCTCTGGTCACCCAATCAAAAAATTCAATCAGGTTCGTTTGGCACGATTTACCTTTTGTAAAGCCATGTTGCCTCGGATCCTGTAACCCATTAGATTCAAGGAAATACACTATCCTTTCTTTCAGCAACACTTCCATTATTTTTCCAACAACTGAAGTGAGGCTCACCGGCCTGTAGTTTCCTGCTTCATCCCTGTGACCACTTTTATGAATAGGGACCACATCCGCTCTCCTCCAATCCCCAGGAATCACTCCCGTCTCCAGAGATTTGTTGAACAAGTCTTTAATAGGACTCGCCAGAACCTCTCTGAGTTCCCTTAGTATCCTGGGATGGATCCCGTCTGGTCCCATCGCTTTGTCCACCTTCAGTTTTTCAAGTTGCTCATAAACACCCTCCTCCGTGAACGGCGCAGAATCTACTCCATTTTCTCGTGTAACTTTGCCGGACAATCTCGGTCCTTCTCCAGGATTTTCTTCTGTGAACACAGAACAGAAGTATTTGTTTAACACATTTGCTTTCTCCTCATCACTCTCCACATATTTGTTCCCAGCATCTTTTAGCCTAGCAATTCCATTTTTTATCTTCCTCCTTTCACTAATATATCTGAAAAAATTTTTATCTCCCTTTTTTACATTTTTAGCCATTTGTTCTTCCGCCTGTGCCTTTGCCAAACGTATCTCTCTCTTGGCTTCTATCAGTTTCACCCTGTAGTCCTTTCTGCTCTCCTCTTCTTGAGTTTTTTTATATTTCATGAACGTCAACTCTTTCGCCTTTATTTTCTCAGCCACTAGGTTGGAGAACCATATCGGCTTCCTTTTTCTCTTGTTTTTATTGATTTTCTTCACATAAAGGTTTGTAGCCATTTTTATCGCTCCTTTCAGCTTAGACCACTGTCTTTCCACTTCTCTTATGTCCTCCCATCCTAACAGCTCTTTCTTCAGGTACTTTCCCATTGCATTAAAGTCCGTACGTTTGAAATCTAGGACTTTAAGTATCGTGCGGCCGCTCTCCACTTTAGCCGTTATATCAAACCAAACCATTTGATGATCGCTACTACCCAGGTGAGCACCCACTCGAACATTAGAGATACTCTCTCCATTTGTGAGGACCAAATCCAATATCGCTTTTTCCCTTGTGGGTTCCGTCACCATTTGTCTGAGCAGAGCCTCTTGAAAGGCATCCACAATCTCCCTACTTCTTTCCGATTCCGCAGACGGAACATTCCAGTCCGCATCCGGCAGGTTGAAATCTCCCAACAGCAGAACCTCCTCTTTCCTTCCAAACTTTTGGATATCCACAATCAGATCCTTATCAATTTGCTGCGATTGAGTCGGAGGTCTGTAGACTACTTATCACTTATACAAAAATAATTCCCTGCACAGTCAAGCCTGCAAGGATTACTAGATGTCTTTCAGCAGCTCCCCTCTCTCCCTCCCCCTTACCTTCGTGGCCAAGTCAAAATGATCTACCAACAATAAAATTTTAAAAACACAAAGCACGCTGTACGCAGAGAAAATGTTAATTATCATTTATACTAGTCTTTAAGCCCGTTACATTAACGGGTGCTAGAATAGATGTGTGTGTCTGTCTTTCTTTCTTTCTCTCTCTCCCCTTGGCCGCTGTCTGTCTGTCTATGTTTATTTGTTTTTCTCTCCTTGGACACTGGCTGTCTCTCTGGCCCCGTGTGTGTCATTCTTTATGTCTGTGTCCTTGTGTCATTCCCCCGCCCCCCCAGAGCAAAGCTGTCTGCCCCCAGCATACCTCTTTCTCTCTCCCTAACCCCCTTGTGTCTTCCCCCTCCCCCCGCGAGCAAAGCTGTCTACCCCCAGCACACCTCTGCAACAAAAGCATCCGGGGAGCAGGGCCTGCAGCTTCTTCGGCGTCGGTGAGGAAGGAGAGGTTGGCCCAACTCTCCGCAGGGGCTTTGGGGACAGTCTTGTGCGGCTCGAAGCCCTCCTCCCAGCAACACTCCATACTGCCTTCCTCCCGCCGCCCAGAATAGATGTCTGTATGTCTGGGTTTTTTTTTATTTGTCTCTCTCTCCTTGGACGCTGTCTGTCTGTCATTATTTGTGTCTGTGTCTCTCCCTGGTCCCCTGTCTGTCTGTCTTTCTTTCTGTCTGTCTCCCTGGCCCCCCTGCTTGCCAAAGCAGCCCCCTTTCCATCTCCCCCTGTTCTGCAATGCCTAACTGCTCCGTGACCCCCAGCACACCCCTCCCCCCAAAGCAGCCTCCTTTCCCTCTCCCCCTGTTCTGCAATGTCTGCTCCATGGCCCCTTTCTGTTCTGCCCCCTCCCCCCCCCATGATTGCTATCTGCACAACCCTCCCACCAAAACAGCCCCCTTTCTTGCCTGCTCCATGGCCCTTCTTTTTCCTCTTCCCCTCCCTCCAGTCACCGCTGCCATTCCTATTTAAAACGGCCTGCTGAGGTTCGCGGCCGGCTGTAGCGAACCTCGCAGGCCGCTGTTCACCTCAGTAGCATGTTCCCTCTGACGCGATCGCGTCAGAGGGAACGTGGTACCACGTGGAGAGCGGCCTGCGAGGTTCGCTACAGCCGGCCGCGAACCTCAGCAGGCCGTTTTAAATAGGAATGGCAGCGGTGACTGGAGGGAGGGGAAGAACAGGAGCGGGAGCGGTTGTTGCGGGAGGGGGGGGAGGCGGCGACGTGCAGGCCGCTGTAAACAGGAGCGGCAGCAGCGGCAGGACCATGAGCCTTCCTCCCGCCATCCGCTGCCAGAGTCGCTCCTGTCGCGCGATGCAGCTAACTGGCGCATACGCCGTTTGGCTGTGAGTTCGGGCGTGCAATGTAAGTCTGCATGTGGTTCAAGTTGTGTGCATCGTCGGTCTGGAGGAGTGGATCGAGCTGGGGCTCCCGTGCGATATTGCAAGTTCGGCTACGTGGGAGTTTTGGTTTTGTGAGGAGCCAGCATAGTGTTTCGGGTGGGGAAGAGTCGCGGTTCCTTTTTTGTTTTGGGCCCGTGCAGGAGGAGCTGAAAACAGGGCTGGGGGCTCGGTAGGTGGTGGAAGAAGGCTGGGGAGCCGCTCGATGGATCGCAAAAAAAGGAGGAGGGGGTGGGCACTCGGAGAAGGGAGCCGTTTTCAAAGGCGCCCCCGCGGCTCCTCTCATGAGCTGCAGTTGCGTCGGAAGATGAGAGAAGAGTCGCGGTGGTGGCTTTGTGGGTCCGTAGTCAGAGAGAAGTAAAGCTGGGGACTCGCGCATGTGCAGTCCTGCGGCCACAGACCTACAGCGCACGGAACACGCAAATAGGACTGCGCATGCGCGGCTAGCTCTTTATTATATTAGATTCCGCGGGTTTTCAAAGAGGTCAAGGCAGATGACTTTATGCAATGTCACCTCAGTAACAACTATACAAAAATAGACAAATATACTCCCTCCCTTTTTACTAAACTGCGATAGCGGTTTTTAGCGCAGGGAGCTGCGCTTAATGCCCCACGCTGCTTTCGATGCTCATAGGCTCCTGTGCTAAAAACCACTATTGCGGTTTAGTAAAAGGGGGCCGTAGTGCAAAATATAGACAGCATATATAAATTCTCAAAACGGACACATTTTGATCAGTAAATTGAAAATAAAATCATTTTTCTTACCTTTGCTTGGTAATTTCATCAGGCTCTGGTTGCACTTTATTCTTCTGACTGTGCATCCAATATTTCTTCCCTTCTAGAGCATAATAATTGCCGCTGCTGGGTCAGACCAGTGGTCCATCGTGCCCAGCAGTCTACTCACACGGCAGCCCTTAGGTCAAAGACCAGTGCCCTGACTAAGACTAGCCCTACCTGCGTACGTTCTGGTTCAGCAGTAACTTGTCCAACTTTGTCTTGAATCCCTGGAGGGTGTTTTCCCCTATAACAGACTCCGGAAGAGCGTTCTAGTTTTCTACCACTCTCTGGGTGAAGAAGAACTTCCTTACGTTTGTACGGAATCGATCCCTTTACACTTTTGATGAATTGACCATATCTAAACTATCTTTCTTATTAAGAAGAATAAAGAATTTTTGTCATAGTAGCATACAACTTTAACTTATTACAAGTCCAAATCTCAGCTTTTTCAATATATGACACAATTTTTGATTTCCCTAATGCTGAATCTCCTGATAGTGTGAGAACTAAAAATATATCATCTGTGTAAGAGTAAAGGTATTCTCCTGCCTCCAGTGTCACTGATCTTAGGAGTCCTTTTATTAAGGTACACTAACCGATTTAGCGCGTACTAAATGCTAAGGCGCCCATAGATTATTCATTCGCAGTTTGTCTACATCTCAAGAGGGTATGTTAGAAGTCTGGTTTCGGTAGGACAAGGGCGGGCTTATGACCTGGACATTTTTCTGCCATAATCAAACATTTTAAAATACATCCAGGACACCATTTGGACGTTTGGTGCTAGACCTGTTTTAACAAAGAATAAGTGCCAAAAGGTGCTCAAACTGACAAGATGACCAATGGAGAGATGTAGCCATGACACCCCCCTCCCCACACACACATACTTCCCCAGTGGTCACTAAACTCCTACCACCCCCAAAGATGTAAATGAAACAGTACTTACCTGCCAGTACATACCATGACAGATGCAGATGTTTTCAGAAAACCTTTTAGAGCAGCAAGTAGGTCTCTGGTGTAACCTGGTGGTCAGTGCAGTGGACTCCAGAGAAGTGGACTCAGATCCATAGCCCACTCTAACTATTACACTTGTGGTGGAGTATGTGAGCCCACCAACACCCACCCCAAACCTACTGGACCATCATATATGTGCCACCTATAGGCATAAGGGCTATTATTGTTGAATACAGTTGTGTCCAGTAGGTTTTGCTTAGGTTTCAGAGGGCTCATCATACAATATAAGGGAGTTATGGTGAGATGTGTACCTGGGACCTTTTATATGAAGTTCACTGCTGGGCACCTTGAGGTGCCCCACTGCTTTGCTGGGATGTCTGTGTGGATAGTTTACTAAATTTACTGGCCCCTCCTACATCCCAATGGCTTGCTTTGTGCATTTTTCTTTTGGATATGGTAGTTTTTTTTTTTTTTTAATAGTTCAAAAAGATAGACACCATTATAAAAAAAAAGTTGGACATTTGACCTATTGCAAGAATTGAATCTTCCCGCTTTTGCTTTGATCTATTCTATTCTGATCTGTTCTGATCTGGAATAAAACGGTATATAAATTTAAAAAAATATTCAAATTCAAATTGGTTTGCCCTTTATCTTTATTTTCCATTGTATTGCACCCACACATCCAGGGGGTTGGAAGCGGGAGGGGCGTATATCTTTTGTTTTGGTATTATTACTGATGGCAATGATGGGTGGGGAAGGGAATTTTTATCTTTTGTATAGATTCTGATTGTTTATAAGTGCTTATTTGATTATTATTATTTGTATGTAAATTGTATTGCACTTTTTGTTGGCATTAAAAACTAAATAAAATTTTTTAAAAAAAATAAATTTTAAAAATAAATAAATAAATAAATTTTGCAGTTTTGAAAATGGGCATGTTTGTTATTGGGTTTTTGTGCATCTTCCACAAAACGTCCAAACTCGGATTTGGACGTCATATCGAAAATGGTCCTCCACATGAATGAAGATTCTGCTTACACTAGCCTCTCACTGATTCAGCTGATTAGTATGTGCTCTTTTCCCTATTAAGCTGGATATTCAGCCGGAGATAACCATCTATCTCCCACTGAATATCCTGGAATAGTTAGCTATGTGCCATTTTGAAGGTTGGGGGTCATTCCTGGCCAGCTAAATAACATTGAATATCGGGTCCTATATGTATTTCACTGATATAAAATGCATACATTGCCAAATCACTTATCCTTCAGCAATAATCCGGTACACTTTGTTTTTGAAACAACTCGAAATGGCATGGCTGTGTGATGTGAAGATAATGAAAAGAGTTACAGCTTTATGAACTTTGGAAACTGCCCCCCACCTCCAACACGCACGCACATATATACTTCTATTTACACACTCTTCTGTTGAAAAAGTCCCAGGAGCCCATGGAGTGTTCAGTGGCCCCTCAGCATCCACATGTTCCCCTAGATAAGGACAAATGAACCAAGGTTACACTTTATTACTGAGAAATACCAAAGCAAAGACATGAAAGCTTAACTCTGGTTTTGCTGATATAGTCCCAAGTCTGCAGGCAGTTATAAAAAGAGTGAGGTAATGTGTTTTTGACTGCCATTTTACAAATTATAAACAGAAAAATGTGCAAAAATGCAACACATGCAATTTGAGGAAAAGAACGTGCAACCTGTCTGTGGTAAGTAATTTGGTTATGCTTGAACCCCTAACAGTCTGAAGAAATTAATATATTAAAGCCCATACATCGTACAGATACAGAATGAAAACACCCAGTGTTAGAACATCAAGGGGCCTGTCTGCTTTTCGTTTGGGAGGGTTCTCTTTTAATTAGAAATGTTGCCAATATAAATGTTAAGACAGTCATTTCGCATAGCTAGGCTTCAATATCAGGGTGACGTGATGTCCTTTAAAATGTTGAAAGCCACAATTTTCAATCAAAATCATATTTTGTCGGACTGATTGCAGAAGATCCTCATCCCACAAGCTCTGTGGAATCTTTTATTTTTGATTGAAGAATGCAGACTGAAAGTGCAGAAATAATAAGAAAAAATAAATAAACTCCTTGCTCCTTTCATTGAGCTTAACTGTAAAAATCTGTACTTTCCAAAACAGTCCTTTGTGGGGAAAGCATTTCACATATTTTTCATCATCAGCAGTGAACGAATTAACAATGTTTTTGTCTTGAAAAATTAGATAAAATATAAAGATAATTTCATCCACACATAGGGATCCTTTTACAAAGCCTTGGTAGCAATTCCCGCGTGCCAAATGTGATGAAGCCCATTCAATTCCTATGGGCTTTGTCACATTTGTTGCACCGGAAATTACTACCATGGTTTTTAAAAGGAACCCATAGTGTTGTATTTTAGATGAAGATCACAACTGCTGAGCTCCTCTGGGCAGAAATGAACTTAAATAGGGTCTTTCCAACTGAACTTCACTTGTGCCTACGAATGACACACACTGAAAATAAAACAACTTAGGAGAATTTGTGGATAGAGCTATCTGCAATCAGAAAAGGTCATCTAAGAAGATGTGAGCCTTGCAGAACCCATCTCTGTATTCTTCATGAAATCCTGAGTCTGTGGTGATGTTTTGGTAAACATCCATGACTCAGCAAGTTAACTAGAATTATGACAGTCTCTGGAAGAAATGGTGCTGATTACCTCAAGCATCTTTGTTTTCTTTGCCAATAGATCACATGTGCAATACATCATCGTAGGGAGGAAACTGGTGGCCTGTGTGGTCTTGTTCAGAGCTAGGAATGGTGTGCCTTTTTCTCTGTCTGTCTGCAAGTGATCAAAATGTTTTTTTGTCTACCAAGAACACTGCATATTCATTTTAGAAGTGATCTAAGTTGCTGATGCACGTCCTTGTGATGCAGGCACACATTGCCTCATTTGAGGTGAAGGGCGAGCACACTTCTGCAAGAGGTGAACCACTTCCGTGATTGTTATCATTTGATTACGCAAATTAGCTAACAGACAGTCAGTAACACCATTTAAATAGGCTAACAATATTACGATGACATTGAGCAAAAATTTAAGAAACTAGGCAACATTTCCTTTATTCCTATTTGAAGTAACTATAACATTGGGATGCGTACTTCATCCACACCCTTATATGCCATCTCATATTACCCCCTTTCCCCCTTTTCATCAATAATAATAATAATAATTTATTTTTTTGTATACCGCTATACCAAAAGTTCAAAGTGGTTCACAATAGAGTAAAATAACACACACAATCAATATATATAAAGTACATTAAAACAGTCAAAAAATGCATCAATTAAAAAGTTAAAAAGCAGGAGAAGTAAACAGAGCCACAACTAAGATATAAACATATCAAACAGGCATGTCTTTAGTGATTTTCTAAAGTCAGAATAAGAAGTAGCGTCTAATATAGGTTTTCCAAGCCATGTACTCAATTTAGCGGCCTAGAATGGTAACATTCTATCGAAAAACTTTAGAGAAAGGTAATTAAATAAATTTATTCTACTTGTGCTCTTATTCAAATAGTTCAAAGAAAACTGAGAAGCAAGATAATCTGGTAGCATCCCAAAGACTGCTTTGTAACAAATGCAGGAAACCTTGAACAGAACTCTGGACTCTACTGGCAACCAATGAAGTTTTTGATAAAAAGGGGTAATGTGCTCCCATTTTTTTGTCCAAAAATGAGGCGAATCACAGTGTTCTGAATCATTCTCAGTTTTTTGAGTATATTTTTGTAAACCCCTAAATATATAATATTACAATAATCTAGAATACTCAAAATGGATGTCTGCACCAGCAAACTAAACGAAGTTTCGTCAAAAAACTTCTTGATGGTGCAGAGCTTCCATAAAACTGAGATGCGTTTCTTATACAGTAGGTCTATAATACCAACACACTCTTTTATTGGCAAAAAAAAGTTGGATGCAGCTTTATTTAACATCATCTTCAATAATAAATTTCATTATAACATTTAACATACAACCAATTCGCAACAATTTCAAAACTTTTGGCAGAGCAATCTCCAGCAGGATCCACCTAGTTTCTGGTGACCCACGGTGTCGTCAAGCCCCCTGAACTCATGGAGGTTCCGCTCACGAGGACATAATTCAATTCCCCATACCATATATCTTAAATTTAAAACCACTTCTGATCAAATGCTCTCCTCTAGGCCCATCCCCAAGCTGTGATCCCCTCCCCAAAACAACCCCAGACTTTCCACTCCACTCCCCACCATATCCTACTCCAGCAAGTTTCCTACCCAACCGGAGTGGGAGGGAGGAGAACGCCAATTCCTCCGAAACCATCATTGTCTTCCTCCCTCCCTACACAAACTGATTTTTGCCCACCCAGTTCAACTTACCAATCCCTATCTTATTCCCTCCTCCCCTCTTATCTACCAATCTCCACCTCCCACTTCCCACCAACCCTATTCCATCCCTCTCTGTCACTAGCCTAACCCTCTTCCCTCTCCCCACCCCCTCCCTGTTTTCTTTCTCGTTGGGGCTTTGACTTTGCTCAGTGTTATTAGCCATCCATCTTAAACTGGGTGGCCTCTTTTATCTTAGGAGATGTAAAGTCCCATTTTATACAGAATATAGAGATCTGAATCCAAATATCCAGGTCGGGACATGCTCAGTTCCAGCAGTATTTTAGAAAAGGTTCAGCCAACACCAAAAAGGCAATTCTATAGGCTGGCAACTTATAAAGGTCCTATGAGCATCGGGAGCAGCGCAGAGCGTTTAGTGCACCAGCCTGTGCTTAAAACTGCTTCTGTGGTTTTGTAAAGGGGGGTGGGGGTGAAATTAAGACAAACCCAAAATTTCAAATAGAAGCTAGCCAATATTTAAATAATAGGCATGCTCAGCTATAAAGCCACAATTTATATATGCATATACAGTATGATTGTGCATATTGGATGAACATATGTTTACAGTTGCTCAAGTAGATGTAATGTCCATGTGCCTTCAAGCTAGGTGCCGGGCAAAATGGTAGAGACTATTATAAAGAACAAAATGACAGAACATATAGGTAAGCATGGATTAATGAGATAAAGCCAGCATGGTTTTAGTCAAGGGAAATATTGCCTCGCCAATCTCCTGCATTTCTTTGAAGGGGTGAATGAACATGTGGATAAAAGTGAACCGATTGATATTGTATATCTGGATTTTCAGAAGGCATTTGTAGGTTTAGCAGAGGTCTATCAAATGCAAGTTCTGTCAGCCCCTGGTGGATCTTATTGGTTCACATTCACACAACCAAACTTTAATTTTTGGTTACAGCTTTGGATGAAACCAAGGGCTCCTTTTACGAAGGTGCGCTAGTGTTTTTAGCGCACGCACCGGATTAGCGCACGCTATAGCACGTGCTAGATAAAAATCTACTGCCTGCTCATGAGGAGGCAGTAGTGGCTAGTGCGCGTGGCATTTTACCGCGCGCTATTCTGCGCGTTAAGGCCCTAACGCACCTTTGTAAAAGGAGCCCTAAGTGACAAGTTTTAGCTGCAGTTTTGGTTTTGGTCAGCCTCTATTATCCTGGTGTATAAGCACTTAAAATAGACTATAAGAAACATGCTGGTTAATAAGACTATGTTGCCCACAATGCCCAGCTCACATATCCTGGCAAGAAGTAGCTACAGTAATAAAGTTTTGTGAAACAACTGAATTACATAAGGCATATCTTGGAGCCCTGTCACAAACCAGGGTAAGGCTGCTGGGGGCATAACACAAGTGCAGAGGGGGGCGTTAATGTGAGAGGGGTATGGGCAACTATTTATAGAATAGTTGCGTTTAAGTGCCCATCTGCCACTTTTAGGTGCCAGCTATCTATGGCATAAGTAATCATGTCTAAAGTTTGGCATGCCTTATGTAATTCAGACCTTTATTCAGGACAGGATTAATTCTTTGAGGGCCCTGGGCACACAAGTATACTGGGACCCCTGGCTCTAGCCTGCCCACACCCCGCCCCCATTTATCTGTTTTCTTATTAATTCTTTATTTCCACTTGTATCTCTTTTTTAAAATTAAAAACAAACAAAGATTAGCATACCAGTGCAGTTTTTCCTCTATGCAACCCCCAGACATCTCTGAACACATCCCCCTTCCTTCCCTTCCCACCTACTTACTCAGGACTTTAACTCTGAACCCTTTCCATGCATATATAAAAGTGTTCAAATATATTGTAAAGCAATAATACTATCCAAACTATAAGTCTATATTAATAACCAAGCTTACAACGCCTCTCAACTGCCTCACTCTACGTCAACCAACTCCAACCCATCTGTATGTATAAATAACCAAATCTGTAACTCCTCTAGTACGTTCCACTCCATGTATGTTAACTTGAAACGAAACAACAAGGCAAGCAGTCCACCAACAGAATCCAATGTAAAACAAAAGAAGATTGGCAGAAAATAAGGAGATTCAAATCAGGTTTATTCAAGGTACTCCCAAGAACCATGCCCGATGCATTTCGTCAAACAAGGCTAGTCAACGCTAACAAAAAAACATGTGTTTCATACAAACAGATACTGCTTGAAAATTAAAGCCACTATTCACTAGTACATTCACTCTCAGTTACATATTATGAGTACCAGTATAAAATTGTACTGCTGAACCCAACCCACTCATCCAAACTATAGGGTAAATCTTTTAGTTTGGTATCTTTACATTTATTGTATGGACCTTCAGAATACAATCAGGCACACATTTCTTCTGATTGTTTCTATCTCCATTGGTCCACCTTTTATTAAATATTTCTAGCTTTCATTCTATATTCATTCATAATTTGATAAATTCAATAGCCATCACTTAGCTTAGGGGAGAGGTGGTTAGTGAAAGATAATGAAGAAAGATTTACAGGGCTTAAAATAGCTGGGGGGAAGTGGGGGTTAGGGGCAGAACCGGCCCGAATATTATTCACGGGTTTTTAATATTCACGGGCCGGCTCTGACCCTAACCCCCGTGGATACGGAGGGAGAACTGTAAATGTATCACAGAGCCTCCTACCAAGTGTGCTTGGTCCTATTCTTTCTGACACATATTTCCTGTTGCCCTGCAAGTGGAAACCCAGCAGATACTTGAAACATACTTGAATGAGAAGCTCCACATTGCATTGCAATGCTTTTATTTTTAATGCTGACACTGTCATGACAACAGGAAGGAGCCAAGCCAAGCCAAGGTTTGAGGGGAGGAGTAAGGGGCAGAACTTGTTAGGATATGTATATATCTTTTATCTTTCTCTAGCTCTACCTTTCCTATCTATGTTTAATGGAATTTCCTATTTGAATATGTTCTATGGAGTTCCTTTCTGTTTTAACTGTTACATTGTAAACCGCTTAGGTCAATAAAATGTGGGAGCCGTATATCAAATTCTGAATAAACATAAACCCCTGGATGATTACAAGAGGAAGAGATGCTAGATGGGGAAAGAGGGAAAGTGGTTGATGCTGGGATACATTTGGAGGGCAGGAGGGAGGCAGGGAGGTGCTCTGTTCTGCAGTATGTGTTTGTGCGGGGGGAAGGGATACTCCTCCTTGCAACCCCAAACTATGCCCATAACCTCCAAAAAGTGAACATTAAACACTAAATAATTACTTTCATAAAATAAACAGAGCACATAACTATTTTCTCATTTCTTTATGTACCTTACTTCTTGCGTTTCTCCCCGAAAACTAAATCTTGCAAATCTGTTTCATTGCAAGAGGAAAATGTTAAATACATTTGCATAAGTTCAAACTACTTCATTTTTTTGATTGAATACATCTAAAGGAAAACTGAAAGACAGTTAAAACATTTTAAAAGCCTCACAGGCAAATGCTGCATGAGAGAGAAAATTTGGAGCGAAAGTTTTAACAGCAGAAAAAAAAAATGAAGGAAAAATACAACCATCATATCTTACACCTAAGTCAAGCCATTTATAAGCTCTCTATGCCTAAGCCAAGGATTACCAGTGATACCATCTACTTCAGTTTGCGATATATGGAGAAAACATCCTTATTATAAAAAAAAGTAGCTTAAAAGAAATAATATAGGTTTGCATAAATCTTTAGAAGGATCTGCCCTCCCAAGATTGCCTGTACTTTCTTTTAAATGCCCAAGGGAAACACTATAGGTCTTAGAGGAGAATAATAGTAACTTCATCTTAGGTGTTATATGATATCTCCAAGTAATCCTGGGGATTTCTACTTTGTCTGCCATAAACAAAAGGCCGTCCATACCTAATGTGCCCAGGCTTTTCCAGACTTCTCACCTTAGCAGGTGGCAACCAGAAGATGGACGAAGAGGACTTAGCAGGCTGGTAGCTTGAGGCATTTACTTTCAGGACAATTTAGAAAATGTGAAAGAAAAGCAAATTCTCTCCTTTAAGAACAAAAGCCCGATTTCCACCCAGTTGTCCAAATTTTATGGAGCTTTATCTTTGTTAAAAAATGGTGGCAAAAGTATAAACCATATGCTTACGCTTGCTTCTTCTTTGTGATTTTAGGGAAAGAAACAGAGTTGATTGTAATGGTTTTCCTAATCAATTTCCTTATTATACCATTTTGATTTTTTTTTTCTTTTTTGATCAACAACTTCTTTAACCCCGGGTCTGCTCCAAAACCCCCCCAAAAAAATAAAGACAACATTGTATGTTATTAATATCTAATACACAGCTCAAATCCATATGCAATGACCACAGATCAAGCATAAAGCATAACTTCTGTGAATACATACCAGCTGTGAATTATGCATTTATTTTGGTGTCATATTCAATAGAGCAACAAGAAACACTTTTATTTATAAGCAGGTTTATGACAACGCCCTTTCATATTAAAAATTTCTTCAAATAAAATTCTTATTTAATTAATCCTTCTTCTATAAGAAGAAGAATTTTTTTTAAAAAAAACTTTCCAGCCTAGCTTCTTATGTAGAATATGATGTACCTCATAAAGACAGAATGAGAGGGGAAAAGAGATTGGTTATCAAAGTTATCCCTCTCATATGTTACATGCCTTTCTCACCACTGATTAACTCAGACTTAAGCAAAAGCTTAATATGTAAATCCCAACATATTAAAGACATCTACAGAATTGTATAATATACAGTATGTTGATATTTTGCATTACCAATAATATCTAAAACCACAAAAGCAAAATTATTGTGTGAAAATGGTTACAAAGCCGCGCGGAAACAGCCCTGAAGCCCTTTAATTCTCTATAGGCTTCGGGGCTGTTAGCGCAGAGCAGCCGCAAGCTGCTTTGTAAAAGAGGCCGATAGGATAAAAATAATATTGAGGCAACAGGTTCAGTTTAAGACTGCTCAGGACTTCCTAACTGCAAATAAAGAAACAAAAGAAAATATAGCCTGAGACTGGCAAATTAAACTAGCTCTAAGCCCCTCCTTTACAAAGCCACACTAGCGTTTTTAGCACTGGCTGCAGCGGTAACAGCTCGGATGCCGATAGGAATTTCTTTAGTAAGGATGGGTAAAAGGCAAAACTTTTGTTTTCTGTTCATTTTGGCTTTTCTTAGATTTTCTGAATTTTGGCTGATTTATTTCACACGTATGCCTTAATTAAAAAAAAAGAAGCTTTTTAACATTTGCAAATTGACTTAAAGCACCATCAAAAAAATTAATGCACACTAAATAGCTTTGAGGCACACGTAGGAACTAAATGCAGGATAAAGAAAGTAAATTTTTACCCTTGAGGCATGGTGCTCAGCATATCCAGCTCTCCAGAGTATACTGCATTTTCTAGTTCATTGAGGGGGAATTGTTAGGCTGCAGCCTTTGCACCAAGTTTCAAAAAGAAAGTGTGGAGCATCTCTGTTAAAGGGACTTATTACTAATAATACTACTAATTATTATTTCTATAGTGCTACCAGATGCACGCAGCATTGTACATTAAACATACAAAAGATGGTCCCTTCTCAAAAGAGCTTACAATATAATTATGAAAGACACACTGGACAAAAATGGTGAATTAATGTATGCTGCTCATGTACAGGGCCGGATTAACCAATAGGCCAAGTAGGCACGTGCCTAGGGCCCGATGAAACAGAGGACTCGGTTTGTTTGTTTTTTTCCCTTGGCAACGCGGGCCCCCTGGGAAAGATCGGCAGCGCTGGGCCTCCCCCCCGGTATCGCCATCAACCAACCTAAATAAGTGACATCGGAGGGGGTGGACCGGCAGATGCAAGGTCCCGTGATGACTGCGTCTGCTGGTTTTGTTAGCGTTGACTAGCCTTGTTTGGCGAAATGCATCAGGCATGGTTCTTGGGAGCACCTTGAATTAACCTGATTTGAATCTCCTTATTTTCTACCAATCTTCTTTTGTTTCACATTGAATCTTTGGTGGACTGCTTGCCTTGTTGTTTCGTTGCAAATTAACATATATGGAGTGGAACGTACTAGAGGAGTTACAGATTTGATTGTTTATACATATATGTGGGTTACAGTTGGTTGATGTAGAGTGAGGCAATTGAGAGGCATTGTAAACTTGGTTATTAATATAGACTTATATTTCAGATAGTATTACTGCTTTACAAATATTTGAACACTTTCATATATGCATGGAAAGGGTTCAGAGTTAAAGTTGGTGGGAAGGGAAGGAAGGGGGATTTGTTCAGAGATGTTTGGGGGTTGCATAGAAGAAAAACTGTGCACTGGTATGCTAATCTTTGTTTTGAATTTAAAAAAAAGAAATACAAGTGGAAATAAAGATGTAAAGAAGAAAACAGATAAATGGGGGAAGGGCTGGGCAGGGCCAGGGAGCCCAGTGTACTTGTGTGCCTAGGGGCACTCGAAGAATTAATCCTGCCCTGCTCATGTAAGAAAATACAAATGGAGAGGAGGTACAGCGGGTAGGGTGCTACCAGTGGCGTACCTGACATATGTGACACCCAGGGCCCATCATTTTTTGACACCCCCCCCATCTATATGAAAAATATGATTTTTAGTAACAATCTACATATCGCACAACAAGAGTGTACCTAGGAAAAGGCAGCATCTTAAACACTGCAGTGAGCACTAGAACACCAACACATACATTGTAAAACTAAACAAATCAGATCCTGCACAGTCAATTGATCCTGTATAGTTGATGCTATCAGAAAGTCATGTCCCTTTCATACACACAGACAGATACACCCTCACCCAATATGGAATAATCACAAACTAAAAAGAGAAATATGTAGACAAAAGTTAAACTGAACTCCCAAGAAACCAGGGGAAGGGCTGGGCAGGGCCAGGGAGCCCAGTGTACTTGTGTGCCTAGGGGCACTCGAAGAATTAATCTTGCCCTGCAATGCAACACCACAACACCACAAAAACAGCAATACTGTGCAAAATATAAAGACAGTAGATGTAAATTTGAAAAAACTGATACATAACAATCACCATTTTACAAATTAACAAATAAAAATAAAACAAATAATGAGAAATAAGAAAATACCATTATATTGGACTAATCCCCGTAAGCTCGGTCCTCATCCCCGCAAACCACCTGATTCCATCCACACAAGCCTTGAATTGTTTTATATTGAACTTATTATATTAAAGTATAAAAAGAAACAATATTCTGTACAATTGTCAATTTATAAATCAGCGTCTTCTCCCCACTCTCTCTTCCCCATTTCCCTTCAGCGTCCTCAGCCCACTCTCTCTCCACTTTCCTTCAGCGCACGCACATAAAAACAAGCAAGTAATTTTATATCATTTTCATTCTATTCATTCATAGAAATTAAAGTCTAAATAATGTCAGTCATATAACAAAACATGATTTTACAAAAATAATTCCCTGCACAGTCAAACCTGCAAGCATTACTAGATGTCTTTCAGCAGCTCCCCTCCCTCCCTCCCCCTTACCTTTGTGGCCAAGTCAAAATGATCTACCAACAATAAAATTTTAAAAACACAAAGCACACTTTACGGAGAGAAAATGTTAATTATCATTTATATTCCGCGGGTTTTCAAAGAGGTCAAGCAGATGACTTTATGCAATGTCACCTCAGTAACAACTATACAAAAATAGACAAATATACTCCCTCCCTTTTTACTAAACCGCAATAGCGTTTTTTAGTGCAGGAAGTTGCGCTGAATGCCCCACGCTGCTCTCGACACTCATAGGCTCCCTGCACTAAAAACTGTTATTGCTGTTTAGTAAAAGGGGGCCATAGTGCAAAATATAGACAGCATATATAAATTCTCAAAACGGACACATTTTGATCACTAAATTGAAAATAAAATCATTTTTCCTACCTTTGTTTGGTAATTTCATCAGTCTCTGGTTGCACTTTATTCTTCTGACTGTGCATCCAATATTTCTTCCCTTCTTTCAGCCTCCTGTATGCTTCCTCTCCTCCAGACCTCATTTCCTCCCCCAACTTTTTCTTTGTTTCATCCTGTCCCCTTCTTTCTTTCTCTCTCCATGCCCCCTTTCTTTCTGTATGTCTGTCTTTCTCTCTCTCTCTCCATGCCTCATTTCTTTCTTTCTTTCACCCTGCCCCCTTCTTTCTTTCTCTCTCCTCATGCCCCTTTCTTTTTCTATGTTTGTCTTTATCTCTCTCTCTCCGTGCCCCATTTCTTTCTTTCTGAATCCCTGTCCCCCCCTTCTTTCTTTCTCCCTGCCCACCCCATGCAACCACCATTGGGAAACATGCTGCTGCCACTGCCGCCAGGGAAAAGCTGCCACTGGCCATCGGAAACAGGCTGGCGTCGAGTTTGCCCTGCTTCTCTTCCCCGCGGGCCGACCAACTCTCGCTGCCCGATGTCAATTCTAACATCGGAGAGGATGTTCCGGGCCAGCCAGGCAGCGATTGGCTGGCCCAGAACGTCCTCTCCGACGTCAGAATTGACGTCGGACAGCTAGAGTTGGTCGGCTCACGGGGAAGAGAAGCAGGTAGGGAGAACTCATAGAAACATAGAAACATAGAAGATGACGTCAGATAAAGGCCATAGCCCATCAGGTCTGCCCACTCTACTGACCCACCCCCAAGTCTACTATCCTAGGGATCCCACTCATGATGACAGGTTCCCTTGGCTTAACCCTCTAAGGGATCCCGCATGGGCATCCCATTTGCTTTTAAATTCTTGCACACTGTTTGCCTCGATCACCTGCACCGGGAGCTCGTTCCAAGGATCAACCACTCTCTCGGTGAAGAAATATTTCTTGGTGTCACCAACTCGGTGCCAGCTTGTTCCTGATGACGGCAATGGCAGCCTTTCCCCTGCGGCAGCCTATTCCCCGGTGAGTGGCCAGCTGTGCACCCCCTTGGGCCGTGCACCCGGGGCAGACCACCTCCCCGCCCCCCCCCTTGGTACGCCAATGGGTGCTACAGAGGGACTGACAAACAGAGGTAGTGCTTTACAAATTGGTAGGGTTAAGATTTAAATGCAGTTTCAAAAATGTGGGCCTTCAGCCTGGACTTGAATACTGCCAGAGGCGGATCCCGATGTACCAAATCAGGCAGATTGATCCAGGCATATGGTGCAGCAAGGAAGAAAGGACGGAATCAGGAGTTGGATGTAGAGGAGAAGGGTAAGACAAGAGAGACTTACCTGATGAACGAAGTTCCTGGGGTGGAGTATAGGGAGAGATATTGAGGAGCTGCAATGTGAATATCCTAGTAGGTCAGTAAGAGGAGTTTGAACTGTACGCAAAAGCAGACAGGGAACCAATGAAATGACTTGAGGAGGGAGGTAACGTGAGCATAACGACCTTGGTGGAATATGATGCGGGAAACAGACATAAGCCTTAATAGATGCTTAGCACACATGAAAATGTTTACTGCACAATGTATTAAAGCTTTATGTCATAGGCAACTGTTTAGAAGAGCATTATTTTTTTTGGGGGGGGCGGGGGGGGTGTGGCATGGGTGGAGAAGTCTTAGCGTGCACTATCTGGTTAGCACTAGCTTAACACATGCAACTTTAATCGTTTTTCCCAGATAATAAATATTAATGCAAACATTAGTACAGTACATGATCTGAAAATGCTATATATTCTGGATGAGTTAGAAATGGGTTTAGTGTTTTTATTTTAAATATTTCTATACCGTTTAGAACTAAATGGTTTACATAATTTACATCACAAAAAATTGCACCCTCCAAAATACAGGACATCCAGGATTTATTTTGGGCATCCTTTTCTTGATTTTTTGGATATTTTTGTTACATAATTTACATACATAAAATTATTTTTAAAAACATGATAAAACAAACACACAAACAATCCTCTGAGATCATATCTGCAAACTAACACCAAGGCTTATATAAAAAGATCATGAACTATGGGCTACATTCACTAAGCAAACCAATCGTATATCGATCGATTTGCGAACACTTTGCGACCAGATTTCCCTCCTGCACTATTCACTAACCTGTGTAGCAATTTGATTACAATCCACGCATGCAAGTGAGGGGAACTTCATGCAAAGTAGGCAGGGACGCAATTCACTAAACAAAAATTACGATTCGACTGGGCTCTCCGCTCATCCTGAAAAGCGACTGCTGGGGACCAGTCAAAAACGTCTTTCCAATTCTCCAGCTCTGCTGTGCCCCGTGTCTCCTGCCTGCTTGCCCCGATCTTGAGGCCATGTTCTGCCCCATATCTCCTGCCTGCTCACCACAATCTTGCAGCCCTGCTCTGCCCCGTGTCTCCTGCCTGCTCGCCCCGATCTTGCAGCCCTGATCTCTGTCCCGAAAATGAAACATGCGGCGCCTGTCCCTGCTCTCTGCCCCAATCTTCCAGCCCTGCTTTCTGCCCCGAGTTCCTGCTATCTGCCGCCTTCCCTGGAGTGCAAGCCCGTGGGTTTAAAGTGAGGCTGCATGCCGCAGTGCAGCCCCGCTTTAAACCCACGGGCTCGCACTGCAGAGAAGGAGGCAGAGAGCAGGAAAGTCTGGGCGGCAAGAGCAAGGCTTGGAAGGGGAGAGCAGGAGGGCGTGTGCAGAAAAGTAAAAATAAAAACAAAACGGCCCTGGCTTGGATGGGTATTCGCAGACCATCTACAGATAGACTGCGCATGCGCGGATCATGCACCAGCGATCCGGGCAGGCAGATGGGGGCATTCCTCCAATCGCCCCCGTCTGCATATTTGCTTTTTGTGAATTCGTCGGACCTGCCCGGATTGGGCCCACATCAGGCCCGATCGGGCAGGTTAGTGAATCTGGCCCTATGCCAGAGAAGAAACTTATTGGCTAGAAAAAGGCATCTACAAATAATAACAGTGCACAGAAAAGTCCTGCGTTAACATGTGCTAAGTCCTTTTACTAGATTTATGGTGGAAAATAATGGTATTCAAAATGCCTTCTATAACTACTAAGTGTACTGTCACTTTAAATTTTTGAGGCAGTGCCCATATCGTACACGTGCTGGTGCCTTCCCACCTGACGTCAACCCGTGGGACTATCAGATCAGTAACAAAGCTAAGAAGCCAAATAGGGGAGCTAGATTGGTTGTAAGTATTGGTTAATTTGATGTTTTGGTACTTCTGCATTGTTTTGGTACTTCTGTAAACTGTCATGATATTTTATCGACTGGTGAATAATAACTGCTTGGACCTGTGCTCTTCAACATCTTTATAAACGATCTGGACATTGGTACGACGAGCGAGGTGATTAAATTTGTGGACAATATGAAGCTATACAGAGTAGTGAAGACACAGGGGGATTGTGAAGAACTGCAACGTGACATAATCAAGCTCGAGAAATAGGCATAGATATGGCAAATGAGATTCAATGTGGATAAGTGCAAAGTGATACATGTCGGGAACAAAAATCTCATACACGAATACAGGATGTCTGGGGCGGTACTTGGAGAGACCTCCCAGGAAAGGGACTTGGGAGTTCTGATCGACAGGTCCATGAAGCCATATGCAACGGCGGCGAAAAGAGCGAACAGAATGCTAGGAATGATCAAGAAGGGGATAACGAACTGATCCGAGAAGGTTATCATGCCGCTGTACCGGGCCATGGTGCACCCTCACCTGGAGTACTGCGTCCAGCACTGGTCACCGTACATGAGAAAGGACACGGTACTACTCGAAAGGGTCCAGAGAAGGGCGACTAAAATGGTTAAGGGGCTGGAGGAGTTGCTGTATAGCAGGAGATTAGAGAAACTGGGCCCCTTCTCCCTTGAAAAGAAGAGACTGTGAGGGGACATGATCGAAATATTCAAAATACCGAAGGGAATAGACTTAGTAGAGAAAGACAGGCTGTTCATACTCTCCAAGGTAGGGAGAACAAGAGGACACTCTTTAAAGTTGAAAGGGGATAGATTCCGTACAAATATATGGAAATTATTCTTCACCCAGAGAGTGGTAGAAAACTGGAACGCTCTTCCGGAGCCTGTAATGGGGGGAAAACACCCTCCAGGGTTTCAAGACAAAGTTGGACAAGTTCATGCTAAACTGATGAGACTGGACTCATTTGGAGCACTGGTCTTGACCTTGGGGCCGCCGCGTGAGCGGACTACTGGGCAGGAAGGACCATTTGTCTGACCCAGTAGCGGCAATTCTTATGTTTTTATGTTCTTAAATAAATAACTATGTCAATACATAAATGGCACCAGAGGCCATGGGTAAAAGGTGGCACAGCAATGTGAGGGCCAGGGGTAGATCAGGGGCATTCCTGCAAGTTACATACACACTTATAGAGTATGGACACTGTTTATTCTGGGATAGGTAGCATGGAATGTCCCATTTGTCTGTTTTGATTAGATTGCATACATCTGGCAGCACTAGAGAAATGATAAGTAGTAACAGGGTTCATTTGCCCTTTATTATTGCCTTTCAGACATGATCTGATCCACCTTCTTTGTAATGACAATGATAACTAAGGACATTGTTTTGTAATTACTGTTTTTTACCTTATAAAATTGTTTTAAGTTTGGTTTGTACTCAGTTTGGCCCATAATTCTACAAACGGCGCCAGTTTGGCACCTAAGCTAAGTGAAAAACACCATTTAAATGGTGTTTTAAACAGATTTTTAAAAGCACCTAATGGCACCAGAATTGCACCTAATGGTACCAGAAACCTGCACCAGAATTGTGCCTAACGCCATTGTAGGCATGGTAATACCAGAAGTGGAATTAGGTACCGGTAGCCGTCTCTGGAGGCGAAATTCACGTCAAAGGTGGATACCAGAAATGTAGGCCTTGAAAACCTTGGCCTACGTTTCCAGTGCCTACCTTTGCAAGAGATGCAATTCTTTTAACGGTGCCTTTGCTCTTCAACATACTTGTGATGGAAGGCAAAGCTATAATCATGATTTCCCCTATCTATTCAGACTACGTCTTTCATTTACAGAATAATTCACCATTGCCTGCATTGAAGCAATGTTTCCCGATCCTTTCATTAAAACAAAACAAAACATGGTAACATAGTTCAAAGCGGGCCAATTCGATCATCTGGTTGATCCAGTAGGTCAAAGAAATAGAGTCCTCCTGAGTCCAGTGATGCAGAATTGTACTCCGAACCTCCAGTAAGCTCAGGTAAATGAAACGCCACTGAGGTATCGAGAAACCCTGTTCCTCCAACAGGACCTGATCTCCAAGAAGCAAAGTTCTGTAGTCCCACTCAATGTTCACTCAACTAACCCTGAGGTGCTGGCATACCTGGCATTATGGAGGGTGTTTTTGCAGTTGCCTCTGGTCTCTCGGAATGGGGTTGGGGGTGGGGATAGGGAGGGTGTGTGGGACTGCGGTGTGCTCTTGGTCTGAGTGTGTTTGTCTGTATGGGTGGTGTTGTCTGGTGGGCGTGCTTTCTCCCTCATGGTGGTATTGGGGGGGGGGAGGGGATGTCCTGTTTTCTAGGGAGTTGAAAATGATGGAGCCGACATGAGAGATTGGCAGCCTTTGTTTTGGTTTTTTTTTTTTGGTCAGTTCTGCAGTGTCATGTTGCATATTCTTTTCTTGGTGCTGCTTGTTATTCTCTTCTCCTGATTGCCATTGTTTGCTTGTTTTTTCTTCTGTGTTATTCTTGTTGTCTCCCAATAAAAATGATTAAAAAAAAAAAACAACCCACCAAAAAAACCCCACACCTTATAGACTGCACTTCCACTGAGGACTAATCAGGCCTGCCAATAATAAATCATTCATACTTAAACCTCTGACAAATAGTTGCCCAACACCTTGAAAGTATGCATGGCTTTCAGTTTGAAAATGATTTAGGGGACAACACATACATGCATACTTGCTAATTTGTTCAAATAGGTTTTCTTTTCCTATTTTTAGGACCAAAAAAAAAAAAAAAAAGGTTGTCTTTTTATGTTAATTCAAAAGTATGGGAGTAATTTTATAAAGCATTTTTCCATATGTAAAGCCAGTTTTTCCAGGGGAAAAGGCCTTTTACTATAGGCTCCTAGGTTGATATAAAATATGTAGTCCAAAAATAGATGACCTGCGATGATTAATGCACTCCTCTGTCAAACTGAACCCCTCACTAATCCTTCCCATCTTCTTCACCACCACTGAACTCAGGACACAATAAATTCTAGAGAACCCTGGAAGAGAATCTGATGGGATATGTAACATATTAATAAAATACTAAGAATTGGCTGTCATTTGCAGCAACGTGGGAAATAACAACCTGTCCCAAGTCATTGCATCTTGTTAATGAACAAAAACGAGCAGAATAAAAAGCACAATGTTTATTTCTTAATTTTCCAATAACAGTACACACTCTTTGGAAAGACTGTGCATACATAAGAACATAAGAATTGCCGCTGCTAGGTCAGACCAGTGGTCCATTGTGCCCAGCAGTCCACTCACGCGGCGGCCCCCAGATCAAAGACCAGTGCTCTAAAATGAGTCCAGTCTCACCAGTTTAGCATGAAATTGTCCAACTTAGTCTTGAAACCCTGGAGGGTGTTTTCCCCTATAACAGACTCCGGAAGAGCGTTCTAGTTTTCTACCACTCTCTGGGTGAAGAAGAACTTCCTTACGTTTGTACGGAATCTATTCCCTTTCAACTTTAGAGTGCCCTCTCGTTCTCCCTACCTTGGAGAGTGTGAACTGTCTGTCTTTATCTACTAAGTCTATTCCCTTCGGTATTTTGAACGTTTTGATCATGTCTCCTTTCAGTCTCCTCTTTTCAAGGGAGAAGAGGCTCAGTTTCTCCAATCTCTCACTGTACGGCAACTCCTCCAGCCCCTTAACCATTTTAGTTGCTCTTCTCTGGACCCTTTCGAGTAGTACCGTGTCTTTCTTCATGTACGGTGACCAGTGCAGTACTCCAGGTGCAGTACTCCAGGTGAGGGCGCACCATGGCCCGGTACAGCGGCATGATAACCTTCTCCGATCTGTTCGTAATCCCCTTCTTTATCATTCCTAACATTCTGTTCGCTCTTTCCCAATAGTATGCCCATTTGAACCATTGCACATATGCGATCATCATTCGTGATGAATGCCGAACCTATGCAACAAATGGCCATAAGAAAATAAAGAAATCAAGCATTCCTAGAAAAGGCAAAGGAAATGAAACAAACAATAAAAATGGTCTGGTTGCCCATTACTATAAAACAGAGGTCTAGCTCAAGTGTTTCTGATACCCTAGATAAACTTTCAGCAATGCATCCCACCATCCCACTTATCCCCAACACAAAGGGCTGCTCAAAGTCTTATCCCTCTCATTTGTACTCAAGAATCTCTCTTTCCCTCTCCTACCTGTCCCTTTATAGAATCTCCCCTCGCCCTTCAAAACCCCCTATTGTTCAGTATCTCCTCTCCCCCTCCCTGCCTTCCCCCATGTGGCTAAAGTCTCCCCTTTCTTACCCCCACCATGTCCACCATCCGACTTTTCCCCCTCTTTCCTTCCTTCTGCTCTACTGCGGCTGTTGCACTCCCTCTTCAGGAGCTGAAGGAATCAGTGGATTCAGTCCTGATTCAGTCCTGTTTCATCTCCCCCCTCCCCCACCGACAAGAAGTCCAGAGTCAGAAAGGAGGGGTGGGACATGAAGGCACTCAAGCGTGGGGCTGTGATTAAAGGACCGTGTGCCAGCACTGAATGTGGTAGCTCCTTTGACCTAGGAAGAGGGAGGAGAATGACAGTGGCAGCAGGGTGAAGGGAAAAAGAAAGGAGATTAAATGTTGCATTTCTGCTGTACAACCAGCCCCCCCCCCCAAAAAAAAAAATGTGAATGGCCTAGGCAGACTAGGTGCCGAACCTGATAATATATAATTTAAGCATTTCATAAGTGGAAATTAATTTTGATATAGGAAAGTTAAAGAAGCCTTTCAACATGCTTAGCCATGTCCAGGCACCGTTAAATATCTGGGTTTATGTGACCAGCTATTTTATGTGGTTAACTGCAATATTCAGCACTTAACTGCCTAAGCAACACCACTTAAAAGTAGGACTGACTTTTATGGGATCCAGTGTAGCCACTTAACTTAGGTGTTTAAGTACTGAATTTCAGCAGCACTTTTACTGCCTGTTCTGCCCCCTTATTCATGGAGAAATATATAGACAGGGAAACTTTTTCTCCAAAAGGCAGGGGATGTAATCAGAGATTGAAAATATACTGTATATCAATGAATCTCTCATGAATTTAACTTGTATATGATACTTTATATTAATTTTATATTGGTCTTTACCATATGCTCAGAGACATGAAGCCCCTGGGATTCTTGTCCCCATTAGGGAGCTTACCACCCAATTATTGCATATGAAAACACATTGCATAAAGAGTTTCTTTATCATTGAACAGTGCGCACTTATCTTAAAACTGTTTGTAGGGTCTCGATGCGGACCGCGTTTCGCTGGCTTCTTCGTGAAACCCAATATCAAATTAGAACTGCTTATCAAAGTCGACAAGACATTCCATTCAAAAATTTAAACAGGTGGATTTAAACAGGTGTCAGCATTTCGCAGCAGTTGGAAGGCATGGCAGCGCTGAAGCGCGCATTTGAGAAGTTTTGAAATCTCATTATTTTGGCACTATTGAAAGAGACCTGACTCTGTCACTGCACAAAACACACAATAATGATATTCTTTTTTCAAATTGTTCAACAGTGACGGTCAAGTCTCTGTCAATAAACTTATGTATATTGAAATTGTTTGTTTGCACTATGGTAGTTTGGAAATTTAATAAAGATTTACAAAAAAAAAAAAAAAAAAGAAAGAAATACACACAAAGTAACTAATTACTATGCAGAAGGAATAACACAGTTGAAGTTATCTTTCTTCCCCTAGAGAAAGGGCTACAAATGGCACACTTATAAGAGTCCTGGCCATCCCTTTACCAGAGAGCCCCCTTTTCATGATATGAGGTCTCCAGCCAGGACCCCTCCCCTTCTGACAAGATCTCTATACCATATAGTACCTGTTTTTTTTCAATAATTACCAAAATCTAGTACATTATAGATGAATGTTATCTCAAGCAGATTCTGGACTTCTCTGAACAAGCCACTGAAATTCGAATGATGAAACATGGAATTTATGAAACACACACAATCATATTATTCATGATGGTGGCAATTATTGGTTTTTAGCACCTGTCAGAAGCACTTGGATTCAAAATGGCACTTTTTGACCCCTTGTACGATAATCTCTTGGTACTGTAGCTAGAGGATTGGCTAAGCCACTGCACTCCAGACATATGTGTTTTTGACTAGCTCAGCTACTGTATCATACAGGAGTGTGAGAATGTGCTTAGCTATATCAATACATTGAATATCTGGAGATGGGGTGGTTTCAGCTGGCTAAGACTTAACCAGCTAAGTCAATTGTCAGCTGTGGCTAGTTAAGTTATAGCTTCCAAAGAAAGGACTGCTATTTGCATGGCCTGACCAAGCCACTAAACTTGGCTGGTCAGCACTGAAAATTGGTGGTGGTGGTGGTGGTGGTGGGGGGGGGGGGGTGGTTTGCGAGCTATAGCCAATTAACGTTTAGCTGCTAACCAAGAATATTAGAACATAAGAACATAAGAACTGCCATCTCTGGATCAGACCTTCAGTCCATCAAGTCCGGCGATCCGCACACGTTTGTTCTTTTTATTGCATCACTGGCTGGATTTAGACAGGATGTGCTCATGTACACCTGGCGTAATTTTAGTCACCCATATCCTTCTATGCCTCTCGTAAGGAGATGTGCATTTAGTTTGCTTTTAAATCCTAGAACGGTGGATTCCGCAATAACCTCGTCTAGGAGAGCATTCCAGATGTTGCGTGAAGCAGAACTTCCTGATATTCAACAGATATAACCAGTTATCCCATTCGGAATATTCAGATTTAGTAGGCTAAGCACTATATCAAGTTTCAAGTTTATTAAAATTTGTTATAACGTCTAATCAGACTTCGAGGCGGTTTACAAAAATAAAATAGGGAAACATAAAAGAGTACAAAATCAAATGGACAGGAGACAAATAATAATAAAATACAGTGATCCACAGACAGGACTGAAACGATAGGATAAAGGAAAGAACTACAATATTTAAAGAGAAAGGAGGAAATAGGGAGGAACGAAGGGGAGGGAAAACAAAAACAACTTGCAATAATGCAGGATTAAAAAGCTTCTACAAACATCATTAAAAGTACGATTATACTCCAAAGGAATATTTAAACAGGAATGTTTTAAAGTTAATCTTGAAGGTGTTTAGTGATGTATCATCTCTTAGGTGGTTAGGAGCTGAATTCCAAAGCGTAGGGGCTGTTACTGAAAAAAATATTAGTTCGCATTGTATTGTTATGTTTCAATGAGGGAATTGAAAGCAAAGTTTGAGTAACCGAACGGAGGGATCGTTGAGGAAAATGAGGACTTAAAAGCCTATTGATGAAATCTGGTTGGCCACTGGTTCTAGTTTTGAAAGTAACATTATCTTATATCCTATTCGATGTTTTACTGGTAACCAGTGAGCGTTGATCAAAAGGGGAGTGATGTGGTCAAATTTTCGTGTGTGGGTGATAATTTTAATTGAGGTATTCTGAATAATTTCTAATCAGAGCTGTTTCTATAATTAATAGTAGTAATAGTAGCTAGTTAAATAGCACTACATATTGACTAGTTAATGATTTTGTTTATGCATGTATGTATTTGGGGGGGGGGGGAGATTCAATAAACGGTGCCCACTCACCAGGCTACTTAAGACACCTCTGTGCTGCACTACCAGATTTTCCCATACCAGTGCTGCTGTTCTAGAGACAGGTATGCACTATTTCATTTAGTTCTTTGTGGGGTGGGAGGGGGTTAGTGACCCCTGGGGGAGTGTGTATGTGGGGGGTCATTACTTAATCCCTCCAGTGATCATCTGGTCAGTTTGGGTACCTTTTTGGCACTTAGGCACTTTTAAAACAGGTCTAGCTCCAGATATCTAAGTTCCATCCTAGACGTCTTGGGAAAGGTTGGATTATCACCGTAAGATGTCCAAGTGCTAAGCCCGTCCAAAGCCCACCTATACCACGATTCCAACATGCCCCTTTGAACTCTGGATGCACAGTGGCTAAGAAGTCTAGCAAGATGTCCAGAAAGTTAGTTTTGAAAATCAGCACTTGGATGTCTAGGCTATAGGATGTCCAAGTGCTGGTTTATGCCATCTTTTGGATGTCTTTATTTTTTTTTTTAATGAGCCCTATAGATTTCTAAAATGGCTGACATTTATATCTATCTATCTACCTATCTATTAGCACAAACACAAATATGTTCTGAAATACCAAAATACACATGTTTTTGTCAGCTTATATGCCTTTATGTTGCCATGTTGACCCCACTGAATATTTTAGATACTGATTTTAGATATTGTGATGGGAGCATCCACTTTAAGAGCATATTGATGCCACATATCGCCAAGCTCTGTGTCAGTAGATCCTGTTCTAAAATGCTTGCAGAACATGACATATCCCAACCTGGATGTCTCAATTCTGATTTATCTTCTTACAGTAATAGTATAGAATTGCTATTCCTTAGCTGGAATATAATATGTATAACTATAAATTTAGGATTCCAGCAATATCATATCAGTAGGTATTTAATTCATCCTATATTGATTATGATCCTCAGAGGGCTTAAAAATGCCCCATTGGTTATTGTGAAATAATTCACAAATCCCAATCTTCATAGGATCAATTGATGTAAACTTTTATTATTTTAATTATTTTTTGTTATTAATTTTTTAGTTTATTATTTCTTCAATAAATATCATTCATCAGTAATTTAAATAGTACTTAGCTTGTGTTCAAATGTTTTAAGAGAGCGCCTCTACCAACATGTCCATCTTTCAACAACCTTTCGTCAAGGCTGAGGCTCCCAGTATCAAAATCTACAAAACAAAAATCACTAATGAGCAAAAGCCACCAGTGAGGATATCCTTATATTCAATTATAAATATATATTATTTCATTTATAAACCTATCCAGGACATATTTATTTTTAATTTCAAAATTATAGGACTTACTATCATGCGTACGAGTAGCCGCTTCTCTCCATAGAGTATCATTCATTTGGTGGAGTCTGTTGTCAGTTCTGGTTAAAGCTAACATTAACAAACCAAAACTAATCATTTGATAGGAGCAGGTTCCTGCCAGACCCAAACTGTTGGAAACACTGTCAAATTTAGATTTAAATTTAAATATAAAGTTAAAAATAAAGTTAAAAGGATATGGCCCCAACGAGGTGATCCACAGACAAGAATCTGAATTAAATTAATGACATCCAGTCAATTTCTTCATTCAGCCCATTCAGAGCTGGTGTATTAAGATGATAAATCCACTTTTATTTTAAATCTTTATTCATTTTTTTTTAATTTATTTATTATTTTCAATTTAAATTTCAAGTATTACACTTGTACAGAAAGCAAGAATAGGATAGATATCAAATACAAAGCAATATAAATCTTAAATTAAACAAATATACTATTTATGCTCAAGTCCACAATTAGGATCCAAGAATTATAGAAAATTGGCGAAATTATCTAAAAAGAAAATTATAAAAGAAACTGAGAACTATAGCACTGAGATAGGGTCACAATATCCTAAATATAGGGCTCAAAGATTGTTAACATTCAGGCGAGACATAGCCACGAAATTTGTCAATTGTGATGGTTCAAAAAACACATATTTAAGAGTACGGTGATATACAATACATTTACACGGATGTCTCAAATAAAAGGTTGCCCCAAAGATAAAACCCCAGGTTTCAAAAGAAGAAATTCACGGCGGCGCCTTTGCGTCTCCCGTGCCAAATCTGGGAACATTTGTATTTTATAACCAAGAAAGCTTTTTTGTCTATTTTTAAAGAAAAGTTTTAACAACCATGTTTTATCAATTGGCAAAGCTAAAGTAATAATCATGGTGGCTGGTGATGCTAAATCCTTCTCAGATGTTTCTAAGATCTGTGATATATTTAGAAGTTCTTGATCTGTAGGTTTTTCTTTTAGTTGTTGATTTTGTTCTTTATCAGGCAAATAATAAACCCGTGAAAATGGTGGTAATGAATCTTCGGGTATCTCTAAGTTCTCTACTAGATATCTCTTAAGCATATCTCTAGGTGTTACTAACTCAAGTCTTGGAAAGTCTTTATTCATTTTTAATACTTTCATTAAGTGAATACAAGAAAAAAGATCCATTTTACACTTTATACATCACTTAAAATCCTTAGAATATATAATAAGATCAACATATTTCCCCATTAAAAATTATTATATAGATATAGTTATTGATAAAGTATACCCTTCCACTTTTGTTCTTTAGTATTAATTGCTTTTTTTATAATTGCCTCCCTCCTGCCCTACTTGAATACTGTCAATAACTCGCCATCTGATATCCTGTCATGTGTGGTTCATATTCTTTCAATGGTTGACTATTGGAGCTCTATCTGTTTCCATATTCACTCTCGATTTTTGTTCGTTTAGGCATTTTATCCAAAATATACTTCTAAATTAGTTTAATGCACATTCAGATTTGAATTAATGCACATTAAGTCCACTAAAGCCATTATTTTATTTTATAAAAGTGACTGTGTGAAATGAATCAACAACAAAAACAAAAAAAATCTCAAAAGTAGGGAAAAGTCAGAAAATGTCCCAAATATTAATATTTTTTCTGTAAATATCCTACTACACTTGTAGGCAAAGCAGGACGGCAGCCGTGTGCTGAATTCCAAGTTATAGTATGAATCTGTACCAAGCCATAGATCTATGAACAGGCACTGTTGAAAACCAGCAACTTAAACCCTTGCTTCAGATGCTAAAGAGTACTGTGAGTTTATTGCATGACCACAATTAGAAAACTTGTCGTTATTTCTGCAAGCAAACCAATAATTTTGCATTCCACCACTAAGCAGCACTTAAGATATGAAGTCACTAAGAACAATGTAATCTGTTTTCCTCTGTGTCACTGCTGCTATGACAAAATGTGCTCGTCAACTTGCTTATTAGAATTATGATAAGCATTTATGGCTCCCTCCCAGTGTTCCTATAGGTGTATGGCTCCGGTGTCTCTCTGTGCTCTGTGTTTTTGAATTTTACATGTACTTTTGGCTGCATGTTGTGCTGCTACTTTCCTCCTTATAGAAAGGCATAGGTCTGCCTGCTGTATTACATTACATAGATAATATTTTGTGAATCTTTGCATTGGTATGGCATGCATGTTTCTTGCCTTGTTAACGTTTATTGTACTTCATCTACTAAACTCAATAAAATTTTGGGAACTGAAAAAGAAGTATGATAAGCATACTATAACATAGCATAGTACCTGTTTTTTTCAATGACTACCAAAATCTAGTACATTATAGATGAATGCTATCTCAAGCAGATTCTGGACTTCTCTGAACAAGCCACTGAAATTTGAATGATGAAACGTGGAATTTATGAAACACACAATCATATTATTCACGATGGTGGCAATTATTTGGTTTTTAGCACCTGTCAGTAATTGCTGGTGACAGCAGATTTTCCTTTTATTTTGTTGAATGACATCATTATAGATGCGGGTGATATGACCTTTGTTGAGCAGCATTGACGACGATGGGCTAGTGGGTGGAGTTCTTAAACGTTTGTTCTCTTTACTGCATCACTGGCTGGATTTAGACAGGATGTGCTCATGGCTCATTACTGTGGTTCTCCCACCTTCGCTTTTGATGCAAACCCTGCTGCCTGATTTTTGGACCAGACTTGGGCCCGTCTTAGTTCCTGAAGCTTTAAGAATAGTGATGAATATGAGCAATGGTTCATCGTGTCCCCTGCCTTGGAATCTTGGATGCCTATGGCATCTGTCTAATGGAATACCGCCGGAAACCTAAGTTTTTGTTCAAGGGAATGATTACTGTGTCTTGTTTAATTTTCGCCTAACAAATGTCAGCACTAATGTATTGCAGATTATTCAGTCAATTTGATGGTTCCAGGTGAAAGAAAGGAACACAAATCTCTTCTTTTAGTGTAAAAAAAGGGTCAGCAGGATCACTTCCCCTGTAGGAGCTGAGATGAAGCTTGACATGAATCAATCAAGCAGGCTCAATTTTGCCGTTATAGTGCCTAATGCCTAAACATGAGCGTGCAGGTGGAAATTAGCACCCGATTATGAGCATACATGATCTTCCCCTGGAAGACAATAATATTGGCATTAAGCTTCTCAAGAGGGAAGATGCTGCTGGTTTTTAATATATCTTAAATTATGTCAGGAAAAACACTGGAACATCACACAAAAGCCACAGTCAGTGTATATTGCTATCTCATAAAGCTGGAGATCTCTACAACAATATTGACACAGGAGCAGGCAAGCAAATGTCAACCAATATAACATATGAAATACTTAACGTAACCAATTTTCAGCTGTCAATCAGCAGGGAATAATGACTGATGCAAGGAATCAATACACCACAATTGAATTCCAGCTCACAAACTTGTTTCGTTCTGCACTATAAAAGACTGTCAAATGTCACACCCCAAGAGATGCAACAGGATTCCAAAGATTTATTTATTTCAAGCTCTGAAGTCTATTAGCAATAGTGCTCCTTGTGCTATTGGAAAAAGAGCTCTGATGACATTAAATTCCCAGACCTGACAACTCATTGTATCTTGAGCCAATTAATGGAAACCATATTGCATTTTCTAAGTGCTTTTTTTTTTTTTTTTACAAGTATGAAGAAGTCACACATAACCAGATGTACTTTGAATTTATGTTTTCTTTCTATAAATTGTACTGTGGCTAGTGATCCATATTTCCTTAATTTATTGTTTCTTTAAATACATTATTTTAGAAATATTGGGAAGCCAACACCAGCAATGTACTTCTAGACTTAATTATTACACTCACACATACAGTATATTCTTGAGGCAATACAAGGGGCTGCCGAAAAGTTCTCAGCCCTACCAAGAAGAGAATGACGTGGATATGGTTTAATCAATGATCTGAAACAATGTCACAACATAGAATTTCATTTCTGCAGATTGGCACTTAACAAAATAAGATAACACTCTTTTCAGCTACAGTGGCAAAATAATGTTCAGACTTTAGGGAGCTGGTGGGTTGGGTTGAGAACTTTTCTGCACCCCTTCGTATAGGGTGAAGGGAAATCTTTACTATCTACCGTAAGCTGCTTTGTTGATGAGAGTGAGAGGGGGAGGTATTGCCCTATATGTTAAGGAAGGAATAGAATCTGTTAGAGAGGTAAAGACAGAGGGGAATGAGAAGCTGGAGTCCTTCTGGATCAAGGTTCCCAGATGCAACGGTGCGGACATGAAAATTGGCCTTTACTATCGCCCCCCCAGGACAAATGGAGGAGACAGACTCAGATATGATAGAGGAAATCAAACAAGGATGTAGGACAGGAAATGTAATGATCATGGGAGACTTCAACTTCCCGAGGATCGACTGGAACCTGGGAACCTCAAACTGTGGTAAGGAGACTAAGTTCCTGGAAATGATAGGGGACTGCTTCCTTGAACAAATGGTGGGAGGGCCGACGAGAGGAGACGCCACCTTGGACTTGGCCCTAAATGGCATTACTGGTCTGACAAAAGAAGTAGAAGTCACGGTCCCGCTTGGGACGAGCGATCACAATATGATCAATTTTAAACTAGACATCGAGAAAGGGAAACGTACCAAAACCTTAACCACGACTTTCAACTTTAAAAAAGGAAGATATGATAGCATGAGAGCCATGGTAAAAAAAGCGGCTCAAGAAAAGAATGAATAAAATCAGAACGGTTGACCAGGCATGGTCCCTACTAAAAACTACTATCACGAAAGCACAAAACCTGTACATCTCACAGATAATCAAAGGACGGCAAAATAAAGGCAAAAGAGAACTGGCATGGCTTACTAAAGAGGTTAAGGAAGCCATAAAGGGAAAGAAGGACTCCTTTAAAGAATGGAAACACACGAAAACAAGGAGGAGCAGAAGAACTAAACTAAACTAAGCCTTAAGTTTATATACCGCATCATCTCCACGGAGTGGAGCTCGACACAGTTTACAAAGCTTAAAAATACAAGAAGAGAGGGGAGAAAGAATTTACAAGAGCATATGAAAAGAGGGGAAGTAAACAGGAGAAGAGATGTTATATATTAGAGAAAAGCCAGGTTTTCAGTTGTTTTCGGAACAGTTGGAGGGAGCCCAGGTTCCGCAGCGGGATAGTGAGATCGTTCCAAAGGCCCGTGATTTTGGAGAGGAGGGATCTTCCCAGTTTGCCTGCGTGGAGGATGCCATGTGGAGGGGGGAAGGATAGTTTATGTCTGTGGGCTGATCTGGTGGTGGCAGGCGTTGGGGCGAGGAAGGATAGAGGGATTAGTGGCGGAAGGATGCCATGAATTATCTTGAAAGCCAGGCAGGAGCATTTGAAGTGAATTCTGGAAAGTACTGGGAGCCAGTGAAGATTGGTAAGTAGAGGGGAGGCGTGATCAAATTTGCGTTTAGCAAAAATCAGTTTGGCCGCAGTATTCTGGATGAGCTGGAGTCTGCGAAGACTTTTTTTTGTTAGGCAGAAATGTCACAAGGCGGTGAGGGATGCCAAAAAGGACTACGAGGAGAAAATAGCGCAAGAGGCCAAGAACTTCAAGCCCTTTTATAGATACATAAAAGGAAAAAACCCCGCAAAAGAGGCGGTGGGACCGTTGGATGACCAGGGTAGAAAAGGGTACATCAAGGAAGACAAACAAATTGCTGACAAACTAAATTCTTTCTTTGTGTCCGTCTTTACGAAGGAGGACATCGCAACAATACCAGAAGTAGTGAAAGTGTTTAAAGGAGTAATAGATGACAGCCTCACCACAGTAGAGGTGGACTTGGACCAGATATACTACCAGATTGACAAACTTAAAGGTGACAAATCCCCTGGACCTGATGGAATTCACCTGAGAGTCTTAAAAGAACTGAAAGTTGAAATCGGAGAGCTAATGCAAAAACTTGCCAACCTGTCAATTAGAACTGATCAGATACCAGATGATTGGAAGATAGCGAACGTCACGCCAATTTTCAAAAAAGGATAAGAGGAGAACTGGGAAACTACAGACCTGTGAGTCTTACATCTGTCCCTGGAAAGATGGTTGAAGCACTGATTAAAGATAGCATAGTCCGGTACTTGGACACACACGACCTGATGGGAGCCAGTCAACACGGCTTCAGGAAAGGGAAATCATGTTTGACGAATTTACTCCAATTTTTCAAAACCATGAACAAACATATTGATAATGGAGAACCGGTGGACATAATATACTTGGACTTCCAAAAAGCATTCGACAAGGTTCCAAATGAAAGACTTCTTAGGAAACTACAAAGCCATGGAGTAGAAGGAGATATACTAAGATGGATAGGCAAATGGCTGGAGAACAGAAAGCAGAGATGGGCATAAATGGGAAGTTCTTGGACTGGGAGAAAGTGACTAGTGGGGTGCCCCAGGGCTCGGTACTTGGGCCCATCTTATTTAATATTTTCATAAACGACCTAGAAGAAGGAACATCCAGTGGAATCATCAAGTTTGCTGACGACACAAAGCTATGCCGGGCAATCAGATCACGGAAGGACAGCGAGGCACTCCAGAGTGACTTGTGTCAGTTAGAGAAATGGGCGGAGAAATGGCAGATGAAGTTTAATGTAGAAAAGTGCAAAGTAATGCATTTAGGCAGCAAGAACAAGGAATACGAGTATAAAATGTCAGGTGCAACTCTGGGTAAGAGCGAACAAGAAAAGGACCTGGGTGTACTGATAGATAGGACCCTGAAACCGTCAGCACAATGCGCAGCAGTGACAAAGAAAGCAAATAGAATGTTAGGCATGATAAAGAAAGGAATCATGAATAGATCGGAGAAAGTTATAATGCCGCTTTATAAGGCAATGGTCAGACCACATTTGGAATACTGTGTCCAACATTGGTCTCCCAACCTAAAGAAGGATATAAAGATGCTGGAGAGGGTGCAGAGACGAGCAACAAAGCTAATAAATGGTATGGAGAATTTGGAATATGAGGAATGACTCAAGAAACTGGGACTGTTCTCCCTTGAGAAGAGGAGACTGCGAGGGGCATGATTGAGACTTTCAAAATACTGAAAGGCATCGACAAGATAGAACAGGAAAATAAATTATTTACATTGTCCAACGTGACATGGACAAGAGGACATGGACTGAAGCTAAGGGGTGACAAGTCCAGGACAGATGTCAGGAAGTTCTGCTTCACGCAGCGAGTGGTGGACACCTGGAATGCTCTCCCAGAGGAAGTTATTACAGAATCCACAGTTCTAGGATTCAAAAGTAAATTAGATGCACATCTCCTTACGAGAGGCATAGAGGGATATGGGTGACTGAAACTACATCAGGTGTATACTTGACTGGGCCTCCATGTGTACGGATCACCGGACTCGATGGACCATGGGTCTGATCCGGAGATGGCAGTTCTTATGTTCTTATGTTCTATAATCCTTTATTGCAGTACTTCCATTGCAGGTATCAGGCCATAAGAAAATATCAGAGTAAATTTGGGGGTTTAAAAACAAAATGTTATCTAGGCTTTATTTGCTAAAAGGAATTTAAAAAATGATCAGCTTATCAAAAATAAAACTTATGTTGTCCATTTTTCAGTATTTTATTTTATTTTATTTTCTGTCCATGCAGTTGTATTTGTGCATTTAGCCATTTGAATGGAGAAACTGGAACATATATAATAAAATAAGCAAACAGATGATTTAGGTAAGTGCACAAACTTATTGACTACTCCAGCATACTCTCTGCTCACTTTTGAAATCAGTACCCTTTCTCTTGTCCTTTCAAATCTTTTCCTTCTGGACTTCCATGACAAGAAGACTTCACAGTTTTTCTTTAGTTGGCTAAGGAGGTAATTCTATATGTGGACACCTTCATTTAGGTCAGGGGTGTCAAAGTCCCTCCTCGAAGGCCACAATCCAGTCGGGTTTTCAGGATTTACCCAATGAATATGCATGAGATCTATTAGCATACAATGAAAGCAGTGCATGCAAATAGATCTCATGCATATTCGTTGGGGAAATCCTGAAAACCCGACTGGATTGCGGCCCTCGAGGAGGGACTTTGACACTCCTGATTTAGGTGCTTTGATGCTCTGCAGTAGCCAAAGTCTATTCTAGGTGCCTAGGTTTCATTACAGAATACTAGACTAACCCAACATCAGAGCACCTCACATCTACAGTAGACAACTACACATATACAGCCATAGAGCTGGTGTAACTGCAGGTATCTAGATGTGGCAGAGACATGTGTAATAGTCAGTTTTCTGTAAGTTATGTAAGTGGGGAGACATGCCTCCTATGCCCCCCCCCATGCTTTGCCCATTGTGTATCCTCTTGTAAATATGAACCATGGCCCAGATTCAGTAAAGAGCACCCAAATTTGGGTGTTGAAAGATACATCAGGGTGGAGTGCTATTCTATCAAAAGTGCTCTTTATAATACAGTGCTCCCCCGACATTTGCGGGGGTTCCATTCCAGGAACCCCCACGAATCTCAAAAAAAATGTGAATACGGTTTTTCATGGGGGAGCCTGAAGAGGGCAGCGGTAGAGGGCAGCAGGAGAGCAGCCGGAGCGCCGCGAGTGCAGGAAATCAATCGCAGTATGCTCTGACCACCTCTTCCTGCACAAAGTCGGGCAGCTCCTGATTGAATAAGGCCCGACTTAGTGCATGAAGAGGCAGTCGGAGCGTACCGTGAGTGATTTCCTGCACTCGCGGCGCTCTGGCTGCTCTCTCCTGCCTCTCCCGCTGCCCTCTCCTTGTTGGTGGTTCGCAGTCGGAAAATACCACGAATGACCAGGACCGTGAACCGTCGACCGCGAACAACTGGGGGAACACTGTATAGCTAAAATCTGTCCTTTGCTTTTTGAGCAGGCTATCAGGATCCTCATCCATGCCCTTGTCACCTCTCGTCTGGATTACTGCAATGTGCTTCTCATCCATCTACCGCTATGCCATATATCTCCTGTTCAATCTGTTCAAAACACTGCTGCGTGTCTCATATTCTGCCAGGGTCATTATATCCACATTATTCCTCTCCCCAGGTCACTTCACTGGCTCCCAGTCCGTCTCCACATACGATTCAAACTCCTCTTGCTCTGCAGCTCCTCAGTATCTTTCTTCTCTTGTTATACTCCCCTCCAGGAACTCTGCTCATCAGACAAGTCCCTCCTCTCTGTACCCTTCTCCTCTACTGCCAACTCCTTTCTCCGTTCTTTCAACCTTGCTGCACCACATGCTTGGTACAACCTATCTGTCTCGCTACATCAGGCTTCGTCTCTGGTGGTATTCAAAGACAGACTAAAAACCTACTTATTTGAAGCTGCGTTTAAGCACTGAACCAACCAACATATCTATCTGTCATTCCTTTACTAGTCACCTACCACCTTTTATCTCCCTCTGTATGTCTGTCATAATTAGATTGTAAGCTCTTCTTAGAAGGAACCGTTTCTTGCATGTACAATATACAGCGCTGCATGCACCTGGTTGCACTATAGAAATAACAAATTATTGTTGTTGCTCTGAGTGAAATGCTCACTTATAGAATAGCACTTAGAGCCCAGTATTTATACCAGCTGAAACCTGGTGCCCAGCTCTCAGCATTTGAGCGTGGGAATGGCAATATTCTGTAATTTTACACGCAATATTTTCGAACACCCTTGCTATGAGCCTGGCCCTTTTGAATTGTACACTAAGAGAGGCATTTTCAAAACATACATCTAAGTCCAATTTGGACATATGGCACTAGACATCCAAAGTTGGCAGTAAGAAAATGCCTATTTTTGAAAGGCAAACCACCATACATATAGAATCTGGGGGTATGTAAATGAAGTAGTGTTTGCAGAATAGAACTTAGGTGCCTTGCTGGCATTTATGCAGGTACAAGTATTCTAGACATTTATGTGTACAATGCCCATTTAAATGTGAGTCCCTTTGTGCATATTCCATTGTTTTATCCTCTTTTCTCATAATTCAAGTTTCACTCTTTTAGCTCCTGTGGTTGCACCCTTCTCCCACCCTCACAACAGTGCTTTGAGTGATAGAACAAGAAGGTCAAACACAAAAAAGTAGGAGTGGAAGGTCTATTTACAAGAAAATGACCTGCAAGGCTTGGATAATTTCCTAATAGAAAACTATATAAGCCATTATTAAGATGAACTTGGGAAAGTCCATCGTTTATTTCTAGGATAAGCAACATAAAATCTGTTTTTACTGTTTTGGGATCTTGCCAGGTACTTGTGACCTGGATTGGCCGCTTTTGGAAACAGGATACTGGGCTTGATGAACCTTCAGTCTGTCCCTGTATGGCAATGATTATGTTCTAATGAAGGGTCTAAAATATAATGATCAAAATAAAATAAAATGATCAAAAACAAACAAACAAAAAATACCAAAAAAGGCTAATAAGCCAATGATCAAAACTGAGGAAGTACTGAAAAGTTCTCAACTTAACCAAGAAGAGAATGAAATGGATATGGTTCAATCAATGATCTGGAACAATGTCAAAACAGAGAATTTTGTTTCTACAAATTAGCACTTAACGGAATAAGATAACACTCTTTTCAGTAGCAAAATAACGCTCAGAATTTAGGAAGTTGGTTGGGCTGAGAACTTTTCAGTAAGGCCCTGAGGCTGGGCCAGCCATGAGGTAACCCGCAAAGCCATGGGTTTGGACAAATGTAGCCATCTTTCTCAGTATCCTGACATAGTGCCATGTTTCGGCATAATCATCTGAGTCAGCAGTCACGAGTATCGATTTTCGCTGACTGTACCATTTTTTCGCCGATTGTACCACAGTTCGCTGATTGTTCCTTTTTTCTCTATTTATACCAATTTTCTCTGGCACCTATTATCTCTGATTGTACCTTTGTATCATTTTCGCTGATTGTCCAGCCCTTCTTCGTTGTAAACCGCCTCGAACTACTATGGCTTTGGCGGTATATGAGAAATAAAATTATTATTATTATTATTATCTAAAGGTTTTGAACACAGCTATAAGCAAGCAAATCATCACTCCAAAGTGAAACTAATTTCAGCAGGAAACCTCTTTCAATAGACACATTAAACAGTGTCAATCTTCTTTGTGGAACAAGAAGGTCTTCCATTAACATGAAAATGTTTGTGTCCAGTGCACCTCATCTTGTAGCACCGGTGCTATGAAATTTCAAATATAAAATGATCAAATTAATATATAACTATTTGATTCCAAGATACTGTAACTTTTATATTAAAAATTGCCTACCTAAAAGTGGGATGCAAAAGAAACACTGTCTCTTTATGAGAATGACACAGTTTAATTATTTGACAAATCATTTTTTTGACATTCTTCCTGCTGCCTTGCCAAGAAAAAAAATAAAAAGATATAAGAATCACAAAAAGGGAAAAAGTTATTTTTTCTACAGTATACTTGTGCTTAACATTTAGAGCAGTCTGAATGACTGATGGCCATATTGTTCTTATAAAGAAAAATGAAAGGAATGTATAAAACATAATTTAATTTTCCAGCCGTAAAAGAGTAATGTACCATATTTGAAAGACTCTCCTTCCAAATGGAAAAAATAAGCATATGGATGATTTTCTACGACAAACTATTCCTAAAGTAATTCATTTAGGGGTGCCTTCTATCCCATCCTCTGCAAACCATACCCTTCAAACTAACACTTTCATCTCTTGCCATTTTTTTGGAAGGCCCATTTTACAAAGAACATTGAGATTGGAACTGAGACATTCAAGCTGAGATGTGCTCACTTCTGGCAGTATGTTTTTTTAAAAGGCTCTGCTAAACATGGAGCCTTTTGTAAAATACGCTCTAGGAAGTACAGGAGGTGTATGTATTTGCTGGCATATACAGAGAATAATGCCATTTTACAAATTTACACATATATAAAAAGAGAAACTTGGCATTTTACACATGGAAGCAGAAATTCTGCAACATCCATATTTGCACATACAGTATATCCCCAAATTCTGCATATGGCACCTTACTTTGTGCACACAAATCAGTGCACACAGCCAATTTTCATATACAACTTGTTTAATAATCCTAATTGTTGATAATGAATGCCTCATATTTGATGCTAATCAGCACCAATTAAAAATTGTGCACACAACTTGGTAGGTATATTCTGTGAAATGCTGCTTGCCAGTTCTAATGCGTGAAGCTGACAAAGGGGTTGGGTCCAGGGGGAGGATCGTGGGCAGATCTTGGGTATTCCTTGAATTTATGTGCACAGATATAGAATATGTGTGCACAAATTAGGTGCAGGGATTTCCTTGGCCTAAATGGGCATGCCTAAAAGTTGCAATGTGGACTGGCACTTAGTGCAATTCTAAAGAAGGTAAGTACACCTTATAGAATCAGGCTAAGCTCCAATCTGCATCATAACTTGTAGGTGCATCCATTTAGGCCAAGGAAACTTGGCCTAAATAATTGTACCTAACTTCTGTGCACATCAGGCATATTTAGGGTTACCAGATGTCCGGATTTCTCCCAACATGTCCTCCTTTTGAGGACATGAACGGGGGCCTGGACAGCTTTTTAAAACCTGGCACTTTGTCCGGGCTTTGAAAAGCTTTCCTTTGTGCAGGAGGGCATCCGCACATGCGTGGATATGACATGATACTGTCACGTGTGCATACGTGGATGTGCTGCCCAACGAGAACAGGCAGCAGAGGGTGGGGTTGGGGCAGGATTGGAGGTGGGGCTGGTGCGGGATCAGGGCATGATTGGGCGGAACCAGGGCATGGCGTACCAGGGATGGGTGGGACTGGGTGGGCCTGGGGGGCGGGTCTTGGAGTCCGGATTTTCCAGATGGAAAATCTGGTAACCCTAGACATATTCTATAACAGTGAACATACATTTTTGGAATGCCCATGATCCATATATGCTCCTCCCCTGGCCATGCCCCCCTTTTCAAATTCACTTACTAGTAACTGACACACAGCTACTAAGTTGTGCGCATAATTTCTAATTAGTGCCAATTATGAGTTAATTGCCAATTATCAAAGCCAATGAAGCTTATTAAACAATTAAGTTTTCATGCAAATCAGGTGTGTGCAGTAATTTGCACGCACAACTTAAGACACCATATACAGAATTTGGGGGATATGGTGCTTATTTTAGAAATGCTATTCATGTTTGAGACTTTCAGAGTGCATGAGCATTTAACATCCTACTGCAAATCTTGGACTCAATAGGCATTTCAGATAAAGTATACTCATGGTTTGAAGGTTTCTTAAAATCCAGAACATACAAAGTAAAATCAGACAAAGAAAAATCCAAACCTTGGTCCAACCCCTGCGGCGTTCCACAAGGGTCCCCACTGTTCCCTACTCTCTTCAACCTATATACGGCCTCTCTTGGCGTTTACCTGAACAAACAAGGCCTATCCTCTTATAGCTATGCTGATGACATCACCATCCTCATTCCTTTCGACCAACCAATTCTCTTAATGTCAGATACACTACACAGAACTCTAGCTACAGTTACGACTTGGATGGAAGACCACAAACTGAAACTCAACCCAGACAAAACTAAATTCATCCTCCTAGAAAATAACAAAATCCCAACCATAACCAAATTAGAAATCAACTCTATCAACTACCCTTTGCAAACCACCCTAAAACTTATAGGTATTACTATTGACAGAGGCTGCACCATGCAAACACAAATTAACAAAACAATACAGAAATCTTTTGCAGTTATGAGAAACCTTAGACAAGTCCGAAAATTCTTCGAAAAAAACACAATTTCAGCTCCTAGTACAATCTCTAATCCTAAGTATCCTAGACTATTGCAACATCCTCTACCTCCCCTGCCCTGCAATAATGATTAAATAACTACAGACAATTCAGAATACAGCTCTGAGACTCGTCTATTCATTGAAAAAACATGATCACATTACTGAGGCATTCATCAATTCTCATTGACTTCCAATCCAGGAAAGAATACAATTTAAATTCTACTGTATACTATTTAAAACTATAAATGGAGACAGCCCAACCTACCTAAACGACCGCCTCATCCAAACCACCTCTACCAGGCATAGAAAAACATACACCCCATTCACTTACCCCCCAATCAAAGAAGTAAAAAGGAAAAAAACTATACAAAGATAGACAACCAAGTCTCCAACCTATTGACAACAACCCCAGACTACAAGATGTTCAGAAAGGAAATAAAAACTATACTCTTCAAGAAATCCCTTAATAAAGCTTAATACCATGATAAAGCTTAACCCCCCCTCTTACCATCCCCTCCCTAACCCCAGATCCTACTTTTCCCTCTCTTGGAAACCTTCTCTGATCTAACGTTGTAACCCTTCTTCCATAACTCTTTTTGTAATCCGCTTTGAACCGAAAGGTAATGGCGGAATAGAAATCTGTAACGTAATGTAATGTAATAAAGTGAAGATATGAATGTCTTCAACTGAAGAATGCCATATAGCAAGAGGGCAAGGTTTGGATAAGCTGGGGGCAGAACTAAGGTGGGCCCAAGATATGATACTATATCCTACTGCAAAAAGTGAATGGACATCTATATCCAAAATGATAGGTGCTGGTATCTAGATCTGCTACTCAGGATGTCTAGGTGTCAGAAATATGCTCCTATGGAGTAGTGCTTCTCTGGAGGGATGAGAGGAGGTCACCTCTTTAATCCCCCTAGTCATTGATGGACCTCACCCCACAAGTGATCCTGGTAAAGGAAAAGGGGCTTTGTGACAGATTTGGAAAATCAAATGTTTATGTTTCTAAAATAGCTGACATAAATGTTTTTGTTCCAGAAACATGCTGCCATTTCAGAATATGAATGTTTGTGTGTTGTCAAAGGGACATTCATGTTCCTGTTTTGTCCCATTGATATTTTAGATGTTCATTTTCCCTAAACGGATGTTCCTGCCACTTGTAGCCAGGGTGTAAATGTTCATTTCTCCATGTATTTTACAAAAGGCTTTATGCCGGCTGACCTTCTTCTATGATACTAGCAGAATTTGAGGCATCTCAGCCAGTGGTGTAGTGAGGGTAGGAGGTACCCGAGACGGTAGCGCACCCCCGCGTCCTCCTCTCCATCCCCTTGCTCCTTCCATCCCCCCACCCGTGATCCTTCCCCACCCCCCATGCCACACTCCCTCCCCTCCCTTCCTCCTGTACCTCTTTAAATCTTGGCCAATGTGAGCAGCTTCTCTGACCTGCTGCTCGCACCGGCAACCCGGAAGTGATTTCAGAGGGGAGACAGGCCAGAGCGAGTAGCAGGCTGGAAAAGTTGCTCATGCTGATGAAAATTTAAAAAGGTATGGCGGCGGGGAGAGAGGGGGGAGGGAAGGAGAGAGCATGGCTTGGGGGCATAGAGAGCTGCCGGCGCTCCCATCAAGATGGCGCCTGAAGCGTTCCCCCTACTCCCCCCACCCCTTAAGTACAACACTGATCTCAGCTTAGCCATCGCGAGTCCCATTTATACATTCTTTCTAAAATACTAACTAAGTGCTGCCAATTAAGTAGCCAGGTCACAATTTTGCTTTGGGGAGACAGAAATAAACAATGAGGGACTGAGGAGAATGGTATTACTTCCTTAATTCCTTATGTAAAGCCCTGGATGAAACAAAAATCTGTGAATGCCTTAGAGCTGATACAAAACCTAATGAGGATTTTTTTTTTCTTTTAAAATAGATGTGTATTCCCTGTGTAAGATGGGGCATACATGGGTAAAATTTTGGTCCGCTCAATTCATGTCTAAACCATGCCAATTAGAATTGCTTAAAAACTTTCCAGCCGATATTCAAAACAATTTAACATGGCAGAAGCCTCTACTGCCAGCTTAAATCACTTACACTACGTAACATAATTTTTGTTCCTGGGCAGTAAGTATAATTTCCTAATTGGTCATGCCTAAAAAGTGTAGAAAATTTCTGTTATTTCCATAAAACTTTGCTTTTATGACCAGGATAGTCAAATTTTGCAATTTACCTATTTAAAATGTGAAAATGCCAAATTTTCATCTTTTCATTCTTATAAAGTCATAAAAAACAAAATTTGAATCACAATTAACATGTATTTATATTGAAATTATATAAAGATAGAAAGATAGAAACATGACGGCAGATAAAGGCCAAATCAGTAGCGTACCTAGGGAGGGGGCGGGGTGGTGGTCCGCCCCTGGTGCACACCCCAAGGGGGTGCACAGAAGACAGCTGAACGGGGACGACGGGGGACCCGCGGGATTAAATACAACTGGAGCCGCAAGGCTCGTCTTGTGTTCCTACCTGCCCTGCCGCGCACACATAGCCGACCGGAAGTCTTCCCGATGTCAGCGCTGATGTCGGAGGAAGGGAGGTTGGCTATGTGTGCATGGCAGGGCAGGTAGGAACACAAGACGAGTGTCGCGGCTCCAGTTGTATTTGGCTGAGAAAGTTGCTAAGATGAGGGCTAGGAGGCAAATGTGGAACACAAAAGGGGGGAGGGAATGCATTTTTGGACACAGAAGGCATGGGAGAGAGGAACGGAGGGAAAGAGATGCTGAGGTGGGGGAGGGAATGTGTTTTTGGACACAAAAGGCATATGAGAGAGAGGAAGGGAGGGAAAGAGATGCTGAGGTGAGGGAGGGAATGCGTTTTTGCTGAGGTGGGGGAAGTAATGCGTTTTTGGACACAGAAGGCATGGGAGAGAGGAAAGGAGAGAAAGAGATGCTGAGGTGGGGGGAGGGAATGCTTTTTTGCTGAGGTGGGGGAGGGAATGCGTTTTTGGACACAGAAGGCATGGACTTGGGAGAGAGGAAGGGAGGGAAAGAGATGGTTGTGTACATGGGGAATGGAAGAAAAGAGAATTTTTGGTTATAGGGAGGGAGTGAGGTACAGACAGTGACATACAGGGGTGGAGGTGGGGCGGTCCGCCCCGGGTTTACGCCCCAGCGGGGTACACAGCAGGCCACCCTCTAGTGTTCTCCCTAGGCTGGCAAACTGCGGCTCTTTAGCCACTTGAGTGCCATCGCCGCCATCGGGAACAGGCCAGCGCCGGGTTCTCCCTGCTTTTCCCTGTGGGGCCGACCAACTTTTTCTTTCGATCACTACATAGCCTAATGCCATACAAGCAGCGCTGTTACAAACATATTCTGAAGGTCAATGCTAAGGTTAACAAAGTTTCCTTCCTTGGACCACAAGTAGTGAAAAGAGGGGAAACCCTGGATACCAGCTGCTAGCTCTCCCTTATTCATTGCCCAATATCATGGTATTGGTTATCGTAGTGCTCGCTCGACATTTTAACTTCTTGCTAGTGATATTTTCATTCTTGACCTTTTGCTCCTTGATACAGATATATATAGCTCAATAATTACAACTGGCACGGTTGTGAATTGAAAATAAATTGGAAAATACAATTCCTTTCTATTGTTTTAGCTGAAATTAGGATGTTGCTAATTTAAAATGGGTTTTTTCCGGATTTATACATAGCCATCCCAGATCCATTTTGGCACAGATATTTCTAATGTTTTCCGTGGGTCCTCTTTATCACTGCAGAGATAGAGACGCTCCAAAGAGACATTAGCTTTATGCCTTTTTCCAAATATGAGATGGTTATGATATACATTATTTGTAGTTTTGGTTTTTTTATATCAATGTGTTTATTTGCAGAGTTAAATTCAGCCCTGCACACTTGACAGATGGAGTAATAGCTCCACGCTTAAAAACTTTATGTTTTGTCTGTGTCATGTTTACTTGTTTTGGTTTGGTGGGTACCCCAGGATACATAATATTGGCCATTTCTAGAACTCTTTTTCCACTTCTTACTAGCCTAACTGCGCAATGTTCTTTTACTTTTAGCTTTTATATTCTGAATATAGTTTAGTTAGGGGTTATAAGAATAAGCTTTATTTTATACAGCATTTATTTCGTGGTGTTCCCTACATATGATCCATTCAATATACATTTCTGAATACATTCAGTACATCAGTATGGTCTCTCTGAAGTGCATAATAGTTATATGAAGCACGAAAAAACATATCCTTTTGGATTGTTCAATTAAGAACCTTAAGTAAGTGAGTATTGTCGCTCTTTTGCCATAGCTATGCCAAGTAAATGAATTGGTATTGTTGCATGTTGCCATGTTCAGTGCAGGCAACATGGTTTCTCTTGTTTTCTATCTCTTGTTTGGATCACATTGGAGTACAGCTGCTGAATGATATTTGGAATGCTTTCCAAGCATTTCTTTTCAAGTATCTCTTTCTGTATGCACAGACATCTGGCTGCTCTCCCTTTGAGATTCTCACGGGATGACCTTTCCCCGCCCCATGGGTAGATTTTCCCTTGATACAGGAGGTATACGTCCAAAAGCTAATTGAAATATTAGGGCTTGTTCAAAGAAACGTGTCTTGCACTTCTCCTTTCTCTCCACAGATTCCTACCCATTTTTTCCAGCCTGGTGATTATCCAGCAGCTTTCCAAGGATCGGAAGCAGACAGATTTCCCCTTTGGCCTTCCCACTACTGTGATCGCTGTGCCCAGGCCCGCTGCACTCACTGAGGAGTTTCCTGTTTGGATCCACGCAAGTCGCTTGAAGAGGGTTAACCTAAAACCCCAGAAGCAAGTCTTCCCTGCGCAGATTTCACCTCCTCCAGTAGAACAACATGATGATCTCATTGCAGCATTCTACCAACTTTATCATTCTCTTACTGGCACTGCTGCTGCTAGTTTTTCTCCCTGTATGGATCATTTCTAACTTGGTCTACAGGGATGATGTGTTCTGGGTTCACGACACTTTCTGCCCATACCCATCTGTAAATGACACTCCTGCTGTAAACAGCACCCCCGACACCTCTTTGCGAACACGACGTCAAGCTGGACTACTCCCTCGCAAAGGCTGTCCTTCAATTGGAATCCAGAAAAGAGCAGTGTGCAAGTTGCCACCTTCTCCTTTGAGTATTGTGACATTGCGGACTGTTCATCAATTGATATCCCAAGGCTGTGCCATTGGTCCTCAGAGATTCCTAAAACTAAGGACATATATATATATATTACTGACTCACGTTGGGGGGTTAAGTGTGCATTCTGGGGAGTGGTAGGGTGGAATATTGATACTGACTGGGCTTATAAACTAGAAAATACCCTGAAAAACAGTGGACCAAAATGGTAAATCACTGCTTACTTGTATGACCCTTCATAAGGTTGGACACTGTTATAGGAAAAGTGTTCCTGCACAAATTATTAAGCTTTCTCTTACTATTGACAACCCTAGACCTACTGATGAAGGTATGTACATTATGGACATGTGGTTTAAGGGTGGGTCTAGCTATCATCAGTTTTCTTACGGGATCTATCTACCTCCACTCATCCTCTCCCGCCATCTTGTGGGGGCCTCAAAAAATACTAACCCACTGGCCCCTACATTCAATAAACTTACTGACATGATGGCTATTGCCAATCCCACTTTTGAAGATACTGTGGCTGTTGAGGTAGGGTTTTCAGAACCTAACCTTTGGTTAGAATGGATGAAATTCACTGCTGATCAACATAATAAGAGTAATTGTTACATATGTGCTCAAGCTAGACCCCATCTAGGAACCGTACCTCTGGACCTCCCTCCTGGTATCCAACCATGCTTTTCTGGGTTATTTACCAATATCTCCTCTAATTTTACCTATCCCCTTTGTGCACTGCAGTGTTCTAAATACCCTTTGTTGCCAGGACAGCAAAAGCTTGATATTGCCGTTATCATCTATAAGGGCAATTACATTTGTCATGTTTCTAATCTGACACAGAGTAGTTTTGTAGGTAATTTACCCCCAGGTTATTGTTCTGTCTTGGCTCATAGGTATGCCCTATTGTTGCTGCATTAGATTTGATATTTACTGGCTTTATGGAGACTTTTGGCTCCCTGTTAAGCTACCCAGCCAGTGGATAGGCCAGTGCACTTTAGTTAAGGTTACTATGCTCCTGCATATTTTTCTGAAAGGCATCCTTCCTATTCACATGGTTTTTCCTTTTATTTGTCTTGATATAAATCTGATCACATGTATACATAGATGCTATAGGGGTCCCAGATGAATTTAAGGCCCGAGCTCAGGTTAAGGCTGGGTTTGAGTTCCTTATTCCCTTTATTACTATTAATAAGAATGTTGATCGGATTAGTTAAAATTATTATAATCAGCAACGCTTTGTGAACTATTCTAGGGACGCCTTGCAAAGTATTACTGATCAATTAGGCTCCACTTCTCAGATGGTTCTCAAAATCATATGGCCCTAGATATGATTCTAGCTGAGAATTCTGTTAAATTCTCCTCAGTATTTTATGCTGTTGTACTTTCCTTTCTGACAATATAGGTCCTCCTATGGACATTCAGAAATTAGCAGACCTCTTTGCTGAGTTCAAATGTAACTCTGATTTATCTAATTCTTGGGATCAGCACTTTAGTTGAATGCATAATCTCTTATTATTTGCACTCTTATCTTGACTGCTCATGTACTGTGTTATTCGTATTACAGCTCCTAAAAAGACCCCTCCTTGAGAGACATACCTAGAGTATCACTCCCTTCCAGCTCATGCTGTGTATTTGTGACGTCATTTACATGACGTAAGAGGGGAATTGAACGGACACGTATCAGAACTTTAGTAAGTGTCCTTAGGCATATGTTGTTTAAAGATGCAAAGGTAGGCCCTGTTTATCTTTCCCTTCCTTGAAGAGAATACAAGGACAGATAATGTTTAAACAGAGATAATGTGAAGTGAATTCAATTGTTTTGTTAAGCCGTATTTACAGACAGCTTTAGTTAAGAAGCTCTGCTGGTCAAGGCTTTTTCTGACCCTCTGTGGACTTCAATCTCTAGATAGGAAAAATGCTGATGTGTTTAAAGTTTCATGTGACCTTACGTCACATGCCATCACATGCTGGCAAACCTGATTCGTATAAATATGTGAAACTCATAATAAAAGACGGACATATTTGAAAGATGGTTTCTGGTCTTTAAGATGTGTCCCCAGGTACCTGACTTACATATGACAGAGACAGAGAAAGTATGGGGCAGGAATTGGGACCTGATACTGACAAACCACTGGAAGAGATCCCAAAACAAATACCCAGGCACAACACCCAAAGACCCACTCAGTGTGTGAACCAGTTGAGTGGAGTGGACTAACTGGGGGGTGGAAATGGGCCCGGAGTTTGCTTAGCAGAATTTCCCAGACCACCTCTTCCTCTCAACACATTAAGAACATAAGAACATAAGCAGTGCCTCCGCCGGGTCAGACCATAGGTCCATCCTGCCCAGCAGTCCGCTCCCGCAGCGGCCCAAACAGATCACGACCTGTCTGAATCACCAGAAGGGGCTCCCTTGCCACCTTGGTTTCTCATTGAAGTCCTATCTTCCCATCGAAGTCCTAACCCTCTGGTCTTGCACATGCACGACCTGATTGGGTTTCTATACTTATTACCTGGTTAGCTTTCTATACTTGTGTTACATCCCAGCACCTCTCTCAGTATCCCACGATCCCTTTATCCCTCAGAAATCCGTCCAATCCCTGTTTGAATCCTTGTACCGTACTCTGCCTGATCACTTCCTCCGGTAGCGCATTCCAAGTGTCCACGACCCTTTGTGTGAAAAAAAACTTCCTTGCATTTGTTTTGAACCTATCTCCCTTCAGTTTCTCAGAATGCCCCCTCGTACCTGTTGTCCCCTTCAGCCTGAAGAATCTGTCCTTATCCACCCTCTCTATGCCCCTCATGATCTTGAAGGTCTCTATCATATCTCCCCTGAGCCTCCTTTTTTCTAGAGAGAAGAGCCCCAGCCTATCCAACCTCTCAGCGTATGGGCAGTGTTCCAGCCCTCTTACCAGTTTCGTTGCTCTCCTTTGGACTCTCTCAAGTACTGCCATGTCCTTCTTGAGGTACGGCGACCAATATTGAACGCAGTATTCCAGATGTGGACGCACCATCGCTCGATACAATGGCATGATGACTTCCCGCGTCCTGGTTGTTATGCCCCTCTTTATGATGCCCAGCATCCTGTTGCCTTTTTTCGAGGCTGCTGCGCACTGTGCAGATGGCTTCAGTGATGCATCCACCAGCACACCCAAGTCTCTCTCAAGACTGCTGTCTCCCAACAATGCCCCCCCATTTTGTAGTTGAACAACGGGTTCTTTTTCCCTATATGCATGACCTTGCATTTTTCCACGTTAAAGCGCATTTGCCATTTGTTTGCCCAGTCTTCCAGTTTGTCCAGGTCCCTTTGTAGGTCCTCACACTCCTCCCTGGACCTAACTCTGCCGCACAGTTTGGTATCGTCTGCAAATTTTATAACCTCGCACTTTGCCTCCTTTTCCAGGTCATTGATAAATATGTTGAAGAGTAACGGCCCCAGCACTGATCCCTGTGGCACACCGCTCATGACTCCCCGGCAGTCAGAATATTGCCCCTTTACAGTCTACCCGACAACCAGTGCTCGATCCATCTGTGCACATCCCCTCCCACCCCGTGGTTCCACAGCAGCCTTTCATGTGGCACCTTGTCGAAAGCCTTTTGAAAATCGAGGTAGATGATGTCTATAGGTTCCCCATTGTCCACCCGACTGCTTATTCCCTCAAAGAAGTACAGAAGGTTCGTTAAGCATGACCTTCCCTTACAGAATCCATGCTGGCTTGTTCTCAGTAGGCCATTTCCCTCGATGTGCTCGCAAATACTGTCCTTGATCATAGCTTCCACCATCTTCCCTATAATTGAAGTCAGGCTCACCGGCCTGTAGTTCCCGGGGTCACCCCTCGATCCCTTCTTGAAGATAGGTGTGACATTCGCCAATTTCCAGTCCTCTGGTACCTCTCCAGTTTTCAAGGATAGGTTGCAAACATGCTGGATTGTGCCCGCTATTTCTTGTCTTAGTTCCTTTAGAACCCTTGGGTGGATCCCGTCTGGGCCCGGCGATTTGCCGCATTTTAACCTGTCTATCTGTTTGAGGACATCCTCCTTACTTACCTCTATGTGTTCCAATTTTTCAGCCTGTTCCCCACTCATGAGCTCCTCTGAGTCCGGTATATTAGATGTGTCTTCTCTCGTGAAAACCGACGAGAAGAACGTGTTCAACCTCTCAGCTACCTCTTTATCCTCCTTAATCACTCCCTTCCTATCCCCATCATCCAACGGCCCCACCTCCTCTCTCGCTGGTCGCTTCCCTTTTACGTAACTGAAGAATGCCTTGACATGCTGCCACCACCACCATCACTAGGAACACCTCACCGGGTAGGCCAGCAATGCTTATAAACTTTATAAAGCACATTATTATATTTTCTTATAAAGCACATATTTTAAATGAACTCTCCGACATCCTCAGCCTTGCCATTCACAAAAATAGAAGGAAGAAAAGCTCCCATTTCCTTCTGTTTCATGTCTCCGGCCTAAACAATATTTTTCTTCTGCAGACCCTTCAAAAGTCTGACCAAATCCTTGTTTCATTTGCATTATAAAGTACTGAGGATGCCATCTCTCCCCAATCCCAGGTCCTAAAGTCTAAGATAGTAGCGCAAACTAGTGCTGCCTGATTCAGGGAAAAAAAAAATTCATTCGATTCAGCCTATTGAATTGGTTTTTCGATTCAATTTTCCTGCCCAATTGGGGTTTTTTCAAACATCCTGGTGGGTTTATTTTATAGCTTTTTCACCCCCCTTTGGCTTCTCCTAACCACACTGGCACTGTGGTGTAAATAAAATAAAGAAACAAAAAGGACTTTTCTTCTCTCTGTTAAATCCTAGCTCATGTTTGTGGTCTAACACCAGCTCTGGCAGGATACACGTTTCAAATCTGACATATTGTAATCACAAAACAGAAAATAAAATTAGATTTTCTACCTTTTGTTGTCTGGTTATTTTTCAAATCTTGTTGGTCCAAGGCTCTGATTGTCTTCTGATAACTTGCTTGCCAAGGTCTCCTTCTTTCTTCTTTCTGCATGCTAACCATCCATCTGCCATCTCTGTCCTCCCCTTCCGTTTCCCTTCTCTCCCCAGGAGGTCTGGCATCTTTCCTTTTTTCATCTCCCTCCACAGATCCACCTTTTTTTAACTACCATTTCATCCAGCATCTCTCCCTCCTTCCCCATCCACCCCAGGGTCCACCATCTCTCCCTTTCTTTTCCCAATTACCCTCCTATCCAGTATCTCTATCCCCCCTCCACACCATCCCTTGTGTCCAACTTCTCTCCCTTTCTGTTCTTTCCCTCCCTAAATCCCATGGTCCATCATCTCTCTCCCTCTCCTCTATTTTCAGACCCATTATTTCTTCCACCCCAAAGTCCGGCAAATGCACATATCTTTGAACCCCCCTTCCCTCCGTGTACTTCTACACCAGGGCCCCCATCCCCTGAAGGCCTGTCCCCCCCTTAAAGGTCTGCATCCCACCCCTGAAGGCCTGTCACCCCCCTTGAAGGCCTGCATCCTCCCGAAGGCCTGCCTGCCTGTCCTCCTTGAAGGCCTGTCCCCCCTTGAAGGCCTGCACCCCCCCCGAAGGCCTGTCCCTCCCTTGAAGGCCTGCCTGCCTGTCCCCCCCCCCCTTGAAGGCCTGCCTGTCTGTCCCCCTTGAAGGCATGTCCCCCATGAAGGCTTGTCCCCCCCCCCTTGAAGGCCTGGCCCCCCTTGAAGGCCTGCATCCCCCCTGAAGGCCTGCCTGTCTGCTCCACCCTGAAGGCCTGCTCGCCCCTTCCCCCACCCCAAAGGACTGCTCGCCCCTCTGGCCTCCCCGCACCATTTACCGTATAGAAGCAGCATGCAGCAAGGTGGAGCGGGAAGGCCAGGGGGGAAGCGAGATGCAGGGGGGGGGGGGGGGAGAGAAGCCAGACGCTGTGGGGAGAACCGGATGCCAATGACTCCAAGGCCAGGAGCACCCCCCTCATGGCTTGCACCCGTGGCGGACTACCCCCCCCTTGAACCGCCACTGTCCAGAAAGGCCTGATATAGTAATGGGCTTCTACAATTTTGAACCTCTTGGATAAATACTTCTTATCTGGTTCAGTCAGTTGTGTTTTCAGATACAGAGTCCTGGTATAAAAATGAATTATACCTTTGTAAGTTTAGATGCTTTAAAAGCAATTTTATTTAGGTAATTTAGTTCCTATTGATTGATATGTTTTATTATATTTTCAATACATTTTATTATGTGCTTATTCTGTTTATGGTTTACCCTGTTATTTCATACTTTGAACACATTTTGGCAATGTGGTCTTTAAACAGTACATAAATGTTAAAAAAAAAAAGTGTTTATTTTTGATTTTGGATCATGGAAGCAGAAGAAAATGAAAGAATATGTTTCTATAATAAACATCTCAGAAATGTAAGCATACTGTAAACATCATTTTATATGAATTTTTTGATCCCTGATCAATTGTAAAACTGATCAAATACTGTATACGCCATTGTACACTTACTAATATAAATGATTATCTTGTAGTAACCCCTCAAAAGTTATACAGGTTGGTTTTTTTCAATTGATCACATGGAACCATGAGTAGGCATGATTAAAACTTCTTGAAAGCATTTTTTAACATGCTTTGCAGCTATTGTTCAATTTTAAAATAGCTCTAGTACGGTTTATTCTTAATTTATACTGCCTCTACTCATCTGATCCCAAAAGTTGTTATTGAGTCTAGATGCCAAGCTATAGAAGGTTTTTTTTTTTTTCTATAGCAGTAGCTTTCTGCCTAGCAGGGTGCTATCAGTTGTTCTAGTGACTTTCAATATGCCTTCAAATCTGTCAATGGTCAAAATCTCAATAGCTGATTTCTTGTTGAAAGCCGACGCTTGCACCTCCCCTCCCTTCCCTTCCCCTCTATCCAATAGTGCTATCAAGCCTATTTATTTATTCAGTTTTCTATGCCGTTCTCCCAGGAGAGTTCCGAATGGTTTACATGCGTTTATTCAGGTACTTGAGCATTTTTCCCTGTCTGTCCCAGCAGGCTCAAAATCTATCTAATGTCTAGGTCGGCCCACCTCCCGCCCTTTCCACTCTTCTAAAAACGCCTCTTTTCCCTCTAGGCATTTAGAGGCAGGGGAAAGGCCTAAGCTGGTTTTAGATACGTCTAAAACTAGCTTTGATTATCGGTACTTGGACGATCTGGCAGGGTGGTGAGCCTGACAGGTGATGGGGGGAAGGGGGCTGGGTGCAGTGCCTGGCAGGGAGAGGGCTAGGTCCTGACAGGTGATGGGGGGAAGGGGGCTAGGTGCTGTGCCTGACAGGGAGGGAGCTAGATCCTGGCAGGGAGAGGGCTAGGTCCTGACAGGAGATGGAGGAAGGAGGCTGGGTTCAGAGCCTGACAGTGGAGGAAGGGGGCGCTGGGTGCAGATTCTGGCAAGGCAGGGCACTTGAATATTAAGCTACCCGACATATTCGAGTCAACAATTTTTCCTCCTTTTTTGGAGCAAAATGGGGGTCACGACTTATATTCGGATCGACTTATATTTGAGTATATACAGTACTTTAATAAGGGCACAGAAGCGAATGCATCACTTCTTTTTACCTAAAGTGCTGCAGTTATAGTACATAGTGAGTATATTACTTCTATTTTTAGCAAGGCTGTTACTGCCATTTCTACGGTATTATATATTTTATTTGTTTTGTAGAATCTATCACTTATGGGAAATCATATTCATTCACCAAGTGGGTACGTATTGAATATTCCACCTCCATTTATTGATATATCTGTTTTCATATGGTTGTCTCTATTTATTTATTTAAAACATTTATAATCTGCTTTTCTCCAAAGCGACTCGCAGCTTTACATACATAACTATAAACACATACATTAAAAAAAACCCACATACAAGCAGATGAAAATTAGGGATCAGAATTACTAATCTATATATATAAAATCGGAGGTATGTATGTATGTATGTGTGTGTGTGTGTATGTGCCGCGATCACGCAAAAACGGCTTGACCGATTTGAACGAAACTTGGTATGCAGATCCCTCACTACCTGGGATGATATGTTCTGGGGGTCTCGTGGCCCACCTGCACACGTGGGCGGAGCTACAAACATGAAATCAGATGTCACCCATTCATGTCAATGGAAAAAATGTAAAAAGCTGCCATTCTCACAGTAATTCAACAACGGCTTGACCGATTTGAATGAAACTTGGTATGCAGATCCCTCACTACCTGGGGTGATATGTTCTGGGGGTCTCGCAGCCCACCTGCACATGTGGGCGGAGCTACAAACAGAAAATCTGATTTCACCTATTCATGTCAATGGAAAAAATGTAAAAAGCTGCCATTCTCACAGTAATTTAAAAACGGCTTGACCGATTTGAGCGGCCCACCTGCACACGTGGGAGGAGCTACAAACAGAAAATCTGATTTCACCCATTCATGTCAATGGAAAAAAATGTAAAAAGCTGCCATTCTCACAGTAATTCAAAAACGGCTTGACCGATTTGAACGAAACTTGGTATGCAGATCCCTCACTACCTGGGATGATATGTTCTGGGGGTCTCGCGGCCCACCTGCACACGTGGGCGGAGCTACAAACAGAAAATCAGATTTCACCCATTCATGTCAATGGAAAAAATGTAAAAAGCCATTCTCACAGTAATTCAAAACCGGCTTGATCGATTTGAACGAAATTTGGTATGCAGATCCCTCACTACCTGGGTTGATATGTTATGGGGGTCTTGCGGCCCACCTGCATACGTGGGCGGAGCTACAAACATAAAATCAGATTTCACCCATTCATGTCAATGGAAAAAATGTAAAAAGCTGCCATTCTCACTGTAATTCAAAAACGGCTTGGCCGATTTGAACGAAACTTGGTATGCAGATCCCTCACTACCTGGGATGTTATGTTCTGGGGGTCTCGCGGCCCACCTGCACACGTGGGCGGAGCTACAAACATAAAATCAGATTTCACCCATTCATGTCAATGGAAAAAATGTAAAAAGCTGCCATTCTCACAGTAATTCAAAAACGGCTTGACCGATTTGAACGAAACTTGGTATGCAGATCCCTCACTACCTGGGGTGATATGTTCTGGGGGTCTCGCGGCCCACAACTCTATGTTGCTTGCTCAAGGCTGGGTCCACCCAAGAATTTATATGTTCTTGCTCCAGGATGTGAAACTAAAAATGTTGTTTATAATCACGGTTTGCGTTAGTTGTATTGTATTCATTTTGTCAAATATTTCACATTATAATTTGAATATTGTACTTTTTATTAAGCTGTAAAAAAATAATTTAATTCACCACTATAAAGTATCTTTATTTGAATCCATTTACAGTGTTATTGCTATAATTAAATACCCGTGCAACGCCGGGGCATCAGCTAGTACATTATAATAGTGTTAAAGGGAAAAACATCATCACTTTCAAAGAGGCAAAGTGCTAATCATGGAAGACCTGAACAAGAAGACAGGTTTTGAGCAGTTTTCTAAATTGCAGCAAATTTCTATATAACCTCAAAGTGCCAGTCATGGCATTCCATAAAACTGGCCCAGCGGTTGAGAAACAAGATTTTTCTTTTAGTTCGCACATAACGGACACTGTTTGTTTTCCTAGTATCAAGTAACAAACGATTTTCAGACCTCAGTGATCTCAGTGGGCTGTACAACGTCAAACATTTAGCCAGATAATTTGGCAAGGTGTCCTAAACACCCTGGTTGGTCAAGTTTTAAGACTTTAAATTGAACACGAAATAATACTGGCAACCAATGTAATTTCTTTAAGATGGGAGGAATGTGTTCATGGTGAGATACTCCCACCAACAGCCGTGCAGCTGAGTTCTGTATTGTTTTGTATGTGATTCTTGGTGCTCATAATTTTGGTGACCCGTCAACAGTGCGCAGGACAAATGTGCGCAGACAAATGCACGCTTGGCAAGTACGCACAGGTCACACGCAGAACAAATGCGTGCACGACAAATGAGTGTGGCACACGCGTCAAACGGACAAATGAATCACGCAGAACAAAAAAAATACGCATTTGTCCTCGCGCATTTGTCTTGCGCGCATTTGACAGGGCACATTTTTGTCCACGCATTTGTCGGTGCGCGTATTTGACGGTGTACCCTTAATTTTAAATGTTTGTTTTGCAATAATATGTATTCATTTATGCAATTAATGGTTTTAGTCTTTGGGAAGGGTTAAAACGCGGACCTCACGGACCTGACGGACCTCGCGGATCTAAACCCGTACGGCCTTAAAAATCTGAGGTTCATGTCGGTCCATGTCCCTGCCGCTTGTAGTTTCTGTCACAGACAGACCTTGATGAGATTTTAGCGCTGACGGATCCTTCTCAGCATAGGGAGGGAAAAGTGTTCGAACTGTCTATAAAATGCCCTTGCTACTTCCCTTGCATTTACACTCTATGTCATTTGCATGAGTAATTATAGAATAACATTTAAGGGCCCTTTATTGAAGTAGTGCACTAACTGAATTAGTGCTCACCAAGGACTGAGTTTTATATATCACACCCAATAAAGTGTTATATTATAAGCTGTGCTTAAAGTTAGGTGCAGTTTATAGAACAACGCTTGCACTCAGGAACCGTGACTAAGTTTAGGCACAGCCATTTGCACCAAGGAAAATGTGGTGCGAACGCCGATGCCTAAATTTAGGCGCAGATGCCCGTATTCTATAATTACACGCACAGCTGAAATTGATTTTAATTAGCACCAATAATTTCTTGTTAAGAAGTCAATTGTTGGCACTAAGTAGCTTGTTAGTCAATTAAATTGCGTGTGCAATTTGGGAACAATTGTGCACATAGGGCCTGATTTTCAAAAACACATGTCCTGGCTGCAGGTTGTGGTAGGTGTCCTACCGCTGTCTTGCAGCCAATCGGGATGCATGTTTTTAGAAAAAAATTGAGTGAGGGCGGGCACCTACATTGTAGGCGGATGCAGCGTGTCTATGGAGATGCATAGGGATGTTTAAGCTTGCCCAGGGTCAGATGTGGGCATGGTTTTACTTGGAAGAGCCCCTTGGGCGTACTTAAGCATCCCTACGTGTCTCCATAGTTGTGAGACAGATGCCTTAAATGTAGGTCATCCCATTTCACAGGCCTACATTTAAGGCGTCTGTTCAGCGATCGGCAGCCACCTCACAGCCACCCGCCGAGATCGACATCCTGTAAAGAATCTGGCCCATCATTTTTAGTGCGTTTTATAGAATGTGGGGGTAAATGCTATACCTATAAGCTTCTTAGCATTTAGCATGCACTAATTCCTTTAGCAGGTGTTAAGCTGTAGTACATGGGCTTGTTGTGCCACAGGGGCTTGTGAAGCTGAAAGCTAAGTGCTGGTCGATAAGCCGGGTATTCAACTACACCAGAGCTAAGTATTGTATATTAAGATTATAGTTCTAATAAGGACTCATAGTTGAGTGATTACAACATAAGTAATAAAATATACAAAGCTAAAAATCTTTTAATAGAAATTAAGTAGCCCTCAATAGAGATATTTTGGACCAATGGTAGCCCGCATAGTGGCTAGTGAGCCCCTGACTTAGTTCAAGTGGCTTCTAACCGCGAGCACTTGAGATCCATAGCCATTGCGACAAATCAATTTTGGCATTTGCCTTTACTCAGGTATTTTTGGTGAGTTTCACATTAATTAGACTGGGTTGAAGCTCAAAGCTCTGCCGTTCACCGCCAGCAGGGCCTCCCAAGGTGGACAGGTTTCAGCAGAGATGTCAGGCTAACGATGTACCACCCATCTGGGCAGCAGCAGATGGGCAGGGTTGGAGGCGGAGTATCGTGCTTGATGCGATAACAGCAACAACATTTAATTTATGCTACGCAGAAGAAAAGGCCCAGCAATCTACTTCTGTATTCTGACACGAAACCTGATGATTTTCAGCAAGTCGCTAGGACTCGAACATGAGTCGATAGCACCTAACGGAAGCTGTAGTAAAAAGGGCCCCTTAGCCACACTACTGCCATTTACGCACATGAGTGTACACTTAACCCACATGGACGGCAGTGATCTATACATTTAGGTGTGTAAATGGAGCTTAAATTTAGGTGACCTATTACAGGATGAGGGAGATTGAGCAACAGTATATTTGACTTTTCCTAATATTAGAAATATCATGGGATTGCCTAGATTCTGTTGTTCTTTTGCAGCAAGTGTGAAGAAAAAAATGTTTCACCTCTTTCTAAGAAGACCCATGGAGAGATTAAAAGAATGTATACAATTTCTATGAGAACCTATTGGGTAGAACTTCAATCTACAAAGTGCAGAAGTATCAATTTTCAAAAGTCCATACTTTCCTCTAAAAGAAATACATTGGGACACCGGTCCCTCCTTCCAGCTGTATTAAGATCTAGTGACCCTGAAAATAGGGTCAGAAGGAGGTCTCACTACTTACTGAAACAGTAATCAATATAATTCCACTGAAGAACTTATTGCCTCAGATAATACTGCTTGCGTCTCCTCCCTCCACCCCATTAAAATGTGATGTTGACAGATTTGCACCTAAATGATTATAGATTGTCATAAGCAAAACAAAGTAAACTTTTAGAGGGCAGAGATAAAGGCTAAAACATCTGTGACTAAAATGCCCAACTTTATGTTGAAGAACCTCATTTTCCAATAAATTTGACTATAGAACTGAATTCTCTGAAGCCCAGCAAAGTTTCCATGGCAACCAAAATGAGCACATGTCTTTGGAAATGCATTTTGAGAGCATTCTAAATTAACAAATACTCAATACATAATATATAAATAAATAAATTTTACCTTCAGCACAAGCAAGAGGCAGTAGAAGGGAGTAGTAGTGCCTGGAAAGAAATGTGACACTGTTACCCAGTATTGCATTTGATTCAGATCAGGTGCATGCACTGAGAAGGAGCAAGACAAAGGGTGAAAGGTCACTGGTGACTAATTTTCAGAAAACTAGCAGCTTGTGTAAGTAATAGAACATTTATTGCATTTCTCAGTTGTTCCAGCAATGAGTAAAAAATCCATAAGAATTCCCAGCCCAGGCTTTTATTAAGGTGGAGGCCCGGATTAGTATAATGTGCAATCTAAAGTCACTGAGTACACAAAGCTTGCTTACCTCTATTTATTGTCAAAGAATCATTTTCCATGTTTTATATCCCCTGGTTAAGGCAATTTAAAATAATTTAAATAAAAAGGTAAATTATTTTACAGGTAGGAAAAAATTTGTGATTACAAATTTGAAGTCTAAATTTTTATTCCATTTGTATAGGAGGTGACTTTAGAAGGTTTACATGTCTCAAAAAAAAAAATCAATAGGTTTAAATCATTATGTTTTTATGGGATAATTTTATATAGGGTTTTCTGGATGTAAAGGCTTTTATACATGTGAAAAAGTCTACTTATAAAATTGCCAGATTGTATATTCATGTACAAGTAAAAGGGTGTGGATTTGATATACTATTTCAGGCCCCAAGATGGCTATCTGTCTGTCCCCTCTTCCTAAAAGAGACTGCTTTGGCACTAAAGGCAGTCATTTAATTCACCTGTCTCTGGAGCTCAGATTGGGAGCTGTTCTACAAATGTCTCCTTACTCTGCCCCTATCAGGGACTTTTTTTTTTTGGTTCTATAAAACTGCACTCTTGACAAAGCATATTCTAACTCCAGGAGACCTCTTCAGATAGTCTCCATACCCACATAGGACATCCGGCCTATATGCTAAGATACCCATAGGAATATAATGGGTGTCTTAGCATTTAGCACACTAAATTGGTTACCACCCCTTAATGAATCCCCCCAAAGACCCCTTTTACAAAGCCGCAGTAGCGGTACTGCTCCAGTAAGTGCGCCGAAGCCCAAAGAACTTGAATGAGCTTCGGTGCATTTACCACAGCAACATTGCTACCACAGCTTTGTTAAAGGGGCCCTAAGTGGACAAGATGGCCCATACCAATTCATGTACTTCATGTAGACACTTCCAGGTTATGGTTTGGTTAGAGCACAGGTGGAGTTGCATTATATCCCCTTTTTTAAAATTTTTATTCTTATTGATTTTCAAAGTGAACTTGTTTACCAATTTAAAAAAAAAAAACACCCCAGAAAGATGAGAAACACATGATTCTTGCACTTGTCATACTGCTACGTATCAGGTATATGCAGGATGATAAATTATTTATGTCATATTTCTTAGTATAGTTACAGTTTTATGGAACAAATATTTCATGAATGTTACTTCTTATTCTTAAACATTATAGAAATAGAGAAACAGAGAAAAATAGAGGAACATAAATACCATATGGCCTATCCAGTCTGCCCATCCATCTCAGCTGCTATCCCTTCCTCTCCTGCCTTTGTTGCATTATGGGGCCCTTTTACTAAAGTGTGTTGAAGTTTGCATTTAATGCACTGCAATGCAATATATTACTGTGAACATAAGAACATAAGCATTGCCTCTGCTGGGTCAGACCAGAGGTCCATCACGCCCAGCAGTCCGCTCATGTGGCGGCCCATCAGGTCCAAGACCTGTATTGTAATCCTCTATCTATACCCTTCAATCCCCTTTTCCTTCAGGAAATCATCCAATCCCTTCTTGAAACCTAATACTGTACTCTGTCCTATCACACCATCTGGTAGCGCAGTCATCCTTTGGGTGAAGAACTTCCTAGCATTGGTTCTGAATCTGTCCCCTCTTAATTTTTCTGAATGCCCTCTCGTTCTTGTAGTTTTTGAAAGTTTTAAGAATCTGTCCCTCTCCACTTTCTCTATGCCCTTCATGTATGTGCAAAATTAATACAGGTACATATAAGGGGCATTCCCAGAAGGCCAGTTGCAGGTGCCGTGATAAAGGGGGGACTTCATCAACAGGTACTTAAAGGGATATTCTACACTTAGGCGTTGGTAGGCGCCTTGGTGATGCCTAAGTTAATTGAAAAACACCATCAGAAATGGCAAAATATGGCAGTCTTGACGCGCCTACCGATGCCTAAATAAAAGGCGACTGGCATTGCGGCTAGGTAGCCGCTTTTGGCTGTGGAACGCCAAAGTAGGCTTGGCCTGCGCTGGAAGTGGCATAATGTGGGCTAAAGTGGCTACCTAGCTGCGATTTATGGCATGATAGGCAGCTGAAATGTAGAAATGGGCACAGGGACCATGCCCCACCCAATCAGTGTGATCATTTTCTGGAGCAGTGATGGTCCTATCTTCATTTGTATCCCAAAGGACATCACTGGTGGCAGCCAATCGCATATACTGCCCTGCTGCCAAAACTGGCGCCTTCCAACTACTGTGGCCAGCCCTCTCTGATGCTAATTTCTGTTTCATCAGAGGCGGGCCCTCAAAAGAGAAGAGATGCCAGTGCTGGTGGCAGGGCAGCGTATGTGATTGGCTGCCGCCAAAGATGTCTTTTGGGCTACAAATGAAGATAGATCATGGGGTGGGGTAGAGGAGAGCTGGAATAGAGAGACCACGCAAGGAAACAGAGAGGGAGAGATAAACTGGAGGGGGCGGTAAGGAGAGAGAAATGTCACACTTGAGGGAAGGGGGTGAGGAGAAAAAGAGAAAGTGTGAAGGGACAGAAATTGATGGACTCTTGTAGATATAGATGTTGGATGGGGATGACAGAAAGAAGGGAAGGGCAAATGTCACACTCAGGAAAAGGGGGAGTGGGCAGATAGTGAAAAGTTAGACTCATGGAGGGAGAGGGGGAGATGTTGGTTGGGGGAGGAAATGAGTACCAGAGGAGAGGAAGCATGCAGGAGGTAGAGAGAAAGAAATGTTGGACTGGTGGAGAGAAAGGAGAGAAAAATGTTGGATTGGGAGGGGGCCAGAAAGGAGGACGGGAGGGAGAAATTTTACACTGTGAGGGAGGAGAGATGACTCATGGAAGAGAGAGATGTCAGATTCTGGAAAAAGGTGATGGAAGGAGGGAGAGAGAGCTGTCAGATCACTGGAAGGGAAAAGAGAGAGAGATGCAAGACCAGGGAATGGAAGGAGAGGAGAGAGATGCCAGATCCTGGGAAAGGAGGACATGAAGGAGAAAAATGTTGAACCACAAGAAGAGGGAAGGAAAGAGAGAGAGAGATGCCAGGCTGTGAGAAGGAGAGGAGAAAGATACCAGACCATATGAGGGGGGAAAGGGGAAGACAGAGATGTCAGAACAAGGGAGAGAGAGAGAAAGGGAGGCCAGAGAAGCTGCTGGCGCTTATGAAGATTTAAAGAGGTACAGGGGAATGGAAGGTGCAAGTGTGGTGTGGGGGTGGAGAAGGAGTGGGTGTGGAGAGGAGGGCATGGGGGAGCTCCACTGCCCCGAGCACCTCCTACCCTCGCTACGCCACCAATGGGCGGGTCAGGGTCATTCCAAATATTTCGGTGGAGTATTATAGACCACGTGCCTTACTTGTGCTCCAGGATTTACACTAGGTTTCAGTTGGCATAAGTCCTTGTGCCAAAAGTTAAGCACTGGAATCTGCTCTACACACTTTCCTATGAAGGGCGCTCAGCCTGGATCAGCCTTTATAGAATACTACATAGCACAGATTTTCCTGGTGCCTAAATTTGGGCACCATTTACTGAATATGACCCTAAATATTTAACAGAGTTTTGTAAAAGAACCCCATTGTGTGACATATGCACATGCCTGCCACACAAGTTAGAAGGCTTATTTAAAATATCCTGAAAATGGTGTGATAATTCTTGACAAAATTAGAGCCCTTGAACAGCAATAACCTGACTTTCCTCTATTACAATTTGGACATTGTACACTGGTTAAAATTATAATTCTTCCAAAAATCCTGTACCCTTAACTACTGTCTCCCTTTTGGGTCCCTGCAAAACAAGATAAATGAAGTATTCTGACCTCATTTACTAACCTGTGTTAACTTGCTAATACATGTTAATACACATTCACATGTGTTAATGCAAGTTAATGCTTGTCATTTAATGCAAGTCTCATTGCTCTCAATGAGGCCTATTTATTAAGCATATAGCTTGCCTCAATGTGCATTAACAGACATTAGAAAGGTTAATGTAGATTACTAACTGAGGCCCTTTATTCAGAGGGAAGAAACTGCAAGGATTAGTTAGCTATATGAAACCTCTCATAAAGTAAAAGTGGAGGTGATTTATGCATGACCTCCACTGAAAAGGCATGAGCTAAATCCAAACAAACAAATGTAACATCAGAGAAGTGCCCCTCTGTAGTGGAAGCAAAGCAACCAGGTACAAAGGTGCAAATTTAGCATAACTATGAAATTACTATACAGAATAACAAATAACAGTACATAATAATAAATAAAAATGATATAAAATAAAGGAGGTAAATTTATTACAATTCTGTAAAAAACGAAACCAAAGTAAGTCATGTAACACTATTGAGGTTTAACTTATGTTGCACTAGCCATTAAACTAGCGGTTAACTGAATTTTGGTTTTGGTTACTGTGCCGAAACTGACCCAAAATCCTTATACTGCCTGGTTTTGGTTTTGGCCAAAAGCCTACAGCCATGGTTTTGGTTTTGCCGTAACTGACTGTGTTTTTGATGGAAGCCAAAAATGTGTGCTTTGTCCTGTTTGTCTCCCTCCTTTCTCCTCTCCTCTAAACAGGGATTGCCTGTACCCTTGCTCACCTGTAGGTGTCCTCCTCAGGTCTATTTTACAATCCCTGGCAATCTAGGAATATAGACATGGCAGGAGTGATCGCCAATTGCTCCTGAACATGCTGGTTCTGCTCTCAAAATTGTTATCATGACCTCTAGTGGCAGTCTCACAAAACTCCTGCAAGAGGTCATAGCAGCCATTTTGGCAATTGAGCTGACTTGGACAAGAGTAATGGTGATCACTCCTGCCCTGACTACACCACTAGACATGGTGGTGGTGGGAGTACTCTTTGTATTCTTTTTTGTGTGTAATGCAATTGCAAGTAATGCAGTTATGATCTTGCATAGGGTTACCAGATGTCTGGGGGAAACTCCCACATGTCCTCTTTTTAGAGGACAGATAGGGAAAAAAATGCTTGAGTACCTGAAAGTAAACCACTTAGGCTATAAGTGGTATATAAATACATAAAAAAAAAAAAGACTGTCCAGGTTCCTGGATGGACTTTCCAAAACCCACCTGCATCTGAAGGGCCTTCAACAATCATGCGGATGATATCACATGCATTCATGCATTCTGGACACCCTCCAGACATGGCCTGGGGGTCAGGAAAATAAAAAAAGACAAGGATTTTTGAGGGCGGGGCTGGATGTGGAAAGGGGCAGGGCTGGAGGCAGAACAAGGTGGGGCTGGGGACAGTATGAGACGGGGCCATGCATCTGGGTATGTCCATCATTAAATATGGTAACCCTAAGCTTGTGTAATAGTCTATATGGTAAATAGATTGTTCCAAATAAGTGTTTTTGATACACAAGTTTAGCAGGAATTTAACGGCCTCTTTTACAAAGCCGCGCTAGTTAATATATATATTCTGACTTGGATACTATGTGGATGATTCTAAAAATATTTTAGGCTCTGAAGGGTATGATGAAGATGAAGCATTTTAATCGAGCTTGTGACATAAGAAAGGAGCCTGAAATGATTGTTTTAAAGCACAAGTGCTGACTAGCTTAGTGTTAGTAAAAAATAATATTACAATGAAATGAAATTTAAATATTAGAAAATAATTTGAGAAATGTATTGCTCTTGATTATAATTTTTCAGAGCATATAGTCCTTGCATTAAGAACATAAGAATAACCCTACTGGGTCAGACCAATGGTCCATCCAGCTCTGTATCCCATCTTCAAAGAGGCCATTCCAAGTCAAAAGTACCTGGCAAAACCCCATATAGTAGCAGCATTTCATGCCACCGATCCAAGGCAAACAATGGCTTCCCCCCATGTCCGTCTCAACAGCAGAATATGGACTTTTCCTCTAGAAACTTCTCCAAACCTTTTTTAAAACTAGCTACATTAAATGCTCCTACCACATCCTCTGGTAATGCATTCCAGAGCTTAACTATTTTCTAAGTGAAAAAAATATTTCCTCCTATTGGTTTTAAAAGTTTCCTTTGATTATTGTTCTACATTATATGGTTCTCTATAAGTGACAAAAACTGATCAGCACCGATATTCAATACTATACTCAATAACTTGATACCACAATAGTGCTGAAATCACAACATCAAATTCTTAATCCATTGTTGATCTGGTACACGTTGTAAGGGTCATCAGAACGCCACCCAAATCTTAAGACTCAGTGTGACAGCACTCCTCATAGACCCAAATATTTGTATAAACCTCCTTTAATTCATTTTCTTCTGTATTAATTTCATAACTTTATATTTTGACTATATTTTGCATTCATATATAGAGTAATGCTCATAAAGTCAAACTTAGCTTTAAGTAATATTGCACCACCCCACGCTGAAGCGTTTCAATACTTCCTCAAGGTTGGGGATGGAACCAGAGCAGCATGATCAGTTTATTCACTTAGCCCTTCACAGCAGCGGTAAGATTTTTTTTAAAAAAAATATTTTTAAAAATCTTGCCGCTGCTGTGAAGGGCTAAGTGAATATACTGATTATGTTGCTCCGGTTCCATCCCCGACCTAAATTTTGAGATTTTGGAAATGCTGGATTTGAACTGAGTTAAAGGTTCAAGAAAATATAAACAGAGGGTTTGAACATCTGAATAGTATACAAATGCTGTTGAACTATCTGCTCTAGAGTTGGTTTAAGTGTAGAAGTACTGGAATTGTTAAAATCTATTCCTGACAATTTGTTTATTGATTAGGCCTATGTACATAGTTCAAATAAAACAGTTTAATTTATTAGGCAACCTTGTTCACAGAGATGGGGGAGGGTCCCCCTGGGGGCTCCTTTTGCAAAGCCTAGTAGAAGTTTCTACCGTGGGCCAGGAAGGTAAATGCTCCGATGCTCTTAGGAATTCTATGAGTGTTGGAGCATTTACCTTGCCAGCCAGAAGTAGAAACCTCTACCATAGCTTTGTAAAAAGCCAGTTTTAGTTAAGTATTATATTCTTGTGTAATATAACTAAAAGCAAGTTAATGTCTTCTTTTTTTGATTGCAGGAGTTTGTTTCCTTTGTTGTATGAGTGATTCATCATGTTTGACTCCTTTATCATTCTATCCTTCAGAAGTTAATAAAAAGTATTTGAAACACTTTATGCAGCCATTGAAACAGTTCCTTTTGTGAAATAGGTTTGGCTTTTCACATGTATGCAGATGGCATCCGATTGTTCTTTCCAGTTTGAACAGATACGGACTCTACTCAGGCAGTGCTGACAAGATGCATTATTAGTGTTACAAGGAGAATGTCTCAAAATAACCTGGCTCTGAATCTTTGAAAAGCTGAGCTTTTTTTGGATAGGTTGTGCTCCTGCCCCATAGACTGAGTTACAATTAGCCACTGATGCCACTATAAACTGTTTCTTTTGAAGTAAAGAACTGAGGGGTATATTTAGATTGTAATCTCACCATGCATACTCAGTTTATGGAAGTGGTGAGAGCATCTTATAAATTATGGTTGGTGCATTCTTTTAAAAAGATGTTCTGTCTCGAAGTAATTTTGTGCACTGTCTTTAGTCCTTGCTAATTTGGGTTACTGAAATAATGTAATTGGAAGCACCTGCTTGTGTGATGAAAGCATGCATCTCCTTCAAAATTTTGTGGCAAGGTGGGAGTCCAAGTTAAAGGGGAGTCCAAGAGGGTGGCCATGTATTAAACAGATATGTTGGATTGTTATCTTTGGTGTTTTTCTGCTCCAATGATCTTCTTCAGGATGGGAAGTGTAAAAGCAGGCAGTTAGGCGAGACCTCCCTGCCTCCTGCCGTGCCTTCCACTAGCCTGACATTTCATTAAGTTACCAGAGCAGAGGGGTAGTGGTGGCAGGGTCCAATTAGTAGCCTGTTTGGACAAGAGCTCATTGAGGGGGATTGGATTGACCTCATGGATTTAAGACAAAGTTATGCCTAGATTCAAAGACAACAGGCAAACAGAACACCTCACCTTGGAATGTAGATTGTCTAACAAAAGGCAAGGGTGACATCTTTTCAACCAAAGATTAAATATTTATTTAAATCAATGGTCCCAGATTCAAAGACCCCCATCCTTACAGCCCAGAGCATTGAGTTTACTGATCACAGAAGCGAGGCGTTTCGGTGCTACAGGCGGACGAGGCATGATTGTGCCAGAAAAAAACTGAAGAGGGACCCAAGGAACATCTAGTTGCTGTAGGAATGAAGAAGCAATTTTGGCAATAGGAAACTCAAGCTCAGGCCCCCTCAGTACCTAAAATGGAGTTGGTGAGAGAAGGTTCCTCTTAAGTTTAAGCATATTCAACAATTTCCAATCCCACTTCTGTGGAGAGAATATGGACTCCTGCCACTGAAACATGGCCATATCAGATTATCGTGAGAGCTTTGAGTTATTTTGCTGTTATTTGGGAGCATATAACACTATCAAATCTTGGTGGGCTCCTAGATTGTCAATCAACTGCTCCTTTTTTTCAGGAAAAAATAAGGTCCATGAGACTGGGTTAGTTGAGATGAAGACTGAGATGAAAGTTTATAATTAATTGATACATCAAATTCTTAATGTTCAGACTACTCTGGTGAAGGATGTAACTGCTATTTGCTTTAAAATGGAGGAATCAGAAAAATAATTTGAGATGCTCTAATTTAAGAGTTTTGAACTTTCTGAGGTTTTCTCAACTTTCTGCCAGGGAAATGTTTACTAAGAATATGCTGGAAGTTTTGCAAATTTCTTAGGATGATTCACTATCTATTCTTAAGATTTATTATCTTCCTGTTCATAAAATTGGCCCATCTCTAGAGGAGGGAGGAAGAATTACAGTGAATTCTTTGGAGCTGGCCTCTGTTGAAGTTGGAAATTTAATTGAATTCTTTTGTGCAATATTGCTGGTGACTCTCTCACATTCAGCTAATGGGGATATGTTGCTGAAATATTATTTATTCAAATTTCTGTACCATTCTCCCAGGGGAACTCAGAACAATTTTCAAGAATGTATTCAGGTACTCAAGCATTTTTCTCTGTCTGTTCCAGCAGGCTCACAATCTATCTAATGTACCTGGGGCAATGGAGGATTAAGTGACTTGCTCAGGGTCACATGGAGCAGCATGAGTTTGAACCCATATCCCCAGGGTGTCAAGGCTTTAGCTTTAATTACTGCACTACACTCTCTATATCTGGATTTTCAGAAAACCATTGGCAAGGGCCGTCATGAAAAACTCCTCAGGAAATTAAAAACCATGGGATAGAAGCCAATGCACTATTGTAGAACTGGAAAGGGTTAAAGGTAGACCACAGAGAATAAGGCTAAATAATCAATTTTCTCAATGCAGAAAGGTTAATAGCGCAGGGCCCTGGGGATCTTTACTAGGACCGGCTTTAGAACATATTTATAAATTATCTGGAAATGGGAATCATGGGTGAGGTGAACAAATTTGCAGATGGCACATTATTTGGTAATGTCCAAATCTCCTATAATTTGTATTCCGCCTTGAACAATATATAATGTATAATGTATTCAAAATTAATTTTCCTATGAACTGTTTTCCTACCTTCTTCTACTCTATGTTTATAACCTAACTAATTTATTTTTCTCAAGTACTTTAGCAAGAATGTGAGCCTTTGGGACAGTCAGGGAACATCTTAATTAATCTTACTTATTGCATTTCTTCTGTTTCTACTGTAAACCGCTTAGAACTTCACGGTACAGCGGTATATAAGAAATAAAATTATTATTATTATTATTATTATTCTAAGTTGTTAGATCACAGATTGTGAGAACCTACAGGAGAGAGAAGTAATTTTTTTAATAGAGGAATTTTGATTTTCCCTGATCTCTCTTGTGAAGTACAAAAGCAGTGAAAACAGTTTCATGTTCTTTGTCGTGGGGTGCTTCAGTTGAAAGCCTCCTATTACCTGAAATTTCCTTGTAAATGTATAGTAAGTTATCTGTCTGTTAAATATATCTATTTTGAATCCTTTCATTTGCCTGCCATTTTGGCAAAGTAGAAGGCTGTCTAATGGGGTTATAAAAGGTGCTTCTCATGCTAAGTAAAGTAATCGGCTTGTATTAATTTTGTTATGGATTAGAATTGTCCTATTTCTGTATTGTAGAAAGTGACACGGTAACCATTATGGTGGTGATATTGTGTCCAAAGAACACCCATATTACCACGGTACTGGTAAACCATTCTGCGATATTGCCATGGGAACAGTAACCGAAAACCACGGGAATGGGGAATAGGCTACCCTCCCTGCATGTACCTTAAAACCTGGTGGTCTAGTGGGAAAAGGGGTTGGGACTTGTATACCGCCTTTTTGAAGTTTTACAACTACACTCAAAGCAATTTACATACAGGTACTTCAAGAATGTTCCCTGCCTGTTCCAGTGGGCTCACAATCTATTTAATGTACCTGGAGCAGTGGAGGATTAAATGACTTGCCCAGGGTCGCAAGGAGCAGTGTGGATTTGAACCCTCAACCTCAGGGTGCTGAGGCTATAACTCTAACCACTATATCATGTTCTCCTCTTCAAGAGCAAGAAAGATCCCCAATCTTTCCTGCCCTCCACTGCCTCTGCACCCACTGCTAACAGTTAAAAATGGCTACTGAGACTTCATGTGGCAGTCTCACAAGGCTGCCACATGAAGTCTTGGCAACCATTTTGAAACTCTATTGGCAGGAGTAGCAGCAGTAGAGGGCAGGAAATACTGGGGATCATTCCTACCCCTGAAGAGGCCACTAGATCACCAGGTTTTTAAGGTACATCTGTGGAAGTGGAGGGAAGGGGGAGACACAAGGGGAGGGAAGAGAAGAGATGCCAGACCAGACAAGGGGAGCGGATACAGACCAGGAGGAGAGGAGACAGACCAGGGGAAGAGGAGAAGAGTCAAACCAGGAAGAGAGGAAAGGAGACAGACCAGGGGTGAGGAGAGAAGAGCAATCAGACCAAGAGGAGAGGAGCCAGTCCAGGGGAGGGGATAAGAGAGGAGAGATGCCAGACAAAGGGAGGGGAGAGGAGAGGGGAAGGAAGGGGGTGGGACGGGAGATGCCAGATCAGACCAGGGAAGGGGAGGGGAGATGCTAGACCAGAGAAGAGGAGGGGAGAGGTGATACCAGACCAGGGAAGGGGAGAGGTGATGCTAGACCAGGAAAGGGGCAAGGAGATGCCAAACCAGAGAAGGGATATGGGACAAAACAGGAGATGCTAGACCAGGGAAGGGGAGGGTATGGGAGATGCCATGCTGTGGGAAGGAGAGGAAAAAGATGACAGATCATATGAGGGGTAAAGGGGAAGACAGAGATGTCAGGGGGAGAGAGGTAAGAGATGGTGCACAGGGATGGGTATGGGAAGGAAAAGAGATGGAAGAAATGCTATGCTGGATTAATAATGACTCCTGAAGTATTTTATTGGACAATAACTTTTTTACTTTCACTTAATGTGTTCTTCACTGTACTTTTACTGTTACTTCAGTATTAAAAAGAACAGGCAGCAGGGAGTGGGGCTAGGGTGGGACTGGGGACAGGATTAGGGCATTACAGGGTAGGGATGGGCAGAACTAGGTAGGCCTGGGAGCAGGTCTAGGGGGTCCAAATTTTCCAATTGGAAAATCTGGCAACCCTACCTCTAACACCAGCGTTAGGTTTTGAGCATCTTCCTATAACTTCATGCCCAATTATGCACTATTTATAGAATCTGGGGTAGTATTTCTAGTGAGGCCTCACCAACGAGCTATAAAGTCGAATTAAAACTCGTCCTTTCAGTTGGTTGTGCCCCTCTCTAAGCAGACGGTTTTCCTCTTCATTATCTCACTAGAACAGGTTTTATGTTATTGCTAATGCATGCTAGTTTGTACATATCAATAGCCCTGTAAATGCACATGTGGAAGGCGGTTTTAAACCTGGGCATGTGCAGTTACAAATGCCTTGTCTAATCCAGGCTGTCATTTCTGGAGGTCAATTTGGGGACAAATAAATCTTATTATTGAGTCATCTATTCCCTTAACTTATGAAGCCATAATTTGTGGCACATTACTACACATTAAGCCTACTTTGGATAAATATAAAAGCCGTCTTTTCTTGATCATGACGGGATAGCTATCCAAATGGTCACACATAACTGGAAGAGCCACGACAGAATAAATTACACATTTTGGTGGACAAATGTGTGTACCACATATAAATATGAGAGAATGAATGCGGAATGTATGGGGTTTAGTAGTTCATTTAATAAAGTGTGGAGCCCATTGACTACATTTGTTACCTCACAATAAGGGTCATATATCTCTCCTTTTCTTAGATTTCCATACACATCCAGGGTGGGTGGGTGGAGGGAGGGAAATGTATTTTGAGGATTAAAATTACTTAATTATAATATTGTAATCATATCATATGTCTTATTGTATTAATAATTGGGAGGAGGGTGGGAGAAAATGATTGTTTTATGTATTACTTGTGTAGTTAATAGTGCATTTTATGCAGTATTTTATGTTCAATTAATTGTATTGCGCTGTCAAAGTTTGAAAATCAATAAAGATTAAAAAAAAAATTACAGGCTGTCATTTTGCCACCTGGGAGGTGACAATGAGCACTAGTAAAAGGCCTTCACCCTGAGGAAAAGGGATGTGCCACAGAGACCAGTCCCTCATCTACTGCTTCTTAACCTTTACATCTTGTACAGTTCAGGAGCTAGCTTGGCCATTGCTGCACCCACCACAGTACTTGCTTTCTTTTTACCTAGCCTATCCCCGGAATCGGTATACAAGTGCCACATCAGTATTGCAGAAGAGGTTTAACAAATATTGGCAGAAAAGCAGTACTTATGTGCATAAGTGTACTATGAACTAATCTGAAGAAAGTGCATAGATACTACAGTGTGCAACTGCAAAGAGGGTGTACACATGGGTGGAGCATGGGACGGGAATGGGCGTGTCTCCATAAGTGCACAATTTACAGAATATTATGAGTTGCACGTGTTGCATGGCACCCTTAGGCACACCATTTATGTCAGCTCTAGATCTGTTATAAGTGGAAATACACTATATACATAGGTCCACCAGTGCAGATTATGCTAACAATCTATAATTGAATCAGCACACCAGATGCCATTATGGGAAAGCAATAGTGAAGTGAGGATTTGTGGCGCCCGGGGCGGTGGTGCCTCTCCCCCCACCCTTTTCTCCATCCCCAAGCTCCTTCCTGACCCCTCCCCTCATGTACACGCCCCTTCCCTTCCCCGTATCTTTTTAATTTTCCAGGTGCAAGCAACCTCACAGATTTCCTGCTTGCATTGTGTTGCTTATCCCTCTGACATCACTTCCTAGGTATGGGGCCCAGAAGTGATGGCAGAGAGAGGCAACACCAACGCAGGCAGCAAGATCGTAATGCTGCTTACATAGGGAAAATCAAAGAGGGAAGGGGCGCACGTGCATGGCAGGGGGGGGGGTCGTAAAGGAGCGGGGGGGGGGGGGCAGAGAGGAGGAAGGGTACCAGTACCGTGTCCAAGGCAGACTGCACCCTCCCCGTGCCCCCTTCTACTACACCACTGTGAGAAAGCCACTCCCAGCACTATACTGGGGCACCAAAATGGAGGCACTTTGTTACAGAGTTGCCCCCTTTCTTCTTTAGATAGATAACTCAGATGTTTAACATAGAAACATAGAAACATAGAAACATAGAAGATGACGGCAGAAAAGGGCTACAGCCCATCAAGTCTGCCCACTCTGCTTACTCACCCCCTGTCTATGCCCTAATGACCCAATTTCCTTATCTTGACCCTCGTAGGGATCCCACATGGGTATCCCATTTATTCTTAAAGTCTGGCACGCTGTCTGCCTCGATCACCTGCACTGGAAGCTTGTTCCAATGATCAACCACTCTCACATAACACATGGAACCCAAGACCTGCTGCCAATCATTTAGAAATATCACCTGCATTGATTCATTCTGTAGGTAAAATATAAATACAAGGGGCTGCTGAAAAGTCCTCAGCTGAACCAAGAAGAGAATTATGTGGAACAGCAACCTCGAAGGAGACAGTCCCCTCTGAACACGTAGCAGCAAGATCCAAGAAAAGGAGTAGAGTGTGCCTGGTCTTCAAAACCTTTCTTTATTGGTAGCAATTAAAATATGTGCAAACAGTCTAAAAAAGTCACATAAATATGGCGGATAATAATTTCAAATCATGGACTCCATTGCGGACAATGTTTTTCTTGAGCTTGATCACATTTCTCCATGGATTTACAAGAACCTTCATCTTTTTGAAGAAGCTAATGAGGATAACACTACAACTTTGAGAGATCTATGGAGAAATATGATCAACCTCAAGAAAAACATTGTCCGCAATGGAGTCCATGATTTGAAATTATTATCCGCCATATTTATGTGACTTTTTTTTAGATTGTTTGCACATATTTTAATTGCTACCAATAAAGAAAGGTTTTGAAGGCCAGGCACACTCTGTTCCTTTTCTTGGATCTTGAGAATGATGTGGAGCCATGAAACTTGCAAGTTATTCCACACTTTTCTTCACACCTTTTGTTTCAATAATATGAAATGAAACAAAAAGTGTGGAATAACTTGTAAGTTTTGTAGCTCCATATCATTCTTTTCTTGGTCGGACTGAGAACCTTTCAGTGGCCCCTCGTAACTTGTCAAGTGTGCCATTTTAAATATTAGCCTAAGCTATCACTTCATGAAAAAAGTACTTTGGGTGAACCTCTTTATGGAAAAGAGGTAAATAAATCTAAATTAAATGAATGAATGAAAGACAAATGCAGTAATATAACACTTCACTTTGTATGCAGAAAAATGAAGTTTTCCCAGCTTCAGTAATAGGAATTCTAATAACTACCCTGTTTCCCTGAAAATAAGATCTATTCCAAAAATAAGCCCTAGCGTGATTTTCAAAGATAGTCCTATATAAGCCCTCCATCCCTGACACCTAGTGCTGCCCGATTTGCTGAAAAAAATCAGACTTGTCAATTCAGCAATCCCCACCCCGGTGAGACCAGACATACCTCCACTCCGAGGCTTCCTAAAGCAGCAATGACAGCAGTGTTCTGAATGGGCTGTTTCATGGTCTTCCCCGCTGGGGCTTTCCCTCTGCCGCGTCACAGTGAGAGGGTCAGTGGGGTTCTGTTGCACAGGGAGATGGAAGGGATAGAAAATGCTGCAGAGGGAAGGCCTGGCCCTGGCAGGGAGACCACGAAGCAGACCGTTCAGAGCGCTGCTGCCACAGCTGTTTTTGTAGGCCTTGGAACAGAGGTATGTCAGTCTCACGTGGGAGGGTCAGTGGGGTTCTGCTGCACAGGGAAATGGGTGAGAGGGAAGGAAAGATGCTGCACTGGGGGGGGGGGGGAGAAAAAGGAAAGAGGAAGAATTGGGGTGGAAGAGAGGAAGGGAGAGATTGTTGTACATGAAAAAAAAAATTCATCCTCCCAAATAAGACAATGTCATATTAATTTTGGGTCCAAAAATGCATTAGGGCTTATTTTCGGGGAAACACGGTACTCTGAAAAATGTTCTGCCTGATTTTTTTTAATTTATTGTATTTATCTAAACAGTACTGTAGCTTTGTGAATTGTCTATTGTTGCATTAAGCTAATCCTTTCCTCTTATTGTAACACTGTCCACTGATACAGTTTTAATAATGAACTTCTGATCACAGGAGTGTAGCCAAGCAATAAGTGGTGCTCTCTGTAATTTGTTTGTATAACATGGAATTTATTTCATACCTCCTTTCTTCTGTAAATTAAGAAAAAAAAATTCTCTCTCACTCCCTCTCCCCATGGTACAATGTTTTTAATTATGTAACTTGTAAATCGCCTGGAACTTCTTAGGGGATAAAAGTGGGTTATAAATGCCCAATGAAATTAAATTACATTCCATAAATGGCCCTCTTTTTATTAAGCTTAATCATGTACAAATGTGTTAAAAATTGCTCCTTTTGAGCAAGCTTCATAGGGTTTATTACCCTAAGGCATTGGTTCATGATGTAACAAGGTTTGCGTGGGGTCACTTAAATGTTGTATTTAATAATGTGAGAAGTTCACTGTGTTTTCCTTTCATTATTTCTAACTTGAAAACAGAAACAGTCATTTCTCTAAAGTTAAAACTTCACTGCCTAGGCTCTGTCAAAAGCATGTGGACTTTAGGAAGGGAGCTTTTTCAGAATGTTAAGTTAATGCATTGGCATATTTTATACATATTTGTTCTATTATTTTATACACAAAGATATATTACAGTGACCACCCATGAATAATAAGACTTTTTAAGAATCCAAACTTTGGGGCAAAAATAATATTACACACTAGCATAACATAGATTTTCATTAATTTCAAATGATTTTATTAAGGCATTTGATATGATAGATATCCAGATTTTATTATGAAGATGTCATCAACCTGGTATGTCTAACTTAGTTATATAATGATTTTGCTCTTCCATGCCTGATAGAAACTATAAAATATAGTTTAATGGGGTCTGCTCTCAAACAAAGAAGCTTTCCCTCTCTCCTTTTCATTTCCCCATGTGAGGAAGTGAGTGGGCTAGTGGCAGCCATCACTGGTTGCCTGTTTTACATAGGATCACCTATAAACATAAGAACATAAGAATTGCCATGCTGGGTCAGACCAGTGGTCCATCGCGCCCAGCAGTCCGCTCACGTGGCGGCCCCCAGGTCGAAGACCTGTGCCCTAACCGAGACCAGCCCTACCTGCGTTCGTTCCGGTTCAGCAGGAACTTGTCCAACCTTGTCTTGAATCTGTGGAACGTGTTTTCCCTTAAAACAGACTCCGGGAGAGCATTCCAGTTCTCTACCACTCTCTGGGTGAAGAAGAACTTCCTTACGTTGGTACGGAATCTATCCCCTTTTAACTTCAGAGAGTGCCCTCTCATTCTCTCTACCTTGGAGAGGGTGAACAACCTGTCTTTATCCACTAAGCCTATTCCCTTCATTATCTTGAATGTTTCGATCATGTCACCTCTCAGTCTCCTCTTTTCAAGGAAGAACAGGCCCAGCTTCTCTAATCTCTCACTGTATGGCAACTCCTCCAACCCCTTAACCATTTTAGTCACTCTTCTCTGGACCCTTTCGAGTAGTACCATGTCCTTCTTCATGTATGGCGACCAGTGCTGGACGCAGTATTCCAGGTGAGAGCGTACCATAGCCTGGTACAGCAGCATGATAACCCTCTCTGATCTGTTTGTGATCCCCTTCTTAATCATTGCTAGAATTCTGTTCGCCCTTTTTGCTGCTGCTGCGCATTGTGCAGACGGCTTCTTGACTTGTCGACCAGTACTCCCAGGTCTCTTTCCAGGGGGGTCTCTCCTAGTACTGCCCCGGACATCTTGTATTCGTGTGTGGGATTTTTGATACCAACATGCATTACTTTATACTTATCCACGTTGAACCTCATTTGCCATGTCGCTGCCCATTTCTTGAGCGTGGTTATGTCACATTGCAGATCTTCACAATCCCCCTGCATCTTCACTACTCTGTATAACTTCGTATCGTCTGCAAATTTAATCACCTCACTCGTCGTACACATTTCCAGATCCTTTATGAATATGTTGAAGAGCACAAGTCCAAGTACCAAGCCCTGCGGCACCCCACTTGTGACATTCTTCCAGTCCGAGTATTGTCCATTTGCCCCCACTCTCTGTTTCCTATCTGCTAGCCAGTTTTTAATCCACATATTTCACCCTCTATTCTATGGCTCTCAATTTTTCAAAGTAGTCGTTCATGCGGAACCTTGTTGAACGCCTTCTGAAAATCCAGATATACAATGTCGACCAGGTCACTCTTGTCTATCTACTTGTTTACCCCCTCGAAGAAGTGCAGCAAGTTCGTCAAGCAAGATCGTCCTTTGCTGAAGCCATGCTGACTGGTCCTCATCAGTTTGTGTCCATCAAGGTGATCAATGATGCAGTCTTTTATCAGCGCCTCTACCATCTTTCCCAGTACCGAAGTCAGACTCACTGGTCTGTAATTTCCCGGATCTCCTCTCGAACCTTTTTTGAAGATCGGCATAACATTCGCTACCTTCCAGTCTTCCAGAATCCTTCCCGATCTATTTGACAGATTGGCTATTAGTTGAAGCAGTTCAGCTATAGTCCCTTTCAGTTCCATAATGACCCCCAGATGAATGCCATCCAGTCCTGGGATTTGTCACTCTTAAGCCTATCAATCTGCCTGCATACTTCTTCTAGACTGAGCATCAATCTTGTCAGTTTCCCATCTTCGCCTCCAGCGTATAGCCTTTCGGGTTCCGGTATGTTGTGTATGTCCTCTTTGGTAAATACTGATGCAACAAATGTGTTCAGTTTATCGGTGATGGCTTTGTCCTCCTTTAGCACTCCCCTTATTCCATTATCATCCAACGGTCCTACTGCTTTCTTTGCGGTTCGTTTCCCCTTAATGTATCAAAAGAAAGGCTTGAAGTTTTTCGCCTCCTTGGGTATTTTTTTCTCGTAGTCTCTTTTGGCCCCTTTTACTGCTTTATGGCACTTGCGTTGATGCTGTTTGTGCTTTATCCAGTTTTCATCCGTTTTTGACCTTTTCCATTCCTTAAACGAAGTCTTCTTGTCTCTGATCGCTTCCTTCACCGCTGCAGTGAGCCACTCTGGTTCTTTGATCTTTTTCCTCTTGGCTCCCTTGTTGATACGTGGTGTATATATAGATTTTTCGCCTCGGTGACTGTGTCCTTAAAAAGGGACCATGCCTGCTCTAGCGTTTTAATAGTGCTTATCCTGTTCTTGATCTTTTTCCCCACCATGAGTCTCATCCCTTCGTAATTTCCTTTACGGAAGTTCAGTGGCTGTCATTCTGAATCGATGTTTCACCCCTGCATCTATGTTGAAGTGGATCATATTGTGATCACTGGTTCCCAGCGTCCCCTCTACTTCTACATCTTGCACCTATCCTCGTATTCCATTTAGAATTAATAATAATAATAATTTTTGGTTAATTTCCGCCAAAGCCAAAGTAGTTTGAGGCGGTTTACAATAAAGAAGAGCTGGACATTCAGTGAAAAAACAATTAAGTCTTTGAGTACATGAATATTTGTACAGAGTAAGGTTACATTGTAGGGGTGGGTTTACAATAAGAAGTAGGTCGAGGCGGTTTATAATAAGAAGGGTTGGTCATACAGCGTGGAGTAAGCAGTGAAGACTTTAGGCATCCTTGGTCACAAATCGGTTGAACAGGTTGGTTTTAACTAGTTTTTTGAAGTTGAGGTAGGATGAGGAGTGCTTTATGATGCTGCTTAAGTCCAGAATTGCCCTCTTGGCTTTTAAAACCATGCAAATTAATGCCCCGGCATTCATAGATAGCCTACTGATCCCTTATGACCCTCCCAGAACTTTAAGATCAACCTCACAGCATTCCCTTAACGTCCCATCCCTAAAGATAATTGGTACTCGTTGTACTCTCATTTTTTCAGTCATTGCCCCTTTAATTTGGAATGCTCTCCTCTATATCTTAGAACTGAACAAAACTTGCAGAAATTCAAAAGCAGCCTAAAATGCTTGCTTTTTAAGGATGCCTATAACTGATTTTTACACACGTATTTACTTCCGCCCTTTTTAACCTTTCCCCCTCTCCTATTGTATTTTCCTTTTATGTATTCTTTCTAAGAAATTGTAGTTCTTCCCTTTTTTCCCCCAATGTTTTCAGGTCATAAGCATGTTTGTTTAGTTGGTGTATGTCTAATAATTTAAAAAAGTTCATCTCCCAGCTATTTTAAATTACTATGTATAACGCTTTGTACCTTTGGATAAGCGTTTAATCAAAATTTAAATAAACTATGAAACTATGAATACATGCTCACTGAGCGTGCAATTGAGTCATCTTACAAGTGACACTAACTTGATGAAAGCAGAATCACCATAAGAATAGGGATGTCAGGATGTTTGACCTGAAGGGTGGGGCTCAACTGTGAGCAGGGAGTAAAAGCACTCTAGCTGAATAGAACAGAGATGTCCAGAGGAGAGAAGAGATGCCCTTCAGCTTATGCCTCCACTCCAGAAGAGTTAAATGCAGAATCTTTGCTTAAAGTATGACAAATTTATCTTGGAACCCATATTGGAAATTGTAACTTGTAATTCAGGGCCAAGTCTGGCCCCGGTGCTGTTTTGTGCAATATTGAGTCATAAGTAATTAGTTACTGTAGTGACTTACTTTCTTGCAGTAATCAATAGAGTAGTTACCTTCTTTTTCACTATACCAGTAACTGTAATTATTCACTTTTGGAGAATAACTAGCACAACAGGACAAGACATGGCAGAGGATGTAGTTGGCATCCTTAAATAAGCATCAAGAGATGAAGTTATGCGATATTCACAGTGGGGTTGTGTATGAGAAACATGATGGCAGATAAAGGCCAAATGGCCCACCCAGTCTGCCCATCCATAGTAACTATTATCTTTTCCTCTGACTAACAGATCTCACGTGCCTATCCCATGTTTTCTTGAATCCAGACATAGGGCTCCTTTTACAATTACTAAAAGGAAAATTAAATTAAATAGCAAGTTGTAGTTAGTTCACCATATATAGAGACGGAGATGACATATAGCTGAAATTTAACCTCAAGAAAATATTACAAAGGAAAACGAAAGATGAAGTTGAGTGGCTTACGAACTTTACGTCTCCGAGCTAAGTGGTTGTAACATAACTCATGAAGTAGAAATACATTGTCCTTTAGCTGAAATAAATTTTAATAACTTCTGGGGCTCATAGAAAACATATTTGTTTTCTTTAAACACCAAAACACACTTACAAGGGTATCTCAGAGCAAAGGTTGCGCCCAACTGCCAAGTGCATGGGGTCTCAAAATAAGAAACTGTTTCCTTCTCTTTTGGGTAGGATGAGACACATCTGGATACATTCATATTATATTGGACAGAAAAGAAATAGCTTTATATTTAAAAAACAATCCATTCCCTATCAGAATCAGTTGCAAACTGTACCAACAATGTAGCAGAAACCTCAGTCTACGACCTCTCCAGGAAATTAGTTAAATCCAAACTATCAGCAGATAAATTCTGCTGGTTAGGACTTTGAGATTGAATTCTTCTAGGTAAATAATATACTTTGGAGAGAGGCGGAAACGAAGACTCCGATATTTTCAGAACTTCATTCAAATATCTTTTAAACATAACTATTGCAGTTATCAGAAATATTTTTGAGAAGATAATAATCCGAAGATTACACCTCCTGATGAAATTGCCCACCATTTCTTGTTTGAAATGCAAACTTGTACTATCTTTGATCCAAGTCAAAACCTGTGTTTCCAAAGTTTTTACTCTGGTTTCCACATCTTCTGATTTATTTTGCAAACTTAATACTCTAGTCTTTAGTTGCTGATTTTCTGAAAGCACCATTGAAGAAAGTTGCTCCATTTGGTTTCCCAGAGAGATTTGTAAGTTAGATATTGCCTCCCAAATGGACTCCATATTAAAGATCTTAGGCCTCTGTAAAGGAGCTAACTCAGTTCTGGGGAAAAAAATAGTTCTCACAGTACCTGATGGCACATTAGGAATCACTGAAACAACATGAGCTTGTTCCAATGTACCCGCCGACTGCAAAGATGATACAGAGAACTCCTCCTGACTCCACTCAGGGTCGGGGCTTCTGCCCTGTTTGGCCATCGAGAGGATGTCCTGAGCCGGTCTAGCTACCAACAGCTCCTCCTTTGCGTCGGGGTGAGTAGGCAGATTTTGCTCCTCCGGGGAAAGAGTAGCTCCTTCAAATGAGAATTTGCGCGCCTCAGCTTGCGTGTCCTCTCCAGTTGAGGTTAATTCCTCCAGTTACAGTGTTCGGGAGCCTCACTCCACAAAGAAATCCATTGGCCCAGTCTGAACACCCAGGTTTTAGACTTTCTCTTTACCCATCAGGTAAAGAGGCAAAAACATCTAAGATAGAACATGATAGCATCTCCTTGAAGACCTCAAACTGCCATCTTGGGTAAGCTCCACCTTTCCCAGAATGCTCAGGCATCTGATCCCAATATTTGAACTGTTTATTTTTTGGGGGGATATGAATTGGTAATTGGAAAAAGGGAAGAGGCCTTGTATACTGCCTTTTTGTCACTTTCAAAGCTGACATTCAAAGAAGTGGTCACTGGATGATTAAGTGGCTTGCCCAGGGTCACAAGGAGCAGCACCGGAATTTCATCTCACAACCTCTGGGTGCAGAGGCAGAAGCTCAACCAGAGAGCCATCATTTGCAGACATGGTGCTGCTGGCGACTTTCCCCCACCATGTCAGCAGCAACAAAGACCAGGAGTCTAAATCAGTCAAATGTATGGCTCTTTTAACTTTTCTAGATATTTTTTTGCCTGTCTTCATTTTTCTGGGAGCTTGCCTTAAAGTCATAAACATTTATGGCTTTAAGGTGTATAATTTTAGTAAGGCACCCATAATTAAGCCTATATCTCCTTCATTATTTTGAACCTATACCAAATGTCTCATGTTGACTGTTCTGCATGTGTATCGATCCCATTATGATGCATGCACATGCCAATAGATCAGGCGACCTATTGTATGTATGTATGTGTCTGTCTATGTGTGAGTGCAGGTGACCTATTGTGTATATGTGTGTGTGTCTAAGAAATCATAGCTGGTTAAGAATGCAGGGTCTGAGTGAGTCACCTACTTTGGTGGGTGTGTGGGAGATGACCAAGTCTCTAGCTGAATGTGGAAGACAGCAGGTGTGCAATAATAATGCGGATAGACAGAAGAAGAGAACATCTGGCTCCCAGAGAGGAAGTAACAAAAGCAAAAAGACTTCCAGAAGCAGAAAACCAGATGAGAAACAGAAGCTTCAGATGTCTGCCAAGGAGGATAAGGGCTGGAATCAGAATTTGTCTTGGCTACTCTCTGCATATTCATCCCATTCATATCAAAGAGGGACATCTAATTGTTTCTCATCAGAATATTGGCTTCTCATTTTTCCTCCTCTATAAGCACTAGATAGAACAGGGCCAGCATCAGTACTTTGACAACTTTTCTGGCTTTTATTATATATGGAACATGCCATGTTATTTCCTGTTTTCAAATTCATACAGTGGATTTATTTGAAAGTATAATAAAATATAATGTTTAAAAAGAACAAAGTGTCTGTAAAATGATGCATTCTGCCATATGTTAAATTGTCTGAAAACATGTAAAATGAAGATTTCTGCAACATATGAGCAAAGCATTTTGGTTATCATATAAGTCCACTAACCTATGTAGGAATAAGATCAACAAACAAGTTATAGGTGAAATTGTTTTATTGAAATGATGTAATTTACCTATAGCTGTAATTTATGATAATTATTTCTTCTTCAGTATACTTGTCCATTTCTTATTCTTGAATGTATGTATTATATTTATTTATTTGTTTAGTGGTATTTATTAACCACCTTTTTGAAGACATTCACCCAAGGTGGCTTACAGCAAGCACAGTTTAACATAACACAATTTATTTAAAAATAGTTAACAAGCATAACAATAATAAATTAAATCAAACAAGCATAAACACAATCAATGAGATAAACTTGGAAATGGCTAACTGAAACCTAGTGATAGGACTAATGGACTAATGTGAAATAGTAGCAGGAATATACTGTACATATTTAACGACACTGTAGAACAATTTTGTAAGAGAAATATGAAAAATGTACAGTACAAATGATACCATAAAAGACAGCATGGAATAACATTCAAATGACATAGATATAAGGTGTCAACATAATACTTATTACTGCAACCAAATAGGGAGATACCTGATTTGAATCTGTGATGAGAATCTCCAATCACTTAAATAATCACAGCTCTTATATAATTCTTAATTGTAAAAACTTTTTAGCTTCTGAAAGTAAAAGTGCTCAGACCACATAACCCTTCATTTAGTGATGACACTAAACTGCGGTTAGAATAGGGACCGTCATCGCATTTTTACTGTCCCTGACCCAACTATGAAATATTAGCTATATTATCTGTATTATAAATGAATAATCACTTATCTGTAATTGTTGGAAGGTTAGGTGCTATTTCCCCCGCAGCAGTAATATGCAAACAGTGCTTAAAGGTGCTGATAGGTGTGCGAATAAACTATTCTGCCGTGTCATAATCCATGACCCCCCCCCGACTCGAGTTATGTGGTCTGAGCACTTTTACTTTCAGAAGCTAAAAAGTTTTTACAATTAAGAACTATATAAGAGCTGTGATTATTTAAGTGATTGTAGCATAATACTTATGAAATGTCTAATAAGCACGCATTAATTTAATTTAATTTACCCCTTTTATAAAACTGTAGCATGGCTTTTAGTGACGTTTGCAGCGGTTAGAGCTTTGATGCTGAACATCAGAGCTATTACCGCTGCGGCCGGCGTTAAAAATCATGCTAGGTTTTGTAAAAAAAAAAAAAGGGGGGGGGGTTAATGTGGTGTCTTATATACCGCTAAAGGATTCGAAGCAGATTACAAAACAACTAAACTGACTTAAGTAATTAGGACTCCCTGCCAGCTCAGATGATCGGGGGTAAAATACCCCTAATGTGATCAGCTGAGCTGTCTGTGGCAGAGGACCCCCGAACACTCCCAAAAAAATCAGTAAGAGGGATGCCCACTCCGTCCTGCTGCTAGCCCCCCTGAACCCCCTGACACTCCCCCAAATCTGAGATTGGCATTAGGGATGCCCACTCCCTCCTGATGCCAGCCCCACAAACCACCAACACCCTCTAAACTGAGATTAGCAGAAGGGATGCCCACTTCCTCCTGCTGCTGGCCCTTTTGATCCCCTGCCACCTCACAGCCCATGGTGGATTGGCAGGAGGGATACCCAGGCAACGAACCAGGACATCAGCCCCCCCTTGTAACACCATCACATACCTGAACTTGTAAACTATTAGCCCTAACCCCCAATCACTAACTATGAACCACCCCACTCAATCCATGAACTATTTCCAATTCTTTGTAAGCAGCACGGCACTTCTTGGTCCTGCAGCACACAAACTATTGTTATCATCATTAATGTTGGTATTTTCAGATGTATACTACTAGACTCTTTAATTCGTTGTATTTACAGCTTCTCTTTATTGCATTTACTTACAGTTTCTCTCTATTGTAAACCGCCTAGAAGTCGCAAGATTGTTGGCGGTATATAAGAATAAAGTTATTATTATTATTATTATTATTCACTCCTGCTGCCAGCCCCTTCAATCCCTTGACAAACCCCCAACCACTAATTTCCCCCAAACCCCCACCCCCAAATCCCCCAAATCTCAACATCCCACCCTGACACCCCTAAGTCCACCCACCCCCCCACCCCATACCTTTCTGAAGTAAGGTCGGCCAGAGGGATGTCTACTCCTTCCAGATGGCAAGCCTGCCTCTTTAAAATGGTGGGCCTTCCCACTCCTGGTGCATCCTGGGATGCACCATGGAGGGACCTAAGGCCCTGATTGGACTAGATGCCTAAGGCCCCTCCTTAGGAGCGATATTGTTGAAGGGCTGTCAGGTAAGATTTGCCTCTTTGCAGATGATACCAAAATCTGCAATAGAGTAGACACCCTGGATGGTGTGAATAACATGAAGAAAGATCTAGTGAAGCTTGAAGAACGGTCTGAAATTTGGCAGCTAAAATTTAATGTTAAGAAATGCAAGGTCATGCATTTGTGCTGCAAAAACCCGAAGGAATGGTATATTTTAGGGGGTAAAGAACTTATGTGCATGACAGAAAAGCGGGACTTGGGTGTGATTGTATGTGATGATCTTAAAGCGGCCAAACAGGTTGAAAAGGTATCAACCTTCATAAATCGTTTTCAGATATATAAACTTTTTTTCTAATTTTTTAACGCTTTCATTTAATTTATTTATCTTTATCTTCTGACTATGAAAATAGCACTAAAAATCATGGGAGGTAACCACTAATAATTTAAAGATTTATAAATTTTTTTCTGGCTCAATAAAAGAAAATCTAATCCTGCAATACCAATGGACATCAACTTTGTCCATTGTTTGGATTTCTGAGATCCTTTTCCTTCATTAACATAATATGCATGTAGTGTTATAGTGGCTTGCACCTTCAATAAATAAACCTCTAGTTGTTTGATACATTGTATATTTTTGGTTTATTTCCATTTTTTATTTGTTATATATTGACAGACTTAAAGATCTCAGTATGTATACTTTAGAGGAAAGGTGGGAGAGGGGAGATATTATAGAAACGTTTAAATACCTAAGTGGCATAAATGTACATGAGTCGAGTCTCTTTCATTTGAAAGGAAGCTCTTGAATAAGAGGACATAGGATGAAGTTAAAAGGTGATAGGCTCAAGAATAATCTAAGGAAATACTTTTTTTACAGCAAGGGTGGTAGATGTGTGGAACAGTCTCCCGGAAATGGCGGTGGAGGCAGAGACTGTGTGAATTGAAGAAATCCTGGGATAGGCACATGGGATCTTTTTGAGAGAGGAAGAGATAATGGTTACTGCGGATGGGCAAATTAGACGGGCCATTAGGCCTTTATTTGCCATCATGTTTCTATTTTTCTAACATGGGATGCTCTGGATGTGGCCTAAGACTCCAGTTGGCCCAGATGTCAGCAGCAGGCAGCATGCAGTAGCCAATGCTCACAGCTCTGCGAAGAAAAGTGTTACTGGGAGGCCAGATGAAATAAACACCCGCAGGAGGGAGGCATGAATTTGGGACATAGCACAGAGGGAGGGAAGGATGATGAGAGGCACGTTGGGACATACAAGGGAGGAAGAGGGTTATCTAGGGATAGGAAGGGAGGAAGAGGGGCGTGTTGGCACAGAAAAGGAAAAGCAGACCCCAATTTATAAGTATGAGTCCAATGTAAGTTGGATGTTCTTAACCCAGGGACTGCCTGTATTCTAAATGAGGTCTCACCACAGTCTTACATAGGTGCATCAATAGCTCCTTTTTCCTACTGTGCACCCGAGTATCCTTCTAGCTTTCACCATCGCCTTTCCAACCTGTTTGGTCACCTTAAGATCATCACATACTATCACAACCAAGTTCCACTCCTCTTTCATGCACAAAAGTTCTTCACCCCCTAATCTGTACCATTCCCTCAGGTTTTTGCAGCCCAAATGCATGACATTGCATTAATTAGCACTGAATCTTAACTGCCAAATTTTAGACCATTCTTCAAGCTCCGTTAGGCCTTTCTTCATTTTATTCACACAATCAGGGGTATCTACTAAATTACAGATGTTGGTATTATTCGCAAAGAGGCAAATCTTATCTGTCAGCCCCTCATCAATATTGCTTATAAAAATGTTAAAAAGAACAGGCCTAAGAACCGAACCCTGAGGTACACCATTGGTAAAATCCCTTTCCTCAGAGAAATCTTCATTGATCACTACCCTCTGTCACCTTCCACTCAACCAGTTCCTGAGCCAGTCCATCACTTTGGGGCCAATACCGAGGCTCTCGGTTTATTTATTAGACACATGTGTGGAATATTATCAAAGATTTTGCTAAAATCTAAATACATCACATCTAGCACACTCCCTCTATCCATTTCTCTGGTCACCCAGTCAAAGAAATTAATCAGATTTGTGTGACAAGACCTGCCTCTAGTTAATCCATGTTGCCTCGGGTCCTGTAATCCACGAGATTCCAGAAACATCACTATTCACTGTTTTAAAAGTTTCATTAATTTATTTACCACAGAAGTCAGACTTACCAATTTGTGGTTCCCTACTTCTTTTTTACTTCCACTTTGATGGAGAGGGACCACATCCATCCTTTTTCAGTCATCTGGTACCACTCCTGACTCTAGAGAAGCATTGAAAAGGAACTTCCCTAAGTCACTGCATCCATTTTAGAAGGCAGTCATGTGAAAGCAGGAGTGAGAGGGTCTTGGTTTTGCCACAAAGACCCCTCTGGACCACAAGGTACCTTGGTAGGCCTGGAAGGGAGATTGTGGGGTTGGGAGAGAGATTAGAAGGTCGGGGCTGGAGAGAGGAGATAACTTTAGCTATGGGTTGGGGGAGAGAGATGGGTAGAGGTATGGGCAGGGGAAGGAGGGAGGGAAGACAAGTGCAGAGACCTGTGAGGAGTTAGAGGGAAGAAAGAGGGGAGAGAAGCTAGTCCTTGGGGAGGGAAGAAAGAGTGAAAGACCTGGAATATCTCAAACTCCCCTCTATACCCATTGACGCTCTTTATAAATCTTGGGTCAAATATTTAGGATAAATTTGATTTTTGCTTTAAAAAGGTTGTTGATCCCTCTCCTAGGTATCATATTACCAATATGTAATGGAGATTATATTTGAAGCCTTTTGTAGCTTACTAACCTACAAACAATGTCATTCTGAATTCACTATTTACATAGATATACAATCTCTACAGGTAAACACCTCTGTTTACATGTAGATATGACCCAGAACCCAGAGACCTGGACATCACAATTCCTATGCCAATAATATATGCAATATGGGGCTCACTTCCTTTGTATTTAAGCATTAGTATTGAAAATCACTTTTGTTTTACTTGTTTGTTTTCAATTAAGGTGAATTTTGATTTTCCTGACTTTTCTTTTCTATTACCAGAGTTTCTAGGGAGCAGAAGGCCCCTATTAGATATAGGACTTTAAAAACTGTCAAATCAATATTCAGCCTGCAGTGGTCAGTGTTTTGTAAGATGCTGGACACTTGCAGGCTGAGTTAAAACTAGATATTCAGTACCAGGCTAAGCTGCTGGAAGTTATCTAGGTATTGCTAATCTCCAGAGCTGGTACCTGGTTAGATATCTAGGCAAGTTAAGAACTAGGGCAGTGTCTCTCAAACTTTCTCAAGCCAGAGCACACTAAAGGTAGTGACCACGTCTCGAGGCACCTTGAAGTGCGCAAACATCACTGTGATGACATCCACACATGCACAAAGGCCTCCAGACAGGCCCTGAAATGCCAGTAGGGTGTGCCAGCAGGGAAGTCTAACAAATATCAACTGAGTACCCCCAACCACATACCTCCCAAACTCCACCCTAGACCCACCCAAGCTCTTCCCCGGATCCAATCCCTTTTACTAATTGTAATGCAATTTTTTCCCCATTCTTTTTCATATACACACAATATTCACAGCATATATAAAGTCTCAAAACGGACACATTTCAATCACTATATTGAAAATAAAATCATTTTCCCTACCTTTGTTGTCTGGTGACTTTATTTTTCTGTGCTTGTAATTATGTTTCCAGTGCCTTCTTATCCATTGACTGTTTTTTTCTCCATCTTCACTTTCTGCCTTGCATCCATCTTTGGCATTAAATTAACATTCAATTTTTCAATTTTTCTGCTTTTTTCCTCAAAATCTACTTTTCTATGTCTTCCCTTCCCTTCCTATATCTCTCTCCTTCCCTCCCTATTTCCATGGTCTGACATCTCTCTCCTTCTCCTCCCCCCCCCACAGTGGTCCAACATCTATCTCCTTCCTGTCCTCCCTTCCCAGTCTGGCTTCTCTCTCCTCTCCTTCCCATAATCTGGCATCTCTCTCTACTATTAATATTATTATTTCTATAGCGCTACTGGATTCCCCTCCTTCCTTTCCATTCCCTGGTCTGATATCTCTCCCTTCCTTTAGTCATCTATCCTCTCCCCCCCCACTGTAACATTTCTCTTTTTCCTTCCTCCTTTCTGCCCCCTGCAGTCCATCCCCCATCCCTTACTTCTTTCTGGCCCCATCACAGTCCAACATTTCTCCCTCCTTTCCACCAGTCCAACATTTTTTTCTCTCTTCCTCCTGCATGCTTCTCCTCTGGTCCTCTTTCCCTCCCCCAACCAACATCTCTCTCTCTCTCTCTCCCTCTCTCTCTCGCTCTCTCTCCCTCTATGAGTCCAACTTTTCACTGCCCTCTCCCCCTTCCCCAAAGTGTAACATTTTTCCTTCCCTCATTTCTGTCAACCCCATCCATCTTGCCCTCTCCAGGAGTCCAACACTTTCTGCCTCCTGCACGCTTTCTGTCCTTGCTCTTTCTTCAAGTGGCATCCCTCCTTCCCACCCCCAATCCAACATGTTCTCTCCCCATGCACCATCTCACCCTTCCCTCCAGTGTATAGCAACTTTCCTTTCCCTCCCTTTCTGCCAGGTCCAGCAGCACCTCTTCTCCCTTCCTTTTACCTCCCCCTGTCCAGCATTACCCCTTCTCCCTTCCCTCCTCCCCCGTCTATCAGTACCCCTACTCCCTTACCTCCTCTCCCCTGTCCAGCAGTATCCTTCCTCCCTTCCCTCCTACCCCCTGTCCAGTAGTACCACTTCTCCCTTCTTTCCTCCCTTGTCCAGTAGTACCACTTCTCCCTTCCCTCCTTCCCTGTCCAGCATATATTTCCTCTCTTTAGGCTAGTAGCAGGTCACTGTATGGTTTTAACTTATACCAAAAACAATTGGTGAGAGCTTTGAACTCCCTATGAAAATACCCCAGCGTCTGAGCAACTAAAGAAATCTTAGTAATAAAAAAGATAATAATAATGGTATTAAAGGGACTTCAGTACGGGCTCAGGCAGCCATGCGATGCAAATTTAGCCCCAGGCAGATGTTTATTGGTGACTAGCACCAGACAAAAGTCTAAGTAAACACCACCCCGTATATAATAATGCCCCTAAAAAGTGATTTTTTTTTTGTGAATAAATACTCATGCCATTAAACACAAAAATGCTGAGAATAATTTCAAGCCTAAAGAATATGGCTTGTTTTATTAATTATTTTAGCTTGGGTCAATCGATGTATATAAAAATCAAGGACCTAAGCTATAGTGTCCACAAGCTGTTTTTTTCAGTCTTTGAAAAGTAGCCTCAGCCCCACCACTCCACCGCTACGTTATTTTACCATTGCGGGAAGAATTACATGAGAACTCATCATTGGCTGCTTATACTACTGTTTTAATACTTTTTGTTTTACTTTCAAAAAATTTTTTCTTTCAAATGAATATTTAATCCTTTAGTATACTAATGTACTTAGCTTTTTTGCTGCTGAGCCAACGTCCGGGAGTTAAACCCTTAACTTAACTCCCGGACGTTGGCTCAGCAGCAAAAAAGCTAAGTACATTAGTATACTAAAGGATTAAATATTCATTTGAAAGAAAAAAAATTTTGAAAGTAAAACAAAAAGTATTAAAACAGTAGTATAAGCAGCCAATGATGAGTTCTCATGTAATTCTTCCCGCAATGGTAAAATAACGTAGCGGTGGAGTGGTGGGGCTGAGGCTACTTTTCAAAGACTGAAAAAAACAGCTTGTGGACACTATAGCTTAGGTCCTTGATTTTTATATGAGAATAATTTCAAGACAGGAGAAAAAAGACTGAGAAACGCTTCAAAAATAATCAAAAATAAAGAATTGAAAAATGCAAAAAAATCAAAACATGCTAAGATAAAATTCAACTTAGCTGAGTCCCATCAAATTTGTTTCGCCGCTCTATCTCCACTCGACAGAGCCCCATTTTGAAATTTTCATCAGGACTAGGGATGGAAGAATACTGAAGAGATCAAAAGATGGTAGCCAATCCACTCAATAAAGATAGGAGGCAATAAATCCTGCTGACAACTGCTTGGCACAATCACACTGGCACTAGGAGCGGGATGTGGGGGGAGGGGGGGAGGGGCGGCTCGCTTGGTGACCAGCAGAGGAATGAGTGCTCTTGGACAACAGCTGAGGGACCGGAAGAGTGTCTGGAGGGTCTTGGTCATGTGTTTTAATTAAGTGTGAATGTTGTTTTTGTCTTAGTAGCTCCCAGTGAATGAGAAGGAAGTAAATGAGTGTGACAAGTGATGACTGCTCAGCCCAATCACAACATCCCAGTAGTTTGGGGAACAGGTAACTATAGCCTCCCTCCAACTGCCAAGAAGACACAAATTCAAGAGGCAAAATACCCATCCCACAATTGATTGAACTGTGTCAAACAGGATTCACCATCCATCATCAACCAAGACAGGGGAAGTGAGGTGGAAAGATAGCAGTCCTGATCCAAGAGATGATCTAATTGCAAAGAATCACCATCATGGCAGGATTAACCAAAAGGCCAAGTAGGCACGTGCCTAGGGCCCAAAATGGTCAGGGGGGCCCGATGAAGGAGGGCATCAACATTGTTTTTTCCAAACGGCAATGGGCCCCTCCAGCATCGATCGGCAGCGCAGCCCCCCCAATTGACGGAAAGTAAGACAAGCAAGCAACGCGGGTAAGAAAGGCAACGGGAACTGTAATTGTGCAAGCGGTGCTGCTTGCCCAAAGCTTCTCTCTGACGCAGCTTCCTGTTTCCGCCTGGGCGCATGGTGAGGTGGGGCGGGGCAGGGGGGCCCAGTGTACTTGTGTGCCTAGGGGCCCTCGACGAATTAATCCTGCCCTGATCACCATCCTCCATCTTAATCCATCTCAGAAATAAGGAACCAATCTGACTGCTCATGGTCTACCAAGTACTTTACAACAACAATATCATATAAGCAAGAACTTTTAGAGACAGAGATTTTCTTAGATTGGTTTTCATGGAGGAATTTAACCTACTGGGCATGTTGAAAGTCCTGATACCACCACTGCTGTTTTCATTGAATAAAGGAAACTCTAGGATTCACACAGATATTTATATCTCCAACCCATGAAAACAGTTACATGCTAAACTTTCAATAAAGGTCAACCTAAATGAGAAGGGCGTGACTAGAGTTTGGATAGAAATTCAAGGCATGAGATATTTGACTGCTGAGAGCTTCCTGGAGACCTTGTCCTACCTCCATGTGGATGAAAGATGACTACAATGTCCAAAACAGGTTGACATGTGGGATGCAGACAGCAATGATCTTAGGAAAAAAAAAAATGGCTGTTTCAGCTTTAGTTAGTAACATTTTCACTATTGACATCTTTTACAAAGCTGTGCTAGCGGCTGCGCTGTGCTAACGGCCCCGAAGCTCATAGAGATTTAAAGGGCTTCGGGGCTGTTGCCACTTGGCAGCCGCTAGTGCAGCTTGGTAAAAGAGGTCGTATGTTTATGTTCTATCCTAGTCCCCTTAGAACTATTTTAGATTATTGCTAATGAGATTTTATTCTGATGCCCCTCTTTTCTGCTTTCTTCATATCTCTGTAGCTTTTGCACCTCAGCAACTGCTTTTATTTTTCGAGCACAGGAATTTCTGTTGTATGAATTTTCTACTGTGCTTGCTTTATTTGTATATTTGTAGTACTGTTTCATGTCATTTGCTTTGTACACTCGGATCCAAGTTTACCTCATAGTAGTTTATGCTGACATTTGGTCATTTTATTATTGTTTATACTCCTAATACAAAGTTAAGTTGTTTAAATTAAGCTGTACCTGTTATATACTGTCTTGCATGAATCTTTTCTTGAAGGCGCTTCTCCTTTATAAAATACTAGCATGGAGGAGAGTGTGGCATAGTAGTTAGAGCGACAGTCTCAGGACCCTGAGATTGTGGGTTCAAACCCCACTCTGCTCCTTGTGATACCTGGCCAGTCACTTAATCCTCCACTGCCCCAGGTACAAGTACATTAGATAGACTGTGAGTCTGCTAGGACATATAGGGAAAATGTTTGAGTACCTGATTTGTAACCCATTCTGAGCTCCTTTGTGAGGACAGGCTAAAAATCAAATAATTAAATGGTGGCATATACAGTACAGCAGTGTCTCTCAAACTGTGCCATGGCACAGTGGTGTGCCCTGAAGAGATTCCAGAATTATACTTTTATTTTTTTAAATTCTCTTCATAAGTATATACTAGAATAGATGATATGTATGTCGCATGCACAAGAGCCTGTCAATGTTATGAGCATCTGTGTGCATAAGAATACAACCGCCCAGACAAGCATCATTCTTTGGCATGATTGGTCCTTGAAAACTAACAGCAAGTAATTTTATTTTTATGCAGCAACAAAGCAATCAAGACTTTGTAACCCTTTGGATCTTCTGCCAGAAATTAAATTAAAAAAAAAAAAAAAAGAACTGCAGATGGTGAATGATGAAATGCGTGTTTGCTTGTCGACTATCGAGCCACGTTTTGAGTTAATTTGCACTAAAAAACAAGCACATCCATTGCATTGCTATGCTATCTACTTTAATTTCTCCATTATTACAATTACCTTTACGTAGCTTAAAGAACTTTAAATAAAAACTTTCAAATTTAATTTTTTGTTGGTTTTGCAATTTTATAATTTCAATTATAATGTGCTGTGAAAAACATTTGTTCTAGTTAGTATGCTAGAACTAAAAAAAGTTTGAGAAACACCGATATACGCATATATGCAGTAGAGCTGGTGTAAATGCCTATGCTTAACTGCCAGAGATGTACATGTAGATTATAGTAATAGCTATCTATAAGAGGGAGTTCCACCCATGTCTATGCCTACTTGTCAAATACATGCTGTATAAGATATGTATTTACAGTATTTAAACAATTGTGTTAATGTAGATTTATGGTATTATGAATACATATACAGTATGCCCATATATGCCAGTATTATACATTTTTACATGCATAATTGGCATACCTAAGCTTGCAGGTTCAAGCCCAGCAGGTTCAAGTCCTTGTGACCCTGGGCAAGTCACTTAACACTGCATTGCTCAGATTGAGAGCTCACTGGGACAGATAGGGAGAAATGCTTACCTGAATGTAAAGCACTTGGGCTATAAGCAGTGTGTAAATACTAAAATAAGAAAATATTTCTACAAGGGATGCCTAAATAGAGGCACTTAGAAGGCACCTGATTAGAGCATATTGTTTAAAGGAACATAGTGACCTTCTCTCCTGAATAGAATACTAGTGTAACAGGTTATATAGGCATGTATAATTTCAGTGCAAGAACTTACACCAGCTACAGAGCTAGTATAAGTGACATGCCTAATATGTAACATAGAAGCATATATGCCACTCCACCTATATTCACAATTACTTGTAAGATACACAGTACAAAAGATATGCATGTTATTTATAGAGTAGCACATAGGTGGAATTTATAGCTTTTATGTCTATATGTACATGCATATATACGCATCTATATAATTATGTTAATTATTTATATGCATAATAGGCATATAAGTGTCAGTGCCCACTTTATAAAATATGCCATCTAATTTTTTTAAACAGGCACTTAGACATATGGCATGGTATTTACGATATAACTTTTCACAGATAAGCAGGGTGTCTGAATCACATTTTTAGACAAAGGATCTCAATATGTTCATGTAGTTTTTGGCAAACACATTTTGTCTTTAATTTTTACTAACTGCCAAATGAGGATGAATTAAGCACCTAATACAATTATCATTCAATTTAAAATGATCAAAACCCAGCAATAAAAAAGGATACAGTAAACTGGCATGAAGGTTAAATTCTATCACTGTGAAATATTATATAGTATCAACATAGTGGTTGTTGTTCTTTAAAATGGAAGAAACTGAATAATGTCCCAGTCAGGGACATGCTATGGCTATTCTTGGGTTTAAGGTTGTGGTTATTCACTTGTGTTACCATGGCAATCTGTTAACTTATACTGTGGTATGCATAATAATTACTGCACACTGCTGCCTTTGAAGTCCAGATGGAGGTTTTCTGTGCATTGGTTGGGGTTGTCTTGGAAAAATATATTACAATCAATCAAGCTATTAGTTTAAAAGAAACAAACAAAAAAATACTCTGCAGCCTTTCCATTTAATGGATGTGCCAGAAACTTTCTTTTAAAACAGAATAAATCACAAATTTTGTCTTGTCTCAATTCTAGTAGATGTTAGCAAATTTTAAAAAAAGGATCTGAAAATATAATAAACAAGAATATTTGGACATTGTAAAATTGGTCAAGATGCATGAATCACATTAGTGATCATTTATTTTTGGGCACACATATTAGTGCCTAAAAAATATAACAGGAAGTGCCCTATTACAATTGCACATCATCCCTAGGTTCTGCATCATTCACCCAAAGATGGGTGCACAATTTTTGGAATGGATAGCTAATGTGACAATAACAATTAATTATAGATAAAAAGCACTTAATTGGCAGTAATTAGGAATTATGACTGGATCTGCCCTACACCCTGTTCTATAACATGGGCACCTAAACTTCATAGCGCACAACTCAAAAGGCGCAAGGCCATGGGAGAAGAATGGAGCATTCCCAGAAATTAGGCATAATGTTATAGAATACAGGGGCTCTCCATATCTGCAGGTAATAGGTTCCATGACCTACCATGGATCTGTGAAACCACAGATAATAATGAACACTATTATACTATGGTTTACTACCCGAGTGCCGAGAACTCCCACCCGTCCACACCACAGCACCCCCCAGTGTACCTCTTCAAATCTTCACCAAGCAGTGAGCAACACCTCGTGCTTGCTGCTAACTCAGCCTGAGCTCCTTCCCTCTGATGTCACTTGCTGGTCCTTTGATATGGATGTGACCTCAGGGGGAGGGAGCTCAGACCATCACGAGCAACAGGCAGGAGATGCTGCTCATTGTCGGTGAAGTTTTTGGAGTTATGCTGGATGGGTGCAGGTGCGGTGGGGTAGAGTGTAGATAGGTAAAAGTGCTTGGCACTCAGACAGTAAACCATGGATAACTGAAACCGCAGATACAGGGGCTCCCATGTATCTACATTTGTGTGCCTAACTGCCATCAGTTAGATTCAGGCATTTACATCAGCCATTGGCAGGTGTAATTGCTTGCACCCAAAGTTAGGTGAAATGCGTGCTAAACTAGAATTCTGTAAAAATCATTCTGCACAGTTCACTTTATAGAACACTAGCTTATTGTGAATCATTTTGGTGTCTATCTTGAGGGTACTATTTATAGAATCTAACCCCAAATACTCAACTCTAGAGCTTGACTTTAAATTCTACTGCATTCACAAGTACAGTACTCTCATGTCTTGATTGTAGGAATATCCTTCTTAGTGGGATCAAACAAATGCACATTAAAAAGTATGAAAACATCATAAACATTACAATCATACTTCTACACCATTCCAGGAAATTTGGAGTATTGGCTCCTTGTTAGTTAAAGGATTCTTTTAAAAATATTATTGATTGTTCCTAGAAACTTATTAATGGACTTTCCTTTTGATTTAAAGCGTGCAGGAGAAAGTAGACTGAAGCGAGCTTTCAGTACTCTTAAATGTGGCTGAAGAGCCTGAAATTGTGTCATTTTTCCACTGTGCTTTTGGTAAAATCAGCCTTACACTTAAGGCAGATTTTATCAAAAGCGTGGCATAGAAATGACGGCAGAAAGATGAAATATATGGCCTGGCCTTGCCAGGCATTTTTATGTAGGGTTTTCATCCCTTCCGAGATGACATAATCTCAGGAGTTTCAAAACAAAACAGGGCTTATTAGTTCCTGAAGGAGTTCTAGTTGGCACATGATGGGCGCATTCAATTTCCACTGATCTCTCAAAATGAAGACATAGAACATTAGGAAGCCAGGTTTCGAAGAATTTGCAAGCATCGGCCCCCTCCATTCCTTCATAAAGACCGATGATACGCAGATTATTCTGTCACCAGTGATTTCCAAAGTCTTCGAGCTGCATTTCTAAGCTATAAATTTTTTGATTGGTCACCATTTCATCAGTTTGAACACATTTGAGCTCTAATGTATGCAGTCTTTGATCTAAGGCTAACATTTTAGAAGTTTAAATTCATAATCTCAGCCTTAATGTCTTTGATGCTGTCCTTGCTTTCCATAAGCATAATCACGCCTATTCAGTCAAGATAGGTGGCTGAAATGTAGGCCTGGAAAATCCATGCCTACATTTCAGCTGCTTATCTTTGCCACTATACCGCAATTGAGGTAGGCAAATTCCTCCTCCCCCCATCAACTGAGCAACAGGGACTCCTCAAAGCAGCGATTTGGGGAGTCCCTGCTGCTCAGCTGTTGGGGAGGGGGGATTGCCCCTGCCACGATCAGCTGCTGCGGCCTAGCAGCAAAGATAGGCAGCTGAAATGTAGGGGCCTATATTTCAGCTGCTTTAGCCCACCTAACACCACTTCCGGCATTTGCCATACCTACTTTGGCAATCCGCAGCCTAAACTGGCTACCTAGCCGTGATTCAAATGGCCATTTCAGCCACCTTTTATTTAGATGTCGGTAGGTGCCTCAACACTGGTTATTGAATTTCCCCCACATGGGTGCCAATTAACATAAATAATTGGTTGCTAGCACCCAATTATTTGACATTAATTGACTCATTACCAATTAATTTGCCCATGTATCTTGGAAGCACGCCTAAATTTTGGCACACATATGTAGATATTGATTCTGGGGGTACTGCGATTATGTTCATGAAAGCACATTATCAGTAACATAAGTGTGTTAACTCTGATGTATTATATGTTAGACATCTGTCTAAACTAATGGAGGTGTTTAATACAAAATACCACCTACATTAGCACTTGTGCTTTAACAATTACCTATTCCTGCCCAAAAATAAGTTCATCGTACTCACACTTCAATAATGTGAATGAGAAAAAAATTCACTGCTGAACATTGGAAGCCATTTTACAGTAGCATCAAACTTAACATACGTCTTATTCTGTAAAACAAAGCAAGAGTGTAGACTAGAGGAATTATAGTATACATATAATCTAGGATTTTATTTTTCTTTTACAAGTCTACCAAATGTTATTTATTGTTCTCAGACTGCTACCAGTTGCTGGTGATGTCACACTTGGCTTCTTAAATACTCTTCTGTCACCCTGCCTTTTCAGCTCCAGGAAACCCTACACTGCAGTGAAAGGCAGAAAGATGTCAAAAAGCATGTGCTATGACTTATCATGCCACAAACATGCTGAGAACACAGACACTATGTAATGACTTGACAGAGTGCTTTTTGCATCAGGATATCAACAGCCCCTCTCTGTGTCAGTACTACTATACAAATTCAAAGATCGCTGTTCCACAGTTTCTCAGTCCCAAGGCCTGTCAGCAGCTTTATGATGACCATCTGGGGAAAACAAATTCTTGGCCCTCAGTGAGGTGATGTAACATACAAAGTGCATTGGCAAGGGCTCGGTGGATTATATTAGAAACTTAGCATATTTATCGGCTAACCATGAATGACAACATTGGAGTGCATGATAAAAATTTTATAATGCTGTTTAAATCTGAAAAGTTTAGCACACTTGTGGGCATCTTGAACTCATCTACTGGCCTGAAATCAAGCAAAATACAAATGTGTCCTCTTCAGAGTATGAAATGTGCATTATCGATGTCTATAAAAGTTATAAAAGAGATTAACATTAAACTTCATGCATAGAAAATAACTTAAGTACATGCATATTTGTTTAGTTTTAACCAACGGCACTCACACCGCTTCACTTTCAATAACAGATCAGCAAGTCAACAGATTCTCACTGACTCAAAACTATTGGACAACAATTTAGGCCGCAGCTTTATTAACCATTCCAACAAAACAATGTAGTAACCCAAATTCCGCCTAACCTGTCTTCCAGACCAGTCACTTGCAATTTCTCCTGTAAGTCGGTGATGACCTAGCTGCCCTTTATATAGTCTCAAAATTGCATTCATGTTCAAATATTTCCTCCCCTCCCCCAGTGAGACCTGAAATATCACCCGGCCTCACCGTTACTTGTAGCGGTATCACATAAAAGTTCTCCGTACCTATAACTCCTTTAAACAACTGCAAACAAACTGCATGGCCACCTGGAAATACCCAATTTCTGCCACAGCTGCGACTCCCTTCCCTCCCCCTCCCCATATAATACCAAAACCCACTTTCCTTTGGTTTGATTTGTCTGTTGAACAAATATTCAAACTATACCACAAATAAAAAAATAGAACATGGGCAGCTGAAGTGGGAAAATCCTAACTCCTCAAAACCTTCCCTCAAGCCTCCAACTGTCCCAGCCTTCCCACACCCAACCAAACATCCTCTCTCCACCGAACTTTCCGTAACAGTAATTTCCTTTCCCACGGAACAGTTTCCTGCCCAACCATCCACCAATCAAAAACCTCTCACAGCCCTCCAATCTCCAGACTTCTCACCTCAGCAACTACTTTACCCTCCACCAATCTCACAACATAACCTATACCTAGCCCAACAGTTGTCCTACTCCCCTCTTACAATCTATTCCTTTAAAATTCCCTCTCCTTACCCCATTCTACTACCTCCCTATCCCCTCACCTGAAATCTAGCGGCTCAGCCATTTTTATTAGCCCACCACTTAGTTGATAGGCTTCTTTAATATCCACTGTGCTAACTGGAAAGGTTTTGAAGGTTGCATATATACACGATCATAAGATATTAATTGTAAAGCTGATTTAGAAAATAACGCATATAATTATTCTTTTTCCTAAAAATGTGACATACCATAAGCAACATTTTAGGAATATTTTAAGATATCAAACATGATAGCCTCTTTACCATAACTGTACCTCTAAAATTGTTGCATTAGATAATAATAAGTTTGCTAATGATAAGTTGCACTAAGGAAAAGTAATTATTATCAAATGGCAAGCCTCAAAACCAGAAAACAGGCTTCAAAATAGACCACTATTGGGATCAGAAGCCCAGCTCATATGTTACTGGCTTGCTCTTAACAGTTGGAAAAAACAAAACAGTAAAAAAAACTCCAATAAAAGGCTAGGAGTAAAGGACTGTTCTACAATATCCCTTATGCAAATCATCTGCAGTTCAAGAAAATGTCCATATAAACCTGTCGGGCAAAATAAGCACTCCTCTTAAAGTCAAAGATTTTCAGTCGAGTTAATGAAACTTCACATCCAATCCAAAGTAGCTTATTTTCAGCAGTCTATATATCCAGCCACAGAGGAAAAACAATTCCTGACAAGGGAATTGATGTGTAACTTTTTTTCTGCCATCTAATATTGGAACATCTGAAACCTTCTATTGTAAGAAAGAAAACATCAAAGCAAAACAGCACAAAATTATACTAAACATGTTTTTATACAAAATCAATTACAGCATATGACATAATTTATTCTGAAGGCCATTCAATACGCAGAAACAAATTCAGTGCATAGATATAGCTATGGAAGTCATACCATTTTCTTAACATATATTTCTGTGGCTGTAAGTGAGGAATCTGTCTATTCTAATAGAATAGATTTTATAGAAATGCTAATAATTATATCTGATATATTCAAAGGCACTTATACATTTGTACACAAAGGGGCTCATAATTGAAACTTAAACACATCTAAAAACCTGCCCTAGTCAGCACTTGGATGACCTAAATGACAGGTCATCCAAGTTCTGATAATCAAACTAACTTTCTGGAAGTATTCAGGGAATTTTTAGGCCTCTGAATGCTGCTGTGCACCCAGAGCTAAAAGGGGCATATCTGGAGGAGTGATTAGGGTGGTATTTGGGCAGGATGTGGGTTGACCTAGACTTAATCCTGCAGGGATAATTGATTTCCTGTTCAAAACTTTTACGTTATGAGTTAGACAATGTAAATCAAGTAAAAGTGCCAAAAATGTATCCAAAGTGACCAGATAACCACTGCAGAGACAACGTAAAGACCCTTCCACACTCCTCCAGTGATCACGGACTTCCTCATTCTTCCCCCCCCCCCAAAGATCAGAATAAAAATATACAAATCTGTCTCCGGAACATCAGTACCTGCTTTAGGAAAGCCTAGTAGAGCTGCATATAGGTGTCTTAAGTAGCCTGGGGAGTGGGCTAGTGAGGAGGACCCAGGCCCATAAGCCACTCTAACCACTACATTCATGGTGGAAAATGTGAGCCCCCCGTAAAATCCTACTGTACTGCCATATAGTGCCACCTGCAGCCAAAGGGCTATTGGAGTTGTAGACAGGTGGGTATATAGTGTGTGTGTGTGTGGGGGGGGGGGTTTGGGGGGGCACACCATATCCTATAAGGGAGTTCTGGTGAGATATTTATGTGGCACCCTTTTTGTGAAGTTCACAACAGTGCCCTGTAAGGTGCCCCCCTGCTGTGTTGCCGTTTTGTGCACTGGGTCAGTAAAAGCGATCATCGCTAAACTGTGTAAACAGGTTTAGCGACGATCGCTGACTTTGGTGCATCTAGCCCTCACACCCCTATTCTATAAACAGTGAGCCTAAGTTCTCCTGTGTGAAAATGCATAGGGAGCATTTAATGTGGGAGGAGCAGGAGTGCGTTGTGACATTCCAACTATTCTTGCATGCACATTATAAAACAGTCATGTTAGGTGCCACTATGCATGCCAGCCATAGACAAGACACCATTTGTGCCAGCCATAGCCATAGACAAGGCATAACTGTGGACTTATGCTAGTATTCTATAACAGATTTGGGGCTCCTTTTACGAAGGTGCACTAGCGGTTTTAGTGCACGCTTAGCGCATGCTACATTGCCGCACACGCTCTACGCTAACGCCTCCATAGAGCTGGCGTTAGTATTTTTTGTGTAGCGCGGGGTTAGCGCGCGCTAATCTTTAGCATGCTAAAAACGCTAGCGCAGCTTAGTAAAAGGAGCCCTTGGTGCACAGCTCTGTCATTATAGAATACTAATATAGCACCCTGTTTTTTGGTGCCTAACTTTTATGGACCTATATAGAATGTATCCCTTAGTGACAGCTGGTAACACATAAGTCCCCAGTGGCTCTCTGGGGAGCAATTCAACAACTGAGTGCCTCCATTTATGTGTCCTGAGACTGCAAAGTAGACACCTCTTATATAATGGAACTTGAGCACCCAGGTTCCGTTATCTGGGTTGTGGCGATAAGTAGTATCAAGAGCAACATTGAGTGCCACCTTTGCCTTGAAACCTGATAGAGCTTGGGTTCTACATTTTTATTTTTGCTACAAAGATCAGAAGTTTTTTGGGACTTAAAATATTAGTATTTCCTGAGCTGTCCAAGGTCACAAAGGAGAGAAGAAAGACCTTTGGGGCCTTGAACCCCTAGGGGCCCTGGGAAAAAACTTTTTTCCTTCAATATCCTTGTAAGTGTTCTGAAAAAATTGACTCTAAAATTAATGTTCTCATGTATCCCAATCATTTAAAGAATTTCTTGGAAGTGAGAACTCCAATAGTTCCAGTTATGTCTTCTCCTATCTTAGCATTGGAAACTATATAAAATTACTCTCCTATTGAATGATAACACCATCTCTGTTCTAGAAGTGATTACCTTGTTTTTCCTTTGTAAGGGAAGGTTTTTCCTTCCTTTTCATTTTCCTAAATGCCCTTGTGCTTATTTTCTTGATTCCTTGAAATGTGGTTAATTATATCCTCTTTCTGGTGTTTTTCTCGTTGCCTTCTTTTTTAGAAAGACATTTTGTTATCGTTGTTTGTTTTTTCTTTTCTGGAAAGAGTATATTCCAATAATTAAGTTTACTTGTATGTTATGAGACATTATGCATAAATTTAAACAAAATGCTGTCCTAATGTAAACCACAAAATATTACATTTATCCCCTAATTCTATAAAAAGCGCTTAAAATTGCATATGTAAATATGGGCATATAACTATTTTGTGCATGCAATTTAATTGAATAGCAAATTTATTAGCACTGGCTGCCATTCGATTCAAGAGTCCTTTTTAAATTTGCATGCTTCTGCTACAAATCGGTTAATGGTTCTACACCAAGCTACATCAACCCCCACTTTAACCTCTATCACATAAACAAGAAATCCCATAGAACTCAACTGTTCGCCTTCCCCTCGCTAAAACTTTGTCACTATAAAAGATTCATAGACAAAACCTTTGCCTTCCAAGCAGCCAAGCTCAACACATGGGTGGGATATGGCTATACCGGGCTACAATCTACTTCGTCAGGACAGAGAGGGCAGGTTAGGAGGGGGGGTAGCTCTATACATTAAAGAGGACATCAAAACCACCAGGATCACAGATGTCAAGTACACCGGGGAGTCCCTCTGGGTAAACCTGGCAAGAGGCAGAGAAAAATGCCTGTATCTAGGTGTGGTTTACAGACCCCCAAGACAACTGGAAGACATGGATGCAGAATTAATTGAAGACATAGAGAATATCACTCTACGAGGAGAAGCTGTACTGCTAGGGGACTTCAATATGCCTGATGCAGACTGGAACTCATTTTCAGCGACAACCAGCGGTAGCAGGAGGCTCTTAACCTCCATAAAGGGAGCACGTCTCAAACAAATGGTAACGGAGCCCACTAGGGCCCAGGCGATCCTCGACCTGGTACTCACCAACTGGGAAAGCGTTTCAGAGGTCTCAGTAGGAGATACGCTAGCCTCCAGCGACCACAATATAGTATAGTTCAACCTTAGGAAAGGCTTCCCTAGATCAAACACGAAAACAAAGGTACTCAATTTCCGGGGCACAGACTTCGCACGCATGGGAGATTTCGTCCATCAGACGCTGCAGGACCAAGCAGAGACTGATGATGTAGAAGCTAAGTGGTTAACACTGAAATCAACCATACATGAAGCAACTAGCCGCTTCATAAAATCAGTAAATAAACGACAAAGAAACAATAAACCCCAATGGTTCACTGTGGAGATCTCGCACCTCATTAAGGAGAAGAAAAAAGCGTTTCTCTCCTACAAGCGCACGGAGAAAAGAGAGGCAAAAGTAGAATATAGGACCAGGTCTACAGCGGTCAAAATGGCAGTTAGGGAGGCAAAACTTCGAGTGGAAGAAATTCTGGCAAAAAACATTAAAAAGGGGGACAAATCCTTCCTCAGGTATATTAGTGACAGAAAAAGGAACACAGGCGGGATAGTACGCCTTAGAAGACCGGACGGAAGTTACGTGGAAGCAGATTCCGATAAAGCCGAACTACTGAATGAATACTTCTGCTCAGTCTTCACCTGTGAGGCACCGGGACACGGTCCCCAGTTGAAGGCAACACAAAGCACAGAAGACCCGTTTCAGAATTTTGAGTTCACACCAGGTGAAGTTTACAGTGAACTGGCAAGACTCAAGGTGAACAAAGCCATGGGACCAGACAATTTGCACCCAAGAGTGCTCAGAGAATTGAGCGATGTCCTGGCGAAACCGTTGGCTGAGCTATTCAATCTCTCCCTAAGTAAGGGGAAAGTTCCCCTGGACTGGAAATTAGCTAATGTCGTTCCTCTGCATAAAAAGGGTTGCAGGGCAGAGGCTGCGAATTATAGACCGGTGAGTCTCACATCAATAGTGTGCAAACTCATGGAAACACTAATTAAAAGCAAATTGGACACGATCTTGAATGAAGGGAATCTTCGGGATCCCAGTCAGCATGGATTCACCAAGGGTAGGTCCTGCCAATACAATCTCATCAGCTTCTTTGACTGGGTAACAAGAAAGTTGGACTTGGGAGAGTCTTTGGACGTCGTGTACCTGGACTTCAGGAAAGCTTTTGACAGTGTCCCACACCGCAGGCTGCTAAGCAAGATGGAATCGATGGGGTTAGGAGACACACTAACTGCATGGGTCAATGATTGGCTGAGTGGCAGACTTCAGAGGGTGGTGGTTAATGGTACCCTCTCTAAAACATCGGAGGTGACCAGTGGAGTGCCGCAGGGCTCGGTCCTGGGTCCACTCCTTTTCAACATATTCATAGGGGATCTGACTCAAGGGCTTCAAGGTAAAATAACACTATTCGCCGATGACGCCAAACTATGTAATATAGTAAGTGAATGCAGTTTACAGAATTATATGGCGCAGGACCTGCTTACATTGGAAAGTTGGTCCTCATCCTGGCAGCTAGGCTTCAATGCTAAGAAATGTAAGGTCATGCACCTCGGAAGCGGAAATCCATGCAGGACGTACTTCTTGAACGGAGAAACTTTAACTAGGACTTCAGCAGAACGAGATTTAGGAGTAATCATCAGTGCAGACATGAAAACTGCCAATCAAGTGGAGAAGGCTTCATCTAAGGCAAGGCAGATATTGGGTTGTATCAATAGAAGTTTCATCAGCCGAAAGCCTGAAGTCATAATGCCGTTGTACAGGGCCATGGTGAGACTTCATCTGGAGTACTGTGTGCAATTCTGGAGGCCACATTACAGTAAAGATGTGCGCAGAATTGAATCGGTTCAACGGACGGCCACCAGGATGATCTCAGGGCTCAAGGGTCTCTCGTACGAAGAGAGACTGAACAAATTGCAGCTCTACACTCTTGAGGAACGTAGGAAGAGGGGAGACATGATCGAAACATTTAAGTACCTCACGGGACGTGTCGAAGTGGAAGATGATATTTTCTTTCTCAAGGGACCCTCGGCCACTAGAGGGCACCCGCTCAAACTCAGGGGCGGAAAATTTCATGGCGACACCAGAAAGTATTTCTTCACAGAGAGAGTGGTTGATCATTGGAACAAGCTTCCAGTGCAGGTGATCGAGGCAGACAGCGTGCCAGACTTTAAGAATAAATGGGATACCCATGTGGGATCCCTACGAGGGTCAAGATAAGGAAATTGGGTCATTAGGGCATAGACAGGGGGTGGGTAAGCAGAGTGGGCAGACTTGATGGGCTGTAGCCCTTTTCTGCCGTCATCTTCTATGTTTCTATGTTTCTATGGCTGGCCCAAATGATACTCGAGGCCCCCTCCTACTTCGACTTCAGAAAATCTCTTAAAACTTACCTATTCAGCAAACAAGACCCCTAGCAGCCCCACCCACTCACATTATCACCTCACCCCCCCTTCCTCCGCCCCAGCTCACCCCCCCCTTTACAGCTTCTCTCTTGCCTATCTTCAACAACCTCCCTCCATCCTCTGTTAATTTCGGTTTTTACTTGTTACATAATTGTTTATTTGTTTGTAAATCTGCTTGTAAACGTAGATCCTAATCTAATTGATGTAAACCGCCTAGAACTCGCCGGGTATGGCGGTATATAAAAAATAAAATTATTATTATTATTAATAATTGGTATTTCAACAAACAATTATTGACACTAATTAGAATTAATTACAAGTTACATGTGTAAATTTAGGCATGGGATCAGTGCATTAATTTTACACAGGAGTCACATGGGGTGCAGAAATAGACGGGTCATGGGCGGATTGGGGACATTTTGTTAAGTTATGCAAGTAGTTATAGAATAAGGGCATCCATGCCTAAAGTTAGGCGCAGTTCCTGGACACAAGTGCTATTCTATAAATCATGCCTAACATCAAGTGCAACTGATAAAAAAACCTTTTGTTTGGAACCATCCGAAGATTTTCTCTAAGCCTGTCTTGATCCACCGTTTAGGGCTCCTTTTACTAAGGTGCGCCAGCGTTTTTAGCGCACGCACAAGATTAACATGCACTATAGCGCGCGATAGCTGAAAAATTACCGCCTGCTTAAAAGGAAGTGGTAGCGGCTAGTGCGTGCGGCATTTTAGCACGCAATAAGTGCACGCTAAATCCGCTAGCAAGCCTTTGGAAAAGGAGCCCCTAGTCTTCGCATCCTGTTTCTTCAGTGGGATGATCAGTTGGACATTGTCCGCATGGATATAGCATTCTCATCCCATTTTTCTGATTAATTTCCCCAGCGGTTGGAGGAAGATGCTGAACAGCATGGGTGATATAGCGGGTCCCTCTGGTACCCCTAAGTCTGTTTCTTTCCAGTTGTTTGTGTCCCCCTGCCATTCTACCATAAACCATATAATAGTGGAGAAAAAAAATGCCTCAGATTCACATGACAGCTGCTTACATACAGTAAAGAAAGCTGTTTCGTTTTGTTCATACATGACAGGAATAAACTTCACACCTAGACCAGAGTTTGTGAAGTATGCTTTCAGACTATCAAAATTTACTGTTAAAGCTAACCATAGTACTTGAATTGTGCCAAGTGAGCTTATTTCTGGAATTCATAAGATGTAATATGTATAATCAAACCTGTGACACTGAAAATAATGGGAAATATTTCTGTATCTTTCTGCCACATTTTCTTGGTCTCAGTCTGGATTTCTTGGTAGGTGAGGATCTTTTCTCTCTCTTTCCACGTGATTCATTGAGCAATCCCTTGGGATCAACACCTCTATAATCAAGATTGATCTAGTGTTGTATTCTCTTATACCGCTGTATCCAGTTTTCTTGAATCCAGTTTTTTCGTAGGTCTGGATGGGGATGTCCCAGGTGATCATAACCTCTTTGTTTTCCACAATTCTCTAAAGCTCATGATCCCAATGTTTTTCCGGTATACTGATGTTGCAATGCTCACAGAGTTTCGAATGAAAGACATGCCACCTTGCTGTGCCTATCTGTATAAAAATGTGCTGCCATGAGCACATCACAGTTGAGTAACTGTTTCTAACTGTTTCTTATAGAATATATAGATGCCTGTTACATCAGTTTTTTCAATGTCAGCAGTGAAGTCATGGCTGTGCCATTTCTCTTTGAACAAAGCCAAGCTATACACATAGGTGAATAATGGTTTTGCACATGAAAAATTTCAATAGATCTGAAGAAACTACAAAGCTCATTCCTACCTTATAAATATTCACCATTATTTTAGCTCAATTGAGCAAAAAAGCAGAAACAAACCGAAATAATTCTATAAATGCATAGTTTGCAATGATAATGAAAAAGATAAACTACAGTCTAGGTTTGGACGACAATTTTTCATCAAGCAAAAAATAAAACCAAGACCATCTGCATTGTTTGTGGGGATATATGATGGTGCTGAACTTTAAAATAAGTTTTCACAAATTTGCTTCTGTGCCAGCTCTGTTGCTCAGAATACCTAACAATTCCAAAGGTTTCAGATTGGGCTATTTGTTTTCAATCCACATTTTAAACTACAAGAAAGAAACAGTCGCTTCAGATCTAAACTGGAACTCCTCAGGAAGAGGTCACTTTCTCCACAGCATACCAAAAATTTCTTGTAAAATTTGATGTAATAGTATAGGTAGCGAGTACTTTTAGAGGCTTAGGAGACATAGGAAAGTGAGTGTTTTGTTGGCAGCGTTACTTATGAGTTCTTTCATTGGAAATTGTCACTCCAATAAACTGGACAAAAACATACTATTGACCTTAATAGGTTTCAGAAACTTTTGAGCAAGGTTACAAGCTGACATATCCACATAAGGAAGAATTATTGATAGATTACTATACATAAGGGGCCTAATTTATTTTAGTGTTGGCACAAGGTAGAGTAAAATCATTAGTAAAGTCTTATGAAACAGTATTCTGATGTGGAGGTCTAGCCCCTTAAATGTGGGTTGGTGCTTCCAAGACCAGAAAAATGCAGGTTGTTTAAGTTTAAATGAGTCTGTCTGTGGCTGGCAACAATTTTACTAACGTCAATTTGCTAAATGGATTTACTGATTTACTGTGACTTGTCAAACTAAACCTTATATCAATTTGTAAACTGTTTTTATAAAGTGACTGTAGGAAAAGCGCCTATTTTAAGCAGGCAGCATAGGCATTGATGTGCCTTTATAAACTAGACCCAAGAAATATTCCCAATAATGCCTACATTTTCTCACATAAATTTATACTTGCTCTGAAGAAGGCAAGCATGTGCATATTTTATGAAATACATGCATACATTTTCATAAGGAGACACCTTCCTCCTTGCGTTCCCTGACTATTCTGTACACTTCTCTCTGGACACGTTGATCAATTAACGACTATCGTATAGGTCTACCCAGTCCGTAAGTAATTCATTATGAGTCTACACGCCATAGCACCTTCTTTTTTTATGGCCCATGCATTCTGGAATTCGCTACCTTTATTAATTTGTTGGGAACTTTTCCTTCAACACTTCAAAGCTGTGATCAAGATGTGGTTATTTCAAGAGACATACCCCAGCTGACTTGCATCAGGTTCCTCTTGACAGGACCACCCACATGTCTGTCTTCCAGCTTATTTGCTTGTTATAATATATTTATTGTACATGGTGTCCACAAAAACACTCCTGGATTTTAAATGGTTACAAAAACAAAATTTATTGGAATATTCTGTCACCTTTGAGACTACAGTTTCATCAACTCATAAAGTTTTATATGGTATCTGTTGATTACATACACTCGATGTTACTCGGCAAACGTCTATGAGATAATTGAGCTCGGACCAGAGCATATCCGGCGTGATCACATTTATAGCTTCAGTGATGCGTTCCTGCAGATCATCCATAGTTGCAGTTAGTGGAAGTACGTACCCCCAAAGGAAAAAGTCACAAACAGTAATGTCTGGTGATCTCGGGGGCCACTTGAGGAACACTTGGTCATTTTGTCACATTGCATTGTCTGAAGGTTGTAACTTACATAACATAACATAGTAGATGACGACAGATAAAGACCCGAATGGTCCATCCAGTCTGCCCAACCTGATTCAATTTAAATTTTTTCTTCTTAGCTATTTCTGGGCAAGAATCCAAAGCTCTACCCGGTACTGTGCTTGGGTTCCAACTGACGAAATCTCCGTCAAAACCTACTCCAGCCCATCTACACCCTCCCAGCCATTGAAGCCCTTTCCAGCCCATCCTCCCCCAAACGGCTATATACAGACACAGACCGTGCAAGTCTGCCTAGTACTGGCCTTAGTTCAATATTTAATATTATTTTCTGATTCTAGATCCTGTGTTCATCCCATGCTTTTTTGAACTCAGTCACCGTTTTCCTCTTCACCACCTCTCTCGGAAGCGCATTCCAGGTATCCACCACCCTCTCCATAAAGTAGAATTTCATAACATTGCTCTTGAATCTACCACCCCTCAGCCTCAAAGTAAGCCCTCTGGTTTTACCATTTTCCTTTCTCTTGAAAAGATTTTGTTCTATGTTAATGCCCTTCAAGTATTTGAACGTCTGAATCATATCCCCCTTGTCCCTCCTTTCCTAGGGTATACATATTCAGGGCTTCCAGTCTCTCCTCATACGTCTTCTGGCGCAAGCCTCCTATCATTTTCGGCACCCTCCTCTGGACCGCTTCAAGTCTTCTCACGTCTTTGCCAGATACAGTCTCCAAAATTGAACACAATACTTCAAGTGGGGTCTCACCAATGATCTGTACAGGGGCATCAACACCTACTTCCTTCTACTGGCTATGCCTCTCTTTATACAGTCCAGCATCCTTCTGGCAGCAGCCACTGCCTTGTCACACTGTTTTTTCGCCTTTAGATCTTTGGACACTATCACCCCAAGGTCCCTCTCCCTGTCCGTGCATATTAGCTTCTCACCTCCCAGCATATATGGTTCCTTCCAATTATTAATCCAATTATTAAATGCATTACTCTGAATTTATTTGCATTGAATTTTAGTTGCCAGGCATTAGAACATTCCTCTAACTTTTGCAGATCCTTTTTCATATTTTCCACTCCCTCTTCGGTGTTTACTCTGTTACAAATCTTGGTATCATCTGCAAAAAGGCACACTTTTCCTTCTAACCCTTCAACAATGTCACTCACAAACATATTGAACAGGATTGGCCCCAGCACTGACCCCTGAGGGACTCCACTACTCACCTTTCCTTCCTCCGAGCGACTTCCATTAACCATTACCCGCTGGCATCTGTCTGACAGCCAGTTTCTAACCCAGTTCACCACTTTGGGTCCTAACTTCAGCCTCCTATGAGGAACCGTATCAAAGGCTTTGCTGAAATCTAAGTAAATTACATCTAGCATATGTCCTCGATCCAGCTCTCTGGTCACCCAATCAAAAAATTCAATCAGGTTCATTTGGCACGATTTACCTTTTATAAAGCCATGTTACCTCGGATCCTGTAACCCATTAGATTCAAGGAAGTACACTATCCTTTCTTTCAGCAACACTTCCATTATTTTTCCAACAACCTAAGTGAGTCTCACCGGCCTGTAGTTTCCTGCTTCATCCCTGTGACCACTTTTGTGAATAGGGACCACATCCGCTCTCCTCCAATCCCTGAGAACCACTCCCATTCCAGAGATTTGTTGAATAAATCTTTAATAGGACCTGCCAGAACCTCTCTGAGCTCCCTCAGTATCCTGGGATGGATCCCGTCTGGTCCTATCGCTTTGTCCACTTTCAGTTTTTCAAGTTGCTCATAAACACTCTCCTCCATAAACAGCGCAGAATCTACTCCATTTTCTCATGTAACTTTGCCAGACAATCTCAGTCCTTCTCCAGGATTTTCTTCTGTGAACACAGAACAGAAGTATTTGTTTAGCACATTTGCTTTTTCCTCATCACTCTCCACATATCAGTTCCCAGCATCTTTTAGATTAGCAATTCCATTTTTCATCTTCCTTCTTTCACTAATATATCTGAAAAAAATTTTATCTCCCTTTTTTACATTTTTAGCCATTTGTTCTTCCGCCTGTGCTTTCGCCAGACGTATCTCTCTCTTGGCTTTTTTCAGTTTCACCCTGTAGTCCTTTCTGCACTCCTCTTCTTGGGTTTTTTTATATTTCACGATCTCTTTCGCCTTTATTTTCTCCGCCACTAGTATGGGGAACCATATCGGCTTCCTTTTCTCTTGTTTTTATTTATTTTCTTCACATAAAGGTCCGTAGCCATTTTTATCACTCCTTTCAGCTTAGACCACTGTCTTTCTAATTCTCTTATGTCCTCCCATCCTAACAGCTCTTTCATTAAAGTCCATACGTTTGAAATCTAGGACTTTAAGTATCATGTGGCCACTCTCCACTTTAGCCGTTATATCAAACCAAACTGTTTGATGATTGCTACTTCCCAGGTGAGCACCCACTCGAACTTCAATTTCAGCTTATAAGGGTGAAAGTGCAAGTGATTGTGTAAGATCTTGCTAACCATGCTTTTTTGGACTTGTATTTGCTGTCATCTTATTTATAAACATATTCCAATAAGTTTTGATTCTGTAATCATTTAAAATCAAGGAGTGTTTTTGTGGCGCCCTGTATAACTCTATTACTTTGGATTGTTGGTATGAATGGATGCTTTCCTATTGATTTCCTTTCTTTATGGATATTTTTTTTAGAATATACACTACTTTGTCCTGCTCTGACAACTAAAAGCAGTATAGTAATTTTGCAATAAAAAAAATTATTTATGGGAAATTATTAATCACCTTTATGAAGTGATTTACCCAATGCAGTATTATAATTTTGCCACATCTCCATCCATCTCTGCTCCCTAGCAATGCCTATACAAGATGCGCAATAGTTGCCATCTTGTCAGCATAGTTGTTTATACTTAAACCTATGTTTATGGCCATGCAAATTTATGAGCTCTTTTCTGCATGAATAAAATGATTTAACCAATGAAAATCCTTTATAAAATTAACAACTTATAAAATTATGCCCCTGCCTGTTGAAGTACACAGGCAGGGAGGTGGCTGGGAGCAAGGGCAATCAGGAAAGGTCACCAAAAGATCATTATTAATACATAACTTGACTGGGTTTTGGCAAAGAATGCCTGTATCAGGGGTCAAACTCAAGGAGTAGTTAAGCTCTAGAACTCATTGCCAGAAGATGTGGTAACGGCGGTGGTTAGCATATCTGGGTTTAAATAGGGTTGGGATAGGTTCCTGGATGAAAAATCCATAGTCTGTTATTAAAGCAGACATGGGAGAAGCTAGTGCTTGCCCTGGAATGAGTAGCATAGAATTCTTGCTAATCTTTGGGATTCTGCCAGGTACTTGTGCAGAATGGATTGGCCATTGTTGGAAGCAGGATACTGGGCTAGTCTGACCTAGTATGGCTATTCTTAATGCAGATAGAGTCCTCACCTTAACAACCATTTTGTATGATACAACAAAATAGAGTTGAGAGAAGACTAGTGAACAACAGGTGAACTACGTATGACTTCCAGTGCAAATTTGTAATAAAAGTATGTTGAAAGTGTGGGTATAGTTTGTGGTACAGATAACATAACACAACATAGATTCTTATATACCACAGCTACCTCACGGTTCTGTGCGGTTCACAAACCAAGAGATACTAACCAAACATAGTATATGAGATGGTCATAAAGGTGGAGGAGTAGCTCTCTATGTAAAGATCAATATCCAAGCGACCGAAATGCAAGGGACCTGGGGAGAGGAAGAAGCGATATGGATTGCTCTGAAAAGAGAAGATGGAACTTCTATCTACGTGGGTGTAGTCTACAGACCTCCGACTCAATCGCAGCAAATTGATAAGGATCTGATTGTGGATATCCAAAAGTTTGGAAGGAAAGAGGAGGTTCTGCTGTTGGGAGATTTCAACCTGCCGGATGCGGACTGGAATGTTCCGTCTGCGGAATCGGAAAGAAGTAGGGAGATTGTGGATGCCTTTCAAGAGGCTCTGCTCAGACAAATGGTGACGGAACCCACAAGGGAAAAAGCGATATTGGATCTGGTCCTCACAAATGGAGAGAGTATCTCTAATGATCGAGTGGGTGCTCACCTGGGTAGTAGCGATCATCAAACGGTTTGGTTTGATATAACGGCTAAAGTGGAGAGCGGCCGCACGATACTTAAAGTCCTAGATTTCAAACGTACGGACTTTAATGCAATGGGAAAGTACCTGAAGAAAGAGCTGTTAGGATGGGAGGACATAAGAGAAGTGGAAAGACAGTGGTCTAAGCTGAAAGGAGTGATAAAAATGGCTACGGACCTTTATGTGAAGAAAATCAATAAAAACAAAAGAAAAAGGAAGCCGATATGGTTCTCCAACCTAGTGGCTGAGAAAATAAAGGCGAAAGAGTTGGCGTTCATGAAATATAAAAAAACCCAAGAAGAGGAGAGCAGAAAAGACTACAGGGTGAAACTGAAAGAAGCCAAGAGAGAGATACGCTTGGCGAAGGCACAGGCGGAAGAACAAATGGCTAAAAATGTAAAAAAGGGAGATAAAAATTTTTTCAGATATATTAGTGAAAGGAGGAAGATAAAAAATGGAATTGCTAGGCTAAAAGATGCTGGGAACAAATATGTGGAGAGTGATGAGGAGAAAGCAAATGTGCTAAACAAATACTTCTGTTCTGTGTTCACAGAAGAAAATCCTGGAGAAGGACCGAGATTGTCCGGCAAAGTTACACGAGAAAATGGAGTAGATTCTGCGCCGTTCACGGAGGAGGGTGTTTATGAGCAACTTGAAAAACTGAAGGTGGACAAAGCGATGGGACCAGACGGGATCCATCCCAGGATACTAAGGGAACTCAGAGAGGTTCTGGCGAGTCCTATTAAAGACTTGTTCAACAAATCTCTGGAGACGGGAGTGATTCCTGGGGATTGGAGGAGAGCGGATGTGGTCCCTATTCATAAAAGTGGTCACAGGGATGAAGCAGGAAACTACAGGCCGGTGAGCCTCACTTCAGTTGTTGGAAAAATAATGGAAGTGTTGCTGAAAGAAAGGATAGTGTATTTCCTTGAATCTAATGGGTTACAGGATCCGAGGCAACATGGCTTTACAAAAGGTAAATCGTGCCAAACGAACCTGATTGAATTTTTTGATTGGGTGACCAGAGAGCTGGATCGAGGACATATGCTAGATGTAATTTATTTGGATTTCAGCAAAGCCTTTGATACAGTTCCTCATAGGAGGCTGTTGAACAAACTTGAAGGGCTGAAGTTAGGACCCAAAGTGGTGAACTGGGTCAGAAACTGGCTGTCGGACAGACGCCAGAGGGTGGTGGTTAATGGAAGTCGCTCGAAGGAAGGAAAGGTGACTAGTGGAGTCCCTCAGGGTTCGGTGCTGGGGCCAATCCTGTTCAATATGTATGTAAGTGACATTGCTGAAGGGTTAGAAGGAAAAGTGTGCCTTTTTGCAGATGATACCAAGATTTGTAACAGAGTTGACACCGAAGAGGGAGTGGAAAATATGAAAAAGGATCTGCAAAAGTTAGAGGAATGGTCTAATGCCTGGCAACTAAAATTCAATGCAAAGAAATGCAGAGTAATGCATTTGGGGATTAATAATAGGAAGGAACCGTATATGCTGGGAGGAGAGAAGCTGATATGCACGGACGGGGAGAGGGACCTTGGGGTGATAGTGTCCGAAGATCTAAAGGCGAAAAACAGTGTGACAAGGCAGTGGCTGCTGCCAGAAGGATTCTGGGCTGTATAAAGAGAGGCGTAGTCAGTAGAAGAAAGAAGGTGTTGATGCCCCTGTACAGGTCATTGGTGAGGCCCCACTTGGAGTATTGTGTTCAGTTTTGGAGACCGTATCTGGCGAAAGACGTAAGAAGACTTGAGGCGGTCCAGAGGAGGGCGACGAAAATGATAGGAGGCTTGCACCAGAAGACATATGAGGAGAGACTGGAAGCCCTGAATATGTATACCCTAGAGGAAAGGAGAGACAGGGGAGATATGATTCAGACGTTCAAATACTTAAAGGGTATTAACGTAGAACAAAATCTTTTCCAGAGAAAGGAAAATGGTAAAACCAGAGGACATAATTTGAGGTTGAGGGGTGGTAGATTCAGGGGCAATGTTAGGAAATTCTACTTTACGGAGAGGGTGGTGGATGCCTGGAATGCGCTCCCGAGAGAGGTGGTGGAGAGTAAAACTGTGACTGAGTTCAAAGAAGCGTGGGATGAACACAGAAGATTTAGAATCAGAAAATAATATTAAAGATTGAACTAGGCCAGTTACTGGGCAGACTTGTACGGTCTGTGTCTGTGTATGGCCGTTTGGAGGAGGATGGGCAGGGGAGGGCTTCAATGGCTGGGAGGGTGTAGATGGGCTGGAGTAAGTCTTAACAGAGATTTCGGCAGTTGGAACCCAAGCACAGTACCGGGTAAAGCTTTGGATTCTAGCCCAGAAATAGCTAAGAAGAAAAAAAAAAAAAAAAAAAAAAAAATTTTAAATTGAATCAGGTTGGGCAGACTGGATGGACCATTCGGGTCTTTATCTGCCGTCATCTACTATGTTACTATGATCACAGCAAATTAATCAAAATATTTGCCAAACAAGTATGTGTTTGACATTTTTCTGAAGGCCAAACAAGAAATGGAAAATGATATGCGAGTACTAACTTGTTTCTCCCACAAACTGCCTGGTATGCTAATAGTTTACCAAAGAATCATCCATAAACACATCCCTTTACTGATGGAAAGTCAAAGAATTATACTTTATGTAAATGTTTTCTGTTTACGAATTTGAAATGGTCAAGAAGATAACTGGGTAAAAGTCCATTCAAAGCTTTAAAACATATACAACTGAACTTGAAAATTACTCTAGCTTCCATTGCCAGCCAGCGTAATCTGTGATAATACTGCGATACGTGAGTGGTTCATTTCAATCCGAAAACCAACCATACTGCAATCTGAGATCCATTTTCTAAAATGTGGCAAGGATTTATAAAATTACTAAAATTACCATGCAGTAAGTGCAGTCTTTGGACCAGATTCTCTGAGCATCTAACTTAACCCCTCCCCCCCCCCCCCCGGTTTAGAAAGCAGTGGTAGCAACTGCCACACAGCAAATGTTCCAATGACAATTAAATCCCTATATGCTTTGGAACGATTACCGCAGCTTTGTAAAAGAAACCTTCATTGACAAAATCCCCTTAATAGGTTCAATAATTTAAATAAATAAATTGGGCAATAGGTGTCTACCCAATTCTTGGCTTAGCGGCACCTGACCCTTAAGTGGGCATTTCACTAAGAGCGATTATCCAAAAAACTTAAGCACCTGAAATGTAGGCCTTTAAAATCCTGGCCTACATTTCCAGCACCTAAGTTTTTCCATAGTCATCACTAAGCGCGATTCTGCAAACGGTGCCTAAGTGTGATTGACATATGGCTGGTGCCATTTTTCCAGGCACTAGCTGACTTGGTTCATAGACAACGGCGCGAAAGACAAAAGCGCGCGCCACACAAAATTACAGTTTTTAGGGGCTCCGACGGGGGTTTTTGTTGGGGAACCCCCCCAGTTTACTTATTAGACATCGCGCCGGTGTTATGGGGGGTTGTAACCCTCCACATTTTACTGTAAACTGAACTTTTTCCCTAAAAACAAGGAAAAAGTTCAGTTTTCAGTAAAATGTGGGGGGTTACAACCCCCCACCCCCCCACAACGCCGCCTCAACATGGCACGATGTCTATTAAGTAAGGTGGGGGGTTCCCCCCTCAACCCCCCGTCGGAGCACTAAAAACAGTAATTTAGAGCGGTGCAGCGGTGCGCTCAATTGTCTGAGCGCGCCTTTGTCCCGGCGTGCTTTTGACCTGACACCGCTGACTTAGGTGCTGTTTACAGAATCTGGGCACTTGTGTTAATTGCCGGTGGTCTACCCAACATCTTTCCATAAAGTTAATATATAGATTATTTGCATAGAAGTTTGGGTTCCATCCATGCTCACCCCTGTGTATGCCCCCCCCCCATGAAAATATATGCTCTGTAGTTTGATCAGGTATTTGCAGAATAGAGTTTAGGTGGCATCTTTGCACACACCTATGTATATGTAAACGTTAGCACATATTTTAAAGAATTTCTCTATACAATCTGTGTTAATGGCTAACACTAGTGAGCAAACAGGCTTCGTGTATGGGGATGAATTATATGCAGGGGTATGTGTGAAGTTATATTTATGGGGAGTGTGTGTTTGGTTGGATGGGAAAAGGAAAGGGGATTCCAGAGGCTCCTGGAATGAGTGAGTTGTTATGGTAACAGATTGCTGCTGATAGCTCTGGAACACCTTCAAGAGGAGAACAAACAGCGGCATTGGGAGGACACCCCCCCCGCCCCCGCCAGTGTGACTGAAGTTGGCATTGGGACCCAACAGCCTATTCTGGGAGGAAGTAGCCCTTTATGTATGACTGAAAATGGCTTAGAGAGTGCACAAGAAACCTCTGTGGTACCAGATATGATTCCAGCTACACTAGGACCTGAAGTTTCTCTACAGTTGATTTAGCAAATACTAATTGAGATTGTCCCCTCTTTATCTAAATGCTCATCTGATATATCTGCTTTAGTATCAATGTTGGGTGTACTGCCTCAGAAAGTAGATAGTGCTTTTTGGGAATTTCAATAAAAGCTAAAAGAAGCTGAAAAGAAAATTGAGGAAAGTCAGTCTGCTCTGAATTCATTATTGAAAATAAAGATTTTAATGCATAGAAAACTGGAATATGTTGAAAATCATTTGAGACATTTAAATTAGGCTTGCTTTTCTGAAGTAGGCTATGAAAACATGCTGTTCTAGATTCTTTAGTTTGTAATTTTTCAATTTGTACTTTGTATTTCTTATTTTTCCATTACTACTTATTTAATTTTTTAGGGCTGCATTTCAGTTAAAATTTGTAATTGTGATTAATTGTGTGAATAAATGTTTGTTTTTCTCCATTGCAGCTCCTTGTGACTCTGGCAATGGACTTGCCCAGAATCACAAGGAGCTGCAGAGGGGGAAAAAAAATAACATATCTTTAATCATATGATTAATCACAATTAACATTTTAATTGAAATGCAGCCCTAATTTAAATGTGAGGATTTTGAACTTTCCTCAGATTCTTGGAGAATATCCAACAATAACTTAGAAAAAAAAAATGTGGTGGAAGTACGAGTATTAGAAATAGTTAATACATCTCCACCTCCTTTTAATAAGGTTTACATGTGAGGAGGGTTAGAGGAGAAGAAAAGTGTCAGCAATCTTTTGATATCTCTGCTATTTTAGAGAACTCAGCAGATGAGATGCAAGAGTGAGCTAATTTACTGGTGAGTTCTGTTTTGAGCGCAAAACACAGGGGAAACAAATCCACAACAGATAGAATGATAAAGACAAGTGGAATTGTCCAATAAGAAAAGGTGCAATAAATAAAGATGTCTTTCAACTCATCTGGACAATCAGGTTATCCTTTATTCTTCCCAAAATACTCGACCCGACATGTACATGTTTCGGCCCTACGGCCTGCGTCAGGAGTCTTAGAGATCTTTGGGTATAAAATAACCTCGTGTATGGACCACTCTAGAAAGCTGTATTTATCGCCATGCTGCAGCTGCTAAAGCCGGAAGTTCTGTTTTGAGCAAGACTTGAATGCATTACTGAGACTTTACTTCAGAAAGTCATCAACTTTGTTTCTGGGTCAGAGAATTTGAATAAATTCTGATGTACTGTATCAAGAACCACTCAGGAAAGAAGAAAGGAAGTTATTTCTAGCCAATTCATCATATATTTTTTCCAAGTTGTTATTGGATCTTCTCTTGACCACTGTAGAGCTCATCTCCACCTCCAAAAAAACACCATGAAATATAGAACCTTTTTTTTTTTTTCTTTACCTGAGTAGTGCAGAACTCACTTCCACCCAAAAGTCCATCCGCATGACATATATTGAAACTTTTTAAACCTGGGCTTGAGCTTTCTACAGAAGTCTACTGCCCCTGATGAGGCCCTGATGTGTGTGCAATAGCTGTGCACGAGGTGTAGACTGTGCTAGAGAGGAGGCCCAAACTTGCAATTCATGTTGGTACTGGAAAAATTAATCAGAGTCCTCAACTATCTGACCCCAACAAGACCTTCTGAATTAACCTTCACTAAAGAAACACCCAGCATGCATGCTACCCATTGGAAATTATCAAACACAAGCACTGTAAAGACTGCATTTAGCCCTCAAATAAAAAATCATCCAGATAATGCACAATCCTGCTACTTGCTGCACCTCCCAAAGAAGAAAAGTAGAAAATGCTTCAAAATATGCACATATGCATTTCATGGGCATGGACTTATCAAAGTAAAAATTGCCCTCAAATTTAAAACTAAGCAAGTGAAAGGAGTTAGGATGCATGGATAACAAACATAGGAGAGGCCTTAGGCACCTGGGCCAATCGGAATCTTAGGCCTATCTCCCAGTTCATTGTGGGATGTGCTGAGAGTGGCCTAAGATTCCAATTGGCCAGATCCCTTAGGTCCTCCTCCATGACCTAATTTTGGCAGATCACCGAATATCAGCTAAAATAATTGCTTAGACACTACAGATATCCAGGGAACATAAGAACCTAAGAATTGCCATACTGGGACAGACTGAAGGTCCATCAAGCCCAGTATCCTGTTTCCAACTGTGGCCAACCCAGGTCCCAAGTAGTAAAACCGATTTTATGCTGCTTATCCTATGAATAAGCAGTGGATATCCCTAAGCCATCTCAATAATGGCCGATGGACTTCTCTTTCAAGAAATTAACCAAACCTTTTTAAAACCCTGCTCAGCTAACTGACCACCATATTAAACTCTGGCAACAAATTCCAGAGTTTAATGACACGTTATGTGAAGAAATATTTTTCCAGTTTATTTTAAATCTACTACATAGTAGCTTCATTGCATTCCCCGTAGTCCTAGTACTTTTGGAAAGAGTAAACAAGCAATTCACATCTACCCTTTTTACTCCAGCTGGGTATGTAGAAGCTGTCAGCCAAGTCAGTGCCCAACTGAATTCTGATGAGAAACACCATTGAGTGGACATTTCCAAGTTGATTTTACAGCATTTTCAGTAAGCTAGTGCCAAATTTTTGGAACAACTACCGGTAGTTACTGTTGATAAAACCATTATGATCCTGAGACAAAACAACAGTAAACAGCACATGCAATGGTGGCATTCAGGTTCTCCAAGGCCAAGGAAATTATAGACCCCAAAGTCAGCAGGAAATGTCATGGCCACAGTGTTTTGGGATCAGAAAGGTGTTGTAATGTCTATATTTCAAGGGGCCAAACAGTTAATGCAGAATATTACTGTAACTTGTGCCAGTTAAAGGAGGCATGGAAAGAAAAAGAAGAGGGAAGCTGCAGAAAAGAGTTCTCATTTTGCAAGATAATGCACCTGCTCACAAGGCTGGCAAAACAATGGGTGTTTTGAAGCATTTGGGGATTTAGTGCATAGACCATCCACCCTAGTCACCAGATCTTGCTCCATCTGAGTATTTTCAGTTATCAAATTTTAAAAAGAGTTTGAAAGGGCAACAGTTTTCAAGTGATTCAGAGGTGATTGCAACAGGGGAGCAGTATTTCAGTGATCAGACAGAGTACTTTTTGGAAGGGTTACAGAAACTTCAAACATGTGTATTGAACTTAGGGGTGAATATTGTAGCATGGCCGGCCCTCAAGGCTTGCGGTAACCGGCCCACGCTTAAAATATTCTCCCCAGCGTGCTTCCCCAAGAGGGAGGAAGTCCCTGTTGTGAATAAACTTATCCTATGTGCATAAACAGAATGGCCTCACACAGGTAAGTAATGAAATAAAGAAATTAAATTTATTGTTCAACTGAACAGGTCCAAGCAAAAATGCATCAAAAGAAAATGTACTCCAAAGGTCTTAGTCATAATCATGAAAATAAAATATATTGTAATTACTAGCCTGGTCTGGATAACTTCCCCAAAGTTCTTTCATCAATGTCCCAGGTATCACAGAGTCTTCGGCAGTCCTTGACTCTCTCAAAGTCTTATTTGTAAATTGGCAAACAAGCTATGGTACACTGCCGTGTGCAGTGCTGCCCTCTCAAAAAGCAGTGGCAGAAGGCTGGCGGATTGGCCAAAGTGGCTCCTTGTTACCAAGAGCAAAATAACCTGCAATAATTCTGCCCCCAGCTTTCAGGATATTCACTCTTTATGAAAGCAATTGCTGGAGTTTTAACCCAGCAGCCATCTTGGCAAAAAGAGAGAAAAAAAACTTCTCATCAAAGTAAACACTTTACTAGCATACATTCCTTTAGCTAGCAGGCTCAAGGAAAATCCTTATGCCCAGCAGAAATGGAAACATTCACAAAAAAAAAAATATAAACTCAGAAAGCAACTCAAACTAATTAATATCCATTTCTTCAATCATTCCCACCTCTGGTAAAGCACTGCAATCCATTGCTTCACATTCTGGGTTTACCAGGGTTGTTCCTTTTGGTTCAGAGTCCAGCATTTCAATGTCATTTGGCTCTGGGGCACTTGGAGGCTCCTTCCACCTGAGAGCTTCTCCTCTGTCTCCCTTCCTCCTGGTCAGCCAGCTCTCCAAATGGTGCAAAGCTGCTGTACCACGCCCAGCCCTACTCAGGGGCTGAACTTCCTTCAGCTGAGGCTGCCTTCTGCCCTGTTTAGCCAGCTTCTCACAAAATGGAGGATTTAAAGGGGCCCTACCAGTTTTCACCAGGCTGTGTTCTGCAGCAGGTCTGAACACAGCCTGTGCTTCCTAGTCTTGTTCCTGCCTAACAGGGACAACGTGGTTAGCCCGGACTAGTTTCAGGGGATGTTTTTTATGACTTTTCTCTGGCACAAGGCCGGCATTGGGCTCGGGTTTGTGACAATATGTGGAATAATTTGTAAGTTTCATAGCTTTACATCATTCCCTTCTTGGTTGGGCTGAGAACTTTTTAGCACCCCATCGTAAAACCAACTCATAGGAGCACCTTCTCACCTTTCTGTTCTGAAATCAAAGTGGAATTTAGTTACCATAAAATCAAAATAGCAACACAAAATACCAACACAAAACAAAACAATAAAAAGGCTTCATTTGTTTATGTTACAGAAATATGGACAATGGTGAGGGTGGGGTTAGGACAATGTGGTCTGCTAGATTTTTTTTTCTTTTATGGAATAGTATCAGCAGCTCTTGGCTCACAATATATTACTTTTATTGTGGGATGTGAAACTACTCAGCTGACTATAGGTTTGCTTTGGGATTTTTTTTTTCTGGAACACATGAGAAGGGGGAATCAGATGCCATTGGCCCCCACCTCCTGATATTTTCCTTCATGCGAACAGACAGAGGAGGGGATAAGAGCAATTCACTCCCAATGTGTTCAAATATTCATAACTCCCAGTAAGTGGCAAAGTCACCCAATTTAAAGAAATCGAAGTAAATTATGCTGAACCTGGAACACATAACAGAGCGAAATAAAAACCCATGGTTCCAAAATAAAATTGTAAATCTGTTACTAGCAAACTGTAATCTTTCATTAAAATTGGCTATAGCAGCAAAGATTGGTGGTGGTGGTGGGGTGGGGGTGGTATGTACTACCAGTATTAAAAAAGGATCCAGGAAATTATAGAGGCTGACGCTGAAAAAGGTGAAAAAAATGTTACAGAGAATTGGACAACTTCCCTATGAGGAAAGGCTGAAGAGATTAGGGTTTTTCATCTTAAAAGGGAGATAGGATAGAGGCCTATAAAATACTGAGTAGAACATGTAGACATAAATCTCTTGTTTACTCTTTTCACAAATACAGGGACTAGGGGGCATGCAATGAAGCTACTAAGCAGTCAATTTAGAATAAATCAGAGAACACATTTCTTTACTCAGGGCCAGATTCTGTAAGCAGCGTCTATATCGGCAGCCACCTACAAAAATGGTGCTGGCCACGTGTCAATCACGTTTAGGCACCATTTAAAGAATCACGGCTAATAGCGCCTACAACAAAACTTAGGCATGCGCAATGTAGGCCAGGGTTTTACTGGCCTACATTGCAGATGCCTAAGTTCATTTAAGAGTTGTTTATATCGGCACCTAAGGTCATCTCTGCCCCTAACCATGCATATTTTGACTATAGGTGCTTTCAAGACACTTCCTACCTTCATAGGTGTTTACTAGCGCATAATTTTTTTAATCAGTTTTTAACAGTGCAGTCAATTATTGTGCTGATTAAAACCAATTAAAGCAATTATGTTAGGCGGCGGTATGGCACCTACCGCTGCCTAACTTACAACGCCGTTTATAGAATCTGGTCCTCAGTGTATAGTTTAACTCTGGAATTTAGTAAAAGCAGTTAGCTTAGCAGAGTTTGAAAAAGTTTGGACAAGTTCCTTAAAGAAAAGTGCATGAGCTATTATTAAGATGGATTTGGGAAAATGTTAGTTAGGTGCCATTGACTTATGTTCGAGTCTTAGCGACTTGATGAATTACAGATCTAGAAAGAGATCAGTTTTGTGCTAGGCCAGTAAGGCCCTCCAGAGTCATCCCCATGGATGTTTTAAACATGTCCAGTCGTCTGATTGCAGGTTACCCTCTTCACCTGTTTCCTTCAATCTTCCCAAGCATAATATCCTTCTCTAAGATCTTTCTCTGTTGACAGTGTGATCAAAATAAGACAGTGGTAACATTTGGGCTTTGAGTGACATATCCAGTTTGATCTCTTCCAGAATCGATTTGTTAGTTCTTCTGGTGGTTCACGGCACACATAAAATTCTTTTATAGCACCAAAGCTCAAATGAGCTAATCTTCTTTGTAAAAGATTTCCGTAGTGTCCAGCTTTCGCATCCATAACTGAACACTGAGAAAGTGAATGCGTGGACAAGTTTGATCTTCATTTCGAGTGTTATTTCCTTGCCTTTGATTTGCATTCATAGCAAACTTCGAGAGCCTCATTGTCAAAAACTTTCATTGAAGAGCAACCAAGTGCTATTCATTGGAGTATTTCTTCCCTACTAGTTGCTTCTTTGTTTACGAAATAGTCCGTGCTAATGATCTTCATCTTCTTTATGTTCAGTTCTAATCCCATGCTATGACATTTGGCTTTGACTTTTCTCAGTAGATACAGCATGTCTTCTTTGCTTCTGGTGATCATTTGCATAGCGTAGGTTGTTTATATTTCGGTCAACAACTTTGAAACCAGCGCTCTCTTCTTCTAAATTTTCTGAAAATGGCTTTGCTGTAAAGGTTGAACAGATAATGCAACAGGATGTATCCTTGTCTGACATCACGTTTGGGAAAATATAGTGCTTTTTTCCTGGGATAAACATCTTTGCTTTTTTGGGATCTTACCGGGAACTTGTAACCTGGATTGGCCACTGTTTGAAACAAGAAAATAAACTTGTGCCTTCAGTCTGTCTCAGTATGGTAATGCTTATGTTCTTATTAGTGCCAGGAAAAACGGTAGAGGCCATTCTGGAAAATAAAATTGCTGAACATGGCTTAACAGGTCAGAGTCAATATAAACTTAGCAGATGGAAGTCTTGCCAATCTGTTAAATTTTTTTGAAGGAGTCAATAAATATGTGGATAAGGGTCAGTCGGTTGATGTGGAGTATCTGGATTTTCAAAAGGCATTTGATAAAGTCCCTCATCAGAGGCTCCTGAGGAAATTAAAAGGTCATGAGATAGGAGGCAACTGGCTAAAAGATAGAAAAAAAAGAATAAGGCTTAAATAGTCAATTTTTTTCAATACAGAAAAGTAAATAGTGGAGACCTCCAGGGATCTGCACTGGTAAAAGAAACAGCAAGTGAAGTAATCAAATTTGCAGATGACACAAAATCATTCAAAGTTGTTAGATCACGGGCAGATTGTGTGACTGCACCTTGAGTACTAGGTTCAGTTCTGGTCACCTTATCTCTAAACAATATAAAGGCTGTAATTTTAGAAACATATTCACATGTACATAACAACACTTAAATGTGTATATTGCATATGTACATGTATAAATATCAAAAGCATCAAAAAAAAAACTCAATAGGATTTCTAATCTTAATCAGTAATCAAAACAAAAAAAATCCATAAATAAAATATATAACTAAAGAAATATGCACATTAAAGTGAATAATAGTGCTCGGTCAAATTAACACCTTCTTACACCGGTAAAAGTGCAATCCATGGTGTTACGTTTCACATCATAGCACCACCTGCCTGCAACTAGAAGATATCTATGTACACAATATAGATCAAAAATGGCATTTATCTTCTTGAAATCTTCACTGTGCAGTCTCAAAGAGGGTGCAAACGCTGTATTCAAATATATCCTGTTTCCGGGGTAAGGTCCCAATTCGTGAATATAAGTGTTCGCAAACAAAAGCAAAACCTAAAAATTAAACATTGTGTTTCAAAGTTCTTTTCCAAGGTGACTTTTCTGGGTTCAATTATTCCTCTTCCTCTACATGAAATCGTGTTTCACTTTGGCTTCCTCAGGAGGAAGAATTCAATCCTAAAAAGACATGAGCAGAATCATTCTAACATACTGTTATCAAATATTCTCAAAATAATTTCACAAAATGAGTAGCAGTCTTCATACCAAGTAGGATGCAAAAAAGTGTGTTTCCTCACGCTGCTAGTTCACAGCCCAGCCCTACTAAACGGGATGGCCTAACGGGATGACATCAACCTCGTCATCAAAGGCCTTAAATACCTGTCAGTGTAGCACAGTTCATTCATTCTCTTTGTTAAGCCCCAAAGAGTTAACCGTGTTCCAATCAAAAATCAGGCATTGATCACAATTGCTCATAATAAGTTAGGACCTGAGAGATATCTCCATAAAGAAATTGGAATTGTCTGAATACAAAATCCTCAGATCAGTTTCTACCTTTCCCATTTGATTACAACTAAAGTGTTCTGCTATTCTAATTTTAACGGCTCGTTTAGTCTGCCCAACATATAACTTATGGCTTGTGCAAAAATTCCCATAAATAACCCGCAGTGAATGACAATTAGGCCTTCCTTTAAGTGTATAAGTGATATTAATATTGGGAATTTTAACCCGATCCACTGTCATATTGACAGTAACTGCAGGTACCACATTGTATGTGTCCTGTACATTTGTTAATGTTTTATTGAATTTATACTTTAAGGGAAGTATTCTGTATAGGACAACCAATCTCAGCAGCCGCCTAAGTGGCTTTAGAATCTTATACGGGTGTCCTATATAAAATTGCGTCTGTCCTAACGGACAGATGCCTTACTCTGCCTTACCATCCTAATTCTCTAACCGGCATCCATGTTGCAGGTGCTGGTTAGAAAATTGCGTTGCCTCTGAGCTGATCATGACAAGGGAATATCCCTTTTGTGATCAGCTCAGTGGCTGTGGCAGGAAACTCCCCAGCCACGAAGTCAGCCGGCAGGAGGGATGCACAGCCCCTCCTGCCGAAACCCCCAAAGCCCCCCTCCCCGAATGTCCATGGCAGGAAGGATACCCAGTCCTTCCTGCCAGAACCCCCCTCCCCCCCGAAGATCAATGGCAGGAGGGATGCCCAGTCTCTCATGCCGGAAACCACCCCACCTCCCTTGAAGATCAACAGCAGGCGGGAGATCAACTTCTTCTCTTCAGAACCCCCTCCTCTGAAGATCAAGGGCAAGGGGGATGCCCCCTCCCTCCTGATAGAACCCCACCTGAAAACTTGCCCCCAACTCAACACCCATCAAGTCCACCTGGAGTAAGCATCCCTCTGGCTAGTCTATAAGAAAAAGGTACGGGGATCTGGGTGAGCTTGGGGGTGTCGTGGTGGGGGCACGTTTTCAGGGGGGTTCCAGCAGGAGGTAGTGGGCATCTCTCCTGCTGGTGATTTTCAGGGATGGTGGCAGGAGGAAATGGGTACTCCTCTTGCTGCCGCCCCCCCCAAAGATCAATGGCAGGGGAGGCTTTGGGGGTTCCGGCAGAAGGGACCGGGTATCCCTCCTGCTGGCCGACTTCACGGGGGAGACAGGTTCCTTGCCATGGCCGCTAAACTGATTGCGGCAGGGATATTCCCTTGCCACAATCAGTTCAGTAGCCGCGTCTATTTGAAATGTAGGCCAGATTTATGCTGGCCTACATTTCAGGCACCTATCATGGCCCTAGGGAGATGCCTAGAGCCACCTAAGCTTGCCTAAGGCCACCTCCAGGTGAAACCATGCCCACACCTAGCCTTGGGTGAGCTTGGGCAGCTCTAAGCATCTCTCTAGGCTCGCAAAAATGCCTACAATGGCTGCCTATCTCTGGGTGTTGTTTTTTTTTAACGTGCATCCCAATTGAGCTAGTTAGATTGTGGTAGGAAGCCTACTGCCGCCTACAATTGGGATGCCATTTATAGAATTTGCCCCTAAGTGTTCACTTAGATTCCTACTCTGCTTAAATGCAAATCTCGGGGCTTCTGTGAATACTGAGTGGTACCGCAAAATCTCCCAATGTTTAGAGATCACCTATTGTAAATGAGATGAAAGAGAAGAAAAAGGTAAAACACAAGTTACACGTTTATCAGATTGGACTGACTGTTGTTTAGGTAATAAAAGCCAGTCATGATTGGCACAGGCAGCTCTTTTATACGCTAACTTTAAAGTATGGGCTTGATACCCCCTCTACCAAAAGCGCTGAGTCATTATTGTTGCTTGAGATTTAAATTTGCCGGTGTAAGAAGGAGTTAATTTGACTGAGCACTATCATTCACTTTAATGTGCATATTTCTTTAATTATATATTTTAATTACGGATTTTTTTTTTTGTTTTGATTACTGATACATGTTTAAATACCAATTTCAGAAAGCCATTATTTACACATGGACATCTACAACATACAAATATTTCAATATGATATAGGTTGAGTGGAACTAAAATCTATACATGTACAGAAGTCCCCATTTTGCAAAGAGACTGAAGAACAGTTTCCCAAAACTCGCTAAGTTCATTTTTTGTCAGCTTTGACCTATGTGAGTAATTTTGTTCATCAAGGCAAGATTCATGTAGGGCCCATTTTACAAAGCCACGGTAGCCGATAGGAATTGAATGGGCGTGGCGCATTTGCAGCGATGGAATCACGACTGCAGCTTTGTAAATGGGCCCTTAATGTAGCTTATTCATGTCTCAAAACTCACTAAGTCCATGAGTTTGGGCATAGGAATAAGCTTCAATAAATGCCTTGCTGAATGAAATTAATCACATAGCTCAAAACTGACACAAAAAATGGACTGAGTTTTGGAAGAGCGTTCCCGCTAAGCTGCGCTGGCCTGCGCTGGCGCACAAAATATTACATCGCAGCGCACAAGTTTCTCTTCACAGCGCACACACGCGTCGCAAAGGTAAGGGGAGGTAAGGTAAGGGGACGCATTGGGGGGATTGCACTTCCCCACAATTGCCATGCTTCGGTTCCTCTTCTTCCTTCCTTCCTCCCTCCCCCCCCCCCCCCGCGGGACCCTGCGGCACCATCAACTCTTACTCCCTCTAATGTCGGCCCTGCAGCTCCAGACTTCCTCGCACCTTCTCCCCTCCCCCTTTGGATCGCTATTATTTTAAATGTTATAGCCGCGGAGCTGTATCCATCAGTGGAGATGTCTAACCTCGGCCTGCCCCGGAACTCTTACTGCAACAGTGACTTCCTGTTCCTGCCTAGACGGGCGGCTGCTGCAGTAAGAGTTCCGGGGCAGGCCGAGGTTAGACATCTCCACTGATGGATACAGCTCCGCGGCTATAACATTTAAAATAATAGCGATCCAAAGGGGGAGGGGAGAAGGTGCGAGGAAGTCTGGAGCTGCAGGGCCGACATTAGAGGGAGTAAGAGTTGATGGTGCCGCAGGGTCCCGCGGGGGGGGGGGGAGGAAGGAAGGAAGAAGAGGAACCGAAGCATGGCAATTGTGGGGAAGTGCAGAGCTGCAGGGAAGAGTGTTGCGGTACCCAGCTGGAGGGAGAAGGAAGATGAGGGAGGGAATTAAAGGAGATGCCAGGGCTTGGAGCGTAGGAGGAAGGTATGCCAGTCTAAGGGAAAAGGAAGGGGGAGATGTGAGAGCATGGAGGGGGAGCGAAAGATGGAAGAAAAGGAAAGGAGAGAGATGCCAGAGAATCAGGGAAGGGGAGATACCAGACTATGAGGAGAGGTGTGGGAGAGGGAAGGCGAGGAGAGAGATGCCAGACCAATGGGGTGAAAGGAGAGATGGAAGGGGGAGGCATACAGTTTCTGGAAGGGGCATAGAAGGAGAGAAGATGCCATATAGGGGAAGAGAGACGGCAGACAGTGGATGGAAGGAAGAGAGTTACAAGAAGATGAGGAAAGGAGAAACCACAGAAGACAAAGGTAGAAAAAAATTTCTATTTATTTATTGCTTTAGGAGACATGTGTCACTGTTTCTGTGAAGCATTGTATGCAGAGTCCAGCTTCTTGCTGGTTCAATTTAACCTTTGTCTATGTATTTTTATTTTATCCCCCCTTTTACAAAACTGTGAAGCGTTTTTAGCACCAGCCTTGGTGGTAGCAGCTCTGATGCTCAGAATTTTATGAGCATCAGAGCTGTTACCTCCGTAGCTAAAATCCACACTACAGTTTTGTAAAAGAGGGAGGGGTTAGTTTGTGATTACATATTCCTTACTAGGCGAAGGTGTTTTCTGTGTTCTGTGTGTTCGAAAGACATGGTTTTCTGTTAGGATTGACGGTGTAGGATTGATCTGTGCTGGTCTGGCTTGTTTAGTTTTACAATGGGTGTATTGATGTACTGCTCACTGCAATATGTAAGATGCTGCCTTTTCCTAGGTACTCATGTGTGACGTGTGGTTTGTTACTAAAAATCATGTTTTTCTTACAGATGGGGGGGGGTGCCAAAAAATGATGGGCCCCGGATGTTACATATGCTAGGTACGCCACTGTATGTAAAGATACCAGAAAGCTGGCGTAGCAAAAACTTCTAAGTTTTGAGTATTTAACCCTCCCACAATCTCACGGGCACTCGTTTCAAGTTTATTGAGATTTTGATTTAAACGCAATATCAAATATTTTCAATGCGTATAACAAAAATAAATTTGGGGAAATAAATAAAACCATTTGAACCAGTGTTCCCGCTAAGCTGCGCTGGCGTGCGCTGGCGCACAAAATATTACATCGCAGCGCACACGTTTCTCGTCACAGCGCACGATCGGAAGAGGCGTACGGCAGATGGCAGGGCGGCGAGAGGAGAATCGGGCGAGTTGGCTCATAACTTGCTGGTGCCCGATATTTTTGGCTCACGGTGAAAAAAGTTTGCTCACAACACCCGCCCGCTTAGAGGGAACACTGCTTCATATAGGGAAAAATGTCATCATTGGGATTTATACCAGCTCTAATGCAAGCATATGAGAGGCCGCTGGAAAATTCTCAGCCCAATCAAGAAGAGAATGATATGGAGCCATGAAACTTACAAGTTATTCCACACTTTTTTGACACTTTTCATTTCAATATGAAATGAAAAGTGTGGAACAATTTGTAAGTTTCATGGCTCCATATCATTTTCTTTTTGATTGGGCTGATATCTTTTCAGTAGGGTTGTTGGGTTTTGTTTTGTTTTTAATTGCTCATTTTGGTCAGGGCTTTACATGAGTATTAAGGGAGTCATTCTCTTAATTCCATGCAGTTTATATTCTCCTCCAAAATGAAATCAAGTGAAAATTGTGGCCTCACTAGATAATTGATTTACAAAATAGGGCAGTACATGTGAATATGGTATCTGCGCTAGAAACTGCTAGCACAGTTTCGTAGAAGAGGGGGAAAGTGCATACCATTCATTTTTCAAAAATGTTTATTTGAAAAAATGGCTGTTCACACTGCAAGTGCCAGAAAACACATGGGCACTCCTGCAGGTATTTTAGAAAAAGAATCTGCACTGATAGATCATTTTCTAAAATATCACCAGAACTGAGCATGCCTCGACCTGGATATCTCAATTCTGATCTGTGTTCCATGTAGAATGGGGCTCATAGCGAACTAGAAATGGTATAAAGAATGGTGATGAAAATGATAAAAGGGATGCAACAGCTCCTCCCTCCTTTACAAAGCTGCGCTAGGGTTCTTAGTGCCAGCCGTGGTGGTAACAGCTCGGATACTCATAGGTCAGCACTAAAAATGCTAGTGCAGCTTTGTAAAGGAGAGGGTTATAGAGAAAGAATGAAGAAGTTAGAGTGTTTTATTTTGGAGAAGAAATATATATATTTAATATATTTATATACCACTTATAATCTAAGTGGTAGTCAAGCATTTGTCCCTATCTGTCCTGGTAGACTCACCCTCTGTATAATGCAGTGGTTCTCAACCCTGTCTTAGAGGACCACCAGGCCAGTCAGGTTTTCGGGATAGCCCTAATAAATATGCATGAGAAAGATTTGCATATAATGGAGGTGACAGGCATGCAAATCTGCTCCATGCATATTCATTAGGGCTATCCCCAAAACCTGACTGGCCTGGTGGTCCTCCAGGACAGGGTTGGGAACCACTGGTCTAATGTACCTGGGGAAATGGGGGAATTAAGTGATTTGCCCAGGGTCACAAGGAGCAGTGTGGGATTTGAACCCACAACCTTAGGGTGCAGAGGTTGTAGTGCTAACCACTGCCCCACACAGTGGAAGTGAAGTAGGTAAGCAAGAAATAGTTGTTTCTTTCAGTGTAAACCAATAACGGAAGGCAATAAGTCCTATGCAAAAAAAAGTCCAAGAACAGCAAAGTAGGGGTGGACCAAAGAATTTCCAACATACAAGTTTAAAAACTCTTTAATAATAATGAGAGCACCAACTTTAAAAAGACACAACTGCTGAGAAATGTGAGGAGACGTGAATATATAGTATCCTATTTTAAGGAATGATTCAGGGTCCATTAATATGAACCAAGAATTATTATCCTTTGTATTTCTTGAACTTTACTTTATTAGAAATAGTAGGATATGCTCCCCATTAATGTGGGCTTGAAAGGAGCTTTGTATGTATGATTTGATTATGTATAGATCTAACGTGATTTCCTTTTTCTTTTGAGTTCTTGATATTATAATGTATTCTTTTGAGTTGGATATTGTAATGTATTCAAAATTATTAAAAAAAAAAAAAGAAAAAAGACACAACATGGTGCAATGTTTCAATGGAAGAACCACCCGTTTCATGGGTCAAAATATATTACGTTAAATATGTTCTGTGATTGTGACAGGATCCAAAGCAACTGACAAAAAAAAAATCAAGTGTAGATAGTCAATCTGCCTTACTCCAGCGTAGAGTAGTTTTGTAACTGACTTCTCTAAGCTGCAGTAAGGCAGATTGTCTACTGTTGTTTTTTGTCAGCTGTTTATGTTGGATGCTGTCACAATCGCATAATACATTCAGCAGAATATATTATGACCCCTGATGCGGGTGGTTCTTCCTCCAAAATACAACCCTGCGTCGGGTCTTTTTAAAGTTGGTGCTTTTATTATTATTAACGAGGGTTTTCTTAAATCTTGTATGTTGGAAATTATTTGATTCACCCCTACCTTCTTGTTTCTTTCAAATGATACTAAGACTAGGGAACACTTCATGAAACTAATAGGTAGCACTTTAAAATTGTTTTTACATATATTTTCAAGGCACATGGTAAAAGTGTTTTGATCCTAATCTCAAAAGGGATGGCAACTTCAATGTGGATGAAAACACAGTTGTACGAGTTCCTATGATGGCCTGGAGTGGCATGTATGAAATATATACCGATGCTGAATTACATTGCACTGTAGTGCGCTTGCCATACAAAGTGAATGCTTCAGCATTCCTGATTTTGCCCGATAAAGGAAAACTGAAGCAGGTGGAAGCTGCTTTAGCAGAGGCAACAACAAGGAAGTGGGAGTCAGAATTCCGACGCACCTCTGTGGACCTGCAAGTTCCAAAATTCTCTCTTTCTACAAAACTTGATTTAAAAGAAACATTCATGAAAATGGGTATGACTAAAGTCTTTAGTGATGAAGCTGATCTGGTCTGGAATCACTGGACTCCCTAACTTGAAAGTGTAAGAAGCTGTTCATAAAGCAGTGATTAACGTTGACAAGGCATGTACAACGGCTGCCACGGTTACCATCAGTGAAATAATGCCAATGTCGCTTCCTTACCAGATAAAGTTTAATCACCCTTATCTGCTGCTAGTTCGTGATGCTATCACAAGCAGCAACTTGTTCATAGGAAGAATTGCAAACCCTACTGAATAATAAAGTTTAGCCTGCTGACTATTGTACCTTTACTTTTACTGAATAAACAAAAACTGCAAAAAAAAAAAAAAAAAAAAGTTTTTACCCAACACATAATTAAGCTGTTAAGAGGGCCCTGTATGCACAGCGTGACCATTTACTTCTTCCCTCTAGTGCCTCCAATGAATCTAGGATGGTATGTACTCTACCATACTCCTATAGAGCATTTGACATCAAAAAGATTATTAAATCTCATTGGCACATTCTACAGGTGCATGAGACACTCGAACAGTTTCCCATTTTTGCGTACTCTAGGGGGAAAAATTTACGGGATTGCATTACATCTTCTCAATTTGTACAATCTAATCATCTAGTCCCTGTCACCCCCAGGGGTCACTACAAATGTGGGAGGTGCAGTGTATGCCCGCAGGGCATAGAAATTCATCAGGTTCTTCATCCACATCTGCAAAAGTCATATACTTTAAAACAATACACGAACTGCAGTACTGAGGGAGTGGTATATATGATTATATGCCCATGTCAACTCTTGTATATAGGTCACACCACCAGGACCATCCGGGTTCGGATCACGGAACACCTTAGTAAGATCAGTCGAGGCGACATGGGAGCCCCTCTTACACAACATTGGCAAACTTCATCCCACTCTTTAGAGGAATTGAAGTTTGTAGTGTTGGAAGCCCCTACTTTAAGAAGGGGCGGGAACAAGCAAGCTTTGCTATGGAAACAGGAACAAGCCTGGATCTTCCATTCTGGTCTGAATAGAGAAGTGGAATGGTGGGCGTTCCTCCACTAAGATTGACAGTTGCATCAGCATATGATCTGGGAGTTCAAGTGCAGGTCACATTACCAGGAAGTGATGTAATTTTGGGTGACGAGGAAGGTAACCGTCGGAGGCGATGGGAGTTCAGTTAAGTGTGTGTGTATATACTGATTTCATAAAAATGTAATTTTAACAGCATCTGTCTTTGCTTTGGCAGGAAGAAGTTTCACTCTGTTCCAGCTTTTGAAGGCTCTCTGAGGGTTTTTCATCACCTTTATTCAAGGTTCTGAGCACCTCTCTGGTTGAAAGTCTTTTCTTCTATACATAAGGAGTTCTCCTTTATTTTTGTTTATTTGTTTGGTTCTATCCTTTGGTAGACTACTTGCTATACTATTGACCCAGTATATTTGATTGGGTTAAATTTTTTTTGCCAGAAGGTATGGCTAAAGCAGTAAAATTTTAAAAGGATTTAGATAAGTTCCTGGAGAACATAAGATTTGCCCTACTGGGTTAGACCATCTAGCTGAGTATCCTGTTTCCAACAGAAGCCATAAAAGGTCAAAAGTACCTGGCAAGATTCCTTGCTTATTCGTATGCTATCACTATGCTTCCTTGCATATCCCTATGCAACCATAGGGATATGCAGAGGCTTTCAAGTTTCAAGTTTCAAGTTTATTCGGTGTTTGATTAATCGCCTATCACAATTACTAAGCGATTTACATATACAAAAAATACATGATAAAACAATAACAATAATATAGTAAAAATATAAAAAAAACATTTAATAACTAGACTAATTACAACAGGAAACACTGGGATAGGGGGGAAAGAAATACAATTTATACTAGAAAAGGTGGGACCGTTAAGGATAAAATACAAAAGGAAAGGGGAAACAAAATATTCTTGGAAATAGTATACATAGCTGACTAAAATGAAAAGGAGTTGTAAAGAGCAATTGGCATTTCAATTAAACATTGAAAGCGTCTTTAAAAAGAAAACTCTTAAGTTGGCTTTTGAATTTATCAAGATTTTTCTCCTCCCTTAAATAAAGTGGGAGAGAATTCCATGTTTGTGGTGCTGTAACAGTGAAGATATATTGTCTTCGGGTATTTATAAATTTAAGAGTGGGAATGACCAATAAAAGTTGTTAATTGGAACGTAAAGTTTTTTGAGGGGAGTATGGAATTAATACTTTATAAATAAAAGATGGAGTTTTGTGAAGCAAAGATTTAAAGGTGAGTAAAGATAATTTATATAATATTCGGTGTGCAACTGGAAGCCAATGTGCCTTGTGTAGTAAAGGGGTGACATGATCAAACTTTTTGGCCCCCATAATCAATTTCCCAGGTCTATCTTGATTACGGTATATAGACTTTTCTACCAAGAATTTGTCCAAACTTTTTTGTAAGGAGGGAAGGTCTATAAACTCTTCTTAGCCAGACGTACCTGGAAAAGTCACTTCTTATCTCTCAATTTGAGTAATAGGGAAATGATTGATTCTTTGATATCCTGCTGGGAACTTTCAACCTGGATTGGTCACTGTTTGAAATAGGAGGCCAGTTTGATGGATGATTTACCTCATCCAATATGGCAATTCATATGTTCGTAAGAGTCAAGAGACAGAGTAGAAAAATAGGGCTCCTCACTGCATTCAGAGTTTTAACACCCCTTAGGAAATGCTAAAAATATCTACTGTTCTGTTAAGCGCAATACAGAAAAGAACATCCTGGAAGTACCTACAAGCATTTTCTGAAAGTTTATCGAAAAACTGACAGATATTTATTCTAGTTTGAACTTGCTACTATTTTTCATATTGTTTTGTTGTATATATAATTGTAATTGCATGGTATTGTGCTTTCATAAGATACCTGAAAGCAAAGTTATTGCTAATTACTATTATTGCAGGTAGGCAGTGCTACCTTAGTTAATGGTCTCTAAACGTACAGAGAGATAAATGTGATTTTCACTTGCACAAAACTTGGCTGAACATACTGTACTTATTTTTGTCTGAAGTCAGGTACACATCCATGTATTTCTGGGCTACATTTTCTGGTAAGCACTGAGCGCACAGAGGAATTGATTCATTCATGGAGGTTTAGTGCTCCAGTGGGTGCACTGAGAACAGCAGATCTGCTTTTACACACAATAAAGAAGGGGAAAACAGATAAAATCTGTTTTTCCACAGGTAAACATGTAGTTGCCAATTTAAAGTTTTAATTACTGGCCCCATCTAAAACAGTGACAGAATATCCTATTATCCAGAATATCTGTTGTTGTTAAAGGGATATTCAGTCAGTTTTGGGATGGAGCCAATAATCAAAACTTTTTATGCTGGCAACATCTTAACCCAGTTATCTCAAACTCGCGGCCCGGGGGCCACATGCGGCCCGCCAGGTACTATTTTGAGGCCCTCGATATGTTTATCATAATCACAAAAGTAAAATGAAACAGTTTCTTGATCATATGTCTCTTTAGCTATAAATTAAAATATAATTATTAAGACTTAGCTTAAAGGAAAGATTTATAAACTATAAAGCATTTTAATAATAATAATAATAATAATAAGTCATTAAGGGGCTCATAATCGAAAGAGAAAAACATCCAAAAACTGGCCTAAATCGGCACTTGAACGATCATAAGTCAAAAACGTCCAAGTGCAGATAAAAAAAACCGTGTTTTGGACTTATTTAAAAACGACCTAGGCCTTCATAGTGCTGTTGAATGGGGCATTTCAGGAGGAGTGTCGAGGGTAGGAGTTGGGCGGGACGTGGGCCGGCTTAGACTTAGTCGTACATAATGTATAACCAAAAGTTTTACAACATAGCCTAGATGGAACTTGAATGTTGTGATTTAGGCCATGTAAAATATGGTCTAAGTCACAAAAAAACCACCTAAAGTCACCAGATAAGCACTGCAAACACATAAAACAGACACCCACACACTACTCCAGTGATCACCTACCCCCAACCCCAGAAAAATTATAATCACACCTTTAAAATTCAGCCTCCAGACCATCATCACCTGGCACCCTGGCATAGGAAAGCCTAGTCATCCAGCACAGAGGCAGCTTAAGCCGTCTTGGGGGTAGATTAGGGATTCATGGAGAGGAGGACCCTTGCCCATAAGCCCCTGTTATCACTGCATTGATACTTAAACATGTGCACTCCCCTATACACCCCTAAAACCCTTTTTTACTGGCATATAAGTGGCTCCTGCAGCCATAAGGGCTATTGGGGTGGTAGATAAGTGGGTCTAAGGGATTCTGTAGGTAGTTTGGGGGGCTCACCATGACCTATAAGGGAGCTGTAGTGAGGAGAAGACATGGCATCTTTTTTGTGAAGTTCACAGCAGTGCCCTGTAAGGTACCCCACTATTTAGGTGCCATGTATGGATGTTCAGTCCATCACTTTGCAGACTTCTACCAGGTCCAACAGGGCTTGTTCTAGGCATTTTTGACTTGGACGAAAAGTTGGACGAAAATGTGGTATAAAGATGGACGATTTAACAACTTGGACGATCAGATCGGCAAGACATATAGTTAGACGATTTTCAAAACAAAAAAAAAATTTTAGACGTATTTTTCAAAAATGTGTCCTATGCTGTTTTTTACTTTAGACGACTTGCGACTTAGACGAAAACGGATTTAGACATTCCTTTTGATTATGCCCCTCCACCTATTTTTTTCTGAGGCCTTCAAAGTACCTACAAATCCAAAATGTGGCCCTGCAAAGGGTTTGAGTTTGAAATCACTGTCTTAACCTATAGTGTGCGTTACGTACCATGCAGCCCATAGGTATACAATGAGCTGCTTGGAATTTAGTACGCACTAAAGGTCTGATTCTCTATAGCACATCCTAGAGCACCTACATTGTAGGTGTGCAGGTGCATATTTGTAGAATTGCACCAGCAGTTTTGTCTAGGCACATGCAATGCAGGCCAGCATTTGCAGGCCTACGTTTTAGATGCCTACCTCACGCGTCCAGAGGTGCATAGTAATGCCTAAGCATGCGTTAGGCAACTTCCAGCGCAAACCACGACTCCACCTGCCTTACGCATGTGTAGGCATTGCTATGCATCTTTGTACGTCCGAGGTAGGCTAGTTAGGTGGTAGTAACGTACCTACCACTGCCTAACTTTAGCACATGCTATAGAGCAGTGATTCCCAACCCTGTCCTGGAGGAACACCAGGCCAATCGGGTTTTCAGGCTAGCCCTAATGAATATGCATGAGAGAGATTTGCATATGATGGAAGTGATAGGCATGCAAATTTGCTTCATGCATATTCATTAGGGCTAGCCTGAAAACCCAATTGGCCTGGTGTTCCTCCAGGACAGGGTTGGGAACCACTGCTATAGAGAATCAGGCCTTAAATCCATTTGTGCACCATAGTAAAAGGACCCCGTAGTCTGAGTGAGCTGCTATCATTTGCCACCACAGAGGTCAGTACTGTTGGCAGCTCAGAGCCCCAGTCAGGCAAAAAATAATTTTCCTCGAGCCCCTACCCTCACTAATCATTTATATAAAGAGCAACTGTTTGACAGTAGCACCCCAAAATGCCCAAAACACAATTGAGGTTGAAAATCTTCCTATTCAACAAATTTATTCCAATGTAATAGAAACATAGAAACATGATGGTAGATGAAGGCCAAATGGCCCATCTAGTCTGCTCACCTGCAGTATCTCTTTCTCTTTCCGAGAGATCCCTCGTGCCTATCCCAGGCCCTTTTGAATTCAGACACAGTCTCTGTCTCTACCACCTCTTCCAGGAGACTGTTCCACGCATCTACCAACCTTTCCGTAAAAAAGTATTTCCTCAGATTACTCCGGAGCCTATCACCTCTTAACTTCATCCTATGCTATCTCATAGCAGAGCTTCCTTTTAAATGAAAGAGACTTGGCTCATGCACATTTACATTACATAGGTATTTAAATGTCTTTCTCAAGAAATCAAAACTCATCTCTTCAAAAAACACTTCCCATCATCATAACCTCACAAAAGTTTAAGATAATGCTCTCATGACTACCCAAACACCACCACCAGTAACACCCGAATCCGAACAGTATTATCTCTACTCGTCTAAACAACAGAATCCGGACAATATTATCTCTATTCGTCTAAATAACCTATCACTATCTACTATCTACTACCAATTTATCCTGGAAAAGTCCAGAACAACAATTGTAACTTAACGCATTCTTGTTTATATGTACTGCAATGCTACTGGAAATGTCCAGTCTTCTAACTTGTAATCCGCTTAGAACCGCAAGGCACAAGCGGAATAGAAATCACTTATGTAATGTAATGTAATGTAATATCTCCCCTCTCCTGCCTTTCCTCCAACTCTATCCCTGACAATGCAGTTGTCCTCTACAGCGTAATACAGCTACTTCCCTTTTGCATCAATGCATCTCTTCCCTTTAATGTGTTGTAACCTTTTCCCTTCTGTACTAGTGTATCCCTCTTCTACAACTGAGCTTCAGCCATTTCCCCATGATACTGCATGGGCCTCTCATCTTATAAATTGCCTTGAACCTGTTCTGGAAAAGTGTGATTAACAAATCCTGATTAGATTAGACTTGCATACTGCTTTTTTTCTTAAGTTCCAAACTTTTATTGAAATTTTATATAATAAACATACATTCAAACAGGAGAGAATATAAATTCTGAAAAGCTTGTTTATATACCATATCATCACAATGCAAAGGGTATTCATGAAATTTCTAAGCACTATCCCCAAACCCTCCCGTCCCACCCCATTTGCAGAGAGTGAAACACCATACATACATTCATACCTGTACATACATACTTATCCATTCTTTAATAACACTCAACCATTGTCTACATATTCTTGTATAGGTAACCACAACCTTTTAAATTTAACCTTCTTGCCTCTCTTTTCCATTATGGTTGCCTCATATTTACCAATTAAGCAAACTGAGTTCCACCAAAATTGAAAAGATAACAGATGTATCTTTCCATGTTTTTAAAATGGTTTGAATTGCAACATCAGTAAGTATTGCTATTAATCTCTTATTTTCACTAGTCTTTTTTTTTTTTTTTAAACTTTATTGAATTTTAAATAATGGCAGTGCATTACAGAAATTATAACATGAAAAGCTTGCATAAAATGCACCTTAATACACAAAATATAATGAAACAACCATTTTCCCCCCTATCATTCAACTATTAATACCTTAAATCCTATTTTTATTACAAAAATATACTCATATATTTAAACCTTCAAAATATCCCTCCCTCCCCTCCCCCCCCACCCTGGATGTGTAAGGAAATCTAAGAAAGAAAAGCAACAATTACAATATCCTTATTATTTGTTAACAAATGCAGTCAATGGGCTCCATATTTTATTAAATGTATTACTCAAACCTAAGCATTCCGTGTTCATTCTTTCATATTTATATGTATTGCACACACTCGCCCACCAGAACGTGTTATTAAGTCTATTATGACATTTCCAATTTCTTGTGATCGTTTGAATGGCTATTGCTGTCAAAATCAAAAAAAGACGGCTTTTAAATTTATCCAACACAGGCTTTACCTGTAACAATGTGCCGCAAATTATAACTTCATACGACAAAGGAATAGATGACTCTAATATAAGATTAATTTGTCCCCATATAGACCTCCAGAAACTAATTATCATTGGACAACAATATAACAGATGATCTAATGTCCCAATATTAATATGACAATGCCAGCATCAAGAGATTGAAAATTACACTCGCATATGTCAAGGAACTATCCATTTTATGTAGTTTTACAATCACACTCAATGCGGCTTACGTATCTGTCTCAGTGGACAGAGAAAGTTTAGGCGACTTGCCCAGGGCCACAAGGAGCAGCATAAAGTTTCAACCATAACTTCAGGGTGCTGAAGCTATAGCTCCAACCAATGCAACACATTCGCCTCCTTGATTACTTTATTTTGGAAGCTATAAATAAATTATAGAATTGTTTGTTTACCATTAGATACCATTTAGTAGACTTGCGCTTAAGGTCAAGAAGAGCACGATTATGAATCTCAGTTGATCACCTTTTTATGATTCATAAGAACATAAGAAACGCCTTCGCCGGATCAGACCCTAGGTCCATCTATTCCGGCGACCTGCACACACGGAGGCCAAGCCAGGTGCTCCCAGATGGAGACTCTGGTCACCCGTATCCATCGATGTGTTTTGCAAGGAGGTATACATCCAACTTACGCTTGAAACCCAGAATGGTAGTCTCCGTCACCACCTCCTCCGGGAGAGCATTCCAAGTGTCCACCACCCGCTGTGTGAAACAGAACTTCCTGACATTTGTCCTGAGCCTGCTGCCCCTCAGCTTTAGTCCATGACCTCTTGTCCGTTTCACATTTGACAATGTGAACAACGATGATTCTTGCTCTATTTTGTCGAATCCTTTCAGTATTTTAAAAGTCTCAATCATATCCCCTCGCAGTCTCCTCCTCTCGAGGGTGAACAGTCCCAGTCTTCCTAGTCGTTCTTTGTAGCTCAAATTTTCCATACCTTTTACTAGTTTCGTGGCTCGCCTCTGCACCCTTTCCTTCTAGAACTGTCTGATGATACACAAATTTCCCTTACTGAATAGGCTTGTCATGAAGATCATTTTTGATCTTCACTTTCCATTAAACTCCAGATTGATGATGCCATGGAGGGTTCCTTTTACTAAGCTGCGAAACCGGTTTTAGCGCACATTGAATTACCGCACATGCTAGACCTTAACGCCAGCATTGAGCTGGCGTTAGTTTTAGCTGTGTAGCGTAGGTTTAGCTAAAATCCTGTGTGCGCTAAAAACGCTATCGCGGCATAGTAAAAGGAGTCCTAAGTCTGCCATCTTCAGATTTCTTTTTTTTGGAGACATCTTAAACCATTTTGACTTTTCAAGGTTTAGTTAGACAAAGTTAGACTACTGCAGCTCTTTGCATTTGGGTTTCTTGTAATCCACCATCAAAGCATTGCAGTTCAGAGTGCAGCTGTGAGGCTACTCATTAGAGCTTCATGTTTTTTAACCATATTACTCCCCTTTTCTTGTCGTTGATTTAGTTATTGATTATGTATAGAATTAAATTCAAGGTTTTAATGTCGATTCACAAATACCATAAAATGATACATATCTAAGGGCCCCTTTTATCAAACTGCGGTAGAGCTGTTGAGGTAAATGCTCTGATGCTCATTCAATTTCTATGAGCATCAGAGCATTTAACTCACTAGCCCGGGGGTAAAAAGCTCTACCACGGTTTGAAAAAAGGGGCCCTAAATTCAGTTTTGAAACATTATGGGCCTATTTCAGTCCTACATTCAAAAGGAATGAGCATTGTTACTTTCTATTCCATTTTCCTGAAACACAGTGAGGGTTTAGTTTTTTTTTTTCCATTGTAGTACCAGCTGAATGAAATAGACTACCCGCTGAGCTCGGGCTGATGACTGACATATCTGCTTTCAAGAAGTAGTTTAAAACATTATTTTCTCAGGCTTATCAGAAATTTTTATCTCCCATAGGTCAGAACTGGTTACTTTCCCTACTATAGTTGGTTAAAGACATTTTACTAATGAGGCAGAATTTTACAAGGCTTTTAATTGTGAACTGATTTCACAATCCTTTGCATTTTAATCAGTCCTTTACATCAGCATTTTAAAGGAGCCATTGACTAATATTGCTTTAGTCTCTATTAATAAGTCTCTATTAATAGGTATGTTTCTTCTTTTATGTATGTTTCATATCCTCCTTGATGTGATAATGGGCATATAATAAATTGTTTTAAACAAATAAAGAAGGCACAGAAAAGACACCATAGCATTTATTATCTATTCTATAGGGCTATTTAGAAAGGGGGGAATATAGGTATTCCTCATGTTTGTCATCTCTCTATTTTACCTGGTAGATTTTCCTGATAGAAAGGATTAACGGACATTTTATGTGAACTAATCTTTTGGCAAGATGTATAAGTGAGGATGGAACTGTACACATCAACCAGGGATAAATTAAACAAGTAAATATTTATTCAAATCTTAATACAAAAGTCTATATCATATATTCACTGGTGTTGTGGACCCAATATAAGCAGTGATGTGCATTCACTGGAAAAGCGTTTCCAGTCAGTGCACATCGCTGCTTATCCTGGTGGAGGGACACATTTTTTCCCTAGGATTGTAGCTGATTCATTATTACAGATTTCATATGGTCTGACATCATGAGATCGCCACCTACTGAATATAGATTATGCCGCTGAGGCAGGCTCAAACGCTGAAACACTGACCATATAGGGTTCAAAACACACAGTGAATATATGATAAAGACTTTTGTATTATATTAAGATTTTAATAAATATTTACTTGTTTAATTTACCCATGTTTGATGTGTACAATTCCATCCCCACTTGTACATCTTGCCATTTGTTTTCTCATAGGGTTTGTTTCCTTGTTTTTTGCCCTAATCTTTTGGCAACATTGTCTGACTGCGCTGGTATGTTTGTGTTTGGAGAATTCTGGAATGCTTTGGAATTTTTAACAGAAGGAGCAAAGCAGTAAGAACATAAGAATAGCCTTACTGGGTCAGACCAATGGTCCATCAAGCCCAAGAGCCCGTTCTCACAGTGGCCAATCCAGGTCCCTAGTACCTGGCCAACCTCAAAGAGTAGCAACATTCCATGCTACCGATCCAGGGCAAGCAGTGTCTTCCCTCATGTCTCTCTCAATAACAGACTATGGAGTGTTCCTCCAGGAAATTTTCCAAATCTTTCTTAAAACCAGTAGATGTGTCTTTATGTCTGGTAAATTGTTATGAAGTAGAATCTATTGAATTTTGGTGTTGAAATCTTTTCTTCCAGGAATGGAGCCGAAATTTGAGAAAGTTTGTGCCAGTTCCAGGCACTAAGCCTATGTACTCATAAACCATGATAGAAATGGGTTCTCATTCTTTTTATACTGTGTATTGTAAACTGACTGGGTTTTAGTCAGGTGCTAGTGACCTGGATTGGCTACCGTGAGAAGGGGCTACTGGACTTGATGGACCATTAGTCTGACCCAGTAAGGCTATTCTTATGATCTTATAGTATGTCTCATTCGCTGGCTTTTACAATGCTGCGGTACAGGTTTCTATGACAGGCTGATTAAGTAAATGCTCCAAAGCTCGTATGAGCATTGGAGCATTTACCTTGTTAGCCCTGTACCACGACTTTATAAAAGGAGTCCATGATATAAATGGTGACAATGTGATAAGGCAGTTGCCACAGCCAGAAGGATGCTAAGCAAAATAGAGAGGGGTATAACCAGCAGAAGAAATGAGGTCTTGATGTCACTGTACGAGTTGTTGGTCAGGCCCTACTTGGAATATTGTGTTCGGTTTTGGAGGCCTTATCTTACTGAGGACATAAAAAGAGTTGAAGCGGTTCAGAAAAAAGTGACAAAAAATGCTATGGGGTTTGCACCATAAGATGTATGAGGAGAGACTTGATGACCTGAAGATTTATACCCTGGAGGAAAGGAGAGACAGAGGTGATATAATGTGGACATTCAAATATTTGAAAGGTATTAATCTACTGTACAAATAAACCTTTTACAGAGTAGGGAAGATCTAGAGGTCATGAATTTAGGTTGCAGGGGGGGGGGTCCCAACTCAGAAATAATGCCAGGGAGTACTTTTTCAAAGAGAGAGTGGTAGATGCCCTCCAGTGGGAGTTGGTGGAGATGATAAAGATAACAGAATTCAAAAAAGCATGGGAGGAGTGGAACCAAACAAACTTAGCATTAATTCCAGTAACTGAGAAGCAAAGCCAATACCCGAAGGACTTCTACAGTCTGTGCCCTGGTCATGGCTGGACAGATTGGGATGGGCTGGATTGAAGTTTTGATGACAGCTCCAGTAGTTGGAAAACAAGACCAGTGCTGGGCAGGTCTCTATGCTTTGTGCCTTGAAAATAGAAAGAGCAAATAAAGATCATCATGCTATGAATTTATTTTGTTGGGCAGACTGTATAGGTCTCTATCTGCCATCATATTCTATGTCATTATGGTGACAATGTTGCATTCCAATGGCTGCTGAGGTCTTTTCTTTCTTATAGTTAAGCTGTGGCTTGAGTTAGGTTTTTTTGTTGTTTTTATTTTAGACAAGTTAGCAGCCTTAAGGCAATTGCTGTTCCCTTTAAAAAACAAAACAAAACAATACAGTCTTGATTATCCAATATAAATGGGACTGACCTGTTGTCAGGTAAGTAAAAACTCAAATAATATGGAAAACAAGGGTAATCCCTCAAACAATGCATAAATAAAGGCAGTAAAAGCAGGGTCCTGGGTCACAACGGTGCTGGTTTTGATTTATTAAAGCAGGATTCTGGGTAAAAAACAAATTGTCTCAGGTGCTTCCCTCTGTGCTACGTCATAAAACAGAAAAAGAAACCACACTTCTTAACGGGACATGATAATGTCACTGGGCTGTGTGTGTGTGTGTGTCTGTTAGATATCCCAGATGGTTGGATTAGCAAAGGATGGATAATCAATCATGCATATCTTACATAGGATATACTGTATTATACAGGTATGTGTACATATAGGTGGAGTTTAGTAGGAACATGAGGGACTCATACTTATGCACATAGAGGGGCATAATCGAAAGGAACGTTTACCGTAAGTCCATTTTCGTCTAAGTCGCAAGTCATCCAAAGTAAAAATCAGCTGAGGACATATTTTCGAAAAATACGTCCACATTTTTTTTCGTTTCGAAAATCATCTAAGTATACATCCTGTCGATCTGATCGTCCAAGTCGCTAAATCGTCCATCTTTATACCACATTTTCGTCCAACTTTTCATCCAAGTCAAAAACGCCTAGAACAAGCCCTGTTGGACTTGGTAAGGGTCTGTAAAGTGATGGACTGAACATCCAGACATGGCACCTAAATAGTGGAGTATCTTACAGGGCACTGCTGTGAGCTTCACAAAAAGGATGCCATATCTTCTCCTCACTACAGCTCCCTTATAAGTCATGGTAAGCCCCCCAAACCACCTCCAGAATCCCCTAGACCCACTTATCTACCACCCTAATAGCCCTTATGTCTGCAGGAGCCACTTATATGCCAGTAAAAAAGGGTTTTAGGGGTGTATAGGGGAGTGCACATGTTTCAATATCAATGCAGTGATTACAGGGGCTTATGGACATGGGTCCTCCTCTCCATGGGTCCCTAACCCAACACCAAGATGACTTAAGATATCTCTATGCAGGTTGACTAGGCTTTCCTATGCCAGGCTGCCAGGTCTGGAGGCTGAATTTTAAAGGTGTGATTACAATTTTTATGGAGGTGTGTGTGTGTGGGGGAGGGGGGAGGGGGGTTGGTGTTCACTGGGGTAGTGTGTGGAGGTCTGTATTATGTGTTTGCTGTGCTTATCTGGTGACTTTAGGTGGGTTTTTGTGGCTTAGACCATGCTTTAATTGGTCTAAGTCACAACATCCAAGTTCCGTCGATTCTGTGCTGTATAATTTTCAGTTATACATGCTGTACAACTAAGTCTAAGCCGGCCCACGTCCCGCTCAACTCCCGCCCTCGACACTCCTCCTGAAACGCACCATTTAGCTATGGTCGTTCAGCAGCACTATGAAGGCCTAGGTCGTTTCGAAATACATCTAAAATCCGTTTTTATTATCGGCACTTGGATGTATTTTGACAATATTCAGCCAAGTGCCGACTTAGGCTGGTTTTTGGACATTTTTCTCTTTCGATTATGAGACCCACAACTTATAGAATACTATAAATTTCACACTAATCTCCAGCACTTAGGCTTTATGGCTGGAATAAGTGTTCATACATAAATCATACACGTGTATCTAATCAATTAGGCTACCATTTTATAAAGGAATAGAGATGCCTATGCTCCAATCAGTGCCCTCTTATTTATAGGCACCAAGAATGCACCTATTTTGAGCCAATAACAGATCAAATATACACCTATCATGAGTTCTCGCACCAGCCATGAGGCTGCTTTAAATGTATCTAAATTGCCAAAGAAGGCCCATAAACCATAGTATGTATTCTATGATTTAACAACTACTTACCATTAATGTTCTGCCACACTTCTCCCATGTGATTGCCCACTGGAAAAGTACACATTATTGCATTCTAGCATGTACTAATATGAGCATTTACATGTGTACTTGTATAATCATAAATGACTGCAATACCAGCATTTTTGTGTATTTTTCCCTCTTAAATTTAGGGAGGCAAATCGTTTTGGAAATAGGTGGTAATTCTATAAAGTAGATGGCAACATTTATATGCTAGCTATATTTATTTATTTAATTTGATTTCTATCCCATTCCTCCCGGGAGCTCAGAAGGGGTTACAAGCCAACATTCACAGTATGTTACATTGCATAGTACGTTTGACAATACAATACAATACAATATACTACAATACAATACAATACAATGCAGTAGCATAATGACAAGGCTGGACAGTACACTAACATATTTAGAATAAGAGTATAAGAGTGGGACTGACTGAAGGTCTCCAACAGTGGCCAACTCAGGCCACAAGTATCTGGCAAGGTCCCAAAGAGTAAAATAGATTTTATGTTGCTTATCTTAGGAATAAGCAGTGGATTGTGTGGGAGTCTGTACTTTGTGTCTGCAGTTACTTTGGATACCTTCTGGGCATTTAGACCTGTTTTTAGATCCCTAAGTCACAATGTATAAGTTCCATCCAGGCAGCCTTGTAAAACTTTCTACTATCTCTGCAGTATGACTAAGTCTAGGTCAGCCCACATGGATCTTCTATATTCTGTAACTCTGCACAGAGTTTCTAGGAAAGCCCATGGTCACCCCCCTCCACCTTTACTTGACCTCTTCCTATGCAAAATGGGCCTTCATGTCTTTCAGTGAGTCAACTTATTATGAAGATTCATATTGTTATCTGTCTCAAGCGTGAATTTTCTAAGGGCTCCTTTAACTAAGGTGTGCTAGGGCTTTAACTCGCAAAATGGCGCGTTCTATATTGCTGCGCGCGCTAGACCTTAATGACAGCATTGAGCTGGCGTTAGTTCTAGAAGCTTAGCGCGCGCTAAAAAAGCTAGCGCACCTTAGGGTTCCTTTTACGAAGTTGCGCCAGCATTTTTAGCGCACATACCGGATTAGCGCGCGCGCTATAGCGCTAGCTAGCTGAAAAACTACCACCTGCTCAAGAGTAGGCGGTAGCGGCTAGCGCACGGGGCATTTTAGCACACACTATTCCACGCGTTAAGGCCCTAACGCACCTTCGTAAAAGGAGCCCTTAGTGATTTCTAAATGAATAGAAATAGATTATCCTGTCCTCATGCTGTATCAGGCAGCAGCTCTGAAAAAAAAAACCCCACTGATCATGCTAGCTACCTAAAATTTAAGGCGTCCTTTTACTAAGCTGCAATAAGTACTAATCTGTGCTTACCACAGGTTAAAAAGGTGCTACCGTGGGCTAGAAACATAGAAATAGATGGCAGATAAGAGCCACGGCCCATCTAGTCTGCCCACCCCAATGACCCTCCCCTACCTTTCTCTGTGAATAGATCCCACGTGTCTATCCCATTTGGCCTTAAAATCAGGCACGCTGCTGGCCTCAATAACCTGAAGTGGAAGACTATTCCAGTGATGAACCACCCTTTCAGTGAAAAAGAATTTCCTGGTGTCCCCGTGCAGTTTCCCGCTCCTGATTTTCCACGGATGCCCCCTTGTTACCGCGGGACCCTTGAAAAAGAAGATATCTTCTTCCACCTCGATGCGGCCCGTGAGATACTTTAATCGAGGTGGAAGAAGATATCTTCTTTTTCAAGGGTCCCGCGGCAACAAGAGGGCATCCGTGGAAAATCAGGGGCGGGAAACTGGCATCCTGTGGTAGATTTGGAATTGGCATATGCTACCTTTGCGCTAAAAAAAGAGATTTTATTTTATAGCCCGGGGCATATTTGAAGACGGAGAGTACGTGTGCCCTGCACTAATGACTTAGCACAGCTACATTACTGCATGCCAACCGATTAGCGTGTGGTTATTGGGGGAGCCCTTACCATCTACAAATTAGGTAGCGGTAAAGTGGTGGTAATGAACATGAACGAATTGGGAAATAAGCATGCGACTATTAATAGGAAAAATAGGAAGGTGGCCATTTTACAGCCATGCTAAAAGTGGCCTCAGTGTGAAAAAACTCTGTGCTAATAGTGCAGGTCTTTCAGCACAACTTTGTATAAGGGTCCTTAATTTTGTAGATACCAGCTTTGCCTTGTCTTTCATCCATTTATCTGTATAATATATTTTGTGTTTACATGTTTACATTGAAATATAGAGAAAATAAATTAAAATAAAAACAAGTACTGAGAGCAATATAGAGTTTAGAAAAATTAAATCTTCCTTAACGTATCATTCAGTTAAATATTGCATGACACCAAGGGCTCCTATTACGAAGCCGCGTTAGCGGCTTTATCGCCCGCCCATTTTTAGCGCGCGCTAACCCCCGTGCTAGCTGAAAAACTATCGCCTGATCAAGAGGAGGTGGTAGTGGCTAGTGCGGCTAGCAAATTAGCGTGTGCCATTACGCGCCTTAAACTGCTAATGCGGCTTAGTAAAAGGAGCTCAAAATTTCTTTTTTTTTTTTCCAGTTTAATCCAAGACCTTTAGCATTTCTTTAGCAATATTTTTCTTCTAATTATTTCTCTGTCTAGACCTTAGACCAGTCAATTGCAGTGTTGGTTTCAAGCATTTTCCAAATTGCATTCCTTTTCGTCTCTTCTGAAATTATGAAAATAACATATTGAAGACCAGTTTTACAAACTATCTGATATCATCATTTTTTAAAATAGTACTTTAACAACTTGGAGAACATTTCATTTTAAATATAGTACATAATATAATTTATATTTCCCTCAGGAATTTGCCTGTTCTATGCCACAGATTCTTACACTGAATCACATAGATAAATATACCAGATGAGTTACCTGACATTGCTCAGAAATTCCAATATCTATGGCTGACAAAATACAAAACAGTCAAAGTAAAAAAAAATAAAAGTTTGAAAAGGTATACTAGAACAAAGCTTAGAGGGATATAGTCATTTTGTGTTAGAGTCATGGGCAAAAGCATACAAATATTTTCCATTTTTCAATTTCTGAGCATGCTATGAAAAGTTGGTCCTGAGAAAAGCAAGGAGCCTCTAGGTTAATCCCCGACTGTTCTTGTGATTTATTGATGAAGAGTCAAAGACAGATGCAGAGTCTTTGTGAGAAACAGTCAGAGAGAGTATTGCGGCTATTATAAATGCACCTTTAGACTAGATTCAGTAATTGTGCCCAAATTTGGGTGCTGAAAAAAAAAAAAAAGTACCCTGAAAGTTATTTTATGAACAGCGCTCCGAGTTGGGTGTCATTTCTAGAATAGCATGAAGGCCCTGATTCTATAAATGGTGCCTAAGTCGTAGGAGCTGATGAGCACAATTTTCAATCATTCGCTAAGCACCATTTATAGAATCATGCTTAGTGGTGCCTAATTTCCTAAAAGAGAAGTCACTCTATAGGCCATTATTGAGATGGTAGGGGAAATCCACTGCTTATTCCTAGGATGTTCTTATGTTAAGTGTTCTCAGATATCAGTAGGCATTGAAACCTTAGGCGACCAGCTACCTTGTTAGTCACGGTGGTATTGGCACCTGACAAAAATTGGAAATTGAAATTATATTTTAAAAATAGGCACAAAGAATTTCTTGGTCAGAAAATTCAGATATTCCCAGATGTGACAAAGGAAACCCAGAAACGTAGACGTCAGTTTTTGTTTCTTAAGCCAGGGGTAACAGTGATGGGTGGTGTTTTCTTCTTACGATACCCGTGCAAATGCATTGTTAAATAGAGGTCTTATAATTATATATTCTTTGAACTTTCACAGTTAACAGGGTTTCTTTCTATGAAACGCCTTGAAGAGGAGATAACAACAATTTAAAATAATGAGAAGTACTCCTGTAATCACAATCAGATAATTACTTTCTTCTATTTGGATGTGAGTCCATCTTTGTTCTAAATTGTCACTCATTTAGATTATTGGATCCCTAAATTTGGGACTTTTTGCTTATGTTTTATTATTGCTCCATGTTATAAACATCATACAGAAAGTACATAAAATACATTACAATAAAATCCGTAAAAGCACTTCTATTCTTTATATGAAACAATAATCCCCTTTCTTCCCTCCCAACTCCACCCTCTCTCTCTTAATCTGGATGCTTCTTTGGAATTTTAAAGTTGATAGGATCATATAAACCTTATTTAGAGATCTTTAATGTAAAGTTCCAATGTAGATGCTTTGTCAGTTAATGATGACAATTAAGCCTAATTGAATAATTAAGTTAGGTGCCTAGATTGGCTAAGTGCGATGATCTATGCATCCAACTTTAGGCACCATTTATATATCTTTATCTCCCTCAGTCCAGTTGTGCATCATGGATCTTAATTGCCCAGAGGCCAGTGTGTGCCTCTCATATACACATCTCCTCCAAGTCTCAGCAGAAGCGGGCAGTTGGTGGTGTATAGGGCTACTGCTATTTCTCCTGCTGTATTATCTGCTTCCCATTGGGTTCACAAATCACATCTGCTCCTGTCAGGTGCTCTGCAGATTTCTATTGCATGCTGGGAGAGATGCATAGAATATTAAATAGGCTAAGAAAACTGTTACCTCTATGCATGAAGAATTGGAGGTTGGATTGAGAAACATTAAGTCAAAATCAGCTTTACAGAATGAAAACTTTACACCCTGAAATTCAACATTTTAAATGTAAAGAAAATATCAATGTCTTAGGTTGAAATTAAAACTATAGGATTAAGGAGTAAGTAATTAATGTGAATTACCATTAAGAAGTGCATTAGTGACCGGGTCTCAGTGCATAAAATGAAACCTATGCTAAAATAACATGAGTTAGCGATAAAATATGAGGGGGTGCTGAAAACAACAAGATACAGGATTGAAAATATTTATTTACTCTACATATTCACCACTGATCTCCACACACTTATGATTTTGTTGTTCTAACTTCTTTAACCCATCCAAGAAAAATTATTTTGTTTGTGCTGCAAACCACAGTTAATGTGGCATCCTCAGTGCTTGAAAATGTTCTTCTCTTGAGGTGTTTCCTGAGGTTAGGAAGAGGTAGTAGCCCAAAGGGGCCAAATCATGTAAGTAGGCCAGTTGTTTCAGAACTTCAAAGTGAAGATCTGCCAATTTCTGCTGTGCAATGGCCACCTTGTGAGGAGCGGGATTGTCTTAAAGAAATGGGATTCTTTTTGAAAGCTCGCCTTGACGGTTGGAGACCAGTTGCTGCATCAGTTCGTCAAGAAGTGGAGCATAATACTTTTCTGTGGTGGTTGCACCCTTTTCCAGGTAATCTACAAATAAAATTCCATCTTTGTACCAGAAGTCAGATGCCAACACCTTGCTTGATGACTTCTGTGTTTTGAACTTCTTGGGATGTGGGGAACCATCATGTCTCCATAGTTAAGCGGCAGTTCAAAAATCCCACAGGATCCTGCTGAAATCAGTCCAAAATGGATTGTGAGGCGACCACTTGATTATGCTTCTGGTCAGCATTGAGACATTTGGGAACCCATTTGGCTAAGAGCTTTCTCATGTGTAAAATATGAATAATATAGCCTACTCATTCTTGGGATATCTCCAGGGTTTGTGCTATCTTTATTGTGGATATTGTTTGATTGTCAAAGATCATGAAATGAATGGTAAGCACATTTTCTGGAATTGTCACTTGAGTTGGTCTCCTAGAACATTCTTCGTATTCTGTGCTCCGAAGTTCTGTTCTAAGCACAGCAACCCAGTTCTTGACTGGAGTAGGAAGGATGCTTATCAAGTTTCAAGTTTTATTAACATTTGATGAATTGCTTATTAGAAACACTAAGCGATGAACAGAATCAAAAATAAAGTATAATACGTAAAGACAAACAAATTAACAAAATTCTTTCATATAATACAAACATGAGTAGGGGGGGAAAGAGGAAAAGTTACAATTTTTGTCTTAGAAGAAAAGAACGAGAAGAAAAAAACAAAAGGGAGTGGGGGTAAATAAAACTTTGATGTATTTAGAAATTTATATTTAAAAGTTTAAATGTTAAAAGCATCTTTAAAAAAATAAGATTTTAAGGATTTTTTGAAAGATGTAAGATCTTTTTCATTTCTAATGTATTGTGGCAAAGAATTCCACCATTGAGGGCCCATCACAGAAAACATGTCCGATCTTCTTGTGCCTACTATTTTCATAGACGGAACTGAGAGGAGATTTTGGCTTGATGACCGAAGTGGACGTAGGGTATTATGGGGTATTAATAATCTTGATATAAATTGGGGTTCATTAAACGTTAAAGTTTTAAATATAAGCAGTATTACTTTAAAAGAGATGCGATGGCTGATAGGAAGCCAGTGGGCATCTATCAACAGTGGGGTAACGTGGTCATATTTCCTAGCATTGTATATTAATTTGATCGCTGTGTTTTGTATGACCTGAAGTCTTCTTTTTTCTTTTTGGGAAATATTGAGTAGGAGTGCATTACAGTAATCCCCTAATGTAACTGACATATCATCATAAATTTGTTTAGCCAAATTCCCTACTACTTGACACTCTTTTGCAGTAAAATCTCCATTGTTTTACATCATATTCACTTCAGATCTGCCTCCCCCCCCAAAAAAAAAGCTATAATTATGAAATTTAGGTCAGACACATAAGAAACAATATGCATTGATGTGATGAAAATATTATTAACATTGGTTATACACCGCTTTGCTACTATTTGTAAAAGATGGTATATTAAGTTTAATAAACCATATTAGTCCAAAAGTAGTTGAAATAGTAAATGTGAAAGACTTAGCACCCTCTTGTTATGGCAGTCCATATAAATAACTTCTCTTTTAAATATTCTAAATTGCAATGAGATGAGATTGATTATACAAGAGAATCAGTTTTCCCTTTGATGCTGGGTAGTGAAATGCATCCATTCCAAACAAGAAACCATTGGGGTTTTTTTTATTGGATGATGCCTTCCACGTAAAGAGGTTTCTGATTTGTGCAGGATTTATTTTGAAACTGAGTGAACTCTGTTTGAATGGTTTTGCACCAAATGGTTTTGCACTGATCACAAAGGGGAGTTTGGGGAGGTATTTGTTTTTTTGTTTTTTTTTTTTTTATTATTTATTTATAAATTTCAAATTTACAATCAAGATAAATCTTGTACAGAAAGTGATTACATCAAATGAACGAAAAAATAGACCTCATAAATTTACATAGGAAAAATTTTTTTGTATAATCTCTCAAGTCCACAATTATGATCCATGATGTATATTAAACAGAACTAAAAGAAACTTATTCATTAAAGATAAGCTGTACATGGTAACTGATATTCAGGCGTCTAATTTATTGAAGCCCTCATTCTTACCCCTTCTCCAGGCGGGACAAGGAGAGGAAGGCCGTTAGCTGGTTTGGCTCAAAGAAAACATATTTCTGAGAATTGTAATAAACTATACACTTGCAAGGATGACGAAGATAAAAAGTTCCCCCTAAAGCCAAAACACCAGGTTTTAATAATAGAAACTCCTTTCTACGTCTTTGTGTATCTCTTGCCAAGTCTGGGAACATTTGTATTTTTAAATCAAGAAACTTTTTCTCTTTATTTTTAAAGAATAATCTCAGAAGCCAATTCTTATCCATCGTAATAGCCAAGGTCACAATCAATGTAGCAGGTATTGCAACTTCTTTATCAGATAATTCAAGCATAGCTGATACATCCATTGGTCCCTGAATTTTTTCTTCTTGAAGATCTTGAGTTTTATTAGGTAGATAATAGACCTGGGTGAAAGGAGGCAATAAATCTTCCGATACTTCCAATATCTCAGGCTCACAGGGATCGCAGTTGAGCCTGAGTGTACACGAGGAGATTTCCATCTCAGAATCAACCCCGACACAGGAGATACGGAGAGGAGAAGGTCCCTCAGCTGGTGAGCCTAACTTATCACTATTAAACTTGCAGACACTCAATATAGTGAAACCCCAAGAAGTTACATTGGAGGCTTTGTGGGATCTGATTGCTAATCTAACTAAGACAGTAAATACTAATCATCTTCAAATAGAGGGAAAAATAAAAATTCAAGAGAAAGAAGTTTTTCAGATAAAACAAGACTTGGGAGAATCCAAATTAGATATTCAAAGCATAAAAGATCAACTTAAATCTTCCAAATTGCTTCAGGACACTTTAATTAAGGATAATATAAATTTAAGAAGAAAGATAGAGACATTTGAAAATTTCTCCAGGAATAATAATTTAAGACTGATTAATTTTCCACGGATCTCGACAGTGACTCCAAGAGAAATGTTAAAAAGGTATTTGTTGTTAAGTAAGCCTCTTCACTGCAAGAAGAAATGAGAATTTGACCAAACAATTTAAATTTATGTGGATTTCCAGTGAATGGTTGTTTAGTTTGATACTGAGAAGTCTTCGCTGATTGAAATATTTTTGATCTAATGAAAGTGCCTGATAAGTGCATGATGTATTAAACTGAGCATGAGCCAAGCCATTCTTTTTGCTATTAGAAGATGTGGAGGATTGATTTGATGGGAAACCTTGTGCCTTAGTAAGTTATTTGTCTCAGATGAAATATGAAATCACATTTATGTACTGTGTGCCTAGAAATACATCTACATAGATGTTTCTCATTTCATTGATGATTGTTGTTTCTTTAATTCATCCTTTTTTTAAAAAAAATAATTTTTATTGATAATGCAGCCAACATCAAAACAGGAAAACAAAAGCATCCTTTTAAAGCAGGCAGTAATATCTATTAAAATGCTTGCATTGAAAGAGCAGTGAGGGAAGCACTGATGAATAAATTGCAGAGATTAATACAATGCTGCTCCCCAGTCAGTGTATTTGCAGTGTTTGGTTGAGCATTGCCAAAAAGATTGATATTAGGGATGTGCATTTGTTTAAAACAATTATGTAGTTGATAACCTGAAATGAGGTCTTTTTGTGGGTAATTGTATACACTATTGCTCAAATAGAAACATAGGAACATAGGAAAAATGAAGACAGAGAAAGACCATGTAGCCTCTCAAGTCTGTCCAACCATGCCATCTACTGTCCCTTCCACTCCCCTAGAGATACTCAACCAAATTCTTAAAAAAAAAAAAAAATTTTATTGCTTTTCAAGGCATATCAAAAGTGCAACAATTATACAATCAAAAATATTAAATACAGCACTTACATACTTACAATTAACTTGAAACAAATTACCCTACCCCCTTCCCTCCCTACCTGGATGTATGTATCTGTTAACTAAAATTTTAATCATTCCGTTGTTTAACATATGACTCCAATGGACTCCAAATAACTTTAAAAATCTTACCATTCCCAGCTTGTTCCGCTATCATCCTTTCATACCTATAATATAAACAAAGAGCTCCTTTTACTAAGTTACGATAGCGGTTTTAGTGCGCGCTAAGCACATGGAGAATTGCTGCGCACACTAGATGCTAATGCCAGCATTAAGCTGACATTAGCTCTAGCCACGTAGCGCGGATTTAGCATGTGCTAATTTTCTGCGTGCACTAAAAACGCTATCACAGCTTAGTAAAAGGAGCCCAAAGTGTTTCCCACCAAAAAAAAGTTCAACCTATCCCAATTTTTCCAATTTCTAGTTATTAATTGAATGGCCACCCCAGTCATAATAATAAGAAGTCTATTTTGATATTTGTCAATTGGACTATTAAATTTCAACAATGTCCCAAATAAAACCACTAGCATACCACTATAACCATGAAGTGCATCACACTCTTCTACCACGGTCTCAGAACTGGAGCCTACGCATGGTATTTATATCACAAACTCGAGTGATCAGCGTAGCAATTTAGCTCCCTGCTCCAATCATTGACCGCTTAGGTTTTAAAACATAAACTTTAATAATTTAATCTTAAAATATTTCTTATAGAAAACTTTTTTTTATATATACTTTTAGTTCATTTTATTTTAATTCATTTTATAGAAAACCTCACTATCAGTGCAAATTTGCCCACATTGTATGCACTATTAAGGATTTGAAAAAATGACAAGCTACTTATCTTTAAACAGCGCTTGTCTCTGGATATATTTTTTTCAGCAGTGCTCAAATAGTTGCACAAGCCAGTATTGCACAATACCATGCATAGGCTCCAGTTCTGAGACCGTGGTAGAAGAGTGTGATGCACTTCATGGTTATAGTGGTATGCTAGTTTGTTTCCATTTATAATTTACTACCACTTGGGATACTTGTTTATAAATTGTACCCAAATAAAACCACGTCATAAGACAATGGAATTGAGACACCTAATACTATATTAATTTTGGCCCAAATTGACTTCCAGAAATTGAGTATCAACGGACAATAAAATAAAAGATGGTCCAATGTCCTTACTTCAAGCTGACAGTGCCAGCATCTAGACTTTGAATTATCCAACTTTTGTAAACGAACTGGGATTCAAAATATTCTATATAACACAAAGAACCAAGTTTGTCTCATAGATGCTGAAGTTGTACATCTTATCCTCCAAGTCCAAATCTGTGGCCATTGTGAAGCAGAAATATGCTGCTTTGTTTCTATACTCCGAATGTCTCTTAAGCTTGTTTTAGGATTTTTTTTGCCAAATATTCAGATATTAATTTATACCACTTGGCGGCCTGATGCCCTTGAAAATCTGTCTGGAAACATAGACCTGGCAAACTATACTGATTTTTAAAATTACGCCAGTCAGGGAATCCTTTCTGAATGGCCTGCTTCAACTGCAGCCATTTATAACCTTGAGATTTTGAAATATCAAATGATTGTTGTAACTGTAATAAATCTACCATTTTCCCATTCAAAATTGCATCATTTAGAGTACGAATGCCTGCCTGCAACCAATGTGTCCAGAGGATTTTAAACTCGCCGATTTGTATCTTGGAGTTCAACCATAGGGATTGACATTTGGTTTGCTGTATCGGAATAAGAGTTAATGCATCTATAAATTGTATTTATTTATTTATTTATAGATTTTCAAATTTACAAACCAAGTATACACTTGTACAGAAAGTTTGTTAGACAGGACATCACTATTTCAAATGTATAAAACTTTTTACAGCTTGAAATTCCTTACAACAAAAGAAAAGGAAATATATTTTAACTAACAAAACTCAAGTCCTCAATAATTGGGATCCCAGATTTCACATAAGCGAGAAATTAAGGAAAATTATAATTCTATTAGAATATGCATTACATAGTGCTGAGGTAGGAGTAACATTTTAAACTACAGAGCACTTGATCTTCCATCTTCCATTCGGGACAGGGCCAAGAAAGCGGTTAACTGTTGAGGTTCAAAGAAAACATATTTAACTGAGTGGTGGCAAATAATACACTTACAAGGATGTCTCAAGTAAAATGTAGCCCCCAATAAGATGACCCCATGTCTCAATAGAAGAAATTCTCTGCAACGTTTTTGAGTCTTTCTAGAAAGATCAAGAAACATTTGAATTTTACATCCAAGAAAATCCTTCTGTTTATTTTTAAAGAAAAGCCACAATAACCATGTTTATTTATCGAGAGAGCTACTGTTAATATCAAAGTGGAAGGATTTACCATATCCTTATCAAACATTTCCAATATTTCAGTTACATTCAGTTGTGCTTGACCTGATTTTAACTATACTTGAGACCCATTTTTATTTAGTAGCTAATACACCTGAGAAAATGGGGGTAAAGTTTCTTCTGGAACTTGTAGTACTTCTACCAAATATGTCTTAAGCATCTCTCTAGGAGTTACCATTGGTAATCTAGGAAAATTAATAAGTCTTAAGTTATTATTTCAAGAATTGTTCTCAAGCACTTCTAATTTCCTTCTAAGGTTCACATTATCCTTAACCAGGGTCTCTTATAATTGTTTAGACGCTATTAAATCTTGATGAAGCTTTTGAATAGAAGATTTTGAACTTGTCTGATCTTCTTTTAAATCCTTAAGCTCCTTAGTCTGCTGTATCAATTTATGTATTGGAAGTTGGGGCTAATAATCTTAGAAAAGTTAGCAATTAAATCCCATAGAGAGTCCAAAGTCACCTGAGGGGGCTTCTCCCATGATGGAAACTTTTGTTTTGTGTAGAAGTGCTCACACTCTGTAAAGTTTCCCTGGTCGTGTTCCGTCTGAGTCAGTCCACCGTTGTTGAACCGACTCCAGCTTCTTCTGCAGATACTGCCTGAAAAGGTGATTCTGCTTCCATGTTCTCCGTTAAGATATCCACTGCCTCAGGAGCGAGTACCTCTCCCAGCTTCGGGGTTTCCTCACCACTCGGAGAGCTTGTAGACTGGGGTTGTGGGGGTGGTGCTTGGACGGCTGGACTTAAGGTAGTATCTGGCCCAAGAAAGGCATCCCCGGTCTCGCCCAAGCCCAGTGCCCTCAGTGGGCTGACATCAGACGCCAACATCGTTACAGCTCCCTGCATTCTCCGCAGAAGCTCCTCAATGTTGCCAAGGGTTGGCACCATGGATCCCTCCTGTCCCAGCCTACCACTAGACCACCAGAGGGGGAAGAGAATACAGGGCATGAAGGTTGGACAGGGTGCAGAGCATGGCAGGGAGTGAGAGGGGCTGGGTTCAGAGCCTGGAAGGGAAGGGGGCTGGGTTCAGAGCCTGGCAGGGAGGGAAGGTGGCTGGACTCAGAGCCTTGTAGGGTATGGAGAGAAGGGGGCTGGGTGCAAAACCTAGCAGGGAGGGGGGCTGAGTATAGAGCCTGGCAATGGGAGGGCAGGAGGGAGAGGACAGTGGGTGCAGATCCTGGCAGGGCATGGCACTTGAATATCAAGCCCCCGTCTTATATTCGAGTCAACCATTTTGTCCTCCTTTTCTGGGGGAAAAATTGGGGTCTCGACTTATATTCCAATCGACTTTTATTCGAGTATGTACTGTACAGTAGTAAAAATGTGTATCTTTAAAATCTCTGGTGGTCCAGTGGTGAACCAGGGCAAGAATGATTTTCCTATACTCCTGCCCCGTGCAAAGCTGCTATATGAATGGCTGCAATGAGATCTCACAGCAACCTTGCAAGACCACAGAAATTCAGGGCAGTCATTCAGAAAGTGGCTCTGCATGGGACAGGAACATAGAAAAATTGCTTCTGCACCAGTTCACTGCTAGACCACCAGGGATTTTAAAGGTATGCTTTTAACTAATAGGGGATGTGGGAGGGTGGTGAGAGATATTAGAGTTGGCCGGGACAGGGGACAGGAGGCAGGAGGGCTCCCTCCTATCCCAGCCCACCACTGGCCCACCAGGTCCTACAGCAGGCCCAGTAGAGGCCTGCAACAGGTCAGGGAAGGGGGTGGGTAGGCGCTGACCTAAATATAAACCAATACCCCAGTTTTTGGGCCACTTTGGCCCAAAAATCTCAGTTTATATTCAAGTATATATGGTATTTAAACGTTTCTATCATATCGCCTCTCTCCCACCTTTCTTCCAACATATACATATTGATATCCTTAGGTCTGCCCCCATATACTTTATAGTATACCCTGTTGCTCAATAGCATATTCTGCTGCTCAATAATGCATACTGTTTGAGGCCTAGAATGCATTATTGCTCAATACTGTGTCTGAATTCAAGAAAATATAAGATAGGCATGTAGTATTGCTTAGAGGGAGGAGGAAGTAGCAGATACATGGATGGGCAAACTGGAAGGGCCATATGTCTTTTAACTCCCATTATTTTCTCTGTTTCTATGTAATAATATATACAGTACTATTTGAGCAATAGGCTGAACTATTTGAGTGATAAGATGCACTAGCAATAGTATATACTATTGCTTTATTGATGGTATTATTCCTGCAAAAATGGGGGGGAAAAGTGAAAAAGTCCTTTAAACAACACAGGAAACTAAGCACAAAAAGATTTGGTAGAGATAGATAATTATAACATTATGAGAGGTGGGTGGAGTTGCATAATGGCTACAGCAGTAGACTGAGATCCAGGGAAGTCAAAGCTTAAATCCCACTGCCTCAGGTATAAACTTAGATCATAAGCCCTCTGGACAGTGAAATACCTACTGTACCTGAAAATAACTTGCCTTGAGCAAGGTTTGAGCTCAGTCTAAATCCCCTTCTTCTTTCCGTTTAATGATGCCCATATGAAAGGTCTATGATTCCTCGTTTCTTAATGCACAAAAAACTTTGACTTGATTTGCATTTCTTAAAACTGAGAGTACAGATTTATAAATGAAATATGCTTGAATCAGGAGGTAGGATTCTGAGCTTGATTTACAGATATGGCATATATTATTGTTTTCATTTTTTTGTAATATGAGTGCCCAAAATAAGATTCTACAAATGGCATTCTGACAATGTAATGTACACTATTATGAAGCTAGAGAGTATATAAATCACAGAGGAAATACAACAGGCAATAATAATTATGTAAGAAACTCAACAGTATACTAGTGCATATTATATAAACGTGACTAATATGGTTTATGATAATCCTTATATGAATGTTTTTAATAGATATTGATATTGTACTGTTTCTTGTTTTCTATTCCTGCCTTTTAAGAAACACATTCCCATTTCAACAAATGTTGTTCCTATGCTGATCACATAACCCCAGATTCTGTAAAGTCTGCCTAAAGTGAGGCACTTATATCGGTGGACCTAGCTGATGTAGGTTCCTAACTTAATTGAATAATGGGCTTAATTGGCACTAATAATTACCAATTATGAGGATTAATTGACTTTAATTGAAAATAAGGCACCTAACAGCACACCTAATAATTAGAAGTCACAGCGAAAGATGGGCGCTTAGAGAGAGGAAAGGGAGTAGTTTATCCTTAGGCAAGTTCTACCTATATTTAGACTTGCAAAAATCTAACATACTTTCAAGGTGCATAGAAATGAATAATGCTAAGAGGGGCATTTTCAAAAAAACAAAACAAAACACATCTAAGTCCAACTTGGATGTTTCCAGCTGAACTTCCAAAGTTGGAAGTAGAAAAATGGCCATTTTCAAATGGCAAACTACTGGATGTCCAAATATAATTTTTTTTTTTTTAAATTATCTACTTAGACGTCTTGGCCACTGGGACGTCTAGACTGTAATAACATCTAACTTTATACCCCATTTTCGATCAGAAAAATATGCAGATTGAAAATATCCTAATCCTGACCATTTGGACATGGGTGGGGCTAGCATAGCAATGGACTAGCCACATAGTCTTCCCGCCAGAGAAATGGAACACCTTAGACAGCACTGCTGTGAACTTCTCATAAAAGATGGCAACTGTATATCTCACCATAATCCCCTAATAATTTAGGGTGAGCTCCACAACCACCCCCCCAAAACCTACTGTACCCTCCTGTGTACCACCCCAATAGAACTTATGGCTGCAAGTGTCACTTATATGGTAGTATAGTAGGTTTTGGGTGGGCTCACATATTTTACCATAAATGAGTGGTCAGAGTGGCTAAATGGGTCTGGATCCTCCTCTATAATTCATTAGCCCACCCACCAGGCTACTTAAGACACCTGTGTGCAGCTTAACTAGGCTTCCCCATACTAGATGCTGCTGTTTTAGAGACAGGTACATACCTTTTTTGTTCTCATTTTTGTGTGGTGGAATGGGGTCAATGAGCACTGGGGAAGTGCGGGGGTGTCTTACTTTGATGCATGCAATGGTCATCTAGTCAGTTTGGGCACCTTTGTGGCACTAAGACCCTTCTAAAACAGGTCTAGTTCCAAACATATAAGTTCCGTCCAAGATGTCTTGCAAAATATTTGAATATTATCGCTGCAAGACGTCTATGTCTAATCCACCAAAGCCTACCCATAGCACACCTCCACCAGGTCCATCTCGTGCTCTGAATGTACAGAGGCTGGAACACCTCACTAGATGTACAGAAAGACGTTTTTGATTATCGGCACTTGGACGTTCTGGTGATTAGGATCTCAAAGTGCTGATTTAGGATGCTTCTTAGACATCTGTTTTTTTATTATGAGCCTGTAAGTGTGATTCATGATGATGCATCCATCAGCGTGATTTGTACATTATATTGAATAAGTTATAATAGTGGGCAAATGAGGGTTTTTGTTACAGTGTACTCACATTAATAGGTGTACTGGAGGGTCTAGAGCAGTGGTCTCAAACTCGCGGCCCGGGGGGCCACATGCGGCCCTCCAGGTACTATTTTGAGGCCCTCGGTATGTTTATCCTAATCACAAAAGTAAAATAAATCAGTTTCTTGATCATATGTCTCTTTAGCTATGAATGACAATATTATTATTAAGACTTAGCCAAAAGAAAAGATTTATAAACTATAAAGAGTTTTACCTTGTGCAAAATTGTCATTTCTTTAATAAGACATTACCTAATTTTTTCTGAGGCCCTCCAAGTATCTACAAATCCAAAATGTGGCCTTGCAAAGGGTTTGAGTTTGAGACCCCTGGTCTAGAGGGTTGTTTGCTATCAGGCTGTTTAAAGCCATACTATAGTATAAACATGACGAGAGGACCTTGTCCTTTTACTGTAGGCCCTTTGGAGGCTTAGGAGGAGCAATGTGCTTTCACACTCACAGATGGGAACACTCTTCTACTGAGTAGATGAGGTGAGCAAGTGTTTAAGAATTCTTGCTTTATCATTCACAGATGGTGGGTTCAAGTCTTCATGAAACAAAGATAGTCCTTTTGTCTGATCAAGAATCCCCTATGTAGTTTCTCTACCTCTTCTTTGCTGCATAGATGATTGGTTTGTGGACTGGTATAACAGCTATCAAGAGGACCTCTTTGTTTACATTTAGAAACATAGAAACATGACGGCAGATACAGGCCAAATAGCCCATCCAGTCTGCCCATCTACCCTAACCATTATCCCTTCCTTTCTCCGAGAGATCCCACATGCCTATTCCAGGCTCTCTTGAATTCAGACACAGTCTCTGTCTCCATCACCTATTCTGAGAGACTGTTCCACGCTGTTCTGCAGCTTGGAGTTCCCTTTCTCCAGAGGGCAATTCACTTTTACACTCAGAAAGGGCTATGCTTTCCTAAGGCATCATTCCAGATGTCAGGGAGCACCAACTGTAGAGCAGATGAGGTGGCTCAGTGGATCAGGGGTAGGGAGAACCTGAAAGAGCGGGGGCTGTTTAAGGTGGATCAAAGGAGGATCAGATGGGAGGATCATTCCAGGGGGGGAATTGTAGGGCTTAACCATAAGAAATGTTTTACAGCTCTTGGCCAATATTCAGCCTGGGCCTGCTTAACTAATAGGGTAAATTTAGGGCAACTTTGAAGCCATCTTAAATTGTTCGCTTAGCTATGTGGGTGCCAGCACTGAATATTGCCAACACCTGCATAACTGCTGGCTCCTTCTTCAGCACCACCCCCTGACCTGCCCATTTCTTAAATTGACAGTCACAGCAGAAATTCAGTGGCACTGCCCAGTAATGTGCTGCAGAATATTAGTAGATGTGTGGCCCTAAGCAATTTATTTATTCATTAATTTATTTATTTAAAAAAATGTATTACTCACAAAAATCTGTGCGAGTTATAATATAAAACATACATAATTTAAAAAAGAGCCTCTCATGCCTTCTTAAATTGCTTTGAATAGCGGGCAGATATACATTCAGCCCATGTTTTTCATTAGTAGCTGAAGGTGAATTATGTTTAGATACAATTGGTATTTCCTTGGCCCTCTTTCCTTGGCTTTTACTAAGCTTTGTTAGGCACTAATGTGTGCTTAACACAGCTTAAAATAATATACTGCAAGATGCACTCATGCGTCCTGAAATAACTGTTGAATTATTGTGTGCTAATTTGTGTGCTAATTTTTGGATGGTTTTTTTTTCTGTGTATGTGTGTGTGTATTGGGGGGGGAGGCAGGGGGCAGGCAATGGATATTCCTGCGCTAATCAGTTAGTGCATCCACTTTACTGTGTGATAACTGCTAATTACAGGATTACAACATGAGTCCTTACCGCCTACAAAATGGGTGGCGTTAAGGGCCCAACAATTTTTTTTTTCCTAAACTTTATTTAAAGCAACTTGAAACAAGGTACAAGCAAAAAAACAGCACACCACAGGAACGAAGAATAGCCAAGCATCAATAAAGTGTACACAACAGGAAGCAAGCAACCCTTGCCTCAAGTTAAACCATTTTGAGCCACACGCTAATGGTGATATTAGCATATGGCCTTTAAAATTGGTCATTTTACCTCTGCGATATAAATGGCCTTAGCCAGTGGGACATACCCATGCAAATGCGCGCTAAGGCCATTCTTTGTCACACCTGGCAGTATTTTGAACCCTAGTTTTCCTGGTTCTCAGCTTGATGCTCTAACCACTTCAAATATGCTTACTCTTTCATCACACTGTAACCCCCTGTTTTGCAAAAGTCAGCAGAGCGGGCCAGCGCAGTAAATGCTCTGACTCCCACAGGAATTGAAAGGGCTTCGGAGCATTTGCTACGCAGCACTTGGCTGCGCAGGTTTGTAAAAGGGGGCCTAAATTTCATATAATTGAACTAATTGATTCTCCTCTTAATTAGTATAATAAAAATATTTCCTTTGGTAAGAAACTCAAAATAGAATATTTTTTTATATAGTAATGAGAAATAAAGTAACAGTGATGCACAGAACCCTCTCCCCCCCCCCCCCCCCCCACACACACACATGCACATACTTCAATAGAACAGTTCTTTGTATAAAACCCCTTAAGAGATATCTTGGAAATTGTGGATTAGATGATAAGAAATTAGAACTTGATTCCTTAACTAAAGTCATTGCATTATGTGAACTTTATCTTAATGCAAACTGTCCCCATGAAATAGTCATTTTTCTATTACTTTTAGTTGGAAAAAGACTGCAAGAAATTTTCTCTCCATTACTCAGAATTATTTAAACGTGCCCCTTTGTCTGCCCTTTTATTTCCACTAAGTCAGCTATAATTACTGAGCAATTTCCAATCTTAGGCAGCTTCACATCACGGTGAGCAATAGACTTTCATCTGGCCGTATAGTTAATCTCACCCATAATGACACAACTTGTAATATTCTAACATCAAATCCATTTAACAGCTCATTTTACATCTCCTAGTTGAGAAGTAATTGCGTGACGGGTCTGGCGAGGTGAGATTAATGTATATCTTTTGCAAAACATGTTAGACATCCTTGGTTTATGTAAGTTTTCCTAGTGATCAATCAAGAGTCCATTTTAGATGGTGGCAAAAATAATAATAGTAATAAAAACCATGATAAATGTTTGTCATTTTTGTGTTGGTGGTCATGTACTTTGAGCGTACATGCACATGGGTTTTTACTTATATTAGGAGATTTAAGAAGTCATTATGAAGGTTTCAGTTTTAATTCTTTTTAAATCTGTGCTACAAAAAGAGAAACATCCTTATTGATTTCCTGACGACTTAATGACTAGCAGCATAAAAAATGGCTCTTCTTTATTAACCATACCGAATGGAGGACAGAGTAGTAAAAGCAAGGCCCCGAAGGGGGAAAGGAAAAAAAATAGGATCTGCAACCAGGGAAGTTTTACATTAAATTAGATGCTCTTTTGCTTGAGCAGCATGTGGGTCAACATTTAGTGGGGTGGCCTTCACGTGAAGATACCCAGATAAGTTATCAGACTAGCTTTAAGTGGGTTTTGGTCAGCCTATCCATTTAAGTCAAATCATTAAACACATGGGCTCAACATTACAACTCAAGCCGGGCTCTTAGCAAACTTTCTGTCAGAAAATGATAAGAGGATGGGGTCAAGTTCTCAAAGCTTGGTTCCCATGACAACGCTATTTTTATGCCACGCCTATTCAGTATGCCCCTGGTTTTTTGCCTGCCTTTGAATTAGGGTATTTAAACGTTGGGAGACAGGGAGACTACAAGTGCTTGGCCAATTGGTGCTCCGGGGGGAGCTGATCCCCTTTGTTGCTCTGTATGATACCTATGGTCTCTAGGGGGCAGATTTTTTTGCCTATATTCAACTCCATGATTTTGTGCGGAGACGGGTGTTCCCAGAGTGGGCAGGGGCGTATTCAGCATTTTTTAAGGTATTTCGTATGGGGTTGGGGTGGGTTTAATATCCAGACTGTATAAGGCACTTGGTTTGCTCTTATAAAACCAAATGGGAAGATCTCTTATGGGTCCCACTTAGAGGCTCAACAATGGGAGCAACTTTATAGTGCATTGCTTCGGGTATCTTTGGCCACTCCCTTGTTATTTCAGTGGTAGTTTACCCCAGAGAAGCTGCTCTGATTGTTTCAGCATGGTGACGGGCTTTGTTGGAGACTTTGGGGGGGGAATGGGGACCTTCGGGCATATCTGGTGAGATTATCCCCGAATGATGGCTTTTGGTAACTACTGTTTTGCACTCTCCTGTATCCTTTCATGTGAATGATTAATAAACCCTCCCTGGGATTGGAACATGATCAGGCTCACTTTGTGGCACTGGTCGCTACGGCAGCCTGGCTCTGTGTGGCCTCCTGTTGGAAACAGCCTCATCTTCCTGCTCAGTCTGATTTGCTTTCTAATCTTGACCAACTTTACTTGATGTGTAAATTCACTGCATTACGCACAGACACTTGTGGTTCCTTTCGCCGAACTTGGCTTCCATATGGCCGTTGGAGAGATATCCCATGATGGCCTTGGGATGTTGCCAATTGGATGCTGTTACCTGCTCTGAGTCTATCTGTTTGGGAATTTTTCTGTTTAGTTTCACTCGGTGGAGGGAGGGGCGGATGATATTTTTCCGTGTTTGCAATGATATTTTGCTTGTTGACATTTTTTACTTTCCTTTCTTGAATAAAACTGTTTAAAAACAAAATAAGAAAATGATAAGAGGAAACTTATAACAAAATACTCCAAACAAACAACAAAAAAAAAGAAGCTCTCTTCCATATGCAAATATTTTATTAATAATGGTGATATTCAACTACTATCCAGAAAACTACTATCAACTATCAACTACTATCCAGAAAACTGTCTAGATTTAGATAAACCAGAAACTGCTATCTTATTGCATACCCAAGCATTACCAGTTGTAAATACAAAACCTTTCTGGATAGAACCTTCGCGTACCAAACAAACAAACAACAACATTGGCTAGACAACTACATTAATAAAGCTAGACTGACCTACAACGCTTTTAGAAAAGTCATAAAAACTACCTTATTCGACAGATATCTCACCTAATCAGAAATTCACCGAACACTTTTTTAATTTCTCTTTCCCAAAATGCCCCCTCTGAAATCTGAATCAAACTGTATTTTGTAATTCTGGACCTTTTTTTTCTAATATGTCCCCTCTGAAATTCTTAACAAACTGTATATTGTAATTTCGCTTCATTTTTTTTTTAAGATTCAGGTACACTATAATTCCACTGACTATCTGCATATTGTAACTCGCTGATTGTCAAACTCTCTTCAATGTGAACCGCCTAGAAGTTGCAAGATTATGGCGGTATAGAAGAATAAAGTTATTATTATTATTAATCCTAAGTATGGTTTGTCCCACACAGTTACAGAACACTTTTCTTCAAATGAAGATTAGGATAATTACCCCTCCCTTTTACTAAACCGCAGTAGAGGTTTCTACCATGGCTAAGAGTGCTAAAAGCTCCGACGTTGCTCTAACACTCAGAGAATTCCTATGAGCGGTGGAGCATTTAGAACTCTGGGCTGCGGTAAAAACCTCTATCATGGCATAGTAAAGGGGGGGGGTGTACCTTACGTGCAAGTTTTATTGTTTTTGTTTTTTTATTCCCCTGTGTTTGATAATTTATCTAGGTAGTAGTTATACTTTTTGTCCTTTCAAGCTTGAAAAATGTCTGAAGGAGAAAGGCGCTTGATTATGTATGCACTCCTGAACCCCACTGCCTGGCATTACTTTCAAGTACTGGGGTCCACGCCGGCCTCCTGGAGGTTGTGCGGTGGGCCAGGGTGCACATGTAGCCTCTACAGGATTCCCTCCTGTCTCGGAGGTCCCATCAGCATCATCCCCTTCAGATTCCACTCCCATGGATGGACTGCACTGGTGGATTCAGGGAGATGCCCTAATAAAGGGCAACCGAATTAATTACTCTAATGACCGACGCCAGCCTTAGTAGAGACAGCTCCATCCAGGGCCCTATCAAAAGGGTTGGTCGATCAACCTTCTAGAGCTTCGAGCCATATGGATGGCATTGAGAGCTCTCCAAGGCAGGAAAAGCAGTGAGGGTGTTTTCTGTCAACGCTACTGCTGTGGCATATGTCAATCAGCAGGGGGGCACCAGAAGTGTTCATTTGAGTTGGGAGGTACGGATGCTTTTCCATTGGGTGGAAGTGTGCCTTCAAGCTCTCTCTGTGGTTCACATGGCAGGAGTGGAAAATGTGCAGGCAGACTTTCTCAGTTGCCAAACCCTGGACCCAGGAGAGTGATCTCTCTCACAAAAGGTGTTTTGTATCATTGTGCATCATTGGAGCAGACCAAATTCAGTACCACCTCCAAATCCGCGGTTTCAGTACCCGTGGATTCGATTATTCATGATTTTTTTTTAAGAAACGCTGCATCCTGGACCTTCCCCAGACCTTACCTGGTGGACTACAATGGAAACTCACAGCAACCATTTTGATGACGGCTTTGCATGGGGTAGGATGATCGATCCTGACCCATGTTGACACTAGACCACCAGGTAAGGTATGGGGAAGGTCTGGGATGTAGGAGGGAGGTGGGGGTGGGTCAGAGCCAGCCCTGAAAGTTATCCGCGATATTTCAATATTCGCAGGCCGGCTCTGCCCCTAATCCCCGCAAATAATGAGGGTTTGCTGTATAGACTTGATGGCTTCAGCCAAGGATTCAAAAGTCAAGTGCTTCTTCAGTTGAAGAGCAGAGCCAGAAAGCTTAGGACTGGAGGTGTTGATTCAGCCCTGGCCAACCTGGAAACTCCTATACACTTCCCACCTTGGCCCATGGTGGGGCGAGTCATCTGCAGGATTGCGACTCATCCAGGCCTAGTGATCCTGGTGTCCCCGGACTGGCCTTTGCTGTCCTTGGTATATGGATCTTATCCGTCTTCAGCGGGACAAGAGCTTCAAGCTCCCTCTTCATTACGATCTTCTCAGTCAAGGACCAGTATCTATGGAGAACCTCCAGTGCTTTGAGCGTTCCTATGAGCGTCGAGAGCAGCGCGGGCCATTCAGTGTGGCTCTCTGCACTAAAAACTGCTAGGGCAGTTTAATAGAAGAGGGGGTTAAACTTAAATTTTAAAAAAAGGTTGCTAGGTTCTTGTTCTATAATTACCCCCACAAATCTGAATTTCCACACTAAAGAAGAGTTTGTACACACTTTCACAGGTGTAAAAGCAGACATAGCAAAGCGCAAAAGTTCTTTTTTTCACATCTTGGTAATCTATAGTAGATGTCTTATACAGCATGAGACAGTAACTTCAAAACTTTGTGCAGCCCAACAGCTTTTAACATAATTTTTAACAAGCAAATTAGCTACAGAAAAGAGTGGCAGCAGATCAATAAGGACAGTTAAGCTACAGAGTTCCTGCTGATCGCATATTGTCTGTGAATGCAAACTGTAAAAGAGGTCCCCACAGGCCCTTACAACAATAACCTACAAAAGAATGAGACACAAAGGGTATTGAGCTTAAAGATAGTTCAATTTCCCAAGATAGCAAGCTCTTGTCACATCAAACCACCTATTAGTCACAAACTCATACAACTAAGAATTGTTAGGCCTCTTGAGGAAACCTGTCATCTTGAAAGAGATAATGTCATTGAAAAGCATGGGGTTTCTTCTGCAACCTGCAAGTTTATTGGTTTTCAACGGCTCTAGCAATTTATGATGTTGCCATCATATATAAATAAGAGTATATGTTTTCAGGATGGGAAAAAAATATTGGGAATATGTCCTATCAATAAATGCTAAATGAGGGATGATATGGAAAAAGAACACCTCTGATATCAGATTAGAATTTTTTTTGTGTTTTTTTTTTTTTTTTGCAAAGAAACAGAACTGGGTAACTCCCCCCCCCCTTCTCCCTCCCCTATTTTCTGAGAATACTAAACCTAAAATTCTAGTAAAAGAATTGGGCATTTCAGTCTCCTCTTGACCCTTTTCCATCCTTTCAGCATGGCTCATATACTACAAAATGCATTTGCAAATTCTTTTCAAAGTTCATTTTTATTATTTAATATAACTAAAATAGTTTGAGTTATTATGAGTTATCTTGAATTCAGTTTTGCACAGTGAGGATTACATATGATATCACTTAGTTAGAGGAAGGTTCTACCGTCCAGAAAACCAGCTGATGAAGTTTACTTAGAAAAGGAAAGGAGCAGGGAAGAAAAAACAAATTTCTTCTCAGTGTTTTTGTACTAATTGTATATATTTAGCTGTCCGTGCCGCCAAGACAAAAATGATAAGGTACTTAGCAAATAAACTACAGCACTTTTTACACTTGGGAGATGACATTATTTAAGTTGAAATTGTGTATCAGTTCAACACAAGACACACGATTGTTAACATCAGGGAGGATATGAGACAGATGGCAAGGTGACTTGAAGTTTATTCAGTTCATTTTTACTTGAAGCCCCAGCCCCTAAACCATTGCTGTCCCTCTTCTCTAATCAGCCGCTCACAGTTAACTGACCTGTCCAGCCCGTGATCGTGCTATTAATTACTTCAGCATCCATGTTAAGTGGTTGATGTTTTCCATGAGCTATCTTTTCAGTTAATACTGAACGCAAGAGCAAAAAAAGTCTATGGACCCTCTGCTAAACAATTGTGAACTTAATAACTGTTAAAAAAAAAACCCTCTTTTTAATTGGTCATTGTGCTAAAAACTGTGGTCCAGATCTGTGAATACTTCACATGCCACCTGTCCTTTGAACCACATTAGATTTAATAATAATAATAATAATAATAACTTTATTCTTCTATACCGCCATTTGTGGAGTAATGGTCACATACAAAGTGCTGAAAGTCACTATATGATGGCTACGTCTATAACCATGTTAAGCCAGTCCATTAAACTGCCTGGGGTAAACCAATCCAAATAGCATAATAAAATTAAGCAAGTAACCTAGTATACAGTATATATATATATATATATATATATATATATATATATATATAAGTTATGTGGCAGCAAGCTGTTTTGTGTGTAATAGACAATGAAAGTTATATTTTGTTGCAATAGAGAATTTCCTGAAATCATGCTGTCACCATGCTTTCATGCTATACAGTGGAATAATATTATGCCCAATCTATTAGAGCGATTCTATCACCTAGCCACTCACATTTACATGTACATTGCACATATAAATATTTAGAATACTAGCATTTACCTGCATATGGGCACAGCAACACTTGCATATACAAGGGGCCGTTGAAATGTTCTCAGCCCAACCAAAAAGAAAATGATGTGGAGTCAGGAAACTTACAAGTTATTCCACACTTTTCTTGACACTTTTCATTTCATTTCATATCACTGACATGAAAAGTGTCAAGAAAAGTGTGGATTAACTTGTAAGTTTCCTGACTCCACATCATTCTCTTCTTGGATGGGCTGAGAACTTTTCAGTAGCCTCTTGTACAAAACATTGATTTCTGGTTTTTTTTTTCTCTAGTGTTAAAGTACTTGCTGACCATTGCTGTGGCTGGTGGGGATGCTGTTTCTGCCTGCCAAGCTTGGCAAATGGGACCCTCAGCTGACATAGCTTTAGGGTCCTCATCAGCTGGAGTATTTATATTTTATATTTACATTAGAAGCTCTGGCAGAGACCCGTTTACAAAGTATGTATTCTTCCCAATTAATATTTCCAAATTAATAAAGTGTCTTTGCTTATTTGCTAGCATAATTAAATGAAATAACTACTTTAGAAATTTATCGGATGGGCGGGGACGGATTCGATTCCAGCTGGGATGGGCTTGATTCCAGCAGGGACTGGGGGATAGGTTTGATTTCTGTCTCCATGCAACTTTCTACTCTATACCCCTCAGAAGGGAATCACCAACCGCCACTACCTTACACCTCCTAGTGATCATGGATCCAGCAACTTTGGGAATTTTGATCTTTAGTCCTTCCTCTCCCTGGAATGTTCTCATCTGCTCCACTTCCAGGGGTGCATACTGGTTCTTCAAGGGTAGGTGGAATCACAGAATCGATCCGGGAGGGTCCTGTAATCTGAGTCCAGCTCTCCTCCGTCAGCACGGTCTCCTCTTCCCCACTGCTGGAAATCTTTGATGTCTCATGAAACATTTAATCAATATATACTTCTTATTCTCATGTATTTTTCTCAGTCTTGCCTCCTCTTCCACAGCTCCTTTACTTCCACAGCTTGCACATGGAATCACTCTCTCTGCTTGGGTAACATTTTCTGTTTGCGCAAAGACCAAAGCTGTAACCTGAGCAACAGTTTTGGTGACACGATGTTTCCCAGTCATACTGTGGTTGCAGAAGTACTCGACCTGATGGAAAAAAAAAAAAGAAAAAGTAGAAAAAAATCCAACCAAAGCAATGCCCTGTTCCTAATTAGCTGAAGAGCCTATAAATCAAAAGATTAGCCTTGGGGCTGGTGGGAGGGACTTAAACACTAAACAGAGACTTCTCTCAGCTGCTATCTGTGTCCTAATCTAATCTTATCTTAAGTTCTGAAATGCAACCTAAAATACTAATCTAGACCAAAACATGTTTTATATAGTAAAAAACCCTAACAGAGCTTTACTATTGCTTAAACTGACTTTGCTAAAAAAGTACCGAACTAAAAATGTGAACGAGAAAAATAATGAAATAACCTACTGAAGCCCAAGTTTACCGCTTCCCAAGACTGAATGCCAGTAGGTAAGATATTCCAACTGAGGTTTTCTTCCCCTTAGCAGATACTCAGAACCGCTTCAGGGCATTACACCATGGATGCCAACCAGCACTACAGTGATCCACATGCTTGAATACATACAGTTGCACTTCAACTAGTTCAATTTCTATGACTGGGTGACTAGCGAATTGGATAGAGGGAGTGTGCTATATGTGGTGTATTTAGATTTTAGCAAAGCCTTTGACAGTGTTCCACATAGGCACCTAATAAATAAGCTGAGTGCCCTCGGGATGAGCCCCAAAGTTATGGGCCTTGGTCAGGAACTGGTTGACTGGAAGGCAGCAGAGGGCAGTAGTCAATGGAGATCGCTCTGAGGAAAGGGATGTTACCAGTGGTGTGCCTCCAGGTTCTGTTCTCAGGCAATAGAGTAGATACCCTGGATGATATGAATAGCAGGAAGAAAGACCTAGCGAAGCTTGGAGAATGGTCTGAAATGTTATGAAATGCAAGGTCATGTATTTGGTCTGAAAAAGCCCAAGGGAACAGAACAGTTTAGGAGGTGAAGAATCTATGTGCATGAGAGAAAAGTGGAACTTGGATGTAGTTGTATGTGATGATCTTAAGGTGGACAAACAAGATGAAAAGCTAGAAGGTGCTAGGGTGCATAGGGAAAGGTATGGCCAGTAGGAAAAAGGAAGTATTGATGCCCCTCTATAAGACTCTGGTGAGATCTCATTTAGAATATTGTGTTCAATTCTGGAGACACCTTCAAAAAGATATAAAAAGTCCAGAAGAAGGCTACTAAAATGGTGCATGGTCTTTGTCATAAGGCCTATGGGGACAGACCTAAAGATCTCAATATGTATTCTTTGGAGGAAAGGTAGGAGAGGGGAGATATGGTAGAGCCATTTAAATACCTATATGGCATAAATATGCATGAGTCGAGTCTCTTTCATTTGAAAGGAAGCTCTGAAATGAGAGGGCATAGGATGAAGTTAAGAGGTGATAGGCTCAGGAGTAATCTATGGAAATACTGTTTTACAGAAAGGGTGGTAGATGCATGAAACAGTCTCCCTGAAGAGGTGGTGGAGACAAAGACTGTGTCTGAATTCAAGAAAGTGTGGGATCTCTTAGAGACAGGAAAATATAATGGTTACTGCAGATGGGAAGATTGAATGGGCCATTTGGCCTTTATCTGCCATGATGTTTCTATATTCTAGTTTTGTGCACCAAGAAAGATGCTTCATTTCAACTACATATTCCAATACTCTATAGAGATTTGGCAAAACAATGATCTGGTAAGTGTCCTCATCAGTAAAAGCATCAACTAAACACCGTTTGCTCAAATGAGATGTATCTGAGCAATGTGTCACCCATGAAGCTATTCAAGAATGACAGCAATACTGTCTGTAATAGATTACATATCATCCCCAGCATTTAAACATTGGTGACCCAGGCCTAAATAGAGTATTGGGCAAAGTTGTGGCTACTTTGTTAGCAGACTGGATGGTCCTTGAGGATCTTTCTCTGCCATCATTTATTTTGTAACAACCAGCTATAGATTAGGTCTCACTATAGCTACCCACAAATGCCTTCTGCCATTTAGACCAAGGCTTCAGACAGGTTAAAGTTAGCTAACTACATGACTTGCTGTGAGCTCATAACAATAGGGTTCACCAAGTTCAATAACCAATTAGGGTGTGGGAAATTGACATGATCCTCATGATTCTGACTAGTTGCAAATACGGGCATGCAAATTGTAGCATTTGTAACTGCTTAAGATATTATTTTGGACATTGTGGTATGTACTGTGCTTGATATTACTGTAAAGAACCTTTTATGATTGTATGTCACAGTATGTAGTGTGTCAGGAATCATGCTAGCTCTACTAGAAACAGGGGAGAAAGTCCCTGTAAGCCCCATTAAAAACCCTGTTACCAGGTATAGAAAACATCCTGAACAGTTTAGAAATCCTGTACAAAATTTTAGAAAGGAGCCCGTCCCTTTAAGAGTGTCCAGAGCTCAGGCTGACATTGAGAATGCAGGGCCCTTTAAGAGTTTGTCTATCCCTGCTATGAGGAGGCGTGGCTGGCTGTTGAGGCTCCCATTTAATGAGCTTTCCTCGTCAGAGAAAAGAGAGAAACAGCTGGAGCAAGCAGTTGAACATAAGCTGGGAAGGGAGCCAGTCCTTCCAGCTGAACCAGGGCCAGCACAAGGCAGTTTCTCTGAGGACTGGGAGATGGAGAAACTGGAAGACAGCCATACCAAACCAGTCTCAGAAGCCCAGCCTGAGGACTATGATATGGAGTGTCAAGAGGACTATGTTTTGCCTGACTGGGAGGAACAGCAGATGGACTGTGAGTAGGCTATTAAGCCAAGCAGTTTTTTCCTCACTGGAGTTTTACATTTTGGCGTTTTGTTTTAAAGCCTGCCAGAGGATTATGCTGGGGACATTGTGGGGTTCTAGCCACCCCAGGAACTATAGAAACCAGTAGCTGAAAGTTTTGAGTTTTATTGTTGGAGCAGCTTGTGCACTGCCCTGAACTGTGCTTGGGGGTGAAGAAGTAGAACCTGAGCCTGTCTTTTGGGAGGGTGGCAACACCTGTGGTATACAGGCCTATCTCCTCCCAGCTTGTTGGGGATTCAGCTCTACCAACAAGGCCACAGCCAGAGCCAGGGAGAGTGTTTTTCAAAGAAGAAGTGTTTGGCTAATGCACTGTTTTGATAGGCCCAAGAGTGAGGCCAGAAGGAAAAGTTTTGGACTTTTGTTTGTGGACTGGACTGAGTCTAAAGCACGGCTTGTGCTAAGGTGGAACTTATTTGTTTCCTAATAAGAATGAACTGAATTCATAGAAGCCTTTTTTTTCTTTTCAAGTTCAAGTTCAAGTTTCAAGTTTGTTAAATTTTTGTTATGTACGCAATATCAAAAGCTTCAAAGCATATAACATTTTAAAAATGGGGGGCAGAACAAAACTCTTTTACATAGTTACAGTCAAATTCTATCCATTCTAATACATAGCTGGTACGGAAGGTGAAGGGGATGAACTATAAATTTTTAAAGAGAGAAATAAAACATTTAGCGGGGAGCACATTTGGTAGGTAACACAAAAAAAAGGGGAGGGGGGGGGGAATGGCTCGTGCCATTTCTGCAATTGGGTTTGAAGTTTGTTTACCATTAAAGTGTTTTGCCTTATTCAACCAGGGAATCTCAATGTGCAATTCTTGGGAGGCACTGAATGCTGTGTTCCACCATCTTTATTCAAACTCTGGGACTGGGATTCAGAGGGGCAACTAGGCCTAGCCAGGATCCTGACCCACAATAGATATTTTTTTATTGATGTATTTTTATGGACGTGTTTCTTATAAACTGCCTAGTGATAGGTATATTATAAATTTTAAAAATAAATAAATAAGTTATAGAGTGGTGTAAGTTGTGTACCCTACCTTAATTGTAAATTAGGCACAATTGGTCTTAACTAACCCTTAAGTGGTATTAATTGATGCTAACTAGCACTAATTTGTAGTTAGACACATAACTGTACTTAGATGCTTAGAGGAGCATTTCTGATAGAATATCTAAGTCTTACTTCGGACATTTCCCACATGATGTCCAAAGTTGGAGGTGAACATACAACCATTTAAAGCAGCAAAACCACTAGACATCCCAATTTTTATTTTTTGATAAACATCTACTTAGATGTCGGTCAGGATGGCCAACCCTAGGACATCCAACTTTTCGATCACAGAAATGTCCAATTGTAAAACATTCAAATCCAGTCCATTTGGACATGGAAGGGGCCAACATGCATTCCAACAGCGCAGTGGGGCACCTTAGAGGTGTGAACTTCACATAAAAGGTGCCAGGTCTACAGCTCACCATTATCCTCTTATAATTTGTGTTGAGTGCATCCAAAACTTCCCCCCAAAGCTACTGTACCTACTTGTCTACCACTCCAATAATCCTTAAGACTCCATATCGTATGTGGAAAGCGAATCTACAACAAGACTCTACCTGCTGGAACTGTCTGAAAGCACCCGGAACTCTCGATCACATGCTTTTTCCATTGCAATATGGTTCATTCCTTTTGGCTCTGTATTTGGGATACCATAAAATCTATTACTAAATGTTCAGAAGTGATCTCCATGGACATTATAATTCTTCGTTCTCAACACCCATGTTTTTGCACAATCAAACTGCCTGCCTAAACTCATTGACACCATGTTTGTGACAGCTCTAATGCATATTCTGAAAAACTGGAAATCATCCTCATTACTAGATTACACCTTCTGGTGGAACTCTTTAAGTATGTACCACAAATTTGAATCTTATGCATAAGACAGTATAATATGATTTTGGTCAGTTTTGAGGGATCACATTTTCCAACATAAATGTAGTGGTTAGAGTGGCTTATGGGTTTAGATCCTCCTCTCTATGACTCAGTAGCCCACTCATCAAGCTACTTAAGACACCTGTGTGATGCTTTACTAGGTTTTCCATTGCTAGGTGCTGCAATTCTAGAGACAGTTATGTACTGTTTCATTCAGTTGTTTGGAGGGTGAGGGTTAGTGACCACTGGGAGAATGTGGGCGGTCATAACCTAATCCCTCCAGTAGTCATCTGGTCAGTCACCTTTTTGGCACTTTGATTTTTTTTTTTTAACAGGTCTAGCTCAGAACATCTAAGTTCCATTCAGAATATCCCAGGAAAGGTTTGATTATTGCTGCAAGATGTCCAAGTTTAAGCCCGCCTAAAGCATACCCAGAGCATGCTTCCTCATGCCCCCTTACTTTTGAATGCACAGTGGGTAGAACGTCTCACAAGACATCCAGAAAGAAAGTTTCAAAAATCGACACTTGGACATACCTCTGGAATCCTTTTTAAAATGTGGCAAGTGGCATTACATTAGCCATGCTCCAGTTTTCCGATACCATGCTGGGTTTTAAAGAAAAATTACAAATAATTAACAGTAGCTTGCAAGTTCATTGTGCAATTCTATCAGTACTATGGAATTTATACCATCCAATCCAAGCAATTTGCTACTCTTCAATTTGCCCCATTATAAAGATTTGTTTCAGTTTTTCAGATTCTTCAGCTTTGAATAATACCATTTCTAACACTGGTACCCAGATCTTCCTCGGTAAAGACCAAAGCAAAGAATGAATTTAATTTCTCCGCTATAGCCTTGTCTTCTCCGAGTTCCTCTTTTACTTCTTGGTCATCTAGCGGTCCAACTGATTCTTTTAACAGCTTCTTGCTTTTAATATACCTAAAAAAGTTTTTATTATGTGCTTTTGCCTGGAACACAATTTTTTTTTTCAAAGTCTCTCTTTGCTTTCCTTATAAGTGCCTTCAATTTGACTTGCCATTCCTTTAGCTGTTTCCTATTATTTTCATTTAGATCCTTCTATGTTTCTGAAGAATTTTCTTTTAACTCTAATAGCTTCCTTTACCTCACTTGACAACCATGCTGGCTGTTTGATATTTCTTCTTCCTTTTTTGTGCATGGAATATATCTAGTCTGGACTTCCAAGATAGTATTTTGAATAACATCCATGCCTGAATGTAAATTTTTTACCTTTGCAGCTGCTCCTCTAAGTTTTTTTTACCATTTTAACATTTTACCATTTTTTTACCATTTCCCTCATGTTATCATAGTCTCCATTTTTTAAAGTTAAATTGTTGGAATTTAAAGTTAAAAAGTATTGGATTTCCTGTGTTTTATTTATTCCTGAGATTATATCGTAGCCTGAGAGTGGCTACTAAAAATGGTTGGTGTATGGAGTCAAGCATAAGGAATCTCAAGATGCGTACTTTGGAATAAAGGTGGAGAGAGAACATAATGTTAAAGACATTTAAATCTTACATGGCATAAATACAAAGCTGCAAGTCTCCTTCAATTGACAGGAAACTGTTTAGGGACAGCTGTTATTTAAAGATGTTTATTTCTGATATTAGGAATTCAGAATTTTGCCTGGATTCTAAGTCTCCTATGCAATGCCTACACAAGGGCCATAGTGAGGCTTTCCTTTTTAAATTATAATTAGTATGCTGCCTTATGATCATTTTTTAAAATCAGTTTACATTCTTTGGTGCTTGTACATGGACTTCTGCAGTTCTTTGTACCTCATAGGAACATCTATTTGCACTATGTATGCTCTCCAGTCAGTGCAAAACTTTATGTCACAGTTTTTGACAAATATGATTATTATTTATATTCCTCCAGATTCTATATTGACCCCCAAATTTGAGCACCTAAACCTGAGTGTGCTGCTGAAATGTGCTAACAAACAATTATTGATTTTTATTAGGAACAATTAGATTTTGTGTGCACATGTGGATACAAGCTATTCTATAACACTGGGTGCCCCATATCCCATAGCGTATAACCCCAAAAGGGTGCAGCTATGAGAGGGGAAAGTGTGCAACTCATAATCCTTGACTTGTCATGCCAATTCTATGCATATGTAAGCTTTATAAAATTGTTCCCAATAGGAGGAAATTTTTTTTCACTCAGAGAATAGTTAAGCTGTGGAACGCATTTCCAGAGGATGTGGTACGAGTGTAAAGCGCAGCTAGTTTTAAGAAAGGTTTGGACAAGTTTCAGGAGGAAAAGTCCATAGTCTGTTATTGAGAAAGACATGGGGGAAGCCACTGCTTGTCCTGTATCGGTAGCATGGAATATTGCTACACCATGGGTTTTGGCCAGGTACTAGTGACCTGAATTGGCTAACGTGAGGCTCAATGGACTATTGGTCTGATCCAGTAAGGCTTTTCTTATGTTCTTAATGTCAGAAAGTACATATTTGATTGTATCTTGTCAGAGAAAAAGTCATTTTCCATTATGTAATGAAAGAAAAATTGGAAAATACACATTTTTACAACAATATACTTTGGAGCTTATTTTGAAGCATATGAATGTCTCAAGATGCCCAAATGGACATCCAAATGCTTGAAACGTCCAAATCCTTATTTTGCAGAGGCAGAAAAGGGATGTCCAACACTACAGTACATCCAGATAGTAAGGGGCCGTATTTTGTGGTAGTGGGTTTTGGTCAGGACTAGGAACAGCCCCAAAACAGGACATCCAACAGCAATTACTGAAGAGAAGAAACGCCCAAGCCTGAAATAAGGACATCCTAAATTAGACCTATTTCAGTCACATCGAGGGTACAAAAAAAGTGCTCTGGCTGAGTAACTGACCACTGGAGGGATTAAGGCATGACTCCTCCTTAAACCCCCAGTGGTTGCTTTTCCCCTCCCTCTCCTCTGAAAGTGAAACTGAAAGAGGATACCAGGCTTTATGACAGCTTCAGGTATTACGGGCATTCTTAGCAACCTACCTAATTCTAATGCCACTTTTCTTTTTATTTTGTTTTTATATATCTGCTTTATGTGATTACCACTTTTGCTCTGTGACTATGTGATAAATACAAAAATATTAATAATTACATAACAGAAAATGTAAAGTGCTCAGTGCCTCCACCAGGTCATTGCTAATGTAGTTCTGGCCACAATAGTTCAGAATCCATCATTGCGCTTTACTGTTCCTTTCCTTCCGTAAATCATAAACACAATGATAGTGGCCATTAATGCTATAAATGGCCAATTTCTCACGTTATTGAAAGAAACTAATGCTTGTATTTATCATACAGTTCTTAATGCAAACTTGAATCATTCAAAATATTTTCAAAACAGTACTTATCTTGTTGTTGAGGTCCTTGTCGTGTGAATCCTCTATAATAAAACCCTAACCCGCGCATGCACAGTTGAAAGGCGTGATCCCTGCCACTTTGATTTGTGCTTCTGTGCTGCTGTGTTCCATCTGTGGTGCACGGCGGCGCGTGCGGCGGTGAGAACAACGGCAGGAGGGTGTCCTGCAAGGCGTCTGGCTGCTACTGCTGCATAGGGAAGTGGAGGGGGAGAAGGAAAAGGGGATGCTTTGGAGGGAGTGGTATGCTGGGGGCAGGCAGCAATCTTGGTTTGCTCGGGGGGGCCAGAGAGAGATAGGCAGGGGGCCAGGGAGAGAGACAGAAAAAAAATGGAGGGAGAGAGGGAAAAGGGGCTGCTTTGGGGGGAGGGGTGTGCTGGGGGCAGGCAGCAATCTTGAGAGAGATAGGCAGGGGGCCTCAGAGAGAGACAGAAAGAAAGACAAACAGACAAGGGGCCAGGGAGAGACACAGACAGAAAGAAAGACAAACAAATAGGAGGCCAGAGAGACAGACAGACAATGGCCAAGGAGCAAGAAAGAAAGACAGACAGACAGGGGGCCAGGAAGAGACACAAACAGGGGGCCAGAGAGACAGACAGGGGGCCAGAGAGACAGACAGAAAGACAGACAGACAGTGGCCAAAGAGAAAGAGACAAAGAAAATAAGACAGACAGACAGCGGCCAAAGAGAGAGAGAGACAGACAGAAAGTGGCCAAGGAGAGAGAGACAGAAAGAAAGAAAGACAGCGGCTAAGGAGACAGAGAGATAGAAAGAAAGACAGACAGACACATCTATTCTAGCACCCGTTTATGTAACGGTCTTAAAGACTAGTTCTAAAATATTTTACTATCATGTCTCTCTAATTCCATCAATGTCCATTTGTGATAAAGTGCCTATACGGTGATTGGTTTGAAACAACATTCTCATAGTTGCGATGGATTCTCTGAAACCAGTTTTAATATATAACTGCCCTTCAACCCAAGCTGGGTTTCATAGTCGTCATCAGGGAGAGCAACGCCTAAGAGAAATTATCACTTGGCAGAAGCCATTCCAGGGACTCCAATCTGCAGTGCATCTTAGCAAAACAGGAAGGAAGTCTGAGGAGTAGTTATGCAGTGGACTGTAAGCTAAGGAACCCAGGCTCAAATCCCATTTTAACTTTTTTATTGTGAACCCTCCAGCAACAGAAAAATTCCTATGATACCTAAATTTATATAAGCTACCTGCAAGCCTGAAGGCCGTTGAAGTGGTGTACATTCAGGTACAGTAGTTATTTTTTCTGTTGCTGGAGGGCTCACAATTGCATAAAAGAATTAAAGTGGTATTTGAAGCAGAGTCCCTTGGTTTAAAGTCTACTGCTCTAACCGCTAGGCTGCGAAAATAGCTGTGTGACTATTCTAAGAATGCTACCAGACAGACATCTTTATCCCTGCTTTTATTTTTTTTTTGCCTTTCATATGGTTGCTCATGCTGGGCATCCTCAAATAATGGATGTCCATCTCACATATTTTTAAACAGGGAATCATGACATATTTCCTGTTGAACAGTGGCGTACCAAGGGGGGGGGGAAGAACCGCCCCAGGTGCAAACCATGAGGGAGGTGCTCCCTGCTTTGGAGTCATTGGCATCTGGTTCCCCCCCACCCGGCGTCCGGTTCTTCCCTCTGGCTTCACCCCCCTGGCATCTCGCTTCCCCCCTGGCCTCCCCGCACCATTTACCGTATAAAAGTAGCCTGCAGCAAGATCACGATGCCAGCGATCTTTGCACTGCTTCAGTGCTGTTTCCTCCACCGCGGTCCCGCCCCTCCTCTCACATCAATGTTTTGGCTTGTCAATGTGTTGAGAGGAAGAGGTGGTCTGGGAAATTCTGCTGAGCAAACTCCGAGCCCATTTCCATCCCCCAGTTAGTCCACTCCACTCAACTGGTTCACACACTGAGTGGGTCTTTGGGTGTTGTGCCTGGGTAGTTGTTTTGGGATCTCTTTCAGTGGTTTGTCAGCATCTCCTTGTGGTTGAAGGAAGGAAACTTTGTTAACCTTAGCATTGACCTTCAGAATATGTTTGTAACAGCGCTGCTTGTGTGGCATTAGGCTATGTAGTGATTGAAAGAAAAAACCTGATCTTTGCACATTTTTGCACTATATGGTGGGTGTATGATGAGATTCACATTTCCTGCACAACTAAGTCTGTGTGAAGTTACCTTGTGCTGTACTTGACATCTAGCAAGGTCTCTGTTTGGAAGGAAAGATCTAAGCTTAAAAATGAAGTGGCCAGAAGTTATGGTAAAAGCAGATAGCGTAGCTAGTTTTAAGAAAGGTTTGGACAAATTCCTGGAGGAAAAGTCCATAGTCTGTTATTAAGACATGGGGAAGCGTCTGCTTGCCCTGGATCGGTAGCATGGAATGTTGCTACTCTTTGGTTTTTGACCAGGTACTAGTGACCTGGATTGGCTACCATGAAAATGGGCTACTGGGCATGATGGGCCATTGGTCTGACTCAGTTAGGCTATTCTTATGTTATGTTCTCATCTGTAGAGGCCTTTGTTTTCACTTCTTATTTTAATGTATTTTTTTCTGGGAACTTATCAGTGTTTTTTATAATGGGAACAAAAATGGAAGAGAATTAATGTGTGTGGAATGGGGGGGGGATAACTAATTTCTTCAGCTAAATAATTCAATCCACCTCAACCAGACATAGGAGAACTCACGCACCATTCACATACCCTCCAACCAAAAATATCGAAAGAAAAAAATGTTCGACAACCTCCTAGCCATTCGAGCTGCAACACTCGACCTCCAACTCTACAACCTATTTGACCTCGACTACAGAATACAAATCTTCCAAAAAAGAAATATAAACCTTCCGTTCAAAAAACACATAAAAACTGAACTAACACAATCGGAACTGTCCCAAGCATCACCTGCAACTACTTCATGTAATGTAATGTAATTTACTTTCTTATATACCACTACATCCGTTAGGTTCTAAGCGGTTTGAAGAAACTATATATTTAAGATTATAAATGAGAAGTAAGAAGGTACTTAAAAAATTCCCCTTACTGTCCCGAAGGCTCACAATCTAACCTAAAGTACCTGGAAATTAATAAAGAAGAGAAATAAAGATGGTTGAAAAAGAAAAATTCTATGTGAACTCTATAGGATGGAAATTAAAACTGACAGTGAAGACCTGTATGAACATATGTACTTCTGATGTCATGACAATTCAGACATAATTTATGTTATGTTATGTTATGTTTGGAATAATGGTTACATATATGAGGTTCAATAAAATAAAATTTTCACTGTCTGTTTCTCTTTTGACCATTTATTCCGTTTTCATGATTATTACAAAAAATATTTTTTTACTTGGGGGGGGTGTCAGAAATGATGGGCCCCAGGTGCCACATACCCTAGGTACGCCACTGCTGTTGAATAAAAAAACCCAACAAAACCCAACTACAACACGTGAAATGGATGTCCATTTTCGACGTTATGAGCTGGGTTTCTCTATTCTGCACTTGGACATCCTTTCAAAGTGCTCCTCCATGTTTTCTTGTAGTTAATTAACTTGGGAAACACACCATAAATATTGTATTCTTTTCCAGATAACCAGAGAAATATATTACAGTGTTATGCATAAATTACAGACAAAGTGAAAAAGCTTCCTCAGGAGGGGGTGAGGAGGGGGCTATTATAGATTTTAGTTAGAATACACCACTAGAAAAGTACCTTAGCACCACACAAAATGCTCTAGATTTCATCACAAATCACTACAGGCCAAAGGTGAAGCAGCAGTCATTATGGAGCTTAAGTGGCTACAGTTCTTGTCAAGATGAATTTTATTATGAGCTATCAATGCAGCAATGAGGCAAGAGTTGGTCAAATTCCATGAAGTGATGCAGAACATTCCTTATACACAAGATTTTAAATATACAGAAGGTTCGTTTTAAGTATTAGGCAAGTATTTTAAGCACGAATGCTGGCTTTCACAAAGCCTATGGAAGAGGTTTCTACAGCGGGCCAGCAAGGTAAATGCTCCCACGCTCATAGAATTCTTATGAACATCAGAACATCTACCTCTCCGGCCCGTGGAAGAAACCTCCGCCGTGGCTTTGTAAAATGAGCCCTGCTACTGTAACAGAATGCGAGAATTTCACAATGAATCAGATATGTTAACAAAGTGGGATTTTTCATGTGAAAAGAATCTAAATCATTGTTGACAGCTGAACATGATTGGTATCAACCCTGAATGTGGTCACAGTTAACAAACCAAACTGATGTAGATTAAAACACCTTTTCCACGTCAGGAATGGTGCCTGATTGTCAAAAATGCATAGTGATGAGTGACCATGGGGAAACATCCCAGCAATAATCAATCAGCAATCAGTCTTGGAAAGTGCTTATTCTGCTCTTATGCAAGACTCTTCATTACTTGATGCACGTTGGGGTCTGGAGGGAAAAAGTTCATTTCAATGAATAAACCAATGACTTCTATGTCATAAAATAATCATTTTTCCAAGAATTAAAGAACGCTTCTTCACAGCTTTAAAGGTTTCAATTTCCTTTCTTGCTGATTCAAAATAAGAAAAAGAAGAAGAAAGAGTAAAATCTTCAGCTTATGCTAAATTGGGTTAACATTTCATGAGACCTCCAGTAAGATTCCTTGGCTTGAACATTTTCTGATTATGTAATTGTGGAAATTATTTTTTTTCATTCATTAATCGCCCCCCCCCCCCCCACCCCTCCCTTTTAAAAAGCTGCGGTAGAGGTTTCTACTGTGACCTGAAGTGCTAAATGCTCTGACACTTATAGAATTTGGAGCAGTGTTGGAACATTTAGCAATGTGGGCCACGGTAAGGGGGGGAAGAAGAGAGGGTTGACTAAATGAGAGAAAAGTGGAAAGTGTTGTAGAAAACGATGCCCTTTTAAAATAAACACAACTATTTAAAGCAGTTTGGTAAAAATATTTAAATATACAGTACTCCCCCGATATTCGCGGGGGTTCAATTCCAGGAACCCCCGCGAATGCTGAAAAACCACAAATATGTTTTTTAGCGGGGGAGATAGGAAAGGGCAGCCGGAGAGGCAAGAGAGGGCAGCCGGTGCGCAGCTCTTGATTGGTGAGGCCCGACTTTAGTGCAGGAAGAGGGAGTCGGAGCATACCGTGAGTGATTTCCTTCACTCGCCGGCGCTCCGGCTGCTCTCTCTTGCCGCTTAAGCTGCCCTCTCCCGCCCGGTCATTCACGGTCGTAAAATCCACAAATGACCGGAACCGCGAACAGCAAACCGCGAATGACCCAGGGAACACTGTATTAAAAATGTTAATAATTTAGGGGTGCTTTTACTAAGGGGTCCTTTTACTAAGGTGCGCTAGCCAATTTAGCGCATGCTAAATATTAGCACGTGCTAATGCGTCTGTTATGGTCTATGGACACGTTAGCATTTAGCACGCACTAATATTTAGCACGCGCTAAAATGGCTAGCGCACCTTAGTAAAAGGGACCCCTAAGGTGTGCAAGTCTATAATGGATGCGTTAGCATTTAGCTTATGCTAATATTTAGTATGCACTAAAATGGCTAGTGCGCCTTAGTGAAAGAACCCCTAAGGTGTTCTAGTCTTTTTAGTGCACGTTAAATATAATACGTCCATAGACTATAATGGACGCGTTAGCATTTAGCGCATACTAATATTTAGGTTGCGTGAAAATGACTAGCACGCCTCAGTAAAAGGACCCCTAAGGTGTGCTAGCCTTTTTAGTGCATGCTAAACGATAATGTGTCCATAAACTATATGGGACGCGTTAGCATTTAGCGCATACTATTTAGTGTGCGTGAAAATGACTAGCGCGCCTCAGTAAAAGGACCCTAAGTATAAGGTAAAGGTTAGTAACTAAGGTTAGTAACTAGATATTTTTACTGTGGCCTAGGGTGCTAAATGCTCCAACGCTGCTCTGACACTCATAGGAATTCTATGAGTGTCAGAGCCTTTTGCACAGTAGAAACCTCTACCGTGGCATAGAAAAGGGGGGGGGGGGGGGGGGGAAGAGGGTAAGTTAAAAGTGTAAAAGAAGACTGTTCAAAAGGTTTGAAATTTTATATGCACTGTATATTGTCTGACTGAGATAGCATAAGAAAACAATCTGTATTTTAGGATATATTTTGGGCTCCTTTTACAAAGGTGCGCTAGCGTTTTTAGCGCACGCACCGGATTAGTGCGTGCTATAGCACACGCTACCTGAAAAACTACCGCCTGCTCAAGAGGAGGCGGTAGCAGCTAGCGCGCTCGGCATTTTAGCGTGTGCTATTCCATGCGTTAAGGCCCTAACGCCCCTTTGTAAAAGGAGCCCTTTATGTAGCAATATACTGTGCATTCATCTTGAGATCTGCACTTTCTGTATATAATAACCTGAAATTCCACAAGAAGGGAAAATGCTGCTTCTTTTTAAAACATATATATTTTAATTTCCTTTAGTAAACCCAAAACCACTCTGGCACTAAACCATAGCTGAATATTCATGGTATGAAGGCTGGCTGAAAGATGTAATTTTTTTTTTTTTTTTACATTTATTTTCATAGGTTTGCCAAAATAGTTTCAGTTCATGAAAGGGCGAACAGCTGTATCTAGTTTATAATAAATCTTTCACAAATCAGTAAAAGCAAATAGACAGCACAAATGTAACCCATAAAAGTGGAAAATATTATACAACAGGCAGTGAAGTTGTTAAACTTTCCCACAGCCACCGCTGTTAATAGCCCTGCAAAATGTGATATAAGCATGATATTGGTTTGAAACACACACACACAACTGAAAAAAAAATAACACCTTATTACAGAGAAATCTTATAAAAGTGATTTTTCTGGGCAGCCGGATGAAGACGACTCCTGCAGTTTCCTGGTCCTATTACTAAATGTTAGTGCAGAATAATTACTTGCGTGCCAAAAACTGACAGGACACTGACCTCACAGACTTATTGAATTCTTATTGCCTGCCTCCAGGCCGTGTCGGGGGTTATTCAATTTTGCCTGAGGAGGACAATCTATTATGGAAGATGAGTCAAAGAGCCATCTTCACTGATTGCTCACCAAAACTATTATCGCAGCACAGAGAGGGCATCAGCCCTGAGTGGACAGACAAGACAACGCAGATCTCGATTACCCAGGGACAAGATACAATTTGCATTACTTGAAGCAATATGACTGAGGGCAATCAGCAGGGGGGAAGAAGGCTAGAAGCCCAAGTTGAAGTGGCATTACCTAAACTCCAGCAATGGAGCTCATTGCTTATGCCAGGTGTGCCCTTTAACCTTACGCAATATTGGTTTGATCTGTAATCATGGGAGTGTTTTTGCATTGATAAAAAGCGAAACTTTGCCCAGATAGAAATTGCAGATATTTGAACTGCTGCATTTTGGGTAGCTTTTATCGTCCTGATATTATTTCATCTTCTTTGCGACTAGTCATCCATTTCATTTGAAAGAATTTTATGTCGTAGAAGGAGCTGGTTTAAAAAAATTAAATCAAAACAACAATAATGACAATAACAAAGATTTCGTGAAGAATGTACAGTACAGACTTGAAAACTCTCCCTTCCAAAAGTATGAAGGGAACCAGTAAGTCAAAAGTGGTTGTTTTCAGTGTTTAAAGTAATAGAATTGCAAACTTGTGATTTGAGGCTTAGTTAGCTCAGCATGCCAGTTTCATAGAACTCATGTCAACATTTCAGGAAACAATTGGTTGAAAGAGTCAAGGCAACATGGTTTTACCAAAAGAAACTGTTGTACTAATCACCTTTTGTTTTACTTTAACTCTGATTACAACACAAGCTGATGTGGTTAAGTGAACACTCAGACCCGCAGCTGAGGTCCGGTGAAACCAGTTCACGGAGCAGCTGTTAGGAGACCATCATTGTTGTTCACAGTCTCCTCCACCAAACAAGACTAAATAACAGCACATAAACTTGAAGAAAATAAAATAATAAATTTAACAGCGACTTAACTTTGAATGGTGTGGATGGTACACATAACTGCTCCGGGCTCCTCCGTTTATACACAATACCGACCCCCCCAACCTAGGTTTCACCCGCTGGCTTCTTCAGGAGGGGTACGGCACAAACACTCCATACTGCACACACACGCACTACTGACTTAACCACATCAGCTTGTGTTGTAATCAGAGTTTAAAGTAAAACAAAGGTGATTAGTACAACAGTGATTTATAAGCATCACCTTGGATAAATATATTCCCTTGCTGTTTTTTGAGTTTACCAAAAGAAAAACCATGCAAAATGAATATGATTGATTTATTTGAACTACAGGTAGATGACCAGAAAACTGGATAAAGGATATGCATGAATGTAATCTACTTGTATTTCAGCAAAGCCTTTGATATGGTTTATTTATTCAATGTTTTTATACTGTTCTCCCAGGGAAGCTCAGAATTATTTACATGAATGTATTCAGGTACTCTAATCTAATCTAATCTAATCTAATCCTTAGGTTTGTATACCGCATCATCTCCACGTTCATAGAGCTCGACGCGGTTTACAGTAGGAGAAATAGGAAGGAATTACAACAGAGGGTTAGAGGTAGAAGTGTGAAGAAAATTTAGAGGACTTGGGATGCCAAGATATAAGAGTTTCCTTGATTCCTAAGTTGGAGGGAGACTTACATTTTTTGAGAAAAACCAGGTTTTCTGATGTTTGCGGAAAACTTGTAGAGAGCTCAGACATTTTTCCCTATCTGTCCTGGCGGGCTCACAATCTATCAAATATACCTGGGGCAATGGGGGGATTGGGTGACTTGCCCAGGGTCACAAGGAGCACACATGGGTTTTAAACCCACAACCTCAGGGTGCTGAGGCTTTAGCTTTACCCACTTATTAATTATTAAAACATGTCTAGCCCCAAATGGCCAAATTATGCCCAAACATATTCTTAAATGTTTGATTAGGGCTGAAAAATGCCCAAGTCATAAGCCCAGCCTATTTCTGCCCATACAATGCTTCTAACATGCCCCCTTTGAAATTTAGATGAACTAGTGATCAACATTCTAGATATCCAGTTTTGAAAATAATGAATTGGGAGGATTTGACAAGAAGAACATCCATCTGCCCAGTACCGTACTCTGCCCTATTACATTCTCTGGAAGCGCATTCCAGGTGTCCACCACACGTTGGGTAAAGAAGAACTCCCCAGATTCAAAACAAATGCTAGGAAGTTCTTCTTTACCCAACGCGTGGTGGACACCTGGAATGCGCTTCCAGAGAGCGTAACAGGGCAGAGTACGGTACTGGGATTTAAGAAAGGATTGGACAGTTTCCTGCTGGAAAAGAGGATAGAAGGGTATAAATAGAGGTTTACTGCACAGGTCCTGGACCTGTTGGGCCGCCGCGTGAGCGGACTGCTGGGCATGATGGACCTCAGGTCTGACCCAGCAGAGGCATTGCTTATGTTCTTATGCATCTTTTTAGATGTTTTCTGTTTTGAAAATGAGCCCCATAGCCTGTGAAGTAATAGAGCTGACTACAGCTTTTTAGTATTACCTAAAGTAATTTTGACTTTTACCTGAAATCTTTGTTTGGGGCACATTTATGTGAGTTCCTGCATCCGGCTACTAGCCATGCTGCCACACACAGGACGAGAAAGATTTTGTTTCCCCTTGTCTTTTCTGGAGAGTTCATAGTTTTGAATTCCTCTGTGTGTTGTTTGAAGAACTGTTGTTTCCCTTATAGGTTTCAGCACTAGTGTAGTCAATATTTGACGGTTTTTGATTACTTTAATGGTTACATGGTTATATGCTGGCACAAGACTTGAGAACTATTACTTATTATCTAATTTTGTCTAAACTGAACTATCATAATTCTTTGTATTACAAATATTTTACAGAGGCAGTTAAAAGCTATAATGTAACTCCTTTGCTGGTATCATTATATTGGTTCCTGGTTTGAAAATATTCAGCTTAAAATAGTGTACAAACTTGCAGGATTTGTGCTAACATTTGATAAAGACATGTGGAGTGGCATTTTTTATATGATTTTAGATGTTTTGCATAACATGAACAAAAATCCACAAGTGAACATGACCATTTTCAAAATAGGAAAATTTTTTTTTTTTTTTCAAAACGGGCCATTTCTTAGAGGTTTTGTGCACAGCACATCAATCTTTTTGGACCATTAAAACCCCACCCAAAAAAACAACAAAAAAAACAAAGGGCCAAAGATAATGTACAAAACAAGCCATTCTGATATATGAGGCACCAGCATTAAGAACATAAGAATACTTACTGGGTCAGACCAATGGTCCATTAAGCCCAGTAGCCTGTTCTCATGGTGGCCAATCCAGGTCCCTAGTAACAGGGCAAAACCCAACGAGTAGCAACATTCCATGCTACCAATCCAGGGCAAGCAGTGGCTTCTCCGTTGTTAGTGGATTGGCCACATAGAAACCCCAGCAGAACAGTGGGCACCCTAGGGAGCATGACAGTAAACTTCACATAAAAAGTCTTAGGTACACATCTCGCCGTTATATTGTATAGTGAACACTTCAAAACCCACCCCAAAACCTACTGGACTCAATTCACCACAAAAATTACATAACATAAATTTTTATTTATATATCGCATAAGTCTTGTAGTTCTATGCGATTTACAAAAGGGGGAAAACTGACCAGTGTCAGCGAGCTACAATAAGGTTCAGGAAGGAGATTAGCAGTGGAGTTACAAAGGTGTTTGACAGCATATATTTACAAAGTGGTATACAGAGTAATGACAAGGGGCTGCCATATAACTTGGTAACAGCGGTAAACTCTAGAGATAGACAGGTGAGCTTCACAAAGGAGGCATAGTAGTGTTTCTCAACTCGGTCCTGGAGTACCCATTTGCCAGTCAGGATTTTAGGCTATCTTTATTTATTCAATATTCTATACCGTTCTCCCAGGGGAGCTCAGAACGGGTTTACACAAATGTATTCAGGTATTCAAGCATTATTCCCTATCTGTCCTGGTGGGCTCACAATCTATCTAATGTACTTGGGGCAATGGGGGGATTAAGTGACTTGCCCAGGGTCACAAGGAGCTTTGACACGCAGCTCCTGATTGGATAAGGCCCGACTTAGTGCAGGAAGAGGCGGTCGGAGCACTCGCGGCACTCCGGCTGCTCTCCTGCTGCCCTCTCCCACTGCTCTCTTCAGGCTCCCCCATGAAAAACCGTATTTGCGTTTTTGGGAGATTCGCGGGGGTTCCTGGAACAGGACCCCTGCGAATATTGGGGGAGTACTGTAATTATCTTATAAATAACTACTGTTTAAATCTGAAAACAACAATCTACTTTTACTATAACATCTCATGCCTACTGGTTGGCTAAAATGGAGCTACTACCCATCAAACCTGGCTCTTTAAATGGCCAAAGCACAGGTGTTGCTCTTCTTGTGGGCCTAAGAATGAGAGTGAATCAACTTGGGGGGGGGGGGGGGGATGTCTCTGAAGGATTTACAAGAAGTTGAGATTATTGGAAGCCCCTAGATCCCAATATTCAGCTAGCAGCGTTCAATGTTTCCCTAACTTCAGCCAGCATTATGCCCAGGAATTCAATGCTGTTATGTTATTGTGAACGGGCCGAGCGGTCATCTTCCATCACTTCACCACCACCAGGCACTTCTGGTCTTCTTTTTGTTCTTCCACCGGGTTCTTCTCCATACTTCACTGACACACTTCTAAAACCATAGAATTACTATGAGCGTCGGAGCAGGGTCAGAGTATTTAGCGCTCCGGGCCACAGTAGAAACCTTTACTGCGGCTTAGTAAAATTGGGCCTATATTTGTCTATAAAAAATTTAAATGTACCAAGGTTTGATAACTTTAAGGGGTTTTTATGCCTATGAGGCGGCACTCTTTTTGGTTCGGGAGGATATGAATCCCGAACTGTGCCCTGAGACTTTTTTTTCCCCCCCTTATCAAGAACTTTTGAAATGTGTGGTTTTGATTAGGGATTTATAATTGGAACAAGTTCCCCAGATTCACAGCCCATGCACCAACCATTAGGCTACTCCCCATTTAAAAAAAAAGGAAAAACCATAGTTAATTTCCCTCTATAAATTAATCCATAGGCCATCACACAAAAAGCCATGAACCGGCAAGCCACCTGAGCAGGTGTTCTTAGTTCCTTGTTCCAGATTTAAAATATTGTGCTTTAAAAAATAAAATGTCTGGTGAAAGTGATATTAATACAGCAGCCGGAGGAATTCAGCACTAGAAGGTGTTGCCTGAATCCTTAGTGGTTCTATTTAAGTCCATCAACAGAATAAAACAATCTCTGACTGACCTCATATCTTCTTAGATGCCCACTTTTTTTGTGAGCAGTCAGAGGCGATATTCTGCCACACTGCCTGGTTTAATGCTGCTGAATATTGGGTGTTAGGAGGCCCTAGGTGATTTAAGGGGGCAGGAGCCTGTAATGCTGGCTTAAATCACTTTGAATATCAGCCTGATTATCTTTATTAGCCAACTTTGTATGTCCATGTTGTTCCAGGCAGAATGATTTTATTATAAAATGAGAAAAAAAACCCTCCCAAGGGTAATTATTTGTACACTGTGTTTCAAAAAACAACAATGATTGTTTTCTACATAACTGTCAAAACGACCGTGTTCAATAAAATTTGGGATATGTCATCCTGAATAAATTTGGAATAAGCCTACACTCACGCCAACCACATCCTAAACAATGCCATTTTACTAACTGGTTCTTCAACTGTCACAATGTTTTCTTCAGTGCAAAACTGATCAGACCCTGCTGCTTCCTGACTGGCAATCAGTTGAGCTTATTTATTGCAATTTCTTTAAAATATATTCTATATTCAACCTTTTCCACCTCTTTTCTGGAAACTCATGTACCTGTCTATGAGAACTATAACCTTTATGCCGATACAAATTTTTTTTTGAAATAAAGATCAGATACTCCTGACTAAAAAATAGGGTAACAATACAAGTTTAAAGCAAAATGGTGTCTGTGTGCATCATGATGATAATCACTAGGTGTTGGTGATGTCATATAGGTGAGATGGCTGGCAGGCATATAGGCTTATTGCAAATTTATTCAGGATGATATATACCAAATTTTATTGATATTGGTCAAGGTTTGACAGAGTTATGCAGAAAATAAGCTTTGCATAGTTTTATTTTATTTTTAATTTAACACGGAGGGCCTGCTTCTGTATAGGACGCTCGGTCTCAGCAGCCACCTAAGCAGCTTTTAAGAATTGCACATGGGCATCCTATATAGAATCGCATCTGTCCTAATGGACAGATGCCTAACCCCACCTAATAACCCCAACCTAATAACCCCACCTAACCGGCATTCATGTCATAGATGCTGTTTAGAGAATTGTGTTGCCGCTGAGCTGAACGAGGAAAGGGAATCTCACTGCTGCAATTAGTTGAGCAGCAGTGGCATGGAACCCCTGATCCCCCCCTACCCACACCCACTGTCTGTGGCAGAAGGGATACTCACTCCCTCCTGCTGCAAACCGCAAAACAATCCTCAGCAGGAGGGATGCCCAATCCCTCCTGCCAGCACTCCCCCCACCACACACACACACACACACACAACATCCCAGGCAGAAGGAATGCCTATTCCCTCTGGCCGGCAGGCCCACCTCTTCAGAATGGTGGGCCTTCCCCTTCCCGGTGCATCCTGGGATGGCCTTAGGGATCTGGCCAATAGGAGTCTTAGGCCATTTCCAGTGTATCCCAGAATGTACTGGGAAGGAGGCTTAAGACTTTGGTTGGCCCAGGCGCTTAAAGCCCCTCCTATGGGAGGAGCCTTGGGCACTTGAGCCAATAAGGGCCTTAGGCCCTTCCCCTGTGCATCCAGGATGCACCGGGAAGGGGGAAGCCCACCATTCTGAAGAGGCGGGCCTGCAAGCCAGAGGGAATAGATATCCCTTTGGCCTGCCTTGCTTTTAAAGTTCTGGGGGAGGGGGGTACGGGTGGGCTCAGGGAATGGTGGGTTGGGGTTTCGGGGTGGGGAGTTTGGGGGGGTACCAGCAGGAGGGAGTGGGCATCCCTTTTTCCGTGGACAGTGTGTGTGTGTGTGTAGGGGGTGGTAATGGGAGGGAGTGGGCATTCCTCTTGCTGGCCAACTTGTGGTGGGCTTTGGGGTTCCCTGCTGTGGCTGCTCAGCTGATCATAGCAGGGAGATTTCCTTGTCGCAATTAGTTTAGCGGCCATGTCTAATTGAAATGTAGGCCAGCATTTCAGTGGCCTACATTTGAGGCACCGATCGCGGCCCTAGGGAGATACTTAGGGCTGCTTAAGCTCAGCTAAAGCCACTTCTGGGCATAATCGTGCCTATGCCCAGCCTTGTGCATGCTTAAGCATCCCTATGCGTCTCCCTCAACTGCGACAGACTACAGTTTAGGCAGCCTGCCTCAGGTTTTTTTTTTTTTTTTTTTTTTTACACAGTGGTAGGATACCTACCACCACCTACAATTGGGACGCCGTTTATAGAATATGGCCCAGAGTATATACATATTTTTTTTATTCAACTAGTCTAGTTAGTTTTCAGTAATATCCCTAGTTCACTTGTCCTCCATATGTTATTTTCTATTCATTTGATATTTTATGTCATATCGCATAGATTATAGACCTAAGTGGAGGTATGTAGATGTATCACTGTGTGTGTGTGTGTGTGTGCATGTGGTAGAAGAATATTATTTTGCTATGGTGGAAAGAATTATGTGTAAAAAACATTAACATCTTCATCCTTTCCAGACTCAGAGGGTCTAAGACAGCAACAAGGGAGAAAGAAAATCTCCTAATTCAGACAATAGATGAATATATTCCTGGCTAGTTAATGCCCCTGGTGCATCCAAATCTTTGATATCAGACATAAGCAAATGCATGTTATTATTAAAGAGATTCTTGCCTAAAGGAAAAAGAAACATTTGTTCCTAGGAGAGCAGCCTATATATTTTGAGCAGATTGTAGATAGTATAGCTTTACATTTATTGAAATTGTCTTTTTCCCCTTGAGTTCTAAGAAAATGTGCCTAAAGCTGTTATCACATCTATCGACTCTGTGGGATTTAACTGGACGTGGTTCTGTTCCCAAGTGGCTTGAAAATGACCTCTGTGAGCCAAGGTTCAAGCAGAGTGAAAGCTCTGAGAGAGAGATTAGAGACCTGTCAGTTGCCTGGTAGGATAAAAGTGCAAAATTATACATAACGTTCAATTCAGTTGCATCAAACATCTATGAAATGTTTACTGAATGAACTACACAAGACACTAATTACCTGCCCAAAGAACCCACATTATTGTTGTAACATAGACCAAGAGAACCTGGAAAAAGAATTCTAGTCATCAGCATATAACAATTATATCAATCATGTTGTTTGCTTTAGTTTTTTACAATAATTACATACTTAGACTGCAGAGAAAAATGTGGGTTGGTACTGCAAAGGTTCTTCCTTCAAATGTAGAAATAGTTAAACTGCTATTACTATTACTCAGACCATTTTGACTCTGAGCCAAAAGGGCAATTGTCTTTGGCATTTCATAGCAAGGTATTCAGTTCATGAGCACATAAGGCACCGTGACAACTTCAATGATAAGTGCTTCCAGTTTTAGGGGCCGATGTAGAAAGCTACTGCATGCCTAGCCATGAGGTTATTGCATGTTACACGTGCACATCATTGGCTGAGCAATGCACAAACAGCTTGAGCACTGCTTTAACTAGCGCAGTATACCTGTCTGCAAATTATATTAAAATGCTTTATAAGCCAAAGAGGTTGATAAGTATTACTAGCAATGCAGAAAAGAAGGCAGTCATTTGGGGCACACACTTAATGCTAAAAGTTCTATACCATGTATGCCGACAGCATAGATGCAATGTTTACATGTTGCCTCACGGAGAGGATTTTAGGCAAAAGTATTTTTTTTTTTTGTCTTATCTTTAATAAACAGAAGTTCTTCAGCACCTGTTCTTAATCATCTCTTCTTAGGTGCCTGTTATCAAGCAGTTATGAAAGATCTATGACTATAAGTCATTTTTAGAAGTTATTTTGAAAAATATGTTTCTGGGAAGAAATTTCTGTGCCTATTGTTCAACACCAGTAAGCTTTAAAAAAAAAAAAAAAATTGAAAGACTAGGAAGTTCTCCAACATTAGAAGTACATGTGAGTGCATATGTACGTAGCATGTTTTCATTTCCAGGTTGTTTGACACCCTCCCCCCCCCCCCCCCACTCCCCCCTGGTATTTATCTGGATGTACCATATATACTCAAATATAAACCGACCCAAATATAAACCAAGGTAACATTTTTTTCTCCAAAAAAAGAGGAAAATTCTTAGCCTTCTGGACTACCATAATTAATTATATTTGGGTCTGCCTAAGTTGGCTATACTGTAGGTCCTCTTCAAGGTATTCAGAATTGAACTGTGAAAGTGTTTAACTATAGTAACAGATGAGCTACAGTGACTCACTTGATTCACACCTTGCAATGGCTTCCATTTGCAGTGGCATTAAATTTAATATATTGATTTTTATATTTAGAGTCTTGCATGAGATGAGGTCTTTTGTTTATTATAGAGAAATTGATCAGAAACATTCCCACTAGAAGTTTACATTCCAAGCTGTCACGTGCTAGGCCTATGTCGAAGCCGAGAGGTAACAGGTTTTAATCTGGGCATGTTCCCCTGGAATGGGGCAACTCTTCAGGAGGATACCTAGTTCATCTAGCCATGATCCTTAGATCCATTTTAAGTGTGACACAGTTTCACTCTAATATTCTGGGTGCTACCTGGCCCCAGCTCTGAATATCCAACAGGAGAGAGAAAAGAAAGAAAAAAACAAAAAAACAAAAAGGAAGGAAGGAAAACAAAACTTGTGCTTACTCCATGGTTGGTTCCTCTTGTTTTTTCATGCGATTGATTGATTGTCTTCTCTGCTGTTTTGCTACTGTGGATAGACTATGTCGAGAAATTTGTTGTTCTGTATGTTGGCTGTGATCCACCCTGTATACTGTGAGTGAGTGAAAGGAATAGAATATTTTTTAAAATCAAACCAAATGTAATTAAATAAAACTAGCATGGTACATTAGAAGAATCTGTAGGTTGATCAACATGCTTCAAGGGTTTCAATGAATTGTTCATTAAAAAGTATAGAAAACATTTTTTTAACAATGACACAACAAGTTGAAAAGTATAGGACTTGTAAAGTTATTTCATTAGTCAGACCATTGTAAAACATATTCTCTTGGCAAGTACTTAAGCCGGCAACAGCTGCCAAGTTGAAGCCACTATAGCTCATGCTATAAGTCTTTCTTTAGTCCTTTGGGCCACTCTGTAACAAGAGCTACCATTTTGCTGTCACTGTCACTTCACAGATCCAGTCTCTAAAGCTCTGTTTGTTGTTTCATTCTGTTGTATGACTCCCTTAGGAACTTCTTCATTTTAATATAAATAGAGCGCTTTATCATGCAATGGCAAAGACTCAAGGAAGGCACAACCCTTCAATATTACTAGAGATGATGCATACAGATGAGTTTTGAAGCAGGTAACAAACAAAGGCCCATAATGAAAAGAGTAAAATGAAATTCCCTGACAACTTTAGATGGAGAAAAGCAAGGAAAACATACTAATGATTGTATATTAACATTGAGAAGATTTTTCAAAGCAACTCAGAGAAAAGAATTTCTGATAGTTAATTCTGAAAATGTACCAGAATAAGTATTACAGGGAGACCAATTTTAAAAGAAATTTCCATGGGTACAGTAATGTTTTTTTTTTAATTTTTAGAAATTACTCTTTATGGGGAGGAGGGGGGGGGGGAAAGTGACATCAGCATGCTGAATGGCGGCTTAACTTTCTTTTCCTGCAGAACCCTCATCATAATCCATCTAATCCTCCTCTTTACAATTCTTTTTTTTGTTGTTGTTGTTGTTGCTTCTGGTGTATTTGAGTAATGTTTATCTGCTCTGATGAGTAAATCTGGAAATTCTGTGTGTAAAGAGGTGGATAAAGCCTTGACGTGATCAGCAGCAAAAATTCTGCTACACCATGCCTCACAGGCTCAAGATTCTGAATCAGAATAAGATTCGCCTAACTTGCATAGTGATCTTTTGCTAGCGAGCCAAAAGCTCCCTAGAGCCCTGACAAATATTTTGCAAGCCATTCGGGAGGAAATAAAAACCTCTCGTGAGGAAATCTTAGACTGAATGGAGACTCTGGGAGTGGATTTAAGAGAGCTGGGTGGACATGTGGTTGATGCTGAGGTTAAACTTCAGGAACATGACAAGTTCTTGGCAGCTAATAAAGACTCTACCACTAAGTTTTTTGCCCAATATGATGACCTGCTTTATAAGATGGATGATCTGGAGAATTGTAGTCATCAGTGCAACTTGAGGTTTCATGGAGTCCCTGAGGTGGGTGCTACAGAAGACGTTACTACCATTGTGCAATCTATTTGCCGCTCTTTGCTGGAGTCGGAGGGAGAAGTGTGTATGTTGCCACTGGAGAAAGCACATCGTTCCCTGGGACGTACACAGGAGAATAATCCCAGAGACATTGTTGCCTGTTTTACTTCATTTGCTGATAAGGAAAAGGGGCTTGTCTGACTTCTGATTTGCAAAATCAAGATGCCAAGATCTTGATATATCAAAATTTATCGGCCTACACCCTTCAGCACCGTAGAGACTTGAAACCGGCCCTGGAAGTGCTCATTAAGGCCAACATTAAATATCAGTGGGCTTTTCCATTTGCTTTGTGTTTTTCTGCAGGAGGTAAACTTCAGCACTGGCAGCGAGCGGACTTCTTCTTCTGGGCCTCGACAAAAATCCAGGGCCACTAAATTGGCTGAGAGTTTGCCTTGACTATTATTTTAAAGACAGTTGTTTTCTCTGTTTTTCCTATTTCCAATTTGCTTCTATATTGGGTGTATGAGATTTGCTTGTATTAACCTTATGCTTGTTACCGTATATGGGGATGAGACTTCATAGACGGTGTTCCATTCTGGACCGCCTTTTTTTCTCTCTTTTTCTTGATTGATGTGGATGTGTGGGGAGTGAGTTTGTTTGGCATGCTGATGCAGGACCTCAACTGGTCCCGTTGTCTCTCCTCCTGTCTTTCTGGATTGGTGAGAGGAGAGTGTCGACTGTTTGTGTTGACTTGTTGAGTGGGGGCGGTATGAATGTAAGGTTTGTTTGGTTGATGTATGTGATGGTTCTGCTTGGGAGGATGGGGGGAGGGAGGGTTCCTGGGTTCTTTGATATGACATGGGCATGGGATGGCTGGTTTTGTTTGTTTTTTCTACATATTTTGGTGGTATTTTTATTTTTCTCTTTTTTGATCCATGTATGCTGATTTGAAAGTTTTATCTTATAATATCAAAGACCTAAATTCCCCATATAAACGTCATTCCCTTTTTATAGAATTATTGCGGGTTCAGCCTCATATTGTGTTGCTAAAGGAAACCCATTTGATAAAACGTTATCAACGTTATGAGTAAAACGTTATGAGTCTTTTGGCTCTTCCTTGGTTTCCTGTGCAATACTTTTCTTCTAACTCTTCGAATGCTAAGACCAGGGGTTATTTTATTTAATTCTTCTTTTCAGATACAATTTCTTCATATTAAAAGAGATAAAGAGGACTGGAACTAGCGACTTTCTGAAGTTAAGTTTTACTTCTTTAAGTGCATTGTATACAAGTTGATAAAGTTATAGCCAGGTTGGCATCTTTTGAATCGTATAGTGACCAATACCATCATTTTGACACTGTATTGAACAAAGTGATGATTGGGTGGTGAGGAGGTATTTTCACCTTCATGTCTCTGAGCATAAACTTCAATAACAGTTTAATGTATCTGTTTAAGATTAATTGCCGTTGAGACTTTTGGAGTGACGATTCTATTGTTGTTGATCTTTCTTGTGAAGCAGTGATTGGTCATTTTACTATATCTGATCATGCTTCTCTTTGGGTTACAGTTTCTAGTCTTTGTGATAGGAGATGCTGACATTTGTAAGGGTTACTTGCAAGTTTTGAAAGATTATTTGGATCATTATATGATGTCTGACCCCCCTGAGGCATTATCTGGAATGCTCTTAAAGCTGTTACTCGAGGTTATTTCCTCCAAAAGGTGAGTCACCATGCTCATTCTTATTGAACATAGTAACATAACATAGTAACATAGTAGATGGCGGCAGATAAAGACCCGAATGGTCCATCCAGTCTGCCCAACCTGATTCAATTTAAATTTTTTCTTCTTAGCTATTTCTGGACAAAAATCCAAATCTCTACCCAGTACTGTGCTTGGGTTCCAACTGCCGAAATCTCAGTTAAAACCTACTCCATCCCATCTAAATCCTCCCAGCCATTGAAGCCCTCTCAAGCCCATCCTCCTCCAAACGTCCATATACAGACACAGACCGTGCAAGTCTGCCAAGTACTGGCCTTAGTTCAATATTTAATATTATTGAGAGCGGTTAAATGCATGTCTGCAAAAGGTGGGGGTTCTGGAAGATCGGCACAAGGTTACTTGAGCAGTGTCAGTATTTTGGAAACTACAGGCGATGAAACTGCAGCTTACTGCTTTTTATACTGAGCAATTGCAACTTTTTGCTGCACATTGCAGACAACATTACTAAGAAAACAGTAACAAAATTGAGTGGTTATTGGCTATTAAATTGAGGAAATCTAAATTGGATAGATGTATTTTTAAGCTTAAATCCTCTTCGGGACAGCTGTTGACTAGATCCTCTCCTATTTGATAATGCTTTCTTGAACATAAGAATATAAGAACATATGAATTGCTGCTGCTGGGTCAGACCAGTGGTCCATTGTGCCAAGCAGTCCCCTCACACAGTGGCCCTTAGGTCAAAGACCAGTGCTCTAAATGAGTCCATCCTTACCTGCATACGTTCCGGTTCAGCAGGAACTTGTCTAACTTTGTCTTGAATCCCTGGAGGGTGTTTTCCCCTACAACAGACTCCAGAAGAGCTTTCCAGTTTTCCACCACTCTCTAGGTGAAGAAGAACTTCTTTACGTTTGTACGGAATCTATCCTCCTTCAACCTTAGAGAGTGCCCTCTCGTTCTCCCTACCCTGGAGAAGGTGAAAAACCTGTTTTATCTACTACTACTACTACTAATAATAATAACTTTATTCTTCTATACCGCCACAATCTTGCGACTTCTAAGTCTATTCCTTTCAGTATCTTGAATGTTTCGATCATGTCCCCTCTCCTTCTCCTCTTTTCAAGAGAGAAGAGGCCCAGTTTCTCTAATCTCTCAGCCCCTTTACCATTTTAGTCGCTCTTCTTTGGACCCTTTCGAGTAGTACCGTGTCCTTCTTCATGTACGGTGACCAGTGCTGGACGCAGTACTCCAGGTGAGGGCGTAGCATGGCCTGGTACAATGGCATGATAATCTTCTCTGATCTATTCGTGATCCCCTTCTTAATCATTCCTAGCATTTTGTTTGCCTTTTTCGCTGCCACCGCGCATTGCGTGGACGGCTTCATCGACTTGTCGACCAGTACTCCCAAGTCTCATTCCCGCCCCAGACATCCTGTATTCGTGTATGAGATTTTTGTTACTGACATGCATCATCACATCAGCCTGCGCTAAAAACCTACAGTGCAGCTTGATAAAAGGGGTTCATAATTTTTCATGGCAAATTATAACAGACAGCAAATGTAACCGTGTGCATTGAACACCATAATTTTCAAAGTAAATTTACATGTGTACACTTAAAAAATACCAGTCTATAAATTTATGCAGACTGCTATAGAATTATTCCTGAAGGAGATTGTTCATTTGTTTCCTATACTATGACTGTAATTTAAGGAAATATTTTCAGCATCTGTATAAAATACATCTGATTTTTTAAACTTTGTTTATATATCTTGACCTGGAAAGCCAGATTAAGATAAATGCCTTGGATTAAATTAGCTAATTAAAACCATATTTGACAAATGAAAACATCTGGTATTATAAACAGAATCTGAAAAGGACCCTTAACTACTTAATTTGAGCTGTGATTATAAAGTATGGTAGATGAGAATATTAAGCCAATTTTGTTGTTTAAATAGTTGAACCTTATAATTATTTTGTAAAAGAAAACATTTATAATTGAACTGATACAGTACTCGTTGAAATGTTCTGTTTGATCATTCTTTGGACAAGAAAATAATTGAGCTGAACTCTAATATGAGGTTGAATCAAAAAGTAAAGGCAAAATACATTTATGGCTTTAATAGAAGTAACTGTGAGCAATTGATAATACTAATTTTCCACATAGTCCTCATGCAAGATGACACATTTGTTGTATCGTTCAACTAGTTTCAGCATTCCTGCAGAAAAGTTTTGGCTGCTTCCGAAGCCATGTGATCACCGCTTCCCTTACTTCCTCATGCATTGTCTTTTGCTCTTCGTGTCATAGTGATGTACCCATGTCTCGTCGCTGGTGACAATTCTCTCCAGATTACTCAGATCTTCTTCATACCATTTCAGGAACTGGCTCGCAACCTCCACACACTGTTGCTTGTGCAGATCAGTTAGCTGTTTGGGAACACATCGTGGGCAGACTTTCCTGTATCCCAAGTCATCATGCGTTATGGCAAAAATCAGATCCATAACTGATATCCAAATTTGCAGCCAGTTGAGACACTGTTATCCGTTAGTCTTATTTAATCAAGGCATATGCCTGTAAATGTGCTCTTATGTGGGCAATCAGAACAAACTTTGTCGGTTACACCTATTCCCGCTTTAAACCGTTTTATCCACTGATAAACCTTTTGTTGATTCATGGTGCTATGATCATACTAAGTCAATATCCGATGGTGAATTTCCACAGGTTTTTCTCCCTCTGCCCAAAGAAAGCATACTACTGTGCATTGTTCTTCGATGGTGCAATCTTGCAATGGAGCGTCCATGTTTCTGACCTCGTGGCTACCACATGACTAAAGGCCGAGTGCTGCCCTGTGTGTGGATGAACTATCCAACAAGCAATGTAAGGATATATATGTTGCATTTTGCTAGCTCTGTTCTGGCTATCAGGTAATTTAACAATTGCCTTTAATTTCTGATTCACCCTCGTATCTATGTGAAAAATATACAAATAAGGGTTGACAGGACCAGCAGGACTGGCTCAAAAGACTATGGTGCCCTGAGACAACTTTTGGGGCTAGATTCACTAAGCAAACTGATCTTGTACTGATTTGATTTGCGAGCCCTTTGCGAACAAATTTCCCTCCAACCCCATTCACCAAAGCCTGTAGCAATCCGATCCTGACCCTCCCATGCAAATTAGCAAAACCCCATGCAAAATAGCCAAGCGATTGATTCATTAACAATTGCTTGGCTATTTTTAATCGGGTTTTACTATTAGCAAACCTGACTGCTGCAGACCTGTCAGTAACTGAGTTACCGTCAGGTCTGCAGGTTTTTTGACAGGCCTGCCTGTCTTTTATATTCATTTTTTTCCATGGCACAGATATTTTGTGTGTGTTACACACACAAAATATCTGCTCCATAAAAAAAAAAATAATAAAAGACAGGCAGGCCTGTCAAAAAAATGTACCCCCCTCCCCACACACAATCGTACCTCTCCCTGAAGAAAACGTGCCCCCCAAGCAGGAGGGATGCCAATCCCTCCTGCCTATTATTAAAACCCCCCCAAAAAGCCACATTGCCAATGCTGCAGGATGGCCGCTCCCCACCCCCGATTGGCACGGCACGGCTCTCGCCCCCCTCCCGGCACGGCCCACCCACCCTGGCACCAAAAAGTTGGAAGCAGATGGAGTGCTCAGTTCCTCCTGCTCCTAGGCCTCCCACCCTCTGACCCACCCCGACTGGCCTACACCTGGTTGGGCCTGCTGGCCTGCCTGCACCCACTTCCCTCCCTGTACCTTTAAAATAGTTGGGAGCAGGAGGGGTGCCTGGTTCCTCCTTCTCCTTGGGACAAGGCTCCCTCCATCTTTGGGAGCAGGAGGGGTACCTGGACCCTCCCGCTCCTAGGCCAATCTTCGGGAGCAGGAGGAAAGTCCTCCCGCTCCTGCTCCTCCAGCCCCCTCCCCCACTTCAGTGCTTTCTCACCTTACTGTTCCTTACCCTTTCCTACATAGTTTTACATTTGGGTACCCTCTCTTATCTATTTGCTCTTATTTCTCTCATGTCCTCCCAGCACATCCCAGAATATACTGATAAAGGGAACTCTTCTTCTATGAGGAAAGACTAAAAAGGTTAGGGCTCTTCAGCTTGGAAAAGAGAAGGCTGAGGGGAGATATGATTAAATTCTAGAAAATCCTGAGTGGAGTAGAATGGGTACAAGTGGATTGATTTTTCACTCTGTCAAAAATTACAGAGACTAAGGGACACTCGATGAAACTGCAGGGAAATACTTTTAAAACCAATAGGAGGAAATATTTTTTCACTCAGAGAATAGTTAAGATCTGGAACGTGTTGCTAGAGGTTGTAGCAAAAGCTGATAGCGTAGCTTGTTTTTTTTTTTTGTTCAATCTTTTTATTAAATTTTTCAGAGAAAAAGAATAACAAATATCAGAAAGAGTACACCAGGATGCAGAACTGTAACATCAGCAGAAAATGTACAACAATTATCACAGAATAAGACCATAAGATATGAATTAACACATGTCTATAATAGGAGCCCAAGTCTGATTAAAACTAGATATATTACCAGATTTCTCTGCAGCTACTTTTTCAAATTTGGCAGAAAGGCAAACTAGATTCCACCAAGAATGAACTGTTAATGATGAAAAATCTTTCCAATTAGACAGAATTGATTTATGAGCTACCTGAAGTAAACAATACAGTAAACGAGATTGATATTTATCTAAAACATCAGGTAAAGCATGCGCACCAAATACAATTGCAGCATAAGAAAGAGGAGATGTGATAGGTAAGTACCTACAAATTATCACCCAGACTTCAGACCAGAACATGTACACAATAGGACAGTGATAAAACATGTGAGCAAATGTGCCAACCTCTAAAGTGCACGACCAACATTTGTTAGTGTGTTTCACATCTATTAAAGAAAGCTTATGTGGGGTCCAATAGGCCCTGTGCAAAAAGAAGAAAGACTGCTGTATCATGGACGAGGATTTGAGGGAGCGTCTCAGAAAACTCCAAACCATTTTCCAGGTAGGAAGATCAAAAGTGATGAGAGCAGAGTCTTCCCACGTCGACTGGAGAGATAAGCAAGCCGTAAACTTATGATCTCGGAGAATATGATACCACGATGATGCTTCTTTCTTTGCTCCACAGAACTTAGAACACCAAAGCAATATAGATGGAGAAGATGACGATAATGGATGGAGTTTTAAAAAGAGTGATAAACAGTGATGAAGTTGTAGCCATTGAAAATGATAAGTAGCAGGTAGATGATAAGTAGTAGCAAGGCAGGAGAATGACATCAAGGTAGAATCCACCATCACTTGAGCGAAGGACCAGATGCCCCGTTTGATCCAGGACTTCCACTCAATATGTTGTCCTTGGATTTTAACCAAAGGGTTATTCCATACAGAAGATAGAGAAGTCGAATTCCATACCAGATCTGCACATTTATCAACAGCCCGTAATGCAGTTCCCGTAGAGGCCAAAATGATATTGTCATCTATGATGTGATTTGGAGCCATGAAAGAAACATGTTTTAAGCACTGGGTAGAGTGTAGACTAGATTCAAGGAAAAGCCAAGGCGGTGGTGACTCAAGTGGAGGTGTTGCTAACCATCTGGACCCTTGGCGAGCAAGAAATGCTAGATGGTACTCATATAGACTCGGGAAATTCACACCTCCATTCTCCTTAGAAGCCTTGAGTTTCTTCAGTGCAATACGAGGAGGTTTACGCTGCCACAAAAAACCAACCATGATGGATTCTATTTTGGCGTAAATCTTGGAGTCCAAAAGAAAAGGTATCATAGAGAGGATATAGTTAAGTTTAGGAGTCAAAATCATCTTGATGGTATCAAGGCGACCCCACCATGAGAGCTTGAGTGGTGACCATCGTTCTGTCAAGGAGGTAGCAATCTGTAACAGCAGGTCAGAATTAAATTTCTGGGTATCCTCGAGAGAAGGACCAAATAAGATCCCCAAATATCTCATTTTCTGAGATGCCGGTTGTAATTGAAGACTTCTGAATGAATCATGGTCAACCAAGTCATTGAGTGGCAGAATCTCAGTCTTGGAGATATTAAGTTTATATCCAGATATTCGTGAGTATTTTTCCAACAGCAGGAACAGATGTGGTAAAGATGCAGGATCAACATAAAGCAGTACATCATCTGCATAAGCGGACAGTTTCACATGGAAGTCACCGATATTGAATCCTTGAATGGAAGATGCAGATCTGATGGCAATAAGAAGTGGTTCAAGCGCGATGTTAAATAGTAGTGGGGATAAAGGGCATCCTTGTCTGGTTCCCCGAGTAGGTCGAAATGGAGTAGAAGACAGGTCATTGATGCGCAAGGTGGTGGTTGGGCACATGTACAAGACTTGTACCATGTTAATAAATGCAGTCGGAAACCCAAACCATTTCAAGGCAGCAAATACAAAAGGCCACTCTATACGATCAAAAGCCTTTTCGGCATCTAGCGCAACCGCCAGGAGAGGCTTAGATGAAAGTTGAGCTTGGTGAATAATATGAGCAAACAATCTAGTGTTGTCTGAGGAGAGACGACCACACATAAAGCCAGTTTGATCAGGGTGAATGATCGTATGAAGAACAGATTGCAATCTTATAGCCAGAATTTTGGCAAATATCTTCGCATCAGTGTTAATCAAGGATAAGGGACGATAATTGGAGACACGCAGTGGATTCTTGTCTTGTTTTAACAAGACAATGATGGTTGCTTCAGTAAACGTGCCTTTCACTCGTCCAGAATCAATCAGATGGAGATATAACTGCAATAGTATGGGAGTAAGCAGATCCTGAAAAGCAAGATAAAATTCAGTGGTGAGACCATCAGGGCCAGGAGCCTTCTTTTTTGCCATGGAAAGCAGAGCTTCAGAAATCTGAGATTGAGTCAACGGAGCAGAGAGGAAATCAGATTGACCCTCCAGCAGAGTGTTGTGAGGCAAGACGTCCAAAAAAGGGCCAATAGCCGAAATATCTGGAGACTCTGATGAGTAGAGAGTGGTATAGAAACTTTGAAACTGAGCACAGATATCCGTATTGTTGAGCCACATCTTGCCAGCGTCATCTTGAATAGCCGGAATCAGAGTTTTTTCTGATTTGATCTTAACATATTCAGCTAGTTGATGACCACACTTATTAATATTTGCATAGTAATAAGCGGATTTCATGAACACGTCTCTAGCAGCTGAGGAACTGAGTAGCAAATTGTATTCGAATCTTAAATCACGCAGAGATTGTAGGCATGCTTGATCATTAGGAACAGATTTATGAAGGTCCTCTGCTGCACGCAATTTCTGCAAAAGAATAGTTTCACGTTCCAGGAGAGACTTTTTCTTTTTTGCTGAGTAGGAGATTATCAACCCCCTAATATAGGCTTTGAAGCAATCCCAGGTAGTAGTCCAACACGTATCTTCCGGCAAATTGAAGTCAAAAAATTCTTGGATGGCACCACGCATTGAGGAAACAAAACTCTCATCCGAGAGTAAACAAGAGTTAAAGCGCCATGCTCTCTTATGTATGCGAGCTCCTATATCAACAAGAGATAAAAAGATGGGAGCATGATCAGACACTGAAATTTCTCCAATGGTGGCTGAGTCAACCTTAGACATAAGATTGAAACTAATCAAGAAAAAGTCTATGCGTGAATATGATGCGTGTGGTGCTGAGAAGAAAGTGTAGTCTAATTCTCCAGAATGTAAAGTTCTCCATGGGTCACCAAGCTTCAGGTGTTCCAGCAGTTCTTGAAGTTTGAACCAAGACCTCGATTTACGATAAGGGACCGTCGATCTCCTGTCTAGAAGAGGATTCAAAATCAAATTAAAGTCACCACCCAATATATAGTGTGAACCACAGGAAGAAGAGATTATATCAGCAATATCATCAAAGAATGCAGGGTGATCCACATTGGGTGCATATATGTTAACAATGCTGATTGGTAATTTATTAATAGTCACATGGGCAACCAGCCATCTGCCATCCATGTCAGTGATATGTGAGGTGATTGATAGGTCGGCACGTTTACGTAGAAAGGTAACCACCCCTCCCTTCTTGTGCACTGCAGCTGAGAATAACGCAGGGAAAAACCCCTTTAAGGACAACTTAGGAGATTCTTGCATAGATAAATGGGTCTCTTGAAGCAAAACAATATCTGGAGCATGGCTTTCAATATACTTCAGAATCTTGACTCTCTTCACTGGGTTATTAAGACCCTTAACATTGAGGGATAGACAGCTTATAGGCATGTGGTGATTGGTAATAAGTCACTGCATGTATAGTATGAAAAGCAATAATAACATGAGAGCAATTGCATAAAGTTGTAGCATTAGAAGCATAAACCTGTGATAATAAAACAAGAAGCAAAGTACAGACTGCATCAGTGTAAGGAGCTAGCAAACAAGCTAGCATAATCTATGGGTAAGTGAGTGGCACATAGAGACCAGCGAACTGACTGCAACGGAGGCAGAACAATAACAATCAGAACAAACATCATCATCAGTTATACAGAGGAAAACCTGTCAAGATCAGCAGACATCAGAGTGAAACATTAAGTAAGAGCCATGTGAAAAGGTAGACATATTCACAGTCAGATTTTATCAATAGAAGAAGGCTGAACAGATTCCAGGAACTCCGCCAGGACAGCAGGATCAGAATAATCAGTGGTTTTGTTGTTGTAAGTTACTCTCATGCGAGCTGGAAATAAGATACCAAATTTTGCACCAATATCTTTTAATTTAGGTCTATACGCAAGGAATTGTTTGCGTCTTTTAGCAGACTCTTTCGCTAAATCAGGTACAAAAAGCAACTTGGATCCTTCAAATGTAATCGGACCATGGAGTTTGGCATGTTGCATGATGAGCATGGTCTGGCTGTGGCGCAGCATGGTCACAACGATCGGTCTGGGGAATTTGGTGAGTTGGTGGCGCTGATGTGGCACGCGAAAAGCGCTATCAATTTCTAGCTTTGTAGAATCCTGCAGTTTGAGGATTTGTGGCAATAATGCACCCAGGAACTCAGCGATGTCACAAGCTTCTCTTCCCTCAGCAAGACCGAGGAGACGGAAGCCGTTCCGCCGGGCCTTGTTATCAGCATCTTCAAGGGCCCTCTCTAGCAAGGTAACACGTGCCGCTTGGCGTCTCAGTAATTTGAGTGATTCATCCGTCGCAGCCGCTTTCGTTTCCAAAGTGTCAATGCGGGTAAGCGCTTTGGCAAATTCACCATTGAGATTGCTGAGGTCCTCTTTTATCTCAGCTATGTCTTGCTTTGTGTCTGTGAGGAGCTCGCGTATGCCGCGGAGCTCAGCTAAGATGGCGGACGAATCGTCCTCCGACTTACTAGCGCTTTGTTTCTGGGGAGAGGCGGGCTCAGCGTTCTTCCGCTTGCTAGGTTTGGTGGCTGCCATGTTCGGGCAACAGCGAGTGCAAAAATAAAATAAAAGCAAAAAAGAAAAGACGATGTTTGATCGAGGCACAAGCACGAGGTCTCCGGAGCCAGAACGCTAGGCTGCCATTCGTGCACGCGCTCACTAGCGCCCCCCGCGTAGCTTGTTTTAAGAAAGGTTTGGACAAATTTCTGGAGGAAAAGTCCATAGTCTGATATTAAAACATGGGGGAAGCATCTGCTTGCCCTGGATTGTTAGCATGGAATATTGCTACTCCTTGGGTTTTGGCAAAGTACTAGTAACCTGGATTGGCCACCATGAGAACGGGCTACTATGCATGATGGACTATTGTTCAGAACAATGGTCCATCTAGCCCAGTATCCTGTTTCCACAGTGACCAATCCAGCAGTGACGTACCTGGGGGGGGGTCCACCCTGGGTGCAGTCCATAAAGAGGTGCTCCGATGACTCCTCAGAAGGCCAGCACCGGCATCAATAACTTCTTCCTAGCAGCAGCAGTATTCACAATTCACTTCTCTTGTAGACGTTGGGCCTTTCTCTCTGTTGGATCCTGCCTACTTCCTGTTTCCATGAAGGCAAGACCAGGCAGAGAGGAAGGCCCAGTGCCAGTAAGAGCAGTGAATTGTGAACATTGAGCTGCTGACTTCAGGGTGACAAAGGGAGGGAAGAGAAGAGGGATGGAAATGCTGTATCCCTTTCTCTTTCTTCTGCCTTCACTCGAATTTTACGTCACCTTGAACCTAATTAGGCAGAAAACGACTCACAAATTGTAGATTTGATTAGATTAGAATTTTGGCGTGCTCGTTTGCTAATATGGTTTCAGTTTTGTATATGCATATAATACTTATCGCAAATATTCCATTGTAATATGGCCACTACTATGTTGTTTTTCCCAGGATACTGAGGGAGCTCAGAGAGGTTCTGGCGGGTCCTATTAAATTATCCAATCACAAAACGCTCCAAGTCAGCCTTAGGAAGCTATACAGGAGTTCAGATTCCACAATTTCATTTGAAATTGGTAACAGTGGTGTTTTTCATTATTCCCTTTATAGCTTTGCTGCTATTTATTTAATATTTTTTTCATTTTTGGCGATATAGATGGGAAAGTTTAACTTTAAGTAAAGTTCCCCCGACCTTGAGAAAGATAGGCGAAACGCGTCGGGAAGGGGAACCAGCAATGACAAAAGCTAAGTTATATTGAAATTTTTTTTTATATAAATCTTTATTCATTTTCAAACTTACAATGTGTGTCAATATGTTAAAACAAATTAGCCATAAAAATATCACTTAATAATCATCAATAGTACAAATGATATGCTGTTATCTCCCACCCTTCCCACCCCTTCCTATTATGTATTCAAATACCTTGTACAATATATAATGATAAAAATTACCCCCTCCCCCTCATAATGTTGGCACTCTCATCTTGAAGCAGGGACTTTGGATCATTTGTTATTCTATTGCCATATGTTATGACTTTTTGGAAATCAATTTGGGACCAAATTAATTGTTTATTAGAAAATCCAGTGGCATTGTCATATGATACTGTGCTGTTTGGTATGGCAATGAGAGCAAAAAGTCAGATTTCTTAAAATAATAACAAATTATTACTTATAATGACTGGGGTTGCCAATCAACAAATTGTGTATAATTGGAAAAACTGGAATAGATTAAATTATAATTTCTGGTGGAATTCCTTATGTCAAATTTATAAAATGGAAAGATTTATTGCAATACAGCGAGGGCGTTTTAGGAAATTTCAAGATATATGGGATCCATTAACAAAGTATTGTACTGATTAGACAACATTTTTTTCCCTTAAATTTTACAGGTTCAGTTATATTGAAATAGTAAGTTATTTTGTAATAATAAGTTTAGATATAAAAATATAAAAAACTGAAATAAATATGACATAAATAGCAGCAAAGCTATAAAGGGAATAATGAAGAATACCACTGAACTCCCGTATAGCTTCCTAAGGCTGACTTTGAGCATTTTGTGATTGATAATTTTCTAATATAAGTGAGTTAGAAAAGTTTGGAGGGTCTTATTAAAGACTTGTTCAACAAATCTCTGGAGACAGGAGTGGTTCACGGGGATTGGGGATGTGGTCCCTATTCACAAAAGTGGTCACAGGGATGAAGCGGGAAACTACAGGCCGGTGAGCCTCACTTCGGTTGTTGGAAAAATAATGGAAGTGTTGCTGAAAGAAAGGATAGTGTACTTCCTTGAATCTAATGGGTTACAGGATCTGAGGCAACATGGCTTTACAAAAGGTAAATCGTGTCAAACGAACCTGATTGAATTTTTTGATTGGGTGACCAGAGAGGACATATGCTAGATGTAATTTAATTAGATTTCAGCAAAGCCTTTGATACGGTTCCTCATAGGAGGCTCTTGAACAAACTTGAAGGGCTGAAGTTAGGACCCAAAGGCGTGAACTGGGTTAGAAACTAGCTGTCGGACAGACGCCAGAGGGTGGTGATTAATGGAAGTCGCTTGGAGGAAGGAAAGGTGAGTAGTGGAGTCCCTCAGGGTTCGGTGCTGGAGCCAAGCCTGTTCAATATGTTTGTGAGTAACATTGCTGAAGGGTTAGAAGGAAAAGTGTGCCTTTTGGCAGATGATACCAAGATTTGTAACAGAGTAGATCTACACCAAAGAGGGAGTGGAAAATATAAAAAAGGATCTGCAAAAGTTAGAGGAATGGTCTAATGCCTGGCAACTAAAATTCAATGCAAAGAAATGCAGAGTAATGCATTTGGGGATTAATAATCGGAAGAAACTGGGAGGTGAGGAGCTGATATTCATGGATGGGGAGAGGGACCTTGGGGCGATAGTGTCTGAAGATCTAAAGGCGAAAAAAAACAGTGTGACAAGGTGGTGGCTGCTGCCAGAAGGATGCTGAGCTGTATAAAGAAGAAGGAAGAAGGTGTTGATGTACAGGTCATTGGTGACGCCCCACTTGTGTTCAGTTTTGGAGACTGTATCTGGCGAAAGACGTATGAAGACTTGAAGCAGTCCAGAGGAGGGTGATGAAAATGATAGGAAGCTTGCGCCAGAAGACGTATGAGGAGAAACTGGAAGCCCTAAATATGTATACCCTAGAGGAAAGGAAGGACAGGGGAGATATGATTCAGATGTTCGAATACTTGAAGGGTATTAACGTAGAACAAAATCTTTTCCATAGAAAGGAAAATGGTAAAACTAGAGGACATAATTTGAGGTTGATGGGTAGTAGATTCAAGAGCAATGTTAGGAAATTCTATTTTACAAAGAGAGTGGTAGATGCCTGGAATGCGTTCCCAAGAGAGGTGGTGGAGAGGAAAACAGTGAATGAGTTCAAAGAAGCATGGGGTAAACATAGAGGATCTAGAATCAGAAAATAATATTAAAAATTGAACTAAGGCCCGTACTGGGCAGACTTGCACGGTCTGTGTCTGTATATGGCCGTTTGGGGGAGGATGAGCTGGAGAGAGCTTCAATGGCTGGGAAGGTGTAGATGGGCTGGAGTAGGTTTTGACAGAGATTTTGGCAGTTGGAACCCAAGCACAGTTCCGGGTAGAGCTTTGGATTCTTGCCCAGAAATAGCTAAGAAGAAAAAAATTTAAAAATTTAAATTGAATCAGCTTCGGCAGACTGGATGGACCATTTGGATCTTTATCTGCAATCATCTACTATGTTACTATGTTTGTAGTCAGTCTAGGTGACCTTTTTTGCAGCCAGTGACTAGGTGATCTACAAAAAACAAAAGGAATTGACCCCAAAATATCCACAAAGAAGAAAATCCAGAGAAAACAAAAAAAACTCTGTGGAGTGACGATGTTTCCAAATGGACTTTATTTGAAAGTATCAAAGTTCCAAAGGTACACTAAAATCATCCACATAAAATAATTCCATCCACATAAAAGTAAATCATCCACATAAGAGCCTTAAAGGACCTAGTCCGCTAGGGATACAGGACCCAACATGGTCCGCGTTTCTTTTCCATTGCAAATGCAAGCAGTGTCTCACTTCCGGTTCACCACACAATTGTTTTCCACTTACTCACCTTTATAGGACCCCCAGGGACCCCTGAAGAAGACTTTTTGTCAAAACGCGAACTGTGTTTGGTCCTGTAATCGTAGGCTCTTATGTGGATGATTTACTTTTATGTGGATGGAATTATTTTATGTGGATGATTTTAGTGTACCTTTGGAACAATGATACTTTCAAATAAAGTCCATTTGGGAACATCGTCACTCCACAGAGTTTTTTTTGGTTTTCACTAGCTGATCTACAGTCAGCTTCTTTACACAGGTGGCACTTGCTGTCTTTGGTTGTTTTAACAGTTTTAGACTACCACTAGGGTGCAGAGGCAGGAGAATCACTGCCAACAATGGCTGCTGATCTGATGACTGATGAACTTTAAACCGGACCCAGGAGGGAGAGGGGGTGGCATAAGGGTAGGGTTTTGAGGGGATGGGGTTATTCTGTCAGGGGACAGAGTTTGAATGTTGTGATGGTGGGATTCTGCTGTTAGGGGGGGGCAGAATTTGATTGTTGGAGGATTGGATTGGGTAGAATTTTGAGAGGGTTCAACCTTAAAAAAGAGGAGGCTGCAGAATTGCGATTAGACCTCTGGAAGAGATCACAAGGAGGATGTGCCTCTAAGACTTTCTAATATTGAATTTTTGTTTGTTTATGGACTGGGCCTCTACCACATTACATGCAGTAGCAGATAATGCAAGTGCTGACACTGTCTACCACTGCATGTAATCTGGTGCTGTGCAGTAACTTTCTGCCCTGTGCAGTAGTGCTGCCCGATTCAGGAAAAAAATTTTGATTCGATTCAGCCTATTGAATTGGTTTTTCGATTTGATTTGATTCGATTTTCCTGCCCAATTGGGTGTTTTTGGGTTGTTTTTTTTTTTTTTTCAAACATCCTGGTGTGTTTATTTTATAGCCTCTTCACCCCCTTTGCCTTCTCCTACCCACACTGGCGCTGTGGTGTAAACAAAATAAACAAATAAAAAAGACTTTTCCTCTCTCTGTTAAATCCTAGTTCACGTTTGCGATCTAACACCAGCTCTGGCAGGATACAAGTTTCAAATCTGACATATTGTACTCACAAAACAGAAAATAAAATTAGTTTTTCTACCTTTTGTTGCCTTATCATTATTCAAATCTTGTTGGTCCCAGGCTCTGGTTGTCTTCTGATAACTTGCTTGCCAGGGTCTCCTTCTTTCTTCTTTCTCTGTGCTAACCATCCATCTGCCATCCCTGTCCTCCCCTTCCATTTCCCTTCCCTCCCCAGGAGGTCTGGTATCTTTCCTTTTTTTCATCTCCCTCCACAGATCCACCTTTTCTTAACTACCCTTCATCCAGCATCTATCCCCACCACCCCAGGGTCCATCATCTCTCCTTTCTGTAACTTTCATCCCTAAATCCCATGGTCCATCATCTCTCTCTCGCCTCTATTTTCAGAACCATTATTTCTTCCCCCAAAGTCCAGCATATGCGCGTCTCTTTGAACCCCCCATTCCCTCCCTCCCTCCGTGTACTTCTACACCAGGGCTCCCCTCCCATGAAGGCCTGTCCCTCCCTTAAAGGTCTGCATCCCACCCCAGAAGGCCTGTTAACCCCCTTGAAGGCCTGCATCCCCCCGAAGGCCTACCTGCCTGTCCCCTTCCTTGAAGGTCTGTCCCCCTTGAAGGCCTGCACCTCCCCCTGAAGACCTGTCCCCCCTTGAAGGCCTGACATCAGAGGAGGGGCGGGACTGTGGTGGAGGAAATAGCTCCGAAGCAGTGCAAAGATCGCGGGCATCGCGATCTTTGCACTGCAGGCTGCTTCGTTAAGGTAAATGCCGGTGCGGGGAGGCCAGGGGGGGGAGCGATATGCTGGGATGGGGGGAAGCTGGATGCCAGGGGGGGAACCGGACAGCAGCACTAAAAGGCTGAGGCTCCCCCCCTCACCTTCTAAATCAGGTGCGGGAGCGGCCTGCCAGCATGAGCAGCGCTGCTACTCCTGCTTTAGGGGGCGAGGGGGAAGGGTCAGCCGAACCGGGAAGCTGATCTTTTTTGTTTTGAATCGATTCAAATCGATTTCACCCAAAGTGAATCGGTGAACCGATTTGAATCGTGAATCGGGCAGCACTACTGTGCAGTAGATGCTGGACACGCCCCCATATATTTACTGCACAGGCTTTGCACTTACTGTACCTTAAGCTTTGCACTTAAAGTGCAGAAAGAGCAAATATTTTGAGCACTTCAGTAAAAAAGCGCTAATACCATTAAGGTGCTTTATTTTACCTCTGGTCCCATTTTATGCAATAGGACCTACTTACTAATAACACATTTTAACAGTGTTAGCATATAGTAATACAGTTCTGCATGTTAGCAACTTTAGCCATTAATCAGCACACTGCCAGTTCACCAGTTAAATCTTTTGAGACTTTGAAACTTGATCTCAGGGTCTTTTTTTTTTTTAACTGAACTCAGTATTTTGCAATGATATTTCACACTTTACTTCTCTTCTAGTCATAGACAAACCCCATTGAAACAGCCAGGTAAGAAAAAATGAACAGATAATCTAAGTGGGAGTGCTTTGCTCCAACAGTCATAAAACAATTCAGAGTTAGTAGCACTCTACTATCGATTAGATGTGTGTTGACAGTTTCAACCATCAGGCTATTGTTAGGTAATGAGGTTGAAAGAAATCATTATTTCAACTCATAAGTAGTCAAATTACAGAATAATACCCTGTTTCCCCAAAATAAGACCTATTCTGAAAATAAGCCCTAGCATGATTTTTAAAGATACTCCTAATATAAGCCATACCCTGAAAATAAGCCCTAGTTAAGATACCCCCTGAAGTCCCCCCTCCCCCGATGTCTCTGACATTCCCTGACTCCATTCCTGACACTAATACTGCCTGATTTGCTGAAAAAAATCAGACTCGTCAATTCAGCAACCCCCATCCCTGCTGCTTTTAGGAGGCCTCGGAGCAGAAGTATGTCATTCTCATGGTGGGAAGGTCGGTGGGGTTCTGCTCAGCTGCACAAGGGGATGGGTGAGAGGGGAAGAATGATGCTGCACATGGGGGGGGGGGGAGAAAGGAAAGAGGAAGAATTGGGGTAGAGGAGAGGAAGGGAGAGATGATTGTTGTACATGAAAAAACTAAGACATCCCCGAAAATAAGCCCTAATGTGTTTTTTTGGACCCAAAATTAATATAAGACACTGTCTTATTCTTGGGGAAACACAGTAGTCACAAGCTCATCATAATGATAAACAGGCAAAAACTGTGAAATAATGAAAAGTGCCAGTACTACTAAAATTATTAAAATCAAAAGTTACAAAACAGATGAAAATTACAGATTTTATTATATAGGTACAGTAACAAAAATCTCAGTCATACTCCTTATTTAAACCACATGGCTGAAAATTGCTCAGTTTGCAAAACCACATACTTTCATGCTCTTCCCCCTTGTTGATAATGGGAGCACATGATCAATGCTAGGCATTTCAAAGAAGTTTCAGGATAATGCATTTCTCTGAAATGTTTTACTGCTGGAGATTTAGGCTGTGAGGCACGTATCACACTTCTGTGTCCATATGTCCTTAGCCTAGGAAACCTAGTGTTTTCTTTCATGTACACCAATAAAAGTTTGATACATTAATATATGGATGGACAACTCTCTTTTCAAGCTGCCATGCACGATAGTGATTTCAGGCATTTGTGCTCCTTGTCTCTCTCTTACCTTTAGTATAGAAGACAATTGAAGGCCCAAATCTTTAACAAATTCATAGGCACTTAGATATCTTCATTCAGATTATTTCTGTATCCTTATTATTCTTTTGTGAACTGCATAGAACTATTTGGTTATGCGGTCTAGAAATTGATTTATTATACTGTATTGACATGATCAGAGTCAAATGGAAATCTAAAACATACATCAATCTTTATGCTATAAGTGAATGTGAAAATTGACTTATTTTATATGTGTTTCCACATTATGCATCTTTTACGCTCATCTCAAAAATGGGAAAATGTCTTTGGGATGTATATTCAAAAGCATTCATATGTTTATCCAGCCTTCCCATCTAGATGGGTAGCCCCATTTTTAGAAAGTAAGTAGAAATCAGAAATGAGACATCTGGGTCAGGACATCTTCATCTATGCAGCAAACAAATTTATGACTAAAAATTAAAAATTAACCCCTTTTAAGTAGATAAATTAGGCTTTTTTTTAATCGCTGGCCACAACGGCATTAGCTCCGACGCTCATAGAATTCCTATGAGTGTTGGAGCTAGTACCGCCACAGCCGGTGGAAAAAAAAAAAGCCTAACATGGCTTCATAAAAGGGGGGGGGAGGGGGTTAAATAAAAATAAAATTTTTAAAAAATTCTAAGTTCTAAGTAGGTATACATCAGTTCCTTAGATTGTGACTTGTTTAGTACTGTACTGGGTCTATAAAATTCCATACCAGGTTTCTGCATTGTTTTATAAGTGATTATTTCTTTTAATTTCTGGTCTATTGCCTCATTAATGTTGTCCTTAGAAAAGGGTAAGAGTGGTTTACTATAATCCATTACATCAGAGTTTGGAAAGGGGTTTTCTGGTTAGTGAGAGAAGATTGTCTTATTCTAGGGAAAAAGGTGGATAAAATATTCTATGTAGCAGAAATTGTGTATGTAATATGTTTCATAGAGACAGTTCCAAAGTAAGAATTGAATATCTTATCCACTGGTTAATCCAATCCTTGGTCTTGTATACCGGATCATTCCATTTAAGGGTTTGATGCAGTTCACAAAAAGTTATTAAAAGAACAAGGAAAGCGAATAATTGGGTAAAGAAATCATCAATTGCAATCCCTTATTTGTCAGCTAAAATTTTTTGATATAAATAAGTCTTTAATGTTCTCCAAAAGATTATCAGCGAAGAAAGAAGTCTAATTTCAGTCGGAAGATCATTCCAAATTTTTGCGAGGGAGAATGTCAAACAATAATAGATCCTACCTAATGCTTTGATTATCTTAATAGAAGGGAAAGCTACTTTAAATTTATGGATTCCCCTAGAGAATAAAAGCTTTTGAGAATTAAATGTAAAAGAGATCAATGGGAAAAAAATCTCATATAAGATTTTTGAATAAAATACTGGCACATTTGAATTGGACTCTCCAATACATCGGGAGCTAATGTAAAGCTTTCAATAAAGGAGTAACATGATACCTGCTGTTCTAGGCAGTCATTCAGAGAAACAGCTAAAGTCCAAAGACAGATTACACATTTGTGGATGGCAACTATTGGGCATTATTCATTGAGATGATCTTCCAGATATCGTCCTGTGGAAACATTAAATCCTAAAGTAATCTATAGATAACTGAAGGGAGATCAGAAATTACATTTAGTAGAGAAGATTGGATTAAGACAATAGTCAAACATGGGGTTTCTCCATACTTGCGCTAAAGAGGAAGAAAGATCTGTGACTAAAGGAGAGACAATGCTCAAAGAACATCTAATATACAGTAGTTTAATGTATTGAATATAGAAGTGCTTAAATTTAGACACCAGGTGGGGCATAATCAAAAGAAATGTCTAAGTCCATTTTGGGCCTAAGTCGCTAGTCGCCCAAAGTTGGCAGTGTTTAAATTCCATTTTTGAAAAATACGTCCAAAATATTTTTTTTTGAGAATCGGCTAATTAAACATCCAGCCGTTTGATTGTCCAGACCACTAAGTCATCTATCTTTATACCACATTCTCATCCAAAAATTCATCTAAGTCAAAAACGCCTAGAACAAGACCTTTTGGACATGGGAGGGGCCAGCAAAGTGATGGACTGGCCACTCAGACATGGCAACACAGTAGTAGGACACCTTACAGGGTACTGCTGTGACCTTCACAAAAAAAGTGCCTTATAAACATCTCACCACAACTCTCTTATAGGTCATAGTGAGCCCCCCAAAACACCCCCAAAATCTACTACCTGTATATCCACCTGTCTACAACCCCAACAGCCCTTATGGCTGCAGGTGGCATCTATATGGCAGTACAGTAGGGTTTAGGGGGGTTTGAGGGTGCACATGTTTCACCAAGAATGCAGTGGTTAGAGTGGCTTATGGGCCTGGTCCTCCTCTCTATGGTTCACTAGCCCACTCCCAGAGTACTTAAGCCACCTCTGTGCAGCTCTACTAGGCTTTTCAATGCCAGGTGCTGATGTTCTGGAGACAGTTTTTATTTTGATTTTTATGGCGATGTGTGTGGGGGTCAATAATCACTGGGGGAATGTGTGGGGGGCCTGTACTTTGTCTCTACAGTGGATATCTGGTCACTTTGAATAACTTCTGGGCACTTAGACCTGTTTTTACATTACCTAAGTTGCTATGTACAAGTTCCGTCTAGGCAGCCTCGTTAAATTTTCAGTTATACTTGCAGTACGACTAAGTCTAGGTTGGTCCATGCCTATCCAAATCCCGCATTCACCACTCCTCCTAAAACACTCATTTTAGCTCTGGGCGTACAGCAGCACTGAAATGGCCTAAATCAATTTTAGATAGGTCTAAAACCCGGTTCGATTATTGGCATTTGGACGACTTGTCTTTTAGATCGTCCAAGTGCCGATTTAGGTGGGATTTTAGATGTATTTTCATTTCGATTATGAGCCCCTAGCTCATTAGTTTCCAAAGGCTTTCTGAAAATAATTACTTTAATGAAAGAGAACAAAATTCCCATGGTGTTGTTATCCATTTTGCGAGGGAAATTAGAAATATGAAAGGTAGAAATGTCACAGTGAGCAAAAAGACTTACATATAGAACTAAATAATTATTGAAGCCTAAAAGGTCATCCAGAAAGACTATTTTTTTTTTTTTTTTTTACTATACAAAGGGGACATAAGTCTCAAATGGAGGCTTACATTATACAGTAATATGGCTGACTACAGATAGATATCAGAATAGCTTTTCATTTCACTACAAGCCATAGGATCTGAAGGCACATGGCAGTCTAATAAGCTGCAATAAGCAGCACATAGGACAAATATCACTTTAATGAAATGCTCAAATAAGTTCCGTAAAGGCCAAGTCCTAGGAATAATCAACTGCACCTAGGACTGTTTTCAAAAATTGGTTACTACGCTCTCAGAGTTATTATCTATTAGAAATGCAAAAGCAAACCCTCATTTTCAACTCAAGAAAAATGTGGAAATGAGTGTTGAAAGAAGAGGATTTTAGTTGTTTTTTTTTTCCAGAAGGTTAAAGAGGTTGAAAAGCCCAATTCACACTATAATGCATCCCATAAATTATGTCCTGCTACAGTAAAAGTACAAGCATAAACACAATTGGCATTCTGAAGGAACTTCTAACAGGTTAGATCTTGTAGTGCAAAGAGTTCTTGATGGCTTATAAATATGTAATAAGGGAGAGGTGTACAGTATAGCATCAATGCTTAATGCATGGTAACATAGTAGCATAGTAAATGAAAGCAGATAAAGACCTGCACAGTCCATCCAGTCTGCTCATAAGTTATACCCATTAAAAGATACATGATTAGATTAACTTGCCTCTTCTTTGATATTTCTGGGCCGTAGACTGTAAAATCTGGTATTATCCTAGGTTTCAAATGCTGAAGTTGCCATCCAAGCTCACTCCACCTATCCAACCATCCCGTTGTTTGCAGGACATCTACCGTAAAGTCTGGCCAGTAACATCCTCCTGTTCCATATTAGTGGAGTTCACATTGATGCCCACCCCAGCCATCCTACACCGAATCACCAATACCGGCCTTAGTCCTTTAATTTACATCCTTCATTTTCTAATTAGAGATCCTCTATTTTTATCCCATGCTCTTTGAATTCCATTACCATTTTCCTCTCCACCACTTCCCTTGGGAGGGCATTCCAGGCATCTACAATCATCTCCGTGAAGAATAATTTCCAAACATTGTTCCTAAGCCTTCCTCCCCGTAACCTCAAAATATGCCCTCTAGTTTTACCATTTTTTTCTTCTCTGGAAAAGATTTGGTTCTATATTAATACTTTTCAAGTATTTAAATGTCTGTATCATATCTCCCCTGTCCCTACATGATAAGCAGAATGTTAAACTTAATTGTTCACTGAATGGGAAACCAATGTCATGGAAACTCTTGAGTGTAGCAGACACCGGAGTGAGTGGTGGCATTCTGCATTATCTACACTGCATTTAGGGTTTTAGAGGACAACTCTAATGACAATAATTTGTAATACTCAAGCCCATATAACACAAGTGATTACATCACAGTTCTTAAATCAGCAGCATTCAATTTTGTAAATGAATGGAAATAGCTGTATCTAAGGTACCCTTATAATTTCTTACATTATACAGTACAATCTTCTGGCATATCTGAGGATAATAAAGAGGGAAGTTATCAAAAGTGCACTAAAAGGAGAGCTTTTACTGTACTTTGATTTACCATGGGAGTCAACAACCTGTGGTATTACCAGTCTCCCCGGTTGCTGATTACTGTGGTAAAGGAATAATACCTCTTGGAAGCCACCTTGCAAGCAGCATTATTTTAGCAGCCCAGGAGCATCAGGCCTCAAAGCCATGACCTAATTCTCCCAGGCCAGAGACTGAAGGTCTGTTGCTGTTCCTTCTATCTCATCAAAGACATTTCCCCAACCACCTGATCTGCTCTCCACCTTCTCTGATGACATCCCTCCACCCCTAAATTGCCCCCTACTATCTTAAAAGCCTACCATCAATGATGTGAGCTTCTACTTTAGGAGTCACAGCTCATGTAAAAGATTTAGGTATTATCATTGATGATACATTGAAATCCTCTGCTCAGTGTGTAACAGTAGCTAAGAAAGCAAACGGAGTGTTAGGAATTATTAAGAAAGAAATGGCAAACAAAACTGAGAATATTATAAAACCTCTGTGTCTCTCCATGGAGCCACCAAACCTTGGATATTGTTTGCAATTTTGGTCACCATATCTAAAAAAGATATAGCAGATTTAGAAAATATACATAAAAAGGTGACAAAAATGATAAAGGAAATGGGATGACTTCCTTATAAGGAAAGGTTGAAGAGGCTAGGATTCTTCAGCTTGAGGACTAGATGTCTGAAGGAACATATGATGAAAGTCTATAAAATACTGAGTGGGATGGAACAGGTAGATGTGAATCACTTGTTTTTTCTTTCCAAGAATACAAGGACTAGGAATCGTGAAATGAAGCTACTGAATAGTACATTTAAAACAAATGTGTAATTAAAATCTGGAATTCATTGCCAGAGAATGGGGTAAAAGCAATTAGCTTAGCAGGGTTTAAATAAAAAAAAAAAAAAAAAAAAAAAAGATTCTGACCATTTCTTTCCAGAAAAGTCCAGCAACCATTAGTATGATGGAGTTGAGAAAATCCCCTGCTTATCCCTGTGAAAAACTGCATAAAATATGTTTTTATTCTTTTGGGATCTGGCCAGGTACTGGTGACCTGAATTGGCCACTGATGGAAACAGAATAGTAGGCTTGAAGGATCTTCAGTCTGACCCAGTATGGCATTGCTTATATTGTGGTGATCTTCAGGAAAGAACAAAAACCCCCACCAAAAACAGAAAGGAAACTGATCCTCTACAAAAACGAAGCAAAAAAAACAAACCAAAACCAAGAAGTGGAGATAAAAAAGACAACCTATTGGGGATAGGTTTCTTCTTGAACAGACTTTATTAATATGAAACTATTTGACCAGACACAGTCCATGTTTCAGCTCTATGAGCCTACATTAGGCATCATTGAACTGTTATCATGTAAAGTGTGTTTTATCTAAAAACAGATCTGACAATGTACCCAATCCTTGCACCAAATGCTCCTCAGTCACTGCTCAGAAAGACCAACCATCATTTGTTTTACATTGTCAGTTCTGTTTTTAGATATCCTGGTGTAGGCTTGTAGAGTCAAAACACAGATCATGTTGGGTTGAATAGTTTCATATTAATAAAGTCTGATCAAGACTAAATATATCCCTAGTTTTTTTTTTATTTTTAATTTAATTTAATTCTTATATACCGCTAATAAATGTGAGGTTTCTAAGCAGTTTACAAAAATGATGCATTAAAAAGATACAATAGATAAAAATAAATAAGATAGGTACTTGGAAATTTCCCTAACTGTCCCAAAGGCTCACAATCTAACTAAAGTACCTGAAGAAACAATTAATGAAAAGTAAAGATAAAAATATAAATAGAGAGATAGAGATAGAGATAAATATGAATATTCCAACAAGTAATATATAAATAACTATTTTACATCTTACAATTGAAATTATTCTAACATCAGTGAAATATCATGATACAATTATGAAGAAGGAATTTTTAGCAGACAGGGAATGTGGATACCTAGTGTGAGGAAGAAATTCAGGATAAGGTGTTGAAGTTATGTTCGCGGGAGAGTGTCTGGCTAGGACAAGAATTTCTTAAACAAAGTGGTCTTTAGTTCTTTCCGGAAGATGCTGTAGGTCAACCTAGCGGTATCGATGAGATAGCCTAGCCATGATTGCTGTCTACCAGCTTGAAACTTGGTTGTCTTTATACTGTATCTCCACTTCTTGGTTTTCAGGAGAGAGCAATCCCCAGTCATTCCTGTCCTGATGGCTGCTATCTCCAAAGTGATGCCCCTATTCATAGACAGTATGGTAACTTGGCAGCTCTGGATCATAGTTTCTTTTTTAAGATCCTTAATGAGTATGTTAAACACCAGTCCTACTTTGAATTCTTAAGACATTTTCATGCAAAAACTGATAAATTAATGCTTTTTGCTTTCTATCTTTTAATCATGTAACAATCCACATTAAGAAATCATTTCTTATTCCATGAGGGACTTTTATCAAACACCTTCTGAAAATACAAATATACTGTGGGGCTCATTTTCAAAAAAAAGAAAAACATCCAAAAAGTGGCATAAAGGGGCAGATGGATGTTTGTCTTGCAAAACCCTTCCAATTTGCTATTTTCAAAACCTATTTTTGATGGATATCTATGCTGCTGGTCAGTAGTTCATCTAAATCTCAAGGGGATATGTTAGAGGCATGGTGTGGGCAAGTCTAGGATGGGCTTATGACTGGGACATTTTTCTACCATAATCAAACATGTAAGAATGTGTCCAGAGTATAATTTGGACATTTGAGACTAGATCTGTTATAATAATGTATAAGTGCCAAAAAGGTGCCCAAACTGACTAGATGACCACTGGAGGGATGAAGGCATGACCCCCCCCCCACACACACACACACTCCCAGTGGTCACTGACCCCCTTCCACCCCCAGTGATGTAAATGAAACAGTACATACCTGCCTATATTATAGCATGCCTTAGGGATTATTAAACATCCTTTTCTATTATTATCAAAGGAGTCCTCTTTACCCCACCAAATAAGTTTAGTAAGCAATATATATATATTTTTCATGTGCTTTGCTTAAGTAACACATTATTAAACATCGTTTGACCTTAATATTAAATTGGAGTCCTCTATACCAGTGTTCTTCAACCACCGGTCCATGGACCAGTGCCGGTCCACAGAAATTTCCTGCCGGTCCACAGGGCCAGAACGTGCATCAGGCCCAAAACAGTGTCAACCACCAGTCCATGGTGTGATCGATGCGGTGTTATCTTCGAGCCAGCTCCCTCTTCCTAACTGATTCAGTGCACAAAGCCATGGGCAGTGGCTCCTACGCGCATCCTGCGCCTGAACCGGAAGCCTTCTCTCTGACGTTGCAACGTCAGAGGGAAGGCTTCCAGATGAGACACGGGACATGCAAGGTGCAATTAGTACTATTATGGGGGCGGGGTCTGGGTGGAGATGGGCGGGGTCTGGCCTACAACTTAGCCCAGTGTTCAACCGCCGGTCCACGGACCGATGCCGGTCCACAGAATAATTCTTTTATTTCTGCCGGTCCATAGGTGTAAAAAGGTTGAAAAACACTGCTCTATACCCCCCAAAATAGAAGCCCCGTTCACCTATATGCAGATGCCTCAAGCACACTTAAGTGACACCTAAATCGTATCCATCTAACTCGTGACTTCCTAGCGCCCAGCTCACGCTTTTTCAACGCCTACATTTTAGGTGTTAGGTAGATGTGTTAAGATGCTGAGTAGCATGCAATTCTGTAAATGGACATCTATTTTGAAGCCATGTCCATACCACACCCACTCCTTTCGCATTAGGCGCAGATTTTTCCAATGGGCATCCATGAAATTGTGGGCGTCTATTTTGTGAATCGCATCCAGCCTTTGGATGTCTAACTTTCAATTAATGCTTGTTAAAATCATTAATTGGGCTTATTATCCACTTTATTTGGACGCCTAAGTTGGTGGACATCCACATTGTGGATGTTTAAAGTTAGACAGAATCTGCTCCTAAGGGGTCCTTTTACGAAGGTGCACTCATGTTTTTAGCGCATGCACACGATTAGCGCACGCTAGCTGAAAAACTACCGCTTGCTTAAAAAAGGAGGCAGTAGCAGCTAGCACGCGTGGCATTTTAGTGCACGCTAAGTGCATGCTAAAACTGCTAGTTCACCATTGATGGAGGCTGCCCCAAGTTTGTTGGTTGGGCTGAACTTTTTAGCGGCCCCTCATAATTAATAAATGCTATTTAATAACAGGAGATCTCTAGCTGGATTATCTTTCTGAAAACAACATTAACATGCCAGAGTTAGAAGATCTGGAAAAATTAATTATGCATGCAAATAACTATGGGGAATTTAGGAAACACCTAAAAACGTACCTGTTCTTGAAGTACCTAGGTAGCTGATCTGCACAATCCCTCCCACAACAACTGATCTCTAAAACTGTTAGTCATTAATCTCTAAATATGTTAGTTTTACTCAATTTGTAGCATTTAAAAAAAAAAAAAAAAATCATTGTAAACCGCATAGAACTTCACGGTCCTGCGGTATATAAACTGTTATTATTATTATTAATAATAATATGATAATGGGCCATAGAATGATGCTTAAGGTCATTAACAACTATTATAGCTTTCACTCTCTCTTATGTCACCACATACAGAAAATATTATACCAAACTGAGCTAGATTTATTTCCTCAATGATGAACACCGGATATAATTAGCAAATGAATTTACTGAACATATTCACCTTTTTACAGTTAAAGAATATATATTTTTGACTACATACTATTTATAATAAGCATTCATATAAAATAAAATGAAATTCAAGCTACAGGGAATGACCTTAGTACTTATAAGTGCTCCTCAGCCTAAGGATCAACTCTTCCAGGTTGATTAGAATCCTTCTTACTAGAATCTGCACTCCTTGACCAAAATTGATGTAGGTTTTCCAACTCAAAACCAATTTATTTGGAACACATACAGCAAAGGTGATCAATACAGTTCACCTTACATCATATTTCTTAGTAAGATTCACAGTGCAGACTGAATTCAGTGAACACCTGATTTCACATTAATATTATTCAGGTTCTTTTTCACATGCTGACCTTAACCAAATTTTCTTAATCCTGCTATTCCCAGAGCATGAGGCCTCATTAAAGATCAAACTAAATATGAAACTACTTGGTAAAGAACCAGTGTGAAAATGCTGCTGCATTGATAAAGCAGACAATTACATGTATAATAAAACTGACCAAGGAAAAAGCTTTTCAAGCACCCAGAAAAAGGAATAACCACTAGTTTAATTTTATATGTAAAATGTAGACATTTTACATTTCAAGTCTATGGGCTCTTTTACTAAGCTGGCTAGTGTTTTTAGTGCACGCTGCCCCCCGCCTGAAGTGCCAAGAACTAACGCCAGCTCAATGCTGGCATTAGCGTCTAGTGCGTGCGGCAATTCTGCATGCACTAAAACAGCTATCACAGCTTAGTAAAAGAAGCACTATGATGTGATAGTATGTTTTATGCTTTCTTTTCACAATAATAGTTGGAAGGAAATAAACAAAAGACAGCAGAACCATAGCGGAGGAGACAAATAGACCCAACTCAAATGGCATTCAAACAAAACAAATTTATTCTGCGTTATGGTTCTGCTCACAATAAGTTTCCAGAATGTAATTCAATACTAGTGAGTCTATGTGGTCTATCAAATGCTCAAGAAAGAATTCTATGAGCATTGGAGCTTTTACCGCCACTGCTACTGTCATATCAAGCAGCATTATGGGGTAAGGATCTGGAACATCTGATTATGCTTTCTGATTCTTATGTGGAATTTAGGAGACACTTAAAGACATATTTGTTCATGAAACACTTGGGGCTCCTTTTACAAAGGTGCGCTAGCGTTTTTAGCACACGCACCGGATTAGCGCGCTAGCTGAAGAGGAGGCAGTAGTGGCTAGCACGTGTGGCATTTTAGCGTGCGCTATTCCATGCTTTAAGGCCCTAAAGCGCCTTCGTAAAAAGAGCCTTAGGCAGCTAACTGGCAAGGATATTGCAATGAACCATCTACAGTAGATCATTATAGTATTATTTCAAATTATTTGGTTATCTAACTTTTTCTCTTTATTGTAATTTTTTAAATTTTTTGTAAACCACATAGAACTTTACTTCCCTGCGGTATATAAATTGATTATTATTATTATTATTATTAATAATAATAAAGATTAATGCGGCTTCATAAAAAAGGGGGTTAGAAATGTAAATTAAAAATAAATGGTTGAAACAAACTCTGGGTAAACTCATAAAAACTAAACTAAAATCATATACTCAGTAAGAAAGCTGAAGGAGACCTATTTGTGCTGTAAACATCCTATTATGAAACTACCGTATTTTCACGCATATAACGCATGCGTTATACACGATTTTTACAAACCGTGCATAACCTTGCGCGTTATACACGTGAGCGTGTTGTACAATTTTTTTTTCATTCCGATCTGGCATCCCCCCTGCGAACCAGCATCCTCCCCCCGCTCGCATCATCCCCCCTTCCCCGCGATCCTATATCCCCCCCAGCACCGCAAAACATCTCTTACCCGATTGGGCACCGGCACCAGCACCAATGCACAGGATGTGCCAGTGCCAGTGCCCGAAGATCCTCCCTCGTTGTTGCTGGGCTGGGCGGTGCGAGAGAGATCCTCCTTCTTCCTTGTGCCGGGCTGGACTGGGCTTTGAGCATTTGCGCATGCTCAAAGCCTTCTGGTCTCGCTCAAGAAAATCGGAAAGAGCGAGACCAGAAGGCTTTGAGCATGCACAAATGCTCAAAGCCCAGTCCAGCCCGGCACAAGGAAGAAGGAGGATCTCCCTCGCACCGCCCAGCCCAGCCCAGCCCAGCCCAGCAACAACGAGGGAGGATCTTCGGGCACTGGCACATCCTGTGCATTGGTGCTGGTGCCGGTGCCCAATCGGGTAAGAGATGTTTTGCGGTGCTGGGGGGGATGTAGGATCGTGGGGAAGGGGGGGTGACGCGAGCGGGGGGAGGATGCCGGTTCGCAGGCCAGAAGAGTAAGCGGGAGTGGGAGGAGGTTATAGCAGCATACGCGGTATACGCGTGTGCGTGCTATATAAAAATTTTTTTACAGAAATGCTTTGGACCCGCGCGCTATACGCGTATGCGTGTTATACACGTATGCGCGTTATATGCGTGAAAATACGGTAATAATAAAGCTTGGGGAAATTAGTTAATTATTTTAAAGGGATAAAGCAAAAATTGTAACTGTTTAAAATAGTGATTGAAAAATAATATTGAAATAAGAAGATATCATATCACAATTTTCTAACTTTTATAAGTTCTTGTATATGAGTTTCAAGTTTCAAGTTTATTTATTCATTTGATGAATCGCCTATTAAAATTGCTAGGCGATGTACAAAATCCAAATAGAGAATAATACAGAGAAACTAACATTTTAACAATATAATACATAAAATACAGACATTAAGCGGGAGGGGAAAAATTAAAGGTTACAATCTTAAATTTGGTAGAAAAAGGAAAAAACAAAAGGTAAGGGGTTATTAATCCAAAGCACAGTTAAAAGCATCTCTAAAGCATGTAAAAGTTTCAGATATTAAAAGCGTCGTTAAATAGATAAGTTTTTAAAAATTTTTTAAATGTTACGATGTCGTTTTCAGTTCTAATATATTGAGGGAGGGCATTCCACCATTGTGGTCCCATCACTGTGAACATATCTGATCTCCTTGTACCTATGATTTTCAAAGAGGGTACTGAAAGCAGATTTTGACCAGATGATCGAAGTGGACATTGAGTACTGTGTGGGATTAGAGATCTAGAAATAAATTGTAGTTCATTAGATGCTAATGTTTTGAAAATAAGTAACATTATTTTGAAGATAATCCTATGGCCGATTGGCAGCCAGTGGGCGTCTTTTAGTAACGGGGAAACATGGTCATATTTTCTCGCATTATATATTAATTTAATGGCCGTATTTTTAATAAACTGCAGTCTCCTTTTTTCTTTCTGGGTAATATTAAGAAGAAGAGCATTGCTTTAGTCAATTTTTGATATTACTAAGGAGTGAATGAGTATCTTTATCGAAGTTAAGCTGAGAAATTTGGCGATCGAGCGGATATGTCGTAATTTGAAGAAACAGTTTTTAACAGTGAGAGAAATGTGTTCGTGATAGATCAATTTATCATAATGTAATGTAATGTAATGTAATGTAATTTATTTCTTATATACCGCTACATCCGTTAGGTTCTAAGCGGTTTACAGAAAATATACATTAAGATTAGAAATAAGAAAGGTACTTGAAAAATTCCCTTACTGTCCCGAAGGCTCACAATCTAACTAAAGTACCTGGAGGGTAATAGAGAAGTGAAAAGTAGAGTTAGAGGAAAAATAAAAATAAAATAAACATTTTAACAAGACAGCAATCATCTATTATTACCCCGAGAATTTTAACAGAGGAGACCAGGTCGAGTGGAATATTATTAAGAATGAACGGTTTTGACAGAGTTATGTCTTTTTTCCAATTGAATAACATTGATTTAGTCTTATTAATATTTAGCGCTAATTTGTTTGTGTTGAGCCAGTTTTGAATTTTTTCCAGTTTATGGTTGATAGATGTGATTTCAATGTTATTTTCCGGGTCCAAGGGATGAATGAGTTGAATGTCGTCAGCATAGGAGAAAGGAATAAAGCCTATGGACTGGCAGATACCTAATAATGGTGAAAGAAAAATGTTAAATAATAGAGGGGACAGAATACCCTTGAGGGATTCCAAATGAGGAAGAGTAAGATGTGGATTCTTCATTATTAAACCTGACGGAAGAAGTGCAGTTAGCAAGATACGAGATAAACCAAGAAAGAACTTTCTCATTTATTCCTATTTCTTCAAGTCTGGTTAAGAGCAGATCATGATCTATAGTGTCGAATGCAGCAGAAATATCTAAAGAAAAAAGAATAACGGATTTGTGATGGTCTAAGTAGTATTGAATATTCGATGTGAGACCTATTAAAGAGTATTCTGTATTATGAAATTTTCTGAATCCTGTTTGGTTGGGATGTAGTGCATTAGTATTTTCTATAAAGTCAGAAAGTTGGTTAAAAATCAGTTTTTCTATCAGTTTAGCTAAAAATGGTATGTTGGCTATCGGACGGTAATTGGAAAGTTCGTTAATGCTATTTTTGTGATTTTTGAGAATGGGAGTGATAATAGCAGTCTTCCATTGAGATAGAACTGTAGCGGTGAGTAAACTCTTCTGAATAAGAGAATGAATGAAAGGTCAAAAATGTGAAAAGTGTTTTTTCAGATAAAAAGGTGGAATAATTTCAGAGCGGGAACTTTTTAGGTTAACTTGTTGAAAAAGGGATTGTATGTCTTGAATTGAAGGGATTTTAAAGTTTGAACATCTTGCTGTTGGTATGGATTTTGTTTGATCGAGACTTATAGGATTTTTGTTGTGTTGTAAGAAAAGGAATTACGAATGTTATTAATCTTTTGTGTAAATGCATCAGCTAGATCTTGAGCTTTTAATATGGATTTTTGAGTGGAGTTGTTTGTTTTGTTTTTTGGATCTATTAATTTTAAAATATTGTACAATGTGGAAGAATTTTTAGCTTTTTCGATTTTATTGGAATAGTATGTTTCTTTTGCCTGATTGATTTTTATTTTATATAGTGAGACGTTATCCCTATATATTTGGAGATTAGCTAGTGTTTTGTTATGTTGCCATTTTCGTTCTAAAGATCGCAGTTGTTGTTTGATCAGGCGAACTTCTGTCGTGTACCAAGGGTTTAAAATTTTGCGAAAAGGAATAGTTTTTGATATTGATGGGGTTTTATTGTCAAGAAGAGATATCAGAGATGAATTCCAGGCAGATAGTTGGTCTTCAATGGAATCAGGAAAAGACGTTAAGATTGTTGAGTCAAGAAATGAGGTTATGTCTGTATTGTCCAAGTTGGTATAATCTCGGACAGTGATGGTTTTAGTTTTGGGTAATGGTTGTGGTAAACAAAGTTTGGGTAGATTGAGAGAGAAGGATATGAAATGGTGATCTGACCAGAGAACTGGCACTACTGACAGATCAGAAAAGTTAGGTTGGTGAGATTGTGGGACAAAGATCATATCTAATGTATGGTTTGCTGTGTGAGTAGGTACTGCTATTTTTGGATGTATATTGAGAGGTGTTAGAATATTTAGTATATCTTTGGTGTTTGGATTGGTAGGGTCGTCAAAATGAATATTGAAATCGCCTAAGATAAATGGAGTAGTTGTCACAGAGCAAAAATCAAATATAATATCCTGAAGGAGCGAAAGTTTATTTTGTCCTACGGGGGGGGGGACATAAAGTAAAAGAAAATTGAGTTGATTATTTAAGTTACATTTAAGGTGAAGATATTCAATTGTAGCAGCTTTTGGAGAGTAATCATATAGATTTAAAAGATTGCTAAACCTCCACCTTTGCAGTTGTGATGGTGGTTAAATAAGTAGTCGTTGTTGGGGGGGCAGCAATATGATAGATATGCTTCTTCACCTTCGGCAAGCCAAGTTTCTGTGATAAGTAGAAAATGCAGGTTATTATTGACGATATCGTCCTTTAGTAGATGATATTTATTTTTAATTGATCTGGCATTGATGAGCCCAATTCTCAAGCGATTTGTGTTGTGTGTTTCCTTATTTTTGCAAGGGAAGGTAGAAATTGGAACTTTTAATAGGGAAGAGTAAAGCGGGGTGGTTGTTTTATATGTTAAGGGACGGTGACCCCAAAAAGTTGGAATATTGTTCATGGTTGAATCAGGGGTTTGGGTTCCTATGAAGTATAAACTGAGCAGTATGAAACTTATGGACCAGATTATACTTTGTGTAATGGCCTTGTTAATAAGAAAGAGCAGTCAGAGATTTGAGGCGCCCTCTGATTGCGCACGAAGGAGCGCACAAAGGAGCAGGATAGCGCGCGTCAAAGGTGCGCGCCGCAGAAGGCCCAGTTATATGGGGCATCAGCTGACCTGGTGGGGGAGGTGTTCGGCGTGCCGCCGCTGAGCGGCGGCAGAAGAGGCAGTACAACTAAACAAGAAATTGAACAGTAAAACAATTAAAACAAAGGTAAACTTAAAATAACAGCTAAAATAGTTTAAAACAAGTTTTTAAAGTGCAGAGAGACTTGTGCAGTGGTGCTATGGTGAAGCGTGCGCCGCAGAAGGCTCGGTTATATGGGGCATCAGCTGACCTGGTGGGGGAGGCCTTTCATAGAGTTGAATGGGGTTACATTTGAAATGTTTGGTTTCAGCCCAAAATTCTGTCATATGATACAAACATTATAAAATGAACCATCCGCAAGACTATACATCATTAATCATTTTGTACTTTATTTTAATTCACAGAGGGGCACTAGACAGTGTTGCCACCTCTCACCAATGCTTTTAGATTTAGCACTGGAGCTGTTTCTTAAAATTCATCAAAATAATAATATATGTAGCATAAGATGAGATGGTATTGAATATAAGCTATCTGCATATGTACAGATATATATTTCTCATCCAGATATTACTGGAATCACATTACTTGAAACTAATAGTTTTGGTTCATTTTCCAGATACAAAATAAATTGGAGCAAATCAGAAATTCTTCCTTTGAATGTCTATTTTACAAAAGGCATTACGGAACAAATGGAAATCGAAAAGACTCTCATGGTGGGGCAGAACTGAAACTGTTAAAATGTCCAAAACACCTATTATTTTGTTTATAAGTATGATACCTATATTTTTCACTATGCAATTTTATATAACGATTAACAGAACATTAACAGCATTTATATGAAATGATAAGCCATAAAGAATAGCTTTATCAAAACTGTTTCCTACAAAAGATCAAGGTGGTGTGAATTTCTCCAATATATATAAATATCACTGGGAGTTCATACTGAGACAAGGTATAAAATGGTTAAATGTTACTGTGAATTCATAATCACCTAGATGGATATATATGAAAAAAAAAAATCTTTTAGCACTCATGCAAATGTAGCACATTATTAGAACAATAATTCAAAAAACTAGAGAATAACCCAATAATCACATCAACAGTGAAATATTTGACACCCCCCCCCCCTTTTTTTTTTTTTTTTTACAAAACCATAGCATGGTTTTTAGTGACAGATATGGCGGTAACAGCTCCGATGCTAACAGGAACTCTATGAGTGTCAGAGCTGTTACCACCGCAACCAGTGCTAAAAACTATGCTACAGTTTTGTAAAAGGGGGTAAATAATTTGAATTCCTTACTTCAACATAAATTTGAAGATTCTTCATACTGGTCTTTATGGAACAATCCAACAATTAAAATAGAAGGCAAACCTACTATATGGAAAGACTGGCCAAATAAAGGGATAAACACAATTTGAAACATTTATCAAGATGCTAGATTTTTGCCATTTACAGACCTTAAGATGAAATATGGTATTTCCTTGAACCAATGTTTCAAGTGGCTTCAAATTAGACACATGCTCAAGGTGGTCTTCAAATCAAAATTGCCACAACAGGAAGAACCAAGTATATATCTGTTATGTAAACACATTTCTTTATTGGAGCATGAAGATTCCAATTTTTACAAAATAATTCAAAAAAATAAGAATAAGAATAATGCTACATCTATGTTGAAATTACAAACGTCATGGTCCAATGAACTTAAAATCTAACTAACAGATAAAAACGCCTGAATTCTGATGCAAAAGTACTAGTGAGTAAATCAGCCTCTATTTGAGCTTCCTGGACACCAGTAAGATCACATGACTATTCATCAACTTATTGGGACTCATTTTCAAAAAGAATAGACATACAAAAGACATCATAAACTGGCACTTGGACGTCTTACTAATCATAACATCCAAGTGGCCATTTTCAAAACTGACTTTCTAGACGTACTTTTGGTCGTTTTGACTCTAGTGTGTCTAGATCTTAAGGGGCATGTTTTGAGCAGGCTTAGAGTGGGCTTAGGACTTGGACATTCTGCAGGGATAATCACACTTTTAACAAAATATCCAGGGCACCATTTTGACATTTGGGGCTAGACCTCTTTTAAAAACAAATAAGAGTCATAAAGGTGCCCAAACTGAGGGATTGAGGCATGACTCCTTTACTCCCCCCAGTGGTCACCGATCCCCTCCCACTACCCATAAATGTGAAAAAATAGTGTGTATTACAGCTTCAGATGGCTACACTGTCAGCTGAACAGAGGGGCACTCTAAGGAGTACTGCAGTGAATGCCACTTAAAAAGTCCTAGGTACACATCACTGTAACCTGCTTATATTAGAAACATGATGGCAGATAAAGGCCAAATGGACAAACTAGTCTGCCCAACCACAGTAACGGTTATCTCTTTCTCTCCAAAACCCACCCAAAACTTACTATACCTACATAAAGATGACGCCTGCAGGCATAAGGGCTACTGTCTAGGTGGGTTCAGTAAGTTTTGTGGGAATTTTGGAAGGCTCATCATACAATATAAGCAGGTTATAGTGATGTATACCTGTGACTTTTAATGCAATCTTTACTGCATTATCCCCTAAAGTGCCCCTCTGCTCTACTGTGCTTAGCTGTGCACAGCTGTCTGTGGTCAGTTTGCTAAGAATTTTGGCTGCTTGAACGGCCCCCCCAATTTTTTTTGTGTGTTTTTCGTTTGAACATCTTTGTATTTGAAAATGGCCTAAAAAGATAGATATACTAAGGGTTCCTTTTACTATGCTGCGATGGCGTTTTAAGCGCTCGCAGAATTGCCGCATGTGCTAAACCCGCGCTATGCGGCTAGAATTAACGCCAGCTCAATGCTGGCATTAGCGTCTGGCGCGTGTGGCAATTTAGCGAGCGCTAAGCGTGCGCTAAAACCGCTATCGCAGCTTAGTAAAAGGAGCCCAAAGTTAAATTCTAAATGGGTCATTAAAAAAAATGATAGATGTCATGCTGTTTAGAAAATGGACATTTTCTTTATTGGATTTCTGAATGTTTTTCCCAAAATATCCAAACTCAGACTTAGGCATCCTATTGAAAATGCCCCTCATAGGAACTCTTGGTGATATGATATTTTGGGGCTCAATTGTCCAAGTCTTCTGGAACCAAGTTTGGAGTAAGATGCAAAAAAAATAATTGGAATATCTACGACATTCTTTTATGTGAGGATTATAACATTGATTACTGAAGATAATATCAAATTAATTTCCATCCTCACAGCCATTGTGATGCAAAATGTTCTAAAGTCATGGAAAAACTTTAGCTCTTAATATCCATTCGGGGTAGAAACTGTCTGTATGACATACAAATATGAAGCAAATATTGCCCCACACACCAACAGTTTTTCACGATTTAAGTATATTTGGGACCCCATAAGTAAATTTATAGGAAGTTGATATATTAAAAATTACAGTGCTTATATTCATTATATTCTTCAAAATTATAACAATTGCTATGAATGAGGAAGTAATAGCAAGGGTGAATCTGTATTCTCCAAGTTTAATACTTTTACTGTTATATGCATTATAAAAACATATTTCATTCCTAATCTGATTGTAACTGAAGTTACTCCCCCTTTACTAAGGGTTCCTTTTACAAAGGTGCGCTAAGCATTTTAGTGCACACTAACCACGCACTATATGCTAACGCATGCATGTTAGTCCATGGGCACATTAGCATTCAGCACGTGCATAGATTTAGCGTGCGCTAAAAATGCTTAGCGCACCTTTGTAAAAGAGGGGGAAGCCATGGTAGAGGTTTCTACCATGGCCTAGAGTGCTAAATGTTCTGGCGTTGCTCCGACGCTCATAGAATTCTTATGGGTGTTGGAACATTTAGAAATCTCTCCCATGCTGTACTATATGACCATTTATATAATTCTAAATAAATCAATAAAATTATATTTGAACTTAAAAAAAAGATAATGCACATGAAAGTTGACTTTTCTAGGGCATTGTACTATTGAAAGCTGAAAGTAAGTAACATTGACACATTTAGAAGATGGAATGCCGTACCAAATTTGACATATATTTTTTTTTTCAAAAGAAATGACTATCAATTCATTAGTAAATAATAAATTAAATGCAAAATATCTATATTCATCAGTTCTGGGGAAGGAAGGTGCAAAGGAGCGATCTGATGGTGATTTGATAGACAGGCCCCAGACCCTTTGCTACTGTTTTTTACTTTAAAAACTTCACCAGAGGGGGAAAAAAATAGTCAGGCAAAGATCAGTAGCAGCAGCAGGGCATAGCCTAAGGCATAGCTGCCAATACCTAAGTCCCAGGGAAAACTGATTTGTGACTTCTGATCACATGCACCTAGAGCCTTCAGTATTGACTAATTGTGATTCATCTGGATGTAGATCTATCTTGGCTAACAAGAAAGCACTAGAGATCTTCATTTAGCTATTGAGCTGGGTCTCTAGAGAGCTGTGTGCAGCTGTCTCTACCTACTTACCAATCTGCACATCAAAAAGCTGCAGAATATATTTTCACGTTCAAAAATGCAAACTGCAAGTGAGATAAAGTTGCCAAAATGTCTCGAAAAGGAGTGAATGATTACAGCAGTGTTCCAAATAGAAAAGATACATCATTTGTGACCATGTGTGATACGGTTTTACTATACATTTCTGAAGGGCTACTTGTCTAGTCTGAGGACACCTAACAATCATTTACAGTTTATTGCCTGTTTATAGGTCTATGCTTGGTCCTATAACCCATTTTTTATGGGGCTCATTGATTTTTACCCCAGTGATCTCCCAGGGATATGACTCCTCTGGTCAACAAAGGTGGATGCTCCTATTTGGTTTGGCATAAAACAAACAGGAAAAAAAAAAGGAGCAAGCCATTTTGTGAGCAACCATGACTCTTCATTAGGGCTTTATTCATCAATCCCCCTGAGCCTTCCTATCAAGTAGAAACTCTAAGAAGATAATCAGAAACATATTTAGACCAATAAAATGTTGTCACATCTATTAGGTTGATCTTTCCTTCTACATATTCAAGTGAACTGATACAGCAGCCACACTACTTTATCAAAAAGGAAATCAGAAACTAAAGATTCTTTAATTGTAATCCAAGAACCAGAATGCCACTTATTACAATACGTTGTATCACATCATTAGTATTTCCTAGCCTAGAGATATTTTACTCTGGGATCCACTGGTGTGCCAGTACTAACATAAATCCATACATAGACAAATTTCTAAAATATAGCATATATCAATGTTTCTCTCCACTAAATTTAAAAAGTGGCCAGCGCTATCCCCAGCGCGGATCTTTTCAGCGTGCTGAGGACACTTTGCATAGCTGTAAAATGGCTGATTTTCCATAATTCCTATTAATAGCTACAAGTTAATTTCCCCATTAGCACATAGCCATTAGAATGCAAGTTGTACTTACCAACATTTAAGAGGAGGTGCTGAAAAGTTCTCAGCCCAACCAAGAAGAGAATAACGTGGATATGGTTCAATCAATGATCTGAAACAATGTCAAAACATAAAATTTCATTTCTGCAAATTGGCACGTAACGAAATAAGATAACACTTTTTTCAGCTACAATGGCAAAATAACACTCAGAATCTAGGAAGTTGGTTGGTTGGGCTAAGAACTTTTCAACACCCCATCATATGCAATAAAAGTAAGCCAAGTATAGGACAATCAAGCGATTGTGACATCACTGATCAGATTGGCCCTTATTGGTGAAATGAGGCATTATGACATCACAATCTCAGCTCTGGTTACCAGAGACTGAAAGTCTTCACACTATAAGGGGGTGCTGAAAAGTTCTCAGCCCAACCAAGAAGAGAATAACGTGGATATGGTTCAATCCTTGATCTGAAACAATGTCAAAACATAGAATTTCGTTTCTGCAAATTGACATGTAACGAAATAAGATAACACTCTTTTCAGCTACAGCGGAAAAATAACCCTCAGAATTTTGGAAGTTGGCAAGTTGGGATAAGAACTTTTCAGCATCCCTCATGTTTTCTAGGCAGTAAGGACTCACTTGCTAATCCTGCACTAATTGGTAATTGTAGAAATGTACCTGCCTATTATCCACCCCCAGACATGCCCCCAGTGTTAAAAAAGAAATAAAAATTTATTTTTAGTGTGTGGAAAGTACGTGCCTATCCCAAAACTACTCCAGGATGCCCGAGTGTGCCCCACAGTAGTGCTGTGAACATGCCATTAGTGCTTACCTTAAAGGACCTCAAAGTAAGTTAAATGCCTTTACATTTCCCCATTAAAGTGGAGTTTGTCACTGCCATATTAAAGCTGTTATTATGGAAGACTTCATTGAATGTGTGCCCTGGTTGAAAGAAAACACAAACAGAAAGAACCTCAGATTAAGTAAGATATTGAGAATGAGCTGCTGAGTTGGACTACCAAGAGGAGAGAAGTGGAGACAGATTTTAGATAGGATGCGTGGTAAAGGAATTCACACATCCAGGTCAAAACGGGAAATTCTCATGCTGTGTTATAAGAAGCTCTGCCAAATGCAGAGTAGGGCTATAAGTCCATGCCCCCTGCACATCCAGAGGGATCGGCAATTCAACAAAGTTGCAAATAAGGAAAACAAATGTGGGTCATGCCCCCACATATAAGTGGAACCAGTTTAGTCAGTGTCTCTGAGCAATTGCTTCTCTGGCGTGATTTCTAAACCACATACTGTTACAACAGCACACAAGTAACAACACACAAGTAAGTGTTTTTATTATTACCAGACAGGGCTAGATTCAGTAAATGGTGCTTTTAAATCGGGGCAGAACAAAATTGATGATCAACTCTAATTCTGTAATGGACATTCAAAGATAATTACTACTACTTATCATTTCTATAGTTTTGAAAAGCGTATGCAGTGCTGGACATTCAACATGAAACAGACAGTCCCTGTAATTTGGACAGACAGACAGGACAAATAGGGGGGTTGGGGAGTTTCTTGCAGAGAATGATAGGATGGACACAGTGGCGTAGCTAAGGAGGTTGGCACCTGGGGCATTGGCTCCTGGCATCGCTGCGCCAAGCGCCCCCCTGCTCTTCCCTGGTTCTTGAGTGCCCCTGCCCCCTTGCCACCCCCCCACGTACCTCTTGAAATGTTCACTGGCATGAGCAGCATCTTCCACCTGCTGCTCGTGCCAGCCTCAGCTCCCTTCTGAAATCACATCCTGGTCCCATGACCAGGAAGTGATGTCAGAAGGGATCTGAAACTGGCGTGAGCAGCAGGTGGGAGATTCTACTCATGCCGGCAAACATTTGAAGAGGCATGCAGGAGTTGGAGAGGAGGATAGGTGCCAGTGCCCCCATGAAGATAACACACGGGGTGGTCCGTCGCCCCCACCCCCTCTTACTATGCTACTGGATGGACATAAGTAATTTTTATAGTGATTGGGAGTTAGGAATTGAAAGCAGAATCAAAAAGTGGGCTTTTAGCTTGGTTTTGAATTCTGTTAGAGAGGGCGCCTAACGTAAAGACTCAGATATTTTCATCTATGCATACAGATCAGCAAGATAGAGGTGACCAAGTCTAGAGTAGGCAGTGGAGGAAAAGCATACGGATAGGAGGGACTTGCCCAATGAATGGGAGTTAACAGTTGGAAAAATAGAGGAAGAGAAGTGTGTAGAGATATTGAAGGGCTGCAGAGTGAGTGGACTTGTAGGTCAGTCAGAGGAGTCTGAACTGTATTCGGAAACGGATGGGGAGCTAGTGAAGTGACTTGAGGAGAGGGGTAATATAAATATGGCGGCTCTCACGGAATATAAGTCATGCAGCAGCATTTGGCATGGATTGAAGGGGAGAGAGATGGTTGAGCGGACAAGCAGATAAACAACTATTATAGAATTAGCATTGAGTGCCGATTTCAGACCCCCAGCTTTGAGCACCAGGGGTTACACCTGCTGAAATCGGGTGCAATTCCTGGCACCCAATTTGGTCATTTATCAAGATACCAGCATATTAGTTCAATAAATCATCACCACCCTATATAAAATTTAATTAAAATTAATTAATTAAATAGTGAAAAGTGCCCAGTGCCCTTTGTTTCCTGCAAATATGGTGCCGCTAGAAGGACAATATTGGGACCATCGTGCCACTTTTCAGTCCCATCACAGTTATTACTGCCTTAACTGCTTGAATATTTATCACTACTCCCTTAGTTCATATAAATATAATATAGTGGCACTTTATTTTTCTGTTTGAAATAGCTAATCAGTTTACAGTGGTGTAACTGTGTGGCGGCCCAGCAGGATATTTCTTTTTTCATTTTTTTTTCTCTTTGCTTTGCTGTGGTTCGTGCTCAATAGTGCAAAAAACAAAATATGGAGTCCATTGGCTTTATTTGCTGTTTCACATTAAAAGATAATATGTTCCCTTCTGAGTTTTTTCATTACACATCTGGGATGGAATGGGGGGGTAGGGTAGGGAAAGGTAATGAAAATATAGATATTAATTTTTCATATTAAAGATGTTTAATATTGTCAATATTAATAATTGATGGAAAGGGGTTGGGTATATATATGATTCTATAATATTATTGTTTGAGATAGTGTATTCTTTGTTATATTTTGTTATTTTCAATCTAAATGTATTACACTATTGTAACTAAATAAAGTAATAAAAATTTTTGGAAAAAAAAACCAAAAAACCAAAAAACATCCCTGATCCCCCCCTTGCACGTCCCTTGACCATTCCCCCTTTTCTGTTGTGCGCTATGGGATTTGGACACACGTTGCTATGGAATGCCCACAGCAAAACGCACTCGCAAATTCAATATGGTGCCAATTAGTGCCAATTAACATCTAATGATTGGCACCGAATGTCTACGAATGGGGGGAGGGGTGGATCAGTTGCTCTGCAATAAGGTCACATTTAGCAGGCATATGTTTCATTTTTTCATTCTCTCATATTATATGTATTACATACATTTGTCCACCAAAATGTATAATTTAACCTGTCATGCTTTTTCCAGTTTGTTGTGATCATTTGAACCGCAATTCCAGTTAAAATCAAGAAAAGACGGCTTTTAAATTTATCAAGGGGCGGTTTAACATGTAAAATATTACCACAGATTATTGCTTCATTTGTTAATGGAATATCTGATTCTAAGATTATATTTATTTGTCCCCAAATTGACTTCCAAAAACCAAATATCAGCGGACAAAAAAATAACAGATGATCTAAAGTCCCTATGTCAGTATGACTGTGGCAGCATCTATTTGATCTAGAACTATCTATACAGGCTTATGTTTAATTTCTAAAGCATTGGGGGCCACTAGCCATTTTGCTATAAACAGCATATGAAAGAATGGTCCAATGGAGTAGTCCTGGGATAAGACACTAGACATCCAATCACACACGAAGTGTTAGGGCCAAGGTTACAGACATCGGAAAGAGTATGTTTTGACCAATTTGAGACCCTATTGTTCATGAGTACTTTTTTTGGTGGTCTTCTTTGGAGCATTTTGAGTCAGCAAATCAGCAAACTAGTTCCACTTAACTCCTCCCAATCGGATCCATCTGGGATTCTGGCAAGAGACAGAATTAAAAGATGGTAAATTGCATATATCTGTATGCAAGTCAAAGACAGATCAAAGAGCTAGAGGTCAAGGTACCACTCTAGACAGGTTAGCAGGTAATCCCACATACCTGGTCCAAAATCTTCTAAACTCCCTAGCCATCCACCTCACCAGTTCCCCTGGGTTACTGGTCCCTTTAACTCGTTATCGGGTCACTAAAGTTCTAAAACTCTGCTTAGCCAACTTGAAATTAGACACTCAGCAATATGGTATATATTCTTTGAGAATAAGTGTGTCCACAACTGCCAGATAGATAAGAATGTCAGAATAAAACATATAATGTCCCCAGGAAGATGGGGTTCTGTAAGATATAAGCTGTATATCTGGCCTGAGCTACAATAGGCTGTGCTAAATCCTCTTCCTTATGCTTTTACCATGCAGGTTCTTGATAAGGGCCCACATAAGGGTGATATCCTACCCACAGTGTAAAAACCTCACCCTGTTGGCATCAGGCAAAGCTAATAGCCTCATTGGAACAGCATGGGATGAGATGGGACCAGCTAATGTCAGCACTGCTGAAGAACCTACAGTTCCCACATTCCTCCCTGGACCTTAATAATATGTCTTGGAAGGAATGATTTGAGATCTACACACAGCGTGGAGCTAATCCATATAATACAAAGTGAGATCCTCAATTTCTCGAGGCTTTGTCCCATGGTGTCTCTGACCTGGTCCTGCATCATTCCACACCAAATATGGAGAGGGAGAAAAGCACATATTGGTGGAAGTAAAACCCGGATGTCTCAATCCATCCTCCTTTTTCTGGAGCCATATAATAACCCTAGAAAGGGGGGACCAATAGGAACTACAAAGGGGCAGTCACTGGTCTAATAGAGGTACTAGGGTCTCACTGCACTGATAACTGAAAAGACTGGGAGAGACTCCAAGACCCACATCCCAATTTGGATAGTTGGGTGCGGGGGGGAAGAGGTGTGGCAATTGTTATCTTTTGCCTAGTCTTTGTCCCTGGGTTCAGCCCTCAGAAAGGCAGTGGGATTGCAGAATAATAAGACAGCAGGCAGGTGTATTTTGTATTTAGAAATAAGCTTATTACAACTGTACAGAAAGGATATTGGGTTAGAGAGCTGCTTCTGTTTGTGTGTATAAGGAAAATGTGTCTATCCTTCTGTAAATGGCTGAGGAGGGGTGTGTGTCTGTCTGGGGCTATATGAGAAAGAAGAGAGAGTATGTATGAATTAATGTCCTGCCTGGATAAATGGATAATGTGTGTTTTTGAATAGGTGGGTGTGTAGGTGTGAAGAGGCTGAAAGAGAAAGAAGAGACTTAGGAGGTTGAAACCAGTATCTTTTATAGATCTAAATTCCCTGTTCCATTATTTTCCAGTACTTTTCTGTGCCACAATTTGATTTCTTGTTAGATCTAATGGCCCTCAATTGACAAGGAGATATGATTCCTTTGAAGACCTGGTAGATGGAACCAGGCTGGTTGGATTCCTTTGTTATACTCAAGTACCTGTTGTTGTTTTTTTTTTTAACATATCCAGGGCTTGAAGGATATTCCCATGCATTTGGGTTTAAGATATGTAGATTATGGGCAAATGGGCAAGAGCCATTCAGGTCTATCTTCACTGACATTTACAAGGGTCAGATTTTATAATACAATATCCCAGAAGCCTTTGATGATACTGGTTAGGCCAGCACACTGATATGTTAATAAGCCATCATATTGTAATGTAATACCGGCAGCAAGCAGTGAAGAGACCTGGTGAGACCTCATTTAGAATATTATGTACAATTCTGGAGGCCGCACCTTCAAAAAGACATAAAAAGGATGGAGTCGATCCAGAGGAAGGCTACTAAAATAGTGTGTGGTCTTCGTGATAAGGCGTATGGGGACAGACTTAAAGATCTCAATCTGTATAATTTGGAGTAGAGGCAGGAAAGGGGAGATATGATAGAATAGTTTAAATACCTACGTAATATAAATGTGCATGAATCGAGTCTCTTTCATTTGAAAGGAAACTGCAATGAGAGGGCATAGGATGAAGTTAAGGCTCCGGAGTAATCTGAGGAAATACTTTTTTTTACGGAAAGGATGATAGATGTGTGGAACAGTCTCCCGGAAGAGGTGGTGGAAACAGAGACTGTGTCTGAATTCAAGACAGCCTGGAATAGGCAAGTGGGATCTCTCAGAGACAGGAAGAGATAAAGGTTACTGTGGATGGGCAGACTAGATGGACCATTTGACCTTTATCTGCCGTCATGTTTCTATGTTTCAACGACCATCCAGGTGAAGAGACACTCTGCAGAAGGTAACTTGCTTGGATGGGGGTATGTGTAGAAGCATTTACATAATGATTTGCAAGAGTGTTACTTTTGGTCTCACAATGGGCATGGCCTCTTCCCTGATCATTCATAAACTACTAGGAAGTACAGGACTTTAGAGGCTACCTCTCACTGCCAGTAAGTACCAATTATTAGCAAGCTGAACGGATGCAATTTGTTGATGTATTTGTTGAGTTAATGTTTAAATATTGCATTGTAGCTGCACTGCATTCATATTTTTTTTTTTAAAAAAAATCCACTTTTCAAAAGAATCAGCCTGAATGTTTCATTTCCCATGTTGTTTATACATAGGAACTTTCTTTTTATTTGGTTTTATCATTAAGTGATCAATCAGAATGAGAGACAATGATCTACAAATGTGGAGGAGTAGCCTAATGGTTAGTGCAGTGGGTTAAGATCCTGACAAACTGGGTAAAATTTTCATTTCAGCTCCTTGGGGCTCTGGCAAGCCACTTAACCCTTCATTGCCCCAAGTAAAAAACATATCTTAGATTTTGAGCCCACTTGGGACAGAAAGAGTGTCTGTATATAATGTGTACAGTGCTATGCATGTCTGGTAGTGTTATAGAAAAGATACATAGTAATAGCTCCAGAAGCACAACCATGAAACAAACCACACATGTTAAAAAAGTAGCTGCTTGTAGTCATCTGCTTGTTACCTCCAGAGGGAAGTGCTGTGGAATTGCTCCTCTATTTTGTCCCTGATACAGCTCTTGTCCTGGAGGTTTTCTCTGACAATTTGCAAGAATAAAACTTCAGTCATCTTTTACTGAGGTTTTTGAGGGCTGCACCACAGTTCTAATCGTTAGGGGAGGGAAGGTGTGGCTCACTGGTAGAGCTGTTGCCTCTGCACCCAGAGGTTGTGAGATCAAATCCTAGTGCTGTTGCTTGTGACCTTGGGCAAATCACTTAATCCTCCAGTGCCCACCACCTTGAATGTCAGCTTTGAAATGCCAAAGCCACAAAAAGGTAGTATACAAATCCCCATTTCCTTCCCAATGTCAGTAAGAACACTATTGAGAAAGACATGGGGAAGCCTCTACTTGCCCTGGTCCAGTAGCATGGAATGTTACTACTAGGGTTTTTGCCAGGTACTCATGACCTGGATTAGCCACCATGAAAGCAGGATACTGGGCTAGATGGACCATTGGTCTGACCCAGTAAGGCTCTTCTTCTGTCCTTATGCATTTTTCAAAAGGCACGCTCTTTCCTGACAGATAGCCCCACTGTGCAAGGAGGCCCAATGTATGGGTAAAAGCCCAACATATGGCAGGCTTCTCCAGGTCAAACTCATCTTCTAGAGACCAAACCTTTCTAAACCCCCCCCCCCCCCCGAACAGGCCCTCCACTTCCCACCTGATCAATTCCCCAAGCTTACCAGGGGACCTTTGTGTCTAGTGGGATATACTGATGCCTTCATTTGGTCTCCAGCTTTTTAAAATGGCCAACAAGACCTCTAACAATAATATTGTGCTATTAGGGCAGGGGATGGGGTGGAATTTTTGAGGGACATGGCTTTTGGGGAATGTGGTTGATCTGGGGGAGACTGCAACTTCTCAGGCTTTTTTCTATATGTGGAGGTCTCTCCTGCTGAGAGGTGGTCTGCATAGTGGGATCACTGCCATGATAAAGGATATTGGTTCCACCAGTGGACAATTGGTCTACAGAGGTTTGATGCCAGTGAAGGGGGTAGGCATTGAGGGTGTTACCAGGAGGGGAGTGTGTATGTGTGCTGCAGGTGGAGACCGCACCTTCAAAAAGATATAACAAGGCTGGAGCTAGTCCAGAGGAATGCTACTAAAATGGTCGATGGTCTTCATCTTAAGGCGTATGAGGACAGTCTTAAAGTTCTCAATATATATATACTTTGAAGGAAATGCAGGAGAGGGGAGATATGATAAACACGTTTAAATACCTACGTGGCATAATTGTGCATGAGTTGAGTCTCTGTCATTTGAAAGGAAGCTCTGGAATGAAAGGGCAGTCTCTGTCTCCACCACTTCTTCCGGGAGACTGTTCCACACATCTACCACCCTTTCTGTAAAAAAATGTATTTCCTCAGATTACTCCGGAGCCTATCACCTCTTAATTTCATCCTATGCCCTCTCATTGCAGAGTTTCCTTTCAAATGAAAGAGACTTTACTCATGTATTTAAACGTGTCTATCATATCTCCCCTCTCCCACCTTTCCTCTAAAGTATACAGATTGAGATCTTTAAGTCTGTGCCCCCATACACCTTATGATGAACACCATGCACCATTTTAGTAGTCTTCCTCTGTACTGACTCCTTTTTATATCTTTTTGAAGGTGCTTTCTCCAGAATTGTATGCAATATTCTAAATGAGGTCTCACCAGAGTCTTATACAGAGGCATCAATACCTCCTTTTTCCTACTGGTCTTTTTCCTACTGCAACCTAGCATCCTTCTAGTTTTCGCCGTCACCTTTTCAACCTGTTTGGCCGCCTTAAGATCATCACATACAATCACACCCAAGTCCCGCTCTTCTGTCGTGCACATAAGTTCTTCACCCCCTAAACTATACTGTTCCCTCGGGTTTTTGCAGCCCAAATGCATGACCTTGCATTTCTTAGCATTAAATTTTAGCTGCCAAATTTCAGACCATTCTTCAAGCTTTGTCAGGTCTTTCTTCATGTTATTCACACCACTGCAGATTTCGGTATCATCCACAAAGAGGATTCAGATATTACTGTTGTTTTCCTTTCAGTACTGAAGCTCCTTTTCCCCTTTTTTATTATATTAGCTTTTTTATGTACACTGCTGAGATTTCTTTGACAATTCAGGTGGCATATTAAGTTTTTAATAAACAGGAACATAAACATACAACCTGGGCACTTTTATGAAACAATAGTTGAGAGAATACAGCGCTACTTTATGTGCAGAAATGCACATATGTTTCCATGCCTGATCTATTTATAGGTTCCTATAAAGAATAATGTTATGTAATACCAGTGTGGATTCCCATTGTGTCATCCCCCCCCCCAACCACCACATAGATTAACTATTGAAAACAAACACTTTTTAAAATGCGTGAGACTATTTTCAGAAAAGAGAACTTGTCTCACTTTGCTAACACCACAGCTGAATTTCACGGTGACAGGAAAACAAAACACCACAAAATAGAGTGTTCTAATTCAATAAATCAGTGCTCTGGGCAAAAAAGCAAAGTTAAAAGCAGCTGTTTATTGGTGACATATGGGACATGACCAGAGAACAGCAACTGTGTTTGCTTATCACCCGCTGCTTCTAAGGCTGATTGCATTCCATTTCTTAAACAATCTACACACCTCTGCTTCCATAAATTATCACAATAACTCAAGCATATTGATGTGGGGTGGGGGTGTAGAGGGGGGTAATAGAAGCAATTTCCAGTGTCACCATGAAAGAAGCTGTATGGTTGCAAAAGACCTACTATGTAAACCCTATCCATGACCTCCAGGAATGTTGACATAATATTCTGGAATTAATTTTTCTAACATTCCATTGCAGGTCATGGAAAGGTAAACCTGGTTCTCTTCCATATCTGGAGTTGTTTATCAATATGTTAAAGAGGAAATTGATTCTAGCTCCCCTGGTTTACTTGGGCAATAAGAACCGTATGTATAAACCTTATTTGATAACAACAGCAGTCACTTTAACTATATATAAAACATCTGACCTCCAAATGGCTAATTTTGAAGCAGAGTACTGGAGAAGGACATTCGTTGCTAAAATATTGTACAATATAGTCATTGAGGCAGCTGCAAAACTGAATTATTCAAAATAACCAAAAAATCAATACATATAGCTTGATTCACCTAAATTCATTTTGACCTCTGAAGGGCAAATAGAGGGAAACATTGTAGATTTGTCAAATGGCACCTGTTGTAAAAGGAGATTTTTGCCAGATAATTCACACCGATTGATATATTGTATATTCACCCAAATAAAGACAGGGTTTATAGGAATAAAAGACCCCCGAGATGATTCACTGAGACCTTCAGTCAACCTTATGGGTCAATCACTCAATCTAGAAAATTGTATTCAAGCCAAAACACAGGTGATTTCAGTTCACTTCCCAGAGTCTTCCAATTCAGATGCATTTGCTTTTGCGACAAGCAAGTATATGAAGCCTGTGCATTATTTCTTGATTCATTAGTTTCATTTCTCAAGTACATTTGGCTCAAACAATAGCCACTGCTAGTGAGGGTCTATTTGTCTGTCTGACCATTTGTTTGTCCATCAGTGCACATGTATAAGGGTTTGTTTTTGTTTTGTTTTTTTGTTTTCATGGCTGTAGCCAAATACCCTGCAGCCTGCTACTGGGAACCCAATCCACCAGCAGAAGAACAGGAGGTATTGTACAAGAAGAAGAAAGGGGGGAATGCAGGGGACAGGAAGGCAAAAGTAAAGTATAAAAGGAAGGAGAATAAAGAGTAAAGAGAATGTGAGATAAAAAATAAGAGGGAAGAGAATACAGGGCAGGGGAAGGAGGAACAGGAGAGAGAGCATGAGAAAGGAATTACGGGGGAGAAAGTGAGTTGGAGGGGGAGAGAAGGTAAAAAGAAGGGGATAGGAATAACTAAAGAGGGAGAGAGAGACAGAGAGGAGAAAGGGGGTGGGAAAAATACTGTGTTTGGAGAGATTTATTTTACAGGGCTATATGCAAACAAATGGCATGCAAATCATCTGCATGCTATTTGTATGAAGTAGCCCCATAAAAGAGAGGAGGAACTGTGCCTGGTCAGGTGCCTGCTCAGAAGAGCAATCGATAGGCACAGCTCCTCCTCCTGCCTGCAGCTGCAATTCTCCGTCTCTGTTCAGCTGATGGTAGCTCTGGAGCTGCCATCAACTGAGAGCCGGCAGAGAGGAGAGCAGGGGAAGCCAGCAGTAGAAGTCCCAATCAGCTGGATCTCCGTGGACAGCAGGGGAATCCCTGAATCAGCTAAGCCAGAAGTTGCCACTCTCCCCTCTGCCGGCTTTCAACTGATTGAGGCTCTGGAGTTGCCATCAGCTGGGCACAGGAAGAGAACAGCAGGTGAAGGTGTTGTTGTTGTTTTTTTGTTTTGTTTTTTTTTGGGGGGGGGTGTTTGGGGAGGGCACAGCTTTTATGCATGAGTTGTGTGAATGCACAACACATGTACAACAGCTACTGGCAGCTCCAGAGCTGCCAGAAAATTATAATTGTAAAAGGGACGTGTTCCGGTTAATGCATCTTTCTGATGCATTTGCACATGGTTCTCAGTGACTGCTATGACGATCAGTAGCAACCACAGAGAACCTTTTGTACATCAGGAGCTTCCATGTCAGTAAGACTGATGTAACAAGTCTTACTGGCACGGAAACCTTTGGAGCATCATGATCTGAGAAAACAAAGAGGAGTGGAGTGGAGGAGGGGAATAGAGAGTGGGGAGAAAACAGATTGAAGGGAATAGAAAGAAAGGGAGACTGCAAATGGACAGAAGGTTGAGAAAATGAGGGCAAGGAGGCAGGAGAGAGTACTTGGGGAAGGAAACATAATGACTATATGCCAAAAAATAGAAGCACAGCCCCATCTTTCATGCATGCCCATGCACATATCACACATCTCCTACTATTCACTCAGGGAATTGGACTTGCTCCAACTAGCAAATAGGCAGCTTCTCAAACTTTAAGGATGTTCTAATCTAAACGTTAATATGGCCACAGTTCAACAGTACTGTCAAACCTGGCAAATTACTCTAAGTTCCTGCAAAACTGTTTCTATGGTGTTCCTTTTTCTTTCTTTTTTTTTCTATATATTACCTATATCAAATGCAAATGCAGCAAAAGAACTTAACACCTTTCTCTTTGGTCACCGAGTTATGAACTAAATCCAATATACCTCTGGGTCACTTTAGACCATACCCTGACTTTCAAATAAACACTACAGTCATATAAAAATCTGATCTTAAAGTTTGTCTGGAACAAACGGATTAATCTGCAGCTCAGTAAATAGAGGCCAAAGCTCTCTAAATTCTCTCTTTTCTGTTTAGCTTTCTGAAAATAAATGTTCTGGCATTACGCCATGGTGGAGTATTGTGCACCAGTCTTAGCCCAATCTGCACATGTGCATTTGGCGGATATACATCTAAATTTGACAAAGGAGATCATTAGTGGTATCCTGTGACCTCCTGATACCCAGTGACATTTTTAACTACTTTTCCAAGTTATCTGCTGTTGAGAATTCCAGTCGGAGTTCCTTTTCCACACATATCTGATTGTAGACATTCTGGGATAAGTTCAATATAGGTTGCTAAAAGTGAGGTACCAAAAAAAATCAGATGCTAAGATAATAATCTATAAATACTGAGCTGCTGCCAAATCACTTATAGCATACTAGTATAAGTCAGCAATTCAAACCACTTATGTTATATCTATGGCTGACAAAAATGGTGGCACCTAATATGACAGTTGGGCACAGTGGCGTAGTAAGAACGGCAGGGGTCAGAGATGCAATCTGGAAGTAGCACAGTAATCGATCATCTCTCCTCTCACTCCATCCCTGGCAAGAGGACCTTGTGAGGCTGGCAGACTTGGCATCAAAATGGCAGATGACATTTAATGTGAGCAAGTGCAGAGTCATGCATGTGGGAAAGAGGAACCAGAACTATAGCAACATGATGCTGGGTTCTATGTTAGGAGTTACTGCCCAGGAAAAGGTTTTAGGTGTCATTGTTGAGGATATGTTGAAACCCTCGGCTCAATGTGCAGTGATGGCTATGAAAGCAAATAGAATGTTAGGAATTATCAGGAAAGGAATGGAAAACAAAGATGAAAATGTTATAATGCCCTTGTATCGCTCTATGGTATGGCCACATCTCAAATACTGTGTGCAATTCTGGTTGACACGTGCCAAAAAAATATGTAGCAAAATTAGAAAAGGTACAGAGATGGGTGACAAAAATGATAAAAGGGATTGGATGACTTCTCTATGAGGAAAGGCTAAAGTGGCTAGAGCTCTTCAGCTTGGAGAAGAGACGGCTCTGGGTGATATGATAGAGGTCTATAAAATACTGAGTGGAGTGGAAAAGGTAGATGTGAATCATTTGTTTACTCTTTCCAAAAATACTAGGACTAGGGAGCATACGATGAAGCTACTAAGTAGTAGATTTAAAACAGACCGTAGAAAATATTTCTTCACACAATATGCAATTAAACTCTGGAATTAATTACCGGGGAATGTGGTGAAATCAGTTAGCTTAGCGGAGTTTAAAAAAGGTTTCAATAATTTCCTAAAAGAGAAATCCATAGGCCATTATTGAGATGGCTTGGGGAAATCTACTACTTATTCCTAGGATAAGCAGCGTAAAATCTTTTACTACTTGGGATCTAGCTAGGTAGATCCTGGGTTGGCCACTGTTAGAAACAGGATGCTGGGCTTGATGGACCTTTGGTTTGTCCCAGAATGGCAATTCTTATGTTCTTATTTTAAATAAAGTTTTGCAGGATTTAGAGCAGGGTTAGGGAACTCCGGTCCTCAAGAGCCGTATTCCAGTCGGGTTTTCAGGATTTCCCCAATGAATATGCATGAGATCTATTTGCATGCACTGCTTTCAATGCATATTCATTGGGGAAATCCTGAAAACCTGACTGGAATACGGCTCTCGAGGACCGGAGTTCCCTACCCCTGATTTAGAGCATTGGGACAAATTGTGCCTCTCCTGGATTGGTAGAACTGAAGTAGTAAAAATAATGGTGCTTCCCCAGTTGCCTTATCTTTTCTCTACTCTACCTATTGAAGTCCCTGAGAGGGTACTGAGCAAAATCCAGAGACATTTCCCTCAGTTTATCTGGGCAAGAAGGTGTCCTCAGGTGGCACAGGGTATCAATGTCACAATCACAGCAGCACAAGCAACCCAGGGTTCTGGTTTCCAGTGCTGGCATGCACATTTCATAAGCAAGCAGTTTTACTTATTTCTTTATCAGGGCATAGAGCAATGAAATGTCATCAGCATAGATATGAAAGGAAACATTTAAACTTTTTAACAATTTACATAAGCAGAAGAAAACCCCGCCAACAATATCATTAAATAGTACCACTGAAAGTGCAGAGCTCTAAAGAACTCCAGTGGAGCATTCAGAATTCACTGATTTGTCCTGCCCAATGCTGATACAGAATTTTCTATCTATTTTTGTAAAGATGGTTGAAAGGATTCAGAATTTATCTGGGGCAGTTCTGGTTGAAAGAAATCCATAGGGCATAGCTCTTGCTGGAAATAATCCAACTCTTCTCTGTCCTTTCCTGGATCAGCAAGATTCAATGTAAACTGCTTAGGATATGAGCAGTATATGAAAAATAATTAATAAATGTATTGGTAGTGGTATTTTATTTGCCTTTTATCTGTTTTATGGCAAGATTTGAGTTTAGAAGTCTGACTTTTATTTTTAAGATTTTATATGGCTTATGTCCAGGCTACTTGATAGATCTGATAAGTATGTACCAACCCAACTCATTATTTATGTTCTTCCTGAGAGTTGTGGTTGACAATACCCTCCTGCAAGGATTGTAGACATTTTTCTTCTATTTATTTAATTTGATTTCTATCCCATTCTCCCAGGGGTTCAGAACGGATCACAATTGACATTCACAAAAAAAAATTTCAGGACAAAGACATTCCTAGAAGAGACAGGTAAATGAGACGAGGTGAGAGAGGAGGGGAGGGGGGAGCACAGGAAGGCAGGGAATCGGAGGCGGGAAGGGAGCAGGAGGAGGAAGGAGAGAAGGAGAAGGAGGAGAGCAGAGAGGAGGTTGTTCATTGGCACTGTTCAGTTGAAGAGATGGGTCTTCAGCTTTTTCCAGAAGGTCATCAGAGAGTCTTGTGATCTTATCTGGGTGGGCAACTGTTTCCAGAGATGGGGGATGAAGTGGATGTATGAGCATTTATAAGCCAGTGAAATAAATAAACCTGCCTAATATTGGGTTATATAGGAAATCTTTAAAGACATGGTTATTTCAGAAATATTTCTGGCTTGTATAGAGTAGAAATTGGAATAATATGTTGTAATGTCTGTACTAATTGTAGATGGAATTATCTAGATGTGAATATGTTGATGACTGTAACCTGCTTGGAACTTTGAGGTTAAGCAGGATATAAATATGGAAATTAAGGTCCCCTTTTATCAAGACGCGTTAGGGTTTTGCTCCTAAATTAAAAAATGAATTTTCAGTTGAAAGGTTATGTTCTTAAATCTGGCTGCAAATAAGGCATACATTTAGGAGCTCAGCATTTTTTGAATATTGGGCCTATTATTCTTAGACTGATCCTTGAATACCCGTGTCCATAATGATGGTATTTGGCATAGATCAGCATGCATTAACGTCTTTGCATTTAGATGTATCCCATGGATATTCTTTGTAGATATTTTGAAAACCGAATTGACTAAACGCATAAAAAAATTGAGAACAATTGGACTTGCAGATCGTATAGTGCAGCTAATGGGTAAATTTGTGTGCTGATAGTGTGGGTATGCTGACAGATGATACACTATGAACTCTGCTTACTTGGCGCTATCATCATTGGTTGGGCTGGTGCCTGCTGCTGCCAATCAGTCAGTAACTGTTGTTTTAACTCTGACTCTGGCACTTAGCCAGACACATTCTGAGTTTCCTCAGCAACCACAAGGCCACTGAGATGAGAGGGCTCAGGTTTCAGGCAGTTGCTTCAAAGTAGTTGATGCCTGCTTTTTATTTATTTATTCAATTTTCTATACTGTTCTTTCAGGGGAACTCAGAACTATTTACATGAATTTATTCAGGTACTCCATCATTTTTCCCTGTCTGTCCTGGTGGATTCATAATCTATCTAATATACCTGGGGCAATGGGGGGACTTAAGTGACTTGCCTAGGGTCATGAAGAGCAGTGCACAAACTCAGGGTTCTGAAGCTGTAGCTTTAACCACTGTGCCACACTCTTCCCATGAATCTGAGCATCCACTGTAACTCACCCTGGCTTAGCACTTCCCTGCATGAGCTAAGGAGCATGCTGTACTGGAGGTAGAGAGTCATTCCTGATCCAAACTCTGCATTTACCAGCTCCTGCTACACAGCAAGGACCTACTATTGCTGGATCTGGAAGCAGTCTATGATGAATTTTAATTTGCATAATCAAGACTAATCCCTAGGATTATATATATATATTGCCCAAAGTTGGGGACGCAAGTTTGTGCTCGGATTCCAGATCTGTGCATACATTAATTACTTAATGAGATGTTAATCAGCAACTGGTGTTAATTGGCACTCATTTGGTTTCATGCATGGAGCTGCCTTAAGTGGCAAAATGTTATAGCCCACAATTCAAAAAGAGGCTTGGGTGGGTCAGGGGCATTCCCAATTAGACTTAAGGCTCTTTTTACTAAGCTGCACTAGCTTTTTTAGCATGCGCTAAAGATTAGCGGGTTCTAACCCCATGCTACATGGAAAATACTAGTGCTAGCTTAGTAAAAGGAGCCCTTAATGTTATAAAATAGGGTTATTTACGTGCCTAGCTGTCATTAGTTGTATGCAGTATTTACCCTGGGTATCAGCAGGCCCAGAGTTAGGCACGAGATCTGCGCTCTACACAGAGAACCCTTTCTGGAATACTAGATTAGGGCAGCTTTGCCTGGGACCTAACTTTGGGCACCATTTATGTAACTTCCTCCAATATGTCTAGTTGCAAGCAGTGGCGTACCAAGGGGGGGGCGGGAGGGGTGGTCCGCCCCAGGTGCCAGCCCTGAGGGGGTGCTCCCAGCCTTGCCGTTCAGTCCCACCCCCACCCCCGAAGGACCGCTCGCCCCACTGACCTTCCTGCACCACCTGTGAAGCAGCCCGCAGGAGGATCGCGACGTCAGCGATCCCTGAGCTGCTTGGGCGCTGCTTCCTGCACCGCGGTCCCGCCCCTCCTCTGACGTCAGAGGAGGGGTGGGACCGCGGCGCAGGAAGCAGCACCTAAGAAGCGCAGGGATCGCTGACGTCGTGATCCTGCTGCGGCTGCTTCATAGGTGGTGCGGTGATGCCAGGGGGGCGAGCGGTCCTTCGGGGTGGGGCGGGGCATCGGGCCTTCAGGGTGGGGCGGGCGGGTGGGCAGGCAGGCTTTCAAAGGGGAGGGGGGGTGACAGGCAGGTAGGCAGGCCTTCAAGGGGGAACAGGCCTTCAAGGGGGGGACAGGCAGTCCTTCAAGGGGGGAGGCAGGCCTTCAAGGGGGGGGACAGGCCTTTGGGGGGGTGCAGACCTTCAAGGGGTGCAGGCCTTCAAGGGGGAAGGACAGGCCTTCAAGGGGGGGCAGGCAGGCCTTCAAGGGGGGGGACAGGCCTACAAGGGGGTGGGACAGGCCTACAAGGGGGTGGAACAGGCCTTCAAGGGGGGGACAGGCCTTCGGGGGGGGTGCAGGCCTTCGGGGGGGGTGTAGGCCTTCGGGGGGGTGCAGACCTTCAAGGGGGTGCAGGCCTTCAAGGGGGGGGACAGGCCTTCAAGGGGGGGAAAGGCAGGCAGGCCTTCAAGGGGGGGACAGGCCTTCAAGGGGGGTGCAAGCCTTCGGGAGGGGTGCAGACCTTCAAGGGGGTGCAGGCCTTCAAGGGGGGACAGGCCTTCGGGGGGGTGCAGGCCTTCAGGGGGGTGCAGGCCTTCGGGGGGATGCAGACCTTCAAGGGGGTGCAGGCCTTCAAGGGGGGGATAGGCCTTCAAGGGGGGGACAGGCAGGCAGGCCTTCAAGGGGGGGGGACAGGCCTACAAGGGGGGGGACAGGCTACAAGAGGGTGGGACAGGCCTTCAAGGAGGGGACAGGCCTTCGGGGGGGGTGAAGACCTTCAAAGGGGTGCAGGCCTTCAAGGGGGGGGGACAGGCCTTCAAGGGGGGGACAGGAAGGTAGGCCTTCAAGGGGGGGACAGGCCTACAGGGGGGGACAGGCCTACAAGGGGAAGGGGGTGTTCAAAAAGACGTGCATATGCCAAACTTTGGGGGGGGAAGAAATAATGGGTCTGATAATAGAGGAGAGGGAGAGAGATGATGGACCATGGGATTTAGCGAGGGAAGGAACAGAAAGCGAGAGAAATTGGAAACAAGGGATGGTGTGGAGGAGGGATAAAGATACTGGATAGGAGGGTAATTGGGAAAAGAAAGGGAGAGATGGTGGACTCTGGGGTGGTGGGGAAGGAGGGAGAGATGCCAGATGAAAGGGTAGTTAAGAAAAGGTGGATCTGTGGAGGGAGATGAAAAAAAGGAAAGATACCAGACTTCCTGGGGAGGGAAGGGAAATGGAAAGGGAGGACAGAGTTGGCAGATGGATGGTTAGCATGCAGAAAGAAGGGGGGGACCCTGGTTTAGAAGTACACATGGGAAGGGGGTGTTCAAAAAGACGTGCATATGCCAAACTTTGGGGGGGAAGAAATAATGGGTCTGATAATAGAGGAGAGGGAGAGAGATGATAGACCATGGGATTTAGGGAGGGTAGGAACAGAAAGGGAGAGAAATTGGACACAAGGGATGGTGTGGAGGAGGGATAAAGATACTGGATAGGAGGGTAATTGGGAAAAGAAACGGAGAGATGGTGGACTCTGGGGTGGTGGGGAAGGAGGGAGAGATGCCGGATGAAAGGGTAGTTAAGAAAAGGTGGATCTGTGGAGGGAGATGAAAAAAAGGAAAGATACCAGACTTCCTGGGGAGGGAAGGGAAATGGAAAGGGAGGACAGAGTTGGCAGATGCATGGTTAGCATGCAGAAAGAAGAAAGAAGGAGACCCTGGCAAGCAAGTTATCAGAAGAAAACCAGAGCCTTGGACCAACCAGATTTGAAATATAACCAGACAACAAAAGGTAGAAAAATTAATTTTATTTTCTGTTTTGTGATTATAATATATCAGATTTGAAATGTGTATCCTGCCAGAGCTGGTGTTGGACTGCAAACGTGAGCTAGGATTTAACAGAGAGAGGAAAAGTCCTTTTTGTTTCTTTATTTTATTTACACCACAGCGCCAGTGTGGTTAGGAGAAGCCAAAGGGGTGAAAAAGCTATAAAACCCACCAGGAGTTTTGAAAAAAATCACCCAACTGGGCAGGAAAATCGAATTGAAAAACCAATTCAATAGGCTGAATCGAATCGAAATTTTTTTTCCTGAATCTGGCAGCATTAGTTTGCGCTACTGTCTTAGACTTTAGGACCTGGGATTGGGGAGAGATGCAAGTGAAACGAGGATTTGGTCAGACTTTTGAAGGGTCTGCAGAAAAAAAATATTGTATAGGCCGGGGACATGAGACAGCAGAAAATGGGAACTTTTCTTCCTTCTATTTTTGTGAATGGAAAGGCTGAGGATGTCAGAGAGTTCAGTTAAAATATGTGCTTTATAAGAAAATATAATAATGTGTTTTATAAAGTTTATAGCATAGCTGGCCTACCCAGTAAGGTGTTCCTAGTGGTGGTGGTGGCAGCGTGTCAATGTGTTGAGAGGAAGAGGTGGTCTGGGAATTTCTGCTGAGCAAACTCCGGGCCCATTTCCACCCCCCAGTTAGTCCACTCCACTCAACTGGTTCACACACTGAGTGGGTCTTTGGGTGTTGTTTTGGGATCTCTTCCATTGGTTTATCAGTATCTCCTTCTGGTCCAAGGAAGGAAACTTTGTTATCCTTAGCATTGACCTACAGAATATGTTTGTAACAGCGCTGCTTGTGTGGCATTAGGCTATGTAGTGATCGAAAGAAAAAAACAGACCTTTGCACATTTTTGCACTATATGGTGGGTGTAAGAGGAGATTCACATTTCCTGCACAGCTAAGTCCATGTGAAGTTACCATGTATTTGACATCTAGCAAGGTCTCTGTTTGAAAGGAAAGATCTAAACTTAAAAATGAAGTGGCCAGAAGTTATGGTAAAAGCAGATAGTGTAGCTGGTTTTAAGAAAGATTTGGACAAATTCCTGGAGGAAAAGTCCATAATCTGTTATTAAAACATGGGGGAAGTGTCTGCTTGCCCTGGATCGGTAGCATGGAATGTTGCTACTCTTTGGGTTTTGACCAGGTATTAGTGTCCTGGATTGGGTACCATGAGAATGGGCTACTGGGCATGATGGACCATTGGTCTGACCCAGTTAGGCTACTCTTATGTTATGTTCTCATCTGTAGGGGCCTTTGTTTTCACTTCTTATTTTAATGTATTTTTTTTCTGGGAACATATCAGTGTTTTTTATAATGGGAACAAAAATGGAAGAGAATTAATGTGTGTGGGATGAGGGGGTAACTAATTTCTTCAGCTAAATAATTCAATCCACTTCAAACAGACATAGGAGAACTCACGCACCATTCACACACCCTCCAACCAAAAACGTCAAAAGAAAAAAACTGTTCGACAATCTCCTAGCCATTCGAGCTGCAACACTCGACCCCCAACTCTGCAACCAATTGACATCGACCACAGACTGCAAAACCTTCAAAAAGAAATAAAAACCCTTCTATTCAGAAAACACATAAAACCGAACTAACACTATCAGAACTGTCCCAAGCATCACCTGCAACTACTCCATATGTACTTCTGATGTCATGACAATTCAGACATAATTTATGTTATGTTATGTTTGGAATATAAGAAAATTTTCACTGCCTGTTTCTATTCTGACCATTTATTCCGTTTCATGGTCATTGCAAAAAATATTTTTTTACATGGGGGGGGGTGTCAAAAAATGATGGGCCCCGGTGTCACATACCCTAGGTACGCCACTGGTTGCAAGTCCTCCTTCTCTAGATAGATGACAGCACCATATGTTCTGCAGTGAACTACAAGAGGCTTGCACACTTCTGTTCAATGACAAGCTAACCTTTCCTAGGATAGTTCAACCACAAGAAATACTAGCCAGCATGGGATTCCTTCTTTTCTCTTTTGTTTTCCCGTTTCTTCCTTCTCTGCTCCACCATCTCATCTGGCCTTTTCCTTATTGCTATATATAGAAAGGAAAATAATGCCATTGTAATAAGTAAAAAGATTAAAAACTAAAGTATAAACAAAAACAAAAAATTAAAATTAAAAAGTTAAAATAAAAGAGTCAAATAATCAAATAAATAGTCAAATAGTTGCCTTGGATTAGGATCTCTCATTATAAAGTAATAGATGGGAAAGCTAAACCAAAAAGATAGGTCTTCAAAAGATACCTGAATTTTGAATAAATAAATTCATATTGCAACTCTTTTGGAAGATAATTCCAAAGATTAGGAACTGAAATAAATAAAGCAGACTTATGGGTTGAGGATAACTAAATGTACTGAAGGTACATATAATTATTGTGTAGAAGCTGACCGCCGATTATGTGTTGGCCTATTCGGTACCAGTAGTGTCAACAAATAATCTGGTTGACCTGATTGTAACACTTTAAAAGCTATGGGGCTCATAATCGAAAGAGAAAAATGTCCCAAAACTGGCCTATGTCAGCACTTGGACGAACATTTCTCAAAAACGTCCAAGTGCCGATAATAAAAATGGGTTTTGGACATATTTCTAAACTACCTAGGCCTTCAAAGTGCTGCTGAATGACCAAAGCTAAACAGGGTGTTTCGGGAGGCTTATCGAGTGCGGGAGTTGGGCGAGATGTGGGCCGGCTTAGACTTAGTCGTACAGCATGTATAACCAAAGGTTTTACAACAGAGCCTAGACGGAACTTGGACGTTGTGACTTAGACCATGTAAAATATGGTCTAAGTCACAAAAATCCACCTAACGTCACCAGATAACCACTGCAAACACATAAAACAGACCCCCCACACACTACCCCAGTGATCACCAATGATCACCACCCCCCCCCCATAAAAATTTTAATCATAACTTTAAAATTCCGCCTCCAGACCATCATCACCTGGCATAGGAAAGCCTAGTCATCCAGCCCAGAGGCAGCTTAAGTCATCTTGGGGGTGGGTTAGGGACTCATGGAGAGGAGGACCCATGCCCATAAGCCCCTGTAATCATTGCATTGATACTTAAACATGTGCACTCCCCTATACACCCCCAAAACCCTTTTCCACTGGCATATAAGTGGCTCCTGCAGCCATAAGGGCTATTGGGGTGGTAGATAAGTGGGTTTAGGGGATTCTGGAGGTGGTTTGGGGGTCTCACTGTAACCAATAAGGAAGCTGTAGGGAGAAGAAGACATGGCACCCTTTTTGTGAAGTTCACAGCAGTTCTCTGTAAGGTACCCCACTATTTAGGTGGCATGTCTGGGTGTGCAGTCCATCACTTTGCAGACCCCTCCCACGTCCAACAGGGCTTGTTCTAGACGTTTTGGACTTGGACGGAAAGTTGGACGAAAATGTGGTATAAAGATAGAAGATTTAGTGGCTTGGATGATCAGATCGGCAGGACGTATAATTAGACGATTTTTGAAACGAAAAAAAAGTTGGACGTATCTTTCGAAAATGTGTCTTCGAGCTGTTTTTTTACTTTGGACAATTTGCGAGATGGACGTAAACGGACAGACGTCCCTTTCGATTATGCCCCTCCACGTCTCTGTAGAAACCTCTTGAAATTCAGGAAGTTGTTTAAAGCCTACCTATTCGTTCAAGCTTTTTTTTTAAAGTGAATACATAACAGTGGTTTGAATTAGGTTTGAACAGGTAAATGGTTTATTAAAGTTAAGAACGATGGTACTCAAGAACAGTTTGAATGCATTCATATTGTGACTATGTGAATAGACTTTTATAACTGTTTCGGTTATACATGCTGTACGACTAAGTCTAAGCCAGCCCACGTCCCGCCCTCAACACCTCAACTCCTGAAATGCCCCGTTTAGCTTTAGTCGTTCAGCGGCACTCTGAATGCCTAGGTCATTTAGAAATATGTCCAAAACCCATTTTTATTATCAGCACTTGGATGTTTTTGAGAATGTTCGTCCAAGTGCCGACTTAGGTCGGTGTTTCTCTTTCGATTATGAGACCCTCAACGTTCCTGACAATGCATTCCAAAACTGTAGACCAGCTAACGAGAAGCAAGAACTCTTCGTTCAAACACATTGGATATTATTTTCTCTTTTTGTGTCCAGCAATAGATGATTCTCAGATCTCAGCTTCCTCGGTGGAATATACAGCAAATGATGCTGGAGGCCCCCCTTTTCAAAGACTTAAAGATTACCTGCTTCAATGGCAATACCAAGTCATCTAACCAAGTGCAGCAGTTAAGGGATTTTTTTTTTTTTTCAATCCTCATTCTAGAGTGGCACCCCTGTAAGCTGTAAGAGGAAACAGTAGTGAATGTGAGCAGAGTTCACCTCCTGAAGATGGAGCAATGCTGATCCCTGCCCAGTAGGGTATCCCTGCTGCATATTCTTCCCTACTTAGTTTCTCATGAAATTTGGAGTTCATCAATCACAAGGTATTGATACCATTGTGGAACCAGTGGTGCAATTTGAAAAACTCTATCTGAGTTCAAGGGAGATGGTGAGAGGCCAGCTGTTGTGACATTAGAATCCCTGTGGAATGTTATCAAGAATGGAAACTTCTTTATCTTTGGTGGTTAATAAGTTGGAGGATGATAATTCTCAAGTTCTTACTGACCATTTTCAGTATCTGGAACAACTAAGAACATAAGAATTGCTGCTGCTGTGTCAGACCAGTGGTCTATTGTGCCCAGTAGTCCACTCACACAGCGGCCCTTAGGTCAAAGACCAGTGCCCTAACTGCCTTACCTGCATATGTTCTGGTTTAGCAGGAACTTGTCCAACTTTATCTTGAATCTCTGGAGGGTGTTTTCCCTTATAACAGCCTTCGGAAGAGCAGTCCAGTTTTCCACCACTCTTTGGGTGAAGAAGAACTTCCTTATGTCTGTACAGAATCTATCCTCCTTCAACCTTTAGAGAGTGCCCTCTCGTTCTCCCTACCTTGGAGAGGGTGAACAACCTGTCTCTATTTACTAAGTCTATTCCCTTCATTATCTTGAATGTTTCGATTATGTCCCCTCTCAGTCTCCTCTTTTCAAGGGAGAAGAGGCCCAATTTCTTTAATCTCTCACTGTACGGCAACTCCTCCAGCCCTTTAACCATTTTAGTCGCTCTTCTCTGGACTCTATCGAGCAGTACCGTGTTCTTCTTCATGTACGGTGACCAGTGCTGGATGCAGTATTCCAGGTGGGGGCGGACCATGGCCCAGTACAGCGGCATGATAACCTTCTTCGATCTGCTCCTGATCCCCTTCTTAATCATTCCTAACATTCTGTTTGCCCTTTTCGCCGCCGCCGCTTTGCATTGTGCAGATGGCTTCATCAACTTGTCGACCAGTACTCCTCTCTTTCCTGGGGGGTCTCTCCGAGTACCGCACCAGACATCCTGTATTTGTGTATAAGATTTTTGTTACCGACATGCATCACCTTACACTTATCTACCAAAGTCAATATGCTTGAAGCAAAATTGATGTCTGTCCAAGAAGTTAAGTCAGAGATGATTAAGGACAAATCTCTAGTACATCAAAATTGGAATACTTTGAGAACCATCAAAATAATAATAATTTAAGGCTTCTGAATTTTCCTAAATCTCCATTATTATCATCATTAGAAATGTTGCAAACTTTTTAGAATCTTTCTTTGCATGTATTAACATAATGGTTAACTTTGGATGTAATACAAACGCTGCATACATGATGCCAAACAGCTCAATAACAAACAAGAGTTCCAAAAAAGTGGAGAAAAAGAGACCTCAGAAAAAGAATATGCTCCTACTTTTCAGTCCAACATGTCCTGCAATGGAGCTAGCACAGTCATTGGTCTCTCAAAAAACTCCACAAAATTAAACCAACTCTTTCCAATATCTTCAATATTAGTAATAAAATATGCAGTTGGACTCTTGTTTGTTACCGAGCTGTTTGGCAACATGTATGCCGTGAACTTTTGATCATAGTTGCCATGAACTACTATATTGTTGCTTGTATTATTGTGTATTTATAATAGGAGTTCGCTATTTTGGGTTATTGCTAACTTTGGATGTGACAATTGCTCTAGGGTTGGACTGTAAATTGGTGTTATGATTACACTTCAGACACATGAGTAAGCAGTTTCTGGGTTCTTTGGTTCATATGTTTCCTGATTTATCTAAAGCAATGCAGATAAGGAGAATGAATTTTTTTAAACTAAGGATACTTGTTTTAGGTGCTAGCTTTTTTTAATTTAAATTTCCATGTAATGGTTTTGTCTTATTTGAGGGTAAATCTCACTTGTTTATTGAACCAAAACAGCTCTCAGTATTTTCGAAGTTCTTGATATCTTCCTGCAGGATTAAATGCTGTTGAATTGGCAACAGGTTAAGCTCAGAAATTGATCTCAATTTGTTAAAATGTCTTCTTTTTCAGTATTTGGCTGCAGTCCCTATATTTTGTTGACAAATTTATAGATTTTTATTTGATAAGTTTAGTTTACTACCTATTTTTCCTTAATTCACTTGGATGTGTATAATATTTTGAAATTTATAAATAAAAAAATTATTTTCCTAACTATTTTAAATGTGCTACTACATAACTCATATTCAGCTCTCATTGATAGTCTCAGCACATCAATGAAGATCAGGGCAACATATTTTGACCACATCAATTGAATGGTACAGGACAGACAATTGTCATTGAACTGAAGATTTTTTTTTGTACTCTCCAGCACACACTTGAAGCAGCTTTTGGCAAAGCTGGATAGTAGGCCATTGCAGGTTGATAATGATTATTACTTAGAAGTTATTCCACACTTTTTTTTTTAAAATGCTTTTCATTTCAATGATTTGAAATGAAACAAAAAGTGTCAAGAAAAGTGTGGAATAACTTGTAAGTTTCATGACTCCACATCATTCTATCGTTTGGGCTGAGAACTTTTCAGTGGTCCCTCGTAAGTTTATTATTGGCTCGGGAACCCATTAAGCTGTTCTTTGCCAGTATTGGATGAGTGCTTCTCTGTGTCTTATCTACTTGATTTGCTTATTTAATTGTATCTCTAGAAGACCCGATGTTGAATGGTTTGTGGAATCTGTTTGTTTACTGAGTGTGCATTAGCATGTGGATCTTTATAATCAGGGCTTCAATATTTTGGCATAAGGATCAACATTACTACAGAAGTATTTTTACCACTATTTAAAGCTAGCAGCACCATCACATCTATCATTGTGTATGGGAACTAAAAGATCATATTTTAAAGTTTTAGATATATTTTGAAGACTCTGTAAAAAGGTCCATAATTACAATGACTGATTAGAAGTCTCAGTCTGAAGCTATCATCACTACTGCTACCTTAGAGGATCTGGTGACCAAGGGGGATATATTACAACTTCTAAACCAAATAAAATTGATCCACCCAGATATCACTAATGCTGTCATTGAAATGAAGCTTGGAATAAAAGCCATAGATAAGCAAATTACATAGAATGAAATCAATATAGGGGAACAAATTGACTCCACTGTTATTACATTAAGAGCCACAATTGGAATGCATTTGTAAAGATACTCAACTCAAACAAAATGAGTTGGGAAACCATCAAAGATAGTACAATATAGAGATCTTTGGAATTGCAGAAGAAAAAGAAAGGACTGTATTTAATATCTTATTTGTTTGATTTATTTTTTAGCTTGTCCTTCCAAAGTACCTAAGAATGTGTTACAATTCACAAGCATTTTCTGTATCTGTCCTGGTGGGCTCACAATTTACCGGGGCAGTGGAAAATTAAGTGACTTACCTATGGTCACAGGGACTAGTGTAGGGTGTGAACCCACAACCTCAGGGTGCCAAGGCTAGATCTCTAACTACTATGCCAGGGGTGCCCACACTTTTTGGGTTGTGAGCTACTTTTAAAATGACCAAGTCAAAATGATCTACCAACAATAAAATTAAAAAAAAAAACACAAAGCACACTGTACGCTGAGAAAATGTTAATTATCATTCCTATTCCAGATTTTTTTCAAAGAGGTCAAGGCAGATGACTCTATGCACTTTCACCTCAGTAACAACCATACAAAAATAGACAAATATACCCCCCTCCCTTTTTACTAAACCACAATAGCAGTTTTTAGCACAGGGAGCTATGCTGAATGCCCAGCGCTGCTCTCGACGCTCATAGGCTCCCTGTACTAAAAACCGCTATTGTGGTTTAGTAAAAGGGGAGCCATAGAGCAAAATATAGATAGCAGATATAAATTCAGAAACATTTTGATCACTAAATTGAAAATAAAATCATTTTTCCTACCTTTGCTGTCTGGTGATTTCATGAGTCTCTGATTGCACTTTCTTCTTCTGACTGTGCATCCAATCTTTTTTCCCTTCTTTCAGCCTGTATGCTTTCTCTCCTCCAGACCTCTTCCCTCCCCCAACTTTTTCTTCCTCTCTGCCTGTCCTTTCTTTCTCCTTGCCTCCCTTTCTTTTTTCTTTCTTCATGCCCCCTTTCTTTTTTTCTGTTTCCATTCTTTCCTTCTGTCTCCCTGCCTGCCCCCTTTCTTTCCTTCTCACTGCCCTCCACCAAGCCACTGCTATTACCATTGGATAACAGGCCCCAAAGCCGCCACCGCCTCCCCAAGCTCTCTCTACTTCCCTGCGTGGGGCCGACCAGCCTTCCTCTCCCCACCGTCAATTCTGCCCTCGGAGAGGAAGTTCTGCCCAGCCAGGCAGCGATTGGCTGGCCCGAACTTTCTCTTCGACGGCAGAATTGACATCGGGGAGAGGAAGGCTGATCGGCCCAGTAGATCGCCAAGGCAAAGTGAGTCTATCACAGAGCTCAGGATGGGCTCCGCAATCAACTCACTTTACCCTGGCTATCTACCGGTCAATCGCACTATGCTATAGTCTTCCTGGGCGAAAAGAGATGAAGTTGCAGCTTGAGAGAACACATAGGGCTCCTTTTACAATGCTACAGTTAGCACTAAGACATGCTTACCACAACTTAGAAGAGCTCAGGCATCCTGAAGTAAGTTCTAGGTTAGCACACATACCAAATGCTAAAATAAATTATATTTGTACCATAAAGAGGGCATCTCTGGGGGAAAAGAGTGGGTGTTCCAGAGAAATCAGTTGGTGCAGCCACATAACACATAATTAGCATGAGCACGTGGCCATTAATATAAATGGAAAATTGGTCATTTTACTGATGTGCTAAAAGTGGCTTTAGCACATAGGAAAGACCTGCGCACCAAGGATGTGCTAAAGCCACTTTCTTAGCGCTGCTTTGTGAAACCCTAAGAAACAGCCAATAGTATTAAATTAGCCAAATTCTTGCTGAAACAAGAGTTTTACTGCAGGGCCCACCCTCTGGGCTTCCCTTGGAATTAAGGCAACTGACATATTTGCATTTCTTTAAAGAAGTAACATAAAACTCTTGTATCAGCAGGAATTTAGCTAACTTAAAATTATTGGCTATTTCTCTGTTTTTGGATTGCTGGGTTTTTAAAAAAATTATTTTAACATATTAACATATTAGATGACGGCAGATATGACGGACTGCTGAAAAGTTTTGATGAAAAGAATGATGTGGAGTCATGAAGCTTAAAAGTTATTCCACACTTTTCTTGATACTTTTTATTTCAGTGAATTGAAACGAAATGAAAAGTGTCAAGAAAGTGTGGAATAACTTTCATGGCTAAGAACTTTTCAGTGGCTTTTCATAAAGACCTGTACAGTCCATCCAGTCTGCCCAACAAGATACTCATAAGGTATGATTTGGTACTAAATAGGCATACTTCATCTGTCTTGCCACTTTCAGGGCATAGACTGTAGAAATCTGTCTGGCACTAGCTTTGCTTCTCAATTACTAGTGTTGCCATCTAATCACTGCTACGTTTGTTTGTTTCCATGCCTTCCATACAAGATTCCTTTGAGTTTATTCCAGGCATTCTCAAATTCCATTACTGTTTTCAACTCCACCATCTCTCGTAGGAGGCTTTCCAGGCATCTACCATCCTCTCTGTTAAAAAGTGCTTCCTGAAATTATTCCTGAGTCAAATCCCTTACATTCTAAATTCACATCCTCTTATCTTATCTTAAAGAATTGGAAAAATTGGGACAGATTGAATTATTCATTCTGGTGGGAATTCCTATGTTATGGGGCTCAAAATCAAAAGAGAAAAACATCCAAAAACCGGCCTAAGTTGGCACTTGGACGAACATTTCTCAAAAATGTCCAAGTGCCGATAATAAAAACAGGTTTTGGACGTATTTCTAAACGACCTAGGCTGAACAACCAAAGCTAAACGGGGCGTTTTGGGAGGCGTGTCAAGGGCGGGAATTGGGCGGGACGTGGGCCAGCTTAGACTTAGTCGTACAGCATGTATAACCGAAAGTTTTACAACAGAGCCTAGACGGAATTTGGATGTAAATGGACTTAGACATCCCTTTCGATTATGCCCCTCCACGTCTTTAAAATGGAAAAGTTTATGGCCATTCAGAAGGGATATTATAAAAAATATATGAAAGTTTGGGAACCATTAACTAAATATTGTAAGGATTGATTTATTTATATAAATGAGGAAATCATACACATCCGGGGTGGGGGGAGGGGGACATGTTTTGGTACTGATTAAGAGGTATAGATAGGTTGTTTATAGGTATTTTTATGAATTGTTCAATTGGAAAGAAGGGTGGGGGAAATAAGTCTTGTCATTATTTCTATCAAGTTTATTGTTCTATAATGTTAATATTTTATGTAAATGCATCATCTCTTGTTCACAATCATAGTTTTAAAAATGAATAAAGAATTTAAAAAAAAAAATAAGCTCACATTCTCTAATTCTACCACCTTCCCTTCTCTTGAAATTTTTTTTTTTGTATATTACCTCTCAAATATTTGAATGTCTGTATCATATCACCCCTGTTTCTCCTTTCCTCCAGGGTGTACATCTTCAGGTCATCAAGTATCTCTTCATACTTCTTGTGGCACAAACCCCATTCTATTTTTGTTGCTTTTTTCTAAACCACTTCAAGTCTTTTTGCAACCTTAGTGAGATATGGCCACCAAAACTGATCACAATACTCCAACTGGTGCCTCACTAGTGACTTATGCAGGAGTAAGAAAACCTCCTTCCTTCTGCTGATTAAACCCCTCTCTATGGAGTCCAACATCCTTCTGGCCATTGTCACTACCTTGTCACCTTGAGATCATCAGACACCATCACCCCAAGAAAATATGTTATGATTTACTCTACTTTGCCTAACTTAAATTTATGACTCAATGTCAAAGGTTAAACCATTAACACAAGCTTTAAGGAGAAAGAAAATAACATATTTATTTCTTAATTTAAAATACTTATATCCCGCATATCACATTATCTATGCGAGTTACAACACATGCATACATAAACTAAAAAAACATATCAAAACATTTTTTTTTTAAAAAAAAGGAAAATTATTTACAGAATTAAATATCCCAAAATACATGGAAGGCCAAAATCAAAACAAAAATCTAAGTCCAATTTGAACGTAGGGCACTAGTTGCCCAAAGTCGGCAGCGGGAAAATGTTCATTCTCAAAAAGTATGTCTAAAATTTTTTTTTTTTTCAAAAATTGCCTAGCTGTACGTCCAGGTGTTTGATCATCCAGACTGCCACTATGGGCTCCTTTTACGAAGCCGCGTTAGCAGTTTAACATACGTAATAGTGCGCGCTAATTTGCCGGCCGCGCTAGCCGCTACCACTTCCTCTTGAGCAGGCGGTAGTTTTTTGCTAGCGCAGGGGTTAGCGCGCTTCATAAAAGGAGCCCTATGTCTATCTTTACCCAAATTTGTCTAAGCCTCAAACGCCCAGGACACGACCTTATGGACATGAGAGGAGCCAGCATTGTGATGGACTGGCCACCCAGACATGGCAACAGAGCAGAGGGGCACCTTACAGGGCACTACTGTGAACTTCACAAAAAGTGTGCCACATAAACATCTCACCAGAACTCCTTTATAGGTTATGGTGAGCCCCAAAAAACCTATAACCCCAATAGACCTTATGGCTGCAGGTGGCACCTATATGGCAGTAGAATAGGGTTTGGGGTTTTTTTGGTGGGCTCACGTTCCACCATTAATGAAGTGGTTAGAGTGGCTTATGGGCCTGGGTCCTCTTCTCTATGATGCACTAGAAAGACCCCCAGACTACTTAAGATACCTCTGTGCAGCTCTAGTAGGCTTTCCTATAGCAGGTGCTGATGTTTCCGGTTTTATTCTGAACTTTGTGGGGATATGACGGGGTCAGTGAACACGGGTGGAGTGTGTGTGTGTGGTCTTTACTTTGTTTCTGCAGTGGTTATCTGGTCACTTTGGATACCTTTTTTTACACTTATACCTGCTTTTATATCATCTAGCTCACAACATATAAGTTTCGCCTAGGACAAAGTTTTGTCAAACCTTTGATTATCCCTACAGGATGAATAAGTCTCGGTCTGCCCACATCCCACCCTAACCACTCCTCCAGAAACACCCTTTCCAGTTCTGGGTGCACAGCGGGATTCAGAGGCCTAAAAAGTCCAAAAAAGCCGTTTTGATTATCAGCACTTGGACAACCTGTCTTTTAGGATGACCAAGATATGTAAAAATTAAAAAAAACAGGATATTAGAGAGAACAAGAGCAAAGGCAGGGCAAGGGTCCCAAGCCCTCTTTCTCAAGCCCCTCTAACACGATTGGGATGTCACCAAGGAAGAGGCCACTGCTAACCCCTCCAAAGTATTTAAATGACCTCATACCTACAACCCAATTGCCTTATATAATATATGTTTAATAGTAATAAATAAAAGACAGCTTTTATAAAAAAAATAGTATCCAAATAGTATCAACAAGTTAGGCTAATGGAGGAGCTTACACAGAGTACCGGTATATCATGTGTTGCCCAATCCATTCTAAACCTTAAGTCAGCAGGTATACTACTTTTATACCCTAGTTTATTATAGAGAATGACACGGTGGATGTTTCCCGCGGGTAACCCACCAAAATGGTGGAGGGGGAAAGGTGCTCACCGCAGGTACAGGGATAAGGCCATCCACTGCCTCGTGGAGCGGTGAATGGCCTTGTCCTGCAGTTAAGGGAGGGAACGCGCGCGGTCACAATCACGAACAGCCCCCTCCCTCCTTCCTACCTACTTACCCACCCAAATCTATCCATCTATCTCCCTCCCTCCCCCTTGCCTTCACAGTGCATTTTAAGGTTTCAGTCTTGTTGAAAGCCGCAGGAGCATACGTGCAGTCATGCATGTGTGGGCGGAAGCTTCTCCTCTGATGCAACTTCCGGTTGCGTCAGAGGAGAAGCTTCCATCCACACACGCATGCGACTGCACAAACACTCCAGTGGCTTTTAACAAGTCTGAAACCTTAAAACGTGCCGCGAAGATAAGGGGGAGGGAGGAAGATGCACGGACTGCGCAAGGGGTGCCGAAGGGCAGTGAGGTACCGAGAGGGAAGGGTGGATGCTGTGGGGATGGGGCAGTGAAGGGACGGTGGGGATGGGGATGGGGTAAGTGAAGGGGACGGCGGGGACGGGGATGGGGCGGTGAAGGGGATAGTGGGGATGGGGATGGGGCGGTGAAGGGGATGGCAGGGACAGGGCGGTGAAGGGGACGGTGGTCTGGTAACAGGACAATGACGGGGACAGATTTTTTCCCTGTGTCATTCTCTAGTTTAGTAGCCTAGGGTTAAGAGTGCTACCTGGTTACTAATTACATACTTAGTTTCTATTGGATTGTCACACTTGTCATTTTTGTTGATTGGATGGTATACATACTGGTAATTGAGTCATAATGAAGCATGGTGTCACTTGGTGTCAAATATGACTTCTCTGTTTCCCATGGCAATGCATTCTTAATACTAAGGTCAATACCATAATTCCCGAGTGCGGGCCCCCTCTCTTCTAAGCTTGATTGTAGATCTGTCAGCTGTTTTTATCTGCAGTTAATATGACTTTTACTAAGTCATCCTGACCTGGGATAATGCGGTTCCTTGTGACTCAAGCATTTCTTGGAAAGCGCCAGAATATCCAACACTTGTCACAGTCAGCAGATGTTTGCCAGCTTCTAGGGCAAAGATGAAATGTTCTCAAAAACATGTTTGTTTGTGCTGAAAGGGAAAGATATGATTTATTTTGCACTGTTCATAAGGCTTGGATAAGTTTAATTCAGTAGCACAATGTCTCTCTTAAATGTCCCTTCTGCGGGTTCAATAAGGGTCTTCACCTTCATTCTCATGAAGGTCTTCTTCCTAATTCTTCCTCACAAGTGCTGACTTGGGTGGTTTTTTGAGGTGTTTAAGTTTTCATTATGAGCTACATAACATCTACCACTAAAAATATCTCATGGTACATTTCCAAAAGCCTCCCTAAACAAAAGAGCTTTCAATATCTTAAGAAAGGATAAAAACAATGGAATTAGACAAATACTATCAAGAAGTGTATTCCAAATTTTTGGCCCCCTGCACTAAAAACTCTTGAACGAATTGTGGATTTGGCAATAACCCTCAAAGAGGGAACTTCCAAGAGACACTGTGATTCGGAATGCAATGTACGAGCAGGTATATACGGTACTATTAAATCTGAAATTGCCTTCGGCAACACCTGCTGAATGGCCTTGAATACCAATACCAAGTTCTTGAACTGAATCTGGCAAGCCAGTGTAATTTGGCTAACAATGGAGTTACATGTTCTCTACGTGAGATTCCTCCAATCACTCTTGCCGCCGCATTCTATGCAACTTGCAGTGCCTTCAATGCCTCCTTCGGCAATCCACAAAAATTAAACATCACAATAATCCAAATGAGGTAAAATTGTGGAACACGTATACAAGCATGATTTAATGAGACAGAGTCAGCATGGGTTCAGCTGAGGGAGATCTTGCCTCACAAATTTGCTTGACTTCTTTGAAGGTGTGAATAAACATGTGGATAAAGGTGAGCCTGTTGATATAGTATATCTAGATTTTCAGAAAGCTTTTGATAAAGTTCCTCACAAGAGACTCCGGAGAAAATTAAAGGTGGCAAAGTTCAGTTGTGGATTAGGAATTAGTTCTCAGATAGAAAACAGAGCGTATGGTTAAATGGTCATTTTTTCTCAATTGAGCAGAGTAAACAGTGGAGTGCCGCAGGGGTCTGTACTGGGACTGGTGCTATTTAACTTATTTATAAATGAACTGGTAATTGGAATGATGAGTGAGGTGATCAAATTTACAGATGACACTAAACTGTTCAAAGTTGTTAAAACGCATGTGGATTGTGAAAAATTGCAGATGGACCTTAGGAAATTAGAAGACTGGGCATCCATATGGCAGATGAAATTTAATGTGGACAAATGCAAAGTGATGCACATTGGGAAGAATAACCTAAATCACAGTTACCGGATGCTAGGGTCCACCTTGGAGATTAGCGCCGAAGATAAGGATCTGGGTGTCATCGTAGACAATACGATGAAATCTTTCGCCCAATGTGTGGCAGCGGGCACTTTTGAAGCTGAAGATCGCCAATTAGACATAATCCCCCAAATATTCAGCCAGCGGCGTTTAGAATTTTTTTTAAAATGCTGATCTTCGCCAGCTAAATTACTACTACTTATCATTTTTATAGCACTGATATATCCCCAGCACTTGATAAGGGGGCATAATTCTGGGTGGCCTGGCTGCCTGGATCTTATGCGGGCCTGGCAAATATTCAGTTATGCAACCCTGGCTGAATAGCAAGCCAAGATCTAAAAAAGAAGAAGCCCTCCCCCGAATAATATCCCATCTTTCCCTTCTCCTATAGCTCCCTGCTGCAAAATCATTCCCCACCTTCCCACCCCACCATGTCTAGCCCCCTTCCCTCCTCCCAGCCTATCTGAATACCTGGTAGTCCAGTGGGGAGTTATTGGGAGCAGAAGCATAGCACCCTCACTCCTGCCCCTTGCCGGCACCTCTTTAAAATGGCTTCCATAACCTCTCATGGTGGATGTGGCATACATATGAGTTAGGCAACTCTGGCTAAATATCAGGTGGATTCAGCAACCTGCAGGATTCTGGTACCAAGGGTTACTGAATCCTGGGTCAAGAGAATAACACTGCTTGTGAGCCATCTTGCAAGCAGAATTATTCATGTGAGGCTGGAAGGAACATCAAGCTGCTCAAAGCCTCAGTCTGATGCTTCTGACTTGCTGCTCTGAGTTACCCTCCCCAACGTCACTTTACCTTATGTAAGGTCTCTCCCAAGATATTAGTGGGCTGGGGGGTGGGGAGGTTATCCAGAAACTCCAGATGGAGAATCTGGGGTCATGGGCTCTTCATAAAGGAATGATACCCTATTGATCCAGCCCATTCTAGCCGCTGTCCTCTCAATGGCATACTTTTTAGAACTGCCCACTTAGAGTCTTTTTATAGTGAAGCATGGTTTTAAACTACCATGGTATGAGTTAGTAGCAAAAACTAGCACATGGCAAGCGCAAAGTCTGTATGGTAAATAGAGATGATATGTATGAAGGGAGGAAAGATGACTGTCTCCACAAAAAAGGTTCCTATAGGCCAGCAAGATGCACTGAGAATGTGCTTTAAAGGACGCAACACTTTAGCCCTCAGAGCAGTGAGGTTTTTCCAAAACCACCTGGTCCTGCCATCTGGAAGGGGGATCAGTGCTGGAAGATAAGAATAGAAAAAGAGAGAAAAAAAATAGAAACAGTAACATATGTTGCTCCAGAATCCCTTTTGCATTGTCAACAGAATTCAACACAATTAAAATCCAAAAACAAAATATAGGTTTAATAAAGTTTGTTTGTAGCTGTACATACATAGATCACTAAATATTAGAAGCAATAAGAAAGATAATCCTTTTGACATAATGAAATGTAATAAACTGGCTGTGCATGATCTTTAAAGATCTAGAGTATCACATTTCTGGGTTACTCAAGTGAAAAAGAGTAAGACGATGGAGATGAAACTTATGCCTTTGCTTGGGAGTCAATGAACACCTGCTAAATAAATTAATAAATGAATATTTCTTTGCACATTTTCAGCCAGATAAAATCAAATTTTAAAAGTATTTATATCATGGCGCACACAGTAAACTCTGTACTTAAAAGGGGACACATTCATTTAGCTACAGCATCATTTATGAAATTCTAATGTATGGCATGCATTTGAGTCATTAGGAACATATCCCCGTAATGCTCAGATTAGGATAGCTGGCATACTTGCTATCATTCAGAAGTCTCCATGGTCATTCCAAGTCTTGGCCCTTCAGTCTGGTAGAAAAACATGTTGTCGCAGATTGGAAAAAGAGCTTGAGGTCAGAGGTCGACACAGTGAAGAAGCTTGCTCTTTAAGAGGCTGCCCCTGGATCTGTAAAGCCAAAGTGTAATTGGGTTCTGTGATGTGATTTTAGTTGCAATTTATAAGATCTTAGGTCGTTTCAAAGACAAGCTTGGAAGATTTTTCTAGCCTGTTTGTGATAGCAATTTCGGGTAGTTATGTGCAGCTTTCGATTGACAGCTCAGTTAGATCAGAAATAGTCATCAAAGGTGATATGGTGATACGGCTGACATCTGACTCTCTCTGTGGTTATAATTTAGCAAGTTGAGCCTAATGCTGTTTATACTTTGTTTAAGAAATGAGATCTACCTTATAAATCATAGTTTGCTCATTTGTACAATTGCTACAGAGTATGTTACACCATCCATTTGATTTTCTGAGTATCAGATGTTTTTGCAATTGAGAATTATATGCATTTCTGTTAATAATGGAAAGGTTTCAGCCCATCTGACCTGATTTATTAGAATGCCTTTCTCCTTTAGATGTTGAGGTTAAGGTTAGAAATTCCTGATTATCTGAAGTGATGAGAAACAAATATACCCTTATTGTTTTATCTTATATGGGGGTTGCTTGATTAAGCTGTCATTGCTGTCGGTGATGCTCTTATAAGCCTGTGTGGATCTATTTCATGTTAGAAAAAAGCTCAGATAAATCCAGGAAAGCTTAATGTTTATCCAATGTGAAAATAATTACTCAAAAGTGTTATTCTTAATCCAGATAATTAGAGCTAGGAAGGGAAGATCCTTGTCATTGTGAATTATGCCCTGGCAATTGACTCTTGGTCTTTGGAAGTTCCAGGTGAAGATATGAATGGATAAAGGTTAGATTAAACATAATCCAAAGAAGCTGCAACCTTAATCTACTATGATACAAGGATGATCACTTAAACAGAGCTGGGTTGTGGGATTCTTTCTGGATGGATAAAATGCTGCTCAGCTGGGACAAGCCTTAAAACATGCTTACCACCATGTCACTGCTGTTGAAAGCACTTATGCACGACTGCAGACTGCTATAGCAAACACTGAATGTGCTGTACTGAGGCAGCACAGTGTGTTATTATCTGGCGTCAGGAAACGCACACTGCCCTGAACACCTCCGATAGACTTGCTACATCGCTGATCCCCCTGCTTCCCTTACTGTGGCTGCCATATGTTCTTGTCTCAGAAGAATTTGTATGGGCCTGATTGGATAAGCACATTTTCAATTGTGCAAACTATAGGAACTCCTTTGTACATCTGGCCGACAATGAATAAACATTTAAGTATATAACTATATACTATTCAAAAAAATTCATCCTGATGTCCTAACCCCCCATTCTTTTCCCCTCTTTCTCCCACTTAGTATCCTCTCTTCAAAATTGTATTAGGCCCCAACGCCTTTAATTGTATTCCTCTTCCTGGAAATGTCCAGTTATCTTTTTGATATAATCCGCAAGGTACAGGCGGAATAGAAGTCATTAATGTAATGTAATTACTGGGGATACTCTGTGTCAGAAGATACATCTTGAAAAAAAAAATATCAAATGTATTTTTCACTGCTAGTAGCAAAATTAAACATTTTCTGGTCAATATTCATTTGGCAATGGTGAAAGAGTTTTTGAAAAGCTTACAGTCACTGACTAAATTTAGGTCCAGATATTCAATGTCAGGCCATGTGTAGGCACCAGTATTGAATATTCAGGGCAAACAGGATAGGAGGCTGCCACCAGTACTTAGCATCCCAGCTGAATATTGCCTGAGATCTGCATAAGGGTTCTTGGTCAGGTTCCTTTGCTTACCCAAATCTGACCTCCATTTCCCTCCCCAAAAGAAAAGACCCCTAAGATCCAACCCCTCCTTTCTTCCCCTTCTCCAAGAGTAAAGCCTCTTATTCAATTCCCCTTCCCCCTCCCCAAAAGCAAAGGCCCCCGTGATCTTATCCCCCTCCCCAAATGCAAAGGTCCCTGAATCTGATACTCCTTTCCCCCTTATCTCCCTAAGGACCTGCAGCTCCCAACATGGACCCCCCACTTCTGTAAACCCCTCCCCACCACATACCTTTCAAATCCCTGGTGAAGTAGAGGTCATCAGGGAAAGAACAATCCACACTTATTCTTATCCATCGTGGCTCTGAGTCCAGATTTAAAACGGCAGCCGTGACATCTAGTGGTAATCTGACAATACCTTTTTGTTTCTAAAAAAATAAAAAAATTCTAAAGAAAAAGAGTCTGCCATTTTGACTTGACATTACTGGACACATTATTGGAATGCTGAAAAAAAAAAAAAGTAATTTGATGTTAGTTCCTGAACAAGATGTGCAAAACTGGGAACAACTTTGGGCCCAACACACCGATTTCCAACAGATAAGTGATAAGCTGTTGATTTGTTATTTCAGTGATATATGATTTTAGTGTTCAGCAAACTTATGTGTACAGTTTATTCTGAGCTCTTTGGATGGGTTTTGACAAAATACAAAAACATTTGGGACAATTTGAAAATGGGCAAAATATGATGATGAATTGAGAAGCATTATTGATGGGTCATGTACCTTGCACCTAGTTCATTAAAGTGAGATTTCAATCTGGGTTTTAAAGAACACAAATAACCACAAATTCTGAAGATCTACTCACTTTATTGAATTATATTTAATATAATCATATCTAAACCTAAAGAGTTTTGTCATCAGACCTTTCTAGTCCCAGACTGTTGGAATCTGTGGTTTGGGTGAGGATTTATTTTTTTATTTTTTTTCAGTATTGAAATTACACATATTCTTCCAATTCAGAAGCAATAGAGATAGAGTCTCAGTCGGGAGATGCTCTTTCAGTGCATAGCAACAGAATGTCTACTCAGCAATGATTTTTGCTAATTGTCTGTCATCCACCAGCTGAACACAGCTTGACCTTCTGTATTTTCTTTTCTCCCATGCAGTAGCTGTGAAAGGAAATGCACTTTTTTAACCTGGACAATAATGCACATAAGAGCTGAGAAGAACAAGTAGCTTCTACATCTTTTGCCAGGAATTTTTCCATCATCTGCTTCTTTTGGCCAATAAATGGTTAAAAATAGAAAGTAATAAAATGCAAAAACTAATAACACCAAAGCACTTTAATACACTTGAGCTTCAGTCTTGCTGGTGAATAATTAAAAATTCTGTGAACCTCATTTTGATAGTTTTAATAAAAACCACAATATAATAAGCCTCATTCCAAAATACCAACAATTTTTAATCTCACAATATATCTATAGCAGTTCAAGTCCAAAACAGTCTAATATGATCCTTACCCCTGATTTTTTCCCCTCTTTATTGTTAACAGTTTTTTTTTATTTTATCTCCCAAAGACATTCCTGTCACTAGCAGTCTGAGATTTCCTCTCCATGCTGTTTCAGTGATGTCACTTAATTACACATTTAGCACTTTTTCTTGTGCATTACCTCAATTTATTGAACTATTTAAGCCTGAGTCGGTTGCCTTTTTCTATATAACTTATCTACTATACCTAAAAGGGAGAAACTTCATATTGCTCAGCAGCTGGAATAATAATTTAATACCCTGAGACAACTAGAAAAGAAGCAGATACCCAAAGACAACCATGAAAACTGTACAAATTAGTCACAGCTTAATCTGTACGAGAGCTCAGACATGGATGTTCTGTTTCAAGAAAAGCTGGGATCACCAAAACACTGCTGGAAATGTATACCAGTAAAGGAAGCACAAAGCCAAGTCTGGTTGCTTTGTTTGGGAATCATTTGCCTCAGAACTTAAAAATCACATTTCCCATGATGCTTTTTTTTTTTCTTTCTTTCTTTCTGTGATTTTCAGGATACAGCTTAGCAATGTGCTTTGCAGTTTGTGCTGTGCTTTTCAGTTTAAAATGAGCAGAAAATGCAAGTAGTTGAACTGCACAAACTTTACAAAGTGCAGATATATTTTATTTGAAATTCAGCCTGTGGTGATCAGCATTTCTCTGGCTGCCGCCAGCTTTAAACCCATGTGCCACTATTGTATTTTCAGATTTCTGGAGTTGATTAACACATGGAGGGCCATTTTTGATAGGACATCTAAATCCAACTTTGGATGTTTTCCGCAAAATGTCCAAATTCGGAGACAGAGAAACAGCCATTTTCAAAACCGACGACATTGCAAGACGTCCAAATTTTTGCTTAATCGTCTTCATATACATCTTGGCTGCCAGGACATCCAACCCCTTAGGACAGTGTTCTTCAACCACCGGTCTGTGGACCGGTGCCGGTCCACAGAAATTTCCTGTCGGTCCACAGGGCCACCACGTGCATCAAGCCAAAACAGTGTTCTTCAACCGCTGGTCCACCGTGCGCTCAGTGCGGCGTTATCTTCAAGCCGGCTCCCTCTTCCTCACTGATTCAGTGCATCTTACGCCTGAACCAGAAGCCTTCTCTCTGACGTCGCAACGTCAGAGGGAAGGCTTCCAGATGAGGTTCAGGATGTGCAAGGAGCCGCTGCCAACAGCTTTGTGCACTGCATCAGTGAGGAAGAGGGAGCTGGCCTGAAGATAACACTGGGGGGCAGCATAAAATGGCCAGATGAGAGCAGGCCAGAAGGTAAGGCATAGCATAGAGCAGGGGTCTCAAAGTCCCTCCTCGAGGGCCGCAATCCAATTGGTTTTTCAGGATTTCCCCAATGAATATGCATGCCATCTATTTGCAAGCACTGCTTGCATGCTAATAGATCTCATGCATATTCATTGGGGAAATCCTGAAAAAACAATTGGATTGCGGCCCTCGAGGAGGGACTTTGACACCCCTGTCATAAAGAGAGGGAGACAACAAAGGTAGGAGGGAATGATTTTATTTTTGAATTTAGTGATTGAATTATGTCAATTTTGAGAATTTACTTCTGCTGTCAGTGTGCTTTGTGTAGTTTAATTTTGTGGTTAACCATTATGTGTTGTTAATAAGATTATATTGTGTGTATCTATGAAAAATGAATGGAAAAAATAGTGTTACAATTAGTACTATTATGGGGGCAGGGTCTGGGGTGGAGATTGGGTAGAGATGGTCGGGGTCTGGCCCATGACTTAGCCCAGTGTTCTTCAACCGCAGGTCCACGGACCGATGCCGGTCCACAAAATAATTATTTTATTTCTACCGGTCCATAGGTGTAAAAAGGTTGAAGAACACTGCCTTATGATATCCAACTTTGTTTCCCATTTTCAAACACAAAACTGTCCAAACCATTTGTACATGGGAGGGGCCAGCATTGTAATGGACAGGACACATACACATGCCAATAGAGCAGTGGGACACCTTAGAGCAGGGGTAGGGAACTCCAGTCCTCGAGAGCCGTATTCCAGTCGGGTTTTCAGGATTTCCCCAATGAATATGCATGAGATCTATTTGCATGCACTGCTTTCAATGCATATTCATTGGGGAAATCCTGAAAACCCGACTGAAATACGGCTCTCGAGGACTGGAGTTCCCTACCCCTGCCTTAGAGGCACTGTTGTGAACTTCACATAAAGGGTGCCAGATGTACATCTCATACATACCCTTATAATTTATGCTGAGCCCTCCAAAACTCTCTCAAAACCTATTATACCCATCTGTCTACCACCCTAATAATCCTTATGCCACCATATAGTAGAATTTTGGTGGGCTCATATTTTCTACCATAAATGTAGTGGTTAGAGTGGTTTATGGGCCTGGGCCCTTCTCTCTATGCTGGAATGAGCAGAAATAATCGCAGTACTTTATCTTTGGGAAATGAAAAATCGAAGCCCATCAACTGCTCTGCGTGCTATTAGAGTCCGACAGGGCTCCATTTCGAAGGTAAAAACCTTCTTCTTCAGGAACTTCAGCACAGGATGGAGATAGAGATGGTCCAGAGGAAGGCTACTAAAATGATTGGTGGCCTTCACCATAAAACATATGAAGACAGATTTAAATATATCAATATGTATACTTTGGAGGAAAGGCAGGAGAGGGGAGATATGATAGAGATGTTTAAATACCTACTTTCAAGCCACGATAGTATCATATAAGTAATAATTTATTAAAGCAAGGTCCTCAGAAGCGCCAGTATTAGCCAAGTATTTTCAATGGCTACAGTACTTGCGGCACTGGCCTCCTCATTAGACCCGCAGTTAATTCTTTTAGTATATTATTTTTACTTTTCTATAAAGTGCTTTATATACCAAAAAGTGCTTCTCTTATTAAAGTGCTATATTCAATAATTTAATCATTTTTTGAAAGCTCGAAGAGCTAGAAACTTATCTTTTTGTTTCTTTGTTTATATCGGGAAGGGACCTGTCATTCGACATGTTTCGCTGAAAGGCTGTATCAAGAAAAGTCCCCCCTTATCACATTGTTCTGCACCATACCGATGTGTTAGGGGTTGTTTTTTTTTATTTTTTTAGAACAAACCACTTTAATAAGAGAAGCACTTTTTGGTATATAAAGCACTTTATAGAAAACCACTTAATAGAAAAGTTAAAAAAATACTAAAATAATTAACTGCGGGTCTAATGAGGAAGCCAGTGCCAGAAGTACTGTAGCCATTGAAAACACTTGGCTAATATTGGCACTTCTGAGGACCTTGCTTTAAGGAATTATTATTTATATGATACTATTGTGGCTTGAATAATTGATTTAAATATAGTATCAATACGTTTGACTGCATGATAGTACTGTGTGGTAAATACCTACATGTCACACATGCGCATGAGGCAAGTCTCTTTCAATTGAAAGCAAGCTCTAGAATAAAAAGTCCGAGAACTAGTCTCGACGGACGGCTCTAATGCGGAGCTGGGAGGCCCGCGGGGCCGTCCGCCGAGTAGGTTTTAGGTAGAAAAGGAAAATCGGGCGGGTAGAGGCCGTCCCGCCGAGGGACTGGCCTCTGATAGGTCAGTATCGCGGCCGTGGGGGGGCGGGGGGGTGGAAGGATTATTTAAGGAGGATCTCGGAGGACCTTAACGATTTCCGGTCCTCCGAGACAACTTTCCCGCCCTCCCGCCCGTTAGTACCTGGGGTGTGAGTTTGCATTGGTAGGCGGTATCCCGAGCTACTGGCGGCTGGTCTCATCATGGGGATGAGCGGTGGGCCGGTTGGGAGCCGTGCCTGGTTGGTCAGATGACCTTGGACAATGGGGCATGTGGGGACATGCCACCCCTCAGACCCTTGCTTGGATGGCAGGGTCGGGGGCCATTTACATCTGTGTCAGTAGCTCGGGATCTGGGTCGCAATGGTGATACCATTGTGAAGGTTTTAATAGATAAACGGTTATTTAAAGTTGATTGTACTGTTATTTATATTATTTAAATGTTATTTAAGTATGTTAATTTGCAATAAACAGGGCTGCGGCCAGGTTTCACCACGCACGTTTACGTGTCTTCTTTGGGGATTTGTTTAAGGGTTTGAAGGGCAGGATGATGTTAACATTAAGAAAGCGGCCATTCCAGCTTCCGCTGTTATGGCCATAACATGAAAGTGAAAGAGGATATACTCAGAAGTAACCTAAAAAAAAGACTTTTTCATGGAAAGGGTAGTGAATGTATGGAATGGCCTCATGGTGGAGGTGGTAGAGATGAATAATGTATCTGAATTAAAAAAAAAAAGCTTGGGATAAGTACATTGGGTATGTGTGTGTGGGATAAGTACATTGGAGGAGTGTGTGGCGCAGTGGTTGGATCTACAGCCTCAGCACCCTGGGGTTGTGGGTTCAAACCTCGCGCTGCTCCTTGTGACCCTGGGCAAGTCACTCAGTCCTCCATAGCCCCAGGTACATTAGCTAGATTGTGAGCCCACCGGGACAGAGAGGGAAAATGCTTGAGTACCTGATTGTAAAACCGCTTAGATAACCTTGATAGGCGGTATATAAAATCCTAATAAACTTGAAACTTGAATTGGGTATCTAAGGGAGAGGAAGGGATTATAGATGGCATGGATAAGAAGAGTAGATAAACCATTTTTCTGTTTATATGTAGAGAAGACAATCCCCAGAGTTTTCAAAGCCCTTTTAAGCTTAAATCTCTCAATTTATAGTTATATATGGTATATAACAGACTAACAATACGTACCTTTTTGAATCATACAAGATTCTTTCTTATAAAATTACCCCCAATATGCCTAACTACAGCATGAAAAAGTACACAACCTATTATTTGGGTCGTGGTGCAGTAAAAGATGATTGAAACATTTCTCCCTTTCACGTTAACCCGCTTATTTTTCTGAGAGTTATCTTAATGTACTTTAACTTAAGAACATTACGGTACATGTGCTGTACTGAATCAGACCAAATGTCCATCAAATTCAAAATCCTGTTTTTTTTTTTAACAATAACCAGCCTATTTCACAAGTACCTGGCAGAACCCCAAAGAATAGATTAAGCTCTTCTTGATCATACTAGAGACAAGTAGTGGCTTTTTCAAGTCTACATTTATCATAATGATCTTTAGACTGTTCCTTCAGGAACTTGCATTAAGCCCTTTTAAACCAAGCTAGTCTAACTGGTTTTACCACACCCTTTGTCAACATATTCCTTGGTTTAACTCTGCTGAGTGAAAAGAAAATGTTCTGATTATTTTTTAAATTAAATTGTCACCTATTAGCATCATGGAATGTCACCTAGCCTTACAACTATTTGAAAGGGTTAACGACCATTCATTTCTTATCTCTTTCTACCCCCACTCATGATTACATAGACCTCAGTCATGTCTGTTTGAGCCTTCTTATTTCTAAAATGAAGAGCACTGATCCTTTTAGTCTTCCATTTTTAGGGAATCCCCTTTATAATTCTTGTCACTTTTCTCTGAACCTGTTCTACTGTAGTGCCACTATATCCTTTTTAAGATAGGAGGACTAAAATGACTCTCAATACGGAAGGTGAGGTCATATCATGGATCTGTATAGAAGCATTATGATATCCACTATTTTCCAATGCTTTTCCTAATAATTTCCGGCATTCCATTTGCTTTTTAGTCTGCCCTTCAGTCCGAGATTACAGTTTCAACATATTGTCCACAATGACCCCAAGATTCTTTTCTTTGGAGGTGATTTCTCAAAGAAAACTCAGCTTTATTTGCCTGTAATTTCACTTTGCACAAAACCACGTCACATTACATTAGTGACTTCTATTCCGCCAATACCTTGCAATTCTAGGTGGAATACAAAAGAAGATAACTGGACATTTCCAAAAAAATTATAGATTAGGGTGCTAATTACATGGTTGAGACTTAGCTGGGAAATTTACAAGACTGGGAATAGTCAAGGAGATGTATTAAAATTATCTCCTCCCCCCCCTTCAGTTTTACCAGACCCTCTGATCACTTTTCACAATCAGCTCATGATTTAATAACTTTGGAACAATTTTGACTGTTCACAAGTTACAAGTTTACAAGTTTATTAGGATTTTATATACCGCTTATCAAGGTTATCTAAGCGGTTTTTACAATCAGGTACTCAAGCATTTTCCCTATCATCACTTTTCTAGGTCACTTCTACATATATTAAAAATGGACAATTTAGGGACACTGATCACTCAGAAAAAGCTGAAGCACAGGAGAGAACCTTTTGAGGAAACTTTAATATTTCTATATCCATGCATATAAACTCTCTGATGATGTGACATGAGTTAAGAGGTCCAAAACGGATCCTTCACTCTTCACAACATGGCTGCGAGCAGGACAAAGAAAATATGAGCTATAAAGGTCACATGTCTACGATCATTGGTACTTATAGACCGTCCTTCGCAGTAACAACAGAGTAGTTTACAAATTTAAAAGCCGGACCACCCAGCCCACCCCTGGATCCCCTCTTCATTCCCACCACCCCCACAAGGAGCCCCCTAACCCCACCCAAACCCCACAGACCCCACTCTAACCTTTTTTGATGGCCGGATGGACAGGTCCTCCCTCCGTCCAGCCAGCAGGCCTGCCTTCCCAGTGTATTGTGGGATGCACTGGAGAGGGGCCTGGGGCCTGATTGACCCCGGCCTAAGGTGGTCCGGAAGGGATTCTGTGGTGGTGTGTGTGGGGGGGGGGGGGGAAATTGACCGGCAGAAGGGATAGGGCATCCCTCCTGCTAGTGAAGTTGCAATCGCGTGGGGAGTTTGAGGGGGGTTGTCCGTCAGGAAGGATTGGGCATCCCTCCTGCCGATGAAGAGCGTGATTACACGGGGAGTTTGGGGAGCTGATGGCAGGAGAGATTGGGCATCTCTCCTGCTGTGATCATTAAGAGTGCAGGAGGATGGGTTGCCTGGACCGCTGAGCTGATCGTGGCAGCCGCGATCAGCTCAGCGGCCCAATTCGGAATTTATACCTGTTTTGACTTCATCTAAGTCAAAATGTATAAGTTCTGGCTGGCAACCTGTCAAAGTTTTTGCATTATGGCTACTGGACGACTAAGTCTAGGTCGGCCCACATCCTGCCCTCCTCCTGCCCTATTCACTCTTCCAAAAATGCCCCTTTTCACTCTGGGCGTACAGCAGCACTGAAAAGGCCTAAGCTGGTTTTAGATACGTCTAAAACCAGTTTTGATTATCGGTACTTGGATGACCTGTCATTTTGATCATCCAAATACCAACTTAGGCCGTTTTATTTATTTATTTATTTATTTATTATGAGCCCCATAGGCTTTAATTTATACGAAAAGATGAAGATGTGTAAATGCAGATTGAATAGTTTTTACCACCTGACATTTCATAGTAAGTCCAGAGTCAAGCATCATACCCACTGAAATCTAGAATTGGATCTATAATACCGTAATCAGATTATTATATAAATATAATACACAATATTCTTTGTGCAATTCATAAATTAGATAATAAACAACCCAATTCTATTTTTAATACGTTATATGCCGGGTTATGGGAAAACCCCTTTATGTGCAATATCTGCACTGAGCATGGTATTAACATATCCATTAATAGCCACACCAAATGATATTCATAGACTTATACTGTCAGAAACCAAGTGCTATAAACTTTTTAGTCTGTGAAAACGGTAAAGACCTCATTGTTTCCCAGGATAAAACCTGTGAAACTAACTATGCCAATAATACTATTGACATAGAGAAATACATCCTTCATCTTATATTCTACCGTTACACATTCTCTTATTTATCTTTTTAACTTTTTTGCTGTCATTTACTTTTTAACTTTTTACTGGCTTTTAAAGTTTTATAGAAAAGTGAGCACTTATCTTGTTTCCTTCTGACAGTGCAAAACCACCACAGTTGCAGTTTTAGCAGTATCAATATGCCGCTCTTAACAGGCCCTGTTTCACCCTACGGCTGCATCAGGGGATTATCTACAGAACAAAAAATGTACTATTAGTTTGCAAAAATACATATTTCTCATAGAAACAGCCTTAATTTCAAGACTACCTACTTTTCATTACGAGCCACTGCTTCAATGATTTTCTCCCAGCGAAATGGCGGCTCGGCGTACTACTAGGTTTATAAAGAACAACAAGGGACAACACCGCACCAATCAACAGCAGAGAAACACGGAATCTCTGCTGTTGATTGGTGCGGTGTTGTTCCTTGTTGTTCTTTATAAACCCAGTAGTACGCCGAGTCGCCATTTCGCTGGGAGAAAATCATTGAAGCAGTGGCTCGTAATGAAAAGTAGGTAGTCTTGAAATTAAGGCTGTTTCTATGAGAAATATGTATTTTTGCAAACTAATAGTACATTTTTTGTTCTGTAGATAATCCCCTGATGCAGCCGTAGGGCGAAACAGGGCCTGTTAAGAGCGGCATATTGATACCGCTAAAACTGCAACTGCGGTGGTTTTGCACTGTCAGAAGGAAACAAGATAAGTGCTTCTTTAACTAGGATTTAGCATCTTGCTAAGATTTCGAACTGCTCTGCTCTCCCTATCCCTGACCCTGATGAAATTATGAAACGCGTCGGTGGGGATTGAGGCAGACCCAGTTTCACAAAGCTAAGTATTGCCTTTGCAGTAACTCTTTAAAAATGACCATTATATAACTTATTGAAGCACTTGCACTTTATAAGCGTTATGAAATGTTATAAAATAACATATTCACACATTACTATGTTCCTATGAGGACGGCTACCACACGTATATCTGGTGTGGCATTCTGAGGAACTTGTGTGTTGAATTTCTCCAATTCAGGTGGTAACTTGATATTTACTGGGCTTGTAATCAATCACTTGGTACTGTAGTAGAACATATGCTATTTTCTAACAATAACATACACATTATTGGACTGCTGCACACAAAATAGTTACTCTTTTCAAATTACATGTATATCTTTCTTACAACTTTGTAATTATTTTTGCTGAATATATTTGTCTAGCTTACTCATTTGAGGAAGTCCACGAGATGCTGCCATTCTTCCTGTGGAATACTCCATCAGAGTGTCAGAGTCACTTTAATTTCCATACCCCTCTTCAGAAGGAAATGACATGGGAGGGGTGGAGTCAGAAAATCATCTGCCAGGTAGTATAAAAGGCAGAGCCAGAGTTGAGATAAGGAAGTCCAGGGAAGGAAAAAATGAATAAACCCATGTAAACCATTCTGAGCTCCCTTGGGAGAATGGTATAGAAAACTGAATAAATAAATAATATCTTAATGGCATGTGCATTGAGAATAATGTTAGAATGGAAAGGCAACAGTAAATTTTCTTTTACTTATTGGTGTAACCTGACTGTCTGGGGGGCCCCCAGGGCAGGTTTCATATGGAAATAAAATTGCTAAGAAATTTGCTGATGCTTAAAATCTAATACCAACACTAAAGGCAATTAGTACCAAGGTTGATGTGCCGCCCAATGCTCTAATGGTTTCAGCGTGGGCGTTGAAACTATTAGTGCAGACTACACTTATATGTATTTAAATATATTTAAATTAGGTTATTTATACCCCCCGCTACAAGCTAAAAAACCCCAGCTGTCTGGCACATTTAGCACTGAAAAAACATAGCCAGGTCTGGGGCATCCTGCCCCAAACTAGCTTGCCCAGAAACCCTAGCCCTGGTGATCTAGTGGGACCCCCCAGACAGCCAGGTAGACATGGATATAAGACCCCAGACCCTGAGAAAGGTCAGATCCTGACACCCTCCTCTGAGGCAGGCCCAGAGTCACCCACCACCAATACCAAATCCCTCAGGCAAAACCGACCCCGATACTACCCTCCCTAGGCAGGCCTGACCCCAATACCACCCCCACCCTAAGGCAGGCCTGACCCCAAAGGTAGGCCTAGATACCCATGAACAACACCAAATACTCCCCACCCTTGATGCCGATTTGATCCTGATACCACCTCCCACCACTCCTGAAGCAGATCCAACCCTGACATCACCCCTCACTCCCACCCCGAAACAAGCCCAAAGACCCCTCTGGTGGCCTAGAGACTCACCCCACAGTCATGATGTACCTTAAAAAAAATGGGGAGGGAGGAGGCATCCTTCCTTCCTCTCTCCCTCCAGGGTTTTATCAAAATAGCAGCACCCAACCCCACCCAGTTCATTCTGGGATGCACTGGGTGGAGCCTAGCCAAATAACCTTTCCAATTCTTGTAAAACCTGTGGGCCAAATTATTGGGAAGTAAACTGTGCTACATATTCTCTGGTACCAGCATGTTATGGTCATTAATGTGAAAGGTAATACTTGGGCATCCCTGATGGAAGAAGGAAAGAAGTTGCTAATTCTTCTGGATCTAAACAAAAATACAGTGCTACACAGGAAACAATTCCCAGCATTGCAGGAAGGACTGAGAAAGCATGATCTTTATTACCCTGCCAGAATGAAGGTAACCAAACAAGACACTTTGAAGATCTTACGTATTTAAGACAATTTATTAAGGGTTGGATCTGTTTCTGCCATGGAAGATTGCTGAATGGAAAATCCATGTCTCACAGTATTCAGCACTGTGACCCATCTATATCACGTCACCTTCTGTAAAATACTTTCTTGTAATCCTCTACCACTATTCCTCTCACAAATGGTGCCTATGACATTTCATCAACAATGCTGATCCTACTCCCTGAATGAGGAACATTACTGACTGTCACTAAAACCAGCATCAGGACGTCCTTTTCAGGAAAATGTCTTTCTTGTGTTTGACTGTGGGTGACACTGCTTGCTTACATCAGCTACGTGCAGTCCCAGCACTAAATATGTGGTGGAACTGATGCTTGAAGACCTGTTAAGATATTTCAATTGCTACAGCTGGACTTTTGTAGCTATGGCTGTGTGTTGGATTATCTCTACATTCCAAGCTCCATTCCAAACTCACTGGATGTATCCAAAACAACTTCTGCACATGACCCCATATGTATAACAGGTTGGCTAATTCTAAGTGTCATTTGTGTACTTACATTTGTAGAATGCTGGTACTCACATCAGTAAATGTACACTTATACACATAAATGGCAGTACTATACCTAACATCTAATCTATAGTATATTTGCATGCCCAAATGACAGTGCATAAATGTAAGTGGGCATTGGCATATCTAGGAATCAGTGGGCCCTGGGTGGGAAGTTTGAGATGGCCCTCCCAGTTCCAGCAGCCACCCCAGTTCTAGCATCTAGTACTCCTCTGGGACTGGCCACTCCCTCTCCCCCTGCACTCAGCTACTTATCCGCCCATGGGGTCCTCCAAAGCTACAGCGTCAGAGACAGTGCTGAAGGCTGCCTCTCTAGCTGGTGAGACCTTTCCTTTGCCATGTCCCATCCACAGGAAGTTGTATCTGCACAGGTAAGGGTTGCCATATGGCTCCAGAAAAAGGAGGACGGATTGAGACATCCAGGGTTTACTTGTACTTCTACTTACTTATTTTAACAGGAGTCGCCATACAACAAATAACATGCAATTGGAAAAATTGGAGTAGATTAAACTATAGTTTTTGGTGGAAGTCAGTATGTCATATTTATAAATTGGTAAGAACATTAGCTCTTCAGAAAGGAAATTTTAATAAATTTCAAGATGTGTGGGGGCCATTAACAAATTATTACAATGAATAAATATCATTTCCCTGGTTAGTAGAAATGAAATAATGGGGGGGGGGTTGGGGTAATGTTTTGAATTTTTACTAGGTGCTTTGAATGAAAGGAAAGTCTTTATTATATGATACATGTGTTATGATATATTGAAGAGTTGGGAGGGAATGGGATAAAATATATTGAGTATGATTAATTATAGAATTTCAAGTGATATATTTAAGTTAAAATGATGTTACTTTTTGTTACACTTGATGTAAGTTATAAAAATGAACAAAGAATTAAAAAAAAAAAAGAAAGAAAGAAAGTAATGGAAGTAAGGAGGCCAGATAGAGACATCTGGGCTTTATTTCTAGTGAAACCAATGGAAGTTAAATCTGGATGTCTCAATCCATCCTCCTTTTTCTGGAGCCATATGGTAACCCTAGCAGTGGGACACAGTAGAGAAAAAGTCTAGCCAGCTAGAGAAGCAGTCTTTGGCGCCCTCTCTGACACTGTAGCTGTGGAGGACTTGGCTGGTGGGTAAATAGCTGAGCAGGGAGGGGGAAAGGAGGTGCTGGACCTTGGTGCATAGAGGGTAGGTTCAGCTGCAGGTGGTCCCTACCATTGGGCAGCCCTTGGCACTTTGCTGGGCTTGCTCAATGGTAGCTACACTTCTGAAGGGGGTGTTTACATGAGATGGAAATTGGCATGCCCTAGGTGTGACGTGACCAACAATTATTTAGACTACTTAGAGAATACTTTAAATGCAGCATTCAGGGATGCCCATTTATGGCATGCATAGACTTACCATACATGTGTGTGTCTACATGTAAGCCCACCAATGATGGTTTACACTAGAATTGTGCAAAAACATGTACAAGTAGAAGTGTTCATATAGAACAGTTTCACAGCCCACAGAAATTTGACATCTAAAGTTTGGTGACCTGTTCTAGAATTGCTTCCACAATGTATGTGCTAGATACAGCCCCACCTCTGTCCAACAAAATGGATTTTTGCTATCAAGCTTGTGGCAGCTCTCTCTGATTAGCTATTACTGAATCTCCTTCAGATGATTTTGAGTTGCATGGCTCACACATTTTTAAATAAATAAAGTAAATAAGCATGGTCCCTACTAGATCAAGTCACTATAGATTTTGCTTTCAGCTTCACTGCCACATGCACTATGCTTGGACCCTTTGCAAATTGATGACAGTCTGCAGAGGCAGATATTAAATGTTAGTTCTGTTTATTAGAAATTGGCACTCTTCCTCGTATGCTGTTTCAGTCTTCTAATTTATAACCATTCTGGCAAGCTGTTTAGAATTGGATATGTGTTATTTTAAGTACTAATGAAGAATTAACTTTTAAACTCATTGTCTGAAGATCTTCAGCTTTATCGGCTGATCTCATTAAGAGCCAAAATAAACTCTTTGATATTGTGATTGCACTGGCTTTGCAAATTATTCTTGGTAACTGGAGGGGGAGAGTGTGGCACAGTGGTTAAAGCTACAGTCATGGCACTCTGAGATTGTGGGTTCAAACCCACCCTGCTCCTTGTTACCCTTGGCAATTCACTTAATCCCCCCATTCCTCCAGGTATGTTAGATAGATCATGAGCCCCATGGGGCAGACAGAGAAAAATATTTGAGTACCTGAATAAAATTCATGTACAAACCATTCTGAGCTCCCTTGGGAGAAAATTGAATAAATAAAAATTGCTCTGAGACAGAGTTAAATGCTGTTTAGAATCAGCAGCTGCAGACAAGTATAAGCCTGATGATGTACCACAAAATATGGGAAACAGTTAAAGCTTTCACCTCAGCTGAGTATACGAGTATACATGTATTATTCAAAAACAGAAATAATACTTAACTTCACTAAAAATTAGGACGCTTCAAAGAGGATTCTCAGATATGCATAATGCAAATATACAACAAAGATTTGCTATGCTATGTACATCCAAGATTCATTTTTGAAGATTTCTACTTGTGAAGCATTCTAAGCTGTGGTATTAAAACATGCTTACCACAGCAAAAAAAAAAAAAAAAAAAAAAGAAGTGCTCAAGGTCTGATCCTGTGGTAATTTTTGCATATGGATGATATGATCAGACCCTTCCAATCTGGACTTGGATGATCATTCAAACATGCCCCTCCACATCACCTTGTTAGTGAACAGTACACAAGAGATTTCTATAAATTGACAAAAGATACTGTACTGTACATACTGTATTCTCTCTAATAATAGGCCACCCCTCTGTTTCAGATTCTTCCAATAATGGCCCACCTCCCAGAATTTGCAGAAACTGGTATAGCTCTCCTCCACCTCCCACCCTCTCCTCCCCATGCTGACCAAATCCTTCTTCTTACCTTACTCATGGTTCTGGTGTGGGGCCTGGCGCATGCACTAATACTCAAGGCTTTGCACATGTGCAGTTGCTCAAGGCTATGCCCCAGCCAAGTGCCAAAACTGTGAGGAAAGGTAAAAAGATAGGTCTGTTGATCTTCAGGATGGGGTGGGGTGGGGGGGGGGGGAACAGTGTAGGAGAACAATGCTGGCTACTGTGAGAGAGCTGGTTGGAGGAAAGAAATCTTACCTCCATTAATAGCCTATTCTAGACTTTAGAAAACCCATTGTTTCTAATAATATCCCGGGTGATTATTGGAGAGAATATGGTAATTAATTTTAACTGCAATGTATTTGATATAGAATGGTAACAGTTGATTAACTTTTAGCTCACCTATCTGAATTTGCACGTGTAGTATTCATGTTGTTATATTCTCTGGAAGGGTATAACAAGTTGAGACTACAAGATTATGAAGGTTATATATTCAGATCCAAGGCCTAGTTTATTTTGATAAGATGCCTTGACCCTGAAGAAAGTTGCTGAAACATGATTGTGTCGGGAGAGATAGTCCTCACATTGCTGCAATAGCAAACTAACATTCTACAAGATAAGTGTTTTATAAATGAAATCAAAAAAAGTCATTAGAAGTAAAAGAAAGATTGGATAAAAGTGGGATTGATCAAAAATTGGGCTGTTAATTAAGCATGGAAGTTTTTTGCTCATGACAGTCATCTGAGGATCCATCTATTAAAATGGTATTATTTTTGACTGATGAATTGATATTTGGAGGGATTTGATTTATTGTCAGTTATTAAGAAGTCATTGAGTATTGTTATTGAAGTACTTTATAAAAGGCAAGTGCCCTTTATAGAATAGGGGCTCACCATGGATCTTTTCAGGACAAGCTTTTGGCAATATATATAATTCCCCCTCCCCCCTTCACAGGACTAAATTCTGTAAATGGCACCAAAACAAAATGAATGCTATTCTATAAATGGTGCTCTGAGTTTGGTGACATTTATAGAATAGTGCTTGGCCCTGGGATCCACACCCAAATTTGGGCGCAAGGATTTAAACCAACTGAAACATGGTATAAATCCTCACACCTGTATTAGGTGCCGATCTGCCGAATGATGTAACACTAAGTGCAAATTTCAGGAATACCCCACCCCACCCATGCTTCTTCTATGGCCTCATCCCCTTTTTCAATCTGTGTGTAAAATGTTTGCACACATCTATATAGAATAATGACTACTAACAAGTAAATTAAAATTATTGCCGAGTGCCAATAATTGAATATTAGCTCCCAATTATCAGTGCTAATTGGCTCATTATGCACAAGTTGAGCATGTGCCCAAATTTGCATGCACAACTTTTAACGCCATCTAAAGAATTAATGGAATAGTACACAATAGGGAAAAAGAGAATGGTTAACAAATTCAACTCGTAAAGCATTCTGCCTGGTATGTAGGGAATCAGGTATTATGCTAAAAATAAAGGGACGTTAGTAGAGCGAATCTAGTCACATAGAATCTCTTAGAGAGAGGAAGAGATAATGGTTACTGTGAATGGGCAGACTGGATGGGCCATTTGGTCTTTATCTGCCATCATGTTTCTATGTTTCTAGAGATAATATGTAGTCATTGTTCCTTTTGAAGTAAGGGTGTGACATGGTCTCTCCTCTTAGTACCGTAGATAATTTTGACTGCTGTATTTTGTATCAATTGGAAATGTTTCTAGTCCTGTACACAGATGATATGCGGGAGAGAACTGCAGTAATCCAGACAAATAATTATGAAAGAATGAGTCAGTATGGAAAGTGATTTGTGATTGAAAAGTGGGTATATTGAATGAATTAATTTCAGTTTGTAAAAACAGTTCCTCACCAACAGTGAGAAATATTTCTGAAAATATAGCTGACAATCAAAACTGACCCCCCCCCCCCCAAAGCTTTTAGGGACTCAACAATCTCTATGGTACTATCAACCAAAGAGGTCTGTTGAAAGAAATATTACCAGTATCAGAGAACAGCATGGCCTTGGTCTTTGAGTGATTCAGAACTAGCCTATTGACTTTAAGCCAGCCTGAAATGATTTCTAACTTAGAATTTAGGTGGTGGATTTCTTCTTCATTAGTAAGGTCTATGAATATCATATGCATACATAAAAATGTAGATTCCAGAGACTGAATGAGGAACACTAAGGGTGTGTGATGCAGTGGTTAGAGCTACAGCCTCAGCACCCTGAGGTTGTGGGTTCAAATCCCATGCTGATCCTTGTGACTCTGGGCAAGTCACTTAATCCCACATTGCCCCAGGTGGATTAGGCAATGTGAGCCCACTGGGACAGATAATGAAAATGCTTGAGTATCTGAATGTAAACCATTTAAGCTATAAGCATCATATAAAATCACAAATCAACAAATCAACAAAACAATACAGAAGTCATTCGCGGTCATGAGAAACTTAAGGCAAATCTGAAAATTCTTTGACAGAAAACAATTCCAGCTCGTGGTCCAATCCCTAGTCCTAGGACTTCTAGACTACTGAAACATCCTTTATCTCCCCTGCCCCACAGTCATGATAAAACAACTACAAACAGTACAAAACACAGTCCTGAGACTGATTTATTCGCTGAAGAAATACTACCACATCACCACCGCATACCTCGACTCACACTGGCTCCCAATACAAGCAAGAATACAATTCAAATTTTATTATCTACTATTTAAAGCAATCAATGGAGACAGCCCAGCCTACTTGAACAACCGCTTTATCCAATCTGACACAACCAGGCAAAGGAGAGCCCAAAAACCATTCACGCACCCCCCCCCCCCAATCAGAGGCATCAAATGCAAAAAAATATACGATGGCCTACTGGCCACGCAAGCAGCGAAACTTGACCAACAATTATCCAATCTACTGATGATGACACCAGACTAGAAAACCTTCAGAAAAGAAATTAGAACCCTACTATTCAAGAAATCCATCAAGACAAACTAACTCCATAGAAAGTATCTTAATCCCCCAATGTAAATTGCTTAACTATGTAATCTCTTCTGGAACTGTCCAGAAAACCTCTAATGTAATCCGCCTTGAACCGCAAGGTAATGGTGGAATAAAATTAAAAATAGAATATATTGAAGAAAGTTGGCACAAGCATTGTCCCATGGAATGCCACAGGGAAGATAGTATTCAACAGAACATTGATTATCCCATAGATCCATAGTGCTGCAATGTGTTCATTAAGAATGGAATCAGGAGTAAGCTGTACCTATGACACCAATATTGGAGAGATATGTCAGTAAAATATCATGGTCCACAAGGTAAATACTGTGGAGAGGTCTATAGCCGTATTGGTGTCCGTAGATGTTTGAATTGCTATGGGACCTTGTGGCTGTACATGGGATGGAAGAGGTGTGGAATAGAGAATGACACTGTGACAAAATTCATCACTGTTCCCGTCCCCGCGGATTACCATGGGAAACAATCCTGTGTCATTCTTTAGTGTCTATCTCAACCTCAATCCTTCTACACCAGTATTCTTCAACGCAAGACTTGAGGGTCAGTGGTTATACCCATTCATACTCTGATTCTTCCCTCTCTCCTTAAAGAATGAAATGGAAATGGTTTATCATGGTTATTCACAGGGATGGGAATGGTGATGAATTTTATCACCATGTTATTCTCTAGTGTGGAAAGGGGATATTGTATGCTCATCCACCCATAAATGTGGAGTGCAGCTATATTATATTGGTCATGGAATGATACCTGCAGTTATGATCTTTGACTAGAAGCTGGCTATATCTTTTCCAGTGAGAAGAGAAATAACTGGACAGACTGGTTTAAATAACTGACCTTTTTTTGTTACTATATTACAATGTAATCTGTGAGTTACAAATGTTATGCAATTCATATCATTTTAATTGTTATGCATTTGATGCTACAAGTAATGATCATTTTAGTAAAATTGATATTTTTTATCAATCAAGTTTTGCTTTCCTTAAAAATGTTCTTTCACTGCTTTGACTCCTACATGTAATTAATTATTGAAAATTGATATTTCAAATATATCTGTGAAAACAGATGCATCCAAGCTAGATTTGGGGACTTTAAAAGCTTGTGAGAAGTCAGTGAGTAGACAGTAACAAAAGATGAAACCTTGTTGACCGTTCTACTCTCATGAACTAAAAACTTTTCTCAATATGAGTAACTTTCTGCCTAGTTGATTGATTATTTGCCATCCTCTTCTTCCTCATCTATCCTGCTGATATCAGGAACAATATACCGTATGTCCTACTTATTAGAGTAAACAAGAAAAGAAGAAATAACTGCTCTGGAAATGATTGAGGAGATGATTGATAGGATAGATGCCAAGGGAGTATTCATGGAAAATGGTAAGAGGTACACCGTGTTTCTCCGAAAATAAGACATTCCCCAAAAAGAAGCCCTAGTGTGTTTTTTTGGAGCACAAATTAATATAAGACCATGTCTTATTTGGGGGGAAACATCAAAATGGGCTATCATTAAGATGCATTATTTTATCTCTAATTCATGCTATTTTAGCATGGGTCCCATTTTATGCAGTAACTAGGGCTAATAGTAAAATAGCATGTGTTAACAATAGCTCATGTTGATACCCCTCACCCCCACACACAAACACACACACACACACACACACATGCCAACTAGGTAAATTCATATGTTGGCAAATAATAGCATATTACTATGATAATTGGATTATTTTAAATAGGCTAACTGAATAAGAAAGACTAAACCATCTTGGTTTTGATCTCTCACCCCATCACATCCTGGGATTCACGGTGATATCTTTCTCAGGGTGGAATGGAACAGGCATGCAGTGGGAAATATCACAACTGCCTCAGTCCTGACCTGAGGCCATCTGGTGAATTTCTTTTGAAGCACTAGCATAACATATTGCCAGATTTATGTTTCAATTCAAGATGAGGCAAAGAAAGGGTAAACGTCTGCAAACCTGCATAGTTTTGAAAGAGAACAATTTTTTTCCTAGAGGGATTAAATTTTCTTCTTTAAAAGGGGTAAAAAAAAAAGGCAAAAAAGGTGCAATCAAAAACATCAACAAACTGTTAACCAAACTGAAAATGTATTCATCAGACAAAAATTGTACAGCACATAGTATATATAGTTTTTGCCAGTAGAATGATTGTCTCTAGAAAATGCAGTAACAATTTTAACAGGCTTCTCAGCCTTCAGTTGGTTTTTGTATCACTGCCCCCTTTCATAAGAGCTATCATAATGAGTCTGACCAAAGGTCTATTGAGCCCAGGAATCTGCTTCTAGCAGTGTCCAATCCAGCATCCCCTAAACCATGAGGATAGATCCGTGACACTGTTTACTCTCAGGGGTAAATAGGTTACTTTGCCAAATCTGTCTTGTTATCTTCCAGGAACTTGTCCAAATATTTTTAAACCCTGCTATGCTAACTGCTTCTACCACATACTCTAGTAACAAGTTCCAGAGTTTAACAATGCATTGAGAGAAAAAAATATTTTCTCTGATTTATTTTAAATATTCTACTTATTGACTCGGTGGTGTGTCCCCCTAGTCTTTGTTCTTTTGGAAAGAATAAAGAATCAATTCACGTTTATCTTTTCCGCTTTATTCATTATTTTATTGTTTAGTTGTATTCATTTCCTCACCATCTTTTTGAACAAAACAGTTCATATTTTTTATTGATCTTTTCTTTTCTTCTTCTCATTTACCTTTACACATCCGGGGGGGGGGGGGTGGGGGGGGGGGTTAGAGGGAGGGAAATAAATCTTGATGGCTACACTTGGGTAATTTAATTTTATCATAACATATTATATTCCTATGTTATGTTACTAATAGAAGTAAGAAAAATAATAAAATTTCGAATGATATATTTGTTACCTGTATAGTTAATAGTGCAATGTATATAGTAATTATTGTTCTTTTGTTTGTATTGCACTGTTTTAGTTTGAAAATCAATAAAGATTAAAAAAAATAATAATAATAAAAGAAGGGAAAAATCAGGAAGGAAAGAAGCTGGGAACAAAAAATGTTGGGGAAGGCAAAAGATAGCAAAGTGATAGAATTCTATTGCATCTCCCTTCAATCATTTGTTCTTCGAGTTAAAGAGCTGTACTCTCTTGCCTTTCTTCATAGTAGATACTTTCCATCCCTGTATTAAGTATCTCTCTGTTTCTAATCAGAAACTAAAGAAAGGTCCCAGCCTAAGGAAAAAGAGCAAAGTCAGAGTGATTTGGCAACTGAAAAGAAACTAGGTCCATCATAGGCAATGTGCCCCATGGAACATCGGAGGAAAATCCGTCAGAGCAACTCTTTCTGTCAAGCAGAAGACAGAGGATGAGCAGGTGTACAAGTGGATAAGATAGATGTAGCAGATAAAGTTCCATTAAATGAGGAGAGGCCTCAGAGTTTGCTAGGCCTGAGAGATGGAACCACTTGCCAGAATATGCTCGATTGTTGTCTGGTATAGTTAGTTAAAAAAAAAAAAAAGAAAACTAGCTTTAAATCCTTCATATTTATGCAACTACATGGCATTGATGTCTAGATTGAAATAAGTAATATAACTGTCAATTTTCTCTTAGTAAAGGAGAAGTGCATTTCAAATGTTGACAGAAGAAATAATGAAAGCAGCTAAGAAATTATTTTAAGAAGATATTTAATTGAGTTATAAATTTAAAAAATTAAAAATTGAAAAAATTTGAATAAAATATTCAGGTTTTTGTGGCCGATGACTGGAGCTTGGAGCAGTGTAAACTATGCGGATTATTCTGGTCTATGATAAGACTGTGCGTAGGCTCCTTTTCTGAGGCCTTTTCTTGAATTAGAATAAGAAAATGTAGTGATATGCACTGATCTGATTAAGTGAATTTACTACAAGGTGTGTTATATTGGATATTTGGATCACTTGGGTTAATATTTTTCTTTAATTGATGTCTAGATGACCATAATTGCTGTTAATGTTTTCAAAGTGATCAGGTCTATTATAGTTTTATTTGGTGTTTTGTGTAGTATTGTAACGTGTTTTAATGTTTTTGAATATGTGTGTCTTATATGTATTCCCACTTAGCTTTAAGTGGGTTTAACTCAATGAATAAATATCCCAGAAGTATCATCAGTAATGCTGGTGGAGGCTTCACCTCAGATTGTCAACTGTTTGACCTTTGTATGGAAGAGATGGAAAGAGAATATCTCTGAAGCTGAGGGGGGACAAGTCCAGGACAAATATCAGGAAGTTCTGCTTCACGCAGCGAGTGGTGGACACCTGGAATGCTCTCCCAGATAATAATAATAATAACTTTATTCTTCTATACCGCCATAATCTTGCGACTTCTAAGCGGTTCACATTGAAGAGAGCTGGACAATCAGTGAGTTACAATATGTAGAATAGTCAGTGAAATTATAGTAAGTAGAATCTTTAAAAAATGCAGCAAATTACAATGTTCAGTTTGTTAAGAATTTCAGAGGGGACATATTATGAAAAAAGCAATGGAACAAGTGTTTGTTGTAATTACTGTTTAGGTGATATATCTGTCGAATAAGGCAGTTTTTATGACTTTTCTAAAAGTGTCGTAGGTCAGTCTAGCTCCATTAATGTAGTTGTCTAGACAGTGTTGTTGTTTGTTTGTTGGTACATAAAAGTTCTATCCAGAAATGTTTTGTATTTACAGCCGATGATGAGGTAATTGCGGAATCCACCGTTCTAGGATTTAAAAGCAAATTAGATGCACATCTCCTTACGAGAGGTATAGAGGGATATGGGTGACTAAAATTATGCCAGATGTACACCTGGCTGGGCCTCCGAGTGTGCCAATCGCCGGACTTGATGGACTGAAGGTCTGATCTGGAGATGGCAGTTCTTATGTTCTAGTGAGCAATATCCATTTCCTCAGAATGAGCTTCATTTACCTCTACTCTTTGTTGCCTCCCTCTCAACAAGTTCTTAACCCAGTAAGTCACTTTAGGACCCACACTGAAAGCACACAGTTTATTTATAAGTTATCTATGCAGAATTGTCTCAAAGGCTTTACTCAAAGGTTTAAAATCTAAGGGGCTCAATTTCAAAAAGAAAGATGTCCAATAAGTGGCATAAAGGGGCAGATGGACGTTTTTCTTGCCAAATACTTCCACTAAGATGATTGATGCGATCAACAAAAAAATGAGAAGGTTATAATACTGAACCAGTGATATTAATGGTGGCTTTCATATAGTTGCATTAGCATTTGACTTGCCATGCACTGAAGTCTTTGAGGCTTGTTTAGAATTTATAAAGGTGTGACTCTTTCTGATATAACAGCAATGACTAAATAAATGCATTTATAGCAAATGAGAGTTTTGATTTTTTGTACAACCCATATTAATTAATTATAAGTCTGAAAGGTTTAATATGTGGCATATGTAGCTTTACCGGAGTTCGCACTGCCCTAGGCATTACAAAAAGAATATGGATTGCCAAATAAATGTCCAAAAAATGATCCACTCTTTGGATGTCAGTTGAATATTGGCTTCTTGGGACCATAAAGATTGTAGAGATACTATATGAAGGATACTTGAGTCCACAACAAGTTTGTAAAACTGTGAAGCCACTTTGCTGGCATAAATTAAAGAAGATGGAATATATTGAATTCTAGTTAGGCTTGAATGCAGTTGTAGATATCTGAAGGAATGTGATGAGGGTAGAGAATATTTTTGCTGCATGCTTTGAAAAAAATACCTTTAATTATATCATGTACAATGTCTTTCACACATAATATTCCTCTTAAGATCCATTTATTGCAGGAAATTAGTTTGTTGTAAATAAGAATAGTCAGATTACTCCATAAAGGGGTTTCAGTAGTCAATAAAATACATTGGATTCTTCTACCTCCTTTGAAATCTCAACATGCAACTTCACTTATACAATGAACCAAAGCAATAGAATTGAGCAGATTGTGCTCAATTTAGAGCAATAGCTCTTTTTACTTTTGCTCACTGATTTTCTACTCCTGCTGGATGTTTCCATCCAAAGAGACCCACACAAATGCAAAAAGGTCAAAGGTTCCCAAGAGTGGTAGTGAAACAGTGTCCCCAGCAAGGGTTAACTCAATAACCAACACAATAATGTGTATAAGGTCAATAACTATCAGAATTTTACAAGACTTAGGTACCCTCAGTGCGAAGGGACAGCGACGGGAGCGTAGCTCCAATGCTTCACACATCAAGGTGGCGCCGGGAAGGCGTACACCTACACACCATCATAGGGTACCAGAGTGTGTGTTTTTAAATCAAAATGACACTAACACCAACAAAAGCAGTGCAAAATAAACACAGGGCACTATTACAGCAACAACTCCTTGAGATATTTTCTCATCTTTTACTGAAGTCTAGAATCATACCTTTTGAATAAACTCTCTCCATGTGTATCTTAATACTGATCTACACCATTCAGCGATCACTGGTTGTCAATGTGCACAGGGGTTAGAGCTACAGCCTCAGCACCCTGAGGTTGTGGGTTCAAACCCTGTGCTGCTCCTTGTGAACCTGGGCAAGTCACTTAATCCTCCTCCCATCATTGCCCCAGGTACATTAGATATATTTTGGGCCCACTGGGACAAACAGGGAAAAATGTTTCAGTACCTGAATAAATTCATGTAAACCGTTCTGAGCTCTCCTGGGAGAGCAGTATAGAAAATTGAATAAGTAAAAGTAAGTATAACATTGGAAACACTATGCCCTTCCGTAAGCACTAAGTCCAGTATGGCCCCATTAAGTATGGCGCCTAGAGCCTGGGCCAATCAAGCCTTAGGCTTAGTGGGGATGGGCGGACCCGCTATGCCTAAGGTCTGATTGGTCCAGGCTTCTAGAGCCTGGGCCAATCAGGCCTCAGGCTTCGCGGGATGGGCCGGGAAGGGGAGGGCCCATCTCATTTTGATGAGGTGGGCCTGCCGACTGGACAGGCAAGATCCGTCTGGCCAACAATTAAAGGTTAGTTTGGTGGGGGGGAGGTTTGGGGGCTGTTAGCATGGGGGGTGTGTGCGGAGGGGAGGCATCTTCCGGCAGGAGGGATTGGGCACCCCCCTACCGGTGATCGGTAGTGTCGGGGGGCATCTTCCAGCAGGAGGGTTTGGGCACCCTCTTGCCGGCGATCGGTAGTGTCGGGGGGACTGGGGGCATCTTCCGGCAGGAAGGGTTGGGCACCCTCCTGCCGGCAATCGGACAGGCAGCCGCAGCCGCTATACTTATAGCGGCAGAGAGATCCCTTGCCACGATAAGTATAGCGGCCGCGTCTACTCTAACCCGATTCTGTAACTGGCGTCTGTAACATGGACGCCGGTTACAGAATCGGGGTTTAGTGTAGGCCCGATTCTGTATAGGACGCCTCTCCTGGGCCGTCCTATACAGAATCCGGCCCTTTTTGTCTAGAGTGGCTGGCATTAAAAAAAACAAAAAAAAAAACCTCCAACCACTGTGAGCTGAATATCAGGGAGCAGGTTTTTATTAGTAGCACTGTTTCATTTTAAATATACGAGTATACCATCTGATATTCTGCAGTAAGTGACAGCTGAGCCACTCAAAGCTGTAGGATGAGCTAACCCCAGATATTCATAGAAACAGATAGAAAACACATAGAAAAATGAAGGTGGATAAAGACCATATGGTCTATGTTGTCTGTTCAAACATGTCATCCACTATCCCTTCCTCTCCCTTAGACATCTAACATATTTGTATCAAGTTGTCTTGAATTCAGATACACTCTTCATCTCCATCACTTCCACTGGAAGATCATTCTAAGTATTCAACACCCTTTCCGTGAAAAAGTATTTTCTGAGGTTTCTTCTTAGTTTCTCCCCTTTCACCTTCATCCTAGGCCCCTTCATTCCAGAGCTTCCTTTCAATTGAAAGAGACTCGCCTCATTCGTATTTATGCCACATAGGTATTTAAAAGTCTCTATCATATTGCCCTTCTCCCACCAGAAAATGCATAGCTCCTAGCACTGGATATCTGGGTCTCAGCAGTCATCCAAAATTTAACCAGGTAGCTAAATCGGTTAGCGCGTCTTAGTAAAAGACCCCCCAAGTTAACTGCTAGACCTGGAAATATACGTTGGAGTCAATATGCAGTCATGATTAAGACATTAGAGCTGGTATCCCTTACCAAAAAAAATATGGCAGCATGCTGCTTCCCTAATAAAAGTTTTGAATGCCTCTACAACTTCAATTAATGGATTGTGATCCAATGCTATGTTAAAATTGTTCAGAGCTAATTCTCATTTAATATTAAATTGCAAAAGATTACTAGACAGCTTCATTCACATTAGACAATGTCCTGGATTCACAGCCTAATTCAAGCGGCAGAGGAATGCGATCTTCACTTGACAGAGAAACTAGTAGGACTCAGCAAGGTTTCAGTTACAATTACAGGAGTTTTTAGAGCCAACACTTGTTCCAAGTATGTCGGGATCTCTCATTAAAGAACCATCTGAGCAATGAATGGCCAACAAGTAGACTGTGAAATTTATTCTCTTGAAATATAAATAAACAGTTGCCAGATTCTTAAAGTGCCTTCCTTGGATCTGTCACTTAAGAGGGTTCATTTCCCTTTATCTATTGTATTACAGTGGGGATAGGAGAGAAATAATGCTTATGTTTCTGTTGTATGTGCTTCTAGAAACATAATAGTACATTGTTTGCTTTCAGAGTTGTGAAATTAAAAGCTTCAGCCAGTAATACAAATTCTGAATATTATAATCTAAAATCTGCCAAAGTTTATGAGCTAATATGATGCTCCACTGAAGTATCATGGCACATAATATATGAGTAGCATTCCTTTAAAAAAAAAGAAAAGAAGTAAATCAGAACTTCTGTGAACTCCAGTGAACATATAAAAAGATGAAAGAAAAGACTGTCCTACTAGGGACACATAAATCTAACCCCAAGCCTATCAAATATGGTGTTCCTCAAGGCGCCCTTCTATCCCCCCTCCTATTCAACCTCTACATCAGGCCTGTCATCGATATAGCGCAGAAATATAACATTAAAATCCACTCTTATACAGATGACATCCAGCTGCTCCTCCATCTAGGCGAGAACCGGTCGTCCCAAATTGCTAACCTCCAACACTGCCTCTCTGACATGAAAACTTGGATGTCAAACAACAAACTTCAACTTAAAGCCTCTAAAACCGAACTCTTATGGATCAGAAAAAAAAACACCAAATACCCACGTCCTACACTAGCATGGGACTCCGCTCTACTAACGGCAACAGATCAGGTTCGCAGCCTAGGAGTAACCCTAGACGGACACCTATCCCTATCTGCCCACATATCCCAAGTAATCTCCACCTCCTTCTACTACCTTCGTCAACTGAAAAGGATCAAACCCTACATCTCCACACCGGACCTCGCCCAACTCCTCTACGCATATGTCCTCTCCAGAATGGATTATTGTAACTCCCTATTTAATGGACTAACCAAAAATAATCTCAAACGCCTCCAACGGGTCCAAAATGCAGCTATCCGCCTCCTACACAACCTCAACTACCACGATCCCATCTCCCCAGCACTCCGTGCTGAGCACTGGCTCCCAATTAGCCAGCGCTGTGCTTTCAAGGCCCTGGCAATTGCCCACAAGAGAATTTATTCCACCACCCCCTCCTACATAAAATCCAAGCTTCCCATCTACAACCCCACTCACACCCTCCGCTTAAAATCGGAGATACGCCTATGCACCCCCCCCCCCCCCCGGAAGGTCCTTCCTCACAGAAACTGCCCGCAAACGATCCTACAGCCACTTCATTCCACACCTCTGGAACCAACTCCCCCTCAACTCAGACAACAGAACTCATTATTAACATTCCGTAAATTGATAAAGACCCTCCTTTTCAACTAAAGATCACCCTCTGTCTACTCCCCCCTTTAAGCCCCCCTCTCTCCTCTCTCCTCTCTCCCCTGCCTATCTTCTCCCTAAATTTCAGTATAGTCCTCTCTTAATCTTCACACTGACAAACTGTATCTAAACTCATAGAACTGTACTTAAACTAAACTACTTATATTTAAACTCTACTCTTAATTTGCTGTATTCTCCCTTTATTTAAATTACATCACATTCTTGTAAGTCCAAACATTTAAACCTGTTGTACTTCTTATATGTCTAATTACTCTCCATTGTGTATGTTCACTTGTAGACCGTTCTGAGCTACTGGGAGGACGGGATAAAAATCTAAATAAATAAATAAAATAAATAAATAAATAAATAAAGATGGGAATAGGAAAATTGGATAGAGAAGTGAAAAGAAAGAAAGAAAGCTTGCAAAATTTTGGTATAGAACAGGTATAAGTGGATTGATTTTTTTACTCCATCAAACATTACACAGACAAGGGGACACTCGAAGTTCCAGGGAAAATACTTTTAAAAACCAATGGGGGAAGGGAGGGATGGAAGGGGAGGCAGACAGTTTCTGGAAGGGGCATATAAAGAGGGCAGATGCCATATGGAAAGGGCAGAGGGAGGGCAGACAGTAGATGGAAGGAAGAGAGTGACAAAAAGATGAGGAAAGCAGAAACCAGACATAACAAAGGTAGAAAAAGATGTCTATTTATTTAAAAATTTTTGCTATAGGATAAAGTAGCATTATAGCTGTGTTGATAAATGTGTATAAATACAAAAATGGAAATAAGGTGATCCTTTTATTGGACTAATTTTAATACATTTTTGATTATCTTTCAGAGACCAAAAAACCTCTTCCTCAGGTCAGAACTTAACAGCAGTATACTTTACTGAGTTGAGGAAGGCAGTTTTGGCCTCTAAAAGCTAATTGAAACATGTATTAGTCCAATAAAATGGTATTATCTTATTTTCCATTTTTGTTTTATTATAATTGGTAATTTGTAATGATTTTTATTTCTCAGTTTTTTTAAAATTTACATCTGCTATCTTTATACTGTATTTTGCACAATATTAGGGGATATGCCTCACTGTTTCTGTGGTGTTGCATTGTATACAGTCTGGCTTCTTGGTGGTTCAGTTTGACTTTTGTCTACATATTTCTATTTTTAGTTATTCCATACTGAGCGAGGGTGTTTCTGTGTTCTGTGACTATGAAAGGCATGGATTTATGTTAACGTTGACTGTGCAGGATCAATCTGTACGAATTTGGCTTGTTTAGTTTTACAATGGTTGTATTGATGTTCTAGTGCAGTGGTTCCCAACCCTGGCCTGGAGGACCACCAATCAGTCAGGTTTTTGGGATAACTCTAATGAATATGCATGAGAGAGATTTGCATATAATGGAGGTGACAAGCATGCAAATCTGCTCCATACATATTCATTAGGGTTATCCTGAAAACCTGATTGGCTGGTGGTCCTCCAGGACAGGGTTGGGAACCACTGTTCTGGTGCTCTCTGCAGTGAATAAGATGCTGCCTTTTCCTAGGTACACTCTTGTTGTGTGAGTAGTGGATTATTAATAAAATTCATGTTTTTCAAATAGAGGAAGGGCGTGTTACAAAATGATTGGCCCCCTGGTATCACATATGCTAGGTATGCAACTGGCCCTCCTTAGTCCCACCCAAAACACACCCAGACCAAGTCCCCCCCCCCCCCCCCGGGTTATGTGGATATACTACTCTACTGCAGTGTTAGACGTCCATATCCTGCCTTTGTAAAACTGAAATTGGGACATCCATACAATATGGAAATATTGATAGTTCTTGGTGATTTCAATATTCATTATGATAATCCATAACATTCTTTTGACTTTCATGTCTTTTCTTTAATGAATGAATTGGGCTTAATTCATCATGTTCTTTCACCAACTCATTCTGTGGGTCATATTATTGATTTAGTTTCTATGCTTTTTGATTAATCATGGTCTAATACCTCACCTATTATTTTTCCTATTCTGTGGTCAGATCACTCTATAGTTCATTTTTCTATTTCTAAGTCTATCTCATTTATAAAGCAATCTCCTTTTTTCTTTTTTTTTTTCTAAATCTTTATTAATTTTCAGAACTGATTCAAAGTGCAAACAAATATGCATTCAGATAATATATAAAACAGCACTTATATTCCAACAAATATTAAACCAAAGTACCTTTTCTCTCCCCCCCCCCCCTCCTTCTCTGGATGTGTGTAGAAAACATTTAGGATTAAAGATTCCATCAACTAATCAGCCTTTTATTTAACAAATGCCTCTAGTGGACCCCATATTTCTTTAAACCTTTTATTATTTCCCAATTGTTCTGCATTCATTCTTTCATACCTGTAATACAAACATAATGTTTCCCACCAAAAAGAAAGGTTTAACCTATCATAGTTTTTCCAGTTCCTAATTATCATTTAGATGGCCACCCCCATCATAATCAGAAGAAATCTGCTTTTATGTGTGTCGATTGGACTCTTATATTTCAATAATGTCCCAAATAGAACCATATAATGAAAACCTAGGCACTATTATACTTGATTTGAATGAAGAATATTATCATATATCAGTGAGCATCAGCAAGATGTTATCTTACCGATTTGCCAAACTTCATTCTATATGGTTTAACAATATTTTCAGGTCCTCAGCGGGCCACCACACACTCAAACCATCTCATTGTGCGGGGCTTTACGCTCCCACTCGTCATCGGCCCAAGTATACATTTTATAAATATTTTTAAGAATTTTTAAATATATGCTAAAAGTACTTAGCTTGTAAATTTGACGCTAATCGGGAGGGCGATTGATGTTTCCACCCTCCCGATTAGCGTCGAATTTACAAGCTAAGTACTTTTAGCTTATATTTAAAAATTCTTTAAAAATTCTTAAAAATATTTATAAAATGTATACTTGGTCCAATGACGAGTGGGAGCGTAAAGCCCCGCACAATGAGATGGTTTGAGTGTGTGGTGGCCCGTTGAGGACCTGAAAATATTGTTAAACCATATAGAATGAAGTTTGCCAATTAGAACCATGTCATAGGAGACATCAAGTACCATATTCATATGTAAAGAGACATCAAGTACCATATTCATTTTTCCCCATATTGATCTCCAAAAATTGAATATCAATGGACAATAAAACAACAAATGATCCAGTGTCCCTACTTCAAGCAATCTCCTAATACAAGAATTAAATGAGACTTTCTTTATTGTGATCTTTCCTCTTTACCTCTGTTCTTCACTTATTTTCCTTCTAATATCCTATCACTTCCACTGTAATCACAAGCACAGCTAAGGAACTCCTCCTTGGAAATAGCTATAGCTGGGAAAATACCAACTAAGGAATATCAACTGAATGCTCGGAAAAAAACATGGTTATCAGATGATTGTTCTTTAAAGCATCAATTATATGTGTTCGAGCACAAATGGTGCTGATCAAATAATGTTTTGGATCTTCAGAGTTTTTGATCATTTCATTCTCAGTATCATGCTCATTTAAAGGTTGCTCGACGCACTTATTACATTGATCGAATTAAACGTGCTTCTAATTGTCCCAAGCAACTTTTTGCTACATTAACTAGACTCACTAACTCGAATACTTTGCCTTCATTGAATTCCACTTTGACAGCTCAACATTTGGATGATCACTTTGTAACTAAGATTTCTGCTTTAAGAGATTCTTTTCCATTGTCACCTTTATCAGTACTATCTATGCAAATAATTATCTATTTTTTTATAAAACTTCTGACAGTTCTTTAAATTGCACTAAATACAAAAATTCCCCAGTGGAAAAACCTTTACCAAATAATATAAACCAAATACTTTCCACTTAATCTAACATGTTGATGAAAGGTCAATTCTACTAACAAGAGATAGCCTCAGTAATGGAGCCTACGCGTAGCCAAAATCAATGACTGGGGTATTCAGCGTAGTTATATTTGCTCCTTATTCTCCAATCATTGGCCTTACTCTTGTGAAATTACTTTATTCAAGCAAATGAATTTACTATAAATTATTTATTTAAATAATCACTTTTTTTCTTCTTATCTTTTTTTCAATTTTATAACTTATTCTTATTAAAACTTTCTATTACACTCATACTACCCCTTTCATTATACTAACATTCTATTCCTTTCACTACACTATTATTTAACTCCTTTCATAACATTCTTTCTCTCATGAACCTGCTTGCTTTCCGTTTTATCTATTGATAGTTATTTTAGACAAGGCATTCATCCAAACTTATCTTGAGTCAGCACTTATATTTCAAGACAGCCTTTCTCTCATGAACCTGCTTGCTTTCCGTTTTATCTATTGATAGTTATTTTAGACAAGGCATTCATCCAAACTTATCTTGAGTCAGCACTTGTATTTCAAGACAGCCAACGTGGCCAGCGTTTCGTGGGCGTAAACTCGAACCCACTGCATCAGGGCCAGATAATTTAGGAAACAAGTCGCTGAAAAAAGTACAAAAAAGTTCGTTTAGAAAAAAGTATTACACTCAGACTTATTATTCACGATAAGTTCACTTACTTGCTGCTCAGTATTCATTTGAAAGCGGTCTCAGTTCAACAAAATGGCGACAGCCTCGATTTAAAGACCTGGTTGTGTACTGACGTCAGTCAGAGTATCAGATTTCAATAGTGCAGGGATTCATTGATAAATGACAGAAGCTCTGCTGCCGATTTCAAAGCAGGAAACAGTCAAGCACTGTTTCCTGCTTTGAAATCGGCAGCAGAGCTTCTGTCATTTATCAATGAATCCCTGCACTATTGAAATCTGATACTCTGACTGACGTCAGTACACAACCAGGTCTTTAAATCGAGGCTGTCGCCATTTTGTTGAACTGAGACCGCTTTCAAATGAATACTGAGCAGCAAGTAAGTGAACTTATCGTGAATAATAAGTCTGAGTGTAATACTTTTTTCTAAACGAACTTTTTTGTACTTTTTTCAGCGACTTGTTTCCTAAATTATCTGGCCCTGATGCAGTGGGTTCGAGTTTACGCCCACGAAACGCTGGCCACGTTGGCTGTCTTGAAATACAAGTGCTGACTCAAGATAAGTTTGGATGAATGCCTTGTCTAAAATAACTATCAATAGATAAAACGGAAAGCAAGCAGGTTCATGAGAGAAAGGCTGTCTTGAAATATAAGTGCTGACTCAAGATAAGTTTGGATGAATGCCTTGTCTAAAATAACTATCAATAGATAAAACGGAAAGCAAGCAGGTTCATGAGAGAAAGAATGTTATGAAAGGAGTTAAATAATAGTGTAGTGAAAGGAATAGAATGTTAGTATAATGAAAGGGGTAGTATGAGTGTAATAGAAAGTTTTAATAAGAATAAGTTATAAAATTGAAAAAAAGATAAGAAGAAAAAAAGTGATTATTTAAATAAATAATTTATAGTAAATTCATTTGCTTGAATAAAGTAATTTCACAAGAGTAAGGCCAATGATTGGAGAATAAGGAGCAAATATAACTACGCTGAATACCCCAGTCATTGATTTTGGCTACGCGTAGGCTCCATTACTGAGGCTATCTCTTGTTAGTAGAATTGACCTTTCATCAACATGTTAGATTAAGTGGAAAGTATTTGGTTTATATTATTTAGTTCTTTAAATTGGTCAGAATTTAATTTGCAAGCTCTTGTTACTATTGAATGGACGGTGAATTCTATGAAAAAAAAACTACTTACTTGATCCTATTCCATCTACATCAGGGGTCTCAAAGTCCCTCCTTGAGGGCCGGAATCCAGTTGGGTTTTCAGGATTTCCCCAATGAATATGCATGAGATCTATGTCCATGCACTGCTTTCAATGGATATTTATTGGGGAAATCCTGAAAACCCGACTGGATTGCGGCCCTCAAGGAGGGACTTTGAGATCCCTGATCTACATGGATCTTAGACAACAAGCAGTTTTTGTCTCCTCTAGTTTTGAGCATGATAAATAATAGCTTAACTTCTGGAGTTGTTCCAACTGAATGAAAAATAGCCATCGTTTTTCCGATTATTAAAAAATCTTCTCTTGACTCTTTGCAAGTTTCTAATTTCCATCCAGTCTCTAACCTCCCATTTATTTCTAAAGTTTTAGAAAAGATTGTTTTTCTTCAACTTTCATAACATACAGGGTCTTCATTCATGCTTCATCTTTCACAATCTGGTTTTAGAAAACATCATTCCACCTAAACTGTGTTAGCTTCTCTGCTTAATGATTGTTACTTAGCACTGGACCAAGGTAAGGCTGTCCTTCAAAATTCTTCAGATATATCTGCAGCTTATGTAAGTCATTCTCTTCTTATAGATTGTTTACGCTCCCTTGGAATTTCAGGGATAGTATTAATTTGGTTTAAGTCTTTCCTTGCTGATAGAACTTTTAAAGTTTTGTTTTCTTCAACCCCTTCCATACTCTGTAATCTACCATGTGGAGTACCTCAGGGTTCTATACTTTCTCCTTTGTTATTTAATGTTTTCTTGATCCCACTTGCTTTGAAGATTCAGGAATATCAATTTAAGAGTTATTTTTATGCAGATTATGGGCTCCTTTTATCAAGCCGCGCTAGCGGGGTTAGCGCGCATGACTTTTAATCACGCACTAACCCCCGCGCTGGCCAAAAAACTACCACCTGCTCAAGGCAGGTGTTAGCGGCTAGCGCGGCTGGCGGTTTAACGTGCGCTTTTACACGCGTTAAACCACTAGCGTGGCTTGATAAAAGGAGCTCTATATTTTGTGGGTCTTTCCTCAAGCTTGTGATGGCCTCAATTTAGCTTCTTTATAATCATGACTGGATTTCCAAGAATAAACTAGTTTTGAACCCACAAAAGACTGTAGGGATATGGATTACAGGTACCTCTAATTCACCTTCAATAACACACCTTTTAAGATCTCAACCTATTCTATTCTAGGGGGCTCATAATCAAAACAGAAATACGTCTAAAAACTGACCTAAATTGGCACTTGGACGATCAGTAAGACAAGTCGTCTAAGTGCCGATAATCGAACCATGTTTTAGACGTACCTAAAAATGACTAAGGCCTTTTCAGTGCTGCTATATGACCAGAGCTAAAAGGGGCATTTTAGGAGGAGTGGTGAGGGTGGGATTTGGGCAGGACATGGGCTGATCTAAACTTACAAGTATAACCGAAAGTTTAAAGAGGCTGCCTGAATGGAAGTTGTACGTTGTGACTTAGGCCATGTGAAAACAGGTCTAAGTGGCAAAAAGAAATCCAAAGTGACCAGATAAGCAATGCAGACACAAAGTACAGACCCCCACACACTGCCCCAGTGATCACTGCCCCCCCAACACCACACAAATCATAATAAAAACATACGCATCTGCTTCCAGAACATCAGCACCTGGCATCCTGGCATAGGAAAGCCTAGTAAAGCTGCACAGAGGTGGCTTAAGTGGTCTTGGTGGTGGGTTAGTGACCCATGGAGTGGAGGACCCAGGCCCATAAGCCACTCTAATCACTGCATTACTGGTAAAACATGTGCACCCCCCAAAACCCTTTGTACTGCCATATAAGTGGCACCTGCAGCCATAAGGGCTTTTGGGGTAGTGGACAGGTGGGTCTAGTAGGTTCTGGGGTGGTGTTTTGGGGGGCTCACTATGACCTATAAGGGAGTTGTGGTGAGATGTTTATGTGGCACCCTTTTTGTGAAGGTCACAGCAGTACCCTGTAAGGTACCCCACTACTATGTTGCCATGTCTGAGTGGCCAGTCCATCACTTTGCTGGCCCCTCCCATGTCCAAAAGCTCTTGTTCTAGGTGTTTTTGACTTGGACAAATTTTTGGACAAGAATAGGGTATAATGATAGACGATTTAGCGGTCTGGACGATCAAACGGCTGGTTGAACAACTAGACGGTTTTCAGGGAGAAAAATATTTTGGACGTATTTTTCAAGAATGGACATTTTACTTAGCCGACTTTGGGCGACTAGCGACTTAGGCCAAAAACGGACTTAGACGTTTTTTTGATTATGCCCCTCTAGCTGTTCATTTGGAATCTGCACTTATATTCTATACATAACTTTCTTCAGTAACAAGATTTTGTTTTGTTTTTTCTTTACATAGGATTCATTCAATTCGTCCTTCATCTAGACACATCTTGTGAATCCCTCATTTATGCAGTAGTTATCTCAAAGACTGATTATTGTAACATTATATACACTAGATTACCATTGATATCCATTAAAATTTTACAAACTGTACAAAATGCTGCTATTAGACTTCTTGTTAATGCTCGTAGATACGATCATATTTCTCCATTTTTTTGAGAGTTTCATTGGCTTCCTATAAAATATTGTTTGATGCTTAAGGCCATAACTATATTGTTTTAAAAGGAAGTAACTTTAAAGCTGTGTTGTTTTCCTCACCTACTGAAGACAGAGTTAAGGAAGCTGAAAAGATTCAAAAGGAATTGTTTTGTAATAAGATAGCAATGTGAAGACTATGGTTCAAAACAAAATATAGAGAAGCAGTACAATTTAACCAAGGTCCAAGACCCAAGCCACTGTATTTTAGGGAGAGAACAAAACCTGATTAATAACTTCATACAGATAAGAGTAGAGGTAGATTATAGGGATGGGATTATAGGTAAGTTACAAAATTAATCAGGGACCACTGTTCAGGCACTAGGCCTGATGGGCCGCCGCGGGAGTGGACCGCTGAGCAAGATGGACCTCTGGTCTGACTCAGCGGGGGCAACTTCTTATGTTCTTATGTTCATTGAGGATAAGGAATGTATGCCATACCAAGCCTGCTGCAGTGATTATAAGCAATGCAGAGTACACTGAAATGAAAGAGCTTGAATGGGATATTTTGGGTTGAATCATTATAGCTGGTCAATAAGGGTGGTTGATCCCATGCCATTGAGTTTGGCTCCTTGGAAAACTCAATGGTGATTTTCAGATGCTAACTCTATGAACTGTAAAGCATAAAAGCAGTGCTTAGTTGTAATGAAGATATTAATGTGTTTTGCCTTGGATGAAGTGTTCTGGTCTGGAGAAGCTGGTGTAAGCTAGGTCAAACAAAAGAACATAAGAATATCCGCTGCTGGGTCAGACCAGTGGTCCATTGTGCCTAGCAGTACACTCTCGCAGTGGCCCCTAGGTCAAAGACCAGTGCCCTAACTGAGACTAGCCCTACCTGGGTACGTTTCGGTTCAGCAGGAACTTGTCTAACTTTGTCTTAAATCCCTGGAGGGTGTTTTCCCCTATAACAGCCTCTGGAAGAGCATTCCAGTTTTCCACCACTCTCTGGGTGAAGAAGAACTTCCTTATGTTTGTACGGAATCTATCCCCTTTTAACTTTAGAGAGTGCCCTCTCGTTCTCCCTACCTTGGAGAGGGTGAACAACCTGTCTTTATCTACTAAGTCTATTCCCTTCATTATCTTGAATGTTTCAATCATGTCCCCTCTCAGTCTTCTCTTTTCAAAGGGAGAAGAGGCCTAGTTTCTCTAACCTCTCACAGTATGGCAACTTCTCCAGCCCCTTAACCATTTTAATCGCTCTTTTCTGAATCCTTTTGAGTAGTACCTTGTCCTTCTTCAAGTATGGCGACCAGAGCTCAATGCAGTATTCCAAGTGGGGGCATACCATGGCCCGATACAGCAGCATGATAACCTTCTCCAATCTGTTCATGATCCCTTTCTTAATCATTCCTAGCATTCTGTTTGCCCTTTTCGCTGCCGCCATGCATTGCGCAGACAGCTTCATTGACTTGACCAGTACTCCCAAGTCTCTTTCCTGGGGGGTCTCTACGAGTACCGCACCAGACATCCTGTATTCGTGTATAAGATTTTTATTACCGACATGCATCACCTTACACTTATCCATGTTAAACTTCATTTGCCATGTCGATGCCCATTTCTCAAGTATGTTTATGTCATGTTGCAGGTCTTCGCAATCCTTCTGCATCTTCACTACTCTGAATAGCTTCATTTCATCCACAAATTTAATCACCTCGCTTGTCGTACCAATTTCCAGGTCATTTATAAATATATTGAAGAGCACGGGTCCAAGCACCGAACCCTGCGGCACTCCACTCGTGATGCTTTTCCAATCCGAGTATTGTCCATTTACCTCCACTCTCTGTTTCCTATCCACAAGCCAGTTTTTTTATCCACGTCGGTATTTCACCCTTGATTCCATGGCTCACAATTTTTTTAAGTAGTCGTTCATGCGGGACCTTGTCGAACGCCTTCTGAAAATCCAGATATACAATGTCAACCGGCTCACCCTTGTCTATCTGCCTGTTTACTCCCTCGAAGAAGTGCAGCAAATTGGTCAAGCAAGATCTTCCCTTGTTGAAGCCGTGCTGGCTGATCCTCATCAGATTTTGTCCGTCAAGGTGATAAATGATGCGGTCTTTTATCAGCACCTCTATCATCTTTCCCGGTACCAAGGGCAGACTCACCAGTCTGTAGTTTCCCGGATCTCACCTCGAATCTTTCTTGAAGATCAGCATAACATTCACCACTTTCCAGTCTTCTGGAATCCTTCCCGATTTGATCGACAGATTGGCTATTAGTTGAAGCAGTTCAGCTATAGCCCCTTTCCTTGATTACCCTCAGATGGATGCTATCCAGTACCGGGGATTTATCATTTTTAAGCCTATCAATCTGTCTGCATACCTCTTCTAGACTGACCGTCAACCCTGTCAGTTTCCTGTCTTCGTTTCCTGCGTATAGCCTGTCGGCTTCCGGTATGTTGTATATACCTCTTCAGTAAATACAGACGCAAAAAATGTATTCAGTTTGTTGGTGATGGCTTTGTCCTCCTTTAACACTCCCTTTATTCCATGGTTATACAACGGCCCCACCACTTCATTCCCGGGTCGTTTCCCCTCAATATACTGAAAGAACGGCTTGAAGTTTTTCGCCTGTTTGGCTATTTTTTCCTAGTAGTCTTATGGCACCTGCTTTCATGCTGTTTGTGCTCTATTGAAGATTTTGATATCATCTGCAAAGAGGCAAATCTTACATGACAACCCTTCAGTACCCTCAGATGTACAAAATCCAGCCCCAGTTTAGCTAGCTCATCATGTACACAATCCTCTGAAAATCAATCAGGGAAGTTTTTAGATAAGTACAATGTTTTAGATAACTTTCAGTTTGTATTTCATCCTGAGCACTATCCACAGAACTATTGCTGCTCTCTATGCTGGATTCTTTGAAATGTGGTCTTGCCCAAGGGTGAGCTTAAGCATCCCTAGGCACCTCTATACGCCCGCGACACATGCCTACAGTGAAGGTGCCCTGCCTTGAGTTGTTTTTTTTTTTTTAAGAAAACATGTGTCCCAATTGGCCGGTTAGAAAGCGGTAGGATGCCTGCAAATGAGATGTTGTTTAGGGAATATGCCCCTCAAAATATATCTAAAAAAGGGAAGTTTTACTAATAGGCGATATTAACATGCTGGATATTGATTGGGGTATCACGATTGTGGGATCTGACAAGCGCCTGAGTGTCATCATTGTGCCATGCTAGACCATGAAGGGTATGAGCAACAGTGCTGAGTGCACGATTTGAGAACAAGCTCCGATCCCATATAGGGAGGAGCGAGGCCAAATCGGCCAAAGCCGGAGCGAATAGATAGGAGGGGGGGGAGGGGGAAGGGAGGAGGCTAGGAAACGCCAATCAGTGAGGGAGGGGGGTGGGGGAGGGTTAGGAGAAGAAGGGGAAGCGGAGGGGAGGTCGCCCCTTTTCCCGACTGCGGTCCAGGGAGAGCGACGCAACTTCCCTCCCGCCCACCCTTCACTACTGTCGCAGCCAGTCTGGCAGGTAAGCACAGCATATGGGTTAGAGTCCGGCGCCGGGCCACGTGGCGCCGCACTCGCTCCCAGCGTCCACCCCCCCTCCCCTACCGGCGCAAGTGCAGAAATCACCGGCGGCGAAAACAAGGGCCCCGCAGCAGCACACCCCGGCGGGATCCGGAAGGCGATGCAGCCCTCCGCCCGCTACTCCCCCACTGACCGGCACGGAAAGATGGACAAAGCCCCCCAGCCGCACAGGGGATGGCGACCCGAAGACGCTAGTCATCCGCTCCGCGGCACCGACTGCACCCGTCGCGGCCGGCCGGAGACCCCCCTCGCCATGTGCGGCGGCACGAGCGCCTCGGCGGGCCCCGCCAGGCCACGACACAAAACCGGAGAGTCGGGGGTGTGAGCTGCGCGTCACTCCGCAGGAGTGAGTGCACGCCGGGAGCAGAGCGAGCCGGCGATGCACGTGGGGAAACAAACCTAGCAACTAGGAGACACGCCACCCTGGTCTCCCGCGATCTCCCCTCCGCTCCCCATGGATCGAGGACCGCTCCCTGCCGCGTGTGCAGCGGCCCCACGTCCATCCCCACTCGCTCACAGGACACTGGAGTCGGAGGCGGCCAAAGGACGCCCTGCCAGCTTCGCCGGAGCTCTCCAGCAAGGTGAGAGACAAACTAATTGATACAGTGGGTGAGCGGAAGGGAAAGTTGCGTCGCTCTCCCTGGACCGCAGTCGGGAAAAGGGGCGACCTCCCCTCCGCTTCCCCTTCTTCTCCTAACCCTCCCCCACCCCCCTCCCTCACTGATTGGCATTTCCTAGCCTCCTCCCTTCCCCCTCCCCCCCCCTCCTATCTATTCGCTCCGGCTTTGGCCGATTTGGCCTCGCTCCTCCCTATATGGGATCGGAGCTTGTTCTTTCTGATGTTTTGGTGCTATTTACAGCAGATATATAAATGGCAATCCATTTTTTTATGATGGAGTCACATCTATGTACATAAGCTGCCTGGTACACACTCATTTTTCAGTCAGAAATAATAATATTTTTTTATTTTATTTTTATATACCGCCTAACCAGCAGTTTATAGCGGTTTACACAACAGGTACTCAGCATACAATATAATAATAACATCATACATAATAAAATTCTAAGTAACTAATACAAGCATTAAAACTAATGAATAAAAAACACAATATAAACTAAAATAAGTATAGATAAAAAGATTAAAAGTACATTATAGCTACGTGATAATATGAAAATCAGTAATGTATATTATATTGTTTAAATAAGTGGGTTTTAAGATCTTTTCGAAACTGATAGTAAGTAAGAAATGGAGAAACCAGAAGATTCAAATATGAATTCATTAATCCTGCTTGGAATACTAAGGTCCTATCCAAAAATGTTTTGTAACAACATGCATTTGCTGAAGGAAAATAAAACCAACCAGATCTACGAATATTTTTCTTAGAAATAAAAAAACTAAAATGAGAAGCAAGGTAAACCGGCGCTTAGCCAAATAAAACTTTAAAACAAATGAATCCAAATTTAAAAAACACTCTAGCTTCAAACGGTAGCCAATGAAGCTTTTGATAATATATACTGATATGATCGTGTTTTTTCAGATTAAAAATCAAACGAATAGCTTCATTGTGCATGCAAAGAGTTCATCCTTTTCACAAATAGGGTGCATTTTTTCAAAGGAATGCATACAATGCAACTTTGCTCCCATAACCAAATCATAGCCAATTGAAAATGTTCAAAACCAACATTTCTGGAAATGACATGGGAAACCACATGAAGCAAACATTTTCTGGCTGCCCGTCACTAATACATACCGGTATGTATTTTATAAAATGTTTTAATACAAGCATAGAGTACAAGCATATCAGGGGCTGCTGAAAATTTTTCAGCCCCAATCCAAGAAGAGAATGATGTGGTGCCATGAAACTTACAAAGTGTAGAATAACTTTTAAGTTTCATGGCTCCACATCATTCTCTTCTTGGTTGGGCTGAGAACTTTTCAGTGGCCCCTCGTATTGTGATGTCATAATGCCTCATTCCACCAGTATCTAAGAGCCAGCCTCATTGGTGATGTCACAATGGCTTGGTTTCCTTATACTTGTGCTCATTTAATAGATGCATTTGCCTCATTGAAATGAAAAGTGTCAAGAAAAGTGTGGAATAACTTATAAGTTTCACGGCTCCACATCATTCTCTTCTTGGTTGGGCTGAGAAATTTTCAGCAGCACCTCGTACTTCTATTACATTACATTACATTAGTGACTTCTATTCCGCTTGTACCTTGCAGTTCTAAGCGGATTACAGTATAAGATAGCTGGATATTTCCAGGAAGTTACAATTTAGGGGATGCTTACAAATCTAAGCAGAATGCAATATAAGATAGCTGTGCATTTCCAGGAAGTTACAATTTGGGGGACGCTTACATAGTAGATGCAGAGGGATTACAATTTGGGGGACGTTAAATAGAGGATGCAGAGGGAAGAAATTGAGGATGGGAGTAGAAATGAGGATTACTAGTAGGGAAGATGAAGATTAGGGTTGGTTACTTGTTAGGGTCGTTGGGGAGGTCAGCTGGTAGTTTCTTAGAGGGGGGAGGGTGCGAGGGGGGATAGAAGGCTGTATAGTTTTTTTGAATAGCAGGGTTTTGATTTCTTTTCGGAATGATTTAAAGTCACTTGTAGTTGACAACAGGTTGGAGACACAGGGGTCCAGCTTCGCTGCCTGCGTCGCTAGGAGGCCGTTGTACATCTTCTTTCACTAAGTTCCCTTGAGTGGTGGGTAGGAGAATAGGATCTGGGTTCTTTTTAGTCTGGATGTGTCTAAGGATAATTTGTGTACCAAGTTACATAGGTGTTTATTTTTCCTTTATAGTAGGCATGTTTTTGGACATTTCACATGTTAACTAATAGTTGCATTCAAAATATTTCTATTTCACATATTTGCTCTACTTTCCAAGAATTATATGAGAATCTTTATAGCTACATGTATAGGTCTTTTATCTATGTATACTGTATATACCGTATTTTCACTCATATACCGCGCACCCGTGTAAAACGCGCACACGGGTATAGTGCGCGGGAAACTGTAATTTATGTAAATAAATTTTTATATACCGCGCACACCCCTATACCGCGCATGCCGCCCCGACTCTCCTTTCGCCCGCTCCGACTCTCCTCTGGCCAGCCCGACTCTCCTTTAGCCCGCCCCGACTCTCCTCTGGCCAGACCGACTCTCCTTTTGCCCGCCCCGACTCTCCTCTGGCCAGCCCAACTCTCCTTTAGCCCGCCCCGACTCTCCTCTCCCCCTTGAAGTCCTGTCCCCCCTTGAAGTCCTTTCCCCACCCTGAAAGCCTGATGCCCCTCCCAACGTCCGATTCACCCCCCCGCAGGACCGCTCGCACCCCCACCCCGAAGGACCGCTCACGCTCGCATCCGCACCCCCACCCCCACCCCGAAGGACCACTCGCACCCCCACAGCCTCCCCCCCCCATCATGTAGAAGCTGCCTACCGTCGTCCTGCTGCTTCCTCTGCCGGCGGTCCTGCCCCTTCTCTTAGCCCTGCGTCTACGCTGCTTCCTCTTCCAGCGGTCCCGCCCTTTCTCTGATGTCAGAGAAAGGGCGGGTCCGCCGGAAGAGGAAGCAGCGTACACGCAGGGCTAAGAGAAGGGGCAGGACCGCCGGCAGAGGAAGCAGCAGGACGACGGTAGGCAGCTTCTACATGATGGGGGGGTGGGGAGGCTGTGGGGGTACGAGCGGTCCTTCGGGGTGGGGGTGCGTGTTCCAGTGTGAGCGGTCCTTCGGGGTGGGGGTGCGAGCGGTCCTGCGGGGTGAATCGGATGTCGGGGAGGGGGGGAACTATGTAATAAAAAAAGGGGATAACGTGCTCACGAATATAACGCGCATGGTTATACTCGGTTTGTAAAAATCGTGTATAACGCACGCGTTATATGCGTGAAAATACGGTATATATTCAGTTGAAATCTGCACTAACAGTCACAAATTCACAAATCATATCATTACTGTGTGTAGATGATCTACATCAGTTCTGATGATTTCCACATGTAGAATGCATGACATCTTTCTTGAATTCTCTAAATGCATCCTTTCCATGTGCCTGTAAAACACCTTATCATCATAACTTCCATTAAAATTGCTGCTTTTGGAATAGTAAACACATTCTTAAATTCATTGAAGATTAGCTGATCTCCTTTGCTACATATGTTTTTATATCTTCACCGGCGTATTTGCTGTGGAAGACTTAGATTGTTAGCAAAACTAACTGATTCACAGACACTCTCTGCCTGCCCATTATTGCAAAATTTAGCCGGGGTTCATGTGTGCAATAATAATGAGGAGTTATTGCACATACCTCTGCCATATGTGCCTAAGTGGATATTCATTCACTTAAAAATATACGCATAAGTTCATAAGGCACATATGTCTACATCTAAACAAGACATTCCAGGGACTGTTTGATGATGTATTATAAATGTAATAATCACTTCCTTGCAAACCATCTAAAAATAAAGCAAACCACAACATGGACAAAATATCAGATAAGTAGAATCAACCTAGTCAGACTAGAAAATGGAAACAAGATCTCAGTGTCATTAGGGATAGCATAATAATAATGAATATTATTTATATACCATAGTATCTCTCAGTTCTATGCAGTTTGCAATATAGAGAAGCTGGACAACATAGCGAGAATATATCAGTAGCATTAAAATTCTTATAATTAATAATGTCAGACAAATTTATCAAAAAGATAAGTTTTATAATTTTTCATAAAGTCTTGGTAGGAATACGAAGCCACCATTAGACCACTTAAAGTTCTACTCCATTTACCAGCTTAGAAAAGGATATAGGCAAAGTAATATCCCACAGACTCAATGTTGAAATAAGAAGACACATCCATGGTCAGAAAAACCCCATAAAGTCTCAACAATTCAACAAATTACTTTAAGGCCTACTTTTATTATACTGCGCTAGCAGTTTTTAGCATGGGGAGCCATGCTGAATGCCTAGCGCTGCTCTCGACACTCATAGGAACTGTATGAGCATCGGGAGCAGCGCGGGGCATTCAGTGCGGCTCTCCGTGCTAAAAACTGCTAGCACAGTTTAATAAAAGGGGGTATAAATCTCCAAAATATTGTTTTTCATATATATATCAAAATCAGAAAATGAAAAAGTCAAAAAATGTATCTATTTGAAGTCCAGTGTATCGTGGCACTGAACAGAGGAAAGCTGAGGCTTAAAGCCTGGAGCATACACAAAAAAGAGTCCTTGCGTTCAGTTTTTCCGATGCTATTGGATAACTCCATTCCACAACATGAGATTCCCTAATCTGTGGGATATTACCTTCCCTATATCCCTAATGACACTGGGGTCTTTTCACCATATTGTAATCCAACTAGGTTGATTCTACTTACCTGATATTTTGCCCATGTCGTGGTTTGCTTTATTTTTGGATGGTTTGTAAGGAAGTGATTATTATTTTCCACTCAATTTGTATACATTGATTTTTTTTTTTGTATTATAAATGTATGCATGTAACACATTTTCCAGCGTTGTGAAAGCAATTTTCAAATTACGAGTTATGTGCATTCTTACAAGTCCACCAGCACCCCACACAGCCTTTGTAATAATTTGCAAAATGAAATAATGTACATACTTTAATTTGAAAATTGTCTAAAGACAAAGTACTCATAAAGACTCACACTTGTTTTACTACACAAACTGGATTGTATCCGTGCATGCTCAGTGGCCCTCCAGGTACAGCCGCGGTTCAAACGCCGCAGCCATTTTTGAACCGCAGATGGCTGGTTATAACAGGAGAAACTATACTGTAATGTACAGGTATAATACAAGTTAGGATTGATTTTACTAGGGTTTATGTTGTTGACTAATTAATTTTTACCTTTTGCTTTTTGTTTTAGAGTTCCCCTGACCTTGAGAAAGCTAGGCAAAACGCGTCGGGAAGGGGAATGGACCTCTAACAAAGGCTAAGTTTACTATTTATATATTTATGAATAAGATTAGGAAATGAAATAATGAAAAAATAATATATATAAAAAAGAAATATAAAAAGTAGAAAGTAGATGAAGTACTGGGAATGATGAAGAACCCCACCACCTGCATCTGTTTGATAAGGATGGAAATCTGAACTCCCAAGAAGTACTTTCTATGGTGAATTGGATTGAGAAAGAGTAAAAAAAATAACATTGATGACACATCCAGTGCTATTGTATTGTTTGAACTGTTTTGAATAATATCTGGCCATTTATGTTTTCTGTATATTTTTAGAAAATACCCAATAATACCCAATAATTCATTCACTGATGAATGCAGAACAGCTTTTGAATGACAGTTCATTAGCCTTTTATCCACCCTTTTACGAAGCAGCATTAGGCTTTTTTTTTTATTGCCAGCCTTGGCGGTATTAGCTCTGATGAGCATCAGAGCTAATACTACCACAGCCTAACATGGTTTCTTAAAAGGGGGGGGAGGGGGGAGGGGTTAATTATTTGAATGTAATGTAGTTCAGTTCAGTTTATTTGATGTACCATGTATATTACCAGAAGTCAGATCTAGGCGGTGTGCAATATAAAAGCAATAATAATAATAATAAAAATGGTTTATGTACCGCAAGACCGTGAAGTTCTATGCGGTTTACAATGATTATAAAAAAAATGTTACAAATTGAGTAGAATTGACATATTGTTTAGCATTTCTAGAGATTTGGTATTGAGAGAGAGATTGTGCGAATCAGTGTCCTGTGCACTTTAGGAACAGATGTGTTTTCAGTTGTCCCCTAAATTCCCTTAACACTGGAATTCGCATCTCGCTCAGATTGTTCATAAAATACACAACACATATAAAGTGGCAAAAAATGGGCCGCAGCTTTATTGTCATAAAATCAGACTTTAACAAAACAACTTAGAACTTTCCAATACAGTGTAGCTTATTCTCAAAATTCTGGAGCTACTCGGTGGCGAACTAGCTCCTCTTCCAAAATTCACCCCCATTCCCCACTTCCCTTTCGGCAAGACACGCAGTGGCGCAGAGTCCAGCCGCCACCCATGGCGGTATCGCACATGAGCAGTTAACAAAATTTAATCACCCAATCTGTTGCATAGCTACACTGATCCAAAATTGTTTCCCCAACATAGAAATTTTCCGCCAACAAAACTGCGACAAACCAACCCTCCCCTCCCCACTCGCCAAAAAACACCAAACCGCCCAGAGAGGACCCATAAAGAGGGAAGGGAAGGGCGGGACAAATTTCCCTCACAACTCTAACCTTCCTACACTCCCTCCCACCTTTAATTCTCCCTTGCCCACCAATTCTCCTCACAAAAACCCTCCAATCCCAGAGCCCCTTCCTCAGCCAATCCACACTTTCTCTCTCTACCCTATCCTTGCATCTCTTACTTCCACACTCCTCCCTTTTTCTAACTTGCCTAACAACCCACTACCTATTCTCCTACCTTCCTGCTAATATTAATTAACCCTTTTCCCCCCCCAACCCAATCTTCGCTAGCTCATCCAGCGTTATAAGCCCGCAGATTAATCTGCAAGCCACTATATGCATTGGCAAGCGTAAGTAGTTGTTTCAGATCGTTGCCCCATAATGCTGCTTGATAAGATAAGAGAGAAGCAAGGGAGGGGACATTTCTAAAACGCGAGACATATAGTAAAACAAAAACAAATCAACAAACACAAAAGGGAAAAGAGGTGAGGAAAGATTGCAAAATATTATAGGTCCCCACTATACCTGTAACTAATCCCTAAAACCTCAGTCTTCCATCCCACCTAAGCTCTGATTACTCACAAACAGATATGATTAAATGATTGTGCCTTGAATTAATCTTTCATATCTGATAATAATGGAGTTATTTTACAGTAATACTAGTTTAGTTTATTTTAAACCTGATTGAACCAGAAAAGTTTAGTGGTATGCCAAGTTTTAATAAAATGCAAAAGATAAACATAATCCCACTCAAGTCCCAAGTCCCCACTTAAGATCTCAATACCCAGTCATTTTTAGAGCTTGTCTTCCTTTGGTCGCCCACTCAGTTCTAGAATATCTACTTAAATCTGAGTCCTTGTTCTCCTGTATCTTTCTTCATTTCTCCAATATTTTCTATCCTATAGCTTTCTCCCCCTTCACCAGCATTTATTACCCATTGCTCCTTATACCACTTTCTCTTCTCCAGCATCCAACCTTCTGCTTTTCTCTTATATTACCATATCTTTCCTCCTCCTTCTTCTCTACATTTTTATTGGCTTCTTCCCTTCCCTTGCCTCATTCTGTTCTCCTTTCCAATCTCACACTCCCAGCATCTGCCCACCCCAGCCCCAAGTACCCTAGCCTCAATATCAACATTGTCCCTTGCCCCAGTTCCAACCCCAGCATCAGCCCCAGCCAGAACCACAGCATCAGCATCACCTCCATCCCAGAGTGCACTAGATTCTATAAATGGCACCTAAAAAAACTGGCGCTGAAGAAAATGGCACTTAGCACTATTCTATAAAAGGAGCTCAAAGTTAGGCACTGCTTAAAGAATAGTACTTAGGGGAAACTCTATAACTAGTGCCTAAATTTAGGCATTGGTAAGTAGGTGGTCAGAAAAGGCAGGGTTGAAGCGCCTACTGATGCCTAAATAAAAGGCAGCTGAAATGGCCACTGGAGTTGCAGCTAGGAAGCCACTTTAGGCCACAGAACGCCAACCCCCAAAGCGGCATTAGGCAATCTAAAGCAGCTACCCAGCCGCGAATCACGCCAAGATAGGCAGCTGAAATGCATGCCTGGGTTTTCCAGGCCTACATTTCAGCCGCCTAACTTGGCGCGATTCTGTAGCCGGCACCCTGGAATGATTGACAGCCGATCGGCAGCCATTTATAAGGCAGCCACCGACTTGGGTGCCAGTTACAGAATCTGGCCCTTAATGCCCAGAATTATGCTTAACTTTAGATGTGGCTATTTATAACAATTGAACTGTGGTATAATTGGCTAGTTGTTCAATTAAATTTGGGTGTATGTTCAAATCTGTGAGTGCAATTTGTAGCACTTTTCATAGAATTCAGGAAAGTGTGTAAAAAATCAATTGTATGCATATAAACCCACAAATTAACATGCATGCAATTGATTTGTGTGAGTTTAACACTTATATCACACATAATGCACTTTTTATCAAAATGAATAAAAAAACTTTTTATAAAAATTAATAAAAAAAATTTTATCAAAAAATAAAAAATCTCTATAAATGAACCAAACATTTTTTGCATGTTCATCTCTGCACATTTTTTTAGGCACACATTTCTCCTTTAAGTGAATTTTATTTATTTATATGCTACTTTTCAAGGGCCAACCAAAGGGGCATGCAACAGGAAATCAATAACATTACAAAAAATCCATAAATATTGGTTTGATATAGGATCTGGATTTATTCAAATGATTTAAACCTTGTATAGTTCCCCCTCAGCCAGACTATATATTAATAATACTTTTTCAGAGCATTTCTGTCTGAAGAGGGGAGTTAGACAAGGGTCTCCTTTGTTTTTTGACATTGTTCTGGAACCCTTGTTGTTGGCTATTCAGCAGGCAAAGGAGATACAGGGAATTCCATATACAGATTGGGAATATAAGGTCTCTGCTTATGCAGATGATATCTTGCTTCATTTGAAGAATCCTGAGTCTACCATCCCGCATTTACTGGAATTGATTGATAGATTTGGCAAATTTTCTGGTTACAAAATAAATTGGAGCAAATCAGAGGTTCTTCCATTAAATGTGTATTGTGTAAAAGGCTTTTTTGATCCATTCCCATTCCTTTGGGAGGAAAAGGGTATAAAATATTTGGGTATCATGATTCAAAGAAATTTGGAAGACACAATGACAGTAAATGAAAAATCTTTATTGCTGAAAGTCAAAGAAATGTGTGAGCATTGGAACCCATTACATCTTTCTTGGTGGGGGAGAGTCCGAACCATCAAAATGATGATTTTGCCTGTAGTTTGCTACCAAATGAGTATGTTGCTGGTTTATTTTCAAGGGTCTTTTTATAAGAAATTGAATGGGATCCTTACAAAATTTGTTTGGCTGGGTCAAAATGCTAGAATAGCCTTAGTATCTTTGCAAAAACCACAATTGGTGGGGAGGGGGGGAGGGGTAAATTTTCCAAATTTCTGTAGATACCATCAAGCATTCATTATGCAGCAGGGTATGTATTGGATCCTTCCTGAAGTCTTGGAGCATCTTCTGGACTGGCTGATATTAGAATTTCAACTCATTTCCCCATTACAATTGTACAACACACAAGGTAACTTATGTCAGCTAAATAAACTACATCAAAAACCTACTCTGACAAAATAACTTAGACACCCGGGAGAGTAGGCTTCACCTAAGTATCAAGCTGCCAAGAATTTATAAGGACAATAATATTCTATGTGCCACATGGAAAACATTAAAATTCATTAATAATTAAACATCTATACCAGTACAACAATCCATGTCATTCCTTATGGCTGAACTCCAAGATTCAAATCGGCGAGTCTAAGATCCTCTGGAAGCACTGACTGCAGGTAGGTAAACGTACTTTAGATGATGTGTTATCAAATGGGAAAATGCTTGATTTTTCACAACTGCAACAATTATTCAGTATTACAAAGTCTCAAGCATATAAATGGTTGCAATTGAAGCAGGTCATTCAGAAGGGGTTCCTTGATTGGCAAAATTTAAATAATCAGTATAGCTTGCCGGACCTATGCTTCCAGACAGATTTGCTAGGACATCAGGCAGCCAAGTGGTATAAATTAATATCTGAATATTTGAATAAGAAGCCTAAAACTAGTTTAAAAGACATTTGGAGCATTGAGATAAAGCAGCAGATTTATGCTACTCAATGGCCACAAATTTGGACTTGGGGGACAGTATCAGTGAGCACATAGAAAAAAATAAGCTGATGAGAACAAGCCAGCATGGTTTCTGTACTGGAAGATCTTGCCAAACAAACCTGCTGCACTTCTTCGAGGGGATAAGCGAACATTTGGACCAAGGTGACCCCATAGACATAGTATACCTGGACTTCCAGAAAGCCTTCGACAAGGTACCTCATGAGCGCCTTCTAAAGAAACTGTGGAACCACGGGGTGGAAGGGGAAATACACAGATGGATCAGAAACTGGCTGGCAAACAGGAAACAGAGGGTAGGAATAAAGGGACACTATTCTGACTGGAAAGGGGTCACAAGTGGCGTCCCACAGGGGTCAGTGCTAGGACCACTGCTATTCAACATATTTATTAATGACTTGGAAACAGGGACAAAGTGTGAAGTTGTAAAATTTGCGGATGACACAAAACTCTCCAGTGCGGTTAGATCTGTTGAGGAGTGTAAAGAACTCCAAAGGGACCTGAACAAACTGACGGAGTGGACAAATAAATGGCAGATGAACTTCAATGTGGAGAAATGTAAAGTTATGCACATAGGGAAAGGGAACCCGATGTATAATTACACAATGGGGGGGATGACATTGGGAAAAGGCAACCTAGAAAAGGACTTGGGGATTTTGGTGGATAAAACAATGAAACCGGCAGTGCAATGCGCAGCGGCCTCAAAAAAGACGAACAGAATGTTGGGCATTATCAAAAAAGGTATCACTACCAGAACCAAGGAGGTTATCCTCCCGCTGTACAGGGCAATGGTGCGACCACATCTGGAATACTGCGTCCAGTACTGGTCGCCGTACCTAAAGAAAGACATGGCGATACTCGAGAGGGTCCAGAGAAGAGCAACAAAAATGATAAAGGGCATGGAAAACCTCTCATATGCTGAGAGGCTGGAAAGGCTGGGGCTCTTTTCCCTGGAAAAGCGGAGACTTAGAGCGGATATGATAGAAACTTATAAGATCATGAAGGGTATGGTGACAGTAGAGAGAGACAGATTCTTCAGACTGGCGGGGGCAACAAAAACTAGAGGGCACTCAAAAAAACTGAGGGGAGATAGATTTAGAACAAATGCTAGGAAGTTCTTCTTCACCCAGAGGGTGGTGGACACTTGGAATGCGTTTCCAGAGGAGGTGGTTGAGCAGAATACGATTTTGGGTTTCAAAAAGGGATTGGACGAGTTCTTGAAGAGAAAGGGGATCCAGGGGTATAATTGAGTGATAGATCACTACAGGTCATTGACCTGGAGGGCCGCCGCGGGAGCGGACTGCTGGGCATGATGGTCCTATGGTCTGACTCGGCAGAGGCAATGCTTATGTTCTTATGTACTGCGTCAGCATCTGAGACAAATTTGGTATTTTTTTGTTACATAGAACTTTTTGGACCCCAATTCGTTTGCAGAAGTTAGATAGTTCCAAATCTAATAGGTGCTGGCACTGTCATCTTGCAATAGGGACACTGGATTATTTGTTGTTCTATTGTCTTTTGATATTCATCTTTTGGAAATCAATATGGGGACAAATCAATTTGATTTTGGAATCTTCCATTCCGCTATCTTATGAGGTAGTTATTTGTGGAACATTGTTGTCACCTAAACCTCCTTTGGACAAATATAAAAGTAGACTATTTGCCATAATGACTGGGATAGCCATGCAATTGGTTACCAAGAACTGGAAAAATTGAGATCGGCTTAATTTCTCCTTTTGGTGGGAGCCTTTATGTTTATGCTACAAATATGAGAAAATGAATTCAGAAATTTGGGGTAATAATAAGTTATTTAAATTGACTTGGAGTCCATTGACAAATTTTGTTAAAGTTGATTAGTTTGATTATTCTCCTGATTTTCTATTTGAGTTACACATCCAGGGAAGGTGGGTGGGTGGGCGGAGGGGTATTACATTTGGATGTCATCATTGTTCAATAAGCTCCATATGAATTTCACTGAAGTAATGCATTTTGGTTTTGTTCTTATATTGGGGAGGGGATGGTGGAGAGGGGGAGAAAATGTTTTTGAAGTACTTTTATATTTGATGAAAATGCAATTTTAAAGTTAATTATATGTATTTGTATATTTTAATGCATTGTTTTTGAGTGAAAAATAATTATTTTTTTAAAACCCAACATAAATCAGTAATGTATATAAAATAACACTATATAAATTCCTCAGAATTATTACGAAGTATGGCTATACATCAAGGAAATTAATAAAAAGATTCTGAAGATTTGGGAGCCATTGACAAAAGTTTGCAAAGAGTGATTAGTGATTATGCCCTTTGGTCATACATGTCAAGGGTGGGTGGATGGGAGGGCAGGTTGGAATGTATTTTTAAATTTCTCAATTTGAGTGTATTTTTTTAATATGATGGGGGGGGGGTGATATATCTATTTGTCATAAATTATAATTGTAAATGTATTTAAGTGCTTTTATAGCATTATATGATTATATTATATCCTGCACTTAATCATGGCTTTAAAATGAATAAAGAAATTAAAAAAAGAAACAAAAACCTATATAAATTCCTAACAAATCTTCAAAACCCACAACTAAACAACACTCGACCACCAGGTATTTCCACTCATTATTGTATCACATCTCCAAAATACTGCCAATACTGACCAAACACCCAATCAAAAATCACTGCTCGGTAATCATAAAAACCATCATTTCAGCCACATGATTACATGCCCTACTCAATATTGTTGTTCAGATCTTAGATATTCATATCAGCATATCCAAGAACTCACAAGAGGTCAGTTCCCATGAATTACAGACTATGAGATCTATAGCAGGTTAGCAGCCTTCAGGTCTCTGGAAACACCCCTCTGTTCCCAGCAACTCCCTTTTATTCTCTCTGGCATCAATCTAATTTGTAAGTAATATAGTCTCTGGTTCTGCTATCAGTCTCCCTTCATTCCTTCCTCTGGGTCAGTTGTAATTTCAGCAGTGCCCTCCACTAGATCACAGGGTGAAGCACAAAACCGTCTAAGCCACTAGTTTTAAATTTGGTTACAGCTAGTCCTGACACTGACTGAAATTTATCTACAGTATATGTATTTTTAAAACTCTTTTCATAATCTTGTTTCAGTCCAGCTCACGACACATTAGACCCCCACCACATATATGTCTGTGTATCTACATTTTCCAGGAAGTTGTAAAGCTGATTTTGTTTCAGTTATTAGAACTCCAAATTGAAAATTAATGTCCTTCATGTACTTTAAAGAAAATCCTTCTATCCTGAAAATAAATTGGCAGTCAACCTTTTTTTTTTTATGTCCACTGTCACAAACCCTCTGCAGCGGCGGGCTGTCGTGTGACAAACACAAGGATTCTGGCGTGTCCCCTCTAACCAGGGGTACCTTCAGGACTTTTCAGGTGGCTCTAGGTGACCGCCTAGGCCTATGAGAGACAAGGCAAGCAAAGAGTTTCCAAATATCACCAGTGAAACCAAGTTCTTCAAATAGGAATATGATGTTTTATTCTGACCAGGTGGTCAAAAAGATGTAACATAAAATAAAGAACACTTTTGTATGTTTTCCAAAATAAAGAAGAACACCAGATTCATCTGGTGTGATATAACATTAGCTGAGCTGATGTCACCGGCTGGTAATATTTATTGAATGATGGTGTGGGAGGGGGGACAGATAGTGAGGGGAATATATGAGGTGTTATCAAGGGTCTGTAGAATAAGGATTGACAATTTTATAAGAGGAGGTAAGAAAGGGTTAATAGATAGAGCTTGTAAGAAAGAAAAATGATTAGGGAGGTTGCTAAGGTGATGGGGTGGAGCAGTCACGTGATTGGTTGGATGTTGTGGCACTCTGGAGTGAATTCTGTGAGGAAAGGGGAACAGTAGAGTAGTCTCTTCAGGAAAAGATTATTCTCTTCAGAGTATATTAATTCTTACTAAAAATATTCTTTTTCATTGTGATTTTAATGTTAGGAAGTTTGGTTTATTTTGAGTAAGATAATTTTTTGCCTTGTTAACCTTCTCTGTGTCTGTGTTTTAGTCAGGACAGGCTATTTGTCTGTCAGGTGCTGGATTTGTTGCCTGATTAAGCAGAGACTGCAATGGAGAGGAGCAGTTTGGGCTCTTCTGTGGAGGTTTAACAGCCTGGCAGCACAACAGTCCCCTGTGTGGAGCAGTAGTTAGCGCTGGGCTGCCATTTGGTGAGTTGTCTGCACGACCGTGGGCAGAGTGGGTTGACTGTGAGGGAGATGGGATGTGAAAGGTGTTTGCTCGCTAATGTACAGTGTGTCAGAGAGGGACTTACCTGTTGGGGTTATTTTGTGTGACACAGAGAGGTCTTTCTGTTGAGGTGTAATTTTGCCAGGTTGTTTCTTAGTAGGCAAGTTTAGGGGAGCTGGCAGGTGGTTGGTCTTTAGTTCACGAGGGTAGTGACTGGCTGGTCTGTGTGCCACATGGTAGGGCACTTCTAGATAGGTTTGAGGCTTTGACTCTAAATTCTGGTGTTAGAAGGAGGGAGTTGGGAAGTGCCAATGCTGCATTCAGGTGTTTGTTTTTACAGCTAGGCAGAGTTGTGGATTTGCGGCCTTCACGGATTTGGTGTTCCCGTGTCTGGGAGCTTAGGAGCACTGGCAGCTGCCATTGCAATAGTTATGTGCTCAGCGGCTGCATGACTGTATGGCATCAGCATGCACAGTATTGTGATTTAAAAATTTTGTTTGGAGTGTCAATAGGGGCCATCTTCCTAATTTTCCTTTTGTGCTATGGCCTTTCTGGGTCTCTTGGATCTTCCTGTGTCTGCCATTCTTTCTGTGGTGATTCAGCATGGTGTCAGCTGTCCTGATTTGTTAGCTCAGCTGGAGATGACCTGTTCTTGGTGTTTAAGGTACATTCATATTATGTACTTGTGGTGTTTTTCTGGGTGTGTGGTGTGTGTGTTAGGGGGAAATAGATTTCTTGGTGTCTATCTCTGTGGAAAGGGAGAGGGTTCATTGTAGTAAAGTTGAGGGTTTGGTTTATTTGTGCTGGAGAAATTAAAGGGTAAAAGTTTTTATGGTGTTAGTGGGGAATCATCTAGGTAAGTGGTGAGCAAACCTAAACAAAGTTATTGTAAGGGTAACAACCTATTGTGTATGTCATGTATAGGAAATACTGAGTGGAGTGCAGTGAAAAGGGCTGATGTGAATCGCTGGTTCACTCTTTCCAAAAATACTAGGTCTAGGGGGTGTGCAATGAATCTATTAAGTAGTAGATTTATAACAAACCAGATAAATATGTCTTCACACAACATGTGATTAATCTATGGAATTCATTGCTGGAGAATGAGGTGAAATCACTTAGCTTAGCGGGGTTTAAAAAAAGTTTGGGTACTTTCCTAACCGAGAAGGCCTTATTGAGATGGCTTGGGGAAATCCTCTGCTTATTCCTATGATAGGCAGCATAATTTCTGTTTTATTACTAGGGCATAGAATTTGGATTATAGGATCTCACTAGGTTCTTGGGTCCTGGGTTGGCCACTGTTGGAAACAGGATACTGTTCTTGATGGACTTTTGGTCTGTCCCAGTATCACAATTCTTCTGTTCTTCTGTTCTTATAAGGTGCAAGGCATCAGAAGCACTATTGGATAGAGTTAAGGGGGGGAAGGGGTTGGTCGAGTAGTCTGGAAAGTAAAGATAGAGATGGAAGGATAAATAGCTGCCACGATAATGATGGGGGACAAGACATTTTTGGATTTATTAGGGATAGGAAGACATGCAAAAGTGGCATTGTGGAACCCAAGGGTACAAGAGGCCAATAAGTAGCAGATGGTAAAGAGATAGATGACTTCTTCACTAATATTTTCTGTTCTGGGTTCACAGCTGAAGTGTTTGGGGGGGAGGGTGTACAAACACCTCATGTGACTGGGGCAGGAGGTGTAAAAAACCCTGATTGATTTTCAGTGGCTTGGGTTTGTGAGGGTTCGTTAGAACTACGGGTGGATACCACAAGGGGAATGGCTGGTACATCCAAGGGTACTGCAAGAATTTGGGGGTAGTTCTGGTGACTCTGCTGACTACCTTCTCACTGCTTCTGTAGAGTAGGGAGTGGGTAATGCATGAATAGAGCAGGGAGAATATGGTTTCCCTCCACAACAAATGGAGAAAAGGCAGCACTAGGGATATACAGACCGGTAAGTTTGACTTATTGGTGAGTATCTCAATAGAAACACTTTTACAACAGAGCTTGGGGATTCACTAGAGATAGATTTGGATCGACAAATCTGCTTACTTTCTTTGGGTGATCTTGGCATTAGATAAGGGGAGTGTGGTGAATATGGTGTATTTTGATTTTAGTCATTTTACCATTTTCATAGGCATATCGTATTCAGTGTTCTCGGTATGGAGGGCTCCACTGGTGGTCTGGGGCAGGAACTAGTTGGTCAGTAAGGTGTCAGTGGGTTGTGGTCCCAGGAGATGGTTATGCCAAGGGAGGATCTTATCGGTAGTGTGTTTGAAGGTTTGTTATTGGGCTTGTTCTTTTCACAATTATGTAAGTGGGATTGTTGTAGGAGGCCAAAGCAGTAATGGACCAGACAGTCCTGATGGTGTGCCTAACGAGGATGGGCTTAAGTTGTAGAATGGCTTCATATTGTGCAGCTCAGATTTCATGTTTAGAAATGCCAGGTCATGTATTTGCATTGCTAAACCACAAGGGAATGGTGCGATTAAAGGGTGAAGACCTTTGTGTACGAATGAGGAGTGCGGGTTTGGTGTGCTTGTATGTGATGAGCTTCAGGAGGCAACCAGGTTGTAACAGTGCTAGCAAAAGCTAGACAGATGTTTGGATGCATGGGAATCAGTATGGCCAGCAGGACAATGGAAGTTTGCTGCCCCTCTACAAATTTTGGTGAGACCTCCTTGTGAATTTTGTGTACATTTAAGTTCAGTTCAAAGGAAGGCTACTACAAGGGTTGATGGTCTATGTCCTATAGGCATATGGGAACTGAGTTCATGATCTCCATCTGTATACTTTGAGGAGGAACATGAGAAGGGAGATAATAGTGATGTTTAAATACCTATGTGGCCTAACTATACATGAGATGACTCCCCTTTTATTTGACAGCAAATCCAAAGTAAGAGGGCAGGGGATGCAGTGCAGCAGTGCTGGGCTCTGCAGTACGGTATGGCGCTACATTGTTACAGAAGATGAGGTAGATGCATGAAATAGTTTTGGAATTCCAGTAGGTGTAGGAGTAGTAGATGCATGAAATAGTTTCTGAATTCAGGACGGCTTTGGATAGGCACATGGACTCTCTGGGAGAGAGGAGTTAATTGTTACTGTGGAGGGGTATACTGGCTGGGCATTTTGGTCTTTATCTGTCCTTATGTTTTTTCTAAGTGGCTTTGTTTGTGTCCTCAGACTGGAGGAACTGCAAGGCGCTGGATAGGTGCTGAGAGCCAAACTGCTTTGTTTGACTCATTTTCTGCAATTTTGGGTGCCAGAGGTGCATTGCTCCTTTCTCATATGGAGCAGCCGCATGTTCTATTAGTACTGTATTGTTTGTTTGTAGGATGATTTTAGAAGATGGTTCACTTGACATTTGCTGGTGTGGGGATTTATGGAAGTTATGAAATTGGTTGTGGGTGCGTGTGATCTGGTGTCCATGCGCAGGGTTTACTTGTTTGTTTGTTTTTTGTATGAGGGTTTAGTGACATTTGTTTGCAGTATTGCCTAATGTGTGCACTTCATGATTTGTAGTGGTGCTCTGGCGATTAGCCTTTTTGCAGCACTAGGCAGATTATTGAGTGGGTAAACTGGCACCTTCTCGACCTGCTATTGTGTTCATGGGGTAGCTGTCTGGAGATGTTGGGTTGACTGCAGGTTAAATGCAATTGCCTATTCCCCGGTCACCTTCTTGGAAGGATCAGGAATTTGGATTCTTTTATACGTGTGTGTGTGGAGTAACGGGAATGTGCAATATCTTGTTTACCATTCTATTGGGCTGGTGAGGATTTTCTTAGCTGTTTCTGAGTCCAGTGGGGCATGGACTATAGATTTTATGGTTAGGTATATGGAGCATTTGTTGGGAGTGACCCTTGCTAATCCTTTTCCAGCAAAGACAGTTTCCTAATCTTCTATTCTGCTTCCCTTATGATTCTTTTGATGGGTTGTGACATTTGTTCAGCAAAGGGAGAGGATTTCATACTGCCCCTGAGGCAGGATCTGTTGTCTGCTGTCTGTGTTTTCCCTAATGCCCCCACCCCTTTTTGTTTTGCTTGGTCCTCTATTGAGTGTGTAAGGAGGATTGGGACATGGTTGCTATTGAGTGGGTTTAATACTAAGCTTTTGGAGTTATGGATAGCATGTGGGGGTTTAGAGTGGTTTCTCATGAGTTTGTTGCAGCTATTTTCCATGGACATTATTGTCCTGATGCTGTCAACCTTTCAGGCATAGGTTTGGCCTATTTTATTGGAGACTTGTTTTAAAGCTGTTGGCCGCAGCTTATGTGGTGGGGGGAGCGGTGACAAGCTCGAGGCTGTCACCGCTTGTGGCGGAAAATGGGGTTTGGCCCAGTTGGATCTGGGAGATGAGCAGTTAATAAATAAATAAATGTGACACTCGTATGCGATACCGCTGCGAGGGGAAGCATGACCTTGCGTCACCGTGGATCATGTTTGGGGGGAGGGGAAGCATGACCTTGCGTCACCGTGGGTCATGTTTGGGGGGGAGGGGAGGGGAAGCATGGCCTTGCGTCACCGTGGGCCGTTTGGGGGAATGTTATAAATTTAAAGACTTAACTGGAGCTAGTTTCGACACCGAATAGCTCCCTTGGGGTGTGTGAAATATGCATTGGGGGTTTGTTGGTTTTTGGACACAGATTGCATTGTAAGTGAAGATAATATTCAGATAGATAATAAAGCTGCGGCCAAATATTTATTCCAATAAAACTGAGTTGTGTGATTATTGATTGATGGTGATTAGCTTTCAGTTGCAGGTGACGGGAATGCGAATGCTAATGTTAAGAAGAACACCAGATTCATCTGGTGTGATATAACATTAGCTGAGCTGATGTCACCGGCTGGTAATATTTATTGAATGATGGTGTGGGTAAAATGGGAGGGGGGACAGATAGTGAGGGGAATATATGAGGTGTTATCAAGGGTCTGTAGAATAAGGATTGACAATTTTATAAGAGGAGGTAAGAAAGGGTTAATAGATAGAGCTTGTAAGAAAGAAAAATGATTAGGGAGGTTGCTAAGGTGATGGGGTGGAGCAGTCACGTGATTGGTTGGATGTTGTGGCACTCTGGAGTGAATTCTGTGAGGAAAGGGGAACAGTAGAGTAGTCTCTTCAGGAAAAGATTATCCCTCCCTCCCTCCCATTTGTGCTGATGTTATGTTTTGTGTCAGTGTTGTGGGGTGGGGGGTTTACATGTTATATGTCGACTTGAGTGGGTTTGGTGGAGCTTATGGGGTTGGGGGGAGGTGGTCGCAGCTTTGGGTGGGGCGGAAAATGGGGTTTGGCCCAGTTGGATCTGGGAGATGAGCAGTTAATAAATAAATAAATGTGACACTCGTATGCGATACCGCTGCGAGGGGAAGCATGACCTTGCGTCACCGTGGATCATGTTTGGGGGGAGGGGAAGCATGACCTTGCGTCACCGTGGGTCATGTTTGGGGGGAGGGGAGGGGAAGCATGGCCTTGCGTCACCGTGGGCCGTTTGGGGGAATGTTATAAATTTAAAGACTTAACTGGAGCTAGTTTCGACACCGAATAGCTCCCTTGGGGTGTGTGAAATATGCATTGGGGGTTTGTTGGTTTTTGGACACAGATTGCATTGTAAGTGAAGATAATATTCAGATAGATAATAAAGCTGCGGCCAAATATTTATTCCAATAAAACTGAGTTGTGTGATTATTGATTGATGGTGATTAGCTTTCAGTTGCAGGTGACGGGAATGCGAATGCTAATGTTAAGTTAATTGCAAAACTAAAGCTTTAACAAAACAGCAACTTCCTGTAGTTGGTTATTCCTGGAATCATGTGCTCTGACTCAGGATTGCTTTACCCTGGTGTTCACTCATAATTCAAACTTTCTCTCAGTATTAATATCAGAGGCATGTAACAGCAGATTTCAGCAGCCAAATAAAGTTTGAAATAAACCTTTGCTGTAAATCCAAATTAAACCAAACTCTTTAGGCAATATAGCTACAGCACACTCTTGCAACAGTTCAGCTTTTCCCTCAGCTCCCTCGTGCAGGCAAAACACACAGCTGAGAGAGATAAGCTAATTAGCTCCTCAGGAACGGGAGCCACGGCAGGATTTTCCAAAGTTCAAAACACCAACTTAAAATGTTCTATCTTGAGCTTCTTGTTTCCAAACTTGACTTTAAATCACTTCCATAGTTTAGGATTCAGGTAAGTGTTATTCTTAACCCAAAAATACTCATAAAGTCCAAACCTAGCTCACATTCTTCAGGCTTGTTTGCACAGCAGAAAAACATAGGCAAAAGGGAAAAAAATCCCACAAATTTTCCCCAATTACTCACTCCCTTCATTCAGTGTCCATACATTCTGTCTGGCTCTCTAGCATAGGGCCAGCTACTTGTACCTCCATGCTTTCCACACCATCTGGAATCTGGAAGTTTGAAGTGGGGAGGATTTCTTCCAAATCCTGCATGGGCCAATCTGGCACGGTTGTCTCTTCTACTCTGCTCCACAGCTCCTCACCTGCCTTGGGCTGTGAGAGTGACTCACCCTGGTCACTCGCTCCTCCTCCTCCCGTTTGTCTCAGCTTGCTTTTAAACAGCCAATCCCCTTCAGCCTGTAGCGGGGGATGGGCTTTGGCTCTAAAGCAGCTTTTCTCTGCCTGGGTTTATCTAATGCAGCTATATTCCTTGTGGCTTCTCTAGCTGCCCTAAAGCCCGGAGGCTGCTGTTGACAGTCTGCCTGCCTCTGCTCCAGATCACTACTGCTCTGATCATAGGGGCAAGGGAGGTCAGCCTCAAGTTGTGCGCCAGAATCAATCTGATCAGCTCTTCTGCACCCGATCCTATTAGGGACCGAACTAGTGCTGGTGCTGGGTTTGTCACACCACCTGCCATCTTTATATAAGTGAAAACCATAAGTGTCTCCTCTTTGAAGTCCAGGTTGTTGGGGGGGGGGGGGAGTTGGTGTTTTTTTTTTAAAGAAAGCCATGCATTCCGCATTATTGTTTTGTAAGCTATGACTTTGGTTTAACCAACTGAAACACAGTCAGTGGCAGCATGAGGAGATGCCCTGCAGGTGGTTTGATACTGATATGATCAATGAACAGATACTATGATGTTACAAGAACAATATACTGTAATGCCAAACAGTTTTTTATTGGTGAAACTGCAAATTAAATGGACAAGAATAGTATTACAGTCCATGAGCGGCAATTTCTGTTTTCAATTATCAAAGCAATGGTTTATGTGGAAGAAATGTTCCTTTGGTGAAAGTGACCAGTTTTTAATGTTCATGTCATGGAATTCAAGCTAGTGGCTAGGAATGGTGCATGTTTATTCACTTGACTTTTATATAGCCGACGACATACACTTCATATTTTGTTAGAAAATGAAAGAAGCTAAGAATCAAGATGTTCAACAACCTGAACCTTATGTTCTTGTGAATGAAATCATCATGGTCAAAGAGTCAATGGTAAGTAAGCCAGTGATTTGTCTTATCATTAGGAATATTACAAACATAAAGCCTTTGATAGGAGTAAGCCTACATGTAGAATGTTTGAAGTGGACGCGTGTAGTAATTTCAGGAGCAGCATCACAAGATTTGAGTATTAAGCCAATCTTGAATTAGTTCTAAGTACTTTAGGTTTTTTTATTATTATTATTTAAATGTTTTTTTTATTTCAATTTGTTGATATTCAATATAAAGCACACTGAAAACTAATTACAACCTAAACCAGAACATCAGATAAGAAAGTCTACCGCGTGGTTTCTTCGCGGAGAGAAAAGGGTAGATTCTCTAAGCAAACCAATCGTGCACTGATCGGTTTGCGACTCCTTTGCGACCTCGTGGCTGATCACCTCAAACCAATTCCGATCCGTGCATGCAAATGAGGGGGAACAGCATTCAAATGATGGCAGGCAGCGATTCACTAACAAAAACCCTGCAACACCGACTGGGCTAGCCTATCACAAGCAAGCGTCTGCTGGGGACCAGTCGTTCACTGCTTTCTGACTGCCATCTCCTGCTCTCTGCCTGCTGTCTACCCCGACTTTCCAGCTCTCTGCCCCTGACTCTCCTGCTCTCTCTGACCCGACTCTTGTGTGCTCTCTGCCCCGACTCTCTACCGCGATCACCTTATTTTAGTAAATTCTTTGCAGGACGTAGATTGCCAGAATAAAATTTACCCAGTCAAGATGAAGATTCATTCAACTTTGAAAATTTGTCTGGCAAAACCCAAAGTTATCTGGACAAATCTTTTGAATATATGTTTACATGCTACCCCAGCTGCTATACACACAGAATTTCCAAGTGCACATTAATATATTGCCTGTACATTTATACATTATGAACTCCAGAAAGAGGCTCTCTGTGGCACTGCCAGTGGCTTAACGAGGGTGAGAGGTGTCCCTCTCCAGCCCCCTCCTGCTGCACACACTTTCCATGTACCTCTTTAATGTTCCCGGCGCGAGCAGTAACCCCAACTTGCTACTCACGCCAGCTTCAGCTTTTCCTCTGATGTCACTTCCTGGGTGTGGGTCCAGGAAGTAACATCAGTGGAAGAGCCGACGCTGGTTCAAGCAGCAGGTTGGGGTTGCTGCTCGTGCTGGGAACGTTAAAGAGGTATGCGAGAAGAGAAGAAAAAGAGCACATGCATGCGGTAGTGGAGGGTGGAGAAGGAGTGGAAGGCAAAGAGGAAGAAAGGTGCTGGCGCCCCCATCAAGACGGCGCCCAGGGCAGACCCCCCCATTGCCCCCTCTTACTATGCCACTAGGCACAGTGCACCCAATGGACTCTAATCGGTTAGTCTTGTCCCACCCAAAAACTGTTCCACATGAATCCACTTATAATTCAGCTTTCTTTTTTAAACTCTGAAATTATGGAATGATCTTCCTCTTTTAATCCATGCAGAATTCTCTTTTCCTAGCAATAACACAATTATATTAATCGGCCAACTTATCAACGAGACTGCCGAGTAGAATAATTATTTAAGATTTTATAATGAAAGGCCAGGTTGGTTCCTAGATACTCCTAAGTTGCGGGTTCATGTTAATTATTGATTACACAGAATTGGAAAAATCATGATAGGATCAATTTCACTTTTTGGTGGGTAAATGTGTACCACAAATAAGTATGAAAGAATGATGGTGGAATGGTGGGTTATGTTATGGATTGCTGTTTGCCATGGACGGTGTTAACCTCGAGGGCATTGCAATAGAAAGTATGAAAACTGAGGATGGAATACAGTATTAAATACAAAAGGAATAGAAAATAAGACAAAGTATGGCTCTGTATCATTTCACTGTATGACCTTACCTTGAGTATTGTGTGCAATTCCGGTTGCCATATCTCAAAAACAAAGATATAGAGGAATTAAAAAAGGTTCAAAGAAGGGTGACCAAAATAATTAAGGAATGGAACTTCCCTCACATGAGAAAAGTCTAAAGAGGTTAGATCTCTTCAGCTTGGAAAACAGACAGCTGAGGGGGGGTTTTGATAGAGGTCTACAAAAGCCCACGTGGTATAGAATGGGTAAACATGAATCAATTATATTTATTCTTTCAAAAATTAATAATATTAGGGACACTCAATGACTTTTAAAACAAATAGGAGGAAATATTTTTTTCACTTAGTTAAGCTCTGGAACTTGTTATTAGAGGATGTGGTAACAGTGGCTAAACTATCTCGGTTTTAAAAAAGGTTTTGGACAAGTTCCTGGAGGAAAAGTCTGTAGTCTGCTATTGAAATGCACTTGGGTAAAGCCATTGCTTTCCCTGGGATTGGTAGCATGGAATCTGCTACTTTTTTTTAGAATTCTGCCAAGTACTTGTGGTCTGGACTGGCCACAGTTGGAAGCAGGATACTGGGCTATATGGACCATCATTCAGACCCAGTATGAGTATTCTTATGTCCTTATGTTCTATATCCTATTGCATAATTCTGATGTGGTTACTACTTTTTCTATATCTTTATGTTTATAGCCAACCAATTGGGAGAGAAAGGAATAGCTTCAGGTTAGTACATTCATGTGCTCATCCATGCCTTTTACCAGATGGTGACTGCCTGTTGTAAAGAGCTGAATAGATGCATTAATGATACTCAGGACATTTCCTATGCTTTATGGATCTGTCTTTAAATTGAAGCCATAGGTCAGAAGAATGTTTCTTTTCTCCCTGCTAAAGTATTGGCATGGGTATTGAAGGGGGTGGGCTTTGATGAACTCCATGTGTTGCATGATTTCCATGCAACTTTCCCCATGTACTTTGTAAAGGTGAATGCAAGAGCAAAAAGTATTAGAGAGAACTGAAACTATGCAGATCTCATCCTGATCTGAGGTTTTGTTTGTTTTTTTTTTTTTTTTTTTTTTTTTTTTGAATGGGTAGTTACAGGATCTTGTGATAGGTATGAGTACAAGCATAACTTTATCATGGTCTCTTGCAAGATTTTGTGCCATTTATTTGTTTAGGATTCTGTTTGAAGTGTACTCCATATGAGTTTTTGGTTCAGGTCAGGTGGTTGGAAGATTAGAACTTTGTGTGGGTGGGGAGGGGCGATATTTATTTTGGTAATTGATCCTCTAGAACAGTGTTTATCAACTGAGCCCTGGAGTACCCTCTTGCCTGTCAGGTTTTCGGGATATTCACAATGAATAAGCATAGACTTGATTTGCTTATGCAAAATTTTTCAGGCATATTCATTGTGGATATCCTGAAAACCTCACTGGCAAGGGGTACTCCAGTTGACCGAGTTGAGAAGCACTAAGACCCCTTTTACAAAGCCGCACAGCCAAGTGCCACACGGTAAATGCTCCAATGCCCATTCAATTCCTATGGGCGTCAGAGCATTTACTATGCCAACCCGTACTGCCGGCTTTTGTATAATAGGGGGTAAAATGCTAACAATCTTCAGAATGTGTAGATGAGATTTTATTATTGTATTGTTATTAATAAGATTTTTTTTTTCTTTTTTTGCTCTGTTTCAACATGTTACTTCTTCTTTTTTCTAGTTAAAAAAAAAAAATGCAAGCTTAGAGTTTGGAGAACCTGCCTCGGGATTTTCTTTCATCATTCACAAAGTAACCACACCCCAGCTGTGCCAAAATAGGTGAGTCCCAACAAAGCGTCTACACAAAATGTAGAGGCTTAGCCATCGACAATGCAAGTGTTTTTAAAAGGTTTTGGGAAATGAGGGAGAAAATGACATTTGACATACAGGGTAAACCCAACAAAGCATTCAGAAGATTACTCTTTCCTGCACTTATAATTCACTAACTCCTTATTGTTAGTTCTTAATCCAATATCGTGTCTAGACTGTTTCTTCCATACCTCCAACAAAGCTTTGGGAAAAGAAAACTGTTATCTTCACAGGCTTCTATACCCTTCCCCTAAGATCTATGCCAAGAAGTATAAATAACATATTGTGCTTTCCCTTTGAATTTTGACATCCTGTCTATCTAGGACCTTGGCATTTTGATACAATTATGGAAACAGACACAAAATAAGGGTATGCACAATTCTTCTATAAGATGTAAATGTGTTCTTGTTTTCAGCTGTATTTACAGTAAATTAGCTGTTAAATTAAATATACTGAAATCCTATGTGGTAAAAGAAATATTTTAATACTGATTTAAAGGTGGTAAAATTTTCAAGAAAATTGATGGTCTTTGGCTCAGAACCTGATGTCTAGAACCCTATCTTTGCAGTAACGTTTCAAAATCAAAATGCCAGTATGGTAGCTATAAAGCCAGCTTGCCACTCATAGACCCAATAGCCTAGCCCAGACATGGGCAACTCTGGTCTTCGAGGGCTGGAATCCAATCGGGTTTTCAGATTTCCCCAATGACTATGCATGAGATCTGTTTGCATGCACTGCTTTCAATGCATAGTCATTGGGGAAATCCTGAAAACCTGATTGGATTCCGGCCCTCGAGGACCGGAGTTGCCCATGTCTGGCCTAGCCCCTGCATAAGTTCCCTTGATAACAAGAAGCCTAAACAGGTAAAAGAAGCAGTCCGTGGGTGGGTGTTTAATTATGCCTGCACTGGGTCACAGATCTCATACTGCCTTTGTTATTATCTGTTACTAAAGTTTGTTATGAGAAATGGGCCCTGGACAGCAGCTTCAGAGCAGAAGAGCTTGGGACTTCTTTTCTAATTCAGATAGGGCCAAAACCAGGATGAGGATCAGGGAAGAAGGAAAACAGAGGAAGTGGCCTACTACCCAAGAGCACCAAACAAATAGACCATAGATACCAGTGATGGGCACCCAAAAATGTTTGTGGTGTTTACATTTGGAATTTTTTTTTCCAAAGAATGTTATTAATAACTAGCTGATTACCCGGCGTTGCCCGGATATTTATTTATCCCAAAATGTCCAACCCCCTACATGTCCCACCCCCCTATGTCCCACCCCCCACATTACCCCCCCACATGTCCCATATGCCCCACCCCCATGTCCCAACCCCCTACCCTCCACATGTCCCAAAGGAATGTCCCTCTCTATGGGGCTGAACTTAGACTTAAACGGCATCGGGAGTGTCGGTATTCATCTCTGCGAGCCCGAAAACTATAGGTTGGACATTAATATCTGTCGCATTTGATAATTTTAACATATCGCCCCCTTCCCACCCCCACTGTATTTTACCCCGTCCCACCTGCACAATATTTTTCCCCAGATAGTAAGTCATATGTGTACCAAGTTTGGTTGAAATCTCTCCATGCGTTTCAGAGTTATGCTGAGTATTCATCTGTGAGCCCGAAAACACTATGGGGTAGATACTAAAATCTGTAATTTTCAATCATTTTTACATATCCCCCCCATCCCACTCCCACAGTGTTTGTCCTCAGATAGTAAGTAATGTGTATGTCAAGTTTGGTTGAAATCTGTCCATGCATTGAAGAGTTATGCTGGAACATACATACATACATACACACACACACATATATTCAAACTATAATGTGAAATATTTGACAAAATGAATACAATACAACTAACGCAAAACTTGATTATAAACAACATTTTTAGTTTCACCTCCAGGAGCAAGAACATATAAATTCTTGGGTGAACCCACCCTTGAGCAAGCAACATAGAGTTGTGGGCCACGAGACCCCCAGAACATATCACCCCAGGTAGTGAGGGATCTGCATACCAAGTTTCGTTCAAATCGGTCAAGCCGTTTTTGAATTACAGTGAGAATGGCAGCTTTTTACATTTTTTCCATTGACATGAATGGGTGAAATCTGATTTTCTGTTTGTAGCTTCGGCCACGTGTGCAGGTGGGCCGCGAGACCCCCAGAACATATCATCCCAGGTAGTGAGGGATCTGCATACCAAGTTTCGTTCAAATCGGTCAAGCCGTTTTTGAATTACTGTGAGAATGGCAGCTTTTTACATTTTTTCCATTGACATGAATGGGTGAAATCTGATTTTCTGTTTGTAGCTCCGGCCACGTGTGCAGGTGGGCCGCGAGACCCCCAGAACATATCACCCCAGGTAGTGAGGGATCTGCATACCAAGTTTCGTTCAAATCGGTCAAGCCGTTTTTGAATTACAGTGAGAATGGCAGCGTTTTACATTTTTTCCATTGACATGAATGGGTGAAATCTGATTTTATGTTTGTAGCTCCGCCCACGTGTGCAGGTGGGCCGCGAGACCCCCAGAACATATCATCCCAGGTAGTGAGGGATCTGCATACCAAGTTTCGTTCAAATCGGTCAAGCCGTTTTTGCGTGATCGCGGCACATACACACACACATACATATATACACACATACATACCTCCGATTTTATATATATATAGATGTGCCCTCTTCTTAAAGAGTATGCACTATCCCCCAGATTCTGTATAGGTAGCCCCAGATTTGGGCTACCTAATTAGTCAATTAGATACTAACAATACTTGTAGTTAGAAGCTCTTAATGCTTAGGGGTTATGCACAGATCTGTCATTAATGGCCACACACTAATTTCACACAGACAAGCAACACAAAAATCCCATGAAGATAGGAAGCATACGCACTAAAAAGTGGGGACAGAAGAGATGTCTACTAACAAGGAACCTTTATTAAAGTCGCTCAATGCTGCATGCGTTTCGGTACACAAATGGTGCCTTCTTCAGGAGTTTTATAGTGTACTGCTTAGATTATGGTTCCCTAGTAATCCACACTGTAATAAGACTGGAAATAGGGTTCAGAATACTCTTCTTAACTGATTTGAAAACCTGAGATATCCTCTAAGAGAACCTCACTTGTGATCACTCAGCCTTGGAATCTCTAGAGCAGGGGTGCCAAAGTCCCTCCTCGAGGGCTGCAATTCAGTCGGGGTTTCAAGATTTCACCAAGAATATGCATGATATCTATTAGTATACAATGAAAGCAGTGCATGCAAATAGATCTCATGCATATTGATGGGGAAATCCTGAAAACCCAACTGGATTGCAGCCCTCGAGGAGGGACTTTGATACCCCTGCTCTAGAGGCATAGACTTAAGACTTCCTGTCACACAGGAATGCAGTGGGCTTTACAAGGGTCACTCTCCTTCTGTGGAACTCTCCTCAGATAGCCCAGCCAAGCCAGAACTCCTAGGGAGGGTCCTGGAGGCTTTTTTCCTCCCATCTCATCTGTTCCTAATTTTTGGTGTGTGCACACACTAATTTCACCATTGGTGCATGGCTATTAAAAAAGTTAACGCATGAGCCCCTACCAACAATTATTTTGTAGGTGGTAAAGGCCCATTACGATGCCTTCGAGCTATGGCAAAGAAGACTACCTGTGGAGAAGACTTCTACAAATCCAATGGACAGCTAGGATCACCAACAAAGATGTTCTTGATCATATAAACCCAGAGGTGTCCCTAGAAGCCAAGATTACCAGACAGAAACTGACCTATTTTGGACATGTGAGGAGGGCAAATTCACTAGGTGCTACTCAGAATGGTCAGTGGTAAAAGGAAGCAGGGGAGACCAAAGACCCATTGGCATCAAGAATGACATGAGACTAAACATCAAGCAATTGAAAGAAGCCGTGGAAAACAGGAAATCATGGCGTACAGAGTATCCGAGGGTCGGACACGACTGATTGGCAAGTAGTAATAGTAAAGGTCCATGTACTAACCCCATGCTAATCAATTAGCATGCAGCAATGCCTCACATGCTAACTGATTAGCGCTGCTATGCCCACTCTCTACCTCCAAACACACCCCTTTAGAGAAAATTAGGAAATATTTTTAGCATGTGATGTACATGCGTATACAGGCAAATTTACCATGGGATGCCAGCGCATGTCACGTGGTAAGCCTTTTTAAAGTAGGGTAAGTGCACACTAGGACTTACCACAGTTTAGTAAAAGGTCCCCCATAATTGCCAAATATTTAAACATGGAGACTAGCTGATACTGAAGTACTTTAAAAAATTATCTTCTCAAATTTTTGCATACCATAAAACATAAAAAGTGATGTAGCATAATTAAGAATACTAAAAAAAAAAAAGCCTATCAAGTTGTCAATTCCAGTAGAGAGGTCTGACAGTTACTAAGAAAGAGTAATTTGTCATTTGCATTTTAATGAAATGGTAGTATTTATGCCATTAACAGAAACATACACACATACATTTAAAAAAACTACTAAAATCATTTATTGTTTACAAAATTTTAGAGAATTAAATTGATTAATGAGTACCCTGTAGCTCACTGGGAATGCCCAGTTTTTATTTTTTGTGAAACGCATCAATCTGTGAAGCTTTCCGGTCCAGAACTGTAATGCAAACACTTTTAAGTATTGTACATTTGCCTACAGCAATCTTAAAAGTTCAAGCACAAGAGCAAAATGTAAGGGAGAATGAGGACAACCTTGATGCATACCTGTACCTAAAAGGAAGGAATCCAAAATGCAGTCATTAAACTGAAACAGTGGCACAGAGCTATTTATTGAGAATCCTAATCCAGTTCCTCTGTTCAAACAATTTTTATTGATGAGAATATGCACCAACAGTAAAACAGTTTGCAAAAGAACACCACAACAATGGCAAGAAATCCAAAAACGGAACAAATATAATATCATAAATTTTTCAATAAAGCAACTACCACATTACCCACCCCCCAAAGACAAGGTCCTACCCCCTTCATAGCAACAACACAGCAACATGACAACTATGCCGGAAAAAGCCAAGGTCTTATTTTCTGATAAACCTCAGCCTACAGGGGGAGGAAAACAAAATACACCTAACCCCCAATCTCAAACAAAAACAGGTACAGAAGGAGAAAACAAAGGAAAGAAAGAAAAAAAAAAAAAAGGAAAAAAAGGAAATAGAAAAAAAAAAGAATTCCCTCTTCCACCTTGACAACCCCAACCTCGAGACAGGCAGGAAGTTCACAGCCTCTGGTTAAAAAATGACAGAAAACACCCAACAGGCCAACCCCCGATTAAAAGGAATTGAGGACCAAACTGCATGCCCAATGTGGTAAGGAAAATAAATAGGGCTCCCAAATTTTCAGGAAAAGGTTCTTTTGTTTTTAAAAAAATGTATGCATCTGTTCTCTTTCCAGTAACATGAGAGCATGGAAGCGATTCCGCCAAGCCCAATAGGAAGGGGGGTTAGCAAAAAACCAAACTTGCAAGATCACTCATTTAGCCAGTATCCCCACCTTGCAAACTAAAAGGCCGTGAAAGCAATTATAGATACGGAAAGCCTCATATTTGTCAAGCAAAAAGCCAGCTGGTGAGAGCACCAAAGACTTCTCCATGAGACCCTCCATGTAACCAATCAGGCGCCTCCAAAAATGACGGAACATAGAACAACTCCAAAAGGCATGGAAAAAGGATTTCACTCCCCGCTCGCATTTTTCACAATCTGGAGAAGCGACCAAACCCGCCCGAAAGAAACGATCTTTGGTGAAATAAGCCCGATGAATCATTTGGAAGTGGCACTCTCTTAACTCCACACTCACAGATAAAGTAGGGATTCTCCAAACCAGACTATGCAGATCCAAATCTTCTGGAGAAATGCCCACCTCAGGGCTCCACCTAGCAAGCAATCCATCCCTCGAAGGACCCGGGGAATGAGCCTGTAATTCCCAGTAAAACCAAGATACAGAAAGACCCATCAACTCGGAATGCTCAAAAAAAGAGTGTAATTTGGCCCCCAAATGGAGACCAAGAGTATGGGCATCCAACGAGCGAATATAATGGTGCAGATGGAGATAAGCAAAATAGTCACCACTAAGAACGCCCTCCCTCTGACTAAATATCCGCCAGGGTTCCAGGGATCCGTCAGCTTGCAAAACATGGGACAAGAGAGTGAACCCTAACTGCCCCACCACCCAAAACTGGTGTTATCATTGCCAGGAGAAAAAAGTAAATTCCCTTGGAGAGGCAACTGGTCTGAAACCTTCTGACGGCCAGCCAAAAACCCGCCAAACAGCCGCCAAACGTCTCTTAAAGAAGTTAATAACACATTGGTCCGTAAATGCGGTGGCAAAGATGTATAAGGAGCATGTAAAAGGGAAGAAAGATGCCAGGGGTGGTAGGAAGCTGCTTCATAATCAAAACAAGAAAAGACCGACTGACCCAATATCCAATCAAGTTTCAAGTTTATTAATTTTTAATATACCGACCATCAACAAGTATCTAGCCGGTTTACAATAAAAGTTAAAATCAATGTAGAATTATATTTATAGATTATAAAATTGATAGAAGAGAAAGAGTAAAGGGAAGAGTGAACATTAAAGACATTTGACAATAACAGACAATAAAAGTGAGGTTAACAAGGAGGGGAGGGGAAAAGTTACATTAAAGTGATGAAGAAAAAAAAAAGTTTTGAATGTGAGAGGGAGGGGGAGGGAAGGAACAAAGGGAAGGAGGGCGCTTCATTAAAGCGGTTAGGTGAATAGTGAAAAAAAAAAATAGAATCATCAGTAATAAAAAGCATCTTGAAATAAGGTTTTCAGATTAGTCTTAAATTTGTCAATAAGTTTTTCCTGTCGAAGTTGGGATGGCAGAGAGTTCCATAAAGTAGGAGCTACTACAGAAAAGTTGGTTTTTCTTGTATAGAAGAATTTCTTTATAGAGGGATCGGATAGTACGTTTTGGTCAGCAGATCTAAGGGTCCGTGATGGGGAAAGTGGAATAAGAAGTTTGTCAAGAAAGGATGGTTGATGAAAAGATTTAATTTTAAAGACTAACATGAGAGTTTTATAAGTGATACGATGTGTAATGGGTAGCCAATGCGCTTCTTTCAAAAGAGGGGTGATGTGGTCATATTTCCCTAGTTTATATATAAGTTTTATTGCAGTGTTTTGGATGAGCTGAAGACGTCGGGTTTCTTTTTTAAGAATTCCATTGTAAAGAGAGTTACAATAATCAAGGTGTGAAATAACTAGGGAATGAACTAGGGTCGTGATTGCTTCAGTTTCAAGGATGGAGGTTAAAGATCGAATAAGTCGTAGTTTGTAGAAGCAGGTTTTTACTACTGAACTGATATGATCATGAAATGTTAAATCTTTATCTATGATGACCCCTAATAATTTTATTTTTGTTTCCATTTTCACAGGTTGAGATTTAAGGTAGATTTTTCCTGTTACTGTTTCATTAGGATTGGTTGAGAAGAGAATACCACAAGATTTATTAATGTTGAGGGAGATAGTAAAGTAAACAAGCATAATTATACTTCTGGACATCGGTGATTCCCCATCCCCCAATGCCTCCAAGCTCCCAATAAGAATCTAAAGGACATACGAGGCTTCCGACCCCCCCACAGGAAACTCGAAAGGAGCCTGTACAAGGCCGTCAAGTCTTTTTTCAATAGTCGAATGGGCAGAAGTTGTAAAACATAAAACCACTTGGGGAATACCACCATGTTGAACAGCTAGATCCTACCATGAACCGACAAGGGAAAAAAATTTCCAAAACTCCAGACTGTCTTTGGTGTAACTCATCAAAGATTCCAAATTAATTGCCTGTAAAGTTGTTGTAGAAGAAGTCAGCTGCACACTTAAATAGCAAAATGCCCCCTCCTGCCATTTCAAAGGAAAGGGACCTGTCCTGGACCGCTGAACCCCCGGAGTTGTAGCGAGAGCCAATGACTTATCAAGGTTAAACCCTGAAAAATCCCCATATTCCATTATCATCTCCAAGAGAGCAGATAAAGAGGATTGGGGCTAATCCAGTTCCTAAAACTACTGCCAGAAACAAACCTTTCTAAAGCTGCCAACGGCTGACTAAAGAAGCAGGAGCCAGCACTAAGGGAGAAATGAGCAGGGAGCAGAGAGAGAGAGAGAGAAAGAGAGCCAGCAGTAGGGAGATAAGAGCAGGGAGCAGAGAAAGAGAGGAAAAACAGAGAGAAATCCAGGGGTAGAGGTGAGAGTAAGCTCCGCCCACCCCCACTGAGTCATCATCCGAGCTCCCCCTTTAAAGGGGAGGAGCCAATGGCACGTGGCCATTTGGCGCATGGCAAAGGCGAACTGCAAAGGGGCTCGCCTTAGCGAGAGCATCTTTGCAAAGGGCCTAAAGAAGGACAGAGTCACCACACCCAAGGATATCAAGGAAGGGCAATCAAGGTAAGGAAGACAACAAACAACCAAACAAGTGCACATACATACGTAACAACAGCAGGACACACTCAAACTGCTATCCTAAGTTTAGGAACCAACACAAAACACCACAACACTAGCTGACACTAGACAAATGCGGCACATTAAGAGTGGATACAGGGAAAAACATATAACTAGGGAATAAAGAAGTAGCAAGCAGCAGGCACAGAAGAGAACACTCACACAAGCAAAAAAGGAACCAGTGAAAGAAAATAGAGTACTCCAAAAAGGTGGACAGCAATGGAAGCAGAGGGAATCCAGAAGATGAGCTTTCCAGTGTTCTGCACAGTCTGTCATATGTATGACTACCTCCCCTCGGGGAGGCACTCATGTGTATGTGGTCGGTTTCAGGAGCTAAAAAGCTTGAAGAGGGAAGTCAGGCAACTGAAGGACAGGATTCATGAACTGGAAGGGCTCTACATTACAGAAGACCCACTCAGGACAGCAGAGGACTTCACGAGAAGGAGACACATTGAGGAAGAAGTCAGAGAACTCGAGGAATTCATTGAGGAGGCCTACAGGAGGAGGGTGGAAGAACACGAATATCAGAGGAAAGATGAAGACACACCAACATGGAAGGGAGAACAAGTGGAAGGTGACTCCAAGGAAGATACCCACAGAGGAAACCCACCGGAAGGGGAGGACTGGTCTAGCCGATGCCCAGAAAAAGAAGCAGCAAAGCACTCCGAGGACATAGACCTGCGACTGGAGCGAAAACTGAAGAAGGGAAAGTCCACGATCCTAGTGGGAGACTCAATCCTCAGGCAAGTGGACACCCACATAGCAGGTGGGAGAGATGATCGACTGATGACCTGCCTCCCAGGAGCGAGAACAATGGACATCGTGGACAAAATTGGAAAGATCCTAGAAGGAGCAGAGATGGATGAGACTGCAGTAATGATCCACATCGGGACAAATGATGTCAGCAGGAGGGACTACAGCAGAAGTGCATTGATAGAACAGTTCAAGATTCTGGGAAGGAAGTTGAAAATGAGGACTCAGAGGATAGCGTTTTCAGAGATCCTACCAGTACCGAGGGAAGATGTGAAGAGGCAGATGGAACTACAATCAATAAATGCACGGATGAGGAGATGGTGTGAGGAAGACGGGGTTTCACTTCGTGAGGAACTGGACAATGTTTTGGGGCAAGAGCAAGCTCTTCAGGAGAGATGGACTGCACCTGAGCACGGCGGGAACTAGACTTCTGGCAAACAACGTCAGGAGAGGAATAGAACAGGCTTTAAACTAAGAAGAAGGGGAAAGCTGACAGTCGACCAAGTGTCAACGATTCGGGAAAAGGTATCCCGTGAAGATACTACGTGGGAAAAATGCTGGGAAGAAACAACGGGCAAAACACAGGAGCGGATTGAGCCAGAGGAGGAGGATAAGAGGATTGTAGCACAGGAGAAGAAAATAAAGATCGAAGCACAAGGAAAGGAAATGAAGACAAAAAATTACCAGGACTTAAATTGCATATATACTAATGCAAGGAGCCTAAGGAACAAAATGGGGGAACTAGAAGTCATGGCCAAAACTGAGAACATAGACATCATTGGGGTCTCTGAAACATGGTGGAATGAAGAAAACAAATGGGACATAGCACTGCCGGGGTAAAAACTCTATCGTGAGGACAGGTCAGGGCAGAAAGGAGGAGGAATAGCTCTATACATAAAAGAAAGCATATACTCGACCAGAGTGGACACAGCAGCGACGACCAACAAATTGGAATCGCTATGGGTTACAATACCAGGAAGGAAAGGGCTCGAGATAAAGATGGACTGTACTATCGTCCACCTGGGCAAAACGAAACTACCGATGAAGAAATGAAAGCCGAGAAGAAACAGGAATGCAAAAACGGTAACACGATCATTATGGGAGACTTCAACTATCCCAGGATAGACTGGAGTCTTGGAAACTCAAAATGCGCTAGGGAGACCGGACTCCTGGAGGCTATACAGGACTGCTTCATGGATCAGCTTGCCAGAGAACCGACGAGAGGAAATGCCACTCTGGATCTAATCCTTAATGGGCTAAGAGGACCTGCAAAGGAAGTGGAAGTAGTGGAACCATTGGGAAACAGTGATCATAACATGATCAAGTTCAAAGTTGAAGTCGGAATACCGAAGGGAAAGAGAACCACAGGAAGAAACAGCACAAAGAAATGGCAGACTGTAGAGCAAGCCTAATCTCTATTCAAGGACACGGTAAGCGAGGTGCAAAATTGCTATATCCCCAGATTCAGAAAAGGGTGCAAAAAGAGCCGAACAAAAGACCCGACGTGGATAACTAAAGAAGTGAAGAAAGCGATAGGTGATAAGAAGAATTCATTCAAGAAATGGAAAAAGGGCAAAACCGAGGAGAACTGGCAAGAACACAAGAAGTATCAAAAAGAATGTCACCTCGTGGTTAGAAAAGCCAAAAGAGAATATGAAGAGATGCTAGCTAGGGAAGCACAAAATTTCAAACCGTTCTTCAGATATGTTAAAGGGAAGCAGCCGGCTAGGGAGGAGGTGGGACCGCTGGATGATGGAGATAGGAAGGGAGTGGTGAAGGAGGAGAAAGAAGTGGCGGAAAGACTAAACATGTTATTTTCTTCAGTATTTACAAAAGAAGACACATCCAACATACCGGAACCTGAACAAATCTTCAAAGGAGACCAAGCAGAAAAATTAATATCCATGGAAGTAAGCCTTGAGGACGTACACAGGCAGATAGAAAAATTAAAAACTGACAAATCGCAGGGCCCGGACAGAATCCACCCTAGAGTATTGAAGGAACTAAAGGAGGAAATTTCGGAACTACTACAGCAGGTTTATAATCTATCCCTGAAAACAGGCGTGATCCCAGAGGATTGGAAGATAGCCAATGTTACGCCCATCTATAAAAAAGGATCGAGAGGTGACCCGGGAAACTACAGACCGGTAAGTCTGACCTCGGTTCCGGGGAAAATAGCGGAACGCTGATAAAAGATAGCATCGAGTAGCATCTAGAGAGGCATAAACTTATGATAACAAGCCAACATGGCTTCTGCAAGGGAAGATTGTGCCTGATGAACTTATTGCACTTCTTCGAAGGAATTAACAAACGGATAGACAAAGGGGACCCCATAGACATTGTATACTTAGACTTCCAAAAAGCCTTTGACAAGGTACCCCATGAACGCCTACTTCGGAAACTAAAGAACCATGGGGTGGAAGGAGACGTTCAGAGATGGATCAGGAATTGGTTGGCGGGCAAGAAGCAGAGGGTAGGAGTGAAGGGCCACTATTCGGACAGGAGGAAGGTCACGAGTGGTGTTCCGCAGGGGTCAGTGCTATTCAATGTATTTATAAATGATTTAGAAACAGGGACGAAGAGTGAAGTAATAAAATTTGCAGATGATACAAAGCTATTTAATGGAAATAGGACTAAAGAGGACTATGAAGATTTACAAAGGGACCTGAACAAACTAGGGGAGTGGGCGACGAGATGACTGATGAAGTTCAATGTAGAGAAATGTAAAGTCCTAAATGTAGGAAAGAGAAACCCGAGGTACAGCTACACGATGGGAGGGCTGTTATTGAGTGAGAGTACCCAAGAAAGGGACTTGGGGGTAATAGTTGACATGACAATGAAGCCGTCGGAACAATGCGCAGCGGCCGCTATGAAAGCGAATAGAATGTTAGGAATAATCAAGAAGGGTATTACAAGCAGAATGAAAGAAGTTATCCTGCCGTTGTATTGGGTGATGGTGCACCCGCATCTGGAGTACTGCGTCCAATATTGATCGCCGTACCTAAAGAAGGATATGACGATACTCGAGAGGGTTCAAAAGAGAGCGACACATTTGATAAAAGGTATGGAAAACCTTTCATACGCTGAAAGATTAGAGAGATTGGGGCTTTTTTCGCTGGAGAAGCAGAGACTTAGAGGGGATATGATAGAGACTTACAAGATCATGAAGGGCATAGAGAAAGTGGAGAGGGACAGATTCTTCAAACTTTCGACAATTACGAGAACGAGAGGGCATTTGGAAAAATTTAAAGGAGACAGATTCAGAACCAACGCTAGGAGGTTCTTCTTCACCCAACGGGTGGTGGACACCTGGAATGCGCTTCCAGAGGGCGTGATAGGGCAGAGTACGGTATTGGAGTTCAAGAAGGAATTGGACAATTTTCAGAAGAAAAAGGGGATAGAAGGGGATAGATAGAGGGATACTATACAGGTCCTGGACCTGATGGGCCACCGCATGAGCGGACTGCTGGGCATGATGGACCTCTGGTCTGACCCAGCAGAGGCACGGCTTATGTTCTTAGAAAAGGCCATTCAAAGGTCTTTTCTTCCACAAGTGGTACAATCCCTAAACTGTTGCTGAATGGATGAGTATGATAAAGAAAATTACATTCAGCTACAAAAGTGTGAGCTAAATCCAAATTCTTCCCTTCCTTATTAAATGCCATATATTATCAGTACCATTTCTGTCTTTGAGAAATCCCAATTGATCAGGGTGAATAATCTTAGGAATGTACAATGGGCTGCTGAAAGGTTCTCAGCCCAACCAACCAACTTCCTAAATTCTGAATGTTATTATGCCACTGTAGCTGAAAAGGGTGTTATCTTATTTTGTTAAGTGCCAATTTGCAGAAATGAAATTCTATGTTTTGACATTGTTTCCGATCATTGATTAAACCTTATCCACATCATTCTTTTCTTAGTTGGGCTGAGAATTTTTCAGCATCTCCTTATATTTCTCAGGGCTCATTTTACAAAGGTGCGTTAGGGCCTTAATGCGCGGAATTGCGCACGCTAGCCACTACTGCCTCCTCTTTAGCAGGCGGTAGTTTTTCGAGTAGCATGCACTAATCCGGTGCGTGCGCTAAAAACAATAGCGAACCTTTGTAAAAGGAGCCCTCAATGTAGTTTCTCAACAATTTCTTAAAATTCTGTAGCCCAGATTAAATACAGATATTGGCCTATACGATGAGCAATTGTTTGGATCTTGCACTTCTTTTGGAACACCTAAAATAGTTGCTTGTTAAAAAGAAAATGCATGGTTCCCCAAGTTATAATCTCATTAAATAGGGCCTATTTGATCTCATAAATGTTTGTAAACTTCATCTGGCTCCAGTTCTTTATCATTCCTTATCTATGAAATGAGAGAGTCCTTTTTACCAAAGTGCCTTTTTTATTTCACCATAGGTCAATGTATATGTGATGTGTTTTCAGTTTCTTTCTCATTATTTTCTTTTTTATAATTTGAAACCTATTATGAGATGTTGATTGATATATGTAGACAGTTGTTATGCCTCAAAAGGAATTCTAACTTAAAACGTGAGGGTACTAATAATTAGATCAGTGAAGCATTTCTTTAGTGAAGCAGCTCCGTATACCTTATTACATGCTTTTTTTCCCATCTTGATTATGGAAACATGGTTTATGCAAGTACATCTCATTATAATATCAAGTGTCTGCAACCATTGCAGAATGCAACTTTGAGAGTATTTGGAAACACATGAAAGTATGATCATATGACCTCTCCTTTTTTAATTGGTTACCAATGCAGTATAGAATTCTTAATGTTGCTCATAAACATAATATAATATAACATAACACTATATTTCTATCCCACAAATACCTTACAGTTCTATGTGGTTCACTTAAGAGAAAACTGTACATTTACAGCAAAGTATACAGTATATTTAAATAATACAGATTAACATTCAATCAATATGAGGGGCTGTTGAAAATTTCTCAGCCCAACGAAGAAGAGAATGATGTGGAACCATGGAACTTATAAGTTATTCCACACTTTTTCTTTCAATGATATGAAATAAAACAAAAGTGTCAAGAAAAGTGTAGAATAACTTGTAAGTTTCATGGCGCCACATCATTCTCTTCTTGGCTGTGCTGTGAAATTTTCAGCGGCCCCTCAAATTGTGATGTGATGTCATAATGCCTCGGTCCACCTATGACTAAGAGCCAGCCTCATCGGTGATGTCACAATGGCTTGGTTTCCCTATAATTGTGCCCATTTATAAGATGCATTTGCCTCATTGAAACAAAATGTGGCAAGAAAAGTGTGGAATAATTTATAAGTTTCATGGCTCCACGTCATTCTCTTCTTGGATGGGCTGAAAAATTTTCAGCAGCCCCTCGTATCATTCCCCCAAAACTGTGTAAACAAATATGTTTTCAAAAGTTTCCTATAATGTTGATAAGACTGGGAAACCTGTATCAGGGAGGCCAAGCTTTCCTTCCCACTTAACAGCCTGATAAGATAACCTTTTCCACATTTTTCATTTTCAGACAGCCCATGATTGTAGGAAATAAAAAAAAATAGGATTTCAGGAAGAACGTGTTAACACATTAAAAGAAAATTGTTCAATCATATTATGAGAAGATGATATTATACCTGAGTAATGTAGCCATTCTTTACACCCATGCAAGGGTTCTCAGATATCTGCAGGATCAGAGAATGGCTCTTCCACATACCTCTACTGCACAGTGGGAATCTACGAAGGCAAGCCAATATGGTTTAAAGAAATTTAAAATTTTATTGAAAACTTATTTTTTTCACACTAGAATTTGATTTTTGGATTGGGGGACAATGGAGAAACTATTGACGCATGTGGAGGATACAATGGAGTAATAATCTAATATAATAAAATGATAGGCCGCGCATGCGCACTAAAAAAACCGTGTTCCCTGATCTGTCGCGAAAATAAGAGTGTGCATGCGCGGGTTAAACGTCACCGAACTCTTCCTCCTCCACCATGCCACGCCAGCCATGTCCGCCGCCAGCCTCGAACTCCTGGGGGCCGGCGCCACGAGTCGGCCGGTGCTGAGGACCCGCCTCCCGCTTCCGCCCTACACGGCGATGCCAGACGCCGCCCGGGGTGCTGAGGACCCACCTCCCGCTTCCGCCCTACACGGCGACGCCAGACCCGGCCCTACAAAACGCTGAGGCCCGTCTTCCGCTTCTGACCTACGCGCTTACACGCATCGGGCTTACCACCGCTGCTGCAAGCTGAGAGGGAGAGCGGGGCTGGCACGGCCGCTCACTCTCTGCGGGGCTAACAGCCTCCGAAGCTCCTCAGAAGTCTGTCTTGCCCCCTTGAAAAGGGCTCGCCTCCTTGCTCGCGCACATCTCCATCAAGGAAAAACAGCACTACCGGCCCAAGTTTATTTTAAAGTTTAAAGCCGCTGCGGCGGCTCCTCTCATTAGCCACACCTGCGTCGGAGAAGGCTTCCGACGCAAACAGCGATAGTGCGAGGAGCCGCCGCAGCAGCTTTACACTTTAAAAATAAACTTTGGCCGGTAGTGCTGTTTTTCGTGATGCAGGTCTGCGTGAGCTCTCCCAGAGCCTGGCCCGCAGCAAAACGCGCTCCTACGGCAATAGGCTAGCGTGACTGCGCCCCTGGCCGAGAGCTACGTGGAGCACTGTGTTACATGTGCGGCATGTGCGGTGGTGAGAGCAATGGCAGGAGGGTGTCCGAGGTGCTGCGAGGCATCCAACTGCTACTGCTGCACAGGGAAGTGGAGGGGGAGAGGGAAAAGGGGCTGCTTTGGGGGAGGGGTGTGCTTGGGGTCAGGCAGCAATCTTGGTTTTCTGGGGGGGGGCAGAGAGAGATAGGCAGGGTGGGCCAGGGAGAGAGACAGAGAGATAGAAAGAAAGACAGACAAGGGGCCAGGGAGAGACACAGACAGAAAGAATGACAAACAGACAGGGGGCCAGAGAGACAGACAGACAGCGGCCAAGGAACGAGAAAGAAAGACAGACAGGGGGTCAGGGAGAGACAGACAGAAAGAATTACTGACACACAGGAGGCCAGAGAGACAGACAGTGGCAAAAAAGAGAGAGACAAATAAAAAAAGACAGCGGTCAAACAGAGAGAGAGGGAGAAAGAAAAAAGACAGACAGCGGCTAAGGAGACAAAGGGACAGACATTTATTCTAGCACCCGTTAATGTAACGGGCTTAAAGACTAGTGAAATCATAATACTGTAGGCCTTGATATTCAAAGCAACTAAAGCAGACAGGAGAGGCTCCTGCCAGCTTAAATCACCTGGGGCTGCCCTGCCATCAATATTCAGCAGCATTTAACTGGGCTATGTTATTGGGGGGGGGGGGGGGGGAGGGCACTGGAAAGGAACTGGCTACTATGTGAGTGCTAGCAATATTCAGTTCCAGCCCCACTTAGCTAAGAGGATGAATTTAGGATAGCTCAAAAGTCTTAGCAACGAGGGCCCTGGAATTAAATATTGTCCGGGACCTAAATAAAAAAATATGTCCAGTTTCCCTCTGCTCCCCAGTCTCCCTATTCCAGTGGTCCAAAGCCCCTTCCAAGCCCACCTCTGAAGAGTAAAGATCCCCTATTCCCATCACCACCCCCACTTCTAACCCAAGATAGGCCCACTGGGCGTACTCGAGGTCCCTGGTGGATCAAGTGGGAGAGAGGGGCAGGAACAATGCCTACTCAATCCACCCCCTAGCAGCTATGAATCTAAAATGGCTGCTGTGACCTCTCACTGTGGCCTAGCAGTACTTACAGTACTATTTTGGATTCACAGCCACTTCTATCACCATAACCCCGAGCTGGACCACCAGGGATTGCAGGATTGCAGGTAGGCCCTCTCTGAGCTAAAAGTGGAAGTTGGGAATGAAAGGGAGTAAGAACTTGTGGGATGTTGTGGATAGGAAATTTTTACTTTCAGCAGTGGCTTGGTGGGGGGTTATATCCATAGGGAGAGTAAAGGCTGAACTGGGGAGTGAATTTGATGAAAAAACTCAACCTACATATCAAAACAATACATCAAAAGTGAATCCATAATATTCTACTAAATACCAGATTAGATGTTCATACACCCCCAGATTCTATATAGGTCTTGCAAATTTGGGTGCCCAAAATTTGGGGCACAGTAGAGATGAGTGCTAAGATTTAGAAACATGACAGCAAATAAAGGCCAAATGGCCCATCCAACCTGCCTCATCCTTTCCTTGAGAGATCCCACATACTTGTCCCATGTTTTCTTGAATTCAGACATAGTCTTTGTCTCTACCACTTCTACAAGAAGACTGTTCCACTCATCTACCACTCTTTCATGAGCTTATCACTTCTTAACTTCATTCCATGACCTCTCACTCTGGAGTTTCATTTCAATTGAAAGAGACTTGCATCAAACGTCTTTATTCTAGGTAGATATTTAAATATCTCTATCATATCTCCCCTCTCCTGCCTTTTCTTCAAAGTATACATATTGAGATCTTTGAGTCTATTCCTCTACACCTTATAACTTAGACTACCAACCATTTTAGTAACCTCTCTCTGGACTGACTCCATCCTGTTTATATTTTTTTGAAGGCGCGATCTCCAGAATTGTGCACAATATTCTAAAATGAAGTCTCACCAGTCTTATACAGGGGCATCAATACCTCCTTTTTTCTACTGGCCATACCTCTCCCTATGCATTCTAAATATCCTCATAGCTTTCATCGTTGCCTTTTTTCAACCTGTTTGGCCACCTTAAGATCATCATATACTAGCACACCCAAGTCCCGCTTCTCTTTTGTGCACAAAAGTTCTTCACCCCCTAACCTGTTCTCTTGGGTTTTTGCAGCCCAAATGGATGATTTTCCATTTTTTAGCATTAAATCTTAGCTGACAAGCTTCACTAGGTCCTTCCTCATGCTATCAACACCATCAAGGGTACCTACTCTATTGCAGATATTGGAATCATCTGTAAAGGGACAAATCTTATCAGACAGCCTTTCATCAATATCGTTAACAAAAATGTTAAAAAGAACAAGTCCAAGAATCAAACCTTGAGGTACACTATTGGTAATATCCCTTTCCTCCCTTTCTCCAGTAACCACTACCCTCTGTCACTTTCTACTTACCTAGTTCCTGACTCAGTCCATTACTTTGGGACGCCTGTGAGGAACATTATCAAAGGCTTTGCTAAAATCTACATCAGCTTGTCCAATTCTTTATATGTGAGGTTGCAAACCATTGGACCCCTGAGGAAGGCGTGTTCGCCGAAACACGGACCGTGTAGGGTCCGGTTGGATTTTTATCACAGTATTTTTTATCATTGTACTTTTCTATTTGAATTTTCATGGTTTTATATGTCAGTGTTTAATAAATTATCTCCAGAACATCTGTATCCACAGTTTTTGTTTTTATCAGGGGAAATACAAAATTAACATTTCAAAGAATGAAGGTCTTGTTCTAGGGATTTGGGACTTGGACAATTTTTTCGATGAGAATGTAGTATAAATATAAATGTACTAACGGTCTGGATGATCAAACGGCTGGATGTAGAAATAATTTTCGAAAGAAAAAATTTGGACATATTTTTCAAGAATGGACTTTGAACACTGCTGACTTTGGGCGACTAGCACCCTAGGCCTAAAACAGACTTAATTTTATGAAGCCGCGTTAGCGGCTTTATCGCACGTACTTTTTAGCATGCGCTTACCCCCCGCGCTAGCCGAAAAACTACTACCTGCTCAAGAGGAGTTGGTAGCGGCTAGTGCGGCCGGCAAATTAGCACACGCTATTACGCGCGTTAAACCGTTAACGCGGCTTCGTAAAAGAAGCCCTATGTGTCCTGAATGTACATGTCCATTGCTTTAGATTTTGTCCTCCCCTTTTTATCATTGTAAATCACCTAGAATTTTGGATAGGTGTTTAATCAAATTTTAAATAAAACTTGAAACTTAAAAGAAAAAAACGCACACCATTCCACATGCTGGTTTAAGCCCTTCGGCCATAAGGTATTAAGGAAAAAAAAAATCCATCGTTGTTCATGTTGGTTTAGGTTCCGTTTTAAGTCACCCCTCCTATCTGTGGCTGGAATATGTTCTAAAATACTACATTTGAGCCCATCAAACTCATGTTTCTTGTCCACACAGTGGCATATTAGCACATCAATTTCTTTTCTATGGATGATGTTAGAACCAATGTTCAAACAGTCTTATTTTAAACTTCCTGGCCATATGGCCAATATAAGCCAACCTGCTGGGACAGGTCATCACATACATTATCCCCACAGTCTCACATGTGGTCAATGTATATAACTCAATCCTTCTCCTGCGAGGAATATGCACATGAATACTGCCCCACCAGCCTCTTTTCCGCACTGGACCACTGCTTTATACAACACAATCATGTAAAATTCTGATTTCTTGAAAACTCTATTTTGCAGTCTAGATCCTGAAAACATGGTTTAGTCTCTAAGAGAGGCCACAGACCTTTAATTTTTCTGCCCAACCATTGTGCCAAAGACGAGAATTTCAGAGTACAGGGGACCAGTAATTCTATATATGCCATCTAGCAAATGTACCTGACGATTAGGATGTCCAAGTGCTGATTTAGGATACTTTTTGGACGTCTATCCCCCTGTTTTACGAAGCCGCGCAACAACAGCCCCGAAGCCCTTTAAATCTCTATGGGCTTTGGGGCCGTTACCGCAACGCAGTCGCTAGTGCGGCTTCGTAAAACAGGCCCTATGTTTTTTTTTTTAAGTTCAATATATTTATTGTTTTAAAGTACAAAGGAAACAAAAGAAGAATACATAGCTAAGTCATAATGCACAATAATAAGTCAGTGAGAAGAGAATTGTCAAAACAATCGTGGTAAACAAACAAATGTCAGTCAAGAATCCAATACAGGCGAATGGAAAACACAGTATAATATATCAATGATGTCAGTTTAAACATCGGTAGTCGGTACCTTACAATACAATGTTAAGGGAAGCCAGACAGTATCATGAGAAACAATTGAACCATGTTTTTCAGCGAATATTCTCTCATATCTCATGTACAAACAGACTGTATTCCACCACAAAGCATAAGACAGATTATCAGCCTGTTTCCAATTAGTAATTATGAGCTTAATGGCAATCAGAGTTAAACATCTGAATAGTTTGGCAAGAGAATCATCTAAAGGTATTTGTAATCCATATCTACCGTAGAGTAGTATAGCTAAAGTAATTGGTTCACTTATGCCTACAATCTTGGATATTGTTACCCATATTTGAGACCAGAACGTTTTAATAGGTGGGCAAGTAAATATCATGTGATCAAGGGTTCCTCGATCTTTATTACATGACCAGCAGCTTTTCGTCTCTGAGTTGGGTAGTTTGGACAACTTATATGGGGTCCAAAACGCTCTATGCAAGAAAAAGTACACTGATTGAAGAATAGAAGATGAATGTAAAGCAGTATTCACTTCTTTCCATATTTTGGGGCGCAAATTATGAGGTAGAGTTACACCGGAGTCGATCGACCATACATCCCAGATACCTAAGGACGTATCATATCGTATTTTTAGAAGTAAAGAGTACCATGCAGCATTTTGACCTTTGGGTTTAATTGTTATTTGCTCAAGAAGCCCCAAAATAGAAGGTTTAGCGTCTTTAATATCTTTCAGATTATATCCTGCTTTGATGGCATGGCAAAGCTGTAACCATCTATAATGATGTGAAGAAGGAATATTATAATCATTGCATATTTTCTCAAAAGGAATCCAAGAAGTATCGGAGTACAAGTGAGCTAAAAAGGCTATGCCAGCCCTTTTCCAAGAAGGCCAATTGACGACTTTGCCTTGAATTTTAATTTTAGAGTTATTCCATATGTAGACATAGGAGGTGTCAGACCACTTCACTTCCATCAACTTATCTAGTAATCTGATAGCTTGTTTGGAAGACCGAACCGGTTCGCTGATCGGGATACCGGTAGGTTCTGTAAAGGTGGAATAAAAAGTTCCTTGGGAAACATCAGATGTGCATTCCAATGACATCCAGGAAGGATCAACAGCAGAACTTAAACTTAATATCCATTGTGAGCTTTGACGCAAAATCATCGCTGTGTGGTAGTCATAAAAGCTAGGGAATTTAACCCCACCTTCCATTTTTACTCTTTTAAGTTTTTGTAAACTGATACGAGGAGTAGAGTTATTCCATAAAAATTTGGTGAGTATAGACTCTATGCGTTTGTATGTGGATGAAGGGAAATAAACAGGAATCATACTCAATGTGTAGTTCACCACTGGTGTGATCATCATTTTGATCGTCTCAAGTCTCCCCCACCAAGAAAGGCGTAAAGGAGACCAATGAGTTGTGAGTTTCGTTACAGTTGAAACTAACAGATCCGAGTTTAAGGTGAGTGTTTCCTCAATTGTTGGTGCATAGAAAACTCCAAGGTACTTAATTTTCCGTCCCGACCATTGTAAACCAAGTTTCTGTACAACAGCATGAGACTCTGGTGAGTTAAGCGGCATTACTTCAGTCTTAGAGATGTTTAACTTATAACCCGAAATATAAGAATATGAGTCTATAATCTTTAACACCTGGACTAAAGAATCTGCAGTCACATATAGAAGGACGTCATCAGCATAAGCTGATAATTTGATTTCTCTGTCCTTGCACTGAATTCCCTTGATGCTTGAATCAGTACGTAGTGCAATAAGTAGAGGTTCCAGCGCCAAATTAAACAAGAGAGGCGACAGTGGACAACCCTGCCTCGTCCCTCTAGATGGGGAAAAAGAAGTGGAAAAAAGGCCGTTAATAAAAATTTTTGTTTGCGGTGCAGAGTATAAGACTTTTAGAGTAGTCAAGAAGTCTTCATGAAAGCCAAACCATTTTAAGACTTGAAATAGATAGGACCATTCGATCCTATCAAAGGCCTTCTCCGCATCTAGACTCATAGCTACCAGAGGGTCTGGTATGGTGTCAGCATGGGCAATCACGTTGATAAGAGTGCGAGCGTTGTTGGTGGATAACCTATTGGCTAGAAATCCATTTTGATCCATAGATATGAGTTTATTCAGTACTGGTTGAAGTCTGGTCGCTAGCAATTTGGCAAACACTTTCGCATCAGTGTTTATCATTGATAAAGGTCTGTAGTTGGATACCTTCAAGGGGTCTTTATTTGGCTTAGGAAGCACGATGATGGTAGCCTCCGTGAATGATCCGCTAACTTCTCCAGTGGTAATCAAATAATTAAAAAAGTGAAGCATATGTGGCAGAAGTATGTCATGAAAGGCAGAGTTAAACTCTGTTGTAAGACCATCCGGTCCAGGCGTTTTGGCCTTTGCCATAGAAGAAATTGTTGAAAGCAATTCTGAAACAACAAAAGGTTGACATAAGGATATATTATCAGAGTCTTCCACAACGGAATGTGGTAAAGTAGAGAGAAAAGCAGACACGTCTCTCCCAGGGTCCACCTCAGATGTGTATAATTTTTCATAAAAGGAATGAAAAGCGGAGAGAATCTTTTTTGGGTCTTGAATAATATTATCATCAGGGGTCTGTATAGCCGTGATGTTTGTTTTGTCTTTTTTGCCCTTGAGATAGTTGGCTAAACTGTGGCCACATTTGTTTGAGTCAGTATAGTAAGATGCATATTGAGAGAAAACTTGTTTAGCAGCTGTCTTACTCAGGGCTACATTATATGAGTATCTGAGTGCTTGAAGTTGTCCTAAGATCTCCATATCTGTTGGATTCAATCTGTGTCTCTCTTCTAGCTTCTTTATATCAGACTCTAAGTCACGAGATTCCTTCAAGTCAATTTTTTTTTTTGACGCAGAATATGATATAATAAGACCCCTTACAAACGCTTTAAAGGCATCCCATACATATATTGGTTTAGTAACTGAATACGAATTATGTTCAAAATATTCAGCAAGAGCAGTGGACAAATATGTGCGGAAATTATCATCCTGTAGAAGACAATTGTTGAACCTCCATTGTCTATTAGTAAGCGTGATTCCAATATCAGAGAGATGAAGTTGAACTAGTGCGTGATCGGAGACACTAATTTCTTTGATGACAGTGGATTGTATATTACGAACTAATGAGGGACTCAGCAAAAAGTAGTCTATCCTCGAGTAGGAGTTATGGGGCGAGGAGTAAAACGTGAAGTCTGAATCATTAGGATGCAGGACTGTCCAAGAATCCACAAGTTTAAATTGGGTTATAAGATCCTGCAGATAATGCCAATTTTTAGATTTTTTGTAGGTTATTAAGGATTTTCTGTCTTTAATGGGATCTTGGATAACATTAAAGTCCCCACATATGATATAGTGGCAGTCTCTGAACATGTTAATTTGATCTGCCAGTTCAATAAAGAAAACTTCATCATCCACATTAGGACCGTATATAGACATAATCTGAATTCTTACATCTCAGTGCAGTGAGAGAGAATATTGATGTCAGATCTCTTTCTGATGAACATTAATACTCCATTTTTCTTCCCTAAAGCAGGAGAATAAAGGGCTGGATGAGCCCAAGAGAAAGACCATTTTTTAGCTTCAATTTCAGTGAGGTGAGTCTCCTGTAAGCAAATTACATCAGCATTAAATGAGGAAATATAATTAGCAATTTTTTTCTTTTTGATCGGGTTATTAAGTCCTTTAACATTAAGCGTTATGCATTGTAAAGGCATGTTAAGTTATAAATGATACAGCATCAAGATGAACAATTGTGAAGTGTAAGGAGTATATCATCTGTAAACATTGAACAAGATATATGACTGACATTGGGCAACCACGAGCAGAGAGCAACAACAAAAACAGCTCATTATAACACCAGAAGTTAATCATGGGATAGTGGGCTCACGGGATACGCCACAGCGCACCTCCCGCCCAAGAAGATACTAGAACAGAAATAGCATAAAGACATCATTTATCAGCATAGACCCCCATTACCATCAGGAAAGCAATTAAGAAAGGGCAAATGCAAAGCAATGTAAGCAGGAGAAAAGTGGACAGCAGTTCTTAGGTATTGTCTATACTGCTAGGAGCCAGCTTTTCCAGGTAATCCGCCAGTTCTTCAGGTTTGGTGAAGTCCTTTGTGCAGTTATTGTAAGTAATTCTGAGCTTAGCAGGGTATAACATCCCAAATTTAGCTCCCATTTGCTTCAGGCGTGGTCTGTATTCCAGGAGTTGTTTGCGAGCCTTAGCTGTCTGCTTACATAAATCTGGAACAAACAAGAGTGAGTGGCTTTCAAACTTGATTGGAGCATGTAGTTTAGCCTGCTGCATTATTTCAAGGACTTGATTGTAGCGGAGCAGACGAACTATAACTGGTCTGGGGTACTTTCCAGGAACTTTGGGTTGCTGCGTGGGGACCCGATGTGCCCTTTCAATTTCGAAAGGGTGCTGAAAATTTAAGGTAAGTATTTTCGGTAAGGTTTCTTCTAAGAATTTTATTATATTACGCCCTTCCCTCGCTTCAGGGAGCCCAAGTATGCGGAAATTCGATCTTCTGGAGCGATTCCCCTGGTCTTCTAGTTCAGCCTCCAGCAACGTGATGCGCCTGGCTTGGCGCTGCAGAGATTTAACATTTTCAGAATTCATTGCAATAGTATTTTCAGCAATAGTCATACGATTATTTAAATCAGTTAACTCTGCCTTAAAAGTGGAGATCTCAGACAGAATTTCATCTGTGACGGTTTTGTTGTCCGCCATGAGGGATCGCAGAGAACGAAGCTCCTCGAGGAGGGAGGCCGCGGTGACGTCATCTATTTTTAATGGCGGTTTTGAGGGCGATACCGGCTCTAGGCTACGGCGCTTACCGGTTTTATTGGTTGCCATGTTGTTCCCCTGAGTCCAGCAACGATCAATCCGCACTTTTAAGAGGGGGAGAATGCCGATATCGATGCTATCAAATCTTCTCGCGCGGGAGCGACGCGCTCAGGCAGCCATCACCAATGACGCCCTCTAGCGCCCCTCCAGGCCCTATGTTTTTAAAATTATGATTATACATACAATGATCAACAGACAGCTACTAGTGAACATCAAAATATCAGCTTTCAAAACACAATCTGGTTGCAAGCTTTGAAAAGTAACATAGATCCAGTACTACTCTCCAAAGTTTAAATTATAATCATAATCTCTCCCTAAAATATTAAACGGAACAAAAGCAATTACTCTCTGGTTACAGAAGTGACATTTTGATGTTCGACGGGCAACCAAGGGTGCCAGCTCTAAACCTCTCTCCAAATGGCTCCTGTGTTCTGCCTATATTTACTATGTATGTAAGAAGACATGAGCAAAGGATGGCACACGCCTGTACATAATATGTAAACCTCATTGATTGTAACCAAAGAAAGGCAATATATCCATTCTCCTTCCTTTCCCCCTAAAAAAATATTTTTTTAATGATCAGTAGACAACATGATGCCAAATGGACCTCTGATTCCATTATTTTTAGAGGAATGCCATAAATAGTTTGAAGTCATATAATAACCTAATACTTCTCCAAAGAAACAATGGGGCATTGAGAATTTTGCTTGAGTAAGACTCAAGAAAAGTCCCACAGGACTATCCATTTGTAAATAAACATGAGCCCAACAGCTAACAAGCCTCTTCCTATCTCTGAACAGGCAATACCTCCCACCAGCAGGCCACACTCGTCAGTACACAGGGGTCCTGATATCCTGCTGGGACTAACAAACACTAATCAACAGCCTCATTAACCTCAAGAGATCTGTTTGTTTTGTTTACAGTAAACAGATGAGCCATAACAGTCTAGCCTTTGGCGATCCTTACAAATATAGGGTCCTATTCCATAAACACAGAATAGGGAAAATCCTTTTTCAAATAAGACCTCTAGTCTTAAATTGCTTTTGAGTCTATTGTAAAGTGTTGTAATTTATGGACAGACTTTATAAATTTGATGAACAGAATTTATCAATTAAAACAGTTACTTTTACAAGTTTGAAATAATAAAGATGAAGATGATTTCAGTGCTAGAACTGGCACCTGACTATATTCCAAGCTAACTGAAAATATTGGGGCTCCTTTTACAAAGGTATGCTAGCATTTTTAGCGCGCGCTACCTAAAAAACTACCACCTGCTCAAAAGGAGGCGGTATCAGCTAGCACACATGGCATTCCACACGTTAAGGCCCTAACACACCTTTCTAAAAGGAGCCCTTAGACATGGGTAGAACCAATTCCTAGCACTTGCACACAAATAAGGATTAGCAGAAATAAACTGATATCCACGTATCTAATTCCTTTTTTACAGCACTAACAGTACATTTCTTGACTCGCTTTCTGGAGTTCTTAGATCAGAACAGAATGAGCCAAAGATGACAATAGGAAGGGCTGCCCGGCCAAGAAGAAAATGAGGTGGAGCTATGGAGCCATGAAACCTATTCCACACTTCGTTTCAATGATATGACATAAAACAAAAAGTGTCAAGAAAATTGTGGAATAACTTGTAAATTCCATGGCCCCATATCATTCTTTTCATGGTTGAGCTGAGAACTTTTCAGCTGCCCCTTGTACTAGAAAGTATAAGTGAATCATGAGAAATGCTCCAGTGATAATAGTCAAAAGGGAAAAGGTGGTGAAAGTTTCACAGAAGATCAAAAGATTGCCAAACAGTAGACCTTTGTGGTTCCTAGAGGCCAAGGAAATACTATTCAAGAAATATGTCAGATGATCTAACTAAACCTGATTGACCCTCCCCAGATCCCGACGCATACTATATCTATTAACCTTGTAATCTCCCTGGGAATGCCCAGGCCAATTCTTGTTGTAAACCGCCTAGATCTGAAAGGTATTGGTGGGATAGAAGACACCAATGTAATGTAATGTAATAACATGTGAGTAAAATATGTGTATTTATTAACTTGAATTTAGTGAAGTCACAATGCAGTAAACAAATCATATTAAAATGCATCATATGCAAAAAGATAAGAAAATAAGCATGTTGTACCTTTTTTACATTGAAAGGTGAGCTAAAAAATAATGTTCTCCATTTTGTATACTGTTTTAGGTGTTTAGGTTCTATTCCACCTGCAACTGTGCAGTTGGCTGAAATAGCGGCTCCTGCAGTCTGTTTGCAATCGTGGGTTTTGTTGGACAGTATGCTGTTCTTCAGAACCCAGGGCAGTAATCAAGAGTTCTTATTATAAACTAAAATTGTTAAGCAAACTGAAGTCAACGTTGACTATACAGGATTTCAAGAAAGTTTTGCAGACTTTGATTTTAAGTTCTCTTTATTATTGCAATATTGTATACTTAGGGCTACCTAGGACATGTATACAAGCTTACAGTGAAAATATCATTACCTTAAAGCTTTTACAAGATCTCAGCAGCTACACTCAAAACATCAATTTTGGTTCTGAGATTTCTGTAGCTATCCTTCTCATTCATCCTATAATGTTTTAACTACTCCTTTTTTGTCAAATTCTACAAAATCGCTCAAAAATAGAACATAAATAGCATAATTTTTTTTTTCAAAAATTTCTCATCTTTGATCAATCTTTGGGGCTCTGACATGAATCCACGTATTGCCTTATGCAGTGTCAAGGATCATCCCCTTTTTTGAAAAATTACCGTCACCATCTCTGTGCTTTAAAGTTGGGGATGGCAATGTTACAAAAAGTGAATGATCCATGATACAGCATAAACCAAAATGTGGATTCATGTTCTAGTACCAAAGATTGATTAAAGATGAGTAATTTTTGAAAAAAAAGAATTATCCTCCTCCTTTACAAAGCCGTGCTAGTGTTTTTTGTGGCGGTAACAGCACGGATGCTCAAAGGAATTCTATGAGCATGGGAGCTGTTATCACAGCATCTAGTGCTAAAAATCACTAGCGTGGTTTCGTACAGATGGGGGAATGCAACTTATGGTTCTATTTTTTAGAGAATTTGTAGAAAATATGTGGTATAATGAATTTGAAATAAAAAGAGTAAAAGCAGTTCCCGGGTTAAGAACGAGTTAAGTTTTTAAAGCTGTTAAGTCAGATTTGTATGTAACTCAGAACTTGTAAATTTAAAGCAGGGGTAGGGAACTCCGGTCCTCGAGAGCCAAATTCCAGTCAGGTTTTCAGGATGTCCCCAATGAATATGCATTGAAAGCAATGCATGCAAATAGATCTCATGCATATCCATTGGGGACATCCTGAAAACCCGACTGGAATACGGCTCTTGAGGACCGGAGTTCCCTACCCCTGATTTAAAGATTCTCGCTGCTTATCTCTGCTCCCAGCTGACAAAAGGGCCAACTGGCCCTACCAATGTTCCCTCTAAGGTACAGCATGCATAACCACACACTGTTCGTAATATGGCCTACACCATTCCTGAATCTGCTACAGGAGAAGTGTAGGAGTCTTTACCACTGGAAATGCTGCTCAGTGACATCAAATGAAGCCACAACTACGTTCTTAAGTATGAGTCATACATAAATTGGGTGTCTGTAACTCTGGGACTGCCTTTAGTTAAAACATTATCCCCCCTCTTCTATTAAACTGCACTAGCGGCAGAGAGCCGCGCTGAATGGCCCGTGATGGTCCCGATGCTCATAGAGTTCCTATGAGCATCAGGAGCAGCGTGGGCCATTCAGCGCAGCTCTCTGTGCTAGAAACTGCTATTGCAGTTTTGTAAAAGAAGGGTATAAGATCATTGAGGAGGCTGACTAAGGAAATCTCAGAATTAAAACTGATATTTTGAATGTAGTCTCTGAGATCTTGTAAAAAAGCTTTAAGGTAAAAATATTTTCACTATATGGTTTATGTACTTCACCTTGCTTCTACATAAGTGCCAGGGAAAAGAGTGATATATACAAACTTTGCAGACTATACATCATTCATCAGAGCAATTGTTGTTTGGTGTGTCAAAATTTGAGCATGTCACTCCTTATTTAACACAGTTGGGATGGCTCCCAGTGGAGCAGAGCGTAAAATATAAACTTTCTTTGTTGGACCATGTGAAATTGCACCATTCAGCTTCTCTATACATATGCAAGCTGCGGTTCAGCCTTATGTGCCTCTTTGCTCATTGTATACCTATGCCTTGACTGTACCTAACTTGAAGCAGCTGTGTCTAAGCCTTGCATGAACTGATACCTTTTCTGTAGCCAGTCCAGTGGAATGGAGTAAACCCTTTCTTGCAATGAAATCATTGTAGGACTTGTCTTCATCCAAGGCAATGTTACATCAGTACCTGAAGTGCCTAGACCAGTGATTCCCAACCCTGTCCTGGAGGAACACCAGGCCAATCGGGTTTTCAGGCTAGCCCTAATGAATATGCATGAGAGAGATTTGCATATGATGGAAGTGATAGGCATGCAAATTTGCTTCATTAGGGCTAGCCTGAAAACCCAATTGGCCTGGTGTTCCTCCAGGACAGGGTTGGGAACCACTGGCCTAGACCCAATTTGTAATTCTCTAGAGCAGTGGTTCCCAACCCTGTCCTGGAGAACCACCAGGCCAGTCGGGTTTTTAGGATAGCCCTAATGAATATGCATGGAGCAGATTTGCATGCCTGGCACCTCCATTATATGCTGATCTCTCTCATGCATATTCATTAGGCCTAGTGGTCCTCCAGGACAGGGTTGGGAACCACTGCTCTAGATCAGTGGTATTCAACCCAGTCCTCAGGGACCACTTGGCCAGTCGGTTTTCAAAGTATCTGTCATCCATATCCATTGTGGATATCCTGAAAACCCTACTGGTCAAGTGGTCCCTGAGGACTGGGTTGAAAACCACTGCTCTAGATCTGTGTTTGATTACAGTATGTTTTGTGTTGTGGTTGTGAATTTTATTGTGTATGATGTGATTGTTACCTGCCTTGGAGAAAGGTGGAATATAAATAAAGTACAAAACAACAACAACAAAAAGACTGTGGAACCGATATTCTGGATGCCAAAGCATACAAAGTTTATTGTCAAATAATAAAAACAGTCAATAGCTTAAAATGCAAATAGCTGCTATAATCAGAAATGTTCACATATGCAAGACAATGTCATTGATGTGTGATGATGCAAATCCAATGAAACTGCTGCACAAAGAGATGTAAATAATGCAGACCCAAAACAAAAACAATGGACTCCAATGTTACTGATGCCGGCTTTATCAGAGCATAAGAACATAAGAATAGCCTTACTGGATCAGACCAATGGTCCATCAAGCCCAGTAACCTGTTCTCACGGTGACTAATCCAGGCCAAAACCCAAGGAGTAGTAATAATCCATGCTACCGATCAGGGTAAGCAGTGGCTTCCCCCATGTCTTTCTCAATAACTGACTATGGACTTTTCCTCCAAAAACCTTTCTTAAAACCAGCTACGCTATCTACACTTGAGTTCAATGGAAGTAAAACCCAGATATCTCAAACTATCTTCTTTTTTTCTGGCACCATATGGTAACCCTACATACAGATTCATGGATCTAGAGAGTCAAGGTAACTTGGATTGTGATCAGGTTGGGCTATGGATGGGTGTGGTACTGACATATACTGTAGATAAAAAAATAAATAAATTAATCAATTGTTGTTTTAATGCTGTAGTATATAATCAATTGTGTTCAAGCATTTAATCAAAGGTATTTTGGCTGATCTAATGGGGGTGGAGGATCAAGAAAGGGAACGAGTTTATATATATAACAATTTCAATGAATTTGTATCTTCGTAGTCTAATGGCAATGAAGAAATGCAACAAAAAGGGCGACAAAAGCTGAAAAGGTGGCAACATCACAGAAGAAGACTACAGAGAGAGAGAGCGGCGGCATCGGGCAACCCTAACAGCAGCAGGAGATCAACGACCTAATGGCAGAGCTTACGAAACAGGTGGAACCGCACGGCACAGTGACAGTGAGGCAGCGTCTGCAGGGAGCACCGATGGAGGTGTCCAGCACATCAAAGCTAGTATTAAGTGTTCCAGTGAATGGGACAAGCACAGTCATACAGCACATCGGGTAAGTCCACGGGTCAAGACCTTGTTAATGCCAATACTGTGGACAGGAGGACAGAGGACGGTACCTCGGATGACACATACAGCATCGGCAACAACATGGAATTAGCGCAGGTAATAAGAGAGGCTTTGTGTATGTTCAAAAGAAATAGGAATCTAGCCAACACTGCTGGCAGGGGCATAGGAGGTGACCACTCGCTGCCAGTCAGTGAGGAAAGCACGACCAGCACCTTGTCCGGCAAGGAAAGTGATGAAAGAACAGCAATTAGGCAAAGGAGGTGATAGTGCCTCTGTATAAGACTCTGGTGAGACCCCATTCGGAGCACTGTATACAATTCTGGAGACTGCATCTTATTAGTTGGTATGAATGGACAGATTGGATGGGCCATATGGTCTTTATCTGCTGACATTTTCCGTTTCTACATGTAAGCAGAAAGCAAGGGTGGAACAAATTACAGAAGTTAAATGCACAGCATGGGCTTGACAGACACATAGTGAGAAGGATTGCACAGGGAAAGCAAACAAACAGTGCTATCACAAGCGTATGCGTGTATTGAACACACACCATGGCCCATAAATGTCTATTTAATTGATTCTATGTGCCCCTTATGCATCCCTGGGTATTAGATGCTTTCTACTTGTTATATTTGATTTTTGAATTTGGAAATTTCTGATTGCTGTTGTTATAATACAGTAGTTAACAGTCAGAAGGGAAATAATTAACATACAACACAATAACCAAAGAAACATTTTAAAAAATAGCATTTGTGGCTCTACCTCTATGTATATTGTTTTAACCGATGTTTATGTTGTATTGTACTCTGCCTAGCAAAAAAAAAAAAAAAGATAAATACTTTTTTTGAGCCACAAATGACTGTCGGTTTTTATAGTCATTGAAGGATAAGTACCGTAATACTCCTCAGAGAATTTTATGCATATTTGTACTGCAGAATTCGCTTAGAATTCCCCCACCTGTGCAGCATTCAGCAACTGCCTTGCAGAATTTTGTGCAGAAAACAGTCATGCTGGGATCTGGAGCAGAAATAAAGGAGGCTCTCCAATTCCTCTCCTCCCTGCCCTCTCTTCTTGATTTCCCCCTATCCACCAAATGCACTTCCATCCAGCATCCTCCTTTCCTCTCTCCCCACCACCTCCACGTCCACCAAATGCCCTCCCATCCAGCATCCAATTAACGGAAACACTTTTAAAACAGAATGGTGAAGTTTCTAGAATCCGGTGGATTACAGGACTGGAGGCAATATGGCTTCACTAGAGGTAGATCTTATCAGACAAATCTGATCAATTTCTTTGATAGGGTGACCAGAGAATTAGATAGAGGGAGTACACTAGATGTGGTGTATTTAGATTTTAGCAAAGCCTTTGACAGTGTTCACACAGATGTCTAATGAATGAACTGAGTGCCCTTGGAATGGGCCCAAAAGTGATGTGATGGATCAGGAACTGGTTGAGTGGAAGATGACAGAGGGTAGTGGTCAATGGAGATCGCTCTGAGGAAATGGATGTTACCAGTGGTGTGCCTCAAGGTTCTGTTCTTGGGCTTGTTCTTTTTAACATTTTTATAAGTGATATTGCTGAAGGGCTGTCAGGTAAGATTTGCCTCTTTGCAGATGATGTCAAAATCTGCAATAGAGTAGACACCCCAGATGGTGTAAATAACATGAAGAAAGACCTAGCAAAACTTGGAGAATGGTCTGAAATTTGGCAGCTAAAATGTAATGCTAAGAAATATAAAGTCATGCATTTTGGCCACAAAAACCCGAAGGAACGGTACAGTTTAGGGGGTAACAGAAGAGCAGGACTTGGATAAGATTGTATCTGATGATCTTAAGTGGCCAAACAGGTTGAAAAAGGTGATGGCGAAATCTAGAAGGATGCTAGGTTGCATAGGAAGAGGTATGGTCAGTAGGAAAAAGGAGGTATTAATGCCTCTGTATAAGACTCTGGTGAGACCTTATTTAGAATATTGTGTACAATTCTGGAGGCCGCACCTTCAAAAAGACACAAAAAGGATGGAGTTGGTCCAGAGGAAGGCTACTAAAATGGTGCGTGGTCTTCGTCATAAGGCGTATGGGGACAGACTTAAAGATCTCAATCTGTACAGGCGGATGGCTTGGAATCACTATGGGTTAAGCTACAGGGAGGAACTGGGGCAGACATTAAAATGGGTCTGTACTACCGCCCACCAGGACAACCTGAAGAAATCGACCAGGACCTGGAGGCAGAACTGAGGCAGGTATGCAGAAGCGGAAAGGTGATGGTGATGGGGGACTTCAACTATCCAGGGATAGACTGGAGTATTGGGCACTCAAACTGCGCAAGGGAGACCAAATTCCTAGAGGTCATGAGGGACTGCTTCATGGAGCAACTGGTCACGGAACCAACACGGGGTGACGCCACTCTTGACCTAATCTTCAACGGACTAGAGGGGCCAGCAAATGAGGTGACAGTATTAGCCCCGCTAGGTAACAGTGATCACAACACGATCCAGTGCAGGCTAGAAATTGGATCATCAAAGGGGAAAAGAACCACAACGACGACACTCAATTTCAAAAAAGGAAATTATGATGCCATGAGGGAAATGGTGGGAAAAAAACTCAAAGGTAACATAGGGAAGATGGATTCCGTAGAAAAAGCCTGGACCTTACTCAAGGGAACTGTGCACGAAGCGCAAAACCTGTGCATCCCCAAGTTCAAGAAAGGGTGCAAAAAAAATAGAACAAAAAACCCAGTGTGGATAACAAATGCAGTGAAGAAGGCGATAAGCGACAAGAAAGCATCGTTCAGAAAATGGAAAAAAGACAAAACAGAGGAGAACCAAAAAGTGCACAAAGAACACCAGAAGGAGTGCCACCGAGCGGTTAGAAAAGCAAAAAGAGAATATGAAGAGAGACTGGCAGAGGAAGCAACAAACTTCAAGTCGTTCTTCAGATACGTCAAGGGGAAGCAACCGGCAAGAGAAGAAGTGGGACCATTGGATGATGGAGACAGGAAGGGAGTGGTAAAGGAAGAGAAAGAAATAGCTGACAGGTTAAATGAGTTCTTCACGTCAGTTTTCACGAGGGAAGATATAACCAACATCCCAGAAACTGAAGAGAGCGTAAAAGGAGACCAAGATGTAAAACTGGTCAATTTAGAGGTAAGCCAAGAAGATGTACTCAAGCAGATAGACAGACTAAAGAGCGACAAATCTCCAGGTCCGGACGGCATTCACCCAAGGGTACTCAAGGAACTAAAAAACGAAATAGCGGAGCCACTTCGACAAATATACAGCCTATCCTTAAAAACCGGAGAGATCCCGAAGGACTGGAAATTAGCAAATGTCACGCCCATCTTCAAGAAGGGCTCAAGGGGAGACCCAGGAAACTACAGGCCAGTGAGCCTGACCTCAGTCCCAGGAAAGATGATGGAGGCACTGATTAAGGACAGCATCTGTGAACACATCGAAAACAATGAGCAGCTAAAACCGAGTCAGCATGGCTTCTGCAAGGGTAGGTCATGCCTCACAAACTTATTGCACTTCTTCGAGGGGGTAAACAGCCAGGTGGATAAAGGGGAATCTATAGACATCATTTACCTTGACTTCCAAAAAGCCTTCGACAAGGTACCACACGAAAGGCTGCTTAAGAAGATATGGAACCACGGGGTACAAGGGGTGATCCACCGATGGATCAAAAACTGGCTGGCGAACAGGGAACAGAGGGTTGGCGTAAAGGGCCATTACTCAGACTGGAAAGGGGTCACGAGCGGAGTTCCGCAGGGGTCGGTGCTGGGACCGCTCCTGTTCAATATCTACATAAACGACCTAGAGGCGGGAACCAAGTGTGAGGTTATTAAATTTGCAGATGACACCAAACTATACAGCAGGGCTCAAACCAGGGGAGACTGCGAAAATCTCCAAAAGGATCTAACGCAGCTGGAAAAGTGGGCCGAAAAATGGCAAATGAGCTTCAACATAGGGAAATGCAAGGTCATGCACGTGGGGAAAAAGAACCCGATGTTCACATACAGAATGGGGGGAACACCGCTAGGGGTCAGTAACCTGGAGAGAGACCTGGGAGTGATGGTAGACGCAACACTGAAGGCATCGGCGCAGTGCGCTACAGCCTCAAAGAAAGCTAACAGAATGTTGGGTATCATTAAGAAGGGTATTACGACCAGGACGAAGGAAGTCATCATGCCGCTGTATCGTGCAATGGTGCGGCCGCATCTGGAGTACTGTGTCCAGTACTGGTCGCCGTACCTCAAGAAGGACATGGCAGTACTTGAGGGAGTACAGAGAAGAGCAACTAAACTGATAAAGGGAATGGAAAATCTCCCATATACCGACAGGTTGAAGCAGTTGGGACTTTTCTCACTGGAAAAGCGGAGACTTAGAGGAGACATGATAGAAACCTTCAAGATCCTGAAGGGCATAGAAAAAGTAGACAGGGACAGATTTTTCAAATTAAGGACCACCACAAGTACAAGGGGGCACTCGGAGAAATTGAAAGGGGACAGGTTTAGAACAAACGCTAGGAAGTTCTTTTTCACTCAGAGGGTGGTGGATACATGGAACATGCTTCCAGAGGCTGTTGTAGACAAGAAAACATTAAATGGTTTCAAAGAAAGTTTGGATAGATTCCTAGAAGAAAAAGGGATTGAAGGGTATAGATAGGTATAGACCACTACTCAGGCGATGGGCCTGATGGGCCGCCGCGGGAGCGGACCGCTGGGCAGGATGGACCTATGGTCTGCCTCAGCGGAGGCAACTTCTTATGTTCTTATGTTCTTGTATACTTTGGAGGAAAGGCGGGAGAGGGGAGATATGATAGAGACGTTTAAATACATATGTGGCATATATGTGCATGAGTCGAGTCTTTTTCATTTGAAAGGAATCTCTGGAATAAGAGGGCATAGGATGAAGTTAAGAGGTAACAGGCTCAGGAGTAATCTAAGGAAATACTTTTTTTTACAGAAAGGGTGGTTAATACATGAAACAGTCTCCCTTAAGAGGTGGTGGAGACAGAAATTGTGTCTGAATTCAAGAACACCTGGGATAGGTACGTGGGATCTCTTAGAGAGAGGATGAGATAATAATTACTGCAGATGGGCAGACTGGATGGGCCATTTGGCCTTTATCTGCCATCATGTTTCAATGTTTCTATCCTTCCCTTCATTTAAAAATCAGCTGCTCCAGGGGGTGCCCTGTGGGCTGGGATGTCCTTCCCTTCTTGCTACCCTGTTCCAAAGCATTCCTCACCTTTTTAGGAACATAAGAATATTTTTTTTATTTTATTTTTATTTATTCAATTTTCTATAGCGCTCTCCCAAGGGAGCTCAGAACAGTTTACATGAATTTATTCAGGTACTCAAGCATTTTTCCCTTACTGGGTCAGACCAATGGGCCATCAAGCCCAGTAGCCCTTTCTCACGATGGTCAATCCAGGTCACTAAAACCTGGCCAAAACCCAAAGAGTAGCAATATTCCATGCTACCGATCCAGGGCAAGCAGTGGCTTCTCCCATGTTTTTCTCAATAACAGACTATGGGGTCGCTGGCGTAACAGTGATTCTCTAGCATTGCTTGTGGCCTCCTCAACACTTTTCCTCTGCCGTGGTCTGCCCATGAAGAAACAGGAAGCTGCATCAAAGGGGAGCAGAGCATGGCAGGGGGAGGCCACGAGCAGCGCTAGAGAATCAGTCATACTGATGACCCCATTTTTTTCTTCTGTGATGGCATGTTCAAGTTCAAGTTCAATTTATTTAATATACCTCAAATATAAAAACAATGTTAAAATCTAAGCGGTTTACAATGAATACAGATTGGGGAGGTAAAACAATACAAAAACAAACTCCATCCCTAATGTGGACAGTTGGTTGTAAAAGGGCAGGGTGAAAAAGGCTGCAACAGTAAGTGTGGCAAGGGACTTAAGGGTGGGATGGGAAAGGCATAGATCAGGGTTGGGGGGTTTTCTGTCAAACCTACCCACCACAAGTCCCTGAAGGGTACCGAAAAGAAACAGAAGTTGAAATGTCCTTTTTTTTACTTGTATATTTAGGTTTATCTGATTTTTTTTCATTCTATTTTTTTTATTATTATTATTATTATTACTGGCTCACCTTATGATTGTTAACCGAGTCGAGCTTCTTTTTTTTAAGATGACCCGGTCTATAAATTTAAGGTTTAGTTTAGAAGTGAAGCACTGTGGCTGCACATTAGACTACAGCCTCCTCTTCTGCCATTCTGTATGGATTATAAAAAATTGATCCATGTGCATTTAGCACCAAAGAGGTAGAAGAGGAGAATGTGGCCCAATGCACAGCTATTTTTCCCTTCTGCTTCTGATCCTTACTAGGCTGGAGCTGAGGAGTGGGCTAGAGGGAATGAGAGCTGTATGTCACATTGGGAGGGGAGAGCTGAGTGGCTGTGTAGTGCACGGAAAAGAAGAGGAGATAGCACTAGGTGTCTTTAGTGGAGAAAGGGAGCATGAGACATGGGTGTGCTGCAGGGGATGGGGCAAGAACTGAGTGTCTGAGGGGGCAGGGAAAACGGGGATCAGTGTACTGGGGTACAGGAGCTGAGGAGGTATGTTGTGAGAGGCCTTTTTTTTCTGAGGGGGAAGGGGGTCATCATTGGGAGACATCTACCTGGAGGGGAGATTGTATACCACAGAATGGTATATGGGGTGATGATTGATAGCTCTGTGTGTGTGCTTGGATAGGAAAAGACAGAGAGAGAAAGAGAGAATAATAAATTGGTAGTATCCACCCTGCAAAGGCAGCCCACATTACAGCCACCTTGATCAGGAGGCAACCAAAGCAGCATTGTTTTTCTGGAGATGATTCTCCAGCAGCCTTTTGGTAGGGTAAGTTGACAATTGAGAATTCAAAATAAGATAGTCAAACAAGAGGAAGGGAAAAAAACAACATTAATTATTGATATGTGCTGCCACCGGCCTAGCCCACCATGATTCAAGATTCACCATTAAAAGCTTCTAAAAAATAAAAAAAAGGGGGGGGGGTGCTTTAAGAAGGACAGAGAACCTCAAATATGAATTTTTCAGCATGAATATCTGAAGGCAGAGAATTGCTTGTTTATTCTTTCCAAAAATATTAAGACTAGGGGGCATGCAATGAAGCTACTAAAGTTGATTTAAAACAAACTGGAAAAATTCATTGACAGAGAATGTGATTAAAGCAGTTAGCTTAGCAGGGTTTAAAAAAGGTTTGGTTAACTTCCTAAAAGAAAAGTTCATAAGCCATTGTTAAGATGCACTTGAGGAAAGCTACTGCTTATTTCTAGGATAAGCAATATAAAATCAATTTTACTGTTTGGGATCTTGCCATTTACTTGTGATCTGGGTTGAACACTGTTGGAAACAGGATACCGGTCTTGATGAACCTTCGGTCTGTCCCAGTATGACAACTATTAAGCTGTTATGTTATGTTCTTAACTTCAGAAGGAGTATCTGACCAGCCAGATTTAAGCACACTCTTGCAGAGCTTTGATATGACCAGCCAAATTAGGCACCTACCTGCCGATGTACAGCTGGAAGGGTTGTGGCAGCTATTTTAGCAGGTGCTAGCAAAGAAGCAGGATCTAGGGGACCATACTCCTGTACCCAACCATACTCTGGAACCCTCAGCTGGACCACCAGACCTTTAGGTAGGTCTGGGGGGGAGGCGCTACCCATACAAGGGGGATGGGGGGCCTGGCAGGAGCCTTGTCACTGGCTGAGGCAGGAGCTATTGTGTGTGTGTGTGTGAGGGGGAGGGGGGTTTGGAAGGGGATTGGGGGCCCTAGGGAGATCTTTTTTAAACAAAAATAAAAAGGTTTATTCAGGTCTTGGCCCAATTTTCAGCAGGAGCCCACATAAGCCCTTGCTCCTCCTCAGCCCTGCCCATTGGCCTGCCCCTGACTGGCTTCCTTTTTGGGGGGCCAGTCAGAGCCAATATTCAGCAGGATTGCCTAGATTAGTGCCACTGAATATTGGCGGTTGGCCAGCGATTGGCAATTTCAGCCTCTCCATCCTGCTTAAAGCACACAATATTGAGCCCCTAGTGCTTTCTTCCCCGTTCCCATAATCCACTCAAAATTTGACCACCTAAAGCAGTGGTCTCAAACTCACACCCTTTGCAGGGCCACATTTTGGATTTGTAGGTACTTGGAGGGCCTCAGAAAAAATACTTAATGTCTTATTAAAGAAATGACAATTTTGCATGAGGTAAAACGCTTTATGGTTTATAATTCTTTTCTTTTGGCTAAGTCTTAATAATAATATTGTCATTTATAGCCAAAGAGACATATCATCAAGAAACTGTTTAATTTACTTTTGTGATTATCATAAACATACCGAGGGCCTCAAACTAGTGCCTGGCGGGCTGCATGTGGCCCCCGGGCCGCAAGTTTGAGACCTAAAGTGAATCACCCAACCCCAGTGAATTTTAAAGCCTTTGATGCTGTCAGTTAAGTCCTTACTTAGTTGAGTGGATCCCTTAAAAAAATCACCCCATAATGCACTGCTTTGTCAAGGTACAGTTCTGAAAGGAAGCAACCTGGTCAGATTTCTAGGCTATCCTTAATTGTATGCATATTCACTAGGGATATTTTACACATTCATTAACAATATCCTCAAAATCTGACTGGTCTGTGGCCCTCCATCTTTGTAGTTTGATATATCTGACCTACATGGTCTCTTTTTCTACTGTAGATGTGTGAGAAATTATTATGGGATTTCCAGAAGATAGAAAGGATTTTAGCATTTCTTTAGTGCAAGATAGTACCTGTGGGTCCATCAGAGGTAGTAAATTTCCTGGGCCTCGAACTAGATTCAAAACTGACGGTGGCCAAGTGCTGTATTATCACAGCCTTGAAATTACGTCACTAAATTGATTCAAATATCGAATTGCACTTCACTCATGATAATGCCTGTATAATGTTCTATAAATGAACACTTTCCATTTCCAATCTTATATCTTGTTCAAAGGAATGGCATGAGTCAACTGTGATGAATGGTTAAATAGGTATGTTTATGCCCTGTACGCTTATAAATTCAGATTTCCATTACTTGCCTGAAGAACTCTGATCAATATTATACATAAAGGCAAAATAAATGATTGTCCTGTGAGATGATTAGAATTGTAATTTCATTGGCTATCAAATGTGTTAAAGCAGAGTAAGTCCACAAGTCCACAATAAGTTAAGCAGTCATTTCTCCTGATTGATTTGTATTGTGGTTTAATTAGCCATGAAAGAGTCAATGTTTTTTTTCTGAAACCTTTCCATTTAGTTTTACAGATCACAGCCACAAAGCATAATCCCAAGATGTCAATTTAAGGAAATGTAAGGACAGACCACAAATAATATGCTGAACCGCCATGTCCGCGTATAGGCTTGATGCACTTATTTCCCTCTCACTCTGTAGTATAAACACAAACAAATTCAAACCCATTAAGCCTATCACTGCGCATTTTGGAATAAAACAGTAAACGGGCCCAGCGCCCAACTGTTATCACAAGACAAGAAAGGACGGCGAGCACTAAGCACGGAAGGGGGAGATTTTGTTACTACGCAAACAGTGCCACAAACACATTCTGAAAATTCACAAAGGATTTCTGTGTTTGTTTTATTCAGCACAGCAGTCGCTACAAAAGATGAGAAGAAGGGGGGGACAATAGTGAGGTCCAGCTGTTGTTTTTCTTGAAGAAGTCCCAGCTCCCCATGCAGTGAAACTATACTTGAGATGAGGCGGCCGAGACAAATGTTCTGTCTACACATGAAATGGCAGCTGGTTATTAAATGACTCCCAGTAGGATGAACACTTGCTATTGACAATAAGGTAATACAAGGACCATGCCGAGCAATCAGGATGGGAATGTGAATGAAAAAATCTTTAATGCGAAATCACAGCTGTCAGAGTTATATTATAAAACATGAAAGTCGCATCTGCACTTAGAACAAATGTGTCCCAAAAGTCAAGTTTCTCATAAAATGCATCTTACAGATATATCTTTTATACATAAGCTACCTGTCCCCCCCCATAAATCAAGCAAAGCAATTGCCTATTTGAAAGAATTAAAAGGGTCATCTCTTCCTGTGTTGGTCCTTACTGTGAAAAATAAAGTGGACATTGATTTATACAGTTTAGCAAATAAAGCCTTGCCTTTATCCCCCCAGCAAAAGCAATATCCACTGATATTTAGAGTTCTGCTGGCAGATTGCTCTAGTTTCCTTCAGTCTGCTGCAAATGCTTGAGAAATGAATTAAAGCTATATGAAGCAATCTATGGGACAGAATTAAAGTTAAAAGCTAAAGCAGAACAAGGTGAAAAGTGCTCACTTAGGTCCCAATGCATTTAGACTTGTTAAAGCAGTCTTACTGGCACAGAAACTCTCCTGCCGATGCTCAAAAGGGTACTGATCCTCCTAGCAGCAACAGAGAGCCCTCTGCAAATGCATCACAAGGAGCTCAGTAGTATTTAAATGAGCTCTCCTTGCGATGCACAATGTTCCCCCTTTAAGGGTCATTATTTTCTGACAGTTTTGGGGCTGCTGGTAGCTGTTGTGTGTGTGTTGTGCACACACACAACACATGCACAACAATTGTGCCCTTCCCTAAAGAAAGAAACAAACAAATAAAAAAATTAAAAAAAAACCCACAAAAAAAGAGGCCACAAGTTGTTGACCCATGCACAAACCAATTTACTAGGAGAAGCCCCTGTTCGCCAAGGAAACGAGCCCAGCCTGCAAGTGTTAACAAGGAAGCATATGGAGCTGCAGGATTACACCACTTCTACCCAGTCCTCAGAGCCGCTGTTACTGCAATACCACAAGAAGAGCCCACTGGAAGTCACGGAAGCAGTACAGACCAAAATGTTGCTGCATGCCTCGAAAGCAAGATAAACAAGCCCCTTCCAATACCACTCTACATCACAAAAGGTGCCACCCTTTTCCAGGTTTCCATTGGCCTTGGCCTAGGCTATTGCCCCTTAAGTCCACGCTGCTTCTTTATTAGCTAACCTCATCTGGTTCTTCGAAGCACCGGTCTGCAGCATCTGTGATTGACTCTCAATGTTCCAAGGGATGTAACACGGAGCGTGGAAAGCAGACGGTTGTTTAGCAATGTGAATCAACTGTAGTTGGGCCGGAGGCGGTTACAAGTGAAGGAGAGAAGTGAATAAGCCTTGAAGGTGAACAGGTGAGAAAGGTGCCACAACTCAGCATGGATTAGAGAGGGCTGTTAGGAAGGGATTCCTGGTAGCAAGAGCAAAGTGATGGACTGGCCACCCAGACATGGCAACAGAGTAGTGGGACACCTTACAGGGCACTGCTGTTAACTTCACAAAAAGGGTGCCATATAAACATCTCACCACAACTCCCTTGCAGGTTATGGTGAGCCCCCAAAACACCCACTAAACCTACTATACCCACCTGTCTACAACTCTAATAGCTCTTCTGGCTGCAGGTGCCACCTATATGGCAGTACAATAGGGATTGTGGGGGGTTTTGGTGGGTGTACTTGTTTCACCATGAATGCAGTGGTTATGAAGGGGTCAGCGACCCTCATTATGATTATAACTGAATTACTTTGCCTGAAGGAATGTGGGCCTTGCTCATTATTTTAGGATAAGTTTCATTTCCTTAATTTGCTCATTATTTTAGAAAACTGGCCCTGCATAAGTTTCATCTTCATAGTAGGGTGCCTTTTCTGGGAAATCACATGTTGCATTCCTGTTTCTGCTGTAAGAGAGTGATAATGTACCTTGCCCTCCAGGACATGTAACAATCGAAACTGCAATGTATAGATAAGTTGTGTATTTACTATAGGCTCATAAGGACACCCAGATGACCAATGGTATACTTTGTATTAGGATCAATCATGAGTTGTAAAACTGTCAATAGTGAACCTAAAGAAACCCCCTTGTGGCATCTAATATGTATATGAGAATGATATAAAGGAACTTGCTTTTCTTCATTTGGACACTTCTGAGACAGAACCTTTACTGCACAGGAGTCCTGCATATGTTGAATAAAGATACTTTTGTACTTTCTTCACATCTCTGGTTTTGTGTCTGCACAAGTGACCTTTCAGTTAGAGTGGCTTATGGGCCTGGGTCCTCCTCTCTATGGTTCACTAGCCCACCCCCCAGACTACATAAGACACCTTGCTGTGCAGATCTAGTAGGCTTTCCTATGCCAGGTACTGATATTCCAGAGAGGTATATACTTTTATATTCCATTTTTTATGGCCGGGGGGAGTCAGTGATCACTGGGGGAGTGTGTGTGTGTGTAGAGGGGGGTCTGTACTTTGTCCCTTCAGTGGTTATCTGGTCACTTTGGATAACTTCTGGGTTTGAAAATCGCCTAAGTCACAATGTATAAGTTCCGTCTAGGAAGTCTCGTTGAACTTTAGATTATTGCTGCAGGACGACTAAGTCTAGGTCAGGCCACATCCCACCTACCTCCCACCCTAACCACTCCTTCAAACATGCTCCTTTTCACTCTTGGTGTACAGCGGCACTGAAAAGGCCTAAGCTGTTTTTAGATACATCTAAAACCTATTTCGATTATCGGCACTTGGACGATCTGTCTTTTCGATCGTCTAAGTGCCAATTTAGGCGGGTTTTTAGATGTATTTCTATTTCAATTATGAACCTCAAAGTTTTAAAAAACAATACAACAAATATTTTTAAAAAACTCTCCAACAGTATTATTAAAGTGAGCAACATTCAAGAAAAGACCTCTGTAAATAAAGTCGTTTGTAACACCTTTTTAAATCTCTGAATGTCAGAGAACATCCTAAGTGATCCTTAGTTCAACATTTGCACTGTGCCAAAACAAGCTTCCATTCCGACTTAAGATGTAAGATATAGACAAGTAGCATAGCAGAAGGGCTTGAAATTTGACTTTAATTAGGCCAGTGAGAGTTCATGCAATTTGGGGCAATTTCTGTATATTTCTCTCATTTTATTGGTCTCTGCTTGTTTTCAACAATTATTTTAATAATGTCATTCTTTGGTTATCCTTCTTCACTACAATGTTCATTTTTCACACCTTCAACAATTTATCAGTGGTAATGGGGATGGTCCCAGGTGATCAAAACTCCTCCACTCCTGTCAAGTTCAAGATCCCAATACTTTTCTGGCATGTGAAATCCAAGAAGAAGATGTGTAAATTTTTCCAGTTCAAGGCACAAATCAAGTTTCAAGTTTCTAAAGTAACATCTATTTGATATGCCACCTATTGCTTGGCCATCTAGACGGTTTACAGTGGTGTCTGAGTATATGTGCAGTACAATAAATTATAAAAGGAAAATGAAAAGAGAAGAACAGGAAAATATAAGTACTGTACTATAGAAAACAGAAAGCAACAGCTGAGCTTTACCATTTTCAGATCTTGGGAATTCTTGTACATCTAGCCTTGAATGGTAGCTAAAAGTCTGTGTACAGGTTGCACTGTGACTTGTCTTATCCATAGTTCATTATTTTCTGCTGCAATTTTGCTCATCTCTCCTCAACCTCAATGTAAGGTTCTGGTTTGATTGTAACTTCAGGAGTAACTGTATTCATTCCCCACAATATTTGCTCTTTAGCCAGTTGTTTGTCCTTATTGCAGTTCTAATTCTTTAAAGAGTATTTTTTTCTCTTGTTTTCCTTTTTTCTTCCATGTACAAGGAGATTCAAAATATTTCCTGTTGTTTCTATTGCCATACTGGGACAGACCAAAGGTCCATCAAGCCCAGTATCCTGTTTCCAGACCCCCAAGAACCACGCTTGATTCCAAATAGTGAATTTTTATGCTGCTTATCCTAGGAACAAGCAGAAGAATTACTCAAGCTATCCCAATAATGGCCTATGGACTTTCTCTTTTAGGAAATTATCCAAACTTTTCTTAGACCCTGCTATGCTATCTAATTTCACCACATTCTCCGGCAACAAATTCCAGAGTTTAATTACACATTATGTGAAGAAATATTTTCTCTGGTTTGTTTTAAATCTACTACTTAGTAGCTTCATCGCATGCCCCCTAGACCTAGAATTTTTGGAAAGAGTAAACAAGTGATTCATATCTACCCTTTCCACTCCACTCAGTATTTTTTAGACTTCTATCATATCACGCCTCAGCTGACTTTTCTCCAAGCTGAAGAGCCTCAGCCACTTTATCCTTTCCTCGTAGGGAGGTCGTCCCATCCCTTTTATCATTTTCGTTGCCATTCTCTGTACCTTTTCTAATTCTGTGGCTGTACAGTGGTAGTTCCAGGAGGTAAACTGTATTTCATGCCCTTTGGGGTACCTGATAATAATATGGCCCCAGAAAGGGCAAGATGGCACCCTAGATCTGAGATGCGCCAGCCATGACTCCATTGCTTTTTACAATGCCTCAGAAATGCTGCAGTAAAGCTGGATCCACAGCTATTTCAAAGGTGATTTCCTCCACACCTAAGTTATTACAGACTAGAATAGAACCTTTCATGGTCTTACCATCAACTATGGGTCCATTAAACATTGAGTCAACTCCCTCCTTGCTTTTGGAAAACTGTGTTTCACTGAACCTTATGCAGTGAGTTCCACCAAGCAACTCATCTAGGCAATGGGAGAGCAGCGCTGTTGGAGTTTCAGGGGCAATAATGACATCAATGTGACCATTACACAAGAGATGTAATGTCCCCCCCCCTTCATTCTTAAGGAGCAGCTCGGCTTTACAGGCTGCTGATTTTTTTAATGTGGACTGCAAACCCACCATAATGTGCCCCTGAGGATGCATAGTAAATCTCCCTAATCTACTGTAATTTTAACTTGGTGTCTTCAAGATCAGTAAGCAATGTCGGTTCCCTGACGTTTGAGAGCTGCAAGAATCTTGCTATGCTTTATGGGAGAAGTGATTACATCTATGTTTCAGGTTATAATTTTAGACTGTTGAGTACTCTTGTGATCCTCCCAAAAAGTCCACAGGAACTGTGAGAAAAATACTTTAAATTCAGGCCAAGGCACCCTGCCTTCACCTCATCCCATTGTGTGCCTGGCTTATACTGTGTCATGCAGCTAGAGTCTGTTGAATCTACACTTATCTGGCGTCTATCATATAAAATCTCTCCCTTTCACCAATTTTCTCCATCCCATTCTCTCTTTTGCATCCCATAACCCTTTCCCTTCCATCTCTTACACCTCCCCCCTCCACTCCTCCATCCCCTCCCTTCCACAGTAATTTGTTCCATCACACTGAAACACAATGGACAGAAAGATCACTTTTAATGCCTGAGGCCCTGCACCCTACTGACTAGATTCAAATACCCACTGACAAAATGCAGTGCAATAGTACTCAATGATTCTCCGGCCTGTTGCTCGTACAGGCTTTCTCTCTGACATCACTTCCTGGCCCGCGACCAAGAAGTGATTTCAGAGGGGAACCAGTCCAGTGTGAGCAGCAGACCGGAGAAGTTGCTCTCACTGGTGAAGATTTAAAGAGGTATGGGGGGGGGGGGGAAGAGTGAGCTAGCATAAAATGGGGCAGAGAGGTGCCAGCGCCACCCCCAAGATAGTGCCCTGGGCGGTCCACCCTTCCCCCTTACTGCGCCACTTGGCAGGGGAGGGAGAGGGATCAGAATGGAGTGGAACGTTACGCATGAGAATGTGGGAGAGGAAAAGGGATTGAATTGAAGAGGGACCTTGTTACTGAGGAGGAAGAAAGGGAGTTGGAATGGAGAGGGACCTTGCTCTTGGGGAAGGGGATGACAATCAGAGGGGTGGAGAATCTGACTAGCTACCCATCTGCAGGTTTCAGACAATATTATGCCAGTACCCGCTTAAGTGTCTTTTGCAGGTGCCCATCTGAATATGGGCTGGGGCCTGCATAAGTACTGTCAGCCAGAATAAGTCTGGTCAGACTTTTATATTCAATGCTGATGCCCACACCTGGACTGGCATTGAATATAAACATTGCATAGAGAATGTGCCTGAATATATTGGAGAATTGAAATTCTGTAGACATACAAATTAATGATGGGGTCAGTGAAAAATATATAAATTATACAAAAATTAATAATAAGCCACTGCATACAAAACACTCAACACGGAGATGTCATTTTCATAAATATTCTTACAAACATTAATAAATCAAAAAGTGGAGAAAAAGATGAATGAACTGGGGCACTATATTATCAATCACTGGCCATTAAAAAAAACAACCACCCCCCCCCAAAAAAAAAAAAACACTTTGTCTCGATTTCTAAATATATGCATTTTCCCTCTGTATTAACTTGTAAAAGAAAAAATAGAAAAAAAAATACTTCCAGAGCACCAAAATACTATTTAAAAAATCTAGAAAAGTCACTTGACAAAGTCCACTGTACATATTCTCACAGTTCCTAAGTAGAAAATAATCTTTGCCGCAACCGGCACATGCATCTCCCGATAGGATACCTGTTTCAAAAATAAACGCCACTGTTTCAACGGAGACGATACCAGGGTGCTGCGCATGTGGAAGGACATTTTTGATAGGACGTCTAAGTCTGAGTTTGACGTTTTGGGAAAGATATCCAGAAATCCAGTGGAGAAAATGTCCATTCTCTAAACAGCAAGATGGCTATCTTTTTTTTTTTTTTAGATTGACCTATGTAGACGTTTTGGTCCTTAGTACGTCTATCTTTTTTGGCCATTCTTAAATATAAAGACGTCCATGTGAAAAACACACAAAAACAAGTTTTTAGGACATTCAAGCAGCTAGCATCCTTAATAAGACAGATGAGCTTCCCCAGCACAGCAGAAGGATTACTGCAGAGAATCTCATATTGAAAGTCCCAGGTACAGATGTCACTTTAACTTGCTTCTATTGTATGGTGAACTCTCCAAAACCCATCGAAAACAAACTCTATCCACCTGTACACCACAATAGCCCTTACGCTTTCAGGTGTCATATTAATGTAGGTACAGTAGGTTTTGGATGGCTCACCATACAATAGAAGCAAGTTAAAGTGACGTCTGTATCTAGAGCTACCAGATGTCCGGATTTCCCCAGGCATGTCCTCCTTTTCGAGGACATGGGTGGGGGTCCAGACAGCTTTTCAAAACCTGGCACTTTGTCCGAGTTTTGAAAAGCTTCCAGCTAGAAGCGACATTGGGACGACATCTGTGCATGTCACACCAGCGCATGCGCAGATGCCCTCCCGACGATCAAACAAGTTGAGGCTGTGGGGCTGGGGGCAGGGCCGGGGGCATAACTGGATGTGACTCTGGCAAAAATGGGGCAGGGTGGGTAAGAACTGGGAAGGCCTGGGGGCATGGCCATGAGTCCAGATTTTTGTCTCGGGAAATCTGATAACCCTACTGTACCTTGACCTTTTAATGTGAAGTTCATTGCAGTAACTCTTAGAGCGCCCCTCTGCTCTCTGGGCTCAAATGTCTGTGTTAGCATCTGAAGCTGCTTGGGCTGAGAACTTTTCAGCACTCCTTCCTAATACAGGCTAGAATGTATTGGTATATTTGGGTAGTGGGAGGGGCTCAGTGACTACTGGGAGAGTAAGGTGTGGGGGGGGTCATGCCTTAATCTCCCCAGTGGTCATCTTGTCAGTTTGGGCACCTTTTTCGCATTTAGACGCTTTTAAAACAGGTCTAGCTCCAAACGTCTAAAAAAAGCACAGGACGTTTTGTTAAAGGTTTGATTAGGCCTGAGGAGCATCCAAGTCCTAAACCCACCCAAATCATGCCTCTAACATGCCTCCTTAAGATTTGGACACACTGGAGACAAAATAACCAGAAAGACGTCTAGAAAGTCTGTTTTAAGAATACCCACTTGGACGTTTTGACTAGTAAGATGTCCAAACACTGGTTTATGCTGTCTTTTATATGTCTATCTTTTTTGATAATGAGCCCCCTATACTTCAACGTCTTCAATAACTCAGTGTTGGAACAGTAAATCAGTGGCTATCAAAATTCTCCCATGATGCAGCTGATAATTAAAGCATAGCACTATGTCAGATACTCATTTTTGTGTGCTCTGCTATGGTAGAGGTATCTACCGTGGCCCGGTGTGCTAAATGCTCCAACACTCATGAGTGTCAGAGCATTTAACACTCCAGACCATGGTAGAAACCTCTACCACAGCTTAGTAAAAGAGGACCTAAAAAAGACACCTCTTCATCTGAGAGAACTGTTGTAAGATTTATAAGTTTTTGAAATTTTTGAAACTGTTGAATCACTGTCCATGAATGATTTAAAAGTGTGTGGTACTGCTAGATAAATGGGGGGTCGTAATCAAAACATAAGTCTAAGTCCGATTTGGACATATGGCTTTAGACTCCAAAAGTCAGCAGTAGGAAAATGCTCATTTTCGAAAGGCAAATCACCATACGTCTAAATTTTTTTAAAAAAATCATCTGTCTGGATGTCCAGGTCATTGGGTCACCCAGACCGCCAGGATGTCTATTTTTATACCACATTTTTGACAAAAATTCAATCCAAGTCCCAAATGCCCAGAACTAGACCATTTGGACATGGGAAAGGCAAATCTTGTAATGGACTGGCCACCCAGAAATGGCAACAGAGCAGTGGGGCACTTTACAGGGCACTGCTGTGAACTTCACATAAAGGGAGCCAGATAAACATCTCACCAGAACTCTCTTATAGGTTATGGTGAGGGGCCTCCCCCAATACCTCCCAAACTCACTATACCCAGCTGTCTACAACCTCAATAGCCCTTATGGCTACAGATGCCACCTATATGGCAGTAGAGTAGGGCTTGGGGGGGGGGGGGTACTCATATTTTCCACCATAAACTTAGTGGTTAGAGTGACTTATGGGACTTGCTACTCCTCTCTATAGTTTACTAGCCCACCCCCCAGGCTATTTAAGGCACCTGTGTGCAGCTCTACTAGGCTTTCCTATACCAGGTGCTGATGTTCTGGAGACAGGTATGTACTTTTTTATTCTGATCTTTGTGGGGGTGTGAGGGGGTCAGTCAACACTGAGAGAGTGTGTGTGGGTCTTTACTTTGTCTCTGCAGTGGTTATGTGGTCACTTTGGATACTTTTTTGTACTTATACCTGTTTTTACATCATCTAACTTACAACATTTAAGTTTCGTCCAGGATGTCTAGTGAAACAATCAATTATCCCTGCAGAACACCTAAGTCTAGGTCAGCCGGCATCCTACCCACATACTGCCCTGACCACTCCTACAGATACACCCCTTTCAGCTCTGAGAGCACGGCGGCATTCAGAGGCATAAAAAGTCCCACTACACGTCCAGAAAGTCAGTTTGATTATCGGCACTTGGTCGTCCTGTCTATTAGGACGTCAAAGTGCTGACTTAGGCGGGTTTTTAGATGTTTTAAAGCTTTGATTGAGTCCCATATTATTTCATAAAAGTGACCAATAAACAATGAAGAACATAGGTATCAGTTTTGGAATAATATAATTTTGTAGTTTACTTACCTTCTGATGGTGCATAAAAAATGATTTGGATGAGAGCTTATTTGGATGTTATTGAGTTTACTCTCATGCCACAAATTTTTTTTGGATAGTCTATATTGATATACACTTGTTCAACTTAAAAGGTATCTAATTTTGGCTGAAATTAAGCACCTAATACTGAAGCAGCTAGGACAGGCACTCGGTATCTTCTGAGCATTGGCCTGCACATGAGCATAAAGTAAATGCAACAACCCATTACAAGGTTGTTCATGCTTTAATCTTCGTGCCATCTCATATGTGTACTCTATACAAAATGCATTTGCCCTGGATTCATAGGGTTCATTTGGAAAACCTCCAGCTATTAAACCACTTCATATAGTGAAGAAAAAAAAAGTAAAATATTTGAGCATGCTTCAGTGCATGACAAATTGCTGGCATGTGTCAAAATGTCAACAAACACCTGTTACTATCTATGAATTCTTTATACTCCATCTCTCACCCACAGCTGTTTTCTGCATGAAGGGAGAGTGTTAACTGGATCCTGGCCAAGTACACCTTTCATGTACACACATCATACAGTCATCATCCCAGCATGGCTGTCATGGCTTCTCCAACTAACAACCCCCCTCTACTCATCAATGCAGGGTTGCAAGGCTAGGGGCACAGGGACCTCATCTGTCACAGACAAGGGCTCCATCACTACATCAATCTTCCTGATCTTCCCAGCAGTTATACCATAACAATTTTGCCTTCATACATACAATTGTCGCTAGCAACTTGCCATTGTAAGCATCACCTGCAATATAGATCAGAAATGTTCCATACATTTTATACTGCCACTGTTCTAAACAGGGATACATGTCAGTATGTGGAGTGAACCAATCTTTGCACACATATATGAGCACATTTTGAGGAAAGCAGTGGCCATTACCACACATTCCTCATGCACTTTCTCCCTAATTTATAGTCTCAGATGTACTTAGGAAGAATAGAAAGCATCCCTTTAAATTCTGGTTTTCTTAGTAATGATACTCACAGCATATAAATATATAGGCATTAAACAGTATGTGTCACTGTTTTTGTGTTGTTGTGGTGTTGCATTGTATGCAGAGTCTGGTTTCTTGGTGGTTCAGTTTAACTTTTGTCTACATATTTCTATTTTTAGTTTGTGATTATTCCATATTGGGCGAGGGTGTATCTCTGTTCTGTATGTATGAAAAGAACATAGTTTTCAGTTGGCATTGACTGCGAGATCTGGCTTGTTTAGTTTTACAATGTATGTGTTGGTGTTCTAAACATAGAAACATAGAACATGATGGCAGAAAAGGGCCACGGCCCATCTAGTCTGCCCACACTAATGGCTCACCCCCTGACTACCTCCATGAAGAGATCCCACATGCCAATCCCATCTTTTCTTAAAATCTGGCACGCTGCTGGCCTCAATTACCTGTTGTGGAAGATTATTCCAGCGATCAACCACCCTTTTGGTGAAGAAATATTTTCTGGTGTCGCCATGAAATTTCCCACCCCTGATTTTCAATGGATGCCCTCATGTTGCTGTGGGTCCTTTAAGGAAAAAGAGATCCTCTTCCACCTCGATAAGGCCTGTGACATATTTGAACGTCTCGATCATGTCTACCCTCTCTCTGCGTTCCTCGTGTGAGTACAGCTGCAACTTACCCAGTCGTTCCTCATACGGGAGATCCTTGAGACCTGAGACCATCCTTGTGGCCATTCGCTGAACTGACTCAACTCTCCGCACATCTTTTTGATAATGAGGCCTCCAGAATTGTACACAGTATTCCAGATGGGGTCTCACCATGGATCTGTACAACGGCATTATGACTTCGGGCTTACAGCTGACAAAACTTCTACGGATACAGCCCATGATTTGTCTAGCCCTCGATGAAGCTTTCTCTACTTGATTGGCAGTCTTCATGTCTTCGCTAATGATCACCCTCAAGTCACGTTCTGCTACAGTTCTTGCTAAGATCTTACCATTTAGGGTGTTAAGTCCTGCATGGATTTTTGCCGCCAAGGTGCATGACCTTGCATTTTTTAGCATTGAAACTTAGTTGCCAAGTCTTTGACCAATGCTCCAGCAGGAGTAGGTCCTGCATCATACTGTCGGGCATTGAGCTTTTGTCGGGCACTGTGCTTTCATCTGTTGTGTGGTTGCCTACTATGTTGCATAGTTTGGCATCATCGGCGAATAATGTAATTTTACCTCGAAGACCCTCAGCCAAGTCTCTTATGAAGTTGTTAAATAGGATCGGGCCCAAGACTGAGCCCTGCGGCACTCCGCTGATCACCTCCATCGTATCGGAGAGGATACCGTTTATCACTACCCTCTGAAGTCTACCTCTAAGCCAGTCCCTAACCCATGCGGTTAATGTTTCACCCAGTCCCATCGAACCCATCTTGCTCAATAACCTGCGGTGTGGGACACTATCAAATGCTTTGCTGAAGTCTAAGTACACGACGTCCAGGGACTACCCTATATCCAGCTTTCTTGTTACCCAGTCAAAGAAGCTGATGAGATTCGATTGGCAGGACCTTCCCTTCGTAAAACCATGTTGATGGGGATCTCATAGATTCTCCTCGTTCAGGATCGTATCCAATTGGCGTTTGATTAGTGTTTCCATAAGTTTACTCACTATCGATGTGAAACTCACCGGTCTATAATTCTCAGCCTCCGTCCTGCATCTCTTTTTGTGGAGTGGAATGACGTTAGTCATTTTCCAATCCAACGGGACTCTTCCTGTACTTAGGGAAAGATTGAAGAGCGCGGATAACGTTTCTGCCAGGACATCACTCAACTTCCTGAGAACCCTGGGGTGTAGTTTGTCCGGTCCCATAGCTTTGTTCACCTTGAGTCTTGATAGCTCCTCATAGACACTGCTGGGCGTAAACTCAAAATTTTGAAACGGGTTGTCCGAGTTTTCCCTTGTCAGAAGCTGAGAGCCGGATCATGGCGCCTCGCAATTGAAGACCGAGCAGAAGTATTCATTTAAAAGTTTGGCTTTGTCGGAGTCTGATTCTACATAGTTCCCGTCGGGTTTCCTAAGGCGTACTATCCCATCTGTGTTTCTTTTTCTGTCACTAATATACCGGAAGAAGGATTTATCGCCCTTCTTGATGTTCTTCGCAAGGTTCTTCTCCATTCGGAGTTTGGCCTCCCTGACTACCGTTTTGACTGCTTTTGACTTTGCCAGATAGTCTTCCTTGGATTCTCGCTTCCCTGATTGTTTGTAGAGGATGAACGTTCTTTTCTTCTTTTTTATGAGGTCTGAGATCTCCGCAGAGAACCACTATGATCTATTGTTTCTTCGCCGTTTACTTACTGATTTGACGTAGTGGTTGGTTGCTTCATGTAAGGTTGATTTCAGAGTTGACCACATTACCTCTATATTATCTGTTTCGGCAGATAATACGAAATCTCCTATGCTTTCGAAGTTTGTGCCCTTAAAGTTGAGGACCTTGGTTGATGTGCTTGACTTAGTGAAACCTTTTCTGAGGTTGAACCATATCATGTTGTGGTCACTGGAGGCCAACGTATCGCCTACCGAGACCTGTGTGACACTTTCCCTGTTGGTGAGTATTAGGTCTAGTATCGCCCGATCCCTAGTGGCTCTAATACCATTTGTCTGAGTCTCACTCCCTTTATAGAGGTTAATAGCTTCCTGCTGCCGTTGGTTGTAGCGGAAAGATTGTTCCAATCCACATCAGGCATATTGAAGTCTCCTAACAATACTGTGTCTCCACGCAAAGTGATATTCTCAATGTCTTCGACTAATTCTATATCCATGTCTTCCTGTTGTCTTGGAGGTCTATATACTACACCAAGATACAGGCATTTGTCCTTCCCCCTAGCCAAATTCACCCAGAGGGATTCCCCGGTGTACTTGACATCTGTGATTTTGGTAACTTTGATGTCTTCTTTAGTGTATAGTGCTACCCCTCCTCCCATTTTGCCCTCTCTGTCCCGCCGAAGTAAGTTGTATCCCGATATAGCCATATCCCACCCATGGGAGTCGGTGAACCAAGTCTCGAATATCGCCACCACATCTAGGTCGGTGTTCCTCATTTCCGTCTTTAATTCCAGAATCTTATTGCCCAAACTGTGGGTATTAACGTACATAGCCCTCCATACCTTATGTTTGCTATGTCTCTGTGTAGATATTCCTGCTTGAGCTAATTGGACTCCTATAATACTGTTTGCAATGTGTGTACTTACCTCTGACTCGGAATGCAGTGTGTACTTACCTTAGACTCAGAAATGGATTGGCAACTTACCTCGACAAGCACCTCGCCTTGCGTCAGCAAGTGAGTGGGTACCTTCCATCAACTTACCTAGTTTAAAGCCCTACGAAGTAGGCGGGCTAGTCGCTGTCCAAAGACGTTTTTTCCCCTTCTGGTCAGGTGAAGTCCATCAGGTCCCTTTAGTCCTTGCAGCGCCTCTCCATGGTTCAGGAATCCAAAGTTCATCTCCCTGCACCATCCGTGCAGCCAGTTGTTTGTTCTCTGTATACGATCCTCCCTGGCTCTCCCCTTGCCTCTCACTGGGAGGATCGAGGAGAAGACCACCTGCGCGTCCATTCTCCTTAACTTCTCACCTAGGGCTCTAAAATCTACAGATATCTTCTCCGTGGTGTTCCTGGCAGTGTCGCTCGTTCCAACGTGGATGAGAAGCATGGGGAAGTGGTAGTGTGGCTTGATAAGTCTGTCTAGGCAGGCGGTTACATCTCGGATCCTGGCTCCTGGCAGACAGCAAACCTCTCTTGATTGCATATCTGGTCTGCAAATTGGTCCCTCGGTGCCCTTCAGCAGGGAATCCCCAATGACTACCACTCTGCGCTTCTTTGGGGGGAGCTGATCTGTTGTCTCCAGAACCGGAATCGTCTGGTGGACAACTTCCTGTACCTCACTGGCAGGTTCCTCCTGTAACAGCTGGAATCTGTTCCTCAAGGTGATTAGTGGGGTCGATGTTAAACTGCCCTATGAATGAGAGAAAAAGACAGAAGAAGTTTGCCTGTGGAGGAAGTTACCAGCTGCCAGGAGTCAGCGTCTCCAGCCTCTTCTTGTACCCCAATCTTTGGGGTGTTTAAGATGCTGCCTTTTCCTAGGTACACTCTTGTTGTGTGATATGTGGATTGTTACTAAAAATCATATTTTTCATATAGATGGTGGGTGGGGGGGGGGTCAAAAAATGATGGCCCCCGGGTGTCACATATGCTAGGTACGCCACTGTAGCATAGCATGCAATGATGTGTATTGTTTGAATTTGCTTACTGCTATAATTGTCTATTCTTATATTCAGCTTATTCTTCTTGCACACTGCCTTGGATGAATTTAAAAAATAAATCCTAATAAATAAATGCACATCATACATTTCTTAGCATGTGCAAAAATGACATTTGCCCCCACTAAGAAGTTACACCAGCAATGAAAATAGTTGTGTGCTCTTTGCTTAACTGGCATGCTATGGCAGCTTTTTCTTTACTGAATTGTATTAAGTGTATGAAAAATAGAGCAAGCAGAGAGTAGAAGAATGTGTTGAACGTCACACATACTTTTCTTTCTGACACATTTGTTTTGTTCAGCTTTGCCCTTCAAGTGCTCAGTTAGCCTCCTGGGACAAGGCTGACATCTTTTCTGTTTAATTAGCAGGCTAGAAAATAAACGATCAGTGGCCCTTATGTTTTTTTCATTCATATGACATTGATTGGAAACTGCTGCAAAATATTCCATTTGATTTGATCAGTCAGTGAATCTTAAGAATTGGCAGCTGCCCCTTTCTGTTTAGCTTCCTTCTACTCTCAGGTGACAACATAATGTCAAAAGTTTGACCGAAATTGTTAATTGGACAGAGTAATGTCTAAACTAATTGAAAATTGAGAAGGGATCAAATGAGTAAATTGCCGGATGCAACTCATTGCCTAAATCAGTCAAGCAGATAGGATTCTAGCCAACATTTTGTCCATGCTCTCAATTGCTACAATGGATTTGCAAATATAGCTAGTGCAGTGATGTGCAGAACCATTGCTGGGAAGAGAAAGCCCCAAGCAAATTATGTTATGTTTTGTGCAATCTTATATTTGGCTGAATCCTCATTAACTAGAGTTTTAGGTGGGTTACAAGCAGCATATTGATACTTACATCTTCATGGAATAAAAATCCCCCTTTCCCCAGCAGCACTGTCCCTAGCTGACTGCATGGTTTCCATGGCTGGTATTGAACAACCAGGGATTATGTCATCACATTAAGAATGTGCATGGCCCAAAAAATGTCCAGTTCATGCTCATTTTAAATACTTTTTTTTTTCAATTTTCAAGCAATTTTTGTGCTTGTTGTACCTATTCATTCTTTCCATGTACTGTACATGGTATTTGCACTAAAACTTTTTAACTATGTGAATCAATTGTAAATGTATTAATTCACATTTATATTTTTAGCTGCCCAAATGAATCAAATGCAATCTTATGAATGCACACTCCTAGAATACTTCCAGTGTGTGTGTACACAGCTGAGGGGAATTAGGCAAAAGAAGCTGTGCTTTGTGTGGCTTACTCCTCTTTCTCTGTTTTCTCAGTTCTCACTGGGCACACCCCCTCCCCCCTTTTTTTTACAAAACCGTAATGCAGTTTTTAGCGCCGGCCACGGCAAAAACAGCTAGGACACTCTTAGAATTCCTATGAGCATTGGAGCTGTTACTACTGTGGCTGGCACTAAAAACGGTGCTACGGTTTTGTAAAAGGGGGAGGGGGGTTAGTGTTCTGGGTCACTGGAATTCTTGCCTGCCCTTTGTGACGGCCCTGGTGATGTGAATAAAATTTCTATGACTTTGGATTTTTATATATATATTTTTTAAGTTTAGAGTTCTGAAGGCAAATACAAATATCATTGGTAACAAACTAAGAACCCCAACTCAATTTCACCAAGATAGTCTCCAAAGCTAGTAGTTAACATTACATTAATATATGTTAAATTCTATCAATATCCTCTCCATCCTTTATCTGCCCTCCTCCCTCATACTAACTACTTCCCAAAATATTTTCATGGTATCTAGAACCATTGCTGCAGTCATTATAGGATGCCAACTCAGATATCCCCCTCCCCCATCATATGTGCAGATTATGATCTATTTTATGCCAGAGCTCCAGGATTTCTTTGCTCAGAGTTTGCTCAGAATTCTCAGCTCACCACATGCTTCCAACTTTTGCTATCTAGCTTCCAGTTTGTTCATATCACAGTGGCATTTCTAGACATAAATATTTGGGGTGGTAACATAGGAGCAAGTTATGCATAAAGAAACTCTCCCTACTCCGGCCAGTTTAAGTTATCTGGTAAAGCACTTTTTTAAATGATAGTATCATTCAACAAATTCTATATGAGAATAAAGTCTGGATTCTCTAGAGGATTGGCTGGAATCTTAGCATAAACCTTGAAACTCCAATTCTGTATCTCAAAATCCATATTTCCCAACAATGGAGCTCTTCCCCGTACAGTTTGCAAAGAATAATATTCAAATTTTGATTATCACCTCAAGAAAAGTACACACTCCTTCCATTGCCAGACATTATGTTTAAAGCAGATTGGTTTGTTTGTTTGAATGATGACTCTACAGGATGTAGAGACCACTAATTTGAAGTATTTTTTTTATTTTGGGTGACAATACCCCAGAAACTGCTTTCAACCAGACCAGATACACTCAAAACATATATAGGAGACCTAACACAATAATAATAGCCCTAATCTACCTAAGAAAAAACAGTGTTACAAATATTACACTCTAACCAATATACAGTACAGTACCTGCCACTGGCAAACTGGAACAACCTGGACTGTTAAGATTTCTACACTCATACTACATGCTAGCAGAATCCTTCACTTAACTCCATATATGCAGAGTCTGGACAGACCTTCACCTGAAACAAACTAGGATATCACAAAAACATGCAGCCAAAAAAATGAAATGGAGACCACCCCACCCCCATTCCAAAAGCCAGACTCTATAAGCAGTGCAGGAGTGGTAAAAGAGAAACAACTGCATTTTCTCCTTTGGACACATTCCAATCTTTAAAAAATATTAAATTAAAATATTTTATTTTCTACCTTTCTTGTCTATTCCACTTTTTTTTTGTCAGTCTTCTAAATTCTTTCCAGGTTGACCTTTCCATAATTTTCTTTTTCTCTTGACCTTCTTCCCTTCCTTCTCTGTATGGCACTGATCTTTCTTTTTTGTTTCTTTTTTCCTCTCTGTCTCTATATCCACCCATAGATATTTATTAGTAAAAATTAATCAAGCAATTATAGGTATGATAATTTTTTCCCCACTGCAGCTCCTTGTAACTCTGGGCAAGCCACTTAGTTCCCCTATTATCAAGTCACATTAAGGATTTTTATCACTAATCACTGCGATAAAAGCAATTCTATGAGTGTTGGCGCTTTTATCACAGTGGCTGGTGATAAAAAAAAAAAAACCTAACATGGCTTGATAAAAGGGGACCTTAACCGTCCGTTACCTAGAGTCACAAGGAGCTGTGTATGTGGGGGGGGGGGTCATACCTTTAATCTTATAATTTAATCACAATTGCTAATTTTAATCAAAATGCAGCCCTATAGAATTGAGAAAAATTATAAATTAAAGAATCTAAAACAGCATGCAGATTAGCTATAAACAGCCTTACAGTTTTCACTTCAGAAAAGCAAGACTAATTTTTAAACCTCATTCTCACTTTCCCTCACCCTATAATCCTTAGTCTCCTCTTCACCTTTCATCTACCTACTGGCTTTTCACATCTCCCTCTCTTCCCCTCTCTAGAAATCTCATTGCCCCATCTTTCTTTCTCATGCCCCAGTCTCTTATCTTCCCCTCTGTCTTCCACCCACTCCGTAGTACCCCCCCCCCAATTTCCATCCTCTGTACTCAAACTCTCAAACTGGTACAGTAAGACCAAGGGCTCCTTTTACTAAGGTGCGCTAGCGGTTTTAGCCTGCGCCACAATGCTGCGCACTCTAGACGCTAACGCCTCCTTAGAGCTTGCGTTAGTATTTTTCATTTAGCGCGTGGTTTGCGCGCGCTAAAAACGCTAGCGCACCTTAGTGAAAGGAGCCCCAAGTATCCTATCTCAGCTGTGTGGGGTGACACTATGAAATATAGGCACCTACCATTGAAAATCATCACTAAGCTCCTAACTTGCTTTCCCCAACCTTCCCCCCTTCCATGGCTCCATCCATTTGTTCGGCCACCTAAATTTAGTCCCTCGGTATGTTTTAATTTTTAAATGGGATGATTTAACTCCCTAACTCCCACAGTTGGACAGATAAGACCTTTGAAAATTGACTGCTCTACGTTTCCAGTGAGTGTGCCAAGGAAAATATTGTCACACTCGTATGAAATTTCAGTATCTACTTTTGTTATTAGAAAATCATATAAGCCTATATATGTCAGTACTTAAATTACTGTACAAGATCTTCCTGGTAGGTGCACTATAAACATGTGAAATATCATTTATAGCACAGTGATTAGGCATGTCACAATAGAAAAAATAAACTGTATTATTCTGCCTTATATAAACATACCTTTCCAAGGCAACTAGTAGAGATCATTCACACTTCTCTGTCATACCGTGGTGGCAAAGATCTTTTGAGATTCATTTACTAATCAAATCAAGTTTCAGCTCATTTCTTTTCTTCATCCAATAGTTTTCAGGTTTAGTTTAGAATATGGCACCTGGGTAAACACATTGCTGAAAAATTTTCTCAGTCCAGCATAAACTGCCTGACCTGAAGCAAATCAGTCAGCATCCTTGCACTCATGCCGCGATTGAAAGTTCTTTGTGGGCAGAGATGCTATTGCTGCTGCTATATCTGACACAGCTCTGTGTATATATTCAGTACATCGATGGCGCAATAAAATTAAGATACCCCAAGAACATCAAATAAATAAATTCAATAATCTGCAGGTATAGCAAAAAAAAAAAAAAAAAAAAATCACTTACTATACCTGCATAGCAATTGGCAATTACGGTAATACAAGGGGGTGCTGAAAAGTTCTCAGCCCAACCAAGAGGAGAATAATGTGGATATGGTTCAATCAATGATCTGAAACAATGTCAAAAACATAGAATTTTGCTTCTGCAAATTAATACTTGATGAAATAAGATCGCACTCTTTCCAGCCACTGTGGCAAAAATGACACTCAAAATTTAAGAAGTTGGTTGGTTGGGCTGAGAACTTTTCGACACTCCCTCGTAAACTGTTTTGAGTCTCGGCGACTTTCAGAAGTATAGATTTTCAAAAGAAACTTATGAGCTGTCCCATCCGGATTGACTTTTTCACCCTTCCTAAAATCATTCTATGTTCATATAAACTGTTTTTAAAACATTTTACAAATTCTTCAAATGAAATTTAATAAAGCACTTATCTTTAAAGGTGCATCATAATGCCACAAGGCATAATATAGGAAACATAGAGATCCTTTTACTAAGCTGCAATAGCGTTTTTAGAACGCACTGAATTCACGCTACGTGGCTAGAACTAACACCAGCTCAATGCTGGCGTTAGCATTTAGTCCACGCAGCAATTCAGGGCACGCTAAGTGTGCGCTAAAACCGCTATCGCAGCTTAGTAAAAGGAGCTCATAGTTTCCCTGATATTAAATCATGTTTCGCTACTTCTGATTCATGGGAGTCTCCTAAAAGAGATCACAATTGATTACTTTTTATTAATAACCCAAAGCTAAATTTAGAAAAGATTCTTTATCAGAACATTTGCAATTAAAAAAAAATATAGATGCTAAAACAAGCTAGAGGATGCAAATATAAGAGATACCTCCAACAACTTCTATCGTATCAAGCAGCCTTATGGGGCAAAGACTTAGAAAAACTAATTACTCACACAAATGACTATGGAGAATTTAGAAAACACCTAAAAACATACCTGTTCTCGAAACACCTAGGTAATGAACCAGGACAATAGCCCCCTTCGCAATAGCCCCCTTCGTAATATCATTCCCAAAACCGAATTTGTAAACTGATAACCCCCAATCACAAACTATGAATATCCCATTCAATTTATGGAATTTTTCTAATTCTTTGTAAGACGCATTGCACATCAAGGCCCTGCAGCATACGAACTGTTGTTATTATCATTAATGTTCCTATTATCAGATGTACACTGCTATACTCTGTAATTCGCTGTATGTACAGTTTCTCTTTATTGTAAACCGCCTAGAAGTCGCAAGATTGTTGGCGGTATATAAGAATAAAGTTATTATTATTATTATTACTGACTTACTCCAGGCTGTATTCTCAGTGCCACTAGTCATAAAAATGGCCATGGTGTTTTTAGCATTATGAAGCTTCAAATCAGATGATTAGAGGCAATATAGCACAGAGCAAGGCTACACCAGTCATCCATTCAGTTTCTCTATTGAGTCCATACAGGTTACTGAATTCAGCAGAAACATCCAGCGCTGCTCTTTTTAATTCATAAATTGCTCGAAATGACTTCGATCCCACCCTCCAACTGATGTCAAAATTTTGCCAATGCAGAACTAAAGGAGTTTGAATATTCCCACTCAGAATTTTAGACGTAAGTTCAGTCTGCCAAATGTTTACGGGACACATATGCTTCCAACATATATTAGTTCACAAGGGCATATTACAACATATACTATGACCGCAGAGGAACAAGAAGTGTCAGTCCTACAGTAGATTATTCTCCTGGTCTACACAAGCTAAAGGAGCACTATTGGCAATTAACATAAATTTGATGTGTCCCTGTAGTCTGATAGATTTCTCTATCCAATGTTTTATCTGACAAAATTTCTCCTATTGTTTTCCCTTTTCTATATGCAAAAATAGGAGGATCTTTAAAAACTGTGTGGAATCGAAGAATATGCCGGTGTGATCTGATCAGAGATGCAATTTTATTAGACAATGTTGAAAAAGGTAGAACGCTTACTAAAGATTCTTTAGCTTCTTTTGTATGATATTGTATTAACAGCTCCAGTTGAGCATATTTTGCTCTTAGATTTGCTTTCTGTAAAATAGAGGATGTATAACCTCTGGATGAGAATTTTTGCTGTAAAAGTTGTGCCTGTATCTTCAATTCTATTTACCATACTGTATAGCACTTATTTTTCTACTTAGATATTCTTGTGAGGATCATCAACCTGTATCTCACCGAACATATACCACAACATATACCAGCACCTCACATATAATATATAGTATCCAGCTCCTCAGAGGTACCACCTAGGCTCAAATGGTTTTTATTGCCCTAGGCTTTAAGAACTACCTCCTCACTGGAGCGGCTCACAATTTATATTTGCTACAAAACTTATAATTTTAATTATTTTTATTTGACACCCCTATAGCATATTTCTTTCTTAAGGGTACTTAGCTTTTTATAAGTGGTCTTCCATTCAAGGATATATCAAGGGATGATAAGCCTTGAGAAAACCTTCATGGGTGAAACATGTTGGCTCCTATATTCCTTAGGGCTCCTTTTACAAAGGCCACGCTAGCCACTACCGCCTCCTCTTGAGCAGGTGGCAGTTTTTAGGCCAGCGCGGGGGTTAGCGCGTGTTGAAAAGTCACACGTGTTAACCCCGCTAGCGCAGCTTAATAAAAGGAGCCCTTAGGGCCAGATTCTACAAAAGCCGTCAGAAGTTAGGTGGCAACATTCCACACTTGGGGTGCACAGCTAGCGGGCAAATCTATTTTGTTCAGATCTGACAATATGGCAATGGTGGAAGCACTGAACAACTTGTCTTCTAATATGACTCCTGTAATTAACCTGTTAAGAGAGACTGTACTACAATGCCTCTGTCACAAGGTTACAATTAGGGCACAGCACATAGAGTACTAGGAGTAAAAAATGCAATAGTAAAGTGTTCTTTAATGCAAGGCCAGGGGTTGTGGCGGCACCTGAAGGTCTTTGTTGTGACCCTCATAATCTTTCTGGCTTTTTATCTGCTACCCTTTGCCTTTCTTCCCAAACTCATGCTGCCTGCTCGAAGAACAAGGCATTTTTCAATAGATGAAGAGAATGCATTTTAAAATGCCTTCCTCCATGAGGATACCCTCAATAAAAAGTTTGAAGGTGGGCTGGTGAGGCAGATATTGATACACACTGGTCATCAGTGTCACAGCCTTGCATGGGAAGCTATTTAGTGACTCTCCTTCATCTCATTTGGCCCTGACTTAAAAATTAGTGAAGACCACTGTAATAGCAGATTCACTTTCTCATTCAAATATGTCAACATTCTGAGTGAGGTGATTAAATTTGCGGACGATACGAAGATATTTAAAGTAGTGAAGACACAGGGGGATTGCTAAGATCTGCAACATGACATAATCAAGCTCGAGAATTGGGCTTCGACATGGCAAAGTGTGGATAAGTGTAAAGTGAAGCATGTCGGTAACAAAAATCTCGTCCACGAATACAGGATGTCCGGGACGGTACTTGGAGAGACATCTCAGGAAAGAGACTTGGGAGTTCTGATCGACAAGTTGATGGAGCCGTCTGCGCAATGCGCAGCAGTGGCGAAAAGGGTGAACAGAATGCTAGGAATGATAAAGAAGGGGATCACAAACAGATCGTAGAAGGTTATCATGCCGTTGTACTAGGCCATGGTGCACCCTCACCTGGAGTACTGCGTCCTGCACTGGTCGCCATACATAAAGAAGGACACGGTACTACTCGAAAGGGTCCAGAGAAGAGCAACTAAAATGGTAAGGGGATGGAGGAGTGCCGTACAGTGATAGATTGGAGAAACTGGGCCTCTTCTCCCTTGAAAAGAGGAGACTGAGAGGGGACATGATCAAAACATTCAAAATACTGAAGGGAATAGACTTAGTAGATAAAGACAGGTTGTTCACCCTCTCCAAGGTAGGGAGAACGAGAGGGCACTTTCTAAAGTTGAAAGGGGATAGATTCCGTACAAATGTAAGGAAGTTCTTCTTCACCCAGAGAGTGGTAGAAAACTGTTATAGGGGAAAACACCCTCTAGGGATTCAAGACAAAGTTGGATAAGTTCCTGCTAAACTGGAACGTACGCAGGTGAGGCTGGACTAATTTAGAGCAATCGGTCACAGGATTACATTCAAAATTATATTACTCATTTTTAAAACACTAGTATCAAATGAACCTTTATTTATATCTAGATACTTAATCCCACATAACACACAACGACCACTTCGCTCATCTGGACAAAATTTGCTTACTGTACCTTCTCTAAAAATTATTGGAACACGTAGATCAGACATGTTCACTGTGATGGGACCTCAATGGTGGAACACCCTACCACAATATATTAGAATTGAAAAAGATATCTCAACATTTAAAAAATTATTAAAGACTTATTTAATGACGCTTTTAATAATTGAAATTTTTTATACTTTTTGGATATGTTTTTAATAATGCTATGGTTCTAACACCCCCCTCCTTTTGTATTTTCCTTTATTTTTCTACTGAAAAATTTAAAAATTGTAACTTTTAACCTTTTTTCCTCCCGACTCATGTATGTATAATATGTAACCATTATGTATATTGTTAGTTTCTTTTTATTGCTCCTTATTGATTTTGTACATCGCTTAGTAATTTTAATAGGCGATTAATCAAATACACTAATAAACTTGAAACTTGGTCTTTGACCTGGGGGCCATCACTTGAGTGGACTGCTGATGGACCACTGGTCTGACCCAGCAGTGGCAATTCTTATGTTCTTAGTTCCTGAGGCAGATGCAACAATGATACCAATTTTGGATGTGGTATGAAGGTTTAACTCTCCCAAAATATGGGAATTGATGTTGTACTCCCTCATGGACCAAACCAGAAAAAATATCTACTATTGTTGCAGGCCTCTTTGGAAACTGGTTTTCTAGACATTTTCAGTGTTAACTCTGGTTTGCACTTCATACTCTAATGTAAAGATAAAGGGTTAAGGAAAAGCAGGGTAGCAGTTACATTATCTAGCCTCAGTTTCTTTGGTAGAACTTTAGGATGTTCAAACCCAGTCCAACACTTTGCTGTTAGTTTAATGATAAAAGGATGGAACCAGTTGAATGGGCCACACCAGGATATGAGACCGTTTATTATACATGAATACCTTGCACAGCTGGTAAGAGTGATGCAAGAAGTGTGTTTTGATGAATACGAAGTTAGCCTCTTTAGATGTGTCTTTTCACTGATCTTCCAAGGAGCTATTAAGGGGAGAGTATCTGGAGCTCACTATATGAAAATCTAAGACATAACAATTGGCTAGAGATACCACAATCCTTTTAAAAGAATGCAAGGGAAATTTGGCTTATCCCATCCCCAATTTTCAGGCATAAGTTACATGGAGGTCAATTGCCCTCCCCCCCACACACACATTTCTACTTTTTCACAATGACAAAACATTATTTACTCTGTTTCAATTCTTACAGTTGTGCATTGAGAAATTGGTATTGGAAAAATTATTTTTAGTACGCATTCATTCAGAATAGGGGCAGCCACCAAGGCAGTGGCTCAGGACTGAACAAGAAAGCAAATAATGGCCTTTGGTAAATGGAAGTCCAATGCATATAGTAAATAGTACGTTAGAACTGAAGTAGTATTAAATGCATGAACATATTTGTCAATTTACATATCTGCTTTGCATGTATCCAGGGGGAACAGAGACAAGTTGGATTTGCGGACACCCGTTTATATGCTGGGCACAACGAAGAGCACAGTCAAGACCTTTGGGTGAAAATTTGGGACTATCTGGGAGGAAAATATCTGTGATATGGCTGGGCTGTCCATTTTGTGAACACTAGAAAACTACCCAACGCCTTGGGCTCTTATAATTCACTTAGGCGGCAACGATCTGACCTCGTCAAATAGCATACTATTAAAAAAACATATTCAGAATGACTTGCGGGCACTGGCAGGTATACAGGCCTAGTTGCGCATAATCCCAAGAAGGGTATGGTAAGGAGTGAGATCCCACAGCACGCAGTAATAAATAGCAACCACTTTTAAGAAGTGTCATCCCCCTCCCCTTTGTTTTTCTCCTTGCCCTCTTGCCACCCTTTTTTATTTACTTTATCTCGATGTATTTTACTTTTATATAACCCCTGACCCTAATTTTTTTTTACGTTTATATCTTGTCTACTGAGCTCTTTTAAATTTCTCTTTTAAATTTTTAGTGTTGTAAACCATCTAGGTACAAGTTGAAAGACAGTATATCAAGTACATAATAAACTTGGAAACTTGTAGCTTGGAAATTAGGGAGAGTTAATGTTATACTGTTGGGAGGTTGTTAAATAAAAAGTGTTAATTGTTAACAGATGTTTCTAATTGGCATTCACTGCTGCGGCCTTAATAAATCCATTTATTGGTGAACGAGCAAATTTGTTGTTTTTGTTAGAAGACATCAAGGAAGCAGAGTGTGCCAAGTGTCAAATGTGTGTCATTTTAAATACATCAAATTTTTTAGGACCACCCAAATCATGCCCACAACTCTCCTCCTCCAAAACTGTGAGTGCTACAAATATGCATGTGTTAAGTGACAGCTTTAAAAAAAAATTGTTATTTACACACATAGAGCATTTATACATGCAAACACCACTGTTTACCTGTGCAAATGTCACACGAGCCTTCTAAAATGGCCTTATTATTTATGCGTCCTTTGTCCTTCACATGGGTAGTCAGAATAGCATGTAAAACATTTTATTGCATTCTTTTTCAGCACTGAACCGCTGTGGTAGCTATTGTGTAAGGCAGCATTTCTTTCATTCTGAGTCACATTTTACATGCACATGTTTGCATATGGGCTCCCAAAACTGTTCTTATCGTGGTATCAGGGTATTCAATATTAATAGCTAACAATAGGGAAAATATACTTAGTTATAATCATTAAATGATATGTATTTAAATATTTAAAAAGTTAAAAAATTTAAAAATCTAAAATATATTTAAAAATCAACTTATTTATTTATAGAAATAATACTGCTGTTCCGATGAAGATTTAACACATAAAGCTTGGAGTAACAAGATTATTTGAACTCTGAGTGGTGTTGCTGAGGATCATAAAAATTGATAAAGGGTGTTACTCACAGGGTCCACTACGTATATTTTCCCTATTGTTAGCATGTTTGCATATGAACATACATATTCTAACTTTTCTTCTTTTAGCATCCATATCCTATTACTGTGCAGCAAGAGACCTTCAGCAAACTCTGATTTCTGAAACTGAGAGCTGCTAATGCTGCCCTGTTTTCTACAGCTTCAAACATCAAGCAGCCAGCCTTAACATCAGTTCTTGAGCTAACATTGAGATTTGTCTAAGACACAGAGAAGGGACATATAAAACGTAGAGTGGATGACGCTGATTATATTCAGAAGCCTGTTATTGTATCAATTGGTTATCCACAAATCTACCCCATACAATGGGACTAATTATGTAAATACTACAACCTCAGTAAACCAGTCACAAGAGTCTGTCTTTTTAGGGCCCTCTCTGGATGTGAAAAGCATCAAAGTCCATGGAGAACTTGAGCGATTGAGTGTGAACCTAGTAACTGGAAAACATGAATATGTAGTGAATCTTTTCACTGCTAAAATCCCAAAGCAATTGGCTTTTGCAAAAGTATATACAGATTACTAAAAAAAACCCCAAAAAACCTGTGTGTGAAGAAGCTGCTGTCATTAAACCTTTTCCAGTTATGGAAGTGAAACACTTCCAGAATTGTAACAGAACCAGCAGCAGTATGAGATGATGTTTCAAAAACTGAAGAGGCGTACTCCATCCCTTGTATCAATGACTGATAAGATGTTCACCAAGACTAGCAGAGATGGTGTGACACAGAGGGGAAGGCCAACCGTTCAGAGCCAATTTAAGCCTAAACCAAATCTCCGTACAAAACTCTTCTTAATTTTCAACATACAGGCAGTCCCCGGGTTAAGAACGAGTTACGTTTTTAAAGCTGTTCTTAAGTTGGATTTGTATGTAACTCAGAGCTTGTAGATGTTAAGATTCTTGCTGCTTACCTTTGCTCCCAACTGACAAAAGGGTCAACTGTCCCTACCAGTGTTCTCTCTAAGGTACCATCAATCAAATCATGTATTCCGTTGTCTATGGACCTTCAGAAAGCAACCAGACTAACACAGCCAGTTGCTTATACTCTTCATCGGTCCAACTTTTATTAATTATTTGTATTTTTTAATGAATTTCTACTTTAGTCTAAAATCTCCTATGTTTTGAAATTAAAGGAACCACACTTAGCTTATAGTGAACTGGTCCTGAATTCACCTCTCCCAACATGCATGTTTCAGAATGAAACCTTTCTTCAGGGTCAAGGGAAACTGCAAAACAAATATTGTAATATCTCTGCCTTGCTTTCTCATAAAGAACTAACAACTTAACAACAGGAGCTGCCTCTACTATATTCATAAATTGTTTAACAACAGAGAGAAAGAACAAAACTGCTTACCATTTACGGGAGCTAACACGGGCTGTAAACATGGCCGCGGTTTGTAATTTCGGGCATTAAATACAGCTGGCCTGACGCACATCGTGAAACATGTGACATCATCAAACGCACCTGTGCGCGGCACAGCTCCAATCAAACCCGACATGCACAGACCCAAGAATACTCAAAGAATTGATAGCCACTCAATCTCCTCATTTAGACCTGAAGGGACCAAGGATTTGAGTTTGTATATCCATTTCTGTTCTTTAACAGCCAAAGCATTCTGGATGTTACCACCCTCCCACCCTACTGTAACAGACTCTATAATCCTCCACCTAATATCCGACCACTCATGTCCCATCAATTGCCAATGTCTAACCAAAGGGGCAGTGTCACGTTCAGTGCGAACCCGAGACTTGTGTTCATTTAAACGGGTTTTGATGGAACGCATCGTACGTCTAATGAATATTTTATCACAAGGACATTGGATCAAATATATCGCACAAGTGGAATCGCAATTAGTGGAGGCATATGTGTTGTATTCAATACCTGTATCAGGGTGAATCCAACCCTGACCTGTCATAGCTAGGCTACACTATTGACATCTGCCACATCCCATATGGGACCCCCCCACCTATGAGGCCCCATCATAGACTTGCTTTTAACCAACTCGCCGATGTTTCTAGTGCGTTTAAAAGAAAAAATGGGTCTTTCAGGGCAGTCAGGAACAGCTAACCTGGCTACATGTCAGTGTTTTAAGTATCACAACCACACACTGCTCTTAATATGGCCTGCAACATTCTTGAATCTGCTACAGGAGAAACGTAGGAGTCTTTACCACTGGAAATACTGCTCAGTGAAATTAAATGAAGCTGCAACCGCATTCTTAAGTATGACTTGTACTTAAATCAGACGTCTGTAACTCAAAGACTACGTGTAGCCATTTTCACACTCTTGCTGTTATTACAGTTCATTAAAAAAAAAATCTTTATTAAATTTTAAAACTATAATTATGCATGCAAATAATTCAGAGTCACTTGCTTATCTTTTGTTTTTCCTAGGATAGCTAAATCACAAGTTCCCACAGAACAGATAGATTGCACAGATTGCACCACTCAGGTAGATAGCATCTTTTATTGATTTTTTGCAAGGAAGGAGGATGCATGTTAATCATAGATTAAAATATAAGATTTTGCTTTTGATCTTCAAGACACATTCTGCACGATCACTGCCTTATCTGAATAATTTCCTTATACCATATATACCTTCTCATATACTTCGTTCACTTCAGCAATACCTTCTTACTGTTCCATCTGTAAGATATGTTACATATGCTTCACTAGAGAGCATATTTTTTCAGTTAATGGTCCACAACTCTGGAATGCCCTCCCTGATCATATTAGGATCAATTTAGAATGTTTCAAATCATTTTTAAATTCTTTTTTAATTTTCATTTGCATTTAACTGGCAGCTTCAATTCAATTGGCATATATTTATATTTCAGACAGAACTCAGTGAGTATCACTATGGAATTAGAAATGCACATTTAAAACTGAGGGGTCCTTTTACAAAGGCGCACTAGTGATCGCTAAATGTTAATGTGTCCATTATATTCTACGTTAGCACTTAGCGCACATTAAGGTGCACTAGCGCGCTTTAGTAAAAGGACCCCTAAATTTAAATAAAACACCAGAGGATCTAGAATTAGAAAATAATATTAAAAATTGAACTAAGGCCAGTACTGGGCAGACTTGCACGGTCTGTGTCTGTATATGGTCATTTGGTGGAGGATGGGCTGGGGAGGGCTTCAGTGGCTGGGAGGGTGTAGATGGGCTGGAGTAGGTTTTAACAGAGATTTCGGCAGTAGGAACCCAAGCACAGTACCGGGTAGAGCTTTGGATTCTTGCCCAGAAATAGCTAAGAAGAAAAAATTTAAAAAAATTTAAATTGAAACAGGTTGGGTCTTTATCTGCCGTCATCTACTATGTTACTATGTAAAATTGTATTTAAATTTTATTTACAATGTAACTTTCAATTTTCATTCAATTTTAACCTTTATATTAAATGTAAACCGCATAGATGCATTTTTCAATGCAGTATATCAAATATTAAATAAACTTGGAAACTATTTGGTCTGCATGTTGAAGTCCTGGTTGCTGTTCTAGCTCCAGTTCTATTCCTATGCTAGTGTTTCCAGGTTCCAAGTCCTAATCCGGTGGTACCTAATGCAAGCGAGTGACGAGATATGAAGAGAAAACATTTTTTTTTGTTCTTTCATTTGTATGACACTGTTTTTGATTAAAAATCAATAAAGAACTTAAAAAAAATAAAATTCAATCTGGGTTCTTCTGTTCACACAATTTTCCTTTATAACATTTTTGGGGACATCTATTTCTTTGAATCTCAGTATTCAAGCTGGGAACATTACCTGATTTTAGGGGTAGTCAAGTTCTGTTACCAAACAGAGAGGAGAGCAGAAACAAAAGAAAGGGAATTTTAACATAAAATAAGATAAAATATTTATTCACAGAATGTGTAATTAAACTCTGGAATTCGTTGCCAGAGAATGTGGTGAAATCATTTAGCTTAGTAGGGTTTAAAAAAAGATTGGATAATTTCTTAAAAGAGAAGTCCAAAGGCCATTATTGAGATGGCCTGGTGAAATTCACTGCTTATTCCTAGGATAATCAGCAGAAAATCTGTTTTGCTACTTGGGATCTAGCTAGGTACTTGAAACCTGGGTTGGCCACTGATGGAAACAGGATACTGGGCTTGATGGATCTTCGGTCTGTCCCAGTACGGCAATTTTTTTTAATGTTCTTAACATAAAGCAATACAGTATATCCTTGGGTTAGAGTGTGAACTTAGGATTTGGGAGAAACATTGAAGTTGACTATCTGATAATGCTGCCTAGGGTGGTGGTTTATGCAAAGAGCATCTTGGGTACACCTTGGGTAAGCTTTCTGTAAGACAAACGTTAATGCAGTACTTTAGAACCCTTGCACAGAACTGTGAAAGTTAGAACTGGAAATGTTCTGAAAGTTGTTCTGAAAATGTGATTTATTGTCTGATGCACTTTGACGTCTGGGACATTTTTAAAGACTTGAGTTATTCACTCATTTTAAAACATTTGTGCAATAATCAATACCTTATACAATATCTATATATATAAAATCGGAGGTATGTATGTGTGTGTGTATGTGCCGCGATCACGCAAAAACGGCTTGACCGATTTGAACAAAAATTGGTATGCAGATCCCTCACTACCTGGGGTGATATGTTCTGGGGGTCTCACAGCCCACAACTCTATTTTGCTTGCTCAAGGGTGGGTTCACCCAAGAATTTATATATTCTTGCTCCAGGAGGTGAAACTAAAATTGTTGTTTATAATCACGTTTTGCGTTAGTTGTATTGTATTCATTTTGTCAAATATTTCACATTATAATTTGAATATTGTACTTTTTATTAAGCTGTAAAAAAATACTTTCATTCACCACTATAAAGTATCTTTATTTGAATCCATTTACAGTGTTATTGCTATAATTAAATACCCGTGCAACGCCGGGGCATCAGCTAGTGTAACAATAAATTTACCCTCCCCTCCCCCCCTCACAATCAACCTTGTAAATTTAAGGGGAAAAAAAATAAAATAAAATGTCATCTAATTGGTACAATACTTTGTAAATGGCTCCCACACATCATGAAATTTCCTGAAAAAACAACACTGTATTGCAATAAATCTTTCCATTTTATAAACATGACATAAGGAAGGGTGGGAGATAAGAGCATATTATTTGTACCATTGATAATTATTAAGTGTTATATTTATTGTTAATTTGTTTGGATATATTGTTACACTTATTATAAATTTGAAAATGAATAAAGAATTAAAAAAAAGAAAAGAAACCTTTTGTGCAATAAATACTTGTTAATTTTAAGAAAACTAGTTTGAAATCTCTTCCTGCTTGATGTTTGCAAGGGTTGCCAAACACATTCAATTTTCAACACTGGTACTTTAGCAGCTGTAAAGTTTTAAGGTGAAAGTGTGCCTTGTCTCAAGGGAACCAGCCTACCTTTGACCTCTGTGACCAATTCAGCTATTGCACCAAGACAAGGCAGCATTGAAACCAAGGGAACATTGCAGATTGTTTTAGAGTCACAAGCAGGTTAGCATGAGTGTGTAACCTTGCAAGTGTAAGATATAGGTGCACCCTGTTTCTCTGAGAAAGTTCAGAGCACCTTAGAAAAATGGAGGTCCTTTGTGCAGAGTGGAAAGACAGCGAACACAAGAGGACAAATTCCAGAGAAGAAGAAGTTTTGTCTGTGAAGCTAACAGGAGAGAAAGCAACCAGTATGCTATCCATCATTATTGTAAGCAATCATATACTTCAGTGATAATGTATATTATTATTATTATTGATTGACTCTATATACCACTTTTACCACTCAAGGATCAAAGCTGTGCACATAAAATAAATCTAAACATATTATAAAGTGAAAAGAAATGTCAAAATTGGAACAGGAAAGAGATGCCATGCATTCAAGACCATTCATATACAAATCTAAAACAATAAGAAATAGCCTAACAGAATTTCCAGACAACCCATATGCCCATATGAGAGAAATACACTACAGAATCTGACCAAGAGAGAAAATGAGAAAGAAAGCAAAGAGTAGAAGAATGGTCAATGCCAGGTACTTGTGACCTGGACTGGCCACTGTTGGAAACAGGATATTGGGCTAAATAGACCATTTGTCTGACCCTGTACCACTATTCTTATGCTCTTATGTACCAGGAGGTAAAGTGAGGAAAGAAGAAGTGAAAGTGGTACCAAGAGACGTAACAAAGAGAATAGAAGAGTGGTACCAAGGAATACAGCAAGACACTGAGACGGTGAATGAATGAGCTGTGGGAAGAGAAAAACTGTAAAATGGTTGCAGCTTTTCAGGAGATGATGGAGAGGTTGAGGAAGAGCATAAAAAGAGGAGCCAGTGTGCAGAAGAAGAGAAGACTAGTCTTTGTGTGCCATGTACTGAAGAACCTGGTTCCCTTTCCAGGAGTACTGACCTCACACCGTTTGAGACAGAGGAGAATCGAAAAAGCATGCAAGTTTGAAGAAAGAAGCCTACAACTAGGCTATCTGACTCAACAGTAACAAATTGTTACAATGAGGAGATACTTCTGGAAGGCCAAAATAGCAAGTCAAGGAGAGAGGAAGGAGGAGAGAGAGGAGCTAACTCAGAAAAAAATTGAACCTTTGAAAACAAGAATAAGAGTACTGCAAGTTCTTGCTGATAAGAATGATTTCCTTCTGGCATTGACCATCAAAGAGGCTATTGAAGTGGACCTTGAGAGAACAATCTCAACAGAAGAGGTGATGGGTAGGAAACCTCAGAAAAAAGCTTAATAATAGAGAAGACGGATATGCTGAAAAACTATTCCATCCCTGCATAAGAAGCAGGTGTGAATGGTTCATCTCTTTCCTCCTGTAACTAGCGTATAGCTATCCCATTGAATGGAGCCTACCACAGCAGTGGAAGGATGGAGGGGGGGAGGGGACAATGCACGGAGGGCTATAGTGGTTTAACTCTGAAAAAATATCCACACACTTAGCCATTCTTCTGGCTTTGAGACAGGTAATTTGCAACTTTTTAGAATCTTTTAAAAAAATCCAGATAGTTGGTAATCTTATCTTTCTGAATCCTGAGCACATCTGACAGCGTCGCCCCCCTCCCCCCGTCCCCTGTCCTAAATGTTTGGATTCAGTACCGAGGTAAGATTATTCTTTTGCAACAATCATTTTGTCTGCTCTTTTGTTAAAGGAAAGGACCAATTGGATCACCCCCACCCCCCAAAAAAAGCATATTATTATTGTTGGGGATGTAATGAATCATCTGATGACCCTGATCACATGCCACTGGTTGATTGAATGTATGATAAATAGGTAAATATATGATACTGATATGAATCCTAGTACTGTGTTGATATTATGGGAAATGTTGGGGATGACATTTCTAAAGGGGGGAAGAATGTAACCAGATGGAAGAAAAAATCTCATCCAGGCCACCAGGTGAACTCCTGCCTGCGTTGCTGAAGAAGGCTCTGGTGCTGGCCTCTAGGAGCTGTATAGCTACAGACACGTGGAATCCTGTGGCATAGCTGTTTATACTGAGGCATTTTAAAGACTGAATTATTCACTCATTTAAAAACATATGTATAGAAATAAAACAACAACATAAAAGAAAAAATAAATAAAACCTTTTTTTACTGGACTAGCTTACCCCCCTCCCCATTTTTACAAAAACATAGCGTGGTTCTTAGCTCCGGCCACGGCAGTAACAGCTCTTATGCTCATAGAATTCCTATGAGTGTCCGAGTTGTTACTGCTGTGGCCAGTGCTAAAAATGTTAAGAAAGTATTTTCTTTTCCTTTATGTTTTTGTTTTATTTCTACATATTACCTTAACGAGTGGACTAACATGGCCACCACACCTTTTCTCTTAAAACATATGTGCAATGAATACTTGTTAAATTTGAAGAACTAGTTGGGAGTCTCTTCCTGCCTCGTATTTGAAAAGTTTGCCACAGTTGTTCAACTTTCAATACTTGTACTTTAGTAGCTGTAATGTTTTAGAGTGGAAGTGTGCCTTGGCTCAGGGGAATCGACTTACTTCTGACTACTGTGACCGATAGCATTTCAGCTATTTTACTGAGACAAGGGGACATTACATATTCAAGGATCACTCCAGGGCCTTAACTAGCCCAGTTTGTTCCCTGACATAAGGAACATGCTTAATGTAGTGGGGAGATGCATACCTTTCTGCTATATCATACCCTGCAGGGATGGTGCCAATAATCCTGCCTCACCCCATAGAAACCAGAGACTCCCGGTGAATGTGTGGTGGTTTTCTTGGGTTTGTGTAGATTTCTGTGTGGGCTCAGGGCTTAGCTTTTGGGCCTAGTTATTATCCAGGTCAAGGTCTCCTTTTAGGTTTAAAGTTCCTGTCTTTTGTGTACATTTTTTAAAGTACAGTATATAAATAAATACAAGTACTAACCCTTCCCTGAAGAACTTATTTTTCAATTTGAGTAAATTTATGCTTCTGCAGGTTGTCACTCTAATTCTACATATGGCACTAAATACTGTGCATACAAATTTGGGTGCATGCCTAATTATGTGTGCACAATTTAATTGACAAATGTGCCACTTAGAGGGATATTGTATAAGGGGTGCCTAAAGTGTAAATGTCTACATCAATAAAAATCAATTTCAAAATTAGAGTTAATGACATCATTAATGAACTTTAACAAGCTCATAATGACAAAAAAAGGTTAATTGGGTGGTAGGTGCATACACCCGGGCACTTACCACCAAGTACCTGTAGTTAGGGGCAGATCAAGAGTTAGGCATTGGTAAATTGCAACACATTGCAGGTGTAATAAACTCTGGCCTACATTACAGACACCTACAATGTAGTTGTGATTATATTAGAGATATCTAACATGATATTGACAAGTCTAGGTGCCTATGTTGTAGGCCTCTACAAATGTAGGCATCATGAACAGATTCTGGCCCTTAGTGCTGATAACTGGGCGCTAATAATCAATTTATCGGTGCTTATTGGCATTAACCTAAATTTGTATGCATATCTTTAGGCGCTGGGGTTCATGAGTAAATTTTACATATGGATCTGAAAAGGGCCATTGGAGGGCCAAAGGGAATGTAGGGAGAGAGGAGACATGATCAAGACGTTTAAGTATATTACCGGCCGTATCGAGTTGGAAGAAGAGATTCTCTTTCTCAAAGGACCCTCAGCCACAAGAGGGCATCCACTCAAACTCAGGGGTGGGAAATTTCATGGCGATACCAGGAAATATTTCTTCACTGAGAGAGTGGTTGATCCTTGGAACAAGCTCCCGGTGCAAGTGATCGAGGCAAACAGCGGGCAAGAATTTAAGAGCAAATGGGATGCCCATGTGGGATCCCTTAGAGGGTTAGGCCAAGGGAACCTGTCACCAGGTGTGGGATCCCTAGGATAGTAGACTTGGTGGTAGGTCAGTAGAGTGGGCAGACCTGATGGGCTATGGCCCTTATCTGCCGTCATCTTCTATGTTTCTATCAGGGGTATTCATAGAATTTGCACTTGGTTTTATAGAATGAAGGACTCTGCACCTAATTTAGGAACAAGGATTTACACCGGCCTTTACTTGGTATAAATCCTCATACCCCAATCCTGATGCTAAACGCTAGTCCATAAATGATGCCCAACTCTGAGCCTCTGTCCCTCTGTTCATAGAACAGCACTTATCATTCATTTTTATTCGCGCCAATTTTTTCAGCACCATATACAGAATTCAGTCCAATATATGTGCATAACTTTATGTGCATATCATGTTCATACTTTATAAAAGTTTGTTCTGTACATAAAGAACCTCTTTACATGCAAAAATGATTTCAGGGGCAATTATATTAAGTGCTATCTAAATGTAGGTGGAACAAAGAAGCATGATTAATGCCAGTTCGACAGTGGCATTAAGGCACGCCTAACCTGTTATAAACTAATAGCACAAAGCTGCTTTGGCATGCTAAAACTTAGGTAAGATAGCTTATGCCAGGCCAATAGTAGGCACAAGCTAGTGTGCTTAAGTGCACCTTGCAAAGCATACATCTGATAATATTCTATAAGGTGAGTATGTTGCCGGGAGGAATGCTTATGATCCGCCTATGTTCTAACTAGCGTACCAATTTTAGCACCTAGCACATATGCCCTTTCTTCGCTTAGATTACTGCAGTGCTGCCTCTCCCTCCTGCAATCTGTGGAAAACTGCTACACAACTCATCTTCTACCAACCTTGCTACACTCATGTCACCCCTCTCCTTAAATCACTTCACTGGCTCCCTATCTGCCTTCACATATAGTTCAAGCTCTTATTGCTAACCTATAAGTGTGTTCATTCTGCTGCCCCTTGGTATCTCTCCTCTCTCCTTATACACCTCCCAGAGACTCCATTCCTCAGATAAACATCTCTTAACTTTACCTTTCTCCTCCACTACCAATTCCAGACTTCTTTCCTTTCATCTAGCTGCCCCCATGCCTGTAATAAATTACCCGAGTTTGTCCGCCAAGCCCCTTCCCTTCCCTTGGTTAAAAGCAGACTGAAAACCTACCTTTTTCATAAAGCCTTCAATCCATAACTCCCCACTGCCCTCCAACCCAGCCAGCAGATTAAACCATTCCCCTTAACTGTATCCATGACAACCTGTCTGTCTCTCTTGTCTGTTTAGATTGTAAGCTCTTTCGAGCAGGGACTGTCTTCTTCTTTGTGACTCTGTGCAGCACTGCATACATCTGGCAGCACTATTGAAATAATTAATAGTAAACGCAGTATATGCCATGATTACCAATTATTGACATAATTCATATTGTAAATGAGAATATTCTATGAATTATTGTGCAAAATTGACGCCTAAATGTAGGCACCCTTTACAGAATGCCCTTTTAAGATTTCCACCACAGGGTCATTTATAAAGCTTTTTCCATATGTAAAGACCCCAGACAAGAGTTTGAAGGTTGCAGTTGTAGATGAAGATCGAGTTATTCGTGTCAGAACTTGAAAAAGTCAGCTTGCTCGGATTCAGACAATGTGGTGGAGATGCTGAGTCAACAATTCCCTGCAGTTCAGTTTGAAATTGTTGCCATGTCAACAACCGGAGATAAAATCCTTGACACTGCTCTGTCCAAGACTGGAGAGAAGAGCCTCTTTACTAAAGAACTAGAGAATGCACTGGAGAGAAGAGAAGTTGATCTGGTGGCTCTCTCCTTAAAGGACCTGCCAACAACACTGCCTTTACCATTGGTGCTGTCTGCAAATGGGAAGATCCCCCATGATGCTGTTGTGTTTCACCCCAAACGTATTGGAAAAACATTAAGCACTCTTCCTGAGAGGAGTGTGGTAGGGACCAGCTCCCTCAGGTGAGCAGCTCAGCTGAAGAGGAAGTTTCCACAACTAGGCTTCCAAAATATTAGGGGGAATTTAAACACACGTTTGAAAAAGCTGGATGAGAAAGATGACTTTGGTGCCATTATGGAGGCTCGTGTACTATTTAAGTTAGGCTGTCTTTGCTAAAAGGTTGTGAATGGCACTGCTCCTATCTATATGACTGATAGATTTCTTACAGCATCTTACAAACACAGTAGAAGATCTTATGCCCTGTTTATTTTTCCATCGTTTCAAGGTTGTAAAAGTAAGAAATACTTGGATCATACATTAGCATTACAGTCAGCTTCCTACGACAAATAATTTTGACTGCTGTTACGTAGAGCCTGTTCTTACAAACATTTTAGAACCCTGTTGAAAACCTATCTTTTCTCAAAGTATTTGGCCAAATAGTTCTAGACGTTTTTTAATGTTATTTTATTATTAATTTATTGTTAACCGCATTGAACTTCTGGTTACGCACGATGTTATGTTGTTATGTTATGTAAAGTCTGTTTTATAGGTAGAAAATTGTATGGGGGAAATATGCACATAAAAAGCAGATGCACCTTCTTTCATGCAACCTGCTTGTAGGCATTTCTGGGAGCATAGTTTGGGCCAAGTGGAGGCAGAGTTGTGATGCACGCATGTAATTTATATAACATATACAAGTAAACATATAGAACACAACTATATATTGGGAACATATATATCATCTTTAGAGTGTATATAAATCTGTGCACTGTAGGACTAGTTTCTTGGTACTTATGATTTAAAATTCCATAGGAACTTATGTGGTCTTTAAACCATAGGAATAAAATAGGCACCTTTTTGAACAGATGACATATTAAAAAATTACCCCCAGATGGCCAGAAAGAGTGATTGCAGTGTTTCATTAAGGGCTCCTTTTACGAAGCCGCGTTAGCGGCTTTATCGCATGCACATTTTTTGTGCACGCTAACCCCCGTGCTAGCCGAAAAACTACCACCTGCTCAAGAGGAGGCGGTAGCAGCTAGCACGGCCAGCAAATTAGCGTGCGCTATTACACGCGCTAAACCGCTAGTGCGGCTTTGTAAAAAGAGCCCCAAATCAGGCACAGTTAGAGCATCCTAGACCATCCCGCCAATAATAATAATAATAAAAGTGTGCGTCACCTTCTTTTACAAAGCGGTATACATTAATTCCCTATGGACGTCAGAGCGATTATCGCAGCTGCAGTCACTAGCGCGGCTTTGTAAAAAAAAAAAAAGGGGGGGGGGATGAGATTCATTTCTTCTAAAGCAAGGAACAAGGCAAGACAAATAGGACAAAATCAGAAGTTTCTCTTTTCCTGAGCAGCTCTGCACTTCAGCTTTGAAATTCAAGGAGATATAATATGCAAATGCAGTTTTGGGAGAAAATTCAACATCTCTATTAAAGATCAAAGGTAAAGAAAGGTAGATGAAGGATTAGTAAAATCCCAGATCTTAGATGTTGCTCAGAGACTTATGATAAAATGGTTCTGCGTACAGTGGCATGTTGCAGATGACATTTCTATTGTACGAGTAATTTGCCTTCTACCTGACATTAAATAGCACTCTCATTATTAGGAATTCTGGCAGCGTTTTCATTTCAAACAGCATCAAGTTATGAACTATGAAGCACTTCTTAATGAAGGCAGTGCATTTTCCCTGTCATTCTGAAATGCGAGACAAAGCAGTACCTGGACTAAACCTCGAGCAACATTATTGTGAGCTCCCCACTCCTGACACAGTGCAAATCTTCAGCTAAGGCATTCTTCTTATTAAATAAAGATCTATAACTGAACACATGTATCTGTAATATCACTACAATCCAAAGAAAATTAAAAGACAGATTATGTCCAGGATATTACATGCACCACCACAGAGCACTGCTAGAATCTGGTGTGATCCTGTTGCTAAGATACCCAGCTAATGCCACAGGAACAAGCCCCTCTTACTAATCTAGCACAAGCCATGCATGCTTCCACATATTTTGGCAGGGGAAACTAAAAGTCCACTGACAATGGTCTGGGATATTGCTAGCCAGTGTTCCTGAATATATACATTTTTTCTGCTAAGCTTCAGCAGTCTTTGCAAAATAAGAAATGTAACACACCGTTAATAGCATTTGGTTGCTTTATACCATTTAAAACAAGTAAGATTACTTTCTATCCTCCTGCATAGTCAATAAAACTTTCTTAAAAAGGTAATTATTTAAGTGCTTTTGGTTGTAAAATTGTGGGGCTCCCCCCAAAAAAGATCATCTTAATCTCTGTGATTTGTAACTGTAATGTGCACGTAAATGACTGACTCCATTTTCTGACTTCAATGCGAGCTTTGAGGGGAAAGTAATATCCTAGCTTCATTTGGTGCATACTGAGTGACATGAAGACTCAAAGAAAGAAATATGTTCTACTGCAGCTGAGAAAACTATACTTCTTGAGGACATTTTGGAAATCAGAAGTTGCACTACAAACTTGCAAAGACAGGCAAGCATACGCCCACAGCTAAATAGACATTTAGACCAGGGGTTCCCAACCCAGTCCTCAGAACATACCTAGCCAGTCAGGTTTTCAGGATAGTCAAATTGAATATGCATGAGATAGATTTGCTTGCAGTGAAGCTAGCACATACAAGTTTTTCTTATGCATATCCTGAAAACCTGGTTGGCTGAGTGTGTCCCAAGGGTTCAGAATCTCCACTATAGACAGATGTTAGACAAGTATGCAGATAGATGCTGGGCAGAAGTAGTAAACACACAGTGATAAGTATTTAAAGGTCCCCTAACTATAAAAATGTGTCTGCATTTTTAAGACCCTATTACTTGTACAAGTCAATTTTCAAAACACAAGGCATCTGAGCATAGATGCCTTTGACTATCAGATTGGTAATACAGCTAAAAGTAAGAACATAAGAATAGCCTTACTGGGTCAGACCAATGGTCCATCTTGCCCAGTAGCCCATCTTCACAGTGGCCAATCCAGGTAACTAATACCTGGCAAAAACCCAAATGGTAGCAACATTCCATGCTACTGATCCAGAGCAAGCAGTGGCTTAACCCCATTTCTGTCTGTCTCAATAACAGACTATGACCCTTTCCTCCAGGAAATTGTCCAGTCTGGATAGTTTGCAAAGATAAAGTCTCCAAGTATGATGGCTTGGTTGTTTGTGATACCAGTTTGCTAAGGATGGCTAGCAGGTCATCTATGATTGACATTGGACAGCATGGTGCTCTGTATATCAAGGTGAAGGTTAGGTCTTTGTTGTGACCCACCAAGAAGGTGGGGCACTCTAGTGCATCTAGTGTGATGGTGTCAATCGGTCTTAGGTTGAGGCTGGACTTAATGATGGTGGTTACACTTCCACCTCTAGTGTTACTGTGTCAACAAGCTATTGCTTGATACCCTGGTGGGCAAAGCATGCCCATGGGAACTCTGCCATTATCTTTACACCAGGTTTTGCTAATTAGGAAGATGTCCCAATTATTTTCAGTGAGAATATAATGTAGTATAATGTCTTTGTTGTTTACTGACCTTGCATTTGCCAGTGCAATTTTGAAGTTGCACTGGCAACTGTGGGTGAAAAGGAGGATGATGGGGATAGGTCTAAGGTAGCGGGGTCTGTGTGCTAAGGATTTTCTCCGGGGAAGGTGACTCAGGTCATCATATCTTCCTTGGTCTGTGATGACTGGGATGGAGGAATACATGTTGGCAAGGAGAGTAATTGGCATGAAACAGAAGAGCAGAGATTGTGGCACTGGTATTATCAAGGTAATTTAATTATGAAGGACTATGATGGCTACGTTTGGGTTATAGAGTCTTGGTCTGTATCTTTGTTGTGGTACTCTTAAGGCTATCACATTTATATGGCTTGTGATAACTGTGTAGAACAGATGGGCCCCTTCCAATCTGCTATAAAGTTAATTTGTGTATTTGGATAGGGTCAAGTTTGAGTTTGTGTTGTTTATTTGAGTGGTAGATGGGTAGAGTTAGTGAATATTTAGAATCATTAGGGCAGTGGTGTGGTTTGTGCTCTTACTTTTAGGTTATATCTAATGTCCGAGTTGATAGTTTAGTTATCATCAGTTGTGAGCAGTGGTTAGGGTGGTGAGGAGGTAATTTAGTAAGGCTACCTAAAGTCCACCTAATGTTAGGCGTCAATATCAGCACCAATTCTATAAAACAGGCGCTCATTATTGAATCACAGTCAGCGTCACCTAAGTGTGCTTAGGCGGTGCTCAGCATCCTAACATTTAGGTGTCCCCAATTTATGCCAGGGCTTTCTATGCCTAAAGTTAGGCACCAATATAAGAGCCTAATGTCACCTGATCCACTAAGAAGCTCCTAACTCAAAAACAAGCCCATGATCCGCTCCCTAATCACGCCTACTTTTAGTGTAGGCGCTTTGGGCTAGGTGCCTACTTTTTATAGAATTTAGATTTTTGAGTTAGGTGCCTGCCTTTTTTTTTTTCCCAATAAATTTTATTGTATTTAAAATGTTAATAACAAAAACACATGAAATATAAACAAAGCAATATTTAACAATTACAAACCTATAATAATGTATACTGAAATATATAGTCAAGCTCATACATTAAGATAAATTCTCATAAACAGTTGCAATATTTACCTAGTGGTGCCCAAATTTTACAAAAATGTGCTATTGTACAAGATTTTATAGCAATAACCATTTCATATTTACATATAGAAAACACCATTCACTAAAGTTGAGTTTAGTGTTATCCTTCCAATTACAAATTATAAGATGAGTGACAGCAGCGAGGAGGATGTTAAAAAGTTTCTTTTGATTAGCAGGAATCTGAAGAACTTTTAATTAAGTCCAATTAAGGACAATTGTGAGGTGCTGAGTGTCAATATCAGCGGTGATTGGGCCTATTGTGCAATTAAAGTAGGCACCAAAATTGGCACCTATCTTTATACAGGCTTTATAGAGTCAGGGTCAAACTGTCCCTATCTGCAATAAACGTTTATTGTGGGTTTGTTACAACGTTGACTGGTTTTAACAAAATGTTAGTCATTAGTACGGGTCCATGTTAATGGATATCATGAAGTAAAACCATGCCAGCTGCTTATCACAGCTTAGTTGAAGGGCCCCTAAAATTTCATCCTATTCACTAAACCATATGCTACTTATCAACTACACATTAACTCCAATAATTATCACTTACTGTTGACCAACAGCATATTTAAGCAAGGGTGATACACCATAGTAAAGTCATCAGATGGCTGGCTGGAGGTTGTTTATTTTTAGGAGGGGGAGGTGGGAAATGCAGATGTTTTTGCTACTGCAGCAAAGAGGAGATAGAAGAAAAAGTAAGAATAGGAGAGCAAGGGAAGAGAAAGAGAGAAAAAGGAGGAATAAAGACAGCAGTAGAAAACAAGAAGGGAGCTACCTCCCTGAATGTTAAGGCTAGGAGAGCTTGCTGTTGACTATACTGCTGTGTCTTTGTTGGGGGGGGGGAGGGTTGTTTTTGTTTTTGTAAATCTTTATTAATTTTAAAAAATAAGTAATGCAATACAATGAATTTAAACAAATCAAGAAACGCACTTTAAATATGCAAATAATTCGAAAAACACTCATTTTCTCCCCCCTTAACTAATAAAAGTAGATATACATTTATAATTTCAATACAATAAATAAAATAAATAAATAGAACTAGGATTGGATCATTATTGGATGAAAAAAGGCATCAAGGTCCAGATTTTGGTGAATGGAGAGGAGGCGAGGGTTGGGTTAGGATGTTGGGGGATGTCGATAGCAGTTGGAGTAGGCCATGGAGTACAACATGCTAGCATACAGTAGGTGGCAAAGTGATGAACATGTGAAGAAAATAGGAAAAGAACTGAAATGAAAAAGTGGGAGGGAGAAGAGGCATCTTCCCTTCACTTGTACTTCCTATGGGAATGGCAATTTTATAACAGGACTCCTAGGCAAGAAAGACATTATATTGTGCTTATTTTATAAGTGCAAAAACTATAACACCAATCCCTATAATAATGTGGAGGGCTGGGACAGCCAATTCCTAAGAATTTTTACCTTCCTCTCATCTCCCCCGTGTACTTTTAGAATCCCTGGTGGTCCATAGTTCATGGCAGCCAATCAACTGGTGGCTCTGCACAGGCAGGAGTGAGTTTCCTTGTGGAAGTGGTGAAAACATAAAGTGTATCTAAATTCAAGAAAGCCTGAGACAAGTTTGTTGAATCTTTATGGGAGAGAAGGGGATATTAGATGGCATGATTAAACTGACTAGATAGGCCATAGGCTATATGGTCTTTGTCTGTCTTCATTTTTCTATGTTTCTTTGTTTAACTCCTTCCCCCCTCCTCTTCTTCCTTCCCCCATGACATAAGGAGGACATCTCCCAAAAAACAAAAATAAGCTCAAGCCTCTCTTCCAAAACCACAGGCAGTACCCCTCCCCACCCCCCACCCCCACCCCATCACCTTTTCAACCTATTTGACCACATTAAGATCATCACATACTAGCACACCTAAGTCCCATTATTTGTTCGTGCACAAAAGCTCTTCACCCCCTCAGATCATTCTTCAAGCATTGCTAGGTCCTTCCTTATCTAGGTACATTCTTATGTTATCTATACCATCTAGAGTGTCTACTGTATTGCAGATTTTGATATCATTCGCAAAGAGGCAAATCTTACCAGACAACCCTTCAGCAATATCACTTACAAAAATGTTAAAAAGGACAGGCACAAGAACCGAACCTTGAGGCACACTATCGGTAGCATCTCTTTCCACAGAGTGATCTCCATTGACTACTACTCTTTGACACCTTCCACTCAACCACTTTCTGATCCAGTCAGTCACTTTGAGGCCACACCAAGGGCACTCTTTATTTATTAGAAGAATATGTGGAATAGTGTCAAAGGAATTGCTAAAATCTAAATACACCATATCTAACTCTATCCAATTCTCTGGTCACGTAGTCAAATAAATTAGTTGGAGATGTTTGACAAGACCTGCCTCTAGTGAATCCATGTTACCTTTGGTCCTGTAATCCTTTGGATTCCAGAAAATTCACTATTCCCTGATTTAAAAGAGTTTCCATTAAATTACTTACCACAAAAATCAGACTTACCAGTTTGTAGTTTCCTACCTCTTCCTTACTTCCACTTCAAGAAAGCATGGGACAGGCATTTGATAAAGGGGATGGAGCTCTGCTTTTATGAGGAAAGACATGGCTTGGCTCTAGGGCTCCATGAGTGACTCAGGATGCTTCGGTATACAACCTTCCAAATCTTCCATGCAAACATCCATATCACGCAGATCAGAGTGGGTAGTTTCAGTTTTGTCCAGTATCTCAAAATGCATCAGCTTTAGATTTTGTTGCCCCAAGCCCATACATGATTTTAAATCCTTAGAGAACACTGTAGCAGGGGCCTGTTTGTCATCCTAGCCTACTGAAAAGTCAGCTTCCAACTCACATGAGAGGGTGAATCATGGATCCATGTCAAACTGCACCCTTGCCCGAGAATGGCACAACTCTTGTAAGCGCTCGTAATATCAGTTTACTTAGTTTCAGAAGCCATTTGAACTCTGTTCTGTTCCAAAATGTAGACTACTAACCTAAACAGGGCTTTGGATTCAAGCCTTGTTAATGATCAATCAGCCATCAAGTAAAATCAAGTGATTAGTGCAAATTAAGATTCTTATATATAAACACACAGGGCTAGCACTCTAGAGGAATTTAAAGAGAAAAAGACAAAGGAGTGCGAGGTTATAAAATTTGCAGACGATACCAAACTGTGCGGCAAAGTTAGCTCCAGGGAGGAGTGTGAGGACCTGCAAAGGGACTTAGACAAGCTGGAAGACTGGGCAAACAAATGGCAAATGCGCTTTAATGTGGAAAAATGCAAGGTTATGCATATAGGGAAAAAGAACCCGTTGTTCAACTACAAATTGGGGGGGGCATTGTTGGGAGAAAGCAATCTTGAGAGAGACTTGGGTGTGCTGGTGGATGCATCACTGAAGCCATCTGCACAGTGCGCAGCGGCCTCAAAAAAAGCCAACAGGATGCTGGGCATCATAAAGAGGGGCATAACTACAAGGACGCGGGAAGTCATCATGCCACTGTATCGAGCGATGGTGCGTCCACATCTGGAATACTGCGTTCAATATTGGTCGCCGTACCTCAAGAAAGACATGGAGGTACTTGAGAGAGTCCAAAGGAGAGCAACAAAACTGGTAAGAGGGCTGGAACACTACCCATATGCTGAGAGGTTGGATAGGCTGGGGCTCTTCTCTCTGGAAAAAAGGCGGCTCAGGGGTGATATGATAGAGACCTTCAAAATCATGAGGGGCATAGAGAGGGTGGATAGGGACAGATTCTTCAGGCTGAAGGGGACAACAGGTACGAGGGGGCATTCGGAGAAACTGAAGGGAGATAGGTTCAAAACGAATGCAAGGAAGTTTTTTTTCACCCAGAGGGTCGTGGACACTTGGAATGCGCTACCGGAGGAAGTGATCAAGCAGAGTACGGTACAGGGATTCAAACAGAGACTGGATGGATTCCTGAGGGATAAGGGGATCGTGGGATACTGAGAAAGCTAATCAGAAAATATATGCAGAAACCCAACCTGGTCGTGCAGGCAAGACCGGAGGGCTAGGACTTTGATAGGAAGATAGGACTCAATTAGGAAACCAAGGAGGCATGGGGGCCCCTTCTGGTGATTTAGACAGGTCGTGAACTGTTTGGGCCGCCGCGGGAGCGGACTGCTGGGCAGGATGGACCTATGGTCTGACCCGGCGGAGGCACTGCTTATGTTCTTATGTTCTTATGTTCTTATGCTAGTGTCGTAACCCACCAAAGATCAAGAAATGGTCAATTCCATTTTGTTATGCAGTCCAAGGGTGAAGACTGAGAGGGGATCTGATAGAGACTTTTAAATTGCTAAAAGGAATCAACAAAATGGAGCAAGCTCACTCACCAGCAGGGGGAAAGGATGGAGAGCAAGAAATAGCTTTATTCACATTGGCGAATGTGACCCAGACTCGGACCAGAGGTCATGGCCTGAAGCTGAGAGGGGACACGGCCAGGACAAATGTCAGAAAGTTCTGCTTCACACAGCGAGTGGTGAACGCCTGGAACTCTCTCCCGAAAGAGATGGTGGAGGAAACTACCATTCTTGGATTCAAGGGAAAATTGGACGCACATCTTCTTGCAGGACACATAGAGGGATACGAGTGACTAATGTATGCACCAGGGTACACCTGGCTGAGCCTCCGCGTGTGCGGATCACCGGACCGGATGGACCCCAGGTCTGATCCGGTGCAGGCATTTCTTATGTTCTTATGTTATGTTGGGTTTTATTTTGTGATTTAACTTGTAATTTTAAGTAATTTTTAATATCCTTCTTTGGTGCTGTTTCTTGGTTTGATTTGAGATACCCTATGCTGTTTTCATTTGAGGAATCTGAGGATATTAAATAATGGTTTTCAGTAAAGATTTGCACTGTAAGAAAACCTGGAAGTGTGATTTGACTTTCTTCTGAGCTTAACTAAGAAGGGTGACTATTTGATGTATATGTCTGTGGCTAAGTAAGAGGCCTTTCTTTTATACGAATCAATCTAAAAATATTAATAAAGTTTGCATGACACATACACCCCTTTTATTGTTTGGATTTGCTTGCCTTTATTAAATAAAGTCTATTAATATTTTGCTGCCTTAAAATTGTTCCAAATCCTAAATTTTGGTTCCTTGAGCTTTTTCAGGTTTTATTGGAACACAAGCAGCCTTTGAAAAAGAATAAACAATTTAAAGGAGCAGTAACTGCAAATCCAAGAGAAGGCACCAGCGAATGAGCATAGACTTGCTCCCAGCCTTTGCTGCAATCTGATCTGCTCACCATCAGTGGCGGCAGCTCGGCCGAGCTCAAGTCATCATAACAATAACTTTTGCAGATGTTCTTCATTGTCAAATATTATTTGCAAATCTGCCAGTAGGGAAGATACAAACAGGAGAGCCCTCTGATAATCAGATAAAGCCAAGAAGGCACCAAGCCGAGCATCAATCTGCAAATATAAAATGTTAGGCAGCGTGGAAAAGCCATTAAACAGTAAAGCGTACGATCCAGTGTGTACGCACAATGATACCCAGGCATGACAGCTCTTGTCTGAATTTATTTGAAATTTGTTAAAGTATTGAATTGCATTGCAAGAGTCTTTAGTGAAAAGAAATATCTCTGGAAGACTCTTTTATGTTCTAGCACATGTGTTTTCAAGGGGGATAGCACAAAAAGGCTATTTGACCAGACACTTGAGGACTTAGAAAGTCATTTTCAGTGTTCAATCACTGGTCGTGCTAAAACACTCTGTATTATTGCTGGAAAAACAAACATATCAGCTCCCAATGTAGGCTCCTATAAGATGCAAAAATGCACAGATGTTTGTTTTGGTACTTTTATTTGGAATGCTTTTATCTCTTTCTGACCTCCCAGGACTTTGCTATAGCAAAGAAAACCTATTTCTAACTAACCACCTCAGGGCAGCATCCAAGGTTAACTATTATAAAAGGGGAGATTGGTCATGACAAAGAAGAAATTGATCAATAACAGGTGCAAGCATCTCAGAAACTGTTACTTCAACATAAATTGTCCCTGTAAGAAGGACAGAAAAATGTTTTTACAAACCTTTCAGTTTTTTCAATTCTCTCTGGGATCCAAGTAAGGAGAGAAAATGGCTGTTTGCTTAGAATGAGGTGTCTGGGCTATCTTTGTGGACCTGACTGTAATGGCAAAGTGCGGTGTGGATCAATATCCATCTTCTTCATTCCTGAAGTAATAACTTTCAATAGGAAAATCTATTTACTTTTACTTACCTTTATTTTATTTCATTTTGCTTTAAAGAAGTTCATTCCAGAGGGAGGGTTTAGATTGCAAACAGCAGTTAAACTCTGATGATTTAACTAAGGACTAAGGGCCAGTAGGAGTGTTTCCCTATCCTGGCACTCTTTGGCAGTGTCACAATAAAGCTGTGTAAAAAATGTTGTTATTGCATAGACAATGGGTGTTCTCTTTTTTTTTTTTTTTTACCATGTTTATTTACACTGGCTTTTACAAAGACTTGGTAGAGGTTTTAACTACGGACTGGTGAGGTGAATGCTGTGAAACTCGTAGAATTCCTATGAGCATTGGAGCATTTACCTCACCGGCCCACGGTAGAAATCTCTACTGCGACTTTGTAAAAGGAGCCCTTAAAATGTAATGCATCTCACAGAGATGTCTTTAAATTCATTATTCATTGCACTAGATAACTGAGATGCACATGTTCAATGGAATGCCCAAATATTTCCTTAAAAGAATAGATATCCATACAAATTGATGCACATATTCGGTGAGAATAAACATGAATGGATCAGACCAATGGTCCATCAAGCCCAGTAGCTCATCTTCAGAGTGGCCAATCCAAGTCACAAGTACCTGGCAAAAACCCAAATAGTAGCAACAGTCCATGCCTCCGATCCAGGGCAAGCAGTAGCTTCCCCCATGTCTGTCTCAGACTATGGACTTTTCCTCCAGGGAAATTAGAACATAAGAATTCTCTTACTGGGTCAGACCAATTATCCATCTAGCCCAGTAGCTACTGCTCAATATACAAGCATAACCTTGTATGGCTATCTTATCCTTATAAAGTTATACCTTCTATTCAAGTTTCAGCACTAGTATTTTTAACTTATATGGATAGTGGCTGATATTGCTCCTGTTTATGTTTTGAGCCTACCCTTGCACTGCCCCTGACTCCACCCACATTTAATATGCTGAATTTTAGTTTAATATCAATTTAGAACATAAGAATTGCTGCTGCTGGGTCAGACCAGTGGTCCATCGTGCCCAGCAGTCCGCTCATGCGGCAGCCCTTAGGTCAAAGACCAGTGCCCTAACTGAGACTAGCCTTACCTGCGTACGTTCCGGTTCAGCAGGAACTTAATCTATACCCTTTTAACTTTAGAGAGTGCCCTCTCATTCTCTCTACCTTGGACAGACCAAAGGTCCATCAAGCCCAGTATCCTATTTCCAACAGTGGCCAACTCAGGTCCTAAGTACCTAGCTAGATCCCAAGTAATAAGACAGATTTTATGCTGTTCATTCTAAGAATAAGCAGTGGATTTCCCCAAGCCATCTCAATAATGGCCTTTGGACTTCCCTTTTAGGAAGTTATCCAAACCTTTTTAAAACCCGCTAAGCTAACTGATTTCACCACATTCTCCAGCAATGAATTCCAGAGTTTAATTACACATTGCATGACTAAATATTTTCTCCAGTTTTTTGTTTTTTTTTAATCTACTACTTAATAGCTTTATCGCATGCCCCCTAGTCCTAGTATTTTTGGAACTCTATCTCTTCCATGGGCTGAAATTAAAACAAACAAACAAAAAACACTTATGTGGTCAGCACCAGCTGACAACTGAATAAGTGCTTTATAATAATCTGGCATTTAGGCTTATTGTACAATTGCTTACCCCCTCTTTTAGCATGGGTTTTAGCGCCGGCAGTGGCGGTAACTGCTCTGATGCTCACTATGAGCGTCAGAGCAGTTACCTCCGCTGCCAGCACTAAAACCAGCGCTAAGCATTCGTAAAAAAGGGGGTTATTTTGTCCAGAATTGACTATTGTAATTTTGCTTTTTCTGGTTGTACAAAAGCCTTTCACTATCATTTACAGATTGTGGAGAATGCGGCAAATACATTAATTTTCTCGCTCAGTAAATTTGAATCAGGACCCCTTTTATGAAGAAACTTCCCTGGTTGCCAGTTGAGGTAAGGGGACAGTTTAAAACTGGGGTTATGTTTTATTTAAATTTTGTATGGAGAGATACCCCCCCCCAAAAAAAAAAAAATACATGGTTGTTTGGTAAATTGGCTCATAAGTCTAATTGTCTATGGGACTCATAATCAAAACTTAAACATGTCTAAAAACCTGCCCAAGTCAGCACTTGGACGACCTAAAAGACAGGTTCTCCAAGTGCTGATAATCAAACTGATTTTCTGGACATGTTGAGGGACATTTTAGACCTCTGAATCCTGCTGTGCACCCAGAGCTAAAAGGGGCATATTTGGAGGAGTGGTTAGGGCAGCTTGGGGGTGGGATGGGGGCTGACATAAGCCACTCTAACCACTACATTCATGGTAGAAAATGTGAGCCCACCCAAACACCCCAAAACCCTACTCTACTGCCATATAGGTTCCACCTGCAGCCATAAGGGCTATTTGGGTTGTAGACAGGTGGGTATAGTAGGCTTTAGGGGTGTTTTGGGGGGGCTTATCATAACCTATAAGGAAGTTCTTTTGAGATGTTTATTTGGAACCTTTTTTGTGACGTTCATAGCAGTGCCTTGTAAGGTGCTTTGTTGCCATGTCTAGGTGACCAGTCCATTACAAGATTCGCCCATCCCATGCTCAAATGTTCTGGGCATTTGGGACTTGGACAAAATTTTGGTTGAAAATGTGTTATAAAGATAGATGTACTAGCGGTCTTAACAATAGCCTGGATGTCCAGATAGATGATTTTTTGAAAAAAAAAAAAAATGTAGACATTTCTTGAGAAAGGGCATTTTCCCACTGCTGACTTTAGGCGTCTAGCACCATATGACCAAATTCGACTTAGATGTTTGTTTTGATTATGCCCCTCCAGGTGTCCTAATTTTATCATGTTTCCCCCCTGTGAATAGGGTTAGGTCTTCTAAATTAATGTCCTCTTCTTTTTCACATCAGGCAGTGTCCTTTATGAATTATTTACCATTAAAAGTTAGGAAACCTGATAACTATTTAGCTTTTAGAACATCACTTATATCTTTTCTTTTCCATAAATTTACAGCCATATAGAATCAAATGAGACTGTTTAGTGGCTAATTTTTGTATCATTTTTTGAACAAATGGTTTAATTCTTTTTTTTTTTTGTAACTCACTGTGAACTATCTGGGTATCTACAGGATATAAGTCCTGTATAATGTTAATATATATATATATATATATATATATATATATATATATATATATATTATATATATAATTGTATTTAAGATTTTATGAATCGCTATATAGACAATACAAGGAAATAATGTCTATAAATATTATACTCTATGAACTCTAGAGGGTATAGAAGGGAAAGGGACAGGGACTTGCAGTATATAACATCTTTAGAAGTATAAAATATAAAGGAGAATACTAGCAGGAGATATAAGAGACTTACAGTAGATCATATTGAACATACGCTGGCTCATGAGTAGATTCATCTCTGTCATGGCATCCATATTGAGACATTACACTGAAAAAGTACACTTATACAAAGCTTATACAAAGACACTGGTAGACATATACTCATAGGCATGGACATATATACCCTGACACAAATCTGTGCACTCAGAGACACATCATTAATCAGCTCCCCAACAAGACACAGCAGGAAACTGAAACTGGATTTTATTTAGTGCACAGAGCTTCCTAACTCTTTACAGCTTGGGACACTGAGACAAGTGGTACCTCTTCTCCAGAAAGGAACAGAAAGAGCAGGAGTTAAACAGAAATTGCCTGATATTCAGTCAGTGATGGTCTGTGTTTTTATAGATTGTATGCTAAATTGTATGATATGTTATATTAATCAGGTTTTCTGTTCTGCCTTTACCAATTCAGCTCAAGGTCGGATTATATTACAAGATGTTGGGTAAGTTACCCAGAAAGTTACAATGGACAGTTTGACATGGACATTCAATTGAATTGCTAGCACAGATCAATCAATACAATTATTAATACAAACACCTCCACCCCTTTACAAAACCATAAAAGCGTTTTTTAGTGCAGGCCGGCATGCTGAATGTTCTGCGCTGCTCCCAATGTTCATAGAAATCCCATGAGCGTCGGGAGCAGTGCAGAGCATTCAGTGTGCTGGCCTGTGCTAAAAAACACTTTTAAGGTTTTGTAAAAGGGGGAGACAGTTAGGTCATAGTTACAAATACATACTTACAAGTTCAAGTAGGTCATCATTGATTCATCGTTATGTCCAGGAGTTGCATTAGACTGTTTAGAAATGGGCTTTTACAATTACCATTTTTGTTTCTCCAAGGTTGGCTCCCTATCTTGGTACAGAAATGCTTTTAAAAATTTTCTGAACCTGAGGTACTGGTCATAAGATAGAAGTGTAAATGGTAGTTGGTTTCTGCATTTTGCTAATTGATATTGGATGGATAAGGTATCTGCTTGGTAGACTTTATATTGTTGCATGTTGGGAATTTTAAGTGAAAAAGATTTCTGGTGGATCTGTTGAAGGCCACCCTGGGTGGCCAACTCTGTTAAGTAGTCAGGGGCATTCTCTGTCAGAATCTTAAAGGCAGTGATGCCTAATTTAAACATGTTCCTTGCAATTTTGGGCAGTCAATGTAGTTTCGTATTGTAGGCCTATAGGTGTTGCTATTACCATAGTCTGTATCTGAGTCTTACTGCTACATGTTGAACTAGTTGTAGACACAATAGCAATGTTTTAGAGCAAAGAACTAATGTTACAGTAGTCTGATCGAGATAAGATTAGAGGGATTGCATTAAAATTTGGGAAGCCTCCATTTCAAAATATTTACTATTTAGAGGCTTAAGGCTTGCCCCATCTGTCTTCAACTTGCTAGTATTAAGGAGGAGCTCTGCAAACTTAAACAGGAATTGAATATATTTAAAGCAGCTTCCATCACTCCACAAAATCATACCAACTTACCACCTCTACCTCAAAGAATAAAACAGCCCAGGAATAAATGGGTCACAGTAGGCTCAGAAAGACTGCGACAGAAACATCCACCTTCACAAATATTATCTCTACAGAATTCCTTCGCTCCACTAGTGCACTGCGATACTCAAGAAAACAGAAGGGAGGTGGGACTGGAACCAATGAAGGTAACTCAAGAGAACAAGAGCACCCTAAGCACAAATAAAAAAGCCTAAAACAGAAAACTATTACTGTTGGGGGATTCCATCATCAGAGGCATTAACCTTGGAACACAAGGCGACGAGACCAAAATAGTGAAATGTCTTCCAGGATCCTCAGCTACCAGGAGTTCCAGGCAAATACAGACTATAATTAAGGAAGAAACTAAAGATTTTAACACTGATGTTGTTATTCATCTGGGAACAAATGACCTGGCCAACAATTCCACACTTGAAGCACAGAAAGCATTTCGGGAGCTTGGTGAGGGCGTGAAACCTTTTGTAAAGACTTTAGCTTTTTCTGAAATACATTAATTACATTACATTACATTTGTGATTTCTATTCCGCCTGTGCCTTGCGGTTCTAAGCGGATTACAGTTAAAAGAGATCAGGACATTATCAGGAAATACATTAATGACATTACATTACAACGATTTAAGTAAATTACATGTTGTGGTATAGAAATACAAGTATAAGATATCTGGATTTATCGATAGAATAGCTTGACAGGGTTCAAGTAGTTACAAGGTTCAGTGGGGAAAACAATATAGGCAACTGAAGAAAGATACCTAAATTTGAAGAAATCAGTTGAGTGGATACCTAAGGGAGATGCTTATTTAGGAGAAGGTTAAATGGATACCTAAGGGAGATGCTTATTTAGGAGTTTGGATATTTTTGGTAAATGGGGTTCAAGGGGATGACTAGTGTGTTATTTGCTGGGGAGAGTGCATGTGTGATTGGGGAGGGGAATATTAAGTAAGGACGTGTTTTTTGAAAAGAAATGTTTTGATTTCTTTCCGAAACACTTTGATGTCTGTTGTTTTGATCATCAGTTTGGTGATGGTGGGGTCAATTTTCGCTGCCTGAGTTGCTAGAAGGCTGTCGTAAAGTTTCTTACGTCAGGTACCATTATGAGGGGGGAAGGTGAAAAGATTCTGAGTTCTTATTGATCTGGGTATTCGGTAGCGGCAAAGACGGTTGTTCAGGTAATTGGGGGCCATACCATGGGTTACTTTGAAAAGTAAGCAGTAGAGTTTGAATTGAGTTCTTGCTTTTATCGGAAGCCAGTGAGAGTCTACATAGGCGGGTGTGACGTGGTCGAATTTGCTGAGTGAGTAGATGAGTCTGATAGCTGTGTTCTGAACGGTCTGTAGTTGTTTTATCATAGTATTTGGGCAAGATAGGTAGAGACTGTTGCAGTAATCTAAGGAGCTGAGTATGAGGGATTGTACAATGATCTTGAAGTGTTCTTTGGAAAATAATTTTCTTATTTTTCTTAGGTTTCGCATGGTGAAGAATGCTTTTTTTATGGTTTTGTGTATTTGTGTTTGCATTGTGCAGCCTCTGTCTAGGTGTGTTCCCAGAATTTTGAGAGTATTCTGTATTGGATATTTGATTGTGTTTACATCTAGTTCTGTTAGGGATGGTTTTTGTTCCTTCTCTAGTAGTAGAAATTTGGTTTTCTCCGCATTCAGTTTTAACTTGTGGTTCATCATCCATTTTTCTACAGTTTTCAATGTTGTTTTCAGGCGTCCGTTGGAGGTGGGGTCTTGAATGTCGAAGGGGAGGAGGATGCCTGCATATGGAAAGGGAGAGCAAAGAGTGAAAAACACAGAGGACTTTAATAGATGGCTCAAAGCCTGGTGTCATCAAGAAGGCTTCAGGAGGATGGGGAAATACATGGAAGGACAAGAAGCTATATTGCACTGATGGGCTACATATTACTACAGCAGGAAAAAGAAACCTTGCAGAGAAATTTAGACAATATTTTTCTAGGCATTTAAACTAGAAGTTGGGGGTGGTGTATGTACGAAGGACAATTATAGAGACCAACCCTGGCAAAAGAAAAGATGTGATAGTAGTAAAGACTGCAACATAAACAATATCAACAACTCATTTCTTAGTATTGCAACAGAAAGTGAAACGAAACAAAAATTCATACGAAAAAGGAGATTATCGCTGAAAAATAGCTGGAAAGCGTTGACCACAAATGCTCGCAGTCTAAGCAACAAAGTTCATGATCTGCAAGCCCTGATGTTAGAGGCAGATCTAGATATTGTCGCTATCACAGAGACATGGTTCATTGAATCACTTGGATGGGATGCAAACATACCAGGATATAATTTTTTTAGGAAGGACAGAGATGGTCAAAAAGGTGGAGGAGTAGCTCTCTATGTAAAGATCAATATCCAAGCAACTGAAATGCAAGGGACCTGAGGAGAGGAAGAAGTGATATGGATCGCTCTGAAAAGAGAAGATGGAACTTCTATCTACATGGGTGTAGTCTACAGACCTCCGACTCAATCGCAGCAAATTGATAAGGATCTGATTGTGGATATCCAAAAGTTTGGAAGGAAAGAGGAGGTTCTGCTGTTGGGAGATTTCAACCTGCCGGATGAGGACTGGAATGTTCCTTCTGCGGAATCGGAAAGAAGTAGGGAGATTGTGGATGCCTTTCAAGAGACTCTGCTCAGACAAATGGTGATGGAACCCACAAGGGAAAAAGCGATATTGGATCTGGTCCTCACAAATGGAGAGAGTATCTCTAATGTTCGAGTGGGTGCTCACCTGGGAAGTAGCGATCATCAAACGGTTTGGTTTGATTTAACAGCTAAAGTGGAGAACGGCCGCACGATAATTAAAGTCCTAGATTTCAAACGTACGGACTTTATGCAATGGGAGTGTTAGGCTGGAAGGACATAAGAGAAGTGGAAAGACAGTGGTCTAAGCTGAAAGGAGCGATAAAAATAGCTACGGACCTTTATGTGAAGAAAATCAATAAAAACAAGAGAAAAAGGAAGCCGATATGGTTCTCCAACCTAGTGGCTGAGAAAATAAAGGCGAAAGAGTTGGCGTTCGTGAAATATAAAAAAACCCAAGAAGAAGAGAGCAGAAAGGGTGAAACTGAAAGAAGCCAAGAGAGAGATACGTCTGGTGAAAGCACAGGCGGAAGAACAAATGGCTAAAAATGTAAAACAGGGAGACAAAAATTTTTTCAGATATATTAGTGAAAGGAGGAAGATGAAAAATGGAATTGCTAGGCTAAAAGATGCTGGGAACCAATATGTGGAGAGTGATGAGGAGAAAGCAAATGTGCTAAACAAATACTTCTGTTCTGTGTTTACAGAAGAAAATCCTGGAGAAGGACCGAGATTGTCTGGCAAAGTTACACGAGAAAATGGAGTAGATTCTGCCCCGTTCATGGAGGAGGGTGTTTATGAGCATCTTGAAAAACTGAAGGTGGACAAAGCGATGGGACCAGACGGGATCCATCCCAGGATACTAAGGGAACTCAGAGAGTTCTGGCGAGTCCTATTAAAGACTTGTTCAACAAATCTCTGGAGACGGGAGTGATTCATGGGGATTGGAGGAGAGCGGATGTGGTCCCTATTCATAAAAGTGGTCACAGGGATGAAGCAGGAAACTACAGGCCGGTGAGCCTCACTTCAGTTGTTGGAAAAATAATGGAAGTGTTGCTGAAAGAAAGGATAGTGTACTTCCTTGAATCTAATGGGTTACAGGACCCGAGGCAACATGGCTTTACAAAAGGTAAATAGTGCCAAATGAACCTGATTGAATTTTTTGATTGGGTGTCCGGAGAGCTGGATCGAGGACATATGCTAGATGTAATTTACTTGGATTTCAGCAAAGCCTTTGATACAGTTCCTCATAGGAGGCTGTTGAACAAACTTGAAAGGCTGAAGTTAGGACCCAAAGTGGTGAACTGGGTCAGAAACTGGCTGTTGGACAGACGCCAGAGGGTGATGGTTAATGGAAGTCGCTCGAAGGAAGGAAAGGTGAATAGTGGAGTCCCTCAGGGTTCGGTGCTGGGGCCAATCCTGTTCAATATGTTTGTGAGTAACATTGCTGAAGGGTTAGAAGGAAAAGTGTGCCTTTTTGCAGATGATACCAAGATTTGTAACAGAGTAGACACCGAAGAGGGAGTGGAAAATATGAAAAAGGATCTGCAAAAGTTAGAGGAATGGTCTAATGCCTGGCAACTAAAATTTAATGCAAAGAAATGCAGAGTAATGCATTTGGGGATTAATAATAGGAAGGAACCGTATATGCTGGGAGGAGAGAAGCTGGTATGCACGTACGGGGAGAGGAACCTTGGGGTGATAGTGTCCGAAGATCTAAAGGCGAAAAAACAGTGTGACAAGGCAGTGGCTGCTGCCAGAAGAATGCTGGGCTGTATAAAGAGAGGCGTAGTCAGAAGAAGGAAGAAGGTGTTGATGCCCCAGTATAGGTCATTGGTAAGGCCCCCACTGGAGTATTGTGTTCAGTTTTGGAGACCGTATCTGGCGAAGGACGTAAGAAGACTTGAGGTGGTCCAGAGGAGGGCGACGAAAATGATAGGAGTCTTGCGCCAGAAGACGTATGAGGAGAGACTGGAAGCCCTGAATATGTATACCCTAGAGGAAAGAAGAGACAGGGGAGATATGATTCAGACGTTCAAATACTTGAAGGGTATTAACGTAGAACAAAATCTTTTCCAGAGAAAGGAAAATGGTAAAACCAGAGGACATAATTTGAGGTTGAGGGGTGGTAAATTCAGGGGCAATGTTAGGAAATTCTACTTTATGGAGAGGGTAGTGGATGCCTGGAATGCGCTCTCGAGAGAGTTGGTGGAGAGTAAAACTGTGACTGAGTTCAAAGAAGCGTGGGATGAACACAGAAGATTTAGAATCAGGAAATAATATTAAATATTGAACTAAGGCCAGTACTGGGCAGACTTGCACGGTCTGTGTCTGTATATGGCCATTTGGTGGAGGATGGGCTGGGGAGGGCTTCAATGGCGGGGAGGGTGTAGATGGGCTGGAGTAAGTTTTAACATAGATTTCAGCAGTTGGAACCCAAGCACAGTACTGGGTAAAGCTTTGGATTCTTGCCCAGAAATAGCTAAGAAGAAAAAATTAAAAATTTAAATTGAATCAGGTTGGGCAGACTGGATTGACCATTCGGGTCTTTATCTGCCATCATCTACTATGTTACTATGGATCTTAGCTTTCTCATCATAAATAAAGATTGTTTTATTACTGATTGTATATATAAATATATTTTCTTTTAGTATTTATATACTGCTTATAGCCTAAGTAGTTTACATTCAGATACTCAAGTATTTCTCCCTATCTCTCCTGGTGAGCTCAACATCTAACTAAAGTACCTGGGTCAATGGAGTATTAAATGACTTTTCCAGGGTCACAAGGATCAGTGTTGGACTTGAAGCAACCTCAAGATCCTGAGGCTGCAGCCACTAGGCCACTTCTCTACTCTATAGATATTCAGTTATGACCCAAAATATATACACAATCTGGAGGAAAAATGCTGTAGAATAGTCTAAAAAATATTCCCACAGACAATATTGAACTCTGACTATATAAATCAGGCTTAAACTGCTAAAAGTTCTATTCAAGTGTGGCTCATAGATCATTTGATTAAAAATATGACTATGAAGTTTGAAAAACATTGCGGTCTGTATAATACGCTAATCATAACACACTTGTGAAACATTAAGGGCTCCTTTTACTAAGCTGTGCTAGTGGTTTTAGCGCGCGCTTAGGCACGCTACAATGCCGCAAGCACTAAAAGCTAACGCCTCCCTGGAGCTAGTATTAGTATTTTTCATTTAGCGCGTGGTTAGCGCACGCTAAAAACGCTAGCGCACCTTAGAAAAAGGGAGCCCTAAATGTGTGAATCAACAACACTTATCTCATGTGTGAAATTCAGGCCCCAGTACGGACTAAGCTTTGCAACGGCTGCTTCAGGAGGCTGAAAAAAATGTGGTCTTCAAAAAGGAATTCCTCTTACATTAAAAGCCAGTTGAAGTAGGAATGCATTCTTGAAGACTACATTTTATCAGTCTCCTGAAGCAGCTGTTGTGAAACACAGTCCATGTCGGGGCCTGAATTTTGTATATGAGAAAAGTTTTGTTGATATTTTCTCACACAGTTTGCTGCTATATTTGATGTATTCACACATTTAGGCCCTCTTTTACTAAGGTGTGCTAACTGATTAGCACACGCTAATCGATTTAGTACACGCTAAATGCCAACGCGTGCATGTTAGTCTATGGACGTGTTAGCGTTTAGCATGTGCTAATTCGATTAGCAGGCGCTAATCGGTTAGCGTACCTTAGTAAAAGAGGGAGGGGGGTAATGTTTCACAAGTGTGCTATGATTAGCGTATTATACAGAAGAAAAAAAACAGGGGAAAAACAACACCACAAACACAAATATGCCGAAACCAGAGTGGAATTGTCCAGATAAGAATGATGTGCAACAAAAAAGTGTCCTCCAATTCGTCTGGTTATATGAAGATCTTTATTGTTCAAACATCAAAACGACACATTCACCAACTCAATGACTCGACATGTACATGTTTCGGCCATCAGGCCTGCCTCAGGAGTCTTAAAAATCGTGAATGATGATGTACGAAGTACGCTGGCACTCAAACAGATTTGACCAAAAATCAATCAAAATAGAGTATCAAACCGCGTTGGGATCAGTTCACAGCACTCGTATCATACGCAGTATGATACTCCATTTTGATTGGTTTTTGGTCAAATCTGTTTGAGTGCCAGAATATTACATCTGGTCCAGTTTCTCAGGAATTTCAGTGCGATTGTATTGTATTGTACTAGTAATATTCAGTCTTAAGTTAGAACTATATTCATATTTCTCAGATAAGTGTTTGGGAGTGGGATTGGCTTTATTTTCAGGGATTCTAGTAGGAATGTGTACATCCAAAAGCTTTATTTCATTTAGTTCCTTTGAAGGGAGAGTAAACTTTACTTTGTTTCATTTTTTAAAAAAATGTTCATTTTGTCTTAATAGATGATATCGTCAACATTGATATAGGGCCTGATATTCTATTAAGCACTAAACCCATGTCCACAAGTTATGGAAAGGGTCAAGATACACCAGGAAAATAAATGGAAACATTGAAAAGTAAAAATAATATAGCAAAAGAAGGACTATTGCCAAATCTAATCAAACAGAGGCTATATATCAGATTATTATCATATTAATCTGAGAGTGATGAAGCTACATTGTTTTTAGAAAAGAGCATAGTTGCAATGGATCAAAAAAGGATACGGCTTATTCTGAAATCTAAGTATATATTTAAAAGGAAATGAAGCAGAAAAGAAGTGGCCAGAACCAAAACTTGCTGGAACAGAACATACGCAGGTAAGGCTAGACTCAAATAGGGCATTGGTCTTTGACCTAAGGGCCACCGCGTAAGCGGACCACTAGTCTGACCCAGTAGCAGCAAATCTTATGTTCTTATGTTCTCTGGGCAAATAAAAATAAATCTCTTCCTACAATCTTGAGAGGTCTTGCAAAGATCTGGAAAATCCAAATATTTTAACCAAGAAATAGAATATGTCTATATCAGAAAGACAAAAGACACAGGAAGTGTTGTTCTATTCAGTTCCTCTCCATCTCGATCTTCCAACGGTCCAGAAACATCCAAACTATCTGTAGTGTCCTCACAGGAAGCACAGATCTTTCCCTTTTAACATTTCTGCCACTGGTGGGTAGATAGATCACTCCTCATAGGAGGAAACAAGTCTGGCTTATAACCCAATATATCCTTGAATAAATCAATAAGTTGTTCTGAAGGTCTTTTAGGAATGTTTAATACTGTACTTTCAAATTTACAGCCTTTGATCTATTCTCGAGGGTCTCATTCTTCCTATGGAGTATTACCTTATCCTGCACTAAACCAGACTGCATGGCTGTTACTTTCTCATAATTCTTCTCCAGTGCCAGAATTTGTGTCTTACAATCCTCTATCTCTTTTCCTAAAATAGCACGCCTGTGTAAGTAGTAGATCAAACTTTTCCAAAGGAGAAACAGAGGCATCAATAGATGTCATTACATTCCACAATTATCCCAACCTTATATGCACCAGCTTAACTATGGTGGGGAGAGGGGAGCACTTACAGGTCTTAGCTAGATTTTCTTAGCTGCCTTCCCCCCTTCCCTGCACCCTCCTGACCTCGACATGCCTCCATTCCCTCTGACTACGCCCCCCTCCCAAGCCACTATGGCCTCTCTTTCTCAAGCTCTGTTTTATCTAATTGCCCTGCCTTTTCACTGCCTCACATTTAACTTCACTGTAAATGTACCACCGCTTTAACATTGAACATCGCTGTATACGTACAGTCTCTTCTTTAGTATATGCCTTTTTATTACTGCTATTTATGTAACATCTTTGTAAATGTAATAACACTGTAATATGTATCATCGCTGTAAATGTACAGTCTCTTCTATTGTTAACCGCATTGAACTTCCATGGTATTGCGGTATACAAGAATAAAGTTATTATTATTATTATTATTATTATTCCATAGCTGATGTTATATTTACCAGTCTTACCTCCTCCTGTAATGAAACAGAGTCTCCCTTTTCTATGAGACAAGATTCCAACTCTGAAGAAGACAAATTCCTCCTGAATGCTTCTGGAACATTCTGCCTGATATCTGGAGCAGAAGCCACAGGAGTGTGGCTGTTTACCTTCTCCCTGTGTTCCTTAGAAAAACCTTGGAGTGTTGTAATATTACAACATCACATTTAAGGCTACAAAATAAACCCTCCCCCATTTTTTTTCTTTTTAAAACTTCATGTACATTACTAATAGAACCTATTGTTCAGTTCTGCAACACCATTGGATGGTTGAATGTGTAAATAGGTCTGTTTATCTGGCCATGAAGTCATACAACCCTGTTGCCTGCTTTGGAGTATATCATCTTGTTGTTTTGGACGGGATACATCAGGACTAAAGTAAGTAAAAAGCTTGAAATATTTTTTTATGTGATCATTAATATGTGTAGATCATGCAGATTTTATGACATCATTGAATATACTGATTTTAAGAGATTTAGAGCTGGTTATTTCTATGTTGTAATTTTACAACAGTGGGTCAAAGTGATAGCAAGGTTTTGTCTGCACTCCCCTGAGACCCAGTGTTGTAATATTACAACATCACATTTAAGGCTACAAAATAAACCCTCCCCCATTTTTTTTCTTTTTAAAACTTCATGTACATTACTAATAGAACCTATTGTTCAGTTCTGCAACACCATTGGATGGTTGAATGTGTAAATAGGTCTGTTTATCTGGCCATGAAGTCATACAACCCTGTTGCCTGCTTTGGAGTAATGATGTCCATTCCCTCTGCACACCACTGGAGTACTTTCAGAAGTTTGTGACAGAAGATATGATCAACGCTCTGGCAGATAACACAAATCAGTACAGTTTTCAGAAGAAAGGATCATCTATAAACACAAACACAAAGGAAATAGAGCAGATGATTGGCATGTATCTGAAGATGGGTCTTGTCCAAATGCCTGGAGTCCGTATGTACTGGGAAGCAGACACAAGATACAGTCCTGTCGCTGATGTAATGTCACGAAACAGATTCCAGTCTCTGTTGACATCATTACATTTTGTGAACAATCTAACCGTGTCTGAGATGGAACAAAAAAGTGACAAACTCTGGAAACTCAGACCATGGCTTGATGCTTTCAGAGAGAAATGCCTAAAAGTGGTCCCTGAAGAACATAACTCTGTTGATGAAATGATGATCCCTTTCAGGGGGAAATTCAGCAGCATCAAACAGTACATGCGTGGCAAGCCAAACCCATGGGGGTTCAAGCTGTGGGCAAGGACTGGAATCTCTGGTATACTTTGTGATTTTGATGTGTACCAAGGCAGTGTGAATGGAATACGGGCAAGATCTGAACTTGGACTATCAGGGGATGTTGTGATGAAACTTGCTTCCACACTTCCACATAGTCACAACTACAAGATCTATGCAGACAACTTTTTCACCAGCATCCCATTGATAGTTAGGCTGCTGGATTGTGGAATTCATTACACAGGAATAGCCAGACAAGTGCGCCTTCCAAACTGTAATCTTGAGGATGAGAAAAGCTTGAAGAAAAAGGGAAGAGGAAGCTTTGATGTCAGAGTGGAGTCAAATCACAACATTTGTGCTGTGAAATGGTTTGACAACAGACAGGTTACACTTGTGTCTTCCTTTGCTGGCCCACAACCAGTGGAGAAGATTCAACGCTGGGACAAAACTGCCAAAAGATTTGTTGAAGTTGAGAGGCCTTATATCGTGGCTGCCTATAACAAATTCATGGGCGGAGTGGATTTGTTAGACTCATTTGCAGCAAAATACAAGTTTCCACTGAAGTCCTACCGCTGGTACCTTTACATCTTCTGGCACACCATTAACCTAGCTGTGATCAATGCTTGGCTCCTGTACAAAAGGGACTGCAAAGCTTTGGATATCCCAAAGAAACAGATGCTAAACAGGAGAATGTTTCAGGCCCAGTTGGCATCTTCTCTTATCCTGATCGGAACGGCTGGGTCAGTGTCAAAGCGAGGGCGACCATCTGCAAGCCCAGTTTCATCAAGAGGGGGCACCTTGACTTCCCAAAAGAGGCAGTTTACAGATGATGGAGGTTCTTCAGCTGCCATGACAGCCAAAAAGTCAAATGCACACCCTCCAAAGGAAGTTTGCAAGGACATGATTGGACATTTTCCCATCAAAGCCGATAGAGGACGGTGCCGACACTGTGCAAAAGGCTATACCAACACACTTTGCAGGAAGTGCAATGTTCGCCTGTGCTTTTCAGAGCAAAATAACTGTTTTTGGAACTACCATAACTGAATAAATGAACAAATAAAACATGCACATATAGGGCTCGATTCACAAAACCGTGCTATGAAGATAGCACAAGTGCTATTTCATAGCGTGGCCGTTTTTACCCGTATTTGCGCTAACATGAAATTTTTTGTGCAAAAACACGAAATTTCTTGATTACCGCTGATAGAAGTCAATGGGCGCTTCACAGGGAAAAATTTGCGTTTTTATATGATACTCATTTTTTGTATTAAATTGATAATAAAAATTACTTTTTTCTTTATTATACTATTGTTGTTGTGTATATACATAAACTTAGGTGGGTCTTTATAAGCTGTAAAGTACAAATAAACTTTTAATTATTCCTTACATGTGTTCAGAGAGAGAGTGACACTATTGAAATTCTGCTACCTTACAGGCCCAGCGTTGCAATTTTACAACATCCTCCCCAAAAGTTACTAAAATGTCAAAATAAAAAAAAAAACACTGATTTAGGGATCACAAGCCTCCTATAACAACATGTGAACGTTCGAAAACATTTTTTTACGTTTTTTTCTATATTTGGGTCTCTGGGGGTTAGAGAAACCAAACACACTAGTTCCACCTCCACAACTGTGTTTTCTGCAGCCAAGCAGGAACTCTGACCCTCTCCTCTGAAGACTGTGTAGTTTCAAGTTCAAGGAGGGTGAGACTCTTTACTCCTTGCATACCAACAAACTTTCCTCAGGAGGGAACTGCAAATCTGGCAAAATGCATTTCATTTCATTGCAATCATTTGCTAAGGAGCACTCACAGAAGGGCTGGGAGGTAAGCCCTTCACTTTTCACTTTCTCTTTGGCATAGTAAGAGGTAAGAAAGTAGGTTTGAGAATTAGCATATAGTCGAGTAGAGAATTACAAATTTATCCCCATCCCCACAGGAACTCAATTTTCCCTTCCTGTCACTGTTGCTGTCCCTGCCCCATTCCTGTAATCTCTGCCTTAACTTCACAAGCCTCAAACACTTATGATTTTAAAATGTTTGAGGCTTGTGCAGATGAAGACGGAGCTTGCAGGAATGGGGCAGGGAGAGGAAAATAACTTGCAGAGACGGGATGGAAAAACGAGTTCCCGTGAGGAAGGGGAAAAATTTTCTGCAGTAGAGCTCCTGCACATCCTTCTCATTCAGCGGTTTTTGACAAGTCTCTCATTAGAGATGTTTGAGAAAATTAAAGACGTGTGATAGAAGCAATGCCCAATGGAACTACAGTAGTTAAAAAATAGAAAACAGACGGGTCAATATTCAGATGAAAAGATGTTAGCCATGAGGTTTCATATATGTATATTTAGTGCTGCTATTCAATGAGGTAGTGATGCTGAACAAATTTGGAGAACTCATACCAACAGCAGCTATGCATATAAAGCAGCCATTTCATAAGCATCAACATTGACAATATCAGCTAGCATAACATGGCAGGTAGGGAGAACGAGAAGGCACTCTCTAAAGTTAAAAGGGGATAGATGCCGTACAAACGTAAGGAAGTTCTTCTTCGCCCAGAGTGGTGGAAAACTGGAACACTCTTCTGGAGGCTGTTATAGTGGAAAACACCCTCCAGGGATTCAAGACAAAGTTAGACAAGTTCCTGCTGAACCGGAACATATGCAGGTAGGGCTGGTCTCAGTTAGGCAAGCCCGCCATCCTCAGCACAAAAGTAGAACAAGAAACTGAAGTTATGGGTGATTGAAGGCAGAGAATTTAGATAAATGTTCAAAAGTAGAAGTGATAACACTGAACCCTTGGGTAATGGATTTATAGGCATTATCACCTTTTCATCCTTCTACAGTATACAATATCACAATACATAAATTTACCCTTTACCAGCAACCAAAAAAAGCAAATAGGGCCCAAAATTCAACTAGTGTCAATCAGTGTTTTGCTGACCGCTGCCAGTGTTAAACTAGAAATTCAATGTCAGGCTATTTCCAGGCACCAGCATTGAATTTCTGGGTTTGCAGAGCCAGATAATGCAATGTAATGTGAACCGCTAGAACTACAGTGGTCTAGCGGTATACAAAAATTAAGTTATTATTAACCAGTTAAGCGTGATATTCAGCATTTAATCAGCTATGAGTTACTGCATAAAGATGGGACTAACTTTTAAGTAGCCTTATTTATGCAATTAACATGGCTGTTGAAAGGTTGAATATTTGGCACAGAGGGTAGGGTTAAATGGCCATTTTTCTCAATGGAGGAGGGTAAATTGCAGAATGTCACAGAGGTCTATTCTGGAACCAGTGCTATTTAACATATTATTAATGATTTGAATATTAGAATGACAAGTGAAGTCATCAACCTCCCCCCCCCCCTTTTATTAAGCCATTCTGTTGAGCAGCACAAGCTAAACGCTGAGCCACTCATACTATTAGAATGGGATGCTCAGCAGCGTGACTTGATTTTAAAAAAAAAAAAACGAGGGGGTTAAAATTTAAGATGATACAAAACTATTCAAAGGTGTCAAAACACGTGGAGGGGCATAATCAAAAAAAGCGTCTAAGTCCCCTTTTGGCCTAAGTCCCTAAACGTTCAACCCAGAAGCAGGGAAAGTGTCCATAACCAAAACAAACGTCCATGTTTTGATTATGGCCTTCCTCTGCCTAAACGCCCAATCTCCACTACGTCTAAAAGTACCCCCATAGCACGTCTACACTTTTAAGCCATAATGAAACAAAAAAACGCCTAAGCCAAAAACGTCCAACAGAAGGGCTTTTAGGCAAAGGAGGAGCCAGTCCTTCGCCTAAAAGCTGGATTCTGTAACCGGTGTCTGTCAAAAACAACACCGGTTACAGAATCCCCCCCTCCCCACAACCATCCAGGCAGGAGGGTGCCAAGCCCTCCTGCCATGGCAAACCGCGACCCCCCCTCCCGACAACATCGGGGCAAGAGGGAGTCCAAACCCTCTTTCCCCTTTGGAGCCGCGACTCCCCTGACTCGATCGGGGCAAGAGGGAGCCCAAGCTCTCTTGCCCCTTTGAACCGCGACCCCCCCCCGACTCGATCGGGGCAAGAGGGAGCCCAAGCCCTCTTGCCCCTTTGAAGCCGCGACCCCCCCCGACTCGATCGGGGCAAGAGGGAGGCCAAGCCCTCTTGCCACGTTGAAGCCACGACCCCCCCGACTCGATTGGGCCAGGAGGGAGCCCAACCCCTCCTGGCCCAGGCGACCCCCGTACACCCCGACACGTTCGGGCCAGGAGGGAGCCCAACCCCTCCTGGCCCAGGTGACCCCCTACACGTTCGGGCCAGGAGGGAGCCCAAGCCCTCCTGGCCCAGGCGACCCCCTTACCCTAACCCCCCACTACATTACGGGCAGGAGGGATCCCAGGCCCTCCTGCCCTCGACAAACCCCCCTCCCCCCAACGTCCGCCCCCCCAGAACCCCCGATCGGGTCCCCCAGCCGACCCGCGACCCCCCCTGACGTGGCGGGAGTAAAATTATGGAATTACCTCCCTGGCATCCAGAGGACCTGTTCTGACTGGTTACAGTTTAGAAAAATGTTAAAGACTCAACTGTATGTGGAGGCTTTTCTCTAAAAATTTTGTTGTAGAGATATTTAATAAGAAACTTGAATTGTGATTATTGCACTATACTTAGTGAAAATTGACAGCATATAATTTCCTCCAGTTCTTGATGCTACCTTCAGTGGGTTAAGCTATTATGTGATTGTACTGTAATTGAAAGTATTTTCCATTTATGCTGTCTTTGAACTATTGTGAATGTCTCATTTGTTAACTGCTTAGTCAGTCTAGATAGTTAACTGCTTAGGCAGTCTAGATATTTTAGAAAGAAAGAAAGAAATATTATGGGATGGAACTCCTCTCATATGAGTAAACACTAAAGAGGCTGAACTCTTCAACTTGGAAAAGAAACAGATGGGGGTAGATATGATCGAGGTCTAGAAAAATCCTGAGTGGTGTAGAATGAGTAAGAGTGAATCGAATTTTCACCCTTTCCAAAAGTGCAAAAACCAAGGAACACTCAATGAAATTATATGGGAATATTTTTTAAACAAATAGGAGGATTTTTTTTTTTTTTACTCAAAGAATAGTTAAGCTCTGGAACTTGTTGTCAGAGGAAGGGTTACAATGGTTAGCATAGCTAGTTTTAAGAAAGATTTGGACAAGTTCCTTGAGGGAAAATCCAGTCTGCTTTTACATCAGACATGGGGAAAGTCACTGCTTGCCATGGGGGAAGCCACTGCTTTTGTGACAGACATGGGGGAAGCAACTGCTTGCTTGGGTGCTGACTCCTAAGGTGGACCCTAGCATCAGGTAACTATGATTTGGATTATTCTACCTGATCTGCATCACTTTGCATTTGCCATGGATCAGTAGCATGGAATGTTGCTACAATTTGGGTTTCTGCCAGGTACATGTGACCTGGATTGACCACTGTTGGAAACAGGAGAGTAGGTTGGATGACCATTGGTCTGACCTAGTATGGCTGTTTTAATGTTAATATCAGCACTTAACTGGCAAAGTGCCAACTTCACCCTGGAACATCCTCAAAATAGCTGGTCAAGAGCTGTTTCTGGCCTATAAATCACTTTGAATATTGACCACATAGATTGTTAGGAATTATTAGCAAAGGAATACGGAGTAAACAGAGCATAGCAAAATGTGACCAACTTATGACTAGTGGTGCAATTCTGGTTGCTAGATCTTAAAAAAAGATATGGCAGAATTAGAAAACAAGTACAGAGAAGGATGAACAGAATGATACAATGGTTAGAACATTTTTCATTTGAGGAATGACTTAAGAGGTTAGAGCTTGGAAAAGAGATGTCTGAGGGGAGATATGATACAGGTTCATATAATCCTGAGTAGAACAGTAAATTTGATTCCATTGTTTACTCTTTCAAAAAGTACAAAGACTAGGGAACCTGCCATGAACTTACTAAGTAGTACATTTAAAATAAATCAGAGAAAAATATTTTTCCACTCACTTAATAATTATGTTCTGGAACTCATTGTCAGGGTTTTTTGTAAAAACAGTTATCAAAGTTGAATTTTAAAAACTTTGAACAAGGTCCTGGAGAAGTCTATAAACCATTATTAAAATATACAGGGGGAGGGATCCAAGATGGCCAAACCTGCCTGTGTGCTGGCTGTCCAACTCTTCTCTCCTATTTTTTGTCATGTTCATTATAGTAATGCTGAAGAGAAGGGAGGACATAATTTTAGCCTTTGGCTCAAATATCTCAAATGCAATTTGGAGTGGAACTGGGATGTCTACCGTGCCCTGCCTATGTTGAGAGAGCAGATAGGGCTTGAAGAGAGTGTGCCATTCTGCATGCCTGCCCAGACACTGCTACAGCCATTGGTGTGCAGTTTGCCAACCCCGGATGGAGTAACTGAAGTGCAGGATGTGACCATATCTGTTGGTACTGCAATTCCCTTGCATGTGGCCTGGAATTGCCCTCTTACATGTGGAAAAGCTCAGTGTGGGAGTGGAGACAATGAGCTCCCTTCTCCCTGAGTACCACAGAGCTTCTGTTGACCTCTGCAGGGGTTATCAAAACGTGCACTCAGCACTTATTGCTCCCCCCCACCCCACAGTCCATCATGAGACAATGACAATACTCCAGTGTTCATCAACAAGTATGGAATTTATTTTGGCCGCAGCCATAACTGCACAATACAACAAATCATGAACCGTAATCAACTAGCAGAACAACAAATCATGAACAGTAATCAACTGTATATCATGACTGAACATATGAACATGACATACCATTCTATGTATATAGCAGTTATTACTAATATGCAATATACCCACATGATCAGGTGCACAGCATATGCCTCTCCATCAGCTCACATTATGGGGTGCCGTACAAGCTTCCCACTGCTCACCCTGACCCAGCCCATTCAAGGATGGGTCCTTTCCATAAGCAGTACTTTGCTGTAAATACCATGGCTTGGCCTCCCTGCCGTCCTAGCAAGGAGACGTGCCCCTTTTCTTAAACAATGTGAAGGTGTTATCTCTATTACTCGTATGCTATGCTTACCCTCCTCTCCTGACATTCTGGCTGCAACAGTAACCGTGGGTGGGTGGGAGGGAAGTCGCGTTTGCCTCCTGCGATCGCCGGATCCAAAAGGGGGACATCCCTTCCGCCTGCCGCTATTCTATCTCTCCTTTCTGGCCTTCTCTTCCCTGATTGGCCTTCATCATCACCCTTCCCCTATCCTGCCCTTCTCTACCTCTCCCTACCCTTCTTCTCGCCCCTCCCCCCCCTCGCAACGGCTTTAGCCGATTTGGCCGCGCTCCCCCTAAACGGTGTGGAGCTTGTTTTAAAGGTGGAGGTTGAGAATGAGATGGTGGAGACACCTTCAGAAATCATTCTGGCATCTATATGGAAGATGATTACAAATCTAACAAGAATTGTGAGTAACAGAATTGGTACAGTGGAGAAATCTAATTTAAAGAGGAAGATGATTCTAAGCTAGAACTGCTTGGAAAGCAAAGGTAAACTCCAGCTGTATCTTTCGATGAGCATTTTTAAATGAAGGAAAATCTAGTTTCAATAAATGAGTACTTTGTGCATCTAAAATGTGATAAGGTATTCTCAAGCAATGAGCTAATCATTCTGAAGACTATAAATTAATTTAAATATGAATTATGCTATTTTAAATTTAATCCTTGTAGATCTCTTAGCCTTGAAGAGACTCTCTCCAATTTATCCATCCTAAAAATCAATCTCACTGCAGTACTTTGCAATCTATCCAACAATTATACAGCAAAACCATTATAGAAATATGATGGCAGATAAAGGCCAAATGGCCCATCCATTCTGCCCATCCACACCATCCATTGTCTCCTCCTTTCCTTAAGAGATCCCACGTGCCTGTCCCACTCATTCTTGAATTCAGACACAGTCGTTGTTTCCACTACCTCTGCCTGGAGGCTTTTCCACACATTTATCTCCCTTTCTGTAAAAAAGTATTTCCTTATGTAACCCCCCTCCCCCCTAGTTGGCCTGGAACTGGTAGGGGCATACAAGATTATTTTTATTTTATAGGAGCAGAGCTGGGACCAACTTATCAGCTAGAGTCCCACAGCAAGCAAGCACCAGACAATCCATTCTCACCTTTCTCTCCAAAATGATGTGAGATTACACCAGGTTTGTAAACTCCAAACATGAACTTTAATCTTCTCAAAGAATTAGAAGTCACTCTCTTGAACAGTGAAACACAAATGTTGCAAAAACAAAGTTCAGTTCTAATCTTTCCTTTTAAATATTCAGTAGGTTATTGAACAAGATGAACGCGATGGGCCTAGGAGAAACACTGACTACATGGGTAGAAGACTGGCTTAGTGGTAGACTCCAAAGGGTAATGGTAAACGGTATTCCCTCAAAAATGTCAGAAGTGACCAGTGGAATACCACAGGGCTCGGTCTTGTGCCCGATACTATTCAATATCTTTGTAAGTGATCTGCCTCAGGGACTTCGAGGTAAAATTACATTATTCGCCGATGACGCTAAACTATGCAACAGTGTAGGCAGCGCAGCAGAACCTGATAGCGCAATCATGCCCAGCGCTATGGAGCAGGACCTACTTTTACTAGAATAATGGTCCAGTACTTGGCAACTGAATTTTAATGCCCAAAAATGTAAGGTTATGCACCTTGGTAGCAGAAATCCACGCAGAACATACACCCTTAATGGTGAAAACCTAACCAGAACTGCAGCAGAATGGGACTTAGGAGTAATCATCCGGGAAGATATGAAAGCTGCAAATCAGGTGGAGAAAGCAACAGCAAAAGCTAGACAAATGCTGGGCTGCATCAGAAGGAGCTTTATCAGTCGCAAGCCTGAAGTGCTACTGCCGTTGTACAGATCAATGGTGAGACTTCACCTGGAGTACTGTGTTCAGTTTTGGAGGCCACATTATCAAAAGGATGTGAGAATGGAGTCGATTCAGCGAATGGCCACTAGGATGGTCTCAGGACTAAAGAATCTCCCATATGAAGAACGTTTGAGCAAGCTGCGCTTATATTCTCTCGAAGAGCACAGGGAAAGGGGGGACATGATAGAAACATTCAAATATGTCACAGGTCCCATGGCGACAAGAGGCATCCGTTAAAACTCAGGGGGGGAAGATTTCATGGGGACACCAGGAAGTATTTCTTCACCGAAAGGGTAATTGATCGATGGAATGGTCTTCCACGTCAGGTAGTCGAGGCCAGAACTATGCTCGACTTCAAAGAATGATGGGACAGACAGGTGGGGTTGCTCCAGAGGAATGCTTAAAAGATGGAGGGAGGGAGGAGGGAGGGTTCTTGAGTGGGCAGACTTGTTGGACCATCAGCCCTTTTCTGCTGTCATACTCTATGTTTCTATAGTGCAGTCCAGATCCTGAAAAGTGCTAGAATGAAAATCCTCTTTGTTGGCTGGATTCTGATCAGATGGAGAGGATTTCCAAAAGGACCCAAACTTCCACATCAAATCATACTGTATATTGGTCAGTTGGTGGGCTCTGATGAAAAGACAAATTTGTCACATTTTTTCAACCCTTAAATATCTTCTAGAAGTAGGGCTACTTCCAATAACCCTCCCACTTCAGAAATTCAAGTACTGAGGCTTCCAGAAGTTACTGGGACCCAAAATGTTGAGTTCCAATGGTGTCCTGGAGTCATCAAGTCTAACCCTTCTGTAAACTCCTGTTGACCTTCCTATCCCCATGGAAACGGCAGATAGGATTAACCAACAGTCACATCATCATACAAAGGCAGCCCTAATGTCTAGGAACTACAAAGAGCAACCTGTATAAAATGCACAGCAGTGATGATTTTAAACCTTTTCCTAACTTTTCCTCTCAGTCCTGTAAAATTAGGGACCCATAGACCCACCCCCAGGTCCACCCACTTCTACCCATCCCCACCCCATTATGTCCCAGTCCTACCCCCAATCCCACCCTAGCCCCACCCCCTCTGTCTGCTTTCATTGGGCAGGAGGGCATCTGTGCATGTGTGGATGTGATACGATGATGTCACACGCGTGCGCACATGTACGTGATATAATCGCGTGGTATCCACACATGCACGGATGCCCTCCTGCCCAATGTGATTTCGAGGAAGCTTTTCAAAACCCGGACTAAGTGCCGGGTTTTGAAAATCCATCCGGACCACTGGACATGTCCGAGGAAATCCAGACTTCTGGTAACCCTATGTAAAATATTTGCACTACACGATCCAAATCCATAGTGCATCATATTTTCCATCCTTCTATATTCTTCCCCCAGTCCATGAAACAAATGATTCCCCATTAAGCAGAAATCATTTCTAGGTGTCCTCACTTTAACTCCTCTTCAATTCACAAATTTAATACCATCATAGAATGGAACTCTCCGCATGTTTGGCCAACCTACATTGGAATCCATAAGATGGAAACCCAAATTGTATATTCACTCCTTGAGTTTTATCCTCTGTGTTTCCGCTGGATTAGAAAAATAATTTTATTCCTTTTTTTTACAGCATGAAGATTGGCAGTTGATATTATGCAGGCAGCGTGCTACTGACCACAAAAATTTCAGTTTATACTTTGTGCTCCTAAGTTAGAAACACTCTACAACATAAATTACATGAGGGAATATTAAAACTAGAAAAATGTATTAGTTGAATGGCAGCTGGGTGCTAGCTACAAAATTCCAGATAGGGTTTTAGTCCCCAATGGGAAACCCCTCCCCCCCAAAAGTTCAGCTGAACAGATAGCACACTAAACACAGCATAATGGAACAAAATTAATTTTATTTAACTGAGAAACCTCCACTTCTTTTTTTTTTTCTTTTTTTTTAATCGTATTTCATTACTACATCCCTGAATAGATCCCTAGTTTAATGACTCCTGATAAAAGTGAACAATTGAACAAAATGCATGGTGTACCCAGGGCTGGATTAATGGGTAGGCCCAGTAGGCACGTGCCTAGGACCTGAAAATATCAGGGGGACCCCCATGGCTGGCATTAGGGGGGGGGGAGCAAACAGGGCAGGGGGCCTCCCCTGACTGCCTGGTGAAGTCAGCTTCCCTTCCTTCTACTCCCTCACTGCCCTCTCGCTTGCAAGCGTCCTGCTGTCTCCACAGTAAGCTGAACTCAGGCTGAAGAAAGAGGTTTTAACCTCTGAAAGCTAATTGAGAAATGTATTAGTCCAATGAAATGGCGGGTAGTAAATTTTCTTCCCGCCATGCCCCATGCCTCCTACCCAAATGCAAAATATAAATTGGTATCTAGGAAGGACTGGGGGATTTGTTCAGAGATGTTTGGAGGTTGCATAGAAGAAAACCTGTACACTGGCACTGTTTGTTTTGAATTTTAAAATAAAAGAAATAAAGTGGAAATAAAGAAATAAATAAGAAAATGAGTAAATAAATGGGGGCAGGGCAGGGGTGGGGTAGGGGGAAGGGTGGGGCAGGGGTCCCAGTGGACTTGTATGCCTAGAGCCCTTGACAAATTAATCCTGCCCTGAGTGTACCCCACTACGGGGACACAACTAAACAAAAGTTTTTCGTAATTTGAACTTTGCAAATTTTTTAGATTCAACAGAACATCATGGTGTACCCCACTGAGGGGGACTCTAATACATTCAGATTGTTATAACAAGATAGCTATCAGTTAATAACTTCAAACTCACAAAGCATCAAGAATAGCAGTCAGGCAGTATGAACATTGTCAGATAAACATCAGTGTTCAGTTCATGATTACAAAGAGCCGTTGAAAAGTTCTCAGCAAAGCCAAGAAGAGAATGGAGTGTGTGGCACAGGGGTTAGAGCTACCGCCTCAGCACCCTGTGGGTTCAAATCCCTTGTTTTTCCTTCTGGCCCTGGCAAGTCACTAAATCTCCTCATTGCCCCAGGTACACTAGAGTTTGAGCCCACCGGGACAGATAGGGAAATATGATAAAGTACCTGAATGTAAACCACTTAGGATATAAGTGGTATATAAATTAATAAATAAATGATGTGGAATCACACTTTTCTTGATACTTTCATTTCATTTTATATAATTTAAATGAAAACTGTCAGGAAAAGTGTGGAATAACATAAGTTTCATGGCTTTACATCATTCTCTTCTTGGTTGGGCTGAGAACATTTCAGCGGCCCCTCGTGTTGTGATGTCATAATGCCTCATTCCACCAACACCTAAGAGCCAGCCTCATTGGTGATGTCACAATGGCTTGGTTTCCCTATACTTGTGCCCATTTACTAGATTCATTTGCCTCATTGAAACAAAAAGTGTCAAGAAAAGTGTGGAATAACTTGTAAGTTTCATGGCTCCACATCATTCTCTTCTTAGTTGGGCTGGCTCAGCGGCCCGTTGTGGTACATATGATGGTCCAGCTTGTAGACACACGCCTCCCATTAGCACTTCTGGAACCCAACATTGTTGGAGACAGTCGGGGCTGGTACTAACTAGCCATTTCCAGCACCCATCTTTCCCGGAAGTGTGATTCTCTATATGGCGCTGTCGCTAATATTGGTGCCATAATATAGAATCTGGGCCATACTGTATATGGTACAGTTAATCGCACATTTTATAAAATCTGCACATACTGTACATTATAAATCCACCTAGGCTCCACTCAAATCTGCCCCTTAGCACAGCTACTGAACTAGCACATATCACCCTTGCACCATGTGCATTTTTAGGCACAGTCTACTTTTATAACTGCCTGATCTGATATTCAGCACTATTTAACCAGCTTAGGCATGGGCTCCTGACTGGTTAAACAGCACTTAGCTGGCTAAGTGCTAATATTCAATGCTAGATGGTCGCTGAATATTAGCACTTAGAGGCTAGCCCAGTAACTGACTATGTTGTGTGACATGGTCGATTACTGCAAATATTCAATGGCTGACTAGTTACATTGAGCGGCCAGATAGACCCACTTAAATAGCAGGTCTACAGTATCTTTGGCTCCATTACCTTAGTTGGTCAGCCAATGAATATTGGCTCAACTGGCTATGTTTTTTAACATCCCCCCCCCTTAAAAAAAAAATAGAAATTCAATGCTAGTCACTGGAAATGGCACAGAATTAAATTTCTAGTTCACTGCCAACCATAAGAGATAGCCAGGTTCTCCCATGATATGAATATCAGGCCCTAGGAGTGCATTTATATGCATAAATGACATGAAGATGTTTTATAAAATTACTCTACACAAGTTTAAAAAGGTTTTGACAAGTCTGCTATAGAAATGATTCTAATCTAATCCAGTATTTCTGAGTTACACTATGCCTAAATAGTGTCAATATAAGGAAATACAGAACCTATATGCTACATTATAGCAATTTGAAGAGGACAGAGTTATGAACGGAGTAATGGGGAAGGGAGGATTGAGGTTGTATGATGGTTCTGGTATAACTCTTGAGTTGAGTATGGGATTTAATGGCACTAGGTATTATGAGTTAGTTGTCTATAGTATGTATGCTTTCAAAGAAGAGAGTTTTTTGTGTGGGGTTTTTTTTTCAGAATCTGTTGTAGAATGTTTCCATCCTGATGTCATTTGAAAGGTTGTTCCAGATCTTGGTGCCAAGATAAGTGAAGAGCGAGTCAAATGTGCGTTTATATTTAACTCCCTTGGGAGATGGAAGGAGTAGTTGAAGTGATTCCAGTTTTCTGGTTAATGTTGACCAAGAATTGATGAATACATTTCTCAGTGGTTCAGTGGTTTTTGCATATAGGATTTGGAACATTATACATGATAGTTTGAAGGTGATTCAGTCAATCTGTGGAGATGGGAGTGATTCTGCAGATTGATAAAGGCAGGATGTGTGTTTCCCTTCATAAGAGTGATAAGAGGAAGGACAAGGACACAGGAATTTAATTAGTATTAATTCAGTGGTGGGCAAATTAATATAGATCCTTCTGATGGAAGAGTTAGTGTAGTAGCTTTAATGCAGGATTTGAAGCAGCATAATTTTACCAGAGGGAGATCAGTCAAACAGATCTGATTGACTTCTTTGATTGAGTGATTAGAGAATTAAATCTGAGTTATGTGCTAAATGTTGTGTACCTGTATTTCAGCAGAGGTTTCAATATTACTCTGGACTGGAGGTTCATAAATAAACTGAACAGTCTAGCAAGGGCACCAAGGTGGTAGAAAATGGTTTAGTGGCAAAAAGGAGAGTGGTAAATGGAATGCAAGTTGATGAAAGAAGGTTGTTGACATTTTCCATGTTGCTGTAAGTGACGACCTTTAGCTAAGGGGTCACTTTACTAAGGCACACTAACCGATTTAGCGTGTGCTAAAGGTTAGCTTGCACTAAATGGTACGATATCCATAGAATATAATGGGCACCTTAGCAATTAGCACGTGCTAAATTGGTTAGCACACCTTAGTAAAAGGACCCCTTGTTGGGGATAAATCTGATATTCAGCAAGTCTAGGTTCACTTAAATTTACCGATGAAAACAAAAACAAAAAAAACTGTGGATACAGATGTTCTGGAGATAATTTATTATACACTGCCATATAAAAACATGAAAATTCAATTTAAAAAAGTACAATGATAAACAATACAACGATAAAAATCCAACGTGGTTTGTTTGGGTTTTTTTTCAGCTTGTCTGCGGTTTCTTTGCTCACATGTTTATGGACAATAGACTGTTTTCAGTCCAATTCTTTATATGTGAGGTTGCAAACCATTGGACCCCTGAGGAAGGCGTGTTCGCAGAAACACGGGCCATGTAGAGTTCGGTTGGATTTTTATCGCTGTATTTTTTATCATTTTACTTTTTAAATTGAATTTTCATGGTTTTATATGTCAGTGTATAATAAATTATCTCCAGAACATCTGTGTCCACAGTTTTTTGTTTTAGTTTTCATCGGTGGATTGTTTTCACTGTGGATCGTTGGATCTCCCCTTTTTCTTTGTTGTGCTTCACTTAAATTTAATCAGGTAACATGTCAGGTTAAATCTAAGTAGGTGTCCAGTCAATGTATCTATTTAAGTGGGTGCATTGAATATGCAATCCAAAGCATCACATGTCTAAGTTAGCTGTTGGGACAGCTGTTTATGAGGTCCTGCTTAAGTGGATAAATTTAAGCAGCCGGGCCTACTGTTACGAATACCCCAGAACACCTCCAGGCCTTGTCTTATATCTGGATAACTTTTGGTCAGATATCAAGGTCTCCAGCCCAAAGTTATGCAGTCGACAGGCTGTGATTTTGAAAGCCAGCCTTTGTAAGCTGACTCCAGAGTTGACCACATAAATCACTGTGAAATTGACGCCTTTGCACACTTGTGTGCAAAGATGAGGTGATGGAGTAAATGCCATTCTATTTCTACGGGCGGCTCGGCATTTAGCTCACGCTGCTCAGCAGTGCAGCTTGATAAATTGGGGAGTATTTTTTTTCAGTCTTAAATAAATAGAGAATGAAAGTAAAAACTCATAAACTGAAATAACACAACATAAGAACAGTCCACATTAATTCATGAATGTCACGCCAAGGAACTGTTGCATTTGATTCCTTAACTTATGATTGTACAATCTGTACTGTAGCTCATTAAATTCAAGTTTTTGTCTAATTTGGTTTGCAATGACTTTCACCAGAGTTGAACCTGAATTTTCTAGATCCATTTTGAATGCCATTTCATTTTAGAGTCAAAGGATAAAACTGTCAACATTAGGAATAAGTACGAAGAGGTTGCAAGCTTTATCAATAATAAAGTGGAGAGGAGTGGGGAGCCAGAGTAAGTGAAACCCACACGAAGGAGCCCTAAGCACAGAGTTAGAGTCGGAGCTTCATTCATAGGGTTTCACACATGCATTTAGAATCAGGATAGCAAAACAAAGAGCAGACTAGCACGCAAAAGTACAGTTCAAGCAAGACTTGAATAAAAACAACACATGTGCCTGACATGATTAGGTATCACCAGAAGGCTGATTCAGAGGCAAAACTATAAGACAAAACAATAAAATAAAAAAATACATACATCACCATTCAATAAAATAATAAATACATAAATATCTAAAGCCCCCTTTCACAAAACTGCAACAGTGATTCTCCAGTGGCAAATGCACTGAAACCCTTAGGAACTGAATGGGCTTCGGTACATTTGCCGTGGGAGAAGCACTACCACAACTTCGTAAAAGGGGCCCTAAATTATCAAATAGAAACCATGCATAATTATAAAAACATATAAAAGATAAATGTACAAATTATCCCCCCTTTTTTTACTAAACCGTGATAGCGATTATTAGCGCATGGAGCCACGCTGAATGCTCCGTGCTGCTCATAGAGTTCCTATGAGCATCAGGAACAGTGTGGAACATTCAGTGTGGCTCCCTGCACTAATAACCGCTATCGTGGTTTAGTTAAAAGGGGTGGGGGGGTATTAAAATTATATCTTTAAAAACTTAAGATGAGTAAATTAGGTATTCTAAAAATATCACAACAATAAGAAGTGGTAAAGGATGCTCTGAAAAAGTACAGATAGTCATATCTGGTGACAGTGACTCAAGCAAATGTATCTGAAAAAGTATCGTAATCATGAAAAATATAGTATATAAATGTGCCTAGAGAGGTAAAATCAACAAATTCACTTCCCTCTAATGTAACAATATGCTTGAAGTCTGAAAATTGGTCACATCCGAATTATAAATGTCACTAGAAGCCTTACAAAAGTTCAATGAAAAGCACAGAAAAACATTCAAAGAGTTACAGCTATGCAGCAAATCATCCAGGGTTCCTCTAGGAAATCAACCAAACCATTATGCCACTAGGTTTATATGTAGTGTAGGACAATTGTTTAGTCGATTTCTTGGAGGATTTGCTACATAGTTTTGGATATAGTTGTGAGTAACCTTTTGAACCCCTCTTTTACTAAGCCGTGGTAGAGGTTTCTACCACGGCCCAGAGCGCTAAATACTCTGACGCTGTGGAGCTACGAAACTTACAAGTTATTCCACACTTTTCTTGACACTTTTCATTCCAATGGTATAAAATGAAATGAAACGTGTAAAGAAAAGTATAGAATAACTTGTAAGTTTTATGGTTCCACATCACAAAATTGGGGAGGCCTCAGCCGGGTCACCCTGATCTTTCCCCTACCCTCCTTCCCTTCCACCCTCCCTCCCCCCAACAAATGCACTCAGATCCGTGGTGAATTTTCCGCTAAGAGAAGTTTATTGTAGTCCGCAGCATGGTTATATCACAATAAGCAATACAGTAGTTATCACTAGCACACACAACTTAATTCCTCAATAGGCATAACAATTCTTAGCACTAGCAATAACTACTTATCTATCACTAATTTCTACCCTGACTATTAGCTGTCCTAATCTAGACCTGGGAGGCCAAACCATCCGAAGAAGCGGGGGTGGGGGGTAAGGGGTAGGGGACTGTGGCCATTGCCATTTACATTAATCATTTCAAAATGTGTAGCTGATTGTGTAAGAGTAGGCACCTCCGTTCAAGTCGTGCTCTCCTCCCACTTGGCCTGAGCCGCTATCCAAGCTTCTCGGGCCCTGCTGACGTACCTCCTTGCACCATTCAAGTGAGTGGGTACCGCTGTTCACTTCTTGGGCATGCCCCTCCATCCAAGAGGGGTTTCTCATTTGCTATCAAGGGGTAGGAGCCCTCACTTTAGAGTGGCACAAATCCTAGTCTCCTTTCTCCTATATGGACCCCCCTCCGCTCATCTCATGGCCCCCCTGGGTCTCCAATCCTGCCTGACATGTAGCACATTGCTGAAAGATGGCTGAGCCGGGAGAGACTTAATTTTAAAATGCCCACCACTCGTCTTGCCCTACCCCTTTTCCCCTCCCTCTTGCTCCTCACTTCCTTCCTGTCTGCCCTGACCCGCAAGGCCCCCCCTTTTGTGGCAGGCCTCGCGAGTTGCTCCTGCCTGCTTCTCTCTCTTCTTGGTTAGGCTGAGAACTTTTCAGCAGCCCCTCGTACTTTTTTAGATATGACTATCTGTACTTTTTCAGGCCATTCTTTACCACTTCTTGTTGTGATATTTTCAGTATACCTAATTTACTCATCTTAAGTTTTTTAAGATATAATTTTCATACAGGCCCCTTTTAGAAAGCCATGTAGCCAAATGTTGCAAGACAAATGTTTCGACATCCATTCAATTCCTATGGGCATCAGAGCATTTACCGTGCTGGCCCGCACTACCAATTTTTGTAAAAGAGGGGGATAATTTGTACATTTATATTTTGCATGTTTTTATAATGTCACATAGTTTCTATTTATTCATTAAGATTTTTATGTATTTATGATTTTATTGAAAGGTGATTTATGAATTTTTTGATTGTATTATTTTGACCTACAGTTTTGCCTCTGATGCAGCCTTCTGGCGAAACCTGATCACGTCAGGCATATGTGTTGTTTTTATTTTTTCAAGTCTTGCTTAAACTGTACTTTTAATTGTTGGTCTATGCTTTGTTTTGCTGTGATTATATCAAAGATCTTCTGCCTTTTTTGTATTTTCTTTTCTTTAGAATTGGGATTACATTTCACATAGATCTATCATCGCTCACAAATGCAGCAGGCTGGTTTTTCCTTGAAAACATATCAATTCTCCATGTTTTCCCTTAAGCTTCTTTTAAACTCTCTTTGTATAAATCTAGTGCCTGGTGATCTACAAGACAGGATTCTTTCAAAACAAAATGTGCAGAAAAATGATATATATATAAAATTTGTCTTAAGACAAGGCAGAGCATTCTGTGTGTAATTCAGCAACATAAATCCTCTATTAAAGGAACAATACTCAGGTCACTTTTAAGGAAAAATGTGAAGAATGCAGCTCTGTGTATATGTGATGTTTTTAGCTTCTTAATTGTTGTGGAATGAGATATACCCCAGTCCATCCAGTCTGCCCAACAAGGTGGCCAGATCTGTGTCTGCCACTCTGCACAGGCCACACTCACCCATGTTTAAATGCTAGAGGAAATCCTGTGCTTTCTACACCCTTTCTGGATAGACTGGTGTTTGTCAGCTGAGTGCAAGCGTCTTCCACCTCCCAATCCATGGAGTCCATTTATAAACATCACAGGGATCAGTCTCATATTATACATAACCACTGGGGCAATCATAATTTTGATAACTTCTATTTGGTCCCACCACGAAACATATGAGGGGTGGGGGGGGGGTCATTTGTCACAAAGATCTCTAACCTTCGGGACTACTCATATTTCATTGGATGCAATCACAGAAGGAACATCAGGAAGAAGTATAATCCCCAGATTTTAAGTCCAGTAGACTTACATTGGAAGGGATAGCTGTCCATAAGTGAGTTGGTACAATGCATATTCAATGGTCGCAGCTCAGATTTAATCCATTTAATCTTATACCCCCCAAATACTTCAATGAGTTGTAACAATGCAAGAACAGTAGTGTCAGGTTTTTAAAGCATAGCAGTATGTCATCAGCATATGCCAAGAGCTTATACCTGCAATCCCTAAAAGGAATTCCCTTAATGTTATGTTAATTAGGTTTTCTATTCTGCCTTTACTTATTCAGTTCAAGGTCGGATTACATTACAAGAAGTTGGGTCAGTTACCCAAGAAGTTACAATGGGCAGATTAACATGGATATTCAGTAGGGTTTCTACTAGAAGTAGATCAGTGCAGTTATTAATACAGTTAGGTCACAGTTACAAATACTGTACATGGTTACAATTTCAAATAGGTCATCGTTGGCTCATCATTATGTCCCAGGAGTTACATTAGTTTAGAAATGAACATTGTGCTTTTTTCAGGTTACTTAACAGTTACTTCAGGGTTGGCTCCCTGTCTTGGTGCAGAAATGCATTTGAAAGTTTTCTGAACCTGAGATAGTGGTCACAAGATCATAATCCAAGTGGCAGTTAGTTTCAGCATTTTGCTAATTGATATTGGATGGATAAGGTAATTTGCCCAGTAGACTTTATATTGTGGTTTGCTGGAAATTTTAAGTGGAAAAGATTTCTGGTGGAATATCTGTTGGAGGCACTCTGGAGTAAGATGACCAACTCTGTTAGATAGTTGAGGCATTGCCTGTCAGGATCTTAAAGGCAGTGAGGCCTAATTTAAACATGATCCTTGCAGTTAGGGGCAGCCAATGTAGTTTCACATAGAAGTGCTGTAGGTGCTCTGATTTCCATAGTCTGTATATGAGTCTTACTGCTGTATTTTGAACTAGTTGTAGATGTGATAGCAATGTTTTAGAGCAAAGAACTAGTGTTACATTACATAAGTCTAGTCGAGATAAGATAAGATTCAGAAAGCCTCTATTTGAAGTATTTTCAGATGGATCTTAGTTTTCTCATCATAAGGAAATATTGTTTTATTAATTGTATGTGGCTCTTCATGGATAGGTAGTAATCAATTTCTACACCTAAGATTCAGGATTGTAGTTCTAATGTACTGTAATCCTTGGAGTGTAGCATGGGTCAGTTGAGGGTCCTAGCCAAAGGAATTTGGTTTAGTTCTTATTTAGTTTGAGGCAGTGGGTTGAAGTCCAGTTTTCTATGATGTGGACACATTTTTTGACAGTGCTGAGGGTGTTGGCTAACGCATCCATTACAGGTGGTATGATTGTTATGTCGCGTGCATAGGTGAAATGTTTTATTCATGTGAGATCTAGGTTGGCTACCAAGGATTGCATTAGATGGTAAAAGTGGGGATCCTGGGGGAACCCCATGGGGAGGGTGCCAGCTGTCAGGAAGTTCACCATCTTTATGTACAGCATAGTGTCAAGTAGTTAGGAAGCCTTGGAAACAGGAGAGGACTGGACCGCTATATCCGAAATCACTAAAGATCTCAATCATTTGATCAAAGTCTACCAGGTCAAATGTGCCTTTTCAGTAATAACTCAACAGAGACCCACTTTTCTTTAGGCTTAAAATAGAAACATTTTGGCAGTCTTAAACTAGGCCACTGGTGATAACTTTTCCCTTAGCATGGTAATTCTATCAAGGTATGCTAAAAGACTGATTTTTACCACATCTTTGATTTACCATGGGAGCTATCAACCTGAGATATCTCAGCACTACAGGTTGCTGACTCCTGTAGTAAATAAATAATACTGCTTGTGAGTCACCTTGCAAGCATTACTATTTCATCAGCTCAGCAACATCAGGCTGCATGTTAAGGAGATCTTTACAAAAAGTAGTGTCGTCCCCCCTAGTTTAAACCCCTTTAGCATCCTCCTCAAATCAAGGCTTCCTCTAGTGATAAATCTCATACCTAGAAATTTCCCCTCAAAGGTATTGGCACCCCCTCCAATGGCCCTACCACCTCTCTAAGCCCCCCCCCCCCTAAGGCTATGTTAACGAACTCCCTGATTTTTAGTCATCTGGGCAGGAGTAATTCCCAGTCACTCCTGCCTTTGTTGATGCTGTAATCCAAAATGGTGCTGGGAATCCTTTGCAATATTTTCATGGTATTTACCACTAAGGGTCATGTTTCCCTATAAAAGTGACAGTACTATTGGGGGTCACAGGTGCTTGTTTGTATATGAGCACCAGCAAGAGCAGGAGCAACTAGGGATTGATCCTGCCTGGATCACTAGAGGAGACTATGTTTGTATATGCAGATGACATTTTCATTTTGCTGGAGGTTGATTCTGAACTTAATAACTTGGCTAAAAATATAGATTCTTGTGTTTCTAAGCTTCAGTCATGGGCAATGTCCATTCAAATGAAACTGAATGCTGTGAAAACAAAATTACTGTGGGTCGGACCAAAGTTAGAATTTCTTCAAGTTTCTGTTACATTGAAATCTGGTATCACGCTACAGATCTTGGATTCTTCCCTTTCATTTTGTGAGCAGAAAAATTTGTTAGTGAGAAAGTGCTTCTTCAGTTTGCGTATGCTGATAAAAGTTAGACCATTATTCCATCAGGAGCATTTTTCATTGTTGGTTCAGTCCATTGTGCTTACTCAAAAAGACTATTGTAATTCTGTGTATTTGGGTATTAAACAAGGCAGTTTGAAACACCTTCAGATGTTACAAAACAACACAGCAGCAAAACTCATTTTTGGGAAACAAAGTTTGATCATGTTTCTCCTTTGCTCAGAAAGCTTCATTGGTTACCTGCCTGCTATAGGATCCAATTCAAATGTGCAAACATTATTTTCAAATTCCTTTATGGAACATTCAACCCATGGATTCCTTTATATTGGAATGCATATAGATCTTGCCATGTGAGGAACGCACAGAAGTATAAGTTATCATTTCCCTCTTTTAAGGGAATTAAATCAACTTGGAAACTCTGCCAGTCCTACACTTTCAAGTTGGACTACCGAATCCTATTAGAATGATTGGCCAACTACAAATATTCCGGAAAACCTTAAAAACCTTCCTATTTTCATAATATCTAAAAAATTTACCCGCGGAGTCCACTAACCAATAACAATGCAAGACCTTTTTATGATAAATTTCTAATTTTAAACTTTGCTTTATTCCTTACCTTTTATATAAATTCTATCTTCTAACTATTTGTAAACTGAGTCGAGCTCTAACAAGAGATGATCTGGTATATAAACCAAAGATTAGATTAGATTAGGGGTCAGGATTATGACTAAGGTAACCCAGGAGGAGCCTTCAGGAGGGTGGGGAGGGAAGCCTTTGGGGGATGGAGAAAACCTGGGTGAAGTCCAGTAGGGGATGAAACTTCAGGATGGGGGTTTTACTGCTAGGTGGGCTCCTTTGAGTTGAGGGTATAGGGGAATTGCTAAATGGAATTCTGTCTTAGGGAAGGCACTCTGGATACTACTATTACTTAAGAGTGCGGGTCTTTTAAAATGCTCTCAAGCAGTACAATGTAGCTTTTAGTTTTCCCATGTTACAAAATTTACATAGTAATGAGTTGCTCTACAACATGCATTTGAATGTTTTGCATCTCATTACTATGTAACAGTGGATAACCTAAATAAGATTTCATTAGGGCACCACAACCTGTTAGAGCCCTTTAACACCTGTTAAAGGGCCAAATAATGTGGGTTAGGCTGAAAAAATAGCAGGTTTAACTTGAAATTTCTAATTATGGACAGTTCAAGTTTTACATGGATATTCATCAGTGATGCCTAAATGGACAGCACAGCTGAATAGAGGTTTAGTTTGAAACACCTCCTTCAAATGCTGAAAATTATACCACAGAGCAGAATATTAATCTCATTTTAATCCATCTAGACATCAAAAATATATACATATATGTATGTATTTAGTTAGTTAGTTTTATATCTCATCCTCCCAGAGGAGCTTAGAACAGGTTTCAAGTTTACATACATAATAAAGAGTATTTATACAAAATGATGGCAAATATAGCATGGCAGAACATTGTCTGACAAAGATGGCAAAAATATAGTTAACAAAGCATGGTAGAACATAATATGACAAAATATGGTATGGTGAGCATAGTATGACAAAATATAGCATAGCAAGCATAGTATTACAAACACGGCTAACCTAGTATGGCATGACATGGCAAAAATAGAAAGGCAAGCGTAGCATGATAAAACCTAGCACAGTAGGCATGAAATGGCAAACTGTGTGACAGATATAGCATGAGAAATCGTAGCACGGTAGACATAGTATGAAAGATACAACGTACATTATAGTAAAGCATGAGTGAAACCCCCTCTTCTATTAAACTGCGCTAGCAATTTGTAGCACAGAGAGCTGCACTGAATGGCCAGCGCTGTTCCCGACACTCATAGGAACTCTATGAGCGTTGAGAGCAGCACGGGCCATTCAGAGCGGCTCACCGCGCTAAAAACTGCTAGCGCAGTTTCGTAGAAGAGGGGGAAAGAGTGGCAAAATATTATATGACAAAACATGGCATGGTCAGACATAGTTCATAGTACGGTGGGACCAAGCATAGCAGTGGAGGCTATACATTATACCACCAGTTGAGACTTGGTACAATAGAGCATTATATGAAGGGCAATATAAAATTCAACAGTACATGGCACGGCAGGACGAAGCACATTAGAATTTGAGACTCAAGACAGTGGAGAGTTGGTGCCATTTTTCATAAGGTCCAGGAAATTTGGGTTGTTATACTGTCATAGAGGGACAAGGGAAGAGGTGCGTTTTTATTGCCTTCCTCAATAAAAAGTCAACCAACATGATAATAATACAAAATTTATTGGCTGACATATCATTCCTTTCATAGGTTTGTGAGGCTTAGCTAGACTAAAATGCATTCATTCCTTTAAGTGAGACTAAGACCAGGCTGAGAAACGCTGCTAGAATAGCTCAATGATTACAATTGGATTTCCACAAAACGAATGCATCTAATATACGTTTCATTTCAACATGCTCTATCTTAAGTTCACGTTATACTGTAGTTTCAGTACTTGACAGCAAAACACTGACTAGCATGTGCTACTGGAAGTAAAGACAGCTATTACTATTCTGGACTGACATTTTAATTACAAGAAAATAATGCTGGATTGCAAAATTTGTGACATAAGGCATAGAGAAGATTAACCTACATGGAAAGGTTGAATTGGCCCACATGGACCCTAAAAGGAGTATTTTCGAAGTCCAAATTGGGATGTTTAGCTCATTAGATCTACACAAAATGTACACTTTAGAGACATTTTCAAAAACTGGAAAAACATCTGGATTTCCCTAAAATGGGACGAATGTGCACAAAAACTTCTAAATAGAAAATCCATTTTCCAAACTGACACCATCCAATTAATAAATGCCAAAAAACTAGGCACAAGAACATTTGGTTGGCATCATTTTCAGAGAAATGGCCACACAGATGTTCCTGTAGATCAGAGGGGCAACCTAATGGTCAATGAAGTGGACTTTAAACAATGGCACCCAGGTACAATTTCCACCATAACTCCTTTATTTTGCAGTCTGAGCCAACCATGAACTGAATAAAACTGACTGTACCTAACTGTATACCATTACAATCACCTTCCATCCCGCGGGTGTCTCCTATATTTACTGTAGATACAGTAAGTACTGTCATTTGGTGGCTTTAGAAGTCTCACAGTTTCCATCATAAATATAACTATGTTTGATTTGGACCCGGATCCCCTTGTTTACAATCTGCTGCTACTCCTGAGAGCTGCTTACTGCTCTGTTGGGTATACCCATAGGGCCGGATTCTGTATAGGACGCCCAGTCTTAGCAGCCGCCTAAGTGGTTTTTGAGAATCCCACACAGGCATCCTATATAGAATTGCATCTGTCCTGATGGACAGACACCTAATCCTGCCTTACCACCCTGATTCTCTAACCGGCATTCATGCCATAGGCACTGGTTAAAGAATCATGAGCTCATCGCAGCAAGGGAATCTCCCTGCCGCGATCAACTAAGTGGATGCCCAGTTCCTCCTGCCAGAACCTCTGAAGGCCCCCCCCCAAAAAAAAAATGTCCGAGGCAGGAGAAGTGCCCAGTCCCTCCAGCCAGAACCCCCCACCGAAGATCAATGGCAGGAGGGATGCCCAGTCCTTCCTGCCGGAACCTCCCCCCCCACCTCTCTGAAGATCAACAGCAGGAGAGTTGCCTAGTCCCTCCTGTTGGAAATCTCCCTGAAAACTTGTCCCCACTCCGACATCCTCCTAACTCTGTACCTTTTTCTTGTAGGCCGGCAGGAGGGATGCTTACTCCCTCCAGCAGGCTGGCCCGCCTCCATAGAATGGTGGGCCTTCCCCTTCCCGGTGCTTCCTGGGATGCACTGAGAGATTCCCTTGCTATGATCAGTTCAGTGGCCATGTCTATTTGAAATGTAGGCCATCATTTTGTTGGCCTACATTTCAGGCACCTATTGCAGCCCTAGGGAGATGCCTAGGGCCGCCTAAGCTCGTGAAACCATGCCCCCACCTAGCCTTGGGTGAGCTTAGGCAGCCCTACGCGTCTCCCTAGGCTCATGACATAGTAACATAGTAACATAGTAGATGACGACAGATAAAGACCCGAATGGTCCATCCAGTCTGCCCAACCTGATTCAATTTCAATTTTTTTTTTTTTTTTTCTTCTTAGCTATTTCTGGGCGGGAATCCAAAGCTTTACCCGGTACTGTGCTTGGGTTCCAACTGCCGAAATCTCTGTTAAGACTTACTCCAGCCCATCTACACCCTCCCAGCCATTGAAGCCCTCCCCTGCCCATCCTCCTCCAAACGGCCATACACAAACACAGACCGTACAAGTCTGCCCAGTAACTGGCCTAGTTCAATCTTTAATATTATTTTCTGATTCTAAATCTTCTGTGTTCATCCCACGCTTCTTTGAACTCAGGTTTTTTGAACCCCACCTCTCTCGGGAGCGCATTCCAGGCATCCACCACCCTCTCCGTAAAGTAGAATTTCCTAACATTGCCCCTGAATCTACCACCCCTCAACCTCAAATTATGTCCTCTGGTTTTACCATTTTCCTTTCTCTGGAAAAGATTTTGTTCTACGTTAATACCCTTTAAGTATTTGAACGTCTGAATCATATCTCCCCTGTCTCTCCTTTCCTCTAGGGTATACATATTCAGGGCTTCCAGTCTCTCCTCATATGTCTTCTGGCGCAAGCCTCCTATCATTTTCGTCGCCCTCCTCTGGACCGCCTCAAGTCTTCTTACATCTTTCGCCAGATACGGTCTCCAAAACTGAACACAATACTCCAAGTGGGGCCTCACCAATGACCTGTACAGGGGCATCAACACCTTCTTCCTTCTACTGACTACGCCTCTCTTTATACAGCCCAGAATCCTTCTGGCAGCAGCCACTGCCTTGTCACACTGTTTTTTTCGCCTTTAGATCTTCGGACACTATCACCCCAAGGTCCCTCTCCCCGTCCGTGCATATCAGCTTCTCTCCTCCCAGCATATACGGTTCCTTCCTATTATTAATCCCCAAATGCATTACTCTGCATTTCTTTGCACTGAATTTTAGTTGCCAGGCATTAGACCATTCCTCTAACTTTTGCAGATCCTTTTTCATATTTTCCACTCCCTCTTCGGTGTCTACTCTGTTACAAATCTTGGTATCATCTGCAAAAAGGCACACTTTTCCTTCTAACCCTTCAGCAATGTCACTTACATACATATTGAACAGGATTGGCTCCAGCACCGAACCCTGAGGGACTCCACTAGTCACCTTTCCTTCCTTCGAGTGACTTCCATTAACCACCACCCTCTGGCGTCTGTCCGACAGCCAGTTTCTGACCCAGTTCACCACTTTGGGTCCTAACTTCATCCCTTCAAGTTTGTTCAACAGCCTCCTATGAGGAACTGTATCAAAGGCTTTGCTGAAATCCAAGTAAATTACATCTAGCATATGTCCTCGATCCAGCTCTCTGGTCACCCAATCAAAAAATTCAATCAGGTTCGTTTGGCACGATTTACCTTTTGTAAAGCCATATTGCCTCGGATCCTGTAACCCATTAGATTCAAGGAAATACACTATCCTTTCTTTCAGCAACACTTCCATTATTTTTCCAACAACTGAAGTGAGGCTCACCGGCCTGTAGTTTCCTGCTTCATCCCTGTGACCACTTTTATGAATAGGGACCACATCCGCTCTCCTCCAATCCCCAGGAATCACTCCCGTCTCCAGAGATTTGTTGAACAAGTCTTTAATAGGACTCGCCAGAACCTCTCTGAGCTCCCTTAGTATCCTGGGATGGATCCCGTCTGGTCCCATCACTTTGTCCACCTTCAGTTTTTCAAGTTGCTCATAAACACCCTCCTCCGTGAACGGCGCAGAATCTACTCCATTTTCTCGTGTAACTTTGCCAGACAATCTCGGTCCTTCTCCAGGATTTTCTTCTGTGAACACAGAACAGAAGTATTTGTTTAGCACATTTGCTTTCTCCTCATCACTCTCCACATATTTGTTCCCAGCATCTTTTAGCCTAGCAATTCCATTTTTTATCTTCCTCCTTTCACTAATATATCTGAAAAAATTTGTATCTCCCTTTTTTACATTTTTAGCCATTTGTTCTTCCGCCTGTGCCTTCGCCAAATGTATCTCTCTCTTGGCTTCTTTCAGTTTCACCCTGTAGTCCTTTCTGCTCTCCTCTTCTTGGGTTTTTTTATATTTCATGAACGCCAACTCTTTCGCCTTTATTTTCTCAGCCACTAGGTTGGAGAACCATATCGGCTTCCTTTTTCTCTTGTTTTTATTGATTTTCTTCACATAAAGGTCCGTAGCCATTTTTATCGCTCCTTTCAGCTTAGACCACTGTCTTTCCACTTCTCTTATGTCCTCCCATCCTAACAGCTCTTTCTTCAGGTACTTTCCCATTGCATTAAAGTCCGTACGTTTGAAATCTAGGACTTTAAGTATCGTGTGGCAGCTCTCCACTTTAGCCGTTATATCAAACCAAACCGTTTGATGATCGCTACTACCCAGGTGAGTACCCATTCGAACATTAGAGATACTCTCTCCATTTGTGAGGACCGGATCCAATATCGCTTTTTCCCTTGTGGGTTCCGTCACCATTTGTCTGAGCAGAGCCTCTTGAAAGGCATCCACAATCTCCCTACTTCTTTCCGATTCCGCAGACAGAACATTCCAGTCCGCATCCGGCAGGTTGAAATCTCCCAACAGCAGAACCTCCTCTTTCCTTCCAAACTTTTGGATATCCACAATCAGATCCTTATCAATTTGCTGCGATTGAGTCGGAGGTCTGTAGACTACACCCACGTAGATAGAAGTTCCATCTTCTCTTTTCAGAGCAATCCATATCGCTTCTTCCTCTCCCCAGGTCCCTTGCATTTCGGTCGCTTGGATATTGATCTTTACATAGAGAGCTACTCCTCCACCTTTATGACCATCTCTGTCCTTCCTAAAAAGATTATATCCCGGTATGTTTACATCCCATCCATGTGATTCACTGAACCATGTCTCTGTGATAGCAAAAATATCTAGATCTGCCTCTAATATCAGGGCTTGCAGATCATGAACTTTGTTGCTTAGACTGCGAGCATTTGTGGTCATCGCTTTCCAGCTATTTTTCAGCGATAATCTCCTTTTTCGTATGGATTTTTGTGTCGTTTCACTTTCCGTTGCAATACTAAGAAATGAGTTGCTGATATTGCTTATGTTGCAGCCTTTACTACTATCACATCTTTTCTTTTGCCGGGGGTGGTCTCTATAATTGTCCTTCGTACATACACCACCCCCACCTTCTAGTTTAAATGCCTAGAAAAATATTGTCTAAATTTCTCTGCAAGGTTTCTTTTTCCTGCTGTAGTAATATGTAGCCCATCAGTGCAATATAGCTTCTTGTCCTTCCATGTATTTCCCCATCCTCCTATGTACCTGAAGCCTTCTTGATGACACCAGGCTCTGAGCCATCTATTAAAGTCCTCTGTGTTTTTCACTCTTTGCTCTCCTTTTCCATATGCAGGCAGTATTTCAGAAAAAGCTAAAGTCTTTACAAAAGGTTTCACGCCCTCACCAAGCTCCCGAAAAGCTTTCTGTGCTTCAAGTGTGGAGTTGTTGGCCAGGTCATTTGTTCCCAGATGGATAACAACATCAGTGTTAAAATCCTTAGTTTCTTCCTTAATTATAGTCAGTATTTGCCTGGAATTCCTGGTAGCTGAGGATCCTGGAAGACATTTCACTATTTTGGTCTCCTCGCCCTGTGTTCCAAGGTTAATGCCTCTGATGATGGAATCCCTCAACAGTAATAGTTTTCTGTTTTGGGCTTTTTTATTTGTACTTAGGGTGCTCTTGTTCTCTTGAGTTTCCTTCATTGGTTCAAGTCCCACCTCCCTTCTGTTTTCCTGAGTATCGCAGTGCACTAGTGGAGCGAAGGAATTCTGTAGAGGTAATATTAGTGAAGGTGGATGTTTCTGTGTTATATGTCGCAGTCTTCCTGAGCCTACTGTGACCCATTTATTCCTGGGCTGTTTTATTCTTTGAGGTAGAGGTGGTAAGTTGGTATGATTTTGTGGAGTGATGGAAGCTGCTTTAATTGTATTCAATTCCTGTTTAAGTTTGCAGAGCTCCTCCTTAATACTGGCAAGTTGAAGACAGATGGGGCAAGCCTTAAGCCTCCAAATAGTATGTCTTGGAATTAAAGCACCACAGTGATTGCATAGAATAAAGGTCATCTTGATTGGTTGTGAAGTGACTTGATTGGTTGTGAAGTGACCAGAAATATAGGCTCTATACCACCTAAAACACAGTATTTTAAACAAAAATGCAGGTTCTATCAGTGCTACCCTAAAACACAGGATTTATAACAGGATTTTCCCTACTTTAGTCACCCTGAGCCACAGGCACCAGAAATATAGGCTCTATACCACCTAAAACACAGTATTTTAAACAAAAATGCAGGTTCTATCAGTGCTACCCTAAAACACAGGATTTATAACAGGATTTTCCCTACTTTAGTCACCCTGAGCCACAGGCACCAGAAATATAGGTTCTATACCACCTAAAACACAGTATTTTAAACAAAAATGCAGGAAGAGGAAATAAGATTTAACAGAGGAAAGAGAAGGATTTATTTTTTTGTGCTTTTTTATATTTTTTTTTTAGTAAGAAACAGGGAGGAGAAGAGAAATTTAGCAGATATAATGCTGAAAACCAGTGAAAAGAGCAGAATATGAAATGCTGAGTAACTTAGCTTTTAGAAGTTCACAGGGCAGCCTTGTTTCAGCAATGTCCCAAAGAGACTACAATGCCTGCCTTGGGGTGTTTTTTTTTTTAAAATGTGCATCTTGATTGGCTGGTTAGACTATCAGGAGACCGTTTATTGAATTTGCCCCATAATAACTTTATTTAAATTTTTTTTTAACTTTATTAATTTTCCAAACTGCTCAAAAAGTGCATACAAGTGAGCATACAAATATAAACAATTAACAGCACTTATTATTGCAAAGTAAAACAAAGAAAACAAAATACCTTATACCCTCCCCCCTCCCTACCCTCCCCCTCATCTGGATGTGTGTGGAAAGACAAGAAAACCCCAAAATTTAAGGATCATATCAATCAACTAATCTTCAATTTAACAAATGTGTCTAACGGACCCCGAATTTCTTTAAACTTCTTACTATTCCCCACCTGCTCTGCAATCATTCTCTCATATTTGTAATACAAGCACAATGTCTCCCACCAAAAGGAGAGGTTCAGCCGATCATAATTTTTCCAATTCCTGGTTATCATCTGCATAGCAACCCCTGTCATAATTAAAAGAAGTCTGCTTTTGTGTTTGTCAACTGGGTTCTTTGGTTTCAATAAAGTACCATATAAAACTGTCTCATAAGTCAATGGCAGAGGATCACCAAGTATGATAATAATCTTTCCCCAAATCGATTTCCAGAAATTGAGTATCAAGGGACAATAAAACAAAAAATGATCCAGTGTCCCAACTTCAAGATGACAATGCCAGCATCTATTAGACTTAGAACTATCTAACTTTTGCAAATGAACAGGGCTCCAGAAAATTCTATATAACAGAAAAAAACAAGTCTGTCTCATAGATGCTGACGCTGTACATTTCATCCTCCAAGACCAAATCCGTGGCCATTGAGTAGCAGAAATCTGCTGCTTTATCTCAATGCTCCAAATGTTTTTTTTAAGGCTAGTTTTAGGCTTCTTATTCAAATATTCTGATATTAATTTATACCACTTGGCAGCCTGATGCCCTAGCAAATCTGTCTGGAAACATAGGCCCGGCAAGCTATACTGATTTTTTTTTTTTTAATAAATCTTTATTCATTTTTAAAAGCCAACATAAAGTACAACAAGCTAACCAACAATTAGTACAATAAACAGCACTCATTACAATCAAATGATATAATAAGTACATAACACCTCCCACCCGCACCCTCCCAACTACCTTTCCTGGATGTATATAGTACTCATTCAGAAATCAAAGGGAACTACTAATGATCAATTCTTACAAAAGTTTATCAATGGATCCCAAGTCTCTTTGAATTTATTATAGTGTCCCAATTGTAACAAATTCATACGTTCAAACTTATAAATTTGGCATAAGGTTTCCCACCAAAAATTATAATTTATGTTATTCCAATTTTTTGTGATTAGCTGCATAGCAACTCCTGTCATGATGAGAAGTAATCTATTTCTGTTTGCATTGATTAGACTCTTGGGCATTAATAATGTTCCAAACAACACTACATCATACGACAATGACAATGGAGCTTCCAATATCATATTGATTTGACCCCATATGGATCTCCAAAATTTAAGTATCAAGGGACAATAGAACAGTAATGATCCAGTGTCCCTATATCAAGATGACAATGCCAGCATCTATTAGACTTAGAACTATCTAACTTTTGCAAACAAACACGGGTCTAGAAAATTCTATATAACAGAAAAAACCAAGTCTGTCTCATAGATGCTGACGCTGTACTTCTCATCCTCCAAGACCAAATCCGTGGCCATTGAGTAGCAGAAATCTGCTGCTTAATCTCAATGTTCCAAATGTCTTTTAGACTAGTTTTAGGTTTTTTGTTCAAAAAGTCAGATATTAATTTATACCACTTGGCTGCCTGATTCCCTAGCAAATCTGTCTGGAAGCATAGGCCCAGCAAGCTATACAGATTTTTTTAATTTTGCCAATCAGGGGACCCCTTCTGAATGGCCTGCTTCAACTGCAACCACTTATATGCTTGGGATTTTGAAATACTGAATGATTGTTGCAGTCGTGAAAAATCACGCATTTTCCCATTTGATAACATATCATCTGCAGCCAATGCTTCCAGAGGATTTTAAACTCACCAATTTGAATCTTGGAGTTCAACCATAAGGACTGACATGTGGATTGATGAATCAGAATAGGTGTTAGGTTATTGATAAATGGCATGTGGAGAATAAAATTCTATTGTCCTTATAAATCCGAGGTAACTTGATACTTAAAACACAAACGCAATGGGGACAGGAGTTGCCATTCTAATATTAACCAATCTGGAAGATGCTCCATGAGTTCAGGAAGGATCCAATACATACCCTGCCGCATAATAAAAGCTGATGGTATCTATAGAAATTTGGAAAATTTACCCCACCCGCCGCAATCGGGTTTTGTAAAGATACTAAAACAATTCTAGCAGTTTTACCCAGTCAAATACATTTTGTGAGAATACCATTTAATTTTGTATAAAAGGATCCTTGAAAGAAAACTGGCAACATACTCATTTGGTAACAAACCACAGGCAAAAATCATCATTTTTACAGTTCGGACTCTCCCCCACCAAGAAAGATGTAGTTGATTCCAATGCTCACACATTTCTTTGACTTTCAGCATTAAGAATTTTTCATTTAATGTCATTGTGTCTTCTAATGTTTTTTGAATCCTAATACCTAAATATTTTATACCTTCTTCCTTCCAAAGGAAAGAGAATGAATCAAATAATCATTTTGCACAATGCACAATGCACATTTAACGGATGAACCTCCAATTTGCTCCAATTTATTTTGTACCCAGAAAATTTGCCGAATCAATCAATCAATTCCAGTAAATGCGGGATGATAGAATCAGGATTCTTCAAATGAAGCAAAATATCATCTGCATAAGCAGAGATCTTATATTCCTGACCTGCATAAGGAATCCCCTGTATCTCCTTTGCCTTCTGTATAGCCAACAACAAGGGTTCCAGAACAATATCAAAAAGCAAAGGAGATAAGAGACATCCTTGTCTAACTCCCTCTCAATGCCTTAGGAAATCTGTCTGGAAGCATAGGCCCGGCAAACTATACTGATTTTTTAAATTTTGCCAATCATGGAACCCTTTCTGAATGGCCTGTTTCAACTGCAACCATTTATAAGCTTGAGACTTTGATATGCCGAATGATTGTTGCAGTTGTAATAAATTTAGCATTTTCCCATTTGAGATCACATCATCTAAAGCAGTGGTTCCCAACCCTCTCCAGGAGGACCACCAGGCTAGTCGGGTTTTCAGGATAGTCCTAATGAATATGCATGAGAGAGATCTGCATATAATGGAGGTGCCAGGCATGCAAATCTGCTCCATGCATATTCATTAGGGTTATCCTGAAAACATGACTGGCCTGGTTGTCCTCCAGGACAGGGTTGGGAACCACTGATCTAAAGTACGTATGCCTGCCTGCAACCAATGTTTCCAGAGTATTTTAGATTTGCCGATTTGTATCTTGGAGTTTAACCATAGAGATTGACACATGGATTGTTGCATTGGAGTAGGTGTTAAATTATTAATGAATTTTACTGTGTTCCAGGTGGAAAAAAGAATACTACTGTCCTTATATATTCTGGGCAGCTTGATACTCAAAATGTGGCTCAAAGGTAATGGGGACATGAGGTGACTCTCTAATATCAGCCAATCCGGTAGATTCTCCATGAGTTCAGGAAGGATCCAATACATACCCTGACGCAATATGAAGGTTTGATGATATCACGGATTTGGTCTTGGAGGATGAGATGTACAGCGTCAGCATCTATGAGACAAACATGTTTTTTTTTTGTTACACAGATTTTTTTGGACCCCAGTTCGTTTGCAAAAGTTAGATAGTTCTAAATCTAATAGATGCTGACACTGTCATCCTGAAATATGGATACTGGATCATCCGTTGTTCTATTGTCCTATGATACTCAATTTTTGGAAGTCAATATGGGGACATATTAATAATATACTGGAATCATCGATTCCATTAACCTATGATGTACTAAACCCCCATTGGACCGGTATAAATGCCGGCTTTTCATTATTATGACTGGGATTGCCATGCAAATGGTTACTCACAATTGGAAAAATTGTGATCGGCTTAGTTTTACCTTTTGGTGGGCAAATTTATGTTTTTGTTATAAGTATGAGAAAATGAATGCTGACATGTTTGGGCATAATAATTTATTCAGATTAGTTTGGGGTCCATTAGCGACTTTTGTTACTTCGGTATAGTTGTCTTTTACCTTTAATTTCCTTTAGATTTATACACACATCCAGGGAAGGGGGGTTATCTCCTTTGTTTATTCCTTGATTGAATGTGATGGAAGGGGGGGGGGGTAATTCATTTTATATTGTTACTGATGGATTGTAAGTGCTGATTCTGATTATTAATGTATGTATAATTTTATGCATTTTGTATTAGCCTTGAAAATTTAATAAAGATTTTTTTTTTTAAAGATAGTTATTAACTCAGAATTCATAGAAAATTAATTTCAAACTCACAATAACCAAATTCACCCCTTTATCCATTCACTCCATTTACTTTCCATTCAAACTACCTTATACTCTCCAACCCAGAAACTTCTAACCTTATTTGCCCATTCATACTTCCAGTTTATATTACTCATGCAATATAGAAACTTATATCCCAGAAACAATCTATAACAGTTCCATACACAATCCAGAACAGTTCCATGGGTGAACATAACGAATCTCCAAGCTTCCAGTGTCAAACTAGATGCTTCCAGACATGTGTCACTTACACAACACAAACCACAGAAAAGGAAGTTCTCAATTACTCATTCCCGAACCTGCAGTCTCATAATCGTCCTTTAGCCATTCAATCTTCGATTTCTTTTACCGCTAAAAAAGTGCCCTGCAGTTACTTTATTCAGTTGTGTCAAACACAAACTTTTTCAACTTTCAAGAGACATTAAGTTTAAAAGTTATACAGGTTCACATCCCAGTCCTCCTTCCTACTGCCTCACTCTTTTCTTCTATGCCTTCCGTTCCAGAACTAGCTTGCTTCTTGCCTGAAAAATGTGCTGCTAAATCCAAGTCCCGAACCGAAAAGTCCAGTCAACTCCCTCGTTGATCTTTTCTAAACTAAAAACTCTGTCCAAGAGTCATTGTGACGTTCTTCACAATCCTCTACAGAGACGTACATCCCCCTCAAGTTAAACTTCCAGTTAGCAGATAGTAGTTCCAGTGTCAAGCAGTGCCTATTATACCTTTTTGGCCCAACCCCCTTAGCCAATTTAAAACCCCGATAGCATCCTAAACCGGCACTGGAAACATCGTTTTAGAATTTTTTCAGAACTTATATCAAAATATTAGTTTCTCTATAGAACTCTCCAGTATCCATGGCAATCAAGTGTTTCCAACCACATAAAAATCAGTAATTAAAGTATACAATAGCTATCTTCTTCCACAAATTCAATCATATATTAAACCAAAAATAAAATAAGTCGAATGAATAAAAATAAAAAATGATATTCAAGAAATATTTTTCATTTTATCCAGCTCAATCGTTTAAAGTTATGACATCTCTTCAGAAAATTGATTGATGCATGCTTGTAATTTTCCTGGGTCCTCATAGTAAATGGTCTTATTATTGTGAGTGACCTTCATCACTGCCAGATACATTAACCTATAATTTGCTCCCATCTGTCTCAACTGCGGCCGGAGCATCAAAAACTGCTTCCTTACATCAGCTGTTGCTTTTGCAAAGTTGGGTAAGAGTAAAACTTTTGAATCCTGCCACTTTAAATTTATTTTTTCTTTGGCTATTCTTAAAATTTCCACTACAGTGCAGCAATTTAAAAATTAGTGTCCTGGGGCCAGTTTGACCGTGTATCCTCCTTGATGGCACTCTATGGGACCTTTCAATTTCCAACGGCTGAGGGAACTTTACTGAGAGCATTTTTGGTATGAAATCTTTCAAAAACTTTAAAACATAAGAAGTGCCTCTGCTGGGTCAGACCAGAGGTCCATTGTGCCCAGTAGTCCGCTCACGTGGCGGCCCAAAAGGGCCAGGACCTGTATAGTATTCTTCTATCTATACCCCTCTATTCCCTTTTCCTTCAAAAAATTGTCCAATCCCTTCTTAAACCCTAATACCGTACTCTGTCCTATCACACTCTCTGGAAGCGCATTCCAGGTGTCCACCACCCGTTGGATGAAGAACTTTCTAGCATTGGTTCTGAATCTGTCCCCTTTTAATTTTTCCGAATGCCCTCTCATTCTTGTAGTTTTCGAAAGTTTGAAGAATCTGTCCCTCTCCACTTTCTCTATGCCCTTCATGATCTTGTAAGTCTCTGTCATATCCCCTCTAATTCTCCTCTTCTCCAGGGAAAAGAGTCCCAGTTTCTCCAGTCTCTCAGTGTATGAAAGGTTCTCCATACCCTTTATCAAGCGTGTCGTTCTCCTCTGAACCCTCTCGAGTATCGCCATATCCTTCTTAAGGTACGGCGACTAGTATTGGTCGCAGTACTCCAGATGCAGACGCACCATCGCCCGATACAACGGCAGAATAACTTCTTTCGTTCTGGTTGTAATACCCTTCTTGATTATACCTAGCATTCTATTCACTCTATTAGCAGCCGCTGCACACTGTGCCATCAGCTTCATTGTTTTGTCCACAATTACCCCCAAGTCCCTTTCTTGGGTACTCTCACTCAATAACATCCCTCCCATTGTATATCTGTACCTCGAGTTTCTGCTTCCTACATGCAATACTTTACATTTCTCTACATTGAACTTCATCTGCCATCTCGTCGCCCACTTCCCTAGTTTGTTCAGGTCCCTTTGTAATTCTTCGCAGTCCTCTTTAGTCTGAGCACCACTAAATAGTTTGGTGTTGAATAGCAGCAGTCCGAGCATCGACCCCTGCGGAACACCACTCGTGTCCCTCCTCCAGTCCGAGTAGTGGACCTCTACTCCTACCCTCTGCTTCCTACCTGCCAACCAATTCCTGATCCATCTATGTACGTCTCTCCACCCCATGATTCTTCAGTTTCTGAAGTAGGCGTTCATGGGGTACCTTGTCAAAGGCTTTTTGGAAATCTAAATATATGATGTCTATGGGGTCCCCTTTGTCCATCCGTTTGTTAATTCCTTCAAAGAAGTGCAGTAAGTTCGTTAGGCAAAATCTCCCCTTGCAGAAGCCATGTTGGCTTGTTTTTAGAAGTTTATTTCTTTCAAAATGCTCATCGATGCTGTCTTTTATCAGTGCTTCCACCATTTTCCCCGGAACTGAGGTTATACTCACCGGTCTGTAGTTCCCCGGGTCACCTCTTGATCCCTTTTTAAAGATGGGCGTAACATTGGCTATTTTCCAATCCTCCGGGATCACTCCTATTTTCAGGGATAGATTGCAAACTTGCTGCAGTAGTTCCGCTATTTCCTCCTTTAGTTCTTTCAGAACCCTTGGGTGGATTCCATCCAGGCCCGGCGATTTGTCAGTTTATAATTTTTCTAACTGCCTGCGTACTTCTTCAAGGCTTACTTCCATGGATGTTAATTTATCTGTTTGGTCTCCTTTGAAGATTTGCTCAGGTTCCGGTATGTTGGATGTGTCCTCTTTTGTAAATACAGACAAAAAGAACATGTTTAGTCTTTCTGCCACTTCTTTCTCCTCCTTCACCACTCCCTTCCTGTCTCTGTCATCCAGCGGTCCCACCTCCTCCCTAGCCGGCTGTTTCCCTTTAACATATCTGAAGAACGGTTTGAATTTTGTGCTTTCTTGGCTAGCCTTTCTTCATATTCTCTTTTGGCTTTTTTAATCACACGGTGACATTCTTTTGAATACTTCTGTGCTCATTCCAGTTCTCCTCAGCTTTGCCCTTTTTCCATTTCCGGAATGAATTCTTCTTGTCACTTATCGCTTTCTTCTTTGGTCTTCTTGTCACCTATCACTTCTTTGGTTATTCATGCCGGGTATTTTGTTTGATTCTTTTTGCACACTTTTCTGAATCTTGGGATATGCAGATTTTGCGCCTCGATCACCGTGTCCTTGAATAAAGACCAGGCTAGCTCTACAGTCTGCCATTTCTTTGAGGTATTCCTAAGTTTCTTCCTTACCATTACTCTCATTGCTTCATAGTTTCCCTTCTTGAAGTTAAAAGTTGTCCCTATAGTCCTCTTTCCCTTCGGTGTTCCTACTTCAACTTTGAACTTGATCATATTGTGATCGCTGTTTCCCAATGGTCCCACTACTTCCTCTTCCTTCACAGGTCCTCTTAGCCCACTTAGGATTAGATCCAGAGTGGCATTTCCTCTCGTTGGTTCTCTAACAAGCTGCTCCATGAAGCAATCTTGAGTAGCCTCCAGGAATTCTGCCTCCCTAGCGCATCTTGAGCTTCCAAGACTCCAGTCTATCCCGGGGTAGTAGAAAAACCCCATAATAACCATGTTACCGCTTTTGCATTCTCGCTTCATCGCAGCTTCCATTTCTTCATCGATATCTCTGGTTTGCCCGGGTGGACGATAGTATAGGCCCATCTTTATTTCATGCCCTTTCCAGCCCGGTATTTTAACCCATAGCGATTCCAGCTTGTTGGTCTTCTCTTGTCGATTCTTGTCGATTGTATGCTTTCTTTTATATATAGTGCTATTTCACCTCCTTTCTGTCCTGACCTGTCCTGGCGATAGAGCTTGTATCCCATTTGTTTTCCTCATTCCACCATGTTTCAGCTACTCCAATGATGTCTATGTCCTCTGTATTGGCCATGGCTTCTAATTCCCCCATTTTGTTTCTTAGGCTCCTTGCATTAGTATATACGCAATTTAGATCCTGGTATTTTCTTATCTTCATTTCCTTTTCCTGTGCTTCGGTCTTTCGTTTCTTCTCTTTTGCTGCAATCTTTCTAACCTCCTCTTCTGGGTTAGTCGACTCCTGTAATTTATCCCTTGTTTCTTTCCAGCCTTTTTTCCCCTTAGTATCTTCACGGGATATCTTCTTCTGAATCGTCGACGCTTGGTCAACTGTCGGCTTTCCCCTTCTTCTTAGTTTAAAGCCTGTTCTATTCCTCTCCTGACATTGTTTGCTAGAAGTCTAGTTCCCGCCGTGCTCAGGTGTAGTCCATCTCTCCTGTAGAGCTTGCTCGTGCCCCAGAACGTTGTCCAGTTCCTCACGAAGTGAAACCCTTCTTCTTCACACCATTTCCTCATCCACACATTTATTGATTGTAGTTCGTCCTGCCTTTTCATATCTGCCCTCGGTACTGGTAGGATCTCTGAGAACGCTATCTTCTGGGTTCTCATCTTCAGCTTCCTTCCCTGGATCTTGAACTGTTCTATCAGCATACTTCTTCTGTAGTCTCTCCTGCTGACATCATTCATCCCGATGTGGATCATTACTGTGATCTCTTCCGTCTCCGGTCCTTCCAGGATCTTCCCAATTTTGTCCATGATGTCTTTGGTTCTCGCTCCTGGAAGGCAGATCACCAGTCGATCCTCTCTCACTCCAGCTATATGGCTGTCCACATGCCTCAGTATTGAGTCTCCCACTAGGATCGCTGACTTTCCCTTCTTCCATTTTACTTTGGTCTCAGGTCAATGTCCTCAGTGTGCTTCGCTGTTTCTTCTTCCGGTCATCGACTAGCCATTTTCTCCCCCTCGTGTGGTGTTCCTCTGTGGGTGTCTTCTTTGAGGTCATATGTTTCTTGTTCTCCCTTCCATGTTGGTGTTGATATAACTTCATCTTTCATCTGAAGTTCGTTCTCTTCCACCCTCCTCCTGTATGCTTCCTCAATTAATTTCTCGAGTTCCTTGACTTCCTCCTCAATGTGTCTCTCACTCATGAAGTCTTCAGCTGTCCCGGTTGGGTCCTCAGTGGTATAAAGTCCTTCTAGCTCCTGTATCTTGTCCTCAAGTCGCTTGACTTCCTTTTTCAAGCTTTTCAGCTCCTGACACCGACCACATATATATGGCTGTCTCCCCAAGGGGAGGTAGTCATACATATGACAGTCTGTGCAGAACACTGGAAAGATCATTTTCTGGTTTCCCTCTGCTTTCATTGTTGTTCCTACTTAAGATAACAGTTAACAGATTACATGTGACCTGTAAGTGCCCTCTGGAACTGCTTTGTGTCCTCTCTCACTCTCTGCCTGCTGCTGGTGTCCTCTCTCTCTCTCTGCCTGCTGCTGGTGTCCTCTCTCTCTCAGCCTGCTGCTGGTGTCCTCTCTCCCACTCTCTGCCTGCTGCTGGTGTCCTTTCTCTCTCTCTCTCTCTGCCTGCTGCTGGTGTCCTCTCTCTCTCTCTCTCTGCCTGCTGCTGGTGACCTCCCTCTCTCTCTCTCTCTCTCTCTGCCTGCTGCTGGTGTCCTCTCTCTCTCTCTGTCTGCTGCTGGTGTCCTCTCTCCCTCTCTCTGCCTGCTGCTGGTGTCCTCTCTCTCTCTTTCTCTATGCCTACTGCTGGTGTCCTCTCTCTCTGCCTGCTGCTGGTGTCTTCTCCCCTCTCTCTCTCTCTCTCTCTCTCTCTCTCTCTCTGCCTGCTGCTGGTGACCTCTCTCTCTCTCTGCCTGCTGCTGGTGTCCCCTCTCTCTCTCTGCCTGCTTGTTGTCCTTCCCTGGTGTCCTTGGGTGTAGTGACTTGACCCTTCATGAGGCCCTTCGCAAAGGCACTCTTGCAAAGGTGAGCGCCTTTGCTGCGCACCTTCACTATGCGCCGTTGACTCCTCCCCTTTTATGGGGGAGTTAGGCTGCGATTTACCATTGATGTCGGAGGGGTGGGCGGAGTTATCTCTCACCTATGCCCCTCTCTATTTCCTGCCTGTTGCTCTCTCCATGATTTCTCCTCTCTCCTAACTCCTCTTCTCTTCTCCTGCTCCTGACTCAGCCTAGCCACCTCCCGACTCTCTTCAACTGCCTTCTGTGTCTCCTCGCAGTGGTCTTCGCACCGTTGGCTCCTCCCCTTTTATGGGGGAGTTTGGCTGCAGTGTACCGCTGACATTGGAGGGGTGGGCGGAGTTATCTCTCGCCTCTGCCCCTCTCTATGTCCTGCCTGTTGCTCTCTCTGCGATTTCTCCTCTCTCCTAACTACTCTTCTCTTCTCCTGCTCCTGACTCAGACCATCCACCTCCCAACTCTCTTTGGCTACCTTCTGTGCCTTCTGTGTCTCCTCGCATCTGGGCTCTCCACTCCTTCAGGAAGACCAATTAACCTGATATTCTTCCTCCTTCCCCTGTTATTTAAATCCTCTAATTCTTTTGACAGGTGCATGATAGTCTTATGATCAGACTGCATTGGATCAGTTTAGTTTCACACACTTCCACCAGATTTTCACAGCTTTCCAGTCTAATATTAGAAATCTGCACCTGCTTGGTAAGTTTTGCTATTTCTTCTTGCACTGAAGCCAACTTCACTAAATTGTCCTGCAACATATCTTGTACACTTTTCATTTGCTCTATCAGCTGTTCTAACATGTCCATGGAGTCCCTAGGTAATGACACTTTGGAAGGAGTAATGGGGTCTGGCTTTGATCTTTTACTTGAACCTGCGGCAGCAAAGGTAGCCTCTAGCCGAGTTTCTTTCTCTGTTGCCATGCTGAATAAGTGTCTATCTTCTGGGAGGAAATCAGTTTTCTAATGCTGATAAATAAACTGCAGGTGCTACCAAAGGAGGAGTTCAGCAATCATACAGCCATCTTTGCTGCAACCAAGTTCCGGAATCCGAATTTGCCAAATAATACCTGATGCTGTCATAACACCTGGTATTCCCTTTCTGGTTCAGTTCTTAGGGAGGTGGGAGAGGGACAGAATCGATTGGGGGATTAAGGAGAGATCAAGCTGGTCATTCACAGCATCTTTTTTAAAAAACGTGGACGTGATTGAAACAAGTCTAGTTAAAAATGTATTACTTTTTAGACATCTCTTGCTGTTCTATTATGGCTGAAAGAGGTCTTAATTTTGGGTCTGCCCTAGTCTCGCTCAAAACATGCCCATAACACGCCTTTTTGCTATTTGAATAAACTCAGTAAAAAATCTCCAAATTCTGTCTTCTCAAAAATCACAATTTAGATATTTTTGGCAGAAATATATGTTTTGGCCATTTTGAGATATCTATCTGCTTCAAATATGAGCGCTTAAGCCTAGTATTTACAGTATTGTAGTGAGAGGTGGGTACCATAAAATAAAGTTTTGATAACTGTGTTTCCAGCAGTTATAAATTGTCACTCTGGCAACACACTTTTAATGAAGGAAAGGAAAGGAAATATATTTATTGTTAAGGTGCTATTCATTTAAAACATGAGAAGACCTTACATTTAAGAAACATACTAAAAACTTCTTTTCCAGTATGATATGTAAAACCTAAATTGTTTCATCTTTTTATAATGACTTAATTAGTCTAGCCAGACCTCCTTGCTGACATATTAGTTAGATATTTCAATCAGACACTATTATGGGGAACAAATAATAAATGCTACTTCATCGTTGTGGCGTCCCAAACCAAACAGCACTCTGGTCATGCTAAATTTGATTGGTATGCCTCATATCTCAATTAGTCGTGGTCTGAATCACTAGAACTGTGTGATGTATAAGAATTCCTGATATCAGATACAGAGCTGCAGGCTCCCACAGTTTGAACCCATTCAGATTGCTTTTATTAGCAGCCAATTAATGGCTTAAATTTGCAATGCTGTTAAAATTTATAACCTCTGTTCCAGCTGCAGCCATGGCTCCCAGTATACTGTATACAATCAGATCCATATCATTGTCACAAGCCAAACAGCTGCAAATTGTATTCTGTCTGCAGAATCCCTCCCCCCCCAAAAAAAAAAAAAAGCCCCTTCCATACAGAAGCTTTTTTTAACCTCTTAGAAGTCCTGTTTCAAAGCACAGCGGCACTAGTCACTTTGCGACAATGAGTGGTTTAATATGGAGAGAAAGAAATGTACACCGAGGTAACCTCTTGGGACATGCTAGATTTTCAAAGAATGAAACCCTATCACTCTGGCAAAGCACAAGGGCAGGCACAGCCACTTCTTCTGACCAAGGCTAAGAAAATATAAACACACAAAATCATATGCTTGCTGAAAGTTAACTTACAGAGGCCTATTCTACCAGTAGGCCTGTGGATATTAATCAGATTTAACATACCTACTGAAAACTGTACTGCAACATACCTCTAGGAAAACCTTTTTCTCATTGTACACAACTAGGGTCATTTTCAAAAAAGCATTTCTACAGGCTAAAAAGAGGTTTATGTACAAAACAAAGTTTTATAAAATTGCATGTCCAATATGGATCTAGTAAGATGTGAAGAGCCTATACACAAGAAACGTTATCTAGACCAGTGTTTTTCAACCGCTGTTCCGCGGCACACTAGTGTGCCGCGAGATGTTGCCTGGTGTGCCATACGGTCAGGGCCGCCATCAGGGCAGTACCACCAGTCTAGGGAGAGGGGCGGTCCGCCCCACGTGGACAGGAGAGAGCTGGACGGGGGACCCGCAGAGTTCAATACATCTCGAGCCGCGAGGCTCGTCTTCTGTTCCTGCCTGCCCTGCAGCTAACATATAGCTGATCGCAAGCGTTCCCCGATGTCAGCGCTGACGTCGGAGGGAGGGCTTAAGCAAAGCCTGCCCTCCGACGTCAGCGTTGACGTCGGAGAATACTTCCGTTCGGCTATTTGTGTGCGGCAGGGCAGACAGGAAGCAGAAGACAAGCCTCGGGGCTTGAGCTTCGTTTTGCTGAGAAAGTTGCAAAGATGGGCTGGGAGGCAAACACGGAACACAAAAGGGGGGAGGGAGTGCGTTTTGGACACAAGGCATGAACTTGGGAGAGAGGAAGGGAGGGAAAGAGATGCTGAGGTGGGGGAGGGAATGGGTGTTTGGACACAGAAGAAATGGACTTGGGAGAGAGGAAGGGAGGGAAAGAGATGCTGAGGTGGGGGAGGGAATGCGTTTTTGGACACAGAAGAAATGGACTTGGGAGAGAGGAAGGGAGGGAAAGAGATGCTGAGGTGGGGGAGGGAATGCGTTTTTGGACACAGAAGAAATGGACTTGGGAGAGAGGAAGGGAGGGAAAGAGATGCTGAGGTGGGGGAGGGAATGGGTTTTTGGACACAGAAGAAATGGACTTGGGAGAGAGGAAGGGAGGGAAAGAGATGCTGAGGTGGGGGAGGGAATGGGTTTTTGGACACAGAAGAAATGGACTTGGGAGAGAGGAAGGGAGGGAAAGAGATGCTGAGGTGGGGGAGGGAATGCGTGTTTGGACACAGAAGAAATGGACTTGGGAGAGAGGAAGGGAGGGAAAGAGATGCTGAGGTGGGGGAGGGAATGCGTTTTTGGACACAGAAGAAATGGTCTTGGGAGAGAGGAAGGGAGGGAAAGAGATGCTGAGGTGGGGGAGGGAATGCGTTTTTGGACACAAGAAATGGACTTGGGAGAGAGGAAGGGAGGGAAAGAGAGGCTGAGGTGGGGGAGGGAATGCGTTTTTGGACACAGAAGAAATGGACTTGGGAGAGAGGAAGGGAGGGAAAGAGATGCTGAGGTGGGGGAGGGAATGAGTGTTTGGACACAGAAGGCATGGACTTTGGAGAGAGGAAGGGAGGGAAAGAGATGGTTGTGTACACGGGGAATAGAAGAAAGGAGAATTTTTGGTCATAGGGAGGGAGTGAGGTACAGATAGTGGCATACCAGGGTGGGGGGGGGCGGTCTGCCCCACCCCGGGTTTACGTCCCAAGGGGGTGCACAGCTGGCCACCCTCCAGTGTTGTCCCTAGGCCGGCAAACTGCGGCTCTTTAGCCACTTGAGTGCCACCGCCGCCAACGGTGATGTTGGCGGTGGCAGCATTATAAAATACTTTCTTTGTGTTTATTTGATTCCTATTCAAGAGAATTACTTTATATATAGTCAATATAGGCACAGAGTTAAATTTTTTAACATTTTCTAATGGTGGTGTGCCTCGTGATTTTTTTCATGAAACAAGTGTGCCTTTGCCCAAAAAAGGTTGAAAAACACTGATCTAGACTAAGGGCTCAATGCTCAAAACGAACTGGGCTTGCAATGTTTCATTTAGACTGGTTGAAACATTATGTTGCGTCTAATGCACAGAGACTTTTGTCCACTGTTTTACTGTGCACGGAAGCAGTTACAGAAAGTCCTATACTAATGAGCTCATTAGTATTAAAATGAGCTGATTAATGATATTACCCAGTACCCAGAAAACCAGCTCACAAAAATTCCCTGTCCTAATGACTAAAATCTACGGACAGCAGAAGGACTTTTACAACCACACTTCTGCACAAAAGCATCCCTAATCTAATCAATGCAGCTGATGTTCTCTCACAACCGAGATATCCCATGTTGCTCTGCAGCTCCTGATGGTCCCCAGCAATGTAGTTCCAGACTGGAACTGTTCCTTCTACTCCTCCCCCCACCTTGCACAGCTCTTGCGGGCATTCACCAGGAATGTTACATAAGAATAACCTTATTGGGTCAGACCAATGGTCCATCAAGCCCAGTAGCCCATTCTCATGGTGGCCAATCCAGGTCACTAGCATCTGGCCAAATCCCAAGGAGTAGCAATATTCCATGCTACCAATCCAGGGCATGGAGTGGCTTCACCCCTGTCTTTATCAATAACAGACTAAGGACTTTTCCTCCAAACCTTTCTTAAAACCAACTACGCTATCTGCTCTTACCACAACCTCTGGCAACGCGTTCCAGAGCTTAACTATTCTCTGAGTGAATTTTTTTTTCCTCCTATTTGTTTTAAAAGTATTTCCCAGTAACTTCATCGAGTGTCCCCTAGTCTTTGTAATTTTTGACAGAGTGAAAAATCAATCCATTTGCACCCATTCTACTTCACTCAGGATTTTGTAGACTTCAATCATATCTCCCCTCAGCCGTCTCTTTTCCAAGCTGAAGAGCCCTAACTGTTTTAGTCTTTCCTCATATGAGAGGAGTTCCATTCCCCTTTTCAGATTGGTCGCTCTTCTTTGAACCTTTTCTAGTGCCACTATATCTTTTTTAAGATGAGGAGTGTACAGTGTCGGCATCCATGAGACAAACTTGGTTTTTTCTGTTACATAGAGCTTTATGGACCCCTGTTCGTTTACAAAAATTGGATAGCTCTAAGTCTAATGAATGTTGGCACTGTCATCTCGAAGCAGGGACTTTAGATCATTTATTATTCTATTGTCCATTCATTATGAATTTTTGGAAATCAATTTGGGACCAAATTAACTGTTTATTAGATAACCTGTGGCATTATCATATGATACTGTGCTGTTTGGTATGGCAATGAGAGCAAAAAGTCAGATATCTACAAATAATAACAAATTATTACTTATAATGACTGGGGTTGCCATTCAACAAATTACATATAATTGGAAAAATTGGAATAGATTAAATTATAATTTCTGGTGGAACTCCTTATGTCATACTAGCTGATGCCCCGGTGTTGCACGGGTATTTAATTATAGCAATAACACTGTAAATGGATTTAAATAAAGATACTTTATAGTGGTGAATGAAATAATTTTGTTACAGCTTTATAAAAAGTAAAATATTCAAAGTATAATGTGAAATATTTGACAAAATGAATACAATTCAACTAACACAAAAATTGATTATAAACAACATTTTTAGTTTCACCTCCAGGAGCAAGAACATATACATTCTTGGGTGAACCCACCCTTCCCACGTGTGCAGGTGGGCCGCGAGACCCCCAGAACATATCACCCCAGGTAGTGAGGGATCTGCATACCAAGTTTCGTTCAAATCGATCCCACAGCTTCTTACATTTTTTCCATTGACTTGAATGGGTGAAATCTGATTTTCTGTTTGTAGCTCCGCCCATGTGTGCAGGTGGGCCGCGAGACCCCAAGAACATATCACCCCAGGTAGTGAGGGATCTGCATACCAAGTTTCGTTCAAATCGGTCACACAGCTTTGTACATTTTTTCCAATGACTTGAATGGGTGAAATCTAATTTTCTGTTTGTAGCTCCGCCCACGTGTGCATGTGGGCGGCAAGACCCCCAGAACATATCACCCCCGGTAGTGAGGGATCTGCATACCAATTTTCGTTCAAATCGGTCCCACAGAGTTTTACATTTTTTCCATTGACATGAATGGGTGAAATCCGATTTTCTGTTTGTAGCTCCGCCCACGTGTGCAGGAGGGCCGCGAGACCCCCAGAACATATCACCCCAGGTAGTGAGGGATCTGCATACCAAGTTTCGTTCAAATTGGTCAAGACGTTTTTGAATTACTGTGAGAATGGCAGCTTTTTACATTTTTACATGAATGGGTGAAATGTGATTTTTACATGAATGGGTGAAATGTGATTTTCTGTTTGTAGCTCCGCCCACGTGTGCAGGAGGGCCGCGAGACCCCCAGAACATATCACCCCAGGTAGTGAGGGATCTGTATACCAAGTTTCGTTCAAATCGGTCAAGCCGTTTGTGAATTACTGTGAGAATGGCAGCTTTTTACATTTTTTCCATTGACATGAATGGGTGAAATCTGATTTTCTGTTTGTAGCTCCGCCCATGTGTGCAGGTGGGCCGCGAGACCCCCAGAACATATCACCCCAGGTAGTGAGGGATCAGCATACCATGTTTAGTTCAAATCGGTCCCACAGCTTTTTACATTTTTCCCATTGACTTGAATGGGTGAAATCTGAAGTTATGTTTGTAGCTCCGCCCACGTGTGCAGTTGGGCCACGAGACCCCCAGAACATATCATCCCGGGTAGTGAGGGATCCGCATACCAAGTTTCGTTCAAATCGGGCAAGCCGGTTTTGCGGAGGCAGTTTTTACATTTTTTCCATTGACATGAATGGGTGAAATCTGATTTTCTGTTTGTAGCTCCGCCCAGGTGTGCAGGTTGGCCGCGATACCCCCAGAACATATCACCCCAGGTAGTGAGGGATCTGCATACCAAGTTTCGTTCAAATCGGGCAAGCTGTTTTTGCGTTGGCAGCTGTTTTACATTTTTTCCATTGACATGAATGGGTGAAATCTGATTTTATGTTTGTAGCTCCGCCCACATGTGCAGGTGGGCCGTGAGACCCCCAGAACATATCACCCCAGGTAGTGAGGGATCGGCATACCAAGTTTCGTTCAAATCGGGCAAGCCGTTTTTGCGTTGGCAGCTCTTTACATTTTTTCCATTGACATGAATGGGTGAAATCCGATTATCTGTTTGTAGCTCCACCCACGTGTGCAGGTGGGCCGCGAGACCCCCAGAACATATCATCCCGGGTAGTGAGGGATCTGCATACCAAGTTTCGTTCAAATCGGTCAAGCCGTTTTTGCGTGATCGCGGCACATACATACATACATCCGATTTTATATATATAGATTTATAAAATGAAGAGACTTATTGCAATACAACAGGGTTGTTTCAGGAAATTTCACGATATTTGGGAGCCATTAACAAAGTATCGTAATGATTAGAAAAATCTTGTTTCCCTTAAATTTACAAGTTCAATTATGGGGTGGGAGGGAGGGTATTTTTATTGTTACATGTTGTATAAATATTGATTATATGATAGATAAGGGTGGGGAGGGGGGAGATAAGAGAATATTATATGTATCATTGTTGATTATTAAGTGATATATTTATGGTTTTTTGTATGGATATGTTATCACACTTATTATAAGTTTAAAAATGAATAAAGATTTAAAAAAAAAAAAAAAGATAAGGAGACCAGAATTGAGCGCAATACTCCAGATGAGGTCGCACCGTGGAGCGATACAAGAGCATTATAACATTCTTAGTCTTGTTAACCATCCCTTTTATAATAATTCCTAGCATCCTATTTGCTTTTTTGGCCGCTGCCACACATTGGGTGGAAAATTTCATCGTATTGTCTACGATGACACCCAGATCCTTTTCTAGTGTCCGGTAACTGTGATTCAGGTTATTCTTCCCAAGGTGCATCACTTTGCATTTGTCCACATTAAATTTCATCTGACATTTGGACACCCAGTCTTCCAATTTCCTAAGGTCCGCCTGCAAATTTTCACAATTCGCATGCGTTTTAACAACTTTGAACAGTTTAGTGTCATCTGCAAATGTAATCACCTCACTCGTCGTTCCAATTTCCAGATCATTTATAAATAAGTTAAATAGCACCGGTCCCAGTACAGACCCCTGCAGCACTCCACTTGACTTGATGGGGGAGGGGGGATGTGAGCATAGCTACTTGAGGAGGTGAGGGGGGGGGGAGAAGAATGACCATTTAACCCTACCCTCTGTTTGCTATCCGATAACCAATTCCTAATCCACAACTGAACTTTGCCAACTATCCCATGACAGTTTAATTTTCTCAGGAGCTTTCTGAAAATCTAGATACACTATATCAACTAGCTCACCATTATCCATATGTTTATTCACACTTTCAAAGAAGTCAAGCAAATTGGTGAGGCAAGATCTCTCTTGGCTGAACCCATGCTGACTCCATCTCATTAAATCATGTTTGTCCATGTGTTCCGCAATTTTATTTTTTATAATTGTTTCTACCATTTTGCCTGGCACTGAAGTGAGGCTTACTGGTCTGTAATTTCCTGAATCTCCACTGGATCCCTTTTTAAAAAATCAGCATAACATTGGCCACCTTCAGCATAACATTGGCAATCTTCAGGAACTACAGATGATTTTAACGACAGGTTACAGATCACTAATAGCAGGTCAGCAATTTAATGTTTGAGTTCTTTTAGTACTTTGGGATGTATACCATCTAGTCCAGGCGATTTATCACTTTTTAACTTGTCGATTTGGCTTAGTACATCTTCCAGATTCACCGAGATTTGTTTCAGTTCCTCCGCATCATCACCCTTGAAAAACAATTTCCAGTTCAGGTAGATCTCTTACATCTTCTTCCGTAAAGACCGAAGCAAAGAATTCATTCAGTCTTTCTGCTATGGCCTTATCCTCCCTGAGTGCCCCTTTTGCTCCTTGATCATCCAACAGTCCCACAAATTCCCTTGCAACCTCTTTATAGACCAATGCTCAATGCTAACAGCATTCGTATAATTTGCATGCTATTAGTGTTGTTCATTGGTCGTTAAACTAAAATCAGTGTTCTTGCCAATGGTTTCTGGCACAGTTCTCTACAGCACTGGAGTTCTATGTATCTCCCCCTAAGTAGGGTTACCAGATATCCGGATTTAGCCAGACATGTCCTCTTTTTAGAGGACATGACTGGGCATCTGGACGGCTTTTCAAAACCCGGCACTTTGTCCGGATTTTAAAAAGCTTCCTCTTCAGATCATGTTGGGAGGGGGCATCCGTGCATGCGCATCACGTGGACATGCATGCACATGATATCATCGTATCCACACATGTGCAGATGCCCTCCCGACTGATAAGAACATACTGAGGGGGCAGGGCTGGGGGTGAGGCTGGGGCATGGCAGGGTGGATTGGGTGGGCCTGGGAGTGGATCTATGGTTCCAGATTTTACGCAAGTAAAATCTGGTAACCTTACCCTAAGTGTCCACCAAGTCTGTATTTCCCACCAAAGTTTGTCCTGCTTATACTGTGAATGTACCCATTCTGGGCTCCTTTAGGAGGATGGGCTAAATAAATAAATGAAAACATTCTTGAAAATGGAGTTCAGAAGGGGATTGTGTATATGTACAATTTTTGAAAATGTGGTTGTGTGTGTAAGATAAAACAGTGTATACCTCATTGGTGTAGCCACGGAGGCTTTGGGGGCCTGGGCCTTCTCACTTTAGGTACAGGCCTGCTCCAGAAAAGCAGCACCCCTTTAAACAGCTGGCAGGGATGCCAAAACCACACCAGCCAAAGAAATGCAGTTGCCAAGCTGCTCCCTTCCTCGTACTTAGTGCTCACAGAGTGGGGGAGAGGATGAGGTAGGGAGGAATGTGTGGACCCCCAATCTATTTCTTGGTGCCCCAGAATTGAAGGGCTGGCTATGCCCCTGGTATGCATGCAGAGTAATAAGCAGGTATAACTGTAAGTGCATAAATCTGCTGGGGTAATTTTAAAAGCAAAAATATGTACAAGCTTTTGTTTTGTTAATTCACGGATGTACACACAGAGAAATATCTGTGCATACGTTATAGCAGCGACGTATGTGGACAAAAAATGTTCAGTTTGCCTTCATATTTTTCCAAATTTTCCCTGATTTTCAGGTATTTTGTTGTTTTTTTTCAGGTCGTCATACACATTCTTTTATAATAAATGCATTATATGCAAATTAGAACTTTCTGACATCTGCAAATTGATGGAAAACATATTAAGGCACCATCAATTTTGTGCGCCCTAAAATTGTTAAGGCATCTAAACAAACCTACTGCATGCTAATAAATGGATATCCAAAACTAGTACAAGGATAATGGGTACCCAAGGAAACCCTTCGGCCAAAATTAACTTTCAGACTTCTAACTTGCAGCCTCACATCCACTTCATTTGCAGAAATGAAACTCTATGGGGTTTTCTTTTTTTTATAAATCTTTATTGATTTTTAAACTTTGAAAATGCAATACAATTATCTGAACATAAACATTTCATAAAACGCATTATTAAACATACAATTTATATTTATCTATGTTTTGACATTGCTTCAGATCACTAATAGAACCATATCCATGTCATTCTCTTCTTGGTTGGGCTGAGAACTTTCCAGCATCCTTTCGTACTCATGCTCATCGTGCGTTTACTTCAGATTCTCCACTATGGCCCTCATTTACTAAGGAGCGCTATGCTTTTTAGTGCGCGCTAAATATTAACTGATTAATTTATTATAATTACTAATTAATTTGTTATAATTACCTCAAATGTGTTTTTGCTTGCCTGCTGATGTCGATGCCTTGCATAGTCTGTCGTTATCTCTGTTTCTCTTTAGTATTTTTTTCTCTCTCTCTCCTCTCTCTTTCCTTCCTTCCCTCTCTCTCTCTCTTCCTCATCCTTTCCCTTTCCCTTCTTTCTCTTTCCCCCTCATTCTCCTTTCTGCTTCACCCTCTTTCTCTCACTCTTCTCTTTTCCCTCTCCTACTCTCCCCTCTCTTCTTCTCTCTCCCTTCTTCGTCTCTTCTCAACCTCTCTCTCTTTTCCCTTTCTTTCTTTTCTCTCTTTTTCCTTCCCTCCGTCTTCCATTTTACTTTCATTTTTATTCCGTTTGCCTGTCTTATTGTTGAGATGAGACACAAAGATTTTTTGTCATTTTTATATCAAAAGTGGAACATATGCTTGCACAAACTAATGGTTTAACTCTTATGAACTATCCATGAAACTAAAATTTTACCATTTACATTTTCATGACTGCCTTACCAGTAATTATCATATTGTTTTTACACCATTTTTATGACCATTTGTGCCACTCTTCAGTTTTGGCCATGACGGAATTTCAAGTCATTTCATTTGTGGAAAAGTGAAAAAATGATAGCATTGTCAATAACTTATTTTTCTGGTTTAAACTTTTTATTGATTTTATAAAAACATCTTACAAAAAGTGTACATTCCTGAAAAGCACTTAAGTACCATACATGAATACCAATAGAACTATCCCCTCCCCTTCCCTTCCCCCTTTCTGGATTTTTCAAATCCCTCCCCCCTTTTTTTTACAAAACCATGGAAGCAGTTTTTAGCGCAGGCTGGCGCGCTGAATGCTCTGTGCTGCTCCCGACACTCATAGGAACTCTATGAGTGTTGGGAGCAGCGCAGAGCATTCAGCATGCTAGCCTGCGCTAAAAATCACTTCTGGGGTTTTGTAAAAGGGAGGATTCAATACAAGAAATTTTTTACACAGCCTTGAGTGTGAGACAAAGGCTTAGGAGTTTAGTTCTAATTTCTGTGTGAGTTTAGTGTACGCCATTAGTACATAATGTCTGTGAGCCTCTGGCTACATGAACATATCAAAATATACAAGAATGGTTTATTTATTTATGTATTTATATACCACTTATAGCCTAAGTGGTTTACATTCAGGTACTCAAGCATTTTTCCCTATCTGTCCCAGCGGGCTCACACTCTAACTAATGTACCTGGGGCAAAGGGGTATTAAGTGACTTGCCCAGGGTCACATGGAGCAGTGTTTATGATTTATTAGTTTTGGGGTATTTTTTTTTTATTTTTATGAAATTTTCCAACTATAATTGTGCATACAAATAATTCATGTACATATAATATTTCAAGAAAAGCGCAATAAACTTACATATAATAATAAGCAATTATTTTTCCCCACCCTCCCACCTATTAATCAATAAAGTAAATACCCACAAGAAACTATCTAAAAATTCCTCAAAACAATTCCAATACAAACCCCTCCCCCCTCCCTCCCACCCTGGATGTGCATGTTTAAAGGTCAGTAAAATAAAGTCAGTGACAAAATTTAGTCAACGTCTCCCAAACATCCATAAATTTCCTGTACCTTCCCCTGCTGTATAGCCCATCAGACGTTCCATTTAAAAGTATAACAAAGGGATTACCCACCAGAAAGTGTAATTTAACCTATCCCAGTTTCTTTCAGTTCTTCAAAATAAGTCGTATGGCAGCCCCTGTCTTTACAAAGAGAAGTTTGTTATTCCTATCAGATATTTGACTTTTTAACTCTCATTAACATACCAAATAGGATGGTATCGTAAGTCAATGCCACTGGATTTTCCAATATATTGTTCACTTGATCCCAGATAGATCTCCAAAATTATAACTATCAAGGGACAATAGCTTCGAGATGACAGTGCCAGCATCTATTAGACTTGGAACTATCTAATTTCTGTAATCGAACAGGGGTCCAGGGTCACAAGGAGCAGTGTTTATGAATTTATTAGTTTTAATATGCCACCTTTTTTTCAAATAATAGCAAAGTGGTTACAAGCAAGAAGAAGAAAAAGAACTACAATTTAAAACAGGACAGAGCAGCAGAACCAAGTAAAGGTTTATAAAAGTTTGCTTTCTATAATTTCCCTTTACTACTTAAAAATAGGTTAGTAATCCTAAAAAATACAACGTTGTTCAGCCATTAAAGTCATTGTAAACAGATGAGTCTTTAAGCCCAGCCTTAAATTTGGGGTAGAAGAGGTCCAAGCGCAAATATTTAGGAAGAGAAGTCCACAAGATAAAGGTGCTAAATAGTAAAAAGCAGAGGAACGTGCCAGATGGTGCCAGAGAAAGTAACTGACCGTCATAGGCAGAAAGCAAAATATGAGACAGGAAGTAAGAGGTAATACAAGAAGAGAGATATACCCCCTCATTTTACTAAGGTGCGCTATGTTTTTTAGCGCGCACTAAATATTAGTATACACTAAACACGTGCATGTTAACCTAGAAACGGATTAGCGTTTAGCGTGAGCGTCCATAGGATAACATGCACGGCATTTCTTTTCAGCCATTACCTCCTCTTCTTCTTTTCTCCTTGCAAATCTCTCCTTTCTGCCTTACACATACACATACACACATACCACACACACACACACACACAGAAAAAAAAATATGAAAAAAAAGACATGCAAAGGAAAACCATGTGCTTCAGATTGAAAGAGTCAAATTCATCAGGGCTCAGGTCAGGGTGAAAATCAACAGGGCATAAGTATCAAAAAGTGTGAAAACACACTTCAGCAAGAACAGTGCAGCCCAAAGGAAATTAGCACCTGTGTAATACAAATTGGTTGTCATGGCTGTTTAAAATATAATAAAATCCTATTTTAATAAAACACTACGCTAATAACCAGCCTCTTTCCAACTGCTTAACCATTACTCTAAGACTCAGGATATCACTGTGAGAATTGCAAGCCAGTGCTTTAGCAGGTTTAGTATCTGTTACAAATGTGACCTTTGTTGCTGTGTGACATCTGATTTTATCCTAGCAGGGTTGGAGATCCAGTGTAACAATCTTTTATTTTTTAATCTTATGATATTTATTAACTACTCTTAGACAATCTGAACCAAATCGTTAAATACTTCCTTGTTACTTTGGAAGGATCAGAAATAATGTTGCTGGTGGATTTAACTAGAATAAGTATACTGGAGTCATTCTATACCAGCTAGACAAAGTGAATTATGAAAGATGAGATCCCTTGCTTATTTTTTAACAGCATGGAAAGAGAAGATAAGATAGAGAAGATAGATACCCTATCAGGTAGGATAACTGAGTGTAATAAATACAATATATATAAAGGAATGGAAAAAAGCCTCAAGGGACTCACAGCTGCACTAAGGACCAGATTCATGTTAATGGGCATCGAAAAAGAAATCCATGCTAAGGGCTAAATTCAGTAAAATGATAGGCCAAATTCGGGCATCCCAAAAAAAATGAGCACTAAGAGTTATTCTATAAACAGTGCTCTAATTTGGTGCCATATAGAAATAGGCACTTAGGGTGAAATTCGATAAATGGCACCTAAGCTTGGATTCTAGTAGGTGCCCCACTGGTGCCTAAGTTAATTGAAAAATGTTGTTTGAAACAGAAATTAACATTAATATTTTTTTATTATATTAAGTATTTTCAACATTATTACCGTATTTGGCCGCGTATAGGACGACTGGGCGTATAGACGACCCCCCAACTTTTAGTTAAAAAATAGAGTTTTGTGTATACTCGCCGTATAAGACGACCCCTTCTTCCGCACCACCTTCTACTACCCGCCCCGGGTGCAGCACAGCCGGCCAGGTTCCCTTACTTTTGTGGCACTTCCCCGACCAACCGACAACAGCCCCGGTCCGACAAACCTCCCTGCCCTTAACCGCGAATCTAAATTACCTTCTTACAGCTGCTGTAAGAAGGTATTTAGATTCGCGGCTACAGGGCAGGGAGGATTGTCGGACCCGGGCTGTTATCGGTCGGTCGGGGAAGTGCCACAAAAGTAAGGGAACCTGGCCGGCTGTGCTGCAACCGGGGCGGGGCGGCCGCCCCTCTCTCTTGGTAGCCACTCGAACCGCGAGGCTACTCTCCTTCTCCTTACCTGCCATGCCTGCAGCACAGAGCCGAACGGAAGTCTTCCCGACTTCAGCGCTGACGTCGGAGGGAGGGAGGGCTTTGTTTAAGCCCTCCCTCCCCTCCGACGTCAGCGCTGACGTCGGGAAGACTTCCGTTCGGCTCTGTGCTGCAAGCAGAGAAGGTAGGGAGAAGAAGAGCCGCGCGACTGAGTACATCCAGCCCCGCAAGTAAGTGCATGTAAACTGTACCCGGCGTATAAGACGACCCCCGACTTTGGGGAGGATTTTAAGGTACTGAAAAGTCGTCTTATACTCCGGCAAATACGGTACATTCCATTCATACATAATAAGATATGGATTACAAAGAAATTATACACTATCCAAAAACCAAATTTACCCTTGAGGCAAAAATCCATCTAGCCCACAAATGAAGGAAGGCATCTCATAATTCAATAAACTAAATAACAGGAAAACAAAAAATAGGTATAGAGGGAGGGAAACAAACTTAAATTTTAAGTGCCTACCGGTGCCTAATGCCACTATGAGCATGGCTAACGCCAGGTGCCATTAGGCGCCGTTAAAATGCCTCTATAATCATGATTCACGGACAAAGTTAGGCATCAGAAATGTAGGCCTTGAAAATCCTGGCCTACATTTCCGGCGCCTATCTTTCCTGGTAGGCGCGATTCTCTATTTGGCAGCATCATGTGATTGACCTGCAATAGTGGCACTGATATCTGTTGTTGTATAAAGAATCCACGCCTCGGTGCTGGATCCGCATCCTGTTTGGGGGCATGAGGAATTGCACCACATGATTCTATAACACTGCATGCAAATTTTATGAATTCCCCTTGACCCACCCATGCCCCTTCTACTGGCCAAGTTCACCTTTTCTGATCATGCTTTAAAAACTGAAGGGGGGGATGGGATTTGATATACCACTTTTTTTGCGTGTAGTTTTACACAATCAAGCGGTTTATGTGGGGCACTAAAGTGCTAAGTGACTTTCCCAGAGTCACAAGGAGATGTAGTGGGAATCGAACTTGCAACCTCAGGGTGTTGAATGCAGCTACTTAACCACTAGGGTCACACCCTCCACTTTATTACGCACAATATTTATAGAACAAAGACTAGGAAGATGCATGTGTAAATGGAAATGGTGTGGCTAATTATTGGGCTAATTGGCTCGCTATTCAATTAAATTGCAGAAGCAAATTGGATGTGTACCCAAATGTGTGCTTGCAATTTTGAGCACCAATTTGCAAAATTTGGGGGTAAGCACTTGTAGGGGAAGTATCTATAGGAAACTACTGCTCCCCCTTAAATGGCACTCTCCCACACAGATAAGAACCCACCTTAAAAGGCAGGGTTTAGAACAGGAAATGGTGGCTCAGCAGAGGAGGGTGTAGCCAAGCAAAATGCACAGCTCAGACTAGGTAAGGAGACCCTGGGAAAAAGAGCTGCCTGCTGGGTCTGAGCTGGGGTCTTTATTTGTGCTTGAACCACGCCTTCCTGTTCCCTTCTACTAAAGCCCAGGGGTAGGGAACCTCCAGTCCTCGAGAGCCGTATTCCAGTCGGGTTTTCAGGACTTCCCAATGAATATGCAATGAAAGCAGTGCATGCAAATAGATATCAGTATATTTATTGGGGAGAATCCTGAACACCCGACTGGAATACGGCTCTCAAGGAATGGAGTTCCCTACCCTGTACTATAGCTGTTCCTTCCCTGTTCTAGATAGCTAGGTAAACTTGTGCACTGTAAGAAAGCTGTGCTCAAGGCTCCCCTCTGTTTCTTGGACACAAAACTCATTCAAAACACAACAGTTTTATTCAGCAGATTCTTTCTTTTTAATATATGTGAGCATCTCTCGGCTCTGTAAGTTGGACATTTGCAGGTTTTCAAGCAGCCCTTTTGAAGATATCCTGATGCAGCCTTGATGGTAACATCTGGTTGTTGGAACCTACGGATAGAACTGGGGGAACCTCTACGGTTTATGTTCCAAAAAATTCCAAAGTCAATTTAATCATGAATTAATGAAGTGACTGTTGGATGGACTGTTTCAGCTCTATTTCTGTTCTCATTTACTATGAGACTCATTTTCAATAGCATTTAGACATACAAAGACCATAGCAAATTAGCCCCTATATTATTTATTTGGTTTTATATCTCATCCTCCAGAAGAGCTCAAAACGGGTTACAAATTTGCATACGTAATAAAGCATATTTATACAAATTGATGGCAAGCATACCCCCTCCTTTACACAGCTGCCGTAACGTTTTAGTGCTGGCCGCGGCAGTGACAGCTCGGATGCTCGTTAGGAAATTCTATGAGCATCAGAGCTATAAACCGCAGCGGCCGGCGCTAAAACGCTAGCGCGGCTTTGTTAAGAAGGGGTATAGTATGGTAAAAAGATAGCATGGCCAAACATTATTTGACAAAAATGGCAAAAACATAGTTTATCAAAGCACAGTAAAACATAATATGAGAAAAACATGGCATGGCGAGACATAGCATGGTGAGCACTAGTAATGTAAAACATAGCATGCAAACACAGTATTGCAAAGACATAGGGCTCTTTTTACTAAAGTGCGTTAGCGTTTTTAGCGCGCGCTGCATTGCCGCATGTGCTAACTCCACGCTACGTGCCAAGAACTAACTCCACTCAATGCAGCATTAGCGTCTAGCACACGTGGCAACGCAGCGCACGCTAAGCGCGCGCTAAAACCACTAAAGCAGCTTAGTAAAAAGGAAGCCCATAGCAAAAAGAGTAAGGCAGGTGTAGCATGACAAAACATATGCATGGTAGACCTGGGAATGGCAACATTTGTGGAACACATAGTAATGAGAGGTCGTAGCATGGTACATATAATATAAGAAACAAAAAGAGTCCTTTATTAAGGCGAGCTAAACCGATTTTAGGCGCGTGCTAAATGCTAAGGCATCCATTGTATTCTATGGACACCTTAGCATTTAGCGTGCGCTAAATCGGTTAGTGCGCTACTAAGATTCGATTAGCACGCCTTAATAAAAGGACCCCATAGTATGGTAAATATGACAATATAGTACGAGGGTGGAGTATAGGATGCTCAAAAATGGTGACAGTAAGACAAAGTGCGGCAAAACATTGTATGAGAAAACATGGCATGGTCAGCATAGCAGTGTGAGGGGCTCTACATTATGCCACTGGGGGGTTGGGGGTGGGGGGACTTGGTATAAATAGACCACTATGAAAGAGCCATTACACACTGGCAATATCAGAGTTTTGAGTAAGGACTGCATAGAACTGGCGGTAGAAGTAAGACTGGCCTACATGAATCTAAATTGGCCTTCTTTTTTCTTAATGGTTTACTCCCCCTGATCATTTTTTAATGTGTCCCGACTCTCCCCCTTCTTACATAGCTAGCACTAGCGGTGGTTGGCTGCCAGTAAACTGCCCAAAGCCCATAGGGAATTAAAGGGCTTCAGGGCTATATGCCGACACAAGCTCTGGGAAAAGAGGGGGTTTAGAGCTAATATGTAGCATTTCGTTTTTCACATCTATATAAAAGAAAAAATAACAAAAACAAAATCTGCTGGAAAAATGCTGCATGTTTTGAGTGGAGTTTTGCATCTAAGAAACGCGAAGGGGAGATTTTTTTTGTCTATGACTGAAACACAGGGCGCTTTAAAATACAAAAAAGGTTTGTAGCGCTGCCCCTAGAAATTGAGAGACATTTGGAAATGGTTGACTAAAGTATAGAGCTATATCGAGGTTTTGGCGTATTTTACACTGTCCTCTTTGATTTGTGGGTGGATTCATGTTGAAATTTAGGTGCCGGGATAACGAGTGCTAGTGCAGATTCTATGACGGCAGGTTCTGTGTAGAACTGAATTATAGAACGTTGGCATAAGTTTGCGGCTGTGCATCTAACGTTAGGCACGAGCACTTATCGCGTCTAGCAAGTTGTTAGGCCCATAGGAATGAATTCTATCAAATCGTGCACACAGCACTGTAGCTCTTACCCCTCATGGGCTAACATGGAACAATGATGACACTCAGGCATTTATCGACTCATGTGGAATTTATTTGGCCGCAGCCATAACAGCACAATTACATCCAACTGTTATCAACTGAACATAATAATCAAGCATGAACGGTGATGACCTGTACACTGTAATCGCACTTCTGACAATGGCATAACACACAAGGTACATCACCAGGCTACATATAACCAACCGATGATCAGGCGCACAGCATATGCCTCTTTATCCCCGCACAATGTGGGGTGCCGTACAAGCAACCCCGGCTCACCGGACCCTTCCCGTTCAAGGAGGTGTTCCCTCGTCAGCGGTACGTAGGTGTGAAGATCATGGCCTGGCCTCCCTGCCGTCCAAGCAAGGCGACATGCCCCATGTCTTAACCACAGTAAAGATGTATGCCTTCTATCCATATGCTGTGCTTACCTGCCACTACCCGTGATAGCGAAACCTCGCTAATCGCGGGTTCCCCCCAAGTGTCATGGCTGCGGCCCGCCCCCGCAGGTTCACATAGCCCTCAATGACAACATCCTGTATTGAACTGGTGAATATATCCATAGCCTCAATGACAACATCCTGTATTGAACTGGTGACTATATCCAGAGCAGTGTCGGAGCGGTGTACCCCATCCAGGGCTGGGTACCGACGCAGACAGCTGTCCTATTGCAGGCAGGCATATAAATTTTGCCAAGTAACGTATTGCGTTTCTTGCGAGTTATCTCCACGGCTGTGTGAGATCTAAGCAGGGTATATCAGGGACTACAATAAGGTACTGAGGGGGAGCCTGCTGGCTCAGGATAAACAATCGGTCTATTGCGAGTTTATCTCCACGGCTGTGTGAGAGCTCGGAGCTTTGCCTACTAACTGGGTATAAATTGTATAAGATGTGACCAGGTAAGGTAGCGTGGGGAAGCCTGCTGGCTGAGGATAAGGTAGTGTACGGAACCTGCTGGCTGAGTAAAACAATCGGACCAGATAATGGTAGTGTTGGGAAGCCATCCGTATAAGGTAGTGTTGGGAAGCCTGCTGGCTGAGGATAACATTAAGGTAGTGTGGGAAGCCTGCTGGCAGAGGATAAACCAACGGACCACAATGCGGTAATACCGAAATAAAGTTATTATTATTATTATTATTAAGGTAGTGTGGGGAAGCCTGCTGGCAGAGGATAAACCAACGGACAACAATGCGGTATACAAAATAAAGTTATTATTATTATTATTATTAAGGTAAGTGTGGGGAAGCCTGCTGGCAGAGGATAAACCAACGGACAACAATGCGGTATACCGAAATAAAGTTATTATTATTATTATTATTAAGGTAGTGTGGGGAAGCCTGCTGGCAGAGGATAAACCAACGGACCACAATGCGGTATACCGAAATAAAGTTATTATTATTATTATTAAGGTAGTGTGGGGAAGCCTGCTGGCAGAGGATAAACCATCGGACCACAATGCGGTATACCGAAATAAAGTTATTATTATTAAGGTAGCGTGGGAAAGCCTGCTGGCTAAGGATAAACAATCGGAGTACATAAGGTCATGCAGGGATGCCTGCTGGCTGAGGACAAACAATTGGAGCACATAAGGTCGTGTGGGGAAGCCTGCTGGCTGAGGATAAAGAATCGGATCTACCTTTTATTGCCTAACTGTACAATGGTCGCTGGGGTGGATGGAAGAGCATATCCAATGTACTGATGAGCATATCCTGTTGAACTTCACCAGCCCAGTGTACTGATTAGAGTACTGATGAGCATCCAAAGCAATGATAAGCATATACAGCTGTACTTCCCCAAGCCACTGCCCTGATAAGCATTCTGATGAAACATATGGAACTTCCACAAGTAATGTACGAAATAGCATAATATACTGATAAGCATATAGTGATGAACTTCCCCAAACCAAACATTCTGATGAACATATCCAACGTACTGATGAGCTTATCCCCAGCAGTGTACTGAGGAACCTCCACAGGCAATGTACCGAAGAGCGTAATGGACTGTTGAACTCATACACAAGGTGCCTTGTACTCATGTACCTATAACCCTGTACCTTTAACTCTCATTATCCCATCAACCCAATGATACAGGAATATGGGACCAGTAGATACTGGGACCTAATGTCGCAAGCCATCAGGTACTTGAGGAAATGTAAACCCTAATTGTGAAGGTCATTCAGCATTTCTTGAAGTGTTGTAAACCCTAAGGTAAACTCTGTAATGTAAAACGGAAGTATGAAGGGCCTTCAGCATTCCATGTGGTCCTGTCGACACAAAATTGAGGCAGCATCCATCCCGAACACTGATGTATAACGGAATGTAGATCCCTGGTTTTGCCCGAATAACCGACTGTAGATCACTGAGTTTGCTACCACTCTAGGGTGAGCAAGATCTTGAGCAGTGGTCTCAAACTTGTGGCCTTCAGGTACTATTTTGAGACCCGCGACATGTCCCATCACAATCACAAAAGCAACAAAAACAGCCTCGTGACCAAATGTCTCTGCCGCTACAAATCACACTACCATCGAGGCTTAGCCAAAGGAAAGATCCATAGACTATGAAGTTTTACTTCATGCAAAATGTCCCGAATGTAGACCCTGACAACTCAAGGCCTATTCCCACCGAATCGTACTGTACCGCCTGTGATATAACTCCATTCTGTATCGGTATGTATCCTTAAATCCGGTGTAAACCCCGATAACAACCCTTATGTCGCTCCCCGATTATAGACACGCGCTATGTGTTGAGCTGCTTACGTGGCGTTCGATCTCACCTTCCAGATGGTGACTCTCCTTCCGAGTAAGGGATTCTTCACGTTCCTATCTCCTTGATGCTTGTGAGTGATGTTAGCTGGTCACCCTGCTAAGGTCTCTGGTAATAAGGTCGTCAGCAAGGTGGTCAATAAATGATAGCCTGGCCGTGTAGGTCATGAAGAGTGAGTGAGGCAAGAACATAATTAATACAAGAGGTGCGCCCACATCTGTTGTCAGTAGCATCCCCGTATAAAGGTCTGGTATGGTCGAGGAGAAATTCAAGGAAGTCAAATGAGGACTCAAGGCCTACGTCTTACGTCCCATTCTGCACTGGCAACATGCTAAGGATGGAAACATACTCCAGGTAATAAGGTCATAAGCAAGGTGGGAAATGATATCATGGCCGTGTCCTGATGAAGCGAGTAAGTGAGGCAAGAAAACATGAAGTGAGGTCAACATATCCCTTGTCCGTAGCATCACCCCGTCATAAGGGCCAGCCATGGTCAATGAGAAACCTCGAGGAAGCCTAATATGAGGGCTCGAAGCTGTAAGATCTACGTCTTGCTGCTGCTCACTGGCTAAGGAGGAACTCATACCTGAATGGAGGCGAAAATTTGATACGAAGAGTCTTGTTGAAGAGGGATTGATACTACGACTCCTAAAGCTAGCGTGGTTACCCCACATGTGATAATACCCTTTTCTCTGGGGGTAGGGCCATGTGTTACTTGCTTCAGAAGGAGGTTGAGCCCTAGACTGTTCAAAGAGCGACAGTACCTCCCGTATACTTCGTGCTAGTGTAACATGGTCCCCTGGTTGACCGCTAGCAGAGGGCATGGTCTCCCCCGTGAGAGGTGAGGGCATATTATGTGAATGGATGTGTCGGTGTTGGAGCAGCTTGTGGTGGCTCACCTGGGATAAACGTCGAACCCCGTGTTGCTCTATCTGCCTCTGGAACAAAGCCATTAAGTCGGCCAGTTCTTGTTGAGGCTGTGCGGCCGTAGAAGCGCAGAAGCCGGTGCTGCTGTTGAGGCCGCAGAAGCCGCTGTTGAGGCCGCAGAAGCCGCCGTAGAAGCCACCGCTGTTGTTGTGATGCTTGTGGTCCTAGTCTTTCTTTGACTCTTAGCCGTGGGCTTTTTCTGCAGTGCTGGTTTTGATCGTGGCTTATCGTTGAGCAGGCATGGCTATAATAAGTACTAAAGAATAACAGACAGTCAGTACAGGCATACGTGGATTGGAACCCGAGACAGGCCCTAATCTTAGTAAAGCCCTCCTTCTGGGATCATGCATAAAATACAATATAGGACTCAGTTGGAGGAAGAGCGCATTGTTGCTAAGTTGTAGGTATCGCATATGATGGGATCTGAATAGCATATAATGGCAGCTAATAGCAGATAAGAGCCTTTACATAGCATATAAGAGCCTTTAAATAGCATATAATAGCCTAATAGCATAGCATCAAATAGCATTTTATTAACTAGCATATAATAGCCTAATAGCATAGCAAATAATTGCCTAATAGCATAGCATCAAATAGCATTTTATTAACTAGCATATAATAGCCTAATAGCATAGCATTAAATAGCATTTTTTTAAATAGCATATAATAGCCTAATAGCATAGCAAATAATTGCCTAATAGCATAGCATCAAATAGCATTTTATTAACTAGCATATAATAGTCTAATAGCATAGCATTAAATAGCATTTTATTAAATAGCATATAATTGCCTAATAGCATAGCATTTAATTAAATAGCATATAATAGCTGTAGATAGCATATCATTGCCTAATAGCATAGCATGAGCATTCACACCAAACCCATCCACATGAATAGCACAACCGCCACACAAAATCACAGTCCAGTCGGGCCAGCGGCACAGCACCTCCACCGATGGAGCACTCCCTAGTCGGGCCACCGGCACAGCACCTCCACCGATGGAGCACTCCCTAGCTAGGTCCAAGCACAGAGGGGCCACGCGAGTGGCCTGCTCCGTGCCGGATCTAACGGGAGGACCAGGGCCCACCCATTCTACCAACGGAGCGCTCCTGCAGAGAGGGGCCACGTGGGTGGCCAGATCCGGCAGGATCCACAGGGAGTACCAGGATCCACCCACAGCCCCCTGGCCATGTGGGGGAGGGGCGCCAAACTCTCCGAGCGAGCGAGCAGCGCCCCCCCCCAACAGGATCGGCTCCCCTCCCCACAGCGGTCGAGCGGAACGTGAGGGGCAAGGCCCAGCCGCCAGAGCCAAACACTCCACTCCAAAAGTTCCTCTTCCCTTCTTTTCATAGAGGCAGGCGGCACGGAGGTGAAGGCATGCCGCAACCAGGGCGGCGGACAAAAAACCAGGGCGGGCGGGGCGGGCCGCCCCCCCCGCGCCAAATCGGACGGCTAGAGTCGAAGCGGGCCGGCTGCAGCATGGCTTCACAGCACAGAAATCGGGGGAGCTCGCGGCCCGCCGCAGCCGGCCGCCAACCGCGTTCCCCGGATCAGTCCCATCGACCGCGGTCCCCGGATCCGCCCCATCTCAGTGGCCGCGTTGCAGAGCGGCCCAACCCAAGCCACCCCACCTCCCAGCGCGCCGTGCAGCCGGAGACGGCCGGCGGCAACGCGAAGCCATGGAGATGGGCCGCAAAGAATCTACCCGCAGGCGCAACCCACCCCCCGACCACGTCGGGGCTAGCGGCCCATGGCACAGCCTGCACCGGCCGGCGACTCCCCCACCTGGCAGCGGCCCCAACTCCCCCCATGCAGGCATCCCACGGGCGGCGGCACCACACACGCAGGAGAGGACACAGGACCCGATCGCCGCGGGAGCCGGAGGCGCCCCAGGTGAGGGAACAGACCGCAGTCGAGGGTGGGAGGAAGGGAAGCCGCCTCTCTCTTGGGATCGCCGTAACGAAAGGGCGACCTCCCTTCCACTCACCCCTATCCCCTAACCCACCCCCACCCCCACCCCGCTCCCTCTGTTGATTGGTCCCTTCCCTTCTCCTCCCTTCCCCCTCCCCCTCCTATCCTAGCACTCCGGCTTCGGCCGATTTGGCCTCGCTCCTCCCTAGAAGGGATCGGAGCTTGTTCTATACCGTATTCTAAAAAAAAATGTCACTGAAAATCCCGTCTGAGCACTATTCTGCAAACAGCGCCTAAAGTAAAGCGCAATTTATAGAATAGAACTTAAGATGGGGGATCAGCGCTTAACTTTAGAGTGTGACCCATTTACACCGATGGAAACGTGGTGGAAAGCCTTATGGCTAAAGTTAGGCATCAATGCCCCTTATTCTGTAATTACTGTGCGCCACTATTGAGGAACGCCCCCCCCCCCCCAATCCACTCATAACCCTCCCATTCCTGCATCCCCTTATTGATGCTGCGTGTTAATTTTACTTATGTGATACATTTAAATTAAACCAATTCAAGCTAACAATTGCTTATGAAGAAGCCAATTATCAGTGCTGATTGGTTATTCAGTTATGCTACATGTGCAAATTTGGGTGCGCGCCCAAAATTTGTAATGCACAGCTCAAAGCGCCATTTATAGAATTTGGATGTAACACCCTAGTGTTCTACGAGGGACTGCCGAAAATGTTCTCATCCCAACAGCAAAGTCGGGGGCAGTCTCTATTGAGGGCTTTATACTTAGTCCAGTGATTTTCCACTTTTTTTCATTCTATGGAAAAATACAGAACAAAAAAAGTGCGGACTGCCCCGACTTGATTGGTTGGGCTGAGAACTTTTCAGCAGTCCCTTGTATAACATGTGCATGTAACCCCTAGGTATGCACCTGACCCCTCTATACCCCTCCCATGGACATGCTCCCTAGAAGTTGCCAATTAACACCAATCAACACCACTTTAAGCCAATATTGCCTGTTAATTCCAATTAACAGTCAATTACTAAATTAATTTGCAGGGCCGATCAGCTCTGGAAGCCAGAATATTCTAATGGGGGCGATCGGAGGCACACCCCCATACGCTGACATGGATCGCTAGGTAGCAATCCCGACGCATTGTGCAGACCATATACTTTGCCTGTAGATGGTCTGTGCATGTGTTGGTTTTTTTTTTGAAAACTTTTTTTTACTGGCCCCGACTCACCTGCTCTCTGCCTCACTCCAATAGCAAATTTGTATAATATATTTCAATACTTCACACTTTCTTTATGGTGTTCAGGTCAAAAGCGTACCTGGACAAAGGCCGCGCGCAGACAATTGAGCGCAGCGCGGAGGCGCGCGCTGCAGAAAATTACTGTTTTTAGGGCTCCGACGGGGGTGTGTGGGGGGAAACAACCCCCCCCACTTTACTTATAGAGATCGCGCCACGTTGTGAGGGCATTATTGGGGGTTTGGGGGGTTGTAACCCCCCACATTTTACTGAAAACTTCACTTTTTTCCCTGTTTTTAGGGAAAAGTTAAGTTTACAGTAAAATGTGGAGGGTTACAACCCCCCCAAACCCCCCACAACGCCGGCGCGATCTCTATTAAGTAAACTGGGGGGGGGCTCCCCAACAAAAACCCCCATCGAAGCCCCTAAAAACTGTAATTTTCTTCGGCGCGCGCCTTTGTCTTTCGCGGGGTTGTCTATGAACCTTTCTTTATACATATATCACTTAAAGCAGTTCAAAATGATTCAAAACATTTCACAACCAGACCTCAGCGGCTACACTCAAAAAGCATATTTCAGTGAAATTTGAGTTTTTGTAGCACGCCTCCTCATCGGTCGCGAATTATTTAAAGCATTTGTTTTGCACATTTAATATGTGCATATTATGTGCAACATTCATGCAATCAATAACATCTTAATTAGGAGCTCATTGGGGCTCCGACATGAATTCACAATTTCACGAATAGCTTTCTCAAGGAGTATCCTCATTTAGAACATGCCACCACCGTCTCCGTGCCTATTCTTCTGCATTACCAGCTACCTTCCCTCTAAGCAGAGCGTGTGAGCAATTGCTCATACATTTATTTATTTATTCAATTTTCTATACTGTTCTCCCAGGGGAGCTCAGGACAGTTTATTTAAGTACTTGAGCATTTTTCCCTGTTTGCCCCTGGAAGCTCACAATCTATCTAATGAACCCGGGGCAATGGGGGGATTAAGTGACTTGCCCAGGGTCATGAGGAGCATCATGGGTTTGAACCCACAACTCCAGGTTGCATTAACCACTGTGCCACACTCTCCCCAGTGGTTGTTATATGGTTGTTCACAAAAATACTGACCAGACCCAACTTTCAATGAATATTAAACTATAAAAAAATAATTAGACTAAATTAGATCAATTACCATATGTGTGATGGGTTTTTGTGCTATATACAGCTATTAACATGACATAACATGACCTAACATGAGAATATTAACAAGTATAACCTTCACTGTTACATCATAATTTTCACAAAAGATTTTCCTTTATTTTACATTTTCTTCAAGGACCTCAGTGATGCCACCCTTATCGGCTCAAAATCTCAGTGCTGATAGGGATTTAAACAGCAGGTCGCCACAGGTCCTCATAGATTTTCATTCTTCATTTAATTTAAATCTTCAGCTTTTTTTAAAAAAATATATGAACATATATAATTTACCAGCACAGAGAGGGACAGAGCACACAAAACACAATACAGCGAAAAAAGCACAAAGTGCCTTAGTGAACAGCGACTTGTCTTTATTGACCCAACATAGCTGTATTTTAGCATACAACACTTGCATAAGGGGTTGGCCAATAAGCAAAATACAATTGCCAAATTTCGGGAATCAGAATCAGTCCTAAAGCCCAAGCACAGCGAGCAATCTCTTAGGCCCAGATTCACTAAAGATAGTGTAGTCAATCGCTGTTGGCCGATTCCTGGTCAATTTTAAAATAGCGATTGATTCACTATCAAGTTTGCATGCAAATGATTTGCAAGGAGGTACAAATTATTTCCATGCAAACTCCGACTCAAAACCAATTAAGTCATGGCATCTGAGCGGGGCGCGGGGGACACATTGGGGGGCGGGGGTGGTACTTGTCAGGTTAAAATCACGGGCTTACAAAAGCGCATTGCGAGCTTGTGGTTTTAAAGATACCTGTATTTGACTGTTTAGAGGGCAGGAAAGTTAGCAGGGACAGTAAGCGACTGGTCCTCAGCAATCGCTTACTTTTGGATCGACAAACCCAATCGGTGTTTCTTTTTCTGTTTAGTGAATTGACGGCCTCCTACTTTGCATGCCATTTCACCTCATTTGCATGGGCGGATCGGATCGGGTGGGAAATTGATCGCACGGCAGTGTACTGAATTGGGTCGGCAAACACTGTCCTGTGTTGTTTTAGCAGGAAAGTAAAAGTGAGAGTATACAGGACTTATCTTGTCTTAGCTTTAATGAATCAAAATCGGGTAGGGGATGCAGCAACCAACATGACTCATGTTTTGTCCCAAGGCCTTATCAAAGTATCACCCCTTTTTGCAACTCCCTTCTCTTGCAAGAGTGGAGCAGCGGCCTCATGGTTAGGACTGCAGCCTTAGCACCCTGAGGTGGAAAAGTCAAGCCCAGCTCTGCTCCTTGTGACCCTGGGCAAGTTACCTACCACTCCATTGCCCCAGTACAGATAGAGAAATATACTTGAGTACCTGAATGTAAAACTGCTTAGACTATAAGCAATGTATAAATACTTTTTTTTTTTTAAGTGTTTGTATATGTGATTTCAAATTATGTATTTTATATCTTAGATGAATTTTAAAATAATAAAAAAGAATGATTACTTGAACTTAAACTGTCATCTATGATATCTGTTAGAATCAAGAGTGAAGTACACCTAGAACACAGAACCAAGAATCCCACCATTTATGAGATTTCATCCTCAATCTCCTGTGATATATATGAATTGCAGACATGCATGCATACAGTTCAGAACTCTATTTCTTTTAAAATAATAAATGGTACTGACAGAGATGTGCATACATTAGAATCCATTTGGTTCCTTTGCATGCCTTGAAAATGATAGTGCATGCTAAATTGATTTAAAGAATACCATGTTTTGAAATTTATTAAGCAATTGCTGTTTTAATATATTTGTTTGTTATAAATTATGTATGTTGGAATCTGCTTAGAAATGTTGATAGAACGGAATATAAATTTTTCAAATAATTATGTTTTCAAATAAACTAGTCTATGAATTAGCTTGCATTAGAGCATATTAAATAGCCTGAACTCATGTTAAAATGTTTTATTACAAGATATGTGTAAAATGAATCAAGAGTGTACCAATTCTGGGGGAAAAAAATACCCCCTCCCCTTTTTTTTTTTTTTTTTTTACAAATCCGTGCTAGCAGCTGCTACATGGCAAAAGCCCTGAAGACCTTTAAATCCCCTTGGGCTTTGGGGTAGTTACCGCAGCAGCTCGCGCTAAAGGGCTTTGTAAAAGAGGGGGTAAATGAACTGAAAATGTTTGTACTGTGCACATCCTTATACAGCAAAGTTTGTTCATATTAAAAAGGGGTTGTACTAATTTATACCGAAAAATAGCAGGGTTACAGCAAATGTTCATCACTCACCGTCAAAAACTTCACAATCTCAAAATATATCATGACAGGATCCCACAGTATACAGCTTACACCTGCACAGTACAGGTGAAAGACTGTATTAGGTAGGCAGCATATGCGAATGAAAGGAATGGATTTATCCATTTTTCCTGATAGAAATTACCCTTCCTATACCTGAAAAATAGCATGCTGAACAGGAAACTCAGAGCCAAGTGCACAAAGCTCCGGCAGCCTGGTAAAAACTACCAGATTGGGAGCGTTTTTTTTCTATAGTGGGTTATAGCACAAATAGCATGCAAGCTATTTGTGCAGAGTAGCCTGGTAAGTGGCGGGGGGGAAGAAGGACTGGTTTCATAGATGAGGGCGGAGGAAGGGTGACAGCGCCCTGGGCGCCTCTCACCCTCGCTACGCTACTGGCTGAGCAGGCACCGGATCAAGAATCAGCTGAGCCGACACCGGAGCCACAATCAGCTGAGTCAGTGCCAGCTCAGCTGATCGCAGCTCATTCCCCCTATTTATTTTTGTTTTTTTTGGTTTAAGGGCACAACTGTTGTGCATGTGTTGCGTGAATGTGTGTCCCACACATAGACACAAGACATACATTCACACAACACCTGCATAGCTACTGGCAGCTCTAAACCTGCTGATAAATTTTTGCCATAAGAGGAGTACTCATTTCAATATTAATGAGCCCCTTGTAATGTATTTGCATAGGTTTCTCAATGGCCACTACATCAATTGGTCAAAGCCCCTCCCCCCCCACCCGAGAATCCTTTTGTGCATCGGAGGCTGAGATGCCATGCAAGTAAGACAGGCTACGATCAGTCTTACATTCAAGGCAGACTTTTGTGCATCCCCCCACTCAATTTTTTCTAAAATAACTGGAAAACCACTAGCCATCATTCAGCTTCCAGGAAGCATCCTGTTATCCATATCATACCCTTCACCAAGAAAAAATGAATTGTTTAGAACTGCATAAGATCTGACTGCTAAAAATATCTTTCAGGATGTACAGGATTTTTTAAATATTATTTTTGCAATTAATTTTCATTTTAAACACAGGGAAAAAGAAGAGGAAAATTCTGTGAAAATTATAGTATTCCATACCAATCATTACATGGAGAAAAAAAAATACCAGATAATTTATACTAGCTTCAGTATCTAAGCATGATCTTATATTAGCTCTTTTATTTCCAGAATGCATGTAGGTATAATGATTTCTTCTATACAGCATTACGGTAGGGAATCCAGCTTAAATTATTTTTAATATATGCTTAATTGCATTTTCTTTAAACATAACGATAATCCTTTTCAAAAAAACCTGAATGTATTTTGTCTGAGGTTTGGGCTTTTTAACTCTGCTGTGATAAAGGCACTTTAAAATGTTGCCTCAGGCAGCTAGGAGGGGATTGGACTCCTTGAAAAGAACCAAAGTAAAATAAAAAAAATGTTCCCACACTGCCGAATGCGGTCATTAATGACTGTTCAGCTAGTAAGACATGCATGCCAATGCATTCACTGAGTCAATCCAGGGAGCAAATCTTCAGCTCATGTTGAATCTCAGCTAATATCTGGGCTTCACGTTTAGATATCTGTATCAAAAGCAATGGTACTGCCTCACCTGTTGGCTTTCTGTTTCTCTAAATTATCTTTATGTGAGCATGATTAAAAATGTATCTTACAGATGGAACTGATCATCTTCGAATGAAATGTAACCAACAGTGCTGAGAACACATGGCTTCTTTGCTATAGTCAGTTAAACCACAAAGTTAATACTGCCTATGATGTGGTATAGAAAAAAAAAAAAAAAGAAAACTTAAAACCTTGTTAAAATGCCTTGAATCAAATTTTAAAAACTAGTCAAAACATCCTTTGCAACTTCTGTTTCCAAAAATAGCTTATTAGTGCCCTAATATGAATGAATAAATGACGGGCTTCTTTTCTGAAGGCGCGTTAGGGGCTTAACACGCGGAACAACGCGTGCTAAAATGACCCGCGCACTAGCCGCTACCGCCTCCTCTTGAGCAGGCGGTAGTTTTTCAGCTAGCGCGCACTATAGCATGCGCTAATCCGGTGTGTGCGCTAAAAACGCTAGCGCACCTTCGTAAAAGGAGCCCTAAATTTATTGATGCCACTACTCAAAAAAATGAACTTTTAATTTTTGCTTTTAACATGCCTTTTCTTTAATAAAGAAGACATGCCCGTTTTCCCTCAGGAATCACCTGCTTACTGTTGTCCTCTGGAGTCAATTTCCAGGGCTGTTTTCAGCTCCACGAATGTATTATGCATGGACATTTCTTCACAATCACCCTTCAGATTCTCTGTTATATCTCCCTTTAATAAATTGTATATTAAATATAATAAGGAGCCCTGATCAGTAAGACCAAAAGAATGCTGCATTCATTTAAAGCAAGAGAAAGATGCATAGATTGATTTAAAAACAAAAAAAAAAACACATTTTGTGCCTTTCGGTATCAAGTATGGACTGTGTGAGGCACAGAGAAAAGGCCAGATGCACAAGTACGAGAAAACCCACTTAGTACATCTGCCATGGTGTCTATATTTGATTCATGCCTCTCTTTCTCTAGCTTGTAAATGCACTCCTTCTAAAGCAATAGGGAAGCAAATAATTGCAAGAAAAGTTTCTGTGATGAAGCATTCACTCCAGCCTAAATGGGATGTGATGACCAGCAGAAGGCACTGTTACAATAAGTATTCTGAATGGACTTTTGCTTATTTGCCTAGAAACCAGATTTGACTTTTGCTAAATGTTTACAACACCTTCAGATTGCCTCTCTCCTCATAACTAACGCCAAAGCTCCCTGGCAGTGTGAAGAGACTCTGCATTGTAGTTTCTATATTTCTCAGCTTGTTTCTTTCTATTTCTCTTTTCCTCCATAACACATGCACAATGCACATATAGGGCTCCTTTTACAAAGCCGCGGTAATTATTCTGATGCATGGCAGCTGCTACCACAGCTTTGTAAAAAAAAAAAAAAAAAAAAAAAAATGGGGGGGGGGTGTTAATTCTTTAGCTCGACAGCAATTGTAAAATAAACTGTTCACAAACTATTCCTGGCAATATACAAGTCCTCCTTTACAAAGCCACGATAGAGGTTTCTATCGCAGGCTGGCGAGATAAATGGAATTATATGAGCATTGGAGCATTTATGCCACTAGCTCATAGTAGAAACTTCTACCATGGCTTTATAAAAGCCAGCGAAAGATTGTTCTTCGGAGAGCTGTGGATTCCCACTTACCATGTTTACAAAAGAACTCATAGACCGTGCCTTCATGAAACAGAAATCCCATATTGCCGAATGCCAATATTGCCATCTCCACACTGCCTTAGTCTATACTGATACACTTGAAAACAAGCCTCTATCATCCTTCTTATTAACCTTTTTGGGGTACGACTAGCCACAATTTTATACAACAAAATCAGGTAGATGATTCCCCTGATTAAGCCTGTAGCAATATTGTGGCTAATAGAATTATTTAGGATGTATTAGTATATAAAATCCACAGGAAACATATCTCAGTTTATAGAATCCATATTAAAGAAACCAGTACTACAAAACAAAGCAAAAAAAAACAAAAAAAACTGTATCAGCACATGTTTGGATTTTTTTGTATTTCAAAGTCCTGACTACTTTATCTGAATAACAGATTTAGAGCTTTGTTATGTGTGATAGTTATGATAATATGATCACTAAAGGCACAGAGACAGGGAGACACAAATCCCTTCGAAAATCCCTTTCTCTATTTCCTACAGCTGTGGTAGGAGTTTAATATCTGATAGAATGATGAAAAAGAACAGGCCCAACTCCAGTTTTAATAAAAATTTTAACAGGTCTACACATAGTTATGAAAAATGTTATTTACCATGCCAATCTTTAATAAAATTTTTCTTAAACCGAAAGAAATTCCCTTCGGGACCCCTCATATGAATGTGTTTTTCATATGTACTATTTAATGTTCTTAAAGCTTATGAAAGTGATAGATAAAGTAAGTCATTGCACAAGGAAAATATCTTGCTGTGCCATCTTGCCTGTGAATTTCAATAAAATAAGTAGCTGGAACATTTATTCATAAAAGTATAAAAAAAAAAAAAAACAACACCAAATAGGCCCAGTTTTAATACAAACTATTTTAATTAAAAGTTATTGACTGGGAACTTCATGTTCATTAAAGGCTCCTTTTACTAAGGTGCGCTAGCATCAATTCAGCACGCGCTATTCCACGTGTTAAAGCCCTAACGCACCTTTGTAAAAGGAGCCCTAAGAATTCAGACTTACACCTCTCAAAAACAGTTTTAAAGCCATTTTTCTTCATCATTAAGATAAAATAATTGCCATCAGCATTTTTTAATGTGTATCCTTGTCCACACAGGCTACTGTTGTCATGTTATTTAACCTTACTTCTAACTCATGCTATTTTAACATAGATCCCATTTTACATAATGAGACCTAGTTACTAATAACTGGGATTAATAATAAAGGGGCCCTTTTATCAAGTTGCACTAGAGGTTTTTAGCGTGAGCCAGTGTGGTAAAAGCTCCAACACACATAGAATTCCTATGAGCGTCATAGCACTTACCTTGCTGCCTCCCCTAAAAACCTCTAGCGCAGCCTGATAAAAGGGGGAAATGGTGCCAAATATAAACATGTAAGCATGTGTGCGATATAAAAAAAATGTTCAAGGTTACTGCGGATGAGCAGGCTGGATGGGCCATTTGGCCTTTATCTGTGATCATGCTTCTCTGGTTATATCATACACACAATGGATAAAAATAAAATTTTAAACAGAAGAGCCATTAGTTCAAAATATTCTTATAGGAAGCTAATAGCAAAAATGCATGCACCATTATATCCTTCTAAAACAGAATCGATAATGGGTTTGGCAGCTTCTCTGTTGTAGATGCAACATACAGTATATTCCTTGATGAAGCAGTTGTGAAACAGGTCCCCACCAGGATTGTTAAAGATAAATGATACTTTATTAATCCCCTTCTTTTACAAAGTCGTGCAACAATGGCCCCAAAGCCCATAAATCCCTATAGGCTTTGGGACAGTTATGGCAGCAGCAGCCAGCTAGCATGGCTTTGTAAAAAGGGAGGGGGGATTCATGCTGAGATATTTTTTTGATTGAAGTAGATTAATGCATTTATTTTTATACTAAAAGATTTTTTTATTAAGTAAAACATGTAGTGTGGATTTTTTTTTGCCCAATGATTGACAGCAAGCCTGTGAGAGTAGAACAGCTGAATTACACATTAGGAGCCTCTTCTATCAATAGTAGTTTTTAGTGCAGAGAGCCTTGCTGAATGGTCCGCGCTGCTCCCCAACGCTCATAGGAACTCTATGAGCATTGGAAGCAGCGCAGGCCACTAAGCGCGGCTCACCGTGCTACAATTTGCTAGCGTAGTTTGATAGAATAGGCCCTATGTATTGCTAAAATGCGTCCACTACTACATTACTAAAAAATGATTTATGGATAGCCAATGAGTTGTTACACCTTTGGTCATTTTGTGGGTTTTCACGTTTTTGTGGAATATTGCCCCTATTTGGTATATCCAATATCAGGAGGATGGCAATACATTCCTGGCGCACTGGCTTTAGTTTTTCAGCGGACATAATTGGCTGATTTATTAAGTAGCTCAGCTGAACTCCATTCACAGTTTTTGACACTGTGACAACCACATGAGATAATCTGTCTGCCAAATGTAGATCACCCACCAAATTAGAATTAAATAGCACAACCCTCATTGAATATTGTAAGGTGGAACATATTCCTAGGGGATTGTGCATATACAACCCACCACAAAATTTTTAAGACATTGAACAGTTTGTTAATAAATTTTCACGACCTTAGAATTACAGGGTTCTAAGTGACAATTTTCAATATTTTTAACTCTGATGACTTCCGGGTTCTATCTGACATGTAGATGTTACAACACTCACGAGGATTTGGAGAAACTCTGTTCTGGTGTTAAATTAATAAATAAATCCACACATGTCATTGAACACCAAATTGCCCCACAAACCTCCACTTCAAATTTCTGAGAATGACTTTCGGTACAGTTTAAAACCATGTAATTCTAAGGTCGCGAAATGAAACATGATCCTTAACAAATGTTCTCTAGATTTGATGTTGTTGATAATAGAAAATAGCAAAACTGTGACAGACAAGGAAAAGGTGTCATTAGACATAGAGTTAAAATCGCTGAGGTTGTGCGTTCTAATCCCATGCTGCTCCATGTGATCCTGGGCAGGTAACTTAATCCCCCATTGCCCCAGGTACATTAGATAGAGTGTGAGCCCACCGGGACAGATAGGAAAAAATGCTTGAGTACTTGAATGTACACCACTTAGGTTATAAGTGGTATATAAATACTATAATAAATAAATAAATAATCTTTTAACAGGGCATCCAGTGGCATAACAAGAGAAGCTTGCACCTGGGGTGGAAGTGCCTGGCGGCCCCCCCTTGTGGTAGGGGAGGGGGGTGTCTCTTAGATGCACTTTCCCTCTTCTTGTGCCAGCTAAGCCTGTCTTCCTAGCCCCCTGAACAGGAAGTGACATGAGAGGGAAGGCTGGGCTCTAAGGCCAGCATGAACAGTGGGAAGGAGTTTTTGCTTACTGCTGGTGAAGACTAGAAGGGATATGAGGAGGAGTGCATTTAAGTGACCCTCCCATCACTGGGAGTGAGGGGAGGGGAAGAGATACTGGCACCCCCTGCCAAAATGCCCTCCTCTCTTTTCTATACCACTGATGGCACATATGTAAGAAGTACAAAATGGTGCCTATTTGAAATGGTTTATAATGACAATACAATTAGCTATGCTGCTTTTATAACATAGATTCCAGATCCAGCCCAAGGAGTGCATAAATGCCCATGCACAAACTTATACCTTCTCCAAATAGATGTAAACATGTGTACATAGTCTATGCATGTATGCAAGTATCTTATCAAACTATAGTGCCGGGAAGCCTATAGATAGATTGCATAAATGGAGGTGCAAAATTTACCATGCACCTAATTTTAATCATATTAACATATTAGATAACAGCAGATAGAGACCTGTATGTTCCATCCAGTCTGCCCAACAGGATAAACTCAAAATGTGTGATGTGATCCTATATATGCATTCTTGATATGTCCTTGCTGATTTCAGGGCACAGATCATAGAATTCTGCCTGCACTGGCCTTTCACATAGCCAATTGTTCAATTTTAAGAAAACCCTTTTCCAAATGCACAACGGGTTTTAACATGCAGAAAAAGCCTTGTTAAACATAAGAAAATAGCCCAAATGAACTGAAGACGTTCACACTGTATTGAATTACACTGGAAAAAAGCAGTTTTAGGAAATATGACAATTCCACCCTTCTTCCAGTCATCTTTTCATATATACTGTAGTTAATGGAAAACTGCATGGAATGAACTCCAGGGCTGGCTGGTGAAGATGAAAACTAAAGGATTTTTTAGAGGGCATGGAATAAAAACATAGGGGTTAATATGCAAAGCACTTATCTGGTTAACAGGTGCTGCTGATCAGCTAAGTGCTGGCCAGTGGAATATTCAGTGGCACTAGCCCCCCTCCCCCTCCCACAATTTTATATATGGTGTTGAAGCTTGTGCATGGATATTTGGGCGTGCTTCCAAATTTTGCACACAATTTAATTGTTTAATGAGCCAATCAGCACCAATAATTGGGCACTATCAATTACTGATGCTAATTAATAATAATATAATTATTATTATTATTATTATTATTATTTTTTATATACTGCCAAACCTTTAGTTTGAGGCGGTTTTACAATAAGAAAAATCTGGACATAAAGCGAATTACAATAATCGTCAAATGGTTTCTCAGAAAAAATACAGATTACAATTAATTCAAAATCAGGATCAAAATTAATTAATTAATCTCAAAGGCAGTTCCGAATAAGTAGAAGTAAAAGTATAATAATTAAGAATCATGCTCAAATATATATCATAAAAGATAAAAAAACAATTAAGTCAAAACATTTTCAAACAAGTAAGTTTTAAAAAGTTTGAGATAAGTAATAGGATTGAGTTTGAGGGATAAGAGCATTCCAATAAGAATTCATTGTACCAGCCAGAAATGCAACAATTTTCAATTATGTACAACTTGCTATATGTGTGCTCTTTTATAAAGATGTATAAAAAATTTTTTTAGCATTCAACAGAAAAAGGGGGCATGACCATGAGCAGTAGGATGTGTCAGTTTTAGAATGTCAATTTTTAAAGCACTAGTGAAAAAAAATGGTTAAACTTCATGTGGAAAATCAACAACTACCTTTCAATTTTATGCAATATGTTATTTACATACCTGGAATTACTAGGAAATTATGCAAAAAGACACAAATTACTGAAATATGTTTAAGTGCTCTGTTAACAGTTTTTATGTGTTTGCATCACATATTAATGCCTCAAATATCAATTTATCTTTCTTATTTACCCATATTAACACTAACATATTAGTGTCATTTTCTCATTTTTCATATATAAATAATAGCAATTGGACACAAGATCCCAGGCATCAACTCTTCCATTGGCATCTGTTTGAAAGAACAGGTGTGAAGAGGTAAGGAAGATGGTCATGCCTAGGGTGAGAAGGTCAGCTTGGTATGGTTATAGCGAATCTGTTCTGTTTCAAGTTTTATTAAAATTTGATTTGATCGCTTATCAAGTGTTACTAAGCTAATTACAAGAATAAAAAAATTTAAGGATTAAAAACAAAAGACTGTGGATGAAAATGGCCTGAAACAAGCAGAGTGGCAGGTAAAATCACGATTTTACGTGCCACTCTGCTTGTTTCAAGCCATTTTCATTTTTATGCTCAAAGATATGTACATTATTTTTAGCTCATACTCATGTGTACCCTACATCATCTGGACCCCTGAGGAAGGCGGTCTCTCTGAAACACGGACTGTGTAGGGTCCGGCAGGACAATCATATGTGTATTACAAATTCAGACTTTTAGTTGCATTTTTATTGTGAAGAGCGAATAATAAATCATCTTCCAGAACATCCAAATCCACAGTCTTTTGTTTTCATCTTTGGGTTGTTTTTACTGTGAAACATTGGGTCTTCCTTTTTGTTTTGTTGTGTTAAAAAAATTTAAGAACATAAAAAAGTCATACATTGTATATTGTTAACAGTAAAATAATTTGAACAATACAAGCACATATACTAACTGGTACATAAGGATAACAGGGGTAGAGCTACAATCTGTTTTAGAAAAGAGAGGTAACATATACGGAGAGCACAATATGGGAGGGGGAGGGAAAGTATAAAGAAGAATACAGAATTATCTTTTAGGAGGAATTATAGTTTGAAGGCATCTTTAAACAGAAAGCTTTTCAGGTTACTTTTAAAACGTGTTAAATTTGCCTCGTCTCTTAAGCTATGTTGTGCAGTGAAGAGGAAAAAGAGAGAAGAGATGCAGTGGAGAAGATATTGAAGATCAGAGGTGAAGGAGATGACACGATACAGCTTGGAGACAGAAGGGTGAGACGCGGGAAAACACCATCCATCAGCACAGAGGCAACTACACTCACCCAGTTACTTAACTGGTGCTCTGCAGTCTCTGAGACCTCCCTTTACCTGCATAATGAGAACGGCTGAGATCAAGGCATTTCTGAGCAAGCCCATGGTGCTTCCAGACTCGCCATCACATCCCCAGTCCAGTGTAAAACTGACAAGGGAGGCTCCTGGTTCTGTGTACAATCAGGAGAGGAAGGAACATTATATTAGGGGGTCAGATGGTCAGCAGGGAGCTCATGAGCCAAAACAGAAGCAGACAAGATATGGCCTCTTTGCTGGATTTTGTTAAATAACATTAAAGTAACTGCACAAATAGCAGTACGTGCAGATGGTGCAAAGGGATAATTGTGCTTCCTTAGCTTCTGGTGCTGAGCAGCTGCAGCTCACAGAGTTGTGCGCACCGCCACCATTAGAGGGAGATGGAGAGGGCAATTCAGGAAGGGGTGATGAGGGGAGCTAGTCAGATACGATATTCAGTGGCACTGTATGGCTTAATGCTGCTGAATATCAGCAGTAGGGCAATGACAGCCTCTTTAGCTCCACTTAAATCACTCTGAATATCAGCCTCCTAGTACACACTGTAATAACATATGCAAACTTGATTGTGGGCTATCCTTGTCTTTTTCAGGACACAGATGGTAGAAGTCTTTTTGGCACTGGCTTAATTTTGGGCTACTGGAGTTTCCACTGAAGCTTACCCCAGTCCAACCATATCTATCTAGCCGTGATTGGAACTTGGCTGTAGAGGTCTCCCTGGCACTAGTCTTACTTTCCAATGACTAAATTTGCCACTTAAGCATGACTAACCCCTTCTTTTATGAATGCATAGCGCAGGTTTTACAACTGGCAGCAGCGGTCACTGCTCTTACAATCATATGAGCGTCGGAGCAGTTATCACCACTGCCAGTGCTAAAACCCGTGTTTACGCATTCGTAAAAGAGGGAGTAAGTTATTTGGCTCCAGTCTCTTTCATATAGGAATCCTCTGTGCTTATCCCACACATTCTTGAATTCCGTAACTGTGTCTCCACCATTCCAGGCGTCCACCACCTTCTCTGTGAAAAAGTACTTCCTAACAATACTCCTAAGTCAATTCCCACTGCGACCTCAATACATGTCCTCTAATTCAATTGCTTAGACTTCTCTGGAAAAGGTTTATTTGCATACTAATACTTCAAACCTCTTGGAGACCCTGTAGCCCACAAGCAGGTAGCTACTGACTTTGATCCTGCTTTGAAGGAGCTGATTCTGCAGTCAGTACTTTAGGTTTACCGTACTAGATTCTTGATTTTCTGTCTCTCTGAGGTACAATCAAAGCAGTTTATGTATTTGCATACAGTGAGCTCAAAATCAAAGATTTTGTCCCTGGGTTAAGGGGCTTGCTAAGGAACACAAGGAATCACCGTGGGAATTGAACCCTGGTTCTCAGCCTATTACACTCATTTTTAGGTGTCTGTTGCTGTCGACTTCCTGCTGGCAATGCTGGCAGACCATGTGGCAAGGATTATTATTTTGCTTCATTAGATTTAGTTCACACCTTCATTAGATTTAATTCACACTTTAGATTTAGTTTATTAAATTTAGTTCACACCTATCCCTCAAGATGAATTACATAGGTATTTTCCTTGTTCAGGGGCTTATGGTCTATAACTTGATGCCTCCAGTTAGAAGCACCAGTTCTATAACAGTATCTGAGCATCAAAATAACATTAGAGAATAAAAATTAACATAAGAACAGCCATTGGGTCATTCCAATGTTTCATTTAGCCCAGTAGTTCACATTGACCAATCCAAGTCACAAGTATCTGGCAATACCCCAAATAGTAGAAACATTCCATGCTACCGATCCAGGGCAAGCAGTGGCTTTCCCCATGTCCACCTCAATAACAAACTATGAACTTTTCCTCCAGGAAACTGTCCAAACCTTTCTTTAACCCATCTACATTAACCACTGTTACCACATCCTCTGACAACACATTCCAGAGCTTAAGTATTCTCTGAGTGAAAAAATATTTCCTCATATTGGTTTTAAAAGTATTTCCCTGTAACCTCATTGAGTGTGCCTTAGTCATTGTATTTTTTGATGGAGTATAAAATTGATCCTCTTGTACCCATTCTGCCCCACTCAGGATTTTGTAGATTTCAGTCATATCTCCCCTCAGCCGTATCTTTTCCAAGCTGAAGAGCCCTAACCTTTTTAGTCTTTTCTCATATGAGATGAGTTCCATCCCATTTATCATCAATGTGCCTAAGTGACGCTATTCTATAAGTTTAATGCATTCACACCTCTCCCATGCTCATGCCTCCTTTGTGTTTGTGTGCTATGGGGCTCATAATCAAAACTTTAAAACGTCCACAAACCAACCTATGTCGGTACTGGGACCAACTTTCTGGACATGCAGCAGCACTTCTAAGCTGCTGTGCATCCAGAGAGTAAAGGAGTGTGTTAGGAGATGTGTTATGGGTGGGAATCGGGCGGGCTTCAACCTGAATGTACCCTAGCCATAATCAAATCTTTCCAGAAGGAACTTAGGGCTAGATTCACTTACTTGCCGATCATGACCGATCCGTTTCCAATACGTGCAGGGCCGACCAATTCACGTTGGGAAAATATTCAAATGGGGCGATCGGAGGAACGCCCCCCACCGACTGCACGAATCGCTACTGAGCAATTCCGACACATGCGCAGACCATCTTCTTTGCCTGTAGATGGTCTGCGCATGCGTTTGCTGTCCGTGCTTTTTTATTTTTACTTTACTTTTTTATTCGCAAGCACGTGGTTTTAACCCGCAGGTTTAAAGCGGGTTAAAACCACGGGCTTGCGCTGCAGGGAAGAGAGGCAGAACAGGAGAGTAGGTTGCACAGGCAGGAGAGTTGGGGTTGAGCAGGGCAGAACGAAGGCAGGAGAATCAGGGCTACGCAGGGCGGCATGAAGGCAGGAGAATTGTGGCTCAAAGCAGGGTTTTTGTACAAGCGACTGGTACTCACCAGTCGCTTATTTTTGGATCGGCCAGCCAGTCAGTGTGACAGAAAAATGTTTAGTGAATCGCATTCTTCCTAATTTGCATGCCATTTCCTCTCATTTGCATGCATAGATTAGAATCAGATCGGAGGAGAAGTTAGTGAATTGGGTCGGAGGAAAATCGGGTCGCAAACCGATAGGTACACGATCGGTTTACTTAGACGTCTAAGTTCTACAAAGGTTCCCAAACTAACAAGAAGACCACTGGAGGATTTAAGGCTTGACCTCCCCTTACACCCCTAGTGGCCACAACCCCCTCCCACCACCCACAGAGCAAAAATAAAAGTGGGCTTCCTATCAGCTAATCACAGCAGAAGGAATCCCCATCAGCTGAGCTGGTTTTGGGGATTCCTGGTGGCTCAGCTGATGGGGATTCCCCCTGCCAGGATCAGCTGAGCCACTGAGCCCTACACCATTCCCCGACATCCCCCTGACATCCCTGACCTCCCCCTGACCTCCCCAACATCCTTCCGACATCCCCTACATCCTCCCCCTGACATCCCCCACATCCTCCTAACCTCCCGGACCTCCCCTGACATGGCCTGACATCTCCATCCCCTCCCACATCCCCTTACATTACTAAGCCCTCTCCCACATCCCAGCAACCTAACATCCCCCACATCCTTCCGACATCCCCCACATACTCCCCCTGACATAACCCACATCCCGGATCTCCCCTGTTATAGCCTGACATCTCCGCCCACTACCCATCCCTCCAACATTCCTGGGCTCCCCTCCCACTTCCCTAGAAACCCTCGAAGAGCATACAAATACTGTATATGCAGAAGAGTACTGTACATGCTATTGTACAGAAGAGCATACAAGTGGCTCTTTTCTGCACACATAAACACTCAAGGCACACGTTATTGTGCATGCTCATTTCTAGAATCACCTTCTTAAGTTAAGTGACTTGCTCAAGGTCACAAAACACAACAGTGGAGTTTGAACTATGTTTCCCTAGTTCTCAACCTGGTTCTCTAACCACTAGGCTATGTCTCTACTCCCCTGGCTACAAATGAGTGCTCTACCCTTCTCCTCAAAAATATGAACAATGGATAAGTGGTGGTTGGACATCCATGGAAGAGAATAGGATGGGCAACTTCTCAGCTGTTCAACATGACATCGCAATGTGCCTTTCCATTAAAGAGGTGAGGAATGTAGAAGCCTCAAACACCTTTCAAGGAGACAAATGTTATAGTGCCACATACTGTATCATGCGTAGTTTTGGCTGTACTCTGTACTTTATCTGCTTTCACAACCTTGTGCAACACCACCGTTTAGCCATGTTGTAGAACTGAATTGCCATATAGTGATGCATAACTCACTTTGCTATCCCTTGGCTTTCTTATAGCATGGGGGGGAAGGTATAGGGGAAAAGCAACCTAGAAAGGGACTTGGGGGTTCTGGTTGATCAAACAATGAAGCCAGGGGCGCAATGCGCAGCGGCCTCGAAGAAGGCGAACAGAATGTTGGGCATTATCAAAAAAGGAATCACTACCAGAACCAAAGAAGTTATTCTGCCGTTATATCGGGCGATGGTGCGCCCGCATCTGGAGTACTGCGTTCAATACTGGGCGCCGTACCTTAAGAAGGATATGGCGACACTCGAGAGAAAAATGATAAGGGACATGGAAAACCTTCCATATGCCGAGAGGCTGGAGAAACTGGGGCTCTTTTCCCTGGAAAAACGGAGACTTAGAGGGGACATGATAGAAACTTACAAGATCATAAAGGGTGTAGAGAGGGTAGAGAGGGGCAGATTCTTCAGACTGGCCAGGGTAACAAGAACAAGAGGGCACTCAAGAAAATTGAAGGGAGACAGATTCAGAACAAATGCTAGGAAGTTCTTGTTCACTCAGAGGGTGGTGGATACCTGGAATGCACTTCCAGAGGAGGTGGTAGAGCAGAGTACGATTTTGGGTTTCAAAAAGGGGTTGGACAAGTTCCTGAAGGTAAAGGGGATTGAAGAGTATTGTTAGATCAGGTACTATACAGGTCAGAATGTCTTAAATAATGGATCAATTACAGGTCGCTGACCTGAGGGGCCGCCGCGGGTGCGGACTACTGGGCACGATGGACCTGTGGAATGACTCGGCAGAGGCGATTCTTATGTTCTTACATGCTTGTGCTCCCTTTGTCTTGTTCCTTGACCATGATAATGCATACAACTTTCAATTGACCAGCACCTTCTGTAGAAGGTGCTAGAAATGATGGGAGCATGCCATGAATTATCACATTCAGAGAAAAGGAAAAAAAAAATAGCAGGATGCTGGTGGCAAGTTATACTGTTTGTAAGCAAATTTTAATAATTATTTAACATATCATGCCAAAGATAGCGAGTGCTGGATTTCAGAGAACAGAGCTATGTGCCCTCCATTATTGCTGTAAGGGCATGCAGTTGAAAATATTGTTAGTATTGACAATGTCATTGTTGTTTATAACCCCAAAATATAGAAACCCCATGGAAATTCAGGAATTTATTTTTTTGGGGGGGCTGTATGTCAAAAGTGTATACTATTACTCAAATAGTTTCACTGTTGCTTAATAGTAGTAGCATAGCCATGGAGGGGCCACCTTCGGCTCATACCCCCCCCCCCCTCCCTCTTCTTTAATGTCTGGTGGGTATGCCAAGCACTGCCAGTTGAAGACATCACCTGCACAAGTCCTGCCTGTGCAGTCTGGCCAGCACTGAATTCAACAGGCACACTTTGGCCACCAGTATTGGCTCTCATACATATGCAGTTCAGCGACTGAACTGAGCATGCCTGAGAGTGTCAATATCTGCAGTTGAAGTACATTGCCAACTTGAGCGCAGCTCTGGCAGTACAGGCAAGACTCATGCAGGAGATGTCTTCAGCTAGTGGAGCTTGCATCCCCACCAGCAAATGTATATTTTAATGTGGCAGCAGTAGGGGGAGAGTCCACCTTTGGGGACCCCCCTCCAAAAAAAAAAAGGGACTACTGGCTAAATCCGTGATTAGTGCACACTATTTACCAACACACACACTATTGTAAGCAGGTCTAGCACCATAAGAACATAAGAATTGCCGCTGCTGGGTCAGACCAGTGGTCCATCATGCCCAGCTGTCCGCTCATGCAGCAGCCCTTTGGTCAAAGACCAGGGTCCTAACTGAGAATAGCTTTACCTGCGTAAGTTCTGGTTCAGCAGAAAGTTGTCTAACTTTATCTTAGCATATATGTACATTATGTGTTAACAAATTATACGAGGATGCACAACACATAATATGTTCATATAATGATACAAAATGTGTGATCGTGGCACCGAGATACCCCCCCTTCAAACCCAGCATGCACCCAAAAAGAGGGAGAAAAAGCCTCAGACTAATGTAGCAGTATAGAACCAAAAGGTACAAATCAAAACTGCTTTTGATACTTTCAGTGGCATTAAACTCCCTCACAGAACAGCTCAGGTTTTGAAAAGGGCAAAGTCACCTGGAGGCACGTACATGGACATAGCTGACAAAAGATGACTTGAGCTCCAATGCTGTCACGTCTTCTTCAATCTGAGGCTGGTCTCAGCGTGCCTGTAGTTTTCAAGGCTGTATTGTTTGTTTCCCATATGAGCCAAAACATTGGTGAAAGAAGGTCGCTTGTTGGGAAGATTGGAGAAGACCTTCTTAATAGGTTTCTGTGTTAGCAGTTACCGCATAGTAATCCATGCATTAAGGCCCAGATTCTGAAAGTGGTGCTGTAATTGGCAGGCCCCTGAAAAAATGGTGCCAGTCATGTGTCAGTCCGATTACGAAGCCGTTTTCACAATTGTGGCCTATGTCGAAGGTAGGCACTGGAAATGTAGACCCATAATCATGCCTCTTTTGACATTCGGTATTGTACTAAGTGTCTGTGTAGACACAATTCTGACACTGTGTTTTGAAGGTGCCTCGCGGCGCTTACTGGTTTTTTCTTTTGATTGCTTTTTAATTGGTTTTCCATGGCATGGTCAATTACCATGCTGTTAATAGCCAATTAAAACAATTAACATAGGTGCTGGTAGAGCGCCTTCCTATATGTGCTGCTTTCAGAATCCAGGCCTAAATGCTTAACACACTTTAGTAAAAGGGCCCCTTAAAGCTGGAACAAATGTATGCAAGAAGATGAAGACATTTCTGTAGCTTGCCTGATTTTCAGAGGAAAAATTCAACTCTGTAAAAAATAAAAAATCATATACAATATCTAAATGGACAAAAGAACAAACATAAAATACAGTTACTTAAAGATGGTGTGGGTGGTTTTTTTTGTTGTTGTTTTGTTTTTTTGTCTGTTAATAGGGACACTGAAACAATTTCAGAAGTTTTTCTCCAAGTTATAGAGCTCAGAGTCTGACACACAACTCAGCATTTTTCTTACAAATTGCAGCACAGCATTTTATACATAGAGAACATGGCCCGGCAAGATCAGGATATTACTATGACAGAAATTTTAATGGCTATACATTCACTCAGTCCAAGTAAATCCCCTGGGATGGATGGATGTGGAACAGAATTCTATCAGGCCTTTAAGGATATCAGAGTCCCTCAGGTGGTGCAATTACACCAAGATTTTGTGAATCGCAAAGAAGCAGGAGGTGCATTTTTAGAAGCCATGTAATTGTTTTAGAGCAGCCACAAAAGGATCCTTGTTATCTGCAGATTTATAGACCATAATATCACTGCTTAAACATAGACTGCAAAATCTAGGCAAAAATTATAACAAATAGATTAGCTGGAGTTATGAATAAGATTATACATAAAGATCAAACATAATTTAATAAAGGGTGACACTCCAAATACAAATTAAAATTATTATTCCATCTGATTCACCATGCCACTCACAATGATCAATCAGCAACATCTCTCTCATTAGACACCAAGAAAGCCCTTGGTCAGGTTGAGTGGAAGTATTTGTTCCGTGAGCTAAACTCAACCATAACGTTAGAATTGAAAAAACGGACCCACATACAGCCAAGGATTCTAATCATATAATGCTTTCCAAAATTATTTCCAACTGTAAAATGAACCAATATTTCAGAATGGTCATTTTTGTTTGACCCCACAGTGTCTTTTTTTTTTATCTTTTCTCTACTTCCACCTTAGCGGAAACTAAGATTGAGATCTGGAATTATGAGTCTTGATACTGGGGGATTTTCCTCTATTATATATCCCACCCCCATAAGACCAAGTCTGTTCAATGAATAATCTTATTTTAAAAAGTGTCTGGCAGTTCTGAGCTCAGATTTTTGGTAGGTAAGGTAGAGAATTAGGATTAAAGTAGAAATGCTCCTTTTCACAGATGATGATATGATCATGGGCAGGCCAGCAATGAACTCAAGAGATGTGACAGATAATTAATAGTCAAGCATGGACCATAAGTTTAATAATGGAAGATGATCAGTAAAGCCATGTAAAGAACGAGACTGCAGCAAAGAGCATGAGGAATACAGGAAGGCTATCTGAGATTTCAGAGAACCAAATACGAGGGTAAATCAAAAAGTAAAGGCAAAATACATTTAACGGCTTTAATAGAAATAACTGTAAGCAATTGAAAGTATCAGTTTTCCACATAGTCCCCATGCAAGATGATGCGTTTGTTGTATTGTTCAACTAGCTTCTGCATTCCTGCAGTGAAGAAGTTTTTTCACCGCTCCCAAAACCAGGCGAGCCCCGCTTTCTTTACTTCATACTCAGAGATGAGTCTGCAACTTCGCAGCATCTCCTTCAGTGGACCCAAGATGTGATAATCTCTAGGCGCCAGATCCGGGGAGGATGTGGAAGACGTTCAAACCCAAGCTGTTGCACTGTCTCTTCTGTTGCTGCTGCTGTATGAGGACATGCATTGTCATGGTGCAACAAGACTGTTTTGGACAACATTCCTCTTCTTTTGCTACAAATTGCAGGTTGAAGTTCATTTTGCTGCAATACACTGCAATTTTCACTGTTCAATATGCCAGTATAGGCCCCTTCATTTCCCATAAGAAGGTTAACATGATTTTCTTGAAGGAGGGCTGACTTCTGAATTTCTTCTTCACTGGGGAAGATGGATGTCTCCTCTCCATTCTTTGTCTTTTGTGTCTAGGTTGTAGTGATGCGCCCATGTCTTGTTGCCGGTGACAGTTCTCTCCAGAATACTCAGATCTCCATACTATCTCAGGAACAGGGTCACAACTTCCACACACTGTTGCTTGTGCAGATCAGTAAGCTGTTTAGGAATCCATCATGCGTAACATGACCATTTATTTTTTTCATCAAAAGGGGACATCTATTAATTGTCAGTCCCACCCCCACCCCCAATCCCGCCCTAGCCCCGCCCCAATCCCGCCCCCAATTTCTTCCGTTCATTTTTCATGTAAACATAATATCTTATTAATTCATAATGGTAACCATGAAATTAAACCCCCCCACAAAGCACACTATATGCAGAGAAAATGTTAATTATCATTTATATTTGGGGGTTTTCAAAGATGTCAAGTCAGATGACTTTAAAATATGCAATGTCACCTCAGTAACTATAGAAAAATAGACAAATATAGTGCAAAATATAGACAGCAGATATAAATTCTCAAAACTGACCCATTTTGATCACTAAATTGAAAATAAAATCATTTTTCCTACCTTTGCTGTCTGGTGATTTAATGAGTCTCTGGTTGCATTTCCTTCTGACTGTGTATCCTTTCTTTAATTTCTTTCTTTCTTTCTGCACTCAGGCCCAACAATTGTCCCTTTCTATTCCCTCCTTCCTTCCTTCCTATATCCTTAGTGCCTCCTTCCTATGGCCTTAATGCCCCTAGTGCCTCCTTCCTATGTCCTTAGTTCCCCCTCCCGTATCCTTAGGGCCCCCATTGCCTCCTTCCTATGTCCTTAGTGCCCCTTCCCATGTCCTTAGTGCCCTCAGTGCCTCCTTCCTATGTCCCCTTCACTGCCTTCCAGCCTTTGTCCCACCCCTACCCCTAAGCCTACCTGCCTGCCTGCCTACTTCCCTCCTTCCCTGCCATGCCAAAGCCTGCCTGCCTTCCTCCCTCCAGTGCCAATTCAATCCCCTCCCTGGGTCTGCCACAGCCGCTGCTTCTTGCTGCCCAGAAGCCTTCTTCCCGACGTCAATTCTGATGTCGGAGAGGAAGTTCCGGGCCAGCCAATTACTCCCTGGGGGAGGGGTTTGAATCAGTGCTGGAAGGAGGGAGGCAGGCTTTAGTGCGGCAGGGAGGGGAAGCGATCGCCAGTCTGTTGTCCCCGCATACAGCTTTGGGATGCTGTCCCTGAAAACGGGACATTTTGGCGTCCCAAAGTGGTGGGTTGGGACAACAGGACGGTCAGTCCAATAATGGGATGTATGGTCACCTTAATCATGCGTAGACTTTCCTGTATCCCAAGGGAAAGGGGAATGGGACTTGTATACTGCCTTTTTGTGGCTGTGGCATTTCAAAGCTTACATTCAAAGTGGTGGGTACTAGAGGTCGCGGCGGGTGTCAGCAGGAGAGATTGGGCATCTCTTCTGCTGCGATCATTCGGGGGGGGGGGGGGTCACTGCAGGTTCCTGAAGGAGAGATTGGGCATCTCTCCTGCCGCAATCATTGTGTGTGTGTGTGGGGGGGGGGGGGAGTAGACAGTTCCATGATTCTCTAACAAGTACTTATGACAGACGCCAGTTAGAGACTCGTGCTTTTAGGTGAAAGACTGGTCCCTCCCAAATATAAAAGGTCTTGTTTTGGACGTTTAGGACTTGGGCAATTTTTTTTCTCTACAATAGGGCTTAAAGGTAGATGTAGTGGCAGTCTGGGAGATTAAATGCCTGAACATACAGGTGGACTATTCTCGAAAAAACAACAACACATTTTGAACTTTTTTTTGAGAATGGAAATTTCCCTGTTGCCTAGGCGAAAAAGGGACTTTTTTTTTAATGCCCCTCCACGTTCCTAAATATATGCTTCTCAGATAGACATCCATAACTTTAAATAACAAAACTTATTCCATCCAATCTACTATCAAGATACTGGGAGTAATTTTGGATCAGAATTTGTCTAGGAAGAATCAGGGTGATGCTCTGGTATGAAGGGGTTTCCATACATTATGGGAATTGTGCACCATTAGAACATATTTTGATGTTTCATTTTTCAGCTTTCTGGTGCAATCCCTGGTTCTGAGTCAGCTTGGCTACTGTTATAATGTCCATCTTGCTGGGACTCAACAAAATCTTTACAGACTGCATTATTCAGAATGCAGCTGTTCCATTGATCTTCAATTTGAATAAGTTTGACTATGCTACACTTTTCTTTCAGCAACTGCACAGGCTGCCAGTTGAGGCCCGTGTGAAGTTTAAGTTTGGTTGCTTTTGCTTCAAGGTGCTAGCAGGCTTCATGCCCAACTATCTCGTGGACTCGTTTATATTTGTTAGGTCAAAATACTTAGACACTCACATGCACTATTCACTTTTCCGTCTGTCAAAGGTTGTAAATTTAAAATATATAATCAACCTCTTCTATCTTATCAAGTGGCATCTTGGGACAAGGATTTGAATCATTTCATTATGTCCTCTAACACTTACCATCAATTCAGGCAACATCTAAAAACATATTTGTTTACTAGATCCTTTGGGTAATTGAAGTATTTCATCTACTGTATCTACCTCTTTTGTAAACTGCATAGAACTTAAAGGTATTGCGATATAAAAGTGAGTTTTATGTTCTGTTTATGCTATATTTGTGCTCTATTTTTAGTTAAAACTAGGAGCGTACTTCGGTAGTACCTGCTAAAAGTCATAACAACCATTTTGAATGGCTGCCAAGCTAAGCAGGAGTGCGTGGACTTTGCTCCTTCCCATTTATTTTATTTATTTATTTAAAACATTTATATTCTGCTTTAAACCAAAGCGGTTCACAATAAACATACACGGTAAAAATAAATAACATTAGATCACTAGGGATTAGGCAAGGGGCCCATGGGGATCCTGGGGGAAGTGGAATTCTGGATGTTTCAGAGAGTGGAAGGGAAGGAATGGGAATGGGAAGGAGGGATTGGCTTTTGGAGTTTCTGAATCTTTTGGAGGAAGGAGGGGGAATTTGAAGTTATGGTGGGTGGTTGGGACTTGACCAGATATCATATGTGAGTCAAGATTTATTAGGATTTTATATACTGCCTATCAAGGTTATCTAAGCGGTTTTACAATCAGGTACTCAAGCATTTTCTCTATCTGTCCCGGTGGGCTCACAATCTATCTAACGTACCTGGGGCTATGGAGGATTAAGTGACTTGCCCAGGATCACAAGGAGCAGCACAGGGTTTGAACCCACAACCCCAGGGTACTGAGGCTGTAGCTTCAACCACTGCGCCACACACTCCTCCTGGCTGATAATCATCTGGGACCTGCATAAATGTCCCTGATAAATGTCTTATGCATAAATGTCTTATGCAGGTCCCGGCTGAATATTGGCCAAGAACTGTGTACAACCCAATGGCTAGCATATAACAAATTAGCCCCAGATATTCAATTAAAATATTTTATGCCATAAGACCCAACAATTAGCACATAAAGAAGTGGAGGGGCATAATAAAAAAAAAACGTCTAAGTCCCTTTTTGGCCTAAGGCCTTAAACGTTGAAAGTAGAAGCAGGGAAAATGTCCATAATCAAAAAAAACGTCCAAAAGAAGGGTTTTTTTTATAATGGCCTGCCTCTACATTCAGCTGTTTAAATGCCCAGACCACCACTATGGCCTCAACCCGACCATGTGCCCAAGGCCCCGCCCCCAGGAGGGACCTAAGGCTCCCGGGCCTATTCTGATTGGCCCAGGCGCCTTAGGCCCCACCAGTAGGCGGAGCTTTGGGACGGATGGGCCAATCCGGCCTCATTCCGTCGTTGGCTGCCTGCCGGACAGGCGGGTTTGGCTCCCGTCTGTCCGGCCAACTATACAAAGGTACGGGGAAGGGGGGTGGGGGTGTCGTGGGGGTCAGCCAGGGGGGTCGCGGGTCGGCTGGGGGGGCGGTCGGAGGTTCTTGTGGGGGGCGGTCGTTGGGGGGGAGGGGGGTTTGCATCGAGGGCAGGAGGGCCTGGGATCCCTCCTGCCCGTAATGTAGTGCGGGGTGGGGGTAGGGGGTCGCCGTGGCCAGGAGGATTTGGGCTCCCTCCTGGCCCGAACAACTATCGGGGGGGGGGAGGGTTCGCAAGAGCCAGGAGGACTTGGGCTCCCTCCTGGCCCGATATTGTCGGGGAGTTGGGGAGTCGGCGGGGCAAGAGGGCTTGGGCTCCCTTTTGCCCCGATCGTGTCGGGGAGTCGGGGGGGGCAAGAGGGCTTGAGCTCCCTCTTGCCCCGATCGTGTCGGGGGTGCCGCGGTTGGCGGGGGCAAGAGGGCTTGAGCTCCCTCTTGCCCCGATCGTGTCGGGGGTGCCGCGGTTGGCTGGGGCAAGAGGGCTTGAGCTCCCTCTTGCCCCGATCGTGTCAGGGGTGCCGCGGTTGGCTGGGGCAAGAGGGCTTGAGCTCCCTCTTGCCCCGATCGTGTCGGGGAGTCGGGACCGCTAAGAGGAAGCAGCAGGACACCAGTAGGAGCTTCTACATGATGGGGGGGTCGGGAGGCTGTGGGGGTGCGAGCGGTCCTTCAGGGTGGGGGTGCGGGTGCGAGTGGGAGTGCGTGCGATCGGTCCTTCGGGGTGGGGGTGCGGGTGCGTGTGAGCGGTCCTTCGGGGTGGGGGTGCGAGCGGTCCTGGGGGGGGTGAATCGGACGTCGGGGGGGGCATCAGGCTTTCAGGGTGGGGACAGGACTTCAAGGGGGAGAGGAGAGTCGGGCGGGCGAAAGGAGAGTCGGGGTGGCCAGAGGAGAGTCAGGCGGCGACGGGAAAGTCGGGCAGCATGCGCGGTATACGGGTGTGCGCGGTATATAAAAATTTCTGTACATAAATTTGTGTTTTTTGCGCGCTATACCCGTGTGTGCGTTTTACACGGGTGCGCGTTATCTATGTGAAAATTCGGTACTTTACTCTGGCTCCCTAACCAACATTCTGGTAGCAAAAGGCATCTCTAAGTTGAGGTGATAAGAGCTTTTTTTTTTTTTTAATCATTGCTTTGTACCAAGTGATATTATTTGCTTTCTTTTCCTAAAGGGAATGGACAATAAAGTGGTCATCTATTTGGGAGCTCACCAGATCTGATTTCCAAGGAATGTGATACTTCTTACCATCCAAATCAATCTTTTTCTTTTTCCAAGAAATTATTAGCAAATGAACATTATTTATTTACTATGAAGGGAAATATGTTGATCTCTTTGTATTATTATTATTTTTGTTTGTTTTGTCTCATGCAAACAATACTTCCCACATCTTTCAGGCTGATTTTAGTTAATCTCACTTCAGTTGTTCTTTTCCATAAACTTGTAGAAGGTAGATTAATTTCTATGATATTTCATTTGGCAGGATTATGTTCCTTATTAAAATTCAAGAACCTTGCTATGTCAAGGTATATTAGTGTGATGATCACCAGGCTGATGAAACCCTCTCTTGAGCCATTCAGTGCTTATAAACTCAAGTGCTGATTTGAGAGATGCATTAATTGGCGATGGTCATTTCAGCATGCAGTCAGGTAGCTGAAACTTTGAAAAGATAAAGGGCCCGATCCTTTAAATGGTGCCTAAACTTTGGAGTCTTTTATGCTCCTAACTTATCCCCCCCCACACACACACACACACTTTTTACAAAAATGCAAAAATGTTTTTTAGCACAGACCAGCACGCTGAATGCTCTGCACTGCTCCCAACACTCATAGAGCGTCAGGAGCAGCGCAGAGCTTTCAGTGTGCTGGCTTGCGCTAAAAAACGGTTCCGTGGTTTTGTAAAAAGGGAGGTTAATTGGCAAAATCTCTTTAATAGCTTCAATAATTGAAAAACAAATTTGGCAATTGGCACCTACTTGATTCTATAAAAGGTAGGTGCCTATGGCATGGCGCTCAGCACTGCCTAAAGCTTAAGTGGGCATTTTTACAGGTAGATCATGACTGAGACGCCACTAAGCACAATTCTCCAAAAACTTAGGCCCCTGAAATAAATGAAAGAAAGTTTGACCATGTGACATCACTCTTAGAAAAAGCACATTGGCTCCATATTTCTCATAGGATCACATACAAAATAATAATGCTGACATTTCAAACTCAAGTATCAAAAGCACCGCGGTTTATAGATAAACTTCTTAAACCTTATTTGCCTTTACACTCGCTTATTACTAATGGTCAACATTTATTAACGATTACTTCCTTGAAGGTCATTGGTACAAGGCATTAAGACATCTTTTCTGTTAGCGCACCCCATCTTTGGAATTCCCTGCCGACTCACTTAAAGGAGGAATAAACCTTTGATCGATTCAGAGGCAAATTAAAAAGCTTCCTATTTAAAGACGCTTTCAATTTATAGCATTTAGGGCTCCTTTTACGAAGGTGCGCTAGCGTTTTTAGCAGAAAAATTACAGCCTGCTTAAAAGGAGGCGTAGCGGCTAGCGCACATGGCATTTTAGCGCACGCTAAGAGCGCGTTAAAACCACTAGCGCACCTTTGTAAAAGGAGCCCTTAGTAAAATGTATTTACTATTACCATTCTCCCTTTGATTCTTTCAACTTTTTACACTGTGCCATATTGTTTTTACTTTAAATGTCTTTCTATCCTATCTCCATTGTTTTTCCCCTTCCATCCCTATTGCCTGTCTGTATTTATAGAGTGATTTGATAGAATATCTGTAAGTTTTTAATATTGTACAGTGTTTAGAAATTGCATAAGAGATTAAATCAAATTTTAATAAACCTGAAAGCTGAAACCTGGCCTACATTTCTGGCACCTAAGTTTTTACATAGGCGCTGCTATATGTAATTCTGTAAATGGAACCTGAGCATGATTGCCATGTGGCTGGTGCCATTTTTGGGGTGCCGTACGATTTAGGCGCCGTTTACAGAATTTGAGCCAATTTGCCTTCCAGAGAATTTCTACAAATATGAGGAGATAGCTTTATATCCCAAGTTTTTGTAATGATTTGCTAGAATACTATTAATCATTCTATATACAAACTGCCATGATGATAAATAACTGCAATATGGAAGCCATGTTAGAAGCATCTACATGAACAAACAGCAGCATTTGTATATGTAGATCAGTTATATATGTAAAACAATGTTTCAGGAAGCCACCATTTATGCTGTAGGTAGTCGAGTCAAAGAGGGTTCAAGGCCACAAATTTATACAAGCATCTTCTATTTTATAAGAAAATCCATATATATTCAATCAAATTTTCCTATTGGCTTTTCCATCTGCAGCAAGGCATATGTAGGGCATTAAAGGAGGGATTAGAAGAGTTTTCTTCAATCCATCATTTCTTATTTGTGCCTCAAAAATTTTTTAAAGATTTTTTTTGCTTCTTTTCCAGTTAATTGCTACCATTTATATGTAGAGTTTTTTTTTTTTAATTAGGCAAGTACACATTTAAGTGCTAGGACCTATATGTAGAAAGGGGCATTTTTAATATGATGTCTTAAGTCTGATTTTGTATGTTTTGCAAACAGTTCAGTGGAGTATAATTTGAAAACTGTCAGCAACACTTGGAGATGATATATGGTTATAACTAAGACTCCATCACATTTGGCTGCCTATATGTGAGTGGCATTGACGAGACTTGCCAACCCGTGTTTAACCATGAGTAACTGTGGCCTGCACAGAGTGGTGGGTATGACTCTGGTCACCTTATTAGGCAGACTGGATAAACTTATCAGGTCTTTGTCATCATTTACTGTGTTATTCTTTCTTTGGAAACTGCTTTACTTGGAATGCCAAAATGTTGAGGCAAGTCAAATGGAACTCTTCCTCCCTTATTATTTATTCTCCCCTCCTTCTATCTATCTATCTATTATTTAATTTGTTTTTCTATCCTGTTTTCCCCAAAGAGTTCAGAATGGGTTACAGGTTAGATTTCAATTATCTCCTTTGTGGTCCCTTCTGCTAAGGACATAGCTGCTGTTGGGGCGGGAAAGAATCCTGAATTGGCAAGTGAAATTTCAAAGATCCCCCAAGGCCCTAAAACCCTTCATGTCCTAGGTGATAAGAGGTACAGCTGTCATGTACTGTAGTATATAAGAGTCCATGGGAGAAGCTGGAGCTTCGGGACAGTCTGTGTAATCAATGCCCGATTCAATCAAACTCCTGACGATGTTCTTACTGCAAGGGATGTCTTTCATGGAGAGATGCACTGAAAGCCTCCATAGCTCAGGGGGTGGCAGATATGAAGATATGATCTCAGGGAATACTGTGAAAGCTCATGTTTTTTCCAGGCATGTTGGTAGCCCCTCCTGAGGTGTTAATGCACTATGGTTAGCTTATATAAGGGCTGTTCTACTTTTGCTATTATTTCTTTATCTCATATGAATAAACTCCAAGAATTAGGTACTAAAGTAAATTTACAGAATATAAGGATAGATGGGCTGGAAACAAATAAAATAATATGGATCAAGATAACAGTTTGGGCCTGATTCTATAAATGGTGCCCAGATCGGTGGCAGCTAGCCAATTTTCAAGTGAAATTTAATTTTTTTTAAATTAACTTAATTGGCATTTAGCACTCTGGGCCGCAGTAGAAATCTCAACTGTGGCTTAATAAAATGGGGGGGGTAGAGGGTCACGTGATGTCGAGCTGCTAAGCGGACGTCAGTGGAGTAGGGTCCCGATCCTGTTCCCACCATCAGCGAATTTTGTACCCCCGAGAGCCGCGATTTTGCCGCTGCGGTCCGGCGCTTAGGTCGAGGTTGACTTCCGCCTGCAGTATTGGGGAGTTCGGGGCTTTATGACCAGCAGACTGCCCCGTCGGGAGAGGGATCGCGGCCGTGCGGGTGATTCCAAGATGGCCGACCGCGAATCCCCCCCGCCGCTCCCGGCGCCGACCGCGTGGGTTTCGGAGATCGTGGCGGAGGTGAAGCTTCTCCTAGAAGGCTCCCTGACAGCGAAATTGCAGCCGATCGTAGACAAACTTGACACGGTGGATACACGCCTGGAAACCCTACAGGGTGAATTTTCTAACTTTCAACACCGTTTCACAGCCCTGGAGGACCGCGTGCAGCAACGCGAAGGGGACCATCAGCAACTTCGTGCTCGACTTGTTGCCATGGAAGCTAAGATTGAGGACCTTGAGAATAGGTCCCGTCGGGGGAACCTGCGTCTGGTTGGCCTGCCTGAGTCGGTGAAGGATGGTGAGCTCCATACCTTTTTAGAGTCTTGGCTGCAGCGCACTCTACACCTAACCACAGCACATGGTCCCCTGAGAATTGAACGAGCCCATAGGTTGGGCCCACTGGGTGAGCCTGGTTCGAGAGCTCGCACTGTTATACTTAAGTTGTTGAACTCAGCCCATAAACAAGAGATTTTGCGAGCTATCCGTACTTCGGGCCCCCTGCTGTATGAAAACTCCAGGGTGCTCTGCTTCCAGGATTATTCTCCAGCTTTGCAAGCTAAACGGAAGGAATTTACCCCCATCTGTTCCCAGCTGTTCAGGCTGAAAGTGCCTTTTGCCTTACTGTACCCAGCCCGGTTGCGGATCAGACATGCTGGTCAGACCCGCTTCTTCACTGAGGCGGCTGAAGCTCTTCGATTTCTCCAGTCCCTGCAAGTTCCTGAACCAGCTCCTTGACTGATTTGGGTTTAGTTATTTTGATTCAGGTTGGACTTTTGTGAGGAGCATGGAACCCAGTGTTTTCCCTCAGCTAGCTGCATCCTGCAAGTTTTCGTGTCTGAAGAGCCGATCACGAGGTGGTTTGACTGTTGCTGTGCCCTTTTTTGCCGGCTTGAGGGCCTTGCGCTGGGGCTTGGGGCACTGGATGGCTCTGGCCTATTTCTTTTTCATCTTTTTGGACTGTGTGGATGGCGGGGGGGGGGGGGGGGGGTGGGCCTGTTTGTGTTGGTGGGGATGTTATGCCATTCCTTGCTGGGGGAATGCCTGTTTATTGCAGATGTTGACTGGTTGTGGGAGGGGTACACATGTGTTTGTTAAGGGTGGGGAGGTATGTCTGTCGGGTGGGTGATAATGGAGACTCAAGTGGCGACACTCTGTACCTTTCAATGATGAGCATTAGTATATTGCTTTGTGGGGATTTACGGATGTCAGTTCTTGATGCCCTTCCTGTTCATGGGCATCTTACGTGTCAGGGCACTTGTGTCTGTACGGGTTGGGCGGGATATCGGGATCTTCCCCTTTTTTGAGAGTCTATAGGAGGAGGTGTGGGCTTGGAGGGAGGGGTTTATGGTAGGTCTAGTTTGCTGGGAGGGGGAGTTGGGAGCTGCTCCACAGGACCCTTAGACCACTAGTGGGTCGCATGAGAGAGGGGGACGGGGTGGTGGGGGGGGAAGGGGGGGTGGGAGGGAGGATATGCTGGGGTTTTTGTCTGCTCTTTCTTTATATTCTTTTTCACTCCTGTTTCTCTCTTTTCTGCTTTTCTACTCTTTTTTTTTGTATTCCTGGTGCTCTGCTTTTGGCCTTTTCACCTTGGGTGGATGCAAGGGTCTAGATCAAGGTTTCGGGAGCTGGTCGCTGGCTGGGACGGCCTTGCTCTCAACTATATAATGAGATTTCATTGGATTTTGGCCATATCCTTTTTTTTCACATGAAACCTCTTAGATGTATTTCCTGGAATATAAATGGTGTCACTTCGCCTATTAAACGACATAAGATTTTGAGAGCCTTGAACCGCCAGAGAGCCGATCTGGCTTTCTTGCAAGAGACGCATCTGTCTGCGGCGGAGCATGCTAAACTTCAGACCTGGTGGGTTGGCCATCATGTGGGAGCGCCGGCGAATAACCGTAAGGCGGGAGTCTTGATATTGATTCGGAAGGGAGTATCCTTTGCCATTCAACAGCAGTGGACTGATCCAGGGGGTAGGTATATCATCGCCAAGGTGCTACTTAATCGTCAGCCATTAATCCTTTGTAATGTTTATGCCCCTAACAACTATGACTCTCGGTTTTTTTCTTCTCTTATTCGCCTTCTTGGTCAACATTCGGATATTCCCTTGCTTGTAGGGGGGGACTTCAATTGTGTCCATGACCCCTTCTTGGATAAATCCATTCCTGCTCCCCAAGATCGGGTGCATCCCGCTAGAGGCATTTCCCTACTTTGCTCATCCTTAGATGTTCTTGACGTTTGGCGGACGCTTCACCCAGGTGACCGTGACTATACTCACATATCTAGAGCTCACGCTTCTTTGTCCCGGATCGACTATTGGCTACCCTCTAGCTCCCTGTTTTCTCGAGTTGAATCGGCTACTATTGGTTCCTTTGATGCTTCTGATCACGCCATGCTCTTGTTGATCTTGCATTTGGATGTCTCTTCTCCGGGCACCTTCCGTTGGCAATTCCCGCTCCGTTTGTATCAGGATCCGAGATTCAAGGACTTTTTACTTCAAAAATGGTCTGACTATCAAATCCATAATAATGAACATCGGACTGACTCTTCACTCTACTGGGAAGCCGCGAAAGCGGTACTCCGCGGTGAGATTATAGCATATTCCAGCCATCAACGTCGTGCGCGAGACAGGGAGCTCTTACAGTTAGAACGTAAGATTGGCACCCTCCGTCGCCTCTATAGTCAGTCTCACGCTCCATCCTTACGTTCCCAGCTTTTAGCCTCCCAGAGTCAGCTTCAGGAATTGTTGCATGCTAGAACCGTCAAATCACTAGCTTACTATAAGTATCAATTGTTTCGTCATGGAAATCAACGTGGGGCGCTCCTGGCAAGGGTGGCCAGAAGGTCGGCGGGTCGTACTCCTATCTTGCAACTTCGCTCAGCAGGGGGGGCTATGGTCAGGACGGATGCTGAGATTAATGCAGTGTTTTTTGATTATTATACAAAGCTTTATTCCCAACAACCTGATTTAATGGAGGGCTCGGCATATTTGGATGGCCTTTCCCTTCCGTGCTTATCAGAGGAGGCGGTGGCCAAACTTAATGCCCCCATAACGGCAGAGGAGGTGGCAGGAGTCATACAGAAGGGAGCTTTGTTAAAGGCCCCCGGACCGGATGGTTTCCGGATGGAATTTTATAAACTTTTACATCCTACAATAGCTCCTGTATTGGCTGATACCTTCACAGCAGCCATTCAGCGAGGTGCCCTTCCGGTATCTCTCACTTCAGCTCAAATAATTGTGCTCTTGAAACCCCATAAGGATGCGGCCCTTTCTTCCTCTTACCGCCCCATTTCGTTGTTGAATGTGGAGGCCAAGATATTCGCCAAGGTTTTGGCTAATCGATTGGCCTGTGTTCTCCCTGATTTGATTGCATCCCCGCAGGTGGGATTTGTGCAGGGGCGTACTAGTGTGAAAAACATTAGATCCATATTGGCGTCTCTGGAATTCGTGGAGAGAACCAAAACCTCTTCTCTATTGGTCAGCTTTGATGCTGAGAAGGCCTTCGATCGGGTCTCTTGGACTTTTTTATTTGAGGTTTTAAATCGGTATGGCATAACGGGTCTTTTTCAGGATGCGATTCGGGTGCTTTATCATTCTCCTACTGCTGTTGTCTGGGCCAATGGACTTTGTTCTTCTTCATTCTCAATATGTCGGGGCACGCGTCAGGGATGTCCCCTTTCCCCATTGCTCTTTGCACTGTCGTTGGATCCTCTGATCCGTGATATTCAGCTTAATGGAGCGATCTCGGGTATTCGAATAGGTTCTTCTGAATTTAAGATCTCGGCCTTTGCGGATGATCTTCTGGTCCATATTTCGGACCCCGTGATATCTCTTTCCAATCTGATGACCACGTTTCAAGAATATGGAGATTATTCTGGTTTTAAACTTAACCTTGATAAATCCTTGGCGTTGGCCACATCCTCGGACCTGCGGGACTCCTGGACGGGACCGTTTCCTCTTCAATGGGCTTCTTCATCGTTTCGTTATCTTGGGATCCAGTTGACGCCTCGTACTTCTGCGTTATATCGAGTACCGTATTTTCGCGGATATAACGCGCACCTGTGTAAAACGCGCACAGGGGTATAGCGCGCAGAAATCACGATGATATGTACCAAAACTTTTCTATACCGCGCTCAGGCATATAACGCGCATGATGCCCGACGCTCCTTTCGCCCGCCCTGACTTTCCGTGCGCTGTCCCGACTCTCCGTTCACCCCCCCTGACTTCCGTGCACTGCCCTGACTTTCCGTGCGCTGTCCCGACTCTCCGTTCACCCCCCCTGACTTTCCGTGCACTGTCCCCCCTTGAAGTCCTGTCCCCCCTTGAAGGTCTGTCCCCATCCTGAAAGCCTGATGCCCCCCCCGACGTCCGATACATCCCCCCCCCGGCAGGACCACTCGCACCCTCACCCCGAAGGACCGCCGACTCCCCAACAATATCGGGCCAGGAGGGAGCCCAAACCCTCCTGGCCACGGCGACCCCCTAACCCCACCCCGCACTACATTACGGGCAGGAGGGATCCCAGGCCCTCCTGCCCTCGACGCAAACCCCCCTCCCTCCAACGACCGCCCCCCCCAAGAACCTCCGCCCGTCCCCCAGCCGACCCGCGACCCCCCTGGCCGACCCCCACGACCCCCCCACCCCCCTTCCCCGTACCTTTGGAAGTTGGCCGGACAGACGGGAGCCAAACCCGCCTGTCCGGCAGGCAGCCAACGAAGAAATGAGGCCGGATTGGCCCATCCGTCCTAAAGCTCCGCCTACTGGTGGGGCCTAAGGCGCGTGGGCCAATCAGAATAGGCCCTGGAGCCTTAGGTCCCACCTGGGGGCGCGGCCTGAGGCACATGGGCCAAACCCGACCATGTGTCTCAGGCCGCGCCCCCAGGTGGGACCTAAGGCTCCAGGGCCTATTCTGATTGGCCCACGCGCCTTAGGCCCCACCAGTAGGCGGAGCTTTAGGACGGATGGGCCAATCCGGCCTCATTTCTTCGTTGGCTGCCTGCCGGACAGGCGGGTTTGGCTCCCGTCTGTCCGGCCAACTTCCAAAGGTACGGGGAAGGGGGGTGGGGGGGTCGTGGGGGTCGGCCAGGGGGGTCGCGGGTCGGCTGGGGGACGGGCGGAGGTTCTTGGGGGGGGGCGGTCGTTGGAGGGAGGGGGGTTTGCGTCGAGGGCAGGAGGGCCTGGGATCCCTCCTGCCCGTAATGTAGTGCGGGGTGGGGTTAGGGGGTCGCCGTGGCCAGGAGGGTTTGGGCTCCCTCCTGGCCCGATATTGTCGGGAAGTCGGCGGTCCTTCGGGGTGGGGGTGCGAGTGGTCCTGCCGGGGGGGGGGATGTATCGGACGTCGGGGAGTCGGCCGGGCAAGAGGGCTTGGGCTCCCTCTTGCTCCGATCGTGGATGCGGGTGCGGGTGGGAGCGCGTGCGAGCGGTCGTTCGGGGTGGGGGTGCGAGCGGTCCTGCTGGGGGGGTGAATCGGGCGTCGGGCGGGGTGGGAACTATGTTTAAAAACTTTTCTATACCGCGCTCAGGCATATAACGCGCGAGGGGTATGCGCGGTACGTAAAATCACGTATAACGCGCGCGTTATATCCGCGAAAATACGGTAAATATTGATTCTTTGTTCTGCTCTTCGGCTGACTGTTTCGCTCGATGGTCTCCTCTTCCTCTGTCTTTATCGGGCAGGATTCATTTGTTTAATATGATCCTTTTTCCTAAATGGCTTTACACTTTGCAGATGCTTCCTTTCTGGCTTTTGAAACGAGATATTATTAGACTACACTCTATGCTTTCTCGATTTTGTTGGGGGGGAAGACGACCTCGGGTAGCGCTGCGTTATCTGTTGGGAGCGTGGGGTGGAGGGGGACTGGGGTTGCCACATTTTCGGCTGTACAACGCTGCTTGTTTGATGCGATTTCTGGGGGAGTGGCTCTCAGATCGTCAGGATTTTATTCTAAAAGCCTATGAGAAGGAATTTTTTGCGCCCTGGCATATTTTGTCTCTGGTGCATGCGCCCCGTTCTGCCCTACCGGCGGCCCTCCGGGGGAGCTTGTTGTTACACTCGCTCCGCATTGTTTGGTCTTATGTGTTGGACTCATGGAAGGGTACTCCCTCGATTACTAGATACTTACCTATTCAGGGGAATTTACAATTCAGCCCCGGCATGGAGAATGCGAGTTTTCGTAAGCTGGCATCCCGGGATTTCACGTTACTTACCCATGTTCTTCAGGAGGATGGCTCTTTAATATCCTGGGATGCTGTGGTCCGGGCGGGGTTTTTTACAGCGGGCGACTTTCTGGCGTTTCGGCAACTTCAGCATTACGTCCGTTCCCTCCCCCGGACCGCTTTGGCCTTTCCTATTGAAGACAAATTTGCGGCACTGTTGGATCCCTATTTGGAAGATGGGTTTACAGTTTCGGGCCTTTATAAAGACTTCCATCGTTTATTGGGTTTGCCCGATCAGGCTGTCCTACATGATCGTTGGTGTCAAGATCTGGGGATAGCGCGAGACGCTTTGGATCTTCCTTCCTTGATTGCACGAATCCCGGGAATCTCTGTTAATGCGGATCTGCGGGAGTGTCAGTTCAGGGTACTTCACCGGGGATATTTCACGAAGAGCCAATTGTATTATTCGGGTTACACGGATTCTCCTTTATGCCCCAAATGTCTCCAGCTGCCCCATTCGTTTCTTCATGCCTTTTGGACTTGTGTGAAAATCAAACATTTTTGGCGACAAGTTATATCTTATGTGGAGCGTGTGTTAGGCACTACATTGGCTTTTTCTCCAGCTGGACTCCTGCTAGATAAGTATGAGGCCTTCCGTTTATCAGATTCGGGTCAGCGGCAGTTTATGAGAAGGGTGGGTGTCTTGGGGAAGAAGGTAATTCTATCTGTTTGGATTGGGGAAACTTTACCTTCCTTTTGGGACTGGCGAAATCGTTTGCATGCTCTGCTGCTGCTGGAGCGAAAGGATGCGTCTCTTAGCTTGCGAAGAAAGCGCCAGTTTCTTCGGACCTGGGATTCTTATCTATTTTCCTTATCACCCCGGGCTAGAAGTGACATTTTAAATTCCTTGTGATTTTTTGGAGAACCGGGCTTGATCTCCATCTTGCGGGGCGCCAGGTATACTTCTCTTTCTTCTTCTTTCTTTTCTTTCTCTCTTTCTTTTTTCCTTTTTCTCTTTGTTGGAGTTAATCATTGTTTTTAGCGGTGGGCTATCAGAGTCCAAGCCTACTGCAGTTCACTATCTCTGCTTTTGCATAGGGGGTTTGGGGATGGGGGGTGGGAGGGGTGGGATTGTTGGATCTACTGTTTTGTTTTTGACTGTTACTTCTGCTGGAGAGGTTAGGGCATATGTGATTGTTTCTTGTTATTTGAAAATAAAAATCGATTCAACATAAAATGGGGGGGGAGGGGGGTTGTTTTAAATTTTACGACAGTGGATTGAACGAGTTAAAGTCATTTTAGACAGAAAGGTTTATTGGATTTAATTATTGTGGTAAAATAGGCTCCTTTAGCCTCTGGCACATTCTTTCTGTAGTTTTGGTATCATTCAATATATATGGTTAGGGCTATAGAAGAGCTCTTATTTCTGTGCCATAATCTATCTGCTTTTCTTGCTTGGTAATTTAGAAGAGAAAGCCCCCATGAAACCAAGGGTTGTAAGATCTGGATAATGGATGTTTCTGAAATGTAAGTGCCCCATATTAAGCACTCTTCCTCAATCCAAAGCCCAGTCATAGAAAATATAATCAGACTCATCTGACAAGACTAGTGGCCTCAAACTCAAACCCTCTGCAGGGCCACATTTTGAATTTGTAGGTACTTGTAGGGCCTCAGAAAAAATAGTTAATGTCTTATTAAAGAAATGACAATTTTGCATGAGGTAAAACTCTTTATAGTTTATAAATCTTTCCTTTTGGCTAAGTCTTAATAATAATATTGTCATTTATAGCTAAAGAGACATATGATCAAGAAACTGTTTTATTTTACTTTTGTGATTATGATAAACATACCGAGGGCCTCAAAATAGTACCTGGTGGGCCGCATGTGGGCCCCGGGCCGTGAGTTTGAGACCACTGGTCAAGACCAACCTCTAGTAAAACCATGCAGGGATCCTGCAGTCCTTTGGACTCCAGAAACTACACTATGTTCTGTTTTTGCAGCATTTCTATTCATTTACTCAGAGGTCAAACTACTACTATGTATTTATTTATTTTTCTATATTGTTCTCCTAGGTGAGCTCAAAACAGTTTACATTAATTTATTCAATTACTCAAGCATTTCCCCTCTCTGTCCTGGTAGGCTTACAATCCATCTAATGTACTTGTGGCAATGGGGGGATTAAATGACTTGCCTAGGGTCATAAGGAGCAGTGTGGGCTTGAACCCACAACCTCAGCATGCTGAGGTTGCAGTTTTAACCCCTGCACCACACTCTCCACCTGTACTACTGCTGCTTATCATTTCTATAGCACTGCCAGACGTATGCAGTTCTGTATATTAAAAGATTCAAGAGACATTCCCTTCATAGTAGTCCCTTACAATCTAATCAAACAGGCAAACAAAAAGGTCAAGTAGACTAACAAAACTGTAGTTCCAACCCTTTTATTTCTTTTTTACTTCCAGATTTGTGGAAAGATGCTCCATCCACTGTTTTCAGACCATTCTCCATTATAAAGGATTATTGAAAACAATGGACAAAGGAGCTACTAGAACTTCACTAACCTCCTCCTTTACAAAGCTGCGTTAGCGTTTTTAGCGCCGGCTGCAGTGGTAAAATAGAAAACCTATGAACGTTGGAGTTCTTACAGCCGTGGCTGGCACTAAAAACGTTAGTGCTGCTTTGTAAAGGAGGGCCTAAGTAACTTCAATACCCTTGGGTTTATCTCATCTGACCTAATCACTTTATTTTTAGTTTATCCAGCTTCTCATGAATGCAGTCTTATGAAAATTGTTCAAAGTCTACCTGTATTTGTTGAACTGAAAGAGAAAAAAGGGGAAGCAAAATCCACTACAGCTCCCCCTCCCGATTCACGGTTTCCCTGCTTGCAAATTCGGTTATTCACAATTTTTTATTTTCTTCTTTTTGCAAGCTGCCCAAACCTCCCCGGACCTTACCTGGTGGTCTAGCGATGACGTAGGACAGGAGTGATCTTCCTATGCTCCTTCCCCATGCAGAGCCATCATCAAAATGGCTGCCCCGAGTTCCCATTGTAGTCTCAAGACTACATTTTGATGACGGCTCTGCACGGGGTAGGAGCATAGGAAGATCGCTCCTGTCCCGCATCACCGCTAGACCACCAAGTAAGGTCGGGGGCACAAGAGGGAGGCAGGAGGGAGGCGGGGCTGGGAGGCGGGGGTGGGTCAGAGCCAGTCCAAAAAATTATTCACGGGCTGGCTCTGCCCGTAACCCCCACGAATATTGAGGGTCTGCTGTATATATTTTGGGAGATGGGGCAACAGCACATAATACTCCAGGTGTAGTTGTACCACAGATCTTTACAGAAGCATTAGAATATTCTTTAGTTTATTTTGTTTCCCTTTCCTAATTCCTAACATTTCTTTTGCTTTTCTGGCTTTCCACACATAAAGCAGAAAATTTCAATCTATTGTCCATGATGATACCTAGACTCTTTGCAAGGGTAGTGCCTCCTAATTGGAACTTAGCATTGTGTAGCTATAGTTAGGTCAAATTCTATATATGTTGCCTAAAAAAATCTGCATTGAAAAGGTGCAGGCATTTATGTTAGCGAAAACCAGGCCTAAATGCCTGTACCTAATGTAAGTTGCGCACCGGACAGGCATATTATATAACAGTATACTTAACTTTTAGGAAATCCCACAATGCGCCCATGCTCCTCCCTTGACTATGCTTCCCCTTTTGAAATCCACATACTAGAATTCACATGCACTACTTTATAGAATGCATGTAGAAAGTTGTATGCGTAAATTCTAATTAGTGCTAATAATTGCTTGTTAATTGGCCACAGTGCAATCAAATCTCAGTTTTCTGGCACCCATGGGGATTGGTGGATGCCAGATAACTGTAGTTTCTGTTTATTTGAGAGTTAATGTAAAAATAGTTATAGGTTCAGTATCTTCTTCCCTTCTTTCTTAGTCACTTTCTCTCTCCCCTTCTCTTCCAAACTAAACTAAACTAAACTAAACTAAACTTTAAGTTTGTATACCGCATCCTCTCCACAATCGTAGAGCTCGGCACGGTTACAGGAACTGGTATAAAGAAGGAACTCCAATGAAAGGTTACAGGAACTTAGTATAAAGAATGTTTAGAGGGACTTAGTATACCATAGAGGGAGGATGTATTACATTTTTGAGAATAGTCAAGTTTTCATATGTTTTCAGAATAGTTGGAGGGAGCCCAGATTTCGCTTCCACTTTCTCTTCCCCCTTCTCCCCCCCACACTCCCCCTCCCTTATCCAAAGTAGCAGAGCCGGTTCTGACAACCCCTTCCATTCCCAAAGCAGTAGAGCTGATCCTGGAAGCCTCCTCCCTCCCTCCGTACCTGAAGTAGCACAGCCAGTTCTGACAATCCCCTCCCTCCCTGCCAGAAGCTGCCTATTTACCGGCACTTCCTCTGCTCGCCGGCTACCGTTACATCATCAGGTGAGGGAGGGAAAAGAGAGGGAGGGGACTATCAGGACCGGCTATGCTGCTTCAGAAACAGAGGGAGGGAGGAGATAGTCAGGACCAGCTCTACTGCTTTGGGAACAGAGGGAGGGAGGGGTTTGTCAGGACCGGCCCTGCTGCTTCAGGAATGGAGGGAAGGAAGAAGATTGGTGGCTGCCGCGATGTTCTGGGAGCTGGTGGAAGGAGGGAGATTGGTGGTTGCCACAATACTTCAGGAGCTGGAGGGAGGGATATTGGTGGCTGCCACGATGCTGTGGGAGTTGGAGGGAGGGAGATTGGTGGCTGCTGCTGATGACACTGGGGCTGGAACAAGAGAGGGAGGGGAGGTTATTGGGTCAGGAGCACTACTTTGGATGTTGTCTTAGGAGTGCAGGAGACTTTTTTTTTTTTTTTTGCTGGTTGGTTGAGAGTGGCAGTTAATTGAATGTCGGTTAGCTGAGATTCTACTGTACAATATACAGAATCTGGCCCTAAGTGCATCATTTTGTACTTGTTCTCACAAAATTACATCTGTCACTTGTATGTTAAATCTCCCAGTTTCTCAAGATCCTCTGTAATTTCTCACAGTTTATACTTTAACAACCCTACATAATTGTGTATCTTCAGCAATTCCAATCACCTCATTCACTGTTCCCTTTTCTAGATCATGTAAAAAATGTTAAGAAAAGCACCAGTCCCATTATAGATCTCTGGGGCACTCCACTATTTACTTTTCCTCATTGAGAAAATTGACCATTTAACCCTACTTTTTGTTTTCTATATTAAAACCAGTTTCCAGTTCACAACAGTGCATTGCCTCCTATCCCGGGAGTATCTTATAAGGGGCTTTGTCAAACACTTTCTGATAATAGGTACACTATTTTGAGTGACTCACCTTTATCCATATATTTACTGATGCCTTCAGAATAGAGAGGATTTGTGGTTCTGGCACAAGGGTCTTAAGGATACACTGATATTAGAAACAGTTATTTCATGCACATTTGGGGTAATGTTGCATGCTTTTCGCCCTTTGTGCAGTTTTTTTTTTTTATTTTTTCTTTAATCATTACTCCAGCTGGATGTGGTGAGACACTAATGTCACTCCTGCACATGCTTACACATATTTTATAAGAGGCTCTGCATTTGGCAAGACCTTTTGTAAAATTCTGTGGGAATTCTCCAAAACTCAGTTCTCTTCTCCACATCCTTTCTAAAACTGGACTCCCTGTCTCTTTATAAAATAATCCCAAAACAGTTACCTACTTAAGGGGTCCTTTTACTAAGGCACGCGATAAATGCTAAGGTGCCCATTATATTCTATGGGCGCCATAGCATTTAATGCATGCTAATCTTTAGCGCGTGCTAAATTGGTTAGTACATCTTTATAAAAGGACCCCTAGGTCTCACAATCTAGGTGACCGATTATAAAATAACCCTCTGAAAGTTCTCTAAGTACATAAGTTCCTCACACTAGAGGTAATATAAAGAAATAAAAGAAGACAAAGGAAATTAGGTGATACCTTTTTTTTATTGGACTAACTCAATGCAGTGGCGTACCTAGGGTATGTGGCACCTGGGGCCCATCATTTTTTGACACACCCCCCCCCTATGTAAAAAAATATTTTTTGTAATGACCATGAAACAGAATAAATGGTCAGAATAGAAACAGGCAGTGAAAATTTTCTTATATTCCAAACATAACATAACATAAATTATGTCTGAATTGTCATGACATCAGAAGTACATATGGAGTAGTTGCAGGTGATGCTTGGGACAGTTCTGATTGTGTTAGTTCGGTTTTATGTGTTTTTTGAATAGAAGGGTTTTTATTTCTTTTTGAAGGTTTTGCAGTCTGTGGTCGATGTCAATTGGTTGTAGAGTTGGGGGTCGAGTGTTGCAGCTCGAATGGCTAGGAGGTTGTCGAACAGTTTTTTTCTTTTGACGTTTTTGGTTGGAGGGTGTGTGAATGGTGCGTGAGTTCTCCTATGTCTGTTTGAAGTGGATTGAATTATTATTATTATTAGCTGAAGAAATTAGTAAACCCCCCCCATTCCACACACATTAATTCTCTTCCATTTTTGTTCCCATTATAAAAAACACTGATAAGTTCCCAGAAAAAAAATACATTAAAATAAGAAGTGAAAACAAAGGCCCCTACAGATGAGAACATAACACAAGAATAGCCTAACTGGGTCAGACCAATGGTCCATCATGCCCAGTAGCCCATTCTCATGGTAGCCAATCCAGGACACTAATACCTGGTCAAAACCCAAAGAGTAGCAACATTCCATGCTACCGATCCAGGGCAAGCAGACACTTCCCCCATGTCTTAATAACAGATTATGTACTTTTCCTCCAGGAATTTGTCCAAATCTTTCTTAAAACCAGCTACACTATCTGCTTTTACCATAACTTCTGGCCACTTCATTTTTAAGTTTAGATCTTTCCTTTCAAACAGAGACCTTGCTAGATGTCAAATACAGCACAAGGTAACTTCACATGGACTTAGCGGTGCAGGAAATGTGAATCTCCTCATACACCCACCATATAGTGCAAAAATGTGCAAAGGTCTGTTTTTTTTCTTTCGATCACTACATAGCCTAATGCCACACAAGCAGCGCTGTTACAAACATATTCTGTAGGTCAATGCTAAGGATAACAAAGTTTCCTTCCTTGGACCAGAAGGAGATAAACCACTGGAAGAGATCCCAAAACAACACCCAAAGACCCACTCAGTGTGTGAACCAGTTGAGTGGAGTGGACTAACTGGGGGGTGGAAATGGGCCCGGAGTTTGCTCAGCAGAATTTCCCAGACCACCTCTTCCTCTCAACACATTGACACGCTGCCACCATCACCACTAGGAACACCTCACTGGGTAGGCCAGCTATGCTATAAACTTTATAAAACACATTATTATATTTTCTTATAAAGCACATATTTTAACTGAACTCTCTGACATCCTCAGCCTTTCCATTCACAAAAATAGAAGGAAGAAAAGTTCCCATTTCCTGCTGTCTCATGTCCCCGGCCTATACAATATTTTTTTTCTGCAGACCCTTCAAAAGTCTGACCAAATCCTCGTTTCACTTGCATTATAAAGTACTGAGGATGCCATCTCTCCCCAATCCCAGGTCCTAAAGTCTAAGACAGTAGCGCAAACTAATGCTGCCAGATACAGGAAAAAATTTTTTGATTCGATTCAGCCCTATTGAATTGGTTTTTCAATTCGATTTTCCTGCCCAGTTGGGTGATTTTTTTCAAAACTCCTGGTGGGTTTTATAGCTTTTTCACCCCCTTTGGCTTCTCCTAACCACACTGGCGCTGTGGTGTAAATAAAATAAAGAAACAAAAAGGACTTTTCCTCTCTCTGTTAAATCCTAGCTCACGTTTGCAGTCCAACACCAGCTCTGGCAGGATACACATTTCAAATCTGACATATTATAATCACAAAACAGAAAATAAAATTAATTTTTCTACCTTTTGTTGTCTGGTTATATTTCAAATCTTTTTGGTCCAAGGCTCTGGTTTTCTTCTGATAACTTGCTTGCCAGGGTCTCCTTCTTTCTGCATGCTAACCATCCATCTGCCAATTCTGTCCTCCCTTTCCATTTCCCTTCCCTTCCCAGGAAGTCTGGTATCTTTCCTTTTTTTCATCTCCCTCCACAGATCCACCTTTTCTTAAATACCCTTTCATCCGGCATCTCTCCCTCCTTCCCCACCACCCCAGAGTCCACCATCTCTCCCTTTCTTTTCCTAATTACCCTCCTATCCAGTATCTCTATCCCTCCTCCACACCATCCCTTGTGTCCAATTTCTCTCCCTTTCTGTTCCTTCCCTCCCTAAATCCCATGGTCCATCATCTCTCTCCCTCTCCTCTATATTCAGACCCATTATTTCTTCCCCCCCCCCCAAAGTTTGGCATATGCACGTCTCTTTGAACACCCCCTTCCCTCCGTGTACTTCTAAATCATGGTCCCCCCCAAAGGCCTGTCCCCCCTTAAAGGTCTGCCTGTCCCCCCTTGAAGGCCTGCACCCCCCTTGAAGGCCTGTCCCATCCCCTTGTAGGCCTGTCCCCCCCTTGAAGGCCTGCCTGCCTGTCCCCCCCTTGAAGGTCTGCACCCCCCGAAGGCCTGCACCCCCCCGAAGGCCTGTCCCCCACTTGAAGGCCTGTCCCACCCCCTTGTAGGCCTGTCCCCCCCCTTGTAGGCCTGTCCCCCCTTGAAGGCCTGCCTGCCTGCCTTTCCCCCCCTTGAAGGCCTGTCCCCCCTTGAAGGCCTGCACCCCCTTGAAGGCCTGCACCCCCCCCGAAGGCCTGCACTCCCTTGAAGGTCTGCACCCCCCCCGAAGGCCTGTCCCCCCCCTTGAAGGCCTGTCCCACCCCCTTGAAGGCCTGTCCCACCCCCTTGTAGGCCTGTCCCCCCCACCTTGTAGGCCTGTCCCCCCCTTGAAGGCCTGCCTGCCTGCCTTTCCCCCCCTTGAAGGCCTGCACCCCCCCCTTGAAGGTCTGCACCCCCCCGAAGGCCTGTCCCCCCCCTTGAAGGCCTGTCCCACCCCCTTGTAGGCCTGTCCCCCCTTGAAGGCCTGCCTGCCTGCCTTTCCCCCCTTGAAGGCCTGTCTCCCCCTTGAAAGCCTGCACCCCCCCTTGAAGGTCTGCACCTCCCCCGAAGGCCTGTCCCCCCCTTGAAGGCCTGTCCCACCCCCTTGTAGGCCTGTCCCCCCCTTGTAGGCCTGTCCCCCCCCTTGAAGGCCTGCCTGCCTTTCCCCCCATGAAGGCCTGTCCCCCCCCCTTGAAGGCCTGCACCCCCCTTGAAGGTCTGCATCCCCCCAAAGGCATACACCCCCCCCGAAGGCCTGCACCCCCCCTGAAGGCCTGCCTGCCCCCCTTGAAGGCCTGCACCCCTTGAAGGTCTGCACCCCCCCCCCCAAAGGCCTGTCCCCCCTTGAAGGCCTGCCTGCCTGTCACCCCCTCCCCCTTGAAAGCCTGCCTGCCTGCCCGCCCGCCCGCCCCACCCTGAAGGCCTGATGCCCCGAACCACCCCGAAGGACCGCTCGCCCCCCTGGCCTCCCCGCACCACCTATGAAACAGCCGCAGCAGGATCGCGAAGTCAGCGTCAGCAATCCCTGCGCTGCTTTCTGCGCCACGGTCCCGCCCCTCCTCTGACGTCAGAGGAGGGGCGGGATCGCAGCGCAGGGATCGCTGACGCTGACTTCGCGATCCTGCTGCGGGCTTCTTCACAGGTGGTGCAGGAAGGTCAGTGGGGCGAGCGGTCCTTCGGGGGTGGGGGGGACTGAACGGCAAGGCCGGGAGCACCCCCTTAGGGCTGGCACCCGGGGCGCACCGCCCCCCCCCCCCCCCCCCCCTAGGTACGCCACTGACTCAATGCATTTTATGATGAGCTTTCGAAGGTAACCCTTCTTCTTCAGATCAGAAAAAAACATGGCCACCACACCATTTCACTCACACATGAGGAAAGTGAATTTTTTTTTTTTTTAATCATGAAACCAATTTATGTAAGATTTATGAGACACCAATTCTTTTTATTTTCTTGTTTATAATGGATTTAATCTATTATACAGTACTAGTCTTTAAGCCCGTTACATTAACGGGTGCTAGAGATTCCTCAGCTTTCTCCCCCTCCCTTTCCCCTTCCCGTCCCATCAACTCCTTGTTTCCCTTTGCACAGTCTCCCTGCTTCATCCGCTCCTTCTCCTGCACGGGCCACCAGAGCAGAGAGGACTGGGCAGAGGGGGCTGCCAGCCGGGACCAGCAGAGAGGAGCTAGGCAGCTGGAGGAGTAGCAGCAGCCGCTGCCGATTGCAGCCTCCGTCCCGCCTTCACCTCCCTGGATTTGCTAGAGCGGCCTGCAAGGTTCGCTACAGTGGCTGGCGAACCTCAGCAGGCCGCTTTGAAGAGGACCGGCAGTGGGAGGGAGGAGTCGCTGGCACACGCGCTAGCACAGGCACCGTGAGCAATGGCACAGAAGCACAGCTCACGCCACCAGGACTCACGGATTTTCAACAGCGCATGCGCGCTTAGCCTTTTATTATTATGGATTCTGTTGATAAGCCATATTATCATCATATGGCACTGAATAATATACCAATGTGCATGATTCTTTTTCCTAGAAATAATTGTCTTATTTTGTCATTTTTATTTTTAATAAAATAGTGTGCACATAAATAAGGGAGCCCTTTTACTAACGTGAGGTAAAATGTACAGTCACCAGGCCTTCAAGGGGGGGAAAGGCAGGCAGGCAGGCCTTCAAGGGGGGACAGGCCTACAAGGGGGGGAGAAGCTACAAGGGGGTGGGACAGGCCTTCAAGTGGGGGACAGGCCTTCGGGGGGGTGCAGGCCTTCGGGGGGTGCAGACCTTCAAGGGGGGGACAGGCAGGCAGGCCTTCAAGGGGGGGACAGGCCTACAAGGGGATGGGACAGGCCTTCAAGGGGGGTGCAGGCCTTCAAGGGGGGACAGGCAGACCTTTAAGGGGGGACAGGCCTTTGGTTTCATAAGGCAGCCTCGGGGCCTTTGCTAGGCCAGCCCACATCGCATCATCGAAGCGGGCCGGCTATCAAAGGCCCCGAGGCTGCCTCATGAAACCGCGCTAAACTATTGATTAGGGGCAGCTCTGTGCCGAAGTTAAAAGCATACAGAGCTGCCGCTGCTGGTCTGAACTCTTGGGCCGCTGAAGGAGGGCAAAAAGCAGCTGTCCTGGAGGTTTCCCTTCCTCTCGCCTTTACAGGTTCCTTTTTTCCACCTTTTTTTTTTTTTCCTTCAAACGGCAACGGGCCCCAGCATCGACATCAATCAAGTAAGTTCCACTGTCAATCAAGCGGTTCTGCTCGGCCAAAGCTTCCCCTGTGACATGAGCCACCCTCAGGGGAAAGAAAGTGACCCACAAAGGTGAGGGGAAGGGGGGCAGATGATGGAAGTTGGGGGGGGGGAGAGAGAGAGAGAGAGAGAAGGGGCAGATGATGGAATGGAGGAGATGAGAGAGAGAGAGAAGGGGACAGATGATGGAAGTGAGAAGAAGGGAGAGAGAGCAGAAGGCAGATGGATGTCAGTTGAGAAGGGAGAGCAGATGCTGAATGGAAGTGGGGAAAGAACACATACTGGATGGAAGGAGGAGATAAATAAAGGGGGAAGAAAATAGTAAGATAATGGAGGGGTGAGGGAAAGGGGTGACAAGCTGTGTGTAGACACAGTGAAAAGAGGGAAATGGGACTAAATAGTAAGAAAGAATTTAATTTAGATGGAGGCAGAAAATAGAGAAGGAAGACCAGAGAAGAAAAGGGAAGAGAGAGCAGAGAATGATCAGATCTGAGTGGAGGAAATGAGAAGAGAGATATGCTAAAAACCACAGGGGGGAGGGAAGGATAGAGATGCCAGACCATGAGGGGAACAGAAGGAAGATGATGGATGCTAGACCAAATTGGGGGGTGGGGGGGGGGGGCAGGAGGAGAGATGGCAGGGAAAGACAGACAGTGAATGGAAGGGGCAGATGCTGGACTGAAGAGACAGAGAAGGTTATCATGCTGCTGTACCGGGCCATGGTACGCCCTCACCTGGAGTACTGCGTCCAGCACTGGTACTTTAAGAAGGACACGGTACTACTCGAAAGGATCCAGAGAAAAGCAACTAAAATGGTTAAGGGGCTGGAGGAGTTGCCGTACAGCGAAAGATTAGAGAAACTGGGCCTCTTCTCCCTTGAGCAGAGGAGATTGAGAGGGGACATGATAGAAACATTCAAGGTACTGAAGGGAATAGACTTAGTAGCTAAGGCAGGGAGAACGAGAGGGCACTCTCTAAAGTTGAAAGGGGATAGATTCCATACAAACGTAAGGAAGTTCTGTGGTAGAAAGCAACATATTTATTTGGCTCATAACTTGCTGGCGCCCGATATTTTTAGCTCACAGTGAAAAAAGTTTGCTCACAACACCCGCCCGCTTAGAGGGAACACTGGTCACCACAGCTTAAAGTGGGACTTTACCACACAGAAGCACCAGATTTTACGTGGCAACTAGAAGGAGTGAAAAACAGTATTGTCATATGCTGGTCCCGAGTTAAAGTGCCAATTAGCATACAGTACCTGGCTGTAGTTCATGCAGGATCTGTTAGCACCTCTTATTTAGGTCACTAACTCCCTCCCACCCCCTAAGATGTAAAGTCATAGTACATACCAGGTTCTTTGACAGCTGCAGATATAATGCCCATTCCTTTTAGATCAGCAAGCAGGTCCCTGGAGTAGCCTAGCAGTTGGTGCTATAGACTGTAAAGAAGGAGACCCAGGCCCATACCCTACTCCAACTGGTACATTTGTGGTGGAAACCCACAAAATACATGCTGGACCCACATATGGGTAACACTTGCAGGCATAAGAGCTAATGCAGTGGTGTACATTTGGGTACAGTACATATTTTGCTCTTGCTGGAGGGCTCATCGTACAATATAAAAGGGGTTATGATATGATGTGTTCCTGGAACCTTTTATGTGAAGTTCAATGCAGTGCCCCCTAGGCTGTCCCACTCCTCTCTGCTGGGATGTCTGTGTGGCTAGACAGTAAGACTCTTGGCCCCCAGATATCCCAATGACTTCTTTTTGTGTTTGCTTCCCTTGGACATGTTTTTATTTGAAAATGACCCTTAAGGAAAGACACATGGGGTCAGATTCTATTAGTAGCGCCTAACCACTCCTAACTTCTAGGTGCCAGTCAGCGTTGTCAATCAACCGCTGGGTACCACTTATTGATTCACGCTAGAGAATGACACAGGAACACATATTTCCCTGTCCCCGCGGGAACTCATTCTAATAGGTTTTTAATGGTGCGATCAATTACCATGCCATTTAACCCATTAAAAATCAATTAAGTTCCACGTGAATTTTAGTTGGGCATTGCTAGATATCCGCAATTAGGATGCCTAACATTGGCACTGTTTATAGAATATTAATAATAATTTATAAAAACACAGTGAATTTACACCACAAAACACAGTACATCATATATAAAATATAACATTAAGAAATTATTAACTTATCTAGATTATGCATATTATCTAGATTATGCATTCTCATGGAGATGATGCGGTATATAAACTTAAGGTTTAGATTAGATTAGATTATCATATGTTTTTAACGATCTTCTAATGGCCTGGTAAGAAGAAGAATTTTAGATCAAACCATTAAAACTTTTGTTCCAGGTCCACCGAGCACAAAAACAGCTAAATCTTCAAACAAAACAGATAAGACATTTTTCTGGTTTGAAATGGCCATGTTTTGCACTGGATTTTGGGATGTTTTTGCGAGACATCCAAAATTTAATTTGGATGTCTTATTGAAAATGTCCCTCCATTTATAATTTTCCCTCTGCACAGTTTCCTTTTGAAAACTGGTGGGGAAAAACACACACACACAGAAATGTGCATTTCCATGATCTGTTGATCCTTTTTCTGGCCAAAACAACATTTGTAACTTTGAAATAAAAAGCTACACATGTTCCTACTCTCCATGGGCTACCCACCCCTGAGAATATTAAAAAAGGTTTATAAACTGAAACAAACTAGAGATTTCTACCAAAGATTAAGAGAAGCAGTCTAAAATATGTCATTTTTTAAAGATTAAAATAGTCATTTATGGACATTTTTATTTCTTTTTTGTTTTAGGGCAGTGGCATGCAGTCAAGGTCTCCAGGGGATTCAGTAAATCCCCAGCTCTACAGCCCTGCTTTTTTTGGCTTACATTTTGCTTGATGGAAAAAGTAAAAAAAAAAAAAAAAAGCAAGCTTCTAGAACTCAAACAATTAAATTCAGAGCTGTGCCCTCAGGGCGCTGGGTGAATCCCTGAAGGCTTTGACCGCATGCCACTATTTTAGGGTAATATCGGAAATGGTGCGTACTCTTCAAAAAGAGTGTATACTTTTCATGGACAGTACACATGTATCAGAAAGAGTGCGCACTCATTCTGAAGTGTGCACTATTTCTGATAAGGGTTTCCCTGTTATTTCAGCCTAAAAATGACATTTCATTGACATTTCTCAAGTTGTTCAAGACAAATGCATCTTCTTATTCAATACAGGGTGGGAATTTTTCAAATATTCCTTTTGCTAAGAATATACTTTCTTAATATTTTTTTTGTATTATTATTTAGTTTTGAAAATGAAAGAAAAACATGAAATTTCGTGGGAAAGGGGGTTTCAGTTCTTTTATTTTCAGTAATAAGCAGTCTCCAATCCTGGCCTAGTAATCCCTTTCCCAGCTTCCAGCTAACAACCTCCCACCACAACACACACACACAAACACAAGAGCACTGCTAGGGTGTTTTGTTTTGTTTCCTTAACCCTGGACCTCTCTTTCATTTTACCATTCCCCAGATGCATATTCTCCAATCTATGAGAACTGCAAAACTCAAATAGAACTAGGCACTCCCAATCACTTTTGCCCCAGAAGGTTCCTAATTTAAAATGGTGCTGGCTGGTCCAGAAGCCTGCATCATTTTCAAGAATGTTTGAGTCGGTTGACACTATCCTGGAATAAGACACCGGTGGGGTGAGAATGAATGGGATCATTTCTGCCACCTTTGGACCTCACAGATGAGGTATAAGGCAGAGCAAGCTGGAGTGAAGAGATGAAAAGAGGCCTGGGAGCTTTGTTTAAAGTTTTGTCTGTATTTTTTTTTGTGTGTGTGTGTGTGTGGGGGGGGGGGCTGTTTTCCTGCTCACTGAAATCAGAATGAAATGAGAAATGAACAAAATGTCGTTATTTATCTATTTCTCTTAGGCCTAACTTGCCTATTACCTAGGTGGGTTACAATCAAAGCATGTTTAATTAAAACTACAAATTAACATCACTAACAATACACACTAATTCATTTTCCACAATTTAGTAATTTTATATTTTCATCTTAGGTTGGAAATTCCTGAAGAAAAAAAATATGTTTTAAACTGCTTCTTGAATTTGGCAATTTCAGTAATCAAACATAACTCTTCTGGTAACTTGTTCCTTAAAAGAGGGCTTACAGTGGAAAACGTTGCTTCTTTAATAACCAGTGTATTTATTTTTTTTTTGGTTTGTTTTTAAAAAGAATCAAGACATGTCATCAACATGTGTAGAATGAGTCTGCTTGTCTCCACATTTCCTTTAGAAGAAATGCAATTAGTTTAATAGTCTTCATGCATGCAAAACTGAAGATCTACAGGAAACAAAATCGCAGCTGGATTTCTGTGTGCTGTGAAGGGTTTGGGATAATAACAAAATACTTTCTGCTTGGGCATTTGGCAGCCTCACTCAACCTGTCACTAAGATAGTTATGTCTGTTTCCCAGTGCTGAAATCTTACAGCCTCTCAGGGAATTTCACTTTCTTTTCATGAAACACTGTAAAGAAAAAAAGAAACCATTTCGTTTTTGCTTAATTGCAAGAATCGTAGGGCAGAAGGGCCCCTGTCAAAGCACATGAGATATAAAAGAATAGGGGGAAAAAAACCATTTGCATAATCAAATGCTTGCATTGCCTCTGTCATCAAGGGTAGTTGCAACTTGAATCATGTAAGAAAGTCCTTGCAATAGCTAAACATCCCCTGTTATCACAGAATACACTGAGCGATGTTTGACATGACTTCCTCACATCTGCATGCCTTTATTTACTATGAGACTCATAATCGAAACAAAAATATATCTTAAAAACACCCAAGTAGATACTTGGATGATCTAAAAGACAGGTCGTTCAAGTGCCGATAATTGAAACAGGTTTTTAGACGTATCCTGAGACTTTTTAGGTCTCTGAATCACGCTGTGTGCCCAGAGCTGAAAGGGGTGTTTTTGGAGGAGCGGTTAGGGTGGGTTGTGGGCAGGGTGTGGGCCAACCTAGACTTAGGCGATCTAAAACCAGGTATAAGTGACCAGATAACCATTGCAGGGACAAAGTAAAGACCTCCCCACACACACATGTTCACTGATCCCGCCGCATCCTCCACAAAGTTCAGAATAAAAATGTACATACCTGCCTCCGGAACATCAGCACTTGGCATAGGAAGGCCTAGAAGAGCTGCACAGAGGTGGCTTAAGAAGTCTGGGGGGTGGGCTAGTCAATCATAGAGAGGAGGACCCAGGCCCATAATCCACTCTAACCACTACATTCATGGTGAAAATGTGCGCCCAGCCCCAGCCCCCAACCCTACTGTACTGTCATATAGGTGCCACCTGCAGCCATAAGGGCTATTGAGGTTGTAGACATATGGGTATAGTAGGTTTTGGGGGACTCACCATGACCTGCAGGGGAGTTCTGGTGAGATGTTTATGTATAGCACCTTTTTTGTGAAATTCACAGCAGTGCCCTGTAAGGTGCTCCATTGCTGTGTTGCCAGGTCTGGGTGTCCAGTCCATCACTTTGCTGGCCCCTCCCACATCCAAAAGGTCTTGTTCTAGGTGTTTGGGACTTGGATAACTTTTTAGATGAGAATGTTGTATAAAGATAGACATACTAGCGACTGGACGTAGAAGTAGATGATTTAAAAAAAAAAAAAAAAAAAATCTTTTGGACGTACTTTTTGAGAATGGACAATTTAAGGCTGCCGACTTCGGGCAACTAGCACCTATGTCCAAATCAGACTTGGACATTTCTTTCGATTATGCCCCTCTACCTTTCTAACTTGTATGTATTCTTAGTAGCATGCACCATTACTATGCACACATAACAGCTGTTAGCACACCTTTAGTAGACTGATTTGTGTCTGGAAGTTTTATAATAGGGCACCTACCTTGTATAGCAGAAGTATTCAGTGTGGACTCACATAAGATTCTTATGTTGGTACCTGATAAATATAGACTGAGACCTGCATAAGTGCATCTGTCAATTTCTCTTCACCCTCCCCCCAATTCTGAACCCCCTTCATGACCGGCTGTGATCAGCTCCCTTTCCTGAACCCCTGTGATCAGACCCACCAAAGACCCCTGTAATTAGAATCCTACCCAAAGATCAACTCCTCTTCCCCAAAGATCATACTCCCTCCAGAGTATTCCTCACATTTCAGTTTGTAAAACTGCTGTTCATTTTGGACTCTCACATATTTTCAAACAGAAACCTCCAATATACTGTATTTCCTGTTCAGAAATGGCTATAAGTTGGATTGGATTTTTGGGATGTTATAAGCAGGATGTCCTAATTTTGACTTGCATATCCTTCTAAAAATGGCTCTCTATCTCTGCCATTTATCAAAATCTTAACGCTGTTGTAAGTAAGAATAAGCCAGCTGACAATGGCCATGATTCATGAAAACATTGCTGATTCAAGGCACGGTCCAAAATTCAATGTGTACTTTCTTTATTCCAATCCTTTTCGCAAAACTTGGCCATTGTCGGCTTAGCGAATCCTGTTGCTTGTCTAAAGCTAAGTGATATTTCTAATATTTAATATTTATGAAGAACTGGGGTGATTGTTATTTTGATACATTTAAGACCGATGATGATGCAAGTGAATCATGGAGTGAGATTCTTTATGTGAAACAAGTCACTCCTGAAGTCTTGTGCCCACATGTAAAAGTTATATGAAGATATAACAGCATTGGGATTTTTTATAAACAACTTTGAGTTTGAGCAGCTTGACTCTTACCTCCCCTCCACCACACAGAGGGGACAACCCATTCCAACCATCTAAAGGTTTCCAGAGCCCTTGCATTTTTTGCCATTGGCAGCTATAGAACAATGTTAACAGTCAGTGAGGACCTCAGCAAGTCTGCAACTTCACTTTGCTTCACCCTATTTTCCAGGACCTTTCTCACCCAAATTCTGAATATATATCCTTCTCACACACCTTGCAACTCAGACAGCAGACTGTGATCAAGTTTTATGAAATAGCCCATTTCCCATCAGCATTGGGGGTTATAGATTATACACAGTTATCCATCCACTCATCATGAGAGAGAAAGAGACCCTACTGCAACAGAAATGTAGAACATTTACTTGTGGTTTGAGCCCATTTAATAACTTCAATATGCTAGTGGTCTGCAGTGTCCAAGGGCACATCACAGATGTCTTCTCAAGGTACCTAGGCTCCTGACAGGATACATAAATCCTGATTCACTCTTGCAACCACGACAAGTTCGTGAGTGGCATGATCTCTGGGGGATTAGTTCATAGGTAAGCCCTGTGCTACCCAACACATACATCACTGCATCATCATTGGTCCGTCTATATAATTATCTCACTGTAAAAAAAACATTTTTTGTTCAAATTGGCCAGGACTTGTCCAACATAAACTATATTTTGCCTTCTAGCTTTTTTCAAGAACTATCTCCTATAACATCACAAACTCATATTATAGTGCATAAAATCTTCATCTACTAAACATAAATAATCATAACATTAAAATTAACATTTAATGTCAAATATGTTTCATCTCGCTAGCTCTTTAAAGGACATAGATGACACCTGTGTTCAACCTGTCTCAAAACCCATCCCATTATAATCATCTGATCATAACCCATCCAATAGTATGACTTCTGAACTATATCAGTTTCATTTTAATAACTGTTTATTGGTTTTGTAAAAACAGCCTATACAAAGTGCATCAACCAACATATCAATAAATCAACAAATAGCACTTACATACTATGCTTAAATAATGAAACAATCCTCCCTATCAACCCAATCCTCCCCCTCCCCTGCATCTCTTGAACCTAGATCAGAGTACAATCTTTTGTAATATGCAAGGAATTGGGACAGAATATCAGACTGATTCGTATAAACATTACCCCTTTCATCCTTGATAGCAGTGATCCTTTCTCTTCGCTTTTTGGCTTTAAGATAATTAGCAAGTACTCTCCCTGCCTTATTTGAGTTTCCATAATATACTGATTGCTGAAGAAAAAGGTCTTTACTGGCTATTTGACTACTAATAGCATTATATTTGTATTTAGCTGCTATCAGGACATTTAAAGTTCCTTGATTCCATTGGGAAGCAAGTTTCAATTCTAGAGCAGAAATAATGCCTTCTAATTTAGAAAATTCAAGCCGCATTAATTTCTGCACATGAGCTGAGTAAGCTATAATTTGACCCTATAGAGTTGCTTTAAAGGCATCCCATAAGGTCTATAAAGAAATCTGATCTAAGGTATTAATATGAAAAAATTCAGATATTTTTATTTGCATTTCCTGAAGAAAATTTGAGTCAGCAAGCAGTATATTATTAAATCTCCAAATAGGAACTTGAGGATGTTCTTTATGAAATTGATATTTAATCCAGATACCCGCATGATCTGTAATAATAATAGGATCTATGCTTGCTTTTGAAACCTGATTGATTAACTGATTTGATATTAGAAAATAATCTATGCGTTAGAATGATTGATGTATTTGAGAACTAGGATTAAGAATCCTCTAGATATCCCTTAAACCACAAATAGCCATACAATGATCTAGCCCCAAAGATTTCATATGTCTGCCTGGTTGCTTATCCATATACGGATCTACTACAGCATTGAAGTCTCCAGCTATAATTAAATCAGACAAGTCTCCAGCTATAATTAAATCAGGCAAGAATAACTTGTTGAATTTTTTTCAAGAAATCTGCCTGATTATAATTTGGTTCAAAAAGACGCCTCAGCCCCACCACTCCACCACTGTAATAATTTTATACTGTGGGAAGCATGTTGTGGCGCTTCATCATTGGCTGTCAATTTGATTTCTTTTGTAATATTCAAGGGGTAGTCTATGTGATAATCTGCCCCTGTGACCTTATATACATCGGGCGCACCAGTAGGAAAATTAAGATGTGGCTGACGGAACACAAATTGCGTATACTTAATGAGATACTGCAAGCACCTTTGACGGAGCACTGGCTTAAGTACAAACACACCATAAATGATTTGAAATGGCGAGTCATTGATAAAGTGAAGAGTTTTGACACTGGGGGAGGTGACAAAGTAAAATTAAATGAGAGTGAGCAAAGGTTCATATTTATGTTAGACACCGTTGCACCGCAAGGGTTAAACAACGAGATCGAGTGGGGATCAGTGATGTAATTTTTGGGCCTATCAGCTGCAGGGGGCGGGACCAATGAAGTCAAGAGAGGGAGGATTTAAATTCCGAGTCTAAGGACGCCGCCGCCATCTTTGCTCACAATTCAGTTGGAGTCGGATGACAGCGGCAGCCTTGGTAAGTCTTTATATTTTTAAGTGTTATGGTGAATGTATATCTAAAAGTTTTCAAGAAAAGGGCTAAGCACAATTGTATGGTACAGCTTCTTTTCTGTTGTTACACAGGGAGACCCTTGATAAAGCACCTTTTCGTGCGAAACATGTCAGGTCTGATTCCCGGGTTTGGCTGAGATAAGTATTAAACAGCTTTTTACACGTATTTATTATTAAAAAAATATATTTATTAACAGCACAAAATGAAAAACTAAATGAACACAAAAGAAATCAAATTGACAGCCAATGATGAAGCGCCACAACATGCTTCCCACAGTATAAAATTATTACAGTGGTGGAGTGGTGGGGCTGAGGCGTCTTTTTGAATCAGAAAAATACATTAACACTTCACAAATCCAGTACCTACTGATAGAAATTGTATGAACAACTGGATTTGAAGATTATTGCCATTTAATATTGAGCTTGGAGTGATTATAATTTGGGGCATAGAGATTAAAAAGTGTTAGGGTATCATCACCAGAAACCATATTGACATAGACCCATCTACCCATTGGATCAGCATGAAAGTTATCAAAGGTAGCAGATAATGTTTTATTAACCAAATTACCACACCAGCCTTCTTCCCCTCAGCTGAGGCATAGAAACAGTGTTTTATCAAACCTCCTTCTAGCTTAGCTGACTCAGCCTGTTGCTTTTTCAAAAAAATATATGTCAGCCTGTTGCTTTTTCAAAAAGGTAAGTATCTTTTTCCTTTTAATGGAATGATTGAATCCATTAACATTTAGTGAAAATATCTTTGAAACCATTTAATCAAGTCAAGAAACCTAGAAATATACTTCTCCAGTCTATATCAATCCCCATCAGATTCAGAGATACTCCTTCCACTCACATCCAGAACCCCAAACCACCAAAGCCCCCTAACCCACCCTTACCCACCCCTCTGAAATCACATGTGGTGAACCTGGGTGCACACAGGCAAACCCGCAATCACTCATCCCCCCCCCCCCAAAAAAAGAAAATTTTCCTCAAATGTTTCTTTAAATAATATCATCCTTCTTGTTTATAATCAGATACATTCTGAACAAGAAATTATTAAACTAACTCTAACTAATCTAAATTTTGCAGGAATCAAATGAAAGCCAGCTCAACAACCTTAACCAATTATATCTTCTGAATATAATTAGCATAGAAATAGTATGTTAATGATGTCATAATACTAACAGATTAAATATAGCCACATACATTAATCTGTTTTGTATTTCACTCTCACATTTCATTTCCCAAAATGAAAATATAACGTGCCAAAAAGAAAGGACAGATGAATTGTATAGTGATATTTTCATAACACTAACAGATTAAATATAGCTAAAGACATTAGTCTGCTTCCAATTTGCCTTTTCATACACCAATTGGACACAAACATATTCTACAATCCAGAAAAAAGAACAAATAAACTAACATCTTAAAACCCAAAAAATTAAAAAAGAAAGTAATATGGCAGTGTTGTCATAATGCTAACAGATTAAATATAGCTAAAGACATTAATCTGTTTCAGATTTCACTTCCATATTTCATTTCCCCAAACAAATTTATAACATTCTCAAAACACCAACAGATCAAGTATAGCTAAAGACATTAATCTGTTTCCAATTCGCCCTTCCATATACTAATTGAACATAAAGCATATCCTACAACCCAGAAAAAGGAACAAATAAATCGACATCTTAAAACCCAAAATTTGAAGAGAAAAATAATATAGCGATGTTGCCAGAATACTAACAGATTAAATATAGCTAACGACATTAATCTGCTTCAAATTTTACTTCCAAATTTCATTTTCCAAAATGAAATTGTAACAAATCAAAAAAAGGACAGATGAGTTGTATAATGATATTATCCAAACCCTAACAGATTAAATATAGCTAAAGACAATAATCTGTTTCCAACTTGCCCTTCTATACTAATTGAACATATAACATAACATACGACCCAGAAAAAAAATTAATTAATTAAAGTCTTGAAACCTAAAAATTGAAAAAGAAGTGTAATCTAGTGGTGTTATCATAACACTGACAGATTAAATATAGCTAAAGACATTAATCTGTTTCAGATTTCACTTCCATATTTCATTTCCCAAAACAAACTTATAACATATCAAAAAGGACAGATGAGTTGTATAATGATATTATCGAAACATAAGCAGATCAAATATAGCTAAAGACATTAATCTGTTTCCAATTTGCCCTTTCATATTCTATAACCCAGAAAAAGGAACAAATAAATTGACATATTGAATCCAAAAATTGAAAATAAAAATAATATAGCGATGTTGTCTTAATGCTAACAGATTAAATAAAGCTAAAAACATTAATCTGTTTCATAAAGACAGCGATTTACTCCATCACTTCCATGTTTCTTTCCCAAAACAAAATTATAATATACCAAAAAAGAAGGACAATTGAGTTGTATAATGATGTTACTAAGACATTAACTGATTAAATTTAGCTAAGACATTAATCTGTTTCCAATTTGCCATTCCATATGCCACTTGAACATAAAACATCACCTTCATCCCAGAAAAAAAAACCCAAATAAATTAAATCTTAAAGCCCTAATGAAATTATAAACATACCAAAAAGAAAAGGACAGCTAAATTATATATTAATGTTGTCAAACACTAAAATATATCCTATAACTCAGAAAAAGAACAAAATAAATTGAAATCTTGAAACCAAAAAAAATTGAAAAGATAACTATATGAACTGCAGTTATTCCTCTAACCTACAGATTTGTCTAGAGAATTGGATCACTATAAATACATGGCCTATAAGTCTTTAATGTCTACATTAGTGGACATAGGTATAGGATCTTTAAGATGCTGTAAAGGATTTAGAGAACGCTGGTAAATGGAATATTCCAACATCGACTATATTATTCATGTCTTCATCCCTGGGCGCATAATTCAGCTCTACTTTAGCCTAATATATTATGTGGGTGTGTCTTACAGATTGTAAATTTCCATATTCCTGATGATTCACTTTATGTCAAAGTATGTAGAAAATAGGATCCAAAACCAAACCTATGAATACTTCAAAAAATATCAATTAATATCAGGAAGATAAGGGCTCCTTTTACAAAGGTGCACTAGCGTTTTTAGTGCTTGCGCCGGATTAGTGCATGCTACCTGAAAAACTACCGCTTGCTCAAGAGGAGGCGGTAGCATCTAGCGCGCATGGCATTTTAGCATGCGCTATTCCGCACGTTAAGGCCCTAATGCACCTTTGTAAAAGGAGCCCTAAGTATTGAAAAGAAATGTTTCCTTTTCAAATACTTTCCTTGAGTATATAATAAACAATTGAATTACAACAGTAAATCTGCTGTAATTTGTTTATGTCAGGAAATATGAGCCATTTAGAATCCAAGTTTTAAATCATGTGATCTTCGTCAGGCTGAGATATAAATTCCTGTAAAGCTTTTGAATCTTCATAATGGGTTGTTTTATTATTATATGTAACCCACATGACTGCCGGGTAAAGTAGGCCATACTTCGCTCTCATTTGCCTGAGTTGAGGACGAAGTAGCAAAAACTGTTTTTTCAAGGACGCTGTGTGTTTTGCAAAGTCAGGGAAAAATGAAATCCTATTTTCCTGCCATTTTAATGCTTTCATTTGTTTGGCCACATTAAGGATCTCCATTACTTGTTGGTAACATAAAAGTTTAAAGATAATTGGTTGAGGCTCCACTTGCTTGTTTAACATGTGGCTCGGGATACGGTGGGCCCATTCAATCTCCAACAGAAAGCTGAACTTGAGAGAAAGTACCATAGGTAGAAATTCTCCTAGGAAAGAAATCAGATTCGATCCTTCCACACCCTCTGGAAGTCCTAGCAGATGAATATTATTTTGTCTGCTTTGATTATTTGCATCTTCCAACGCTTTGCCTAAGCGTGTAATAATTTTCTGATCTGCGTGGCATTTATTCAAAATGTCTTCAACTCCTGACACGTGCTGCTCCAGTTGATCTGTTTGGGTGTTACAAATAGTCAGCTGTTACGCGAGATTTGAAACCTCTGTTTGAATAGAAGTAAGTTTTTCAGTATTTCCTTGTATCAGTTCTTTAAGTTTTAGTAGCTCCACAATCACTGGATCCGTTGTATCAGCTGATTCTCTTGGTAATGGTACTTTGGAAGGTGTTGGAGGATCTGGCTAAGGCAGCTTTGCACCTCCTGTGGCTGCAAAAGCTATTTCTAGTCTTGTTTGGCTCCCCGACGCCATGAGAGGTTAGTAACCACTGTTAATTACTCAATTAGAGAAAAATATACTTATGATTACCAATAAGGACTGCAAAAATGCAGGGAAAGGAAGAGCGAGTAGATCACACATGCATACTGTTGTGCTGCCAAGCTCCACCCCCTTCTGAACTTTATCAATACCAAATCAATTTCAAGATAAGTAACTGTTTCAACAGTCACAAAAAATATTTTCATATAATGAGATAATTGAATGAATTTATTAGATGGACCAAAGACAATGGAGGTACATGAAACTTAGTATTTTTTAGAGGTTTAAGCCCTGAATGGTGTCACTGATGTCCTGGGGAAACTTATGAAATTTATCATTATATTTTTGGAATTGCTAGAAGGAATAGTATATTATATATATCACATGATTTTACTAGATAGCCTGATACTTGGAATTGATAGTGACATATCATATTTCATTTCATGTCATTGGCAAATGAAAAATGAGCATAAAAACATCAAATTGTATGGTTTTCATATGTTTGACAATAGTGTGTGCTCTTTTAAAAAGAGCATGTACTCTTGAAAGAGCACACAATGTTTTGAAAGACTGCACACTATTCTCAAACAAAGTGTGTGTGCTCAAGATAGTGCCCATATGCTTGAATCATCACACATAAAACAGGTACAGAGATCAAGCACAGGATTGAATTTTAGAGAGTTTTCAATATTTCTGACAAAACCTTCAGCAAAGGTTTTTCCTTTGTACCAACCCTACATTACAATACCTTAACTTAGGCACTCGCACACACTAATCCACATTCCCACTCACTTCCCATTCCACAATATCAACTCCAATGCCAAATTATTACATTACATTACATTACATTAGTGATTTCTATTCCGCTTGTGCCTTGCGGTTCTAAGCGGATTACAAGTTAGAAGACTGGACATTTCCAGTAGCATTGCAGTACATATAATCAAGAATGCGTTAAGTTACAATTGTTGTTCTGGACTTTTCCAGGATAAGTTGGTAGTAGATAGTAGATAGTGATAGGTTGTTTAGACGACTAGAGATAATATTGTCCGGATTCTGTTGTTTAGACGAGTAGAGATAATACTGTCCGGATTCGGGTGTTGCTGGTGGTGGTGTTTGGGTAGTCATGAGAGTATTTTCTAATACTTTTGTGAGGTTATGATGATGGGAAGTGTTTTTTGAAGAGATGAGTTTTGATTTCTTTTCGGAATGCTTTAATGTCTATTGATTTGGTCAGTAGATTGGTGATGGTAGTATCGATCTTTGCTGCCTGTGTCGCTAGAAGGCTGTCATATAGTTTCTTTCGTCGTGTTCCTTTGAGAGGGGGGTGAGTGAATAGGCTCTGGGTTCTCCTTAATCTGTGTGAGAGGTTACGGTGTAGTCTGTTGTTTAGGTAGCTGGGTGCTGTTCCATGTATTACTTTGTATAGTAGACAGTAGAATTTGAACTGGGATCTTGCTTTTATTGGTAGCCAGTGTGAGTCTAAGTATGCTTTGGTGATGTGGTCATATTTGCCTAGTGAGTAGATGATTCTGAGGGCTGTGTTCTGAACTGTCTGTAATTGTTTTATCATGTAATTTGGGCATGTTAGGTATAGGCTGTTACAGTAATCTACAATACTCAGTACTAGGGATTGTACTAATATCTTGTATTGATCTTTGTTGAAGAATTTTCTTATTTTTCTTAGGTTACGTATTGTGAAGAATGCTCTTTGGATGATTTTGTGGATTTGAGACTGCATTGTGCAATTTCTGTCTAGTAGGATTCCCAGGATTTTGAGTGTGCTTTGCATTGGGTACTTGATTGTTTTTACTTCTAGTTCTGTGAGAGATGGTTTTTTTTTTCCCTTTCCAGTAGTAGGAATTTAGTTTTTTCCGAGTTCAGTTTTAGTTTATGACTTGACATCCATTTTTCTACCGTTTCCATTATCATTTTCAGGTGGTTTGTGGATAAGGGGTCTTGAATATTAAAGGGGAGGAGGATAGTTATATCATCTGCGTAGCTGAATGATACTGTGTTTAGGGCGTCTAGGGTTATGCCTAGGGATGCTATGAAGAGGTTAAATAATATGGGTGATAATGGTGATCCTTGTGGTACTCCACATGGGTTTGACCATGGGTCGGATATGTGCTCTTTTGATTTGACTTTGTATGTTCGTGTTTTGAGGAAGCTTTGGAACCATTTGTGAACATTACCTGAGATTCCTATTGCGTCTAATATCTGGAGTAGTGTGTGATGGTCAACTAGGTCGAATGCCGCAGAAAGATCGAGTTGAATGAGAAGCAGCTTGTTTCCTTTGCTGAGGTGTTGTCGGGCAATGTCTAATAGTGATACCAGTAGAGTTTCTGTGCTATGGTTGGATCTGAATCCAGATTGTGATGTATGTAGTATGTGATGGTCTTCAAGGTAGTTGGAGAGGTGTTGTGCGACAAGGCCTTCTGTTATTTTAATGTATAGAGGGATTGAAGCGATTGGTCTATAGTTTGCTGGATTATCTATAGGACCTTTGGGATCTTTTAGGATAGGTGTAATTATGATTTCTCCTAATTCCAGTGGGAAATGACCTTCACTTAGTGTTGTTTGAAGCCATAGTGTGAGGCTAGCTTTAAAATTTGGTGGAAGCTGTTGCTAGTAAGTATGAGGGACAGTTGTTCAAGTCACATGAGGATTTGCTGTATTTTTTTGTAAAGCCTGTTCAAGTCTGACCATTGTATCTTTGGGAAGTTTGTCCATATCCTGTCTGCTGGGATTGCTTCATCTGTTTTGGGATTGATTCGTATTTCTTCTATGTTGATTCTTGAATTGTTGAATGTGGATCTGGTTGTGATGATTTTGTGTTTGAAGTGATCCGCTAATTGGGTGGCTGTGGGAGTTTGGTTTCCTTGGGTGGCGAGAAATGGTTTGGTATCGGTGAGATTTCTTAAGATGTCAAAAAGTATTCTTGTGTCTGGTTTTTCGGTGCTGATGAGTTTGGAGTAGTAGTTTTTTCGTTTTTCCTTCAGTTTGGTATTGTATTGTTTGATTAGGATTTTCCATTCATCTTTGATGTGGTTGTGTTTTTGTTTTTTCCATGATCTTTCTAATTGTCTGCATTTTCTTTTTAGTTGTAGAAGTTCGTCGTCGAACCATTTATTAGATGGTCTGTCTATTTTGTTTTTGTTTTTTATTGGAGCAAGTTCATTTAGTGTAGATTCACTGAGGGTCCGCCAGCTGTTTATGAATTCTTTGGGGTTGTTGGGGTCGATTTCGGGGTCGACTGTGTTCCAGAATGTGTGAGGTTCGATTTTCGGTCTGAATTTGATGAGTGTTTTCTTTGGGATGGGTTTGTTGTTATTTTGAGCCCAATTGATGGTGAATGAATATTTGAAATGGTCTGACCATAGAGTAGGGTGCCAGGACCCGTTTGAGATGTAGATGTTTTGTGTGTTTTGATTTGGAGATGAGTAAGCTGCTATATCAAGTTGATGACCTTTTTCGTGTGTGGGTTCTGGGTTGAGAATTTGGTAGGATAAAGTGTTGAGGTATGAGAGTATATCTGTTGTTTGTTTGGATGATTGATCTTCTAAGTGGAGATTTAAGTCTCCGAGGATCAAGTTATGTGTGGAGGAGAGTGAGTTCTGGAAGATGAATTCTTCAAGTTCTTGTTTTGAAGTGTTCCATTTACCTGGTGTAATGTAGCAAATAAGACAGTTCAGGTTTCCATTGAGTGATTTGTCAGATATTTGGCAGGCTAGCAGATCAAGATAAGGGGTGGAGTGCTTGGTTAGTACGTCGATGTTGAGATAGTTTTTTGTTATGATTGCTAGACCTCCTCCTCTTCTGTTTTCTCGACATACTACTTCAAGTTTATATCCTTTGGGGCAGAATTCTGTGATGCTTGGATCTGACTCAGAGGTGAGCCAATGTTTCGGTTAGGAAGAGACAGCCTAGATTGTCTTTGGTCAGCCAATCTTTGATTAATTCTGCCTTTGGGCTGACGGATCTGATGTTCATATATGCGCAAGCAATTGTAGTGTATTTTGTGGTTGGTGTAGTGGTTGTATTGATGATAGTTTTTGGTGAGGGTTTGGTATTTTTGTGTGTTTGAGTTAGGTTTTGGTGGGGGTCTTTTTCCCCAGATGGTGGGGATGCTGGCTTGGCTGGATAGTGGGCTTGGAGTTAGTGTTCTAGTGGTATGCAGTTTTCTGGTATGTTGAACAGAATTATGGTGGCATGAACAAGGCCGTAGCTTTATAAACAATTTAACATACTAGCAAAACATGTCAATACATCAAAATCACTTCAATTAACCTATTTCCAACAATATCATATCCATTTGCCATTCTCCAGCTAGATGGTGCCATGCTAGCTGTTCTGGCCCTCTCCCCATAGGCCCATGGTACTGCAGAGTCCGGAAATCCAAATTGCTTGAGGCGGTGATGCACTCAAGCAAACCATTATCTTTCATCCAATTCACAGCTCTTCATCAACCTTAAACCCCTTCCCATTTCTGCCAAAGCTGCAACTCCCATAAAAGAGACACCCAACTCCCAACCTGAACCCCCCTCACTGGTACAGGGAGGGTGGGTGAGACATTTGCCACCCGCTGCCCTTCAGGCCAATACCTTCCTCCCATCTGCCTTCCCTCAGAAGAAAAATCCTGCCAAAAACCTGGCATAAATCCTGGCATGTACTTTGGGGCGCTTAACCCCAGTATTCTATAACGCTGTGAATGAATAACTGGAACACCTCTGATCTGACCATGCCCCTCCTATTGGCCATGTCAATTTGAAGTTGCGTACAAGCATTATAGAGCAGCATATAGGTAAATGTGTGCATAAGTCCACATTGGTGCCAATTATGTGCTAATTAACTTCCAAATGACTGTGGGCAGCCTATGTAGAATCTGGGGGAATGTATATACTGATATATTTTATAGAATACAAGCATACATTTCAACTTTACTCTATTTGCCCAACCTATTGGCCCAGGTATGCCTACATGAAAATCATGTAAAATCATGTAAAAAGTAGAAGCAATCTTTCATGTGTCTTCTTTCCCATATGCAAACATATCTTACATGCATTATAAAATTACCCCTAAAAGGTACTTAAATTTACTTTACATTTTACTGAAGTGTACTAGAAAATCATTTTGTTTAAAAGCAGTTCACTTTATGCTTTTTAATTTTAATCCATCATTTATTTTTTTTATTATTTATTTATTTTCTTCAGAGAAATTGTTTCATACTAGAGAATGACACGGTGGACAAAATTCATTACCATTCCCAGCCCCACAGATAAACTGGGAGAAACCATCCCGTGTCATTCTGTAGTGTCTATCTCAATCTCAGTCCTTCTACACCAGCATTCTTCAATGCAAGGCTTGAGGGTCAATGGTTGTGCCCATTCATACTCTGATACTTCCCTCTCTCCTTAAAGAATGGCATGGGGATAGTTTCCCATGGTTATCTGCGGGGACAGGAATGGTGAATTTTGTCACCGTGTCATTCTCTATTTCATACCTCCACTGGCCTTCTGTGAAAGTAGAGAAGTTTAAAAAGGAACAAAGTTGTGAAGCTGCTGTTCATACCTTATATCAGGGGTGCCCAATACGTCGATCGCGATCGACAGGTCGCTCGCTCAGGCGACCCCAGTCGATCGCAGAGCGGGTTCCCTTCTGATTTTTCCCCTCCTGACTGGCCCGCCTCTTGAAGAACGCCAGCCAATCAGAGTGCTGGCAGGGCGGGGTGAAAGTCGGTGGCCGTACCAGTGTTCTCCCTAGGGTCTTTTAGCTGGGCGGTCCTCATCCGCTCCTGAATTCTGCTGCTGCCGCCGCTGCTCAACATTTTTTAAAAACCGGCTTGGAGAACTTATGCTCTGGGGCTAACGTGTGCTTGTACCGGCTTCCCTTCTCTTCCTCTGAAACCGGAAGTTATGTTGGGGGGGGGGAGAGAAGGGAAGCCGGCACGCACATGTTAGAGCCCCGTTCGCAGGCTAAAGGGGAGAGACAGGTCAGTGAAGCTTGCGATTTGCTCTTCATTGCTGCCAGGTCCTGCCTACTTTCTGTTTCCTCAAAGGCAGGACCGCAGCATTTCTCTCAATAGGTCGATCTTGGGCCGATCAGCCTTCTCTCCCCGACGTCAATTCTGGCCGTCGGAGAGGAAGTTCTGGCCAGCGGAACTTGCTCTCCGATGGCAGAATTGACGTCGGGGAGAGAATGTTGGTCGGCCCGAAGCAGGAGAGCTTGGCCGGCGGTGGGCAGCTTGGGGGCCTGTTATCCGATGGCAGCGGTAGTGGCAGTGGCTTGGGGGAGGGCAGGCAGGGAGACAGAAGGAAAGAAGAGAAACAGAAAAAAAGAAAGGGGGCATGAAGAGCAGGGAGAGAGGAAGAAAATGTTGGGGGGGGGGGAATGAGGTCAGGAGGAGAGGAAGCATACAGGCTAAAAGAAGGGAAGAAAGATTGGATGCACAGTCAGAAGAAGAAAGTGCAACCAGAGACTCATGAAATCGCCAGACAAGGTAGGAAAAAATGATTTTATTTTAAATTTAGTGGTCAAAATGTATCTGAATTTATTGCTGTCTATATTTTACACTATGGTCCTCTTTTACTAAACCGCAATAGAGGTTTTTAGCACAGGGAACCTATGAGCGTCAAGAGCAGCGCTGGGCATTCAGCGCAGCTCCCTGCGCTAAAAACTGCTATCGTGAATTAGTAAAAAGGGAGAGGGGTATTTGTCTGTTTTTGTATGGTTGTTAGTGAGGTGAAAGTGCATAGAGTCATCTGCTTTGACCTCTTTGAAAAACCCAGAAATAAGAATGATGATTAACATTTTCTATGCGTACAGTGTGCTTTGTGTTTTTTAAAAATTTTATTGTTGGTAGATCATTTTGACTTGGTCATTTTAAAATGTAGCTCGCAAGCCAAAAAGTGTGGACACCCCTGCCTTACATAATAGTAACACAGTAAAACAATGGCAGACAAAGACCTGAATGGTCCATCCAGTCTGCCCAACATACCCTCTCTTTAAATTACTGATTTAAGTTGTTCTTTTTCTTAGATATTTCTGGGCCAGAAACCCTGTGCTTAGGTTCCATCTACTGGATTCTCCTTCAAAGCTCACTTCAATCCATCAAAACCATCCCAGCCGTCGAAGTCCTCCCCAGCCCATCCTCAAATGAACGGCAATATACAGGACACAGATCGTGCAAGTCTGCCCTGTGCTGGCCTTAGTTCTTCAATATATACCATTATTTTCTGATTAGAGATCCTCTGTATTCATTACATGCTTTTTTTAAACTCTGTCACTGTTTTCCTCTCCACCACCTCTCTCGGGACCACATTCCAGGCATCAACCACTCTCTATAAAGAAGAATTTCCTAACATTACTCTTGAGTCTACCACCCCTCAACCTCAAATTATGCCCTCTGGTTTTTACCATTTTCCTTTCTCTGGAAAATATTTTTTTCTATGTCAATACCTTTCAAGTATTTGAATGTCTGAATCATATCTCCCCTGTCCCTTCTTTCCTCTAGAGTATAAAGTACATATTCAGGGCTTCCAGTCTCTCCTCATACGTCTTTTGGTGCAAACCTCCTACCATTTTTGTTGCCTCTCTGTGGACCGCTTCAAGTCTTCTTATGTCCTTTGCCAGATATGGTCTCCAAAATTGACAACAATACTCCAAGTGGGGCCTCACCAATGACCTGTATAGGGGCATCAACACCTTCTTTCTTCTACTGGTTACGCCTCTCTCTATACAGCCTAGCATCCTTCTGGCAACAGCCACCACCTTATCACACTGTTTCTTTGTTTTTAGATCTTCAGATACTATTGCCCTAAGGTCCCTCTCCCCATCTTTGCATATCAGCCTCCTACCTCCCAGCACATGCGGCTCCTTCCGATTTCTAATCCCCAAATGCATTACTCTGCATTTCTTTGCATTGAATTTTAGTTGCCAGATATTAAACCATTCCTCTAACTTTTGCTGATCCTTTTTGATGTTTTCCACTCCCTTCAGCCACTGCAGCAAACCCCTCCTAGTACAGGTCACTCATACAAACAGCTCATGTGGCTCAGCTTTCAGCTTTCATTTTCTTCTCTCCCATCCTTTTGTGAAAGGTGGTTTGGAGGTAAAAACATTCCCCATGCCTGGCAATGGAATACTGGCAAATTTAATAAATAAAATGCACTTTGGCCATAGTGCTAACTCTTCATAGTGTCTGAATGCAGGCACACAATTACGCTTATAAAGTCTGTGTAACCCCTTGCATCTTTCCAACACAACATGTTCATCCTTTCTTCAGCAACAGTTATAATCTAATAGGAAGAACATGAAGGATTTGTGAGTAATTGGGCCTCTTCTCCCTTGAAAAGAGATGACTGAGAGGGGACATGATTGAAACATTCAAGATATTGGAGGGAATTGACTTATTAAAGAAAGAGAGATTGTTCACACTCTCCAAGGTGAAGAGAACGAGAGGGCACTCGCTAAAGTTAGAAGGGAAAAGATTCTGTACAAATGTAAGGAAGTTCTTCTTCGCCCAGAGAGTGGTAGAAATCTGGAACGCTCTTCCGGAAGCTGTTATAGGGGACAGCACCCTTCAGGTATTCAAGACAAGGTTGGATAAGTTCCTGCTGGAACAGAACATAAGTAGGTATTTCTAGACTCAAATAGGATACTGGTCTTTGACCTAAGGGCTGCCACGTGGGCGGACTGCTGGGCACGATGGACCACTGGTCTGACCCAGCAGTGGCAAATCTTATGTTCTTATGTTCATTCACATGCCAGGAACATCTTCAACTTTGAAATGAAAGCCAGGAAATAATAAAACCATGCTTCAGTCAATCCAGGTGTAATAGCCCTTGGTTTGGTCAATGATTTTCAGGTTAACATGAAGTATTAAAATTAAATTATGTACATTTTTTTAAACATTCTTTCCAGAGAGATAAAATTGTGCAGATAAAGACAATCCTAGTCTTTTGCATTGCGTTCCTGCACATCTTGAACTGCTGCAATCTGGTAATTAGTTAAGCTACTGATCTGTTGTAGCCCTGAAGGGTCTGGAGATATAATGCTGAGACAGGAGCATGCAGTTCTTATAAGCAGTGACTAATCACATAGAAATACCTGCAAGTGGAAACAAAACAGAGATGATCCAATATTATGGATTTTAAAGCTGCCAAAACACTTTCAATTTTTTCTTCTGTTGTTAAGAAAAGTGTTTTATTATTACAGAAAAAATGACTGCCAGGGTCAAGCATTTCTTCCATGTTATTACCCTGCTAAGCTAAGGGGTCTTGGCTTCTTTTGGACCCTAAACACGTTTAGACTTTAAATGAACATGTATTTGACCAATGATGATGTAAGAAGAGTAGGAATACTTTATTTTGGTTTTAATTAATATGATAGGAGATGTCTAATATTTGTTGTATGTAAATCTGATTATGCTACTCTAGTACATGACTTTATGTATGACTATTTTAGTTTTCATGCTATTTTGAGCATCCTTCCTCCATTTTCCAAGCTTCTCTATCTCCTTTTTTATTTATTTTTCTATACAATTCTCCCAAGGGAGCTCAGAACAGTTTACATGAATTTATTTAGGTACTCAAACATGTTTCCCTGTTAGTCCCAGTGAGCTCACAATCTATCTAATGTACCTGGGGCAATGGAGGGATTAAATGACTTGCCCAAGGTCACAAGGAGGAGCATGGGTTTGAACCCACAACCTCAGCATGCTCAGGCTATAGCTTTATCCACTGCACTGCAGTCAGCAGCCTGGTTCTACCCTGGTTAAGACGGAGTCCATTTTTGTAGAATAAGAACCCCTTCCCCAGAATGTTGCCCAGTTCCTAGCAAATCTAAAACCCTCTTCCCTGCCCCATCGCCTCACCCACACCTTGAAACTCCAGAGCTCTGTCTCTTGGGGGCTTATGTGTAGAACAGGGACCACATCTGAAAATGCTACTCTGGAGGTTCTGGATATTAGTTTCCTACCAAAGAGCCTAAATTTGGCTTCCAGAACTTCCCTATCACATTTCCTTATGTCATTGTTACCCATATGCAACAAGACAGTAGCTCCTCCCCTATATTTTCTAGGTAACATGCATCTTTTCTAGATAACATGTGAGGTCTGCCACCTTTGCACCAGGCAGGCAAGTGGCCAAGCAATCCTCATGTCCACCAGTTATGTAGCTATCTTCAAGCCTAATGAATGAATCTCCAGAACTCTTTCCTGAGGTTGCTCTTGATTATTCTTCTTTGTAGCATCATATCATGTCCTCTGGTTCTAGAGTTTCTGAATATTTGAAAAAAGTTTGCCTGTAATAATTTTCAGGTATATACTGTAAACCTATATCATATTTCCTCTGCCCCTCTTCTCCTCCAGGGAATATTTTCTTAGGATCGCCAATCTCTTCTCATGTGTCTAAAGCAGTGTATTCCAAACTGTGTGCTGTGATTCACTGGTGTGCCACGTGAGATTACAGGTATGCCCCCATATGCCAGGAAGGAGGAGAGGCACCAATGCTAGCTGACTGCCTACAGGATATGCCTCTCATGGTGAGAGGCACACCCTGTAGGCAGTCAGCTGGCGCCTCTCTCCTCCTCTCCACGCTTCTTCTTTTTCAGCAACCCCTCAATGGCATCTCAGGGCACCATCTGGAGAACCTCCATGCATGCGCAGATGTCAACGTGATAACATGACTTTATTGCGTCGACATCCATGCACTTCCGGATGCTTAGCTTGCATTTGCATGCTTTGCACTCCTTACTAGGTAACATTTGTTACATTAATGTAATAAGCATTAAAGTAAAATAATGCAAGAATTTACTATTTCACTAGTTTTAATAAGGCTAATATGTGTTATTCCCTTAACACAGCTGCAAATATCACTTTGCATGCTAAAATACAAACAAAAACGAAAAACATACTACACAAAGCAAATAGGAGAAGAATCTCAAGACCCAAAAAGCTATTCAAACTAACTAAAAAGAACTCACAGACACCAAACCCTACCTGGCAAGCAGCAACGCCCCCACACCCACAGCCACTCTTTTAGCAACATTCTTCAAAGACAAAATCGCAACCATAAGATCCACCTTCAATGGAATACCTATGCACCTAGAAGTAGATTACAACACCCTCCACAGAAAAAGAAGCAGTTGTCGCAGATAGAACATGGTACCCACTTCTCACCAATACCATGGTCAGACTTCAACAAACTCTACAATCAAATACCAGCCACGCAACTTGCGACCTCAACCACTGCCACCCAATATCTATTGAAAGCCTCCAGTTTACTATTTCGCACTCTACTCTTGCAACGGATACAAACCCTACTAACTGACGGCCTTTTCCCACAAGACCTCAGCAAAATCATCATCACTCCAATCCTGAAAGACCCCAAAGGAGAAATAGACCAACCGTCCAACTACAGACCCCATAGCCTCAATACCACTATTATGTCAAGCTAATGGAAGGCCTGGTAGCCAAAGTCCCTAAAATCATACCTAGAAAACCACAATCTACTCCACCCAACACAATCATGCTTCAGAACCAACCACAGCACAGAGACCCTACTGGGCCCACTCATGGACAACCGCCAGACAACACCTCAGCACAGGCAAAAAAAATGCTAATTATCCAACTAGATCTCTCCGCAGCCTTTGACCTGGTAGACCATAATATCCTTCTACAAATACTGGACTCAGTAGGAATCAGTGAAAGATACTATCATGGTTTAAAAGGATTCCTACAATCCAGAACATACAGAGTTAAAACAAACAAAGAAAAATCCGAGCCATGGTCTAAACCCCTGCGGAGTACCCCAAGGATCACCTCTTTCTCCACACTCTTCAACCTATACACTGCCTCCCTCGGCTCCTACCTAGACGAAAAAGGTCTAACCTCCTACAGTTATGCAGACAGCATCACCATTCTCCTTCTGTTCGATCAACCAGCACCATCCAGGGCAGTCACGATACACAGAACACTTGAAACAATAACAACATGGTTGAAAGACCACAAACTAAAACTAAATCCGGACAAAATAAACTTCATACTACTCGAAAATAACAAAATCCCAACCTTATCAAACCTTGTCATAAACTCTACAACATACTACTTCCAACCCAATTTAAAACTCCTGGGAGTGCTAATAGACAGAGGCTGTACAATGCAGCCACAAATCAACAAAACAATACAAAAATCTTTTGCAGTCATGACAAACCTGAGGAAAATTCACAGTCATGAGAAACCTGAGGAAAATTCTTTGAATAAAACAATTCCAACTCTTGGTACAATCCCTAGTCCTAGGTTTAATAGACTACTGCAACATACTATAGCTCCCATGCACAGCAACCATGGTAAAAACAACTACAAACAATATAAAACCCAGCCCTAAGACTGTCTACTCAATGAAGAAATTCGACCACATCACAGAGGCATACCACGACTCACATTGGCTCCCAATACAAGCGAGAATACACTTCAAATTTTACTGCCTACTATTTAAAGCAATAAACGGAGACAGCCCAGCCTATTGGAACAATCGACTAATTCAGTCCACCTCAACCAGACATAGGAGAATCCACGCACCATTCACACACCCTCCAATCAAAAACGTCAAAAGAAAAAAACTAATACGACAACCTCCTAGCAACTCGAGCTGCAATACTTGACCCACACCTCTACAATCTACTGACCACAACCACAGACTATAAAACTTTCAAGAAAGAAATAAAAACCCTTCCATTCAAAAAAACACATAAAACCCAACTAACATAATCATGAATGTCCCAAGCATCACCTGCATCACCTACAGCTATTATATATGTACCTCCAATATCTTGACAACTCAGATGTAATCCTTAGCAACTCAAAGAAATGTACAAACTACTCCCTAAATACTTCTAATCTCCGTACAATCCATTTGTAATGCGCCTTGAACCGCAAGGTAATGGCGGAATAGAAATCCCTAATGTAATGTAATGTAAAATGGTAAACTGTATACATTTTTTACAAGTGCACACATTAAGGCCCTTTCATTAAGCTACGCTAGCAAATGGACTTAGCAAGCCCTTCTGTGAGTCTTTCCTGTGCACTAAGCCCATTTCTAGCATGGTCATAAAACAGCCTTTTTTTCTGACTGTTGAATTTCTGGTCATTCTCTAATGTCAGCAACAGCGTGTGTCCATGTTAGAAAATTAAAGCAGAAGTCATTGCTGCATCTATTTTGGAGTCAATAAGGGCTCCTGCATTAATCCTCCCCCCCTCCTCCTTTTATCAAGCTTAGCTGCTGAGCAGCGTGAACTAAACGCTGAGCCGCCTATATGATTAGAATTGGTTGCTCAGCATTTAGCTTGAGCTGTTTGGCAGCACAGCTTGATAAAATGAGGGGGTAGGCTAGGTCTGCGTTATTCAGTTAGCATGCACTAGATGAAGAGCCATACCCCTTTAAAATAAAATAAAAATCACGATTGCCATGCTGTTAGCGCATGCACATGACAGAACTAGTCCAGAATGCTTTAGTTGTGTCCTGCAATAGGCCATTTTTGCTGCATTAGGCGCACATTAACACCTATCACAACTTAGGGCCTCTTCTATCACACTGCGCTAGCAGTTTGCAGCATGGCGAGCCGCACTGAATGGCCTGTGCCCTCCCGACGCCCATAGAGCTCCTAGGAGCATCGGGAGCAGCGCGAGCCATTCAGCGCCACTCTGCGCTAAAAACTGCTAGCACAGTTTGATAGAAGAGGCTATAAGTAAAAAGGCCCCATTATTTGGCATTTTAGCATGCAAAGGAGACATCGGTGGCCCCCTACTGAAAAAGAGCTCCCTTGACTTGGACAAGCTGGATAACTAATAGCTAGTAACTAAGATCTCTTGTTTGAGAAAACGTACGGAATGGACATTCTGCATTCAAGTCAAAGACTGGTTAAATGGAACAAACTGGCTAGACCCATGTCAGTCTGGCTTGAGACCTCAGTATGGTTTATGGTTTATTAATCTTGCTATACCACGCATTCATTGCACTGGTCCAAGCGGTTTACAGAAAACAATTAAATTAAAAAAATATACACTGTATTATTAAATAGGATAGACCTGACCCATACAAACAGCAAACATACTAAGAAACATTCACTTCTAAAAAAACAACTCCATTATTTATTTATTTGTTCATTTTTATAGCCCATCTTCCCCAGGAGTCCAGAACAGGTTACAATAAAATTAGGTACTTGGAACTTCCCTAACTGTCCCGAAGGCTCACAATCTAGCTAAAGTACCTGAGAAAACAATTATTAAATAGTAAAGATATAACAATTCAAAGAATAACATTAAGGTAAATTTAAAAAAACCTCAAAGACTCAAAGCAGTCCAAGCAAGACAGAATAGAAGTCCAATTGGACTCTAATCAGTGTAAGGGAACAGCAGGATACAATGACCGAGAAGAACCCTCGATGATAGTCTATCACTGACCGAAGATGATCTCTAGATCCCAACCGTGGGCAAGGGCTAACGGCCAAGATTGCAGGTAGAAAAGAGGAGGCAGGCACAATATCCCTGCTCAACAATCTCATACAGAAACTGTGACAAAGTGTTACTGGATTTCTCAGCAGCCTTTGACATTATGGACCATAATATCATGCTTGCACAGCTTGCAGAAACAGATATTGGTGGTATTTTTATGGTTCAAATCCTATCTGTTCAATCAGTTCTGTTCAGCAACAGGCACATCATCCCCATGCGGGGGTACCACAGAGATCCATATTCTTATCTATTTTATTAAATACCTTTCTCAAGTCTCTAGCTGGGCTGCTTCAATTGATGGACACACAATTCTTTATCTATGCCAATGATATACAGCTACTCATACCCACTGAACCAGATCTGCCCATAGCTTTGAGTAAACTGGCTGCTGGTCTAACAGGAATTGGCAAAAAAAAAAAAAAAAAAGAGACTCCCCCCCAACAAACTCTGCATGAACCCAGGTGACACAGAGAGTGTGCTAAGTGGTGATTGAGATCATCTGAGATCATTTGCATAATGTCAGAGAACATTTTGGATATTTACTTTATCAACTGTTTATTCCAAGGATTAGAATGACGAGTTTGAGAGCATACAACAAAAATAAGGGAAAAAAAACCTGCAGATATGATGTACAAGGTGCAAAAAAATCTTTACTAGAAAAAATACAATTTAGCAATCCGAAAAATGGGTGGTTCTCTCTTATGAGAAAACAGGATCTGACACGGTTCGTATTTCGGAAAACACTCCTTTCTCAGGGGTCCTAGGAGGAGATGGAAGAAGATGAATTTATTGTGTGTTTTATTGTGCGATGGATAGGTTTCCGGGCCGCTGAGCTGATTGCGCCAGCCGCCATCAGCTCAGCAGCCCCTTCTTCGGCACTTATACTTGTTTTGGACTTGATCTAAGTCAAAACATATAAGTACCAACTAGGCAACCTGGTTATACCTGCTGTATACCTAGGTGTAGGTCGGCCCACCTCCTGCCCACCACCCGCCCTTTCCCCGCCTCTAAAAATGCCTCTTTTTACTCTATGCGTTTAGAGGCAGGGGAAAGGCCTAAGCTGGTTTTAGATATGTCTAAAATCAGCTTTGATTATGGGTACTTGGACGATCAGGCTTTTTGATTGTCCAAATACCCATTTAGGCCACTTTTTAGACGTTTGTTTGTTTTTATTATGAGCCCCTTAGGGTTTTATTATTGAGAATTACATTTGTTCCTTAAGTTGATGTGTTCAGTCCTTTCCCCACTCTTTCTTTGATTTACTTTGTTTGACCGTGGGTTTTCTTCCTTCCTTTTGGATTATTTTGTTATTAGCTTGCAAGCCACTGAATATCAGCGATGACTGGCCATATTTCGTGGCACAGGTGGTCACTGGTCTAGCTGGCAATCCATATATTCAGCAGGAGATAGCTGGCTATGTCCTGGTGAATATTGTTGGATAGTTGGCTAAGCATTGAATATAGGAGGGTACATCTTTATTAAAGAATAAAAAATGGCAAGGTATCTAAAGGCTCAAAATAAGTTTTCTTCAAAATCCAAACAGGAGTGGTCCAGACTTCAAAATCAATTTTGTATTAAAACACCCAACATATTTTAGTGGCACGGCGCAAGGGGCAGGGACAAAAGTGCTGCATGTTTGGAAAGCTGATTTTCAACTGTTTAAAGACTTTTTGCATTCTATATGAAGTGATACATTCCAAAGGTGGATATTTAATTATCGGACTCTCAACTTGATTTTTCACTTTTGTCCCTGAAGCAGGCGCTGTGCCCTCGAAACATGGGCATTTTGTAAAACAAAATTTGATTTTGGATTCTGGACATAGACACCTGTGATCATTCCCTTTTGGATTTGAGCAAATCTAACTTTGAGCCTTTAGATACCTCGCTGCTGTTTTATGATTTTGCATTCAATTTGCTGCTGGGTTTTGTCTCTGTCTACAGCTTTAGCAAAAAAAAAGAATCATTCTTTTCTATTTTGTGGCAGCTCCTATTGCAAATGCTAAATTTGTTGTAATTGAATATTAGCAAAACAGAAGCTGTCTTTAAAAATGTCATGCTCTGATTCCCCAAAAATATTTCATGTGATCTGTGAAAAGGGGAGTACTGCCGGGTGTCGTGACAGCTGTCAGTCACCGCCTCTCACAGCTACCCTACTGAGCCAGCCACCAGCTAAAAGCACCTTTTCCCAAAAGCCTCTTAGCACGGCATCCTTGCTCTGTTTTCAAATAAACAGATCCAGTTTCTTAACAAACAGACCGCTACAGCCCTTTTGATAACAATGCAATAATTCAAAACAAATGATTCGAGGCTTTGATGATAGCACTTTTATGGGTCACGGAGAAATCCTCCCACCGACATCTGTTTGATTTTATCTACTTGAACTTTATCCTCCTGTTAGAGATTTATAAGCCAAAATCGTCCCAGCCTATTAAAGTCAGACTAATGTTTGATCACTAGCAGCAAGAATGAAAGGGGTACTTAACAGTTGTCTACCTTTTTGAAACATTGTTGTGAGCAATAAGCTCTGTACAGAGGCAACAGAATGCTTTTACACAAATCCGGACACAAATCTTGAAGAATCTACTGTAAGCTAGTGGCTTTACGGTTGGAGTAATTTGTTCACATATCCTTTATTTAGAAAGACAACATGAACGATACAGATGTTGTTTACATTTAAAGTCTGTTTTCTTAGCAAGAAATCACTGTGGGCAAAGGAAATTCAGTCCAGATTTTTTTTTTCTCTCCCTTGATTTTTCTGCACACTGCAAATAAAAAACAGGGCAGTTTACGATTGGAATCATTTTTTCCCCCTACCCCCTTCACTGTGGATTACACAGTTTCCCTTTGAATGTTTTAATTAGCAGAACATCGTTGGTTATGCAGGCTCCGTATTAATTTAAAATACTTCCCTCACCACCACCACTGAAAGACAGACATTCCAGGAGTGGCAATGATTCATGCCATGGACTGGACTTTACGACAAGATGCTTTGTGTTATTACGGAAACAGATAAGTGGAAGAGAAAAGCTGAGTCACTGGTCGAGGAATGTTATGCTACAGTTAAGAAAAGCAACACCAGCCTCTTTGGGGGTATAAAAAGTATTTAAGATCCTACCTAGAAAAATGAATGGATTTATACAGGGGTGAACTTAACGTGCACAGAATGTCATATTTTCAGACACTCCCACAAAGAATCATGATTCAAATGAACTGATTTCACCAAATCATGGCAGCTCATGGGTAAAATTTGGTAATTGCTTCAAAATAAATACAAATAAAGTCAAGCATAATTGAAGTGTTAAAGAGTCAGACCTGTAATTATTGTATTGTATATCATGATTAGGGCTTCTGATTTTAGGTTGAAACTGATAAACACTAATAAAACACCCTGATGCAAATAAAACAAATACATTTAAAATAGGTGTTAACATCAGAAAACATAGTAACTTAGTAAACAATGGCAGATAAAGACCCATATGGTTCATCCAGTCTGCCCAACCTGATTCAATCTAGAAAAAAAAAATGTTTTCTTCTGGGCAAGAATCCAAAGTTCTGCCCGGTACTGTGCTTAGGTTCCAACTACTGAAGTCTCCATCAAAGCTCACTCCAGCCCAACTACACCATCCCAGCCTTTGAAGCTCACCCCAGCCCATCCTCAACCAACCCGCCATGTACAGACACAGACCGTGCAAGTCTGCCCAGTACTGGCCTTAGTTCTTCAATATTTACAATTATTTTCTGATTCTAGATCCTCTGTGTTCATCCCACAATTCTTTGAACTCCGTCACCGTTTTCATCTCCACCACCTCTCTCGGAAGCACATTGCAGGCATCCACCACCCTCTCCATAAAGAAGAATTTCCTTACATTGCTTTTGAGTCTACCATCCCTCAACCTCAAATTATGTCCTCTGGTTTTACCATTTTCCTTTCTCTGAAAAAGATTTTGTTCTTATAAAAGGACCACTGAAAAAAACAACGGTAACATTTCCATTTGGTAACAAACCACAGTCAGAATCATCATCTTAAATGTTTGGACTCTCCCCCACCAAGACAGATGTAATGGGTTCCAATGCTCACACATTTCTGTGATCTTCAGCAATAATGATTTTTCATTTACTTTCATAGTTTCTTCCAATGTACTTTTTATCCATATATCTAAATATTTTATACCCTCTTCCTTCCAGAGAAAAGGGAATGTATCAAATAATCCTTTTGCACAATATACATTTAGAAGAAGAACCTCTGATTTGCTCCAGTTTATTTTGTAACCAGAGAATTTTCCAAATCTATCAATCAGATCTAGTAAATGTGGAATGGTAGTATCAGGATTCCTCAAATGAAGCAATATGTCATCTGCATAAGCAGAGATTTTGTATTCCCGACCTGTATAAGGAATAACCTGTATCTCCCTTGCCTGCTAAATAGCCAATAATAAGGGTTCCAATACAATGTCATTTATTTGGCTGGGGAAAGCAGCAAGAATTGCTATGGTATCTCTACAAAAACCAATTGCGGAGGGTGGGGTAAATTTTCCCAACTTTTATAGGTACCATCAAGCCTATATTATGCATCAGGGTATGTACTGGATCCTCCCAGAGCTCATGGAAAATCTCCAAGACTGATTATGGTTGGAATGGCAACTCATGTCACCATTGAGTTGAGTTATGTGTTGAGTATTAAGATGCCTAGATCATATAAGGATAATAGAATCCTAGTAGACACATGGAAAAACTTAAAATATGTGAATAATTTAACACCTATTTCGGTTCATAAATCAACTCATCAGACCCTATGGCTGAACTCCAAGGTTCAAATTGGCGGATTTAAGGTCATCTGGAAGTATTGGATGAAGGCGGGTATACGTACTTTGGATGATGTTATTTCAGGTGGTAAGCTGCTTGAGTTTTCACAATTGCAACACAAATTTGGTCTTAACAAATCACAAAATTATAGATGGTTGCAGTTGAAGCAGGCCATTCAAGTTGGGTTCTCTGAATGGAAAAATCTCAGTAATCAGTATAGTTTGCCGCTCTTATGCTTTCAGGTGGACTTCCTGGGACATCAGGCCGCTCAGTGGTATAAATTAATATCTGGATTTTTAAACAAGAAACTAAAGACTGGTCTTCGGGACATTTGGAGCATTGAGATCAAGCATCAAATTACTGCATCTCAATGGCCATATATTTGGGCTTGGAGGATAAGATGTACAGTGTCAGATCTATGATACAAACTTGTTTTTTTCTGTTACATAGAGCATTTTGGACCCAGGTTCATTTACAGAAGTTAGATAGCTCTAAATCTAATAGATGCTGGCACTGTCATCTTGAAGCTAGGACATTAGATCATTTGTTATTCTATTGTCCATTCATTCTTGCTTTTTGGAAATCAATATTTGGGTCAAATAAATAATTTGTTAGATAATCCGGTGGCATTATCCTATAACACCGTATTGTTTGGTATGTCAATGAGGGCTAAAAGCCAAATATCCTCTAATAACAATAAGCTTCTACTCATTATGACAGGGGTTGCCATACAACAGATTACGAATAACTGGAAAAATTGGGAGAGGCTAAATTATAGCTTTTGGTGGAACTCTTTGGGCTCCTTTTACAAAGGTGCACTAGGGCCTTAACGTGCGCAATAGCGTGGTAGATTTGGTAATTTTGTCCGTGCGCTAAAAACCCTAGCGCACCTTCTTAAAGGAGCCCTTTGTGTCACATATTCAAAATGGAAAGGATAATTGCCATGCAGCAGGGAAATTTAAAAAAATTTCAGGTTATTTGGGAGCCATTAACAAGATACTGTAAAGATTGAAATTACAGCATAGAATAAATATTATTTTTTTCCCTTTTGTTCATACACGTCCAGGGTGGGGTGGGGGGGGAATATTTTATGATCTTTTGCTTATGAATAATTGTTGGGAGGTGGGATATTTGATGCGAGTTAGAACTTGAAGATTTATTAAGTGATGTTAAAGTATAAGTGATTGTATTATATGTTACACTTATTGTGAGCTTTAAAATTGAATAAAGATTAATTTTAAAAAAAGAAAAGATTTTGTTCTTTCACCCCTTCATCAGCTTGTCATGTACTCTCCATTTAGTTTTTCTGCCTTTTCTTTTTTGACAGTTCCTAAGCAGCACAAAGATATTTATTTGAATCCACCAGGAAATGTAACTAGCAATATTTATTTATTTATTCAATTTTCCATACCATTCTCCCAGGGGAGTTCAGAATGGTTTACATGAATTTATTCAGGTAATCAAGCATTTTTCCACATCTGTCCCTGCGGGCTCACAATCTATCTAATGTACCTGGGGCAATGGAATCTGTACCACACACACACACAAAATGGAAAACACTGAGGGCTCCTTTTGCTAAGGTGCGCTAGGGCTTTAATGCATGGAGTAGTGCACACTACATTGCCGTGCGCACTAGACCTTAACGCCAGCATTGAGCTGGCGTTAGTTCTAGAAGCGTAGCACACGTTAATTTCCTACATGCGCTAAAAACGCTAGCGCACCTTATTAAAAGGAGCCCTGAATTTTTGTACCCTCAAAGTACCCCTAATTAACTGAAAAATAAACACCTAAGAAAAGAAGCTAGGGATGGGCTGTTATTTGCAACGTCAATGGAAATCGCAAAAGGACACTTGTTGCCATGTCTTTGCATGGTGTTAATAAATGAAAATGGGCAGAAAAGAAACATGCAATCGAAGTGGAGTGGCATCCAAAACAGGCAAACGATAGGGACAATATTCACTACGCTCTTTATTAGGAAGATTCACAAGTAGAACTGGATTCACTACTAGGATTCAACACAAACTGTGTTTCGGCTGAAAGTCTTCATCAGGAGTCCATCGAATATCAAAATGCCCACATAGCTGTGTTTAATCAAGAGGACTCTGTTGTACGAAAAGGGTTTAACACATTGTGGAAACTGCGTACACTGAGGGCATTTTTTGATCTTCCGGCATTTAAAATGTTGGATCAATCCTTGGTCTTAAGTCAGCTGGCTTACTGCAATATAGTTTACCTTGCAGTTATTAAAAAAAATATTTCCAGACTAAGAATTATCCAAAATGCTGCGGTCAGACTTATTTTTGGCTTAAAGAAGTTTGACCACATTACTCTTTTTTACCAGGATTTGTACTGGTTGCCAGTGGAGGCACGTATCATCTTTAAACTGGGCTGTATTTACTATATTTACTATCTTTAAGTCAAGTCCCACAATATTTGGCCAAATCATTTTATATTTTGGCACAAAGGTGCCCTCGTAAAACTCATCCTTTTTTTTACATTTTCACCCATTTCAGGCTGTAAATTTTAAAAATATCATGAGCGCACAGTTTCCTATCAAGCTGCCACCTGGGATAAGGAGTTCAGACATCTATTATAATCCTCTGCTTCTTATTTACATTTTAGAAAACAATTAAAAACTTTTTGGTTCTCCAAATTTTTGTGTAATTAACCGTAAACTTTCAAGTTCTTTCATCCAATTGTAGCTTTATTATTTAATCTTTTGTTAACCGCATAGAACGTAACAGTTATGCGGTCTAGAAATTGTTTTTATGTTATGTTATGTTTAAAATCAAGCAAAAAACTAGCCTCAAGGAATATGCCAGTTTCTATAAGCTTCTTGCTGGGCATCTTCTTGTTTGAAAAGCATACACTGGACACTAGCTTTAGTCACTTTTGGTGGCAAAAGCAGTTTTTAACTTCAGTTAGGTATTTTATCTCTTATCAGGGATTAAATTATATTTGCATTGATCCTTTTCAAATGGAGGCTTTTTTGTGGAATATGGCATAATCCTTGAGACTAGTTTTTTGCTTGATTTTTTTTTTTATATTTGCATTTAAAAATTATCAAGAACACTTCTTGTACAGAATATTGAAAAAGAAATTTAAAAATGGTACATTTAAGCAAAATGAAAATATGAAATGACAAATACTGTTCTTAATCAATACTATTAATCCCAAATAATCGATCCCAGAATTCTAATGAGTGATATAAATAATAAATCATCATATATAAGAAGAAAAGCAAATATCTAACCGCGGTAGTAGAAGTATTCCTAATTACTTTACGTCATTGTTGTTACATTAACCCCTTCAAGGCGTTTCATGGTGAGGAACCCTGTTAACTGTGATGGTTCAAAGAATATGTATGTATTAGATCTATATTTGACAATACATTTGCAAGGGTATCGGCAAAAAAGACACCTCCCATCATTGTTACCCCTGGTTTAAGGAGTAAGAACTGTTGTCTACGTTTTTGGGTGTCCTTGGTCACATCTGGGAACATCTGAATCTTTAGTCCCAAAATCTTTAGTCTGAATCTTTAGTCTGAATCTTTAATCTGAATCTTTAGTCTGAATCTTTAGTCTGTTTTTAAAAAATTGCTTCAATAACTAATCTCTGTCAGGTGATAAAACCACCGTAAGTATAAGAGCAGCAGGTTTTACTAAGTCATTTAATGATGTTTCCAAGATTGCTGTTACATCCATTTGTAAATCCTGGTTTTGTACTTGTGGAGAGGACTCTTCTTGTACTTTCGTTGGAAGATAAAATGCTTGTGCAAAAGGAGGAAACATATCTTCAGAGATAATATAATAATAACTTTATTTTTCTATATCGCCACAATCTTATGACTTCTAGGCGGTTTACACTGAAGAGAACTGGACAATCAGCGAATTACAGAATACAATAGCAAAATACAACAAATTTCTCAAAAATAATCAGTATAGAATTATTAATTTAATAATGATTTCTGATTAGGAAATGAATCTGTCAAACCATGCAGTCTTAATTTCTTTCCGAAATGCACCATAACTCAACCTGGCTCCATTAATGTAATTGCCTAACCAAGACTGCTGTTTGCTTGCTTGAAACTTGAAAGTTCTGTCCAGAAAGGACCTGTATTTACAGCCAGTGATCCTTGGATAGGCAAAAGATTACAATTTCTGGTTATCCTAGTGGGAATGTTCAATATTTCAATAAGATTTTTTTTAACATTTCCTTCGCTGACATTATTGAAGTTTTTGGAAAGTTCAATAATCTAAGATTACTAGAGAAAGAATTATTTTCAAGGTTCTCAACTTTCCTTCTCAAATTAGTATTATCCCTAATTAGGGTAGTCTGCGCTTGTTTCACTTCTAACAACTCTTTTTCAATTTTTTCCACCTTAGTTTTCATTATGGAAGTGTCCTGTTTAAAGCTTTTAAATTCTTCCTTTTGCTCTAATACTCTTTTTTCCAATTCCTTTATTTGTGGAGATAGTGACTGCCCCAAGCTTACAACTAGGTCCCAAAGAGAATCCAGGGTGACATTGTTGGGCTTTGAAAAAAACAAAAGTACCTGGCTGTATTGACTGGATTTCCCCAGTCACAGGGTTTCTCTCCCTTCCACCTTGTTCTTCTGCCTGCTCCAGGGCTGTTTCCACTGCAGGCTCTGTATCTTCCAAAGCTTGGCTCAGTGAAGCCTCCTGGGAAAGTGAGTCTCTTTGGATAGACTGTCTTCCTAGGTGAGCTGGCTCCCTGCGGCTGTGGAGGCGGAGTCCTGGCATTGGGACTCAGAGTCGCTTCCAGCCCAGGAAAGTTCACTATGGCATCACTCACTGCCGGGACCTCCAGCGGGAGATTCTCCGGCGTTGTTCACTCCTGTTGCAGGCGCCTCAAAAATTCATCTATCGTTACCAGATGAGGGTCTCCGGGCACCGTGAGGCTCCAACAGCACTCTTACCCCTCCTCTTCGGTATTTTGCAAGTACAAGGTAAGACTGGGAAAAATGTTTGAGCGTGTCTCTCCCACAGTCAAACAGTCACGGCCATCTTGGATCCGATTTTTTTTTTTTTAATAAACGATTTATTCAAATGGACAAGTCAAGCACACATACAATGTTATAAAATTTTACAGTAACAGTGAACTAAATCCCAAGGGATATAATACAGGCAAAACAGCATGAGTCCAGGCTTTGGTTCTTACAACCCAGACTTGGCACACAAAAAATACCCCACAATTTTTGCTTGATTTTAAAACACTGCTTTGTGGACATTCTGATATTTGATGGACTCAGCTTGTGTTGTGAATCCAGTCCTTCTTGTGAATCTCCATAATAAGGAGCTTATTGAATATTGTCCCTATCATTTGCCTGTTTTGGTTCCACTCCACTGCAATTGCTTTGTGCAAAAAAAAAACCAAACAAACCCCAAAACATGGCAGTTTGTGATTTTTTTTTTGGTTGCCAATGATAGTGTGCCCTCTTTGCAAATAGTGTGCACGGCTTCAAAAAGAGTATTTACTATTTCCCAATAGGGTTGCATGTGCTAACTATCAGTCCACGCAAGAACCATCAGGGCACACTTGCTCCTTCAGGAAAATGTGCTCACTCTTTGCCCATAAGGTACACTCTTCACAACATTGCTCCTGAAATGTAAACGAAGTTTAGCAAAAGCAATAAAATGCTTCATGCTATATGGGAATACAATGTAAATGAAACTTTTTTGAGCTTTCCATCACTAATAGAAGCCCTAATTGTGATGATAGAAGTCGCAAGGCTGTCTCTCAAAGGAACATAAGAATCTTTATACTGGGTCAGACCAATGGTCCATCTTGAACAGTATCCTGTTTTCATAGTGGCCAATCCGGGTCACAAGTACCTGCATTCAATCTAAAAAGGAGTACAATGAGGCAAAGGAAGATCTCATGATTATTGAATTAGGTTGGGCAGACTAGATGGACCATTCAGGTCTTTATCTGCCGTCATCTACTATGTTACTATGATTAGCGCAAGATCAAGTACAGTGAGTTTGGAAAGCTTTGAATAGGAACCAGGAAGTTCTGACAAGCTCCTTGTGAGAGGGGGGGGGGGGGGGGTAAAATGTCCTCAGCCCAACCAAGAAGAGAACGACATGGCTATGGTTCAATGAATGATTGAATTTGAATCAATTTCATTTCTGCAAACTGGCACTTAACAAAATAACACTCTTGGCAAAAATAATGCTCAGAATTTAGGAAGTTGCTTGTTTGGGCTGAGAACTTTTCAGCACCACCTTGTACTTCAACGTTTAGGGCTCCTTTTACAAAGGTGCGTTAGGGCCTTAACGCACGGAATAGGACGTGCTGAATTTCACCGTGCGTTAGTCGCTGCTGCCTCCTCTTGAGCAAGCAGTAGTTTTTCGGGTAGCACGCGCTAATCCGGTGTGTGCACTAAAAACGCTAGCGCACCTTTGTAAAAGGAGTCCTTAGAGGTTTGGTTTTTTTAAATTATTTTTCATTTTTTGTATATTTTGTATTCCAAAACATATGATGTTATTTACACTTGCAGCATACAGTTTGGATATCTGCATATGCTGATTTAGTGGATGAGTTATACCAACTCTGTTTCATTCCATGCCATTTATTTTGTTTAATTTCTTTATGTATAACTTATTTAACTGTGACTGCTGTCATTCATTTCATATCACTAGACAGCTGTGAAATAACAAACTCATCAGCTGTTATTCCTCACATGGTACAAATGTGAACACTAATTGCTTCTTATCTCCTCCCAGTAAGCTAAAACTCAATGGGCGGCATCTATTCTGTTGTTAAAAACATGCAATTAAGTAAAACTTTAACATAAATAACTTGAAATACCAAATCAACACATCTGATATGCAGAAATTTCCAACAGTCCGCTTGTGTATTTTTACCTAGAGGGAACACCTTGGAATTTCACATAAACATTTTAGCTTTCCTAGGCAGAAAAAAAATCATATTTATTAAATAGCATTTCTCAAATTGTACGCATGACTTCAACATGTGAAAGGGTATTTTTCAAAGGACATCCAAGTTAGAATAGGGATATCCAGGTCATAATGTCCAAAATGAATGTCCATGGAAAATGAATGTCCAATAGGAAATATGTCAAGATATCTTGTTTGAAAATATGTGAGATGGATGCTCATGTGCTGGAGATGTCCAGCATGAACAGCCATTTTACAAATTGGAAAATCCAACATATGAATGGCCAAAAAAAAAAAAATAAAGGATATAGGATGTCTGTCTGGTAGCATTCTTAAAAGAATGGCCAGATAGACATTTTTCAAGTTTCAAGTTTATTTCATATTTGATAAAATTGCTTTTTTCAACGAGTACAAAGTGATGAACAATAAATAATTTTTAAATGAGGGAGACATACAATATAGAGATAGACAGACGTACATTTTGTAGAGAAAACAGAGAACTACAATTTGATATAGGAAAGAGAACAAATAAGGATAAAACATTAGGAGTTATGTTATATTATATCAGTACTTGCCTACTTCAATTGGGAGTAGTAACTCAGTTTAAAAGGCTAATTAATTAAAGGCGTCTCTATACAAGAAACTTTTTAGTTTTGATTTAAATTTTTCAAAGTTCTTTTCTTCTCTTACCTGAGCTGGTAGTAAGTTCCAGTGACAGAGAAGAGTGTGGCAGGAAGGCAGTTTAGTGGTTAATGAAGTAGATGTTAAACAAAGGGACCCACGTTCAAATCCCATTTTAACTCTTTTATTTTGTAATTGTGAGAATTCCAGGAATAGAAAAATATCTACTGTGCCTGAATGAACACTTTAATAGCCTTCAGGCTTTCAGGTAGTTTATATATTAGGTACATTTGATATTTTTTTCTGCTTCAGGGGGGCTTACATACAAAATAAATTATAACAGGATCTGAACTCAGGTCCCTTGGTTTGCTGTCCAGTTCTCCCAGAGGTCTGCCATTGATTGATTCCTTGAATTATGGGTTCCTGAGGAAGGGACGTGCTCCCGAAACCAGGCTTGGTTGAACCTGGTTCTATGGTGTTCCATCTGCTCTGTCCTATTTCCTCTGGACATTGGATGAAGATTCATTGAAGCTAAGTTGTGCTGTTTTTACTTTTTTGGGGAGCTGGCTGGGGGGGGGGGTTCGCAGAGTGGTTGTTGTAACCAATCTCACCTGTGTTTATTTTGCACTGTTTTCGATGGTGGGAGTGTTATTTTGACTTAAAACACACTTAGGTACCCTATGATGGTGTGTAGGGGGTGGTCTTCTAGGCGCCACCTTGTTGCGTGAAGTGTTGGAGCATTGCTCCCGTCGCTGACCCCTCACACTGAGGGTACCTAAATTTCACAAATTTCTTAAATTTACTTACATTTAAGCGTTTAATTTATTTATTTAACGCTAGCTGTTTATTTAGCTTTTGTGGTGTTTGCTGTTCCTCTACCACTCTTGGAACCCTTGACCATTGTTGCCATATTGTTGGTCTCTCTGTCCACAGGACTGAGACATCAAGGTGAAGTAGGTGAAAGTTGGTTGGTAAGGGCTTTTACTCCAAGAAAATTGGGCAAACTGGTTCCATCCAAGGCTAAGGGAGAACAGGAGTAAGGGCTTAGGGAGCAAGGGTGCCAGTACTGTGAGGCCTCAAGTACATGAGAGAGACAGGGTGAAGATTCTTTAGGTGCAGATGACAGCAGTTTGCTGATCGGTGAGTCTGAAAGGGAAAATGTAGTGGAACAGTTTAGGGGAAGGGAGTTAGATGGGAAAGGAATGGGACTTGTATACTGCTTTATTGTGGTTATACATTCTAAGCAGTTTACATGCAGTTTACATATAGACAGGTATTTATTTTGTACCTGGGGTAATGGGGAGTTAAGTGACTTGCCAGGGTCACAAGGAGCAGCACTGGGATTTGATCTCACAACCTCAGGGTGGTGAAGCAGCAACTCTATCACTAGGCCATTTGATTGGGTAGAAACAATTGATGAGGCTGAGGTCTACAAATTGCTAAAGAACGTTTGCAGGATAGTGAAGGAACAAGAAAATGGTTGAGACAAGTAAAGCTTTTAATCCATTCCAGATATGTGAATTAGATTTTAGTCCTTCCTCAGAGTTGGATAGTGAGAATAAGTTTGAGGGTAGGGTGGGAGTGAGTGGTCTTGTAAGATGGGAAGGAAGTAGGAGAGGCTCAAATATTAAGTATTTCTTCACTCAACATGTAATTAAACTCTGGAATTCATTGCCAGAGAATGTAGTAAAAGCAGTTAAGTTAGCAGGGTTTAAAAAAATTGGATAACTTCCTAAAACAAAAGTCAATAAGCCATTATTAAGATTGACTTAGGGAAATCCACTGCATATTCCTAGGATAAGTAGCATAAAACCTGTTTTACTCCTTGAGATCTTGCCAGGTACTTGTGACTTGGGTTGGCCATTGTTGAAAATAGGATACTGGGTTTGATGAACCTTCAGTCTGTCCCAGTATGGCAACTCTTATGGTCTAATGACTTCTATTATAACTTTTTACAGTTACTTTAGGTAACTCTGGAGTTGAGGCATAAGATCTTGTAAGATCTGAGAATAACTTTATTGGGACAGACCAATGGTCCATCTAGTCCAAGGGTAGGCAATTCCGGTCCTCGAGAGCCACAGGCAGGTCAGGTTTTCAGGATATCCACAATAAATATGCATGAGATAGATTTGCATCTCAAGGACGCAGTGCATGCAAATCTATCTCATATATATTCATTGTAGATATCCTGAAAACCTGACCTGCCTGTGGCTCTTGAGGACTGGAATTGCCTACCCCTGATCTAGTCCAATATCCTACTTCCCACAATGGGCAATCCAGGTCATAAGTACTTGGCAGAAACTCAAAATGCAGCAACATTCCATGCTACCAATCCCAGGGCAAGCAGTGGCTTTCCCTATGTCTATCTCAATAGAACACTATAGACTTTTTTTCCAGGAACTTGTACCCATCTTATTTAAACCCAGATACCTAACTGCTATTATCACATCTAGAGTTTAACTATTTGTTCTTGCTTTTAATATGCTTAAAAATGTTTTTACTGTGTTTTTTTGCTTCCAGCGTAATCTTCTTTTCAAGTTCTCTCTTGCCCTCCTTATTAGCACCTTGCATTTGACTTACCATGCCTTGTGATGTTTACACTTCTTTTCAGTCAGATACTTCTTCCACTTTCTGAAGGATTCTCTTTTGTCTCTAATCGTTTCCTTCATCTCACTCATTAACCGGCTGTCATTTGGTCTTTCTTCCTCTTTTTTTAATACATGGAACATATCTAGTCTGGGCTTCCAGGATGGTATTTTTTAATAACATTCACACCTGATGTAAATTTTTGACCTTTTTAGTTGCGCCTCTAAGTTTCTTTTTTATCATTCAACTCATGTTATCATAGTCTTCTTTTTTTTGTTATTGGATTGGATTTCTTGTGTGAACTTATTACGGGGGTTATATCAAATCTGATCATGTTATGATCGCTGTTATCAAGCGGCTCAAGCACCATTATCTCCCACACCAATTCATGCACTCCACTAAGAATTGCTTCACATCTTGTCAGTTCCAGAACTAGCTGCTTCATAAAGAAGTCCTTCATTTTATTAAGGAATTTTATCTCCCTAGCATGCACTGATGTTATAGTTACCCAGTAAATATCGGGGTAGTTGAAATCACTGATTATTATTGTGTTACTCAATTTGTTAGCCTCCCCAATTTCTGATAACATTTTATCATCTGTCTGTTCATCCTGGTCAGGCAAACAGTACTAGACTCCTATCACTATCCTTTTAACCTTTACACATGGAATTTCTACCCATAGGGATTCCAAGGTATGTTTCTTCGCCTGTAGAATTTTCATTCCATTTGATTCAATGCCTTCCTTAACAAATAATGCTATGGGGCTCATAATTGAAAGAGAAAAACGTCAAAAAACTGGCGTAAGTCGGCACTTGGACGAACATTTCCCAAATACATCCAAGTGCCGATAGTAAAAATGGGTTTTGGATGTATTTCTAAACGACCTAGGCCTTCATAGTGCCGTTGAATGACCAAAGCTAAATGGGGCGGTTCAGGAGGAGTGTCGAGAGCGGGAGTTGGGTGTTGTGACTTAGACCATTTAAAACATGGTCTAAGTCACAAAAACCCATCTAAAGTCACCAGATAAGCACTGTACACACATAATACAGACCCACACACACTACCCCAGTGATCACCAACCCCACAACCCCATAAAAATTGTAATCACACCTTTAAAATTCAGCCTCCAGACCATCATCACCTGGCAGCCTGGCATAGGAAAGCCTAGTCATCCAGCACAGAGGCAGCTTAAGCCGTCTTGGGGGTTGGTTAGGGACTCATGGAGAGGAGGACCCATGCCCCTGTAATCACTGCATTGATACTTAAACATGTGCACTCCCCTATACACCCCCAAAACCCTTTTTACTGGCATATAAGTGGCTCCTGCAGCCATAAGGGCTATTAGGGTGGTAGGTAAGTGGGTCTAGGGGATTCTGGAGATGGTTTAGGGGGCTCACCATGACCTATAAGGGAGCTGTAGTGAGGAGAAGACATGGCACCCTTTTTGTGAAGTTCACAGCAGTGCCCTATAAGGTACCCCACTATTTAGGTGGCATTTCTGGGTGTTCAGTCCAACACTTTGCAGACCCCTCCCATGTCCAACAGGGCTTGTTCTAGGCATTTTTGACTTGGACGAAAAGTTGGACGAAAATGTGGTATAAAGATAGACGATTTAGCGCTTGGACGATCAGATCAGCAGGGCATATAGTTAGACGATTTTCGAAACAAAAAAAATTTTGGATGTATTTTTCGAAAATGTGTCCTAGGCTGTTTTTTACTTTAGATTACTTGCAGCTTAGACGAAAACGGACTTAGACGTTCCTTTCGATTATGCCCCTCCATGGACTTTTCCTCCATGAACTTGTCCAAACCTTTCTTAAAACCAGCCATGCTATCTGCTCTTACCACATCCTTTTTTTTCTTAAGTTCAGAAATGTTTTATTAAATTTTTTCAAAACCACAAACAAAACAATACATGTGGTGCAGGCCATAAAATACATATGCTCAGTGTACATTTCAGAAAATAGCACCACAAAGGGCCTATAATTCAGAGATCAGGCTAGGGATCGGAGGGGGCTGGAGAGGGGGGGCGGTAATTAAAAGTTTCCTCAGCTGCTATCTTTTCCCTAGTCTGATTTTATGCTGTGAAATGCAATCTAAAATATTAATCTAGACTAAACATTTTTTATGTAAAAACCCTCTGCAGATGTGTACAAGATGCAGGCAGAATTTATTGTGACAAATATAAATTTATAAAAACCTTTTTCCCAAACAAGGGACCCGACACGGTCCGTGTTTCGGACAAACCTTCGTCAGGGGTCCAATATGCAAAAATATGCCACAAAAAATATGGAATAAAAAATCATAAAGCACATTGGTCCTTTTGGTTTATGATTTTTGATTCCATATTTTTTGTGGCATATTTTTCAAACCTTTTTGCATATTGGACCCCTGATGAAGGTTTGTCTGAAACACGGACCGTGTCGGGTCCCTTGTTTGAGAAAAAGGTTTTTATAAATTTATATTTGTCACAATAAATTCTGCCTGCATCTTGTACACATCTGCAATTGGTTTTTGTTTGTTCCTGGTTGGTTTTTTCTGCAGATAAGGTTGGACCTCTCCTTCCTTTTTTGTTGCTCTGTTATGTAAAAACCCTAACAGAAACTCTAAAGGCTACATTACTGCCTAAAGTGACTTTCCTAAAAAAGCAGAGTACTGGGAGGGTAACCTACTAAGGACAACACTGCAAAATAATAATAAAAATTAAACATTACGATAGAACATAATGAGAAGGCACCATCACCTGTCCCAATGTCTTTATGAGGGTATGGATGCATGTACACAATACTCTATACTGGTTATAACCAGTCTAACCACCCAGGAACACTCCAACACTCCTGTGTAACCACCGCACACAGGCAGGGTATAAATGCAATACACTGAACTGCTTATGTCTTCACTAAAGGAAAAACAACACTGTACAAAGCACTATCCACACCAGAAGGCATCAGCAAATCAAAGCTTTCCCCAACTCTGCCCTGTAAACATTGGGACCCCCCCCCCCCCCCCCCACCCATGCAATGCACCTTTCCTCCCACCCCTTGTCTCTGGATCTATACCTATACAGTCTGAGTAATCTTGGGGCTTGCTCACTACAATACACCTAGCCACCTGCCTTTCTGCAGTATAAAAGAATACCATAAACAATAATAGGTAATCGGAAGGCTGCCCCGTTGAAGTTAAGGCAACAATGAGAGATTAAAAATTTTTAATTATAGGGTGAATCCTCAGTGTGAGGTTATGAGCTCAAAAGAGCAAATCCCCACCAAGAGACCACGCTATTGCTCCAGGTGTAAACTGGCATAGAAAGCATCAAGGATTTCAGCCACACACCATCATCGGATTCTCCCATGTGTTTTTAAATAAACAATAAGTGGACCAAAGTGAATTCAAACACTATTTTTATAAATATATCTCTCATTTATCAGTTGCAACCAAAGTTCAATGAGTAAGCCCCCCGTTTACTGGCAAGAACTTGAAAAACTATAGCGTAATAGCATAAAACAGACTTAACTTGCAGTTAAGATCCATTGGTTGGTAGATTGGGTATGTCAAAGTTTTTTGAAGTTTAATCAATTGCAGTAATAAACATTGTAGACATTTCCCTTCTGTCACATGTCATTCATTGTAACTTGTTGTTTTTTTTGTGGCAGGTGTTTGTGAATTTACTAAGGCTACAGCCAAGTAGGTTGGTCCATGGGTTGAATAGTTACACACATAGCAAAGCCTTCTGTATGCCCTACAGTTCCCAATGTGGAAGCTTTGCCCCTCACAGGTTGGTGGTGTGAAACTACAGACCAGTTCATCCATTATCCCTGCATCACAGGGTGTGCTGCCGTTATTAACAAAGATGAGACACACACATTGTTATGGAAAACAATGGAAAATCAATCTCCTTCTGCTCTCCAGCCCACATGCTAGGTTCGACCAAGCTTAGTTTCACGGTCCTATAGCCCCTTCATCAGGAATCGCAAGCAACTCCAGGCCAAACGTAAGTACCTCCAACAACTTTCTTGTCCTCAATGTGCATGCAACCCCCCCAGAACCCTAACCAATGAGATGACATGGTAGTGTTCAGGGAAAGGGAAGGCAGGGGAGGAAGGCCATACACTCACATAGAGAAAATTGCTGCAGCTGGTACAAAAAACATTTGCCCCCTCCCCAAACCAACTGTATGTCTCCATCCCTCCAACCTTGTATAGCTGCACCTCTAACCTAACCACAATACTATATACATGGCCAATAAGGAGAGCAAGGAAGCAGAGCACACAGGCCACAGATGGTCCTCACAGCATCTGAGGTCCCTCCAAAGGATACTCCTCATGCCCCCTAACCCACATCCATTCTGCACACTTCTGGCTATCTCACCCACCAGGCTGCAGCTCTGGATGACATGCCTATCAGCCACACACCTGAAGCCCATTCAGTGCCCACAGCATACACTGTCCAACCCAACCCCCCCCCTTCCCTAGCACCTTCCAACCCTGGGAATCCCCACCTATGTTACATGTGGCCTCTCCCCTGAACCCACCACCACTCAGGACCTCATGTGCTGCCACCCACACAGCTCTACAATTACTAATTTATTTATTTTTATTTATTTATTTATTCAATTATTTAGCCTGCCATCCCAAAGGAGCCGAGAACGGGTTACAAAGTTCATTCACAATATAATCGAGACAGGATGGAGATGACATAATTTACAATATAACCACCACTATAAGGCTGATAACTTATATTGAGACAAAACGTCACTGCCTCTCTTGAATCACGTCTCAATTTTACTCCTCACTATGTGCTGTTTAAACCATTTTCATTTCAGATATGTGTTATGTTTGTTAATGGACCTCAGCAATACCCTCCTCCATCCGTTGTAGCAAATTTTTAAACGGGGAGTCTTGAGAGCAAAAATCCTCACCGGTCCAACTGTTACTATCTTTTATGCTTAAACTTTTAAATTTTTAAATTATAGAAACCTTGAATCTTTTCAATTCTTAGATATGTACTTATCTTTTACATGTAGCAGTTGGACCCGACATGTTTCGCTTCCGCTTCGTCAGGGATCCATACTACAAATAAATATAGCTTATATCAGTACACAATTACCAATATCCTACTATGAATTAAAACTTTCATACTCAGTTTCCTCATTCACTCACCTTAAGCCGTTTAACATCCACCCCGCTCTAAGTTTAAATTGCAAGATGGCGGCGGCCTCTTTCATGTAGCTATTTATAGGTCTTGTGAAGAAGACCAACCCCCCTACTTGCTCCAATCACAATTCAATATAGAATTAAGGAGGAACTCTCAACAACTAAACCTGGAGAAATCAATATAAGGTAGACCATTCTATTTCCGAATTTAACCCCGCAGGTTCCACCGTATTAAGCCGGTGGATCCAGCGCTGCTCTTTAACATTTAAAGCTGCCTCGATGTTACCACCCACCCTCCCCTCGCTGACATCATCTATGATTCTCCATCTTAAATCAAGTATAGAATGGTTCAACTGCAACATATGCTGAACCATCGGTGCTTCCTTCTTTTTATTCTTTATGCGTGATTTATGTTCGTTAAGACGAACCTTCACTGGTCTGCTGGTCCTCCCTATGTATATTAAGTTGCAGGGGCACATGATTATATAAATCACCCCCCTGCTGTTGCAATCAGAAATGGATCTTGATTCAATGGTGATATATTTACCAGGCACCTCCCACCTTGCCCCCTCTATGGTGATATTACACCATTGGCATTTTCCGCACGCTTGATGTCTCCCCTGCTTGATTTCAGCATAATCATGAAACTTCTTAAAATTTAGAACCTGTCCAATAGTTTTACCTCTCTGGAAAGCTATCATAGGGAAATCTCTTAGATTTGTGTGCAGCCCCGATATGTGCCAATGTTTCCTCATAAACTGTATGAGCAATTTTGTAGCCCTTGAAAATGGTAAAACACATATGAGGCGTTCATCTTCCTCTTCCTTCTTCCTCTCCTCAAGCAATAGTTCCCTATGTGCATACCGTGACCTTAGGTAAGCTTTCTTTAATGCCCTCTTCGGGTAACCTCTCTCCAAAAATCTGCCTTCTAGCACCTTAGCCTGATGTTTAAAGTCTTGTAGATCAGAACAATTTCTTCTAATTCTAAAATATTGACTAGTGGGTAAGTTCAATTTTAAATTTACTGGGTGGTGACTAGAAAAATGCAAAAGGGTATTCCAGGACATGGGTTTCCTATAGATGGTAGTGTAGAAACCCTCATGAGTGTGCTTTACTATGAGATCTAAAAATTCAATTTTCTGTTGATGAAAGGCATATGTAAACTTGATTTGTGGATCTCTGGAATTTAGGTAATCCAAAAATTCTGTCAATCCATTTATTGTGCCTCTCCACAAGAAAAAAACATCATCCAGGAATCTAGTCCATAACAAAATATTTTTATATTGGCACGCTGTGTATACATAAGAGTCCTTAAACTTAGCCATATATAAAGTGGCTACTGAAGGGGCCAAGGTGGCTCCCATAGCGACCCCCTGAATCTGATTAAAAAATTGATCCTGGAACTCAAAATAGTTAGAATTTATTACCCAACGAGCCAACTGCATAAGGAAGACTGTGGAGATTCTCTGAGGAGTTTCACGTTTTTCAAAAATTTCTTCAATTATGTTCAAAGCTTGGGTCTGAGGGATCTGGGTGTACAGTGAAACAACTGAGGAAAAATCGGGGGAAGGTCCTATGGCCTCTCGAGGAGGAAGGACTCGGGGTCAGAGTCGACCGCCACAAAAACCGAGGGAACAGTCTCTTCAAGTAGATCCCTTATCTCAATTTGTTGACTTTTTTCTATGTACAGCAGCCAGGAAAGTAAAATCCTTCCTGAAAGACACATCTCATTTTTTGAGAAAGATACAGGCTCTACAAAATATTAGAGAAGACCTATGGATCGTGACAATGGACGTTGTCTCACTGTACACCCAGATCCCTCAGACCCAAGCTTTGAACATAATTGAAGAAATTTTTGAAAAATGTGAGACTCCTCAGAGAATCTCCACAGTCTTCCTTATGCAGTTGGCTCGTTGGGTAATAAATTCTAACTATTTTGAGTTCCAGGATCAATTTTTTAATCAGATTCAGGGGGTCGCTATGGGAGCCACCTTGGCCCCTTCAGTAGCCACTTTATATATGGCTAAGTTTGAGGACTCTTATGTATACACAGCGTGCCAATATAAAAATATTTTGTTATGGACTAGATTCCTGGATGATGTTTTTTTCTTGTGGAGAGGCACAATAAATGGATTGACAGAATTTTTGGATTACCTAAATTCCAGAGATCCACAAATCAAGTTTATATATGCCTTTCATCAACAGAAAATTGAATTTTTAGATCTCATAGTAAAGCACACACATGAGGGTTTCTACACTACCATCTATAGGAAACCCATGTCCTGGAATACCCTTTTGCATTTTTCTAGTCACCACCCAGTAAATTTAAAATTGAACTTACCCACTAGTCAATATTTTAGAATTAGAAGAAATTGTTCTGATCTACAAGACTTTAAACATCAGGCTAAGGTGCTAGAAGGCAGATTTTTGGAGAGAGGTTACCCGAAGAGGGCATTAAAGAAAGCTTACCTAAGATCACGGTATGCACATAGGGAACTATTGCTTGAGGAGAGGAAGAAGGAAGAGGAAGATGAACGCCTCATATGTGTTTTACCATTTTCAAGGGCTACAAAATTGCTCATACAGTTTATGAGGAAACATTGGCACATATCGGGGCTGCACACAAATCTAAGAGATTTCCCTATGATAGCTTTCCAGAGAGGTAAAACTATTGGACAGGTTCTAAATTTTAAGAAGTTTCATGATTATGCTGAAATCAAGCAGGGGAGACATCAAGCGTGCGGAAAATGCCAATGGTGTAATATCACCATAGAGGGGGCAAGGTGGGAGGTGCCTGGTAAATATATCACCATTGAATCAAGATCCATTTCTGATTGCAACAGCAGGGGGGTGATTTATATAATCATGTGCCCCTGCAACTTAATATACATAGGGAGGACCAGCAGACCAGTGAAGGTTCGTCTTAACGAACATAAATCACGCATAAAGAATAAAAAGAAGGAAGCACCGATGGTTCAGCATATGTTGCAGTTGAACCATTCTATACTTGATTTAAGATGGAGAATCATAGATGATGTCAGTGAGGGGAGGGTGGGTGGTAACATCGAGGCAGCTTTAAATGTTAAAGAGCAGCGCTGGATCCACCGGCTTAATACGGTGGAACCTGCGGGGTTAAATTCGGAAATAGAATGGTCTACCTTATATTGATTTCTCCAGGTTTAGTTGTTGAGAGTTCCTCCTTAATTCTATATTGAATTGTGATTGGAGCAAGTAGGGGGTTGGTCTTCTTCACAAGACCTATAAATAGCTACATGAAAGAGGCCGCCGCCATCTTGCAATTTAAACTTAGAGCGGGGTGGATGTTAAGCGGCTTAAGGTGAGTGAATGAGGAAACTGAGTATGAAAGTTTTAATTCATAGTAGGATATTGGTAATTGTGTACTGATATAAGCTATATTTATTTGTAGTATGGATCCCTGACGAAGCGGAAGCGAAACATGTCGGGTCCAACTGCTGCATGTAAAAGATAAGTACATATCTAAGAATTGAAAAGATTCAAGGTTTCTATAATTTAAAAATTTAAAAGTTTAAGCATAAAAGATAGTAACAGTTGGACCGGTGAGGATTTTTGCTCTCAAGACTCCCCGTTTAAAAATTTGCTACAACGGATGGAGGAGGGTATTGCTGAGGTCCATTAACAAACATAACACATATCTGAAATGAAAATGGTTTAAACAGCACATAGTGAGGAGTAAAATTGAGACGTGATAATTTACAATATAGACATGACAATAAAGCATATACACTAAGAAGCATCTGGTGAGATTAGGTGGTGTAGGTGCGTTGACTCTGAATGGCACTTCTGGGTGCATGTCTTTAAGGCGCTAGGTTTGTGAAGAGGAAGGTTTTCACGGCCTTCCATCTAGTGTTCTTACAGATGGGGGGGGATGGTGTGCCATAGCCTGGATATGAAATGTGAGTAGGAGCGTTTGCGGGCTGTTTCAGTTTTGAGGGAGCAGCTGGGAGATATGGTTAGTCGTTTTTCTCCTTGGGTCGCTTTGGGAAGTAGATTTGTAGTTTAGTTTTCATGTAGTGCGGAATCGTTTCATGGAAGGTTTTGAAAGTGAGTACCAGGGCAGCCAGTGCATGGAAGCTAATGCAGGGGTAACGTGGTCGCAGATGCCTAGGATTTTCAAGATACTTTGAGATTTCATTCAATTCAATTCAATTCAATTCAGTCATTTAATTTATTTATCTGACTTCATATGCATCAAAACCTCAGATACACCACTCCACCGCCCAATATATATTTTTCTTAACAGGGAGATTTTTTGGTGTTAATTCCTCATAGGCCTGAGCATTTTTTGATAAATAATTTAATTTAAATAATTTATATAGTGTTTTGAAATCATTTTGACTTATCTTAATAATTGTAGATCTTACAATAAATTTAAGCAGTTCAAGCAGCTGGACCTGACATGTTTCACAATAGCTTTGTCAAGGATCCGCTCTGCAAAAACAAATAAACATATCTCAGAATTATATTAAGACCTAACAGTTCATACCAGAATTGAACATTAAGTATTAAATAGCTTACCACTGCCGCTGTCATCCGACTTTGGTAATATAGAAAAGATGTTAAACATTAAAGAACAACAGTGGATTCATCGGCTTCAGAGTGTGGAGCCATCAGTTTAAACATAGAAATAGAATGGTCCACATTGATTTGATAGACAGGTTCAGCTGATTGGACGTTTTCAAGTCTTGATCACACTGTGTGATGGATGTCTATCTCCAAAAGGGGTGGGAGTGAGTTGTGACTGTGCAGGGAGAATGTAACCAATGAGCAGCAGGTAAGCTCAGCTGATTTAATTAAGGATGAGAGTTTAAAAAGAGCCCTTTACACGCCACCGCCATCTTACCTCATAAGTTGTATATGCAAAGTCGGATGACAGCGGCAGTGGTAAGCTATTTAATACTTAATGTTCAATTCTGGTATGAACTGAAAGGTCTTAATATTATTCTAAGATATGTTTATTTGTTTTTGTAGAGTGGATCCCTGATGAAGCTATTGCGAAACATGTCGAGTCCAGCTGCTTGAACTACTTAAATTTATTATAAGATCTACAATTATTCAGATAAGTGAAAATGATTTCAAAACACTATATAAATTATTTAAATTAAATTATTTATCAAAAACTGCTCAGGCCTATGAGGAATTAACACCAAAAAATCTCCCCATTAAGAAAAATATATATTGGGTGGTGGAGTTTGATGTTTTGATGTATTTGAAGTCAGATAAATGAATTAAATGATTGAATTGAATTGAATGAAATCTCACAGTATCTTAGAGCAGTGTTCTTCAACCACCGGTCCATGGACCAGTGCCGGTCCACAGAAATTTCCTGCCGGTCCACAGGCCCAGCACGTGCATCAGGCCCAAAACAGAGTTCTTCAACTGCCGGTCCACAGTGCGATTGATGCAGCATTATCTTCGAGCCAGCTCCCTCTTCCTCACTGATTCAGTGCACAAAGCCACGGGCAGTGGCTCCTACGCATGTCCTGTGCCTGAACAGGAAGTCTTCTCTCTGACGTTGCAACATCAGAGGGAAGGCTTCCAGATGAGGCATGGGACGTGCAAGGTGCAATTAGTACTATTATGGGGCGGGGTCTGGGGTGGAGATTGGGTGAGATGGGCGGGGCCTGGCCCATGACTTAGCCCCGTGTTCTTCAACCGCCAGTTCACGGACCACAGAATAATTATTTTATTTCTGCCGGTCCATAGGTGTAAAAAGGTTGAAAAACACTGTCTTAGAGTATACAACTATAAAACTATAATTATTACTCTAAGAATAAATAGTAATTGCTACCATTTGTGAAAATTACTAGGTTTTTCAGGAGGCAGATTGCAGCATTTTGCACCCTTTGTAGGCGGGAGAGAGTTTTGGTAGGCAGGCCCACTAGTAATCATTTATATAGCACTACAAGACATATGCAATGGTGTACATCAAAACATAGAAGAAACAGACCTTGCTCAAAAGAGATTATAATCTAGTCAAAGACAAACTGGACCAGAAGAAGCTCTAATCACCAACACCTAGCATGAGGCCCCCACAAAGACATGTGCCCACACCAAACAATCCCACCCTCACATCACTACCCCCCCCCCACCCCCACTTCAGGGCTGGTTCCCAAATCATCTCATTGATCAGCCTCCTTGACCTTCCTCCCTGCTCCCACCACTTCCCATGTGCATCCATCCCTGCCCCTTCACCCTCAGCTATACCACAATGCAGCCCATTTATCATGCATGAACTCTAATGGTAAACCTCTCACACATACACAGGCTTACTTGAGAAGGAGCAGCAGCTGAGGTAGAGCTGAGGAAAAGCAGGAAGAAGAGGTGGAGGTAGTGGGAAAAAATACTGCAAGTGGAGTTGCTGCAGTGAAATGATGATGATAATGATAATGATGAGAAGCAGCATCAGTACTGAGATGAGGAGGAGGAACAGGAGCAGCAGCAGTAGGTGTTGGACACTGCCTCCCCACTGGAGCATCAAGTCACCTTAAGAGGAGCCTGAGGGTCAGGCAGCACAGGAGCAAGAGGAGGACATCTGGACAGGGGAGGAGAGGAGGAAGAGGAACAGCAGGCCCCACTAAGAGAGGCCCATGCCCCTGCTGCAGGGTCAGGCCCAACAGCTGTACTCACTATCCATGAGCTAGGCCAGCTTCTCCTGCCGCAAGTCTTCCTCATCCATCAGCAAGTCTTGCTAATGCATAGAGACTTGCTGCAGGAGCTGCATGCCCAGACTCGAATCCTGGTCCACCTGATGGGCCTGATCCAGAGGGTGGTGGTGCCATGCTGGCCCTGCATTGAGACCCATGCCCCCTCCCCCCGACTCAATTGGCCAGACTGAGACAGACTCAAACTCTAGCCAGCCCAGCATCCCATCACCAAAAGTGGCCAGGGGAGGTGTTATGGACACATCCAGCGGGACATTATAATTTCCAAGACAGCTGCACTAACTGTTGTAAACAAAGTTAATGGGGGGGATGGGACTGTAAATATAATTTTCCATTGTTTTCCACAACAATGTGTGTGTCTCATCTTTGTTAGTAATGGCAGCACACCCTGTGATGCAGAGCTAATGGATGAACTGGTCTGTGAGGGGCAAAGCTTCCACACTGGGAACTGTAGGGCATACACAAGGCTTTGCTATGTGTGTAACTATTCAACCCATGGACCAACCTATTTGACAGCCTTAGTAAATTCACAAACACCTGCTACAAAAAAAAAAAAACAACAAGTTACAATGAATGACATGTGACAGAAGGGAAATGTCTACAATGTTTATTAATGCAAACTTGACAAGGTAATATGGTGACAAACAGATTTGCAAGAGCAGAGAGATGGTACACATCAGGTAGACAATTGTCAAAAGAAATGCACAACTTTTCAAAAATACATTCAGATGAGTAACTTTTTTGACATCACTTCATGTGTCAAGTATAATGCTAACAGATACCACTTTCAAATAACCAAGACAGTTATGGATAGTATAATCTCATAGGTAACAGGGTATGCAAACAGATAGATCTCTGTATTCTAACACATGTGCAGCTGAAGGTGAAAACAGACAGAGAGGGGTGAAGACACATGGACTAGAGAGACAGGAGGAAGAGGTCAAGAAACACCATAGACATGTATGTTGGCCCAACACAGCAATCTGTCAGGCATAAGCCAGCAGGTGTGGCTAGCCTGTGGCTTGTGGAGAGAATCAACTCTGTGATTAGAGGGCCAGAGCACAGGGGAATGCAGTGGGCAGCATCCAGGATTGCAATAAGAAGCTGCCTCAGCTGGGAGTGCTTCAACCCACCCCACCCCCACCCCAGCTCAGTGTGGAAGGCCCTAAGATCGGAAGGGGGGGGCCTGCTATGTCTTTGGAGAGGCACATTTAGACAAAGGGAGAGTAAACAGGCCCAGGGCCAAACACAGGCAAGGAAGAGGGTGCAAGAGGGGCCCGGACCACAGAAAGGCACAGGGAGGAGGCACAGGACAGACCAAAGGGGACAGTGGAGGCCCAAGATAAACAAAAGGGGTGTGCTGCCAGAAGGGACCAGGTAACAGAAAAGGGGAGGGATCTGCTGCTGGATGGGTCCAGGACACATTTAAGGGGAGGGGGGAGACACAGGAATGGAGCACAGGACAGGGGAAGGATGGGCAGGACACACTAAGGGGGAGTGAGGTTGTGCAGGATGGGCCCAGGACAGAAAAAAAGGAAGATAGGCAGTACAGAAAGGGCTCAGGACTGATACATGGGGTGAAGAAGGAAGTGCATAAAATGACCCGGATACACAAAGTGGAACAGGAGAGGCAGAGGACAGACCAAGGGGGAGGAAGGATGGATACAAGGAGGGGACACAGGATCAAGGTCTACAGTATCCCTTATGCCCAGTGGCTGTAGCGTTTCCTGTCCAGTAGCCAGGTCCTTCAATACAGTAAGGAGGCAAATGTTAGCAGGGACCAGGAACAGGTGCTTTGCCGACAGGTCTGATCAGTGGTGGTAGCTTACCTGAAGACAGGAACTGCATGGGGGTCCAGCATGCTTAGTACATCTCTGGGATCAGGCATCTACCCTGTGGAGACAGAACGGAGAGTCAAATAATTCATATTTCAGGTGTAACACATAATCAAGACTTATAACCCCTCCTAGGGCATGGGCGTTCAACTGAATGGAAGAATCGAAAATAGTGACTAAAGGCCAACGTCTCTACTAGACATTTTATCGATTGGACCATATTCGAAAAAAAAAAAAAAAAGTTCCACGTCTCTGCTAAACGTTTTCACAATTGGGCCATAATGAAAAGATAAGATGTCCATCCCCTGAATGTCCAAACACGTGCTACAGGGATGACCAGAAATGTCCTGAATGAGCTTTTCAGATCGTTCCTGCTATTACTAGAGATGGCTTCCAAAAAGAATCAATACAAACAGCATAAAGAGTAAACTAGTACAAAATTAACCTGGTGAAGGACTTCATACAACTGGGACATCTCAATTTTTTTTTTTCATGACCTTCCTGGGGGTGGTGTATTTATCATCAGTCCTATTCATATTTTTCAATTGTCACTTCATTCAAGAGCATATTAATTTTTCTCGAGAAAGCACAGATTCAACTCCGAGTTGTCTGGAAGATCTGTTATTAGAGGCTTTTCTATCAAATTTAACCCCCCCCCTCCCTTTTTACTAAACCACAGTTTAGCAGTTATTAGGTCAGGGAGCCACGTTGAATGCTCCGTGCTGCTCCCAAAGCTCATAAGAACTCTATGGGCATCATGAACAGCATGGTGCATTTAGCACTGCTCCCTGCGCTAATAACTGCTATCGCAGTTTAATAAAAGGGAGGGGGGGAATATATTTTGCATTATTATTTGATTGGATGTAAGTGATGTTCAATGTATTACTTGTTTGTAAAATTTGTGCACTTTGTATTCGAATTGAAAATCAATAAAGAATTACACAAATAAAAAATAAATCTCTTTTTATGTGTTTATATACAGTATATTGTACACAACTATAACCTGCATAAACCAAGCAGTATATCAAATTTTAATAAATATATTAAACTATTAAACTATTGGTGAAGCAAAGTGTCCACAACTGACAGAAGAAAATTAATAGGGTAAGTATATGTCATATAATGATTAAAAAAAAGAGCATAATAATTATATAGTTATTAGTGCGTTCCATGCAGTATTTATGATTTACCAATTGTATTGCACTATCAAAGTTTGAAAATCAATAAAGGTTTAAGAAAAAAAAAAGAGCATAGTTATCATCCACTATTGTAATGCACCAATTAATTAGAATATTAACAGCTATAATGCTCCAAGTCGCTGCTATTGTGAAATACAATTTAGATATGCTCCATGAAGGTACAGAGAGGTTACCCCTCAGCACATTTTTCTTAAGATTCTGGAGCTCCTGGATTACGTTTTCTAAATCACCGAGCTTCCTAGCCAGAGATTAAGGTAAATTCTGCAATGGGCTAGAAGTTGACTTAGAGCATTAAGAAGGATTAATGTTTAGCTGTGGTGAAACTGAAGTACTGGGTTAACATGTTTACGCAGTGCTGTAGATCACCATTAATCCAAAATTAGTATAAAAGATCAACAGCCACTGCTCTGCTTGCCAGCTTGGCTTAGTTATAAAATTAAGACTTGCTGGGGGGGGAGGTGACAATTTATGTGCAAAGTTGCAGTGTATCTCTCTTAATAGGTTTTAATCTTTAGAACATATCATACATTTTGAATGTTTAATTTTTTTTTGCCCTGTGCTTTCAAAAAACATAAATGTGGAAGCCAGCACTCTCTTCTGCTGTTTATCTCTGTTACATACCACTCGAGGTATGTGTTCTTTCTAGCACTGCACACTGTCTCATACTTATAAAGGTGAAAATGTGGGGGTTTGAATTCATAAACAAGATGTGTTTAAAATGTTATTTGGCTAAAGTGCTTATAACTGTTTGACATTTAGTGAGTGCAGCTAGCCTGATTCCAGAAGGTCTAGTCAAAAATATCTTATAAGTATTTTAACCAGATTAGGAAAAAGTTATACTTGAGGTGAAGATACTCATACGGGTTTTTTTTTTTCTTAATTAAGCATCATTTTTGATACTTTCAAAGTTTTCTGACTCTGCTAATATGAAAGGCAAAAGAATAAACCATGAAATTTCGGTGTAATGTTAATATGCTGTTTAATTTGTCAATGCTTTTTTTTTTTTTCGTAGAAAGGAGTTCAACATATATCTAGTGCAAGGATGACGTAATGTTCTGTAATGTGGTTGGTTTCTGGTGTCTAACACAGAGCATCCTTTTCATCTTGCCTTGAGATAAGGTGACCACTTCTGGTTTCAGTCAACACCTACTACTGTACTTTAAGGCCTTCAAAGTAAGTTGCAGAAAACCGTTACTGAAAGAACATTCGAGGAGTCATCAGACTTTTGCTTAAATATCAGAAGAGTGCCTTCAAGTTGCAAAATGGGGCAAAATGATATACAATTTTTTTTTATTTTTTAATCTTTATTAAATTTTCAGATCTTACAAAAAGTGCATCATAGCATACATGTCATAACCATAACAATTAAGCACTTATAAACATTCAGAATCAGTTCATCAATACCCAGAAATACCCCCCTCCCTTCCCAACCATCAAAGAAAAGAACAAGGAATCATATAAAGATATACCCACCCTCCCACCCCTGGATGTGCAAGTACTATGCCAGCAAAAATATAACTACAACAATTCTACAAAAGACGCCAATGGACTCCACACTAATTTGAATATTTTTGTGTTCCCTGCCAAATCAGCATTCATTTTTTCATATTTATGCACTAAACATAGATTTGCCCACCAGAAAGCGAAATTAAGAAGGTACCAATTTTTCCAGTTATGCGTGATCAACTGCATAAGAGTCGGCCTTTATATCTATCCAACGGGGGCTTAACATACAGCACAGTTCCGCAAACCACTACCTCATAGGTCAGAGGGATCGCAGATTCCAAAATATTATTATGTCCCCAAATCGACTTCCAAAAACTCAATATCATAGGACAATAAAACAGTAAATGATCCAGTGTTTATATCTAATAGATGCTGGCAATGATATATAATTTTAATATATTATTATGTCATCATGTCCTATACTTACTATAGGAAATATTGAAAAATTATGGTAAATTTAATAATATAACAACCTTATCATAACATCAGCATTTGCACACACTTCTCTCTTCCAAAAATCCTGAAAAAAATGAGGCATCAAGACAATGAAATATGTAGCATAAAACCAACCACAGCTTTATTAACAGTACTCATAAAATTTTACCAGAAATCATAATTTAGAAACATAGAAACATAGAAAAAGACGGCAGATAAGGGCCGCGGCCCATCTAGTCTGCCCACCCCAATGACCCTCCCCTATTTATCTCTGTGCAGAGATCCCATGTGACGATCCCATTTCTTCTTAAAATCAGGCACGCTGCTTGCCTCAATCACCTGAAGTGGAAGTCTATTCCAGCGATCTTTCGGTGAAAAAGTATTTCCTGGTGTCGCCGTGCAATTTCCCGCCCTTGATTTTCCATGGATGTCCTCTTGTCGCCGTCGGACCTTTGAAAAAGAAGATATCTTCTTCTACCTCGATACGGCCCGTGAGGTATTTGAACGTCTCAATCATGTCTCCCCTCTCTCTGCGTTCCTCGAGTGAGTATAGCCGTAATTTATCCAGCCGTTCCTCGTACGGGAGATCCTTGAGTCCCGAGACCATCTGGGTGGCCATTCGCTGGACTGACTCAAGCCTCAGTACATCCTTGTGGTAATGAGGCCTCCAGAATTGTACGCAGTATTCCAGATGAGGCCTCACCATGGATCTATACAATGGCATAACGACTTCAGGCTTGCGGCTGATGAAACTCCTACGTATACATCCTATGATCTGCCTAGCCTTAGATGAAGCCCGCTCCACTTGATTGGCAGTCTTCATGTCTTCACTGATAATTACCCCCAAGTCCCTTTCTGCAACAGTCCTTGCTAGGATCTCGCCATTTAGGGTGTAAGTCTCGCATGGATTTTGGCTGCCAAGGTACATGACTTTGCAATTCTTGGCATTGAAGCTCAGTTGCCAGGTCCTAGACCATTGCTCCAATAGGAGTAGGTCGTGTTTCATATTGTCCGTTGTGCTCTTGCTTGTTATGTTACACAGTTTGGCGTCATCGGTGAATAACGTTATTTTACCGCGAAGCCCCTCAGCCAAGTCTCTTATAAAGATATTGAAAAGATCGGGCCCAAGACCGAGCCCTGCGGCACTCCGCTGATCACTGCCGTCATTACGGAGGGGGTGCCGTTCACCACAACCCTCTGAAGCCTACCACCAAGCCAGTCCCCAACCCACTTAGTCAAAGTGTCACCTAATCCTATAGAACTCATTTTGCACAATAACCTGCGGTGAGGGACACTATCAAATGCTTTGCTGAAGTCCAAGTATACAATGTCCAAGGATTCTCCAACATCGAGCTTCCCCGTCACCCAGTCAAAGAAGCTGATCAAGTTGGATTGGCAGGATTTCCCCTTGGTAAATCCATGCTGACGGGGATCCCGCAGATTCTCCTCATCCAGGATCATATCTAATTGGTGTTTGATTAGAGTTTCCATTAGTTTGCTCACTATTGATGTGAGACTCACTGGTCTGTAGTTCTCAGCCTCTGTCCTGCAACCTTTTTTGTGGAGTGGAATGACGTTAGCCGTTTTCCAGTCCAACGGGACTCTACCTGTACTAAGGGAGAGATTGAAGAGCGCGGATAGTGGTTCCGCCAGGACGTCCCTTAACTCCCTGAGCACCCTGGGGTGTAGGTTGTCTGGCCCCATTGCTTTGTTAACCTTGAGTTTTGACAACTCACAGTAGACACTGCTTGTTGTGAACTTGAAGTTACTAAACGGGTCTACTGAGCCATCCTTTTTTTGTAGTTGAGGGCCGGAACCTGGCGCCTCGCGGGTGAAGACCGAGCAGAAGTATTCGTTTAACAGTTCAGCTTTTTCCGAGTCTGCTTCTACATAGGTCCCGTCTGGTTTCTTAAGGCGTACTATCCCGCTTGTGCTGCGGTTTCTGTCATCTTTTCTTTGCCAAGTAGAGATACAATAATATTCACAATCTTAAATACCTTGAACACCTTTCCGCCTACAACACACACACAATAAGGCAGTCAACTAGTTGGTTATGAACAGTAAAGATGCTGGAGCCAAAGACCCCACATGTTTAGTTTCAAACCTGCAAGGCTTATGATAATAAACTTGAGTCAATGATCTCTTCTGAGAAAACTTTCATAAATAGTCATACACAATTTATACTTTCATTGGTGGTCTTACATTTGCTCAGAGACATGAAACCCTACCAGGGACAAAAGTCCCTGTTAAAGGACTTACCACCCAATCATCACATATGTGGTAAAATATGGTGAATATCTCTCAATATTTGTGTATTATTTTACCTGAAAAAATTATTTAAAAAATCTTTAGCTATACACTTATCTCAAAGGGTCTTGGGGGTCCCGACGCAGACCACATTTTGCCATCTTCCTCAAGGAACCCAATGAAAAAGATGTTTAAACGTGTTTAACTCGGAAAGCAGGATGGTGAGCTGATTCTTTAATGTTCATTTCAAATGGAACAAATCTTTCATTAAGTTAGTTGTTTTTTCTACTTCTCTCTGCTTCAAGGCTTGTGATAATGCCAAATTGAGCATTGAACTGCCCTTGTACCCATGATGGCGATGCACAAGGGCCCAATCCTCCCTCAAAAGGTTACAGTGCTTTGCACCCTTCCCCTTTATCAGGCTACAAAATCAGGATGACTACTCATCTGCAACAGTACTACCCACCTTTCCACAACCCCTAAGCTCCAACTACAACCCACACCAAAGTAGTGTAAGTAGAAGGACCAACACCTCCCTCCAGCCCAGGCTCTTGAAGAGAATGGCCCAGAGGAAACTTTCCCACCGTTCCACAAGGTTGGAGCTCTGAACTGATTGACTGCATAAAGCTATGGACAATAATCTGTCCAAAATCTACATCATTGCCATTAGCTCATTGTTGCTGAGCTGTGTCAGCCTCCTATGCCTCACTTGCACTAAAGCCAGCACTAGAGGGTAGGCAGCAGCTTGATCACATTAAGGTGCCTCAACGATAAATCGGGGCAGCTATGCCTACAAGATTAAGGGCCCCTTTCACAAAGCCGAGGTAGTGAGTACCAGCATGGCAAAAGCCGCAGAGCCCTTAGGCTGCATACATTTGCCATCCGGGACTCATTACAGCAGCTTTGTAAAAGGGTTCCTTTGTAAAATTATTTTTAAAATAGTTAAGTATTTAGGAATTTGGAGGTAATTATACACAAAAATTTAGCATTACTTTCCCTAAAAGGGAAAATAAAATACATTTTCTTTGATTCAAAAGATGTCAGATTATCATGGCTGGGTAAATAGATGCAATAAAAATATTTATTTTTCCACATACTGTACATTGTTTCATTTTAATCAGTTGCCCATACAGATATGCAGAACCTATTTTTTGGCTATGCAGAAACATTTTTCATCCTTTATCTGGGGGGAAAGACGAAGCAAAAATTAGTTTTCACATTTTGATGCCCAGTTCAAAGGTCTGGATCTCCCCAATTTATTCTGATACCAGTGGCATAGCAAGAGAGGTAGGGGGTCAGTTCACCCCAGGCACCAACACCCATCCTCCTCTCTGCCTTTCTGCTCCTTTCCATTCCTCCTCCCACCGTGCACGCACCTTCACTTCCCCCCTACCACCACCACCTCCACCACAACAGCTCTAGCTCTTCAATGGCTCCAGCGGCGGCTCACCCTCTGATATCACTTTTGGGTCCCGTGCCTAGGAAATGACATCAGAGAGAGAGCCAACACCAATGTGAGCAGTAAGTTAGTGATTCTGTTCATGCCAGGAAAGTTAGAGGTTGGGGGAAAGGAAAGAGTCACATGCATGTGGCAGGGGTGGGGGTGGAGAAGAGGGCAGGGAAGGGAATCCACCACCCCAGGCGCCTCACCCTCACTATACCACTGTATGGTACTACTTGACTTTTCCCATAAAATCACTTTAATCTTGTTTTTCTTTCCTCCCCCCTCCCCCCTCCCCAACCCTCATGAACACTGGATACACTTAGAGCGATTAGTAGTACAGAAGTGCCCAAAAGGTCGATCGTGAAGGCAACGCAAGTCGATCGCGGAGCCCATCCCGGGCTCCGTGATAGACTCGCGTTGCCTTCACATTCTACCTGCTTCTCCATGGACAGCATTTGCTTTTGGGACGCGGTAAACAGAAGCACCAGGCCGACCAGCTTCCTCCCCCCCCCCCCAGGCCAGCCAATCGCTGCCTGAAAGGTTGGTCGGCCTGGCGCTTCTGTTTACCGCGTTGGGAAGCAGGGATAGCTCATAACTCGGCAGCGGCAGTGGCTTGGGGGAGGACAGGGAGAAAGAAAGAAGGGAAACAGAAAGAAAGAAAGTAAGGGGGGACATTCTAACATTTAGTTGTACCCTAGTTATGCCAGGGTTTCCTTGACCTAAATGTGTACACATAGGTTAAGTGCCTACTGGTGCCCAAGTCCAAAACAGGTGCCTTCTCGTAAAAGATGTCTACAATCTACCCCTAACCTCTGCTTAGTGATGTGTGCCTTGGACTAGATGCCTACCTCAAAGTGGTACACGCCTACCAAGTCAGGCACCTAACATCCAATTAAGTGAAATTTACATTAATTATGAGGTACTAATTGTCAATTTTTGGCACCAATTAAATCTATTAAACAATTAAGTCAGACGCCTACATCAGCATGGCACGCCGATGTAGGTACCTAACTTTAGACAGACTATATAGAATTTGCCTGTACCTGGCTAATGCAGAGTTAATGCAGGACTCAACATCTCCTAAATACAAGGTGCCAAGTGCTCCCACATTAACTTTCTGGAAGTATCACATGTTTAATGGGAATGTTAACTCGCAACCTGCATATACTGTACAAAAAAAAGAAAAAGCCTTACAAAATTGCCATGTTAAATCTGTACTTAGTCCTGCATTATAATACATTAAAACCAGATTGTACTGTACTTTAGTAAAAGATCCCCTATGTCTACTATACATACACACATTCATTTTCTTTTCTAAAATTCTATGACCTATATAAACTACATTATTTATGTGTATATCCAACTTTCTGCACCTATATCCCTCATAAGCTTTTGAATATGATCCCTCTGATTTCTTCTTCAATTTGAAGAATTAGAGGCATCATAGAATTAAGACTGACTTGCCCATTATTGTTCCCTCTAAGCTGAGCGGGAATTTTCTGCCTATAGTCCTGCCAGTTGGGGGGGGGAGGAGGTGGGGGTGCTGTTTCACTATCACATTTTCAATACTGAGGGACATGCAAGGCCTGCAGGATTCCAGAGAACCTGCCTCTCCTTAGCGATTGTAAACACAATATTGAAGCACTGCCCCCCACTGGCAGCAATGCAGTTGGAGGACTTCCTCTTTGTTTATAGGGAACAATGCCACCATGCCCCTTTAAGGTCTGTGTCCCCTTGCAGTTGCATGCTATGAATTTTGAGTACACAGTTTATAGAATATTATTTAACAACCAGTAATTGGCTTCAATTGCTATCAACTCCAAACTAATTACAATTAGCACCACTTAACACCAATTGAAGCCAATTATGGGTTGTTAATGCCAATTAACAGCCCATTCTTAGGTTATGTGCACAATAACTAAGGGGTATATGATGGCTGATAGTACATGCTATTTTCTGATGCATTTAAGCGAGGTCCATGCAGTAAATGTATGCCCTATGCCCCATCTACAGGTTATTTTGCTCACCAGCGCATAACCTTTGCACTTATCACATGTTACTTTTTTTGCTCCTAGCACGTGAAAAGTACAAAAAACTCTGGTAAACATGCCCCTATGTTTCAACATTTTCTTTTTTATTGTCTCTTAGAAATCAACACATACTGAAATAATCATTTTGGGTCAACTGCCCTGCGTTTCCCGATGATCTCATTGTTTCTTAAAGCATCTTCACAAAGTAAGATTCTGGTTAAAAGGCAAAACTGCTGAAGTTTGAAACCCCATTCATAAAAAAAAGTGCTATTAAACATCTATAGATGATATCTACATTTTCCTAAAAGATATTAAAGAACAGTATTTCAAGAAGGGGCTGACTTTCCATTAGGAACTGAACCGCTGAATAGATTTCATTGTAAACAATTTTTTTTTTTTTTAACAAAAATCTTTTTTATAGCAGTGTACAGGCACAAGAAAACTTTCTGTAATCATTTGCAGATGATGAGAATTTGTCTAGTACTTTATGTCGAAAGTGGCCTGAAGAAGGAAAATTTGTAGAAATAAAATCACCTTGACAGTAATGCACTGGGGTCAAAAAGCAAAGTAAAGTCAATGGGTTCTTAGCTTTAATAAAAACAGTATGATCTATCATCAGCGCAGTATTTTTACACTCTCGGACCATGCACTCCAGGAACTCCTGCTGGGTTGTATTTGAGTTCCACCCAAGCCTACAAAGGACAAAATATTGCTAGTAATTCATTATGACAGCAGAATAGCCATAAAAAATGTTCATGTTTAGATCATTGTATATAAACAGCCTGTACTAGAATTTTCTGTGCAAGAGATATTAACCAGTGACATAACAAGTACACAGTGCTGATGCCTTTCATCACAGAGCCGGAGAAAGATGAGAACTGAGTGTGTTAAGCATATTCTCATAAACAAAAAAAAAAAAATTATAGAACTGCTGGATATAATGAAAGAGACTGGTTAAGAAATGAACACATTAAAGAAACGCTAAAATAATTACAGCCAGGCAGTCCAGTATAAACCATATACAATATAATGAATGGTAATTGCTTTCTCTTATGTATGGAACATTGACATGCATGAGTATCGTAAGTTATGGAAAGCTGAGTACGTTGCCAGATACATCTCAGTTATGCTTGAATATATCTGATAAGACAATATGTTGCACTGTATGACAGTACCATGGAAATTAATAATGAGATGCATAAAAAAAATACTTCCTCTGAAGTAAATTTTCAATAGACATTTTAGCAAAGAGAAATTTTGTTTTCTAAAAATCCCATGACAAGTACTAGATAGAACAATGAAAATGTGCTTACTTGCTGGTATACCATTCTTATAGTTTATATAGGGATTCATTTACTAAAATGCATTGGTTTTGGGCTTCCCATGCTATAATGCTCTTCAATCCCAAAACTAATGATGGACTGCATATTAATAAAGCTCCTACTATGTTTTAGACAATCAGTCTTTCTCAGACAAATGGTGTTGTATTTTGAACAAACGTTCCTTGGATCTTATGATCCTTTTAGCTGAAACAGCACGTGAGAAAAGTCAAACGTCAAACTATTAAGAACTCCCTAAAGAAAAAAAAAAAAAATTAGGAGACCTGAAAGAAAAAGATAAAAGTTTTGACCAAATTCTAATCCCTGACAGAAAAATTCTGAAAGATTCAGTATTACGCAGTTTGATGCAAGGAAACAGGCAAAACTACCACAGAATCCCTTTATAGCGGTTGCAAGATAACCTGCTTCTGTGCATTAGCCACGTTTTAAGTGCTTAATAACCTTTAGTAAAAGGTCCCTTAATTATTGAGTATAGCAAAGTCCTTTACCTCAAATAGCCTTTCCAGTATGAAACATGTACTGAAGCACATTTCAACTTCGGTTTAGAAAAACATACAGTAACTGTTTGTAAACTGTAGATGGCAGAGTTATGTGTGGGCAATTCAAAAATGAATTTGAACCAAACAGATAACTTGGTTCATAGGGATTATTCAAATTTTCATACCAGCTTTTGGGGGAAAATTCAATGAGCTTTCTAAGATAAGTGGAATTTAATCGTGTGATTGCAGCTTATGCTGTAATCAAATTACATAAACAAGAAGTTTGAATTGACCCAAAATGGCATGGTTTCAGCTCAATGGCTGAATCAGAAGTCTATAGAATTATACATAAAACTTTATAAATCAAAGATCCCATACTCTTGTCCGTCTTTCCATCAATTCACCTACATATTGGATGCTTATTCCCTTGACATTGTCTTTGGTTCAATGTTATTTTCATTTCATTTGCCATTTTTTCCATACTATACCGTGACACCTTTACTCATTCTGTGAATCTCATATATTTGCTGTATATCTGATATTTTCAGGTTTTTTGCATATTACCTGCTTGCTGGAATTGTTTCATTTTCTGTATATGCTAGACATAGGTTTCATGCTGGATTTTCTCATTATTGCTCTTCCATATGTTTGATATATAGTTCTGTTATTATCTATATATATAAAATCGGAGGTATGTATGTGTGTATGTTGTGTGTGTGTATGTGCCGCGATCACGCAAAAACGGCTTGACCGATTTGAACGAAACTTGGTATGCAGATCCCTCACTACCTGGGATGATATGTTCTGGGGGTCTCGCGGCCCACCTGCACATGTGGGCGGAGCTAAAAACAGAAAATCAGATTTCACCCATTCATGTCAATGGAAAAAATGTAAAAAGCTGCCATTCTCACTGTAATTCAAAAACGGCTTGCCCGATTTGAACAAAACTTGGTATGCAGATCCCTCACTACCTGGGGTGATATGTTCTGGGGGTCTCGCGGCCCACCTGCACACATGGGTGGACCTACAAACAGAAAATCAGATTTCACCCATTCATGTCAATGGAAAAAATGTAAAAAGCTGCCATTCTCACAGTAATTCAAAAACGGCTTGACCGATTTGAACGAAACTTGGTATGCAGATCCCTCACTACCTGGGATGATATGTTCTGGGGGTCTCGCGGCCCACCTGCACACGTGGGCGGAGGTACAAACAGAAAATCAGATTTCACCCATTCATGTCAATGGAAAAAATGTAAAAAGCTGCCATTCTCACAGTAATTCAAAAACGGCTTGACCGATTTGAACGAAACTTGGTATGCAGATCCCTCACTACCTGGGGTGATATGTTCTGGGGGTCTCTTAACCCAAGAATTTATATGTTCTTGCTCCAGGAGGTGAAACTAAAAATGTTGTTTATAATCACGTTTTGCGTTAGTTGTATTGTATTCATTTTGTCAAATATTTCACATTATAATTTGAATATTGTACTTTTTATTAAGCTGTAAAAAAAATAATTTCATTCACCACTATAAAGTATCTTTATTTGAATCCATTTACAGTGTTATTGCTATAATTAAATACCCGTGCAACGCCGGGGCATCAGCTAGTATACCAATAAAAATATTGAACACAAAATTTTATAAATCAAATTTGTAAGACAAAATGAGAAGTATTAAGGGTGTGCAGCCCCCATTTTGTATCACTTTTTGTGTCATTTACAGGAATTTTCATATTGTTTGCTTCATTTTTTTGTTTTGGCAGCAATATCGATTGTAGTGTGCACTCTTCCCTCTTCCAAAATACTGTGCATTAAGGCACTTTGGGTTGAATTCGGTAAACGGTGTCTAAATAGACAGCATCTACGAAAATGGCCACTGGCCGCTTGTCAAGCATGCTTAGACACCGTTAACAAAATCCTGACTAATGATGCCTAAGATTAAACCTAGATGCTTGCAATGTAAGCCAGCATTAAGGCATCTAAGGGCTAGATTCACTAAGCAACCAATCGTGTACCGATCGGTTTGCGACCCCATTGCGACCTGATTTCCCTCTGACCCAATTCACTAACCTCTGTCCCAATCATCCTCCGATCCACGCATGAAAATGAGGGGGAACGGCATTGAAATGATGGCAGGCATCAATTCACAAACCAAAATCCTGCAACACCGACTAGGCTGGCCGATTACAAACAAGCGACTGCTGGGGACCAGTCGTTCACAGCTTTCCGACTGCCATCTCCTGCTCTGCCTGCTGTCTTTCCAGCTCTCTGCCACTGACTCTCCTGCTCTCTCTGCCCCAACTTTCTGCTGCAATTTTCTCCTGCCACCCTGCTCTGCTCCGAATCTGCTCTCCTGCTCCTTGCCCCGACTCTCCAAATCTGCTCTCCTGCTCCCAACTCTCTGCCCCCGAATCTGCTCTCCTGCCTAGTGAATCTACTCTCCTGCCTGCCCCAAATCTCTCCTGCCACCCCGACTGGCTGCCCTGCCCTATCCCCGAATCTCTCCTGCTGCCCCGACTCTCCTGCCCTTCCCCGCACTACAAGCCCGTGGTTTTAACCTGTGGATTTAAAGCGGGTTAAAACCACAGGCTTGTGAAGAGTAAAAACAAAAAAAAGGTTGCTGCTCTTAAGCATGCGCAGACCATCTACAGATGGTCTGCACATGCGTCAAGATCACTAGAGAGCGATCCTGACATTTGCATGAGGGCGATTCATGAATCAGCCCCCTGGACACAAATCGGATCGGATCCCTCACGGATTGGATCTGATCCTTGCCTTTGTGAATCTAGCCCTATGTCATTTTGTGAGACACGCCTAACTGCACCTGTCTCGCTTAACCCCTAACCATGCCCACTTAGACAAAAGGTGCCATTAGGTATCCCGCTATAGTCTTGTTAACAGCACCCACACTGTACACGCCTTCCAGCACCTACTTTGTAAAAATGAGTTTTTAACTGGTTTTAAATGAAGCTGTCAATTACCACGCCAATTAAAGCCAATTAAAGCAATTATTTATTTATTTAAAATATTTCTAACCCACCTACTAAGCGGCTTACAAAACTACAAACATAATCATCATATAATCAATATACAAATAAGTAAACAAACAAATCTAAAATATCTTCAATCATGATCCTAGGTCAATCAAGAGAATGCCTCCACAAAGTTGTTTTCAATAGTTTCTTAAATTTTTGAATATCAGAAAGCAACCTCAACTGTCCTGTTAGATTATTCCAAAATAAAGCACCCGCAACTGATAATGTACATTCGCTAACCCATCTGTTGATGGTCGTAACTTTCCCTCTGATCTTAATAATCTAGACGGCTGATAAAGCCTCATCAATTGTGTTAGATACCAAGGGATCTTATAATGAATGACTTTAAAAGTTAAATGCCGGAACCATGAAAACAATACAAAATTTGACAGGTAACCAGTTTCCATCAGACTTGATATAACATATTCAAATCTACTTCTACCACATATCAAATGTGCGACCACATTTTGAACTATTTGCAAGGCCCTGGATTGTGATGACAAAATGCCTAAATAAAGAGCATTACAATAATCCAATTTTTGAATTATTATAGTTTAAACTATTATACGGAAATCATAACCTGAAAACATGGAGCAGCATAATAAAAAAAAAATGTTTAAGTCTGTTTTGGATCTAAGGGCTAGATTCATTAAGCAAACTGATCGTGTACCGATCGGTTTGCGACCCCTTAACCAGCAAATTTCCCTCAGGCCTGATTCAGTTACCTCTACTGCAATCCGCTTCGAATCCATGCATGCAAATGAGGAGAAACACATGCAAATTGGACAGCGACGTGATTCATCAACCAAAAATTTAAAATCGACTGGGCTGGCAGATCAACCCAAGAAGCGACTGTTGGGGAGCAGTCGAAAACGTCTTTCTGATTCTCCAGCCCTGTTCTCTGCACGCCTCGATGCTCTTCTCCTGCCCACTTTGCCCCATGCTCTTCTCCTGCCTGCCACCCCAATGAAAAAAGCAAAAAATAAATAAAACTCACAGCCCAAAAACCTCCTACAGCCCCAACTCTCCCACTGCCCCGAACGCCTGCCTGCCCCGAAAACTGCCTGCCTCGATTGCCTGCCTGCCCCGACTCCCACACTTCCCCGCAATACAAGCCCGTGGTTTTAACCCCGGGCTTTTAAGCAGGTTAAAACCATGGGCTTCTAATGTTCAAAAACGAAAAAAATTCTAAGCTGGGCCTGGAGGTCTAAGCGGGCTCCCCGGCCTAAAGTAAAAAAGTAAAAAAAAATTTTTAAGTCGTGACAGACGTATGCCCCCCCATGTCCCCCCCCCCTCCGGCAATGCCCCACAAAAGGCAGGAGGGATGCAAACTCCTTCCTGCCAGGTGAAACTCCTCCTGGCAGGGCCCGGCCTGGTCATCCTCCCTCCCTGTACTTTAACCTAGGCAGGCCTGCTGACCGGGCCTGGCCCACCCGCTCCCCCCATACTTTTCAAAATCATTGGGAGCAGGAGGGGTGCTCAGCCCCTCCTGCTCCAGGCCTCCTCCAAGGCCATCAGGATGACCGGCAAGGCCCACCCCCTCCCCGTACCTTAATATTGTTGGGAGCAGGAGGGGTGCTCAGTCCCTCCTGCTCCATGCCTCCTCTGCCGACGAGTGCGGCATTAGGCCACACCCAAATGCATCATCTGATGTGCGGGGAGGGGCCTAAGGCCCTGATTGGCTGAGGCACCTCAGACTCCAAAAAATATAGCTTTAAAGACTTTAAAGAAAATCTAAGATGGCCACCGCGGGTGCTGATTTTGACAGAAAAACGGCTATTAAAAATACAGGAAAATGCTAAAAATGGCAATTTTAGGATTTTACAGGTGGTGGGGACCAGGGCATGCAGGGAAACCCCCCAAAACCCCAATTTGAGCACCTCCCAATATTGGCAAACTCTGACTCACAGACACCACAGAGACATGTGCTGCAATGCATTTCAATGGCAGCCAGCAATACACAGTGCAAGCATAGGGAGATCAGTACCTCAGGAGCTCATTAAACTGGATTTTTCAGGTCACCTTCCCTGTCACTTCAGATCATGACCACCAGATCCCCTCAAGGAAATCAGGGAAGACACGCAGCGCGGTTCCAATCCCGGCAGCAGCTTGCGCTCTACCCCTTTGCGGATGAATCAGGGGAGAGATGGCTTCCGATCCAGGAGACCCAATCCAATCTGCAGGCTGTCCAGAGGGCTTACTGCAGTTTCAGGCTTACAGAGCACCCTCCAGAGGCAGGCAAAATTTAAAATGTCTGTGATCTCCCGCCGAAGGATCACTCGCAGAGTTGATCCGCAGCACGTGGGTAAATCCGCAAAATAAATAAAAAAGGACTAGGAATTGAAAACAAATCACGAGCAGAATTAATTTCAACCATGCAGTGAAGCTGCAGGAACAAACTGAGCATGTCAGGAAACTCCTGGGCTCATCTTTTAGTTGCCCTGCAGCTGAAGCTATCAGACATACAAGAACCCTCCAGTTCAGCCTCCAGAAAGACTGTACAAGAATTGCTTATGGACTTTTGTTTTAGGAAATTATCCAAATGTAGCCACAAGACTACCGTATTTTCACGCAAATAACGCGCACCCGTATAAAACGCGCACACGGGTATAGCGCGCAGAAATCACGATGATATGTACAAAAACTTTGGTATACCGCGATCACGGGTATACCGCGCATGCTGCCCGACGCTCCTTTCGCCCGCCCTGACTTTCCGTGCGCTGTCCCGACTCTCCGTTCACCCCCCCTGACTTCCGTGCACTGTCCCCCCTTGAAGGTCTGTCCCCATCCTGAAAGCCTGATGCCCCCCCCCGACGTCCGATACATCCCTCCCCCCCGAAGGACCGCCGACTCCCCAACAATATCGGGCCAGGAGGGAGCCCAAATCCTCCTGGCCACGGCGACCCCCTAACCCCACCCCGCACTACATTACGGGCAGGAGGGATCCCAGGCCCTCCTGCCCTCGACGCAAACCCCCCTCCCCCCAACGACCGCCCCCCCCCAAGAACCTCCGACCGCCCCCCAGCCGACCCGCGACCCCCACGACCCCCCCACCCCCCTTCCCCGTACCTTTGGTAGTTGGGCCAGAAGGGAGCCCAAACCCTCCTGGCCACGGCGATCCCCTAACCCCACCCCGCACTACATTACGGGCAGGAGGGATCCCAGGCCCTCCTGCCCTCGACGCAAACCCCCCTCCCCCCCAACGACCGCCCCCCCCAAGAACCTCCGACCGCCCCCCCAGCCGACCCGCGACCCCCCTGGCGCCCCCCACGACCCCCCCACCCCCCTTCCCCGTACCTTTGGTAGTTGGCCGGACAGACGGGAGCCAAACCCGCCTGTCCGGCAGGCAGCCAACGAAGGAATGAGACCGGATTGGCCCATCCATCCTAAAGCTCCGCCTACTGGTGGGGCCTAAGGCGCGTGGGCCAATCAGAATAGGCCCTGGAGCCTTAGGTCCCACCTGGGGGCGCGGCCTGAGGCACATGGTCGGGTTGGGCCCATGTGCCTCAGGCCGCGCCCCCAGGTGGGACCTAAGGCTCCAGGGCCTATTCTGATTGGCCCACGCACCTTAGGCCCCACCAGTAGGCGGAGCTTTAGGATGGATGGGCCAATCCGGTCTCATTCCTTCGTTGGCTGCCTGCCGGACAGGCGGGTTTGGCTCCCGTCTGTCCGGCCAACTACCAAAGGTACGGGGAAGGGGGGTGGGGGGTCGTGGGGGTCGCCAGGGGGATCGCGGGTCGGCTGGGGGCGGTCGGAGGTTCTTGGGGGGGGGCGGTCGTTGGGGGGGAGGGGGGTTTGCGTCGAGGGCAGGAGGGCCTGGGATCCCTCCTGCCCGTAATGTAGTGCGGGGTGGGGTTAGGGGGTCGCCGTGGCCAGGAGGGTTTGGGCTCCCTTCTGGCCCGACTACCAAAGGTACGGGGAAGGGGGGTGGGGGGGTCGTGGGGGTCGCCAGGGGGGTCGCGGGGCGGCTGGGGGGGCGGTCGGAGGTTCTTGGGGGGGGGGCGGTCGTTCGAGGGAGGGGGGTTTGTGTCGAGGGCAGGAGGGCCTGGGATCCCTCCTGCCCGTAATGTAGTGCGGGGTGGGGTTAGGGGGTCGCCGTGGCCAGGAGGGTTTGGGCTCCCTTCTGGCCCGATATTGTCGGGAAGTCGGCGGTCCTTCGGGGTGGGGGTGCGAGTGGTCCTGCCGGGGGGGGGATGTATCGGACGTCGGGGAGTCGGCCGGGCAAGAGGGCTTGGGCTCCCTCTTGCTCCGATCGTGGATGCGGGTGCGGGTGGGAGCGCGTGCGAGCGGTCGTTCGGGGTGGGGGTGAGGGTGCGAGCGGTCTGGCCAGGAGGGTTTGGGCTCCCTTCTGGCCCGATATTGTCGGGAAGTCGGCGGTCCTTCGGGGTGGGGGTGCGAGTGGTCCTGCCGGGGGGGGGATGTATCGGACGTCGGGGAGTCGGCCGGGCAAGAGGGCTTGGGCTCCCTCTTGCTCCGATCGTGGATGCGGGTGCGGGTGGGAGCACGTGCGAGCGGTCGTTCGGGGTGGGGGTGCGAGCGGTCCTGCTGGGGGGGTGAATCGGGCGTCGGGCGGGGTGGGAACTATGTTTTAAAACTTTTGTATACCGCGCTCACGCATATAACGCGCGAGGGGTATGCGCGGTAGGTAAAAACGCGTATAACGCGCGCGTTATATGCGTGAAAATACGGTAGTACACTTGCAAACAGTGCTGATCTATATTTCTTATGGTCTTCTTCCTATAAAAATAATTTTAACATTTCTTTCCACATGTCAAAAACCACACAAGTTGTCTTTCCTCCTTCTCCTCCTTTTCCCAACCTCTTCATATTAGAAAAGCATATATACGTATTATGATATCTGTTTTCCTTATTTTGACATATGGACTATATATTGATATTAATATATTGATCTCTTTTTGTGTATTTCATTCATTCCAACTACCCCTCAATTATCATGGTTATTAGTACTTCTGCTTTACTTGCTTTGCATATGTACATTATACTATTCTCCACAATTTGATGTACTTAGCTTGTGCCAATGCTTGTTATTCTCTTGTGCTTCCCTTGGGAGCACTGCCATTGTTGGCTCTATGTTTTCTTATTCAAAAATCAATAAAATTATTTGAACTGTAGAAAAGCATATATCTATCCTGGCATCCTTTATTCAGTCACACTGATTCTTCATTCTTAAGATCTCGACAACTCTTTGGTAATTCTTATTACCCAACATTTGTCACCTTAAGATAATGACAACTCTTTGGTAATTCTTATGTAACTCTTATGACATCTCTTTGCTATTCCTGTAAATTTTTATATAAACTTTTTATGTAATCTCTGAAAACTTATATGTAATCCGCCTTGAACCGCAAGGTATTTGCGGAATAGAAATCACTAATGTAATGTAATGTAATTCTTTCTCATTCTCTAGCACTCTGCTCGATTGACTAATAATAGTTTCTTTCCATCTGGTATACCTTTTATTTAACTCTCTCTAGTATCTAGAATACACTTTCACAAGAGCAATGTCAGGTGGAAAATAGACATCGCAGCTTAGGCTTAGGCTTAATTATAGTGTACAGTTAAAAAAATTGGAGGAAAAAGCCTCAGACTAGGACCCTCAGTGCAGACATGGTGCAGCCATCTTTTGATGCAGGAGATGCGTTTTGGCGTCCCGAATGAAGGTATGTCATGTTGGCTTTACTTATTCTTTTGAAGAAGTGCCTGAGTTCAGCTTAATGACAAAGTTTTATTTTTGTTTTGGCTCTAGTTTGATCGGATACGTTACACCCTGAGGCAGCAGACTTGTGAAACGCTGGCCACCGTTGGTGTACCGATCAACAGAAGATAAGTTGAAAGCTATTTCTTCTATCGTTAAGCACTAACAGCTCTGCTTAAGGTTTTTATATTCTGGAGTGGAGGTTTTTTGCCAGTGAGGATAACGCCTAACCACCTGTTAACCACCTTTGTGGAGGTGGGAGGGTCCCAGTCTGAGGCTTTTTCCTCCAATTTTTTAACTGCGCACTATAATTAAGCCTAAGCCTAAGCTGTGCTGTCTATTTTCCACCTGATATTGCATATTGCTCTTTTGAAAGTGTATTCTAGATACTTTTGAGTACCTTTTATACCTTTTATTTAAACCAGGCTGGAGTTTTTTACCAAAGACAATGTTTCTCATCTAACAACATTTTTGCTTCTGGCCATGAAGGCATTGTGAAATTGCTCTTAAGCACTCATAGGTTGAAGGTAGATATTGTGCTTTTGTGTGTTTCATTTGTTTCTTTTGAAGCTAAGGGTCCCTTAGCCAGCAGTTGTGCTGAAACCCAGATGAGTTGGATCATCTTTACAATAAAGTTCTGGGTGAATTCTTGGGTGTTCTTCCTTCTCTTCTGGCCACCCCCCAACTGTAGCATTGTATGACTGTTGAAGCAATTTCTTCCTGATGAGCACACCCCCCCCCCCCCTCATCTCTCCAGCAAGAGATCAAATCTCTGTAATTCTGTGATGTCTGCCCTTAAGTTGTCATTTCTTATCTCTTTCATCACCAAATTTTAACACTATCTAATCCAGGGATCTCAAAGTCCCTCCTTGAGGGCCGCAATCCAGTCAGGTTTTCAGGATTTCCCAATGAATATGCATGAGATCTATGTGCAGGCACTGCTTTCAATGCATATTCATTGGGGAAATCCTGAAAACCCGACTGGATTGCGGCCCTCAAGGAGGGACTTTGAGATCCCTGAAAAATCTGACTTCATTCTTTTGACTTTCATGTCTTCTGTTCCCATGCAACACACTCACCTTTCCAGATTTTCTCTAGCTGTTCCCTACTTAAGAATATAAGAACATAAGCATTGCCCTACTGAGTCAGACCAAATGACCATCGAGTCTCATATCCTGTTTCCAAAAGTGGCCAATCCAGGTCACAAGTACCTAGCAACCTCCCAAAAGAGTAAAAACAGATTTTATGCTGCTTATCTTAGGAATAAGCAGTAGATTTTCCCAAGTCTATCTTAATAATGGCTTATGAACTTTTCTTGTAGGGAAGGGGTCCCCAAAGTCCCTCCTTGAGGGCCAAATCCAGTCAGGTTTTCAGGGCTTCCCCAATGAATATGCATGAGATCTATGTGCATGCACTGCTTTCAATGTATAGTCATTGGGAAAATCTTGAAAACCCGACTGGATTCTGCCCTCAAGGAGGGACTTTGGGGACCCCTGTTGTAGGGATTTGTTTAAACGTTTTTTTTTTTTATTTATTTATTTTTTTTAACCCTGCTAAGCTAATTGCTTTTACCACATCCTCTGGCAAACAAATTCTAGAGTTTAATTGAGCATTCTGCCATTGGCAAATATAAGGGCAGCAGAACATCTTTTTTCCCTAAGGAAGGCAAAACAAAACAAGCATGGTCACTGTCCCCAATCTTCCAGGTTGCTGATGCTATGTGAGGCAACAAATTAGTAGGGTCATATCACCTATAGTCTGTCTTGCTCCACTGCCTATGAGCACATAACATGCACTTTGGGGACTCTTTTTAAATGTTCTTTATATGCCTCCAGTACCTCGTATTAAGGTGAATAAAAGAGACTTGTGACAGTCCCTTACCTTATTCTCACTTCTAATGGAAAGCTTGCTGTTGTTTTGCAATCACTTTTGCACCCAGACCTTGCTTCCTGTTATATGTCCTTTACCAATCAGATATAAATCCCTGTTGTATCTCTCTGTCTTATATACCATCAATTCAGCTTTTTGATATACTCGTTTTCAAGATCAACAACTACCATATTCAAGACCTTTTAGCTCATACCTCCATCTAATGCCAGTAAAAAAAAATACCCAAAGAGCAGAAAGGAATAAAAATGTGGGATTGTATACACTGATTTATATTTTGTTTAACAAAGATTGCATCCTCTCAAAGAAGTTATGTAGTACATCAAAGTCATTCTGACCTTTCTTGGTACAAAAAATAACAGAAGTACAAAACCTTCCTAGTCTGAAAGAAGCAATTTTCACAAAATGTACATACACATCAGGAGTTTTAGTTAAAATGACAGAACAATGACCCAAAATATGAAAAAGAAATCTTAAGATAAATCATCTCAAAGATAGGTCTAATAAATAAGGGGGTTTTTTTTTTCTTCATCATCCTGAAAGGAAATAGATTATACTTTCTAGCTGTCAGAACAAAGCTCCTAGGTAATACATAAGGCCTTATATTAACACATATAAAACAAAATGAAAAACAGCCACAGAGTATGACCTTTAGCATAAGTGAAAGCTGTGGCAACCGTACTGCAAACCAGATTAATACCTTCTTCTCCTGGCAAATAAATTTAACACAATGAATCCAGCTGGCAATAGCTTTGTATATGTGAGGAAACAGGTCCTCACCATAATCATTTTATTATTCATCCAATGAGGAAACAGGCCCGCTAAAATTCAGGACTCTTAACTCCTATCTGACCTACTCAAACAAGTATTGGTCAGGTGATCAAAATTGAACCCATAGTTATGCAAAGAAAATGAGGTTTCAAACAGGCTTTGTACTCTAAATCCTAGAACAGTATGCATTATTTGCAATAATGTGCATTTAATCATGAAGAAATGGAAGCTTTCCAACTCTGGACCCCTTGTTGGACACACTGAATTGACTGTATAGGTCTTTATCTGCTGACATTTACTATATTAGCATAAGGCTCATTTTCAAAGATCTTAGATGTCTCAAAATGGCCAAAAAAAAAAGTCCATCTGTCAAAAATGTCCAAATTGTGTGTTTAGAAAGGAAGAATTTGAATGTCCTACACTGTATTTAATCAAAATAGCACCCCCATGTGCAACGTCTCCCTCTCTCTCACTGTCCACCATCTCTCTGCTCTCCCTGAGTTGTCCATCTTTCCCTCCTTCTACTGCCCCCTCCCCAAAGCTTTTTTCCCTTTCCCCCATTTTTCCCTTTCCACCAAATCTATCTCTCCCTCTCCCCATTTTGCCCCCTCCATATCCATCTCTCCCTTTCTCCCCTTCTTCCATCTCTCCCTCTCTCCCTTTTACCTCCTTCTACCATCTCTCCCTGACCCCCTCAGCCTTCCCCCTTGTCCATCTCCCCCTCTCTTACTCCCTTTGTCCACCTCCAAATCTATCTCTCACTGTTCCCCTTCTACCCCCCTGCTGTTCCCAAGTCTATCTCTCTCTGTTCCTTACAAATCTGACAGCTTTCCATCCCTCCCTCCCTCTTTCCTTCCCTTACCCCATTCCTGAGTCTCACATCTCTCCTTCCTTCCCTCATTTGAGGCCACCATCTCTCTCGTCCCCCACTCCCTTCCCCAAGACCTATATCGCTCCCTCTCTAACTTCTACCCCTCCCCTGATTCAGAAATATTTAGAGAGGGGCCTTATTTCTACGTAGCACTCCGATGGAAGTTGCATCTTGGAACACCGGTGAAAGAGGCCAGTGTACCTGCTGATCGGCTCTTTCTTCCACATCCCTTTCCTGACATCTACTCCTTATCCCACCCCACCCATCAGTCTGCCTGTCTACCCTGAATTCATTATAACACTTGCCGGGCGGTGGAACCGATTCACAACATCGCTCTGCTGCCGGCTCTGGAGTCTTTTCTCCACTGTGGCTCGCCCTCTTTGACAACTTCCTGTTTCTGCTGGGGTGGGCCACAGTGGAGAGAAGACACCGGAGCCGGCAGCAAAACGATGCTGTGAATTGGTTTTGTCACCCGACAAGTGTTACAAGAAATTCAGGGTAGACGGGGGGAGGGGGGAAGGAGGAAGGGATGTGATGGAGAAAGGTGACCTGTAGGTACACTGGCCGGCATTAAGATATCGCTCCCTTGACAGTGACAAGGCCACCACCTCAGTTGGTGTTTCTCTGACATATTACTACTGGCAATTTTGGGGGAGGCCATGACCCCTGTGGTGTCTCCCATTCTGAGGTAGAGATGTTGGGACAGGGAGAGAAAGGGAGAGAATGCTGCATAGGGAAAGGGAGAAGAAAGATGTTGGATTAAGGTACAAGGGAGGGAGGGTGAGAGAGATGTTGAACATGGGGGTGTATGAGAGGGAGGGGGGCGATACACAACAGGTGGTAACTTTTAATGTACTAATTGTAACATGCAATTTTTAAAATTTACATCTACAGTCTTTATATTTTGCTGTTGCTTTATGGCTTCTTGGGAATTCAATTTATTATTTTTCTTCGTGTTTCTATTTTTAATTTGTGGTTAGTTATTCTATACTGTATGAGGGTCTGTCTGTGTTCTACACATATGAAAGAGACATATCTTTTATTAAGGCACTATTAGCACACGTTAAATCGGCTAGTGTGCCTTAGTAAAAGGACCCCATATCTGCAGCGTTCAACTCCGTCAATCATCAACTACTCCTAAACACACTCCGTGAGATGGGTATCACAGGCATAGTTTATAACTGGTTCAGAGACTTCCTACGGAACAGGAACTACCTTGTCCAGAAAGACGGTGAACTCTCAAAAAGTTGGCCAGCTTCTATGGTGTTCCTCAGGGATCCCCCCTCTCCCCAGTACTCTACAATCTATTCATGAGCTCACTAGGCAACATTACCTTGACAACAATGAAAGCCTACTATCATATGCTGATGACATTCTCCTCCTCATTCCAATAGAGCACAACATCAAAGACATCCCCCAGAGAATCACAAACATAAATAAGATGTAAACATGAGCTACACACAAAAAACTCAAACTGAATGCAGAAAAAGCCAAAACACTCTGGTTTCACTGTCTTCTAAAATTTGTTCCAACTATCACCTTGCCCACAGGAACCAGTCTCGTCATCAACAAAACCTCCAAAATACTTGGGGATCATACTAGACTCAACCCTATCCTACAAACCCCAGATCTCAAACTTACATAAAAAGACCTTCTATAGCAGTGGTCTCAAACTCAAACCCTTTGCAGGGCCACATTTTGGATATGGCGGTACTTGGAGGGCCGCAGAAAAAAATAGTTAATGTCTTATTAAAGAAATGACAATTTTGCATGAAGTAAAACTCTTTATAGTTTATAAATCTTTCCTTTTGGCTAAGTCTTAATAATAATATTGTCATTTATAGCTAAAGAGATATGATCAAGAAACTGTTTTATTTTACTTTTGTGATTATGATAAACATACCGAGGGCCTCACAAAAGTACCTGGCGGGCCGCATGTGGTCCCCGGGCCGCGAGTTTGAGACCACTTTTCTATAGCATGAGCCAACTCCGACTGATCATACCCTTCTTCCTCAATCACCACTTTGTGATACTGAAACAGATGCTGGTACTGCCCCAACTAGACTATTTCAACTCACTCTGCATCGGCATAAAAACCACCCTCACCTGGAAACTTCAGGCTAAAAACATATGACTCAATCTCGCCATATTTCAACATACTCCACTCCAATCAGTGCTCATATTAAATTCAAAATATCATGCATAATGTACCACATCTTATATGCGAGCTTAGCTGCACCTCTCATAAACCTCTTTATCAACTCTATCCAATTCAACCAGAAATATTAAGACACTCCTTCTTATTCTTTCATCCCCCAAAGGAATAAAATACAAGCAGACTTTCAGCACACTTATCACCTACCTCGGCGCAAAAACCTGAAACAACTTCCCAATAGCTTTCAACATTGAACTCAGCTATTTCAAATTTTGAAAGACTCTTCTCTTTGGGGCAACACACTCCATTGACAATTAGTAGCCCACACAACTGAGAGTTCAATATCTTCAGTGTAAAATGTACCACTAACTTCCCTTTCTACCTCTCCCTAGCTGCCCTTCATCCCTCCCTTCTCCTCTCCTCCCTCTACCTATTTGCCTTAACTCGAATTGTAAGTCTCCTTGAACCTTTTTAGGCATAGATCGACTCACAAATTGTAGATTAGATTATATCTGTACTGATCTAGCTTCTTTAGTTTTCCACTAGGTTTACTAATGTTCTAGTATGCATTGTAGTGTTTGGTGCTGTGTTTTCTTAAGTAGGTCCTTGTTACGGGACTCGTGGATGTTACTGCTATTATTGTATGGTAGAATTGTTCTGGGTGACATTTGTAGTGTTCTGTATTACATCATAGTATGCCTGTTACTGGATTTTGGATTTGGATTTAGATCACACCTTTCTCAGTAATAACTTTAAGGCAAGTCTCATACAGGTACAGTAGGTATTTTCTTCATCCTGGAGGGCTTACAATTTAAGCTTTGTACCTGATTCAATGGATGGTTGAGTGACGTCCAAGATTTCATGGAGCAGCTAACAAAGCTCAAGCCTGGTGGGCCATTTGGCAACCTACCAAAAACACTAAGGGCTCCTTTTACTAAGCCGCGTTAGCGGTTTAACGCGCGTAATACTGCACGCTAAACTGCCAGCCGCGCTAGAAGCTAACGCCAGCATTGAGCTGGCGTTAGTTCTAGCCACGTAGTGCGGGTTTAGCACATGCTAAAAAGCTGCGTGCACTAAAACCGCTAACTCGGCTTTGTAAAAGGAGCCCTAAGGTTAATGGTTGCTAGTAACCTTAGGATTTTTGGTCAGTGCTTCAGAAATATCACTGTTTACATGGCCAACAGGAAGATATTGGACTGGCAAGCTAAGTATTAAAATACCCCTATATATTTCCAGAATACTGCAAATATTATTCTGTTCAATATTTTGCTTTTCTGTACATTGTTTTGATTTATATCTGTATCTATCTATCTATATATACAGTGGTGCCTCGCATAAAGAACGCCTCGCACAGCGAACGCTGCACACAACGAACTTCATTTCATGATTCATACAACGAACTTCGTTTCACACAACGAAGTCGCCCGAGCTTCCACGATCGCTGCCGATGTATTGCATCCTTTTGCGCAGGCACTGCAGGCAGTCGTTAGTCACTGCGCTTAACGCGTTTCACATAACGAACTTTTTGCATAACAAACTTGCTCCTGGAACGAATTAAGTTCGTTGTGTGAGGCACCACTGTACATAATTCCCTGGAGTGCATAAAACAGTAACAGAAGTTTTTAGAGTGGTGCTCATACAGGAGGGAGCAGTATTCTTTATAAGCTGCACTAAACATCCAGTATCTGAATTTTATTGAGTAGCTATAAACTACAGGTACATGTGAATAAGTAGGTAAAGCATGCAGAGTATGGTATTCTTTTCAACTTCCCTTTGAGTGTTTATATAGATATATATAGGGCTCCTTTTACTAAACTGAGATAGCGTTTTTATCACATGCAGGATTTTAGCGCGTGCTAAACCCACGCTATGCGGCTAGAACTAATGCCAGCTCAATGCTGGCATTAAGGTCTAACGCGTGTGGCAATTCGGCTTGCGCTAAAACCGCTATTGCAGCTTAGTAAAAGGAGCCTATAGACTTGAAATGTTTATTTGTAATGCCCTAGGTTCATAAAATTGCATAAAATCATGTTTCCACTTTGAGGAGAGAGACCTAGGGAAGAAAATTAAGACTGTGGGGACAGGGAGGGAATGTGGATGAAAACTGCGGGGATCGGGATGAAAATGCTGGGACGAGGAAGGGACAGGGATGAATTTTTGTCCCCACATCACTCTCTACTCTAGACAGGCTATTCTCAGGTTTGGGGTCCCTCAAAGCCACTGATTACATAAAGCTCCATTTTTCTTAAAATTTTATATATTTTTGCTTGAGTGTTTGGAACGTCATTGGTAGATGATTACACCAAAGTGTACATATTTAACCCCCCCTCCCACCCCCCAAAGAGTTCAGAACGGGTTACAGGTTAAATTTACTATAGTTACAGTGCAAGATTTTTCAATACAAGTTTTTATTCTAACGCGACACATACCGAGAATCTTGTATCAGTATACATTTCTTTGTAATCTATCAGTCGAGGGTGGGGGAGTTAGATGAACAGGTATGTTTTTATTGCTTTCCTAAAGTTGAGGAGTCCTTCAAGGGATCTAATCTGTGGGGACAGTTGATTCCAGTGGCTTGGTATGAAGTGGGATTAGGAACGTTGTTTGGTGATTTGCAGCTGAGGGCATTTTGAGGTGTATTTCATCCTGGGAGTGGAGGAGCCGCTGAAAAGTTCTCAGGCCAACCAACAAAACTGGGGCAGTTTCCATCGAGAGCTATACATTTAGTCCAGTGATATTCTACTTTTTTTGTTCCATCGGAAAAATGTGGAACGAAAAAAGTAGAAAATCGCTGGACTAAGTTAATTGGGAAACACCATTTGAAATAGAATGCAACATTAAATTTAAAGCGCCTATTGGTGCCTAATCAAAAGGTGCCAGAATCACACCTCTGGAAGACCCTATTGGTGCCTAATGCCACTATAGATGTGGCTAATGCCGGAAGTGGTGTCAGGCACTATAAAGTGCCTACCTAAGCACAATTCACGGCAAAGATAGACCCTGGAAATGTAGGCCTTGAAAACCCTGGCCTACATTAGAGAATGACACGGTGAAAAAATTGGTCCCTGTCACCGCCCCGTCCCCGTCTCACCATCCTCTGCACCGCCCCGTCACCGCCATTCCCTTCACCGCCCCGTTACCGCCACTGCCACCCCATTCACCGCCCCGTCACCGCCACTGCAACCCCATTCACCGCCCCGTCACCGTCACCGCTGCATACATAAAAGCCTCAAACGGGTACGATTTTATATACTTTTCTTTATTTACGTATAAAGGAAACATTCTTTAAAACTTTAAAACTTAGTTAAATATTAGTTAATAACTATACAAAAACAAAACACGCAGAGAAAAAATTAATTAATATAAATTCTCAAAATTGACACATTTTGATCACTAAATTTAAAATAGTTATTTTTCATACAATTTTTCAATCACTAATCTTCCACCACCCCTGGGGCTAGCAATGCAAAAACAAACACGACATGTACTTTAAATGCTTACAATGTTAGCCTACATGGTAAGTAGACGCGGCCGCTGTACCTAATCGCGACAAAGATCTCCCTGCCGTGATTAGCATAGTGACCGCGGCTACGGCTGCAAGTCTCCCCTCTCCCCAGCGATCACGGCAGGAGGGCACCCAACCCCTCCTGTAGACCCCCCCCAACGGCCCTCCCGACAATCGCAGCAGAAGGGTACCCAACCCCTCCTGCCGGTCCTCCCAATGGCCTCCCCTAAGATCGCCGGCAGGAGGGTACCCAACCCCTCCTGCTGGACCCCCCCCCAATGAACCCTCCCACCCCGGAACCCCCTTAGTCTTACTTTCCAAGTTGGACCGGACGGCTCCTCACACGTATGGCCAGCAGGCTTGCCTCCGTCCAAATGAGGCGGGCCCGCCCCTACCCTGCCCAACCCACAGGATCCTAGGGCCTGATTGGTCTAGGCACCTAAAGCCACTCCCGCTATAGGAGGGGCCTTAGGTGCTTGGGCCAATCAGGCCCTAGGATCCTGTGGGTTAGGCAGGGGAGGGGAGGGGCGGGCCCGCCTCATTTGGACGGAGGCAGGCCTGCTGGCCAGACGAGCGAGGAGCTGTCCGGTCCAACTTGGAAAGTAAGACTAAGGGTGGTGTTTCGGGATGGCGGGGTTTGTTGGGGGAGGGTCCGGCAGGAGGGGTTGGGCACCCTCCTATTGGCGATATAGGGGGCCGTTGGGGGTGCCGGCAGGAGGGGTTGGGCACCCTCCTACCAGTGATCATAGGGGGGCTGTTGGGGAGCTGGCAGGAGGGGTTGGATATCCTCCTGCTGCGATCGTCGGGGGGGCTGTTGGGGTAGGCAGGAGGGGATGGGTACCCTCCTGCCGCGATCGTTGGGGAGGGCTGGTTCTGTCGGCATGAAGGGCTGAGCACCTTCCTGCCGGCGATCGTTGGGGGGGGGGCGGGTTCTATTGGCAGGAAGGGTTGATCTGACAAATGAGGAGCACGGTGAAACACAGGTAAATAGCAGTTCCTAGAAGGGGGTACATTGGCCTGCGGGGACAAATCTTTTCATCGTTTTTGCGGGCGGTGAAAACTTTTGTCCCCGTGTCTGCGGTGATTTGGCTTTGGAGTCTCCATAACCCGCAGCCAAACCGCAGCCACGCCGCAGCTCCCTGCGGGGATCGCTCCCCGTGTCATTCTCTAGCCTACATTTCCAGCACCTGTCTTTCCCAGAGGCATGATTCTCTAAACGGTGCCGTCAGGTGATAGACATGTGATCTGCGGTTGCTTTTTAGATGGCTGCCAATACTGATACCATTTAGAGAATCTGGGCCTAAGTGTATAGCCCTCGATGGAGACTACAGAGTAGACACCGAGGAGGGAGTGGAAAACATGAAAAAGAATCTGCAAAAGTTAGAAGAATGGTCTAATTCAGTGCAGAGTAATGCATTTGAGGACTAGAAATTGGAAGGAGCCGTATGTGCTGGGAAGTGAGAGGCTGATATGCACGGATGGGGAAAGGGACCTTTGGGTGATAGTGTCTGAAGATCTAAAGGTGAAGAAACAGTGTGACAAGGTGGTGGCTGTTGCCAGAAGGATGCTAGGCTGTATAGAGAGAGGCGTGATCAGTAGAAGAAAGAAGGTGTTGATGCCCCTGTACAGGTCGATGGTGAGGCACTACTTGGAGTATTGTGTTCAGTTTTGGAGACCATATCTGGCGAAGGACATAAAAAGACTTGAAGCGGTCCAGAGGAAGGCGATGAAAATGGTAGGAGGTTTGCACCAGAAGATGTATGAGGAGAGACTGGAAGCCCTGAATATGTATACCCTAGAGCAGGGCTGCCCAATTCCGGTCCTCGAGATCTACTGGCAGCCCAGGTTTTCAGGATATCCACAATGAACATGCATGAGAGAGATTTGCCTGCACTGCCTTCTTGGTATGCAAATCTCTCTCATGCATGTTCATTGTGGATATCCTGAAAACCTGGCCTGCCAGTAGATCTCGAGCACCGGAATTGGGCAGCCCTGCCCTAGAGGAAAGAAGGGACAGGGGAGATATGTATATGTTTATTAAGAACTTTATATTCCGCATAACAGCCTAAAAGGATCTAAGCAGTTTACAATACATAGTTCATATTCATCAAGAAAAGAACTCCATTAAAAATAGAAAAGGAAAGATTAAGAACAAAAGTTAAAAATATTTTTTCCCATAAAATATCATAGCAAACATCTCAACAATAACAGTTTTAATAATAAAACAATAAAACCATCAAATCTCAATGAACCATAGTTAATACATACAGCTAAAAATATTCCATTACAAATTTAATCATTACATAAACACAGATCACAGTCCCAAACTCTGTTCTAAGTTGAGAAAGCCAATTGGAAAAAAATGTGCTTTTAAATGTCTTTTAAAGTTGATATATGATTCTTCTTTTCTCAAATCTATTGGCAAATTATTCCATAACCGTGGAACTAAATAAAAGAATGCATAATTTCTAGTTGATGCAAGATGTGCCTTCGAAATATGAGGAACGACTATCCTATTGTCATTCAGAGATCGTAATAACGTCTTGGGGCGTAGAATAGCACCAAATTAGAAAGATATGAAGGCTGTAACTGAAATAATCTATTCCAGAGAAAGTAAAATGGTAAAACCTAAGGGCATAATATGAGGTTGAGGGGAGGTAGATTCAAGAGTAATGTTAGACAGCACCTATGTCAGTGTGGCAGGACCAGCAGATGTTAGAGTTTTTTGGATCAATCTTTGATCATTTATATGGCGACCAATGTGCCCTGTGTAGAATAAAGGACATCATTTTCACCATAGCAGAGGACTTGAGCGATTTCCTTGAACCTACCCAAATTTGTTTCCATAACTCAGGAGCAAAATCTGTATTAGTATCTTGCCCCCATACACTATGTAAAGCTGAGGAAGCAGGATATTTGCCATCCCTTATTATTTTGTACTAGGAAAACGCTTCCTTTCTCTTACAACTAAATTCCATGCACCAGTTAAGGATTGTTGGCAATGCTGTTTGTAGTTGTTGTTTATGAAGGAAAGTAATTACACAATGATGTAATTGTAACCACCTAAAAAATTGGTTACCAGGGAGTTTGAACCTTGTTGTTAGCATCTGAAACGGCATCTGTTTGGTACCTTCAATTATATGGCCCAATGACCATATGCCCTCTTTGATCCATGATTTCCACTCAATGTATTGCCCTTGGATCTTAAGATGTGGGTTATCTCAAGTTACTGGGCGCAGCTTTGGACTGTAATATGTGATTTATTACTAATTCAGTCCCTGTTATCTTATTCAGTAGTAATTTGGGGGGGAGGGGTGTTATTGATGGCAATCTGGATAAATATCAAGCTAAATTACTGTCCTGTTTACTGCAACTGGTGATCAAATCTACTGGAAGGACTCGGCATCCTTGAATTTAAATACTTGGTGGAATACAGTTTGTCTGTATGTAAAATATGAGAAGGTGGCCGCAGAAAAAGTGAACTCATTAGCTGCTTTTAACACGATCTGGGCCCCTGTTACTTCTTTGTTACTGGCATCATAACTGCTAGAAATACCTTTTATCATGTTTTTCTGATGGACTTGTGGACAATGATATATCTTCAAGACTGGTATAGGTTACATATATTGATGTATAACTTGAACACTCTGTGACTGTAGATCTGATTCTGGATGGTGTGCCACATTTCTGATGTAATGTTTTCCTGTTTCTGTTTTCATGTACATTTTTCTTATGCTAAATAAATAGAAAAAAGATTGACCACAAAAAAAAAGAGTAATGTTAGGAAATTCTTCTTTACGGAGAGGGTGGTTGATGCATGGAATACGCTCCCAAGGGACGTGGTGGAGAAGAAAATGGTGACAGAGTTCAAACAAGCGTGGGATGAACACAGAGGATCTCTAATCAGAAAATAATGGGTATAAATTAGTGCTGCCCAATTCAGGAATAAAATTTTGGTTCGATTCGATTTAGCCTATTGAATCAAATTTTCGATTCAATTCAATTTTCCTGCCCAATTGGGTGTTTTTTCAAACATCCTGGTGGGTTTATTTTATAGCTTCTTCACCCCCTTTGCCCTCTCCTATCCACACTGGCGCTGTGGTGTAAACAAAATAAACAAACAAAAAAGACTTTTCCTCTCTCTGTTAAATCCTAGCTCACGTTTGCGGTCTAACACCAGCTCTGGCAGGATACACGTTTCAAATCCGACATATTGTAATCACAAAACAGAAAATAAAATGATTTTTTCTACCTTTTGCTGTCTGGTCATTATTGAAATCATGTTGGTCCCAGGCTCTGGTTGTCTTCTGATATCTCGCTTCTTTCTTCTTTCTCCGTGCTAACCATCCATCTTCCATCTGTGTCCTCCCCTTCCATTTCCATTACTTTCCCCTGGTCTGGCATCTGTCTCCTTCCCCGCCCCCCCCCCCCCCATGCCCTGACATCTCTCCCTCCATGATCTAGTATCGCCTTTCCTTTCCCTCCCTCCAATGGTCTTGGCATCTCTCTTTCCTCTCCTCTCCCTTCCTGGTCTTCCTTCTCCCTCCTTCCCTCTCTCTCCCCAATTGGGTGCAGCAGCAGCATTTCTCTTCCCCCTTCCCCTCTCACTCTCCTCCTCCATTGCTCTTCCCCCTTCCCCTCTCCTCCTCCACTGCTCTCCCATCAGTCCTGCTGCAGTTTTCCCTCTTCCATTTTAAGTCCAGCAGCACTCTCCTCTGTTCCCAATCCAGCAACACCTCTCTCTCTCTCACCTCCCTCCACCACTCAGCTCCAACAGTACCTCTCCCTCCCCTCCTCTCTACTTCTGTTTCCACCACCAACTAGCTGCAGCACCTCTCCTTTCCACCCCCAGGGCAATCAGCACCTCTCCTCTCCGACTAGCAGGGCTCCTCTCCCTTCCCTTTCCTTCCCCTCTGACTAGAAGCAGTACCTTACCCAGGTCTAGCAGCACCACTCTCTCCTCTCCTCGCCTCCTATCAGCACCCCTCCCTCTTTTTTCCCAGGTCCATCGGCACCACGCTCCCCTCTCGATTAACAGGCTCTCATCAGCTTGTGGATTCCCCGGTCTGACTCGGAACAGCCTGACATTCTGTGTTTGACTCCGGTTAAAGAAAGTAAAAAAGAAAAAACACCCTGTAAAACCAGGCGATTTTTCAAACCCTCCCCGTAACACTAGCCTAGATTAGCAGCTGCACCGCTCTCTCCTTCTGTAGCTTTAGTGAGTCAATTCCCTTCTGCAGCCTCAGGGCCTCTGCTAGACCATCCCGCCTTCGATGATGCAACTTCCTTCTTCCTCGGAGGTGGGACGGCCTAGTAGAGGCCCTGAGGTTGCAGAAGGGAATTGACTCACTAAAGCTATGGAAGGAGAGAGCAGTGCAGCTGCTAATCCAGGCTAGTGTTACAGGGAGGGTTTGAAAAATCGCCTGGTTTTTCGGGGGGAGATCTTTTTTATTTTCTTTAGCCGGAGTCAAACACAGAACATCAGGCTGTGCCGATTCAGGCCAGAGAATCCACAAGCCCGTGAGAGAGTTTTTTAAAAAAATGTTTTGAGTGGCGGCGGCGGCACAGCAGGATTTGTGATCATGATGACAGCTGAGCACAGGGAGGAGGGTTGGGCTTCGAATCGGAGAGGCCAATTTTTTTTTTAAATACACATCGATTTGAATCGATTCACCCAAAGTGAATCAGTGAATCGATTCGAATCGGAAATCAGGCAGCACTAGTATACATTGAAGGAACTAAGGCCAATACTGGGCAGGCTTGCATGGCCTGTGTCCCATATATGGACATTCAGTTGAGGACGGGCTAGGGAGGGTTTCAATTGCTGGGATGGTTAAGATGAGCTGGAGTGAGCTTTGATGGTGACTCTAGTAGATGGAACCTAAGCACACTTCTTGGAAGGGCTCTGGGTTTCTGGCCCAGAAATATCTAAGAAAAAGGACCATTTAAACTAAATTAATTTATGGAGCATGTATGGTTGGGCAGACTAGATGGACCACTTGGGTCTTTATCTACCGTCATTTACTATGTTACTATGTTACTATACCAACTTTGCTGGTTGGGCTGAGACCTTTACAGCAGCCCCTCGCACTTCCATATATAAGTATATTTATAGAATGGGCTCTCAGCCTTTATAATTTGAGTGCCTAACTTGTTGTACCCATTATAGAGTTCCCCCCCCCCCCCAATTAAAAAAATTGTGGGAATGCAAAATCACACAGAGCAGTTCATTAGCTATCAACTAGGTGCAACAATGTGTGCAAAGGCCTTGATTCTATACACGGTGCCTAAAACATAGGCACTGAGGAACATAGCGTATACCACATGTCAATCAAGAGTTAAACGCTGTTTATAGAATCATGCCTAGTGGCGCCTAACATGGACTTAGACATGAAAATCTTAGGTGCCCCTATTTATGCCAGGGTTTTCTTGTCCTAAATGCCAGTGCAAAAGTTCAATTTAGGTGCCTAGATGTAAAACATGCCCCAAATCTGCCCCTAACCATGCCTACTTTCTGGTAGGTGCCTTGGACTAGGCGCCTGCCTGAAAGTCTTAAGCACCTACAGAGTTAGACATCTACCACCCAATTAATTTTAATTTTTGTCAATTATGAGCTCATTAGTGATCATTGGCGCTGATTAAGCTTTTAAAATAATTAATGGCCTCTTTTGCAAAGATGCGGTAAAGGATTTTTTTTTACCAAGGGCCAGTGAGGGAAATGCACCGATGCTCATAGGAATTCTATGACCATCGGAGCATTTACCTCACCGGCCTGCGGTAGAAACCTCTACTGCAGCTTTGCAAAAGCCAGTGTAAGTTAGGCACCTAACTTCAGACACTGTTTATGGAATCTGGGCCAAAATGTTCTTTGGGGGTTATTTTTTGCAAAAAAAAAAAAAAAGTTGTTATTTTTTTCTGTGAAATTTTTCAATGGGGCTCATTTGCATGCATATAAAAACAGCATGTGCATATAGCATGATAATATATACATGTTAATGAATAAGGCTCATGAAAGTTAAGGCTGCTAGGTTCAGCAAATACTGCATATGTAGTAAATGTTAATTCTCTTACGTTCAATCAAAGTTGTGCTTTCACATACAATTTGTTCTATAGGAGACAGGTCAGGTGGCCCTCTAGAAGCAGATATTTGAAAGTTTACTTTCACATGGGTTTCACTTTCTGACCTGCTCTTGACCCAGGTGCTACTCGCAGGCCAGTGAGTCTAAGAAGGCCTGGGATCTATTAAAAGAAGGGCAGCCTGACTTTTACTGACTAGCATGCTGATGGTTTAAAGTAAATGTTATGGTTTGTCAGAGGAACCAATTTGGTTACCGTTTGTTCTTCCTGACCATGCTTGACGATATTTTTTCAAGTGTTTTTCATTCTTAAAATTCTGTGAAGAAAGCTGTACGCTGTTATTTTAAACTTCTGCATCTGCCTTTTTAATCATTTATATTTAAACACGACGCAGGGCGATCAGAGTTGACCCGCATAGCTGTTTTGCGCAACCTAAGTGCTCAGAGCCACTCATAAATGGCCGAATCTATCTGAGGCTGGGAAGATCTGTTGATGAATTCTGAAATCTGAATGACTTCAAAATGTAGGCTTCATCTTTTTCCAAATAATACATCATAAAAACTGTATTCAGGCAGGAAAGAAGGCAATGTCTATTTGTTTCCCTTTGGATTCTCTTGGCAAATGAACGGCTGTTTATCACTAATGATGAGCATTCTGGTTTTGATTAAATCTGTAGATAAGAAAATCTGGACATTTTCCCCTCCTCCCTCATCTCTTTCACCCAGCCGTCTCCTCCAGTACTTGGTTTGACCCTGAAGAGACATTTTTTTTCAGCTCAGGCACAGATTTCATTTGACCCCTCCTGTAACTTGACCCATTTCATTGAGGATTCACAAACCTTAAGGATGGCTAGTAGGCTGGAACATCAAGTTTTCATATCAGCAAAGTTAAATGTCTCTGGTTTGACCTTCCACTCTGATGGTCTAAAAGCCGCATGAACTTAACAGCTCAATAAGGTACAATGTGCCAGTTCAGCTGTGACAGGAGGATTCAGAGATCAGATCTAACTCCGATCGTATACAGTAAATGTGTTTTCAACTAACAAGAAACAAAAAACAATGTGGAGAAATGATGTTCCTGAGATGGACTTTATTAATATTAAAATAATATTAAAACTTGGCAAACCACATAAAAACCTCTAGGACGCGGTCCGCTGAAAAGCTTTCTGCAGAATATCTTCTTCAGGGGTCCCTATGAAGTCCTATGGTAAAGATACGTGGATAAAAATGACAGCCGGAAATAAACTGATCCGTGTAAGCTGTGTGCAGGACATGGGCTCAAAAAGCCGAGTACATAGTTGTAGTCAATGAATTCTCTTGCTAACCCAGAAAAGAGAAGTGACGGAAAAAGCAGGGATACAATACCAGTAAACCTCAGCTAATAAACGCTTGTTACAGGATTTAATTATCCAAAACTCGGAAGAGCACAGAAATTAATACAGAGATGTTCTTGTAAGGTCACGCAAACCAAATTGTTCATAATAAGGATTCAAAATTTTGGGGAATGTGCATGCTGTGGATTTCAATTCTTAGATGTATCTGGGGATTATGTGTCCTGCTCCCCCCCCCCCCCCCAAGAAGTACAGTGGTACCTTGGATTACGAGCATAATCCGTTCCAGGAGTAATCCAAAATGCTCGTATATCAAAGCAAGTTTCCCCATAGGAAGTAAGGGAAACTTGCTTTGATATGTTTCCACCTCCCCCCCCCGAGGCCAGCAGCGCTGCTCCCCCCCCCACGAGAACCGGCATTGCTCCCCCCGAAGGCCCCCCCCCCACGAACCGGCACCCCCCCGCCGCCATCGGGCACCCCCCCCCCTCCGCGACCTGAGGTCTCCCCAACCCACCCGAACCCTCTTCTTACTTTTCTGTAGCCTCCGCAGCGGCACCGGCACCAGCATGTCCTGTGCGTGGTGCCGATGCCTGAAGATCTGCTTCCTGTGCTGGGCCTTGAGAGTTCACGTTCGACGTGAGAGTTCACGTTCGACGTGAACTCTCAGGCCTTGCACAGGAAGCAGATCTTCAGGCACTGGCACCACGCACAGGACATGCTGGTGCTGGTGCCGGTGCCGCTGCAGAGGCTACAGAAAAGTAAGAAGAGGGTTCGGGTGGGTTGGGGGATCTCAGGTTGCGGCGGGGGGGTGCCCGATGGCAGCGGGGGGGGGCCCGATGGCAGCGGGGGGGTGCCGAATTGCGGGGGGGAGGGTGCCGGTTCGCAGGGGGGGGTGCTCGCAAATCGAAGCACGCTCGGTTTCCGAGGCGCCAATTTTGCGAATGTTTTGCTCGTCTTGCAAAACTCTCGCAAACCGGTGCACTCGTAAACCGAGGTACCACTGTATATGTGATCCACATGCACATCTGGAAAAGGAGAGAGAGACAGTACTAAATATGTCCAAAATATTCATCGCGCTTGTGTGTGGTATGGGTGTGAAACCTAAATTTGGCAGTGGCCAGTAGTGATATGAACAGAATAGCTGCTATCCTCTATCAAATTGATATTTACGGTAAACCGAGCAGCACACATTTGCTTGAAATATCAGTCACAGCATTAAAAAAATATATGCATATTCAGTGTCACTGTATGGACAGACGGTGGCACTGAATAATGGTTAAACGTGCTTCCTGCCATAAAGTATAGCAAATACATTGCTAAAGACGGTGCATCAAATAAATTAAACAAAATAGCTATGCAGATTTCATTTTGCACTGCCTTGCTTTTGGCTTAAACTTGTCAGCTATATGAAGAGTGATTGAATATTACTGCTACATATGTATATTAGATAAAATACCCTCCTTCTCACTCTTGCTCTGCCTGGCACTATCCAGACAGTCCTGGAATAGTGAGGGAATTTTCAGTGGCACTAAGAAAGTAAAGGTGGGGGGGGGGTCACCTCCAGGGAGGCACTTCGGGGGGGGGGGGGGGGGTTCCTCTTCAGCATCAGGTGCAATTTCCAGGTGTGGTATCTTGAACAAGGTGGGGGATTTTCAGTAGAGGGGGCAATCATGTAGGGCAGGGGTGTCAAAGTCCCTCCTCGAGGGCCGCAATCAAGTTGGGTTTTCAGGATTTTCCCAATAAATATGCATGAGATCTATTTGCTTGCACAGCTTTCATTGTATGCTAATAGATCTCATGCATATTCATTGGGGAAATCCTGAAAACCTGACTGGATTGCGGCCCTCGAGGAGGGACTTTGACACCCCTGATGTAGGGGATCACTTTGGAAGAGAGAGAGATATGACTAGGGAGTGAACTTAAGGGGCATCTCACATTCAGTGTTGTTTCCCCTTTAAGATGCTTCTATGTTGGCAGAACAACTCTGCTCGCAAAACGAAAAATATTAACACAAGCTCTATGGAGGCGTTAGTGTCTAGCGTGCGCTAAAACCGCTAGTGCACCTTAGTAAATGGAGCCCTTAGTATGATTAGGTCCTTCTCCTTCTCTCCCTTTTTCTTCCTTCCCCCTTCCCCCCCCCCCTCTATGCCCCAAGATACCCTTTTCCCACTACAAATTGCCTTGAACCTGTGTAAGGTTTGGGCGACACACAAATATTAGATTAGATTAGATCAGAAAATAAGAAATGGGAAAAAAAAGAAGAAAAAATTTGTGTCATCCTAGACTCTTCTAGAAATTTTTGCACCACTTGCTTTAAGCCAAATACAGTACGAAGGGCTGCTGAAAAGTTCTCAGTCCAACCAACAAAGTTGGGGCTATATACTTAGTCCAGCGATTTTCCACTTTTTTTATTCTGTCAGAAAAATATGGAACATAAAAAGTGGAAAATCGCTGGACTAAGTATATAGCCCTTGATGGAGACTGCCCCAACTTTGGCCCCGATTCACTGAAGTCAGCGATCGTCACTAAACCTATATGGAGACCCATTGACTTTTCTCCTGCTCAGTCTACATGAAGATATTTTCTGGAAAACAGTTTGCAAACTGATTAGCATTGAGCCATGACAGTCGGTGTGGTTTTTTTTTTAAACACCAGCTGCTGCAGCAAAAAAAAAAAAAAAGTTCAGATATTCAGCAGTATCTGGATAGTGGCTGGCTCTGAATATTTCCTGCTAACTAGCCCCACTCCACCCCTGGACCGTCCTAGCACTAACCAGATAGTGCAAAGTTTGTAAAGATATTCAACAGCACAATCACTATAGCAGTGGTTCCCAACCCTGTCCTGGAGGAACACCAGGCCAATTGGGTTATCAGGCTAGCCCTAATGAATATGCATGAAGCAAATTTGCATGCCTATCACTTCCATCATATGCAAATCTCTCTCATGCATATTCATTAGGGCTAGCCTGAAAACCCGATTGGCCTGGTGTTCCTCCAGGACAGGGTTGGGAATCACTGCACTATAGCACCACTGAATACCCCTAGTCAACAGGCCAATACTTATTAACTGTTGTAAACCACTACAATGCCTATTGGGAAAGAAATCTCTGTGGTAGGCCGTATTTCAAATAAAGATGAAAACAGTACAGCGTATAAACTTGATAAATAAATATACAGTATACATAAATCAGGGGTAGGGAACTCCAGTCCTCGAGAGCTGTATTCCAGTCGGGTTTTCAGGATTTCCCCAATGAATATGCATGAGATCTATTTGCATGCACTGCTTTCAATGCATGTTCATTGGGGAAATCCTCAACACCCGACTGGAATACGGCTCTCAAGGACCGGAGTTCCCTATCCCTGACATAAATAATCATCGTGTCTTGTTTTATAAACCCTCCCTAAACCCACCTTTGGGAATACCTCCCTTTACACATACTTATAGCCTGATTCAATGAATGCGGTTTTCAGATAGCCATGGTTTTGGAAGAGTTGATCTCTATGGCTTGGAGAATAAAGCTTAATAAATTAGATCCAGTTTAATTTGGCCTGTGATAATATTAGCTCAGTTTAGTTGCACCTGACTCATAACTCATTCTTAATATGTATGAGTTCCCAGTGTTTTCTATATGGGGGGGGAAAAAAAGCAAAGATAAGGAATGAATCATCATTGGCAAAGAGCATTTGTTTGACAATAATTTGGGGGAGTAAAAAGTAAGTTCTGTTCATTTTACTATTATTTAATAGATTCAACATTTCCCTAAGATTTCTTTTATTATTTATTCATGGCCTTTTTTTTTTTTTTTTTACCTTAGTTCATGTCATGCATGTCTCCTCCATCTCCAGAGACTTAACATTAATTCTGAAATGAAAAGAATAAAACTTAAAGCTTGGAGGGAGAAGGAAGGAAGGAAACAGAGAAAGTAGAGGCAGCTGCTAACCTGTCATTTTCCAGTTTAAAGGAATATATAAGAAGATGTGCACACAGCAATTTCACCAAAGGGAGCAAGACATTTAAAAAAAACAAACCAAAAAACCTCAGTCCAGCTGATATGCAGCACTATTTAACCAGACAGAAATGCCATAGACCAGTTAAATAGTGCTTAACTAAAACCAAATATTTAGCATGAGATAATCAGTTATTTCCGCAGAATAATCATGGTTAGTAGCTAAAATTTAACCAACTGTATCATACGAGAACCATTGATTTTCAACACTGACCAGCAAAGTTTAGCAGCCAAATTGGGCCACGCAAATAGCAGTCGTATCTTTGGCTACTACAACTGAAACGACTGAAAATTGTCATAGGACTCCTTTTACTAAACGATGCCAGAGTATTTTTAAGCATGGGCCAGTGAGATAAATGCTCCAACGCTCATAGAATTCCTGTTAAGTTTAGCTGGCCCAAAATAAATCAGATATTCAATGCCAGTCACTGAAAATGGTCCAATGTCAACTGCAGGTGTTAGCCAGCCTGTTATTCGGAGTGTCTAAATTATTCAGTCAAGCAAGAAAATCATCAACTTCAATGTTTTGTACATATAAAACAATTTATTTCATTCTCTATAGAATTATTTGTCAAGGTATAAAGGAACAGGGTTACCTTCTTCTAGTTTGATCACTGATTCCTAAACATTCAGAAGCCCAGAACCAGCACCAAGGAAGTGCAATTGACCTGGGCCTAAACCCCTTACTGCCCTGGGCCTTAGAATGTCCAACACTGGTCCCACAGAGACCTACGTTTAATTAATAATAATAATAATTTATTTTTTTGTAAACCGCTATACCAAAAGTTCAAAGCGGTTCACAACAGCAAAAATGCATACAATCAATATATGTAAGATACATAATAAAACAATCAATAAGAGAATACATCTGTTAAAAAACAAGAAGTTAAAAACAGTAACACAACTAAGATGTAAACATGTCAAACAGGCGTGTGTTTAAAGATTTTCTAAAATCAAAATAAGAAGTGGCCTCAAGTATAAGTTTTCCAAGTCATGCATTCAGTTTGGCGGCCTGGAATGACAAAATTCTGTCGAAAAACTTCTTGTATTGACAAGATTTTGGAGATGGGTAATTGAATAGATATATTCTACGAGTACTCCTATTAGAAAATTCAAAGAAAACTGAGAGGCAAGGTAATCTGGTAGCATCCCGAAAACTGTGTTGTAACTAATGCAGGAAAACTTGAACAGAAGTCTGGACTCCACTGGCAGCCAGTGAAGTTTTGTTGTTTTTTTTTGGGGGGGGGGTTTAAATTCTTTATTGTTTTTTAATCAAAAACAGTGTCATACAAATGAAAGTACAAAAGATATTCCACATATTCCACTATTATCTATACAAGTAACATAAATATCATTCAATAATTTCATTTTCCTGCATACAATAATATCATAATATATCCTAATATACAATACAAATAAAGAATAAAGTTACCCAAATATCACTATCAATATTTATTCCCCTCCCTTCGACCCCCCACCCCCCTGGATGTGTAAAGATAAATAAACCAAAGAAAAAAAGAGATATGATGAAAATATATTATGTTTTTACAAATTTAGTCAATGGGCTCCAAATTTTATTAAATACCTCACTAAAATCCCTACATTCTGCATTAATTTTTTCCTATCTGTATGTAGTACACACACACACACACCAGTGAAATTTTAGATAGAAAGAGATGTGCTCCCATTTTTTTCAATCCAAAGATGAGATGAACCGCAGTGTGCTGAATCAGTCTCAATTTTTTGAGCATTTTTTGTAAGCCCCTATGTATATAATATTACAATAATCCAAAATACTCAAAATGGATGTCTGCACTAGCATACAAAAAGACAGTTCATCAAAAAATTTCTTAATGATGTGGAGCTTCCATAAAAGCGAAATAGATTTCTTAAACAAAAAATCTATATGCTTTTCCAGGGTCAAGTGTTTGTCGAGGGTTACACCCAATATTTTTATAGATTGTTCAATTTTGTATTCCCGCCCGCTCACAAGAATTGAATTTTCTTTTATCTTTTCATTGGGTGTTGCTAGAAAAAATTTAGTTTTTCAGTATTTAATTTCAGTTTAAAAGCAATCATCCAAAGCTCGATTTGATTTAAAATATTAGCTAAGAATTTAATAAAATCAGATGACAAACAGGTTAATGGGATAACCACAGTGATGTCATCTACGTAAATGTAAAAATTGAGCTTTAGACTTTATAGCAAATTACCCAGTGAAATAAGATAAATATTAAACAAAGTCGGGGATAGGGGAGCCCTGAGGTACCCCACAAATGTTATCCCAACTATAAGATAAATTGTCATCCTTGAACACCTGGTTGGATCTTTTGCCTGGGAAACCCTGGAACCAATTATAGACATTTCCTGTGATACCAATAGATTCCAGACAATCCATTAAAATGGTATGATCTACCAGGTCGAAGGCACAGCTTAGATCCAACTGCAGAATCATAGCGCTAGTGCCTTGACTAAATAGAAAATATAAATGATTTAATAGTGAGGCTATAACTGTTTCTGTACTGAAGCCAGATCTGAAACCTGATTGGTTATTATGTAGTATGTTAAATCTATCTATGTAGGTAATCAGTTCTGCATTTATCATCCCCTCCATTAGCTTAGTGACCAGCGGAATACTTGAAATGGTTCTGAAGTTAGCTATATTGTTTGATGGTTCTTTGTTATTCTTTTTAATAGGTGTTATCACAATTTGACCCTGGTCTTCTGGGAACTTCCCTATGGATAATTTGAGATTAACCCAAACTACCAGATTTGCTTTGAAATTGATCGGGGCCACTTTCATCACGTTTAGGGGGCAACTGTCCAGTCTACAGTATGATTTAAAATACTTATTGTAGAACTTATTAAATGTTTGCCAATCTATCTTAGAAAAGTTGGATCAATCCATATCAACTTTAGGGACGTCCAGGTCCCGAATGATGGTGAAATCCCAGTGACAATCAGTGGAACCCACTAAGGAGTACCTTAATTTTTGCACTTTTGAATTTAAAAAGTCAGCCAAATTATCTGCAGTCACAGTGGATTCTTCTACAAGATTCGTAAATGTCTGAATGTCATAAAGGTCATTCACTAGTTTAAAAAGACTGCTACTATTAGTAGATACATTATCGATTTTTTGGGCATAAAATTTTTTTTTATTATTCATAGTTAAGTTTTTATAGCATTTCAGTTTTTTGCGCAAGACCTCTCTGAGCTCTAAGGTTCCTAATTTTAACCATTGTCTTTCTAACTTTCTTAGTTCCCTTTTTATCTCTAAAAGCTCTAGGTCGAACCAACCTTCTAGGTTTCTAAATCTCTTTCTTCTTAATTTCAGGGGAGCCATTTCATTTAGATTGTGGGCACTAGTGCTGATCCATGAAGTCATAAATTGCTCATTTTCTTCATCTTGTTTGGAAATAATATCATAGTGTGAACAAACTTCTGTGGGATTAACCTTACCTCTACTAGCATGAAATTGTTTATTTCTTTCAGTATTTTTCTTGATGGTTTGTGTTGACTTTAGTTGCCATTCAAAATCAAAATTGCATATATTATGGTCAGACCACAATGACCCCGACCAGTTTGCTTGTTCCAGCAAATTTTGGGGTTGGTCAGATTTTTTTGAGGATAATGTTACCAGATCTAATTGGTGTCCTTTCTGATGTGTTATTACTGGAGATGATTTTAAAAAACCTAATGTGGAAAGAAAGGTCCAGAACTCAGTAATTTCTGGTTGATCAACTTGTTCTAAATGTAAATTAATATCCCCACTTAACAGGCTATATGAACCAGTTAGAGAATTAGATAGCAAGAATTCAAAGAATTCCTCTTTCGCTGAGATCCATTTTTTAGGGGGAATATAGAATAGAGTAATCGTTAAAGAATCTACTAGTGATTCAGAGATTAGTTTCAATGATAAAATTTCCAAACTGGAGGTAGATTTGGAATTTAAAATAGTACAATTTAAATTATCTTTAAAAATTATAGCCAATCCTCCATCCCTTCCCCTTGCAAAATAGTAATAATTTATTTACAGTGGGTTTGCAAATGTAGGATGAGCGGATTCAGAAAGGACTAAATGGCAAATATTTAAAAACTATAGAAGCAATTTCATAGGTCATTTATGCAGATAAATAGTGATTTATGGGCTAAAACTGGACTGTCTGAACAGTCCCTTCCTTCCTTCAATTCCATGAAAAGTATATGTTATTCTATATGTGTTAGTTATAAGTATAAGTACATTGGATCTCTAAGGGAAAAGACGGGATAGTAGATGGCATGGTTAAGCAAACTAGACAGATCATATGGTCTTTTTCTCTATTTTTATGTTTGGATATGTGAGTTGAAAACAAAAACAACAACAAAAAACTGTGGAACTGATTATCTCGATGTGCAAAAAAGTAACAAATTAAAATGATCAACAACACAAAGAAACACAGTATATGAATTGTGGCATAGACCCAACATGGGCCGTGTTTCAGTTGTGAAAACAACCTTCTTCCGGGGTCCGCTACTGCTATAAACCACATGCTTAGAAATTGTGAAAGGACGCAACAAAATACTGTGCACAAACAAGCCTAGTCTTGCTGTATTGGTGCCTCAGAGACTAATTATTCTTTATTGCTCCCTTTATTTCTTGATAGCCTTAGGGTTATTTCTCTTCCTCTTCCATTGCATTGACCATCTTCTAATCTTCAAGTACAGTGGACAATTTTTTTTTTTCTTAGTTTATCTTTAGCTTTATTTCAAATTGTATTAACAAATTATTGATTACCAATAGTAGTTCTGTAATTTCATTTTTTAGTTCATTCAGTACCCTGGCTGCATATCATCTGGTCTGGGTGAATTGTCGCTCTTTAATTTGTGGATTTGGCTTATGACATCTTCCAGATTCACTGAGGTTTCTTTCTGTTCCTCCATATTGTCACCCTTAAATACTATTTCTAGTACAGGTTATAGTAACTTTACACATATAAACATTTTAAAACAAATCATTTTCTCCCCTCCCCTTCCCTTAACTAGCAATAATTAGAAATATATACAGTGCTCCCCTGAGATTCGCGGGGGTTCCATTCCAGGAACTCCCGTGAATCTCGAAAAACCGCAAATACGGTTTTTCATGGGGGAGCCTGAAGAGGGCAGCGGGAGAGGGCAGCAGGAGAAAGCCGGCGCGCCGCGAGTGCAGGAAATCACTCGCGGTTTGCTCCAACTGCCTCTTCCTGCACAAAGTAGGGCCTTATCCAATCAGGAACTGCGTGTCAAAGCAGCTCCTGATTGGATAAGGCCCAACTTCGTGCAGGAAAAGGTGGTCGGAGCGAACCGCGAGTGATTTCCTGCACTCGCAGTGCTCCGGCTGCTCTCTCCTGCCTCTCCCGCTGCCCTCTCCTTGTCGGCGGTTCATGGTCTGAAAATACCGCGAATGACCGGGACCGCGAACCGCTGACCGCGAACAACCGGGGGGAACATTGTACTTATAACTATCTGTTCAGTCCTTTGAAAAACTGAAACTGTTAAATCTGCCCAGACCCACTACATTAACTTTGGAGATTTAGTTAGCTGTGGTAACTTTAGAAGAGCCTATGAATGACAAAGTTAATGGTATGGAAGGAACTCTGGGAAGACTAGAGGATCAACACTATGTCCTGGAAAGGAATATTTCATCACAAACTAGGCAAACTGATAGAGTCTTTAGAGAGGAAGTCTGTCTGTCTGGCTTAAAGACTGAAGGGTTACCAGACATCTGTTCTTTTTACTTTCACTTAAGTATTAAAATATATATTTATTTTTACTTTTGTTTAAGTACTTTGACCTAATACTTTGAACAACATTGATGATTGACTCTACTTCACTGTAAAATAAAGTGGAGATTTTGGAAAATAGATTTAGGAATTTGAATTTAAGGGTACTGAATTTTCCCCAGATTTCTTCTGTATCACTAGGAAATTATGGATTAAGGGAAAAAGTGGTTCCACCACTCCAGAAGGCCTTCTATGTATTTACCATAATGTCAGAGTAGAGAAGGTCAGAGACCTAATGGAGATTTTTTAGGAAGCTAGATAGTTTGAGCTTGACCATATTCCTGGAAACATCACAGGAAGATATTCAGGAAAGAGCAACTTTTATTACTGAGTCTGATAGACTCTATACTGACATCTTATTTTGTCTTCAAGAAATGCAGTTTTGGGGTCAACATACCATATTTGCTGGCGTATAAGATGACTGGGCGTATAAGACGACCCCCCAACTTTTACAGTTAAAATATAGAGTTTGTTATATACTCGCCATATAAGACTACCCCTTCTTCCGCACACCTTCTGCACAACAAATAAAACTTAAAAGAACATCAGAATTTATTTCAACAATTTTAATTAATTCACTAAAGCTGAATAGAACAATAAACCCATGGGAGCTGCCATGCTATTTGTTTTCTAAACTGTTAACCAAACTGAAACTGTCAATGATAGAAGGAAGATAACACATAGAGGGAGAGAGCAAGTGCCGGGCAAGTCCCTAGCAAGTTTGCTGGCATGACAGTTTCCCTTTAAAAGCCTTCAAAAGCCTCCTGTTCGTCCCCGCAACTTCCTTAAGGGCTAGACTAGAGGTCTGCACGGGAACGGGGATCGCGGGGATCCCGCGGGTCCCGCGGGGATCCCGCGGGTTCCCCCCCTGGCCCACGGGACTCCCACGGGGACGCCCCCTGGCCCACGGGACTCCCACGGGGATGCCCCCCTGACCCACGGGACTCCCACGGGGACGCCCCCTTGCCCACGGGACTCCCACGGGGATGAAAACAACCTACCTAAATTCTGGCGATGCAAGTCTGGGTCGCGTCGGGAAATAGCCATGTTGAGCAGTGAGCTCAGCACGTACACAGATGAAAGCCTTGCTTGCTGATTGGTCCGGCGGCCCCGTCCCACCGTGCCGCTGGACCAATCAGCAAGCAAGGCTTTCATCTGTGTACGTGCTGAGCTCACTGCTCAGCATGGCTATTTCCCGACGCGGGCATTAGGCTGTTTTTTGTCATTTCGGGTGGGGGATGGTAGCGGCAGCAGCAGCCTGAAAAAGAAATCATCCTGGCCGGGTTCGGTGTCATGCTCCGGAGCTTCTACAGCCTTCCTATCTCCCTCTCCCTTCTACCTGCGGCTCTCTTCGGCAACTTAGCAGCAACGATCGACACAAGCTTCTGGCGTCGGGGCCTACCCTCTGCGAGTCCCGCTTGTTTCAACTTCCTTTTTCCACAAAGGTGGGACTCGTAGAGGGAAGGCCTCGATGTCGGCAGCTTGTCTTGATCACCGCTGCTGACGAGTTGCTTAAGAGAGCCGCGGAGCAGGGGGGTGTTGCCAGGTGCAGGTAGAAGGGAGAGGGCCAGATGCAGGACTCGTGGGTGAGGGAGGAGAAGAGAGAGGGGAGGGAAACAAAAGGAAATATTTCATACTGGGCTGGGCAGGAGTGGAGAGAGGGTGGAAAGATTCTGGCTACAGGGTGCATTAACAAAGGAAAAAGGGGGAAAGCTGAAAATGGAGATAGTGACACAAAGAAGAGAAAGGGTAAGCAGGACCTTCTGAATAAGGATAGAGATACAGAGGGGACATGAAGAGGAGGTGAAATAGAGACATAGAAGTAATGCTGAAAAAGTGTGTGTGGGGGGGGGGAGATAAAGACATTGAAAGGGCAAATGGTGAATATGGGGTAAAGACAAGGACAGAGACAAATGAAGATTCTGAAAAAGTGGTGAGATAGGGATATAGGTGAGATGGACACAAAGAAGGGTGATGCTGGAAAATAGGTGGAATGGTAATTCTGACAGACACAGAAGGGAAATGCTGGATCAAGGAGAGATGGGGCTCAGACTGGATGGAATGAGGAGAAATGCCTTGTTGGCCCGGAACTTCCTCTCCTACGTCAGAATTGACGTCAGGGAGCGGAATGCTGGTCAGCGCGACGCTTCTGCAGGGAAAGCTTGGGACAGCGGTGGCTTGGGGACTATTCCCCGATGGCGGTGGCAGCAAACCGAGTGGCTTGGGGGAGGGCACGGAGAAAGAAAGAAAGGGGGCAGACAGAGAGACAGAAAGAAGGGGGAACAGGGAGACAGAAAGAAAAAGTTGGGGGAGAGAATGAGGTCTGGAGGAGAGGAAACATACAGGAGGCTGAAAGAAAGGAAGAAAGATTGGATGCACAGTCAGAAGAAGAAAGTGCAACCAGAGACTCATGAAATCACCAAACAGCAAAGGTAGGAAAAATGATTTTATTTTCAATTTAGTGATCAAAATGTGTCTGTTTTGAGAATTTATATCTGCTGTCTATATTTTGCACTATGGCTCCCTTTTACTAAACCGCAATATTGTTTTTTAGCGCAGGGAGCCTATGAGCATTGAGAGCAGCGCGAGGCATTCAGCGTAACTCCCTGTGCTAAAACCTACTATTGTGGTTTAGTAAAAAGGGAGGGGGTGTATTTGTCTATTTTTGTATTTTGTTACCGAGGTGACATTGCATAGAGTCATCTGCCTTGGGAAATGTATATGGCAGATATCTTTGTTTTGTGTTCAAAAGAAAAGGAAATGCATTTCTGGTTTTATTTCTACAGTGTTGAAGTACTTGTTGGCCCTTGCTGTGACTGGTGGGGATCCCCAAGCACCGCCAGCAGAGGACCTCCTCTAGAGATGGTCAGAACTCCCCTCCACCAAGCGCAGCAGTCGCTGGCAGCATCCATGAGCCACTGAGGTGCCAGCATCTGTGACTCAGGGACGCTACTGCTGCCTGCCAAGCTTGGCAAAAGGGACCCCAGGCCAACTGCAAAGGAAGTCCTCAGCTGACAGTTTGTGGGTTCTCGTCAGCTGAGTATTTATATTTTATATTTACATTAGAGGTTCTGGTAGAAACCCATTTACAAAGTATGTATTCTTCCCAATTAATATTTCCAAATTAATAGTCTCTTTGCTTATTTGTAAATGGGTCTCTACCAGAGCCTTTAATTCAGTAGCATAATTAAATAAAATAACTATTTCTGAAGTTTATAGGGAAGGATGGTGACGGAGGGGATTCCTCGCGGGGACGGGTGGGGACGGAGGGGATTCCTCGCGGGGACGGGTGGGGACGGAGGGGATTCCTCGCGGGGACGGGTGGGGACGGAGGGATTCCTCACGGGGACGGGTGGGGACGGAGGGATTCCTCACGGGGACGGGTGGGGATGGGTGGGATTTTGGCGGGGACGGGTGGGGACGGGTGGGATTTCTGTCCCCGCGCAACTCTCTAGGCTAGACTCCACACACGGCCGCATGTGCGAGAGACGTAGTAAAGAGAAAAGGGGTGGGGCCAGAGCGCCGCTGCTTCCCGCTGCGCAGGATGAAGGAGATGGCACCCTTGTCACACTGATGTCCCGCCATGGCCCCGCTGATGTCCCGGCAGGTTTACTAGTACCGTAAGCACCGTAAGGAGGTAAGGAAGGAGATGTTAGGGCATGTAAAGTAAGGGCATGTAAACAGTAGAGAGTTGCGCGGGGACAGAAATCCCACCCGTCCCCACCCGTCCCCGCCAAAGTCCCACCCGTCCCCACCCGTCCCCGTGAGGAATCCCACCCGTCCCCACCCGTCCCCGTGAGGATTCCCTCCGTCCCCACCCGTCCCCGCGAGGAATCCCCTCCGTCCCCACCCGTCCCCGCGAGGAATCCCCTCCGTCCCCGCCCGTCCCTATAAACTTCAGAAATAGTTATTTCATTTAATTATGCTACTGAATTAAAGGCTCTGGTAGAAACCCATTTACAAATAAGCAAAAAGACTTTATTAATTTGAAAATATTAATTGGGAAGAATACATACTTTGCAAATGGGTTTCTACCAGAGCCTCTAATGTTTATAAATTTTTATCAACACAACTAATATACTACTTTATCCTGAAGCAAAATAAAAAAAAAGAAATATAATTCTTTTCCTACCTTTGTTGCCTGGTTTCTGCTTTCCTCATGTTCTCATTCAATTCCTTCCATCCACTGTCTCTCTTCCTTCTGCATCTTCCATTTGCTCTGTTACTGTGCCTCTCCCTTTCTTCCCCCTTCCAAATTGGTCTGGCACCCATCTTCTTCTCTCCGCTCCCCCCATAGTCTGGCATCTGTCTTCTTCCCTGCCAGCGTCTTCTCCCTACTCTCTCTTCCCCATTTCCTTTCAGCGTCCTTCTCCCCCCATCTTCCCCATGTCCTGTCAGCGTCCTTCTCCCCCCTCTGTCTTCCACATGTGCTTTCAGTGTCCTTCTCCCCCCTCTGCTTCCCCATGTCCTTTCAGCGTCCTTCTCCCTCTCTGTCTTCCCCATGGCCTTTCAGCGTCCTTCTCCACCACCCCCCCGTCTTCCCCATGTCCTTTCAGCGTCCTTCTCCACCCCTTTGTCTTCCCCATGTGCTTTCAGAGTCCTCCCCCCCCCCCGCCCTTCCCATGGCCTTTCAGCGTCCTTCTCCCTCCTCTGTCTTCAAGTGCTTTCAGAGTCCTTCCCCCCCCCCTCCCGTCTTCCCCATGGCCTTTCAGCGTCCTTCTCCCCACTCCTTCTCTAACGCTAGTGCTCCTTTGTAAAAGGATTCCTATGTTTTTTGGGACACAAAACAATTAAAATAATTTTTAGACTTAAAAAAAAAAGTGATGGTTTTACTGTTCTAGTTACTGGTTGATCTAAATATTCATAGTTATGAGCACAATCCCTTTGGAATGTACTTTGTGCTTGATTTCCTTTTTCATTATTTTGTTAGTAATTTTCTCCCATTTTCTGGGGTTTCACTTGTGTACTGGGGACCTGACTTGTGTTTACAATATTATTAGAAAACATAGAAACATGATGGCATATAAAGGCCAAATGGCCCATCTAGTCTGCCCATCTGCAGTAACCATTATCTCTTCCTCTCCCTATTGGCTAAGGCTCTTAACATTTGCATCTCCTCTTCCTATAAGCTGAGGCTCTGTGCCTGCATTGTGAGGTCATAGAGCTGCCCATCCGCAGTAACCATTATCTCTCTCTCTCCGAGAGATCCCATGTGCCTATCCCAGGCCCTTTCGAATTCAGACACAGTCTCTGACTCCACCACCTCTTCTGGGAGACTGTTCCATGCATCTATCACCCTTTCTGTAAATAAGTGTTTCCTTAGATTACTCCAATAGAAAACAACATACTTTCTCTTATTTCTTTATTTTTGGTTTGTAACACTTTATTACTGGGCAATATTTCTTATTTCTTTGTTGGTTATGCTGTATTTAATGAATACATGCTTAGATTACTGAATATTATAATCTATGACCATCCTTGTGAACTTCACCCAAACTCCACCCTTATACATGCCCACTGGCAAAGTCTTAACACCACAAATACCTTCCTCTTCCCATCTTCTTCCCGACTCACTGATACTACCTGATCTACTCTTTACCTGTACTAGAAATGACCAATGATCTTTTGTAACCCACCTTTATAACTCTTTTGTAATCTGCCTTGAACCGCAAGGTAATGGCGGAATAGAAATCTCCAATGTAATGTAATGTCACGGTGCAAACTTTTATATTGGTTGGTATTTTATGAGGCTTTTTACCTGGGTATGTGCAAAAAATTACTTTATAAAATTACCTCTGTTAAGTCTATGAACTCTACTTGCAGGAATGTTTCCCCATTTTACTAGTAAGCTTATGCATGCAGGTGCAGTATATACAAAAGTTTTCCTGAAGATAACATAGGCAATTTTCAAAAACCTCAACGCTGTGCACGAGTCCCTGTATGGCTTTGAAAATAGCTTCAAGAATGTCACGTCGAAGATAATTGGAAACTCTGAAATAATGCCTCATTTCCGCTTTCTCACCTTCTCCAGGCCTGACATTCATCTGGTGAAACCCAACCCCTGCAAACTACCTTCTTGACCTGCTGTAGCTATGAATCACTAGCTGCATATGCTGCTCTCATTTGCTAACTCTGAAGTTTCCAAAGATGTTCAAAGCCATCAGCCTCATTAAGCAGTGTCATCACTTTAATGTTACACATACTCAGGGTTGTTAATAATAAAAAGTACAGTGCATACTCGTACACATCCAAGCCTTTTATGCCCTCTGTTTTACTTGTAAGAATGAAGCATTACTGTGTAATATTTCTTCACTGCAGAAGGGTATTTGCTAAGCGTATTTTTGCAATTGGTGAGGTTTTAAATTTAACAAATAACCAATATGAAATAAATAAAGGTATCATAAATCTATCTCCATCATAGCCTTTGCATATCACTGGCCATCACCATAATTCATGGGCTGAGTTGGTGTAAGAAAACTCTTTGATGTCTACTGCTAACAGGGGATCATGGGACTCTATGCATCTGTTTCACTTGGGCATGTTTTTTCCCAAACTGTGCATTTATCAAAAGGAAATGGCACTGATTGATCTTACATAACCCGTAAACCCCTGGGGATTTTCTGTGTTCTGCAATATTGTAATATTGTAGCGTAATGTAATTCATTCTGTATTACATTTTTCCTTAAATTCACATAATTGGACCACTTATCTATGAGTGTCTCAATAGGAGTCTCTGAATCATCATAGATGGGTGCTTCTTGTAGAAGTTTGTGCAAACGGTCTTCATTATAACTTAATACGTTGTCCCAAGGGGTAAACGCCATAGTCCTTCTCCAAAGCGATTGTTTGGTTCTTTCACTGATTGATCTTACACATGCCATGTCTTGCAGGACAAAATCAAGAGGAAAACTGAACCAATAATTTCATTGCAAACTTGGAAACAGCAAATTGAAACCTAATAATAGGACTAAAATGATACAGTATCAGAAATACATGAGTGAATGTACTTGTCAGTCAATAAGAGGAGTTTGAACTGTATTCGGAAATGGATAGGGAGCCAATGAAGTGACTTGACTAGTAGGGTAATGTGAGTATGGCGACTTTCGCAGAATATAAATCGTGCAGCAGAATTTTTAATGGATTGAAGGGGAGAGTGATGATCAAATGGAAGATGAGAGCAGCAAGTTGCAGTAATCTAAGCAAGAAGATCTGAGAAAATGGATAAGGGTTTTGGTAGTGTGCTCAGAAAGGAGAGGTCGGATTTTGGTAATATTATAGAGGAAGAAGGGACAGGTTTTAGCAGTTTGTTGAATCTTAGGGCTCCTTTTACGAAGGTGTACTAGCGTTTTTAGCACACGCTACATTGCTGCACGCGCTAACCCCACGCTACACGGAAAATACTAACGCCAGTTCTATGGAGTCGCTAGCGTCTAGCACGCACAGCATTGTAGTGCGTGCTAAGCGTGCGCTAAAATAATAATAATAATTATTATTATTTTATTTTTATATACCACCCTACCACATAGTTCTAGGCGGTTCACATAAAAATATACAAACAGTGAATAAAAATACAAAGTCTAACAACTAAGATTATACAATAATTAAATAAAATACGTTCACGAAAATAGATAGATATTCTTTAAAAAAAAGTTCAACTGTAAAATCAATGTGCAAATATCCCGTCGATATTCTGAAACATCAGTTTACAAACCACTAGCGCACCTTCGTAAAAGGAGCCCTAAGTGGAGAAGGAGAGAGAGTAGTCAAAGATGACCCAGAGGTTGTGAACTGACAAGACAAAGAGGAGAGTGATGTCCACAGCCATAGAGAATAGGGGAAGGGGGGAGTTGGCTTTAGTAGAAAGATAAAGAACTCAGTCTTAGCCATATTCAGTTTTAGATGGCAGTGAAACCTCCAGGAGGTAATGTTGGGCAGGCAGGCTGAGACTCAAGCCTAGATTCCTGTAGAGATATCTGATGTTGAAAGGTAAATCTGGGAGTCATCAGCATAGAGGTGATACTGAACACCATGGGAGGAGATCAGTGCACTGAGGAAGTGGGTATAGATAAGAACATAAGAAGTTGCCTCCGCTGGGTCAGACCAGGGGTCCATCGCACCCAGCAGTCCGCTCCCGCGGCGGCCCATCAGGTCCATGACCTGTAAGTGATCCTTTGGCTAAAACCTTACAATCCTCATTATTCTCCTATCTATACCCTTTTATGAACCTATCTCTACCTTTATCTATATCTCTCAATTCCCATATCATTCAGGAACTTGTCCAATCCCTACTGGAGAAGATGAGAGGACCCAAGACAGAGCCTTGGGGTACGCCGATTGATAGGTGATATCAGTGGAGGAGGATCCACCATTACATACACTGAAAGTGTGATGGGAGATATAGGAAGAAAATCAGGAGAGAACAGAATCCTGGAATCCCAGTGAAGACAACATGTCAAGGAGTAGGTGATGATCAACAGTGTCGAAAGCAACAGATAGATCTAAAAGGATGAGGAGAGAGTAGAATCTTTTGGATCTGGCCAGGAATAGGTCATTGGAGACTTTAATAAGTGTGGTTTCCATGGAATGGAGTGGCTGAAACCACAATTGAAGTGTGTCAAGAATAGCTTGAGAAGGAAAGGAAGTCCAGGCAGTGGCAGTGAACAGCACATTCAAGGAGCTTGGATAAGAAGGGATGGAGGGAGATGGGGCAATAGTTAGAGGGGCATGTGGGGTCTAGTGAGGGTTTTTTGAAGAGAGGTATAACTACAGCATGTTTGAAGACATCAGGTACAGCTGCAGTGGAGAGTGATAGGTTGAGGATGTGACATATAGGGAGGATGACAGTGGGAGAGATAGTGCTGAGTAGGAGGGTGAGAATCGGATCAAAGGAACAGGTAGTGGGTTTGGAAGAGGATAGGATTGGAAGATGCAATTATTCCTCTTCTGTGGTTTCAGAAAAGGAGGAGAAGGTGACAGGGGTTGAAGGGAGGCTGGCACAAAGGACAGATGGAAAGGGGGTTGAGGGTGGATAGATATCTCAGGTAAACATGTCTGATGATCTCAAGGTAGCAAAAAGAGTGTTTCACAGCATTGACAAGGGTCCAAAGGATGGTAAGGTGAATAGGGAATTCAATAATAAATACAGGAGAGAAAGTAGTGGCCATCTCTATAGAGATCATAATGAGACTTCACCTAGAATTTTGAAACCAATCCTAAAGGCCATAGTTAAGCTCTAGAGCTTGTTGCTGGAAGATGTGGTAACAATGAATAGCATAGCTGTGTTTAAAAAAGGTTTGGACAAGTTCCTGGAGGAAAAGTCCACAGTCTGCTGTTCAGACAGACATGGGAAAGCCACTACTTGCCCAGGAAATGGTAATAATTGGGATTCTGCAAGATATTTGTGATCTGAAATGGCTACTGTGGAAACAGGAACATGGGCTAGACCATTGATCTGAATCACTATGGCTATACTTATGTTCTTATGTTCCAGAAACAAGTTGTAAACCCTCTTTTAGAAGGGTGCCTTGGTGAATGCCAAAACCCTGCCTGGATAGTGGGAAAGGGGCACATAAATAATTTATTTGATGGAACCAAGATCAGGGTCAACTATAAAACAGGTAAGACTGGCAAGCTAAGCATCAGACTATCTATTCCACTCACAAAAGTCTAGACCACACCATATGGCATAAATGTACATGAAGTAAATCTCTTTCATTTGAATGGAAGTTCCAGAATAAGAGGGCATAAGATGAAGGTAAGAGGTTAAGGAGCAATCTAAGGAAATACTATTTTACAGAAAAGGTGGTGGATGTGTGAAATAGTCTCCCGATAGAGATGGTGCAGACAAAAACTGTGCTTGAATTCAATAAAGCATGGGACAAGCATATAGGATCTCTTAAGAAGAGGAGGAGATAGTGGACGGGCAGACTCGATGGGTCATTTGGCCTTTATCTGCCATCATGTTTCTACGTTTCTGTAAAACTCATTAAAAGCAAGCAGTGATCGCTGTCAAATTTCGCTATATACACGGGTCCTCCTCTTTTCCTCCAGCAGAAAATTACATTACATTAGAGATTTCTATTCCGCCTGTGCCTTGCGGTTCTAGGCGGATTACAATATAGAAGATATCTGGGCATTTCTAGTAGAATTGCATTACAGGAGAAGAGTAAATTACAGGTTACAGTAGAGAATTACAGTACATTCAAGATTACAGAAGATGTTACATAACAACAGATTCAAGTTACAGTGGATGGAGAGTAACAATATTTTCATGTTATAGAAGGTGGTTAAATAGTGTTGATGATTACATGACGTTGGTTACATAATGTTGATGATATAGTCTGTAGAGGTGTTTAGTTTGAGGATTGGACTAAGTGTTACTATAGGGGTGGTATTCCCAGGGGATTGATCGTGAGCTCATTAGATGGAGGTTAGAGTGATGGGAAGTATTTTTTGAATAGAAGTGTTTTTATTTCTTTTCAGAACACTTTTATGTCTGTTGTTTTGAACAGTATTTTTGAGATGGAAGGGTCAATTTTAGCTGCCTGTGTCACTAGAAGGTTGTCGTATAGTTTCTTACGTCGAGTACCATTGAGAGGTGGGTAGGTGAAAAGGTTCTGTGTTCTCATTCTTCTGGGTGAGAGGTAGTGGTAAAAGCGGTTGTTTAGGTAGCTAGGTGCAGCTCCATGGGTTACTTTGAATAGAAGACAGTAGAATTTGAATTGTGTTCTTGCTTTTATCGGTAGCCAGTGAGAGTCTAAGTATGCGTTGGTGATGTGGTCAAATTTGCTAAGTGAGTATATGAGTCTGAGGGCTGTGTTCTGGACGGTCTGTAGTTGTTTTATTGTGTTGATTGGGCATGGTAGGTAGAGGCTGTTGCAGTAGTCAACAATACTAAGCACAAGGGATTAGACAATGATCCTGAATTGATCTTTGTTAAAGAATTGTTAAAAAATAGTTAAACTAAACTAAAACTTAGTTTTATAGATCAAGTCATCAACCAAGAGGAGCTCGACTCAGTTAACAATAATGTAATACATAACTTGACAACGAAAAATAGGCTGAAATAGTTAATTTCCAAAATATTTAGCAAACAAAAAAGTTTTCAGAACTTTCCAAAATAAAGCAAAGCAAAACAACCTAAACTTCTTAATATAAAGCAGTAAAGCAATAAAAGCAGTAAAGCAGAATTCAGTTAATTTAAAAGCAAAAGAATGACTAAATCTCTTAAAGGTTCTGGGTTTTTCTACCACTGAGAGAGGGAAATGTAAGTTTTTCTTTTATTCACAACCCCAGTTACCAGGTACGTATGGGATATGACAGTCAGTTCTAATTCAAGCTGTTCCTTAAGCAGAGTTACAGACATTTTTGTAGAAATTAAGGTGGTACACACAAGCTGGTAGGACTTCTGTCTGACACTGTTACTCTGATGGTAAGTATTTAGATGTTAATCCCCTTTGCATTTGAAATGATACCTGTCTCTGAGTAAGCAAAGCAGGAAGCCTAGATGGTTTAGGCCAGTGTATCGCAAACTGTGTCATGGCACACTATAGTAACATAGTAAGTACGGCAGATAAAGAAGGTCCATCCAGTCTGCCCATTAGTTATTCTCATTAAAAATACTTGATTAAATTAACTTGTCTCTTCTTTGATATTTCTGAGCCATACACTAAAGTCCACCTGGTATTGTCCTAGGTTCCAACTGCTGAAGTTGCCATCTAAGCTCACTCCACCCTTTCCAACCATCCCGTTGTTTGCAGGATATCTGCTGTAAAGTCTGGCCAGTAACGTCCTCATGTTCCAAGTTAGTGGAGTTTCCATTGATGCCCTCCTCAGCCCAGCCTACACTGAATCACCATATATGGGACACAAACCGTACAATTCTGGTGTGACGAGGAGAGCAAAGGGGGGTAGAAAGGAGGGCACGGGCGGAGCCATCACCTTGGGCGCCTCCTACCCTCGCTACACCACTGCTCCTAACCTCTAGCCTTGCCTCATACGAGAGGAATTCCATCCCCTTTATCATCAGGTCCGCTCTTCTTTGAACCTTTTCTAATTCTGCTATATCATTTTGGAGCTAAAGTGACCAGAATTAGATGCAATACTCAAGATTATGTAGCCCCATGGAGCAAAACAGAGGCATTATAATATTCTTAGTCTTATTTACCATCCATTTTCTAATAATTCCTGGCATTCCCTAAGGTGGACCTTCACATCTGGTATCTATGATTTGGATTATTCTTCCCAATGTGCATCACTTTGCATTTGTCCACACTAAATTTCATCTGCCATATGGTTATCCAGTCTTCCAGTTTCCAAAGGCCTTCTTGCAATTTTTCACAGTCCATATGTGTTTTAACAAAGTTTAATGTCCTCTGCAAATTTAATCACCTCACTTGTCATTCCAATTTTCAGATCATTTATAAATAAGTTAAATAGCACTAGCCCCAGTACAGATTCCTGTGGCATTTCATTATTCACCTTTCTGCACTGTGAAAAATTGCCATTTAACCCTACCCTCTGTTTTTTGTCCAATAACCAATTCCTAGTCCACAACAGAACATTGCCTCCTATCCCATGACTCTGATTTTCTCAGGAGTCTCTCATGAGGAACTTTGTCAAAAGCTTTCTGAAAATCTAGATACATTATATCAACCAGTCCCACCTTTATCCACATGTTTATTTATACCTGAAGTATCTCAATCCCAAAGCCTTCTAAATCCTGTGATGATAGAACAATGCCTTTTGTAAACATTATTCTATATGTCTAGGAGCTTCAGTCTACAAAGGTGCATCTCGATGCTTCCAGGTCCAATGTGAAAGGAGCCACAGGGCTGCTTGAAACACCCCCAATTCAGCCACCTGCTGATTCCAACTGCTCCCCTTAATGCATGTTAAGTGCATTGCAGCAAATGTGGATATACTTAATTTGCCATGCTCTGTCTGCAAGAAGGGGATCATGGTCACTCCCCATCCATTCCCTGCCCCATTCCACTTCATGTAGTTATCATGGAAATTAAAGTGTGCCTGTGCCATGTCAAGTCACAACATTTAACCCAAAATTGGGTGCCAGTTCAAGATATGTTCCTGACTATACTGGCTAATGAGCCAATTAATGCCAATAATTAGGTGTAATTGGCACCAATTTGAATTTCACACACATATTGCTATGCTCTAGTCTATCATAATGTTCATCCAAGTCTCATAGTGTGCAGCCCAAAAAATAGTGTGGCCATGGGATGTGCTAGGGTGAGTCAGGGGTGTTCCTAAAACCTGCATGCGAGGAATGCGTACCAAGATTGAGAACTGGGAATTACCTCTGGTTTTAGTAGGCATAAGCCCTTGCACCCAAATTTTTGGTGCCGAAAATCAGCACACTTTATAATGCTCATTTTTTTTTTTTTAGTGCCCATTATAGACTAGCAGTGAGTGCTGAATTTTTCAGTGCCAATTAATTCTGCCAATTACAGAATTTAGCCCTAATTGCTAAATTCCATATTAACTCCTTAAAGCACTTTAATGAAGGTCCCCCATATAGTATATGGACACATTTACACCAGCCTTAGAGCAAGTGTAAATTTTTGCAAGAGCATTTCTTCACTGCTGGTGATAGTTCTGAGACCATATTTTATAAAGGCATATAAGTACATATGTTATCTCTATGAAATAACAATAAAATAGGTTTTTTATTAGGCCCCTGGCATCATAATGTGAAATTATCCCATGGACACCCGATTTTCAAGAAACAGTATCACATTGCATGGCCATAAGCATAATCTTGCTCAAGAACCTTGTTCAATAAAGCTTATTTCAATAAGCACAGGAAAAGTCCTTTGTGATGAAATTCCATAAAGTCCAAAGGTTCATAAGTTCAACTTCCATTCTTTTCCATATTCAATAACATTCTGAGACACTTCTGTACTGAAAACCACAGACAATCAAAACCAGACGTCTTCCCGATTTACAGCAACCAAAAAATAGCATTAGAGTGCAAAAGTATGTTACACCAGAGAACCTAAGAGAAACAAATTCTCAGTAGACATATTCATTCTGGGGAAAATTCTATACAAGGCGCCTAAATTTAGGTGTTCAAATAAATATCTTAATTAGTAAATTGGCTTCAATAATGAGCTTTAAGAAGCTCATAATTAATAAAAACATTAATTGGGAGATAGGCGCCTATCTTCTTATGTGTGATTCTATAAAAGATAGGCACACATCGCAGAGTCCCTAGTGGCTCCTAACACCAAAGTAAGTATGTTTAGGGATGGAGACTTAGGTGCTGCTAGGCGTGATTCTCTAAAGGGCTTAGGGATGTATAATATAGGCCTTTAAACCCCTGGCCTACATTACAGGGGCCTAACTTTAAGTTAGGCACTGCTATGCATGATTCTGTAATAGGTGCCTAAGTGAGATTGACATGCATTGGGGCCCCGATTCTGCAAAGTGTGTCCCGATTGTAGGCAGCTGTAGGCGTTCTATAGCTGTTTAATTGGCCAATCAGGAAGCACGTTTTCTAAAAAAAATGCTCCCCAGGCAGGTTGCCTATATTGAAGGCGCCTCCAGGAGTCTAGGGAGGCCCACAAGCCCGTCTAAGCTCGCCTAAGGCTAGGCGGTAACCTTAAGCGAACCTAGGCGGCCATATGCATCTCCTTAGTAGAGTGGGAGACGCTTACCATGTAGGCCAGCAAAACGCTGGCCTACATGGTAAGTAGACGAGGCCGCTATACTTAATCGCGGCAAGGGATCTCCCTGCCGCGATTAGTATAGCGGCCACAGCTATGGCCGCCAGTCTCCCCTCTCGCCCCCGACGATCGCGGAAGGAGGGTGCCCAACCCCTCCTGTCCACAGAACCCACGATCGCTGGGAGCAGCGCGGCCCATTCATCATGGCTCTCTGCGCTAAAAACTGCTAGCACAGTTTGATAGAAGAAGCCCTAAGTTTATAGCCTTCGGTGGAGACTGCCCAACTTTGCTGGTTGGGCTGAGAACTTTCCAGTGGCCCCTCGAAGAACATCAGAGTACAATTAAAAGAAAGATTTTAGAAAAAAAAGTTGATTGAACACACTCTTAAAAAATAATTTGTTTGAAGAATATCAGTTCTTTGTATTATGAGGTATTTTTTAAAAAGATTATTTGAAATAAAGAGTAATGTGTATTCTTATTCAGATCTGTTTTTTATTCCACCCTTTGTCCTGTTGTGGATTTGTGACACCTCTTCTTTTTGGAACTGTCTATAAAATAGATAAAACTTGGTCTTACTGATTTCCTTTTTTTTTGCCAGTCTTCCTTTGGCTAAAGGTACTATCCCCTTCTCCATTTGTAGTCAAATTTGAATGAACAAAATTTACAAATTGATTTCTGTTTAGTTCTAAACTTTAAAATTGCTCTGATTCAAGTTTATTCTTAACTTCTGTATCAAAGATGTTTCTTTGTTGTGAAAATTTTGAAATATCAAGAAAGAAAGAAGCTATCCTAGTAAGAGCTTTCATGAGAGATACCTTAAAGCTAAAAGTGAAAGTAGAGATGGACAATGAGTAAATAACTACTTTATGAAGCAACTGGTTCAGGAACTGACAAAAGGCAAAGCAATTCTAGACCTAGTTCTTAGTGGAGCACATGAATTAATGCAGGAGGTAATGCCACTAGGGCCACTTGATAACGGTGATCATAACCAGTGGCGTACCTAGGGTATGTGGCACCCGGGGCCCATCATTTTTTGACACACACCCCCCCCCCCCATGTAAAAAAATATTTTTTGTAATGACCATGAAACGGAATAAATGGTCAGAATAGAAACAGGCAGTGAAAATTTTCTTATATTCCAAACATAACATAACATAACATAAATTATGTCTGAATTGTCATGACATTAGAAGTACATATGGAGTAGTTGCAGGTGATGCTTGGGACAGTTCTGATTGTGTTAGTTCGGTTTTATGTGTTTTTTGAATAGAAGGGTTTTTATTTCTTTTTGAAGGTTTTGCAGTATGTGGTCGATGTCAATTGGTTGTAGGGTTGGGGGTCGAGTGTTGCAGCTCGAATGGCTAGGAGGTTGTCGAACAGTTTTTTTTCTTTTGACGTTTTTGGTTGGAGGGTGTGTGAATGGTGCGTGAGTTCTCCTATGTCTGTTTGAAGTGGATTGAATTATTTAGCTGAAGAAATTAGTTACCCCCTCATCCCACACACATTCATTCTCTTCCATTTTTGTTCCCATTATAAAAAACACTGATAAGTTCCCAGAAAAAAAATACATTAAAATAAGAAGTGAAAACAAAGGCCCCTACAGATGAGAACATAACATAAGAATAGCCTAACTGGGTCAGACCAATGGTCCATCATGCCCAGTAGCCCATTCTCATGGTAGCCAATCCAGGATACTAATACCTGGTCAAAACCCAAAGAGTAGAAACATTCCATGCTACCGATCCAGGGCAAGCAGACACTTCCCCCATGTCTTAATAACAGATTATGGACTTTTCCTCCAGGAATTTGTCCAAATCTTTCTTAAAACCAGCTACACTATCTGCTTTTACCATAACTTCTGGCCACTTCATTTTTAAGTTTAGATCTTTCCTTTCAAACAGAGACCTTGCTAGATGTCAAATACAGCACAAGGTAACTTCACATGGACTTAGCTGTGCAGGAAATGTGAATCTCCTCATACACCCACCATATAGTGCAAAAATGTGCAAAGGTCTGTTTTTTTTCTTTCGATCACTACATAGCCTAATGCCACACAAGCAGCGCTGTTACAAACATATTCTGTAGGTCAATGCTAAGGATAACAAAGTTTCCTTCCTTGGACCAGAAGGAGATACTGATAAACCACTGGAAGAGATCCCAACACAACACCCAAAGACCCACTCAGTGTGTGAACCAGTTGAGTGGAGTGGACTAACTGGGGGGTGGAAATGGGCCTGGAGTTTGCTCAGCAGAATTTCCCAGACCACCTCTTCCTCTCAACACATTGACACGCTGCCACCACCACCACTAGAAACACATCACTGGGTAGGCCAGCTATGCTATAAACTTTATAAAACACATTATTATATTTTCTTATAAAGCACATATTTTAACTGAACTCTCTGACATCCTCAGCCTTTCCATTCACAAAAATAGAAGGAAGAAAAGTTCCCATTTCCTGCTGTTTCATGTCCCCGGCTTATACAATATTTTTTTTCTGCAGACCCTTCAAAAGTCTGACCAAATCCTCGTTTCACTTGCATTATAAAGTACTGAGGATGCCATCTCTCCCCAATCCCAGGTCCTAAAGTCTAAGACAGTAGCGCAAACTAATGCTGCCAGATTCAGGAAAAAAAATTTCGATTCGATTCAGCCTATTGAATTGGTTTTTCAATTCGATTTTCCTGCCCAGTTGGGTGATTTTTTTTCAAAACTCCTGGTGGGTTTTATAGCTTTTTCACCCCCTTTAGCTTCTCCTAACCACACTGGCGCTGTGGTGTAAATAAAATAAAGAAACAAAAAGGACTTTTCCTCTCTCTGTTAAATCCTAGCTCACGTTTGCAGTCCAACACCAGCTCTGTCAGGATACACATTTCAAATCTGACATATTATAATCACAAAACAGAAAATAAAATTAATTTTTCTACCTTTTGTTGTCTGGTTATATTTCAAATCTTGTTGGTCCAAGGCTCTGGTTTTCTTCTGATAACTTGCTTGCCAGGGTCTCCTTCTTTCTTCTTTCTGCGTGCTAACCATCCATCTGCCAACTCTGTCCTCCCTTTCCATTTCCCTTCCCTCCCCAGGAAGTCTTGTATCTTTCCTTTTTTTCATCTCCCTCCACAGATCCACCTTTTCTTAACTACCCTTTCATCCGGCATCTCCCCCTCCTTCCCCACCACCCCAGAGTCCACCATCTCTCCCTTTCTTTTCCCAATTACCCTCCTATCCAGTATCTCTATCCCTCCTCCACACCATCCCTTGTGTCCAATTTCTCTCCCTTTCAGTTCCTTCCCTCCCTAAATCCCATGGTCCATCATTTCTCTCCTCATTTTCAGACCCATTATTTCTTCATCCCCCCCCCAAAGTTTGGCATATGCACGTCTCTTTGAACACCCCCTTCCCTCCGTGTACTTCTAAACCAGGGTCCCCCCCAAAGGCCTGTCCCCCCTTAAAGGTCTGCCTGTCTCCCCTTGAAGGCCTGCACCCCCCTTGAAGGCCTGTCCCACCCCCTTGTAGGCCTGTCCCCCCCCCTTGAAGGCCTGTCCCTCCCCCTTGTAGGCCTGTCCCCCCACCTTGAAGACCTGTCTGCCTGTCCCCCCCTTGAAAGCCTGTCCCCCCTCCTTAAAGGTCTGCACCCCCCCCCGAAGGCCTGCACCCCCCTGAAGGCCTGTCCCACCCCCTTGTAGGCCTGTCCCACCCCCTTGAAGGCCTGTCCCCCCCCTTGAAGGCCTGCACCCCCCCCCTGAAGGCCTGTCCCACCCCCTTGTAGGCCTGCCCACCCCCTTGTAGGCCTGTCCCCCCTTGTAGACCTGTCCCCCCTTGAAGGCCTGCCTGCCCCCCCTTGAAGGCCTGTCCCTCCCCCTTGAAGGTCTGCACACCCCCCTCGAAGGCCTGTCCCCCCCTTGAAGGCCTTCCTGCCTGTCACCCCCCTCCCCCTTGAATGCCTGCCTGCCCACCCGCCCCACCCCGAAGGACCGCTCGTCCCCCTGGCCTCCCCGCACCACCTATGAAGCAGCACTACCTATGCTCCCGGCCTTGCCGTTCAGTCCCCACCACCACCACCACCCCCGAAGGACCGCTCGCTCCACTGACCTTCCTGCACCACCTATGAAGCAGCCGCAGCAGGATCGCGACGTCAGCTATCCCTGCGCTGCTTAGGCGCTGCTTCCTGCGCCGCGTTCCCGCCCCTCCTCTGACGTCAGAGGAGGGGCGGGACCGCGGCGCAGGAAGCAGCGCCCAAGCAGCTCAGGGATAGCTGACCTCGCGATCCTGCTGCTTGCTGCTTCACAGGTGGTGCAGGAAGGTCAGTGGGGCGAGTGGTCCTTCGGGGGTGTGGGGGGACTGAACGGCAAGGCCGGGAGCACCCCTTCAGGGCTGGCACCCAGGGCGGACCGCCCCTCCTGCCCCCCCCTTGGTACGCCACTGATCATAACACGATCAGATTAGATATAAACCTTGGAATAAGTTCACACAAGAAATCCAATACAACAGTATTTAACTTTTAAAAAGGAGACTATGATAACATGAACAGAATGGTAAAAAAAGAAACTTAGAGCATTAGCTACAAAGGTCAAAAAATTATATCAGGTATGGATGTTATTCAAAAATACCATCCTGGAAGCCCAGACTAGAAAATTCCATGTATTAAAAAAGGAGGAAGGAAGACCAAACGGCAGCCAGCATGCTTAGCGAGTGAGATAAAGGAAGCTATTAGAGCTAAAAAAAGAATCCTTTAGAAAGTGGAAGAAGTATCTGACTGAAAATAATTATTGTAAGCAGCACAAGGAATGACAAGTCAAATGCAAGGCACTATTAAGGAAAGCAAACGGAAACCTTGAAAAGAAGATTGTGTTGGAAGCAAAAACACAGTAAAAACTTTCTAAGGTATTTGAAAAGCAAGAAGTCAGGATGAGAATCGGTTGGACCGCTAGACGACTGAGGGATAAAAGGGACTCTCAGGAAAGACAAGGCCATAATGGAGAGATTGCATGAATTCTTTGATTCGGTCTTCACCGAGAAAGATGTGGGTGAGTTACCAATGTCAGAAACGGTATTCAGTTCTAATGAATCAGAGAAACTCAAAAAAATTTCTGTAACACTGGAGGATGTAATGGGTCAATTTGACAAATTGAACAGTAGCAAATCACCTGGACCAGATTATATATATTCCTGATTGCTGATAGACTTGAAAAATGAACTTGCAGGGCTATTGTTACCCCACCCCCTCCTTTTACAAAACCGCAAAAGTGTTTTTAGCACAGGCCAGCACGCTGAATGCTCTGCACTGCTCCCAATGCTCATAGGAATTTTGAGTGTCAGGAGCAACGCAGGGCATTCAGCGTGCTGGCCTGCGCCAAAAACTGTATCATGGTTTTTGTAAAAGGGTGGGGGTGGGGTGTTTAGTAATTTTTCTCTAGAATCCAGCATAGTACCAGAAGACTGGAGGTTGGCCAACATGACACCGATTTTTAAAAAGGATTCCAGAGGTAATCTGGGAAATTATAGACCAGTGAGTCTGACTTTGGTGCTGGGCAAAATGGTAGAGATTATTATAAAGAACAAAATGACAGAACATATACATAAGCATGGATTAATGAGAGAAGCCAGTATGACAAGGGAAATCTTGCCTCATCGATCTACTGCATTTCTTTGAAGGGGTGAATGAACACATGGATAAAGGTGAGCCAGTTAATATCATGTATTTGGATTTTCAAAAGGCATATCACAACGTACCTCATGAAAGACTTCTGAGAAAATTAGAGAGTCATGGGATAGGAAGTAATGTACTATTATGGGTTAAGAACTGGTTGAAAGACAGAAAGCACAGAGTAGGTTTAAATGGTTAATATTCTCAATGGAGAAGGGTAAATAGTGGGGTTCACACAATCCAAAATTCAATTCTGAATACACAGCTAGAATTATAATTGTCTCAAAATAAAGCTGTGAACCTACTGAAAACAGGCATAGTAAAGGTAATATTGAAATGCAGGAGGAAAAGCTCCTGAGCCCCGTTAAGGAAAAAAACTCTGCTCTAACTAAAGAGGGTCAATCACTTCATCGGCATAAAAACCTCCTGCATAGCATGTGGCAAATTTTGCTCAAATCAGGAAATAATCTAAACCGTCTAAACGGAGTGGGGTTTTTTCCCCCCCTAACAGGGCTCAGAGGCTTTTCCTCCCACATTTCAATATTACCTTTACCATGCCTATTTTCAGTAGGTAAATAATGGGGTTCCCCAGGGTCTGTTCTGGGATTACTGCTTTTTAACATATTTATCAATGATCTAGAGATGGGAATAACTAGTGGGATAATTAAATCTGCTGATGACACAGAGGCCTGGATGCACTAAAGATACCGACTGGATCGCTGTTGGCTGATTCTCTGGCCGATTCTGGACAAGCAATCGATGCACTACCAAGTTTGCATGCAAATGATTTGCATGGAGCAAATCAGATGTCAGACCTTAGGTCCCGCCCTGTGCATCTCATGGGATACAGAGGGAGGAGCCTAAGGCATCTGAGCCAATCAGGGCCTTAGGCTCCTCGCTGTGCATCACAGGGTGGCCCATTGTTTTCAATGGGTGGGACTAGCAGCTGAAGGGGCCATTCTTCCCTCCAGCTCCCAATGTTTAATAAAGGTATGGGAGGAGGTTGGGGAGGGGGGGAGGGGGGGGTCAGGGTAGCATCCAGTGGCAGGAGAGAGTGGGAATCCTTTTTATGGGGGAGGAGGAAGGGGGAGGGTAGGGGATAGTTTGGAGGGCATTTGTTGGCAGGAGGGAGGGAGTATCCCTCCTGCCAATTTTCTCTATTGGGGGGGGAGTCCTGGTGCCACATTAATCAGGGAGGGCTGTCATCGGTGGTGGGGAAGTTGTTATTTTTTAATGTATAACACGAATAAAAATATCTGTGCCATTGAAAAAGAAATAAAACAACAACAACCTGTCAGTTTTTCCCGATCGCTAAAACCCTTTTTTTTTTTTCCTTTTTTTTTTAATAGCCAAGTGATGTTAGTGCATCAATCACTTGGCTACTTTGCAAGAGGTCTTAGCTAATTTGCATGGCCAGATCAGAAAATGGGTGATTGAGGGGAAAAACACACGGTGGGCTGTTTTGTGCATCGGGTTGGTAAAATTGACCAGCGCTAAAGCTGTAAAAACAGGTTTAGCAACGATCGCTGTCTTTAGTGCATCTAGCCCAAAGTTGTTCAAAGTTGTTAAATCACAACAGAATTATGAAAAATTGCAAGATGGCCTTGTGAAACTAGCAGACTGGGCATCAAAATGGTGGATGACATTTAAAGTGAGTGTGTGCAAAATGATGCAAGTGGGAATGAGGAACCCGAATTATTGCTACGTGATGCAGAATTCCACATTAGGAGTCACTGGCCATGAAAAGATCTAGGTGTCATTATTGGTGATACATTGAAACCCTCAGCTCAATGTGCAGTGGTGGCTATGAAAGCAAATTGAATGTTATGAATTATCAAGAAAGGAATGGAACACAAAGATAAAAATGTTATAATGCCCTTGTAACACTATATGGTACTGCTGCACCTGAAATACTGTGTGCAATTCTGGTTGCCTTATCTTAAAAAAAATATAGCAGAATTATAAACGGTACAGAGAATGGTGACAAAAATAATAAATGGATGGGACAACTTCCTTATGAGGAAAGACTAAAGTGACTAGGGCTCTTCAGCTTGGAGAAGAGAAAGCTCAGGGGTGATATGATAGAGGTCTAGAGTGGAGTACAAAGATTAGATGTGTATCGATTGTTTATGTTTTCCAAAAATATTAGGACTAGGGGGCATGTCATGAAGCTACTAAGTAGTAGATTTAAAACAAACCAGAGAAAATGTTTATTCACACAAAAATGCCAGAGAATGCAGTGAAATCAGCTTAGCAGGGTTTAAGAAAGCTTTGGATAATTTCCTAAAAGAGAAGTCCATAGGCCATTATTGAGATGGCTTGGGGAAATCCACTGCTTTTTCCTAGCGTGAGCAGCATAAAATCTGTTTTACTATTTGAGATATAGCTAGGTACTTGGGACCTGGGTTGCCCACTGTTGGAAACAAGATATCGGGCTTGATGGAGCTTCGATCTGTCCCAGTGTGGCAATTCTTTATAAAATCTAAAAGACATTACATTAAATTATTGTTTTTTAATGGTTTATGATTTATTAACCACAGAAGGAAAGGAGAAAAATCTCTGTAGAAGGTCCAGAGAAAAAGTTGGAGCATAAGATTTCACAGAACTTAGAAGATCTGTTAAATTACTAATTAAGGGTTCCATGTGGAACTCTTAGGACAACTAGTGATACCTAAGTCAAGGTGCCTAGAGATACCTAATGATACCTACCTGAATAGTAGGTGTGGTTACAAGAGGAGACTAGGCATGGTTTACTTAGGTGTTGCTAGGCGCCTGTAAATTAGGCTAGCTGAGTGGCTGATTGACAACCACGTGGAACAGTGCCTACAATGTGGACATGCTTAGGCGCTGTTTATAGAATCTGGTCCCAAAGTTAAAGCAGCTTCCCTTCTAGCCAAAGAGAAAAAATATTTCAGAATTTAACATTTAGTTCAAATATTAATAGTGTATGTTGAATTTACAAAATGCAAACTGCTCTTATCAATTTCATAGTGTACCAACATTTCAAAGGTAGTAAAAACAAAATCAGTAGTGGATTTATTGCATCAGGAGACAAATTGTTAAAGATGTCCATGAAGTAAATGAATCAAGACAAATGCAATGAAGAAATGAAAAGCAGCTATTTTGCTTGTGTGTGACACTTCCTGTCAAAACATCTTGCTTTTAGATGTGGCATTAGGTGTACTGCCCATTAGAGTTCAACCTTTCTTTCAAAGTTTTATTAATTAACTAACAGATATAGTATGGAGCTTTTCAACGCAAGTAATTGTTCCGATTGCTAGGTGATGATAGAAAGTGTCATGGACAGCCTTTTTTTTAAGAAAAGGCAACTTTCCTATGTTTCGACTTTGTGGCATTTCCCAGATCTGTTTATCCTAGCAAATGCTTCTTGGTTGTATTATCCTGCTAGGAAAAGCATAATTCCAGAGATAGAAAATTTTATGCTGTGAGACAGAAGCAAAAGCCATGTTAAATAAAAAGTGTTCTTCAGTCTATTTTGATGAAGTTTCTTAAAAAAATTACAAGAATTTCATAATATACTAATCTGTTATAAGGACAATATAGCGTCAAATTTTATAAGCATTTTTAGGGCCCTTTTACTAAAGCTGCAACAAAAGTAGCTTACACAAGTCTTTCCTGCATGCTAAGACCACTTTTACCACAACCAGAAAATGGCTGATTTACCTTACAAGCATTAGTACAATGCTGGTGGAACTATATTTACCTCATTGCTACTTATGAATTTCACTTGGAAGGTGTTGTGGCGTTCTGCATAGATATTATGATATCTGGAATGTTCTCTTCTGAAATTGTGATACGAAGGCTTCTTCTGATACAATTTAGCTTTTTAGTTTATTAGATTATGCTGATATTTCTTTTTTTCATCGATACTATATTATTTGCTCTTATATACAGTACTAGCTGATGTCCCGGCGTTGCACGGATATTTAATTATAGCAATAACACTGTAAATGGATTCAAATAAAGATACTTTATAGTGGTGAATGAAATTATTTTTTTACAGCTTAATAAAAAGTACAATATTCAAATTATAATGTGAAATATTTGACAAAATGAATAAAATACAACTAACGCAAAACGTGATTATAAACAACATTTTTAGTTTCACCTCCTGGAGCAAGAACATATAAATTCTTGGGTGAACCCACCCTTGAGCAAGCAACATAGAGTTGTGGGCCGCGAGACCCCCAGAACATATCACCCCAGGTAGTGAGGGATCTGCATACCAAGTTTCGTTCAAATCGGTCAAGCTGTTTTTGAATAACTTTGAGAATGGCAGCTTTTTACATTTTTTCCATTGACATGAATGGGTGAAATCTGATTTTCTGTTTGTAGCTCCGCCCATGTGTGCAGGTGGGCCGCGAGACCCCCAGAACATATCACCCCAGGTAGTGAGGGATCTGCATACCAAGTTTCGTTCAAATCGGTCAAGCCGTTTTTGAATTACAGTGAGAAAGGCAGCTTTTTACATTTTTACCAATTGACATGAATGGGTGAAATCTGATTTTCTGTTTGTAGCTCCGCCCACGTGTGTAGGTGGGCCGCGAGACCCCCAGAACATATCACCCCAGGTAGTGAGGGATCTGCATACCAAGTTTCATTCAAATCGGTCAAGCCGTTTTTGAATTACTGTGAGAATGGCAGCTTTTTACATTTTTTCCATTGACATGAATGGGTGAAATCTGATTTTCTGTTTGTAGCTCCGTCCATGTGTGTAGGTGGGCCGCGAGACCCCCAGAACATATCACCCCAGGTAGTGAGGGATCTGCATACCAAGTTTCGTTCAAATCGGTCAAGCCGTTTTTGAATTACTGTGAGAATGGCAGCTTTTTACATTTTTTCCATTGACATGAATGGGTGAAATCTGATTTTCTGTTTGTAGCTCCGCCCACGTGTGCAGGTGGGCCGCGAGACCCCCAGAACATATCACCCCAGGTAGTGAGGGATCTACATACCAAGTTTCGTTCAAATCGGTCAAGCCGTTTTTGAATTACAGTGAGAATGGCAGCTTTTTACATTTTTTCCATTGACATGAATGGGTGAAATCTGATTTTCTGTTTGTAGCTCCGCCCACGTGTGCAGGTGGGCCGCGAGACCCCCAGAACATATCAACCCAGGTAGTGAGGGATCTGCATACCAAGTTTCGTTCAAATTGGTCAAGCCGTTTTTGAATTACTGTGAGAATGGCAGCTTTTTACATTTTTTCCATTGACATGAATGGGTGAAATCTGATTTTATGTTTGTAGCTCCGCCCACGTGTGCAGGTGGGCCAGGAACCAGCGTGGCTCAATGTAAGAGTGAAGGAAGTGATCAGAGACAAAAAGACTTTTTTTAAGGAATGGAAAAGGCCAAAAACAGATGAAAACTGGAAAAGCACAAACAACATTAAAGCAGGTGCCATAAGGCAGCAAGAGGGGCTAAAAGAGACTACGATGAAAAAATAGCCAAGGAGACAAAAAACTTCAAGTCATTCTTTGGATTCTTGCCTAGAAATAGATAAGAAGAAAAAATTTAAAAAATTTAAATTGAATCAGGTTGGGTAGACTGGATGGATCATTCGGGTCTTTATCTGCCGTCATCTACTATGTTACTATGACCCACGAAGGAAGTGGTGGAGCCGTTGGATGACCATGGAATAAAGGGAGTGCTAAAGGAAGACAAAGCCATTGCCGACAAACTGAACACATTTTTTGCGTCTGTATTTACCGAAGAGGATATACACAACATACCGGAAGCCAACAGGCTATACCCAGGAAACGAAGACGGGAAACTGACAAGATTGACGTGAAGAGGTATGCAGGCAGATTGATATGCTTAAAAATGATAAATCTCTGGGACCAGATGGCATCCATCTGAGGGTAATCAAGGAACTGAAAGGCTCTAAAGCAGAGGGTGTGATAGGACAGTACGGTATTGGGGTTCAAGAAAGGATTAGATAATTTTCTGAAAGAAAAGTGGATAGAAGGGTATGGATAGAGGATTACTATACAGGTCCTGGACCTGATGGGCCACCGCATGGGTGGACTGCTAGGCATGATGGACCTCTGGTCTGACCCAGCAGAGGCACTGCTTATGTTCTTAACTGTTTCAACTAATAGCCAATCTGTCAAGCAAATCAGGAAGGATTCCAGAAGCCTGGAAAGTAGAGAATGTTATGCCGATCTTCAAGAAAAGTTCAAGGGGAGATCCAGGAAACTACTCGGTACTGTGAAAGATGATAGAGGAGCTGATAAAGGACCGCATCATTGATCACCTTGACGGATATAATCTGATGAGGACCAGCCAGCACGGCTTCAGCAAAGGAAGATCTTACTTGACGAACTTGCTGCACTTATTCAAGGGAGTAAACAGGTAGATAGACAAGGGTGACCCGGTCGACATTGTATATCTGGATTTTCAGAAGGTGTTCGACAATGTTCCGCATGAACAACTACTTCAAAAAATTGCGAACCATGGAATTTAGGGTGAAATACTCACGTGGATTAAAAACTGGTTGGCGGATAGGAAACAGAAAGTGGGGGTAAATGGGCAAACTCGGACTGGAAAAGCGTCACAAGTGGAGTGCCATAGGGTTCAGTGCTTGGACCCGTGCTCTTCAACATATTTATAAATGACCTGGAAATTGGTACGAGTGAGGGAAATACTTTTAAAACCAATAAGAGGAAAATATTTTTTCATTCAGAGAATAGTTAAGTTCTGGAATGCATTGCCAGAAGTTGTGGTAAGAGCAGATAGCGTAGCTGGTTTTAAGAAAGGTTTGGACAATTTCCTGCAGTCAAATGTTCACCCAACGGGGCCCGTTTCACCAATCACTAATGGCTTCCTCGTGGGTCTTTTATGGAGACTGCAACATGAAAACAAAATCTCCCATGTAATTTAAACAACTTTCAAATTGTGAAAACATTAAAAACATAGTATTTACTGTTTGCAGCTATAGCGATAATTTCTACAAAATGGCACCGGTGAATTAAAGACGCCACGCATGTGCATTAAATGCCCTACAGCTTATGAGCGCAAGTCATCTTATTGGATGAAAATTTATTGGATGAAAATTTAAAGATTTGATTGGGGGGAAAATAACTGAATGAATTTCACTCTCATACTTGAATCAACGAAAGCACCTCTGAACAGATGTAGTTAATGAAAAACTGCTTGAAAGTTAGATACTGTATATGTTTTCCATCCAATGTTCATGTTTAATCCATTCGGTGTTAATGCCTGTAATTTATAAATCCATCTTGCCTCTCGCTGTAACAATTTCTTTTGACGATCGCCTCCTCTTATATTTCTTGGTTCTTTGTCAATATAGCAACATTTAAGTTGGCTGAATTGGTGGTTCTTTTGTTGAGAGCCCCGATAGTCGAGCACTGTCAACAAAAGAACCATCAATTCAGGCAATCGTCAAAAGAAATTGTTACAGCGAGAGGCAAGATGCATTATTTTAGTTGGAAACTTTTTAAGTCATATATGGGGAAGTTTACAAAAGAGCATTAAGTTTTTACACTTAATACAGGTTAACAACCATAATTAACCTGTCTTAAGTGCAACAGCTCTGCGATAATTGTTGGGGGGAGGGGGGTCCAACATACCCCCAGTAGTTTCCACAAGGACATATTCCCTAAAATGCCCGATGTTCAGGTGCTTTGAATGTGGATGCACCTAACTCCACCATTTAAGTGGTGTTAAATGTAGCAGTGTTACACATGAACCCCGTCAGGTGAACACTTGACTGCACAAGGCACTTTACACTAAGGCACTTTTTGAAGAAGTCTCAAGCTAAGTGCACTTTTGTTGATATTTATTTATTGATTGATTCATTGAACAGAAAGTAAAAACAAAAAATATTAATGACTTAAATGAATGAGTGAGAGGTTTTTGGTCGATGAACGAGAATCCTTCTGCATTGATACCCCAACGTTCATTCATTGAACATAACAGGATTTCTGAGACCTTTTCCTCTCAACACAGATATAACTTTTAAGTTGTGGTTTTGAAACCTCTTATGGACTCCTACAATTCATAAGTAGCAACTCGATCCCTCTCCCACTCCCCCCATCAGATTAAAGCAAATAAGAAAATAAAATAACAGTAAGACCAATAAAAAACAATGATAAAGATTACTCCGTTTCCAAAACCATCCTATTAGTCATCCGTCTTTCTTAACATCATCTTCCTTATCAGATGGTATTCATTTAAAAGGAAGGAAAAAGCCCACCTGAACAGGTGTGACTTCAATTTCTTTCTAAACATCAATGACCTATAGGTAAGGCATTCCATAACACAGGTCGGGTGACTGAAAAAATATGCAATCCTCCATCAGTCTGTGCGAAAAGAACAGAGAGTTTCAAGTTTATTAGGATTTTACATACTGCCTATCAAGGTTATCTAAGCGGTTTTTTACAATCAGGTACTCAAGCATTTTCCCTATCTGTCCCGGTGGGCTCACAATCTATCTATCTGGGGCTATGGAGGATTGAGTGACTTGCCCAGGGTCACAGGGAGCAGCGCGGGGTTTGAACCCACAACCCCAGGGTGCTGAGGCTGTAGATCCAACCACTGCGCCACACACTCCTCTACAAAGTGCTGTCATTCTTATCTAAGTGTACAGCCAGATTGAAAAATCATTGCTATATCACTTGCTTTCTACTCATTCTGGGGGAGTATAAGATTACATAACTTGGAAGACATATTTTAGCTAATAAGAATCTTAAGTAAATCCTGAATTCACAATGATACATTGCCGTTCACTTTAAATGAGTGTTTAAATGATTTATTTTAGTTGGAAACTTTTTAAGCCATATATGGGGAAGTTTACAAAAGAGCATTAAGTTTTTACACTTAATACAGATTAACAACCATAATTAACCTGTCTTAAGTGCAACAGTTCTGCGATAATTGTTGGGGGGAGGGGGGTCCAACATACCTCCAGTAGTTTCCACAAGGACATATTCCCTAAAATGCCCGATGTTCAGGTGCTTTGAATGTGGATGCACCTAACTCCACCATTTAAGTGCTGTTAAATGTAGCAGTGTTACACATGAACATGGTAAGAACATAAACCATGCCATACTGGAACAGACCAAAGTCCATCAAGCCTAATATCCTGTTTCTAAAAGTGGCCAAACCAGGTCACAAGTACCCCTAAATATACCAAAAGAGCACAACAGATTTTAGGCTGTTTATCCTAGGAATAAGCAGTGTATTTCCCCATGTCCACCTTAATAATGGCTTATGGACTTTTCTTATAGGATATTATCTAAACATTTTTAAACCCTGCTAAGCTAACTGCTTTTACTTCATTTTCTGACAACAAATTCCAAAGTTTAATTACATGTTGTGTGAAGAAATATTTTCTCAGGTTTCTTTTAAATTTACTACTTAGTAGATTTATTGCATTTCTCCCTAGTCCTTGCATTTTTAGAACAAATAAATAAGTAATTCACTTCAGCCCATTCCTTTCCATTCCTTTTTTTTATAGATCACTGTCTTATCTCCCTTCAACTATCTCTTCTCCAAGCTGAAGAGCACTAGCCTCTTTAGCCTTTCCTCATAGTGAAATCATCCTAACCTCTTTATCATTTTAGTGCCTTTCTCTGTACCTTTTTCTCTTTTCTGTTATACTGTATCTAATTCTGTTAATTTCACATTCGCCAGTGAGTTCACAACACCCATCATACACTGACTGCAGTGTGCAGACCATGCCCAATATCTGCCCATACTTTGCCTAGTCCCCACCTCATCCTATACTAATTGGTTAGCACTGGATTTTAAGCACACTGGTTGTTCATAGTTTTGCCCCTAGATGAGTCACTTTTCTCAGAGAAAAACACTTTTTGGCTGATATTCAGCCTGCAGCAATCATTTTAAGCAGGCAGCTGTGCTGGACAGGAGTGAATGGGCATTGCTCCTGCCCATTTGCCTCACTAGACCTCCAGGGACCATCAAGGTAGGCCAAGGAGGTAGTGGGGGCTAGGGCCTGCCATTAAGGTTTTTCAGGGGGTGGGAAGGGGAGCAGGAGGGATATTGGAAGGGCGATACGAGGTAGGATTGGAAGGGCAGCGTCCTGAACTCCTCTGCCGCTACCCAAAAGTTAACTACACACTGACCAATATTCAGACTGGTGTTCAGTTACCTTCTTGCCTAAAATTAGGACAACCTTTTACCTGGTCCAACTTAATCTGTTGGTGGTCTAAATATGGCAGTACAGGGACAGTCTGTGGTGATATTCAGTGGCATTCTCCAGTTAAGTGCTTCTGACTATCTGCTCTTAGATGGACATAGGGGATTTAACTGGGCAGGAGCCTGGTACCCTAAAACCCTCTAAACCTTCTTTACACTTAATCCTATAACCTTCCATTGGAGTTCCTTTCTATCCCAGCCCTGTAAACCGTGCCGAGCTCTACGATTGCGGAGAAGGTGCGGTATACAAACCCAAGGTTTAGTTTAGTTTAGTTTAGGTGATTTGTACCTCTGAATATTCAATATAGTCAATCATCAATTATATATTTGAAGGAATTAAGAATGAAATAACAGAAAAAAGCATATTATGTAGAATAGTACCCTATGATGTGACCTGGTTTTCTAGAAGCCAATGTACAGATCACGAGAGGCAGGTCGGCTAACTCCTCCAGTCGCAGCTGAACCTGGATATTCAATGCCAGGTCATTTCCAATATTGGGGGGGGGGGGGGGGAGTAGTTATAAATTAACCAGCTAAGTCAATATTGAGAGTGGCCCGGTTAAGTTTATAGCAGCCAAAAACAGGTCTGCTATTTGCACTGCCCAATTTGTCTACTAAACCTGGCCAGTTATCACATGATATATCTGGCTAAGTTATAGCTGCTAACTATGAATATTCAGAGGAGATAGTCAGCTATCTCCCTCTGAATATTGGCAGTTATCCAGCTACATACTATTTAATCAGCCATGGGCTGTTCCTGGCTGGCTAAATAGTGCAGAATATTGGGCAACTAATGCCTATTCACAAAAACAAGAATACTCTTGATTTATGCAGTTGTCTGGGTTTTGCCACTTTTGAATAAATAGAACTGACATTTCAGTCACTGTGGATTTCTTCAGGATATGCTGTGAGGTCTTCAGTTTGTCTTTATACAATATGGGGCTCATAATCAAAACAGAAATAAGTCTAAAACCCAGCCAAATCGGCACTTGAAAGACCTAAAAGACAGGTCGTCCAAATGCCAATAATCAAAATGGGTAAATTTTAGACATATCCACAGACGTTTTAGGCCTCTGAATGCCACTGTACACCCAGAACTGAAAGGGGCATCTTAGGAGGAGTGGTGAGGGCGGGATTTGGGAGGGACATGGGCCAACCTAGACTTAGTCATTCTGCAGGGATAATCAAAAGTTTTACGAGGCTGCCTGGATGGAACTTATATGTTGTGAATTAGGCCATCTAAAAACAGGTCTATGTGCCCAGAAGGTATCCAAAGTGACCAGATAACCACTTCAAACACAAAGTACAGACCCCCACACACTCCCCCAGTGGTCACTGACCTCCACACCATCATAAAAATTGGAATAAAAACCTACATACCTGCCTCCAGAACATTAGCACCTGGCATAGGAAAGCCTAGTAGGGCTGCACAGAGGTGGCTTAAGTAGTCTGGGTGGGATAGTGAACCATAGAGAGGAGGACCAAGCCCATAAGCCACTCTAACCATGACATTCATGGTGGAAAATATGAGCCCACCAAAAACCCCAAAGCCTTACTGTACTGCCATATAGGTGGCACCTGAAGCCATAAGGACTATTGGGGTTGTAGTAGGTATAGTGGGTTTTAGGGGTGTTTTGGGGGGCTCACCATAACCTATAAGAGAGTTCTGGTGAGATGTTTATGTGGCACCCTATTTGTGAAGTTCACAACAGTGCTCTGTAAGGTGCCCCCCTACTCTGTTGTCATATCAGGGTGGCCAGTCCATCACAATGCTGGCCCCTCCCATGTCCAAAAGGTCATGTTCTGGGCATTTGATACTTGGACAAACGTTTGGTGTAAAGGTAGGTGATTTGGCGGTCTGGACAATCAAATGCCTGAACATCCAGATAGACGATTCTCATTTTAAAAAAATATCTTGGATGTATTTTTTGAGAATGGACTTTGGACGTTGCCAACTTTGGGTGATTAGCGACCTAGGCCCAAAACAGACTTAGATGTTTCTTTTGATTATGCCTCTCCACAAGTATAGTGGGTCCTCAACCCTGATTGGCTGGAACTTGAGCTGATTTTAGCAGGTAATTGATGCTGGAAAATCTGTTGGTCACAAATTTGAATTTTAGAGGGAAAATTAATTGATCCCAAATTTTGAATTTTTCAAGAAATCACGTTAAAATTCAAATTCATGACCAATGGACTTTCTTGCCAAAATTCAAACGTGTGACCAGCAGACTTTCCTGCTTCAATTTCCTGCTGAAATCAGATCAAACCCCAATCAATTAGGTTTGAAGACCCACTATATATAAACTACAGACCTCAAATGCTGAAGAAAACCACAGCATGATGGCTGAAACATCGGTTCCACTTATTCAGATATGGCAAGACCTGGACAACTGCAACAATCATGATGCCAGCCAAGGAAGCCTAAGAGCACAAGAATACCCTTGTTTATTTGACAAGCAGATTTAATGTTTTTATAACCAAGAACTGCTCACTACCAACCCAGTCCTCCACAAAAGCAGTATTTCTGCACATTGTCCAAAATATAAACCACAATTTTGATTAGCTGGAATGTTTTCTTCTGAATTGACCATCACAGCCAAAGTTAGATGGCTAACATCAACTAAGGCACTATCATTCAGCAACCTACCAGAGAGTAAATCACACACAAAGAAAATTCCAATTTTCTGTACAAGGTAAGCAGAAATATCAAATTACCCAGTTCCAGGGTGGAGGCTTTTTGGTAACGCCTGGATTTGAATGTACTTTTCAAAGCAGTGGGTAATTTATAGTGCCTGATCCTGCTCATTGAAATCAGTGCTGGTACATTAAGTTGGTACATTAAGTCCCATAATGTACCAGGATGGGGTGATCTGAAATCCAGGTCTGTCCCAAAATTTCCAGCTTAGAACTGGGTAACTTGGCAATTTGGTATCTGAGTGCAGTTCTTCACACCAGCCTCAGTTCTATACTATTCCCAAAATCCCTGGAGGGAGGGGAGAGAGAAGGAACAAGGAAAGAACAGAGAGAAAACCAGAATGAAAGGAGAAAGCAGGGAAAGAATGTGTGTGAAAGAGAAGGAGTAATGTTAAACACCTAACTTTTCTATTCAGGTGCTGGCACTGCCTGTCACTCAGTGCCTCTCTGTGTACAGGCGCTGCCCTGTGCAAAATGGATTTCTGAGTGTTAACCATTATGTTCTTCTTTTCCAAAGGGTCTTCCATTGGATTTCATTTGCAGAGCACAAAGGGCAATATATAGGGTAATTCTGAGGCTTAGTGGCAGAGATCTTTTGTCAACTCTGCTTGCAAGCAAAATTAAACTTGGTCGGAGTGCCCACAATTTGAGCTGGTGAAACATCATTTCTGGCCAATGTGTAAGAAATCAAGTATTTGTGATGGAGGAAAATGTATAATAGAACAGGAACACATTTTTTTAAAGCTATTTGTTCCTTTCAAGAAGATAATTCCTACTTTTACAAAACCATAGCATGGTTTTTAGCTCCAGCTAGGGTGGTAACAGACCCAAAGCTAATAGAATTCCTATGAGCATTGGAGCAGTTACCACCATGGCTGGTGCTATGTTTCTCTTGTTTTTATGAATTTTTAAATAAATAAACCTTGACTTAAAAAAAACAAAACACTACAGTTGTGTAAAAGAAGATGTAAATCAGTGGTTCTCAACCCTGTCCTGGAGGAGCACTAGGCCAATCGGGTTTTCAGGATAGCCCTAATGAATATGCATGAGAGAGATTTACATATAATGGAGGTGACAGGCATGCAAATCTGCTCCATGCATATTCATTAGGGCTATCCTGAATACTCGATTGGCCTGGTGGTCCTCCAGGACAGGGTTGGGAACCACTGGGGTAAATGATATCCACAAGTCTTTAAAATGACATTGTCTTTCAATGACAAATGTTGACCATCTGCTCAGGGTGATCAATAAACTTTAAACTAAAACCTTCTGTCCCTTTCTCTACAAACACCCTAAAAGAAAAAAAATATATAGGACAAAACCCTGTAACTTTCTGTGTAATATTTAATTTATAACATTTTTATTGAAGAAATCAGAAAATATACAATATTACAATACAATAAAATATTCATTAAATTAAAATTCATCATATTAATTTCCATCAAATATCTTTCATTTCTTCAAAATATATTTCCAAAATACCCATTACATCTCTCAATACCCTTCCCCTAATTCCTACCCCCTTTCCCTTTTCCTATTGACCTCTCCCCCTATCCTCCCCCAAAATTTACGGTAGTTTTTAACTTTTTTATTGAAAGAATCATACTAAACCTCCCCAAACCCAATGAAAGTTGACAAAAACAAAGAATAATAAAAATAAAGAACTGGAATTTTAGATAAATAATCATAGCTTCAATGTAAATCATTAAGAATTAAACTTCTTGCCTTAGTTGAAAGATTCTGAATATACGGATCCCAAATTTCCATAAACATACGAATTTTTCTAACTGAACGCCTAACTTCCCAAGTCTCAAATAACAATAGACAATGAAATTGATTCCTCCAATGCCAAAAACTAGGAGCTTCTTTTGATAACCAAAATTGCATAGTACATTTATGTCCTATTATACACGCCTTTTGAAATAAGAGACACTTCTTTTTACCAAAAACCCCACAAGCCGCAGCTTTTCCAAAAATTACTCCCCTTGATGAATTTACAACAGAACTACCCCATATTGAGCCTAAAAATAACAGGATGGCAGACCAGAATAACCTAATTAAAGGGCATGACCAAAAAGCATGAGTTAAAGTACCAGGATCCTTATTACACTTAATACAAATTGGGGTATTAATCAAACCGGCATGAAAAGCTTAAATTTGTGAAAAATAAGCTCTATGTAAGACTCTAAACGAACATTCCCTCCCAATAGAACCGTAATAACTTTAGGAATTCTATTAATAGCTTGTATAAAATCCATAAGTGAAATTTGACTTCCCAATTCCTCACTCCAATTCTGTAAAATTTTTTCATATGTACGATCAGGTAATAAATCCCACCACCATTTATGTAATAAGGAAACAGAAATAGATATATCTTCACATTGATTTAAAAAAGAAATAATTTTTCCATATACTCCAATTGAAAAATCCATTCTTTGTAATTTGTTTAAATAATTTACCAATTGCATATATGCAAATAAAGATCCTACAATGGAAAAAAGATCAGGAAAACTCCTCATCTTACCATTCTCTTCCAAAACATGTGCTAAATAAGAAATACCTTTAAATCCCCAATTTCTAAAAACCCTAGACATCATTCCAGGTTGAAAATCTCCATTGCCCTGAATAGGTAACATGTCTGTAATGTGAGGATTGTAACTCCATAATTTAACTAAATTACCCCAAACTGATCTCATCGGAGATAAAATAGAATTACCTCTTAAATTACTCAGCAATTTAGAATGATGTACTTGAAGGAGAAATAATAAATGATAAGGATAATAAAAAGCTTTCTCATAATCTATGTGTAAATAAAAAAATCATCCATCACCCAATCTCTAATGTGTCTTAATACAGAAGCCTTCCCATAAATATGAATATTTGGAAGTCCCAAGCCATCCCTTATCCTAGACCCTAGCAAAAAATCAAAAGATAATTTTGGCTTTTTTCCCAGCCCAACAAAATTTAGTAATAGCCAATCTTAACTTCTGCCACTCTGTATTTGTCAATTCCAAGGGAAGCATCTGAAAAGTGAATAGCCATTTTGGAAAAATAACCATTTTAAAAAGTGTGATATGCCCACCTAAAGATAATGGTAAAGACTGCCATTTTAGTAATTTTTGTTTTGTATAATTCATCAAATCAGGAATATTGAATTTATATAAAAATGTAGAATTTACATAAATATAAATCCCCAAATACTTAAATTTATCTTCCATCCAACGAAGTGGAAAATTAGAACCCCAATGTAAACATAAATCATCATTAGTAGACAAAGCCTCAGACTTATCCATATTTAATTTAAAACCGGAAAAATCACCATATTCAACAAAGCTTTCCAATAAAGATTTCAATGAAACCCTGGGGTTAGTTAAATGCACCAAAATATCATCTGCAAAAGCCACAATTTTAAAAGACCTTATATCAACACCACTAATATCTGAGTTTGCAAGAATTTCGCGAATCAATGGATCAAGTGTCAAAACAAAAAGCAATGGAGATAAAGGACATCCTTGTCTCGTTCCCTGACCTACTGTAAAAAATTCCGAATAACAACCATTAATAAATACTCTAGCCTGTATATCTGAATATAGGGTTTTTATTGCATCTTGAAAGTAACCTGTAATACCATATTTGGATAATACTGCAAACAAAAATTCCCATTTAACTCTATCAAAAGCTTTCTCAGCATCAAAACTAATCAATAATGATGGAATATTTTTACTACGTACCCACTCTAATGAATATAAAATAGATCTAATATTCTTGACTGCTGTACGACCTTTTACAAACCCTACTTGAGGATCAGCAATTAGATTAGGCAAAAGCTTTGCCAACCTATTAGCTAAAATCCAATAATTTAACTTCATAACAAAGCAAAGAAATCAGCCTATAAGATTCCACTTTATTAGGATCCTTACCAGATTTTGGAAAAACAATTATTTGAGCCTATCTCATGCATATTTATTGTGGATATCCTGAAAACCTGACCTGGCTCCGGCTCTCGAGGACCGGAATTACCTACCCCTGATCTATACTAACAGCTATGAAACATCCCATTGCTAGCTTGCCTTAAATCAGGGATAGGGAACTCCGGTCCTCGAGAGCCGTATTCCAGTCGGGTTTTCAAGATTTCCCCAATGAATATGCATGCGATCTATTTGCATACACTGCTTTCAATGCATATTCATTGGGGAAATCCTGAAAACCTGACGGGAATACGGCTCTCGAGGACCAGAGTTCCCTACCCCTGCCTTAAATAGAAGTGTCAGCTAAGGCAAGATGTCTTCTCAAACATCAGAAAGTTGTCCCTCCCATCAAAACCCCTCCCATATTATTAAACTCCTTCTGAGTTCTTCAGTGACATAAAAGTAATCACAAGATTAGTTTTACATCTGTAGAGGTTCCAAATTGTCCAATTAAATTTCACAGAAAAATATGTGAACATGAGGGGTAGTTTTATAAGGGGCATAACCGTGTGAAGTCTTTTATGAGCTCAGGTAGCTGCTTATAAAAATGCCCTAGTACAGTGGTTCCCAACCCTGTCATGGAGGACCATCAGGCCAATCAGGTTTTTAGGATAGCCCTAATGAATATGCATGGAGCAGATTTGCATACCTGGCACCTCCATTATATGCAGATCTCTCTCATACATATTCATTAGGGCTATCCTGAAAACCTGACTGGCCTGGTGGTCCTCCAGGATAGGGTTGGGAACCACTGCTCTAGTATGTATAAAACTAGGTATTCAGATTTTATTTATTTATATACCACTTATATTCTAAGTGGTTTACATTCAGGTTCTTTTTCATATTTCCCTATCTATCCCAGTGGGCTCAAACTCTATCTAGTGTACCTGGGACAATGAGGGGATTAAGTGACTTGCCCAGGGTCACAAAGAGCAGTGAGGGATTTAAACCCACAGCCTCAGGGTGCTGAGACTGTAGCTCTGACCCCTGCACCACACACTCCAACAGATACACACTGGTTGATATTCCATGGTACTTATCCAGGTCATAACGGCTCCTGTCTGGATAAGTGCTGTTCACAAGGGGCAGTTACTGATTTTTAGCAGCTAAAAATTTTTGCTGACCACCCTGACACTATCTCCATGATTCTATAAATGGCACCCATAATAGGCATATGGTTGGGCATGTGGTTATAGAACTTCAGTGACCTCATGCCCAATTGTGTGCCTCTCTTTGGAGTTGCTGTCTATGGTCCTATTTCCCCCATTAATGTCTTATCTGGCAATTTCCCAATTAGTGCATGGCTATTAGCACAGGAGCCCATACCGACATTATTTCCTAAGCAGTAAGGCTCTCACACTAACTATGTACTAATTGATTAGCATGCCTACTCTCCATCCCCAAATATGACCCCAGTGTTAAAAAATAAAAAGTGACCTATAGAAAATTACCTCCACGTGGCCAAAATTAACCTGGCCAAAACAGGGCAGGATTTCTGAAGAGCAGGGAATGGGGCAAATAGATTAAAGGCTGATCGAATTTCAAGTTTTGGTTTCAGTTACCAGCGATAAAACCAGTCCAAATTTTTTTTTTTTTGCTTGGTTTCAGTCAACAGGACATTTTAATTTTCAGCTATTTTTTCAGTTTCAGCTGAAAATGACCATTTGCTTTTGGCGGGGGCCAAAAATTTGTGCTTTGTCCCATTTGTCTCCCTCCCTTCCTCTCAGTGGCGTACCAAGGGGGGGCAGTCCGCCCCAAGTGTACGCTCCAGGGGGTGCATAGCCATCCGGGTCCGGAACGTCCTGCCCTACTGTTGAAAAAGACCTGCACCTCAGCGCAGCTGCCAGTGCACCCTCTGGAGCAGAGTCGGCAGCCGCGCTAAGGTGCAGGAAGGTCCCTCGATGAGTACGTCTGACGGCTCTGCTCCGGAAGAAGTATGTTACGTCGGAGGGGGTGGACCTGGCAGATGCAGGGAGTTGCAGCAAGGTCCCACGATGACTGTGTCTGCCGGGTCCACCTCCTCCAAAGTAACTTACTTCTTCCGAAGCAGAGCCGTCAGACATATTCATCGTGGGACCTTCAGCACCTCAGCTGCCGACTCTGCTCATAGTGGGGTGGTCCAGCCATCCACGGGAAGGGATGAGAAGGGAGCAGGACTTCTAGTATGGAAGAGTGGTGGAGGGAGAGAAAGGGTGTAGGGTGGTATGGAAGGGTGGTACTGATGGAATTGGTATGCCAGCATCGCATTGATTGTGAAATCTGTGATGGATTTGCATGGAGGGTCATGGTGGATTGCCTTTGATGCAGGAAGTCTTTCACCCCTGACGCAGTAAAAGCGAAACAGATTTCCCCATCGGGTGGGCTGTTAACCCACGAGGCCCGGATAATAAGGCTTGGGAGTAAGCCTGATTGGAGACAGCTGGGACTTCGTGAACAACTAAGTTTTTCTTTTTTCCTTGCTCAAGTTGCAATATTTCTGACTATGCCTCTGGACTGCAATCTTTTTTCACACAATGTTTGTATATGAGATTTGGGGTGCTGGATGTGAGGTGTTTTTTGGGGGGCTGCTATTGTGCCTCATTTTTTCACCACTATTTTTGATATAGTGGAGACACATAAGTGGACTTTTTTTAGCCATATGAAGCTTAACTGAGGGTTTTTCTCCACTTTTTTTTCTGTGTCTTCTTTTTTTCAGACTGTGGGTATATGTGTGGCCTTGCAGTTTATATGTATGAGACAAAGACCTTGAAAATTGGCCGCTCAACAGACATGAGAGTTATGCTCAACTGTAATTTTGGGGTGCATTTTGGTGTGGAGGAGTAGCTTAGTAGGCTCGATATTCAGGGATGCCTAGTTCAAATCCCATTGTTGCTCCTTTGGCAAGGTACTAGCGACCTGGATTGGTCACCGTGAGAACGGGCTACTGGGCTTGATGAACCATTGGTCTGACCCAGTAAGGCTATTCTTATGTTCTTATGATCTTGGACATTTTATTTAACCCTCCATTTTCCCATGTATAAAATTAGATGGTGAGCCCTTCAGGAAGATACTTACCCCCTAACTGATTAGCGCACGCTAATCAAATTAGCATATGCTAAACGCTAACACGTTCTTAGACTAACATGCACACGTTAGCGTTTAGCACACTAAATCGATTAGCGTGCACTAATCAGTTAGCGCACCTTAGTAAAAGAGGGCCTTAGTAACTCACCTTGAAAACAGTGCAATGAAAATATAATTCTGACCTGGATGGCCACTGATTGAAACAGAATACTGGGCTTGATGGATCTTTAGTCTATCCCACTATGGCAATTCTTATGTTTCTATACTGTGACTTCTGAAACGTCACTTTTATTTTCAGAAATATTATTTATTTAAAAAATATATATATCGCCTTTAAACAAAGCGGTTTCCATAAAAATAAACATATATAATTGCAGAGTATAAAACAAAGGGGTCCTTTTATCAAGCCGTGCTAGCGGGGTTAGCGTGTCGGACATTTCATCACGCGCTAACCCCCGCTGCCGGATAAAAAACTAACGCCTGCTCAATGCAGGTGCTAGCGGCTAGCGCGGCAGGCGGTTTAATGCGTGGTATTACGCGCGTTAAACCCCCTACCACAGCTTGATAAAAGGACCCCAAAAGTACATTTCTAAAATTAAAACTAAGGGCTCCTTTTACGAAGCCACGTTAGCGGTTTAATGAGTGTAATAGCGAGCGCTAATTTGCCGACCGCACTAGCCGTTACCATCTCCTCTTGAGCAGGCGGTAGTTTTTCGGCTAGCGCATGATAAAAAGTCGCATGCGATAGTGCGGCTTCGTAAAAGGAGCCCTAAATTACAGTACCATAAAATACATTTTCTTTAAATAGAAAAAGAAACAAGAAAACAATCTATATATATAAAATCGGAGGTATGTATGTGTGTATGTGTGTATGTGCCGCGATCACGCAAAAACGGCTTGACAGATTTGCACGAAACTTGGTATGCAGATCCCTCACTACCTGGGGTGATATGTTCTGGGGGTCTCGCGGCCCACCTGCACACGTGGGCGTAGCTACAAACAGAAAATCAGATTTCACCCATTCATGTCAATGGAAAAAATGTAAAAAGCTGCCAACGCAAAAACGGCTTGACCGATTTGAACGAAACTTGGTATGCAGATCCCTCACTACCTGGGGTGATATGTTCTGGGGGTCTCGCTGCCCACCTGCACACGTGGGCGGAACTACAAACAGAAAATCAGATTTCACCCATTCAAGTCAATGGAAAAAATGTAAAAAGCTGTGGGACCGATTTGAACGAAACTTGGTATGCAGATCCCTCACTACCTGGGGTGATATGTTCTGGGGGTCTCACGGCCCACCTGCACACGTGGGCGGAACTACAAACAGAAAATCAGATTTCACCCATTCATGTCAATGGAAAAAATGTAAAAAGCTGCCATTCTCACAGTAATTCAAAAACGGCTTGACCGATTTGAACGAAACTTGGTATGCAGATCCCTCACTACCTGGGGTGATATGTTCTGGGGGTCTCGCGGCCCACCTGCACACGTGGGCGGAGCTACAAACAGAAAATCAGATTTCACCCATTCATGTCAATGGAAAAAATGTAAAAAGCTGCCAACGCAAAAACGGCTTGCCCGATTTGAACGAAACTTGCTATGCTGATCCCTCACTACCTGGGGTGATATGTTCTGTGGGTCTCGCGGCCCACCTGCACACGTGGGCGGAGCTACAAACAGAAAATCTGATTTCACCCATTCAAGTCAATGGAAAAAATGTAAAAAGCTGTGGGACCAATTTGAACGAAACTTGGTATGCAGATCCCTCACTACCTGGGGTGATATGTTCTGGGGTTCTCGCGGCCCACCTGCACACGTGGGCGGAGCTACAAACAGAAAATCAGATTTCACCCATTCATGTCAATGGAAAAAATGTAAAAAGCTGCCAACGCAAAAACGGCTTGACCGATTTGAACGAAACTTGGTATGCAGATCCCTCACTACCTGGGGTGATATGTTCTGGGGGTCTCGCTGCCCACCTGCACACGTGGGCGGAACTACAAACAGAAAATCAGATTTCACCCATTCAAGTCAATGGAAAAAATGTAAAAAGCTGTGGGACCGATTTGAACGAAACTTGGTATGCAGATCCCTCACTACCTGGGGTGATATGTTCTGGGGGTCTCGCGGCCCACCTGCACACGTGGGCGGAGCTACAAACAGAAAATCTGATTTCACCCATTCAAGTCAATGGAATAAATGTAAAAAGCTGTGGGACCGATTTGAACGAAACTTGGTATGCAGATCCCTCACTACCTGGGGTGATATGTTCTGGGGGTCTTGCGGCCCACCTGCACAAGTGGGCGGAGCTACAAACAGAAAATCTGATTTCACCCATTCATGTCAATGGAAAAAATGTAAAGGGCTGCCATTCTCACAGTAATTCAAAAATGGCTTGACCGATTTGACCGAAACTTGGTATGCAGATCCCTCACTACCTGGGGTGATATGTTCTGGGGGTCTCGCAGCCCACCTGCACACGTGGGCGGAGCTACAAACAGAACATCAGATTTCACCCATTCATGTCAATGGAAAAAATGTAAAAAGCTGCCATTCTCACAGTAATTCCAACTACCTGGGGTGATATGTTCTGGGGGTCTCGCGGCCCACCTGCACACGTGGGCGGAGCTACAAACAGAACATCAGATTTCACCCATTCATGTCAATGGAAAAAATGTAAACAGCTGCCATTCTCACAGTAAATCTAAAACGGCTTGACCGATTTGAACGAAACTTGGTATGCAGATCCCTCACTAACTGGGGGGTCTCTTCACCCAAGAATTTATATGTTCTTGCTCCTGGAGGTGAAACTAAAAATGTTGTTTATAATCAAGTTTTGTGTTAGTTGTATTGTATTCATTTTGTCAAATATTTCACATTATAATTTGAATATTGTACTTTTTATAAAGCTGTAAAAAAATAATTTCATTCACCACTATAAAGTATCTTTATTTGAATCCATTTACAGTGTTATTGCTATAATTAAATACCCGTGCAACGCCGGGGCATCAGCTAGTATATATATATTTGCACCCAACAAATGAGCAATGCCCAAGCGATTAATAACAAAGGCACTTTGAGTGAAAAGTGTGTATTTAAAAGGAGGCTTCCTAGGGAATGATAGCATTGCTCAGAAAAATGGGGTTGTGACAGGGAGACAGAGCTAAAGAAAAATTATAGAGAAGGCAGTAACTATCCGGTCTTTATTTAGAAAATGAGTATTAGAAATTTTATGCCACAACATTGAAACTAAATAATTTATTTTAAGTTTTAGATCCATCTCTATTTACTTCTAAGAGGGAATGCAGAGAATTTTGCAGGCATTTTTTTTTTTTTTCTGGAATGGCAAGCATTGACTAAAACGGTGCTTTTTGTATTTGTCTGTAAGAGAAGAGACTGGCTGACCTTTTGAGCAGAACAGTAATATTTAGACTTCAGTCCCAGCCGAGATTATTGTTTCCCCAATGAGCTCCTCCCTTGGAACCAGCTGGTGTTTACCTTTCTGTGATGAGTAAGTAGATGAGCATACAACAGAGAGCTGTTCTTGATAGGTACAGAGATACAGTTGATGGTTCTTAGATGACTCTTTTCCATAAATCTGTTTTTAATTGTATAAGGATTCTTGCAGGTTGGGAGAAAGGACAGGTGTCTAAGATGAGGGAAAAGGACAGTGGAACTGATATCTTGTTTATGCAATTTATTTAAAAAATGGTGCAGAGATAACAGTGCTCCCTGCGAATTTGCGGTCCGCTGTATTTTCTGACCAGGAAGGGGAGGCAGGAGAGGGCATCTGGAGAGGCGGGAGAGGGCAGCCGGAGCACTGGCGAGTGAAGGAAATCACTGGCGGTATGCTCCAACCACCTCTTCCTGTACTAAAGTTGGGCCTTACCAATCAGGAGCTGCAAGTCAAAGCAGCTCCTGATTGGTGAGGCCCGACTTTAGTACAGGAAGAGGTGGTCAGAGCAAACAGCGAGTGATTTCCTTCACTCGCCGGCGCTCTGGTTGCCCTCTCCTGTCTCCCCTGCCTAAAAACTGTATTTGCGATTTTTTGAAGTTTGCGGGGGTTCCTGGAAAGGAACCCCCGCAAATTTCGGGGGAGTACTGTATACGATGACATGAGTTACACAGTATGATTGTGACATAGACCCAACAGGGGCCGTGTTTCGGTCGTGACAACAACCTTCTTCTGGGTTCCGGTGTTGCTATGAGCCACAAGCTTAGAAATGCAAAAGCAATATAAAAAACTGTGTTCGGTCTTGCTGTAAGCTGTAAGCATGACCAAACACAGTTTTTTACATTGCTTTTGCTGACTCTGCCTACAGAATGCTGAGAACTTTTCAGCACTCCCTTGTATTACCAGTTTTGTGGTCAGTTTTACTTTTTGAATCTCAGTTGGATCCACCGAAAGCACTGTCTCTGCCAGTTAAGCCTGAGAAGATCTCACTGGACCGGGTCACCCTTGTCTATCTGCCTGTTTACTCCCTCGAAGAAGTGCAGCAAGTTCGTCAAGCAAGATCTTCATTTGCTGAAGCCATGCTGGCTGGTCCTCATCAGATTGTGTCCATCAAGGTGATCAATGATGTGGTCCTTTATCAGCACCTCTACCATCATTCCCGGTATCGAGGTCAGACTCACTGGTCTGTAGTTTCCCGGATCTCCTCTCGAACCTTTCTTGAAGATCAGCGTAACATTCACCACTTTCCAGTCTTCCAGAATCCTTCCTGATTTGATCGACAAATTGGCTATTAGTTGAAGCAGTTCACCTATAGCCCCTTTCATTTCCTTGATTACCCTTGGATGGATGCCATCCAGTCCCGGGGATTTATCATTTTTAAACCTATCAATCTGCCTGCATACCTCTTCTAGTCTGACCGTCATCCCTGTCAGTTTCCCCTCTTCGTTTCCTGTCATCTTCCTGTATGATGTGTATATCCTCTTTGATAAATACAGATGCATAAAATGTGTTCAGTTTGTCAACGATGGCTTTATCCTCCTTTAGCACTCCCTTTATTCCATGATCATCCAACGGCCCCACCGCTTCCTTCGCGGGTTGTTTCCCCTTAATATATCGAAAGAACAGCTTGAAGTTTTTTGCCTACTTGGCTATTTTTTCCTCGTAGTCTCTTTTGGCCCCTCTTACCGCCTTATGGCACCTGTTTTGATGTTGTCTATGCTTTTTCCAGTTTTCATCCGTTTTTGACCTTTTCCATTCCATAAACGAAGTCTTGTTTCTAATCACTTCCTTCACCTCTACAGTGAGCCATGCTGGTTTCTTGTTCTTTTTCCTCTTGGATTCCTTGTTGATATGCGGTATATATATTTTGCGCCTTGGTGACTGTGTCCTTAAAAGGGACCATGTTTGCTCTAGTGTTTTTACAGTGCTTATCCTCTTCTTAATCTTCTTTCCCGCCATGAGTCTCATCCCTTCATAATTCCCTTTTCAGAAGTTCAGTGCCGTGGCTGTCATTTCGGATTGATGTTTTGCCCCTATGTTCAGGTTGAAGTGGATCATATTCTGAACACCTCTTCCCAGCGTCCCTTCTACTTCTACACCTTGCACCGGTCCTCATAGTCCATTTAGAATTAAGTCCAGAATTGCATTTCCTCTCGTATTTTCCTTGACAAGTTGTTCCAGAAAGCAATTGCCTACAGCATCCAGGAACTTGGTCTCCCTACCGCAGCTGGAGGTGCCTAGGTTCCAGTCTATCCCCGGATAATTGAAGTCATCCATGATAACTGTACATCACTTTGCATTTGTCCACATTAAATTTCATCTGTCATTTAGATGCCCAATCTTCTAATTTCCTAAGGTCTGCCTTCAATTTTTCTTAATCTGCATGTTTTAACAACTTTGAACAGTTTAGATTCAAATTTATTATTTTTTGATATCCCTCAAATCAAATCATATCTAAGCGGCTTACAATACAAATCAATATAAAAAATGTCAAAAATACTAACTGAAAATAAAACAATTAATAAGATATAACATGAAAAAAAGGAAAAAAGGGAAGAACTACGATTTGTGATGAGGGGGAAGGGGGGGTTAACACAAATGGTTAGGTCTATATGCTCCAGCAGGAGAACTCAGGACTAGTGCTGCTTGATTCAGGAAAAAAAATTTTAATTCGATTTGATTCGATTCAGCCTATTGAATTGGTTTTTCGATTCGATTCGATTCAATTTTCCTGCCCAATTGGGTGTTTTTTTCAAACATCCTGATAGGTTTATTTTATAGCCTCTTCACCCCCTTTGCTTTCTCCAAACCACACAGACACCGTGGTGTAAACAAAATAAACAAACAAAAAAGACTTTTACTCTCTCTGTTAAATCCTAGCTCACATTTGCGGTCTAACACCAGCTCTGGCAGGATAGACGTTTCAAATCTGACATATTGTAATCACAAAACAGAAAGTAAAATTATTTCATCCAGCATCTCTCCCTCCTTCCCTACCACCCCAGGGTCTACCATCTCTCCCTTTCTTTTCCCAACTACCCTCCTATTCAGTATCTCTATCCCCCTCCACACCATTCCTTGTGTTCAACTACTCTCCCTTTCTGTTCCTTCCCTTCCTAAATCCCATTGTCCATCATCTCTCTCCCTCTCCTCTATTTTTAGATCCATTATTTCTTCCCCCCCAAAGTCCGGCATATGCATGTCTCTTTGAACCCCCCCTTCCCTCCCTCCCTCCCTCCCTCCATGAACCTCTACACCAGGGCCCCCCTCCCCTGAAGGTCTGTCCCCCCTGAAGACCTGTCCCCCCCTTGAAGGCCTGCCCCCCCCTTAAAGGCCTGTCCCCCTTAAAGGCCTATGCCACCATCCCTGGCTTGTCCCCGCTTTGAAAGCCTGTCCCCCCCTTGAAGGTCTGTCCCTCGCCTTAAATGCTTGTCCCCCCTTTAATTCCAGCTCTTCAATTTCTGCTTTAAGATGTCTCAGTCTTTCTATGACCTCCTTAGTATTACAACCAGCACCTACACCTTTCCATAGGACACTGTTTTTTTTTTACTTTTTTTAAATTAATTCAATTCCTTCCAAAACATAAATCCTCCTTTTTTGTCTCACTGCAAGAGTATCAGCAGCCGCCTTCAGGTCCAGCACGCCATTCTTGGCCTCCTGCAGCAGAAACACAAACTTAGTGGTGAGCAGCCCCAAGCTTTTTTCGTGTCGGCTGGAGCTCACCGCTTCCGCCATAGCTTACGCCAATGGCCCCTCCTGTACCGCTCGCAGGTCTGTAGCAAGTGGGCTCCCAGAGAGAAGCCACGGAAAAGCCGCCAATAAGCAGATCGCGGTTATAACGTCTTTGCAAACTGCTTTTAGTTGTTTCCTCTGCTGCGGTCCTGCCCCTCCTCTGACGTCAGAGGCAGGATCGTGGCGGAGGAAACAGCTAAAAGCAGTTTGCAAAGATGCTATAACCGCAATTTTCTGTGCAGGCTGCAACTAGAAGTTAAACGGTACGGGGAGGCCAGGGGGGAAGCCGGACACATGGGGGGGTGGAACCGGACAACAGCAAAGCAGCACTTCTTGACTGACCCTCCTTCCTCGCCCTCTAAAGCAGGTGCGGCAGCGGCTGACCAGCAAGAGCAGTGCTGCCGCTCCTGCTTTAGGGGGCGAGGGGGGAGGGTCCGAATCGGGAAGCTGATTTTTATTTTATTTTAAATCGATTCGAATCGATTCACCCAAAGTGAATCGGTCAACCGATTAGAATCGTGAATCGGGCAGCACTACTCAGGACTATCAATGTGATGATAATAAATTATAAAATGCTTAAAGATAAACATCAAAGCATCAGTGAATAAAAATGTTGTAAGATCTTTTTAAAAAAGGTAAATGAAGATGATTTGGAAGCAAGTTCCATAATTCAGGTCCCTGAATGGAAAACATAGAATTACGAAAGGAATCTAAAGAGATCTCTCTGAATGTAGGAACTATCAAATGATTGTTATTAAAAGAGCTAAGTGATCGAGAAGGAGTGTAAGGTGTCAAATATTTACTAAGGGAAAGGGGCACATCTATAGAAAGAATTTAAAAAACTAGTAAGAGAATTTTATAAATGATATAATGTGATATAAGTAGTCAATGGGCTGATTTAAGTAATGGAGAAACATGATCAAATTTTTTCTGCTCAATTATAAGTTTTATGGCAGTATTTTGAACTAGTTGTAATTGTTTAAGTTCTTTTACCTGTATCTATATATATAAAATCGGAGGTATGTATGTGTGTATGTATGTGTGTATGTGCCGCGATCACGCAAAAACGGCTTGACCGATTTGAACGAAACTTGGTATGCAGATCCCTCACTACCTGGGTTGATATGTTCTGGGGGTCTTGCGGCCCACCTGCACACGTGGGTGGAGCTACAAACAGATAATCAGATTTCACCCATTCATGTCAATGGAAAAAATGTAAAAAGCTGCCATTCTCACTGTAATTCAAAAACGGCTTGACCGATTTGAACGAAACTTGGTATGCAGATCCCTCACTACCTGGGGTGATATGTTCTGGGGGTCTCGCGGCCCACCTGCACACATGGGCGGAGCTACAAACAGAAAATCAGATTTCACCCATTCATGTCAATGGAAAAAATGTAAAAAGCTGCCATTCTCACAGTAATTCAAAAACGGCTTGACCGATTTGAACGAAACTTGGTATGCAGATCCCTCACTACCTGGGGTGATATGTTCTGGGGGTCTCGCGGCCCACCTGCACACGTGGGCGGAGCTACAAACAGAAAATCAGATTTCACCCATTCATGTCAATGGAAAATATGTAAAAAGCTGCCATTCTCACAGTATTTCAAAAACGGCTTGACCGATTTGAATGAAACTTGGTATGCAGATCCCTCACTACCTGGGGTGATATGTTCTGGGGGTCTCGCGGCCCACAACTCTATGTTGCTTGCTCAAGGGTGGGTTCACCCAATAATTTATATGTTCTTGCTCCAGGAGGTGAAACTAAAATTGTTGTTTATAATCATGTTTTGCGTTAGTTGTATTGTATTCATTTTGTCAAATATTTCACATTATAATTTGAATATTGTACTTTTTATTAAGCTGTAAAAAAATAATTTCATTCACCACTATAAATTATCTTTATTTGAATCCATTTACAGTGTTATTGCTATAATTAAATACCCGTGCAACGCCGGGGCATCAGCTAGTACCTTTATATAACGAATTACTGTAATCTAAATGGCTCGTGATTTTTTTGTTTTTCCAGATGGCGTCGGCGCCCAGATCATTCACCACAGTCATGGTGGTGGTGGCTGTCCATCAGTGCTGGGTATGCAGTTCCATCAGTTCCTCGACGACTGGCTGATCAGAGCTCCCTCTTTGGTGGAAGGTCCTTGGCAGTTCGCCAAGTGGTGATTGCTGGACAGTCTCGGCTGGGTGATCCATTTCAAGACGAGTTGCCTCGAGCCGCCGCAGGATTTGGAGTACGTGGAAGTCCGGTTCCATGCGGGCAGGAACCAAGTGTTTCTGATGGAATCTGGGAAGCTCAATCTTTGGAGTGCATGTTAGCAGCTAAAGCCCTAACGTCCTGGCAGAATCTGTAGGTATTGGGTCTCATGGTGGTGACCATAGTTGTGATCCGTGGGCAAGAGCTCGCATCTGTCTTCTTCAGTTGTCCCTTCTGTCTCGGTGGAATCTTCAGCGGGATGCGCTGGGATGAAGTTGCCATGGTTGACGACAGCTTGCAGGACGTGAGCCTCTCCTGTTGGGGAGCAGTTTGCTAGTCTGTGCCGGTCCACTGTCAGTGGACTGCGTTGGAGAGCAGATGGCTGTTCAATCGGCTGGAGATGCATATGATCTGTCTGGCCCTACTGCAATTTCAAGGGAATCTCTGCGTATTCTCAGACATTGCGATGGCGATTGCCTATGTCAACTGTCAGAGGGGCATGAGGAGTCCCCTGCTGAGCCTAGAGGCTCGGATGCTTGTTGCCTAGGCAGAGAAGAATCTAATGGCCTTGTCCTCGGCTCATGTGGCAGGGGTGGACAATGTGCCGGTAGACTTCCTCAGTTGTCAGATTCTGGGCCCGGGAGAATGGTCCCTATCTGGGCTAGCGTCAAAGCCATGTTTCATCAGTGGGGTCGCCCTGCTTTCTATCTGTTAGCGTTCTTCAACCGCCGACAGGAGGTCGGCAGAGCAGGGCTCGGCACTCTGGTTCAACCATGGATGGATGGGGAACTTCTGTATGGATTTTCCCCATGGCCTATGATAGGGAGCGATCTGGGCCAGGTGGCATCTCACGCAGGTCCGGTGTTCCTAGTGGCCCCGGACTGGCCCAGCTGTCCTTAGTACATACACCTTGTGCAGTTGAGCTCAGTGAGGGGTCTGCATCTTCCTTGCCATCGGAGATTGCTCATGCAGGGCCTGATAGCCCTTCAAGTTCCAGACAGCTTGGTCTTGTGGCCTGGTGCTGTACATGCGGCCTTGAGGGCTGGGGCAGGGGTAGGCAATTCAGGTCTTTGAGAGCCGCAGCCAGGTCAGGTTTTCAGGATATCCACAATGAATATGTATGAGATGGATTTTCATGCACTGCCTCCTTGAGATGCAAATCTATCTCATGCATATTCATTATAAATATCATGAAAACCTGACCTGGCTGCGGCTCTCGAGGACTGGAATTACCTACCCCTGGGTTAGGGGCTTCTCTTCTGCTGTCACCACCATGTTTCTTCATGGCGACATGAATTTGATGGGGGCCGGCCTCCGCAAAGGCCTAGAGGTGCTTTTTGGCCTAGTATGCAGGAGTTCACATGGATCCTTTGGCCCCATCAGTGGTGCATGTTCTGGCCTTCCTGTGAGCTGGCCTCAAGAAGGGTCTGGCGGTTTCTTCTTCCGGGTCCCCATTGCAGGACTGTTGTGTTCAGGTCCCTCTTCTCTCGGGGTTCTCTGGTGTCTCCCCAAGATTTTGTACACTTCTTATGGGGGGGAGGCTGCGGCTTCCTTTGTGACTGCCATGTCCTCCGTGGGATCTGAGTCTGGTTCTCCACTCATTGGCTCGTCTGATGTACGAACCCCTGAATGGTATTTCTCTGAGAGATGTTGCCGTCAAGACCACTTTCCTCATTACGGTCGCTTCTGCTCAGGATCTGTCGGAGCTTCCGGCTAGATCATGCAAGGATCCCTTTCTCCGCATCATGGCGGGGAAGCAGCCTCCCCTTGGGGTGAGGGCTTACTCTACCGGAGGAAGGGCTTCCTCATGGGCCGACTCTCATGTGGTCTCACCTAAGGAGATTTGTCGGGCGACCACGTGGGTTTCCCTTCACACTTTTTCCGGGTTTTACTGGCTTGCTGTGGCAGCTATGGGTGTTGTGGCCTTTGGCCCTTCTGTTCTGGTAGTGGGCTCATTGCCCCCCCCCCCTCTCCCCCCGAGATTAGGGACTGTTTTGATACATCCCGTTAGTTCAGCCTCCAGAGGGATTCTACAAGAATGAAAGATTAGGTTTTTTACCTCTGCTAATCTTCCTTCCCATCTGAACTCCTTCCCATCTGTTTTGTCTAATTCGCAGGTCGCCTGCCAGTAACTGGTAATTGGCTTTCTCTCTTGGACCAGCCTCGCAAAAATTTCCCTGAGTGTCCTTTTATGTAAGCTTATGGGGTTTTCAGGATCCTAGGGTGGTGCCCCTTCTGCTCTTTAGGCTGTGACTTCTTTAGTAACCTGTTCCTCAGTTTTGCAGGTGTGAAATGTTTCAATTTCTTATTTTCCTAACTTGGTCTTTTTTGGCAGTTTTGATTATGAATTTGGTTATCATGAGCAGCATTGAAATGTAGTAGGGAGTCCCCACACCCACCTCTCTTTTTCTTGTGTTTCCTGTTTGTATTAGATACTCCTGGCTTTACTACCTACTGAACTTCAAGGGGAGTGGCCGCACAGGTAACCTCGCAGAGGGGGTTGGTTTTATTTTTAAGTTCTGCAGCCAAGGCTAGAATGGATGCACTACCCACTAGTTCAACCTCCAGAGGAGATCTACAAGAAGGAAGATTAGCAGACGTAAGAAACCTAATCTTTCATTCACACCTTCAAAGAAGTCATGCATATTGGTGAGGCAAGATCTCCCTGAACCCATGCTGACTGTTCAATTAAATCATGTTTCTCTATGTGTTCCACAATTTTATTATCATTATTTCCACTTTTTTACCCAGCACCAAAGTCAGGCTTACCGGTCTGTAATTTCTGATATCTCCCTTAGAACCCTTTTTAAAAATTGGCATAACATTGGCTACCCTCCAATTTTAAGGTACTACAGACAATTTTAGCAACGGTTTATAGATCACTAACAGCAGGTCAGCAATTCCATCGATGAGTTCTTTCAGTACCCTGGGATGTATTCCATCTGGCCCAGGCGATTTATCATTTTTTAATTTCTCATTTTGACTTAGTATATCTTCCAGATTCACCAAGACTTCTTCAGTTCCTCTGCATCATCACCCTTGAAAACCATTAATCATTAATTTGAGGGAATACTGATGTTTTAGATCTATGGGGTGATAGCTGGTTTTAAAGTAAAGCTTTTGAAATTTGAAGTGCTACCCACTAAACCAGTGGTTCCCAAACCTGTCCTGAAGGACCCCCAGGCCAGTCGGGTTTTCAAGATAGCCCTAATGAATATGCATGGAGCAGATCTGCATTCCTGGCATCTCCATTATTTGCAAATCTCTGTCATGCATATTCATTAGGGCTATCTTGAAAACCCGACTGGCCTGGGAGTCCTCCAGGACAGGTTTGGGAACCACTGCACTAAACCATGGATACAGGAGGTTTAGGAATTAGACCTCCCCTTGAAATGAGCTGAAACTTCGATTATATATTTTGGCCTTGTTATTCATATAAAGTAGATTTAACTACACTTTTATCATCAAAATATCCCAGTCCTATTAGGATACAAATTACAGTCCCTCAAGGGCTATCAGTAATTCCTAGTGTCTGAAGTGGGGAGGATCTCTTTATGATAATTCTGCTTAAGTGTCTTTATAACCTTCATAGAGAAGTGATTCAACTTCACAGAGGATTGAGCAAGTTATTTTGGCAGAGTTACAAGACATGAATTTCATGACAAATATTGAAGCCTTAATGTAGGGGAGTTTGGACCATATAATTGATTGGTTCAGGTGTCCCAGACATTTCAGCCCAGTGGAAGTTAAACATGTTATACTTGATTCAGTTAGCCCCAGTTTTGTCTTACACTATATGCTCACATTGTTCAGCTACCAGATTTACAATACAAATGTGGGGTCCATCACACCAAGACCCACACTTGAAGGATGATTAACTATAACCTGAACACTACACCATTATCACAACTTACTGGGAATGAGAATTTTCACCCAGGGAGGGAGAATAAGATATTTTACAATTGGATCTACCAGAGATTGAAAAATATTTCAATTATTTTGTATGCAATTGGGTTTGTTCTCTAGAAGAAATTTACTACAGTTCCAGTCATGATTTTTTTTATATACCTATAAATTAAGCAAATGTTCTTTAAAGATTAGCCTTTATTATACTTCATTTTATTTTTCTGTTAGATTTTTTTACTTTTTGCCTTTCTTTTCTGCTCTATTTTTTCTTTTTATGATATCTTGATATTGTTTTCTTCTCCTATGTTTATTGCTTTTTCAATTTTTATATATATATATACTGTTCACACCATTTACTTCTTAGGCTCTTCAGCATATATTGTGAGTCCATCTGGGACAGTTAAGGAAATTCTGTGCCTTAATACCATATACACAAATGGTTCCAATTAATTTTTAATGCTAATAATGTTATTGTATGTAACCCACGTAGAATTGTAGGATGCAGTGGGATATAAGTCTTTAAATAAATAAATAAGCAGTATACACAGTGCTTAGGATAAGTTAACTTAAAGAAGGCAGTATAAGAGCAGTTGAACAAGTGCCTGCGGTTGGAACGTGAGGATAAATATAGAATGGCTGAGTATCATCAGATACTATTGCAAGAGAATCAAGTTCATGATTTTACTGAAGTGGCAACCAAGTGGAGTTACCGTTTAAGCTGTGTCATAGAATCTGACTTGATCAAGAAATGTGCCCAAAATATCAAGTTGTTATCTGAGAATGTGGAGGGGCATAATAAAAAAAAACATCTAAGTCCTTAAACGTTCAAAGCAGAAGCAGGGAAAGTGTCGAGGGGGTTGCGTCGATGACAGGAGGGCCTGGGATCCCTCCTGCCCGTAATGTAGTGGGGGGTAGGGGGTGGGGGGTCGCCGGGGCCAGGAGGGCTTGGGCTCCCTCCTGGCCCAATCCAGTCACGGGAGGGGTGGTCGCTGGGGTCAGGAGAGCTTGGGCTCTCTCCTGGCCCGTTCATTCGGAGGGGGGGGGTCGCCGAGGCCAGGAGAGCTAGGGCTCTCTCCTGGCCCGTTAAATCGGAGGGGGGGGTCGCCGGGGCTAGGAGGGCTTGGGCTCCCTCCTGGCCAGATCGAGTTGGGGGGGCACGATCACCGGGGCATGAGGGCTTGGGCTCCCTCTTGCCCCGATATCGTCGGGGACTTGGGGAGTCGGCGGGGCAAGAGGGCTTGTGCTCCCTCTTGCCCCAATATGGTCGGGGAGTTGGGAAGTCGGCGGGACAAGAGGGCTTGGGCTCCCTCTTGCCCCGATATGGTCAGGGAGTTGGGGAGTCGGCGGGGCAAGAGGGCTTGGGCTCTCTCTTGCCCCGATATCGTCGGGGAGTCAGCGGGGCAAAAGGGCTTGAGCTACCTCTTGCCCCGATGTTGTGTGTGGGGGGGTGGGTGATGCATCATGGCAGGAGAGATGCCTCATCTCCCCTACTGTGATGCTATCACTCCTCTACCTGAGCTGCCGCGACCTATGGCAGGAGAGATAGGGCATCTCTCCTGCCGCGGGTCACGGTAGTTCGGGTAGAGGAGTGATGGCATCATGATAGGGGAGATGAGACATCTCTCCTGCCGCGATACTTGCGGTGGGAAGATTGCCGGGCCGCTGAACTGATGGTGCCAGTGGCCATCAGCTCAGCGGCCCCTTTTTCGGCACTTAGACCTGGTTTGACTTTGTCTAAGTCAAAAAGGTCTAAGTGCCGACTAGGCAACCTGTTAATGTTTTGGTTATACCTGTTGTACGCCTAAGTGTAGGTCGGCCCACCTCCCGCCCACTGACCACCCTTTCCCCTCCTCTAAACACACCTCTTTTCTCTCTGTGCATCTAGAGGCAGTGGAAAGGCCTAAGCTGTTTTTAGATACGTCTAAAAACCAGCTTTGGTTATGGGTATTTAGACGATCAGGCTTTTTGATCGTCCAAGTAGCCATTTAGGACACTTTTTAGACGGGTTTTTTTTTAAATTATTAACCCCATAGCTCTTTAAGAGCTATACCTCATGAGAGCATATTTCTTCGCACATAGCGGTTTGGGCTGACTTTGCAGCAGATGGGAGTTAGCCAAAGTAGAGGATATATTTGGGACATTTATTTTGGCAGTGTCTATTTATTGAACGGATTTGGGTATTGATTTTGAAGTACTTGATTTGCAGCTCTCCCACTTCCTTAGGACTTTGGGGAGGGGGATAAATGATTTTTCAGTTCCCTCTCCCTAAGAAGGGTGTGGATGGAATGTATTCCTATAAATTAGAAGCAGACTGATCCATCTAACTTAATACAGTATAAGTAGCAATTATTCAATTTAATGGTGATAGAGAAAATGGGAGCAAGAGGCACACATATATGGAGATGGAAGATTTCCCCCATGGGGTCATTAGTAGGATTTCTGCTACATAGAGCAAGAAGTATTTTAAAACAAGTAACCAATAGTATAATTCATTTCTTCTCTTGATATTAGAAAATTTAATGAGCATTGGCCACAGAGGGAGGGTAAGGAGGGTTAGGAGGGGGGATACAGTTGGGTGATTAATAATTGGAATGTGGAAGTAGATGGCACAAAGCAGAAACATAGAAAAATGACGGCAGATAAAGTCCAAATGGCCCATCTAGTCTTCCCATCCACAGTAACCATTATCTCTTTCTCTCTCCGAGAGATCCCACGTGCCTGTCCCAGGCTCTCTTGAATTCAGACACAGTCTCTGTTTCCACCACCTATTCCGGTAGATTGTTCCACGCATCTACCACCCTTTCCGTAAAAAAGTATTTCCTCAGATTATTCCGGAGCCTATCACCTCTTAACTTTATCCTATGCCCTCTCATGGTAGAGTTTCCTTTCAAATGTGAGAGACTCGACTCATGCACATTTATATTATGTAGGTATTTAAACGACTCTATCATATCTCCCCTCTCCCGCCTTTCCTCAAAAGTATATAGATTGAGATCTTTAAGTTTGTTCCCATACACTGTATCACGAAGACCACACACCATTATAGTAGCCTTCCTCTGTACCAACTCCATCCTTTTTATATATTTTTGAAGGTGCAACCTCCAGAATTGTACATAATATTCTAAATGAGGTCTCACCAGAGTCTTATACAGAGGCATCATTACCTCCTTTTTCTTACTGGCCATACCTCTCCCTATGCAACCTAACATCTTTCTAGCTTTCGCCATCATCTTTTCAACCTGTTTGACCACCTTAAGATCATCACATACAATCACACCCAAGTCCTGCTCTTCTGTCGTGCACATAAGTTCTTCACCCCCTAAACTGTCCTGTTCCCTCTGGTTTATGCAGCCAAATACATGACCTTGCATTTCTTAGCATTAAATTTTAGCTGCCAAATTTTAGACCATTCTTTAAACTTCACCAGATCTTTCTTCATGTTATTCACACCATCCGGTGTGTCTACTCTATTGCAGGTTTTGGTATCATCCATAAAGAGGCAAATCTTACCCGACAACCCTTCAGCAATATCATTTATAAAAATGTTAAAAAGAACAGGCCCAAGAACAGAACCTTGAGGCACACCACTGGTAACATCCCTTTCCTCAGAGCGATCTCCATTGATCACAACCTTCTGTCGCCTTCCACTTAACCAATTCCTGACCCAGCCCATCACTTTAGGACCCATCCCAAGGACACTCAGTTTATTTATTAGACATCTGTGTGGAACACTGTCAAAAGCTTTGCTAAAATCTAAATACACCATATCTAGCACACATCCTCTATCCAATTCTCTGGTCACCCAGTCAAAGAAATTGATCAGATTTGTCTGACAAGACCTACCTCTAGTGAATCCATGTTACCTCCAGTCCTGTAATCTACAGGATTCCAGAAACTTGACCATTTTCTGTTTTAAAGTGTTTCCATTAATTTGCTTTCCACAGAAGTCAGACTTACTGGTCTGTAATTCCCTACTTCTTCCTTACTTCCACTTTTGTGGAGAGGGACCACATCCGCCCTTCTCCAGTCCTTTGGTACCACTCCCGACTCTAGAGACTCATTGAAAAGGTTATTCAGTGAAGCTACCAGATCTTCCCTAAGTTCCTACAGCACCCTCGGATGTTTACCATCCAGCCCCATTGCTTTGTCCACCTTCAGTTTAGCTAACTCCTCACAAACACAATCCTCTGAAAATCGATCAGGGTCTACCACACCTCTATCACTGTTTGTGTTTTGTCTCCTGAGGTCCTGCTCATGGCGCTTCAGCCATGAATACAGAACAGAAATATTTATTAAGCAATTCGGCCTTTCTTTAACAGCTTCTACATATTCCTCCCCTTCACCTTTGAGTCTCACAATGCCACTTTTGAACTTCTTCCTATCACTAATATATCTAAAACAAATGTCTTGTTTCCCCGTTTTACCATGTCAGCTAGTAATTTAGAGTTGTTAAATCACTAACTAAACTAAACTAAACCTTAAGTTTATATACCGCATCATCTCCACGGATGTGGAGCTCGGCACGGTTTACAAGAACTTAAAATATAGGAAGAGAAGGGAAAAAAAAAGGTTTACATGAATTTATATATAGAAGAGAAGAGTAAGAGGGGATAGAATTACATTTTAGTGAAAAGCCAGGTTTTCAGTTGCTTATGAAATAATTGGAGGGAGCCCAGGTTCCGCAGTGGGGTAGTAAGGTCGTTCCAAAGACCTGTGATTCTGAAGAGAAGGGATTTTCCCAGTTTGCCTGCATAGCGAATACCGTGTAGAGAGGGGAAGGATAGTTTATACCTTTGGGAAGGTCTGGTAGAGTCAGGACTCGAGGAGTTATAAGATAGTGGGATTAAGGGAGGAAGCATGCCATGAATGATCTTAAAAGGCAGGCAGAAGCATTTGAAATGGATTCTGGAAATCACTGGGAGCCAGTGAAGTTTGGCTAGGAGTGGGGAGACATGGTCAGACTTGCGTTTTGCAAAGATCAACTTGGCTGCAGTATTCTGGATTAGCTGGAGTCTTTGAAGACTTTTTTTTGATAGGCTTAAGTAGATGGCATTGCAGTAGTCTATTTTAGAGGATTGTTTGAAATTTCAAGAGAACCTTTATGAGACTTGGAAACTGGGTAACCAAATAGCAGATGACATCTTATCTGAGCAACTGCAAAGTGATGAATTTAGGGAAGAGGAACCCAAACTATAGTTACCTGATATAAGGTTCTACATTAGGAGTCACTATCCAGGAAAAAGATTCAGGTATCATCATTGGATTATATGATTTTTTTTTTAAATTCTTTATTTATATCAATCACAAATACAACATTGTCTTGCACTCACCAAGAGTTCCATACAAGTATGAGCTTCAAACTATGCATACAAAAATGGCTTTCTTAGTAGCCTGTCCACAAAGACATCCCAGCAGATCAGTGAGGCACCATAGGGGACACTGTAGTGAACTTCACATAAAAGGTCCCAGGTATACATATCATTTTAACCCCCTTATAGTGTATGGTGAGCCCTCTAAAACTAGTGTTACCAGACATCCGGATTTCCCCTGACATGTCCTCCTTTTCAAGGAAATGTCTGGGGGTCTAGAAGGCTTTTCAAAACCCAGCACTTTGTCCAGGTTTTGAAAAGCTTCCTCAAAATCATGCCACACCCGCGCATACGTGGATGCCCAACTGGCCGACGAGAGCAGGCAGCAGGGGGTAGGGCTGGGGAGGGACTGAGGGCAGGACTGGGGGCAGGACTGGAGTATAATGGGGCAGGGATGGGTGGAACTGGGGGTTGGGTCTATTTAAATCCCACCCCAAGCCTACAGGCCCAACTATACTATACCAATAGCCCTTATGTCTGCAGGTGGCTCCTACATGTGGGTACAGTGGGACTTGGGTAGGTTTTGGAAGGCTCACACTCTCCACCATAAGTGTAGTAGTTAGATTGGGCTTTGTGGTTGACTACACCACCCACTAGGCTGCTTCAGAGACCTGCTTGTTGCTCTACTAGGATTGGCCATAACATGTCAAGCAATCATACAGTCATGTATGCACTGTTTCATTCACATCTGTGGTATGTGGGAGGGGGTCATTGACCACTGAGGGAGTGTAGGGGGTTCATGTTTACATCCATCCAGTGGTCATTTAGTTAGTTTGGGCACCTGTTTTGGCACTTATTTGGACAGTTTGTTAAATGTTTGATTATGGTAGAAAACCGCCGAAGTCATAAACCTGCTCTAGTCCTTCCCAAACCATATCTCTAGCATGCCCCCTTGAGATTTAGATGAACTGCGGATGAACAACATAGATATCCATCTAGAACAGAAGTTTCAAAAATGGTGAATTGGAAGGGTTTGGGGAGAAAAACATCCATCTGCCCCTTTAAGCCATTTTTGGACATTTTTCTCTTTGGAAAATGAGCCCCAAAGTATACTAAAATAAATAGTTGAAAAAAATATCCTGTATAATCCTGATCACTGCATCTCAATAACAATATAGTTGAATTAGAAAAGGTAGAGAAAAGATAACCATTGTGATAAAGGGGATGGGATAACTTCACTATGAGAAAAGGCTAAGAAGGCTAGGGCTCTTCAGCTTGGAGAAGAGATGACTGAGGGGTAATATGATAAATGTCTATAAAATCCTGAGTGGAGCAGGAAGACATGAATCACATGTTTATTTTTTCCAAAAGAATAAGGACTAGAGGGCACACAAGAAGTTACTATGTAGAGTAGTACATTTAAAACAAATCAGAGCAGGGCTGTTTGTTCCTGGAAGACACCTTGGAGATCTACAAACAGGCACCCCTGCGGCCACCAGCTGATGAAAATCAGTGTCAAGAGGAGAGGTCCTCTTACCTCATATGAACAACTTTAAGTTGTGGTTTCAGAGGGCTGTTTGTTCCTAGAAAGCACCTTGGAGATCTACAAACAGGAACCCCTGCGGCCACCAGCAGATGAGAATCAATGGCGGGAATAGAGGTCCTCTTATCTCATATAAACATCTTTAAACTGTGGAATGTGGCCTGCAGACATGAATCCATGGCCGCAAGTCTAAAAGGGCATGGCCAAAGGGGCAGTACACGCCCCTTTTGAGTCCTTTTGGAGCCCTCGAGGAGCAGTGAGCAGGAAATTTGTATGAAAGTAATGGGGAAAAGAAAAGTGAAGCTTACACCATCAACTTCGGTAATGGGTCTGATGGACCATCATCTTCACTCCATTTCGGTTGTGCCTCCTATCTCAATCTGCTTCACTTTCTAGGGAGAACTGATTCAGGTTCCAAGGATGGAAAAGAATCACTCTCCTTTCAATCACTTGATTTGAATCCACCTAACAATTGTGTGGGAACGTCTAGCATACCGAGTCATAATGTCGCTTTACAGAGCAATGGTCAGACCACACTTGGAGTACTGTATCCAACACAGGTCTCCCTACCTAAAGAAGGATATAACCCTGCTGGAGAAGGTGCAGAGGCGAGCCACGAAGCTAGTAGAGGGTATGGAGAATCTGAGCTACAAAGAACGCCTCGGAAAACTGGGATTGTTCACCCTCGAGAAGAGAAGACTGCGAGGGGATATGATAGAGACTTTTAAAATACTAAAAGGATTCGACAAAATAGAGCAAGAAACATCATTATTCACAATGTCAAATTTGACACAGACAAGAGGTCATGAACTGAAACTGAGGGGCAACAGGTCCAGGACAGATATCAGGAAGTTCTGTTTCACACAGCGAGTGGTGGACGCTTGGAATGCTCTTCCGGAGGAGGTTGTGACGGAGACCACCATTCTGGGATTCAAGGGCAAATTGGATGCGCACCTTCTTGCAAATCACATTGAGGGATACGGGTTAACAAGGTCTTCATCAGGGAAAACCTAGCTTGGCCTCCACGTGTGAGGGTCACCGAACTAGATGGACCTAAGGTCTGATCCGGTGAAGGCATTTCTTAGGTTCTTATGAGTATATCTCCTGTTCAAATGATATCAGGGCCAAGTATAAGTCCTGCTCCTGATGATAGAGCAATTACTTTACAAGATGTTTGGAAGGTGGTAAATCGAATAGAAACCTCATTACAAGGTACTGTTACAAAGCTTTGTCAGGTTTCAACAGAAATTACTAGCAAGGTAACTGAACAAGAAACTCAATTAGCCTTGATAGGAAAGAGAGTGGACAAATTAGATTCTTTTGTGTCTATATTACAATCATCTGTAACATCAAACATTAAAGATAGTTCTTCAAATGGAGAAAATGGATAATGTTATGAGATCTAAAAACCTTTGGTTCTTGAATTTTCCTATTTCCCACTATTTAGCAGCATTGGAGCTCCTGAGGATGTATATGAAAGATATCCTTCAATATACTCAGGTGGATATTTTTACACCTAAAAATCTTTATAATATTCCCAGGAGTTCTAAATGTATTGCTGAAGAAGGATGGATTGATCAATTAGTATCTCCAGAAAGTTTGACTGTTTCTCAGTTCCTAGAGTCCTCTAAGGACTATATAGCTAAAAGAGCAACATTGTTAGTTACGTTTAAGTCAGAATTGGAAAAACAAGCTATTCTTAAATTATATTTTCCTAAGAAGTAGGCCTTGCTCTGTGGACAGCAATTAAAAGTTTTTCCAGATATTGCCAAATAAACGCAGTTTAGGAGCAGACAGTTTCTACAGCATAAGACTAAGATCTTGGCTGTGGACCCATCTCAATTGGAAATTTTTCTTCAGGATAAGTCTTTACTTGATAATGTTTTAGAAATTAATACAGAGGTTGGTAATAAGTGATTTCAGATAGAAATATAGCCTGTTTGTTGAAGCAAATAGTTACTTGAGAATTTTCTTTAGCCTTCTATGGAATTAGATAGCCCCAATAATGTGGACTAAAATAGAATGTTTGGGTTTGTTTTCATTTTTTCTTCTATCTTTTTTTATGATTTTGCTTGTACTTGTTATGAGTTGTAACAAAAAAATAAATGTATGAAAAAACAAATCAGAGCAAATATTTCTTCTGTCAATATGTATTTAAAATCTGGAATTTGTTGCCAATGAGTATGGTAAAAGTGGTTAGCATAGCAGGGTTTTAAAAAGGTTCAGACAAGTTCCTAAAAGAAAAGTTCATAAACTATTATTAAAGTGGACTTGGGAAAATACACTGCCTATTCCAGGAATAAGCAGCATGAAATCTAGTTTATCTTTTAAGATTCAGCCAGGTACTTGTGTCCTAGATTGGCCACTGTTAGAAACACAATATTATTCTTTATTCTTATATACCGCCATACCCAGTGAGTTCTAGGCGGTTTACATCAATTAGCAAATGATCTGCATTGAATAGCAGATTTACAACAAAATTAGAAGTAGGTTTACAAAATTAGAAGCAGATTTACAGCATAATTAGGAGTATTTTTAACAGCAAATTGCAGGCTGAATTACGATAAATTACAGTGATTTGCCGCAGTCAGCCGTGAAATTACAGCGATTCTTAACTGTCTGCAAAGAGGGCAGGTTTACAACAATATTACAGAAATTGCAGGTTTGATCGAGCTAGGTAGGGGAGGTAGAGAGTGGGGGAGGGAGGGACTGGTGAAGGAGGAAGGGGGCAGGGGTGGGGTAAGTGTCATGTGAGGTGAATGGATTATTAAGGGTCGTGTTTGCTGAAAAGGTACGTTTTTAGTAGTTTTCTGAATGATAGGTAAATGGGGGCCTCGAGTATCATCTGTGCTAGCCATGGGTTCGACTTGGCTGCTTGGAAGGCAAAAGTTCTGTCAAGGAATCTTTTGAGAGGACAGTGTTTAGGCGAAGGGAAGGCGAACAATTGAGTTCTCCGTGATGTCCTGTTGCTGCAGTAAAGGTTAAAGTGTGTGTTTATGTAACTTGGGGAGGAGCCGTTAACCGATTTGTAGCAGAAGCATGCAAATTTAAAAAGAATTCTAGATTCAAATGGTAGCCAGTGTAGTTGGTGATAGAAAGGGGTGACATGTTCCCATTTCTTTAGGCCAAAGATGAGGCGCACCGCGGTATTTTGGACTATTTTTAGTCTCCTGGTAGTTTTCTTAGTGGCGTTAAGGTAGATGATATTGCAGTAGTCGAGGATGCTGAGGATGGAGGATTGTACAAGTAGGCGGAATGCATTGTCATAGAAGTGTTTTTTTATGGTGCGAAGTTTCCAAAGTACCGAGAAGCTTTTCCTAATTATGAGGTCGGTATGGTTATCTAGAGATAAGTTTTTGTCCAGCGTGACTCCCAGAATTTTTATGGTCGGATCAAGGGGGAAGGTCTTTCCTTTTAGTTGAATTGTGGTTTCCTTAATTTTATCTTTGGGGGAGGCTAGGAAAAATTTTGTTTTGTCTGGGTTTAATTTCAGTCTGAATGAAAGCATCCAGAGTTCTATCTGGTTGAGAGTGTTTGAGATGTGGTCGAGTAGTTCTTGTGAAAAGTTGGTTAATGGGATGGTTATTGTGATATCGTCTGCATAAATGAAGAATTTGAGATTTAGGTTGTGTAAGAGTTTACCTAGTGAGGCTAGGTATATGTTGAATAGGATGGGGGATAGGGGGGAGCCCTGTGGGACCCCGCAGGTGTTGTCCCAGCAGTATGAGAAAGAGTTATTCTTGAGTACCTTGTATGATCTATTTTGTAGGAACCCCTGAAACCAATTGAGGACCTGGTCTGAGATGCCTATGTGCGCTAGGCATTCCAGGAGAATGGTGTGGTCGACCAGGTCAAAAGCACTGCTCAGGTCGAGTTGTATGATCAGGGCACTTGAGCCCTGACTGAAGAGTGTGAGGAGGTGGTCGAGAAGGGAGGCTATGATGGTTTCAGTGCTGTGGTCCGCACGAAATCCTGATTGGTTGTCACTTAGAATGTTGAATTTTTCAAGGTATGCGGAAAGTTCCGCTTTTACCAACCCTTCCGCTATTTTGGTAAATAGGGGGATGCTGGCGATCGGCCTATAATTAGATGGGGAATTTGGTGGTTCTTTCTCATTTTTTAAAATTGGGGTGATCATTATTTGACCCTGCTCCGACGGGAAGTTACCTTTGGATAGTAGGTAATTAACCCAAGTCATCATTTTTGCTTTAAAATGGGGGGGGGGCCGTTCTCATGATTTTTGGTGGGCATGTGTCCAGATGGCAGTAGGAGTGAGTATACTTGTTGTAGTAAGTATTGAAGGTTTGCCAATCGGTTACTGCGAATTGTTTCCAACTAAGGTCGACTTTGGCTCCCGGGTCTGGGTTTGGTGGATTCATGTCTGTGAGGATGGGGAAGAGCTCAAGGGGGTTGGGGCTGGCTGGTAGAGTTGTTCTTATTTTTTGGATCTTGGTATTGAAGAAGTCGGCAAGGGTGTTGGCGGTTAAGGTGGCTTCTTCGTGTAGGTTTGTGTAGGTTTCTATGTTGTATAGATCGTTGACCAATCTGAAGAGGTTATTGCTATTGGTTTTAGGATTACCGATTTTGTGGGAGTAGAATTTTTTTCTTTTTTCACTAGTGAGGGTTTTGTACTGTTTTAATTTTTGTCTCCATGCCAGTCTGTGTTCTAGCGTTCCGGATTTTTGCCATGATCTTTCGGCTTTTCTGAGATCCTTCTTGCATTGCAGCAGTTCAGAATCGAACCAGCCCTCTTGGTTGGGGGTTCTTATTCTGCGGGTTTTTTTGGGGGCAATCTCGTTTAGTATATTGGTACTATCTTGTATCCAGGAGGTCATGATTTGTTCCGTATCTTCTATTGGATTGGTGTTGATTTCGAAGTGGGACCAGAATTCCATTGGGTCAATCTTACCTCTGGTATTGTGGGTTTTGACGGTTCTTGTTTTTTCGCTTTTAGGAGGTTTAAGTTGGCATCCAATGGTGAAGCTACATAGGCGGTGATCGGACCAAAGGGAGTCTGACCAGTTGCCTTGTTTCCAATAAAAAGTGGGATTGGTCTGTTCCTTGGAGGATAGAGTTACCAGGTCTAACTGATGTCCTCTTTGGTGGGTTTTGATCGGGGGGTGTTTGTCAAAGCCTAGTTGTGAGAGCAGTGACCAGAAGTCCGCGGTTTCAGGTTGGTCAGTTTGCTCGAGGTGTATGTTGATGTCCCCACACAGTAGGTTGTATGGGCTTGTTAGAGAATTGGTAAGAAGTGATTCAGCGAAGTCGTCTTTGGTCGTGGTCCATTTTTGGGGGGGTATGTAAAATAAAGTGATGGTTAGTGAGGAGGGCAGAGATGTTGATGCTAGGGCGATGGTTAGAATTTCGGAATTAGGTGAAGAGGTTGTGTTAAGAACGGAAGCATTGAGATGGTCTCGGAAGATTATTGCTAGTCCTCCTCCTCTTCCCCATGTTCTGGCTAGGGAGAGTATCTTGAATCTTGGTGGTAGACAATCTTTAATAATGATGTCTTTGTCTGAAAGCAACCAGGTTTCTGTGAGAAGGACAAAGTCGGGGTTGTTTTCAGTTAGCCAGTCTTTGATTAGTGTGGATTTATTCCTCATAGATCTGATATTCAGGTAAAAGCCCTGCAGGGACTGGTGGTTGGTGTGATTGGGTGGGGAGTAGTGGGAGTACGCCAGTTTTTTTAGGGTTCTTAGTTTTTTTGGGTGGGGCTTGGTCGGTTTGTAGTGGTGAGGGGGGTTGTTGGGCAAGTGGGCGTGCGGGTGGTCTTGTGTGGTGTGGAGAGTGTATGTAGTGGTTCTGGGTTTTACCGATCGGTGCAGCGTGATGTGGATGGGAATGGGGGATGCATTGGAGTTGTCTGCGTTGCAGAGCCTGGAAGAGAGCAAGAGGAGTATAAGTAGAGCTACGCATTGTTGTGTATTTGGCTTGGCCATTGTGAGGGGCTCGTCCCAGCTGTGGTTGGAGACGTTGGGGAGTTTCCTGCGATTGAGGTCAGGATTAGTGCAAGGGGGGAAAAATGGAAGTTGGGGTTTCTAGATTAGTGGGTCAAAGGGCGGTTTAGTAGATTCCTGTAAGATGTCCTGAAGGTTAAGCAATGTAACAAGGATAAACAAAGTGGTTTCAATACAGTGGTGCTATGATCTGTATAGGTCCGGCAGGGTTATACACTAGAGTTTTATGTAACAGTAAAACTTATCCGGATTGGGGGTATCAGGGTTATATCCATGAGACCCGGAGTCGGTGCTGTTGGATCTGTCTCGTGGGAAGGAGTTCCTTTTAGGGTTGAGACGGTTGTGTCTTTGTCGGAGTGCTGGGGCTGTGACTGTAGTGGCGATCTGTGGTTGTCTCTGTGGTCTGGGCAGGCTCTGTGGTCGGTGGGCTGGTATCGGAGGCTGCCTGTGCGGGTGTCTCCCGCAGGTGCTTCGTGGTTGGGTTCCTGCTGGTTCGGGAGGGGTGTCCGGCAGAGCAGGGTCGATTCTTGGCGGTATGTGGTCCACCGAGCTGCGTCGGGAGGGGGGCGGAGCAGTGCTTTCACGCTCCTCACGACTCGGGCCGGGGGTCTCCTCTGTGGCTTTGGCGGTACCTGCTGGTTCCCGTCGTTCTCTCCGGCGCGATGCCCAACAGGTTTGCTTGAATTTTTCAGATCACCGCAGCCTCTCGTAAGAGCGAGAGAGAGCAACGTGAAAAGAAGAGAGAGGAGATGGCAGCCCAGTTGTTAGTAGGCTGGGTGTTGCTGGGATCCGGGTGAGGGGATCGGGCTCGCCAGGTACAGGAGTCGTTCGCAGTCGCTTTGCTCAGCTCGATGGACCTTTAATCTGTCTCAGTCAAGTGACGTTTATGTTCTTATTCACTTATGATTTCTGTATCTATATATGGAACCAGGCATTAATTTCAAACAATTTATTGTCCGCCTTGTGACTTTTCTGTTGGGACATTGCAAATAGGCTATTGTAAATTGAAAAGACATAATTTCTCACTCAAGAATGTAAAAAAAAATTCTTCCAATTGTCTTTTTCTTATCTCTTTCAAAAATAAAAGGAATAAGTCATGACACTGAAAGTTGGATTTTTTTTTTAATGGGCATCAAAAATATATTTAGTTAAACTGTGGACAGTGCATGCTTTCAGGATATATGCCTATTTTTTCTTATACTTTTGGAATTTTATGCCTATTTTCTTTTGCATTTTATAATTAATGCAATGTTTTAAGAGTCAGTGTCTCTCCCCCGCCCCCATCCCCATTCCCATTCCCAGTCTTTTTTTTCTCTCATGCCCTTGATTGACTACTAGGTCAGAATAAGAAATTAACAGCAGTGAAATCAGAACCAGACCGCACCTGTCCTCACTGCAGCTAGAAGCGAACTGAAATAAAGCACTTATAAAACTGCTGTGATCATAACCTTCAAAACTCTGAATGCTCCCAGCTGTCTGCTTTTCCAAAGCATGACTCTACATTACAAGCAGAGCTGGCACCAGACCCTAGTAATCTATTTCTAACTAAATGTTGTCATTTTTGGAAAGAGTAAAACATCTCTAAGTATAAAGATCCTTTTTTAACAACAAAGCTTCTGAAAATAGATATGACTTCTAGATTTGGTTCAGGAGATTAAGGCTTGCTAACAGAGGTATTGCTTCGTGTATCTGTGATGCAGTGTATTTCCTCTAAGGAAAAATGATTATGGGCTTAGTACATCTGCATTAATAATGATGCTTTGCTTGTCCTCCAGCTAGTTATTCCTACTTATCATCCTGAAAGAGTTTGGCTGAAAAATTTTGCAGGGCATTTTTCAGACTGTGCCAAAGCCCCGGGTACATTTTGCCTATGAACTTTCATCAATTTACCAAAAGAATTACATGCATATGGATTTCTGCCTCCTGCATACTTCCTCTCCTCCAGACCTCATTCCATTCCCCAATCATCTCTCTCTGTCCCTCCATGAGTCCAAGTTTTCTTCCTCTCTATTCCGTTCCCTTTGGCAACATCTCTCTCTCTCTCTCTCTCTCTCTCTCTCTCTCTCTCTCTCTCTCTCTCTCTCTCTCTCTCTCTCATTCCCTCCTCTGCTGAAAAGGGAGTGAGGAAAGAGAGAGAGAGAGAGAGAGAGAGATCCAGGGTGCATCTCTCCCACTCCCTCTACTGCCACATCCATTTTTCCCTCCTTTCCACCAGTCCAACATCTCTTTCTTTCTGCCTCCTGCATGCTTCCTTTCCTCCTCATTCCTTCCCCAACCAACATCTCTCTCTCTCCCTCCATGAGTTCAACTTTTTACTCTCTGCCCTCTCCCCCTTCCCCTGATTCTGACATTTTTCCTTCCCTCCGTTCTTCCCTTTCCATCCATCTCTCTCTCTCTCTCTCTCCGTGAGTCCAACTTTTCTTCCTCTCTCTTCAACCCCTATGGGCAACAAGTCTCTCTTTTTCTCTCTCTTTATCCATCTGTCTTGAGAGATCTAGGCATCTGTCCCACCCGCTCTACTGTCACATCCGACATTTCTCCCTCTCTCATCCCCCAGATCATGTGCAGCATTTTTTACCACTGCCCACCAGCCCCATGCCCATTTCTCTTTCTATCACCCCTCTCCAGCACAATGCCACATCTCTCCCTTCATCACTATGTCCAACATTCCTCCCTCTTGCAATCCCCTTCAATCCCCTCTGTTCCCTCTCCACCACCATATTCAATATTTCTCCATCTCATCCTTCTCGCCCCCTTGAAAGAGAGGGAAAAGAGAGAAGAGAGGCAATAGGAGATGGGGAAATATGATCATTCTAGTTTTATTCAAAATATACAACATCAATTTCATGTAATCATCTTCATCGCCTCAAAAAAAAATAGTAGAAATCTCCAGTCATTTACATTTAGGACCTGTTTTACAAAGCCATGCTAGCAGCTGCCGCGCGGCAACGGCCCAGAAGCCCTTTAAATCTCTTTGGGCTTTGGGGCCATTACCGCGCTGCAGCCATTTGCTCGGCTTTGTAAAACAGGCCCTTAATGCAGCAGTTCCTTCTGTGTTTGATAATACTGCAAATATATTCTGTTCAGCAAAAGTAAAACACACAAAAAAAATTCTCCGTGCCATGCTATCACATTTAACATTGTTTTTGCACTTTGTATTTGCAGATAAAATATTTTTTCGCTGATGTCTTTTTTTCCCCCTATCACCTTATAACTTATCTCCACATGCCTCTCCCTTACGTTTAACAAATCATTTGAAGTGTCTTGGCTCCTTGGGGCTCCTCTAGCTCGTTATGGACACCTCTAAGCTTAGAAAGCTGTTTTCCTTGGCAGGGAACTAATCTCTAGGGAGTGCTGCTCAGTTAAGGTATCATTCTTGTGTCCTCAGCCAGGTACAGTTTAGTGCTATCAGCTATCAAGTCTCTGCTTTCAGGCTGGGCACTGCTGTATATCTTTGTCTTTAGAATTAACATACAATTAGCTGCTGTTAAGCCTCATCTTAGCAGGCAGACTTTCAACCTTGAAACCTCTCTTCTAAAGTCTGGATTGTGCTCACCAGTAACTAGGCCAAAGCAACAGTATTAGCAGAACAAAATGTAGATATAGTACCAGTACAAACAAAAGATTGTGAACCACTTGAGTTGTTGGGGTTTTTTTCCTTTTATTTCTTGGGACATATATGCATTTAAAGTTTTTGAAAACTCCTACCATTTAAACACTCACAACTAGACCAATTACGAGGGGGTGTTGAAAAGTTCTCAGCCCAGCCAAGACGAGAATGACATGGATTATATTCCTCCATGTTGTTTTTTCTCTTCCTTTTAAACCAACAGGCTGATGCAGTCCTGATTTTAACCCATTCTACAGGGGCCAATATGGGTAAAACCAGGGCTGGGTCAAATAGTGCCCAAGTTCTGAATGCATTAAAACCCTCATGGGCAACCATAGCCCTTGAGGGCCACAACCCAGTTTGGTATTAAATCTGTTTTATTACTTGGGATCTAGCTAGGAACTTGGGACCTGGGTTGGCGATTGTTGGAAACACGATACTACTTTGGATCCCAGTAGGCAATTCTTATGTTCAATTGTTACAGCTGTCCGGATCTCACTGCATCTTGGTAGGTAGAACCAACGTTTCAGCTCCTAGTAGAGCATTAAACCCTGTGCTCTCTCTGTGTGGCTCACACACACCTCAAGATGATGGTAAAAGCTCTAAGCACAGATTCATACATCTCTTATACCCAGCCCCTCCCCTCTTTTGCTACCTGCTTTCGGGTCCCCGTATCTATATCTGTACCGGTATTTGAAAGCTGTTCACTTACTTGAGGTTTTTTTTTTTAAATTACACTACCCTGATTGTATTCGCCAATGACCTTGTCATGCTCCTAAGTTATTTTTACTTGTACCCTCACCTCTCAAGTATGCTCTTCTACTTAATTCCTGTTAACCGCATCAAACTTCACGGTGTATTGCGGTATACAAATAAAATTTTATGCTATGTTATATGGTTTAATCAATGATCTGAAACCATGTCAAAACATAGAATTTCGTTTCTGCAAATTGGCACTTAACGAAACAAAAGTACACTCTTTTCAGCTACAGTGGCAAAATAACGCTCAGAATTTTAGGAAGTGGGTTGGGTTAAGAACTTTTCAGCACTGCCTCCTAAAGTAAATTGGGGCTTCCATGTAGACACCCCACTAAAAACAATAAATCTGTTAGGGGGGGGCTTAAAATAAGGACCTTAACCAAAAGAAAAAGGGCAAACATTTTTTTTTAAATGCTAACATGAGTCTTTTACTAAAGTGCAGTAAAGTTTTACAGTTACCACAGATAAATTTCCAAAATTTCCACCTAGCCATTGTGCGTGTTTCCAGCATCCTACCTAAGTGGTTGAGATCGGACTTGAGATGCAGCTTGCGATGTGCTTTTATGCTCCTCTGACATCAGAGGAAGAGCTGACGCTGGCACGAACAGCAGCTTGGGGGTTGCTGCTCGCGCTGGGATCATTAAAAGATATGGGGGAAGGGAAGGGGTGCGTGGCAGGAGCGGGCGGGGAAGGAGCGGATGGGGGGCCGAGGCAGAGAAGAGGGCAAGGGAGGGGTGCTACCGCCATGGATGCCTCTCACCCTCGCTATGCCACTGAGTGCACCTAACTTTTAGGAACATCCGCAATGTGTCCATGCTCCTCCCTGGCCATGCCCCCTTTTGAGATCTGCACACTAGAATTTACAGACACCACTGTATAGAATACACTTAGAAAGTTCTGGTGCTTGAATTTTAATGAATGTCAATTAGTGCCAATAATTGCTTATTAGTTGGCAATTATCAGTGCTGATTAGCTTGTTAAACAATTACGTTGCATGTGCAAATCAGCAATGCATACGGATTTGCTTGTGCAACAGTGGCTGCAGTATTCAGAATCCATCACATAGAGAGTAATTCTATATTGTGGTGCATACTCTAAGGCAGTGGTCTCAAATTCACGGCCCGGGGGGGGAGGTCCACATGTGGCCCTCGGTATGTTTATCATAATCACAAAAGTAAAATAAAACAGTTTCTTGATCATATGGCTTTATGGCTATAAATTACAATATTATTATTAAGACTTAGCCAAAAGGAAAGATTTATAAACTATAAAGAGTTTTACCTCATGCAAAATTATCATTTCTTTAATAAAACATTAACTATTTTTTCTGAGGTCCTCCAAGTACCTACAAATCCAAAATGTGGCCCTGCAAAGGCTTTGAGTTTGAGACCACTGCTCTAAGGTATACGCAGATGTGGCAACATATATGTCTAAATGATCCCATACAGAAAAGTGCAAACTTTTCTAGGGGTTGAGTTGGGACAGACCATAGGGGGAGTGCACAAGTATGCATGTAGATTATAAAATATTATAATTCATAAGCATACATTACAAATTCCAGCACAGATATTTACATCTGCCTCCTTTTATAAAGAAAACTGGATGTCTATCTTTCCTTATAATATAGCGACTAAGTAGGTGCTTTTGTACCCTGTTAGTACAGAAATTAGCATGCACTATGGGACAGGTTTTATAAATGGGTTCTCTGTTAGGCACCTACAATTAGGATGTTTAGCAACACCTAACTAACCCCCCTTTTACAAAATCATAGCGTGTTTTTTTAGTGCCGGCCGTGGCGGTAACAGCTCAGATGCTCACAGGAATTCTATGAGCGTCGGAGCTCTTACTGCTGCAGCCAGCACTAAAAACCACGCTACGCTTTTGTAAAAGGGGAGTTAAAATATACACGCAACCCAAATTGTTTTAATTAGCTTAAATGGCATGGTAATTGACCACACCACTGAAGTTAATTGAAATAAATTTTAAACAATTAATCATGATTTCTGCAAGATCTCAGTGGTGCTTAGCAACGCCTAAGTCCAAGCGCCCTCTGATGCCTATCGACACCTACTTGAAAAGTAGGCATGATTAGGGGCAGAGAATAGGTGTGGTAGACGTAGGCATTGCTAGGCAAACAAGCTATTTACTATACTGGCACCTACCTCTAGAACACCTAGTGGTGCCTATGACAACTGCGCAGAGCAACGCCTACAATGTAAGCGCACTTAGGCGCCATTTATAGAATCTGACTTTGTGTAATTCTATAACAGTGTTCTTTAATGCAATGTCCAAGGACCAATGGTGGCCCCTAAAGACCTCTGGGGTGGCCCCTATTGTCATTTTCTTTTCTTTACCCAAGCTTGTGACAGGCATGGGGAAGTGAATGGGAGGAAGAGCTGCTTGCTTGAAGGGCATAGCAGTTCTCAATAGAAGAAGAGATTGCATTTGGAAATGGCCTTCTGCTTGAGTATACCCCCAATGAAAAGTTCAAAGGTGAGCTGGAAGCAATGGATATCATCAATACATACTGATAAGCAATGTTGCAGGCCTACATGGGAAGGTATTTGGTGGCTTTCCTTCATCTCATTCGGATCCAAAGTGGTCCTGACTTAAAGGTTAGTGAAGACCACTGTTCAATAAAATGTGTGCCTGCATTTAGATGCTAAGTTTGCATGTAATGACTAGAATAATATATATATCCCTAAACAACATCCAATAATATCCAGCACTACAAACATCTATACATCAAATATGGAGAAAAGACCTCAGCGTCTAATAGGGGTAACAAAAAACTTCCCATATAGACAAGCCAGTGTCAAAATCTCAACTTTGACACCAGCAGACACATCCTTGGTCAAAAACTCCAAGATAAGTGGAAATATACTATTGATTGTTACAGTCCTTAATAGTAAATCAAAATACCATCACTTATCTGAAAATGCAGTATTCAAAAATGATTGTTGTAATAGTGCTGAGATGTGGAAGTAGGAACAACTCGCACAGTGGAGCATGAGCATTAAGCACAGCGGCTAAACCCTCCTCACCGCTTGCACTGAATCTCCACAATATCCAACAGGGCTCCCTGTTTCGCAACCAAGCTTCATCAGGGAATTGCTGCAAACAAAAAAGAAAAAAACGGTTTGGATTAAGAAACACTAATATCAAATAGCAAAAAAACTGCCCAGCTCACAGTTAAACTGCTTCATCTCCTGTTATAAAATGGCCTCCCGGCGTTCTCATCGATTTAAAACTCCTAATGTCAACACGTGCACAACATGATGATGTCACAACATTTAAAAAAAAAAACTCAATGAATTACACGGTCAAAAAAAAGAAGAAAATGTAATCACGAAAAGTCAAACAAAGATCAAAAACATGCTCTTCATTCCACACAGCTATTCATAAACGCATACGATTATACACATATCCTGTTAAATGCCACAATTGGGGCTAAATAGTATGGTGTACGCATGGTCAGCATTTGTGTAGAGCATAGGTGGGGCATAGAGCAATTCATTTAGGGAATGATTCTATAAATGGTGCCTAGATTGGCTGGTGCCTAGAAAAAAGGCGCCAGACATGTGTCAATCACACTTAGGAACGATTTACAGTATCGCGACTAGCAGCGCATATGTAAAAACTTAGGCACCTGAAATTTAGGTGAGGGTTTTAAAGGCTTACATTTCAGGTGCCTAAGTTTTTAGAGAATCATGTTTAGTGTGTACAATTCTGGAGGCCACATTATCAAAAAGATGTGCGGAGAGTTGAGTTGGTTCAGCGAATGGCCACAAGGATGGTCTCAGGTCTCAAGGATCTCCCGTATGAGGAACGACTGGGTAAGTTGCAGCTGTACACACTCGAGGAACGCAGAGAGAGGGGAGACATGATTGAGACGTTCAAATATGTCACAGGCCGTATCGAGGTGGAAGAGGATCTCTTTTTCCTTAAAGGACCCATGGCAACAAGAGGCATGCGTTGAAAATCAGGGGTGGGAAATTTCATGGCGACACCAGAAAATATTTCTTCACCGAAAGGGTGGTTTATCGCTGGAATAATCTTCCACAACAGATAATTGAGGCCAGCAGCGTGCCAGATTTTAAGAAAAGATGGGATTGGCATGTGGGAACTCTTCATGGAGGTAGTTAGTGTGGGCAGACTAGATGGGCCGTGGCCCTTTTCTGCCGTCATGTTCTATGTTTCTATGTTTCTAAGTCATGCTCCGCCCATAGATATGCTCACTTAAGACTTTAGGCACCACTAAGCACCATGCGATAAGCGTTTATCTTTTATAGAATCAGATAGGTATCTATCGCCCAATTACATTTTTTCCACCAGTTATTGAGGCTATTAAGGGTATTTTGCCAATTAACCTCCCCTTTTGCAACACCGTAGTGCAGTTTTTAGCATTGGAGCTGTTACCACTGCAGCTGGTGCTAAAAACTGAGCTACTGTTCTGTAAAAAAGTGGGGTAACATAGTAGATGACGGCAGATAAAGACCCGAATGGTCCATCCAGTCTGCCCAATCTGATTCAATTTAAATTTTTTTAATTTTTTCTTCTTAGCTATTTCTGGGCAAGAATCCAAAGCTCTTCCCGGTACTGTGGCTTGGGTTCCTACTGCCGAAATCTCCGTTAAAACCTACTCCAGCCCATCTACACCCTCCCAGCCATTGAAGCCCTCCCCAGCCCATCCTCCACCAAAAGGCCATATACAGACACAGACCGTGCAAGTCTGCCCAGAACTGGCCTTAGTTCAATTTTTAATATTATTTTCTGATTCTACATCCTCTGTGTTCATCCTACGCTTCTTTGAACTCAGTCACAGTTTTACTCTCCACCACCTCTCTTGGGAGCGCATTCCAGGCATCCACCACCCTCTCCGTAAAGTAGAATTTCCTAACATTGCCTTTGAATCTACTACCTCTCAACCTCAAATTATGTCCTCTGGTTTTACCAGAGTTTTACTAGGTGCCTAAGAGGTGCCTTTATAGAATCAGCCCCTTAGGGGCTGCTTCACTAAACTGCGTTATGTCCTAATGCATGCTAAAACATGTGAAAACCAAACTCCTATCAAACATGGTAAAGTTCTTTCTGATATTTAGTCTGTTTGAGCATGCTAATCCTGTCTTTATTTATTTGAGTTCACAGTTTATTAAAAGTTTCAGCAGTACAAAACAAATTAAATAAAACAAACAAACAAAAAAAAGTTAACGAAGAAACCCAAGGACCAACAGAGTCAAAAACTCCTAAATCAAACCAAGAAGAGGCTGAGCATTACAAAGGATCCACAATCATATACACCTACATATACATCCACAATCATATACACAATCATATACACCTATACAGTATGGTCTGTACTAGTTAAATGAAAGGATATATTCATAATCATGGAACGTCAGTGATGAGAAGAGCAAGGATCGCTACAGCACCAGCAATCCTCTCTGCAGGCTGCAGTAATTATCTGAAGGTAAGAGAGGGAGGCCAAGTGGGAAGCTGGAGGATGCTGCAAAGAGCAGGCAGCACTAGTATAGACAGCACTAGTACAGACCGCGGGCCGCAAAATAGTACCTGGAGGGCCGCATGTGGCCCCCGGGCCATGAGTTTGAAACCACTGATGTGTACTGAACTGTTATATTTGATATGAGGTACCTAGTTGTATTGCATTGCCTTGTTCATGTTATTTTCTTCATATATTTCACTTGGCTTGTACAACTGGAACGTATCATGTCCTAATTAATATTTGTATACTTGGGGTTTTTTCTTTATATGCTATTATTATAAATCTAATAAAAATGAATTATTAAAAAAAAAAGAAAGGCTGATTTTATTAAGTAAGCTTTGTCGTGTGGAAGGGATCTGAGAGAGAGAGGAGATAAAAGGAAAGGGGATGGGACACGATATGCCGCTTTTCTGTGGTTACAATCAAAGCAGTACTTATTTTGTACCTGGGGCAGCAGAGGGGTAAATGACTTGCCCAGTGTCACAAGGAGCTGCAATGGGAATCAAACCCAGTTCCCCGGGTTCTCAGGCAGTAACTACAAGGCTACTCCTCCACTTTTGTGGAGAAATATAAAAAGCAACGTGGGATGGCAGCAAAAGAGAGATAACAGAGAGATCACTGTGCTTCACAAAAGAACTAGGAGAAAAGAACAGCATTCAGGACATAGAGACACTGATGGAGAAGGACATACAAAATAGGCAGGAGGGAACAAAGGGAAGCACAAAGACTCAAACAGAAGAGTATAATGCAGGCAGTATATCTGTGCATTATTGAGATGGCTTGGAGAAATCCATTGCTTATTCTCAGGATAAGTAGCATAAAATCTGTTTTGTTACTTGGGATCTAGCTAGATACTTGGGACCTGAGTTGGTGATTGTTGGAAACAGGATACTAAGCTTGATGGAACTTTTGGTCTATCCCAGTAGGCAATTTTTATGCTCTTATGTGAGTCAAGTATAGGACAATCAAGCCATTGTGACATCACTGATGACATTGGCTCTCAGGCATTGGTTGAATGAGGCATTATGACATCACAATCTCTGCTCTAGAATGTTACTAATCTTTCAATTTCTGCCAGGTACTTGGGACCTGGGTTGGCTGCTGGAAAGAGGATACTGGGCTTGATGGACCTTCAGTCTGTCCCAGTATGGCAATTCTTATGTTCTTATGTGTCATTTATAGAATCACAGCTTGCGGCACCTATACAGACTCAGGCATTGCTAGGCATCCTAGACATAGGCGCTGCTCCATTAGGCCAGCTTTTCATTCACCTAGTTTGGCAGAATCTATGTTGGACATCTAACGACACCTAATTCAACCCCATCCATTCTCTGCCCTTAGCCACGCCTACTGCTTGAGATAGGCATCGTAAGGCATCCTTAAGCATAGTAGGGCGCCTCCACTTAGGCATCACTAGGCATCCTAAGAATTTGATGCCAAACTCTTAAATTGTTTAGTCTTTTTCTTTTGATTAGCTGAAAACTGGCATAGTCAATTACCACCCAGATTAAGCAAATTAAAAAATAAAAATTAGGCGTGTATCCTGAATTTATTGCTAGGTGGCTGCAATTAGGGTACCTAGTGGTGCCTAATGTATAGCCCTAACTGGATAGCACAGGGTTAACAAGGGTGCAATTAGCACCTCCTAAATAGAAAGCAGTGTATTCCTGAATTATTAGTAGTAGTGATATTCTGTTGCCATACTTATAAATAGCTGCTTTTTTTCTTCTTCCATTTTTACAGATCAAAATTAAACAGCTTAGCTGTAGGAATGGTGGCTAAATATCCCCTTTACCTGTATAGTTAATCTATCTTCATTCATACTTAATTATCTCTTGGTACTATTTGGATGTCGTCACAAGACTAAGAATGTTATAATGCCCCTGTATCGCTCCATGGTGCAACCTCATCTGGAGTATTACATTCAATTCTGGTCTCCTTATCTCAAGAAAGATATGGTGGCGCTAGAAAAGGTTCAAAGAAGAGCGACCAAGATGGTAAAGGGGATGGAACTCCTCTCATATGAGGAAAGACTAAAATGGTTAGGGCTCTTCAGCTTGGAAAAGAGAAGGGCTGAGGGGAAAAATGATTGAAGTCTAAAAAATCCTGAGTGGAGTAGAATGGGTACAAGTGGATCAACTTTTTACTCAGGCAAGAATTACAAAGACTAGGGGGCACTCGATGAAGTTACAGGGAAATTTAAAACCAATAGGAGGAAATTTTTTTTCACTCAAAGAATACTTAAGCTCTGGAACGCGTTGCCAAAGGATTTGGTAGGAGCAGATAGTGTAGCTGGTTTTAAGAAAGGTTTGGTCAAGTTCCTGGAGGAAAATTCCATAGTCTGTTATTAAGAAAAACATGGGGGAAGCCACTGCTTGCCCTGGATCAGTAGCATGGAATGTTGCTACTCCTTGGGTTTTGGCCAGGTACTAGTAACCTGGATTGGCCATCGTGAGAATGGGCTACTGGGCTTGATGGACCATTAACCTGACCCAGTAAGGCTAATCTTATGTTCAGTATCATTGGCCAGATAGTGCTACTGAAAATTCATAAATGGGGGACTTGAAGTGTTTAGCTGTAGCCACTAAAATGGCAATTCTGTAAATAGGGCGCTAACATTTATATGAGCATTATAGGTCTGATTCTATATATTGGACTGGATTCTACAAACTATGCCGGTATCAGCAGCTGCCTACAAAACAGCTGCATGTCATCATGCAAGCGTCTTTTGTAGAATCGTGGCTACCTCAAACATAGGTGCTGGAAATGTAGACCAAGGTTTTCAAGACCTACATTTCTAGCGCCTGTGTTTGACGTGAATGGCATCTATAGAAGACACCTAAGGTCATTTCCGGTGTTAGCCATGCCTACTTTGACCTTAGGTTTCTAAGGCGCTCCCATAAATGAGATCTAGGCACTGGTTATATAGGCACCTCTGGATGCCTATATTTTTGTTTTTAAACAGCTTTGCTACTTATGTTAGGTGTCGGTAGGGTGCCATAGTGCCTAAAAAATTGGCACAACCATAATGGCACTTTTGCAGTTCTAAAAAAAGGCACGTGCTAAATATAGAATCATGCTCAGGGGCCATATGTGGCATTACATTTTGGCACACCCGATTAGGCCAAGGAAGACCAGGCCTAAATAAGAGTGCCTAAATTGTGCATAGATCAAGGGTATTCTATAATAATGTGTGTAAGTTTTAGGAACACCTACAATTTGCCCATGCTCCTCCCCTGGCCATGCCTCTTTTGAGATATGCACGCTAGAATTTGCATGCAGCACTTTATAGAATGTGCCTAGCAGGTTGTACATGTAACTTGTAACTAGTGCCAATTAACATCAATTATGATATGTTAATTGCCAATTATAATTGGTGCCATTTGGTCTTTTTGAGCAAATTGTATGTGCAAATTAGCTGTGTGCACTGATTTGTACACATAACTAATGAAACTACATACAGAATTTGGGCCCATGTGAATAAATCTTTAAAATACAAGCATATATGTATGTATATATGCATATATAGGTGCAATGTTCCATCCACTATTCTTATTTATTCAATTTTCTTTATTGTTCTCCCAGGGGAGCTCAGAACGGTTTACATTCATTTGTTCAGGTACTCAATCATTTTTTTCTGCCTGTCCTGGTGGGCTCACAATCTATCTAATGTACCTGGGGAAATGGGGGGGGAGGGGTTGAGTGTCTTCCCTGGGTTCACAAGAAGCAGTGTGGGTTTGAACCTACAATCTCAGGGTGTTAAGGCTGTATCACACTCTCCCCCACTTTCTGTTGATATGTACCTATCTAGCACAGTGTATATGTGCAAGTGGACGAACATAAGAAGATACTGGGAGAGACTGAAAGTTCATTAAGCCCAGTATCCTGTTTTCAAAAATGGCCAAACCAGGTCACAAGTACCTGGCAAAATCCCTAGAAATAAACAGTGAATTTTCGCAAGCCCATCTGGGTAGATCATGAGTGGAGCATAGGCAGGGCTCCTGCTTCACTTATAGAATATTGTAAGTTACATGTATTACTGCCACATATAGGCATTCACACTTACATTGCTATATGGCAGGCATACATGACTGCATGTTAGGTACACTGATACTGGATAATGCTAGGTGGTCACTTTCTAGGTGATGCCTGGTCGTCATCTACTACCCTCACAGTCAGGATGGTAGACACCTGGAATGCTCTCCCGCAGGAATTAGGGGAGATGAAAATGGTAATGGAATTCAAAAGTATGTAGGATAAACACAAAGAAATCCTTTCTGGAAAGTATACATATCTGTCATTGCATCATATCTTATGCTGTCATCTATATGTTAGTACGAGAGTTCTTCAAAAAGTTTCCACACTTTTATACTTTCACAGGAAATGGTTGGGAAAGGAGAAGTGGTAATAGGGTGTGTCTTAGAATGTCATGTGACTAGTCAAGCAAGCCAACTCACCTTATATGGAAAAGTGATGTAATTTGCTTTATAGTCTGAGGTTGGATAGTTTGTGCAAGACATCCACAAACCCAGCAGGAAAAAAGGCCATTTTCAAAATTGCCAAATGTCTATTTTTTTTATTTTTTAAAATGAGATAGATATAAGTTTTGGTCCTTAGGATGCCTACCTTTTTTGCCTATTTTCAAAAAAAAAAAAATCTGCGCGAAAAATGTACAAAAGCAAGTTTTGTAGATGTACCCACCAACTACCTTGTCTGATTGCAGTAGAAGGAATCCCCATCAGCTGAGCTGGTTTTGGGGATTCCTGGCAACTCAGCTGATGGGAATTCCTCCTGCCAGGATCAGATGAGCTGCAAAGCCCTACACCCCTCCCCCTGACATCTTGACATCTCAACATTGCCCTGCTATCCCCACATTCCTCTCACATCCCAACATCCCTCTGATATCCCCCATATCCCCTTTCACATCCCAACATCCCCCTGATATCCCATACCTCTCCCAACATCTCCGCCCCCCCCACCCAACATTCCTGGGCCCCCCTTCCACATCCCCAGAACCCCCGTACCTTCAGAAGAGCAAATGGCAAGCGAGAAGCTCACTCCCTCCTACCACTTGCTGCAAATGAAGGGGCTTACCCCTCCCAATGCATCTTGTGATGCAGTGGGAGGGGTGGAAGGCTCTGATTGGCTCAAAATCACCTGATCCTGACAGGGAGACTCCCCATCAGCTGAGCTGCCAGGAATCCCCGAAACCGGCTCAGTTGATGGGGATTCCTTCTGCCGTGATCAGCTGATGAGAAGCCATGGTTTTTGTTCTTTTTTTACTCTTTGGGTGGTGGGAGGGAGTCATGACCTCTGGGGCAGTAAAGGGGAGGTATGCCTTAAATCCTCCAGTAGTCTTCGTGTCAGTTTGGGCACCTTTGTGGATTTTAGATGCAACTCAAACAGGTCTAACTGCCAGCATCTAAGTTCCCTCTAGTAAAGCTTTGATTATGGTTGGGTTACGTCCAGGTTGAAGCCTGCCATATTCCCGTCCATAACACATCTCCCAAAACGCCCCTTTGCTTTCTGGATGCACAGCAGCTTAGAAGTGATGCTGCATGTCCAGAAAGTTGGTTTTGATTATTGGCACTTGGACGTCCCTGCTCTTAGGACATCCATGTGCCGACTTAGGCCGGTTTTTGGATGTTTTAAAATTTTGATTATGAGCCCCATAGTGTTTAAAAAATAAAAGTGCAGAAACTTTTTGAAGGTCCCTCATATGTTACTATGCTAGTAGTCTATAATGCAGTCTAGCTCCTTAGTTCTTATAAAAACAGGCTCATAAATGTGGCCTTGGGGAGCGTAAGTGAAGGTGCCCAGTAGTAGAATTGCCATTCAAATGTATCAGTCCTTTTGAATATTAGTCTGTTAATAGAGCTTCATAAATTGCTACAAATATTTGCAAGTATGATTACATTTATTTTTTCATAGTAGTACTGTACAGAATACTGAAGGAGACATGAACCATCATGTCATATATTCTAGTTTAGTTTTATTTATGCAGGAAATCTTTTTCACAGGTTGACTTAGGAAACAAGATTTATGTGTAGCTGGACATAAAACAACAAAGCTTCAGGGCTTGAATTCCAATGGTGAGTCTTTCACAGATACAAAAAGCATAATCTTGATCAGTACCTACTCATTACATACTTTTTGTGCACTCTAATTTCAGTTTTGATTTACTGTACATCTTGAATTCATCCTATTGTGCAGTTAAATGCATCAGACTCATAAGTAATGTTCAATAGAAACATAGAGTATGTTTGCCCCATCGCTTCTTGAAGTCGAGCACGCTACTGGCCTCGACCACCTGGCGTGGAAGACTATTCCATTGATCAATCACCCGCTCGGTAAAGAAGTATTTCCTGGTGTCACCATGAAATCTTCCCCCCTTGAGTTTCAGTGGATGCTCAATGATATGAAATCAATGGTCAACCATCTTGAAAGCCTAGCATGGGGACTTACAGTATACAGGGAAGTGACTATCTTTCTGTGTGGAATAGTACGAGTAGCATGATGAGAACCAGGGAAGCCTAACTTAAATCCCATTGCCTCTCTTTGTGACCTTGGGAAAGTCGCATAATCCTCCATTGCCTCAGGTTCAAACTTAAGCCCGGTGCTGATCTCTCAGTTGGCTCCTTCCTCCAGCCTCTCTTTTGGTTCTTGTGCTTCTGCCGCCTAAAATCTGCCGCCATTTCTTTCCTGCTTCATTCACGAACTTGAGAGTCATCGAGCAGTGCGGTTCCTGAGGAAGGGGGTTCACCCCCGAAACGGAGTCCGTTGGACATTTACTGCTTATGGATCACCATTTCCATTACACACGGAGAAGCTAAGTTCTTACAGCCTGTGTATTTTTGAGCTTGGTTGGATTTGGACACTAACTTTCCAGTTTGGCCCCCAGCTTAGGGGTAAGAGATGAATTCCTTCTTTATTTTGATAATGTGTGTTTTTTTCATTTTAGTTTTTTCACACATTGCACATTTTGCACTAGTTAAGCACCACAAATATTATCCGGAGCAAGCCCGGGGATGTTTCGCAGTTAACACCTTCCTGGGTGTAAATCCGCGACAGCTTTTCCCTGGAGTTTCCAGAGGTTGCTGTGTGACTGAGGGCTTGTCCGGTTAATACTCTTAAATTAAATTATAGAATTATTTTCATTCTTTGCTCAGTTTGGAGTTGGACTTCATCTCTTTTCCTTAATCTTTGTAGACTTCTTGGGGTGAGGGAGGTTCTTTCATTTGTTAGCTTGTTGTTGTACCTCCTCCATTTAGGGTTCTATTTTTTGTCTTGCCTAAAATCTATGGCATTTTTTTTGTCCTTGCTTAGCGTTGGTTCCTGAAGAGGCGTTTGAAGTCCCTGAAACCATCTGATGAAGGTCTACTGTCTATATCGAGTAACTTCTACGACTGGAATGCTAAATGGACTGCAAAACAAGCTAAGTGACTTTTTTTTTCCATTTAATTTAGGGAGGAGGCTGAGGTTTTTCCTGTTCATCCCGCTGGCTAAAGTTTTTGAATTGCCTCAGAAATTGATTTAGGGCTCCTTTTACTAAGCCGCACTGGCAGTTTAACGCACCTAATAGCGCACGCTAAACCGCCAGATGCGCTAGCCGCTACCGCCTCCTTTTGAGCAGGCGGTAGTTTTTGGCCGGCGCCGGGGTTAGCGCATGATGAAAAGTCATGCGCGTTAACCCCGCTAGCGCAGCTTAGTAAATGGAGCCCTTAGTTCACACAAGTGTTTATTTGCACTATTTATTAGTCACCTTAATGCACACACACGTACCCCATGATGGTGTGCGGAAGTTGAGTGAGTGAAGGACTCACCGACAGCCTTTCAGTTAAGCGCTTGACAAGCATTTGTTGTCTCCTCATTTTGCTTACCTCCTCACACTGAGGGTATGTTTGCACTCACCAATTTATTATTATTTCATTGGTGCATTATTTAACTTTTTCATTTGGGGGGGGCAATACTCTCGCTCAGTAAGGCTGTCGGGTTTGATTCATTGGCTCAGTTGCTTTTTTTGTAACCAGAAATTGGAGATTAGATTGAGACATCCGGCTTTTACTTCCATTGCTTTCTATGGCAATAAAACCCATCCGTCTTACTTCCATTGCTTTCAATGAAAGGTAAACCTGGATGCCTCAATCTGTCCTCCTTTTTTTGGAGCCATATGGTAACTCTACTCATATATAGGGAAGTGCAAGAGCTAATAGAGCAGGTTGAGTCTGGCGTGCCTCACTGAATACCCAGTTTTCCTTATTTGCCCCTATTTAGCCTCCTGCTTAGCCTCTGTTTCTGCAAATATTTGTATTCACCAGATTCTCTGAATAGCTATTCACCTCTGGCTGCTAGTATGACATGTGTCACTGCTTGTATAAACTGGGCCTGTTCTATGATGAGAAATGTTATCCCCATGTGCTTGCATGCTAGTAACTTTGGTAATTTCATGAACCTCATTAGCTAGAAACACAGAATGTTAACTATAGTAGTGCATGAGTTACACAGATGCATCTTTATTTTAAGAGGATAATTCTATAAAGAGCTGACTAGTTTTATGGGTCTGGAATGCAAGTAATTGGCATTATTCTAGTCATTTATAGTACATGTGTAGGTGATCATTTATAGTACATGTGTAGGTGACTACTTACAGTATATGCACAAATGAAGAGCAAAGGAGAACGAACTATGTTTTGATGTCACATATTTTGCTGGTGGAAGTACACATGGATGGAGTTTGGGCAGAGCACACAACTATTGGGTAGATTCAGTAAATAGTGTCAAAAGTTATAAACGATCTGGAGTGAGGTGATTAAATTAGCGGATGATACAAAGTTATTCAGAGTAGTGAAGACACAGGGGGATAGTGAAGATCTGCAACATGACATAATCAGGCTCGAGAAATGGGCATAAACATGGCAGATGAGGTTCAACGTGGATAAGTGTAAAGTGATGCATGTCGGGAACAAAAATCTCATGCACGAATACAGGAAAGAGACTTGGGAATTCTGAGCGACAAATCGATGAAGCCATCTGCGCAATGTGCGGCGGTGGCGAAAAGGGCGAACAGAATGCTAGGAATGATTAAGAAGGGGATCATGAACAGATCGGAGAAGGTTATCATGCCGCTGTACTGAGCCATGGTGCGCCCTCACCTGGAGTACTGCGTCCAGCACATGAAGAAGGACATGGAACTACTCGAAAGGGTCCAGAGAAGAGCGACTAAAATGATAAAAGGGGCTGGAGGAGTTGCCATACAGTGAGAGATTGGAGAAACTGGGCCTGTTCTCCCTTGAAAAGAGGAGACTGAGAGGGGACATGATCGAAACATTCAAAATACTGAAGGGAATAGACTTAGTAGATAAAGACAGACTGTTCACACTCTCCAAGGTAGGAAGAACGAGAGGGCACTCTCTAAAGTTGAAAGGGGAAAGATTCCGTACAAACGTAAGGAAGTTCTTCTTCACCCAGAGAGTGGTAGAAAACTGGAATGCTCTTCCGGAGTCTGTCATAGGGGAAGACACCCTCCAGAGATTCAAGACAAAGTTGGACAAGTTCCTGCTAAACTGGAACGTACGCAGGTGAGGCTGGGCTCATTTAGAGCACTGGTCTTTGACCTGGGGGCCGCCGCGTGAGCGAACTGCTGGGCACGATGTTCTTATGATACTGGATTGGTGTGCTAAGAGCTCCTTTTACAAAGCCACAGCAGTGATTCTGCTGTGACAAATGCATTGAAACCCATAGGAATTGAATGGGCTTTGTTGCGCTTGCTGAGGGGGCCCACTACCTCAGCTTTGTGAAAGAGGCCCTAAGTGCAAATTCTATAAAGGCCATTCCATGTGGGACTATCTTTACAGAATACTAGCTTAAGGCATTTTTTGTGCGTGAGCATTTATGCTTGCCAAAGGCTAGTGGAAATGCTTGAGTCTAACTACTGTCAAGCCTGGAAATGGAAGTATTCTATAACTCTGCACCTAAATCCTGGGAATACCCATGACCTACCCCTTGGCCACAACCCTTTTTGGAGTTGTGTGCAAGATGAATTAGGCACGCAAGTTATAGTATAGGGGTGCAGAGTAGATATGCACATAATCAGCAATTAGTTCCAATTAGTGCTTATAAAGATCGTTCCGGCTCCATGCACACTGCACCAGCTGGCTACGTGGGACCCAAAAGAAATGCAGGGGAGGTGGAATCAGCCAGCGGCCTTGAACGGAGCAGAAGGGCAGGAAGATCGCTCCTGCTCCGTGCACTGGCTGGATACGTGGGACCCAAAAGGTACGTGGGGGAGGTGTGGATGTCCAATTTCGGCAAGCACTGGAGTTAGCTGCAAGGCAGCCAAGGAATCGGGGAGGTGTGGGAAGGGTGCACAGGTGAGACAAGGGGGGTTTGGATTTGGCTGGGATGTGAGGGGGGCACGAATATAAGCCAAGAACCCCATTTTTGAACCACTTTTTTGGCCCAAAAATCTCAGCTTATATTCAAGTTTATATGGTAACTGTGATCTGCATCCAAAATAGCATGCCTAACTTTGTGTGAACTATGAACTATACAGAATTTGGTGGTTTATGTACAGTATAAATTATACTCAGATAATGTATTGTTAGTCCCCCCCAAAAAAGGTGTAATCTTATTTTATTTAGTGCACTTTATTCGATTTGGTAAGCTTTAAAATAGACTAACAATGCAATACACTCCCTAACACAAATTTGGCAGTGTAACTAAGGCTGTTACCTGTGCATTGCTTCTGCAATTCCCGCTGGCTTCATTGGCATTTTTCATGAGAAGGATTTTTTGTTGTTGTTGCTAGGATCAAAACTTGTACCAAAAAAACTTGTACTGTAACTATGGCAAATTGTAATCTGTTAACTCTATATTATGTATGTTAACCTGTAACCCGTTCTAAGTTCTTCGAGGAGAACGGGATAGAAAATTAATTAAATAAGTAAATAAATGTATTCCATTGGTATAACTACAGTTAAGTATGTTGCTTCTGTGGCTCCCAAGTAGAAAATGGGGACAAAGTTTATCACCATCCCCCACCCCATTCCCGCAACCTTTGACCCCATTCCCATCCTGTCTCCACAAACTAAAACTCTACTGCACTAGGTCCATCATTTTTGACTTTTTGTATGGAAGAGATTATTGCAATTCCTTACTTAAAGGAATCTGCCAAAAAAAAAACATCCGACGCTTACAATTAATACAAAACACTGCAATAAAAATTATAACGAAAAAGAAAAAATTTGATCACGTCACTCCTCTGTTAAAAAATGCACATTGGTTACCAATTCACCACTGAATAACCTATAAAATTGCCTTAATATCCTTTAAAACTATGAACACCAAAGAACCTGCTTTTATTCATAAGTATCTTATTTCTCACGAACCTTTGAGAACTTTAAGATCCGCATCACAGCACCTTCTGCATGTCCCATCCATAAAAATCATTAGTACCCGTAGGGCCTCTTCGTTAGCAACTTTAGCCCCTACAATATGGAATTTGTTACCATCATATTTAAGGGCGGAGCAAAATCTGGGTTGCACCTGTCCGTCCGACCAATGATTTTCAGGTACGGGGAGGGGGGCCGATCGGGGGTTCGGGGAGGCAGTCATGGGGGGATTGCATCGAGGGCAGGAGGGCCTGGGATTCCTCCTGTCCATATTTTAGTGGGGGGTGGGGGGTGCCGCGGGGCAGGAGGGCTTGGGTTCCCTCCTGCCCGGATCGTTGTGGAGGGGAGGGGATTCTGTAACTGGTGTTGTTTTTGACAGACACCGGTTACAGAATCCAGCTTTTAGGTGAAGGACTGGCTCCTCCTTTGCCTAAAAGCTCTTGTTTTGGGCGTTTGAGAGTTAGGCTTTTTTTAGGTTGATTATATGGTGCTAGTGTAGACGTGGTGGTGGTCTGGGTGTTTAAACAGCTGAACGTAGAGGCAGGCCATTATCAAAAAAATCTCCTTTTGGATGTTTTTTTTGATAATGGACATTTTCCCTGCTTCTACGTTCAACGTTTAAGGCCTTAGGCCAAAAGGGGACTTAGACTTTTTTTGATTATTATGCCCCTCCACGTATTTATGATTAGTGTTTTATCAAATTTTCATAAACTTGAAGAGATTTTGTACCGTATCAAGGACGGAGTAGGGATGGAGTTTGAATTTGCAGGGATGGGGGCAAACTTTACTCCTGGGTCATTCTTTACTCCCACGTCCTGTGTATGCCTGGCATGCATGCTGTAGAAAAGCATGCTGTCTTACATAAAAGAGAAAGTGTAATATCAGAGTTTCTTCATGAGAGCAACAGGCAGTGTTGTGTAGCTGACAATGACATTCGGATGCTACTGGTGTGATAAGCACTGACAGATGCCTGATGCTACCAGTGGCCATAGCATGCCTGTTGCCGCCACTCATAGTTAGTAACTGTTGTTCCTCTGACTTTGGCTGCATCCCAACAAGATTAATAATGATACAATGATGATGTGCTATACCAATTTACTCATACACAGTGAGAGAGGAGGGAGTAAGCAAGGAAATTTAAACCAGGTAGTTCTCCCAGTGTAGGTATATAGTTTGCCCTATTTCTACAAAACCACACATGAAGGACACTGGATTTCCCTGAAACTTTTTTACCTTTGAGTCCTGACTGGATTCACCTGCACATCTTACATTTATAGTTTATTTTAATAATTTATATTCCACATATCCTACAATTCTATATGGATTACAAATCATTCAGGTGCTCCCACTCTAGCTAATGTACCTGAGGCAATGGGGATTAAGAGACTTGCCCAGGGTCACAAGGAGCAGTGCAGGAGTTGAACCCAGAACCCCAGAGTGCCGAGGCCATTGCTCTAACCACTGCACCACACACACAGCAATGCTGAGTAAACTTAAGGAGAATTCACTACCCAGCCTTAGGAGGACAGCAATAGCACAAGCTCAGTTTCAAATAATGTCTGCTGGCAGAGAACTTAGGCTTCTCACAGATGGGCCTGCTATAAAAAAAACATAGAAAAATGAAGGCAAATAAAGACCCCTGCCTATCCATGCCATCTACTATCCCTTCTTCTCCAGTGTCCCAAGCTTTCTTGAATTCAGATACACTTTTCATCTCTATCACCTCCATGCATTCACCACCATTTCCATGAAAAAAAGTATTTTCTGAGTTACTTCTTCATCCATCCCTTTCACCTTCATCTTATGATCTTTCATGCCAGAGTTTCCTTTCAATTAAAAGAGACTTGCCTCATGTGTATTTATGCTACATAGATATTTACACATCTCAATCATTTCACCCCCTCCCGCCTTTTCTCTGAAGTATACATATTGAGATCTTGAAGTCTGTCCCCACATGCTTTATGACCAAGACCACTGACCATTTTAATAGCCTCTGATCCTCTGAACCGACTCCACCCTGACTCACCAGAGTCTTATATCTCCTTTGTCTTACTGGCCATTCCTCTCCCTATGCACCCAAGCATCCTTCTAGCTTTCACCCTTGCCTCTTTTACCTACTTGGACACCTTAAAACCATCACATTCTATCATACCTGACACCCACTCTTCTTTTGTGCACAAAAGTTCTCCACCCCCTAAACTGTACCATTTCCTCTGGTTTTTGCAGCCCAAATGCATGACTTTGAATTTCTTAACAATAAATCTTAGCTGTTCCATGCACTGATTTAAGATGGCTCAGTAGAGGGAAATTCCTGCAGAGATTTTGAGAACTATGTCCGGAGATAAATGTACAGAACTGGATTCTGCCATACATGTTCATGCTGTTATGCAAGATAAACAATATATATATTTTAAATATAAAGTACACTCGGTATATATAAATAAATATATGTTTAGCATTTTTATTGTTGGTAGATCATTTTGACTTGGTCATTTTAAAAGTACCTTGCAAACCAAAAAAGCGTGGACACCCCTAATCTATAGCTTGTATATTAAACATAAAGGTTGATTTTGCATAGAGCATTTAAGGTCAGGATATGCATAATTTTCTCAGTAAAAGTGTGACTGAATATAGAGCTTTTTATAAAATACTAGCTGATGCCCCGGCGTTGCACGGGTATTTAATTATAGCAATAACACTGTAAATGGATTCAAATAAAGATACTTTATAGTGGTGAATGAAATTATTTTTTTACAGCTTTATAAAAAGTACAATATTCAAATTATAATGTGAAATATTTGACAAAATGAATACAATACAACTAACACAAAACTTGATTATAAACAACATTTTTAGTTTCACCTTCAGGAGCAAGAACATATAAATTCTTGGGTTAAGAGACCCCCAGAACATATCACCCCAGGTAGTGAGGGATCTGCATACCAAGTTTCGTTGAAATCGGTCAAGCCGTTTTTGATTTACTGTGAGAATGGCAGCTTTTTACATTTTTTCCATTGACATGAATGGGTGAAATCTGATGTTCTGTTTGTAGCTCCGCCCACGTGTGCAGGTGGGCCGCGAGACCCCCAGAACATATCACCCCAGGTAGTTGGAATTACTGTGAGAATGGCAGCTTTTTACATTTTTTCCATTGACATGAATGGGTGAAATCTGATTTTCTGTTTGTAGCTCCGCCCACGTGTGCAGGTGGGCCGCGAGACCCCCAGAACATATCACCCCAGGTAGTGAGGGATCTGCATACCAAGGTTCGTTCAAATCGGTCAAGCCGTTTTTGAATTACTGTGAGAATAGCCGTTTTTGCGTGATCGCGGCACATACACACACACATACCTCCGATTTTATATATATAGATTTATTTATTATTATAACAATGCCAGGAAATATATTTCTGTAGCTGGGGCTGTCTTCACTCACCAGAGCACCCCATTTGAAGGATTTAGGCCCCCTATACCTTTTTGGTTCCCTGTCCCTCTTTATCTTCCTAGCTCCTTTCCTATAACCCTTCATTGTAGCTCCTTTTCAACCTAACCCTGTAAACCGTGCCGAGCTCTACGCTTGTGGAAATGGCACGGTATACAAACCTAAGGTTTAGTTTAGTTTAGTTTAGTTTAGTTTAGGTCCCTTGAGCTCACATCTGTTGATTGCTCTGTGTTCTGGAAATTAAGGACTGAGAGGAAAATTCTCTAATGTTCACAGTAAAATCCGATGAGCTGTTAGTGTAATGATTTAAAAAAGGTGAGTCATTCTTTAAAAAACCACGCTTGCAAATGAGGTTCATGGAGAGTCATGGAGGGTCGCTAAATTTGCATGTGCTAATCACTGGCAATAGTGATCAGCACATGCACAGAATAAACTCACAATTCTTTAATTTTTATTTTTTTAAAGATCCCAAATTGAAGATCAGTAGGAGGGATGCCCACTCCATCCCGCCATCCCCGTCAAACAACTCACCTGACCCACATACACCCCAGCAGCGGGAGGGATGCCCACCCCCTCCCACTGCTGCCGTCAAGCAAACCACCCTACTAATAATAATTATCACTTATATAGTGCTGAAAGGCGTACGCAGCACTGTACATTTTCATATTTATAGACGGTCCATGCTTGGACAGACAAACATGACATAGAGGGTAAGGGATACAGAACCCAAGATCAGAGGAGTTAGGAGTCAAAAGCACTCTCAATGAGGTGGGCTTTTAAATGAGCCTTGAGCACTGCCAGAGACAGAGCCTGCCGTAGGGATTAGGGCAGCTTGTTCCAAACATAAGGTGCAACAAGGCAGAAGGGACAGAGTTGGCAGTTGAAAAGAAGAGCCCAGATAGGAGGAATTTACTAGCTGAGCGGAATTCACAGGGGGGAGGGGTCATGGAGGGAGATACACACACACCGCCATAAAGCAACCCCCCTCTCCAACAAATACGCACCCCCCCTGACAGCAGGAGGGATACCCACTCTCTCCCACTACCACCATTGTACCCCTGACGACCCCCTGTGCCTCCTGGGATGCCCTGGGGATGGGCCTAAGGATCTAATTAGTCCAGACACTTAAGGCCCTTCCCATAGGAGGGGTCATAAGTACCTGGGCCAATCAGAGTTTTAGGCCCCTCCCTAGCACATCCCAGGATGCACTGGGTAGGGCAAGGCCTGCCATTTTGAAGAGGTGGGCCTGTTGGCCAGAGGGAGTAGGCATCCCTCTTGCCAGCCTTTGTGAAAAAGGTGGGGTGTCATCAGGGGCATAACTGCGGCGGCGGGAGGGTGTTGGCATCCCTCCTGCTTCCGGGGAGTGCAAGTGTGTGTCAGTGGGGTTCCTTGACAGTGGTGGAGGGAGAGAGTGGGCATCCCTCCCACTGCTGTGAGGTGTTAGAAGCAGTTGCTTGATGACAGCAGCAGTGGGCATCCCTCTCACTGCCAGGGGTTTATGTCAGGTGGGTTGCTTGATGGCGGCAGCAAGAGGGAGTAGGCATCCCTCCTGCTGGTGGTGTCTGGAGGAGGGGCAAAATTTTCTGGCAAGTCTGAGCTGTCAAGCCTTACTTTAATGTCTATGCCTGAGCCAATCAGCACTCAGGCACTGACCAGAAAGTAAGGCTATGACAGACCTGATGGAAAATTTTGCCTGCAAATGAAGGACAGTGAGGTTGAGGTTAGGGAATCACCCAGCATAATAGAGTGCCTGGAGTGCTCATTTAAATATTAATGACCTTGTTGTAATACATTTGCATGGCAGAGTCGGTATCTGCCAGGAAGCTCGGAAAAGATCACGGTGAGCCCTTTCGAGAATTGACCGGAAGAATACTTCCACACTAAACCGGCTGGAACCAGTTTAGCGACCATCATTAAAGGCACAATGAGTTTGAGAAGCTTCCGCTGAGGTCAATCAATTCTGGAAAGTCTTAACCAGAGAATTAACTGGCCCAGCTGTTTCAGGGTATAACATTCAGGTCCACATAGTAAAGTTAATTTTCAGTGGAACATCTAGGGAATGATGTCCAACCTAGATGTTTCAATTTATTCATACACAGTGTCCGGAAAAAAAATGGGATCCATTAGAGTTTCAAAATACTTTGCAGTTGTTTCAACATTTAGAGTTCCTTTTACTAAGCTGTGCTAGTGGTTTTAGCGCGCGCTAGACGCTAACACCAGCATTGAATTGGCGTTAGTTCTTGGTGTGTAGCACGGGATTAACGCACGCGGCAATGCAGCGTGCACTATAAACGCTAGCGTACCTTAGTAAAAGGAGCCCTTGGTATACGACATTTAGAAATACATTAGTATGATGGGGATTTTCTTAATTCATAATTTGTGTTCAAAAAGTCCTCTTTAAACCTTGACATGTTTATGAAGTCTTTGACACTACTGAGCTGTTGGTTCCATGAATTATGGGGCTTGTTAATCAAAGCTCAACTGCTTTGTGAGTTCCGTCCTGTTAAAGAATAAAGGCCTAGATTCACTAAACTCACCGATCTGAGCAATCTGTGGGCGATCCATGGCCGAGTCTTGACGGGTGACTGATTCACTACTCATGCAAATGAAGTGATCGGGCGCACGGTCCACAGCGACCCCACGAATTGCTGCACAGCGATCCAGACGCATGCGCAGACCATCCTCTTTGCCTGTAGATGTGATCCATGCATGCTCTCCGCACAAGCTTGAGGTCAAAATGAAAGGGGGAGGGTTGGCTGCACTCGCTGGCCCCAAGAGTGGACTTCAGGAATCATTTCATTGGAACAGAACACGTTTTGTAGCCATATTGGAACAACATGGAACAGAACACACCATAGTGCAGCCCCGCTTAAAACACTTGGGTTAAAACCATGGGCTCGCAGAGAGGCAGGGCGGCAGAGAGCAGGGGGATTTCTGGGATTTCTGGGCAGCAGAGAGCAGGAGAGTCGGCAGGGACAGTAAGCGACTGGTAATCATCAGTCGCTTCATTTTGGATCGGCAAGGCCAATCAGTGTTCTTTCTTCTATTTATTGAATCGCTGCCTTCCTACTTAGGCATGCCATTTCCTCTAATTTGCATGTGCGGATTGGATATTGATCGCACAGCTATTTAGTGAATCGGGTCGGGGAACAATAGGGTCAGGAAACAATCGCAAAACCATTGGTAAGTTTTGTGAATCTAGCGATTGGTAAGTTTTGTGAATCTAGCCCAAAGTACTCAGAAATGTCTTGAATTTTAAACAGAAGGACATTTTGAGTTATTTGGAAAAATGTTGGGGATCCCTCTTTTTTTCCAGATACCATGTATATTCGGCAACACTACATTATAACAAAGGCCACTTTATATATATGTATCCATAGATATTCTGTGATATGCATAAATTTTATGTAAAAGCAACCACTATCAGCACTTCTACAAATATTGTACTCTGCCTAGAAATGCATGATAGAGCAGAATAAAACTTGGGGTTCATAGTCAATGCAATTCAAGTGTCCAGGTTTAATGAAATCTAATTCAGAATCAACAGCAAGACTGATCTTTGAGCGTGTTTGAACATAGCTATTCTTGAGCATATTTTTCCTTATAGGATATGCAAGTAAGAAAACTCAAAACAATAAATTCTGCCAAAATTTGTGTAATAAGGAGGGTTTTGCTGTACTCCTGATGTAATTGAACCAAATAAAGATAACAAAGTAGTTTAAGTTAAAATAAAATGTGCATATATCAAACTGCATACGTGTTTTATGACCCGCTGCACAGTGTTTTATTTGATTTATTTCATACTAAGAGTAGATAAAGGCAGATTTTAAGTGCTAAGGTCCTGCCAAAGAAGCCTCATTAGTTGCAGGCTCTTCAATTACAGCTATACTGAAGAATCACAGAGTGATAATCTTGTCCCCCCTTTTTGTAGTGTTCACTAAATACATAAAGCAGGAGCCCACAGCCTATAGATAACCATGAAACAGTAAACCTTCCATAGTAAAGTTTAGCCAGTGTTCTTACAAAATTACAATGCCATAAAATACAGCTGCACGGAGATTGTTTCAACATTTATTCATTCGCTTTCTTTGTCAATATAAAAATTCTCTTAGCATCTGGTTTAAATGCTTTATGCTGTAATGTATAGGGGAAAACATAATCAATTGCTGTAAAGTATAGGGGAAAATGGCAATCAATTGCTAGATCAGTAAATTCTGACAGCTCTAGCCTATAAAGTTTTGATAACAATCACATCAAATGTTTGATTTGGAATCCCGCTTTGTAATACTGGTACAGTCCGTGGTATGCTCTATTCAGATGCATGCTTTTGAACTAAATCGTTATTCCACAGAAGTCATAGACATGTCATTATAGACCAATTAAAATGTTTTGCAGTCAAGTTGGAGTGTGTGGCGCAGTGGTTGGATCTACAGCCTCAGCACCCTGGGGTTGTGGGTTCAAACCCCGCGCTGCTCCTTGTGACTCTGGGCAAGTCACTCAGTCCTCTATAGCCCCAGGTACGTTAGATAGATTGTGAGCCCACCGGGACAGAGAGGGAAAATGCTTGAGTACCTGATTGTAAAAACCGCTTAGATAACCTTGATAAGCGGTATATCAAATCCTAATAAACTTGAACTTGTTGATAGTATTTTTCCAAGTTTTGATGTTAATGTAGCTTAGAGAAGGTTGTTCATTCAGTGGCATAGTAAGGGGGGGGTTCAAACTGGGTGTCGTCTTGGTGAGGGCGCAGGCAGTTGTCCGCCTCTCCGCCCCCTCAATGCTGCGCATGCATGTCGCTTTCTTTCCCCCATACCTCTAACATTCCTGGCATAAGCTGCAACCCCCAACCTGCTGTCGCGCCAGCATCAGCTCTTCCTCTGACATCACTTCCTGGACCTGTGCCTAGGAAGTGATGTCAGAGGACGAGCTGATACTGGCACAACAGCAGCTTGGGGGTTGCTGCTCACACCAGCAATGTTACAAAGGTACGGGGGAAGGGAATCAGTGCGAGTGTGGCATTAGTAGGGGGGAAGGAGTGTGTGGAAGTGAGGGGGGACAGTGAAGAGGGTGGAGGAGGGACACCTTTCACTCTCGCTAAGCCACTGTATTTATTCCATATTGACTTCCAAGGGGACCTGTAGGCTGATTTCACCCAACTTTGGATCCAAAGTTCAAAGAAGTGAAAAATAGTGAGCAAATTCAAAAATGTACATAAGTACATAAGTAGTCGCCTCCGCCGGGGCAGACCAGAGGTCCATCCAGCCCAGCGGTCCGCTCACGCGGCGGCCCATCAGGCATATTGCCTGATCAGCGGTCCCTGACTAATTTTATGCCTACCTCTACACTTATCTCTAAACCTTCCACTGCTCTTATCTGTACCCCTCAATCCCTTTGTCTTCCAGGAACCTATCCAGGTCATTCTTGAAACCCTGTACTGTGCTATTTCTTATCACGGCCTCCGGAAGGGTGTTCCATGTGTCCACCACCCTCTGTGTGAAAAAGAACTTCCTTGCGTTTGTTTTAAACCTGTCCCCCTTCAATTTCATCGAGTGACCCCTTGTTCTTGTGGTTTCTTTCAAATTGAAAAATCTGTCTTTGTCAACCTTTTCGATGCCCCTCAGGATCTTGAAGGTCTCTATCATATCTCCTCTGAGTCTCCGCTTTTCCAGGGAGAACAGCCCCAGCTTCTTCAGTCTGTCAGTGTATGTAAGGTTTTCCATACCCTTAATCAGTTTAGTTGCTCTTCTCTGGACTCCCTCAAGCATTGCCATGTCCTTTTTGAGGTACGGTGACCAGTACTGTACACAGTATTCCAGATGCGGGCGCACCATAGCCCGGTACAGTGGCAGGATGACTTCCTTCGTTCTGGTCGAGATACCTTTCTTAATGATACCTAACATTTGGTTTGCTTTCCTCGAGGCTGTGGCGCATTGTGCCGACGCCTTCAATGTCGTGTCTACCATCACTCCCAAGTCTCTTTCCAGATTACTGACCCCTAGCATTGATCCCCCCATTTTGTAAGTGAACATCGGGTTCCTTCTCCCTATATGCATGACCTTGCATTTCCCTACATTGAAGCTCATTTGCCACTTTTTCGCCCATTCTTCCAATGTCGTAAGATCCCTTTGGAGATTCTCGCAGTCAACCGTGGTTTCAACCTTGCTGAATAGTTTGGTGTCATCTGCGAATTTGATGACCTCGCATTTTGTTCCCGCCTCCAGGTCGTCAATGAATATGTTAAACAGGAGCGGTCCCAGCACCGATCCTTGAGGAACCCCGCTCGTGACCCCTTGCCAGTCCGAGTAATGGCCCTTTACACCAACCCTCTGCTTCCTGTCTGCCAGCCAGTTTTTGATCCATCGGTGGACCTCCCCGCGCACCCCATGATTCCATAGCTTCCTGAGCAACCGCTCATGTGGTACCTTATCGAAGGCTTTCTGGAAGTCTAGGTAAATTATGTCTATGGGTTCACCTTTGTCCACCTGGTTATTTACCCCCTCAAAGAAGTACAACAAGTTTGTGAGGCACGACCTACCCTTGCAGAACCCATGCTGGCTCGACCTTAGCTGTCCATTTTTTTCGATATGGTCACAGATGCTGTCCTTAATCAGTGCCTCCATCATCTTTCCCGGGACCGATGTGAGGCTTACCGGCCTATAGTTTCCCGGGTCGCCCCTCGAACCCTTCTTGAAGATGGGCGTGACATTAGCTATTTTCCAGTCCTCCGGGATCTCTCCAGTTTTTAGGGATAGGTTGCATATTTGCTGAAGTGTCTCTGCTATTTCATTCCTTAATTCCTTGAGCACCCTTGGGTGAATGCCGTCTGGACCTGGCGACTTGTCGCTCTTTAGCTTGTCTATCTGCCTGAGGACATCCTCCTGGCTCACCTCTAATTGGACCAGCTTGCTATCTTGATCTCCATTTTCTATTTCCTCTGGTTCCGGAATGTTGGATGTGTCCTCCCTCGTGAAGACCGACGTAAAGAAGTCATTTAACTTGTCAGCTATTTCTTTTTCCTCCCTCACTACTCCCTTTCTATCCCCATCATCCAAGGGCCCCACTTCCTCCCTCGCTGGTTGCTTTCCCTTTACGTACTTGAAGAATGATTTGAAATTTTTTGCCTCTCCCGCTAGTCTCTCTTCATATTCCCTCTTTGCTCTCCTAACCACTCGGTGGCACTCCTTCTGGCTTTCCTTGTGTTCCTTTTGGTTAGCCTGCGTTTGGTCCTGTTTCCATTTTTTGAACGATGCTTTCTTGTTACTGATCGCCTTTTTTACAGCTGCCGTTATCCATGCTGGGTTCTTTATTCGATTTTTCTTGCACTCTTTTCTGAACCTGGGGACGTACAGGTTCTGTGCTTCGTGCACCGTACGCTTGAGCAGGGACCAGGCGCTTTCTATGGACTCTATCTTCCTTGTGCTGCCGTTGAGTTTCTTCCCCACCATTTTCCTCATTGCATCATAATTCCCTTTTTTGAAGTTGAGCGCTGTTGTTGTGGTTCTTTTCACCCTGGATGATCCCAGTTCTAGTCTGCACTGGATCATGTTGTGATCGCTGTTCCCCAGTGGGTCTAATACCGCTACTTCCTTTGCAGGTCCCCCCAGTCCACTGAAGATTAGATCAAGAGTAGCTTCTCCTCGTGTAGGTTCCGTGACCAGCTGTTCCAGGAAGCAGTCCCTCGTGGCTTCCAGGAATTTGGTCTCTCTCTCGCAACTTGAGTGCCCAATACTCCAGTCTATCCCAGGGTAGTTGAAGTCCCCCATCACCACCACACTTCCATTCTTGCATACCTGCCGCAGTTCCGTCTCCAGGTCCCGGTCGATTTCTTCCGATTGGCCAGGCGGACGATAGTATAGACCCAATTTGATGTCTGCTCCAGATCCTCCTGGTAGCTTAACCCATATTGATTCCAAGCCTTCCGACCTTACTGCTGTTTCCATTTTGGTTGAGGGTATGGAGTCTTTTATGTATAGCGCTATTCCTCCACCCTTCTTGTGTGTCCTGTCTCTCCTGTAAAGTTTGTACCCTGGTATGACCACATCCCATTTATTGTCGTCAGCCCACCACGTTTCTGTGATTCCAATTATGTCCAGGGCTTTTTGACTGGCTATAATTTCCAGCTCTCCCATTTTGGCCCTGAGGCTCCTCGCATTTGTGTAGAGGCAATATAGGTCCTGATTTGTCGCCCGCCCTGCTGTTTTCTTTCCATGGCTCGGCGCTCCCACCTGGCTTGCCTTTACTCGGTCATCCACCTCCCGTGGCGTGTCCGTTTTGCCCCCATCCAGTATCCCCTTTTTTGGATGGTCCCCTGGCTCCCATTGTTCTCTTTCAACCATGCCTGTTAGATTCGTTTGGGCACTGGGCCCCTGCATTGCATCTGTGGGCCTTTTTTCTGAAGATTTCCACTCAGCCCTTTTGTCTAAAAGTTCCCTCCCAGTCCCTTTGTCCAAAAAGTCCCTCTCAGCCCCTTTGTCCAAGAGTTCCCACTCGGTCCCTTTGCCCAAAAGTGTCCCCTCAGTCCCTTTATCCAAGAAGCTTCTCATAGTCCCTTTGCCCAAGAATTTTCTCTCAGTCCCTTTGTCCAAAAGATCCCACTCGGTCCCAAGCTCTCTTTTGCAATGTCCTTGCTCAGTATCATTGACATTGCAAAAGAGAGCTTGGGACCGAGTGGGATCTTTTGGACAAAGGGACTGAGAGAAAATTCTTGGGCAAAGGGACTATGAGAGGCTTCTTGGATAAAGGGACTGAGGGGACACTTTTGGGCAAAGGGACTATGCCTAGTTCAAGTTCAAGTTCAATTTATTTGATATGCCACTTATATAACACCAAAGTTAAATTGCTAACCCCCTCCTTTACTAACATGAAGCATGGATTTTAGCGCCGGCAGCAGCGGTAACTGCTCCAATGTTCATAGAATTCCTATGAGCGTCGGAGCAGTTACCGCTGCTGCCGGTGCTAAAACCCACGCTTTGTGTTAGTAAAGGAGGGGGGTAAGTGATTTACAATAGAATTAAAAAGCTAGCCATATTTTACTATTTCTTAGCCCTCACTTATGAGTTGCCATTCATGTTTTAACCACTGCACTATCAAATTATCTTGGTCCTCAATATACTGTAGTTATAGCTTTTGGCACTTATTAGGTATCATATGTTTACATTTTTGTGCCATATTTTGTTATTGATTTTGGTTACATCGCTGAATTTAATTCTCATTTTCATCATCAGGTCAGTTTGATTATCCTCTCCATGTAAGCTATCTATATTTTCCTCGATAAACATCCTTTAGCCCCCACTATCAAGTTATTCTCTAAAAAAACTATTCATATTATACTATTTCTTATCTCTCACTATTGAGTTGCCATTCATGTTTTAACCACTGCATAAGAACATAAGAATAGCCTTAGTGGGTCAGGCCAATGGCCCGTTCTCACGGTGGCCAATCCAGGTCACTAGTACCTGGCCAAAACCCAAGGTATAGCAATATTCCATGCTGGCGAAACATGGCAAGCAGTGACTTCCCCCTTGTCTTTCTCAATAACAGACTATGAACTTTTCCTCCAGGAACTTGTCCAAATCTTTCTGAAAACCAGCTACGCTTTTGGCTCTTACCACATCCTCTGGCAATGCGTTCTAGAGCTTAACTATTCTCTGAGTGAAAAAAAATTTCCTCCTCGAGTCTTAATTGATACAATAAATAAATTGAGCACCTAAGGTCACCTTCATTGTTTTTCTTGCCTTTCTACCTCCTGTTCTGTTGTGGCACTTTTTAATCTCTTCATATTGCTTCATTTTGTTTTTTAATTGTTTGGTTTGTTTTCCTACAGGACCCCTGATTAAAGATTGCTGAAACACGGACTGTGTCAGGTCCAACCACTTTGTAACTGAACTTTTACCAGAATGTTTGTCTGGATCTGGACTTGTTTAATTTATGTACTCATGTGATGTTGAAATGCTTTTATATTACACATACTTAATCAACTTGGCACTTATTTATCTATGTTTTCTGTGACATCCAGGAGCTATTGTTCCACTTTGGTTTGTTTTGGAGTATTTCATTTTGAGTGTGGAACAAAGGTCTTGTTTTGTTCTTGGGTGTTTGATTAAAACTAAGAACAGACAATGCAACAAACTGAAACATGAGGAAAAAAAAAACAATAGGAAAAGAAATACAATTCAATCCAATCCAATCGGATGGATGTTTGTCCAGAGGAAAGCTACTAAAATGGTGTATGGTTTTCATCATAAGGAGTATTGGAATAGACTTAAAGATCTCAATCTGTATATTTTGGAGGAAAGGCTGGAGAGGGGAGATATAAAAGAGATGTTTAAAACCTAAATACAGTGGTGCCTCACACAACGGACGCCTCGCACAGCGCACGCTGCGCACAACGAACTTTATGTCTTGATTCGTACAACGAACTTCGTTTCACACAACGAAGTCGCCCGAGCTGCATCCTTCCACGCAGGCACTGCGCTTAACTGCCCTCTCTCCGCCTGGCTCCCTCTTGCCCCCCCCGACTCCCTGACACGATCGGGGCAAAAAGGAGCCCAAGCCCTCTTGCCCCGCCGATTCCCCAACTCCCCGACAATATCGGGCCAGGAGGGAGCCCAAGTCCTCCTGGCCACGGCGACCCCCTAACCCCACCCTGCACTACATTACGGGCAGGAGGGATCCCAGGCCCTCCTGCCCTCGACGCAAACCCCCCTCCCCCCAACGACCGCCCCCCCCAAGAACCTCCGACTGCCCCCCCAGCCGACCCGCGACCCCCCTGGCCGACCCCCACGACACCCCCAACCCCCTTCCCCGTACCTTTCTGTAGTTGGCCGGACAGACGGGAGCCAAACCCGCCTGTCCGGCAGGCAGCCAACGACGGAATGAGGCCGGATTGGCCCATCCGTCCCAAAGCTCCGCCTACTGGTGGGGCCTAAGGCGCCTGGGCCAATCAGAATAGGCCCTGGAGCCTTAGGTCCCTCCTGGGGGCGGGGCCTGAGGCACATGGGCCCAACCCGACCATGTGCCTCAGGCCCTGCCCCCAGGAGGGACCTAAGGCTCCCGGGCCTATTCTGATTGGCCCAGGCGCCTTAGGCCCCACCAATAGGCGGAGCTTTGGGACGGATGGGCCAATCCGGCCTCATTCCGTCGTTGGCTGCCTGCCGGACAGGCGGGTTTGGCTCCCGTCTGTCCGGCCAACTACAGAAAGGTACGGGGAAGGGGGTTGGGGGTGTCGTGGGGGTCAGCCAGGGGGGTCGCGGGTCGGCTAGGGGGGCGGTCGGAGGTTCTTGGGGGGGGCGGTCGTTGGGGGGAGGGGGGGTTTGCGTCGAGGGCAGGAGGGCCTGGGATCCCTCCTGCCCGTAATGTAGTGCAGGGTGGGGTTAGGGGGTCGCCGTGGCCAGGAGGACTTGGGCTCCCTCCTGGCCCGATATTGTCGGGGAGTTGGGGAATCGGCGGGGCAAGAGGGCTTGGGCTCCCTTTTGCCCCGATCGTGTCGGGGAGTCGGGGGGGCAAGAGGGCTTGAGCTCCCTCTTGCCCCGATCGTGTCGGGGAGTCGGGGGGGCAAGAGGGCTTGAGCTCCCTCTTGCCCCGATCGTGTCGGGGGTGCCAGGGACCACACGGAGTCACCCACCGTACCACCCGATTCGGGTAAGCGCAGGTATTGGTGGGTGGCTTATTTGCGGGGGGGGGGCCTTATTTTACATTTTTTTCTAAAAAGGGGGGGCTGTCTTATTTGATGGCCCTGCCTTATCATCGGGGAAACACGGTAGAAAAAAAAAAAAAAATGAACAGTTAAGTCCCAGTTTTTGCCGCTGAGACTCTGCCCTCTCTCACTGTAAAATTAGACTCTACTTAGTCTGTCTTTAAATTTAAAAAATGTGTGTTGTTTTAAAAAACAATTATGTTTTTAAATGTATCTAAATAAAAATAATAACCAAAAATTTATCTTTTTTTATGTCATCTTAGCATATTTTATGCTACAGAACGAATTATTTTTTTTAACATGTATTGTTATGGGAAAACGCGTTTCACATAACGAACTTTTCGCATAACAAACTTGCTCCTGGAACGAATTAAGTTCGTTGTGTGAGGCACCACTGTAATGTAAATGCACATGAGTCCAGTCTCTTTCATTTCAAAGGAAGCTCTGAAATGAGAGGATTTAGGATGAAGTTAAGTTAAGGCTCCGGAATAATCTAAGGAAATACTTTTTTACAGAAAGGGTGTTAGATGCATGGAACAGTCTCCCGGAAGAGGTGGTGGAGACAGAGACTGTGTCTGAATTCAAGAGGGCATGGGATAGGCGCATAGGATCTCTTGGAGAGAGGAAGAGATAATGGTTACTGTGAATGGGCAGACTAGATGGACCATTTGGCCTTTATCTGCAATCATGTTTCTATTATTTAAGTGTCCCCTGAAGAAGGCATTTTACACATGCCGAAACTGGGTTCCTAGTCTGGACGTTGTTCCAACACGACGTTGCTTCAATGGACTACTGTATTATCCTTCTTCCAGTTTCAGGATTGGAGAGATATACACAGACTCTATCTGAGACTGGTTATATTGATATCCATTGTTGAAATAAATCACCAGGTTGTATAGACATCTTACCTTTTCTTTGCTGTTTTCACATATTTCAAGGCAAGAATCCTTCTTTCTCTTCTTGTATTATCACAAAAAGAGAGAGCCACTGAAGAGGAAATAATTGCATGGGTAGGAACTCCTCTGTGCTGCTTCCTTCTCTCTTGCTAGGCTTATCTTCTCAGCCTGGGATTCCATGTTGGAGTGACAAAGGAGATGACACATTGCTTTTTTTGTTCCAATCTAGGAACAAACTATATTGGTCACTCACCTCTTCCATTTTTTCCGAATCTCTGATGTTATTTTTGGTAACATGATAGCAGCAATAGATTTGACCTACAACTGGATACAGGGAATCTTGTTCAAATCCTGCATCTGTCAATATGGGCAAGCCTAAACTTGTTATGGAAGTAGTGCACTGAGGACTGAAGAGATGCTTGGACCAGACTTCTAGAGAGAAAAAGGATCAACAAGTAAAATAGCAAGAGGAACCAGCCAAGTGGCTCAGCAGCAATAGTGTGCGCTGCTATGCAAGTTCTTCTTCTGATGTCTGAGATGACCATTGAGGCAGAAACAAGAAAGAGGATGTCATGGTCATCATGCAACAGCAACACCTAGTGGCTGGATTGATCAATTATGATTGCAGAGTTCCCAAAAAGATTCCACATATAATATGATCTCCAGCTGAAACACTATCTCCACTGTGACCAGGAGATGTATATTAGAAAGGGGTATTGGAGGTGGGGGAGAGTGAGAGAAGAAAAATACCAGTATTCTGTCTGCTTAAACAGAAATCCTTTCTGGAACTTTTCTATCCATCTGGCAAATCCAGTCAATTTTATTGCTCTTTGAATTAGGGGGTGTGCATTCAACTGAAACATACTCATAAATGATAAAAGAAAAACATAATATTTTGAGCCCGCTTAGACAGGGAAATATTATAAAGTACCTGAATGTAAAACCACTTGGGATATAAGTAGTATGTAAATAAATAAATAAAATATATGTTAAATCATATGTTAAATAGTGGGCCAGTGACAATTGGATACATAAAGCCCTAGGGCTGTGAAAGCATTTTGAGCCCTGAGTTGTATTGCTGAGGTCCTGGGTAGACTAATCAAACTTTTGGGTTGTGTTTGTGGAGTTTGGGAGAATATACTGATTGGATCCTCAGCTTAGAAATAATTGCCTGTATTGTAAAGTGTGACCTATTAAAATTCTGTAGTTTATTGGTATTTCAAAAAAAAAAAACAATGAACAATAAAACCAAGAAAACATAAAAATCATATAAAGGCATATTGCATATACAGCACTGTATAGTGGAACAAAAGAAATTTACATTAGATACGATCAATGTGTAAGTATGTTGATAGAGGGGACCAAGTTACGGACATTTGTCTAATCTGGCCCCTATGTCTGGATAGCACCAATTCAAATTTATGATGTTGGAGCACTAAATTCCACCAATGTTGAATATGAAGGAGGTTTGATGATTTCCAGTTAGAAAGAATCAACTTTTGTGCCAGAGTTAACAATATATCAAAAAGTTTTCTATGTTGATCTATCAAAGTGACTTCAAGATAAGTTTGTTACGCTTTTCCACTTCATTTAATAAGAACTGAAAGTTTGTTGCTCCAGGGTATAGTCATTGCAAATTGTTTTTGGGCAGATTTAACCTGTTTTCCATTCAAGGACAATGATGACAGAAACTGAATTTTGAAAAATACAAATTTAATGAATTCTAATGAATGAAATGAAAGACCGAGATAATATAAATGTACATAGTTTTTATCAGACCAGTGATGATATGGCTGGTTTAGGGTACTGTGTAGTCCCGGCTGCCCGTGTATGAGGTCTGTTTTTCTCCATTTTTCTTTTTCTTTCTCTTTTTGTATCTACTATTATTATTTTTCTGTCTGCTTTATTTGTTCTTGATGATATGCTAAAATTATTTTACACTATGTTCTCTTTTTGAGTCTGTGCCCTATTAAAATTAAGAACACAAAAATAGAACCCAAAAATGTATAGGGAGGAAAAATATATAACTGCTGCAAAACCTCCCCAACCCCAAGAAAACCAACTGACAAGGGGGAGAGACAAGAAGAAACCTCAATCTAAGTTAATCAGCAAATTACACATAGTGTGAAACAGGAGAACCCTCAGTAACACAGCCACCCACTAAGGGAAAGGCTGTCACCGGCTGACACTCAGAAAGAGTGTAAACTGTGAAACATCCCCGGGTTCTTCCTGTAAGTGAGAATAAATCAAGTGCACCCCCAAAAAGTGCTACGTGTGAAAAAAGATTCTAGAAATCAAAAAAACACACTATGAGGTTAAGAAATTCTTGTCTCTACTCCTTGCCAGGGGGGCCAAACAAGGAAGGAAAGTGTCCAAATCTGTCCAAATCAGAACCAAGCCAGTCAATAAATGGAAGTACTTAGCTTCTTTAAACTGTAGAACAGCCAGCCGATGTGTGACATCATCCGTCCAACGGGACTCCGTTTCGGGGGTGCACACCCCCTTCCTCAGGAACAACTGGACTGTAATGAGACTGGTGACTGCCTTACTTTCCAAGCCACGCCGGAGGAATCACCAGTCTCATTACAGTCCAGTTGTTCCTGAGGAAGGGGGTGTGCACCCCCGAAACGGAGTCCCGTTGGACGGATGATGTCACACATCGGCTGGCTGTTCTACAGTTTAAAGAAGCTAAGTACTTCCATTTATTGACTGGCTTGGTTCTGATTTGGACAGATTTGGACACTTTCCTTCCTTGTTTGGTCCCCCTGGCAAGGAGTAGAGACAAGAATTTCTTAACCTCATAGTGTGTTTTTTTGATTTCTAGAATCTTTTTTCACACGTAGCACTTTTTGGGGGTGCACTTGATTTATTCGCATCTTATGCCCCCCCCAGTGCCTCCTTCCTGTGTCCATGGTGCCCCCAGTGCCTCCTTCCCGTGTCCTTAGTGCCCCAGTGTCTCCTTCTTATGATCCCCCAATGCCTTTTTTTATTTCGAAAATCGTCTAACTATTTGTCCTGCCGATCTGATTGTCCAAGTCGCTAAAGCATCCATCTTTATACCACATTTTCGTCAAAGTCAAAAATGCCTAGAGCAAGCCCTGTTGGATGTGGGAGGGGTCTGCAAAGTGATGGACTGAACACCCAGACATATCACCTAAATAGTGGGGTACCTTAAAGGGCACTGCTGTGAACTTCACAAAAAGGGTGCCATGTCTTCTCCTTACTACAGCTCCTTTATAGGTCACAGTGAGCCCCCTCAACCACCTCCAGAATCCCCTAGATCCACTTATCTACCACCGTAATAGCCCTTATGGCTTCAGGAGCCACTTATATGCCAGTAAAAAAGGGTTTTGGGGGTGTATAGGAGAATGCACATGTTTAAGTATCAATGCAGTGATTATAGGGGCTTATGGGCATGGGTCCTCCTCTCTATGTGTCCCTAACCCGCCCCCAAGATGACTTAAGCCGCCTCTGTGTTGGGTGACTAGGCTTTCCTATGCCAGGTGGCCAGATGATGATGGTCTGGAGGCTGAATTTTAAAGGTGTGATTAATATTTTTAGGGGGGGGGTCGGTGATCACTGGGGTAGTGTGTGGGGGGGTCTGTTTTATGTGTTTGCAGTGCTTATCTGGTGACTTTAGGTGGGTTTTTGTGACTTTTGACCATGTTTTACATGGTCTAAGCCACAACGTCCAAGTTCCATCGATCCTATGTTGTATAACTTTCGGTTATACATGCTGTAAGACTAAGTCTAAGCCGGCCCACGTCCTGCCCAACTCCCACCCTCGACACTCCTTCCGAAATGCCCCGTTTAGCTTTGGTTGTTCAGTGGCACTATGAAGGCCTAGGTCTTTTAGAAATACGTCCAAATCCCATTTTTATTATCGGCACTTGGTCGTATTTGGGAAATATTTGTCCAAGTGCCAACCTAGGCTGCTTTTTGGACATTTTTCTCTTTCGATTATGAGCCCCTTAGTGTTTTTGTCCCTTCAACAATTTGTTTATTGATGTTTCTTTCTATGTTATTTGGAACAAGAATGTGTCTTGTGATTTAATTCTAAATTCTAATACAAATTTATAAAAATAATAACTAATCTTAAAAATAAGTATATGAAATGGTTATATATTGTTGTTAGCTCCCTTACTCTGCAGTTCCTTATTCTTGCTTGATTATTTAACAAAAATAAAAGCTATTTTCTTCAGGATGGGTAATTCAAACCTAACCACACTCTTTCATTTAACCCTGGCAAAAATCTGGACTCTTTCTATATCAGCAAATAAAGATAAGGATAGTCTGCTGAACATGCCGATAGGAGACTTGCTTTGAAAGACAATAAAATGCACTTTCCATAGCTGGTTTTCCTTACCACAGCAAAAGAATTAGACATATCCACGGAGCTGTCTCGTTTACCTCTGCCCAGAATTTTTTTTTTTTTTTTTCAGAACGTTTTTGCTGTGTCAGATTCACGAGTAGATGAAGCTCCACTGAATATACAGAATGCATCACAAGAATTAAAAGAGTAAAAGAAAAGACTGCATGACTGATACATTTGGTAAAAGGAAGCCAGGATGGTGTGACGATCACGTAAAAAATATATTTTGTTGTCCTGCCTTAAACGATTCCATTGCTTCAGCCTTGAACCCAGCAATTCTGCTTTCTCCTTTGACAGTGACAAGTCTCTAACCAGATCATTAAGATCTTCTTGAGTTAGCGGGTGAGGTTGTTTTTCATTCATTTTGGGTTCATCCAACTCCTCCACAGCAGCAGAGGCACATTCTTCATCTGAACTTTTGGCACATTGTGCTGCAGATGTGGAAGGAGGGATTGGAACTGGATTCTCCGAGTCATGAGGAACGGGTTTAATTGCTGATGGGCAATCAGGATACACACTTTTTGATTTATTCCTCTTAATGAATCCAGCAATTTTTGTCAAGTAAAAATAACAGTCTGAGTGATGATTTGTTGGTTCACGTCACACCATGGGTACAGCGAAAGGTATTTTCTTCCATTTCTCATTCAGCCACTGTGTTAATCTGGAATAGCAGTCAGTTCAGCACTCATGAGGTGCCCACGTTTTATCTTAGTCGCCAACTTTACAGCCAAAATAATGCTTGTATGCACTTTGAAGTCTGCTGGACTTGGATCTTGTGCAGTAAATTGTCCGCAGACATAACAGAAATTATCAGGATAGTTAACACAACCTCATCTGTTCACAATAATTATAATATCTTAGACAAAAAACAAACGAAATATAAAACTTCACAGGTAAAAAAAAGCAGCACAATCACTTTTTAGTAACAGAAACAATAAAATATCAACGCTTCATGGTAGTGTTATGATGAACATGATATCAACACAAACTGATGCATAACGTAAGAACAGGATGTGATAGATGAAAACTGTTTTCAGATATAGAGTCCGCATGTGGTCCTTGGTAAGCTACAGGTGACAGAACTCCAGTAGCAAAATGCTTGTTGACCAGCGTAATGCATGCTTATCACCAAAAACTTATTTTCGGTTTGGTTTTTAAAGTGTACTAACACTAAAGTGTATTGTAATTCAATAGCTGAAAGCATCATAAACCCCCCTCTTTTACAAAGGTGCGCTAAACGTTTTAGCGTGAATTTAGCTCAAGCTAAATTAATGCGTGCGCTAACCGCTAATACGTCCATAGGATAACATGCATGCATTAGCGTTTAGCACACGATAATATTTATCACGTGCTAAAAAGCATAGCGTGTCTTTGTAAAAGAGGGGGAAAGTGTATAGGATTAAACAAAACACTTATCTAACTATGAAGAAATAGAAACTGATCTCTTGTTGCCAATCGTCAGATATATTGTGACTTACTGAAGTTTTACAGCTTTCTATGGCATTGTGCTTGTTGCAGCTGTGGAAACCCTGAGAGAACATCTAACCTAGCTCCATCTTTAAACCTACCAGAGACTTCCATTCTATGGACTTTCACAACCAAATTCAAATTTCTGGCCGACTAACTTTCCTGCCAATCAGGTCAGTGAACTCACTATTTCCAAAGTCACACTGCAGACTTCAGAACATACCCTGAAGAAAGCCACAGCATGATGGCTGAAACATCAGTTTCTACCTGTCACACATCCAGTGGCCCTGTATGTTTTGATGCTTAAACATTTTGCCCCACCTTTTTGTAAAATGCCAATTTAGATGTTTTGACTGCTAAGATATCTTTATGCCAAGATTGAGACTTTTAAAGCATAATTGACTACCTTAGAAACTATGGGGCTCATAATCAAAACTTAAACACGTCTAAAAACCTGCCCAAGCCGGCACATGGATGACCTAAAAGACAGGCCATCCAATGCCGATAATCAAACTGATTTTGTGGACATGTCGTGGGACTTTTTAGGCCTCTGAATCCCGCTGTGTGCACAGAGCTACAAGGGGCGTATCTGAAGGAGTGGTTAGGGCAGGATGGGGGCTGACCTAGACCTACCCCCTCTTCTGTGAAACTGTGCAAGCAGTTTCTAGCATGGGGAGCTGCGCTGAATGGCCCACGCTGCTCCCGATGCTCATAGAGTTCCTATGAGCCTCGGGAGCAACGTGGGTCATTCAGCACATCTCTCTGCACTAAAAACTGCTAGTGCAGTTTAGTAGAAGAGGGGGTTAGTTGTCCTGCAGTGACAATCAAATGTTTTACTAGACATCCTGGACGAAACTTAAACACCATGAGTTAGATGATGTACAAACAAGTTTAAGTGCCGAAAAGGTATCCAAAGTGACCAAATAACCACTGCAGAGACAAACAAACAAAAATAAAATCCACAAAATAATAATGGGACAAGTAGAAATGGAGATTATTAAAGAAAGATCTTTTATTTAAAAAACAAAACAAAACTTGAATATATGGAAAATAAACAGAGAAGAAGTAATTTAAATCTCCAGTATTATCTCTACTTGAGATGGTACGTAAATATCTGAAAGAAATTTTAATGATTCTGCAAGACAATTTGCCGCCTATTATCGGGGCTCAATATATATCTCCAGGGAAGAAATAAGATAGTTACACTCCTGTTGAAATGGAAGAAAAGGAGAAGGAGGGGATGAATTTAACAGATTTTTCTGGAGAATTCCCTGGAAGTAGTTACAAAAAGGATTAATCTCTTGGTGACGTTTGTCTTGGAGCATGACAGAGAATTTGAGCTCCTTTTACTAAAGTGCACTAGCGTTTTTAGCACTAAAGATTAACGCACACAAACCACTCGCTAAACAAAAAATACTAATGCAAGCTCTATGGAGGCGTTTAGCGTGCGCGGCATTATTGCGTGCGCTAAGTGCATGCTAAAACCGCTAGCGCACCTTAGTAAAAGGAACCCTTTGTATTTAGACTTTACTTCAGACACATGAATGATAAGTTCTTTGGTTCAGAAATTCAGATTTTCACGAATATTGCTCAAGTGACACAGAAGAGGCGAAAATAATTTCTGCTTTATAAACCCAGAGCTTTGGCCCTGGGTGCATCCTTCATTTTGAAATTTCCTGCAAAATGCTGTGTTTCTCTAGTAGGAAAACATTTTTTATTTTTCGAACCAAAGCAATCGTTGGAATTTATATTGGCCAAGGAATGGGGGAGGGGGAGCTCTTCCTTTAGTTTAAAGTCCAGGCTGTTGGGGGGTCTCCACCATTCTCTTCTGTACTGTTCTTGTAATTAATATGTATATTCTTCTTTATTATTATTCTAATACTGGGATCTATATTTTTAAGTTAGTGGACTAAATAATGTATACTATTTTGCTTCCTTACATTACTGTTGTAAATGATGTTAGGTTTATTAATTTCTTTGGAATATCATTGTAAATTTGTATTCAAGTTTTGAAACGCTTGTTTAAAAATTTTGAAAAATTGAATAAATAAATAATTAGAAATAAAGGGACAAATGCAAAGTGATGCATGTTGGGAAGAATAACCCAAATCACAGTTACCGGATGCTAGGGTCCAACTTGGGGATTAGCACCCAAGAAAAGAATCTGGGTGTCACTGAAGACAATACGATGAAACCTTCCACCCAATGTGTGGCGGTGGCCAAAAAAGAAAACAGGATGCTAGGAATTATTTTTAAAAAGGGATGGTTAACAAGACTAAGAATGTTATAATGCCCCTGTATTGCTCCATGGTGCGACTTCACCTAGAGTATTGCGTTCAATTCTGGTGTCCTTATCTCAGGAAAGATATAGTAGCGCTAGAAAAGGTCCAAAGAAGAGCGACCAAGATGGTAAAAGGGATGGAACTCCTCTTGTATGAGGAAAGACTAAAACGGTTAGGGCTCTTCAGCTTGGAAAAGAGATGGCTGAAGGGAGATATGATTGAAGTTTACAAAATCCTGAGTGGAGTAGAACGGGTACAAGTGGTTCAATTTTTCACTCCATCAAAAATTACAAAGACTAGGGGACACTCGATGAAATTACATGGACATACTTTTAAGACCAATAGGATGACTTTTTTTTCATTCAGAGAATAGTTAAGCTTTGGAACACATTGCCAGAGATTGTGGTAAGAGCAGAAAGCATAGCTGGTTTTAAGAAAGGTTTGGACAATTTCCTGGAGGAAAAGTCCACAGTCTGTTATTGAGAAAGACATGGGGGAAGCCACTGTTTGCCCTGGATTGATAGCATGGAATTTTGCTACACTTTGGGTTTTGGCCAGGTATTAGTGACCTGGATTGACCACTGTGAGAAAGAGCTACTGGGTTTGATGGACCATTGGCCTGACCCAGTAAGGCTATTCTTATGTTCAATGCTTTTTTTGTTTCACATATACTGATATTTATCAACATTTGTTATTTCCGAAGAAAAAGGGTAACCTTCAAAACCTAATCAAAAAATGAACTTAACCCCCCCCCCTTTTTTTTTTTTTACAAAGTTGTGCTTGCAGCTGCCATGTGACAAAAGCCCCAAAGTCCTTCGGGGCAATTACCACCGCAGCATCCATTAGCATGGCTTTTGTAACAGGGGGGGGGGGAAGTTAGTCCATTAATAAATGTATCACCTTATTTCCTTTATGTTTTATTTCTATGTATTATCTTTAAAAGTGGACTAACATGGCTCAAGAGGTAAACAGATAACTACAATCTGTGCTTCTTGGAAAGTATGTCAGTTCCTTTGATTACAACAGAGATTATTCATTATGAACTTTAAGCAGTGCTTTATGAGTTATGTAGTTTTTATTTACGCCACAAGATCTTTAACTACATTGTCTCACTTATGCATAATCCATCAACCTAGGTAACAAATAGTCTTCTATATTTACCCCCTTGGAATATAGAAAGAGCACAGTGTATTAGCAGCTGAAACTACAAAAGCCACTGTCAGTCAAACTTGCTGGCAAAAGGCCATAATTCTTCTCACCAAGAGGCTTACAGCTAAGAATCTGTGCCTAATTCTCTTAAACCTTGCAGGTCAAAAGGTTTTAAAATTATTTTTGACACCACTGCTTTGTCAACAAGCCGTAATGCATTTTAGTATGTAAAGTACAGTGTATCAAAAAGCTGTTCGACAGCACATTCTTAGACTGGTTTTAAGAGTCGTGGCAATGTGAATTTAATATGTGTTACTGATGGTAGCTTTAGAAAAAGACACGAATGCTAAAGAGAAGCTATGTTAGAATCTATAGTTCATAAAGTTGGAAAGCAAAAGATTTTAGCTTTCTTAATCAAATATTGGAAGGTATATTCAAAAGCATGTGGTGACTCTACAAATAGATTTGACTATTTTATCTAGATTGGCCATATCTATCCATCTGGAAAAGGCCATAGTTTGGAGCAAAGTGAAGCCAGTGAGAAATAGCAGACATGCAGCAATTACATTCAGTTACTGCCAGCTGATGAATGGTTAAATCACTAGGTTAGGGCTAATATTCACTGGCACATAAATGGCTAAGTGCCGCTGAATATCGCAGTTAGCGCCTAAATCAAAGCTATGGCCCTCCTTATAAAGCAGCGCTAGCATTTTTAGCACCAGCTACGACGGTAAGAACTCCAACGCTCATAGGAATTCTATGAGCGTTGGAGTTCTTACCGCCACGCCCGGCAGTATAAATGCTAGCACAGCTTTGTAAAGGAGAGGGGTATATGAGGGGCCACTGAAAAGTTCTCAGCTCAACCAAGAATGGAATGATATGGAGCCTTGAAACTTATAAGCTATTCCACACTTTTCTTGATATTTTTTGTTTCATTTCATATCATTGCAATGAAAAGTGTCAAGAAAAGTGTGGAATAACTTGTAAGTTTCAAGGCTCCAAAACATTCTCTTCTTGGTTGGGCTGAAAACTTTTCAGTGGCCCCTTGTATAGTATTCCATGGGTGGAGTCAGCACTTGGACACTTAAGTGTTGATAGTCATCCCTTAAGCAGCCAAGTTTACCACATAAGTGGGTCCATAGAAATGTTTGACTCATTTTTATGCAGTAACATACGTAGTACATAATGGCAGATAAAATCTGATCTAATCTAATCTAATGCTTAGTTTTGTATACCGAGACTTCAATCCAGGAAAGCTCGACTCGGTTTACAATGATTAAGCTAGGGCAATAAGGGCATATAGAGAATTATCAAGAAAGATTAGTTTCCAAAATGTTTAGTAAACAGAATGGTTTTCAGAGACTTATGAAAAAAAGGAAGGGAACCAGAACTTCTTAAGCGAAGTGGAAGGTTGTTCCAAAGTCGAGTAAACTTAAAAGACAGAGATTGACCAAGAGTCTTGATTCTTTTAATACCTTTACTAGATGAATTTTAATACCTTTACAGCTTGAATTGTTGATCACCCCTTGCAAAAGAGAATCTATAAGAGTTCCAAGATAAAGGAACTAGGGGGAGTAAAAATACCACAGAGTATTTTAAAAGTGACACAGGCACATTTAAACTGGATTCTAAAATATACAGGGAGCCAGTGGAGATTATAAAGCAGTGGGGTCACATGTAGTCATAGAAACATAGAGTATGATGGCAGAAAAGGGCCGCTGGCCCAACACGTCTGCCCACTCAAAAGAGCCCTCCCCTTAAAAGAACACTCCCTCTAAGCAATTCCCCAAAGTGAACCCACATGTTTATCCCATCGTTTCTTGAAGTCGAGCACGTTGCTGGCCTCAACTACCTGACGTGGAAGGCCATTCCAACGGTCAACCACCCTTTCGGTGAAGAAGTACTTTCTGATGTCACCATTAAATCTCCAACCCTTGAGTTTGAGCGGATGCCCTCTTGTTGCCATAGGACCCATAAGAAAAAGGATATCTTCTTCCACCTCGGTACGGCCTGTAAGATATTTGAATGTCTCTATCATGTCTCCCCTCTCTCTGCGTTATTTGAGAGAATATAACTGCAGCCTGCTTAGACGTTCTTCATATGGGAAATCCTTGAGTCCTGAGACCATCTTAGTGGCTATTCGCTGAACCGATTCCATTCTCTTCACATTCTTTTGATAATGTGGCCTCCAAAATTGAACACAGTTCTCCAGATGAGGTCTGACCATGGACCTGTACAACGGCATTATGACTTCAGGCTTTCGGCTGACAAAACTTCTTCAGATGCAACCCAGCATTTGTCTAGCCTTGGCCAAAGCTTTCTCCACTTGAGTGGCAGTCTTCATATCTTCGCTAATGATTACACCCAGGTCCATCCAGTCTGCCAAACAGTCTCACACGCATCATCTATTAATTATTTATTTTATTTGCTAAATTTATCTAAGATGTCCTTCCCTCCCCCCACGATATCTGAGATCTGTACTCAGATAATATGAATGTGATGTAAAATATGTATACATGTTCCTCATTCATCTTGCCATATGCAGGACACAGACCATAGAAGTCTGTCCGGCATTGGCCAAATTGCCCCAGTGCTGTAGTCGCCAAAAAACTAACTCTAACCCATTCTAATCTGTCTTGCTATGTATGGAACAAAGACCATAGAAGTCCATCTGGCATCAGCTTCACTTCCCCACTGATGGGGCTGCATTTATGCATCACTCCTGCGCATCATAAACAAAGTTATGGTTGTTGTTCCAATGATCTTTTAAGTTTTTGTCAATACTATCCTCTTTCTATTTAGGGATCCTTTGTATTTATTAGAACTTTCTAGAACACCTTATTTGAAAACCAAGTCAAAGTGGTGTAGAATTAAAACCAGAAAAAGACAGACATCCCTAAAACTGATAGGAAAATAGCAAACTACCAAAAGAACTCCCATTCAAATGTTGAATCAAATCTCAGTTGTCTAACTTCTAGGTTTTCCATATAAACCCTCAACAGCACAAAATTTATGTTCCAAGGTAGTGCTAAAAAGCCCTTTAGTGCTATAAAAAAAAGCCCTTTTACCAGGATGCACTAAGAAATGGGCTTAGCTTGTTTATAGCACCAGACCTTTCCATAGTCTAAGCCAAGGGTGTGCAACGAGGGTAGGAATCCAGTCCGGTTATCAGGATTTACCCAATGAATATGCATGAGATCTATTTACTTCCTCCTATTGTATGCAAATAGATCTTATGCATATTCATTGGGGAAATCCTAAAAACCCGACTGGATTCCGGCCCTCGTTGCCCACCCCTGCGCTAAGCCCATTTCTTATGTGTCCCTAAAATAGGGCTTTTCTTTTCTTCTTCTTTTTTTTTTTTTTTTGCAGGCCCCCATGCTAATTTTTCCATTAGTGTGAAACCTGCAAAAATATTAACTCAGGAGCACTTACCATCTTTTATTTAGTTCTTAAATGCTCCCACATTAAGTCTGCAGAATCCATTTAGCATGTGTTAAATGTGAACACGAATGAGGTTAAATTTGTGGACGATGTGAAGTTATACAGAGTAGTGAAGACACAGGGGGATTGCGAAGATAAATAAATAAATAAAAAAGGCACCTAAATTTCTTAAAAAATAATTCAGAATGTGGCAATACAGAAAGTTAATTCTAGAGCAGGGGTGTCAAAGTCCCTCCTCGAGGGCCGCAATCCAGTCGGGTTTTCAGTATTCCCCCAAAGAATATGCATGAGATCTATTAGCATCCAATGAAAGCAGTGCATGCAAATAGATCTCATGCATATTCATTGGAGAAATCCTGAAAACCCGACTGGATTGCGGCTCTCGAGGAGGGACTTTGACACCCCTGTTCTAGAGGATGGAGGCTACAAACAAGAATGCATAATGATGCATGGAAAGATGCTGATCTACAATCACTCCCTTCACTAGGATGTTAATTGGATAGAGATTCAGTATTGGAGGTAGAACAGAAAATTTATCATATGTAAGAAAAGGAAAACCATTGTAGAATTACCACCCCTTCCCCTAACCCAGGGGTAGGCAATTCCAGTCCTTGAGAGCCGGAGCCAGGTCAGGTTTTCAGGATATCCACAATGAATATGTATGAGATGGATTTATATGCACTGCCTCCTTGAGATGCAAATCTATCTCATGCATATTCATTGTGGATATCCTGAAAACCTGACCTGGCTCTGGCTCTCGAGGACTGGAATTGCCTACCCCTCCCCTAACTAACACATTTCAATCATTGTTTTATAGTCTGAAAAACCGCAGCCCCATCTAAAAAGAACACAATGAATCACATCCCTTTTCTCTCAAAACCCTTCATTTATGAGACGATAAACGCAGCCCACCCATTTCTTTATACCAGTGTGTCGCAAACTTTTTAAGGTGCGGCACATTAATCTCACGGCCACGGCTGGAGGGCACCCAGAAATGTGCGGACATCTACATGATGCCATCTCGTGCATGAGTGACATCATCACGTCGATATACACGCATGAGCGGATGTCCTCTAGCCACGGCCCCGAGCCTCCTATTACTGCCTTGGGGAGGGGGAGGGTGTTGCTGCAGAAGGAGAGGTGAGGAGAAGCAGCAGAGGCATCAGTGAAGAGGAGAGGTACAAACATCTGCTGACTGACTACAGGATGTGCCTCTCGCCATGATAGGCACGTCATGTAAGAAGTCAGCTGGCGCTGGTGCCTTTCCTCCTCGCCGGAATCTCATGGCACACCTGGAATCTTCTGGGGCACACTAGTGTGCCACATCACACAGTTTACGATACTCTGCTTTATGCCTTAGCATGCTTTGCAGATAGCAATGGAATTAGCATGTGCTGTCATGATAACATGACACCAGTTTTCTGCTCTTGAAAGCTAATAGATGTTGTGAGCTAATTGTCACACTGACTGCTAGTGCATTTTAATAAACAGACTCCACAGGTTGTTGCAATGACTTGTTCAGCACACAGAACTTTAGGAATCACTTGCCAGCTACATCCTTTTCTTATTTTAGCAGATCTGATAAAAAATGACTCTAGCTTTACTAGTGCTTCAAATTACTGTAACTTGGTTCTGATAGTTCTCTTTTGAGAATCTGTGAAATGACTTCAAATTATGTGTCACTAGCAATGAAACATCTTCACCGGCAAGGTTTAGATTTAAAATTATCATTTTATCTTTCAGGGCATTAAACGGAATGAGCCCTGCATAATTCTGGGAAAACCTTTTGCCCTATATCCCAAAACGGACCTTGAGATCTTTGTCCAGGGGGGTGGCTTTTGATGATTCCAGATAAACTAGAAGTTAGACTGGTTCACATGAGAAAGTGTTCTTTCTCTCTGATTGTTCCCAGACTTTGGAATTCTCTTCCTGAAAAAGTATAGTATATCATTCAGGGAGGGAGTTAAAACTTGCTATTCCAGCCATAGAATTTCAACTGATTAGTTGTGTGGTCTGAATGTCTTATTAGATATGTTATTAATATTGTACGGTATATACAGTTGAATCATAGAAACAGAGAACATGATGGCAGAAAAAGACCTGGCTATGCAGTGCTTGTCTGTTTTCTTGAATTCACCATGTGCACTACACCCACTAGGAGGCTGTTCCATCCATCTAGCACCCTTTCTCTAAAGAAATACTTCCTTAGATTTTTTTTTCCTGAATCTACCCCTTTCGCCCCATGCTATAATCTTTAGTTCCAGGTCCTCCTTTCCATTGAAAGAGCATTGACTCCCATCAATTTACACCTTGGAGATATTTAAATGCCTCTGTCATTTATAATCCATCCCACTTCCTCTAGGATACATATTATGTTTATATATTTAGATCGTACCCCTACACTTTATGATGAAGACAGCTAAACATTTTAGTAGTGCAGTCTGGAGTGTTCCCATCTAGTTTATATATTCTTTTGAAGGTGTAATCTCCAGAACAGTGCTCAGGATTATACATGAGGACTCATCAGAGACTTATACAGAGACATGATTATCTCCTTTTGTACCCAAACATCCTTCTGGTTTTAGCTTTCTCCTTCTTTAACAGTTTGGCCATTTTAAGATTATAAAATAGGGTCACCTCCAAATCCCACTTTTCTACTGAGCACAGAAAACTTCAACCCCGGACTGTACCACACCCATGGGTGTGTTTAAAAAAAAAAAAAAATCCTAGATGCCAAAAAAATAGACCATGCAGAAAATCTCTGCAAATGAAGTAACTGGAAACTGAGCAGTGAACTTAAACATCAACTCTACAAGAAGAAGAGAATGGTAAAAACCCAGAGAGAAGAAAAAAGTAATGACTGTGCAGGAATAAAATCCCCACCTTATAAATCAGTTTAAGAAAGAGTTACAACAAATCAAAGCGAAAAAAACCCAAAACTATCTGAAAGAAACAAAGAAAGTTGACTTCTCCACAATCACAGAGAGAGCAAATTGGAAAAAGTTCAGTTTTCTCTATAATGGAGGGTTTCAACCCCCCAAACTCCCCCTAACAGCAGCGTGAACACTATGCAGTAAAGTGGGAGGGGTTTCCCCATTCACACCCCGCTTCGGAGCTCTTTAAAACTAAGTTTTCCCGTGGCGCGCTGGTGTCTTGTGCTGAATTGTCTGCCCTCCATTGTCGGCACGCTGGTGTCTCACAAGCAACTGACTATGAATCATTCCAATGTCCTGTCCAAAAAAGTCTTGTAACGACAGGCCCTTGGGGTAGGGAAGAGGAACATACCTGAATTTCTGCTACACTTTATTGAATTAGACAATTTCTTTCTTTTTTTTAAAATTCTTTATTAATTTTTAATCAAAAAGAGTGTCATACAAATGAAAGAACAGTAGATATTACACATATTACACAATTATCTATAAGGTAACATAAATATCATTCAATAATTTCATTTTCCTGCATATAATAATATCATAATATATCCTAATATATAATACAAATGAAGAATAAAGTTACCCAAATATCACTATCAATATTTATTCCCCTCCCTCCAACATTATTATGTTTTTACAAATTTAGTCAATGGGCTCCAAATTTTATTAAATACCTCACTAAAACCCCTGCACTCTGCGTTAATTCGTTCGTATCTGTATGTAGTACACACATTCACCCACCAAAATGTATAATTAATTCTATCATGGTTTTTCCAATTACTTGTAATCAATTGAATGGCTATACCTGTTAGGATCATAAATAGACGACTCTTATATTTGTCTAGAGTTGGTTTCACATGTAAAATTGTTCCACAAATTATAGCCTCATATGACATTGGAACATTTGAATCTAGAATTAAATTTATTTGTCCCCAAATTGACTTCCAATATATTAATATAAACGGACAAAAATACAACAGATGATCCAAAGTCCCTATACCAATATGACAATGTCAGCATCTATTAGACTTAGAACTCTCCATTTTATTTAATCGAACTGAGGGTCCAGAAAATCCTATGTAACAAAAATAACCACATTTGTCTCATAGATGCTGACGCTGTACATTTCAATCTCCAAGTCCAAATTTGTGGCCAACGAGACACAGAAATATACAGTTTCAGGTAAGATATAGTCTCCCAGTATAGGTGGTGGAGATAAAGACTGTGTCTGAGTTCAAGAAAGTGTGGGACAGGCATGTGGGATCTCTTAGAGACAGAGGGAGATAGTGGATGCTGCAGATGGATAGACTGGATGGGCCACTTGGTCTTTATCTGCCATCATATTTCTGTTTCTATAAGGGCTATTGTGGTATGCAGGGGCCTAGGTCACCTGGCCAACCAGAGTCTTAGGCCTCCTTCCCAGTGCATTCTGGGCTGCACTGTCCAATTGTCCAGATACCAAAGGCCACTTTGGAAGTATTAGCTTTCCCAATACCTTAATAGTAACTTTAGTACTTGAGTCAGAGCATGTTTTGAGAACATTTTTTCAATGTAATAATTCTGATTTTTGTGACCTTAAGATTACAATTTATCCTTGTGTGGTTTTGTAAAAGGGGGGTGTTTAAAGTAGATTGAATAGAATTGCTAATCAATGCAATGGATATGCTTGTTTTTGAGTGCAAATTAACTCAAAATGTGGCTCAATAGTTAACAAGCAAGCATGCATTTCATCCTCCACCATCTGCAGTTGCTCTCTTTTATATCGATTTAATTTCTATCGGAGCTGAAAAATCTAAGTTTGCAAAGATAAGATCAAAACAGTAACAAAGCCTCGATTGCTTTGTTGCTCAAGTTAGGATAACTACTGCATAAAAACTAAAAATAAAATTGCTTGCCTTTAGTTTTCAAGGACCAGTCACGTCAAAGAATGATGCTTGTCTAGGCAGTTGTGTCCTTACGCACACAGACGCTCATAGCATTGACAGAATCTTGCGTACGCGACGTACATGTCACCTATTCTAGTATCATGAAGGGAATATTTTTTAAATAAAAGTAAAATTCTGGAATCTCTCATGGCACACCTGGAATCTCTTCAGGGCACACCACTGTGCTGTGGTACACAGTTTGAGAGACACTGGTCTAGAGGCTTTTAAGAAATCTCTTAAAATATTTCAGTTCCAACAAGCCAATGATGGTATTTAATAAAGGGTGATAAAGGAGTTTTTCAGCAAGCCAAAATCTTATACTATATACGGATGAACTAGGGCTCCTTTTACTAAGGTGCGCTAGCGTTTTTAGCACGCGCTGCACTGCCGCGCATGCTAACCCCGTGCTATGCGCCAAGAACTAACGCCAGCTCAATGCTGGCATTAACATCGAGCATGCGCAGCAATGCAGATTGTGCTATAATCGGTTCATAGTCATTCACGTGTGAGACATCAGCGCACTGACATTGGAGCGCAGACAATTCGGCGCAAGACACCAGCGCACCGCAGGAAAACTTACTTTTAAAGAGCTCCGACGCAGGGTATGAGTGGGGAAACACCCCCCCCAGTTTATTTCATACTCTTTGCGCAGCTGTTTGGAGGGTTTGGGGGGTGCAACCCCCCACATTATAGAGAAAACTGAACTTTTTCTGATTTTTTAGGAAAAAGTTCAGTTTTCTCTATAACAGCAGCACGAAGAGTATGAAGTAAAGTGGGGGGGTTCCCCCCCTCCCACGGAGCTCTTTAAAAGTAAGTTTTTCCGCGGTGTGCTAGTGTCTCGCGCACTTTTGTCCCGTCACCCTAAAATCGCTAGCGCAGCTTAATAAAAGGAGCTCCTAGTTTGGTTTGTTTTGTTTTGTTTGAATTTTTGTTGTGTGTTTTGTTTCACTGCCTAGGTAATGTGGGCTTATGAATTTTAAAATTAAATTAACTTTATCCAGATATCTTAACCCAACCCTTCCCCCTCCTCCTAGATAAATTCTCCCCCATAACCTCCACTTAAATAATCTCTTCCTCCCCAAAACACCAACCAAGTATTCAGATCCCTGAAATGTAACATAAGAACATAAGAAGTTGCCTCCGCTGAGGCAGACCAGAGGTCCATCTCGCCCAGCGGTCTGCTCCCGCGGCGGCCCATCAGGCCTATTGCCTGAGCAGTGGTCCCTGACTATTTCTATAACCTACCTCTACTCCTATCCATATAACCTACCTCTACTCCTATCTGTACCCCTCAATCCCTTTGTCCTCTAGGAACCTATCCAAACCTTCTTTGAAGCCCTGTAACATGCTCCTGCCTACCACAGCCTCCGGAAGCGCATTCCATGTATCCACCATCCTCTCGGTGAAAAAGAACTTCCTAGCATTTGTTCTAAACCTGTCCCCTTTCAATTTCTCCGAATGTCCCCTTGTACTTGTGGTTCCCCATAATTTGAAAAATCTGTCCCTGTCTACTTTTTCTATGCCCTTCAGGATCTTGAAGGTTTCTATCATGTCTCCTCTAAGTCTCCGCTTCTCCAGGGAGAACAGCCCCAACTTTTTTAGTCTGTCAGTATATGAGAGATTTTCCATACCCTTTATCAGCTTAGTTGCTCTTCTCTGGACTCCCTCAAGTACTGCCATGTCCTTCTTGAGGTATGGCGACCAGTACTGGACACAGTATTCCAGATGCGGGCGCACCATTGCATGATACAGTGGCAGGATGGCTTCCTTCGTCCTGGTCGTGGTACCCTTTTTAATGATACCCAACATTTTGTTTGCTTTCCTTGAGGCTGTGGCGCACTGTGCCGACGCCTTCAATGTTGTGTCTACCATCACTCCCAGGTCTCTTTCAAGGTTACTTACCCCTAGCAGTGATCCCCCCATTTTGTAAGTGAACATCGGGTTCTTTTTCCCTACATGCATGACCTTGCATTTCCCTATGTTGAAGCTCATTAGCCACTTTTTGGCCCACTCTTCCAGTGTTGTCAGATCCTTTTGGAGATCTTTGCAGTCTGCCATGGTTTTAACCCTGCTGTATAGTTTGGTGTCATCCACAAATTTAATGACCTCACATAATCTTATTTGTACTCTAACTGTAATCTATTTGTTATATCACACAGTAACATACAGTCAATTTAATATCCAATTTGTAAGTTCTTCCAGAATTAATCCAGGTACCTCTCCTCCCTTGTAACCAAAAAAAAACCCCAAACTGTTGTAACTTCACTGGAAATGTCCAGTTAGCTCTTTTGTAATCCGCCTTGAACTGCAAGGTATAGGCGGAATAGAAGTCCCTAATGTAATATAATTAGCAGTTAAGGAGTAACATGTATTGCTTCAACCAACTGAAAGGTCCTCCTCAAATTATAGATATCTGATAATTTCAGAGAACACTGAGCAAGGGGAGGGGATTTACACCTTTTTCCAGTCATAATATGCAGAGTTGTGTACAAAAAGTGAGGTTCAAAGCATTATTGAAACAACAAACTTGGATAGCAGGTTTGGCAGGAACTTTACCATGGCGGTACTAATTACAACTATAAACCTCCTACTAGAATTGTTATATTAAATTGTAATTAAACCTGTCATTGTTTAACTGCTTTTGTGGCAATCATTCTATTTTCTTCCGACGCCCTTGCCGGTGAGATCGTTGGTCTTTAAGTGCACAGAATGCTCACTGTCAATCACTGAAGATACTAGCTCATTGCAAAGTAGTTTATTATTTGACTACAGTCCCTGATGTACTGGGCATTTACTGGTTTCAAGAAGTTTAGAGGAGTTAAAAACAAAACAATATATTGGAGATAATTAGGATGCCCCACATACTGCAGCTTTAAAATAATCACAAAACAATATGGTTACTTTCCTGCAGAGTTAGTGTGTGTATCATCAGAAATAGTCATTTAGATCACTATAATTAAGGTGATTTATTTTTTTATTACTGGGTGTTTACAAATAAAAAGATGTTCAATACATTATAGCAGTACATTATAGCACCAGTGCCTACTGATCAGTCTTCTTTTTCCTAACATCATCACGTTGGGGTTTTTTTTGTTTTGGTTTTTTTTAAGAGTCATTCACTGTGTAATAATAATAATTATTTATTTTTATATACCGCCTAACCAGAAGTTCATAGCAGTTTACACAATTAGGCACTCAGCGTACAATATAATAATAGCAGCATATATCATAAAATCAGAGTAACTAATACAAGCATTAAAACTAATGAATAAGGATAACATAATATCAACTAAAATAAGTGCAGATAAAAAGTACATTGTAACCACATGATAATATGAAAATCAATCCTTTTTGCATTCTCAGTACTATCAAGTAAGAGAATACTGTGCCCGGGCTTCAGGTCATGACTGGGAAATTGTACTCAATAGTACCCCCGCCCATGAATGAGAAGATTTGCAAAAATAGATTCAGAATATGCAAGGAGTGTGTGCTGCTAAAAATATCTTCACAAATGCAGTAGCAAAGTTCCAGCACTCAGCCCAGACATTTAGAGCCTGCAGATGTCCCAGTTCGGCCACTGCATCAGCAGTTTCCATGAAGATAGCAGCTGGAGAAGCACTGAATGCATCACTGTTTGCTATATGAGTGTGAACCCCCTGGAAAATGCCTTTGATGGAAAGGGCAGTGATACAGGGTTTTACGGGAGGGGGGGAGGGGGGTCACTGAGTTTGCATTTTGTGGATAGCACAGACTGATGGGGAGGAGTAGGAGGTTCTTTTACTGAGGGGGAGGAGAAAGGTTGTACAGTGCAAGAGGAAGTTCCTGGCATTTTGGTTGTTCCTTTTTCTCGCCAGAGCCCTTAGACGGAGGGAGACTCCCAAGCAAGCTTGGGAGGGAACTGCAAAATCAAATCTGAATTGGAATAACTGGATTTGAGGTAACCTGAAAGTGATTCTGTGGTTTTCATGGACTTGATAATTTTGTACTCAACCACTGAGACATGCCTGTGGACATGTAAATAGTTGATTGCTACCATCTGTAAGCAAGTTAATAAACTGGTCGATTCACTCCAGTTTACCTCTTGGTTTCTGCCTGTTTCTTCATCCAGATGGGCAGGAGAAATGAAGTAAGTCCCCCAGAATCTGCGTCTTCTCTGGCCTACCAAACTTGTCTGGACCCAGCCTAAGCCTGAGCTCAGTGAGGACTGTAAGTGACTGATCTGTGTGCCCTATGGGCGGGGTACAAGCGAAACTCCCCTGCTCTGATATCAATAAATTAATAAAATATTATCTTGATGTAAGCTCTTATGAGGGGCGGGCAAACTCATCCCCCCCTCCCCCTGAACCTGAACAGCTGGCTGGAGCCAGGGCCGGATTTTCCTATAGGCTAACTAGGCTTCAGTCTAGGGCCTCAAGATCCGTGTCACATTTTTTATAAAGGTTAGTACCAATAACAACATGTTTCATTTAACATATTGATATATATCAGAGTAATGATGTATTTTATTATCTCTCATGTAATTTACAAACTTAAAAATGGGAGGTGAAAGGGCCTCATAAGTGGAATAGCCTAGGGCCTCTTTTCATCTAAATCCGGCCCTGGCTGGAGCCCACCACAAGGTACGGGCAGGCGGGATGCCAGGGCTACATGATGTATAACAATTTTCTGTGAAAACCACGTATGATGGGGTGCTGACAAGTTCTCAGCCCGACCAAGAAGGTTATAATGCGGAACCATGAAACTTACATTTTATTCCACATATTTACCCCTAAGTTCAACACACTTGGCACATCATGTCTGAAGTTTCTGCAACCTTTCCAAAAAATACTCTGATGTCTAATGTAATGTAATGTAGTTACTGAAATACTGCTCCACTGCTGCAATCACCTCCGAATCACTTGACAATTGTCACCATTTCAAACTCTTTTTAAGGTTTGGAAACAGAAAATAGTCAACTTTAGCAATATCTGATGAATAGGGTGGATGGTCTATGCACTGAAACCCCAACTGCGTCAAAACATCCATCATTTTGCCAGTCTTGTGCGCAGGTGCATTGTCTTGCAAAAAGGGAACTCATTTCCGCAACTTCCCTCTCCGTTTTTCTTTCAATGCTTCCTTTAATCGGCACATTAAGTTACAGTAGTGTTCAGCATTAACTGTTTGGCCCCTTGGAAGATAGCCAGTCATTACAATACCTTCCTGATCCCAAAACACTGTGGCCATGACCTTTCCTGCTGACATTTGGGTCTTGAACTACCTTGGCTTTGGAGAACATGAATGTCACCATTGCATGAACTGTTGTTTTGTCTCAGGATCATAGTGGTGTAGCTATGTTTCATCAACAGTAACTAGTCGTTCCAAAAAGATGGTACCAGATCACTGAAAATGCTGCAAAATTAACTTGAAAGTGACTCGACGTTGTTTCTCGTCAGCATTCAAGCATTTGGGCACCCACTTGGCTGACAGATTCTGCATACCCAGCTGCTCATGGATTATACATCCATGTTCTCTGGATATCTGTAGTGTCTCAGCAATTGTTTTAGCAAATATTCACCGATATGCCAAAATCAGGACATGGACATGGTCAACCATTTCAGGAGTTGACGCCGTTTGAGGACTCCCAGACCTTGCTGCATCTTCTGTCTCGAAATCTCCACGCTGAAGGTTTGCACACCACTTCTTCACTGTGGAGTATGATGGACATTGGTCACTCAATGTTTGCATCATACATTCATGGATTTCCTTCAGAGTTTTCTTCTGCAGGAATAGGAACTTCAATGACAGCTCGGAATTCCCCAATTGAAAATTCCACACTTTTCGCTGACATGGTTCAATCAGTGATCTGAAACAATGCCAAAACATAGCATTACAATTCTGCAAATTGTCACTTTGCACAATAAAATAACACTCTTTTGAGCAACAGTGGCAAAATGACGCTCAGAATTGAGGAAGTTGGTTGGGCTGAGAACTTTTCAGCATCCTCTCGTGAGCACACAAAAATAAGCAAGTGGTTAATGAGATCTAAGCTATTACAATGGGCTTTATTGACTCATATACAAAAGAATTACAGTACATTAGCTAATATAAGCAAGAGATATTCCAGAGTAATGCTCTACAGTTATATAAATGTCTTCAGTAAATCACTGGTCTCTGAATAATTGTGAAAACTGTGGTGGCAATTCTATAATTGGGTACAACAACTTAGGTGCCCAAATTACACAGGCTGGGAGTCTTTTCTAAATTCATGCATGTAATGTTTCTTATAGAATACTAGAATAAACCAGCACTGACGCCCCTAAATTTAAATGTGCACTTACACCGTGCCAATAGCAGGCATACATGTGTGCAGCTAAATATGACAGTTACACATGTAATTTATACTAGTCTATAAATTAAGCACTTAAATGTCATTCACCTGGCCCCACCCATATTGCTCCCCCCTGTGTATGCCCCGCCCCTTATATTTACCTAGTTGTGCACATAAGTTAAGAGAATACTGCTGAGTGCATGGCTACCGCTTATGTGTGTAACTATAACAGTCTCCTACATATGTGCTAGAATTCCATATTTAACGCATACAATTGGTGCCTAATTTTACGTGACCTGTTCGAATGAGGGGTATTTGCAGAAGCTTTCAGGGTTTGGAGGTTAAAAGAGAATATTGAAAAAGGGTGTGCCTTTATAAGTGGGGTGGTAAAGGAAAATAGGTACAAATCTGGAGGGAAAAAAAGCATCAGAAAATAGGTGAGAGGGTAGCAGGAAATGCACAGAAAATAAATACAACTCGAAGTAGCAGTGAAATATGTTTCTTAAAATAGAACTTTAAAGAGCATTGTTTATAAGTCCAGCATGATGTGTAAGGAATTTAGTGTGTGTTCTTTTCCTATGTAGTAGTGCCAAAGAAATTTATGAACTTGAACTCCCAGATGGATCATTTGGGAGTATTTTTGAAACTGTCCTTGGGAGCCATAATGGTGATGACATCAGTGTGACAGTGACCATTCTGGGTAAAGAACTGACTAGCAGTGATAAGCTTTGTATTAGTGGAGGGTTTTGACAGAATTTAGCTATTAGAGTTATTAAACACATAGAGTATATGATGGCAGAAAAAGACCCTCAGGGTCCTTCCAGTCTGCCCAACAAGGCGACCATAGCCCCGCCCACCATTCCATGTAGGCCCAAGTCATCCATTCTTTTTAAAATTATTTTTTATTTTTATTCATACTTCACTTAGTTGATTTTTTTTAAAATTATCTTTATTAGCAATTGCAAAGGGAACATACAGCCAGTATTAAGAAAAGTGTAGAAAAATACAACAGCCAGAGAAACAACAAGTGAAAACCATAACAGCAGGTGATTGCTGGTTGTGAAGTCACCACCATGTCAACCATTTGGGCAGCCAAATATGATGGGGATGATAAGCTGAATACCGTTGGCAATACACTACCAGTCAAGATGCTTTCCCCTCCCGCCTAGGCTGCTCAGTCTCCCCCACTCACAGTATGTAATAATAATATGTCTAATTTTCATCTATCTCTCACCACGTGCAGGGCATGGATTGTGACAGTCTATCCAACATCGGCCTCCATTCCCCATGCTGGATTTGACCCATTTCTCAATTAATAAAGAATTTCTTCTGTTAAGAAAAGATTGCATCGATGTAATCAACAGAGAATGCGCCAGATTTGCAATGAAGTTAGTAGAGATCCACAAATAGCAGCAAATATTCTTTGTTCATTCTTTACAAGATGGTTAAGAAGGTAATTTTAACACTGCAGCCTTTTAAGAAAAGTTGTATACTATTCACTGTAAACGCTCTGGTGAATTTTCTAAGTGAAAATATGAATGGCTATTTACTTTAAAAATTACTCCTGAAAAACTGGGCACATTGATTTACACCAGCTATCTCAGATTCAACAATACGATGTGTGATCAAAAAATATGGTGAATGTTTGTTTAAGATTGTCTGGAAAGATTGGATTAAAGCAGGTATAAGATCCTTAAATGAAGTTATTCAAAATGGTAAACTGCTTGATTTTTCACAATTGCAACATAAATATGGTCTAAATAAAAAACAAAGTTATAAATGGTTGCAGTTGAAGCAGGCTATTCAGGTAGGGTTCCCTGAATGGAAATCTTTACATGATCATTATAGCTTAGAATTCCTATGTTTTCAGGCAGATTTTCTGGGACACCAGGCCGCCAAGTGGTATAAAATTTTATCTAATTATTTGAATAAGAAACCTAAAAATGGATTAAGGGATATTTGGAGCATTGAGATTAAGCATCAGATTAATGCATCTCAATGGCCACGTATTTGGTCTTGGAGAATTAAAGGTACGATGTCGGCATCTACTAGACAAACATGGTTCTTTTTGTTGCATAGAACATTCTGGACCCCTACTAGATTACAAAAATTAGATTGCTCTAAGTCTAATAGGTGCTGGCATTGTAAAATTGAAGTTGGAACTCTGGATCATCTTTTATTTTATTGTCCATATATTCAGGCATTTTGGTTATCAACATGGGATCAAGTTAACCTCTTTATGGAAAATCATGTGGCATTGTCATATGATACAGTTTTATTTGGAATGTGTATCTAATATAATAAAATGGTAAGCCGCGCATGCGTACTTCCTATGCGTGCGCCAGTTTTCCGTGAGCTGTAGCGACCCATAGGAAGTGCGCATGCGCGGCTTACGGTCTGGCCTCATGCGAGGCAAGACAAGTGTGCATGCGGGCCCTTCCCTGCTCTCCACCTGCGGAGCGGCAGCTGCCGGCCGCTAGCACCCCCTGCCCTCTCCATCGCCTCCCGGCTCCAGCGGCGTAGGCAGCACTATAAACACGCTGCTTCGCGCCCTTCTCTGTCGATTTCCTCTGCCGCGTCTCTGATGACATCATCGGAGACAGACGCGGCAGAGGAAATCGCCAGTAGAAGGCCACGAAGCAGCGTGTTTAAAGTGCTGCCTACGCGGCTGGAGCCCCGAGGTTTGTCGGCGGTGGGAAGGTCAGGAGCAGGCCGGATCGACAACGGCAGTAAAAGAAGGGGGAGGGACCGAACAGAGCAGGGAAGAGAAGGTAAGAGAAGGGAAAGGAGGAGTGGGGGAAAATGCTGCTACTGCTTCTATACAGGAAAGGGGGGGGGGGATAGGAGGGAAATGCTGTTGCTGCTGCATAGGGAAGTGGGATGGAAATGCTGATGCACAGGGAAATGGGGAAAAATGACAGACAGACAGCGGGAGGGAGGGAGACAGAAAGAAAGAAAGACACAGGGGCAGGGAGAGGGACAGAAAGACAGACAGAGAAAGGGGGCCAGAGAGAGAGTCAGCGGGAGAGGGAAAGGGGGCTGTTTTGGAGGGTGGTGTGCTGGGGACAGACAGCTTTGCTCTGGGGGGGGGAAGACAGAAGAGGGCCATGGAGAGACATTTGGGGGGGGAGGTGTGTGCTGAAGACAGACAGACATATATTCTAGCACCCATTAATGTAACGGGCTTAAAGACTAGTGAGAAATAAAAGCCAAATATCTGCAGTAAACAATAAGCTTTTGATGATCCTTACAGGAGTAGGGATACAACAAATAACATTGAATTGGAAAAATTGTTCTAGACTAAATTACAGCTTCTTGTGGAACTCAGTGTGTCATCTGTACAAAATGGAACGTTTACTTGCAATACAAAATGGTCATTTTAATAGATTTAAAGATGTGTGGAGGCCAATAATAAATTATCATAATGATTAATGTTAATTTATTATTCTTTTTCCTTATATGATAATTGACAGAATGGGGGGATGGGGGATGGGTGGGTTATGATAATTTAATATATATGTGCATAATTTAATTGATTAATATACATAGGAATTATATTATTCATGTATAGATATGAGATGGGGTGGGATATAAATCTTTTAGGTATATATTGTTATGGAATTATCAAGTGATAATGTAATATGTTGTGTTCATATTTTAATGTACACTTGATGTATATGTTAAAATGAATAAAGATTTTGAAAAAAAAAAATTATTACAGTAAAAGACACATTGCTATTAATCCCCCTCAAAATTCTCCCCCTTCACTTCGAACACACCTATCCCATCATTCTTGCCGCTTTCTGAAGTAGTTCTGGAAGTCCTTTTTTGTGAATGTATTTAGTTGCGCTGTCGTGGCTGCTCAATGTCCTGAATCGATTCAAAAATGTTTACCTTTCATGGTCATTTTGACTTTGGGGAAGAGCCAGAAGTCACATGGTGCCAGATCCGGTGAATAAGGTGGATGAGGACACACCATAATGTTTTATTTGACAGAAATTGCCATACCAGAAGCAATGTGTGACACAGAGTGTTGTCATAGAAACATGATGGCAGATAAAGGCCAAATGGCCAATCTAGTCTGCTCATCTGCAGTAACCATTATCTCTTTCTCTCTCCGAAAGATCCCACATGCCTATCTCAGGCCCTTTTGAATTCAGACAGTCTCTATCTCCACCACCTCTTCTAGGACTGTTCCATGCATCTACCACCCTTTCTGTAAAAAGGTATTTCTTTAGATTACTCCGGAGCCTCTTAACTTCATCCTATACCATCTCATTGCAGTTTCCTTTCAAACTGATGCGCATTTACATTAGGTAGGTATTTAAACGTTTCTGTCATATCTCCTTTCTCCCACATACGACTTATGACGAAGACCATGCACCATTTTAGTAGCCTTCATCTGGACCAACTCCATCCTTTTTATATCTTTTTGAGGTGCGGTCTCCAGAATTGTACATAGTATTCTAAATGAGGTCTCACCAGAGAGTCTTGTACAGGGGCATCAACACTTCCTTTTTCCTACTGGCCATACCTCTTCTTATGAATCCTAGCATCCTTCTAGCTTTCGCTGTCACCTTTTCAACCTGTTTGGTCACCTTAAGATCATCACATACAAACACACCCAAGTCCCTCTCTTCTGTCATTCATATAAGGTCTTCACCGCCTAAACTGTACCGTTCCATCAGGTTTTAGCTGCCAAATTTCAGACCATGCGTGGCAGGGGGGTGGGGAAGAGGGCAGGGAGGGGTGCCACCGCCCTGGATGCCGCTCATCCTTGCTATGCCACAGTATATACAGGTACTTATTTTGTACTTAGAGTAATGGAGTATTAAGTGAGTTGCCCAAAGTCACAGGGAGCTGCAGCAAAATACATGATGAGCACAAAAAGATCTGGAAATTGCAGGTATCTGAAACCAATAAAAAAAGGTGGTTTTTTTTCAGTTCGAAAACTGCTATGCCCCTCCATGAGTCTTTAAAAAAAATAGGAAAAAGTAAGCAGCTTCCTGGCCTATTACCCTAAGTGCCCTGTTATTAAATCTCTTTTAATTGTATTCATAAGAAGCCATCAAAGATATGAGCCTATCATCTATTTATCACTTGCATATATTTATATGTGTTTGCTAATGCATAGTTTTCCTATATTTATTATTTATTAATACTATATTATAGGCCAAGGAAGAGGAACTTCTATAGCAGTGTATCGCAAACAGTGTGTCGTGGCGAGATTCCGGGTGTGCCATGAGACACTGGCAAGGAGGAGAGGCACAGGCGCTGGCTGACTGCCTACAAGACTTATCTCTCATGACAAGAAGCACGTCCTATAGGCAGATAGCCGGCACCCGTGCCTCTTCTCCTCGCCGGCACCTCTCCTCTTCTCCGTGCCTCTCCTGTTCCAGAACCCCCCATTGGTGGCTCAGGGCCCCATCTGGAGGGCCTTTACGCATGTGCAGACGTCGACATAATGACATCACACATGCACATGATGTCATCACATCGATGTCTGCGCATTTCCGGGTGCCCTCCAGCCGCAGCCTAAAGTTTACTGTGTTGTTGAGTAAAAAAGTTTGCGGGACACTGCTCTATAGGCAGGCAGCAGCAAGAACACTCTCTCTGGCCCTGAAAACACTTGATCAGATTAGGAGCTTTTGCCATTCTGCTGCTGCTGTCATCAATTGCTCTCACCCACCTCTCAGCTCATGGTGTGAGTTCCTGTTCAGCTCCCACTCATTAATGCTACCATAATCTTTAAGGCTCAGCACTCAATTACATCATCAGAATAGGACTCCTTTCTGGTAGACTGCATCATGGGAGGAGACACCTTGTACACTGGGCAGGTTTAGTACCATGATCAGTGGGTCCTAACTAATGTATCTCTATAGCCAAAAAAGGTTCCGCAGTGTAGCATATCACCAAAGAAATCCTGTCTATGGTAAGTATTTTCTAATAATTTAGAATTATTATGCTGTCCTGTGCTTTGCAGTCTTTCCTCACTGATTCATTCACCACTGTAGACAGGAGAGAAAAGCTATTTCATGTGGTTATTTTGGTTGTCTCTGTCTGTGGTGTCTAAGCACCGTGCAAGCTTATCAGCATATTTAAATGTGTATTATTTAAGTATGATGTGAGCGAGTAGGAACTCCAGTGGTCTGAATGAATATGGTGATTAGTGTGTCCATAATTCACATAGGCAATGAGATAACTTTGTGCAGACAGGCAACAGAAATCATGGAATATTTAATTTTTGGCTTTATAATCAGATCAAAACTGTTTATAGAATGAGAAGAGCTAGTCCTAATCTTGAAGCATTATCATAAATATCTAGTCTGTCCAGACATAAAAATATATGAGAGGTAAAAAGGCTGTAATATACAGCTTAGTAAACTTGTTTTGTATTACAGAGGGGTATCTCTGGGTCTAGAGCCAGGCAAGCGGCTTTTTTTTTCTAGCTAATGATTTCACTTTTCCTGGCTCATGAAGTTGAAATTCATCTCATGTCCTCTGCAAGGAAAGAATGGGCATTCATTACATTCAACATACCACATACCAGTTTTATGTCAAAAGACATTTGCCATCCTAATAATACAATTTTAACAAACAGAACCAGTATGTGACATACCATAATTTGACTGTGATTTGTTGTACAGACCCTCTAGGACAGACATGACAAACTCTGGCTCGTGGGCCAAATCTGGCCCATGGTGTGTTAAAAATTGGCCCACCAGACATTTTCAACTTTATACTAAATCTGGCCCTCCAGCACGAACCGCTGCTGCTGCTGTTTCTCTTCACTTGCGTCTGCCTTCACCTGGTCTCCTCTTCAAAGCAGCCTGCTGAGGATCGCTGGCCGGCTGTAGCGAACCTCACAGGCCACTGTTGACCTCGGTAGCACGTTCCCTCTGACGCGATCCCATACGTCTGAGGAGGGATGGGTCCGCGTCAGAGAGAACATGCTACCAAAGTCGCTACAGCCGGCCAGCAATCCTCAGCAGGCTGCCGGGATGAAGGGAGGGTAGGAACAGCAGGCCAGATTTGAAGGTGAGACCGGGAAGAAGAAGGGAAGAAAACATGCAGGCCTTCAGGATGGGGGGCGGGCCCTGGTGCAGAAGTACCCGGAGGGAGAGAAGGAGGGATCCAGATGTGCATATGCTGGACTGAGTGGAGGTTGGAGTGGGTAAGAAATAAAACAGAGGAGAGGGAGAGAGATAGTGGGCAATGGGATGGAGGGAGGGAAGGAACAGAAAGGGAGAGAATTTGTACACAAGGGATGGTGTGGAGGGGGGGATAGAGATACTGGATAGGAGGGTAGTTGGGAAGAGAAACGGAGAGATGGTGGATCCTGGGATGGTGAAGGAGGGAGAGATACTGAATGAAAGTGTAGTTGAGAAAAGGACAGATGGTGGATCTGAGGATGGTGGGGTCCATTGCTGCAGCTGCAGATATGGACACAAAAAAAAGGAAAGATGTCAGACCTCCGAGGGAGGGAAAGGAAACGGAAAGGGAGGACAGAGATGGAAGATGGATGGTTAGCACGGAGAAAGAAAAAAACGACAAATGGGCAGGAGACCCTGGCAAGCGAATTATCAGAAGACAACCAGAGCCTGGGACCATCAAAAGGTAGAAAAAATCATTTTATTTTCTGTTTTGTGATTACAATATTTATTTTGTTTACACCACAGAGCCGGTGTGGGGTTGGAGACTTAACCCTATATTTCTGCTAAGACTAAGCCTTAGTCACATAGGGGTCCTTTTATTAAGATGTGCATTTAGCGCGCGCCAAATCAATTAGCATACCTTAATAAAAGGACCCCTTAGGGCTCCTTTTACGAAGCCGCGTTAGCGGTTTAACACGCATAACAGCACGCGCTAATTTGCTGGCCGCGCTAGCTGCTACGCCTCCTCTTGAGCAGGCGGTAGTTTTTTCGGCTAGCACGGGGGTTAGCGTGTGCTAAAAAGGTACGCGTGATAAAGCCGCTAATGCGGTTTCATAAAAGGAGCCCTAAGTATTTTAATAAAAATGGCCCATGACTTAGCCTTTTTTTCAGATTTCAGCCCCTTATGTGATTGAGTTTGACACCCCTGCTCTAGGAGGAGATAATGATTACAGATGAAGGGTCTGATATATGAATGAATAATGGACACATGGGGGTATAATTATGTAAGTGGGCACATCCTTATAGGCATCAGCAATGGAATGCTTTTTTGTTTGGGGAGCCCAAAAGCTCTGCCCCAGACCCGCCCAAACTCTATCCCTGACTCCACCCCATAATAATAATAATTGTAATGCAATTTCTTCTATCCATTTTTCATATACACACAATATAATCTTATTTATACATAATGGTTACCACAAAATTTAAAAAACAGAAAGCATACTGTATGCAGAGAAAATGTTAGTTAACATGTATATTAGGTTTTTTTTTTCCAAACATGTCAAGGCAGATGACTTTAAAATATGCAATGTCACCTCAGTAAAACTATAGAAAAATACACAAACATAGTGCAAAATATAGACAGCAGATATAAATTCTCAAAACTGACACATTTTGATCACTAAATTGAAAATAAAATCATTTTTCCTATCTTTGTTTAGTGTTTTCATGAGTCACTGGGTTGCATTTCTTTCTGACTATACATCCAATATTGCTTTCTTTCTTATCCAACATTTCTTTCACAATCCAGCCCCATCCCCTTTGGGTCCAGATCTCACTCTCTCTTTTCCCTCTGCTTACCCTCCCCAGATCCAGTGTCAGTTCTCTTTTGTGCCTACCACCACCTTTTTTCCAGGTTTCCCTCTCTCTCCCTCCTCTGTTATGATTTTCCAGCTCTCTGTTCTTCCTCAGGGTCTCTCCCCTTCTATCTGCACCTCCCATAGTCCAGCATCTGCCTCCTGTTTTTCCCCTTTGGTCCAGGCCTTTCTCTCTCTGTGTGTTTCTTCTGCTTACAACCCCCCCCCCCCTTTCTGCCTCTCTCTCTCCTTCCTTCCTCCCTCCCTCCTTCCTATGTCCCCCTCACTGCCTTCCAGACTTTGCCCCTCCCCTGAAGCCAGCCTGCCTGCCTGCCTCCTCCTGCATCGAAGCCTGGCCTACCAGCCGCTGATTCTTCCTTCCCCCCGGTCCGCCGCCGAAGCCAGCCTGCCTCCCTCCCTGCTGTGCCGAAGCCTGGTTGACCCACTGCAGATTCTTCCTCTCCCCCTGATCCACCCCGCTCACCAATCGCTGCTTGCTGCTACAGCAAATCCAAGAAAGGAAGGGAAGGGACAGGCACATGTAGTGGAGCCAGCCCACAAGTCTTCCCTAATGTCATTTGTGACATCGGAGAGAAGGTCCGGGCCAGCCAAAAAGTGCAGAGACTCACCTCGTTTGCTTTTATGCCAAGCAGGTATTTAAACATCTCTATCCTATTTACCTTCTCCCCCCCCCCCCCCCCTTTTAAGTACACATATTGAGATCTTTAAGTCTAATCTATTCTAATCTGTAGTCTTATATACCAGGTCATTTCCCTGAGGTACTCGAACGGGTTAACAAAATTTAACTTAAGGAGACATTAATAAACAATAATAAGACAGGAAAAAGTCAGTAAATATCAACATTCAGCCATCAACTAGAGAATTCTTAATAGATACATCATCTTTCAGTTATCAGTTAGAAATTTCATAAACAAATATAATTTTAGGGTTTTTCTAAAGCAAGTCAGCGAAGAAAAAGTTCTAATATCTGAAGGGAGATCATTCCAAATTTTCACCATAGTATGCCTAAGAGTGTGAAAGCCTACCTAAAGTTTGAATCCCTCTAATAGAAGGGAATATTAATTTGAATTTATGCATATTCCTAGTAGACCGGAGATGATGAGTTAAAAGAAAGAGGAAACAGTGGGGAAAAAATTCCTATATAAACTCTTAAAAACAATATTAGCACATTTAAAGTGAACCCTCCAATACATCAGAATCCAAAGCAGTGCCCTCAGCAATGGAGTAACATAATCGTATTTGGTTTTACCATAAATCAATTTGGCAGCCGTGTTCTGAATAAGCTGTAATCTCTTCAAGTTACACTTACTTAAACCGATGTAAAGGGAATTGGCATAGTCCAGATAAGCTAATATTATAGCCTGGACCAATATAGCAAAGTGATGTTGATGAAAAAAAAACGACGAACCCTCCTTAGCATCTATAAACTTAAAAAAAAAACACTTTTTAGATATGTTATTAATTTGGTTAGTCACAGAGAGAATGGAATCCAAATCAAATCCAAGGATTCTAGATGAAAATTCAATCTTCAAGGAATCACCCGAACTTAATCTTATAGAAGAAAATAAGTTGTATATAACAGGACCAAACCATAACAGTTTGGTTTAGGTGGCATTTAACTTCATGTGCACAAAAGAAGCCCAATCTTGAAGTCTTGAAATACAAGAATTGATATCTACTGTTAAATTTGACAATGATGGATCAACTTCAAGTAAGATGAAAATATCATCAGCGCATGTAAAAATTGATTCTGAGATAGATAAATTAAAATATTTCAGTGTCATCATATATATATTAAATAATATGGGAGACAATGGAGAACCCTGAGGTACTCCGCAAAGAGGAGACCAGGATGGGGAAAATTTATTCTTAGCATGTACTTGATACGATCGTAATTTCAAGAAACCACTGAACCAATTCAAAACTCCTTGATCTAAACCAATATTAATCAAAAGTTGTATAAGAATATCATGATCCACGACATCAAAAGCTGCCGAAAGATCAAATTGCAGCAAAACAGCACAACAGCCATGTACCAGAAAATTTTGAACTTTCGCAACCAATGAAATAAAGGAGAGTTTCAGTATTATGGTTTGGATGAAATCCATGTTGAAATGGAAGAAGTAGAGAAAATTCATCCAAGTATTCCGATAATTGCCTTGAAACAATAGATTCCAAAATCTTTGTTAACAACAGTATGTTTGCAACAGGATGATAATTGGGGGCTAATGTTGGATCTAATTTAGTATTTTTAAATAATGGGTTAAGTATAATTCATCCCATATCTGATGTAAAGAAACCACTGGTAAGAATATAATTAACCAACATTGTAAACTAAGAAACAGTATATGTAGGGATGTTACAGAAAATATATGAAGGAACAGGATCAAGCAAACATTTTTTCAGACCAAATTTAGCACAAAGCTGCAGAAGTTGGTGTTCTGTTATTGCGCCAAAAGTGTGCCAATATCTATCAACTGGAATCTCATTAGAGGACTTTTCATTACAAGGTAGATTAAAAGGCACTGAAATATTAGAAAATGATGACCTTATTTTTAAAATTTTGTCATTGAAGAAAGTAGCTAAGGGGCTCATAATCAAAAAAAACCAAACATCTAAAAAGTGGCCTAAATGGCTACTTGGACGATCAAAAAGCCTGATCGTCCAAGTACCCATAATCAAAGCTGGTTTTAGACATATCTAAAACCAGCTTAGGTCTTTCCCCTGCCTCTAAACGCACAGAGAGAAAAGAGGCATTTTTAAAGGAGGGGAAAGGGCGGGCAGTGGGCGAGAGGTCGGCCGACCTACACCTAGGCGTACAACACGTATAACCAAAACATTTGATAGGTTGCCTAGTCGGCACTTATAAGTTTTGACTATCGCTGATGTGCTGCGGTTCGGAGGGGTGTAGGCGATCATCATCATGACAGGAGAGATGAGCCATCTCTCCTGTAGCGATGAGCCCTCCCCCTTACAACAATCAGGCAAGAGGGAGCCCAAGCCCTCCTGCCCGGCGGCACCCTCACCCCCCCACCGACCAATTCCAATGGGGCAAGGAGAGAGCCCAAGACCTCCTGGCCCAGCGATCTTCCCCCTCCCAACCGGCCCATATGCCTAAGGCCCCGCCCACAGGAGGGGCCTAAGACAACTGGGCCGATTCCGGTTGGCCCAGGCACCTCAAGCCTCACCTGTGGGCGGGGTTTGAGCTGCCTGGACCAATCAGGCCCTAAGGCTAGCCATTCCGATGATGGCTGGCCTGTCGGATAGACGGGCTGGCACCCGTCCATCCGACCAACTTTTTTAAGGTACGAGGAAGGAAGGGGGTGGGGGTGGGGGGGTCTTGGGGTCAGCGGGGGTCGCGGGTCGGTGGGTGGACCAATCGGGGGTTCGGGGGAGAGGTTATGGGGGGGGTTTTGTCGAGGGCAGGAGGGCCTGGGATCCCTCCTGCCCATATTTTAGTGGGAGGTGGGGGTTAGAAGGTGTCGCGGGCCAGGAGGGCTTGGGCTCCCTCCTGACCAGATCGTGGGAGGGGGGAAGGGGAGGAAGATCGCTGGGCCAGGAGGGCTTGGGCTTCCTCCTGGCCGAATCGGGGGGGGGGGAGATCGCGGGGCAAGAGGGCTTGTGCTCCCTCTTGCCCCAATGTTGTCGGGGAGGGTTGCGGCTAGCGGGGCAAGAGGGTTTGGGCTACCTCTTGCCCTGATGTTGTTGAGGGGGGTGGATTCTGTAACCGGTGTTGTTTTTGACAGACACCGGTTACAGAATCCAGCTTTTAGGCGAAGGACTGGCTCCTCCTTCGCCTTAAAGCTCTTGTTTTGGACATTTAGGGCTTAGGCTTTTTTTAGGTTGATTATATGGTATAAGTTTAGACGTAGTGGTGGTCTGAGCGTTTAAACAGAATGTAGAGGCAGGCCATTATCAAAAAAATCCTCCTTTTGGACGTTTTTTTTTAATAATGGACATTTTCCCTGCTTCTACTTTCAACATTTAAGGCCTTAGGCCAAAAGGGGACTTAGACATTTTTTTTTATTATGCCACTCCACTTCTTCTACAGAGGGTTTGATAGATTTATCTATTTGTTCTGGTGTTGTTGTTATCAATTTCCATAATAAAAATAAAGCTTTACTTTGATCTTTTGCTATATTGATTTTGTTGCCATAATATATTTTCCTAGCTTTAATGATCTCATGATTATATTCCTTTATATTCTTTCTCCACTTTATCTTGTCTATTTCTGCATTACTTTTCTTCTACTTTCTTTCTAACTTTCTACACATCTGCTTAAGTTGACAATGGTACTGGGAATACCAAGGAGCTTTTTGTTTATAAGAGATCTCCTTCGTTTTAATGGGGGCTAATGATTCAAAATTGATTCTGATTTTTTTGTCCAAATTTCTAAAGATCTATCTACATTAAATTCATAAGGAGAGTCAGGTAAATTTTGTTCTTACTGTAGCCAAAAAACTGTCAGGGTTGATCTTAGTCCGTATCGTAATTGTTTCTTTCAGCGGTTCATTACAAATCTTAGACTTAAAAATAAGAGTTCTAAAACATCCCAAGAAATGAAAGCCCACACACCATTTTAGTAGCCTTCCCCTGGAAGGATTCCATCCTTTTTATATCTTTTTGAAGGTGCGGCCTCCAGAATTATACACAATATTCTAAATGAGGTCTCATCAGAGTCTTATACAAGGGCATCAATACTTCCTTTTTCCTACTGGCCATACCTCTCCCTATGCACCCTAGCATCCTTCTAGCTTTCGCCGTCACCTTTTCATCCAGTTTGGACACCTTAAGATCATCACATGCTATCACACCCAAGTCCCGCTCTTCTGTCATTCACATCTAATCTAATCTTCTATTTGTGCATCGCTCATACCTATACAGGCTCAAGGCAACTTAAGGAGAGGAGAGAGGGGAGAGGATAGAGAGGGATAGGAGGAGAGGGGAGAGAGCAGGGAAGAGGATAGGTTAGAGGGAGAGAGAGGAAGTGGGAGAGAAAGGGGATAGGTATGAGGGGGGAGTGGAAGTGGGAGGGGAAGGGGGAGTAGTACCATTCCCTTTGGTTTTTGCTCTGTGGTAGTTGCTTTCATGTTTCCCTTATATATACTGATTTTGCCAACTTTTGCTTATTTCTGATCTGAAGAAGGGGTTACCTTCGAAAACTAATCATAAACTACATTAAGGGCTCTTTTTACTAAGCTGCACTAGCAGTTTTAGCACGCGCTTAGTGTATGGTAGAATACCCCCCGTGCTAGACGCTAACGCCTCCATAGAGCTGGTGTTAGTTTTTCCACGTAGTGCAGGGGTTAGCCATTGACATCATTTATTGAGTCACAATAGTTGCCATGTATCTTTTCTTTATATCTGTCCTCCGTACACATCCAGGGTGGGAGGAAGGGAGATGGGAAAACATTATAATTATTATTCATTATATCTATTTTATTGAAATTATACATGTGGTTTTATTTTCATTAGTTAAGGGGAGGAGGGGGTTGAAAATGTTTGTTGTTGAAATATTTGTATATTTAAAGTGCTTTTGTTTGATTCGTTTATGTTCAAATTCACTGTATTGCACTGTTAATAATTAAAAACTAATAAAGATTACTTATTAATAAGAAATCGTTTCTTTGGAAAGAATGGATAGATAAGGGAATTTTCTTTCTTCATGATGTTCTAGATTCTGATTATAAACTGCTTCCATTTAAAATCCTACAGGAGAAATTTGGTTTGTCATCCTCTGCCTTTTTTAAATGGATCCAACTCCATCATTGTATATCTAGCTCATCGTTTATTAAATTGCTCTCTTCTCAAACACCTACTATACATACTATGGCTTTGCAATACTTGACTCTTGGTCATGTTGCATCTAAATTGTATAAACAATTTCTTATGTGGGATGTATCTTCCCGCTCTACTCTTAAAGATATATGGGAAAGAGACTGTGACTCCCAGATTGAAAATCAAGCTTGGGCACTTCTATGGTCAAAATCATTGCATGCTGTATCATCGGCTAGCACAATTCAATCTATGTACTTTCTGTATCATAAAGCTGTGTGGACCCCCCCCACAAACTTCATATCACTGGCTTCTTAACATCCAACACATGTTGGAATTGTGAAAAGGGTAAAGGTTCCATAGTGCATATGATGTTTGAATGCCCTATAGTCCATTCATTTTGGGCTGATGTCTGGTCTATCATGAGAAAGGTTTTCCATTTACATAATGATTTGTCATTTTTAATAGTAATGTTCAAGTCACATTCTCCTAAAATAACTTTACTAGACCACCATAAAAAACTCTTTGATATCTTGATAACGTTGGCACAAAAATTGATCCTAACTAATTGGAAATCATCGACTCTTCTTAACTCTCATCATTGGTGGAACTCAGTGTTGCAACACCATAGATTCGAACTTATGTTATATAGATATAGAGGACAGTTCAAACAAATGTCTTTAATTCGGTCCCCTTTATCTTTATATCTACAAGATGCCTGCACCTAAAGTATCTTTGCTTGGTATTGTACTATTTGTGGATGTTAACGCAATATGCCTTTTGTATATCTTATATGTATATCATATGTTTTTGTTTTCTTGTTTCTGTGTTTTATTGAAATCTCAATAAATTTTCATGGGGAAAAAAATAAATAAATAAAGATTTACAAAAAAAAAAAAAAAAAACCCACGCGCTTAGCATGCAGCACGTTAGATGCTAACACCGCCATAGAGCAGGTGTTAGTTTTTCATGTAGCGCGGGGGGTTAGCGTGCGTTAATCTTCAGCACGTGCTAAAAACGCTACCGCAGCTTAGTAAAAGGAGCCCTAAGTTAGTCCAATTAAAAAGGTACTGTATTATTTTCTTCCTTTATGTTTCATTTTATTTCTACATATTACCTGTTCTTAGCTTGCAACACTACCCGTTATTTGCTAACCTCTGCCCTGGGAACTCCTCTTCATATATCATGTAAAAGTATATGCTATGCATCAGAAGTGTATAGTTTGGTTTGGTCTATCAACAGACAAATATATGTAAGTCGATTTCTATGCATAAAGTACCGTTTTATAAAACAAAATACTGTATTAAAGAGTTTTGGGAAATATATTGTACAACAAAAGACCAAAACAAGGAAATCCATAAAGACCATTGCATTTCGGTCCCCATTGATGTGGTCTTTGTGGGATTTCTTTGTTTGGTCTTTTGTTGCATATTTCATAAACAGCTCTTCAATAAAAAAAGACTGCTTGTAAAATTACCCTCATACTTGAAATGGAATATAATGCCAAAAGCAGCAAACAAAACCAGGTGTCTACTAGGGATGACTTGTCATTTACAATGACATAGGAAATGTCAAAATGACATATCTAATGTTGTCATATGTCATCAACAAATGAAAACAAGCAGAAAAAATACCCAACAGTTTGTGGGGTTTTTGTTTGAACAATGCTGCACATGACACAGGAAACAAAATGAAATCAAAATTTTTGGCCTGCCCATCCTTACTGCCTGCTGGTATGCATTATATCGGAATGAAAGCAAAGAGCAAACATGGCCTCCCTCCACTATATAAATCTTTTTAGATGCTTCATTGGAACAGAGAGTTCCATTTGATCATCTACCTTCAAAAAGTATATCTAAATGCTGGAAAAAGTACAGATAAAGGCTATTAATGTAACAAAAGAAAGACAAAAGCTTCCATATAGAGTAAATGAGAATTGCTTGTTTACTCTTTCCAAAAATATTAGGACTAGGGGGCATGTGATGAAGCTACTAAGTAATAGATTTAAAAGCTAGGTACTTTGGACCTGGTTTGGACACTGTTGGAAGCAGGATGCCAGGCTTGATGGACCTTCGGCCTGTCACAGTATGGCATTTCTTATGTTCTCATATTTTTATGTACAAAAAGAAATCATTTATAAAAATTACCCCCAAATGCTAAGCATAGTAAATAGGGATCATAATATCATTATCTATTATATATATATACCTATATATATGGTGGAGATAACAGTGGCTGCCTGCATCAAGAGTCCAAACAAGTCTAAGGGAAGATCAAATTCCAAAATGAGATCCAAATATATAATATGTACGTAAACATATAATAAAATTTAAAAATAAGAACTTATATATTTTAAAATCATGAAAATTATAAATATGGATATGACAATGAGGTTAAAACTGTACCAGGAACTAACTGTACCAGGAACCAACTCAGATGATTGGAATAAAATACTTTATTGATAAAATCAGATCTGACATGGTCTGTGTTTCAGCTCCAGAGCCTGCTTCAGGGGTACATATAAAATGTAGAGACCAAAAATGCAAAATAAGACAAAGAAATAAATACATTAAAATCAAACCATATAGAAATGTGAGAAAAGATAATGTGATCTTGATGAAACAAAAGGGCCAGAACATTCTAAATGAAGGTACAAATAAATTAGATACCTGTGAAGCTCTGAGAAATGTGAGTAAACAACCGAGGAGGAAGAGATGAAATACCAACACATATCATATGGGGAAACCAGTAAAGATCATGTGAACACCAAATTAATATGCCTGGCTGGCCCAGAATGTCCTCTCCGACGTCAGAATTGACGTCAGAAAGACTTCTTGTCAGCGGGGGGGAGGTAAGATTGCAGGCGCGGACCGGGGGAAAGGAAGGGGAAAGGCGCTTTTTTTTTCCACGGAGGACAGAATGTAGGCAGGCAAGCTGGCTGGCTTTAGTGTGGCAGGAAGGAAGGGAGATAGGTAGACAGGCAGGCTGGCTTTGGGGGTGGGCAAAATCTGGAAGGTAGTGGGGGGGACATAAGAAGGAGGCACTGGGGGCACCATGGACATGGGACGGAGGCACTGGGGGTACTATGGACACAAGACAGAGGCACTAAGGACATGAGAAGGAGGCACTGGGGGCACTAAGGACACGGGAAGGGGCACTGGGGGCATTATGGACACAGGAATGAGGCACTGGGGGCACTAAGGACACAGGATGGAGGCACTGGGGGCACTACTGACACAGGAAGGAGGCACTGGGGGCACTATGGACAGGAAGGAGGCACTGAGGACAATATGGACACGGGAAGGAGGCACTGGGGGCACTATGGACACGGAACGGAGGCACTGGGGGCACTAAGGACACAGGATGGAGGCACTGGGGGCACTATGGACATAGGACGGAGGCACTGGGGGCACTAAGGACATGGGAAGGAAGGAGGGAGGGAATAGAAAGGGAGAATTGTTGGGCCTGAGTGCAGAAAGAAAGAAATGAAAGAAAGGATACACAGTCAATTAATAGATGTCCCCTTTTGATGAAAAAATAAATGGTCATGTTACCTCTGACTTACTTTCTCTGCAGCAGAGTCGGCAGCCATGCTGAGGTGCAGGAAGGTCCCGCGATGACTCATCTGCTGACTCTGCTCCAGAAGAAGTAAGTTACGTCGGAGGGGGTGGACCCGGCAGACTTTGCAACAACTCCCTGCATCTGCCGGGCCCACCCCCTCCAACGTAACTTACTTCTTCTGGAGCAGAGTCAGCAGATGAGTCATTGCAGGACCTTCCAGCATGCGGCTGCTGAGTCCGCTCCAGAGTAAGTACTTTGGAGTGGGGTGGACTGGCAGCTGGCAGCTACAATCATCGTGGGACCTTGCTGCATGAAGGGAGAGAAAGGAGCAGGATTGCTGGAATGGAAGAGTGGTGGAGGGAAAAAAAGGGGGCTGGGTGGTATGGAAGGGTGGTGCTGATAGAATTGATGTACAGAGAAAGGGGAGAGACATAAGGGGGAAGGATATTGGAGGGAAAGAAAGTGGGAAGATGCTGATTGAAGAGGGGTGGATGGCGAGAGAAAGGGCAGACATTGGATGGTAGTGGGGAGCCTATACTGGATGGAAGTGCAGATGGGAGAGATAAGGGAGCAAATGCAGGAAGGAAATGGGAGGAGAGAAAGAGGGGAGCAGACGCTGGATGGAAGTGGACAGAGAGAGGAGAAGGTACTAGATGGAAGGGTTGGAGAAAGAGGGTACATGATGGAAGGAGGGGATAAATAAAAGGAGGGCAATGATGAGGAGAAAAGGATTGAGTTAGGGAAACACTGGAGGGGTGAGGGAAAGAGGTGGCAAGCTTTAGGTAGACAGTAAAAAAGGACATTGATGAGAGGGTAGTAAGAACGTAATCTAGACAGATGCAGAAAATAAACTGAAAAGGAAAATGAGGGAAAAAAGAGAAAGGGATTTCAGAGGAGAGGTGTGGGAGAGGGAAGGAGAGGAGAGAGATGCCAGACCAATGGGGATGAAAGGAGAGATGGAAGGGGGAGGCATACAGTTTCTGGAAGGGGCATAGAAGGAGAGAAGATGACATATAGGGGAAGAGAGATGGCAGACAGTGGATGGAAGGAAGAGAGTTTCAAGAAGATGAGAAAAGCACAAACCACAGAAGACAAAGTTAGAAAAAAAATTTCTGTTTATTTATTGCTTTAGGAGACATGTGCCACTGTTTCTGTGGTGCACTGTATGCAGAGTCTAGCTTCTTACTGGTTCAATTTAACCTTTGTCTATGTATTTCTATTTTATCTCCCCTTTTACAAAACTGTGAAGTGTTTTTTAGTGCCAGCCATGGTGGTAGCAGCTCTGATGCTCAGAATTCTATGAGCATCAGAGCTGTTACCACCATGGCTAAAATCCACATTACAGTTTTGTAAAAGGGGGAGGGGTTAGTTTGTGATGACATATTCCATACTAGGCGAAGGTGTTTTCTGTGTTCTGTGTGTTCGAAAGACATGGTTTTTTGTTAGGATTGACTGTAGGATTGATCTGTACTAGTCTGGCTTGTTTAGTTTTACAATGGGTGTATTGATGTTGTACTGCTCACTGCATATGTAAGATGCTGCCTTTTCCTAGGTACTCATGTGTGATGTGTGGCTTGTTACTAAAAATCATGTTTTTCGTACAGATGGGGGGGGTGTCAAAAATGATGGGCCCCGGGTGTCACATATGCTAGGTACGCCACTGGAAAACATAATGATGCTGGACATAAAAATTTCCATTTAGTAAAGCAAGCAAAATGTATAAAAGATGGGGATTATTTTTAAAAATGCAATAATGCTTGCTAGTACCAATGAAAATACATCTCGATGTAATAAACCAAGAGGGATATTTTTGATACGACGTACAAGTCTAATGTTGGATGTTTTAGGCAGGATGTCCACAAACCCAGGAGAAAAAAATGTCCATTTTCAAAGCTGCCAGCTGTCCATCTTTTATTTTTGAAAATGACCTATGTGTTTTGGTCCTTAGGACGTCTACCTTTTATCGCCATTTTCAAAAATATAAACATCCATGTGAAAAACGCACAAAAGCAAGTTTTGTAGACGTACCCAACTATCTTGTCTGATCGGGGCAGAGAAATCCCCTTTAGCTTAGCCGGTTTGGAGGATTCCTGCCAGCTTAGCTTAAGGGAATTTCCCCTGCCTGGATCAACTGGAGCCCTACATCCCTTCCCCAACATCACCCCGGGGGGGTCCGGTGATGGGGGAGCAGGAATGTTGGGAGATGTGGGGGTGATGTAGGGAGAGGGGTCTAGAGCTCCAGCTGATCTTGGTAGGGGGAATTCCCTTCAGCTGAGCCGGCAGGAATCTACAAAACTGGCTCAGCTGATAGGGATTTCTCTGCCACGATCAGCTGATGGCAAGCCCTCAATGTGCCATTTTATCCCCCTCTCTGGGTGGTGGGAGGGGGTCGTGACCACTCGAGGAGTAAGGGGGGGGGTCATGTCTGAAACCCTCCTGTGCTCATCTTGTCAGTTTGTTCATCGTTGGGGCATTTAGACCTGTTTTACTTTAGTCTAAGTCCCAGTATGTAAGTTCCATCTAAGATGTCCTGGAAAAGCTTCCATTATTGCTTCAGGACATCCAGATGGAAACCCGCCTGATTCCCACCCATAACACACCTCTCAATATGCCCCTTTGAGCTTTGGATGCACAGCAGCTTAGAAGTGCTGCTGCATGTCCAGAAAGTTGCTTTTGATTATCGGCACTTGGACGTCCCTGCTATTAGGACATCCAAGTGCTGATTTAGGCAGGTTTTTGAATGTTTTAAAGTTTTAATTATGCCCCTCCCCCCAAGTATTGTATATTGATGTTGAATCACAGGTGTATGCATGCATGTATGTGTCTCATCATAAATTACACCACTGAGAAAACACGTAGTAAAAACTAAGGGCTCCTCTTACAAAGGCACGCTAGCGGGGTTTACGCGCGTGACTTTTCATCACGCGCTAACCCCCGCGCTGGCCAAAAACTACCGCCTGCTCAAGAGGAGGCGGTAGCAGCTAGTGCATCCGGCGGTCTAGCGTGCGCTATTACGCGCGTTAAACCACTAGCACGCCTTTGTAAAAGGAGCCCTAAAATGAGGACAAATGAGAACTTAAAATGCAGAGTAAACAAAATTCCCTTTATGGGAACAGCACCAGCTATCAGATTAATAAAGACCAATAACCTGTTGAGGACTGAAAACGTCAAAGCCTCAACCAAAGAGAAGGCAATTGTCAATCTTAAAAAACAAAAGGGTTCATTAAAAAAATGGTTCACACATGTGGGTTCGCACACCAACGTGGAAAAGATACAGCAACAATTATACTGTAATTGTTGGGCCATCAATCTCAATATCAGTATTAAGACTCCTGATGCAGGCCATTGTGCCGAAATATGTTCGTGTCACGTCTTTAACGTGAAGAATAAAAGTATTCCAGCACTTTGGGTCACCTTCACTGTTTATTTTTTTAACATATAAGTAAAAAAAGAGTACATAAATTAATTATATAATGAATGTGACTCAAACAGTAAATGCAAAACGATGAAGTTACAAGTGAATTAAAACAAAAATAAATCAATAAAATTATTGGCAATTATTACTCACAAAACAGACAAAATCACAAAACTGTAGCATCTGTAATAGGAAAACTAATAATCCTCTTCCAGGAGGAAATATAGAACCTAATTAAACAAAAAAAAAGGAATGTGTATGTACAGTAGATATATTTCGACTTTGGTGTCCTATTGCATGCATGCTGGCATTGCAGTTGCACACTGGGTGACACGATTTTGCTTCACTGGGATACAGAAAGGATCTGACAAATTCTTGCTAAACTTTAAAGCCCCCCCCAAAAAAAGTATGATTTATGTGTGTATTTTGCTCTATAGACCAACAACAAAAAGAAGCATGCTTTGTTGTGTTTATTCTCTCAGGCTTGCAACAGCATTTGTCTTCGTCTGTAAACATTTAACATTTTTTTGCATGAGCATTGCACCACAGAAAAGGACATCTGAAGATGCCTATTTTTACTATAATAAATTACAAGTAGCTTGATCAAAGCTCCCTCTTCATTCATGCAATGTAAAGAAAGAAAACTCGCAATGGAAGTCATTTAAAATTCCTCAGCACTGAAACCTTTGTTTCTTACAGACACAGTTGAACCTTCTTTAAAGTTGCAATTAATTCTTTGCAAGAGCAAGCGATTCCATGTGGAATAGAATTCTCTTTAGAAATCATCTGTTTGCATTCCAGCTCCATGATTATTCTTACCACACCAGAAACTTCTTAATTAATTTCACTCTGTATTGCTATGTTGAAACAGATGCAAATAAATGCTTTCATATAACCTTTAGCTCTTACAATAGATTCTTTGATGGCGCTGTTGCATGGTAGGAAGTCGGGAAGTGTTTGGCATCATATACTACAGAGATGATTCAGATTGTATGTGGCCACATATCAGCCAAACATGAAACGGGACCTACAGAGTAGAGAGTTGCACGGGGACAGAAATCCCACCCATCCCCGCCTGACCCCGCCAGGATCCTCTCCGTCCCCGTCCCCCCCCCTGCCAGGATCCTCTCCATCCCCACCTGTCTCCGTCAGGATCCTCTCTGTCCCCACCCATCCCCGCCAGGAATTACCTCCATCCCCGCCCGTCCCCATAAAAAGCAGCAATTACTTCTGACAGGATCATCAATTCCACAGTTTCTTTTGTGTTTGTGCTGCTGTTTTCCTTGTGGAATCTCTTTGGTGGAACTCTTTTTTTGTTTTCTGTTCAGGTAATTAACTTATAAACCCCCTCTTTTACTAAGGTTGACATGTCCATTTTATTATATGGACGAACCCTGCTTCCGAAGCCTTCCATCCCCGTGGGAGTCCCGTTAGCTAGAGGGAGGTTCCCGTTGGAGTCCCGTGGGCCAGAGGGGGGGTCCCTGTGGGAGTCCCATGAGTTAGGGGGGATTCCCGTGGGACCCGCGGGATTCCCGTGATCCCCATTCCCTTGCAGACCTCTACTACAGAGTCAATAAAACTGGTCTGGGAAATATATGGTTTATGGTTTGTTTATTTATAATCCGCCTTTTTTCAAGGCGAAGTACAACAGCCCACACATAATAGTACTTCACAGACATTTCAGACATCTTACAAAAACAAAAAAAAAATCAACAATATACATCATATTCAGCATAAAATCAAAATAAAATACCTGCCTGACAATAATAGCGATACCAATCACTTTTCCTATACCAAGAATCAATCTCAAGCTACCTAATACAACTCAGATTTTCACCAACCAACATCTCATACTGTGTATTTCATACAACAAAACAGATGTTTTTTCAAATATCTCCCTCTTTTACAAAGATGCGCTAAACACTAGCGTTAGCACACACATTCAAGTTTCAAGTTTATTAAAAAAAATTTATACCGCTTATTCAAATTTCTAAGCGGTGTACAGCAATAATAAAAAAGAAATCTTTAAAAGAAACAAAACCAATTAGTGTTAAAATATTGTACAATACAGTATCAAGTTAGTAGACTTTAACATAAACACATATACTAACTGGACACAAATGGGAAAGTAGGACTGAACTACAATAATTTAAGATAAAGCACACTTAGGGATAAAACAACAGGTAGGGAAAGGGACTGTAGTTAGTTTAGTCCTAAAAAGGACAGTTTTATCCAAAAGCATCCTCAAATAAAAATGTTTTGAGTTTTGCGCTAAATCCATGCTAAAACGCTTAGCGTGCCTTTGTAAAAGAGGGCCATAGTCCTACAACATGACCAAAGGTTGGTTACATAAAGGGTTTGCTTTAGGCCTTACTTGTTTTGTTTTGTTGGGTTTTTTAAAGTTTAATCTCTGGTGTTCACTAAGCTATGGTAGAAGTTTATACTGTGGCTCGTAACAATTCTATGAGCATTGAAGCAATAGCACCCTAGGCCATGGTAGAAACCTCTACTGTGGCATGGTAGAAGAGGACCTGTGTTTCAAAACATCAAGTAACAAGCCAGAGACCAAAGACATACAACGGGTGTATGTAAAAATGGAAAAGAAAGGATGAGTCTCATTGTCTTGTTTGCCACCATCTTGTCTGTGGAATTTCAATCTTATGTCAGTACAGAAGTTGATACAGCGCCCTTGGTGAATCACTGGCATGAAAAGGACCATTCTTGGAATGATATACACTGGCATATAAGATGCAGCGCAAGTTGGGTGGGAGGGAGGTTACATCGAACAAATATTATAATTCAAGGCACAGTGTTGGGCTTATGAATGAGTTAAATGAAGAATTGGAGTGGATGTCCTTGATTTAAATTTTCTTAGTGCAGAGTATGGACATCTAGACATGATGTCACTTAACATTGCGTTTAAATGTGGGAAACACTGCTGCCATTTTTCAACTGTTTGCGAACATGAGCAATGTAGGAGTGCAAATGCATCCGAATAACGTGTTAAGTCTTGTTTGGGAATGTTTGGGAAGAATTTTGAAGACGATCCTCAGTTTTATGATAAGTGTTGCTTTCTTTTTTTAAGATACGATATTTATGCCAGGTACCTCGACCCTGAAGAAAGAATTTTGAAACATCGTCATTTCGGGAGGGTGACCTGCAATATGAGATGCTGATGAAATTCTATATATAGGATAAGTAAAATACAGTGAAAGATAGTGAATAAGACAAATTGATTTAGAAACTTAAGAAAAATTGGATCAATGAAGATGCAGGCTATAAACTGAGCTTTGAAAGTTGAGTGTTCTGATTAGCTATCTGAGGATCCTGAAAAAAAGTAAATAAGTAAACCTATAGGCTGGTCTTTATGTTGCATGCTGTGTGATTAATAGCCAGTGGTGATATATATTACCACGATGCTAGTACTTTGAGCTGAATTTTTTTAAGGCATTTCAAAATTATGGACTTCCTTGTCAGTACGGTGAGGCAGGTAGTGAATTCTGAAATAGATATGGAATTGGAACTGTTTTTGAAAGGAGAGCTTCAGAGAGCAGTTTTATTAGAATTCAGTAAGATATATCATTATTTATTTATTTTGATTTATGCACTGCTTTTTTGAAGAAATGTACCCAAGAAGATGCACAGAAAAAAATAAGCCAGAAATAGGCAATAGACAATAACAGCTGTAAAAATGGCTACTTATAATGTGAACACAATACACAATGAAACATCTTAATAGATTTGCAATGTTCTCTGTCATACCTATGTAAAAAGCAATAAAAAATTAAACAAAAAAATTATTCAAAAAGTATATTAGGCAATAACATTTTTACTTTTTCTTAAGTAAATTTTTAATGTGTTCTTCACTGTACTTTTACTTTCTAAGTGGGATATGTTAAATAAATATGCATTTTATTTTGCTTAAGTACATTAATAAAGTACTTTAAACAACACCGCATCTCACCTGAAGCACACATTCCCAGATACTATTGTCCTAGGTAGCCCCCTATATACACCAAATTTATTGTCTTGCCCTGTAAACAAAATCCCCAGACCCATATACTTTCCTATCCCCGATATTTACCCAAACATACTGTATTCCAGATATTCCTCAATTTCCAAGTCCCTGCCCCAACACACACACACTCTCTCTCTCTCTTTTTGAGTAGAACATTGAAGGGGCCCTGCTACCAGCCTCCTCTATCTTGGAAAAATGGTATTATAAGAGCCTATCAATTTATAACAGCGGTACCTGGAGTGACCCGCTTCCTGTTACACTTGACCCCGCCCCCCAGCATACCCCTTCCCAATCCCAAGAAGACAAATACACCTTAGTTGGAAAACACCTGGCCGCAGCCCTGTTTATTGAATAATAACATATTCTTAAAACACTTAACACAATTAAATATACATAAGTTAACAGCCACAATTAAAACATTAACAAATACCCCATAACAATGGTATCACCATTGTTACCTGATCCCGAGCTACCGTCAGAAGTAATTGGCCCCCGACCCCGCCATCTAAGCTAGGGTCTGAGGGGTGGCATGTCCCACACATGCCCCATTATCCAGAGTCAAGCGACCCACCAGGCACGGCTCCCAGCCGGCCCACCGCTCATCCCTTGATGAGCCCCAGTCGCCAGTAGCTCGGGATACCGCAACCCCAACCAACCTCACGCACCCTGAAACTAAAGGGCGGGCGGGTGGGAAAGCTGTCTCGGAGGACCAAACCGTTTAGGTCCTCCGAGCACGTTTCCTTTTTAACCCCTCCCACCCACAATCCCCTTCGGCCGCGACAACCCGAAGCGAGGGGAAGAAGAGATCTCTCGACCACGGTCCGCCCCCTCCCTCCCCCAGCTTTCTCATTCCCTCTCCTATCCTGACTCCCTCTATCCTATCTAGCCCGACGGGCGACTCAGCGGGCCACCCACCTCAACCGGAGTGGGCAACCCACGGGACCCCGACTCACTTCACCGGGGGAGGAGGCAAGCCTGCTCCCTTCTTGGGGCACTTGATTGCCGAGTGACCCTGACCGCACAGGGAACAGGCGTGTCGAAAACGGCAGTCAGTAAAGGAGCAGGTTGATTTATTAAACTGCCAGCAGAGGCCTGGACCTCCCCCGGCACCCGCACCCCCGGGCGGATGAAAGGAACGCCCCCCACCTGCCACCGGCGGAACCTGCTTACCCAAAGTTCCAGGACCCGAACCTCCCGGCTTCGCCATATGGGTGAGCCAGAGATTAATGTCCTGCGTACCCCAGGACATATGCCGATTTTCCTCCATCTTGTCACGGAACGCTTCGTCGTAATTCAGCCACGCCCAACCCCCGAAGCGCTGATACGCATCCAAGACGGAGTCCGCGTATGCCAATAAAAGACCATAATCCTGAGGTCTCTCCCTCCCCCAGACACTGGCTAACCGTAAAAACACGCGTGTCCAGTTGACAATATTGCGCGAAATCACACCCACCTTGGGTTTCCCACCCTCCTTTTTACCGTTCTTCTTCCTACTGCGAACTCGACCTTCCATAAGCGCGAAGACATCAACACAGGCACGCCTCCTAATTTTACGTCGCAGGGACCGCGGGACCTTCTCCCACAGTTCCGACAATGCAACCAAGGCGGGAGCCCCCCTATCAGCACCCTCCTGCACTAGACCCTCACTCGCTACCCGCCGCTGGGACCCCGAAGAGGAAGACGACGAAGAAGAGGAAGAGGATGTTAAAGAAGAGGAAGAGGATGAAGAAGAATCCCTGTCCCTACGGCGCTTCTTACCCTTACCCTTCTTCCTCCCCCTCTTACCCCGGCTACTAACCCCAGCCCCTAGGGCCATGTTACCCGTAATCCGGCCATCTCCTCGTCCACGTCCACCTTCAACAGCTTCAGAAGCGGCGCCCTCCGCAGCAACCGCCATAGCAGGACGTTGAGCAGTCCGGGCAGGTTCCTCGACGCTCATCCGCACGGCTCCAGCGTGTCCTTCACGAACTGGTCCCACAGTAGATGTGCCGGCCATGGCAACACGTCCAGCGGTGACCGCCTGTGGGGAGAAAACCGGACAGGGGCCAGCAACCTGAACAGCAGGAGGGTACGTTAGCCCCGCAGAACCCGTAGCCTCACCACGGATCTCACCCCCTCCTAAGCCCCCAACAAAACCCGGACCCCAAGGAGACGAAGGGCCCACAGCCGGAAAAGAAGGGGGGACCGAAGCCCACGGACCCATCGCCCAAGGAGAACCCCACATGCCCCATGGGGACCAACCTCCCGCCGTGCCCCCCTGCAGGCCACTAACCGCACCAGAAGTAGAAGGGAGAATGGGAGCCCCCGGAAACCCGCTCGCTCCGCTCACGCACCCTGCTAAAGAAGAAACCCCCAAAACCGGACGGTCCTCCGCCCGCGCGTCCGGCACCACCCCAGCCTCCCGAGACACAACCCTGGGCTCCGAAGCAGCAACAGGCAAGGAAACTACCACCGCCCTCCCAGCCGAGGCCCTGCCACGTGAGCGAGACCCAGGCAGGCGGCCCCTACCCCTGCGGGTCGAACCCGCGCACTCCCGAACTACCGGCAGCTCCCCCACTACCTCCAGCGCAATCGCAGTTCGGGCGGCCAAACGCGAGCGCCTGGGAGGCAACGCCCGACCCGCACCCGCAGCAGCACTTACCGGAGCTGTGTCTCCTTCGTCTAAGGAGTCGCCCGCCAAAAGGGACAGCTCCGCTGTATCCGCGGCCGATGCAGGAGGCGCGCGCGCCATCGAAGAGCCAGGACCGACGCACCGACTGGGAGCAAGAAGCACGCAGCAATCCGGACACGATCCCAACCAGGAGGCCGCGCACCCCGGAACGGACCCGCACGTGGTGAGCAAAGCTGTCTCGGAGGACCAAACCGTTTAGGTCCTCCGAGCACGTTTCCTTTTTAACCCCTCCCACCCACAATCCCCTTCGGCCGCGACAACCCGAAGCGAGGGGAAGAAGAGATCTCTCGACCACGGTCCGCCCCCTCCCTCCCCCAGCTTTCTCATTCCCTCTCCTATCCTGACTCCCTCTATCCTATCTAGCCCGACGGGCGACTCAGCGGGCCACCCAGCCCCGCGTTAGGGTCGCCCGTCGAGACAAGCTCTCGGGCTTACTTATTCTGCCTGGGTCCCATTCAGCACTAGCAATGCCTTTGCTCAGTGATATCACAGAGAAGTTCCAGTTATACCACAACTACAGTAGGACAACCATTCATATAGTACAGTACATGGGTATAGTTACATTACAAAAGGTTCTGTTCTCAATAAATTTCTTCTGTTCCTCTATAACTCAACTCTTTTTCCAAAAGAGCCCATAAATATGTCTGCTTCTTAGAAACATAGATGATTTGTTCTTGCTGATGTTTCCATAATTAATTTTTGACCCTTGTGATTTATCAAAGCTCAACTCCTCAACCCTGATCAGTGACAATGGAACGCTCACCTGTAATACATTCTCTGTATATTCTTTATACATATTTAAAATATTTGGTCTTCAATACAACACTCACAATTTATTAGTAACAGTGTCACATTTGTTTATATAAAATGATATTTTTGTTCTCATTTCTATGTTCTATAAAAGCTTTTATGCTAAATATATAAAATCATTTAAAACATAGAACAGCCTGCAACATTCCTAAATCCAACTCCAGTATAAACAAAGTATAGTGACAAAAAATTACATAAAATATTGTTTAATTTTCTTATATTGCATATACAATTCATTTTTATTAGCACTATACATTATAACTCATGTTAGAATAACCTAGTTCAAGATTATAAAATTCCACTTTCTGTGGCATTCATTTTAAGATTCATAATGGATTCATGACAAGTCACAGAAATTCAGAAGTGAGAAAAATTTCCATAAGAAAGTATTTATGTAGAGCTTGTTGAGCATAAAAGTGAATCTTGTATTTAAAAATATGATAGGTAGTGATGAAGGAGAGAGGGAGATATTCCTCACAGCTCCCCTTTGAGTAGCCCTCATTCAAACTGCATTCACAGCTCTACATCTCTCTAACAGAAGGGTCCTTATACTAAGGCACGCTAGTCGTTTTAGCGTGCACTAAATATTAGCATACGCCAAACACTAACGCGTCCATAGAATATAATGGATGCATTAGGGTTTAGTGCGTGTCTTAGTAAGAGGACCCCAGAGTGATTTTGAGCTGCATCATACAATCCCTAGCTAAAAATCTCTCACAGTATATTCACAAAATATATTTCACTTAAACTCTGAAAATTACTGCCAAAATATATATAAATATCAACAATCAAAATTAATGCTCTTATCTTAATATTTTCTTCCCAAGAGAGGCACCTGTTTTGCAAACACTGCTTCAGGGGAATATTCTCTGACAATCTGATTTTCTCACAAATTTCCCCCCCCCCCTTTTACTAAACCGCAATAGCGGTTATTAGCGCAGAGAGCTGCGCTGAATGCTCCGCGCTGCTCCCGACACTCATAGGAACTCTATGAGCTTTGGGAGCAGCGTGGAGCATTTAGCGCAGCTCCCTGCGCTAATAACCACTATCGCGATTTAGTAAAAGGGGGGAGGGAGTCATCTCTTTCTCTGGCTCTGAAACTGTCAGTACCATTTAAGGTCCTAACTGGCTTGCTAATATACTCCTTTCCCTTCTGATCAATAACAATTTAATTAACTAAAAAGTAAGCACCCATCTACAGTATCATAGCAACATATTGTTCAATAAAAAAAACACACACCAATCTACTGTATAATCACATTTTTAAAAAATCCTTCAGACTGAAAAGAAAGTAAATGCACAATCTACTGCTTTTTTTTTTTATATATATAGCAGTTATTTTCCCACATCCCCACCCTGACAACCAGCTCTAGTCTGATCTATTGTTGAGCAATGTAAGTTCTCAGCTTTACATGCTTGACTAATGCTATCTGCTACCAATAGGTCTTTCAGTTTACCAGTAATCAAACCAGATTTAGGGCTCCTTTTACTAAGGTGTGCTAGCGTTTTTAGCACGCGCACAAGATTAGCGCACGCTATAGCGCGCGCAAGCTAAAAAATTACCACCTGCTTAAAAGGAGGTGGTAGCGGCTAGCTCGCGCTATTCTGCGCGTTAAGGCCCTGGTTTGTGAAAGGTTCATCTAGTGAGCGCCACCAATATTTTCTCTGGCCAGACGTTTTCATCTATGGCGTGTTCTCGACCATGTTTCCAAAGCTAAGTAAACTTTTTTGGTTTTTCTTTTCCTGTGCACAGTGATGGGTTTTTTTCACCCTTTGATAAATTCATTTCAGTGGTGGTGGAGTTTTTTGCCTATGATAAGAAATGAAGCAGTATTGAATGTTTATCAAGTTTTGATTGTGGACTGCTGTTAATTTGAATTTTGAGGCTTTTTCTCCACTTTTTGTGTGAAAGGCTTATCGGGAGTGTTTAGCCCACCTCTAGCGAGTAATAACTTCTGAATTTTTTGATTTAGTTATTACTCTGGTTTTTTTCTTGAGATACATTTAAATACCTACATGGCGTAAATGCGCATGAGTCAAGTCTCTTTTATTTGAAAGGAAGCTCTGAAATGAGAGGGCATGGAATGAAGATTAAGAGGTGATAGACTCAGGAATAATCTAAGGAAATTATGTTTTACAGAAAGGGTGTTAGATGCATGGAACAGTCTCACAGAAGAGGTGGTGGAGATAAAGACTGTGTCTGAATTCAAGAAAGCATAGGATAGGCACATGGGATCTCTTAGAGAGAGAAAGAGATAATGGTTACTGCAGATGGGCAGATTGGATGGGCCATTTGGCCTCTATCTGCCAACATGTTTCTAAGACAGAAAGAAGATTGACTCATTTGAGCTTTGGTGCTGGAGAAAGATTTTATGTGTGCTGTGGACATCCAGAATAACTAACAAATTGATTCTGGAAGACATCGACTGCATATATCATTTGATGCCCAAATGATGAAGTTACAAGTGTCTTATTACACTCTCAGAAGAGAAAGATCATTGGAGAAGGACATTATGTTTGGGAAGATCGAAGGAACCAGGCAAAGAGGGCGACTTGCAATCAGATGGCTTGACATGTTGAAAACAACCATGGGGATGACGTTGGAGGACCTTGCCAAATTAGCACAAAACCAATTTCTTTTTAGATCTGTAATTCATCAAGTCGCTAGGACTCAGGCGCGAGTCAATGACACCTAACTAGCTAGTAATCTCAAGCAACTTTATTTATATACTCCTTTTCCATCAGCAACATAATTAACAACTAATCAATACTAAAGATGTAGGCAGCAGTCCAGCAGTAAGATGGAGGCTTTCCAGTTTTTTGCACTGACTGTCACATATTTGATTATTTCCCAGCTGATGAGAGGTCATATGAGTGTACTTGGGTGTATAGAGCTATGCAGAGTAGCAGACATGGAAGAACTGAAGCAGAGAAGTATGGACACGATCTTCAGAAACATAGTAGAGCAGTCCTTTGTCTAGTCTAGCAATTTATGTTCTACTATGGAGGAGGGTAAAATATCATGGATCTGATATACTGATATGCACAACCATAGCAGTCTATATATTATATCCAAGCTTATTCTCTCCCTAGTGAGCTCACAATATAGGTTTTTGCACCTGCTACCATAGAGGGTTAAATGGCTTGCCCAGTATCACAAGGCGCCACACTGAGAATTGAACCCAGTTCCTTGGGTTTTCAGCCCACTGGACAAACCATTAGTTCATCTGAAAGGAAAGCATCACCATGATGTTACAGGAAGGATTCTATAGCCAGGAATTGCCATCTAGGGATTGCCACCAAGGATATGTGTCCAGGGGCTTCTGTCATGGGTCAGAATGAAAATTTTAGTTGGAAGTTCAATTATTAAGCATACAGATATTTGAGTGGATATGAAAATTGCTTAGTCATTTGTCTGCCTGCTGGTAGTAGACCTCACACATTACCTAGATAAATGTTAGAAAATGCTGGGGAGGAGCCAGCTGTGTTGGTACATATGGGTACCAAAGACATAAGAAAATGTGGGAAGGAAGTGCTTTCGCTCAACATTTAGTTAAACTGTGAAAATTGTTGCAGGTTCAAGAGTTAAAAGCAGTTAATGTAGTTGGATTTAAAAAGAGGTTTGGATAAATTGATGGAGGAAAAGTCTATAAATCACCACTTAAACGTATTCCTATAATTCCACTATCTTGAAGGAAAACATTGCATTAAAGTGGAGAAATGACCGCAGTTTCTTCCGGTGAAAATTTCACCTGAAAGACCTCTATGCCAGCCGTACACAACTTTAAAGCTGCATAGGAAAAAACATCCTAGGTCAGATGAAAAACTCCACTTGTTTAAAGATAATTTAAATATTTTCTCATTTGTAGTCCATATACTTCACATAGCAGCACTTATCTCAATAGTAGCACTGTCCTCCAAGCATAGTTCGAATCCAAACAGTTCGTTTTCTTCTCCCTCTGCCGATGTTCTTTCCAAGCAGGGGAGGAATATGTTTCTCAGACTCCCAACATTGCTTAAAAATGAATCAGTGAAGCGGTTGCTCGAAGATACAATAGACCTCCCCTGACGCAGCGAAACAGGGCCTGTTGGGAGTCTGAGAAACATATTCCTCCCCTGCTTGGAAAGAACATCGGCAGAGGGAGAAGAAAACAAACTGTTTGGATTCGAACTATGCTTGGAGGACAGTGCTACTATTGAGATAAGTGCTGCTATATGAAGTATATGGACTACAAATGAGAAAATATTTAAATTATCTTTAAACAAGTGGAGTTTTTCATCTTATCTAGGATGTTTTTTCCTATGCAGCTTTAAAGTTGTGTACGGCTGGCATAGAGGTCTTTCAGGTGAAATTTTCACCGGAAGAAACTGAGGTCATTTCTCCACTTTAATGCAATGTTTTCCTTCAAGATAGTGGAATTATAGGAATACGTTTAAGTGGTGATTTATTATATTCCTATTGCTAGTGGTTTACTTTTTTGGAAAAGTCTATAAACCATTAAGGTACACCTAGGGTTAAGAAGCATGTAATCTTGCTACTTTATGGAACTCTATAGGTATTTGTGACCTTGACTGGCCACTGTTGGAAATCATGCTGAACATTGGAATAGATAGACCCTTGGCAAACCGGATTGGGCAACTCTTATGGTTCTGTGTTATGTTCTTTATTATATAGACTCCAGATAGGTGCTCTCTATGCATATAAATATGGATGTCTCTTTATAGAATTGCCCTCTTAGTGACTGAATTTCACTGGATTTAGGCAGATAACCCACATCCATCCTTGCTCTGCTTCTGCATTATCTGAATAGTACAAGATAGTTTTTAAGAATTGTTGGTGGTACTATAAAGGTAATTCTTTAACTGGGGTCACCTGGTATGAAACTATTCTCATAGGTACTTACTTTCCTATATAGTATACCAGCATCACAGTGAAATTACATGCCTATAATTTAGGCATGAGCACTTACACCATCCATACAGCCAGCGTGTGTGTACCTATGTATAACTTAGTTATACAAGTAAATTTGAGCTCCACTCATGCTTTGCTCAGACTCTGCGTACCTGTGAAATTCATGCCATAAAAAAAATACACATTTATTTACAGAATAGGGCTTTGGTAGGGTTATCAGATGTCTGGATTTATGTGGACATGTCTTCTTTTTAGAGGACATGTCCAGGCGTCTGGATGGATTTTCAATACTTGGCACTTTGTTTGGGTTTTAAATAGCTTCCATCTTGGGACCGTGTCGGGAGGGCATCTACACATGCGTGGATACAATGTGGTGATATCACACACATGTGCGCATGTGAAGATGCCCTTCTGATGCAGTCTCGAGGATGAGAACAGGTTGAGGGGGGAGGGGCTGGAGTAGAACAGGGCGTGACTTGGGCGTAGTGGGGCAGGGCTGGGTGGGACTGGGTGAACCTGGGGTTGGGGCTATAGGTCTGGAAACCCTAGGCTTAGGTGAGTTTTTGGTATTTACATTCATACAATATGTCAATTTCTTTCAGAAGAGTATGCACCCTTTTTGAAATCGTGCGCAGGTTTTACAAACAGTGCTCACTACTGAGAAAAACTGAACATCTTATTGGGAAAATGTGCACACTCTTCTGAAAGAAAGCAGAATAGCTATAGCTCTCTTTCAATTTAATCTAATCTAATCTTGGATTTATGAAGAAAAATTGTAATAAAATTCATGACTCATCCTGTGAGTAACTAGAAACAGTTCTCTCTAAAATAAAACTTAACTAAACTAAACCAAACCTTAAGTTTGTATACCGCATCATCACCATAAAGATAGAGCTCGGCACGGTTTACAGGTAAATTCAATAAATGAGGGAAGGACATAAGAAATTAGAGGTTATGAAGAGGATAGCTAGCTTTACATTTTAAATAGATAGCTTTACGTTTTGGAGAAAAGCCAGGTTTTCAGATGCTTTTGGAATAACTGGAATGAGCCTAGGTTCAGCAGCAGGGCAGGGAGGTTATTCCAAAGCTCAGTGAATTTGAAGACAAGGGATTTCCCTAATTTACCTGCATACATGACGCCTTTTAACGAGGGGAAAGATAGTTTGAGTTTGTGGGCGGATCTGGTAGTGTCAGGTCTCGAAGAATTCCAGGATAGTGGGATTAGGGGAGGAAGAATGCCATGTAGGATCTGGAAAATTAGGCAGGTACATTTAAAGTGAATCCTAGAAATCACCGGAAGCCAGTGAAGTTTTGACAGAAGCGGGGAAACATGATCAAATTTACTTTTTGCGAAGATCAACCTAGCCGCAGTGTTCTGGATCTGCTGAAGCCTTTGAAGATTTTTTTTGGTTAGACTTAGATAGATGGAATTACAATAGTCCAGTCTAGTTAGTCTCCTCCATGTAGTCAAGTAACTTCAGTTGTTATTGTAGTGTAGTCAGACTTAATGGCTCCCAGTCCCACTTAAAGAATCCCAGATTCCAGCTCCATTGAAAGATCTCTGTAAAATCTAGTGCTTCCTAATAACATCTAGTGATTGACAGTTACTAGAAGATGAAAATATTAACTATAGCAACAATATTTTAGCTACCAAGAAATGCATTAATTTCATACCAAAATAATTTTGTGGGATCAAGTGTACCTGTGATGAATGAGCTGTCTCCAGTCAGCTTATGCTTATGAGATATAATTATTGATACAGAATCATTTTTACCTGCTCCATGTTTCTGCCTATGAAAATATTCACAGATCATTGCCTCTTCATTTTGTCCTTAACTGGTTAATGCACTGAAAATGTCCAGTTAGTGCCTAACTGAAAACTGGCTATTTTGGAGGCATTCCAGGCATTGACAGTTAAGTGCCAATATTCAGGATTTAACTGACCAAGGAAGAGGACTAGGGTAAAATAAGTGTTCTGTAGGGCCCTAAATTGTGGCTTGCCCTGAACCAAGAAGATCCCCTTACAAAAATGGTGTAGAAAATTGTCTCCCAAATAGATAATAACAAGCATAATCTATTCAGTGGTCTTTCAAGTGCGCTTGTTAAAAATTTATATACTTTAGAGAAAATGTTATTGATCACTCATGCTACTGATCACTCTTCTAGACCACTTTGTAAAAACTGACCTAAAAGATGCTTCACTTAACTATTTCATTCCTGTCTATCTGCATGTGCTTTTAAGGTTTCTTTTGTCGATGCTCTGACCCTCTTCCAATTGCTTGTGGTCTCTATCAGGGCTCTGTACTGACCCCTACTTTGCTCAATATTTATCTTGTTCCTTTTGCAACTTTTTTCTCCTTTCATGTACAGATGAAATTGATGTCTGGGGGTGGGAGCAGGGAGCCAGCGGAGCTGACATCTGCACATATTTGGGCCATGGCCCCATGGCCCCACAGTTACTCTGTACACTCCCTTAACTGCCTGTACCCGAGGCAGACAATACCCACCACCCCACCTTATAGGCCTTTCTTGAGCAGCTCTATGTGATATGAGTTGTTCAAGCAACAGTAATTCTGATTTGACCCAAAAAAAACATTATTGGAGGTCCAAGACTGTGCATCATATTACAGGAACATCTGCAAATGAATCCAGTTGTCTTGAGATATTCTGTAAAATGCATAATCTTTTGTAACAAAAGATTGGTGTCTGTGTAGCCTAACACGATATGGCATTAGTAAAAATCAATATAAATAAATGGGAATATCCTACTAATATACTGTGATAATAATACAAAATATCTATCTGAATCACAGTTTATACTTTAAAAATATAATGCTTAAATTAATTTATAGTGCTCAGCCCTACAACCTATCAAATGTTCAAACGTGAAGTGAACTATACATAGGCTACCATCAGACCATCATTGCACCTATATTGTCTGTTCTACCACATTCAAGATATAATTCGCAAAGCAGAAAAAAATGTGTCCACTTATCTGCTTGCGGTGGTATCGATAATGGGTCATGAAACAGGCAGCTATGTTGAAAGTGCTAGTGCTTGATTAAAACATTCGTAACGCCGTGAAACACGAGTCGTCCCTCCTTCTTTTCATAGATTCAAATCACAAGGCTTTCCATGGGGCTGAGCACTATAAATTAATTAAAGCAATATATTTTTTAAGTATAAACTGTGATTTGGATAGATAATTAGTAAAAAATTACATATTCTGCTCACTAAAGATCCCTTTTACTAAAGCTTAGCATATGTAGAGTGCACTAGTTTTGTTAGCACTGATAGGTTTTAGTAAAAGAGCCCCTACGTTTGTATGATAAAAGAAAAAGTGGAAAACAATGAATCTCACAGTATAAACAAGTCAAGCAGAATCTAGTTCAGTCATGGTAAATCTATACTGGTTATATCAAACCAAAAAAACATTGTGTACAATAAAGGGCATCAAAAGTTGTGTATTCTAAAAGAAGGTTAAGTGACTTTCTATGGAAAAAGACTCACCAGTGCAAATTCAATCACTTGCCCAATGTTCATGAGTACACTATTGTACGTACTTTTTAGAAAAACAAATATTGTTTTAAAATATTCCTAGAAGCAAAAAAGCCTGGAAATCAAATCCCCATGAATATGAAACTAAGTCCAAAAAAATAGGGAAGGGACTGTGAGGTTCAACTGGAGTTGTTTATCTCCCCCTACACTATACCTCCCCCCCCCCCCCAATGAACTCTGTTATTTGGGTAAGTCCATCCTATTTGTACCCTTCTCCTCCTCTGCCAACTCTAGACTCCATCCCTTCTATCTTGCTGCAGTGTATGCCTGGAACAGACTGCCTGAGACATTACATCAGGCTCCATCTGTAGCTAAAAGCCCACTTTTCCAAGGCTCCTTTCAATTCCTAATCCCACTCACCATAGGACATCCATCCTTTCATTCTCTCTGCAAGAAACTCCCCATTACCTATATGACCTATCTGTCTGTCCATATTAGACTGTAAGTTCGGAGCAGAAACCGTCTTATTACATGTTAAATTTACAGTGTTGCATATGCCTTCCAGCAATATAGAAACGATAAATAGTAGTAGTATATAAAAAAAGATAGAATCAAGTGAAAAATTCTTCCAGAAAGTTTTTATTGATATAAGTCTAGTATACATATATACTGGAAGAATTGTTTACTTGACTCTATCTTTTTTATGTACAACCCCGGTTAGACCTCACAATCCCTTACCTAATTTTTTGGACTTTGTTAAAATATTCCTAACCATTAAAACACAACATCTCAAGGGGATGATATTCAGCAGGTGACTCTCAGTATTTTGCTCACCGCTGACCACCCAGAAATTTAATGTGAGTCATGCCTAGGCTTCCCCATTGAATTTTCAGCTTTCCAAAGCTAACACATAACCATTTAAGATTTATATTCAACACTTACCCCCAGGGCAGGATTAATTAGTCAAGGGCCCCTAAGCACACAAGTCCACTGTGCCCCCTGTCCCCCTCCCTCCCAAATATGTCCCCCACCATGCAGTGCCCCCTGCCCCACCCCCATTTATTTACCCATTTTCTTATTTACTTCTTTATTTTCACTTTATTTCGCGGATGACACAAAACTCTCCAGCAGGGTCAGAACTGTTGAGGAATGCATAGAACTGCAGAGCGACCTAAACAAACTGAGTGAGTGGGCAAAAAAATGGCAGATGAGCTTCAATGTGGAGAAATGTAAGGTCTTGCACATAGGGAAGGGGAACTCCATGTACAGCTATACGATGGAAGGGAGGCAGCCAAGAAAAAGATCTGGGGGTATTGGTGGATAACACAATGAAGCCTGCGGCGCAATGTGCAGCGGCCTCAAAAAAAGCGAGCAGAATGTTGGGCATTATCAAAAAAGGTATCACTACCAGAACGAAGGAAGTTATCCTGCCACTGTATCGAGCAATGGTGCGCCCACATCTGGAATACTGCGTCCAATACTGGTCGCCATACCTCAAGAAGGACATGGCAATACTCGAGAGGGTCCAGAGGAGAGCAACGAGGATGATAAAGGGTATGGAGAACCTTTAATATGCCGAACGGTTAGACAGGCTGGGACTCTTTACCCTGGAAAAGCGGAGACTGAGAGGGGACATGATAGAGACTTATAAAATCATGAAAGGCATAGAGAAGGTGGAGAGGGACAGATTCTTTAGACTAGCAGGGACAACTAAAACAAGAGGTCATTCAGAAAAACTGAGAGGAGACAGATTCATAACGAATGCAAGGAAGTTCTTCTTCACTCAACGGGTGGTAGACACCTGGAACGCGCTTCCTGGAGAGGTGATAAGACAGAGTACAATTCTGGGGTTCAAAAAGGGACTGGATGACTTCCTGGAAGCGAAGGGGATAACAGGGTACAGATAGAGGTTTACCTTACAGGACATTGAGCGAATAGGGTATGGACATTTTAGGTTAGGTAGGAAAAACTTTCAGGTCATGGACCTGGAGGGCCGCCGCGGGAGCGGACTACCGGGCACGATGGACCCCTGGTCTGACCCGGCAGAGGCAATGCTTATGTTCTTATGTTCTTTTATTTTAAATACCAGTGCCAGTGTACAGTTTTTAAGAACATAAGAGTTACCATGGCTGGGTCAGACCAGTAGTCCTTCATGTCCAACAGTCCGCTCACGTGGCAGCCCTTAGGTCAAAGGCCAGTGCCCTAACTGAGACTAGCCTTACCTGCGTACGTTCCGGTTCAGCGGGAACTTGTCTAACTTTGTCTTGAATCCCTGGAGGGTGTTTTCCCCTATCACAGTCTCTGGAAGAGCATTCCAGTTTTTTACCACTCTCTGGGTGAAGAAGAACTTCCTTACGTTTGTATGGAATCTATCCCCTTTTAACTTTAGAGAGTGCCCTCTTGTTCTCCCTACCTTGGAGAGGGTGAACAACCTGTCTTTATCCACTAAGTCTATTCCCTTCAGTATCTTAAATGTTTCAATCATGTCCCCTCTCAGTCTCCTCTTTTAAAGGGAGAAGAGGCCCAGTTTCTCTAATCTCTCACTGTAAGGCAACTCCTCCATCCCCTTAACCATTTTAGTCGCTCTTCTCTGGACCCTTTTGAGTAGTACTGTGTCCTTCTTCATGTACGGCGACCAGTGCTGGACACAGTATTCCAGGTGAGGGCGTACCATGGCCCGGTACAGCAGTATGATAACCTTCTCTGATCTGTTCATGATCCTCTTCATAATCATTCCCACAATTCTGTTCGCCCTTTTTACCACCGCAACCTCCAAACATCTCTGAACAAATCCTCCCTTCCTTCCTAGAGGAAGAGATCTTCAGCTGGCAGGGCTTTGGGAAGCCCACCAATTTATATTTTGCATTTGGGTAGGAGGAATGGGGCATGGCGGGAAGAAAATTTAATGCTTATTATTTTATTGGACTAATACATTTCTCAATTAGCTTTCAGAGGTTAAAACCTCTTTCTTCAGTTCAATAAATTATACTGCTGTTGGAGATCACGTGATGCTGTGAGCTAGTCAGCAGCACTTCACGCCGGCTCCAGAACCCTATCCCGCAAACAATTATTTTGCAGTAAAATACTGAGTTAATTTACCACCATTCGATCTGATTTGGTTTGCTGGTGTATGGACAAGCTCCTGGCGAAACCCCCATCAGCGATGTTGACGAAATCAACAAAAAAGGACTGCGAGAAGGGGAAGACCGGGGAAGAAAAAATGGTGGATGCACCTCATGAAAGCCAGCACGCTATTTACTCCAGAGATGTTGATGAAGTTTCAAGTAATTTTACAAGCATTGGGACCCCCATATGGAACACATTTCCTCCCAACTTACTAAATTGGAGTCCCTTTTGGAGGATAACTCAAGCAGGGTTACTGAGCTGGAGACCCGAGTATTGATAGTGGAAGATGGGGCTACAGCTTTGGCGTTGGAGGTAGCGACGCTTACCACTCAGCTGCACCATTGCCAGGAACAATTAGAAGGCCTGGAAACCTGAAAACATTGCTGACTGTCCTTTTCTCTGTCTTGGAGTCCTGGATGGTGAGTGAGCTGCCGATGCTGTCAGCACTGGGCCCAGCCTGTTTCGAACGGGTGCATCGTGTTGGGCCCCAACCTGGTAAAGATCAACTTTCCAGGGTGGTTATCAGCAAGTTCCACAATTACTGTCATAAAGTGGAAATACTTCGGGCATTCCGATTGAAGTGAGATTCATTGATCTATGAATCTTTCCCAGTACAGATTGGACAGAACTACTCAGTGGCACTAACGGCCAAGCGACAAGTTTTTTATCCTATCTGTGCCAAGCTAGTAGAGCAGAAACATCATTTTATGTTCCTGTACCCAGCGATTTTGAAAATACAACAGGATGGAAAGTGGCATGTTTTTGACTCAGTGGCTACAGTGGGAGATTTTTTGAATCAATTGGAGGCTTCATCATCTCTACCTCCCTGATATATCCCTCTTGGACAACTAATTTCCATCTGGATGATATGGTTATGGTGGTTAATGGTGTTTGAGAGATAACTGCAAAATTCCTTTTTCCTTGTACATTTAAACAATGATTGTGGATGGGGCACTGATGGCATCAGTGTCGTGATCTGCTTTCCTGCCACCATTCTGGTTGCAGGAAGGACCTGTATTCCATTGGTTATTGGGGGGAAGGGGGATTGGGAGTTGTTGGGGAGTTGAGGGAAGGGGAAGGGGGTATGTGAATTGTGTATTCCAGTGTGTCTTTGGGTGTCAAATAAATGTTCAGTTTTGGGGGGATGCTTTTGGTGGGATTCTGGTACTTTGTTCTTCCTCCGGGCGACGGTTGGGTGCCTGGAGGTTTTGCTGTTTGTTGCTGTACTGGTTTATTATGCCTAACTCATGAGTTGTAAGGCCTTCCAAATTCTATCTTGGAATGTTTGTGGAATAACTTTCCCCGTAAAAACAAACTAAACTTCTTTCCCGCTTGAAACACCATAAAGCTGACTTGGCTTGCTTGCAGGAAACTCAGCTGATAGATGCAGGGCATGCTAAGTTACAGAGAGGATGGGTGGGACAGGTACTTTATGCATCTTCGCCTCATAAAAAGGCAGGAATGGCCCTCTTGGTTCGTAGGGGATTTCCTGGTAAAGTGGAACAGCTCCAACAGGATACCTCTGGGGAATATCTCTTATGTAAAGTTACCAATGTTTAATTTGCTGGTGGTTTATGCTCCGAATCAATATGACCATGCCTTTTTCTCTTCTTCAAGTTGGACTTCGTGACCAGACGACTCCATTGATAATGTTGGGAGAATTTAACCAGGTGTCCGATCCTGACTTAGATAGAACAGGGCTGGGCTCTCCTCTTTTGCCTAGAATTAATAAGGGTATTCCTTATCTCTGTGACACTTTAGACTTGATTGACCCATGGCGTCTTCTGCATCCGACCGAGAGAGATTATACCCATCAGTCTCGAGTCCATCATACATTTTCAAGAATAGATTACATTTCGACTTTTACCCCTTTTCTTTCACAGGTTCATTCTTCAGAGGTGGGCCCCATTTCTGTCTCTGATCATTGTCCGATATAGATTGATGTTCCCCAGAGTGACCAATTGGCCTCTAAGGGGAGCTGGAGGTTCCCAACTTACCTGGTTAAAAATCCTGATTTTGTTCAATACCTGACTAAGAAAGGGGAAGATTACGTGACCTTTAATTCTCAACACACAGATACTCCATTGTTATTTTGGGAGGCTGCTAAATCTGTGCTCAGGGGGGATATCATTTCTTATGTGGCTGCACAACAAAAGTGTTTGGCCCAGGGTGTATTGCACCTAGAACGGGAATATGTTGCCTTAAAATGCAAACACATCGCTCACCCCACATCCCAATCGCGAGAGTTCTTAGCAGCAGCTCATATTGCACTGAACACTCTCTTACATGAATGCACCCAAAAATATTTATACTATACTCAATTTCATTATTACAAATACAGGAATAAGCCTGGAAACTATTGGCAATGTTGACTAAACCTAGACGACCTAATAGATACATTTCTCGTAGTCAGCCCCGAACTGGTGCAGCACTGACTAAAATGTTGGATATTGCAGTTTGTTTTCATCAATATTATACTGAGTTTTATTCCTTGGTGGAGCCGCCCGGGGTCCCAGATGTGTGGGATTATTTAGCATACGCAGGGGTCCCCCGTTTATTCCATATGTATTTTTCATACAGTTCTTCACTGTCAGTTTAATTTCCATCCTATAAATTCACATAGAATTTTTCTTTTTTCAACCATCTTTATTTTCTCTTCTTTATTAATTTCCAGGTACTTTAGTTAGATTGTGAGCCTTCGGGACAGTAAGGGAATTTTTTAAGTACCTTCTTACTTCTCATTTATAATCTTAATGTATATTTTCTTCAAACCGCTTAGAACCTAACGGATGTAGCGGTATATAAGAAATAAATTACATTACATTACATTACATTATCTTCCCCTGCCCTACAACAATTGAATAAACCTATTCAAAGGAAGGAACTCCAAATGGTAGCTATTCAACTTAAGAATTGTACATCTACGGGTCCTGATGGATATTCCACTGATTTTTACAAGTTTTTATTTTCATCTCTTTGTGGCCATTTAGAAGTATACTATACTGACGCTCTGGCTGCGGATAAATTTCCATCAGGTGCTAATCAGGCATATATCACTTTACTACCAAAACCGGGGAAATCAGAAACTGACATTGAATCTTACCATCCGATCTCACTTATAAATGTTGACATTAAGATCTTGGATAAAATCTTGGCCAATAGGCTGGCATCACTTTTGCCTACCTTGATTGTCCCAGAACAGGTGGGATTCATCCAGCATAGACACTCCATTCTAAATGTTCATAGATTGTTAACGGCCATGCAGCGCTCTCAAGATGCTAAGCTGGAGGGGATTTGGGTTGGTTTAGTTGATGCTAAAGCCAGGTTAATTGGGCATATCTATTCCAGGTGCTCTGCTATATGGGAATTACAGGCTGTTTTTTGAGATGGTTCACTTGCTTTATACGGAACCTACAGCTTGTATTCTGGTCAACGGTATGCGTACATCTCCCCTTCCTATTGCCTGAGGGACTAGGCATGGGAGCATCAGATCAATGTCTCAAGTGTCATTATTCTCCAGCAACTCTTGGCCATCAGTTTTGGACTTGTATACGGGTGCAAGACTTTTGGAAACAAGTCCATCAACAACTTGAGGCAATGTGGCACTATACCTTTGTGCTTTGTCCAGCACTATTATTTACCATGGCATCTCTTCCAAGATCTATTCCAAAAGGCTTTCGGAGTTTCTTGGAACGTGCTGTTTTGCTGGGAAAGAAAGTGATATTGCACTGCTGGATTACCTCTGATCCTCCTACTCTTGTGCATTGGCACATTCTGCTGCTGCAGCAGACTTTCATGGAATGATTATTATTGTCTTCTCTGGACACGACACCTGGGCATGCATTTTGCGCTCGTTGGGAGCCTTTTTGGTTAACTATGACACCTAGGGCATGCAGCCATTTGTTAAATGCATGAATTTCTTAGATTTGTGAAACACTGGAATAGGGTATTTACTGTTTTAGTTGGTTTGGGACCTGGTTGGGTGAGTGGGAAGGGGAGGGACTGGGGGGTTGGGGAATTGTGTACTCATTGTTGGGTAGTTCTCTATGACTTACTCACTGTTGATTTGGTTTGTACATTTCATTGCTTAAAATTCAATAAAATATATTTTGAAAACTATGCTGCTGTTACAGTATCCCTGACCTGAGGAAAGGAATTATGGTCTCTGAATTAGTAAAAAATGTATTAAAATTAGTCCAATAAACAGGATCACCTTATTTCCATTTTCTATTAATAAACAATTATCAACACAGCTACAATAATACTTTATCCTAAAGCAAAAATAAATAAATAAATAAAACAAATAGAAATTTTTTTTCTACCTTTGTTGTCTGGTTTCTGCTTTCCTCATCTTCTCATCATTCTCTTCTTTCCATCCACTGTCTGCCCTCTCTCTGCCTTATCCATATGGCATTTGCTTTCTTTCTATGCCTCTTCCAGAAACTGCTTGCTTCTCCCTTCCATCTCTCCCTCCCCCTACATTGGTGTGACATCCATCTACTTCTCTCTTCCCCCCCCCCATGGTGTGGAATCTGTCTTCTTCCCTTCCATCTCTCCCTCCCTCCCAGCAGATTTTAGCATCTTTCTCTCTTCCTTTCCTCCCCTCAGTTCTGGTATCTGTCTCCTTCCTCCTTTCCTCCTCCCAGGTCTGGTATTTGTCTCCTCCCCTTTCCCCCTGCTCTAGCATCTCTCTCTCCAATCCCTTCCTCCTGTTCTTCCTTCTCAATTTATTTTCTGCCTCTGAGGACTGAATAGTAAGAAAGAATTTAGACAATTTCCCTCTTTCATTGTGTCTACCTATAGCTTGCCACCTCTTTCCCTCATCCCTTCCAGTATCTAACTCTATCCTCTTCCCCAAATCCAGCATGTGCCCTTTTTTCTTTCTCCTCCCCACTTCTTTCCAGCGTCTGCTGCCCTCTCTCACCCCCTTCCATTCAATGTCTGCCCCTTCCCCCACACTTCCATTGTCTTCCCCCTATTCCCCACACTTCCATTCAGCGTCTGCCCCCCCTCTCCCCCACACTTCCATCTACTGTTCACCCTCCATATCGCCTCTTCCATCCACTGCCCTTTCTAGCCAGTGTCTGCCCTCTTTCATCCAAATGGCATCTTCTTTCTTTCTATGTCCCTTCAATAAACTGTCTGTCAATAAACTGTATGTCCCTTCAATAAACTGTCTGTCTTCTGCCATGTTTCATTTCAGCTTCACCCCCTCTCCATTTTTCTATCCCCACCCCTTCCCTATGCTCTGGCATCTCTCTCTTCTCCTTTCCTTGATACTCAACCCCATGGCCTGGCATTTCTCTCCTTTCTTTCTCTTCTATCTCTCCATCCCCCCTCCATTAGCTGCCATTTTCTCTTCTTCCTTGCCCCTGGTCTGGCATCTGTCTCCTTCCCTTTTCTCTAACTCTATGGGCTGGTATCTCTTTTCCTTCCCCTCCCTCCCATGATCTTGGTATCTCTCTTTCCTCTCCAATCCCTTTCATGGTCTTCCTTCTCCCTCCTTCCCTCTCTCTCCTCAATTGGGTGCATTAGCGTTTCTCTTCCCTCCCCCCAAATCTATTGTAGTCCTTGCACTACATAATGAATCGCTTCATCAGTAATCTTGGATAGAAACACAAGGCCAAACCTTCTCCAAACACAAGTCTTGCAACAGGAAAAACTCGGAGAACCTTTTCTGCACAACACATTCCTTGGTGCAATGTAGCACAAGGCATTCAGCGCTGGGCATTTTCCAGTGGTCCGTGAGCAACTTGAGCCTTCTCCAGCTCTGGGGAGCAAAGCGAGCAGGAGAGGGTGACAGAAAAGTTGTTGAGGAAGAAAAGGAGAAAGGAGTGGGGAGAGCAGCACTCACCCATTTATGTTCAATGGCGCTCTCCAAGGGGGGTGGACACGAGCAGAAACTTTCCACGGTGAGGAAAAGCAATGGCTCAGAGTGAGGCTGCCGCGTCCTGTCCCTGCTCCTTCAGCTGTCCGGATATGTGCCGCTGTGGCCGCGCGAGGGAGATGCACGGGACGCATCTGATGCTGCAGCTGCCACCAGCTAACAAAAGATTCTCGCGGTCCGGGGCCGGAGCTTACCAGGTGCCAGTGTTAGAGCGAACTGAACCCAGGCAGGGGCTCTAACACTGTGCACGCCAGCTTCCCTTCTCTTCTGAAACAGGAATGACATCACTTCCTGTTTCAGAAAAGGGAAGCCAGTGCTCGCAGTGTTAGAGCCCCGCGGCCTGAGTTCTGTTCGTTTGTAAGGGCAGTGAGGGAGTGGAAGGGAGGGAAGCTGAACTCACCAGGCAGTCGGGAGCCCCCTGCCTGTTTGCTCCTCCCCTAAAGACAGCCCGGGGGCCCCATGATATTTTTGGGCTCTAGGCACATGCCTACTGTGCCTACCCTTTAATCCAGCCCTGCTTACCTCCCCACCCCACTCATTTTACTAAGCTGCAGTAGAGGTTTTTTCTGCAGCCCAGAGCACTAAATGCTCTGATTCTACTCCGAAGTTCATAGAATTCCTATGAGTGTCGAAGCAGCATCAGAGCATTTAGCACTACAGGCCACGGTAAAACCTCTACCATGGCTTAGTAAAAAGGGGGGGAGGGGGTCAACTGCCTATATGCAATCCTATTTATGCAGTTCTTGAGAGCAGCGCCTGTCGGCACCTCACTTGTTTCAAATCAGCCAAATATTTGTTTTGTAGTTGGTACTGCACTGGAATTTGATTCAGAAAGCTCATCAATAAGGCTTTTCTGTTGTATGAGTGCTGAAATTTGCTATTAGACAGCCAACGACCCCTGACACAGGCATTGTGCCAAAACTTAGACATGTGAAGTCAGTTAATAAAGATCCTACCATTTTGACTTATGGCTACACCTCTTTTCCTAACTTTAATTTAGGTGCCATTTTTATAGAATTGCTACCTATTTGTTTAAAAATTTTAAAACACTGTTAAGACTATTCAGATTGTTGATCTGTAGGCAGGATTATTATTGAGGATTTGAAGATGGGATAATATGTTAATGACAAACAACAAAAGTCCAACAGGACAAAAAACCCACGGCTTCAAAATCACACATGAAAAGTAGGAATGGACAATGAACACTCCACAAAAAAATCAAAGAAGTAAAAAGGTCTTGTTTATTCCAATAAAAGACAAACACAAACTGTGGGTCCACAGTTTGTGTTTGTCCTTTATTGAAATAAACAAGACCTTTTTACCTCTTTGATTTTTTTTTTGTGGAGTGTTCATTGTCCGTTCCCACTTTTTTGTGTGTGATAATATGTTAATGAACATAAGAACATAAGAGTTGTCATACTGAGATAGACTGAAGGTCCATCAAGCCCAGTATCCTGTTTCCAACAGTGGCCAACCCAGGTCACGAGTACCTGACAAGATCCCAAAGAGTAAAACAGATTTTATGCTGCTTTATCCTAGGAATAAGCAGTAGATTTTCCCCAAGTCCATCTTAATAATGGCTTATGGAGTTTTGTTTTAGGAAATTATCCAAACCTTTTTTAAACCTTGCTAAGCTAACTGCTTTCACCATATTCTCCAGCAACAAATTCCAGAGTTTAATTACATATTGAGTGAAGAAATATCTTCTCTGGTTTGTTTTAAATCTACTACTTAGTAGTTTCATTGCATGCCTCCTAGTCCTGGTATTTTTGGAAAAAGTAAGCAAACAATTCACATCTACCCATTCCATTCAATTTAGTATTTTATAGATCTCTGTCATATCTCTCCTTAGTTACCTCTTCTTCAGGCTGAAGAGCCCTAGCTTTCCTCATAGGAAAGTCATCCCATCCCTTATATCATTTTTGTTGCCCTTCTTTGTACATTTTCTAATTCCTCTATATCTTTTTGATATGTGGCAACCAGAATTGCACACAGTGTTTGAGGTCTCTTCAAATTAGTATAAGAAAGTTATGATCAGTTAATTTTAAGTTTTTTTCTTTTATATATGTTTTGTTGTAGCCCACTTAGGTTTATATGGAATATAAATAAAATGTTGGTAAATAATTTGTTTTGTACTTCCTATAAACTAGAGCAGGGGTGCCCAACACGTCGATCGCGATCGACCAGTAGCTCAGGAAGGCAACGTGAGTCGATCGCTAGACTCGTGTTGCTGTCCTGATCTACCGGGCCGATCAGCCTTCCTCTGTGTTCTCCCTAGGGCCTTTTAGCTGGGCGGTCCGCCCAGCTGTCATCTGCTGCCGCGGCTGCTGAACATTTGAAAAAAACCCGGATTGGAGATTTCAGCCCGTAGCGAACTTATGCTCCGGGCTCTAACGTGTGCGTGCCGGCTTCTCTTCTCTTCCCTCCGAAACCGGAAGTTATGTCCGGGGGGGGGGGGGGGGGAGGCCGGCACGCACATGTTGAGAGCCCTGAAGCAAGTGTTCGCTACGGGCTAAGGCGGGAGACAGGTTAGTGAAGCATTTCCTCTTCTTGCTGCCAGGTCCTCAGTGGCGTACCAAGGGGGGGGGCGGGAGGGGCGGTCCGCCCCGGGTGCCAGCCCTGAAGGGGTGCTCCCGGCCTTGCCGTTCAGTCCCCCCACACCCCCGAAGGACCGCTCGCCTCACTGACCTTCCTGCACCACCTGTGAAGCAGCAAGCAGCAGGATCGCGAGGTCAACTATCCCTGAGCTGCTTGGGCGCTGCTTCCTGCGCCGCGGTCCCGCCCCTCCTCTGACATCAGAGGAGGGGCGGGAACGCGGCGCAGGAAGCAGTGCCTAAGCAGCGCAGGGATAGCTGACGTCGCGATCCTGCTGCGGCTGCCTCATAGGTGGTGCAGGAAGGTCAGTGGGGCGAGCGGTCCTTCGGGGGTGGTGGGGACTGAACGGCAAGGCCGGGAGCATAGGTAGTGCTGCTTCATAGGTGGTGCGGGGAGGCCAAGGGGGCGAGCGGTCCTTCAGGGTGGGGCGGGTGGGCAGGCAGGCAGGCATTCAAGGGGGAGGGGGGTGACAGGCAGGCAGGCCTTCAAGGGGGGGGACAGGCCTTCGGGGGGGTGTGCAGACCTTCAAGGGGAAGGGACAGGCCTTCAAGGGGGGGGGCAGTCAGGCCTTCAAGGGGGGACAGGTCTACAAGGGGGGACAGGTCTACAAGGGGGTGTGCAGGCCTACAAGGGGGTGGGACAGGCCTTCAGGGGGGGTGCAGGCCTTCAGGGGGGTGCAGGCCTTTGGGGGGGTGCAGACCTTCAAGGGGGGGGACAGGCCTTCAAGGGGGGGACAGGCAGGCAGGTCTTCAAGGTGGGGGGACAGGCCTACAAGGAGGAGGGACAGGCCTTCAAGGGGGGGACAGGCCTACAAAGGGGTGGGACAGGCCTTCAAGGGGGGTGCATGCCTTCAAGGGGGGACAGGCAGACCTTTAAGGGGGGACAGGCCTTTGGGGGGGACCCTGGTTTAGAAGTACACGGAGGGAAGGGGGTGTTCAAAGAGATGTGCATATGCCAAACTTTGGGGGGGGGGATGAAGAAATAATGGGTCTGAAAATAGAGGAGAGGGAGAGAAATGATGGACCATGAGATTTAGGGAGGGAAGGAACTGAAAGGGAGAGAAATTGGACACAAGGGATGGTGTGGAGGAGGGATAGAGATAATGGATAGGAGGGTAATTGGGAAAAGAAAGGAAGAGATGGTGGACTCTGGGGTGGTGGGGAAGGAGGGAGAGATGCCGGATGAAAGGGTAGTTAAGAAAAGGTGGATCTGTGGAGGGAGATGAAAAAAAGGAAAGATACCAGACTTCCTGGGGAGGGAAGGGAAATGGAAAGGGAGGACAGAGTTGGCAGATGGATGGTTAGCACGCAGAAAGAAGAAAGATGGAGACCCTGGCAAGCAAGTTATCAGAAGAAAACCAGAGCCTTGGACCAACAAGATTTGAAATATAACCAGACAACAAAAGGTAGAAAAATTAATTTTATTTTCTGTTTTGTGATTATAATATGTCAGATTTGAAATGTGTATCCTGACAGAGCTGGTGTTGGACTGCAAACGTGAGCTAGGATTTAACAGAGAGAGGAAAAGTCCTTTTTGTTTCTTTATTTTATTTACACCACAGCGCCAGTGTGGTTAGGAGAAGCCAAAGGGGGTGAAAAAGCTATAAAACCCACCAGGAGTTTTGAAAAAAATCACCCAACTGGGCAGGAAAATCGAATTGAAAAACCAATTCAATAGGCTGAATCGAATCGAAATTTTTTTTCCTGAATCTGGCAGCATTAGTTTGTGCTACTGTCTTAGACTTTAGGACCTGGGATTGGGGAGAGATGGCATCCTCAGTACTTTATAATGCAAGTGAAACGAGGATTTGGTCAGACTTTTGAAGGGTCTGCAGAAAAAAAATATTGTATAGGCTGGGGACATGAAACAGCAAGAAATGGGAACTTTTCTTCCTTCTATTTTTGTGAATGGAAAGGCTGAGGATGTCAGAGAGTTCAGTTAAAATATGTGCTTTATAAGAAAATATAATAATGTGTTTTATAAAGTTTATAGCATAGCTGGCCTACCCAATGAGGTGTTTCTAGTGGTGGTGGTGGCAGCGTGTCAATGTGTTGAGAGGAAGAGGTGGTCTGGGAAATTCTGCTGAGCAAACTCCGGGCCCATTTCCACCCCCCAGTTAGTCCACTCCACTCAATTGGTTCACACACTGAGTGGGTCTTTGGGTGTTGTGTTGGGATCTCTTCCAGTGGTTTATCAGTATCTCCTTCTGGTCCAAGGAAGGAAACTTTGTTATCCTTAGCATTGACCTACAGAATATGTTTGTAACAGCGCTGCTTGTGTGGCATTAGGCTATGTAGTGATAGAAAGAAAAAAACAGACCTTTGCACATTTTTGCACTATATGGTGGGTGTATGAGGAGATTCACATTTCCTGCACAGCTAAGTCCATGTGAAGTTACCTTGTGCTGTATTTGACATCTAGCAAGGTCTCTGTTTGAAAGGAAAGATCTAAACTTAAAAATGAAGTGGCCAGAAGTTATGGTAAAAGCAGATAGTGTAGCTGGTTTTAAGAAAGATTTGGACAAATTCCTGGAGGAAAAGTCCATAATCTGTTATTAAGACATGGGGGAAGTGTCTGCTTGCCCTGGATCGGTAGCATGGAATGTTGCTACTCTTTGGGTTTTGACCAGGTATTAGTGTCCTGGATTGGCTACCATGAGAATGGGCTACTGGGCATGATGGACCATTGGTCTGACCCAGTTAGGCTATTCTTATGTTATGTTCTCATCTGTAGGGGCCTTTGTTTTCACTTCTTATTTTAATGTATTTTTTTTCTGGGAACTTATCAGTGTTTTTTATAATGGGAACAAAAATGGAAGAGAATTAATGTGTGTGGGATGAGGGGGTAACTAATTTCTTCAGCTAAATAATTCAATCCACTTCAAACAGACATAGGAGAACTCACGCACCATTCACACACCCTCCAACCAAAAACGTCAAAAGAAAAAAACTGTTCGACAACCTCCTAGCCATTCGAGCTGCAACACTCGACCCCCAACTCTACAACCAATTGACATCGACCACAGACTGCAAAACCTTCAAAAAGAAATAAAAACCCTTCTATTCAAAAAACACATAAAACCGAACTAACACAACCAGAACTGTCCCAAGCATCACCTGCAACTACTCCATATGTACTTCTGATGTCATGACAATTCAGACATAATTTATGTTATGTTATGTTTGGAATATAAGAAAATTTTCACTGCCTGTTTCTATTCTGACCATTTATTCCATTTCATGGTCATTACAAAAAAATATTTTTTACATGGGGGGTGTCAAAAAATGATGGGCCCCGGGTGCCACATACCCTAGGTACGCCACTGCAGGTCCTGCCTACTTTCTGTTTCCGCGAAGGCAGGACCCGGCAGCATTTCCCCCAATAGGTCGATTGCGATGCTGGTCGGCCGAAGTAGGGACAGCTTGGGGCGGCATCGGCTTTCGGGCCTGTTATTGGTGGCAGTTTGGGTCCTGGTCCCGATGGCAGTTTGGTCCCCGTTGGCAGTGGCAGTGGCTTGGGGGAGGGCAGGGAGAAAGAAAGAAAAAGGGCAGGCAGGGAGACAGAAGGAAAGAAGAGAAACAGAAAAAAAGAAAGGGAGGCAGAGAGAAAGAAAGGGAAGGGAGAGAAGAAGGAAAAGTTGGGGGAGGGAATGAGGTCTGGAGGAGAGGAAGCATACAGACTAAAAGAAGGGAAGAAAGATTGGATGCACAGTCAGAAGAAGAAAGTGCAACCAGAGACTCATGAAATCACCAGACAAGGTAGGAAAAATTATTTTATTTTAAATTTAGTGATCAAAATGTGTCTGAATTTATATCTGCTGTCTATATTTTACACTAAGGTCCCCTTTTACTAAACCACAATAGAGGTTTTTAGCACAGGGAGCCTTTGAGCGTCGAGAGCAGCGCTGGGCATTCAGCGCAGCTCCCTGCGCTAAAACTGCTATCGTGGTTTAGTAAAAAGGGAGGGGGGTATATTTGTCTATTTTTGTATGGTTGTTACTGAGGTGATAGTGCATAGAGTCATCTGCTTGACCTCTTTGAAAAACCCTGGAATAGGAATGATAATTAACATTTTCTATGTGTACAGTGTGCTTTGTGTTTTTTTAAAATTTTATTGTTGGTAGATCATTTTGACTTGGTCATTTTAAAAGTAGCTCGCAAGCCCAAAAAGTGTGGGCACCCCTGAACTAGAGAATCCAATTTTCCCCTCTTTTTCTTTTCCTACGTATATCACAGCATCTCTCTCCATCACCTGCACCTGTATAGAGAATGATTTATAGAGATTTCCCTTGGTTTATCCAACTAGATGTAATGTTTTGTCTGGATTCCTAGGGTAGAATAAGGAATAAGTTCTGGCATGGGGTCACCCTAGAGTCCACAAAATGCAATCCTTGATTGTAATTTGTTGAGGCACCACAATATAAGAACATACAAATTGGCATACTGGATCAGACCAAAGATCCATCAAGGCCAGTATACTGTTTCCAACTTTTGGCAATCCATGGTGCAAGTATGTGGCAAGGTCATGTTCAATCTGTTTAAAACTCAGCTACGTTAACTGCTTTTGAATTCCAGAGCTTAATTTTGTATCAATTGAAAAATATTTCAAAACAATTCACAATCACAAAGTAGAGATCCACTAATTATCACCATGTTGTGAACCAATCCATTTGAAACATAGGAAATACGCCCATAAAAAATTATATTGAAAACAATGATGTAGGGTATACTTGAAAAAAAAAAAATTAAATAGAATTTTTGATAAAGAAGATTTTAAAAACCTACTGAATCCTAAGATTTCTGAAACAGATAGTCATTTTTGTCTGTAAACTCATATAGATCAATGGTAATCTCAATATCAGTGATAATGCCCTCTGTTCAAGTCTAATAAGAAAAATCCCAGTAACAACTTGCAGCTCATGCTCCCTAAAGATTTTTGTAGAAAATTCCAATATTCTACTATAATGTACTTAAAATGTAAAGTATTCAGAATCATGAATACTTGCATATTTACCAGTTCCAAGCAATGTACAAAACTAATGTCCCCTTAGGAAATCGCTGGAAGATTTATTTATTTTTTTTTTTTTACTCAAAGAACAAATTTTTTTTACTCAAAGAAAAAATATATTATTGAGCAATTTCTCTGAATTGCACCACAGCTCCCCAAATCCCAACATACCATTTACACTCTCTGTCAGAGTTACTTATGTATTTATTTACGTCTGCAAATGCCAGTCAAAACAGAGCGGTTTTCCCTACTTAGGTTACCACAAAGGTATCCTTCTCCTAGAATCTCTGCCAAAAGACATAGCTATGCGCCTGTGGAAGCTGCCCTGGAAAACACAAAAGGCACTCAGTGGAGTACTTTGCTTGATTTATGGTATGACTAGGCAAATAGCAGCAAGTCAGCTACAATCACAGAGTATTCTAAATCTGATCAGCTGTAACATACTTTCTTGCAAGTAATTAATTTGAAAGCCAAAATGTTTTGAGAGGCCCTGGAAAAAATATTCCAGGAAATTGTACAAACCACACTCAAAATCCCCTGAGTTTCTTTTCTTGGAACTACATGATTGACATCATTACTCTAGTGCCATAAGAAGTGAGGACAGTAAGCTCTCACCAGAGATAGCAAAGAAATCTGATCAAGAAAGAACTAAATCTTTATGAGGGTAATTTATAGCAGATCTCCAAGATTGGAAGCTGCTCTATGAAATTCAATTCATTTCAAAACACAGTAGCCAGATTCATTTATTATATAAAGGGGCCTTCTCATGTGTCCCCCTTTTGTGCAAGCTTCATTGATTACCTATGTCCTCATATTCTTAAGTTCAAGGTTTTCTGTAGTGTTCTGCATTACCTGCAACATATTAAATGTGTCAATTCCACCTGTGCCCACTCACATTTTAGAGTTTATGCATGACAACCTTCTTTCTGTCCTTCCACTCAGTGGTATATCCATTCAAGGTGCATGTGTTGTGTACTCTCCCCCTATCAGATAGTGGCTCTGCATTCTCCCTCCTGCACTCCACGCACAATCTGACATAAGAACATAAGAATAGCCTTACTGGATCAGACCAATGGTCCATCAAGCCCAGTATCCTTCACGGTGGCCAATCCAGGTCACAAGTATCTGACAAAAACCCAAATAGTAGCAGAATTTCATGCCACTGATCCAGGGCAAAATAAGAGAAACTGACTAAATTAAATATTTAACCCTACAGAGAGTGGACCAATTTTGAAAATAAGCTCAGAAAAATGAACTCTGAAGAGGGGGAGGTTACCCCCTCTTGGGACAAGAGTTTACCATCCAGTTATAGCATATGTAATATAAAAGGTCACTCTCCAAGGTGATATAAATACTCATATATCTTTGACTTCTTGAAATATAATACAAATTTTTTTTTATATTTTTATGTTGGTATAATTGAATAAAATTGCATTCAGTTGTCACTGGAACATGAGAAAAACCTCACTTATCTTGTACGAGGTGGTGTGATAGGGTCCCGGGGACCCAACGCGGCCCCGTTACGGTGTCTGCTTCGGGAGACCCCACTACGTGATCGGGTAATATTTCACTCAACAGTTGAAAAACAGCATGACTTATTCGGTGTCAGGTCAAAAGCGCGCCGGGACAAAGGCGCGCCCAGACAATTGAGTGCAAGGCGGAGGCGTGCGCCGCTCAAAATTACTGTTTTTAGGGCTCCAACAGGGGGTTGTGGGGGGGAACCCCCCCCCACTTTACTTAATAGACATTGCGCCACGTTGTGGGGGCATTGTGGGGGGTTGTAACCCCCCACATTTTAATGAAAACTTCACTTTTTCCCTGTTTTTAGGGAAAAAGTTAAGTTTATCGTAAAATGTGGAGGGTTACAACCCCCCAAGCCCCCCATAACGCCGGCGCGATGTCTATTAAGTAAAGTGGGGGATTCCTCAACAAAACCCCCTGTTGGAGCCCCTAAAAACTGTAATTTTCTTTGGCGCACGCCTCCGTCTTGCGCTCAGTTGTCGGCGCGTGCCTTTGTCTTTCGCACTGTTGTCTATGAACCGACTTATTCATATCCGTGAACTCGATATGCTTGAAAATTGCCTCAATGGTTCCGAGCAACCATTGAGGCAATTTTCAAGCGTATCGAATTCACGGATATGAATAAGTCATGCTGTTTTTCAACTGTTGAGTGAAATATTACCCGATCACGTAGTGGGGTCTCCCGAAGCAGACACCGAAACGGGGTCACGTTGGGACCCCGGGACCCTATCACATCACCTCCTACAAGATAAGTGAGTTTTTTCTCATGTTCCAGTGACAACTGAATGCAAATTTATTCAATTATACCAACATAGAAATATAAAAAATTTTCGTATTAAATTTCAAGAAGTCAAAGATATATGAGTATTTATATCACCTTGGAGAGTGACCTTGGAGGTCACTCTCCAAGGTGATATAAATACTCATATATCTCCCCCTCTTCAGAGTTCATTTTTCTGAGCATATTTTCAAAATTGATCCACTCTCTGTAGGGTTATATATTTAATTTAGTCAATTTCTCTTATTTTGTTCAACAACTTTATTGACTTTGACATAAGACACATTATCCCTGATACGTTAGAAACACTGATCCAGGGCAAGCAGTGAGTTCTCCCATGTCAATAGCAGTTTATGGACTTTTTCTCCAGGAACTTGTCCAAACCTTTTTTTTAAACCAGCTACATTAACCACTCTGCAATTTCCATTCCCCTCCTACCCGTGCCCTACAGTCATCTTCAGTCTTTGCCCTGGCAGCAGCACTCATAGGATGCACCAGGACTTTCTCTCTTGAAACATCTTGTCCCTTATGTTGCAAATTCTTATGTTAAACTTAATACTTTTTGAAAAAAATAATCAGCCTTTCATTCTCTCACCAACTCCAATTCTATTTTAGCATATAATTTCTTCTCTCTCTACTCTGCTATCAGCTTCCTATTCCCCTTTCATACCCCTCTTCAAGTCCCCTGTCCCTTTCTATTGCTTATCAACACTCCCAAGTTCTTCACATCATCTGTACTCCTCCCCAACCTTCTCTATCCAGTCTCACACCACCATCTAATTCACTCACATTATTCAACCAATGCCTGCAGAATGCCTGCCTGAGTGCCTGCAGAATATCTTATTCCCCACTATCCTCCCTACATAGTACCCATTTATTCACTTCTCTCCTATCCAATCTCATGTTCTCCCACTCTCCCATCTATTTCCTGAATCCCTGCTCTCCTATGCAATCTCTAAATCTCTTCCAGACTTGGACATGCACTTAATCCAAGTCCCCCTTTCCAAGCACTGCTCCCATCCTGAGCACTCCCTCCTCAAACACTTTGATGTCCAGTTCTGTATTCAGTGATGCAGCATCCACCAAAACTCATTTAGAACTTTCAGAATGCCTACTACTCTATCTTTAACACAGAGTTAACATGGGACCACTTACCCCTTCTTTTTTTTTATTTTTTTTTATAAATCTTTATTAATTTTCAATTCAAGAACAGTGCAATGAAATATACATACAATTAACTTACCCCCTTCTAAATAGGATGCTATAAGGCTCTGATTCTGTAAAAGATGCCTACAGTTAGGCACCTAGATTGGGCATGTAGGCACCTATTTTTTTAAGCTCTGAAACAGTTTGTCAAGGACTGCCTCACACAAGTAAAACAATACAAATATTTGCTACAAAAAAAAAAACACTGGACCGCAAAGAGCTCTGTCTGATATTCAGCAGTTTAAGAAAATGCGCACAACTACACTTTTTATAGAGGCATTCCAGTGAAAGATGTTTTCTGCCTAATTCTGGTTTCAGGTTTAATGTATTGAGTAGAACTGTGAACCAATTGTTTACATTGAATGATTTATAATCTTTGATGTTTGTAAATCCTGTCTGTTTTATTCTATGTATGGTTCTACTTGTAAAGCCGCCTAGGAATAGGCAGTTGAGAAATTTTTTAAATAAATAGCGCTGCTGCAGTGTTTTTTGCCGTGAATCTTTGGTTTTATATGTGAGAGACAGGCCTTCACAAACTATGTTGGAGATTTTCAGCTTTTGGTTTGATTGCTTTTACATTGACGCCATCTACTGGGCTTTATTAACACACCCCTGAGGAAGGTTGATTCAGCCGAAACACGGACCGTGTTGGGGTCCAGGAAACAGAGGACTTAAAGACTTTTTTAGGCCTTGTTATATTTATTTTTTGTATATGCTATACGTGTTGTACTTTCAATAAATTGTTTATTCTCATAGTTAGTTGATTGTGTCCCTTCCCCACTCTTTCTTTCCAAACTATATTTCAAATAGACACGGTCACTGAGCTGATCAAGGGAATCTCCCTGCCGAGATTAGCGGCAGCGGCTGGGAACACCCCTCCCCCCCCCACACACACTAGAATATCCATAGCAGGAGGGATGCCCACTTCCTCTTGTCACCACTCCTGAAACCTCCCAGACCAGGGATCTCATAGTCCCTCCTTGAGGGCCGCAATCCAGTCGGGTTTTCAGGATTTTCCCAATGAATATGCATGAGATCTATGTGCATGCACTGCTTTCAATGCATATTCATTGGGGGAAATCCTGAAAACCCGACTGGATTGCGGCCCTCAAGGAGGGACTTTGAGATCCCTGACCCAAACTGTCTGTAGCAGGAGGGAGGCCGAATCCCTCCTGCCACCACCCCTGAACCCTCTCAAAGTCCCTTGGCAGGAGGTACTGAGAGCGGCCTAAGACTGTGATAGGCAGGAGAGATACCCACTCCCGCCATGGGAAGGGCCTTCGGTATCTGGCAAATCAAAGTCTTAGGCCACTCTCAGTGCATCCCAGAATGGGAGGTGTCTTAGGTGCCTTGGCCAATCAGGGCCTTAGGTCCCTCCCTGGTGCATCCCAGGATGCACAGGGAAGGGGAAGGCCTTCCATTGTGAAGAGGTGGGCCTGCCAGCCAGAGTGACTAGGCATCCCTCCAGCCAGCCTTCCTACAAAAAGGTATGAGGGATTGGGGTGGGTTTTGGGGTTCCCTCCTGCCTATCCTGGTTGGGGGTTTGTTTTGGGCTTCTGACAGGAGAGAGTGGGCATCACTCTTGCTGTTAGACTTCGAGGGAGAGGTTGGGGGTGGCGGCAGGAGGGATTGGGCATCCCTCCTACCATAGACATTCTTGGGATGGTCCCTGCCACTGCCGCTCAGCTGATCGTGGCAGGGAGATTCCTTTGCCGTGATCAGCTAATGGCAACCCAATTCTCTAACCAGTGCCTGTGATATGGGCGGCAGTTAGAAAATTGGGATGGTTAAATGGGGTTAAACAGAGAGATACAATTCTGTATAGGACGCCAGTGTGCAATTCTCAGCCACCACTTAGGCAGCTGCTGAGACCAGCATCCTATACAGAATCTGCCCCTTACTGTGTAATAAAATTCTGAGTTATAGTGTTCTAGGTACAAAACTTAATGGATTTTAGTAGAGGACCTCCTTGGAAACTTATTTGGAGTTAAAAGTAGTTGTTCTGGGAAATTATTGGTATACATGGAAAAAAATAATTAGAGAAACAGTTGTTATTTTAAATGGTACTTATTTAATATTGGATAACTTTTGACGTTCAGGAGGAGATACATTCTGCTAATTGCAAGTCAACATTGTTATGAAAATTGGAAACTAGTCTGGGGTAGTATTTTTTTAGAATTATATCTTCAATACATACGTCCATTCAAGCAAAAGTGTTTTGACCCATTCATACTATACACTTGAACTCAAGTTATTAATTAATTTAACTGAGTTTAAAAATATTTTATGTCATAATAAATTTATATTTATTTACAAATGAGGATATTATTCTTTAAATCATTAGAGGCCCTTTTACTACAGCTTAGTGCTAAATGATGTTTGTACTGTCTTATACCTATGGACCATGTGGCACTTAGCATATGGTAAGGTCCGTTAGCACATGCTAAGCTTTAGCAAAAGGGCCTCCATTTTCAGGCATCATTTCACGTTCATTTGACACATTTGCTGTTTACGTGCATATTGTATGCACGCCAGAGGTTGCAAATTGATTGAAAGTTGCAAATCGATGTGTTAATTTGTAGATATTTGTGCACATAAGTAATTTCAACACTTTAAGGGCTCCTTTTACAAAGGTGCGCTAGGGCCTTAACACGCGCAATAGCGTGCATTAAATGGTTCATAGTCAAAAGCGCGCGGCGACAAAAGCGCGCCAAGACAACTGAGCGCAAGGCGGAAGCCCGCGACGAAGATAAACAGTGTTTTAAGGGGCTCCGACGGGGGGTGTTGGTGGGGAACCCCCCCTTTACTGAATACAGATCGCGCCGGCGTTGTGGGGGGTTTCGGGGGTTGTAACCCCCCTTATTATACTGGAAACTTAACTTTTTCCCTGTTTTTTAGGGAAAAGTGAAGTTTTCAGTATAATGTGGGGGGTTACAACTCCCCCAAACCCCCCACAACGCCGGTGCAATCTGTATTCAGTAAAGTGGGGGGTTCCCCCCCATGCCCCCTTTCGGAGCCCCTTAAAACACTGTTTTTCTTCAGCACAGGCTTCCGCCTTTCACTCAGTTGTCTCGACGCGCCTTTGTCGGCGCGCACTTTTGACCTGTCACCCATTAAATTCCCGAGCACGCTAGCCACTACCACCTCCTTTTTAGGTAGATTATTGGCTACCGTGCGGTAATTTTGTGCGTGCGCTAAAAACCCTAGCGCACCTTCATAAAAGAAGCCCTAAATTTCTAGCTACCCAAACAAACCACAAGCGTGTTCATAAATGCATATTCCCCTGATATTAAGCTGCTGCTGTATATGGATAAGTTATCCATTTAATTTATGACTGCTATTATCCTAAAGTACAGTGTGACTATTGCTCATTTAAACAGATTGGATATATGTATAAAGTTAAGTACCAGGGATGACGTTTAACTGAAATTGGTGACTGCCCCAGCAGAAAATCATGCTCCCCATTCTTTCATATGTTGATTCTCATTCTGGTATTTTTCTCTGCTACTTTTCAAAATATGTATGTATAATGGATAGCTTTTCTATTCTAGGCAGGCATGATAGTACATATGTTGTGATAGAAAATGTTGATTTGTGCAAAGGTATTTAAATCCTCCTTCAATAAGCATTGTCAGGCTGTCAATTTTTAGAATGCTGTTGAAGGCCAAAAAGACATCATATGTTCGTTCAGTCTGAACATGCTTTTGACAAAAAAAAAAAAGTGTTTGGAAAACTCAAGATTGCTAGTATAGCTCATATTACATTAGAGGCATGACTTTTGTGAAGAAACACCAGATCTCCTAGCAGAAATATCTTTAACTCTTTTTAGATAACCAGTCCACAGGGAAAGGTTTAAGAAAGGATCAAAGCTTGTCCTTTCGGTTTGAATTATTCCATTACAGCTGAATGTGACATAATTACAAAAGATGTTAGATGTGGAATCTCATCAGGATTATCTGACACTCATCTTTGTTGAAAAAGTCTCCCCAGCTGTTGCTCTGACAGCACAAATGTGACAGAAGTGCAGGAGACAAAAGTACTTGTAAGTGACCACTGTTAGGAGCTAGCTTAGGATCTCTGGGTCACTTTGCGATTTAATAGTGTGACAAGTAAAAGGGAATTACAGAAACAGAGTTAAGGCCAGTATTAAGCTCTGTCAGACATTATGCATTATGAGAAAAGCAAAGGGTTGATCAGGAAAACTATAAAAGCTAAAGGTCTGAAATGTATATCACAGATGTAATATTTTTAAAGTAGAATATTATAATTTATAGTTATACTGTTTTCTTTTTATCAGACTGCATGTGGTCATTGTTTCTGCTTTTACATTTCAGCTGCTACTAGAATGTTATGTTTATTTTTTATGCTGCCCACACCAACTTGGCAGAGTTATTTCTAATAAACATCTAATTTCAAAAGGGTGGCACAGACCGCCCACATCTATCTCGGCTCATCCCTTTTCCAACCATCCTTTAAAAAAAGAAAATCTGGCGTGCAGAAGACCATAAGCTCCCTTCAGTTTCCATTTTCTAAAACTATCCCTCCACCACAAAAAATAATAACAATAATAGCAATGAAAAATAAGCATAAGAATGATGCCTATCCAATTGTAAAATTTATCACACACACACAAAAAAAGGGGTGGCAAGTAATTGCTCATTCCAGAGGATTTGATCGCTGTAGAAAGCAAACCCTCTTCCTTTGCCTTCCCTGCCGCGGATTACTTTCCTTTCCATCCATTATTCATGAAGTTACACCAGTAGTAACATGCTGAATGCGGAGCATAGAAGATTTGTGCCTAATCCAGCACAAAACAGGCCCAGTCACAGAATGATAGAAAAAAAAAAAAAAGAACAAATGTCAACAGTTTCACACTGGGACTGGATTAGGCAGACCGTACTTACTGATTCCTTAGACAGGGATTATCTCGCTTTTAGCGCTGCAAGAAGTTAGGCCACACTTCTTGGACAACATGGACACGGAATATTACACCCGAATGAACAGGTTGGCATGACCATACTAAAAGGTGCCAGCAGCTCCGCACCCCTTGGAGCCTCTATGCTGTCTCCAAGGTTCTTGCCAGTGTCTCTCGATGACACTCAAGTCGACAAATAGGCTATTACTTTCAAGAGAACGCCAATCGGATCTTGCTAGAAATATTTCCATTGCTTTTGCTGATCCATTGACGACCCTGATTAAGGAAGCTGCATGGTGTCAGCTGTCAGAATTTGTAAATGCTTATCCTGGCAGCTAATGCTTGTATTGAGGTATTGCTTGCTTCCCAAGGAATCTCTTCCTTTATTCATTTAAAAACTTGCTCACTAAGAATATTTGCAGCTTGCAAAGAAGAAGAAGCCCCTCACTAAAGGATTTTGTGCCACAGGCACAGAATAGGAGAAATATGTCCCTGAATCTGGCCCTTTCCTACCACCAGATTTTCACAGATTCTGAGGCCCTGGTGCACAAAGCTCTGGACACCCGGTAAAAAATATCAGGTTGGGAGCGATTTTGTTTTGCTGGGCTATGCATAACACAAAGAGCATGCAAATTATATGTTCACTATTTGTGCTGAGCAGCCTGATAAAAAGAGGAGGAACTGTGCCTGCACAGAAGAGCAAATCATTAGGCACAGCTCTTCTGCACAGGCCCAGTACAGCTCTCAATCACCAGAGCTCGCGAGCAGCTTATTAAAAAGTATTTTTTTGTTCTTGTTGTTCGAATGCCCAAACACATGGAATGTTAAGAACATAAGGACAGCCTTACTGGATCAGACCAATGGTCCATCAAGCCCAGTAGGCAATTCTCATGGTGGCCAATCCAGGTCACTAGTACCTGGCCAAAATCCAAGGAGTAGCAATATTCCATGCTATCGATTCAAGGCAAGCAGAGGCTTCCCCCATGTCTTAATAACAGACTATGGACTTTTCCTCCAGGAAATTGTCCAAACCTTTCTTAAAACCAGCTACGCTATCTGCTTTTACCACAACCTCTGGCAATGCGTTCCAGATCTTAACTATTCTCTGAGTGAAAAAACATTTCTTCCTATTGGTTTTTAAAAGTATTTCCCTGTAACTTCATCGAGTGTCCCCTATTCTTTGTAATTTTTGACGGAGTGAAAAATCGATCCACTTGTACCCGTTTTACTCCACTCAGGATTTTGTAGACCTCAATCATATCTCTCATCAGCCCTTCTCTTTTCCAAGCTGAAGAGCCCTAACCTTTTTAGTCTTTCCTCATACGAGAGGAGTTCCATCCCCTTTATGTTGCTACTTTTGAGGGGGTTTTTGCCAGGTACTAGTGACCTGGATAAGCCACTGTGAGGATGGACTACTGGGCTAGATGGACCATTGGTCTGATCCAGTAAGGCTATTCTTTAGAGAATGACACGGGGACCGTTTACCGCGGTAAACTGTGATCACCGCAGTAAATCTGCAGGAATGAAGAAATTCTTATGTTGAGTATGGATGCAGCTATTGTGCATGTGTTATGTGAGTATGAGTCCCACACCTAACAGCTGCATTCTGGCCATATGAACACATATGAACACAAACAGACACACAAACAGCTACACAGATAATTTGACCCTGTAAGAGCTCCTTGTAATGCATTTGCATAGAGCTCTCAGTGGCTGCTACCGCAATCAATAAACACCCCCATCACTCCCCCTCCCCCCCCCCCCCCGCCGAGAACCCTTTTGAGCATTGGAAGCTGAACTGCCTTGCAAGTAAGACCGACTACAACCAGACATTGTGATGCTTATTTGAAAGATCCTACAGATTGGGCCAGCAGTTGATAGAAGACACTGAGATTGTGGCAGCATTGCCCCAAACTTTGATCATTGGGTTTTGATCTCTTTAAGACCAAGTTTGATTAACGGCTTTATGTATGCTGAAATATTATGAATAATGAGTTTGGGTTGAAATAATTCTATGAACTTATATGGCTTTGTAGATGTTGAAGACTGATTGTTAGGACTTACATTCTGTTTGCCATTAGGTATGTTTTATTATGTTTATTTTATTTAGTTTTTCATTTTCTTATTTCTTATTTTGTTTTGTTGTTTTTATGTAGTGTTCCTTCCTCCTGAAGAAGCCTTTTGGTGAAACTCAGGTCTGAGTAGAGGTTTTGGAAATTTTATATACTGAAGAATTGGACACATTATTCATGATGTTACACAAAGGGTGTATAATTGTGTACTCACAGTAACATAGTAGATGACAGCAGATAAAGACTCGGATGGTCCATCTAATCTGCACAACCTGATTCAATCTAAAAATTTGTTGTTGTTTTTTCTCTTCTTCTTAGCTATTTCTGGACAAGAATCCAAAGCTCTGTCCAGTACTGTTCTTAGGTTCCAACTACTGAAGTCTCCGTTAAATCACATTCCAGCCCATCTACACCCTCCCAGCCACTGAAGCCCTCCCCAGCCCATCCTCCACCAAACGGCCATATACAGACACAGACCATGCAAGTCTGCCCAGTACTGGCCTTAGTTCTTCAATATTTACTATTATTTTCTGATTCTACATCCTCTGTGTTCATCCTACGCTTCTTTGAACTCCGTCACCGTTTTCCTCTCCACCACCTCTCTCGGGAGCGCATTCCAGGCATCCACCACCCTCTCCGTAAAGTAGAATTTCCTAACATTACTCTCAAATCTACCACCCCTCAACCTCAAACTATGCCCTCTGGTTTTACCATTTTCCTTTCTCTGGAAAAGATTTTGTTCTATGTTGATACATTTCAAGTATTTGTACTTTAGCTAGATTGTGAGACTTCGAGACATATAGGGAAGTTCTAAGTACCTAATTTAATTTTATAGTAACCCATGCTGGGCTCCTGGGGAGGATGGGCTATAAAAATGAATTAAAAAATAAGTTCTTGTGGAGTGCTTGAATATAGTATTGTGTTTGTCATCACAGGAATACACTTTGGAACCAATCTGCTTCCATTTAAACAGATGAGTGTGTGTTTCACTATGGTGTTACACATATACTTTTATGTACTGTATATTAGTCATAGTGTGGCAGAAAGGACTGATCAAGAACTTTTAAAGTGCAATGATGGTTCCTTTGATTCTCTTGCAGCTCCAGTGCAGGAGCTGTGGTTTCCGAGCACTTTTCACGATTTATATTATATTTATGTGATCAGTGGATTTTGGACTTGTGGTTAATCCTGTACATGTGTTTTGTGTGAGTGATAGTCAGGGCAGGATTAATTCTTTAAGGGCCCCTAGGCACCCAAATACACTGTTTGATTATGGTAGAAAAACGGCCAAGTCAAAAGCCCACCCTAGGCCCGCCCATGCCACACCTTTAACACGCCCCCTTGAAATTTAGACAAACTACTGATCAACAGCATAGATATCCATCTAGAATATAGGTGTTTTAAAAATAGAATTGGGAGTGTTTGGTGAGCTTTATTCCTATCAGATGTTAAAAAATAATGTAAATTAAAAAAAATTATATCCAAAAGTCACATTCTGTGGAAACACACTGTTACCCTCCTATTGAGAGTTTCACTGACTAATCTTGACCACTGAATTCTGAGATAGAATTAAAAGATGATTATTAAAATGTCCAAATAATAGGGAAGGTTTAAAAAAAACCCAATATAATTAAAAACTAATAAACAATGAAACCAGCTTCCACTGAAAAGGTAATTGGGGTATCCTTTGGAAGAACATGAGACTTTCTCAAAATAAGGATTTGGTTGGTTTCTTTTAGAAGTGTTTATTGTGTTGTCAATAGTTTTGTACAAATTGAGATTCTTCAAATTTATAGTTACAGGTTTCTACTGCGACCTGGAGTGCTAAATGCTCTGATGCTGCTCTGATGCTCATAGAATACCTATGAGCATCAAAGCAGTGTCGGAACATTTAGCGCCGGAACATTTAGCGCCTCTACCGGTGCCCTCTACCACTGCTTAGTAAAAGAGGGGATTATTTCTTGGTATGTATGATATTTCAGTTACCATTTTAATGGATGTTGGTCTAATTTAAGTATTTAATTATTTATTACAACATTTTAATATATTGTTTTATATTTAATCACTTTTTTTTTCACAAAATATGTAATTATTTTATTTTATCTCTGATCATACACCTCTCAGTGCCATGGGGTGAGCCTACGCAAAGTATGGTGAGGTGGTGAACTGCGAGTATTCAGGCTGACCTAGTCACAGCAGAAATGTTTATGATTTCTGGAAAGTTCCCTCCAGCCTCTTTCTGGGATTGTTTTTTCAGATCTACCAAGGCCCAGGGAAAGAGTGATGGAGCCTCATTTCAATAAAGGCCAATAGGTTGAACGAGGATCTTGGAAGTGGCAAATGCAATACTGTAGTATTTGAGTGGAAATCGCCTTGAAAAGTGTGAGTTTAATCCAAAAATAACACAGGACAGGCTTAGGAACAAACCAACGAGAAGTAAACCTTGCATGGAAATCTGTTAACCAGTTTTCATGAACTGGAATTAAAATAAAGCCCTATTCTTTGGTTGAAGCTGGCTGGGGATTGGTCTGACTGGAAGGGGGAGGAGTCTGTACTCCATTTTGAAGACACTGGTTGCTGGAGAATCCCATGCCTCAGCTTCTATGTGTGTGGATGTGAGCAGTTGGAGCACTTGGAGAGCCTCTTCACTTGCTGGTGGAGTAGGCTGGAATCATTCCCCTGACGCAGCTCAGCGAAAAGGAGGTTTCCCCATCGGGAAAGAGTGGCTGCGGGGCCAGGCAAGCTTGCACTTTTTGGATGCATGGAAGACAGCCTGGACACCATCTGCAGCTAAGTGTTTGTTTTTTCTTGCTTACCATTGACTGTGTTTGAGACTCATATATGTGCTGCTTGCTTTACTCACATTTTTTTGAAGTTTTGTAATTTGGCGTGCTAGAGTTTTTTTGAGGTGGTTCCTACGAGGGCTACTATAGTGTTTCTTACTGCTGAGTGAACTGATACATTTTGGACCTTGCTTAATGGTTGTTTATAAGTGGAGTTTTTTGCCATATGAAGATGAACGGAGGCTTTTTCTCCACTTTTTCCTTGGTTTTTGTATGTTAAGTGAATGAGTGGGTCTTTGTATGAGTGCAGTGGGTAGACCTGGTAGTCTCTAGGTAGGTCCCTCCTATGGTTTCCAATAGGACATAATTTATTAGTTTTAGGATTCAGTGAATCCCCAGCTCTACAACCCTGCTTTTTAATATTTTTTTTTTTTGTTTACTTTTTGCTTGCTGCAGTTTGATTTGTTGAGTAGGCGGCCTGCTTAACTAGTCAAACTGCATCAAACAAAAAGTCAACCCAATAAAAGCAGGGTGCTTGGGCTGAGGATTCTCCAAACCCCCTGAAGACCCTGACAGTACTGATCTGAATTTGATTGGCTGAGCAGCATCTGCCTGTTGCCTGCTTGACCAATCAAATTCAGAGCAGTGCTCTCAGAGCCTTTAGGAAGTGGGGCAAATCGCCTGAAGGCCCTGACCACACACCTCGGAAGAATTTTGAGACTGGTTAGGTGCCATTTACATGTCTAAAATGTTGACTTACACAAATAAGTAGCTCTTTTAAACCGCTACTTTACATGACATTCTTTACATTTACATGACATGACATTCTTCAGGTGTATTGATTCCTGATTTCATGAAAAAAAAAAGTGAAGATGAAATTCTTATGCTCTCTGTTATATAACTTGCCGCCATTTAAGCTTTCTGGAAATACATTTAATAAAGCTGATTTATGACCTTTGGCTCTGTTTACCAAAGACTTAATTTTATGGGATGAAAAATACCAACTAATTAAATTTATGTTTTACCAAAGATAGAATATCTATTGCGTGCCAAGTCAATTCTGCCTTCTTTGTGATATGTAAATGAAATTGCATATAGTGCACTTGTAATTGAAATTGTTGAACATACTACAGAACAAGCACTTGGATTCAACTGGGAAACCTTTCATACTAAACACAGACCTACAGAATGGTCCCTTCCCCTATTAGACAACAGAGAACCAAAGAAATCAACTCATATCTAAACTGCACTTATTCACCTGGCATTATTACATGTACTCCCTGCAATCAAATGCTACTAGAATAGAGATCTAGCTTGCCAAAAGAAAAACCCAGGCCAAATCAAAATGATAAAACAAATGGAAAAAATACACTTCGGTCAATGCTCTAAAATATCTGCTTAGTAGTTTGGAAAGTACAGAAATGCTGACTGTATTTATGCATAACTCAAGATTTACCCGGCAGACCTGATCATTGTGAAATGTGGCAGTAGCTACTTTGCAGTCCTCTGGGTCAAACTGTTTGTTAAATTTACCTGTCACCACTACTGTAACTCCTGAGTCCTGAGGTGTACGTGTCAGTGACATCAAGCAAATGGAAGAAAATGGAAAAAGGGAAAAAAGAAAGGAAATGGAGCATGTAAAGATAGGAGGAGGGAGGAAAGAAAGAAGAAAGGAAAGAATGAGGTCATGGAAGAAAGAGAAGAGGGTAATAATGAAAGTGAAACAATTAGAAAATGCAGGAGGCCCACCCGCAGAGCCCACCTCTTCAACCACCCAACTCTAAAGGCCTGCCGATACAAAAGACACCTGAACAGAGCACTTGCCTTCCAAGCAGGTCATCTAAATGACTGGCTGAGCAGAATTATCTCGCGCTCCTCAGCCTACCTAAACTTCAGGAAATTATTAAAAGCTAACCTATTCAACCGAATCATAACCTAAGACCTCTCTCCCTACCCCTGCTCCCCAAGTTCTCTTTTGCCTTACCTCTTCGCCCTGCCCACCTTACATTTGTCCCCTCTTATTTAACCTGTTCCCCGCACACGCATATTTATTGTACCTGCACTCGCTGATTGTAACTATTCACTGATTGTCCAGCCCTCTTTGTTGTAAACCATATTCGCTGATTCTTTGTTGTATCTATATTCACTGATTGTAACTATTCGCTGATTGTCCAGCCCTTCTTTGTTGTGAACCGCCTCGAACTTCTACAGCTTTGGCGGTATATAAGAAATAAAATAATAATAAAATAAGATTGTGAAGTTGAAATATGAAACTTTCATCCTCCTTTCTCTACATCTTGCTTCTAGCTCCCTCCAAATTGTAGTTACCAGATGCTAGGGTTCACTATAGGGGTCAGCATCCAAGAAAAAATTATTGGTGTTGTTGTAGACACTATTCTGAAATTTTCTGCTCAATGTACGCAGGCAGCCAAAAAAAAGCACACAGGATGTTTGGAATGCCTCTATTGCTCTGTGGTGCAACCGCACCGTGAATATTGCATTCATTACTGGTCTCCATATCTCAAAAAAGATATAGCGGAATTAGAAAAGGTTCAAAGAAGAGCGACCAAAATGTAAAGGGGGTGGAACTTCTCTCATATGATGAAAGGCTAAAGAGGTTAGAGCTCTTCAGCTTGTAAAAAAAGAAAGCTGAGGGGGGATATGATTAAAGGCTGCAAAATCTTGAGTGCTGTAGTTAATCAATTTTTTTCCTCTTTCAAAAATTACAAAGACTAGAGAATGCTCAATGAAGTTCCAGAAAAATACATTTAAAACAAATAGGTGGAAATATTCACTCAAAGAATACTTAAGCTCTGAAACTCGTTGCCAGATGATGTAACAGCAGTTAGCATTCCTGGGTTTAAAAAAGGTTTGGATAAGTTAGTGAAGGAAATGTCCATAGTCTGCTATTGAGACAGACATGGGGTAAGCCACTGCTTGCCCTAGGATTGGTAGCATGGAATTTTGCTATTGTTTCTGCCAAGCACTTGTGACTAGAGAATGACATGGGGGCAAATTTTTCCCTGTCCCCGCGGGAACTCATTTTCCTGTCCCGTCCCTGTGAGTTCTTTTCCTGTCCCTGCCCCATTCCTGCAAGCTCCATCCTCATCTGCACAAGCCTCAAACACTTTAAAATCTCAAGGCTTGTGCAGTTAAGGCAGAGCTTACAGGAATGGGGCAGAGACAGAGACAAAACTTGTGGGAATGGGATGGGAAAATTGAGCTCCTGCAGGGATGAGGACAAATTTGTCCCCCGTGTCCATTCTCTACTTGTGACCTGCATTGTTTACTGTTGGAAATAGGGTGCTGGGTTAGATGGACCATTGGTCTGACTCAGTATGGCTATTATGTTCCCTCATTGTTCTCTGATTGTACCAAGTACTGCTTAAATTTTCACTCCATCTACTCACCCAAAGCAAAGCCAGGAGGAGGATTTCAGAAGCTGTGAATCCAACATGCACATCAAATACTTGGTACACATATGCAACAGTGCACACCAATCATTGGAAACCTCACCACATATAGGCACTTGCCTTTGTTAAGAACATAAGAATAGCTAAACTGGATCAGAACAATGATCCATTCCAGGTCACAAGCACCGGGCAGCAACTGGGTACAAATAGTAGCAATCAGGCACAAATAGTATAAACATTCCATGTTACCAATCCCAGGGCAAACTGTGGGTTCCCCTAAGTCAGTCTCGAATCTGTCTATATACATCTATTCTCTTGTGTGCCCTATTCAAAATACATGGGTGCACATGAGAAATTCACCAAATGAGTCCACAGCGAAACGGAGACATCCAAAACTGTGGAGGCGATGATCTTGACAAACAGTTTACTGTGCAAAGTCTTCAGAAATACAAGCGGTGCATATACTCGACAAATCCAAATAGTACACCGTGTCCACACCACAGATCTCATACTGTGTACTATTTGGATTTGTCGAGTATATGCACCGCTTGTATTCCTGAAGACTTTGCACAGTAAACTGTTTGTCAAGATCATCGCCTCCACAGTTTTGTTTTGTTTTTGGTTGAATACATGGGTACATTATGCCAATTAAATGCCAGTTAACTCCAATTTTCCATAAATGCTGGTATTTTTGCCATTTATTTGCACAAGTGGCCACTTATATGCATAAAGAACCACTTATAAAAATACAAACTAGCACAAATATACCTATGTAAATTCCATGGCACATATTTTCACTGTGGGCAAATAAAGAGTGAAGTTTGGGTGGAATACACACTTGTGCATGTAGATTACAAAATTCTTTAATTTGCATACATACAAGTGAACACGGAGCTGACGTAAGTGCTAGCACCTACAGAATGTGCATTCCTTCACATTTACACCAGTATTTGAGAAAGTCAAGTTGGCACATATTTGACTTGTAAATTAGGTGCATGAAAAGCACATTATCTAGGTGCAGCGTTGCAAAGTTACTCTCATGATGCTGCCTGGTATTTTTTACCCAGCACTTAGACATTCAATATGGCACCGGATGTTTCTGTGCTTTTTGTATATCAGACTATCGGTATGTAGATGTTGTTTGCAAGAAAATAAGAAAGCATATCCTTTTCATATCTATCTATAATAGATATTTATGGAAACAGGAAAAGAAAGACAGAGAGAATCATAAACTGTATCTTGGGTTTAGTATTTTTGCACCAGAAAAATGAATTAACTCAAGTAAACTTGGGTAATAGCATCATTTATTTATTTTTTTTTATTGCAGGTGAAATGCTACACATTTGTGCATTGGGATTTGAAAAGTATCTGATTTGTTTTACTTGTATTTGATGAAGAATACAATTCACTCATGTTATTACACCATTTTATTCTTGGCTGATTTCCCCTCTGGCAGGCTAGTGACAGTTTGTCATTGATTATTCATTCACACTATTGATTAACACCTACTGGACCAATTTATTAGTCCCTCTGAATCTATCCTAAATATCAGGATTTTCTAACAGAGGAAACTTTCACTGAATAATAATAAAGCATGTTCTTGAACTTTAGCGTCTGCGTATTTTACATTGCTATATTATGTACTAAATAGACATCAATGAGTACCTGCTACTAGAATCTCTTGGGACAATATTTGAAAGGACTTACACATTTAGAGCTGGATTTAGTAAATAACATTCAAAATTCTATGCCAAAAAAAAGATAGAATACATATTATAGAATCACCAATTCAATTTCTATGGGCTGTGTTGCATTTGCCACATTGGGGCTCACTACCGTGGCTTTGTAAAAGGGGCCCTAAGTGTGATTCTATAAAGGGAGGGAGTCTATGGGTACTACTGTTCCCCCTGCTGGTTACTCCCACACAATGCCAGAGCCACCTTAATATAGGTAGCTCCTCCTAAGGAGGAAGTGACATGGAAAGGAGGAGTCAGGGAGACAGGAACCAAGAAATATAAGAGGCTGGACAAAACCTAGCTAGAGAGATCCAGGGGAAAGAAGGAGGATGAGGTGATTCCTGTAAGCATCTTGACTCTGCTTGGCTGAGATAAGCCAATATTCCTTTTGTCACAGAACACCTGTGAGTTACTGTGAGACCTGGCTGGGGCCAGACCCTGTTGCCTCATTGAGGAAAACTGTTGGAGGATAGTGTTTGGGCGTGGCAGTCACAAGCCACAGTCCTTGCTTTGGGTCCTGTCAGCTACAGGCCCTTCTCAGAGCTTTTTGAACAAGAGATTGTTCTGTGTATGCCTGGCCCTGTGAAGTAACAATGTATAAGATTTCCCTTTCTGAGTTAATAAAGACGCTTTCCTTTACCTTCTCTGCTTGTGTCTGGATGTTTGTGTTCTGGTCCAGAACCCATCCTGCTCAAGTTATTACAGGCACACACTCTATAGTAGGGGTAGGGAACTCTGTTCCTCGAGAGCCGTATTCCAGTCGGGTTTTCAGCATTTCCCCAATGAATATGCATGAGATCTATTTGCAGGCACTGCTTTCAATGCATATTCATTGGGGAAATCCTGAAAACCCGACTGGAATAAGGCTCTCGAGGACCGGAGTTCCCTACCCCTGCTCTATGGAATCATGCTTAGCACTGATTCCTATGCCTAACTTTAGGCGTCAGACATATGCCTCCTACAACCTGGCATAAATGCTGGCACCCAAGTTAGGTGCACTAAGGCTGTATGCAACTCCTTGGAACATGCAAGTCCTTGGACTACCTCTGACACAACCAGTGTAACTGCCAGGGTTGGCAGATTTGCCAATCAGAAAATCCAGCTGTGAAGAAGGTAGAAGACAAAAGGGAAGTTGAGGTGATGAATTCAAAGAATGAGTGATATGGTGTTGAGGAGTTCAGTTGTTTTAAGGTGAGGAAAGTGATTGGGAAGGGTCAGTATCAGGAGGAGAAGATGTATAGGAGCCATGGAGGTGGGAGAGGTAAAACAGTGGGCACCTGGAGTAGGGCCTAGAATGGAATGGGATGGATCGGGAGTTGCCTGGAGAATGCTGCAAGACTTCCTTAGCAAGGCCTCCTCAATAGTCAATAAGATTTATTCTAGATATAGGATGATTTTGCTAGTCCTAGACTTGGAAGACACTGCTGGCATATGAGTGGGCTAGGGGATCAAAACTGCGCAGATCATAGCTAGATCATAGCATGAGGGTGAGAGGTAGCTTAGTAAAAATAAACTTACCAGAAGGGTTCTTGTGCAAAGGTGTCAAGGATTTCCTTGGTGGATTGGGGGAGACAGGAGCAATCTCTAAATGCTCCATCACTCTTTCCATCCCAGGTTCAAAATAGCAACTCTGACTCTTTGCAGTAGTCTCTTGCTCCTATCAATAGGGATCAGATTGCCAAATAAGGGTACACAAGACTGTTAAAACTAACCTTTTTTTTACTTAGAATGGCAAGGGGTAAGAGTATTTGGAGATCACACTTACCCCTCACTAATCTATTAGGAACATCCCGGGTAAGTCCCAGGGAGATCAAAGGGGTGATTGGGTAGGTAGTGATCCAAGGCATAGCCACCATTAATTGAGTCCAGTAAAAGACCCAAAGCCATCCAATGATGTGGGCCACCTGTTGTTGAACTTAGGCATACTCTAATAAGCATCACTCACTCACTCTCTCGCTCGCTCTCTCTCTTTCCCCCCTACACATCTATCGTTAGCACCACCATACACAGTTCTCCAAACACACAGTGGGTTACTAGCAGAGGCAATGATGAATACAGGGTGCCTCCAGCCATCCCCACTAGGGCCTATACGCTGTCATGTCCTATCTACAGGAAATTGCATCAGAGAAGTATGAAGCTGCACAAGAAAGACCTTGGCTAGCCTGTTTTCATCACTGCCTCTGCCAGTGAACTACCACACATTTGAAGGATCTTGGGGGAGGGGATGCTAGAGAGAGATGCTGGACCCATTTGAGGGGAGGAAGGTGGGGAGATGAAAAGATGCCGGGCCTGAGAGGTGAGGAGGTAGGTAAAGAGACTAGATCTAGCGGGGGGGGGGGGGGAGAGAGATGGGAAAAGATGCTGAACCTGGGAGGAACAAAAGCCAAGGGAAGAGAGAGAGAAAAAAGAATGATTGGACTGGAGGGAGAAACATTGGTTCAATGGATGGATGGATGGAGAGATACTGAACCATGGAGGAGGGGAGGTCAAAGTGCAAGAAGAAGAGATGCAGACTCCAGGGGGTACAGGAAGAGGGAAAGATAGAAAAGACAAGCTGGATATGGGGAGGGATAGGGACACAGAAGAGATACTGGGCATGTAAGGAGCATGAAAAACAGGGACACAGAGGGACATAGGAGGAAGAATAGGAACCCAGAGGGAAGGTACTAGACAGGATAGATATGGAATGCAAAAGGAAGATGAATGATGGACACAGAGAGAGGACATGTCAAAAGGAGATGAGACCCTGGAAATAAAAATGCAAAAAAGAGACACCAAGACCAAAGCAATACTAAAAAAAAGGTAGAAAAATATTTTTTTTCTGAATTTGTTAATTGTAATATGTTTGCTTTGAGAAATGCATCCGATATTTATTTATTCATTTATTTATTTATTTAATTCAGTTTCTATCCTGTTCTCCCCAAAATGCTCAGAACAGGTTATCTTGCATTTCATTTTCTATTTCTATTACTATGGTCTGGAACATGTTTGCTTTTTTTGCAGGGTTTGATTACTGGAGCTATGTCACTGCTGGGGATACACATCAGGGGGTTGGGAGAGGTCTGGATGCCCATTGTGGAGATCAGATTTCTTTTAAGCAGCAAGCCAGGGTAACTGCATGTAGATAATACAGATGCACTTACCACTTCCTCTTCAAGAGTCATTAGATGCAGCTGAACTAACTACAGCCGTGACAGCACATGGTAATTTACAGTGCACCAAGTACAAGTACTGTCTATGCACATACCTGCCCTTTCTCCCTCCTCTTTCCCATCCCCTGCCATAGCAAATAGTTACTGCAAAAATCGGCACACAATAAATGCAGCTGTGCAGATAATGCAAACTAATTCATACAATAAATATTTAGAACAGCCTCCTTAGTTCTTTTGACACTACTGAGAACTTTTTCTTTAAAATATGTCCTTTTCCACATACACGATAGCAAATCAAAAGCTATCCACAGCAAAAAGGTTTAATTCCCCATTTCCTCTTCATAGAGTTTGGTTTTATTTCTTCACAGCTTTGGCATTTTTCCTGCCTCAATTACACATATACAGTTTGAGAACACTGACATAAATGAAATCCCATTCCATTCCCCCCCACCCCCCCAAAAAAAAAAAAAAAAAAGTTAATATTTTCTAAGAGGTCTGGAAACATCAACTCTCCAGGTGATCACTTCAGTAATATGAGTATAAAGCTTTCCAAGTTTCTTATTATTTTTTACATTTAACCAATGTTTCTTCATATGGCCTCTCTTATTCTAGTTTTCAACATAGTCCAAATCATATCATTACTTCTCCATTTTTGCTTGTCGAGGTTTTCCGCATTCATGGAACTTTTCTCCAGCTGCTTTTAATATAGTCAGCCGATTCTTACTTCATTGTCACATTTTAGATGAAAAATAAAATCTCAAGATCCAAGAGCTCTGAGACTGGCTATCCAATTCTTTGGCTATGCCCCCTCCCCCTCCTTAACCTAAGCTATTAAATAATTATTTCACATAGGAAAATGTATCAACGTCTCTATACAAACAGTCAGGCTTCAATAAAAAGGTCACAAGAAACCAAGTAGTCCCGAATTAGAGAAGATGCTAAAGAACTTTGTTAATGTTACTTTGTTTTTGCCAGAATAATTCATATCTTTGCAAACTGTAGGAAGCAGTGACAATAGGATATTTAGGTACATTAAAACTGATCAGCTACTGCAATTCACAGTAGGTGTATTTTAGCTCAGGGAGGGGGAGGGGGGAACAACATGCACCCTCCTTACTATGGCATAAGAATTTATCTATCTCACCAGGGAGAACAAGTGTTTCTAGTCATGGTTCATTATTGGAACCTCTGTCAGTTTTTGTTGACTGTTTTTTTTGCAACTTTTAGTGAACGGAATTTTTTCTTACATTAGAGCAGAGGTGTCCAACCTGCGGCCCACGGGCCGCATGCGGCCCGGTGAAGTATTTTGTGTGGTCCCGGTCAAGGGCGATGCAGTGTTTTCCTCTGCTGCCCCTGGGTGTTTACCGTCTTGCCAGCTCTCTCCTCTGTCTTGCTGCAGCGTTTGCGCATTTGTGCGGCCCCAGAAACATTTTTTTTCGGCCAATGCAGCCCAGAGAAGCCAAAAGGTTGGACACCCCTGCATTAGAGGCTCCTCGCACTTTATGGTTTGATTATCAGAATTTAAGAAGCGAGGTGCTGACTTATGGTTTGCCATTTAGGGTACTGCCTCATTGTCCCCCTCTTTTACGAAACCACGCTGGTGGCTGGTGTGTGGCAAAAGCCCAAAGCTCTTTAAATCCCTATGGGCTTCGGGACAGTTACCGCAGTGGCAGCTGCTAGCATGGCTTTGTAAAGGGGGGGTAAATATATGGTAATTCCTCAGCGTGATAAATTGAAAGTGTTTGAACACTTTACAGAAAAAAAAAACTCCTATCAAATTCTTTGTTCATCTGACTTCTATAACAATGAGAAATGACTTCTTTTATTTATTTTTTTTTTTCAAAATAATGGGCATTTTTTAAAACAAATTTTGGGGACCTTTTACTAAACCGTATAAAGCACTAATGTGCTTTAGCTTAGGGGAAAAAAAATAAAAAGACTTACCTCAAAATGCATTAAAGCATTTTGCGGTAATTTGCCTGTCAGTGTGCACTAATCACTTGCTCTGTATTTAATTTCTGTTAATTTTTCAGAAGGAGGTATGTCGTCGGTGAGGAATGGGCTTGGAAGCATTATTCAGCTAACACATTCACATTAGTGTCTGCTAACGCCCAGATTCTGTAAACAGTGCCTAAATCGGCCAGCGCCTAGAAAAAATGGTGCCCGAAGCATATCAATCACACTTAGGCACCATTTACAGAATCACAACTAGCGGCGCCTACGTAAAGACTTAAGTGCCAGAAATGTAGGCGAGGCTTTTAAAAGCCTACATTTCAGGCACCTAACCCCTTCTTTTGCTAAGGAGCGCTATGCTTTTTAGCGCACGCTAAACACACACTAAACGCTAATGTGTGCATGTTATCCTATGGATGCGTTAGTTGATTTAGCACGCGCTAAATGCACGCTAAAACGCTTAGCGCACCTTAGTAAAAGAGGGCCAAAGTTTTCAGAGAATCACACTTAGCGCCACCAGGATGGTCTCGGGGCTAAAGGGTCTCTCGTACGAAGAAAGACTGAACAAATTGCAGCTCTATACTCTCGAGGAGCGTAGGGAGAGGGGAGACATGATTGAGACATTTAAGTACATCACGGGACGGGTCGAGGTGGAAGATGATATCTTTCTTCTCAAAGGACCCTCGAACACAAGAGGACATCCGCTCAAACTCAGGGGAGGGAAATTTCATGAAGACGTCAGGAAGTACTTCTTCACGGAACGAGTAAAAGAGCATTGGAACAAGCTTCCAGTACAGGTGATCGAGGCCCGCAGTATCCCAGACTTCAAGAATAAATGGGATACCTATGTGGGATCACTGCGAGGGTCATACCAATGAATAGGGTCGCTAGGATATAGACTTAATAGAGCAGGTCAGTAGAGTTAAGGGTCCAGTAGACTTAAAAGGGGGTCAATGGTATGGGCAGACTTGATGGGCTGTAGCCCTTATCTGCCGTCATCTTTCTATGTTTCTATGTTTCTATATCACACTCCACCCATAGAAATGCCCTCATAGGCATTATGCACTGCTAAGCACCATATGATAGGTGCCTATCTTTTATAGAATCAGGTAGGTGCCCAATTATTGCCCAATTATTATTTTTTTCAATTATTGAACTTATTAAGGAGTTTTTGCCAATTAAGCTAAACACCTTAAAAGGCACCTAACTTTAAGCACCCTTTAGACAATCTAGTCCACACTGCATAATGCAGAGTTAACATGGAAGTACCCAAGTGAACATAAGAATAGCCTTACTGGGCCAGACCAATGGTCCATCAAGCCCAGTAGCCCGTCCTCACGGAGGCCAATCCTGGTCCCTAGTACCTGGCCAAAATCCAAGGAGTAGCAACATTCCATGCTAAAGATCCAGGGCAAGCAGTGGCTTCCCCCATGTCTGTCTTAATAACAGACTATGGACCTTTCCTCCAGGAAATTGTCCAAACCTTTCTTAAAACCAGCTACACTACCTGCTCTTACCACAACCTCTGGCAATGCGTTCCAGAGCTTAACTATTCTCCAGTGAAAAAATTTTCCTCCTATTGGTTTTAAAAGTATTTCCCTGTAACTTCATCGAGTGTCCCCTAGTCTTTGTAATTTTTGACAGAGTGCAAAATCGATCCACTTGTACCCGTTCTACTCCACTCAGGATTTTGTAGACTTCAATCATATCTCCCCTCAGCCTTATCTTTTCCAAGCTGAAGAGCCCTAACCATTTTAGTCTTTCCTCATACGAGAGTAGTTCTGTCCCCTTTATAATTTTGGTCACTCTACTTTGAACCTTTAACTTTTTTTTTTTTCAAGTAACACATGTTGATGCGAGCATAGAGCAGAACTTGACAAAAAATAATTGGAAAATCACCTTCAATACTGCCATGTTAGAAATGGGCTTAGCACACAGGAAAATCCTACGTTAAAATGCACTAAGCCCATTTCCTAATGCAGTGTTACAGTGGCGCCATTGGTGACAATTCAACTTTGTATAGTAAGGTAGAGTTATGGGTTAGATTTATTAGTGCAGCCAGTTTTTAAGAGCACTCCAGGTTTTTTTTTTTCCTATAAGAAAGTGGGTTTTTAGTTGTGCTCTTTTTTTTCTGCCAACACCAGCCAGTGATAGTTTTCTGTGCTCCAGAAAAGCATAGTTCATTTGTGCAGTTGTCCTGCTCTTTATGCTTGTTCAGTCTTTGAGGCTGTTTTTCTATATTGCTATAAATATATGTCACACCCTCAGCAGGAAAGGAAAAGAATAAATTACACACTAGTTGCTTTATATAATTGCTAGGTTGAAGTGTGTTCCCTCATTCTGTGTGGTGTTAGATTTATTAATGTCATCTTTTTTTTTTTTTTCTTAGAGGGGAGGAACAGAGAAAATGTTGTTACTTTTCATGATTGGCTGAATTTCAGCCATGATAAGCTTAAATTTACTCTTCATTGTGATTGCAATGAAATGTCTTTTTTTGTTTGTTTTTATATTCAAGTATAAAAGGTGTGGTAAGTGCAAAAACTTTTACACTTTATTAAAAGGACCCCTGGCTTCACAGTCTTGAATGGGGCAGAAAAGAGTGGGCTATGAGTAGAAAATGGGTGTGGATTGTGCTATGTAGTTATCACATAGGGGCCCTTTTACTAAAGTGCGCTAACCGATTTAGCGCACACTAAATGCTAAGGCGCCCATAAAATATAATGGGTGCCTTAGCATTTTGTGCACGCTAAATCAGTTAGCACGCCTTAGTAAAAGGACCCCATAACAACTTACCACATATTAACTATTATAATGACAGTTTGTGCAGATCACTTTTAGGGTCCTTTCACTAATGCGTCCATTATATCCTATGGATGCGTTGCCACACGTTAGCATTTAGCGTGCATTAAGATGCACTAGCATGCCTTAGTAAAAGGACCCCATAATGCCACCACAATGCTGTCAATATATTTAACAAATGGTAATGGTTTTTTTTCTCTGCGGAAACTGCATGGGCAGCTGCTGGGAATGTCCCCAACAGTTACCGCACAGGATTTGTAATTACCGTATGGTAGTATGGGCACTTACCGTACGGTAACTATAAAACTTTGCAACACTTTAGTAAAAAGTTCTTTGGTTACCTAAAATTTGGTTCTTGTCACCTCACACTTGCCCAGGCCCAGCTAATAGCGGCCATGCTGTGGCTGACATACTCCAGTCCTAAAAAGTGTCCCCACTGCTACAGCCAGCCTGGTCCCAAGAGAAGCTGTCACACTGTGAGTGGCCCAAACCTAGGTAGAGCTACTACAGTTCATGATATCCTTTGCCTACAAAGAAAGGAAGATAGGGAAAAGGAGAAACGAGGACAAAAAGAGGCTGAAGAGAAAGAGTCCAAAAATAGATTAAAAAGAGCAATATAGTAAAAGGAAGAAAAAGCATTATGGAAAAAAATTATAAGGAAAATGAGTTCCTGATTTCTAAAAATTTGACTGTTACTCAAGGGTTCTAGACATTTTTTTTCACCCATCTCATAACCTCCTTCCACTAAAGTGCCAGGAATAAATCGAACCCCATTGCATTGCTGATGAGCTGACTAGAGAGTTTGAATATTTAAAAAATGTCAGGGACGTGGTTAGTTTGTTATCATCAGTGGAAGAAGTGCTATTGAAGTTTTGGACAGAATTTATGAGACAGGGCTGGAAAATCTCATTCTCAGATTTGCAAATGTCTCAGGTTATAAATTTTCAGCTCTGTTCCAGTTGCTTCAGAGGAAAATTTATTCATTTCCTTCTCAAAACATTTTGGATAAATTTTGTCTTTTGGGGAGGAAAGGTAATAGTTCCTATTTTATCTTACCAAAGGAGGTAATTTTAAGGAGCATTTTGGTATTTTTCTTATTGAGAGTCCAGAGGCACTGCCACTGAATGAGCGTGGTCTAAGTTCGAAGGTGGTGGTTTGATTTTTGGAGAATTTTACCATGAGAATCTACGTACTGCAGGCCCCTAAAGACAATAAGCAGAAGGGGAGTCCACTCAAACCCCAACAGAGGACAGTAGAGGAAGAAAGGAGAAAGAACCTGCTCAGTTACAGGACTTTGGGATAAGGAGATTGAGAATTTTTCACTTGTTTTTTTTTTAGGCATTTAGATTTCTTTCCCTGTATATATTTCCAGCCAATATTCAAAGAGACTTGTATTTTCAATTATAGTCTTTATGGAGATAATTCTATAACTGGGTGCCTATATATGGGCACCTACAGGATGCCTTATAAGAGCATATACTATAAAGAAATATAGGTGCCTATTTTCTTTTATAGAATACTGGTGTAATCAGGTAAATAAATGCATATGGGGACAGATTTATAACTTAAAGTATTCAATAAGTTATGCCTAAAAGTGGTAACCCTATCCAGACTCCACCCATGTATATGCCTACCTGTCAAATATGTACTGCTATGTACTATGTATGACTTGCAATACTCAAAAAGTGAGGAATGGAGGGAAATATACTATCCAGCAAGCAACAAATAATCACTCCATTAAAGACAAGTCGCCGTGCACCAAAAGAGATTTTAACAAATGAAAGAAAAAGCCTCAGACAATAGGAGAGGTGTACCCACACTCTTCCACCCAAGCATCATAGGCCAAAATTAACTTTTGCATGTGGTTAATAATAGCAGGTAGGAGCTTAATAGAAAATAGCCAGATAGAAAACTAATGTGGAAAAACCACTATTTGCAATATAGCACATTGGAAAAAAAAACAGGCCAACAATCGTTTCATGGCAAAACGCCACTGCCTCAGGGACTTAACAAAACTCCAGGCTATCTGTTCAAAGATCTGTACTTGCACATATTTACAGACCTTGCACATATTTACAGAACAGTGTTTAAGCAGATTTTCAGCATTTATATGCATAGGGGAAATTCTACAATTGACACTCAAAGTTCAACATGAAAAAAAAAATCATTACTGAATGGTATTCTATAACAGCTGTTCCGGAATCAGTGCCCTTCATAGAATAGCACATGGTGTTGGGATTTGCGCTCAGTGTATAGCATGAGGAGTTACTCCAATTGAAACCAGGTGCAAATACCAGCATGCAAGTTGGGTGCAGGTCACCCAAATTCTATAACCTTGAATGCATTTTAAAGGAGCACCCCTAAGCCACCTATGCCTCTCCCATGGCCATACCCCCCTTGCCAAACTGCACATGCTGTTCTATAAATGGGCTTGCGTTTTTTCCACAGATCGGCCATGCAAATGCAGGTATTTTATAACATCACACGTAATTTCTGGGAATACTACTGACTTGCTCATGTCAATAATTAGGGCAGAACATGAAAAAAACAATGCCACCCAATCTATTTCAAACAGGCAGAATTTAGGAATCCCTTTTACAAAGCTGTGGTGGCAAGTGCTGGCACGACAAATGCGATGCAGCCCGTAGGAATTGAAAAGAGTGCATCGCATTGCCACATGGGAATCACTACTGTGGATTTGTAAAAGGGGCCCTTAATCACATACTTCAACTTCACAAGAAAAATACAAGTGAATAGATAGTTACGGTTAATTTAAAAGGGAAAAGAATGTTTGATTTTTGACACTCAAGTGCAAAAGCCTAATATTCCCAGTATATGTGATGCATTAACAATGTCTCTATATCAACGGTATTTAAATGTAATATATGCTCGGAGACTTCTTAAGGAAACAATCCATGTTTCATCTGCTGTTTCAGGGAACCAATCTACAAATCCAAACTGTATTTAAACCATGGGTTTCTATGAATCAAAAAACAATTCTCAACGTTTGTAAGTGAATAAACAAGGCAATTCTTCATTAATACACTTACGGCTCCTTTTACAAAGCCGTGTTAGCGGTTTAACGCACGTAATAGCGTGCGCTAATTTGCCAGCCACGCTAGCTGCTACCGCCTCCTCTTGAGCAGGTGGCAGTTTTTCGGCTAGCGCGGGGGTTAGCGCGCGCTAAAATTTGCGTGTGATAAAGCCGCTAACGCGGCTTCGTAAAAGAAGCCCTTACAGTGTCATAATCAAAAAAATACGTCTAAGTCCGATTTGGACGTAGGACGCTAGTCGCCCAAAGTTGGCAGCGGCAAAGCACCTGTTCTCGAAAAGTACGTCTAAATTTGTACTGTGATAAAACTTTTTAATAACTTATCTGAATTTCTTTATAAGCTTATATATAACCTTTTAAAGGGTGTATATAACCTTTTAAAGAAATTCAAATAAGTCATTAATAAATGTTATTACAGTACAAGTTTAGAAGATTTCTTGAAAAGTTTATTGAAAAAATTACACTGTAGAAGTACACTAATTAGATGGGCCGAAATTGGAAAAAATGCTGGATCAATGAAGAGTTAACTGTTTCCAACAGCATTTTGAAAATCCTGACAAACTGCAAAGATATATTTTGTTGTTATAAAGTGATAATCATTTTACATCATACCTGATTAATAGCCTATTTGTGGTGCATATGATTAAGTGGAACACTGTACTTGCAAACCTTACAAGTGCCATGGGGAAAGTGAACTTGTATACTTCTTTTTGTGGTTTTGGCATTCAAATATGACATTCAACGTGGTGGGCAATGGAGGACTGAGTGATTTGCCCAGGGTCACAAGGAGGAGCACTAGGATTTGATCTCACAACCTCTGGGTGCAGAGGCAGCAGTTCTACCAGTGAGTCACACCTTCCCCTACCAGTGAGTCATACCTTCCCCTCAGGGTGCATAGCCTCTCATAGACTTGTTACACAATGTTGAAAAAGCAAGAAACTGAGGTTTTATGAGGCGCGGTCTCAAATTAGGACCCTTAGAGAAGACAAAATGAGGAAAATCTTGGAAACAAGATGATACTGCTGAGAATATGGAAGAGCATACTCCAAACATGTTTCCTGAGACTTAATAGATGGTTGCAATAATGTTGATCGGTGCGTGTAGAGAGCTCTTTTATATGCTCTCTTAACAGTTGATCTAGGAAAAACCATCTGCACAAATCTAACACTCATTTCCTCTGTTTTAGTAATGAAGTCTTCCTGAAAGGAAACATAAATACTTCAGTCGCAAAAATTGTCCTACAGAGGTGTTATTCCTGAGATATCTCAGGTGGAAACTGTCATACTGTAATAAATTGTTTTTATCAGTGGTCTTCCTATAAAAGGTAGTGACAAACCTACCCTCCTCTAAACTGATCGATAAACCCAAAAACAGTAATTGGCATTGTTTTTGAGTATACCTAAAAATATCAGGAAATATGCTAACTTTGGAACCCAATATCATCTGATTCATATAACAAAGAAACAATTTGAGAACAACATTCCTGTCCAGTTCTAAAGCAAAGGTCACAAAGTAGTTCTTTGTATCACTACGTCCAAAGATGACTCCAAAAACTCAGTTAAATTTAAACCCATTTCAACTGATACATTTGGGCTAGCTCCATCCGATGGCTTCAACAGAGATAAATATTAAGCTCTCACAATAGATGGTGTCCAAAGCAACTACCTTGACCTGTTGCTGGTTATACATTTGAACATGAATGTCCAGAGCTTTCTTCAAATTAGAAATTTCAGAAGAAATATTAGTAATCACTTCCATCAAAGAAGAATTCAATGTCTGCATGGCATCCCATAGTGCATCCAAAGTCACTATATTCAGCCTTGAGCACAGAGACTGCTTTCACAGTTGTTCCTTCCCCTGAGGGAGTTGGGGTACTTGGTAGTTTCTGCCCCTTTGAGTCTTCCCTTCTTCCAATGATATTTTCCGGAGAGAAATCCAAAGTCAGAGGGCCTTCCAAGTGAGACCCAACAAAGATTCCTTCCTGGGTAAATCACTACCTCCACTTACACTGGGAGAATTTCCTGGTTGCTGCGAGGTCAATATAGGAGAGGGGCTCAGAGATACCCCATCTATACTGCTGCCAGAAAAATCCACCAAAGATGAGCCAAAGAGTCCACCTTTCCCAAACAAGTCGGAGTATAAAAGCCTTCTAAATTGAACTGCTTCAGCTGTGGGGTAGAAGCCTTGCAGGAGGGAACTGACACACTCTCCCCCTTCTCTTCCTCATCAGTAAATGAGAAAAAGGCTGCCAAAGCCTCCAACCTCAATAAGCCATGGAGCTCCAGCTCAAACAACTGCTTATAACACCATCTTGGTCTTCATGTGGGACACTCTTCATTTTGTTTCTCCTCAGAGGCCAGTCTGATATGGGTAGCTCTCACAGAACAGTGTTTCTCTCTCCTCTCTGCCCCCCCCTTCCCCCCACTGGATGGTGTTTCTTTCTCCTCCATGGCTACCACCTTGACAAAATTGTATCTGTGAAGTGAGCCTGTGGGCATCGGCCTGCTCTGGAAGCCTTCTCTCTGCAGCAACTTCCTGTTTCCAGGTAGGCAGGACACTCCAGAGAGGTGGCTTCCAGTACAAGTTTCAAGTTTTATTAAAAATTTGATACACTCAGTTATCTGGACTTCTATGCGAGTTACAAGTTAAAAAATGGGGGACTATAAAAACATCAATTAAAAAATACAGACTAAATTTAACAATTTTAAAACAGTATTAAACAAATAAGGCTAGACTAACATGAGACAAAAGGTTTATGGGTAGGAAATACAATTGAATTAGGAGAGGAGAACATTTAAGGGAAGAACAAGAAGTTTGTGGTTACTGAAAATTGTTTCATATGAAAGTTAAAGACAGAGTGAAAATGGCAGATAAGTTTTGAAAGCTTCTTTAAATAAATGACTCTTAAGATGGCCTTTAAAACAGTCAAAATTTTTTTCTTCTCTAAAGATGGGCAAGGTGTTCCAAAGCTGAGGAGCGACTGACTACAAAGCTACTGCTGCCGGCCGGCTCAAAGTTTGTGACTGAAGAATGGAGATTTGAAGTTAAGTACTGTTTTGTTTGCAATTTGATCTATGGAGATTTTTTGAAGTTTTGGACCTTCCCTGGGCTTGGGGACGAATCAGTAGTGCAATAATATTGCTGAGTTTGTTGAGTTTTTATGACCTATGATTAATGTGAGCCTACTGCTTAATATAGGGCTCCTTTTACAAAGCTGCGCTCGCGGGTTTAACGCGTGCAACTTTTCATCACCTGCTAACCCCCGCGCTGGCTGAAAAACTACCACCTGCTCAAGAGGAGGCGGTAGCGGCTAGCGCGGCCGGTGGTTTAGCGTGCGCTATTGCGTGTGTTAAACCGCTAGCGCGGCTTTGTAAAAGGAGCCCATAGTGTTTGCTGGTAGAGTGGTAGTGCACTGTGTTCACTGAGGCCTTTTTCTCCACTTAATTCTGAATTGCTTGCTGGTTCATTACCGTTGCGCAGAAGAGAGTAGATTTTGCATGTGACATTTGCTAATAATATGACCCCTATTTTCTGATCTTCACTTTTATCACTAGGGTCAAAGCCAACACAAACCCATCTCATAGCAAATATTCAGATCACTACCAACTTGGTTAGACTCAACCTGTTATTGGTGGCAAGTGAGGTGGGGAGTCAAATTTCAACCTTTGACTTTAGAATAATCGTGTTAGTTTGCAACATTTCTGGAATTTTTGTGAACTTGAATGACATTGAAGGGAACAGGGGCTCAGCATCTGACCTTCTACTTCAGCAAACCTATCCAGATTGCTAAATACTGTTGTAGATGGAATCCAGACCCCCACCGATTTAGTTCTTTTGCATCAAACTGAAGAATCCCAAAGGTGATGGGGATTGAGGAAGAGCATTTATATCGAACCTGAACCGTTTCTCAATTCTCCTCTTCAGACTGTCAGTGAATTGTCATATCGGCTTTCCAGTAATTGTAAACCGAAGGATAACATGGATTTGCTTTAATTAGTAACATGTTTGAATCTAAACGGTCAAGAGGAAAGTGTCCAATATTTACAGATAATCTTGCTAAATCAGATGACTTTTTGGGGAGAAGAGCAGGGCCGGTGATAGGGGGAGCAAACAGAGCAACTGTTTTAGGCCCCACAGCTTCAGGGATCCCCTGTGGGCCAGGATTTCCTTTTTTTACCTACCCCATTCTGAAGCCCCTCACCTTTTAAAATGCAAAGGGGTCACCAGTGCAGAAGCAATTCTATAGCACTGCTCACAGATTCCTTGAAGCTGTCCCCCTGCTCCAGTCTGCCTCACCCCCCCCCCCCCCCGACACAGCTTCCTGTTTCCACTTAGACAGATCACGGCAGGGGAACAGTGCCGAGGAATCCACAAGCAGCACTAGATAATCGCTGCCGAACCAGTGACCACTTTGAATTTTAAATGGTGAGCGGTCTTTGAAACAGAATGTGAAGAAGGGAAGGGCATTCTGGTCCACAGGGGACCTCCCTGGAGCAGATGATGTCTAAATAAAGGGAGGGATGCTAGATGGGAGGACATGTGGTGGACCCAGGGATGGGGGTGGGGGTAGAAAAAGAAGGAAAGAGGAGGAAGGGAGAGATACTGGATGAGAGGGCGTTTTGTGGGTGGTGAAATAATGGCAGGAGAGGGATTAGGGGGCCTTCTCCTTCATTTCTGCACTGGACCCCATCGGCCCTGGGAAGGAGTGAAATCTACAGAACTGCACCATACTAACAATGAAGTTCTATATGCTTTCCCTCCTAGTACTACTCTGATTATCTTTCTCTTTTCTAGGATGTGAACTTGAGTGGGAGGATTAGTGCATGCCTGCTGACTGACATGACTTGGTTTAGCCTTCAGCAAAATAAAGTGTCAATTAAGATAACAAGCTGTGTGCTGTGTATGATATGTTTTAAATAAAACCAAATGAAAATGAATGTGGGCAGAGATCTCTTGAGCCAATGGAGGAGGAGGAGGAGACGGGGGAGGGAGACTCTAGTACGGGACATGGAAGCGATGGATTTTTTAAAAATCATTTGACAAACTTGATGGTTCAAAGCAGTCAGCAGCCTGTGCTACAGAGTTAATCCAGCTTCTGAAGAGGTTATCATTGCAGTGACTCAGTGCTCAGAGAAATAAGCTCCCCTCCCTTCATTCTCACCATGACAGGCGCATTAGATCTGGGATGTAGCTGAAATATCTAAAACAAAAAAACTTGTTTCTCTACAGACAAATGTTTTCTAAATCAGCATATTGGTCAGACATTGGACTTTTTGAGCTCCTTTTACTAAGGTGCGCTAGCTAACCCCACGCTACACGAAAAATACTAACGCAAGCTCTATGGAGGCATTAGCGTGTAGTACGCACAGCAATGTAGCATGTGCTAAGCACGCACTAAAACCGCTATCCCACCATAGTACAAGGAGCCCTTTGACTTTAGATTTAAAGAAAAAGATACTATTGAAGAGAGTCTAAATTACATTAGTGACTTCTATTCCGCCAATACCTTGCAGTTCTAGGCAGATTACAAAAAAAGATAACTGGACATTTCCAGGAAAATTACAAATTAGGGTGCTGTTTACATGGTTGAGACTTTGCTGGGAAATTTACGAGAGTGGGAATAGTCATGGAGATGTGTTAGGATTTCTTGATAAATTTTTTGAATAACAAGGTTTTGATTTCTTTTCTAGTCGGTCGTTGTTGTCAGCATGTTGGAGAGGTGGTGATCAAGTTTCACTGCTTGCGTTGCTAGTAGGTTGTCATACATCTTCTTTGATTGGGGGTGGGTAAATGAGGTACGAGTTCTCCTTGGCCTGGTTGATTTGTTCCAGTTTAGACAATTGATTAGGTAGGTGGGGCAGTGCCGTTCATTACTTTGAATAATAGACAGTAGAATTTGAATAGTGCTTGTGTAGGTAGCCAGTGTGAGTCTAGGTATGCGGTTGTGATGTGGCCATCTTTGCTTAGTGAGTAGATCAGTCTGAGGGCTGTGTTTTGTACTATCTGTAATTGTTTTATCATGTTTGCGGGGCATGGCAGGTAGAGGATGTTGCAGTAGTCCAAAAGTCCCAGGACTAGGGATTGGACTATGAGCCTGTATTGCTCTCTGGCGAAGAATTTTCTTATTTTTCTCAGGTTGCACATGACTATAAAGGCTTTCTGGATGGTCTTTTTGATTTGAACTTGCATGGTGCAGCATCTGTTTATCATCACTCCGAGGAGTTTTAGGGTGGGCTGTATTGGGTATTTGGTAGCGTTTATTTCTAATTCTGTTATGAATAGGGTTTTGTCCTTTTCTAGCAAAAGAAATTTTGTTTTATCTGAGTTCAGCTTTTAGTTTGTGATCTATCATCCATTTTTCCAGTTTCTAGTGTTTTTTCAGTTTTTCTATTGAGGTGGAGGCTGGTGGGTCGAAGGGGAGGAGCATGGTGATGTCATCTGCATAGTTGAATGATTTTTTGTCTAGATTATCTAGTCTGGACCCAATAGAGGCTATAAAGAGGTTGAAGAGCGTTGGAGATAGTGGAGACCCTTGGGGAATGCCACAGAGGTTAGACCAGGAGTCTGATTTAAGATTGTTTGTCTTGACTCTGTATGATCTTGATTTAAGGAATCCTTGGAACCAGGTGTGTACCCTGCCTGAGATCCCTATGGCTTCTAGTATTTGTAGTAGTATGGTGTGGTCTACCAGGTCAAATGCTGCAGAGTTGATCAAGTTGAATTATCAACATCCTTCTGCCTTTACTTAGGTACTATCGGGCTGTGTCTATGAAGGTTCCTAGTAGTGTCTTCATGCTGTGTTTGGTTCCTTCTGAACCCAGATTGTGAGGGGTGAAGTAGGTTGGTATCTTCCAAGGAGTTTGTGAGGTATTGTGCAACTAGGCCTTCTATTAGTTTAACGTATATTGGTATTGAGGTGATGGGTCTGTAGTTGGAGGGGAGATCTATTGAGCCTTTTTGCTTTTTCATAATTGGGGTGATTATGATCTCACCAAGGTCCTGTGAGCATAGTTTGTACCCATTGCATGAGGTGAGATCTAAATTTGGGGGAAGCTGTTTTTATCAGGTATGTGGGGCAGTTGTTCAGGTCGCATGCTGCTCGACAGTATTTTTTATAGAGTTGGATCAGGTTAGGCCACTGTACTGATGGGAAGTTCATCCACGTCCTGTCTGCAGCAATGGCTTCTCCTGTTGCAGGGTATATTATTATCTTGTCAAGGAGACTTGGGGTGTTGTTGAAGGTGGTCCTGGTGGTTGTGATCTTGTTTTTGAAGTATTCTGCTAGTTGGGTGGCTGAAGATGGGTGGTTTCCTTGTGCGGTTAGGTATGGTTTGGTATCTTTGAGGTTTTTTTACTAGTTTGAATAGTTTTTTGTATCTTGGACTTTCAAGCCTACCTGTTTGGAGTAGTATACTTTTCGTTTCTCCTTGAGTTTGATCTTGTATTGTTTTATTAGGCTTCTCCATGCTAATTTGGTGTGTTCCTGGTTCTTTTTTCTCTAATCTCTTTCCAGTTGTCTGCATTGCCTTTTGAATTGGAGAAATTCAGTGTCGAATCATTTGTTGGATGGCCTGCAGATTCTGTTCTTCATGTGTACTGGTGCCAGATCATCCAGGAATGCTTTGCTTAGAGAGTGCCATCGGGTCACAAATTCTTTGGGGTCTATGGATTTGATCCCGGAGTCTGCTTTGATCCAGAATGTGGCAGGCTCGATTTTTTTGTCAGATTTTGAAGGTAGTTTTTTGGGGTTCTTGTTTGATTTTGCCTTGAGCCCAATTGATGTTGAAGGTGTACATGTAGTGGTCTGACCAGAGGAAACGATGCCAAGCCCCGTTTGAGATATGGATTTCTGTTGTGTGGGGATGTTGGGCCATGTATGCAGCAATGTCAAGTTGGTGGCCTTTTTTGTGAGTGTCTCGGGGGTCAAGTATCAGGTAGAATAGGGGCTTTGAGGTATGAGAGTAGGCTTTCAACTTGTTTGGAGGAGTGGTCTTCGAGGTGAAGGTTTAAATCTCCAGGGAGTAGGTTATGTGTTGACACTAGTGAGTTTTGGAATATAAAGTCTTCAAGTTCTGGTTTAGTGGTGCTCCATTTTCCTGGTGTTATGTAGCAGAGAAGATCCATGTGACCTCAATGTGTGTTCTTATCTTTCTCTTTCTTTTTTTTTGTTTTTTTTTTTCAAACATCATGGGCTGTGAGATCCAGGGGGTAGATGGTGGGGTGGGATATGGGTAAACAGGAGGGGAAAAACTACTCATACTTTGGGGAACCTTTATGTTGGTTACTCTGGTCTTTGCCTTGGCTCCTATGCCAGAATTTCAAGGGCCTGCTCTGACTGGGGGCTTGGATCAGACACACTTATAACTATAGGCATCATGATTGTCCTTTATCTATGGTCTGTTTGACAGCTATTGGGTTGATTGGGTAGCATATTTAGCATTATATAGTAAAGTGGATGGTGGTATACAAAAAATGTGTTCTTTAATTGTTCTTATCATTTTGTTTTATGTGTTTTGTGCTTATTTGCTTGCATTTACTTGTATATATTGTTCCTGAGGTTTCCAATAAATATATATATTTTTAAAAAATTGAAGGTCTATACAGGGCTGTACTGAGAGGTGCATGAGTGCTACAACTGTACAGGATGTATGGGAGGTGGTGATGCCATAATTGCTCCCTGGTCCATCATCTCTTCTTAGTCATGGCATAGTGGGCAGAGAAGGAGCAGCAGAGAAAGGGCATCATAGGCAGTAGCATAGTTAGGGGAGGGGGCGGTCCACCCCAGGTGCCGTCTTGGTAGGGGTGCAACATCCGTTCTCCTCTCTGCCCCCCCTGCTCCTACCCTGCCCCTCCACTGCTGTGCACGTGTGCTGCTTCCCTTCCACCGTACCTCTGTAATGTTCCTGGCACAAGCAGAAACCCCCAACCTGCAGTCGCGTCTGCATTGGCACTTCTTCTGATGTCACTTGCTGGATCCGCGCCTAGGAAGTGATATCATAGGAGAGGTGGCATAGACGAAATTTAAAAATCCACTATAAGCTAAGTGGTTTCCACTAATTTTATGGATAAAGAAAAATAGGTAAAAAAAACAAGAAAATACAAAAACTGAAGCTAACAGCTATTAAAGAAAAAAAAGTTTCAATAAATGATTGGACTGACGAAGACCCTAGCAGCCAGTAGTATGAAATGCCTAGCTGCATTTTGAAGGTTCATACAAAAAATCTCATATATATGTAGCTGCTATATGCTAAGCGGTGAACATATAGCTCTATATAAAGTGTGTTAAGGTTTCAGTATTAGTAATTAGTACTTTTCATGAGTGGATATATGGTTCAGTATTAATTCAGTGGCATAAATTCGGACAGGAGAGTTTGGGCATCTCTCCTGCCATGATCGTTGCGGGGAGGGGGGGATTCTGTAGCCGGTGTTGGTTTTGGCAGATGCCGGTTACAGAATCCAGCTTTTAGGTGAAGGACTGGCCCCTGCTTCGCCTAAAAGGTCTGGGTTTGGGCGTTTGGGCTTGGGTGATTTTTTTGATCGGGAATGTGGTATAGGGCCAGTAGATTGCTGAATGTGCAGGTAGGCCAATATGTAAAAAAAAAAAAACAACCTCAATTTGGATGGGTTTTTCTGAGAAAGGATATTTCCCTGCTGCCAACTTCAGCATCTACGGACTTAAGCCAAAAGGAGACTTAGACTTTTTTTATTATTATGCCCCTCCAAGGGTTTCAATTTGAGGATTGATTGGAGTTCTTTTTTTCTAAAAAATATAGTCCTTTTTTTAAGTGTTATAGTTCCACTTTTGAGTGACAAGAATTCATTTTCTAAATGCAGTATTTTATGTTCAATTAATTGTATTGCACTGTCAAAGTTTGAAAATCAATAAAGATTAAAAAAAAATAATAATAATTCTTTTTCTAAATGACAGTCTCCTTAAATTTTTTCGGTGTTCTGATTGGTGGGCAAGTCAGAAGACATCTGATGTCAGGGTTATAAATCATCTCCATTTTTTTTTTTTTGAATGAGTGTGAATTGAAGTCTTTTTTTTGTTAGAGGATCCACTGCACCATGAGTTTCAGCAGCAAGTACAGTTGTTTTGAGGTGTAAGATGGTTTTGTTGGATCCGTGTAGTTACAGTTCTTTTTGTCACAGCCTTTTTGTCTATTGGCCCTGAAGAAGTTTAAGCGAGACGCTGGCCAATGCTGAAGGCTGTCGAGCATACAGGAAAGAACTGAAGAAATGGAACATTAAATTGCAAAGTGCACACTACCTATGCTGATCACTTGCCAGATAAGTGAAGATTATGCATGAGCATTATTCTTAAAACATTTGGGGAATAACATTTTGGGCATAAGTGTTTGCTATTTGGAAGGATTTTTATGTCGATGATGGTAGAGTGGTTTAGCCCTTGAAGCTAAACAAACAGCCATGTGGCTATTTGAGGCTTTTTCCTTCCCTTTTTTTTAAATTTATGTTCCACAATTTCAGAGACAACTATAAGACGGGGAGAGGGGGGTTCCAGGTTCCCAGAAAACAGTTGCCATGACTTTGCCTGCAGATTTGTCTGGCTTGAGCTTTTGTGGGGTGGGAGATGAATTGTGCTTCCATTGTATTGATTCCATTTTGGACTCAGGATCTCCAGTCACCAAACGATGAAAATAATTAATTTGGTCTTCATAGTGTATCTCCAAGTTCTCCTGACAGCACTGGAGCCTCGTGGCCTTCTAACATGGCATCGTCGTTCTTGGAACTCATCTTGCACTGACCTTGAACATGCCCAATTTTTCATAAATTATTTTCCAAACTGTGCCTGCCAAGATGCCCATTTCTTCAGATATTCAGGAAACCTTAATTCGTCTGTCTGACAAAATTAAATCCTCAACTTTCTTGCACATTTCTGTGGAAATTGCTTCCATAGGCCATCCAGTGTGAGGGTCATCTTCAACGGACTCTCTACCCCACTTAAACTGCTTGCTCCAAAATTTTACTTTGTAGGATGATGGGGCAGACTCACCATAAACTGCAATCATGGGTTGTGGATCTCCTTTGGCTTTTTCCTTTCTTTTGTGAGAAATGTTATCATTGAACAGTGCTCCAGATTTAGCAGTTTCTTCCTTGATTCACACAAAGACTCTCCTGACATCCTGTCTCTTGGAATGTTAGACTTGCAGTGAGCTACAGCTGTGCATAAGTAACCTTGAGACATGTCACAATATGCACAGACTTGTTTCAACATGCTTGCTACCTTCTTTCATACTCAGATAAATTATTGAATGTCCCTTGTAGATGTCTTGGGGCCAAAGTTTGAGGTTCTTCAAGTTACTCTTGCAAAAAATGATGCTTCATGAAATATAGCGGTGATCTCAAACTCTCCTTTTGCCGGGCCACATTTCAGATTTGTAGGTACTTGGAGGGCCTCAGAAAAAAATAGTTAATGTCTTATTAAAGAAATGACAGTTTTATAGTTTATAAATCTTTCCTTTTGGCCAAGTCTTAATAATATTGTAATTTATAGCTAAAGAGACATATGATCAAGAAACTGTTTTATTTTACTTTTGTGATTAGGATAAACATATCGAGGGCCTCAAAATAGTACCTGGTGGGCCACATGTGGTCCCCGGGCCGCGAGTTTGAGGCTACTGATATATAGGGATCAAGCCCATAGCAAGAATAGGAAGAGGAGAACCTGCCTTGGGTGCTTTATTTTAAAAGGGTGCCAGTTAGAAATTGTTATATTAGATCATTGCATAGGAAAAGAATGCACCATATTAATATTCTGCTCTGAATGAGAAAATGTCACAGTGCAGTTTGGTAGTGATTAATCAACTTGAGAACATCACAAAGTTTAGATAACAGAACGGAAAACTTCCAAATTACTTACAAAAGACACTGATTTAAAAAAAAAAAGAAAAAGCTTGTTGCAACCATCAAATCTGAATAAGAAGTTTACAGAATCCAAGGGTATCCTATATAACAGGGATCTCAAAGTCCCTCCTCGAGGGCCACAATCCAGTCAGGTTTTCAGGATTTCCGCAATGAATATGCATGAGATCTAGGTGCATGCACTGCTTTCAATGCACATTCATTGGGGCAATCCTGAAAACCCGACTGGATTGCGGCCCTCAAGGAGGGACTTTGAGATCCCTGCTATATAACTACCTCCCTCACCCTGCTGCTGCTGCTGTAACTGCCCCAAAGCCCATAGAGATTTAAAGGGCTTCGGGGCTTTTGCTGTGTGGCAGCCACACAAGAGGGGGTATATTTTTTGTCTCTCACGACAAAACAAATCAAGCGCAGTAAACAGTGAAAAAACATGCTAGAATTAAAGAAACCCTCCATCCTTTTATGTTCTCTCTTCTAGAATAAAGTAAAAAAGATTTATGATGAAATGAGGCATGTCGCATTAAGAGTACTGTAAATTTCCTTGTGCAAAATGCCAACAATATCCTGAACAAGAACCCATACAAAAACAAAGCACAGCAAAAGTAAGTTTGAGGGTAGAAAGTGATTAGATTGTGAGTTCTGGCCAAAACATACTTTCCAGACCATAGTACAATTTGCAGGGTGATGAGAACAAATTCAACCTTTGCAAATGTTAAGAAGATTTTCCAGTAAATCTGTAATAATTTAATTAGAAAAATACCTCTGATACTGTTAACCATGAAATCTTTTCTGGCAAAGAGACCGATAGAGTAAGTACAGCAGGCAAAGTGGTTACTGATATGTTTGAATCACAGCCAGAGAACAGATACTGCCTTTCGAACGAAGAGCGATTGAGGCATCAGTCATATATTCAAAATGAAACACCCCCGCCTCAATCCCTCCCAAACTTAGATACCGCTGTAGGCCGCCACAATCTGGCGAGACACATTAAGGCTTTCAACCTGATTTATTAAACATGAATGCCTCTCCAATGTTGATCTGTTGAGCATTAGAGAATGAAAATCAATGCAAGCCTCATTTCTCTACAAACAAAGCCTGAACACTCTGGCTATCATTCCAGCTGACATAATTATGTAACAATGATTTACAAACTACATGGTGTTTCCTTCAGGCGACAGCAGTAGCAACATATACTTCAATGGCAATATAACTGCAGCACATCAGGCAGCCAAAACAGGGTTAACCACCTGTAAACACCTAAATGGTCATAGAGGAGCTGAAGAAACTGATATGTTCTCATCAAATCCTCTTTCATTCAGGGTGTGGCTATAAGCTCAACTAGTGAAATTAACAGCAAAAAAAAAAAAAAAGCAACATGAAGCTCCATGGTTTATTGGGTGGCATCCAGCTTTTTATTTGAAGCAGAAACACAGCAAATAGGAACTTAGAAAGAAAGGAAAGAACGCTACACAGTTTCTGTTCTGGACCATTAATTTTTCAGTCAGATCTAACTATCGTTTAATTGGTTCCTGATGCTAAAACTTGGATTCCACTTGAAAAGCTTTAAACTCCAGCATGCAGAATAATTTGTTACACTGGGTTATTCATCCCAAATGTCAGGGGGAAATAAACCAATCTCTAGGACGACTCTACCTTCTGCGATGACACCAAAATTAATAACGCAGACACAAAAATAAACCTTGCATTTATGTTTGGCAAGAAACAAAAACCATTAAATTTCCCAAAGCCAAGAAATTGATATTTAATTCACATTTGTGTTTTATGTATCGACTTGTGCTTTTCAAATGCAGGGAATGCACATACTTGGTTGGCTGTTCTACATACAAAGGTTAAAACAGGCCTATTGTCTCCTCTACTTAAAACAATTAGTTCTTGTTTGGACACCCAGAAGAATGGGGGGAGGGGACCAAAGGAGGTGGCATATGTGGGGTGTCCTCTAAACCTGAATATCAGAAGAAACTTATGTGGGGTTGCTAACTATTCTACTGATTTTAGCTGAATACCCAGCAGCAGGGTGTAGGGGGAGCTGTGGGTAGGATATATGGGGAGGTGCGAGTCCTTTCTAAACCTAAAGATAGGGAAAGGCATGTGCGATAAAATTAGTAGCACAAATGTAAATAGGGCTCCTTTTATCAAGCCGTGCTAGCGAGGTTAGCACGTCGGTGGACAAGGAGGGAATCATACAGGGATGGGGTATGGCACTTTAGAGTAGAAATTTGTCGAGAGGAGTGATCAGATATATATGGGCATCTGTTGGGGAGGGTATCAGCTATGTGGGGGAGGGTCAGGAGGTCTCAGGGAGGATCGAATGTGCACAGAGATGTGACAGGTGATATGCCACTGCCACCTTATTTATCTATTTATTTATTTTTATTTTGGCATGCTATCTGGCACTGCTTGTAATACAGAGCTTGTATGGCAAGTGTCTGCCCTGAGAAGTAAGTGTAGAGCAGAGACTGAACAAGCTCCTTGCATTTTACCCCACTATACAAGCTTCGCAAGCTGCCATTTCCTGCAGGTAGCCATAAGGGAGAGCAGCAAGTGGGTTTTGCTCCCAGCCCCATCTGACCCATTAAATCATGTTTGTCTATGTATTTCACAATTTTATTTTTTATACTTGTTTCCACCATTTTGCCTGGCACTGCAATCAGGCTTACTGGTCTGTAGTTTCCCAGATCTCCCCTGGACCCCTTTTTGAAAAACAGTGTAACATTGGCCACCCTCCAATCTTCAGATACTTCAGATGATTTTAGAGACAGGTTACAGATCACTAACAGCAGGTCAGCAATTTCATGTTTGAGTTTTTTTAGTACTCTAGGATGTATTGAATACCATCCAGTCCAGGTGATTTATCACTTTTTAACTTGTCAGTTTGGCTTAGTACATCTTCCAGATCCATCGAGATTTCTTTCAGTTCCTTCGCATCATCACCCTTGAAAACCATTTCTGGTTCAGGTAGATCTCTTCCATAAAGACTGAAATAATTCATTCAGTCTTTCTGCAATGGCCTTATCCTCCCTTAGTGCTTCTTTTGCTCCTTGATCATCCAATGGTCCCACAGATTCCCTCACAGGTTTTATGTTTCCAATATACCTATCACTGCTTTGCATCTAACGTGCCAGTGCTTATATTTCTTATTATTTACTTCATTCGGATCCTTTTTCCATTCTTTAAAGGATTTTTTTTGTTCTAATAGCCTCTTTCACTTTACCTTTTAACCATGCTGACTCTCATTTCCTCTTTTTTCCACCTTTATTAAAGCTTGGAATACATCTGTTCTGGGCTTCCACAATGGCATTTTTTTAAAAAATTTATTTTTATTATTTTAAACCATTTACAAGTTACACCACTTGTTAAAGAAATAAAGTGCAAAATAATATAACTATCAGGTAAATACTTAGAAGAATAAACAATACACTTCCTCAGACCACTATAATTCCTATGGGGGGAGGACTAAGAAAGATTATGGGAGAACCTTTAATAGATTAACATGTATAAAGAAAATAGCAAAAACAGATACCACAATGGCATTTTTAAATACATCCATGCCTGGTTTACAGTCCTAACCTTTGCAACTGATCCTTATAGCTTCTTTTTAATGTAATGTAATGTAATTTATTTCTTATATACCGCTACATCCGTTAGGTTCTAAGCGGTTTACAGAAAATATACATTAAGATTAGAAATAAGAAAGGTACTTGAAAAATTCCCTTACTGTCCCGAAGGCTCACAATCTAACTAAAGTACCTGGAGGGTAATAGAGAAGTGAAAAGTAGAGTTAGAGGAAAAATAAAAATAAAATAAACATTTTAACAAGACAGCATTGATCTAAATACTTTGGAAGATAGAAGAGAGGAGAGAAAGGAATAGAAGCAGAAGGGGGAGCCGTTGAACAGTAGAATTCTGGAGAAATTTAAATGATAGAAATAGAACAAAACAAAGACAAAAGGCAAAACAATAGATAAGATTAAAGATAAATCATAAGCTGGAAAGAAAAATAAAATAAAACTTTGTCTTCAATCCACGGTTTCAGCGTCAGTGATGAAGTGGAGCAAGTAAGTTTAGGAGGAGCGATTGACGTTTCCAGAAAGGGCTTCTTCAGGGAAGAGACTTGGCAGACAGTCCCAGGATGCCTATGTCTCCTCCCCTGCGATGTTCTCCCATCCATGCATTCCCTCCCAGACACACTGCCCATGCCCCAGCCGCTCCAAGGAGGCTGCCCCAGATGAGGCCCACGGTGAATGCAGGATTCTCTCCTCTGCGGGAAAGCCGCCCGGAGCCGACAGTCGATCTTCTTAGCGGATTGCATGGGGGGAAGAGTTCACTCTCTTGGTAGGATCGGGTCTGTGTGCTCTCGGTGGTTGTGGCTGGTCTCGTTGCTGCTTAGGTGTAAAAGCAGTTGATCTCCACTGCTGCTGATATTTAAAAGCAGGCAGATTGATCTCTCCAATGGACTGCAGGGGGAGGAGTTCACACTCCTGGCAGGATCGGGTCTGTGGGCTCTTGGTGGTTGCGGTAGGTCTCGCTGCTGCTTGTATGTAAAAGCAGTTGTTTTTCTACTGCTGCTGATATTTAAAGCAGGTAGATTGATCTCTTAAACGGAATATAGGGGGAGGAGCTCACATGCCTGGTTGGATCGGGGCAAGGGCTCCTATTATAGGCTGCTTAGGTGTAAAAGCAGTTGATCTCCTACTTCTGATAATATTTAAAAGCAAGCATATTGATTTTTCCAACGGAATGCTGGGGGAAGAGCTTACTTGTTTGGCTGGATCAGGGCAAAGGGCTCTCGGTAGTGGTGGCTGGTCCTGTTGCTGCTTAGGTGTAAAAAACAGTTGATCTTCCTAGTGGACTGCAGGGGGAGGTGGAGCTCACACTCTTGGCTGGATCGGGTCTGTGTGCTCTTGGTAGTTGCGGATAGTTCCGCTGCTGCTGAGGTGTAAAAGCAGTTGATTTCCCACTGTTGCTGATATTTAAAAGCAGGTAGATTGATCTCTCCAATGGACTGCAGAGGGAGGAGCTCACATGCCTGGCTGGATCGGTCCTGCTGCTGCTTAGGTGTAAAAGCAGTTGATTTTCCTAGCGAACTGCAGGGAGGGTGGAGCTCATATTTTTGCAGGACCGGGACTGTGGGTTTTTGGTGGGTTGGTCCCGTTGCTGCTTAGGTGTAAAAGCAATTGATCTCCCACTGCTGCTGATATTTAAAAGCAGGCAGATTGTCCAGGGAGAGGAGCTCTGCACTCAAACTGCCATCCTCCTCGCCTCCAAGTTCCGGAATTTTTTAACCATTTTCCTTATTTTATCATAGTCACCCTTTCAAAAATTAAATGCCTCTACAGTAGATTTCTTTTGTGACGTCACTCCAGGTATCAATTCAAATTTGATCACATTATGATCACTATTTTCCAGCGGACCCAACACAGTTAACTCCTGTAACTCCACTAAGGACCAAATCTTGTAAAAATTACAGTTGAAAAAAATAATAAAAGTTTATCACCAATGCATCCCAACTTACTTTTCAGTCCATATAATACTTTATACTCCAACTCGGTCCCTTCCATCCTTGGATTCACATCTTATGGCTCTCCCTTCACCTAGCTTCACATATCTTGAAACTGCTAGACAGCATTCTACTTTCTTGCTCCACATTTCCTGCCACCTACAAACAATTGGGAACAGCTTTACTCCAAATTTAAATCCCTCTTAAAACCTTTCTAATTTGAGGAAGCATTTGGGCATTTCCTTTCAGCCTTCTGGAAAGCATACCTTCCTTTTATGTTATCTTTTTATGCCTTCTTCCCCTGAATGGCACGTATGATTGTTTGAACTTTTCCTTACAATTATTGGCATTCTTTTCCTTGCTAATTTTTAAAGTCTTTACTTTTGCTTTTTAAACTGCATTGATCTATTGGTGAGCTCACTGCAATGCGTCAAACAAAGAAGCATAAACATGTCTCACTTGCTTGCATATCAGTATTTCATTTAGGTGTATAGTCATATGGCAATTTGAAAATTTTATTTTTGTACATTTTAGACAGTAACATGTGCAGGACTAATGCTTTTAATAAAAGCCAAAAACAAATAAATAAATAAAGACAAGGTCAACTGAGTTTCAACGGATTTAGGTAACAAAAGAAATCTTTCCGAAGACACGCAACAAGTGGTATTGAGTTTCATTTACTCTAGAAATTTTCTAGCATGCAAACATGCTCCAGTTGGCAAGACGTTTGTTAAACATGGGCTCAGTGTATAATTTCATTCAAAATTATAAGTATGTCAGTATAATAAGTTGAAGGATTTGGAACTGTTAGCTTAGAGTAAGCTTTTTTAATTTCATCAGAATTGTGTACTAGTGTTGCTTAATCAGCTAGCTGAGCAGTACTCCAGAATTGGAATTCATGTTGAACATGAAAATATTTCGCCTGAATTAGCAATGCAGATTGCTTCCTCCTCGGCAGATGTCTGGCATAGGGATTCAGTGTCTGAACTGTACAATACCCCCCTAGCTTTCTAGTTTTGCAGACACATTATTGCGCTTAACGCTGAAAATTGCACGTGCGGATTGTAGAACACTACCAATTATGACTATAATTTTTAATTGCCTAATCAAGGCAAGTTGACACTAACCAATCATTGGCAATTGTTGGAGTTAATTGGCGCTAATTTGCAGTTGTACATGTAACTATAACTAGGCAGTGTTCTATAATGTTAGCATCTAAGTTCTATAGTTCATAACTGCGAGAGGACCATGGATAGAGCAGGGTTGTGCCAAGCAGTTATACACAAAGGCCCAGATTCTATAAATGGTACCGTCGGCGGCAGCCACCTTACAAATGGCTGCAGAGCATGTGTCAATCACGTGATTGCCGTTTATAGAATCACGGCTTCGGGAAAGGTAGGCGCCGGAAATATGTTCCATCATGGCAGCTCCACCTTCAGGACCTGCCGGGTCCATGCCCAAATAACTGTCCTCCACATACTCCAAAAAACCCCAACTAAGCAAACAATCGTCATCTTTAATATCCCCTGGCTCTGGCACCCCCGCCCACCAGCTGTGACAACTATACAAAAGCCCAACTGAGTCATCCCAACAGGGGGGGAAAGAGGGATGCCAAACGCAGTGGGAGCAGCTCCATGATGCACCCAACTGCCGAGTGAGCTATTTCCAACATGCATCTCTCTACTCTAGTGGTATTCAACCCAGTCCTCAGGGACCACCAGTCGGTTTTCAGAATATCCACAATGAATATGGATGACAGAGACTTTGAAAACCTGACTGAACAGGTGGTCCCTGAGGACTGGGTTAAATACCACTGCTCTACTCCTTGCCCCCCCCCCCCCACCACCACCACCACCACTACTGCAACCACTTCATAACATACAGTTGAGCCTCCTAATCAACCCTGACTCCAAGCCCAAAGCTTAAAGCTAAACATCCTCAAAACAAACCCCTTCCTTCGCCCCCCCCAATCTGCCATGCCCCCACTTGTGCTTCATTCACGGAGCCGGCCCTAGTTAAGGTTGACTCCAGAGACAGACCACTCCACCCTCTTAATAACCTAGGGACCTGGCATTACTCATTCCCGTACTCTCTCCCATCCCACCCCCCTTTTTGTGAACAAAAAAATAAAACTAGACCTAATATTATAATAACAAAACCTAACTTTATAGACTTCCCAAATAACAACTCTCCCCCAGCCCCCCATCAACCTCCAGACAATTATTGCCAAAATCTAATGGTTACTCTATTCACAAACCTCCAATTGGATGAGTGAAAAATGAAGCATTATAACTGCAAAATATAATTGACTTTCAGCACCTTGTCAAACATCTGTACAAAAACACATTTTAGGTAGTTTATGTATATGAAAAGATCAATGTGGAAATGCAAACATTGAGATGATACCAATATATTAGAAGAGCAAGTCTACATATGTAGGTCAGATGTAAAATTGAAACACCCCCACTCCAAACAATACATGAATTTTAAAAAAGTGTGAAAGATTACTTCTGAATGTGTGAAAGAGGCCAGGTATTCTGTTAGTGTTGAATGTCTGTGTAGGATAGAACTGTACTAATTTGGCTTGTTTCGTTTTTGCGTAGGTGTATTGATGTTTATAGGTATAGGGGGGCAAGAAGGAATTGACTTAGTAGAGAAAGAGAGACTGTTCACCCTCTCCAAGGTGAAGAGAACGAGAGGGCACTCGCTAAAGTTAGAAGGGAAAAGATTCTGTATAAACGTAAGGAGTGGTAGAAATCTGTTATAGGGGAAAGCACCCTCCAGGGATTCAAGACAAGGTTGGATAAGTTCCTACTGGAACAGAACATATGTAAGTAAGGCTAGACTCAAATAGGGCACTGGTCTTTGACCTAAGGGCTGCTGCGTGAGCGGACTGCTGGGCACGATGGACCACTGGTCTGACCCAGCAGCGGTAATTCTTATGTTTTTACTTCTCTACCCCACCTCCAACGTCTTAACTGCTGGACTTATTTTCTGCCAACCACTGACCTCAGGGCTAGCTCTGTCCAGTATCTCTCTTCCCACCTGCTAACTGACTGTATTGCTGGGCTGTTGCGGTCACATCGCCCCTGCGCAGGACCTGCAGCAATGCCAGCAGTAATAATAGTAAAGAACCACAGAGTAGCTTAATAGTTAGTGAAGTAGACTGTGATTCTGGGGAACTGGATTCAGTTCCTACCACAGCTCCTTATGACCCTGGGCAAGTTGCCTAACCCTCCATTGCTCCAAGCACAAAAACTTTGTGAGTCCAGAAGAGACAGAGAAAGTACATCCATACAGGGCTGGATTAATCAATAGGCCCAGTAGGCACATGCATAGGGCCCGAAACTGTGAGGGGGGCCCACTGAAGGAGGACAACTCACCTTGCTATTTTTTTTAAACAGCAATGGCCCCCTCCCACCCAAATAGCTACTGTACATGAGCAAATATAGGACAGCTCAAAAGTTGTCCTACATAATTTTGGCTGGGTAGTTATGCATGCATCAGTTGAATATTAGCCAGGACCCATATAAAAAATAATTGCACTGTCTTCTTCCATATTCCTCTCATACACTCTCCCTCACAAGTATACCCCCTCACCCCCCTCATCCCCGGAGTAGCCCCCTTCAAGGTTAGACATCTCCCTGCATTGATACATCCTCCCTTCCACCCATTCCTCAGGATAAGCCCCAGTCCCTGGTGGTCCAATGGCGTGAAAGGAACAGGAGCAAAGCCCACTCACTCCTACCCCTAGTGGCTATGATTCTAAAATGGCTGCCATGGCTGCCAGTCTGTCTTTTCTCCCAGTGAGCAATTTACATATCTCACCCACTGAGCTGCTCACTTTCCCCCTAGACTCAGTGATGTAAATGAATACATACCTTTCACAGGCTGCTGTAAGAGCAAAATGTCAGTTAAAGTGTTTTCTTTCTCTCTTAGACAATTTACCATAGTCAGAGAGCTTTTCTGCTTTTCAAAATCCCCTTTGGCCAGAGATTTCTTGCTCTTTCTGTGTCTTAAAAACCCTTCCCTTTAAAGGAGGGGGGGTTAAATAGTTATGCCCTTCTTCCCTGTCCCACCACAAATGACACCCATCTCCTGTGTGGCCTGCCCCTGAGGTGTTTCTAAAGCTGTCTGCATATGCATGGTGTGTTGAGCTTACACTTCACAGCATATGATGGGCTGAGCACTGGTCAAGGGAATGTATGAAGTTCAGTATGGAGTTTTGCTAACTTACTTGGGTGCTAGTATATCCCATATACTGCTGGAATATAGGACATACAGTATCTCTTGGTCTGCATATCACAAGTTACCTGACAAACCATCAACTGGATATCCTTAGAGGCTGTGTATATAGCACACTGCATCCTGATCGCAAGCTGAAAGATCATAGTGCTAACTGTCTCTAAGATAAGGCCAGTGATAACAGCAATCAGATTAACTGACTTTGTCAGCATGGAGGTGCTAAGTAGTGACATCTCTGTAGAGCACATGTGTCAAACACAAGGCTCGCGGACCAAATCTTTCCCACCTGGCCATTTTATGTGGCCCGCACTACCACCTCCCTGCAGCTGAAGTTAAAAATCTTTCTGCAGTGTCCTGCCTAAGTAAGAAGAGGAAGTGCTGCAGAAAGAACACTTCCAGGGCAGGCTGATGGTGGGAGGCCGGCTTCCCATCGGCTGCCTGAAGATTTAAAATTTTAGCAGCGGGGAGGTGGTAAATGGGGGAGTCGGGAACTGGGGACAGGTCATACTGTAGGATCCAGCTGAGAGGGGAGGGCTGAGGTTGGGAAGGACCTGCTGCACAGGCTGTGAGGGGAGGGGAGTTGGGAAAGCAAGACGGACAGATGCTGCGTGGGATGGGAAGGGGGTTGGGAAGGACAGAGGCTGCATAGGCTGGGAATTAGGAAGGGAGGGAAAGAGAGATGCTCCCAGTGGGTGAGGGAAGAGAAAAAGAAAATTCTTGGACATAGGTGTGTGGAATGAGAGGAAAAGAGAGATGGTATACATGGGGAAAAGCAGAAAAAGGGAGAATTGTTGGACATAATAGTGGTGGAGAGGAGGGAAGGAGAAATATTACACTGAGAGGGAGGAGAGATGACTCAAAGAAGGAAGAGATGTCATATTCTGGAGATGGGTGATGGAAGGAGAGAAGAGAAAGATGTCAGACCACTGGAATGGGAAGGAGAGAGATGCCAGACCAGGGAATGGAAGGGAAGGAGAGAGGAGATATGCCAAACTGCAGGAAGGAGAGGAGAGAGATGCCAGATCACGGAAAGGAGAGGAAAGCGATGTTAGACCACAGGAAAAGGAAATGAAGAAGAGAGATGCCAGATCATGAGGAGAGGAGAGAGATTCCAGACTATGGGAAGGAGAGGAGAAAGATGCCAGACCATATGAGGGGGAAGGGGGAAGACAGATGTCTCACGATGGGAGAGGGATGAGATGGTGCACAGGGATGGAAGGGAAGGGGAGATGGAGGGAATAGATTGTGCACAGCAATAGGTGTGGCATGGAAGAGAGAAAAATAAATGCTTCTTAGGGTTAGATGGGAATAGGGGAGAAGAAAGAGGGAGGAAATGGTACACATGGTTAGATGGGAAGGGAAGACATGGACATAGATAGATTTTGAGAAGAAAGCAGAAAAATGGACGAAAGTTTAAAGTTGAATGTTAAAAGTTAATGCTAAAGATGAATGTATGTCAAAAAAGGCTTACAGGGACATATATATACACTAGTCAGTGAAGTAACTATGATAGATAAATAGAAAACTGACTGCAGTAATGAATACCAGTGGTGAGAGAGCAAATGCCGTCTGAAAAATGCTCAGAAAAAGTGAAACTCTGAAGGGGGGTGGATGCCTCCCCTTGGTAAAAGAGTTTACCATCCAATCATTGCATTTACTTTATGAAACATCACTCTCAAACCGTTGGTAAAAACTTCAATTTGTGTAAAAACTTTACTTAATCGACAAAAAAATTTTTGTTCAAAAGTTGTCATACATAGAAAATCTCTTGCTAGGAAATCTCTTGCTTAAAATTAGAGAACCATGCACTTATCTGTGCAGACTTTAAAGACTGTAGGTGTAAGGGCTCTGGGGTCTCAACGTGGCCCCGTTTCGATAAACTGCTTCAGGAGACCCAATACAATACTGCACACTGGTATAAATGATATCTTCCCAAGAGATGATCTGAAAAATACAACAAAAATTATATCAGCCACAGCGCAAAACCTTTTATATGATGCGCTGAGGGTAAACTATACTACTTCTCGGCAGCCTAGGAGCAAGGAAAAAGCACTGAAAAACTTACGTACCGTTTGTCAAAACTAAAGGTTCCAAACGACGGAGACCGCTCACATCCTCACCAAATATATACTACAGTGAGGAGGAGGGGTGACCTCCGACGGAACGTGATGACGTCAGAAAAATGATGACGTCAAAGGTTAATGTTTGAAATGAAACACTGTCATTGTAAATAAAGAACTGTTGAAAAAAACTGTTGACAAAACAGGGAAAAGAAACCCATGGAAAAAACACTCCAATTCACAGGAACGCCACCCACTCGATCTCATTGTTTAGTCCACTGGGGTGGAGGGTATTGAGCTCAAAGATCCACTTCTGTTCCTTACGCCAGAGGAGATTAGGTATATCACCCCCTCTAGTAGTGATAACTGTATCGAGTACTGAAAATCTCAAACTGGAAATATCATGGCACTGTTGTATCCAATGCTGTACAAGGGGAGCTTCTTGTATGCCAGAGTTTATCCTGCTAATGTGCTCACCTATCCTGGTCTTAACACTGCGCACTGTACAGCCCACATACCTTAATCCACAGGGACATTGTATTATATACACAACTTGTTTTGTGTTGCAATCTGAAGCTGTATGACTGAATTTTCTTTTGGTAACCAAGTTCATGTACTGTAAGGGAACACTGTACTGGCACATTTTACAGTGCCCACATGGATGATGCCCACTCGTGTCAATGGAAGTGTCCTGAGAAGGGTATTTGAACTGGGAATGAACCAGTTTTTGCTTTAAATTTTGGTTTCTTGAGAATGCAAATCGGGGGGGTTCCTGAAACTCTGGATGGTATTGCATAACGTACCAATGCTGTTTGATAGTACGTTTGATATGAAATGCCAGTTGTGAGTAAGGTAAAACACATACTAAAGAGTGATCATCGCTTTTGGGTTGTGATTCTAACAATAAAGAACGGTTAGCATACAAACCCCTCTTATATGCTTTCTTAATCACAGAGACGGGATAACCCTTTTCTTCAAACCTGGCTTTCATGGCTTCTGCTTTAACAATGTAATCCTGTGTGGAAGTACATAGTCTACGGAGCCTCAAGAATTGACCTGCTGGGATGTTATCCCTTAAATGTTTCGGATGAAAACTCTCATATTGGAGAAGATTGTTACGATCGGTAGGCTTTCGGTAAATGCTTGTTTGAAAACTCCCATTACTCAACTGAATATTAATGTCCAGAAAAGGAACTTGATGATAATCTTTATGTAAGGTAAACTGTAAATTAACGTCACAGCTATTCAACCATCCTAAAAATTGATCCAATTCTTCTGCTGTGCCTGTCCATATACCAAGGATATCATCTATATACCGTTTCCAAAATGTCAGATGTTGCCAATAAATCGAGGGACAAGGGGCTTTCCTTTGTGCCTTCACATTTTTATCAGCCTTTTGATATCAGAATTGCCTTATTCAAATTTATTAGGAAGTGTAAACTCAAACACTTTTTTCACAACAAAGAGGTAGATAGCGGTGATGATATTACGGATGATTCAGAATCTTTTGCACAAGTAAAATTACCAATGAAATCTACGTGGTGCCCTCCTGGTACTGTAGATCCACACATACAGACTTTTGAAAATCTTGTACTGAAAGATATAGATGCATTAGAACATCAGCAGTCTCCTCTTCGGTCCAACCTGTCGCGCTCACAGCAAATGGCTTTGAATACTTTAGCTGCTGATAGTGATATTGTTATCAGACCTGCTGATAAAGGGGGAGGCATTGTCATTTTAGATACTGTACAATATGAGGCAGAGGCCCACCGTCAATTATCTGACAGCACATATTATGAGGTGCTCCATCAAGATCCAGTAAGAGATATTCAGGACGTCATTTTAAGCATTTTAGTGCAAGGGTTAGAGAAGGGAATCATAACTGAGAGGGAGTATAAGTTTTTACACTGTAAGTATCCAAAGACCCCAGTTATATATTTTGTTCCAAAAATTCACAAATCACTCATCAACCCCCCAGGTAGACCAATAGTCTCAGGTATAGGGTCTATTTTGGAACCCTTATCAGCTATGTTGGACTCCTATCTTAAAGATAGTGTCCCCCTTGCACCTTCATATGTCCTGGATTCAGCCAGCATGATTAAGTTTTTGGCAACGTTTACTAACATCACACAAGGCGCTATACTGTTTACTTTAGACATTACAGCCCTATACACAAATATACCACAACAAGATGCCATTAACATCATTAAGGATGAATTGCAGATGCTGGATATCCCGGATATTAAAATTAAATTTTTGACGGACCTGGCTTCAATCGCTCTGGGCATGAATTATTTTCAATTTGGCGAAGTGTTTTACAAACAGATCAAAGGAACCGCCATGGGAGCCAAAATGGCACCATCTATCGCCTGCCTCTATGTATCCAGATTTGAAAAAAATTTTTTGTATCCCTCGATTTATTGGCAACATCTGACATTTTGGAAACGGTATATAGATGATATCCTTGGTATATGGACAGGCACAGCAGAAGAATTGGATCAATTTTTAGGATGGTTGAATAGCTGTGACGTTAATTTACAGTTTACCTTACATAAAGATTATCATCAAGTTCCTTTTCTGGACATTAATATTCAGTTGAGTAATGGGAGTTTTCAAACAAGCATTTACCGAAAGCCTACCGATCGTAACAATCTTCTCCAATATGAGAGTTTTCATCCGAAACATTTAAGGGATAACATCCCAGCAGGTCAATTCTTGAGGCTCCGTAGACTATGTACTTCCACACAGGATTACATTGTTAAAGCAGAAGCCATGAAAGCCAGGTTTGAAGAAAAGGGTTATCCCGTCTCTGTGATTAAGAAAGCATATAAGAGGGGTTTGTATGCTAACCGTTCTTTATTGTTAGAATCACAACCCAAAAGCGATGATCACTCTTTAGTATGTGTTTTACCTTACTCACAACTGGCATTTCATATCAAACGTACTATCAAACAGCATTGGTACGTTATGCAATACCATCCAGAGTTTCAGGAACCCCCCCGATTTGCATTCTCAAGAAACCAAAATTTAAAGCAAAAACTGGTTCATTCCCAGTTCAAATACCCTTCTCAGGACACTTCCATTGACACGAGTGGGCATCATCCATGTGGGCACTGTAAAATGTGCCAGTACAGTGTTCCCTTACAGTACATGAACTTGGTTACCAAAAGAAAATTCAGTCATACAGCTTCAGATTGCAACACAAAACAAGTTGTGTATATAATACAATGTCCCTGTGGATTAAGGTATGTGGGCTGTACAGTGCGCAGTGTTAAGACCAGGATAGGTGAGCACATTAGCAGGATAAACTCTGGCATACAAGAAGCTCCCCTTGTACAGCATTGGATACAACAGTGCCATGATATTTCCAGTTTGAGATTTTCAGTACTCGATACAGTTATCACTACTAGAGGGGGTGATATACCTAATCTCCTCTGGCGTAAGGAACAGAAGTGGATCTTTGAGCTCAATACCCTCCACCCCAGTGGACTAAACAATGAGATCGAGTGGGTGGCGTTCCTGTGAATTGGAGTGTTTTTTCCATGGGTTTCTTTTCCCTGTTTTGTCAACAGTTTTTTTCAACAGTTCTTTATTTACAATGACAGTGTTTCATTTCAAACATTAACCTTTGACGTCATCATTTTTCTGACGTCATCACGTTCCGTCGGAGGTCACCCCTCCTCCTCACTGTAGTATATATTTGGTGAGGATGTGAGCGGTCTCCGTCGTTTGGAACCTTTAGTTTTGACAAACGGTACGTAAGTTTTTCAGTGCTTTTTCCTTGCTCCTAGGCTGCCGAGAAGTAGTATAGTTTACCCTCAGCCAGTGGCGTACCTAGGGTATGTGGCACCCGGGGCCCATCATTTTTTGACACCCCCCCCCCCCCCTCATGTAAAATTTTTTTTTTTTTTTTTTTGCAATAACCATGAAATGGAATAAATGGTCAGAATAGAAACAGGCAGTGAAAATTTTCTTTTTTTTTTTTTTCCAAAGTATTTTTATTGAGAATGGCAAAAGGTCCAGACAAGCAACCATGGTCTGTACAGAAACTTATACATTATCAAAAAGAACACAGAATGAGAGTAACAGCAACAACAAGCATGAACAAGCCTCTCCCAAGAGAAAATTGCCAATGAGAGGCATAGCAATACACAACAAAAGGCCAAAACTTGGGGCAAGCAAACAAATCCCACCCCAGAACCCACAAGAATAATAAGCCGGACTAGACCCTCAGCCATATTTTATAATGAAAAAAACCCCCACAAGCAACAACACCCAGACCGCTCACCAGACACACCAATCCGCACAACAAGCACCCAAGAAACACCCAGCCACCACCCAGACAAAACTACCAGACACACCTACCCCACCAAGCCCAGACCCAACCCCCCCTCCCCAGAGAGTGCAAGCGCAAAGTGGACCGTGAAAAGGGCAGCTGCAGAAGTGGAAAGCCCCAGATAAGTAGGTTAGCTAAAGAAAGCCCACAGATAGAAGAAATCAGGATAACAGAAGTTCCAACAAATGCTCCCACAGAAAATTTTCTTTTATTGAACCTCATTTATGTAACCATTATTCCAAACATAACATAACATAAATTATGTCTGAATTGTCATGACATCAGAAGTACATATGGAGTAGTTGCAGGTGATGCTTGGGACAGTTCTGATTATGTTAGTTTGGTTTTATGTGTTTTTTTAATAGAAGGGTTTTTATTTCTTTTTTTAAGGTTTTGTAGTTTGTGGTCGAGGTCAATAGGTTGTAGAGTTGGGGGTCAAGTGTTGCAGCTCGAATGGCTAGGAGGTTGTCGAACAGTTTTTTTCTTTTGACGTTTTTGGTTGGAGGGTGTGTGAATGGTGCGTGAGTTCTCCTATGTCTGTTTGAAGTGGATTGAATTATTTAGCTGAAGAAATTAGTTACCCCCCCCCATTCCACACACATTAATTCTCTTCCATTTTTGTTCCCATTATAAAAAAACACTGATAAGTTCCCAGGAAAAAAATACATTAAAATAAGAAGTGAAAACAAAGGCCCCTACAGATGAGAACATAACATAAGAATAGCCTAACTGGGTCACACCAATGGTCCATCATGCCCAGTAGCCCATTCTCATGGTAGCCAATAGTGCTGCCCGATTCAGAGAAAAATATTTCATTCGATCCGATTCACCCTGTTGAATCGATTTTTTCGATTAGATTCACTGTTAATGACACCGCTTTTTAAGTTTAAACAAAGTATAACAATAAATTTCACAACAACAATAAATTTCACAAAGTACTTAAAAAAAAAAAAAATCACATTTTTCCATTAAAGCAGTTCTGGAGACATTTGCTTGAACAGTCTTTTTTCCCAGTCCATAAGCAAGCAATATGAAAAAGATTTCCTTAATTATCTACTCAAACATTTTTGCTATTTACTTTCATTGTACCTATACTATTATTCAGTAGAAAAAATGGACTTAACTGTGCAGGAAATGAATCTCCTCATACACCCACCATATAGTGCAAAAATGTGCAAAGGTCTGTTTTTTTCTTTCGATCACTACATAGCCTAATGCCACACAAGCAGCGCTGTTACAAACATATTCTGAAGGTCAATGCTAAGGTTGACAAAGTTTCCTTCCTTGGACCAGAAGGAGATACTGACAAACCACTGGAAGAGATTCTAAAACAACTACCCAGAAATAACACCCAAAGACCCACTCAGTGTGTGAACCAGTTGAGTGGAGTGGACTAACTGGGGGTGGAAATGGGCCCAGAGTTTGCTCAGCAGAATTTCCCAGACTACCTCTTCCTCTCAACACACTGACATGCTACCACCACCACCAACACTAGGAACACCTCACCGAGTATGCCAGCAATGCTTATAAACTTTATAAAACACATTATTATATTTTCTTATAAAGCATATATTTTAACTGAACTCAGCCTTGCCATTCACAAAAATAGAAAAGTTCCCATTTCAAGCTGTCTCATGTACACTTTTCAAATCTAACATATTGTAATCACAAAACAGAAAATAAAATTATTTTTTCTACCTTTTGTTCTCTGATCAATATTCAAATCTTGTTGGTCCCAGGCTCTTGTTGTCTTGCTTGCCAGGGTCTCCTTTCTCCGTGCTAACCATCCGTCTGCCATCTCTGTTCTCCCCTTCCGTTTCCCTTCCCTCTCCCGGAGATCTGGCATCTTTCCTTTTTTTTGTCTCCATCCACAGATTCACCTTTTCTCAACTCCCCACCACCCCAGGATCCACCATCTCTCCCTTTCTGTTCCCAACTATCCTCCTATCCAGTATCTCTATCCCCCCTCCACACCATCCCCTGTTTCCAAGTTCTCTCCCTTTCTGTTCCTTCCCTCCCTAAATCCCATTATGCACCATCTCTCTCCCACTCCTCTGTTTTTAGACCCATTATTTCTAACCCCCAAAGTCTGGCATATGCATGTATCTTTGAACCCCCCCTTCCCTCTCTCCCTCTGTGTACTTTTACACCAAGACCCCCCTCCCCCGAAGGTCTGTCCCCCCTCCGAAGGGCTACACCCCACCCCTGAAGACCTGCACCCCCCGAAGGACTTTACCTCCCACCCGAAGGTCTGTCCCCCTCTGAAGGCCTAAACCCCACCCCTGAAGGACTGCACCCCCCCCCCGAAGGCCTGCACTCCCTTGAAGGTCTGCACCCCCCCGAAGGCCTGTCCCCCCCTTGAAGGCCTGTCCCACCCCCTTGTAGGCCTGTCCCCCCTTTAAGGCCTGCCTGCCTGCCTTTCCCCCCCTTGAAGGCCTGTCTCCCCCTTGAAGGCCTGCCCCCCCCTTGAAGGCCTGCACCCCCCCTTGAAGGCTTGCACCCCCCCTTGAAGGCCTGTCCCCCCCCTTGTAGGCCTGTCCCCCCCCTTGTAGGCCTGTCCCCCCCCTTGTAGGCCTGTCCCCCCCCCCTTGTAGGCCTGTCCCCCCCTTGAAGGCCTGCCTGCCTTTCCCCCCTTGAAGGCCTGCACCCCCCTTGAAGGCCTGCACCCCCCCTTGAAGGCCTGCACCCCCCCTTGTAGGCCTGTCCCCCCCCCTTGTAGGCCTGTCCCCCCCTTGAAGGCCTGCCTGCCTTTCCCCCCTTGAAGGCCTGCACCCCCCTTGAAGGCCTGCACCCCCCCTTGAAGGCCTGCACCCCCCCTTGAAGGCCTGCCTGCCTTTCCCCCCTTGAAGGCCTGCACCCCCCTTGAAGGTCTGCACCCCCCCAAAGGCCTACACCCCCCCCCGAAGGTCTGCACCCCCCTGAAGGCCTGCCTGCCCCCCTTGAAGGCCTGCACCCCTTGAATGTCTGCACCCCCCCCCCGAAGGCCTGTCCCCCCTTGAAGGCCTGCCTGCCTGCCTGTCACCCCCTCCCCCTTGAAAGCCTGCTTGCCTGCCCGCCCGCCCCACCCTGAAGGCCTGATGCCCCGACCCACCCCGAAGGACCGCTCGCCCCCCTGGCCTCCCCGCACCACCTATGAACAGCCGCAGCAGGATCGCGAAGTCAGCGTCGGGTACCAGCCCTAAGGGGGTGTTCCCGGCCTTGCCGTTCAGTCCCCCGCCACCCCCGAAGGACCGCTCGCCCCCCTGGCCTCCCCGCACCACCTATGAACAGCCGCAGCAGGATCGCGAAGTCAGCGTCAGCGATCCCTGCTGCTTCCTGCGCCACGGTCCCGCCCCTCCTCTGACGTCAGAGGAGGGGCGGGATCGCGTCGTAGGAAGCAGCGCAGGGATGCTGACGCTGACTTCGCGATCCTGCTGCGGCTGTTCATAGGTGGTGCGGGGAGGCCAGGGGGGCGAGCGGTCCTTCGGGGGTGGCGGGGGACTGAACGGCAAGGCCGGGAACACCCCCTTAGGGCTGGTACCCGGGGCGGCCCGCCCCCCCCCCCGCCCCCCCCTAGGTACGCCACTGCCCTCAGCGCATCATATAAAAGGTTTTGCGCTGTGGCTGATATAATTTTTGTTGTATTTTTCAGATCATCTCTTGGGAAGATATCATTTATACCAGTGTGCAGTATTGTATTGGGTCTCCTGAAGCAGTTTATCGAAACGGGGCCACGTTGAGACCCCAGAGCCCTTACACCTACAGTCTTTAAAGTCTGCACAGATAAGTGCATGGTTCTCTAATTTTAAGCAAGAGATTTCCTAGCAAGAGATTTTCTATGTATGACAACTTTTGAACAAAAATTTTTTTGTCGATTAAGTAAAGTTTTTACACAAATTGAAGTTTTTACCATAAAGTAAATGCAATGATTGGATGGTAAACTCTTTTACCAAGGGGAGGCATCCACCCCCCTTCAGAGTTTCACTTTTTCTGAGCATTTTTCAGACGGCATTTGCTCTCTCACCACTGGTATTCATTACTGCAGTCAGTTTTCTATTTATCTATCAAAGATGAATGTATGGCAGAAAGTGAAGGAGACAAAAACAGGAAATCAATAAGGTGGCCTAGAATACACAGTTAAGAGCACTGACAGAAGGAGGTGCTGACAGAAGCTGGAAAAAGATGGTTTGAAAAACAAAATCACCAGACAACAAAGGTAGGGGAAATTATTTTATTTTCAATTTAGTGATTGAATTGTGTCCGTTTTGAGAAATTACATCTGCTGTCTATATTTTGCACTGTTCAGGAAGAAATACATTTGTTTCTGTTTCTCTGGGGGTTGTACTGCATGCAGAGTCTTGCATCTTAGGGTTTCAAGTTTCAAGTTTATTAAAAGTTTGTTATACACGCAATATCAAATACTTCAATGTGTATGACAATAAAAAATTTGGGAGACAAAATAAAACAATTTGTACAAGTAAACATACAATGTATGTACACAAATAATTAGCGATACATGAGGGAAGAGGGGTGAACTACAATTTTAAGGAAAGTAAAAATACATTTAAGGAAAAAATATCATCAGGAGGTTAATGAAAAAATGTTTTACAAATATGGCTAAGCCTAAAAAGAGAATGGGGGAGGTTGTGACCTATACATAAGGTCTAGTTAAAATTAGGTATTTGAGCCTGGGATTAATGATAGAAGAATTATCCTGTCTATGACTCAAATGCGTCTTTGTACAGGTAGCATTTTATTGTGCTTTTAAATTTTTCTAATGAGGTTTCTCCACACAAATAGATTGGTAAATTGTTCTAAAGCTGGGGTGCTATGACTGAAAAAATTCATTTGGATATATTAGTACTTTTAGTTTGTGGTCCTGTATTTGCATAGGGGTTATCTGTGTTCTGCATATGTGACCAAGGCCAGGTGTTCTGGTAGGAATGAATGTTGAGAAGCAGATAGTGTGCTTTAATTTTGTGGTTAACCATTACATGTTGTTAATAAGATTATATTATATTGTGTGTATATATGAAATATGAATGAAAAAAATGGTATTACAATTAGTACTATTATGGGGGCGGGGTCTGGGGCGAAGCCCCCCCAAACAAAAAAGTATTCCGCTGTCTATATGTAGAATGATTATTTGAATAAAGTTGGGATTAAGTATGGTAACATCTATGAGGTGAAAACAACCAGGTGAATCGCTAGAATGGTGTCTCAGGGTGAGGAAGGATCTATACTTCTACTAAGACTAAGTATCTTAATAAAAAATTTGGCTCCCTGACTTAGCCTGTGTTTAGATTTTAGCCCCTTATGTGATTGAGTTTGATACCCCTGCTGTAGAGGAATGGCACACTGTACAGAATAGAGTACATTCCAGGTCATAACAGAAATGTTGGGCCTTCAGACCTACAAGCATGCTGGTATAACACAGTAAATGGGGATGAATAATGGACTTCCAAAGCAAGGAGGAAACAACAGATGACCAGGAATATAGCTTATTGGATCTCATATATAATGCACCCAACACAGCACCGTGTTTCTTTGAGAATATCACCTACCTCAGGGGTCAAAACATTCTTTTATTAGTTTTTTAATATGTATATTTGTTTTATAAAATTTTGCCAGTCAGGGAACCCTTTCTGAATGGCCTGCTTCAACTGCAACCACTTATATACTTGAGACTTTGTAATATCAAATGATTGTTGCACTTGTGAAAATTCAAGCATTTTCCCATTTAATAACACATCGTACCTGACCGTAGCCAGTGCTTCCAGAGGAGTTCAACCATAAGAACACCTGGACTGTTGTATTGGTATAGATGTTAAATTATTAATAAATTGTAAAGTTTTCCATGTAGCCAAAAAAATACTATTGTCCTTTTAAATACGGGGTAACTTGATACTTAAAACATGGCTCAACTGTAATGGGGACAAAAGTTGTCTTTCTAAAATCAACCAATCCGGAAGATGATCCAAGACTTAATGTAGGATCCAATACATACCCTGCCGCATAATAAAAACTTGAAGGTATCTATAGAAATTTGGAAAATTTACCCCACCCACCACAATTGGTTTTTGCAAAGATACTAAAGCTATTCTAGCAGTTTTACCCAGCCAAATAAATTTAGTGAGAATTCCATCAGACCTATAAGCATGCTGGTATAACACAATAAAAGGGGATGAATAATGGACTTCCAAACCAAGGAGGAAACAACAGATGACCAGGAATATAGCTTATTGGTTCTCACATATAGCGCACCCAACGCAGCACTGTGTTTCTTTGAGAATATCACCTGCCTCAGGGGTCAAAACATTCTTTTATTAGTTTTTTAATATGTATATTTGGTTGTTGTTTTTTTGTTTTTAGTATATTCTGCCCCCTGAGGCAGGTGATATTCCCATTGAAACACGGTGCCATGTCAAGTCCATTATATGTGAGATCCAATAAACTATACTGTATTCTTGTTAATCTGTTGGTTTTCTCCTTGACTTGGAAATCCATTGTTCGCCCCCACTTATGGTTTCCTACATTGCTCTGGTGGGTTTGGTGTCCTTCCAAATTCTGATGGTTTGTTATAACACAGTAAATGACAGCAGATGTACTGTGGGATGTGCTGGGGCTGCAATATGACAGTTGGCTTTTATAGTATGAGCCCACAGTCATTGCTAACCATCACATTCTAGAAATATGGAATTTGAGGAGAAAGTCTTTGACAATGACATCACTGGTCTTTGTGTGTAAAGACCAATGGCATTCAGATAGTTATGTTGTGCACATGTTTCGATGCCTACAGATGAAGCTATGGCTTCAGATCCAGAGGAGGATTTGAGTAGGCAGAACATGACAGACCGAGGCACCAGCAGAGGGACAGCTCCTGCAGAGGTCCACCAGCTGCCAACTTAGCAACAACAGGAAGACCTTCTTATTCAAGGATGCCTTTGATGTATGAACCCTTTTCTCTAAAGTTTCTCTCAGACAGGATCCCTTCCTATAGTACTCGACTTAAATGTCTCACTTTCCTATCTACCAATGGAGTTCTCCCCCCTCCCCCCACCTCATGTCTCTTGTACGTTGGTCTTGAACTACAAGTATGTATCACCCCTGATTTTATATTTTTGACCTCACTTAGAAGTATGATAAGCGGAATAACAAATTTGAAATAAACTTGGAAGACTGCTGCTTTGACCATCAGCACTGGTAACTTGAAGACTGCAGATGAGGAGAAAGACTTGGCAATATGACCCCCCTGTCATCATTCAAAAATGACACAATGTCAGCAGAAAGTGCCAGGGGAGGTGAGTGAGACGATCATACTTAGGTAGGTTGATATAGTCAGCCAATGACCATCTGTGCAGAGTACCCCCTGGAGCAAAATCAACAACCGATAGCCCAGCAGGAAAGATTGATTCTGCCCCTGGAGAGAATACTCACACTCTCTTAGAAACAGGTTGGCCTTCAAGAGATATCGTTTATTGTTAGCTTCTATACCACTACTAATGACTGGGAAGTCAATTCAGAGCGGTTTGCATTAGCTTCTGTAAAAGGTGTTATAATACTTGAGCTTCTGTGGAGGTGTTACAATACATGGACTCTATACAGAGTTACAGGGGCTTCTGTAGCAGCATTACAATACAGAGCTATTAATACCAGCATAATTATAGCATAATCAATCAATCATCCTACTTATGCTACTGGCACATCGATCGCTCTGCTTATATGTATATGTTCATACCAAATCAATTGTCCTACCTATCTTCACATCTAACATTAGGTTTACTATTGTAGCTAAATACACAATTTTTACACACCTCCTAAGGAGTTTGGCCTATTCAACTAAATATAGTCTATATACATGTATCTGTATTGTGTTTTATGGGTGGATCAGAACCACCCAATTGTGAATGTCTTCCAGTCTTTCATCCATCACCTTGGCATTTGTCAACAGACCACTGTCAGAAAGAACTTACTCTGCTGCAAATTGACCACAAGCACACTGTGCCTCCGAGTCACTGTCGGGCACCTCTCCAGATTCTTTGGGCCTGCTTCTACCTGTGAGATCCCGCCATCATCACAGACAATGCCAGTATGTTCCACTGCAACACAGGGCTCTATGGTAGTCCCCAACTTTCATCTGGCTTAAGGATGTACAGGGCTACTGGATGAAATATCACCAGGTTCCTCTGAGAATAATGACACCCCATCCAGCCCCCGTAAACATCATAACAACCAGTATATGCAGAGAGTGGCAGGTGGTATTTTTAAGAACCACAGGTGATTGGGGAGGGGAAAGAGGAAAAGGGTAGCTTGTGGGTAATTGGGAAGGATATTACTTGGATCACTCTATTCACTATTCACTATTAAGGAATGAGGAGAGGGGATGAAGACTACTGTGTTCACCATGAATTGAAATATATGCAGTAGCTTCACTGAAAATGCCTGTGTATTAGTGACCCTGCTGATGGGGAAGGCCTGTATCCTCCTATGTGAGTAGTTTGGCATCCTCCTCTTTGTCCTGGTCTTGTACCTCTGCTCCCTCAGTAAAGGGGAATCTGTCTCCTACAGCCCTATTTTGAAGCATATAGCTAGCCATGAATATGTGGCAAACCTAAAAGGCCTAACAACCAACCTCTAGTGTTAAATACCCTAATGCTGTCAGCTAGTTCAGGTTTGGGAGCTCCGCTCTTGGTGTCCCCTCCTGAAGAAGCTCCAATTCGAGAAACTCGAGTTGGGGAGTCAAGGGAAATGAGAGACAGCATTCACTAGAATTTTATTTTCTGGACTGGAGCAGTTGCTGAGGTGTCACAGCCCCACCACCGCTAAAGATAAGTAATGGGTAGAAGGTTTAGAGTATAAGATCTATATTAAGATGCAGTGAACAGCTGTGATGGTCTCATTTACAATTGCCTCCGTGTTTATCACTAGAGGTTGGTTGTTGGGTCTGAGCTTTTCACATATATATATTTAAATATTTATAACTATTTATTAGTACAACAAAAGGTGATTAAGGATGTGTGATTAATGAAAATTACCTGAGTTTATTTATTTATTTTTCTATTTATATTGAGTTGGCAAACCTAAAAGGACCTTACAGGTGTTCTCTCCCAGACTGGTCCAGACTAGAGAATGACATAGGAACAAATTTTTCCCCGTCCCTGCGGGAATTCATTTTCCCTTCCCATCCCCATGAGTTCTTTTCCTGTCCCTGCCCATTCCTGCAAACTCTGTCCTCATCTGCACAAGCCTCAAACACTTTAAAATCATAAGGTTCAAAGCTTGTGCTCCTCAGACCCTATTTCCACCCCTCTACTCGACCCCATCTCTCATACTGTTATCCCTCCCATATGCCATATTCTCAATCTATCTCTTTCCACTGCAACTGTCCCTGCTGCCTTCAAACATGCGGTGGTTAAGCCGCTTCTCAAAAATCCCTCGCTGGACTCCTCCTGCCCATACAACTATCGCCCTCTCTCCCTTCTTCCGTTTCTATCCAAGATACTCGAGCATGCTATTCTCTGTTGCTGCCTGGACTTCCTTTCAACCTGACAGATTCTCGATCCTCTAAAATCTGGTTTTCGCCCCAACACTCCACAGAGACTGCCCTCACTAAGGTCTGCAGTGACTTGTTCATGGCCAGATCTAAGGGCCTTTACTCTGTCCTTATCCTTCTTGACCTGTCTGCTGCCTTTGATACTGTAAATCACAACTTACTCCTTGATATGTTGTCCTCATTTGGCTTCCATGAATCTGTCCTCTCCTGGTTTGCCTCCTACTTTTCTCAACACAGTATGTGTGTTGATGGGTCCTCTTCTGCTGCTACCCTGCTAGTGGTTGGTGTACCCCAGAGTTCTGTTTTAGGACCTCTTCTGTTCTCTCTCTACACCTCTTCCTTTGGTGCCCTGATCTCCTCCCAAGGCTTCCAGTATCACCTATATGCTGATGACTCCCAGATCTACCTCTCTACACCTGAAATGTCACCTAAATTCCAAGAAAAAGTCTCTGCTTCTTTGGCTGACATTGCTGCCTGGATGTCCTGCCATCATCTGAAACTAAATACTGTATGTCCAAGATTGAGCTGCTCCTCTTTCCTCCTAAACCCTCTGCTTCTCCTCCTCCTCCTTTCTCCATCTCTGTAAATAAACTTCTCCCTACATATCCGCGGATTCGCTTATTCGAGATTTTTCGGCTGCTGACTCCACCCCCTAATTTTCATCACTGAACCCGGCATTTCACATTGGAAATCGCTGCTCCCGGTGGTTCATGGAGGAAATCACTGCTCCAGGTGGTTCCTAAAGGAAACTGCTGTTCCCGGCATTGTATGGAACAAATCGCAGGTCGGGTTATTCACGGTTTATTATCTTTTTCAGGTCTATTTTACTGAAAAACCGTTATTCACAGTTTTTTGGTATTCACTGCTATGTTCTGCCCACATCCCCCGTGAATACGGAAGAAGAAGTGTACTGTCATTGTTCCAGTCTCCTCTGCTCGCAACCTTGGAGTGGTCTTCGATTCTGACCTCTCATTTTCTAGGTATATCCAACAAGCTGCTAAGACCTGTCGCTTCTATCTCTTTAATAACACCAAAATTCACCCCGTCCTCTCTGAGCACACTACCGGACCCTTGTCCAAGCTCTTATAACCTCACGCTTAGACTACTGTAATCTACTCCTAACTGGTATCCCTCAGTGTCGTCTCTCCCCCTTGAAATCTGTGCAAAACTCTGCTGCGCGACTCATCTTCTACCAACCTCGCTATGCTCATGTCACCCCCCTCTCCTTAAGTCACATCGCTGGCTCCCTATCTGCAATCGCAGACAGTTCAAGATCTTATTGCTGACCTACAAGTGTGTTTATTCTGCTGCCCCTCAATATCTCTGCCAATTCCAGACTTTGTTTCTTTCATCTAGCTGCCCCCTATGCCTGGAATAAATTACCTGAGTTTGTCCGTCAAGCCCCTTCCCTTGTTTAAAAGCAGACTGAAAGCCCATCTTTTTGATATAGCTTTCAATCCTTAATGCTACTCCTCTGCCCTCCACCCCAGCCCGCTGGTTAACCATTCCCCTTAACTGCATCCATGACATCCTGTTTGTCTGTATTGCCTGTTTAAATTGTAAGCTCTTTTGAGCAGGGACTGTTTTCTTACTCTTTGTGACTCTGTGCAGCGCTGCGTGCATCTGGTAGCACTATAGAAATAATTAATAGTAGTAGTAGCTTACAGGAATGGGACAGGGACAGCGACAAAACTCACGGGGATGAGATGGGGAAATTGAGTTCCTGCAGGGACAGAGACAAATTTATCCCAGTGTCATTCTCTGGTCCAGACATCAGAAATGGCTTTTGAGTGGGCTAAAGATTCTCTCAGAAATGGTCCTGGTTTGGTGGTAGGCCCGGTTACAATACTCCTCTATATCTATTATGCTATTATGAGATTCATGAGCTACCTCTATAGAAGGTAGCCTCTAATCGTGGCAGGGGAATCCCTGATAAGCTGAGCCGGCCATGAGGAAGTGGTAGTATGACAGGGAAGGGGCACTGTTGGGAGCTAGGGAAGGGAAAGAGGGATGCCAGACACTTGAGGTGGTAGGAGAATAACAAGAGGGGGGGTCATTATGGTAGGGAAGGGAATTTAAAACATTTCTTTTTTTTTTTAGATGCTTATGCATTTGGCTTTTGAGGGTATTATTCTGCAAGACATGAAAATTATCCCTTTGACGTATGAGGTACTTATGTGGTACTTTGCTGCATTTCAAGCCACCTATAGCTCGTTACAAAGGCAGGCTTTTCCTTATTATGACAGGAATAGCAATGCAAATGATAACACACAATTGGAAAAATTGCGACCGCCTCAATTTTGCGTTTTGGTGGGCCAATTTATGTTTAGGCTATAAATATGAAAAGATGAATGTAGATATGTTGGGGAATAACAAAGTATTTAAACTGATATGGGGACCGTTTACATCCTTTGTTAATTCAACATAATTGTCTTCATTTAATTTCTGTCTATTTTTATGCATATCCAGGGTGGGGTGGGTGGGTGGGGGGATATTTTGTTGGTTTATTTTTTGATTGTACTGTTGAAAGGATGGGGTGGGATATTTTTCTTTGTATTATTATTGATGGAATTTAAGTGCTTATGTTGATAATTAATGTTTGTAAAATTCATGGCACTTGTATTAGTTTTGAAAATTAATAAAGATTTATAAAAAATAAAAAAATACATGGAAAGTTTTATCCTAATGTATTTTCTTCCCTACTTTCCTATAACAATTGTAGTTTAAAACTGCGTTAAAAACTTTCCTTTTTAAAGACGCCTTTTCTACATAATTTTTATATTTTATGAATTATGTTTATTTGGTTAATCCTGTTTTAATTATATCCCTTTTGTGTTTTCCTTCAATGTCTCTTCTTTACTTTAAAATTGTATTTCATCCCTCCTTTCCTCTTGTTTAAGAATGTTTAAATTTAAAGTTTTTTAGTTATTAGTTAAACATTGTATGTATTGTAATGTTTTGTACTGTTATTGTTTTCCATATTTATATTGTATATTTTAAATGTACATTGCTTAGAATATTCGATTAAGCGATTTATCAAGTCCCATAATAAACTTGAAACTTGAAACTTCATTTTTAACCTTATATGATTGTTGTATGTAAATTTGTTTTGATTTTAGATTATAAGCAACATAGAAGGTTTTTACCCTTAGAGTGGGATAGTAAGACATGAATAAACTTGGAAACTTGGAAGGGCTCATGCTAGACACTGACAATGGAATGGATGCAGTGATGCTGGACAACTAGGGTGGAGATAGGGAAAAGAAGGGAAGTGGTAATGATTGGCACAGGGGATAGGGAAAGGGAGATCCTGGAACTCAGAATGGTAGGGAAGGTAAGAGGTTAGACCAGGGGTGGGCTACTCCGGTCCTCGAGGGCCGGAATCCAGTCGGGTTTTCAGGATTTCTCCAATGAATATGCATTGAGACAGTGCATGCAAATAGATCTTCCTTTCTTTTGGTCTTTCCCCTATCTCTTGTTCTTTCCTTCGGTGTTTCTTTCCTTTAATATTGTAGTTTAACCCTTCTTTTCCTTTTGTACAAGTTTATCTGTTTGGTTAATTATCTCCCAAATACATTTGTTAACTTGATTGTTTTTATTGATTAATGTACACCGCCTAGAAGCATGTATAATAAATTTTTTAATAAACTTGAAACTTTGAAAACCCGACTGGATTCCGGCCCTCGAGAACTGGAGTTGCCCACCCCTGGGCTAGACACTGGGGGTAGGAAAGAGAAGGGGAAATGCTGAACATGGGGGCAGAAGGCTAAAAGTTCCCCCATTTATTTATTTGGTTTTATATCTCATCTTCCCAGAAGAGCTCAGAACAGCTTACAAGTTTGCATACATAATACAGTGTATTTCTGCAAAATGATGGCAAACATAGCATGGCAGAACATTGTCTGACAAAAATGGCACAATAGAGTTAACAAAGCATGGTAAAACATAATATGACAAAACATGGTGAGCCATAGCATGGCGAACATAGTATGACAAAGCATAGCTTAGGCCATAGGGTATCAGATAACCATGGGCTGACTCTGAAAAGAGATAATGAGACACGCACATTGTAAAAAAAAGTATAACCAATTATGCAGATCAGAGCTGAGGCTGTCTTAAAACTTGAGTGTCTATGAGACTTTTTCAAGACATTGCATGCCTCCAAGTCAAGTCATTTTAGCATAGGATATGTTTTATTATTTGCCAAGCGAGGTGAATATTTGCCTGCCAGAAATGTTTCTAAGTCACATATTTATGTGGCATGAATTATATTCTTTTACTAAAAGGTTCATGCTATTAGTTGTTAAATAATGGAAGCAGAGGGCATAGTTCCTCTTAAATTACCTGTACAGATTGGAATTCTGTTTATAATATACTCGTCATTGAGTTTTTCTTAAAACAAGTTTGAAATGCATTTTCCTTGAGTTTCAGTCTATTTAATAGTTCCTCCGATGGATCTGATCTGCATTTATTTGGGGGCTCCAAAATGTTATAAAACAAACTAAGTAGAGATTCAGAAGTGCGTTTCAATATGTAATTCATGGCAGATGTGCTTGACTCAACTCAATTGGAAATGCGAAGAAAGTTAAAAGATGACTGTGCAGTGTCTGACTGAGCCAACCTGAAAGTTATAGTCAAAATTGTTATTTTTTCGAAATAATAATTTTGATCTCATAGCACACGGGAATTCAGTACGCCAGAGGCCTCCTAAGCAAAGATAATCTTACCTAAATTATTGTCCTTCAGTAAACTAGATCCAAACGTTTGGTGAGAAACCCGGTAACAGAGATGACTTGCTCTGCATTGTAGAATGTACAGGATATCCATTAGAGGAGTAGTGACCTGGAAATAAATTATTAGTTAAGTGGAGAGGTGGCTAATCGACAACCCTCTCTTTGGGGTTAGATTTTCTAACATAAACCTTTGTTCAGTTAATCCAGGTCAGCAAAAGTCATTGCTCACAGAGAGTGTAAAGTCATCTGGCTCTGTCTGAAAAAGCAGAGACTACGATCTTGCTTCTTTTAAAGTCATAGTGCCCCAAAGACTAAGTGGACTGGATTTTTAGAACTCTGTATTTCTAGACCCTGAGTTTTCACTCGGTGTTGAATATTTTTCTGGTGTTGTTTTGTTTCCATTGTTAATGTTTTAGGCTCTTTTCACTGACAATATTTCATGGGAACTGAGTGGAAAAATATTTCACCGAATATGATTTTCAAATAAGGAGAAAGCATTGGTTCAGACAGTCATTCTTTTAGGTGGTTCTTTCCCTCAAATGGCTAAAGAGGGTTTTTTTTTGTAGAGGGATTGCATTACCTCATAAGAGCTCTCTCACTCTCTCATGTCAGAATCAGAACAAATTATTGTAATTAAATTATAAAGAAAATACTTCAACCAGGCAGCAGGCAAGATTCTGGGGCATTACACTATAGTGTGGGACCTGCAAGTATTACAGCTTATTGTTGGACATTCTAGATAACTTGAATGGAGACGTAGCCTAGTGGTTAAAGCATTGGACTTGATATCCATGATTACCTAGGTCAAATCCTACTGCTGTCCCTTGTGAACTTGGGCATGGTTGGTGCAGCTGAATGTAAAGTTCATGTGAGCTACTGCTGAAAAAAATTCCAAATATATACACATTTTTGGGATCTTGCCAGGCACTTGTGACCTTGGTTGGCCACTGCTGGAAACAGGATACTGGGCTTCATGGGCCTTCAGTCTGTCCTGTTCTTATGTAGTTCTTGATCTAAATAGCTGCTTAATAGTTGTTTTTGTTAAGTTAGGGGTATAAAAAAATAATGAATTCAGACTTAAAGGAAACCAAAAAGAAGGAGAGACAAAATCAACGAGAGGAGCAAGATAAAACCAGAGACTTGATCTTCACCAGTATAGAAACTTAGAAACATGATGGCAGATAAAGGCCAAATGGCCCATCTAGTAACCATTATCTCTTTCTCTCTCCGAGAGATCACACATGCCTATCCCAGGCCCTCTTGAATTCAGACACAGTCTCTGTCTCCACCACCTCTTCTGGGAGACTGTTCCATGCATCTACCACCCTTTCTGTAAAAAAGTGTTTCCTTAGATTACTCCTGAGCCTAGCACCTCTGAACTTTATCCCATATCCTCTCATTGCAGAATTTCCTTTCAAATGAAAGAGACTAGACTCAAGCGCATTTACATTACGTAGGTATTTAAATGTCTCTATCATATCTCCTCTCTCCCAAGCAGGAAGGATCAATGAGAACACTGCTTCTCCACCTAACTGCTTCATCCTCTGCCCTGAGCCATGAAGTCACTTTAGATATGTTCAGTGGGATACCTAGCAGTATCATTTGTGCCAATATAGATAAGCAGTATAGGATAATGGTCAGTAGACTTGATGAATCTCAGCAAATTTTCTGCTACATCTTGAATCTTGGCACCAGGCACACAGCAAAACTCCCTAGTCAGAAAATGGGTGCCTCTGTACCCCTCAGAAGAGAATCACCACTATCTTTTGCTTCTTAGTGGCCACTGATCCAACACTTTGGGATTTTTGAGCTTTGTTTCTTCCTGTTCTTGAGATAGGCTCAGCTCTTCTACCTCCAGAGCTACAAACGGGAACTTCAGTTCAACAGAGGATGGAGTTGGGGAGGGGGTGGCTGTTTTTGCAGGATCTATGCCCAGCAGTCCTTTTTTAGTACATTTCCTTCCCTTTGCTGGAGATCCCTGATGCCTCAAGATGCGTTTCTGGGATGGATTTCTGGTTGTCTTGCCACCTTCTCTCTTAGTTCTTGTACTTCAGTGGTCTCAAACTCAAACCCTTTGAAGGGCCACATTTTGGATTTGTAGGTACTTGGAGGGCCTCAGAAAAAAAATAGTTAATGTCTTATTAAAGAAATGACAATTTTGCATGAGGTAAAACTCTTTATAGTTTATAAATCTTTCCTTTTGGCTATGTCTTAATAGTAATATTGTAATTTATAGTTAAAGAGACATATGATCAAAAAACTGTTTTATTTTATTTTTGTGATTATAATAAACATAGCGAGGGCCTCAAAATAGTACCTGGGAGGCCGCATGTGGCCTCCGGGCCACGTGTTTGAGACCACTGTACTTCTTTCTTGAGGGATTCAGTATGCATACATTTTGCACATAAAACCAGTTCCTCGCCTTGGATCAAGTATTCGATCTGTACATAAGAACATAAGAAGTAGCTGCTGCTGGGTCAGACCAGTGCTCCATCGTACCCAGTAGTCCACTCTCCTGGCGGCCCCCAGGTCAAAGACCAGTGCCCTGAAACCAGCCCTACCTGCATACGTTCTGGTTCAGCAGGAACTTGTCTAACTTTGTCTTGAATCCCTGGAGGTTGTATTCCCCTATAATAGCCTCCGGAAGAGCATTATAGTGGCAGAAGCTTTGGGGACACAATGAGGGCCATTTTTGATATTGTGTCTAAGTCCAATTTGGACATCTTGAGAAATGCGTCCAAAAATTGGGTGAAGAAAATGTCCATTTTCAAAATCGCTAGATGTCTATCTTTAAAAAAAACACACAAAAAAAACCTATTTTGGCCATTTTTGATAAAATAAACCATCCAGGTTAAAAATGTCCAAAACCAAGTCATTTGGACGTAGGCAAGGTCACCATTTATGCTACACTGACATGCACACAGAACAATGGGGCACTTTAGAGGGCAATGCTGTGAACTTCACATGAAGAGTGCCAGGTGAATATATGATGAGTCCTCCTGAACTCCCCCAAAACCTACTATTCCCACCCACCTGTCTACCACACAAATAGCCCCCATGGCTGCAGGTATCACCTATATGGCAGCACAGTAAGATTTTGGTGGTCTCACACTTTCCATCATAAATGTAGTAGTTAGAGTGTCTTATGGGCCTGGGTCCTCCTCTGTTTGATTATCTCCGCAAGATGTTCAAGTGCTAAGCACACCCTAAGGCCGCCCATAAAATGCCTCCAACATGCCCTCATGAACTTTGGATGTACTGCAGACAAAAAAGCCTAGCAAGTCATCTAGGAAGTAAGTTTTGAAAATTGGCAACTTGGGCATTTTGGCGATTAAAATATCCAAGTGCCGGTTTATGACATCTTTGGACATCTTTCTTTTTTGAAAATGAGCCCTGTTTCTTAGCCATATATCAACTTTAGGGGCTTTTTGTAGCTGTGGATTGGAAGAGCAGAGGACCTACCAAAGTCCCCTATTTATTCATGTAAGAAGCAGGTAGTTACTTTAATGTGAGATCTAAGAACTGTTCAGATTCCCTCTGTGGGTGTAACTCTATGTATATCCTCACCTGTTATTGGGGTATACAGTGATTTAGGTTAACCTGTCAGGCTTTAGAAATGTGTTTTATGTATCTAATATGTATGTGTTTGCTTTGTAAGCTTAATTCAAGGAATTAAGTTTACTAATTAGAGACCCAGAAATAAAACTGGTCTCTATCAATAGGTAACTAATATGTGACTTAGTGACTTCTTTGATTCTTCTTCCAAGCAATACTTATGCTGCTAACAATTTGAGTAGGGCCAAATCTGTTTCTCCCTTTTGAAGTGGGGGTAAAAAGAAAAGCCTAGATTAAGCTGATGAACAAGTTTTGTAAAGAGCAATAAAGTAAATTAATACCCTTCTATTAGAGGTGTGTAAATTAAATTAACAGTAAACCTTGTTTTATATATTAAAGAAAAAAACCAACTATGTTTAAAAATATAAGGAAAAGCACCTAATAATAATTTTTTTTAAAAGCAGACAGCTCAAAAGTGACTGCAATCAGGAATGATTTCACTGAAGTTTGGCTCAATTTAGATAAAATAAATTGAAGAAGGTAGATAGTGGATCAGGCAGACTATAGGAGGGGGTGCTGAAAAATTCTCAGCCCAACCAAGAAGAGAATGGCGTGGATATGGTTCAATCAGTGATCTGAAACAATGTCAAAACAGAGAATTTCTTTTCTGAAAATTAAGAACATAACATAAGAACATAAGAGTTGCCTCCGCTGAGGCAGACCAGAGGTCCATCTTGCCCAGCGGTCCGCTCCCGCAGCGGCCCATCAGGCCTATTGCCTGAACAGTGGTCCCTGACTAATTTTATAACTTACCTCTAATCCTGTCCCTATAATCTACCTCTACTCTTATCTGTACCCCTCAATCCCTTTGTCCTCCAAGTACCTATCCAAAGCTTCTTTGAAGCACTTAATAAAATAAGATAACACCCTTTTCAGCTACAGTGGCAAAATAACGCTCAGAATTTAGGAAGTTGGTTGGTTGGACTGAGAACTTTTCAGCACTCTCTCGAACAGGATGTATTACTATTTGGATGGGTGGGCTGAGTAACAGGATGGGGCAGGCCCTAAGGAAGCTGAGAAACCAGTCTCCAATTCTGTATGCATTACAAACTCTGTTGGACCGGAATGAAACCTGGATCTATAAACAGACTGGCGGCAGCAAAAAGGGCGAACAGAATGCTAGGAATGATAAAGAAGGGGATCACGAACAGATCGGAGAAGGTTATCATGCCGCTGTACCGGGCCATGGTGCGCCCTCACCTGGAATACTGCGTCCAGCACTGGTCGCCGTACATGAAGAAGGACAGGGTACTATTCGAAAGGGTCCAGAGAAAAGAGACTAAAATGGTTAAGGGGTTGGAGGAGTTGCCGTACAGTGAGAGATTAGAGAAGCTGGGCCTCTTCTCCCTTGAAAAGAGGAGAAAGAGAGGGGACATGTTCAAAACATTCAAGATAATGAAGGGAATAGACTTAGTAGATAAAGACAGGTTGTTCACCCTCTCCAAGGTGGAGAGAACGACAGGGCATTCTCTAAAGTTAAAAGGGGATAGATTCCGTACGAACATAAGGAAGTTCTTTTTCACCCAGAGAGTGGTAAAAAACTGGAACGCTCTTCCGGAGTCTGTTATAGGGGAAAACACCCTCCAGGGATTCAAGACAAAGTTAGATAAGTTCCTGCTGAACCAGAACGTACGCAGGTAAGGCTGGACTCAGTTAGGGCACTAGTCTTTGACCTAAGGGCCACCACGTGAGCGGACTGTTGGGCACGATAGACCACTGGTCTGACCCAGCAGCAGCAATTCTTATGTTCTTATTTTCTTCGGTTTGTTTAATTTCTGCTCTGTTTTACTTCCTTAATTTTTATTTTTTCTCATTTCTGCTTGATATTGTATTATATTTATTCTTTTAGATATACTGCTCTACCTATATTACGTCATTCTTCTTCTGGGTTCCTTGTTAACAATGTTTTAGGTTTCTATGGGGGGGTCTTCTTCCTTCTTTTCTCTCTTCTATTTATCTAATTGATGTTTTTCTCTAAGGCATTTTAGTTAGATTGTGAGCCCATTTGAGACAGTGAGAGTAGCTACAATACATGTAAGGTAGATTTAGCACTGTGAATGTTACCCGTTCTGAGCTCTTAGAAGAGGATGGAATATAAATCTAAATATATAAATATAGAATGACATGGTGACAAAATTCATCACTATTCCCATCCCCATGGGAAACCATCTCCATGTCATTCTTTAAGGAGAGAGGGTAGAATCAGAGAATGAATGGGCCCAGCCACTGACCCTCAAGCCTTGCATTGAAGAATGCTGGTGTAGAAGGACTGAGGTTGAGATAGACACTAAGGAATGACAGTCTCTGGTATCCAGAGCTGAGATTGTGATGTCATAATACCTCATTCTACCAATGCCTAAAAGCCAACTTCATCAGTGAGGTCACAATGGCTTGACTATCCTATACTTGGCTCACATAAGAATCGGCGTATGAATGGGCACAAAGCACAAATGACCCTCAAGCCTTGCATTGAAGAATGCTGGTGTAGAAGGACTGAGGTTGAGATAGACACTAAGGAATGACATGCAGTGGTTTCCCACAGTTATCCATGGGGACAAGAACGGTGAGGGATTTTGTCACCATGTCATTCTCTATTGCAGGGGATGGTCAGAGGTAGTAGTGTGCATTCCTCTGAAAAGCCTGCATTATCCAAGTCAGAGTATAATAATTTAAACTAAACTAAACCTTAGGTTTGCATACCGCACCATCTGCATAATCGTGGAGCTCGGCACGGTTTATAGGAATTGTAATGAGAAAGGAACTCCAAGGAAAGGGCTAGATGAAGATCGGAGGAAAGAAGAATGTTAGAGGGCTAGGATAAACAATGAAATATCATATTTTACCTTTAACCAATCCTCCGCACACAGGGACTACAGGTAATAGAAACTGAAACTAAAATCCACAGTGCTTTTACAGTGACTGACTTTGCTTTCTAGTATGTGTATACATGTTGGCACATGAGGGGCATCCTATACAGAATCGGGCCTAAAATAAACCTGATTCTGTAACCGACGTCCATGTTACAGACGCCGGTTACAGAACCGGATTAATGTAGATGCGGCTGCTACACTTATTGCGGCAAGGGAAAGTGAATGCTGGAATTATAAGGGGTGGGGGTGACTGGAACTAGAAGGAATGAAGAGAACTGCTGGACTCCTGGGGGGGGGGCTGGAGCTGAAGGGAAGGGACAGAGGGTCTGGACCTGAAGGGAGAGTGAGTGAAGTTGGAGGGAATGGAGAGAGGTACTGGACCCATGGGGGGGAGCTAGAGTTGGAGGGAAGGGAAAGAGGTGCTGGACCTGCAGGAAGGAGAAGAGAAGGAAAAGAAAGATGCTGAACCAAGGGGATGAAGGAAGAGGAAGTGAAATACTGAACATAGCAAAAGGAGAGAGGAAAGAGAGAGCGCAAGAGACACTTTGGTATAAGGGAGACAGAACTATTCTTCACTCTGAGGGGAAGATTCTTAAAACCCACCGTGTCTTTAACGATGGTTGCTAAACCAGTTCCAGATGGTTTAGTGTGGAAGTATTCAACCGACCAATTCTCAAAAGGGCTCACCACGGTCTTTTCTGAGCTTCCTGGCAGACTCCAACTCTGCCATGCAAAAGTATTACAATGAGGTCATTAATATTTAAATGAGCTCTCTGGGCAATTCTCATTGAATTTTACACCTATTGCTGAATTATTGACATCTCATCCTCACGACTTCTTTGTTTGTGCCCAATTCTCTAATATTGTCATGTGATTCCCTAACCTCGCTGTCCTAAATTTTTGAGCAAAAATTTCCGGAAGGTCTGAGCTGTCATAGCATTGTTGTTTTTTGGTTTGTTTGTTTTTCATAGCATTGTATTCTGGACAGTGCCTGAGCACTGACTGGCTCAGGAATTCACAGGAAAGTAAGGCTTGACAGCTCAGATCTGCAAAAAAATGTTGTGCTATCCCCTCTCCAACAACCCCTGACATCTCCAGCAGGAGGGTTGTCCATTCCCTCCTGCCGCCACTATAAAGCAACCTCCCCCACCTCCCCGGCAGCAGGAGCAATGCCCACTCCCTCCCGCCACTGCTGTAAAGCAACCACCTTGACACCCCCTTCCCCCAGACAGCGGAAGGGATGCCGCCTCCGTTGTGCCCCAAATGATCCCACCCATGCTTTCAATGACCCCCCTCCACTCCCCTACCTTGTTCACAATGGATAGCTGGAGGAATGCCTAATCCCTCTGACCAGCAGGCCTGCCTCTTCAAAATGGTGGACCTAACCCTCGCAAGTACATCCTGGGATGTGCTAGGAAGGGCCTAAGGCTCTGATTGGCCCATAGAAGGGTCCTTAAGCAACCTGGGCTAATTAGAGCCTTAGACACCTCACTGGTGCATCCCAGGATACACCAGGGAGGAGAAGGCTCATCATTTTGAAGAGGCAGGCCTGCTGGCCAGAAGGCTTAGGCATCTCTCCAGCCAGCCATCGGAGACATGGAGGAGGTCATTAGGGGTATGACGGAGGTGGTGGGAGGGAGTAGGCATCTCTTCTGCTGCCCGGGATGTGTTGGGGGGTTGCTTGATGGTAGCAGTGGGATGGAGTGGGCATTCCTCCCACTGCCAAGGAGGAGTGTGTCGGGTGGGTTGCTTGATGACAGCAGTGGCAAGAAGGAGTGGGCATCCCTCCTGCCAATCTTTGAAATTTTTTATTTTTTTAAATTTGTGAGCATATTAACATAGAAACATAGAAATTGACGGCAGAAAAGGGCCTCAGCCCATCAAGTCTGCCCACACCAATGACCCACTACCTGACTTTTATTCCCCTAGAGATCCCACGTGAATATCCCATTTTCTCTTAAAATCTGATACATTGTTGGCCTCAATCACCTGCTGAGGTAGCTCGTTCCAATGATCGACTACCCTTTCGGTGAAGAAGTACTTCCTGGTATCACCATGAAATTTCCCTCCCCTGACTTTCAGCGAGTGCCCTCTGGTGACCGAGGGCCCTGTAAGACAGAAGATATCTTCTTTCACCTCTATACGTCCCGTAATATACTTAAAGGTCTCAATCATGTCTCCCCTCTCTCTTCAGCGATCAGCACATGCAAATTTAGTGACCCTCCATGAACTCATCTTTTTGAAATCATTACAATAGTGGTCATGGCAGCGGCCTGTCAGATTTTACCGTGAACATTAGAGAATCTTCCTCTGAGTCTTTATCAAGACATCCTCAGTTGTTCTCAAAGTTATTCCCTGCCAGAAATGGAGCCAAGGTGAGATAAGAATGCCAACCCAAGGCCAGATTAATACTATATTGGGCTCTAGTCAAACATATATATGTGGGCCACCTACCAAAGACCCCCTCCTCACCATTATTTCACCTCTCGAGAAGTAGCAGGGGAAACTGCAAAGCCTAGCTTTTGGTATGACAACAGTAATAGTTTGTGAGTGAGCATGTGGACTATGCAAACACATGCTTTGAATGGAGAAGCTTAATGATAGAGCTGGAGAGTAGCCAAGTTACCCAGATCATAAGGGAAACCCAGTCCTGGATTTCTGCAATCATATCCTGGTACATTATGGGTCCTGAAGTACTGATTTCAACTGGTGGTATCAGGGACTACAAATAGAACACTGACTTAGGATATAAGTTCAAAATCAGGACTGGTCATAAAGTCTCCCTCCAAGAACTGGGAAACTGTGGGCTAAGAATCAGGGAAGCTGGGCAAGTCATTTTCACTCTCCACTGCCTCTGATACAAACCTGTGATTCCAAGAATGGACTGCTATAAAAAAAAAAGTGAGGTTTAAGGGTAATGAGTACAAGATATAAATTTACAAGGTTTTACAAGTAAAAAAAGGTTCACAAATGAAAAAGCAAAATAAAATATTTAGTTGTAATTTTTTAATGCTTCTTAAAGGATATATGCAGAGTAGAGGCACTATTGGGACAGTATTGACAGTATTTGCCCAAGTATTATGATAGTAACAGGGTAAATTCCTTGGGCTGAAAATTTCCCTTCAATTAGTATGTGCACAGACAAAGGCATCAGAAAAGGAGGGGCCATAGCTCCCAAAAAATTGTGACCGCACAGTGCTCTCTTTAATGGGTCAGCGGCAGCTGGCAGCAATTCTCACATTCTGCCTTCTGCTAACCCAGAAGCCACCCTTCTGCCAGGTCCCACCCCCTCTAGTAATTTCCTGTTTCTCTGTGGGAGGCTTCTGGGTTAGCGGCAGGCTGCGTGTGAGAATCACTGCTGGCTACCACTGACCCATTGAAGAGCAAAAGGAGAGTTGTAGGAATATTGGACATGAGGTGAAGAAGGGGGCTGAGGAGAAAGGGAGAAGAGCAATGGGGTGGAGCGAAGGGAGAGATGCTGCTTGGAGAGGAAAAAAATGTTGGACATGGGAAGGTGAGGGAGAGATAATGATATGATGGAGGGGAGGGAGAGAGTGCATGGGAAAGAGAAATATTGGATAAGATGATAGAGGGGAGGAAGGGATAGATGGTGCATGGGGAGAGAGGGAGAAATATTGGATAAGGTAATGGAGTGGGGGAAGGGAGAAATGGTGCATGGGGGGAGTACAAAGAGAGATGTTGGACCCAAGGTAAAAGGGAGAGCGAGAGAGAGATGTTGGACATGGGATTGAGAAGAAGGAAGAGATACATAGGAGATGGAGAAGGGAGAAAAAGGATGATGTTGAATCCAGAAGCTGAAGGGAGTGATGTCAGATAATGGGAGTGAGGGAAGAGAGGAAGAATACTGCACTATGGGGAAGAGTGCAGGAGGGAAGAGAGAAGGGACAGGGAAATGAAGGCTACAAGGACGGGGAGATGAGAAAGATAAAGCAAATGCTGGGCTAAAAGAGGCTCGGCCAGATGCACTAAAGTCAGCAATTGTCTAACAATCATCGTTAAACCAGTTTTGACCCGATGCAGAAAACAGCTCACCTCATGGTTTTCTGCACAATCGCTCATTTCTCTGATCCAACCATGAAAATAAACTCATTAATATTGAAATGTCATGTAAACTAGCAGAGTGATTGATGCTTTAACATGGCTTACCGATGCACAAAAAAAAGTGACTGTCCCACTGATGCAAAAATATTTATACTTTGCCAAACTTTTCTTTTTAATGGGCACAAATGCTATTTGTGTGTGTTACAAATGCAAAATATCTGCCCCATTAAAAAAGAAAAAAGCCCCCTCCCTCATCATGACAGCCCTTCATGACATTCCCCACCCCACCTGTGGCAGCGAAAATGACAGGGATTACCACTCCTTCCTGCCATGCTGACCCGCCCTCCCACATGAGAAAGAATTGGCAGGAGGGATACTCACTTCCTCCTGCCAATGGAGGCCCCCCATGCAGGCACCACCCCCAAACCATCCCCTCCCCTCCCCTTTCCCGGGGGGCCCGCGTTACCAAAGGAAAAAAAACACACCTGAGTTCTCTGTTTCTTCAGCGGGCCCCCTCCGACATAGAAGGGTGGTGGAGGAAGAGAAAGGGGCCAGGGTGATGGGGCAGGGTGGTATGGAAAGATGGTGGGGCAGGGTGATAGAGGGAGAGAAAGGGGGCAGGGTGGTATGGAAGAATGGTGTATAGAGCAAAAGGGGACAGATGCTGATGGTGTGCAGGGAAAGGGGAGAAAAACATAAGGGGGAAAGATACTGGATGGAATTGTGTTGAAGGGAAAAAAAGGGGGCAGATTCTGATGGAATTGGTATGCAGGGAAAGGGGCAATAAACATAAGGAGGAAGGATACTGGATGGAATTGGGTTGAAGGGAAAGAAAGGGGGCAGATGCTGATGGAATTGGTGTGCAGAGAAAGGGGAGAGAGACATAAGGGGGGAGGATACTGGATGGAATTGGGTTGAAGTGAAAGAAAGGGGGCAGATGCTGATGGAAGTGGGAGGATGGGAGAAGAGGGAGTGAAATGTCAGATCATGGGGGTGGGGGAGAGGGAAGGGAAGGAGAGGAGAGGAGAGAGATGCCAGACCAATGGAGGAGGGAAGGGAAGAAGATGGATGTCACACCAATGTGGGGGGGAGGAAGAGATGGAAGGGAGTGGCAGACAATTTCTGGAAGAGGCATAGAAAGAGAACAGATAACATATGGAAGAGGCAGAAAGAGGGTAGACAGTGGATGGAAGGACGAGAATGATGAGATGAGGAAAGCAGAAAACAGACAACAAAGGTAGAAAAATATTTCTATTTGTTTTAATTATTTATTTTTGCTTTAGGATGAAGTATTATTGCAGCTGTGTTGATAATCATTTTTTAATAGAAAATGGAAATACGGTGATCCTGTTTATTGGACTAATTTTAATACATTTTTTACTAATTCTGAGACCATAACTCCTTTCTTCAGGTCAAGACAGGGATACTGTAACAGCAGTATAGTTTACTGACCTGAAGAAAGAGGTTTTAACTTCTGAAAGCTAATTGAGAAATGTATTAGTCCAATAAAATGATGGGCACTAAATTTTCTTCCAGCCATGTCCCATGCCTCCTATCCAAATGTAAAATAAAAAATTGGTGGGCTTGCCAAAGCCCTGCCAGATGAAGATCTCTTCCTCTAGGAAGGAAGGGGAGATTTGTTCTGAGATGTTTGGAAGTTGCATAGAAGAAAAACTACACTGGCACTGGTATGGTCATCTTTGTTGTTTGTTTGGAATTTTAAAATAAAAGAAAGTGGAAATAAAGAAGTAAGTAAATAAATGGAGGCGGAGCAGGGGTGAGGTATGGGCGGGGCAGGGGGCCCAGTGTACTTGTGTACCTAGGGGCCCTCCACAAATTAATCCTGCCTTGAGCAAGTACAGTACCTCACTGAAACTGTGAATCCAGGAGAGCTGTCACTGATGCTGTTCTTTATAATGATACTTGCCAGTTTTCTTTTAAATTCCAACGCCCTTTTGGGCTGTTTTGTTTTGCTGAACTTGTGATTAGTGTAGTATTTCTCTTGAATCTATCAGTTCAAACATGTTCTTTCCATCCTTGGAAACAGTTTCTGAATTAGGTTGTCCACACTTTATGAATATGTACTTGCATAGTGGGGGGGAAGGGTGACATCCATTTTTTTTTTTCTTTTCCAAAATTAATTCTAGCATCAAAAGTTTCAGGAATTCTATTCTCTTTAGGATACGGAATTGTGCGTATTAGATACTTCGTTTGAAGATGAGGACAGAGAGAGACACAAACAACGTGAGTTCTAGGCAGAGAAAAAGAGAGAGAGCTGGAAATAATAATAATAATAATTTTATTTCTTATATACCGCTATACCATAAGTTCAAAGCGGTTTACAACAAGTTACATACAATGAGTGTATGAGATGTAAGGTGAACAGAAAAAGTACTTTCTGGGATACAAATTGCAAATGGAAGAGAACCAAGATGGTTTGAATCAAAAGGAAGTATCTAGTCAGAGATTGGGGTGCAGGGAAAAACAATTTGGGTGGAATACCTTTATGAATGGGAAGAAGGATGAGTTAATCTAAAATCAAGAGAATTGGGGATTGGGATGAGGATAGCTGAGGGGGATTGGGCAAGAATTGGGAATTTTCTGAAGTCGGCGTAAGAAGTGGCCTCAAGAATGGGTTTTACGAGCCATATGTTCACTTTGGCTGCCTGGAATGATAACATTCTGTCTAGGAACTTCTTGTAAAGACATGAAATGGAAATCTTGCAGGACCTAATACAAAACTGTAACAGGAAAACGAGAGCTACAACCAGGAATGATTTTTGGTGGGTCTCCAGACTTTCCCACAACTCTTAACTGTGTGCCAGACGGAGAATGGGAGGTAACCACTGATTTAAAATGCTAATAAGCTTTGATTTTACAACTTTCCCAATGGAGGACTTAAAAAAAAAAAAAAAAGTAAAGTCTATAGATTAAGGGACCTGTAAATCTTCATCTGGAATCTAGCAGGTTAATGATTTATACCTTGAATTCATCGCAGGGAAAATTTCAGTAGTCTGCAGAGGGTTTATCAAGTAAGGTCAACTGAGCAGACTTGTAGCCCAAGGATTCCTGTCTACTAAAGGTGCATAGTCAGAAAATGTTCATCCCACGTCATTTCCGGGAATGTTCATTTTTGTTTCCTTACATCAGAGCAGGAGTAACGTCATTAAGATTGCACACTCTTTCGGAAAGAGCATGCCCTGTTTGCAAAGAGCGTGGGCTCATTCAGAAGCATCTAATCGTGACCTTAGAATTACATGGTTCTATCACGGGTCTCAAAGTCCCTCCTTGAGGGCCGCAATCCAGTCGGATTTTCAGGATTTCCCCAATGACTATGCATGAAACCTATGTGCATGCACTGCTTTCAATGCATATTAATTGGGGAAATCCTGAAAACCCTACTGGATTGCGGCCCTCAAGAAGGGACTTTGAGACCCCTGATAATTTCTTATGAAATGAAGGAACGGTTAAGTTGCAATAAATCCTCATGAGTGTTGTAACATCTACATGTCAGATAGAACCCGGAAGTCATCGGAGTTAAAAATACTGAAAATTGTCACTTGAACCCTGAAATTCTAAGGTCGCATAATGGTTCACATACTATTCATGCAGGTGTGATGGTTGCACTATCAGGAAAAAGAATGCACTCTTCTAAAAGTGCATTATTGATAGCACACTAAAACTCCCCACAAAATTTTGGGGCATTTTCATGCTCATTTACTTTTGCCAAAGACACGAAACAATATAGAATATAGCACTGATGTCTCCTATTTCGTTTCAGCTACCTTGGTTTCAGATTTGAATCCTGATCTTCTGTGGCAGTCTTACCAACAAAATATTTCTTTTCACAGACCTGTAGAAAGTCCTCTGTCCAAAACCTGCACCCCATTTATATATGAAGTTAATATTTTGATCCCTTGAAAAATCTGAACTCCAAATTGGCTTTTATGATCAGCAAATCATTCTGGATTGTAGATTTTGATCTGCAAATCACAGCAGTTGTAAAACGTAAAAAGAAAAAAAAAAAAAGTCAGGCACAATAAACAAATGTTATGAATGTTTTTGTGATGACCAGTTAAGTAAGCCTATGTCACCGTTTTCAGGTTGGGCGTGGACAAAAGCAAAGCTGGGAATTCAGTGCTCTAGAAAAAAAAGGGTGGTCGTTTGTGGACAGGCCCATAGAGCAAAGGAAGTAGGTTTCCAGCACTGCCGGGCACTTTTCCTCCACAATTAGAAATACCAGTTTGTGTTTTTAAAAGTTGATAAAATAACAACTTTGCAGCAGCTTTGTCTTGGAAACATTAAGCAAGTTTTCTGGTGGGCTCATCAAATTTCTTAAGAGCTTTATCCAGGCACATTTTTTTTAACAGTTTATACAAGAAACCCCAAATGTAAGCAGTTATTTTAGAAAAGAATACAAACTCCCTTATGAATGAGCGCAAACACTGGACTGGAAGTGCTGTTAAGTCGAGATGATGGATTCCCCTACACCCCTAAGCATTTCCTTCTCCACGCCATAACAATGAACTCTACCGGAAAAAGCGAGGTATAGATGCTATAGGGATCAATGCTAAAAATTAGCAAGAGGATAAGCGGCAGAAACCCCGTCCATATAGTGTGTGTAGGGGGGGGAGGGGAGTTCACAAGTCTGTTTTATTTTGTTGTTCAGATAAGAAGCAAGAAACACAACACACCGTAGACAGATCTGTGTAGTATGTTTCAAACTCACGGGAAGGTTTCCTTTTTGTTTGTACCAGAAATATTACTTCAGAAGGATGAAATAAAAGGAAAGCACCAACAGCCTCAAAAAATTGGGACAGGTCATTCATTCAAAAGAATGAACGCCTGTTATATACTGTATTTTCTGGAACAAGCAGTGCAGCCATTGTCAGGGCTTCAGCCCTGTTTTGCTCCCTAGATAGAATGACAGACGGTTCTCGCAGCTGGAGGGTCCAACTGTTTGTCCCTTCACCTGGACTGCTTTGGCATTGGATATGTACAACGTGGTCCACTGGTTCTTCCAAGATACTCTGAAGGTTAACTTTTTTAATGTTTCAGTTGGATCATCCGAACTACAATTTGCAATTGGGGGGGGAGGGGGAAGAGTTTAATTTAAAAAAACAGTACTTCAGATGTTTAAAAAGAAATATGCTTCATTGAGTTTACACAGGTCATATATGTAGTTTGTATACACACACACGCGTATTTCTCTCATTACTGTTCAAGAAAGTATGATTGCAGCCCTTAGACAGAAGTGAGAAACTGCCTAGAATGGACGGAGAGGTTTGGCGCTTTTTCCCCCCTATCTGTCTCGTTTCGTTCCAACTGTGATTTATCTCACCGATATATAACTACATAACAAGGGCAGAAGGTTATAAAAGGTTTATTATAGGCGCACAAAAGATAAGGCGGATCGATGTATAAGCACTTTGGCAGATAAGACATTTGTTTTAATGTCAGACTTAAGGTACAGAGAAGAAGAGTTACTGGCACGATTGAAAAGTTAAAAATAAGCAAACTATCCTGTTGTCTAAAGCTTCTCCCCTTCTTCTCTCTCTCTCTAGTTCGCTTGCTCTCTGTATATCTATCTATCTATCTATATATATATATAGATATACACACACTCTGTATATATATATATATATTATTGCTGTTTATATATATTATTGCTGTATATATATATATATATATATATATATATATATATATATATATTATTACTGAAGCAGTGGATGTGGTAATTAAGAATTTGGTGAGAGCCCGGTCAGGTCACCTCATTCCTCAGATCAGAGCCCCATAAGAAATTCTTTCAAGTGTCCTTCTGCGTCGCCAAAGATGACAACAGCAAATCAATAAGTACTTGAAATGAAAGGGGGATGTTGCCTAGCCCCCGAGGCTACAGATTTCCACACCGACAGCCTTTTTTTTTAAATTTCTCTGAACTTCTGGCATTCCTTTGCACAGCTCTTCAGAAGCGCTCCCTCTTTTCCCTTAATTGCCATTCTCATGATAAAGGTAAGTGCTCTGGGTTCTGAACAGGAGCTTACGCTGTGTATTACGGTGGGCGACTGGGGATGGGTTAGTGTCTGGGGCAGCAATTTTCAAGAGCTGTTTAGCACTATTCGGGGCAGCTCCAGCTCTTGGGGGCCGAGGCTGCTCTCCCTCCGGGTCTCAGCCGCTCAGATGCCCAAGAAACTGCACGGCAGAGGCAGTCCCAGAACCCTCGACCAGATTTGCCCACTGAGATGGCTTTAAATCCCTAAGGGTGACAGTGCTCAGATCCTGCTTGTCGGCTCTCTGGTTTGACTGTGCCCTGCTTTTTACCTGTAATTACCATCTTCCTAAGAAATTACTATAATTTTGCATTTGTGACTGAATAGGGAGGGGGAGGGGACGCTCAAGGCAGGATAATTTAAATTTAGATGCAAATAAATTGTTAATTTTTTTTTTTTTTTTTTTTACATGCTTGCAAAGACGATCCGATCATTAGATTTCTTGTTGAGAAAATGCTAGGGTTGAATAATCATAACTAAGCGCAGTCCCAGAACAGGAGATGACCATTTAGAACGGCCCAACCAAATCGATACTGCTTAAGTCTGTGAAGAAGGACCAGGCGTTTGACTGTCTCATGTACCTGCACCATCTGAAGACAGGGACCGTGAAAGTGGCTTGTAAAGGTTGAAATCCGAGTCAGCCTCTCCAGGTCCTGATACCAGGGTCCCTGGGTGCAAAAGCTGACATCTTAGCAACTGTTTGAGCAGGGCCGCCTATTGCGTGAAGCTTTGCGGGCCTGGTTTGGAGATTTTGATTTTTTTTGTTCTATCCAAACGTATTTAGTCGTCTGATGGTGAAATATGTATGGCCAAGCCCTTCGTTTCAGAAACTAGAAAATAAAAACAAATCGGTAACTCACAGACCTGGCTTTATTAGCTTAATTTAATTTCATGAAAAGTTATCCTTGTTAAATAAATAAACACAGTCGAGCCCCTACTATATTTTACTACTGAATATAAATATCTAACAAACACATAGCAAAGCATGTTTTGTTTTTGGGATTTTTTTTTTTTCTTGTCTACTGTAGCAGCATATTGTGTGGTTCCAGATCTAGGCCGACCTGGTCTAGCACCCAGTTTCAAAGCTGTTCACTGAAATTGTGGATTATTAAACTGTTTTCCTATTGAGCAGGATTGCTCCCTGTTCCCTGAATGTAAACTGTAGCGTTCCCCCCCTAACCGCTGAATCTTTTTTTTTTTTTTTAATCTTTATTGATTTTCAAACTTCGATAGTGCAATACAAATGGTAAATCAGAAAAACTGCACAAAACACACTATTCACTATACAATTATTACATTAAACAATCATTTTCTCCCATCCTCATCTTCATTCTTAATATAATAATACATATGATGTGATTACAAATTATAAATAAATAATTTAACTATTCAAAATACATTTCCCTTCCCCCCCCCCCCTGGATGTATAAGGAAATCTAATGATAAAGAAAGAAACATGACCCTTATTATAATGCAATAAAATTAGTCATAAGTATGAAAGAGTGATGGCGTAACGTTTGGGGACTAGTAAATCATTTAATGATGTATGGAGTCCATTGACTAACCGCTGAATCTTTGTTTATCTCTGGGAGAAGGAACCAAACTACACATATAAAAAAAAAATTAACTGGGCCCATACAGCGCGTATCAACTATTGCATGTATGGCTTTGGTGGAAAATAAATGTGGAAATCCATGTATTAAGTCAGTTCGTTTGTAAGCACCCTGGAACCCTTTTCTTCAGCAGCATGCCTAATGTCGCAGTCCCTGGTGGTTCTGGGCATTAATTAGTTGTTTAATAGGAGTATGACTAAAAATATAAAAAAAGGATTAGGAGCGTGAAACGTATGTCCGGCTCCTTCCACACACTCCAGGAGGGAATAAAAATCACTCTGTATCTTAGACTTCTCTGGGAGGCATTTCCATTTCTCACCAGCTGCTCACTTAAGCCGCACACCCTCTCCTCCGGGCACAGCAGTACCCACTCTGCCCAGCACCCACACTGGTATGGGAAGGAGAGAGAGAGAGAGAGACTCATTTGCTCTAAAACCTGTGACTTACCGGAGCAGATAACAGAAGGGTAGATATGTGCATTTCTCCCTGTTTTGCCCCATTTGGCATTCTTCTCATACTTTTCATCATGATCCATCGCAGTGGCCAGTATCAGTTTTCCTCTGTTAATTATACAAATAAAAACAACTGAAACGAATCAATTTAGCTGAAAACGTAATTAACGTTTGGGCAAAATATAACCAATTTAATATTTTGCTGGGAAATTACAATTTGATATTATGTTTGAGGTGCACATACAGGTGACTTCACAAGGGCACTTAGGAGAGTTAGCAATACAGCAAGATCAGTACCATTTTAGCAAAAAAATTTTTTCCAGCTGCATAAAACAAAATCTCAAATGCAACATTACAATTATTTGTATTTTGACATTTTAAACGTTTCCTGGATTATCATTGCTATCAATTTGGTTAGTTAAATAAATAAACGAAATATTTTGCATAAATAACACACAAAGAAAAGTTTTGCATTCTTAATACCCTGTTTGCAGTATTAGGAGTTGTGTTAATTGAAAGCAAATGTATGCAGAGAGAGAGGGCTAACAACCGCCTGACAGGGGCACAAAACCTCTTCATTTTCTGTCCCTAAAGAAACTAGAACTGTCCCCAAATTATTCTTTGATATTCGCAGCTTTCTACATTTAACTACTAGACTCAGATAGAAATTATATTTTTACTGGAAACTTAACATTCGATTAATTACTGTTATTGGGAGCCATTCCGAGACAACATTCACGTTACATTAATAAAAATTTGTAGAGAGACGTGTTAAAAACAAATCCCACAGTTGGATCTTTTCGAAAATGTGACTCTTCCTACTGTGCTGAAAACTTTGCTGAAGCTTAGACAAAAAAATTAGAAAACACACACACAAAAAAAACCCCTTTATTTGTACATGTTAAGGATACAAAATCTTTATCCAGGCCTGATTTCACTTGCCTTAATTGGTTAATTTATGTTCTCTAGAACTGTCTTGTGATCTTCCTTGAAGTGGGACTAGGATGCAATAATGTGTATATGGATATGTTTCTTATTGTTCTATTGCATATTTCTTTATTGTTCTTGTAACATATATTTCCGATAAAATTAAAAAAGATACAGTCTTTGTAATCTTTAAAGATTATTTTTCAACATGTAGTTACATACGGAATATTTTTAAACTATTTATTAAAAAAAAAAATGCAGGTAGCAAAGTGGCAATATTTAAAAACCTAATCATGTGAATTTTTCTTTCAAAATCAAGAGCATGCCTATGAAGGACAACGTTTCTGTTAATATCTGTGAAATTTCATGAAACTGTTACAGTCAAGAAAAATATTTTTTATTTTTTTTATAGAGAAGTCTACCAGATTAATTTTTTTTTTTTTTTTTTTTAAAGTACACTTGTCGTTTTAAAAAATGAGTTATCAGTGACCCCAAGTGAACCTGCTTGGTATACATACAGCAAATGAAATTCTAGACGTAAATGAGCTTCTGTGTCTTGTACATCACAATCCCTTCATTAAAACTGGGCAGCCCCTGGCCGTATAAAACGGTTGTGAAACTCATTGCCTTTCTGATCCGAGATGGCTGGGAGCGACCTGGTCTTTCAAAGCAGTCCCTGTCTCTCACACACTCATATTATTTTTTTTTATGTAAATCTGCCTCTTCTTCCCCCCTCCCCCCCCTTTTCACATTCTTCTTTGTTTCACTCTCTGACTTCTTGCCACACCCTTAGTTCCTTATACTTTAATAAGTAGTATTTTGCTTTCCTTCAATTTCTCCCCGTTTTCAGATTTTCCCTCTCTTTTGCATCTCTGGGTGGTGTTTTTTTTTTTTTTTTTTTAATGTTCATTATTTCTCTGGGTTTGCTAGCAGCTTGTGGCTAGCTGCCTCTCCCCCATCCCACGATCCCAACACAGCATCTGACTTCATTTGTCTTTCTCGAATTGTTCTCTCTCTTTTTTTTTTTTTAACGATTTGTTTTCTTGGAGCTCGAAGTCACTTGTTCGTCTTTCTTGAAGTTTCTCTCGCTGTCTCTTCCTCGCTCTTTCCAGCGCTCCTCACTCCCCTCCTCGCTTTCCAGCGCTGAATGACTTTGGTGGAATCTCTGCTGACGTCACGCCGCTTCCAGTGTAGAAAGAGGGAGCGAGCCCGAGACGGAGAGAGGAAAGAAAGACAGACAAACGGACAGAGAGAGCGAGAAAGAGCGGAAGGAACGGAGGCAGAAAGCCCCCTTTCGGCCGCCAACGCTCTTAAATGCTGGGATCAGAAGCCGGAAGAGAAACTTTTGGGGCAGCGTCCGCTGTGGATTCTTTTCGGGCTGCTCTGCCTCTGATTTCTGCCGCCACCGCCTTTGGCTGAGCCCAGCGTTGAGGATTGCTAAAGATCCGCGAGATCCAAAGGTGGTTTTTACACGCAGAACGCCTCTAGTAGCTGGTAAGTGCAGGCCGTCCCGCTTAGAGAGAGATTGCACCAGACTGAAAAGTGGTTCCAGTCGGTGATCCCCACTGGAACGTGATTTGTGGCTCGGCTCCTTGGCTAGCTCCCTTTCTCTTGCTGTTATTTGCGGTTTCAAAACCATTCGTCACCCTGCGATCCCCTCGTTTTTATTTTTTTTTTTGTAGTGCAGTGCAGTGCAAAAAAAAAACAAAAAAAAAACCATAACCCTGCGGTATCTAAAAAAGATTAGACTTCCTGAGACCCATTTAAAGTAAGCCAATGAGAATTTTTATTTTGCAGACAAGCCCTTATTTAAGTCGTTAGGACAGAATAAAAGTATAAGAAGTCAACATTTCAAAATGAGTGTGGGGGGGGTGACAGAAAGCAGTACAAGTTATCCGTCTAATTGGGGTGATCAGCACCCACAAGAGGTGGCTCCCATGAATAAACGCAGCTGTTCAATTATTCTGCGGACAGGAAACATAATTTCTGCACAAGTAATTATAATTTGCCACCAGGCCTAACATATTCGAATACTTGTGAAATAGAAGCCCTTCATACTCTGCAATTATTTTGGGATTACAAATTACTTTATGTAAGTGAAAGTTTCAGTGAAAACTTTGCTTTAATAAATAGGCTTCAAATGAGTTAAGGCCATTGTCCTTCTGTCATGTTAACCTGAATTTTTCTTGAAGATAGCCAGACTTTTGACTAAAACCTTCTTCATTTGTTAACTCTCAGAGATGCATTAATTGAGAAAATGTGTTACCATGACTGCCTCTTTGAAGCAAGTAAGGGCGCCCTTAATTAAGCTGCACACTGAATCAAATATTTTTTTAAAAAACCACTTGTCTTAAAAAAAAAAAAAAAATTAGAGCCTAGTTAAAAGTCATTCTAAATTTGTTTCTGTGACTCGTTTCATCAGCAACATACCTATTGTAGACCTTAGTGATTCTGGGCATTAATTCGTTGTTTACAGGAGGAATATTCCTACAATGCAAAAGGCCTTAATTACATTTACAATTCTAGTGTCTGAATTTGAAAGGAAGCTCCTGTTTATATCATCATTATTAATTTTAACAATAACGACATGTAATATATATTAAGCCTTCCCATAATAACTGATTTTTCAACATACCATCCAAACAGTGATAAAAGAAAGAGTATACCGTAATTTTCCACGAAAAGACATAATTTTACTCTCAAAGAGAGTAATTAGACAAATATTGGAATGTTTCAAATAATTCAAGGTAAGCCAAATTCGGTGACTTCTGCTTATTAGTTTCAGAATAGAGATGCATTATTGTTTCCTAAATGCATAAAAGACTTAGATTTATGTTGTCATGCCCCTCATCTAACCTCGGGGGGGGGGAGGGAGAGGAGAAAACCAAATATCCTATTTAGGTTTTTGCTATTTTTCTATAGCTTAAGTTTCCAGAGCCACAAAATGAGACACATTTTGAAAGACAATAACCGTCCTACTCAATGACTAGAGATACTTTGGGCTCCTTTTACTAAGCTGCGTTAGCGGTTTTAGCGTGCACTTAGCGCATGCAGAATTGCATGCTAGATGCTAACGCCAGCATTAAGTTGGCGTTAGTTCTAGCCATGTAGCGTTGGTTCAGCTCACGCTAAAATTCTGCGTGCGCTAAAAACGCTATCACGGCTTAGTAAAAGGAGCCCTTTATTGGAGGAAAAGCAACACATAATGCCCAAAAAAATATTACTTCTCACCTTAGTGCAACACAGTATGTGCTAATGATTGGAAATGTGACTGCAAAGTCTCTATTTGTGTTATTTTTTTAGGACCTGAAATAAAAACGTCTCTTGGATTAGGGAAACTGCATGTGTGCAAATCAAACGAGGGGGTATAGAAAGTTCTCAACTCAACCAAGAAGAGAATGACATGGATATGATTCAATCAATGATCTAAAAAAAAAAAAAAAACAAACCAGAGACTTTCGTTTCTGCAAACTAGCCCTTAACGAAATAAGATAGCACTTTTCAGCTACAGTGGCAAAATAAAGCTCAGAATTTAGGATGTTGGTTGGTTGGGCTGAGAACTTTTCAACACCCCCCCCCCACACACACACACACACACAAACACACCCCCGGTAATGGATATGCAAAGCGAAAACAACAGACAGCAAATGAATCCTGCATTTCTTTAAGGGGCCATTCCGCAGTCTCCTTGCTTATTATGCTATATAATCACATCAGCCATTAAAGGACTAAAACATATCCGTGTGGACTGAAATGTAATTGTGAATTATTGGAAGGCAATTATTCTGTTTATAGAGCACTGGGAAAAGAAAAAAAAAATGCTGTCCAAAAATTTGAACATCTCAGTTTTGTAAATTAGTAATAAATGCAGGCCATAGAGTGAAGCAACTGAATTAATCATGGAAGATTTGACCTATCAAGGAAAATAAAACCTGCTTCTTACATAGGAATAATATATGTGTGTATATACAGGGGCAGATGGCAATATATATGCATTTGTACAGATGGAAGGGATAGATATTGCATACAGACATTGGATGTTTGAAGAACATATTTATAAGATTAACTGTAAATGTATAGATATCTTAAACAAGTAATTTCTTGAACATTTAGTCTATGACCACATGTAACGAATCAATGTAGATGTATAATGACAATATAGGTATGCTTTTATATTAAATAATGAAACTTTAAGATCCAACCGCTCACACTGAGGCCTCCTCACTCTCCTTTTTAAAAGGTAAAATCTAATAAGCCAGGTATATGTATATTCCTCAATTATTTATAGAAGAGAAATGCGTGTTGTTAAAATGGCAACAGAACACGATTAAAATGTGCATTATTTACTACTTGCATTTTTAAATCCGATTAAATTACCTTTTGTGATTTGATCAAAACGTTTTGATCTGCGGCCTGCCGCACCAGCTAATAATGCAGCCAGTTCAGACGATGGTGGGGGGGGGGGGGGGAAACAGGGGGGAGAGAGAGATTACTGAGATGATGACATGCAAATTTCCAGTGAAATTATCATAAGTAAACATTTGAAGCCTGAACTAATAAAATCCCATCTGTGTTACTTCATATCGAGTTAGTAGAGAGCTGTGATAATGAATTTTGTAATATCTCACGAACAGACATCTCAATCAGGCACTAATCCTATGATCTTACTGCAGAATCACTCAGATCGGGGGCAGCCAAACTGCTGCTCCCTGGCACAGGGCTGGGACTCAAGAGCAGCGGCAGAACTGGGAGAAGGAGCAGCGAAAGCAAACATCAGAGAGCAGTAGCCTGCCCTGGGGAAAAGGTGCTCCAAGAGAGGCAAGAAGCAGCAGGCAGCGCAGGGAACCCAGCACCCCCAGCCTTCGGTGACCATCATCTCACTGGGAGTCCCAGAAACTTTCGCCTAGCCTAAGTTGATAAATATGGACCCTAAAGATTATATATTACATTACAATACATTAGTGATTTCTATTCCGCCTGTGCCTTGCGGTTCTAAGCAGATTACAAACCCCTGGGTTAAACAGGCCTTAATGGAAGAGAAACATCTATTCCAACAATATACCTCTTCCAAATCGCATTATTAACTAGATAGTAAAAAAAAAGATCTATTTAATTAAAGACTGCTTGTTTGCACGGGGAAAAGTCTGAGATCCCCGCACGCGCAATGCTAGATAGGGACGTTACTTCATAGGCTCAAAATCCTAACCAGGCCCTTCCCCAGCGATGCAGTTGTATTTGCACTGGTGAGCTTCTAAAGCAGACATCTCTACTTAAAAAAAAAAAACAACAACAACCCAAAGATAACAGATATATGAATGCTTGGAAGAGACTGTATAGCTAGGTGAAGGGAGTATTCTTGTATCATTGGTGCCAACATATTTATAAAATTCCTCGCTCCTAAAAAAAACAACAGGGATATAGGTTCACCTTACAGAATAATGGGTTTAAGGCACATTTATTTGGAAACTTTTTTTTTTTCCAGCTCTGTATTATGCCCGCAAGCCTATAACATTTTCTGTAACTGAAATAAACTTTCCCAAAAGATAACACAATGCAGTGGAGGGAAAATCTATTTTCAAGAGACTGGTAAACTTCTTTAGTTGGTATAATTAAACAAGGAAGAAAAAAAAAGTAATTAATGGAGCTCAGCTAGGGAGTGACTCGTCGCCGCTGGTGATTAGCTGGAGTGGTTTTTTTTTTAAGGTAAGTAGATTAGCAGAAGGTGAGGTATCAATTATGCCAATCTGCAAGTGTTGCAACTGACTAATTACTTGGATAAATTGGTCTACATTAAGCCTTCGCAGAAAAAAAAAAAATCAAAATAAGTGTGCCAAGTGTACTGTTTTAATAGCATAGGTAGTGCAAAGAGGTTTCAAGCCTTTGCTGAAAAAAAAATATATATATACTGCTGACGGTAACTACATTTAAACTGAATTTTAAAAAAAGTTACTCTGCTTAGTGAATAGTGAATGCGGGTAAAAAAAAGTTTTACCAAAACAAAAATGCTCACTCGGACTGCTATACTGTCTTTTATTTTTCCATTGATGTCAAAGTCCTGTTGTTTAAACTGGGGGAAGTGAGGGGGAGGGGGGGGGAATCCCAGCGAATATGCGCTAAAGTGAATCTTGCATCACAGAGATGACCGGTGTTCATTTCATATTCTAGGGATTAAACCACTCTCAATTTTGCTCTGTTGCAGATAAGGGGCAATATCAGACATGGAGCCCAACTGTCGTAAACTGGTATCGGCTTGTGTGCAAATAGGTAAGAAATAATCTTGATGAGAAAATGCGTGCCCGTAAATCACACACGCACCAAATATAATACTACCAATAAGTGCTGATAAGAACAGTGCTATGGATTGCTGCTGGATGAAACCAAACAGACAGAGAGAGCTAGCTGGTTAGCCAGATTTCTGCTTAATTAAGTCCTCAGAAATGTGTTGGGCACTGGTATCCCCTCAATACTGAGCTGAGCGCTGAATAAGATACCAAAGACAGAGCAATTGTAATTAGAATAATATCCACTATGACGATATTAGTATTTGAGCATCAGATGTACCTCCCTTTACCTTTCCTTGTTTGCCAGATGGGTACAACCTCCCCCAGATGAATGCCTTTTATTTTAAGATTCTTAAGATTAAAAACCAAAATTGCCTTCAGCGGGCACAAAACATCTCAAAGTAGAAATGAAGTAGGAAAATGACTGTTTTTTTGAGGAAGTGCCAACGGTAAGAGAGAAACTGCAATGGATAAAGAAACACCTTTTGAGCCCCTACACCCCCAGCTTCTACCTTCCAGTCTCTCTTTCTGATTTTCGGACTGACACTTGAGGTAGAGGATGCTTTCTGGAGAGCATAGGCAGCTGGGGTGTCTGGAGTGTCTGACTGTGCTTGCTCAGCTGCAGTGGGAAGTTCGCTGGCTAGGGGGGGGTTGGATGAGTCCGGTCAGCGGTGGTCTCTCAGCGCCCCCTGCTGCTCAGTTGAATTGAGTGCTCATGTACTCGTAATGTGCTTGCTTTGATGCCCCGGAAATCTCATGTGTGTATGTGCGTAACTGATTTAAAGGCAGAACAGGCAGAAAATATTGAAGAAGGGAAGGCGAGACATTTCAGGAAAAATATATGGTATAGTTAAGAGCTAGTGTGCTGCAAACCAACTCATGTCAATAGCTACTTTAATAGTACATTTGCTATACTACGGGTGCAATATTTTGCAAGGCTTATTTTGAAATTACCAAATAATAAAATGTTAGGAGAAATCGTGTTTTTTGCTAAACGGCCTTATTGAAGATGAAATCTCCGACTCGAGATAAATCTTAAAAACTGTTTTCCTAAACATAGCTATATGAATTTTGTTATCTTTTGGGCCCTTTCAGGCAAAATTGTATTAAAAACACATAAAAGGCAATATGGCGGGGGTGCTGAAAAGTTCTCAGCCCAATCAAGAAGCAAATGAATGGATATTGTTCAATCAGTGATCTGAAACCATGTCATAACACCAAGAATTTCGTTTCTACAAATTGGCAAAATAAGGTTCCGAATTTAGGAAGTTGGTTGGTTGGGCTGAGAACTTTTCAGCACCCCCTTGTGTTTCCACGCTCCGATCAGAACTGAAAAGTAGTCTAGGAAAAGTTTAAAGCAGAACAGGGATGAAGAGAAAATACTTGATGAATCAGACTTCAGTACAGTTTCCCGGGTGCAATGTCGAGGATACTTTTCTATGATCATTTTATTTCTAACAATATAAAAACAAAAGGAGGAAACCTCTGAAAACTGACGCCCCTAGAGGACAGATCTGAAATTACTAGTATGTCCACATTACAGGAAATACTGTACATTGGAGCATTGCTGGCGTCATGATTGTTGCTGCTGTCCGGGTCTAGGGCCTGACAGTCCACTTTTATCATTCCGCTGGAAAAATACAGAAAGAAAAAATAAGAAGAAGGAGTGGAAAATCGCAGGAGATTGCCCCAACTTTGTTGGCTGGGCTGAGAACTTTTCAGCGGCCCCTCCTGTATCGATAGATGTGTCTGCTTTTCATTTAATCTCTTTAGATCATTTTATTATACCCGATTTTCAGGACAGATTTTTCCATGGATGGAAGCAACCAAAAATTCGTAAAACCCCGATTAAGCTGGATGGTTTATATATGGACATGTGTGTGTCAGTCCATTTTTGTAATCACTGTTGCATGTGAGAGCTAAAAAAAAAAAAAAAAAAGAAAAGAAAAATGCAGTTGTGTCTCTGTAGAACGTGGGTCAGTTTTTTAATCTGCAAAATAAAAACTGTTTGAATAATGCAGGGCTAGAGAGAGTAAAGCATTTTCTGCATCGGCTGAGAATGACAAAGGCCCCTTTTGTCTTCAGAGCAGTTTCACCGAACAGGTGGTCTTAATCTTAGGATATTGTACTATATAATGGGAAAGCGGGATCTTTCCGATGCAAATGCTATGATAAATTTATGAGTTCTTTCAGGAAAGTTTTGGTGTACAAAGTATTCATGCAAGTAATAACCACATATGCCTCATGACTGTTGACTATTACTTTCCATATTATGAAACACATGGTCATTTTGCCACCCATTAATTATAAGGTAGGAATATGGTACTCCCTGAAAAGCATCCTCTGGATTATCTGTAAGGAGTTGGCCTTTCTAGGGACGTGATGTAGCTCTACAAAATGTTTGCATAGCTCATAACTGTTTGAATTCTTATTTTATACCATTCAGGTGTACAAAAAGTGAAGGTGGGGTAATACCATAATGCTTGAAATACGGAGCATTTTTTTTTTCTGGTTAAATATTTATTAAAGAAGATTTATGAATTATGAGCGGATTTGGGCGGTGCAACAGTAAATATTTCTGGGGGAGTTCTTTTTGGGTTTAATCTTTTATTTACTTTTTAAATATGTTTTGTGTTGTTGGGTTGTTGCTGTTTTTTTTCATTACATTAAAGGCAGGAGAAAAGGCCAAATTTATCTTACTTCTCTTGTGATTGAACTTTTCTGTGAAAATTTTTGAAAGTCATTTTGCTGATGGTTCCCAAAAGGCACCATGACAGCAGGCGGAATTAGATGCCACCTCTAATATTGCTTATCTTCCTTACAGAGTGGAATTATTACTTATAGATTACACTATAGAGCGATAAAACAGGATTGAAATCACCAAGGGTTTGTCTGTGGACAAACTTGTCAGCATTTACCTATTTTTATTTTTATGTTCAGGAACACAAAATGGTTGACGCTGTTGGCCCCAATGTACACATTGTATTGTACTAAATATGATCGCACTTTCTTTTTTTTTTTTTTTTTTAATTTTTATTAATTTCAAACTTTGGCAGTGCAATACAATTAATTGAACATAAAATACTGCATAAAACGCACTATTAACTACACAAGTAATACATAAAACAATCATTTTCTCCCACCCTCCTCCCAATTATTAATACAATAAGACATATGATGTGATTACAATATTATAATTAATTAATTTAAATCCTCAAAATACATTTCCCTCCCTCCACTCACCCACCCTGGATGTGTATGGAAATCTAAGAAAAGGAGAGATATATGACCCTTATTGCGAGGTAACAAATGTAGTCAATGGGCTTCACACTTTATTAAATGAACTACTAAACCCCATACATTCCGCATTCATTCTCTCATATTTATATATGGTACACACATTTGCCCACCAAAATGTGTAATTTATTTTGTCGTGGCTCTTCCAGTTATGTGTGACCATTTGGATAGCTATTCCCGTCATGATCAAGAAAAGACGGCTTTTATATTTATCCAAAGTAGGCTTAACGCACTTTCATTGTCTTTCGGTTGACTGCTGGAATCTTTTCTTTTTTTTTTTTTATAAGCACTAAAATTGTAATTCGCCCACATTGTCTCACACTTAAAGTGTTTAAAGAGAAACAGTTTGCTAACCATATAAGATCATCCTAAAAGAAAAAGTAGTCTGTACAAAGAATCAAATGTTCTCATTTCGCTTTACACGTCTATAATTTCTATTTGGACGTTGAAATGGGAAAAAGCCTGCTGAGTTGCAGATTTTTCTTAGAAAAATACATTTAAAGTTTCCAGTTTTTCCCTGACTCCTTTTTTGCTCGCCTGCATGGGGATAAGATATGCAGCAGTTGTTGTGCCGACTCGAGGGAAAACTAATGTATAAAGAAAGCTTATTCGTGAGGAGGAATATCCTAATGGAACAATCTGATGTCTCCTTAATCCTATGTAGAAAGCTTTGTCGTCTTCCTAATATTGACTGAATGGGTAATTAATGACTCTTCATTTAGGAGAATAGTCGGTAATCCAAGATAGGCAAAACACAATGAGCCAGAGGTGAACGAATGGGGAAAAAAAAAGAGGCTAGGTGGAGGCTGCATAAGCACCAATTTATCCATTTTGGAGAACATTACCTCTAAACACGGTGATCTCGTGGAATAGGTGGGAAGCTAAAACGCCCGCAGTGGCTTTTTGTATGCAACTTCTCTCCTGATCACTTAACCGGCTGCCTTAGTAGCGGCCTCAGGTCGGAGCACATTTGATTTGCCCGTGGATTTATTTTCATTTCAGGATCCGAAAAAAAGATGAAAGCAGCAGAGTAAGTCAGTAGGAAAGATTGCAACAGGTAGCAACACCGCGAGGCCGAGGCAGGGAAAGGCCAAAAGAAGTGTGGGAGAGGGCGGAAGTTGGTTCTTTATCTCATCTCCCCAACACACACAAAGGGTTATCTTGGTGGGGTTTTTTTTTTTTTTTTTAAGTGCCACTTATGCAATATGGATCAGGGTGACATTCCTATTCGGTCAGCTCTCCGTAGAACTAATGTATAGCTTTATTTACTATAATGAGGTGGTTGGAGGTAGGTCTTCAGCTGACAGCTTTTTAAAAATATTATTTTATTTCGCTAGGGAAATAAAAGCTTCATCTTAGATTATAGGTGGGTATTTGGGGGATTTATGCGATTTACAGTCACCATGACAACTAATGCGAAATGTTCACTATCCTTACAACTGGGGAAAGTGTGTGGGGGGCAATGGTGGCGTTTTAATCAAAGAACTAGAAGCAATTGATGCAGCTTTTCTCATCTTGCTCGTACCTGTCCTGCACTTAGCCACCTTTGGTTTTCGCGTTATTCTCAGTCAGCGCGCAATCCGCGCATGCTTTCCTTTCCTTAAGATATTCGGAGGTGCCCATTATGTTCTGAAACTAACACAATTCCACCTTTAGAATTTTGAAGTGAATTTTTTCTATTCTTTTTTTAGGAGTAAGGTTTGCAGCCATTATTTCCCCAGTAGGGCTCCCATCTGTTAGAACCAGACTGCGTTTTAAGGCTCTGTAATATTTCGTATACTGCAGGGTTCAAGGAGCAATGAGAACCTTTCAGAATCAAAACCCCAAACTGCACATATCTGCTGCACTTTCTTCTTACTCAGTTTTCCACATAATTCCCTGGCTGTTCATATAGGCCGCAAATCCCAACCTGTCTACCTATTTTATGCACAAAACGGCCTGTGGCCTCTAAAGGGAAGTTTTAAGATAATGTTATTCTTTAATAGGATGAAACCAGGAAATTGCCGATGCTGGAGAACCTGAAATGTATGGGGGGGGGGGCTCATGTGTCAGCATTTTTATATTGATTTTAAAACAATAATTCAAGTAGAACAATTGTGTAATCGGGTTTAAGAAAATCGAAATGAAAGTTGGTCCAACCAGTGACTAAATAAGACAACACAACGACCCTGAAATCAGTTTGTAAAGCTGTTAACCCTGAAATGAGGTCATATCACCAGAGGCGACTGCTGTCGACCTACTGATTTCTTTTCCTCTCCCTTCCCCCAACACAGAATGGGAGGAAAATCTTCCCGAATCAGACACCCTAATTTGAGCATTCAAAGGAGGTGATGCAAGGCGGCTAAATAAATGAATTGTAATGTAGCACGGGCTTGGGCGGGCCTGCATAAGGAAAGTCAAAGGCTAGAGGTGACAACCATGGCTGCAAAGGGCGGTAGCGTCACATAGAAAGGTTAGTGGCCTATTAGCACAGTGTTCATATTTACAAAGCATTACCTTGCTTTAGGGCCGAAAGGAGTTGGATATGAAGGATTGCGCTTGGGGAGAGCTTCCTTCTTTTCTTCCGCCTGCCCTGCTAGTCCACCATGAAGATAAAGGTTAACAGATCGACTATCACATCCCCACCATCACCCTTTTCCTGTGCTGTCATTGAGATGCTTTTCATGATGTGCTTGTATTTGTCAGTCTTGCTGCCTTTTGCCCTTTCCATTCTGACTTGAGGGAGAGAGTGTTAGCTCCACTAAGCTAATCACCAAATGCATGAAAGCAGAATTTCGGGAAGGGGTAAAATACGGACCTCGCGGCTCTGAACCCGCACATCCTTAAAAACCTGAGGTCCTTGCCACTTTTAGGGCTCCTTTTACGGTTTTAGCGCACACACCTGATTAGTGTGTGTGCGCGCTAGCCGACAAACTACCACCTGCTCAAGAGGAGACGGTAGCGCACATGGCATTTTAGCGTGCGCTATTCCACACGTTAAGGCCCTAAAGCGCCTTCGTAAAAGGAGCCCTTAGTCTCAGCATAGGTTATGGCTCTGACAGACCTCTATGACAATTTAGCTCTGACGGATCCTAATGCTTCTCCCTCCCTATGCTGAGACGAAAAGTGGCATGGACCTCAGGGCAAATGTTTTGCTACTTTTAGTCTTAGCATAGGGAGGGAGAAGCATTAGGGTCCGTCAGAGCTAAAGTGTCATGGAGGTCTATCAGAGCCATAACCTATGCTGAGACTAAAAGTGGCGGGGTGCTGGGTTAGTCTATTTTGTATTCTGGTTCTACTTTGTTGTTATTCCACGCTTGCCTGTAATTTGTAGGTTGCTTTTCTGTTTGAAAATAAAAATTGATTACACATAAAAAGTGGCAAGGACCTCAGATTTTTAAGGACGTGCGGGTATAGATCCACGAGGTCCATGAGGTCCGTGTTTTACCCCTTTCCTAGAATTACCTTTGATAAAGTGAAGTACATGTGTGTACATCGGGAGGGGGGAGGGGATCGTCGGACTTCAAAGAAAGTGGGGTTCTCATCCCCTCCCCCTCTCCTAGCCTGTAGGTTGTTATGCAAAACTATCCACACTGGATCATTTTGTAGGCTTTTTATGGGTAAATTGAAGACAGGTTGGCTAAAGTTAGGTGCCAAACACGGAGAGGAGGGTGGCACCAAGTAGATATTCTATAACTGGAGGTTCGCCGGGACCTCTTTTATAGAATACTAGTATAAGTCCATATGCTCATGCCTAACTTTGGGTTCAAAGACTGGTGTAAATGCTTCAGCGGCAACACAAAACTGTTCACTTCATCTCATAGCGCGTTCAAGCTTCCATGGGTGATTAATGAGCCATCCAATGTTTACTTTGACTCGAACAATTTCATTATAGGACCCCCGAGGCAGGCCTCATGGCCGAAACACGTGTCGGGTCTTGATTGTGACTAAAGATATTGAGCACCATAGGTCGCCTCTTTTGTTTTTCTTTTAGCACTTAAGTATGGCCGTATATAACAATATCCTATGACATCATAATAATAATAATAATAATTTATTGTTTATATACCGCTAAAGCCAAGGTAGTTCGAGGCGGTTTATAATAAAGAAGAGCTAGACATACAGCGAAAAAAACAATGAAGTCTTTGAGTGAAATACAATACAATGTAATATAGAAGAGCTGGACATGCCCCTGACCCGCCTAAGATCCTCCCAGGTCCACGCCCACCCTTGGAGTTGTCTACCATCAGAATTAGATGCTTAATTTATAGAAAAGGGGTGTAAGTCACATGCGTCAACGACAAATTATTGCCAGTTATTAGTACATTGTCGATTTAGAGCTAATAACTAAATTAAGTTACACTTGTAATTGACAATAAATGATTTAACCAACAGTAACTAACTATTCTAAAGCTGTAAGCTCAATGACACACCTAACTTTATGTCATTAATAGAATTGGGAGATAGGTATCTACTACTAATAATAATAATCATTTCTATAGTGCTATTGTATATATGCAACACTGTACACATTAAATGCAGGTACTTTCTTTGTCCCTAGTGGACTTACAATCTGAGTATTTGTACCTGGGGCAACGGAGGGTTAAGTGACTGGCCTAGGGAGATGGCGGTTTCCCCCAACATACGCCTCAAAACATGCTGTTTAGGATACAAAGCTCCCATCCCCCATTTCCTAATTAGCGTCTACTACTATGTAAGTGCTACCCAATGCAGCCCATTTGGAGGCTGGAGTTCATTTACAAACTGCACAGAATAAGAACAGCACTAGACCAAGGCTTAAGCCTTAACACAGGATCTATCTATAGGTTCAGTTCCATATGAGCAGTGCTATAAGAACCTGCAGGTTGAGATTGGTCCTGGGGAAACGTGGTAGGTAGGGAGAGGTAAACATTGGTCTCTAAGGGGACAGGGAAGAAAGTATCCGAAAAAGGCTTACTAACATAGTAGCATAGTAAATGATCCATCCAGTCTGCCCATTAGTTATATCCATTAAAATCCATTAAAAATACATGATTAAAGTAAGTTGTCTCTTCTTTGATATTTCTGGGTCATAGACTGTAAAGTCCACCTGGTATTGTCCTAGGTTCCAAATTCTAAAGTTGCCATCCAAGCTCACTCCGGCCTATCCAACCATCCTGTTTGCAGGATTTTCTACCATAAAGTCTGGCCAGTAACATCCTCATGTTCCAAGTTAGTGGAGTTCCCATTGATGCCCTCCCCGGCCCATCCTACACCAAATCATCACATATGGGACACAGACCGTGCAAGTCTGTCCAGTACCAGCCTGGTCTGTGTCCCATATGTACCCCCTCAAAAAAAAAAAAAATAATAATTACTTTTTCCCAAAATTGCAGAAATATTTTAAGACATGGAGAAGCCAATGCTATGCACTTCCAGCTTACCGCACAGCTCCCTAAGCAAGCATAATATAATTTTTTTTTCCTCCCATAGGCTAACCAAACAGGCCTTGCACAAAACTTCTACATTAACCTCGCAGCAGAGTCATAGAAGCAAACGTTTCAAAATGATTGGGGGTGCTAAACCCAAAGAAAATTGCCCTTCCTTGGACACAATCAAGAAATTTGCTCAATATTGGGGGTGCTCAAGCACCCATATCACTCACAGAGTTGCTCCTATGACTAGAGCTGTGAATCAGCCTGAGAAAAAAAAAAATCATATTGGTGCACATCTGTCCATGTGCTGGAATGATATTTTGTTCACAAAAGTTTTGCAGTGCCAATGTTTATGCACAGAATAGCATTCCGGCACATGTGCAGATGTGTGTGGATACAACTGTCTTTTTTTCTCAGATCCATTAGTGCAGAATACTGTGCCCTGAACAGCACGATTCCCCTTCAGTTCTGCCTCTTTTTTTTTTTTTAACCCATGCTCCTCACTGAGGCCTGAAAAAAAAGTGGTCCCTCCTGTATATTGATAGCAAAAAGACGAAAGAGCCCTTAAATCCTCACAAACACTACTGCAGAAGAAGGAGCTAGCCCTTTGAGGCCTCCTCAGATATGGAATCAAAGCCCAGAGCTCTGTGCTCTACCTTCCAGTCTTCTCTGTGTTACTGTAAAAGAGCCAATAGCGTCATTATCATGATGTTAAATATACTGTGCATTGATATCTAACACAAGGCTTTGCATATGATTAGTCCCTGTGCAAAACACTTCTTTTTTTTTTTTTTTTTTTGCATCTGTGTAGCCACAAGCTTGTTCACTAAAGTCACACTTTTCTTCTGCAAAGCCACTTGTGAATTATTGCAGTGCTTCTCCCTTATAAGGTAGACAGACCTTGCTCAGTGCCCCCCAGGATACACCAAGCAGTGTGTGACACTGCCATTTTGGTCATGGAGGTGCCCAGAAGCAAGAATGAGTGCACATTGCACATTGCTCCTGCTTTCTTCCAGGGTATTTTTTAGGCCTTAGGAGGGCTCAAAGTCAATCATACCACTAGGCTCTTTTTTCACAGTGGTGGTGGGGGGGGGAGGTGTAGGAAGGGAGCCACAGCATATTTTTTTAATGTCAACATTCCTGTCAGTGCCTGACAGGAAAATTGACATTTTTGCTCTAAGCTACAGATTACTGCCATGATTTTACCATTTCTGTAATTTCCATGCCCCAGGTACATTAGATAGATTGTGAGCCCACCGGGACAGACAGGGAAAAAATGCTTGAGTACCTGAATAAATTTGTGTAATCCGTTCTGAGCTCCCCTAGGAGAATAGTATAGAAAATTGAATAAATAAATAAATAAAATTAGTCTGAGCACACCACAGCTATTTCATGCTAAGCTCATGGTAGAGTGAGGACTCTGCCGTGAACTGAGTATCGACCCTCCCAACCATACCCGACCAGTCGAGTTTTCAGGAATACTATAGTAACTATGCTTGAAACAAATTTGCATATTATAGAGATCCAGCATATACAAATCTATCTCCTGCATATTCATTGAGGTGATCCTAAAAGCCTAACTGACAAGGTGTGTCTCCGGGAGAGGGGGTTGAGAAGCACTGCATTATTGCATCAGCTCCTGAGGCTCAAATACTACAAGACTACATTGGTTCTAATTTGCCTGCCCTCCCCCTGCTGGATGAAAATGATCAAGCGGAAGTGGGTTCCGGACACAGATTTTGCACGCAATAGACTGAGCTGTGAACAAGGACAAATGCATTCCTTCAGGGGCTTCTAGTTTTCTTTTGTCCTTTCTGTGTGCCCTTTAGAACAGGTCAGTGCTTTAATATAGGAATCTGTAAGTCTCACACCCTTTCCTTCCCTAAGCACAATTGTCTATAGAAGGTTGTTAAAGGTATCGATTTGCTCCTCCTTGCGCTGTTAAACATTTTAAAATAAAAGAAATCTTGTGTGCTGGGAAGAAAAAAAAAATCATCTTCATTTATCCTAAACGTAAACGTCCAGATGTGTATCCCTGCCTCATCTTGGAGGAAATATGAGCACTACAATCACTTATTGCCAAGCCAGTAGTTAGGTGTGTGATGTACAGATACATAAGAGCAAAGACAGACATCGATACAGCCTCTACAGAGGCTCTGAATTATGAATCCAGTGCAGTAAAGAACTGGATGGAAGGGAAGAAGGCCTATGCACCTGAGCCGACTCACGCTGTACTTATGCTTTAGGTTGTAACAAGAGATCAAACAAATACTTATTTACGCAGTCAAACACAAAGCGATGCCTTGAGTTGTAACATGCATTGTCATTAGTACAAACCTGTGCTGCCATATTAGTGGAGATTAGCAACTCTAGTAATGGGTGTTGCGTTAGTGCATGAAGTAGCATGCGGCACCTGATTGCGCATGGTCATGGTAATAATAGCATGCACCAACACATGTGCTAGCTCTGACCCGGATGCACAAAAATCATCGTTAAAATCTTGTAGGTTGCTGCGGGGCCAACAAATTGTCCGATTTTGAAAATGGTGGTCGATGTTCAAATGACTTCACACGCAAATGAGCTTCGCGGAGGTCTGCCGTAATCCCATCTGATCAGTCATTGGAGAAGCGACTTTGATGCATGCATAGAGCCAGCAGGAGATGCCCGAACAGCTGAGCAGCAGGGAAAGCCCCAAAGCAGTCTCCTGCCACTCAGTTGTTTGGGGCAGGAAGACTTTTTTTTTTTTTTTTTTTAAATGGGCACATAAGAACATAAGAATAGCTTTACTGGGTCAGACCAATAGTCCATCAAGCCCAGTAGCCCATTCTCATGGTGGCCAATCCAAGTCAGCAGTACCTGGCCAAAACCCAAGAAGTAGCAACATTCCATGCTACTGATCCAGGGCAAGCAGTGGATTCCCCCATGTCTTAATAACAGACTATGTTTTCCTCCAGGAATTTTTCCAAACCTTTCTTAAAACCAGCTACGCTATCTGCTTTTACCACAACCTCTGGCAACGCGTTCCAGAGCTTAACTATTAAAAAAATTTCCTCCTATTGGTTTTTAAAAGTATTTCCCTGTAACTTCATCGAGTGTCCTCTAGTCTTTGTAATTTTTGACAGAGTGAAAAATCGATCCACTTGTACCCATTCTACTCCACTCAGGTTTTTGTAGACTTCAATCCCAGTTATTATGTGTGTGTTGCATATGCTCAACATCTGTCCCCATAAAAAAAAAAAGCCTCAATGATTGCAGGTCCTGACAATGGCTCCCAAACAAAAAAAAAGAGAGAGAGGGAGGAAGGATGCCCATTCCTCCTGCCTAGGAAACTCGGTTCTAAGTCTTAAGCGCGCGAGCCAAACGCGCGCTGACAAACAAGCGCCGAAAATTCAGCGCAAAACTTCAGCACGCCGCAGGAAAACCTTCTTATAAAGGGCTCCAAAGTGGAGTGTTGATGGGGAACCCCCCCACACTTAACTTAATAGGGATCGCACTGGCGTTGGGGGGGTTTTGGGGGGTTGTAACCCCAATTATACTGGAAACTTAACTTTTTCTCTATTTTTTAGGGAAAAAGTTAAGTTTTCAGTATAATGTGGGGGGTTACACCCCTCCCCACCCCAACATGGCAGCGCAAGGCAGCGCGATCCCTATTAAGTAGAGTGGGGGGTTCCCCCACACACACCCCGTCGGAGCCCTTTAAAAGAAGGTTTTCCTGTGGCACGCTGAATTGTCGACCCTCATTTGTTGGCGCGCATGTGTCTTGCGCGCTTTTGTCCCATCACTGGAAACTCAGACTCCCCCAGTACCTCCCTCCTCCCCTCCTCCCTCCCATGAAGATCATCGACAAGAGGGATGCCCATTCCTTCTTGCCTCAGCCACTTAGACCCCCCTTGCCCCCCAACCTCCCCCCACCCTGCACCAGAAGGGGCCCATTAACAAAAGAAAAATAATTCTATGAGCATTTAGAGCTCCGGGTCACAGTAGAAACTTCTACAGTGGTTTAGTTAGGCACCTAGATTGGCTAAGTTTGCCAATCTAGGTACCCATCTTTAGGCATCTTTTATAGAATTAGGGACTATGTGCGCACACACACACACACACACACACAGAGCCAAAGTCAGCAACAGAAAATGAAATATCTGTTGCAAAAGAGTGTCATCATTTAAAAATAAAACCCTGACCTTTAAATTCTCTTATTTGGAGAAGGAACATGTTTGCAATAGTTTGACTGTCCTGATCCTTAAATACTCTGTATATGCAATGCTACTTCTACCAAATAATGATGGCAAACTTATGATGCTTTAACTTCTGTTTCAGAACAGGCTATTATATACTGACTTTTCATATATCTTTATTTGCAGAAAAAAATATTTCAATTCTAAAATTGTTTTATCAACTTTGATCATTTTTTGAAAAAAAAAATCATTTGATTATTCCAATTTGTAGCAAATAATTCTGTAATTTTCTTAATCAGATGTTTTCTGCTGAATGAGTTGTAGACTTTCACGGACTGGCCTGGGGGGTCCCTCACAGGAGATACGAGGGGCTGCTGAAAAGGTCTCAGCTCAGTCAACCAACGAAGTTGGGGGTAGTCTCCATCGAGGGCTATACACTGAGTCCAGTTTCACTTTTTTTCATTCTGTCGGAAAAGTATGAAACCAAAAAAGGACTAAGGCCCAGATTCTCAAAACTTTAACGCGGTTGCTAAACTGTTTTCTGGGGGTTTAGCCTGCACGCATTTTAGCAACGGATTATCTCTGTCTTTAGCGAGGTTTCTAGCAGTCTCCAACTATGGCATGCAAATGTGCTCTTTAACATTGAAATGAACGCTCCAGTGGATTCTTAAAAATCGCCGAGGCATTTTCGAAGAGCGGTGTCGACTTATGGCGACAAAAAGCAGCGGCTGGTCCGGGGGTGCCGTTACAATGCCAGCACTTGTGTTTTGATTTTGTCTCATGAAAAAAAAATATGTATCTATATATTTTATAAGTGGAGGGTAGTAAAATCACGCTTCTTTTGAGTTTATGGGAGAGTTCATGTGCGCTTGTTAAAAGCCAACGTTTCTTCTTGAGCGTGTACATGATACCCTTGTCTTGGTGTGGATTTTGACTAAATTTCACATTAAAAACAAATTACAAGATTTACCTGAATCATAGTAGTTTTTTGGAGAGAAAGGTATGTTTTATGCACGACTGATAAAAATCGATGTTGCTTCTCCCCTCCCCCTAATCATCCTATAGCTCTTGTATGCCTATGATTGACACACCGCTTATGGTTTATATGCTTTATGTTGCTTTCCTGGGACATGCGCACATTCACGCCTCTTTCCTTGTATATTCTGTGCATGTGCCGGTCACTGGCACCAGCGACTCGACGCATGTAAATTTAATGAATCTTCCCTGCTGTCCGCCGGCCTAATTTGCATGTGAGATTGTTAGAGACCGCCTCGCTTTTTTAAATTGGCTATCAAAATGGCCGCGTTGGCAGACCATCTCTTTTTAACGCGGTTTTCTGAGAATCTTGCCCTAAGTGTATACCCCTCGATGGAGTCCGCTCCGGCTTTGTGGGTTGGGCAGAGAACTTTTCAGTAGCCCCTCGTAAAATTGCCGTTTTAAGCAAGCTGCATTGCTGTCCTGCAACTGATTCCCCCCCCCCCCGCCACGTGAACACCCCCTTCATTTCCCCCCTATCTCTAGTTGTTCACCGCCGCAAGCAACAAGAACTTCAATGTGCTTCTCGTGACCCCCGTCATCCCTCCCGCTGATGCCATCGCCTGTGCATGGCACCCGGAAGTGATGTCAGCGGGAGAGATGACGCGGCCGTGAGGAGCACGTTGAAGTTGTTGCTCGCGGCGGCGAGGGGAGTAGTGGGAAGGGGCGAAGCGGAAAGGAGGAGGGGTTTCCGGCACCCCCACCAACATGGCGCCAGGGTGACCCCCATTCCCCTTACTATACCACCGAATATGTGCATAGTTCTCAGGGCCACCCAGGCCATACCCAGAATATCTTCTTTGGAAAACTGCATTCTCCAAGCATACACATTTGACTTCTAACATCACTTCAAGGGCAAACCTGCACAAACCTTCTCCTTCTGCTTTTATAAAATTGAAGCATAGCAGCTTCTTTTATATCAGTGCTTCTCAACCAGTGTGTCGGGACCTGTTGTATCCCTAACAGGTGGGAGATATGCCACAAAAAAAGATTTGATGTAGGCAGCAAGCCCGGGTTTCCTACATCAGTGCCTTTAAGCTGGGAAGACCAGCAATCTTGAAATCCCTGTAACTGGTCCTTATTTCTGCTTCCCTCCAATAATAACTGCTGCCTCCAGCCCCCAGCTGAAAATGTTGCAGGGCTGCTGGTCATAGATTCTGAGTAGCATATGTGCAGGTTTTTGTGTTGCTTCACAGTATCTGGGAGTGGAGAGATTTTGTGTTGCTGTTACTGAGGTGACACTAGAATTTAAATATATATTTGTTTTGTTGTTTGACAAGTGAGAAATCTGTGGCAGATTATGATGCATACAACTTTTTGATATGGGATAGGCAAATTCATACCAAACTTACAGTTAATGAATGAAATATGTAGGCGAGCTTTGTTCAGCTGTGAATTATAGTGTTCACTGTGTCACATACACAGTTTCTGTCAGATTTCACAAGAGAAGAAAGGTTAAGAACTATTGTTTTATATGATATATGTGTAGACTTTCAGAGGCACAGACACTGGTGAAATGGAGGGAATTGGATCTTATGTGTATATTCTATAAAATCCACGTAGCAGTACACACACTCACATCCAATTTCACCTGCCTCCAAACAGATGGAACTGCAGAGAATGCCAAGTTATCTAATTCCAGGCTGGAGGCTTTTTGGCCACTCCTGGTTTTGAACTTATATCCCAAAGCAATATGGGATTTGTAGTGCCTGATCCTGTCAATTGAAATCAGTTCTGCAAGTTCTATAACTCACAGGATGGGCTAGTCAGAAATCCAGGACTGTCCCAAAGCCTTCAGCCTGGAACTGGGCAACTTGGTATCTCTGGAACTTCAAATGCCTACTTTCCCTGGGATAATTTGGTAAATGCTATGGCCTTTATAAAATAGGAGAAATCCAAATGAGAAAAAAACTGTGGGAAACACAATGTTGTTGACTTTCCTTTTTATTTCTTTCCAGAAAAATCTTCAAACAGAATAAAATATTTGTTCACAAAAGAACAACGGACCCGACTCGGGCCATGTTTTGGCTAGCAAGCCTTCCTCAAGGGTCCAAATCATAGATGATATTTCCTTGAATTGTGAGGCTAATATGCCAAGACAAGTGAACGCAATTCTCCATGAATAAGTCGATAACTAATCACTAAGCTGTTTTGTACAGATGTATTTTATTCTGTTTGAAGATTTTTCTGGAAAGAAATAAAAAGGAAAGTCAAGAACATTGTGTTTTCCACAGTTTTTCTCATTTGGATTTCTCCTTCTTCTGTGGATTTTTGGGTCTTCTTTTTTTTTTTGTTTTATAAAATAGGTACAACATATGTGCCTCTGTTCTTTTCCCATCTTTGCAGCCTGTTATAAAATTACTCTTCAGGATTTCATAAATTAACTTTTTAACTCCTTTATTCCTACATATTCGCATTGGCTAACATGGAAATCCCAATCTTTATTCCTAAAATAACTTTTTACAGCAACCAAATTTGTCCCTGTTTTTCAACAAGGGTAAATGTGGAGAACATTTCCGATGATAGATAGATATAGATATATACAGCCGGGATTCTCAGCCTAGCCTTTGGGATACACCAAGCCAGTCAGGTTTTCAGGATAACCACAATGAACATGCATGAGAGAGATCTGCATCCAATGAAAGTACTGTATTCAAATTTCTCTCATGCATATTCATTGTGGGTATCCTGAAAACCTGATTGAGAATCACTGATAGATATAGATAGATCAGGACTCCTTGATGGATATGCTGCAATGGCTCAATAGACTCGGCACTGGCAGTGTTTCAGCGTCTGTATCTTTATTAAGAGTCTGGCTTGAATGAAGCACAGCGCACACGTGCACTTAGGGAGACGCGCCGTGGAGATGTCGGTGAAAGCAAAACTGAAAACTAGTGTCTGAGGCGAAGCTCAGGATCACTTGTCGCATCAGACACTAGTTTTCAGTTTTGCTTTCACCGACATCTCCAAGGCGCGTCTCTCCGAGTGCACGTGTGCGCTGTGCTTCATTCAAGCCAGACTCTTGATAAAGTCACAGACGCCGACACACTGCCAGTGTCGAGTCTATCGAGCCATTGCGGCATATCCATCACAAAGTGACTTTTTTTGAACAATACACCCTTGGCTGATTTCTTGACATCCTGCCCTCACGACTCCCTCGTTGCGAGACCTCTCAGTAAGACACTTATGACTGGTCTTGACCGGTCAGTTTTTATGGGTCACTAGAAGCAATCGCTAGATTTAAGGCTCCTTTTACAAAGGTGCGCAAGTGTTTTTTTAGCGCATGCACCGGATTGGCGCGCGCTATAGTGCACGCTAGCTGAAAAACTACCTCCTGCTCAAGAGGAGGCGGTAGCAGCTAGCGCGCGTGGCATTTTAGCACGCGCTATTCCGTGCATTAAGGCCCTAACGCACCTTCGTAAAAGGAGCCCTTAGTGCATGCTTTAGCGATGTTAGGGTATCAGACAGACTGAAGAATCTGAGGCTTTTCTCCCTGGAAAAGCGGAGACTTAGAGGAGTCATGATAGAAACCTTCAAGATCATGAAGGGCATAGAAAGAGTAGACAGGGACAGATTTTTCAAATTACGGGGAAACACAAGTACAAGGGGGCACTCAGAGAAATTGAAAGGGGAAAGGTTTAGAACAAATGCCAGGAAGTTCTTTTTCACTCAGAGGGTGGTGGATACATGGAACGCGCTACCGGAGGATGTGATAAGCAGGAGCACGCTACAGGGCTTCAAAGAGGGTCTGGACAGGTACCTGGAGGACAAAGGGATTGAGGGGTACAGATAGGAGTAGAGGTAGGTAATAGGGATAGGATTAGAGGATTAGAGGCAGTTACAAAATTAGTCAGGGACACTGTTCAGGCAATTAGGCCTGATGGGCCGCCGCGGGAACGGACCGCTGGGCAGGATGGACCTCTGGTCTGACTCAGCGGAGGCAACTTCTTATGTTCTTATGTTCTTATCAATTGGTGTGCTTGTTTTAATATTAATGGCCTCATTTTAATACTAATGAGGTTGTTTGCATGGCAGAGTCAGAGAATGTATGATCGCACGGAAAACCACACAGTGAGCCATTGTGTACATTGGGCTGGCAAATTAGATCATTGCTAAACCAGTTCAAACTGGTTTAGCAATGATCCTTAGATGATCGGAGAGTTTAGTGCATCCGGGCCTTAAGTATGCTGCTGATGGTGTTACGCCTGAGCCTACATATTAACACCTTGTAAATACACCCCTCAGAATCTCCTTTATCAAATGTTTGCACTATTTGTGCTCCTATGCAAAAGGGTTTGCATCAAATTTGCCTGTGAAATCCCATTTCAGCTGTGAAAATGCTGGAGGAAAACTACTGCAAAACTATTAAAGAATAAGCCATTGTGGACCATTTAAAACAGGGGTGTCAAAGTCCCTTCTCGAGGGCCACAATCCAGTCGGGTTTTCAGGATTTCCTTAATGAATATGCATGAGATCTATTTGCATGCACTGCTTTCATTGTATGCTAATAGATCTCATGCATATTCATTGGGGAAATCCTGAAAACCAGACTGGATTGCGGCCCTCGAGGAGGGATTTTGACACCCCTGATTTAAAATGAAGAGCAAATTTCAATGCTTTAAAAAGTCTATATCTATTTTTTACTATACTGGAATCAAAGTTTATAATTGCAAAAAAAAAAATCAAAAAGCCTGCTATAGCATCATTTAATATAAGATATTTTTTTTGTTCCTGTTAAATCAGCAGTGACCTGAATGTAGGCCTAATGATGTGAACCTGTTGCAATTCTGCCTGAACAGCACAGAGCCCAGCTGGGACCTTTGTGTCAGAACTTTGCACCAGCACTGCATCCTATTGCCTAGCTCCTGATTCTAGTGCTGTAGTGTTAAAACCGTTGTTGATAAACCTGCAACTTCATTTACCATAGGAGGTGGTAAATGGGCCACTGGAGCCTTGACTTGACTGATATTTTGCCCAATACAGAGCTTGGGGGCAGAGATGGAGTTCCATTGGCCTGAATTATAGCATACTGTAGTTGAGAAGGCAGTGCATGTGCTTAATACATGCAGAGGAGAGGAAATGAATGTGTTCAAGTCCTAGGAATTAAGAAGGGAGCAGTACTAGAAAAGTTCCCACACAGTACTGAAAAATGTGTGTTACTGTAGTTATTGTTCATTTGCCTATCTTTATGCATTCATAATTATCTTTAAACAATTCAGTATCAGTATCAGTATCAGTATTGGTCTTCTTTAGTTGGACCCGGGTATGCTGTGGAAGCTGTGTTCAAGGTCTCTGGAGTGAGGCAGAAGGAGCCAAGGTCACTCTTAAGGATGACACTTGGTAGTCATGCTTAGAGCCCGTGACACAGGAATCCAGAAGGAGCTGCAATGGCTTGCTCCTGACTTCTGAATTTTGGTGCAAAGACTCAACCAGAAATAGTGGGAGGGGGAGTGTATTAGAAGAGGAGGGAAATCTCATGGTTAGCAGACAAAGATTCAGTGCCAACAAAAAGAAAACAGAAGAGACTATTGGGCAGGAAGTAAACCACACAAACATTTGAACATGAAAGAACGGATAGCAAATAAAACTGTCATTTTAGAACCTCTGGAAACAAAAAGTGGACTTTGTTTGCTCCAAATTTAGATGGCTTTCACAGTTGTAAAGTCTGAGGCCTGGTGACAGAGCTGGCTACCTGAGTATATTTTGTACTTTCCAGGTTAATATAGTTTTTCCCAGCTAGCTCTGGGTTACATTTACTGAAAGGTGCTACTGCTCATTGCTGTGTACTAACACACATTATTTACTGCAGGTCCCATCATGAGATCTATTTACTAATAGCACACATGAACAAAATTATCACATGCACATACCAGCAGATCTAGACTCAGCTGCCAGGACAGGATTAAAAATATCACTTGCCTCTGCGTAGCTCGCTTGGGGAATGCATATGCAAAGTACTTGCCCTCTTTATTCTAATACTAGGCCATGAGTGATCAACCTGGGTCCTTAAAGGCCACAACCCAATCCAGTTTTCAGGATTTCTCCAATGAATATGCATGAGATCTACATGCATGCACAGCCTTCATCCTATGCAAATAGATCTCATGCATATTCATTGGAAACCTACCTGCACTAGTCAATCCACTCCCCCTGCATTAAAATATTTTTGTAGCTTTAAACAATGGTAGTGCCAGGATTAGAGATACCAGACGTCCGGATTTTTCCAGACATGTCCTCTTTTTAGAAGACTGTCCAGTCTTCCGGGTGGATTTTCAAAACCAGGCACTTTTCTGGGTTTTGAAAAGCATTGAGATCGGGGCCTCACCTGGAGGGCATCTGTGCATGCATGTGATATCATTGCATCGCAGACTCGCTCAGAAGATGAAATGGTGAGGAAAGTCAAGTATTGCAAATGAATAATGTATTGGAGATATACCCTATCAGGCATTCCTAGGGCTAGATTCACTAAGCCCACCGATCAAGTCCTGACCACTTAGCGACCCAATTTCCCTCCGACCCAATTCACTAACCTCGTGGCCGATCATCCTCCAATCCGATCTGATTCGCATATGCAAATAAGGGTAAACGGCATGTAAAGTAGGCAGGCAGCGATTCACTAACCAAAAACTGGAACACCGAGTGGGCTGGCCGATCAACAAACAAGCGACTGCTGGGGACCAGTCGCTCACGTCATTTCTGACTGCATCTCCTGCTCTCTGCCCCTACTTTCCTGCTCTCTGCCCCGATTGCCGCCCTCCTTCAGCCCCGATCGCCGCCCTACTTCTGCCCCAACTCTCCTGCTCTCTCTGCCCTGACTTTCCAGCTCTCTCGCTGCCCCTGACTCTCCTTCTCTCTGCCCCGATCGTTGCCCTGCTTCTACCCTGACTCTCCTATGCTTCCTCTGCAGTGCGAGCCCGTGGTTTGAACCTTCGGGTTTAAAGCGGGTTAAAACCATGGACTCGCTATAGTCAAAAGTAAAAAAAAAAAAGATCGCTGCTCTGTAAGCATGTGCAGACCATCTACAGATGTTCTGTGCATGCGTCGGGATCCCTATTCAGCGATCCCGGCAGTCGGTTGGGGTATGATTCCGAGCAGCCTCATTTGCATGAGGACGCTTCATGAATCAGCCCCCCACCCATGGATCAGATCAGATCGCTCACGGATCCAATCCAATCCGTGGGCTTAGTGAATCTAGCCCCTAAAGTCAAAAGTCCCTTAGTTGAGAACCAAAAAAATCTTATCAAAATGTGCAATTCTGTTTTATTTGTAAAAAGCTTATGTTTTGTTTTATTTTTTGTTTTAATAATGATGACATACATATTTTTATATATATATATTTATATGACGATGACATATATATTTTAATCTTTTTTTTTAAATGTGTCCCCCAAAACCTCAGCCATGGCATGTGCTGCCTCTTAGGGCTAGATTCAGTAACCTCTTTTCCGTGCCCGATCCGTGGCCGATCCATGCAGATTTGACCAATTCACAAAACAAAAAAAATTAAAATGAGGGCAATCGGAGGAATTCCCCCCTCGGACTGCACGGATCGCTAGTGTGCAATCCCGACGCATGTGCCGAGAAAGGGCAGGAGCGATTTGAGGCGGCGAGTCAGGGCGGCAGGCAGGAGAGATTTGGGGCAAGAGCAGCAGGGTGGCCAGAGCAGCAGATCGGGGCAGAGAGGAGCAGGAGATTGGGGCAGAGAGCAGGGTGGCAGAAGTCAGGGCAGTCGGAAAGGACCTCAGCGACTGGTCCTCAGCAGTCGCTTATTTTGGATCGGCCAGCCCGGTCGGTGTTGCTTTTTTATTTTAGTGAATTGCTTCCTGTCTGCATTTGAATGCCGTTCCCCCTCATTTGCATGTGTGGATTGGAGGATGATCAGGACAGAGGTTAGTGAATTGGGTCACAAATGGCTCGCAAACTGATCGGTTTGCTTATTGAATCTAGCCCTTAGGGTCTCCTTATAGGAAATATGTGGATGTCCCTAGCCTCATTTAGGTACCCTTTGTCCAAAGAGCATTAAGCCTTAATGCACATTTTGGGGGTAATTCATCAATGGATGCTAACTGAATTAGCTCATGCTAACACAGTTAGTGCATACTAATGATTAGTGTGTGCTGAATGCTAAAGGTACCCTTTATATTCCTATGGGTGTCATGAGCGTTTAGCACACCCTAACCACGTTAGTGCCCGTTGATGAATTTCCCTCTTAGGGCTAGATTCACTAACCTCCTTTCCGTGTCCGATCCGTGCCTGATTGCATGCAGGCCGACGAATTCACTAAAGGCCTGCATGCAAATGGGGGTGATCGTTGGCAAGCCCCCTACCAACCACACGGATCGCTGGAGAGCGATCCTTGAGCTTGCGCAGACCATCTTCCTAGACCTTAGATGGTCTGTGCATGTGCTGGTGGTCCTTTGTGCCCATTTTTTTTCATTTTTTAAACTATTTTTTTAACTTTGCGAGCTCATGGTTTCAACCCGCGGGTTAAAACCACGGGCTTGCACTGCGGGAAAGGCATGGAGAGCTGGGGCTGAGAGCAGGGAGCAGGGTAGCCAGAGCAGGAGAATCGGGGTAGAGAAGAGAGCAGAGAGCAGGGCGGCCAGAGCAAGAGAATCGGGGCAGAGAGCAGGGTTTTAGCACAAGCGACTGGTCCTCACCAGTTGCTAGTTTTTTGATCGGCCAGCCAGTCGGTGAGTTTGGTGAATCGCGTCCTTCCTGCTTTGCATGCCGATTCCCGTCATTTGCATGCATGGATCGGGATCGGATCGGAGGAGAGGGAAATCGGGTCGCAAAGGGTTTGCTTAGTGAATCTAGTCCTTAATATGTGAGAAAATGCTTTCCATAAAAATCATTAAGGTGTTTTTCCACAATTTCCCCTATTCCACAGGTTATTTATTTTTAGAAAAAATTTTGGGAGGCAGTGGGTCATGGGTGGGAAATGGATGTGGAAGTATTATTTAGATTGTGGTGCTAACTGATAATACCGGGTTTTGAAAAGCTGTCCTGACCCCCGAAAAGACGAAAAAACAGTGTTACAAGGCGGTGGCTGCTGTCAGAAGGATGCTGGGCTGTATAAAGAGAGGAGTAGCCAGTAGAAGGAAGAAGGTGTTGATGCCCCTGTACAGGTCATTGGTAAGTATTGTGTTCAGTTTTGGAGACCGTATCTGGTGAAGGACGTAAGAAGACTTGAAGCAGTCCAGAAGAGGGTGATGAAAATGATAGAAGGCTTGCGCAAGAAGACGTATGAGGAGAGACTGGAAGCCCTGAATATGTATACCCTAGAGAAAAGGAAGGACAGGGGAGATATGATTCAGACGTTCAAATACTTGAAGGGTATTAACGTAGAACAAGAACTTTTCCAGAGAAAGGAAAATGGTAAATAATTTGAGGTTGAGGGGTGGTAGATTCAAGAGCAATGTTAGGAAATTCTACTTTATAGAGAGGGTGGTGGATGCCTGAAATGCGCTCCCAAGAGAGGTGGTGGCGAGGAAAAGGGTGACTGAGTTCAAAGAAGTGTGGGATGAACACAGAGGATCTAGAATCAGAAAATAATATTAAATATTGAACTAAGGCCAGTACTGGGCTGTCTTCAGGCTGTCTCAGACGTGAGTGAGCGGCCTGGTTGCAGGACCAGCCATTTTTCTGTTTGGGAGCTCAGTAATCGGTTGGGGATGTAATTTTGTAGTTTTGATGCTATGTAGTTTGGTGTCATTTTGTGGAAAGTCTTGAAAGCTAGCACTAAGGCTTTAAAGGCGCATTGTTTTTGGATAGGCAGTCAGTGCATGGATGTTAGTGCAGGGGTGACATGGACGCGGAAGTATTTTAGGAGTCGGATTGTAGCGTTTTGCACACCTTGTAGATGGTAGAGTGTTTATGCTGGTAAGCCCACTAGTAGAGTGTTGCAGTAATCTAAGCGGGATAGTACAAACGCATATAGCAGCTGGGCGAAATCGTTTTCTGAAAAGTAAGCACAGATGCATTTTAGTTGGCAGAGGTAATAGAAGGATAAGGATACTAAATTTGATACATGGTCTGAGAGTGACAGGTTTGAGTCAAGAATCAATCCTAGGCTTCGGACTTTGTCTTTGGCTGTAAGGGTGTCATTTCCCCAGGAAAGAGATGGGCGGGGGTATGCGCAGGAGTGTATGTATCCAGAGAAATTCTGTTTTTGACGCGTTGAGCTGTAGTTTATTTGCTGTCATCCAGTTTTTTATTTCTGTTAGGCAGCAGTGAAGTTTTTTCATTTGTACATCTCGGTGTTGACCTAGGGGAAGGTAGAGCTGTATGTCGTCTGCGTATGAGTGTATTTTGATTTGGTGTTTTTCTGCGATGTCTAGTACTGGTTTGGCATATATGTTGAAGAGGAGTGGGCATAGTAGTGCACTCTGAGGCACTCCTAGTCGAGAGGTTTTGGCTCCGATAAGGAGGGTTCCAGTAGTACTTTCTGAGACCTTTCGTTTAAGAAGGAGGAGAACCATGCCAGTGCGACATCATGGATTCCGATAGAGTGTAGTCTGGATAGGAAGAGCGAGTGATCAATGGTATCGAAGGCGGCGCTCAGGTCTAATAGGACCAGCAGAGCGTCTTTCCCCTCATTAAGGATTTTCCAGCAGTCATCTACGATGTCTAGAAGCACCGTTTCTGTGCTGTGGTGTTTCCTGAATCCTGATTGGAAATTGGAGAGGGTGGTGTTTGTTTCCATAAAGTCTCATAGTTGTGTGAGTACAATCTTTTCTAGTATTTTTGAGATAAATGGGAGATTTGAGACTGGCTTATAGCTGCTTGGATGTCTGGGTCCATGGTGGGTTTTTTAAGAAGTGGTCTTACAACAGTAGATTTTCAGTTCTGTGGTATTGTGCCAGATTGTAGGGACTCATTAATTAGAGGTAAGATGTAGTTCAGGAATGATTCGCTGGTAGCTAGAAGTGTGGTGGATGGGCATGGGTCCAGGATTGATATTGTGTGGTGTAGGGAGGCTATTGTACTTTTTAGGTCGTTAATGGAAACTGGTTTAAAGCTTTCTAGAGAATCTATCTTGTGTAGGTTGTTATTTTGTAAAGTTTTTGGGATGCTTGGCAGAGCTTTGGCATCTAAGTCTAAGGATTCTCGTATCTTTGATATCTTGTCATGGAAGAAATTTGAGAGGGATTCACTGTCTAAGTTTTATTGTTGGATGTGGTGTGGTCCGTGAGAGGAGGCGAAAAGGTTTTTCGACAGTGAGAAGATGGCCTTTGATCTGTAGGGGATTTTGGATATTAGGTTTGTGAAATATGCCTTTTTTGTTTCTCGTGTCGCTAGTTTGTAATCTTTCAAGAGGCTTTCCCAGATGGATTTGTCCTCGGCTTTTTGTGTGTTTTGCACCTGGATTTTTCCGCTTTCCTGACTTTCCTTTTCTGTTCTCTTTTGACTCTTGCTAATTTCTCATACAGTGACTTTATGCCAGAATGCCTTTTCTTCTAGTGAGTTGGTCGTGGAACTTCTGAGTAGGTTTATTTGGAGATGCCAATGGAAAAATCGTGAAAATTGACTGACTTTGGATCGAGTATGATTGCTTTTTGTGACGCTGGATTTTCTATGGGCCCTTTGCTATTGACGTGTAGGTTGAATGAGATTACATAGTGGTCAGTCCAGGAGACCTGAGTGTTTGTCAGCGGGGTTGGTTTGTTGGAGATGAAAATCAGATCTAGAGTATTCCCAGAGGAGTGGGAGGGAGTGGTCTTGGATGAAACTTAGGTCAGACAGTATCTTTGTGAATTCCCTTAGTGCACCGGTGATGTATGGGTATTCAGCAAAGTTAAAGTCTCCTAAGATGATAATTTGTTTGTGGTTGATTGAGAGGTCACTTATAATGGTTATTAGTTCATCTAGTACAGACATAGAGAGGAGGGGGCTCTGTAGATTAATACGAATATGCTTTTTTTGTGAAGGGGAGACATGGAAAAATAGATAGATTTTGAGAAAAAGCAGGAAAATGGACGTGGACCAGAGCAGAAAAGAAAATTAGGCTTCATGGGGGCAGGTCTGGAGGCAGAATAGGGTGGGTCTGGAGATGGAGCAGGGTGGGACTGGGGGCAGAACAGAGCAGGGCATGTATCCGGGTTTCTCCATGGAAAAATCTGTAACCCTACTGACAGAATTATTCCTGTCTTGTCCAAGCTTTGACATTGACTAGCTAGTTATTTTTGAACTAGCTCTGCTAACACATAGCCGCTTAAGTCAATATTCAGCACATACTGTATGCAGCCATTAGTTAGGGCAGGGGTAGGGAACTCCGGTCTCATGCATATTCATTGGGGAAATCATGAAAACCTGACTGGAATACGGTTCTCGAGGACCGGAGTTCCCTACCCCTGGGTTAGGGCATAGAAATACCTTGTATTCCCGAAAATAAGACAGTGGCTTATATTAATTTTGGGTCCACAAAATGCATTAGGGCTTATTTTGGGGGGATGTCCTATTTTTTTGTTCATGTACAACAATCATCTCTGCCTTCTTCTCCTCCACCTCAATTCTTCCTCTTTCCTTTCTCCCCCCCCCCTTCCATGTGCAGCATCTTTCCTCCCCTCTCACCCATCCCCTTGTGCAGCAGAACCCAACCGACCCTCCCACCGTGAGACTGACATACCTCAGTTCCAAGTCCTCCAAAAACAGCAGCGGTGGCAGCACTCTGAATGGGCTGCTTCCTGGTCTTCCCTGCCTGAGCCTGGCCTTCCCTCTGCAGCATCTTTCTATCCCTCCCTCCCATCCCCCTGTGCAGCAGAACCTCACTGACCCTCCCACTGTGACACTGCAGAGGGAAAGCTCCAGCGGGGAAGACCACGAAGCAGCCCCTTCAGAGTGCTGCCACCACTGTTGCTTTAGGAGGCCTCAGAGCGGAGGTATGTCAGGTTTTACCAGGATGGGGGGGTCACTGAATTGACGAGTCCAATTTTTTTCAGCAAATTGGGCAACACTAGTGTCAGGGATGGAGTCAGAGAGTGTCAGGGACATTCGGGGGGACGGGACTTCGGGGGTCGATCTTAACTATGGCTTATTTTTGGGGTAGGGCTTATATTAGGAGCATCTTTAAGAATCATGCTAGGGCTTATTTTTGGGATAGGTCTTATTTTCGGGGAAACAGGATAGAACAGACTTTTATGTGGTCCCATTTATATGCTAAGTATGGCCGTTTAAGGGCTGAATATCAGTATTTCAGTGGGCAAGTGCTAACTCTACCTTCTGAGTTAAAATGCAGTTTTTTAGGATGTTAAATATAAATTTATGACAATATATGTATTAACTCTTTAATTCATTATATTGCATAGTGCTCCTTGCTGGAACCCTTGATAAAGCCTGTTTGGCGAAACGGGTCCTATCGGGCATTTGAGCATTGGAGCAAGAATAATATGGAAAAAGAAAATAAAAGTTTTGAATAAAGAAAGATGAAGAAAGTCACAAGTTGGTCTGTTCTCTTTTTTTGAAAGATTCATCCTGTTGAGTGAGGATTCTATATCGTTTGAGTTGTTCAACTTACCTCACTTCCTATCTTCAAGATCCTTATATTAGGAGCATCTTTAAGAATCATGCTAGGGCTTATTTTTGGGATAGGTCTTATTTTCGGGGAAACAGGATAAAACAGACTTTTATGTGGTCCCATTTATATGCTAAGTATGGCCGTTTAAGGGCTGAATATCAGTATTTCAGTGGGCAAGTGCTAACTCTACCTTCTTAACACCCCCCAAATAGTCAGCTTTGAGTTAGGCACTAAGGCCCAGATTCTCAAAATGGCACCTGAATTGTCCGGCGCCTGAAAAAAAATGGCACCAGTCGCCTGTCACTCAAACTATGCTGCCGTTTTGACAATTGCGATTTGTATCGAAGAAAGGCACCGGAAATGTAGGCCAGGGTTTTACAGGCCTATATTTCCAATACCTGTCTTTAACACAGAATCACGTGTATCAGTACCGAACATCAACCCTGCCCATAACCATGCCTCTTTTGATGTTTGGTACCAGTAAGCATCTGCGTAGATGCAATTCAGGTGCCTACTTTTTTTTTTTCTTAATTGGATTTTAACGGCATAGTCAATTACTCCACCATTAATGGCCAATTAAAACACTGTTCGGGTGCCTACTGGCGCCATTTTGAAAATCTGGGCCTAACTGTGCATTTCAGTGGCACTTAGCCAGTTAAGTGCCACTGAAAATTAGAAGCTAGCTCTAACCATGCAATTTAACTAGTCAGCGGCCTGCTAAATCACTTTTAATATCAGTCGGATATGTATATAAGGTACCCTAACAGAAGCGTGCTGGACAAAAATGCGCCGACAATCCCGCGTAGGACTAATGCACACCGGCTGAAAACAGTTACTGTGAGAGGATGCGGGGGGGGGGAACCTCCAAGTAAATTTACAAGTGTTCGTGCTCCCGTTGGGGGGGTGGAACCCCCACTACACTGAAAACTGCCATTTTGCTTAGTTTTTTGGATATTTGGCTGTTTTTAGTGTAGGATTCCCCCTCCACCCACACATACCCTCACAGCGCTAACAGTAACTGTTTTAAGCCAGCGCGCATAAGTCCTGTACATGATTGTCACCGCGTTTTTGTCCGTCGCGAGAATGACGGGTCACCGTATATAAAGACCTATGAGGAATTCTGGTGCTAGTAGAGGAAAAATTTAATTCAATTGTACCCACCTTCTGACAGTCCATATACATAAAAATACTTTTATAATATTAATGATGGTTTATTCTGGACTTATATAGTATCTCTCTTTACAATTTTACTTGACTACCTAAGCTAAAGACCTTATCAGTGACACTGACGTTGCAAAAGAGCCTCACTTAAATTTGGCCATAAAGATTATCAAAAGATACTGGCATTTAAGCATAATCTTTATAAGTACAACTTGTTATTTTATTTCCTTGTATTGCTCTATTTACTTACACCATCAATTCAGTGTGTACACAAACTTTTACATTTTCTTCAAGTCAAAAGTCTAATCCAATAACAGAAAAGGCTAAGGGGACCTTTTACTAAGCTGCAGTAGAAAGTGGCCAATGAGTGCCCTTACATAGGTTTTTCTGACACCCTAATGCCACTTTTACTGCAGCAATAAAATGGCTGATTTTCTATTTTTTCAATTAATGGTCATACACTAAGGTTCCACTATTTGGTTATTTCTTCAGTAGTACTCTAACTTGGAATATAGCTCATAAATACCTCTTATTCCAAGTGATAAATATCCATTGTGATATATGATTCAACTACTCTTAATAGCTATAAATTTCATAACTTTACTGAAGCTTCGGACCTCAGAAACACCACTCATCGCTCAAATGTTTATCATAGCGATAAGTTTGACGTGTTGTCTCCTCACTGGCTTTCATGTTTCGCATATTCAACACTTTATCAAGGATCATTTCCCTATAGAAATAAAAAACATATTAGATTAAATATTTAAATATATATATATATATATGTTAAAAATTATTTTACTATCCTAGCACTTACCACAATCACTCCGTCGTCACCTGACCATTCATTTACAATGTGCCATGATGGCGGCGGCTTTCTTCTCTGCCTCTTTATACTCCCTTCAGATCAGCTGACCCTTGATGTCATCATTACCAGACATCCAGATCAAAATAGAGAAGCCCATTCTAAAGCTAAGTTCAAACTCCCAGGCACTACAGAATTAATTTTATAAATCCATTTTTGCTCAAGATAATTTAAAAAACGTTCATTATTACCACCTTCCCTCCCTTCAATTTGATCTATAATACGCCACCATAAGTCCCCCAATGAGGAGACAACACGTCAAGCGTATCGCTATGATAAACATTTGAGCGATGAGTGGTGTTTCTGAGGTCCGAAGCTTCAGTAAAGTTATGAAATTTATAGCTATTAAGAGTGGTTGAATCATATATCACAACGGATATTTATCACTTGGAATAAGAGGTATTCATACACTACGGTTGCCATTAGAATGTCTCCATTAAAAACACTAATTATTTCAGTATGTGTCATCATATTAGGCACTTTATATATTTATGTACTATTTCTTTGGGTCTTCAGAAGTAACGCAGTAATCCTTCATAGTTTTTCCACAGAAGAACTGCTTAAACTGTCATTGATCCATTTTTTGTTTTTGTGCTTATTTATTTATTTATTCAGGGGTCCTTATACTAAGGCGTGCTAGCCGATTTAGCACACGCTAAATGCTAACGTTTCCATTATATTCTATGGATGCGTTAGCGTTTAGCGCACGCTAATATTTAGCATGCGTTAAATCGGCTAGCGCACCTTAGTAAAAGGAGCCCTTATTTAATTTAACTTTAACATGTTTCGTTTCTTCGGCTGTATCAAGGCTGTCCCCTATGCACAAAGAAATAGTGTTATTCTTCTTACTTATCTAACTAGATCTCTAGTGCAAAAATCATGATGTTATAACTGCATACTCCCGACAAAAGTCATTAGTAGTGTTCTATCTATCTTTAACAACTTATTGTTTAAACTTATCTCACTTACCATTAACAGCGGGATCTGGATAGGCCCTGCTGTCCGCCTATATAGCCACACACTCCCCCTATACCATCATGATCTTTCCCCCACCCCCTTTTACCACAAACACACTATAGTCTTTCTGTAATTAGCCGCAGCTCAGTTTATTAATCCATAAAACATTAACATATCGTAATTTCAATTAACATCATCAAAAAAAGAGCTCCTCCCGAGCTACCAAAATACGTGGTTTCAGTGCTCTCGACCCCGCCATCCCCACCCCCTGAGCTACCATCACCTGCCAAAAACAACAGGCGGGCGGGAGGGATAAAAGCCACCCTGGAGGACCCCGGAAGGTGCTGAGACCTCCAATGTCCTGGCTTTAAAACCTCGCCCCTGCGCGCTTCCCTGCCTCCCAACTAATTAATTTAAAACTTCTTGCACTGACAGGCCCACCACCCAATCACTGCCCAATTACTTCTCCTCCTCCCCTCCCCCACCCCACCCAACTAACCTGACAATCCCGGCCGATGGGCTACACGAGGGCCAATCAGTCCCGTGTTACATTTGGGCTCCCATTTAATACCCCAATCTGACATCCAGTCAGTATTATTCGTTTAAGAAGATGGCGGCGCGTTTTATGAATGCATTTTATTCATACTCATCAGTGACGTCAAGCTAGTCTAGTTGTTTGATTGGTTCGTGGAAGTTTTTTTGTCCTACTTTGTTTTTATTTTTCAATTTATTATTTTAATTCCTGAGGAATTAATATGCAGCTATTACACATAACGTTTTAATATTTATACCCTGCCATTAAAAACACCACATGAGCACTTACTGCCACCCATTTAGTAGGTGGTAGGATTCACGTAGTATTCCTGTGCTAATCAGTTTGCTCGCAGTAATGTAGATGCACAAACTGATTAGCACAGGTATGCCCACTTTCCTCCCGCCCTAAACATGCCCCTCAATTTAAAAAAATATATATATATTCTTTAGCACCCAAGTAGCGTACACCAGTTTAGAACTTACAGCAGGATGCCTGAGCACATTGCACGGTTAGCCCTTTTAAATTGAAATAAGCGCATGCCAGTACTTAATACAGCTTAGTATAAGGACCCCTAAATTTCATATGCTGTTATTTTGCAATTAAAGAGTAAAAAAAAAAAAATCCAACACTTTTATTCCCAAATTCTATATATGGCATGTCCAATTTGCGCATTCAATTGAACTGAATAGCAAGCCAATTAGCACCAATAAGTGGCCTCTAACAATCAATTATCCATGCTAATCGGAATCATTTAAATGTTGCATGTGCATATTTACATGTCCAGATCCAAGTGTAAATTTTACGTGTGACCCCAGAAAGGGGGCATGGTCGTGGGAGGGTCATGGGCAGATCAGGGGTGTCCCTGTAATTTATGTGCATTGTTACAGTATAAGGGGGAGTTGCGCCTTATGTAGGCACAAGGATTTATGCCAGGGTTCAGTTGGTGAAAATGGTCGCACCTCAAGTTAAGCTCAGCTCCCGGTGCCAACCACTATTTCATAAGTGGCACCTAACTTTGAGTGTCATGTATAGAAAAGCGCTTAGGCCTAGATTCTCTATATGGCACCAATATCAGCATCCACCTAAAAAAAGCGGTCACCGATCACATGTCAATCATGTGATGGCACCATTTACAGAATCATGCCTCCAGGGAAGACAGGTGCCGAAAATATAGGCCAGGGTTTTCCAGGCCTACATTTTGTGAATCAAGCCTATAATTTGAGCTTAAAAATCAGCATTGACTAAAAAAATGCACTAAAGGGGAAATTCTACAAATGATAAGTTAATTAAGAAATGCCATTTAAAATGGCAAAAAAATGGTAAAGTTAAAGCGCCTGCCAGTGTCTAAAAAATCTGCTCCAGAATCATGCTTCCCTTAGGTGCTTTAGGCTGAATAACACCACTGTGGGTATGACTAACACCAGAAGTGGGATTAGGTAAGAACATAAGACTAGTCTTACTGGGTCAGACCAATGGTCCATCAAGCCCAGTAGCCCATTCTCATGGTGACCAATCCCTAGTACCTGGCCAAAACCCAAAGAGTAGCAACATTCCAGTATCTCAAAGAATAGCAAGATTCTGGATCCCCAATGAGAGCAACATTCCAGAGCTGAGATTGTGAAGTCTTAATGCCTCACTCCTCAGTGCCTCAGAGCCAACCTCATCAGTGATGTTACAATGGCTTGAGGTGTCCTATACTTGGCTCATATAAGAAGACTTACTAGGTCAGAACAATGGTCCATGTTGCCCTGTAGCCCATCCTCACTGTGGCCAATACAAATCACTAGTACCTGGCAAAAACCCAAAGAGTAGCAATAGTCCATGCTACCGATCCAGGGCAAGCAGTGGTTTCCCCCATGTCTTTCTCAATAACAGACTATGGACTTTTCCTCCAGGAAATTGCCCAAACCTTTCTTAAAACCAGCTAAGCTATCCACTTTTACCACAACCTCTGGCAATGCGTTGCAGAGCTTAACTATTCTCCAAAGGTTTTAAAAGTATTTCTCTGCAGTTTTATCGAGTGTCCCCTAGTCTTTGTAATTTTTGATGGAGTGAAAAATCGATCCACTTGTAACCGTTCCATTCCACTCAAGATTTTGTAGCCTTCAATCATATCTTCCCTCAGTCATCTTTTTTCCAAGCTGAAGAGCCCTAACCTTTTTAGTCTTTCCTCATACGAGAGGAGTTCCATCCCCTTTGGCTTAATGTAGGCGATTTAGGCCACCTAACACCACTTCCGGTGTTAGCCATACCCATAGGGGTGTTAGTCAGCTTAAAGCACCTATGGAGGCATGATTCTGGAGCAGATTTTTTAGGCACTGTTAGGTATTTTAACTTTACCAATTTTTTTGTCATTTTAATGGCATTTCTTAACTCGCCATTTGAAGAATTTCTTCCTTAGTGTATTTATTAGTCAACACTGATTTTTCAGCTCCAATGATACAATTTAGTTCTTAATGCAGTGTATCGCAAACTGTGTGCCGCCCAAGATTCCAAGTGTTACACGAGACGCTGGGGAGGAAGATAGGCAGTGGCTGACTGCCTACAGGTGGTGCCTCTTGCAGCGAGAGGTATATCCTGTAGGCAGTCTACTGGTGCCAGTGCCTATCCTGTCCACACCTCTTCCCTTCCAGCACCCTCCACTGGCGGCTCAGGACCCCGCCTGAAGGGCCTTCACACATCACGCATGTACATGATGTCAATGCATGGACATCCACGCACTTCCGGGTGCCCTCAAGCCGTGGCCATCACGTTTAGTGTGCAGTGGCTTTGCAAAGTTTGCAAGACACTGCCTTAAGGCATAGAGATCATATACATCAACAGATAAACAGAAGAAATCATAGTCGCACAGAGTAATATTAAAACAGGTCACCTAGGTTGGGAGGATGCCTATTTTGCGGTATGTGTTTTTCTAAAATTACCGAACAGAGCTGCAGAAATGAGAGCTAAATGAAACCGCAAATATTTACACCTGCTCGGGAGCAGGTTTAAATGTTCGCACCTATAGTATGAATAAATACACATATTTTATAAAGTACACTCATAAACTGTAACTCCATCCACGCACCAGCCAAAACCCGTCCCTGAAAATGCTACTACAGAGTCAAATGCAAATACGCACACTCATGAATAAACAACATTTTACATGCATTTATGGTATATATACACAAAAAAAATGTTTATTAAATTAATCCCCTAGAACAGTGCTTCTCATCCCAGTTCTTGAGGCACGCTAGGTTTTCAGGATATCCACAATGAATATGTATGAGATAGATTTGCATGCACTGCCTCCGTAGTATGTAAATCTATCTCATGCATATTTATTGTGGATATCCTGAAAACTTGATGGAACTAGCTGTGCCTCAGGAACTGCAGATTTGCAGTTGCTGCTTTTTATAATTTTATTTTAAGTTTTATAATCTTTTTTTTCTATTTTAATTAGAATTTACTTTGTAATTTATTATTTTCTTTGTGTTTTACTTATGGAGTTCTTTTCTTTTTTTAGTGCTATGTAAACCACTATGATGATGTATCGAATAGTGATCTATAAATACCAATAAATATAAACATATGGATCATAAGGTTTATTAAGCTTAATTATATTTATTCTTGGGGGAAATCTCTTTCCCTTTTCTGCAGTAGCTCAGGTACACTAGGGACTGTATTTCCCTGTCTCTAGAGGGTTTGTAATCTCAGTCTGTACCTGAGGCAATGGAGGGTTAAGTGACCTCTCCAAGGTCACAAGGAGCAGCAGGGGGGATTTGAGCCAGGCTTCCCTCATTCTCAGCCTGCTGCTCTAACCTCTAGACTAGATTTTGTAGTGCTATAGATCAACCTTGAACTTTGGCTTCCCTATTGCTTTTTGAAAGCTAGGAATACCTTGTGTAGCACCTTTGAACTAAATTCACTAACCTCCTTTGCGTGCCCGATCCATGGCCGATCCATGCAGCCCCGACGAATTTACAAAACAGAAAAATTAAAATGAGGGCAATCAGATGAATGCCCCCCTCCAACCGCAAGGATCGCTAGTGTGCGAGCCCGACACATGCGCATGCATCTAAGAGCCGTCTAGAGCCGCAACTTTTTAAAAAAACTTTTACTAGCCCAACAAGCCCATGGTTTTAACCCATTTTAAACCCACGGGTTAAAACCACAAGCTCGCAGTGAGGGGAAGGGCAGGAGAGTCGGGGCAGCAGGAGAGATTCGGGGCAAGAGCAGGGTGGCGAGTCAGGGCGGCAGGCAGGAGAGATTCAGGGCAGAGCACAAGATCGGGGCAGGCAGGAGACAGCAGAAGATCGGGGCAGGCAGGAGATCGGGGCTGAGACAGGGCAGCAGATCAGGGCAGAGAAGCAGGGCAGAGAGCAGGGCGGCAGAAGGCAGGGCAGTCGGAAAGGACCTCAGCGACTGGTCCTCAGCAGTTGCTTATCTTGGATCGGCCAGACCAGTCGGTGTTGCTTTTTTTAATTGAGTGAATCGCTTCCTGTCTGCATTTGAATGCCATTCCCCTTCATTTGCATGCACAGATCGGAGGATGATTGGGACAGAGGTTAGTGAACCGGGTCGCAAAGGGCTCGCAAACCGATCGGTACACGATTGGTTTGCTTAGGAAATCTAGCCCTTTGCTCTTAAATTCTGTTAGTGTTCTAAGGATGAGCTGCCATTTGTGATGAAAAGTTGTTTGCTAATAATAGTGATGTGCACTCTTCACTCTTTCCCGATAGCACGCAATGGTGACACAAGTGCACACTGTTAGGGAATGAATGCATATATCTCCAGATTCTGCATAGGTCACCCAAAGTTACTCACAGATCCCAGTTCAACGTGTAAACTAATTAGTCAGTTAAGCACTAGCAATCAATTATTGAAGTTAACGAGCAATTAATTGGCAGTAATTAGGAGTTACACACAGATCTGCCCTGTGCCTTATTCTATAATATGCATGCCTAAATTTCATAGTGTTCAGCTCAAAAGAGAGCATGGCCATGGGAGGGGCATGGGTGGATCAGGGGAGTTCCCAGATAGGCCCAATGGTATAGAATACTTGCATTTGTGCGCCTAACTGTGATCCGTTGGATTAGGGTTACCAGACATCTGGAATTACCTGGACATGGCCTCTTTATAGAGGACATGTCTGGGTGTCAGGACAGCTCTTCAAAACCCTGCACTTTGAGTTTTGAAAACCTTCCTGCCCAAGACCACGTCAGGAGAGCATCTGCACATGCGCGGATGCAAAGTAGTGACATCACATGCATGCATGTGATATCATCGTGTCATACCTGTGCATGCGCGGATGCCCTCCTGACGTGGCTCCTTGTGCGAGAACAGGTTGAGGGAGCAGGGCTGGGGGGCAAGACTGGAGCGGAACGGGGCATGACGGCAGGACCCGAAAGTGGCTACCGGGAGAAGCCCAGGAAGAGCCATCTCTGCTGCTGCTCAAGGAAGAGCTGCCTCCCTGTGAGATACCTAGAAGAAACTTGCACAGCTATTGCAAAGAGAGAGAGAGAACAAGGTCCAGAAAGATCTCATTTGGCCAAAGCCCCCCACCTGTCCTAAACAAAATAGGTTAGATAAGGAAGGGAAAAGGAGATGGCCCTTCCCCCCCCAAAAAAAAAAAAGGATAGAAAAGAAAGGGAAAGAAAAATTAATCAAAACCAATATAAATAACCTAAGCAAACATTGAAGGGGATATTTATTAAGCCACAACAGCAGGTAACTTGGATTTTAGGGCATGGTTTCCATTAGTGCAGACAACTGCTACACATTAAAATCAGCCAGCATGGTCAAAATCCCATGTTATCTACTTAGTGGGGTGGGTCATGGGCAGAGAAGAGATGCAGCCATCCATCCCGTGGCCCAATAGCTAACCTTGCATGGTCAGTCCTCGCATTTCAGATCCCAGATTATGGCCCAATGCTATAGAACAGTGGTTCCCCACTCCCTGTCCTGGAGGACCACCAGGCCAGTCGGGTTTTCAGGATAGCCCTAATGAATATGCATGGAGCAGATTTGCCTACCTGGCACCTCCATTATATGCAGATCTCTCTCATGCATATTCATTAGGGCTATCCTGAAAACCCGACTGGCCTGGTGGTCCTCCAGGACAGGGTTGGGAACCACTGGTACAGAATACTTGCAGACGTCTGGATTTACCTGGACATGTCCTGCATTTCCAGATGGTCCTAATGAATATGCATGAGATGATAGTGCATCCTTCCTATTGTTTATGCACCTATACCTGATGTACATCATTATTATTATTCATAAAGGGTATCCTAAATATCAAAATAGTCCGGCAGTCCCTGAGGTCCAGGTTGGGAACCGCTCCTCTAGATTATGGCGGTTCTGTTAGAAGCCTTGTTCATAATTCATCATTTGGACATCTATAAACCCGCATTTAGATGTGTTTACACATCCAAATCATGAATAAGTGCATATGTAAAGGGGGCATGGTCTGGGTGTTTTTTGGCTATGACTATTGCAGAGATAAGGGGCTCCTTTTACTAAGGTGCGTTATGGCCTTAATGAGCGGAATAGCATGCGCTAAATTGCCGTGTGTGCGCTAGACCTTAACGCCAGCATTGAGCTGGCGTTATTCTAGAAGCATGCTGCGCGGTAATTTCGTGCGTGTGCTACAAACGCCAGCGCACCTTAGTAAAAGGAGCCCAAAATGTATGCGATTTAGCGTTGAGATTTTCAGCTGCTCTTTGGGACATCTAAGTTATTTAAAAGAGCGTATTATGTGCTGTTTTTTATGGGAGGCGGTAGAGAAGATTGCCCCCCTCCCTTAAGGGGAGTGTGTGGTGCAGTGGTTAAAGCTACAGTACCCTGATGTGGGTTCAAGCCCATTCTGCTCCTTGTGACCTTGGGAAAGTCATCCAATCCCCCTCTCCACTATTGCCCCTGGTAGATTGTGAGCCGGCCAGGACAGGCAGGGGAAAACGCTTGAGTACCTGAATAAATTCATGTAAACCATTCTGAGCTCCCTTGAGAGAACAGTATAGAAAATGGAATAAATAAATAATTCCCCAGCATTTTTTTCTCTCCATGTTCCAAAAAAGGAATTGTAGCAATGATATAGGGCTCTACGGGAAAGCTAGACATGACGCTCTATCTGCCAACATACAAATGTGTGTGTTCCGAAATAGTATATATACAAAATATTCCAAGCAAAGTCTTCACAAACAATAGCAAAAGCAAGTAATTCATAAATATGTGTAAAATGGGCACACTTATTTTTCTGGTCAAATCTTATACATATCCATGAATAACTCGATGTTGTTATTATTATTTGTGAGTACTTTTGCTTTGAAACTCTTGTGCTTGCTATATTTTTTGGGGTTCAAGTTGCAGCTTCCGATCCCGTTTTACTTGTCTGAAATAGTACGTATGTGCTCGTTGCTGGCTTGACGACTTGCCTCCATTAATATTGTTGACATTTGCAAAGTGGGTGTTTTCCGCCGCACATAGCCGGCACATACATGTCCGTTCCTGCATGCTTTTTAGAAAAGGTTTTTATGTTGACACATTCTAGTCTTCTCAATTCCAGTATCTATGTCCTATCTAAAATCTGCTTTCACTTGTATTTATAACTCCTTAGCATTGACATTAATGAGGAAAAGGATTTACATTCTTTAGAGAATGAGGAGATACAAGTATTTAACAGGGTTGGGCCTGAAGTTTATGGTTTATATGGATAATTAGATAAGCCATTTCTGCAGCTAAAATCTCATTTTAAGTCACAAGTTGATGTCCGAGTTTGCCATGCTGCTGGGCTAATGTGTATAGGGATGGCAGTGATCAGACAGAAAAACCCATTTGTCCCTTTATAGCCATGACCTGACTTGGTTCCAGGAGTCCTCGGCAAATGAGGAGTTAGAGCCAACTACATCAGGACCGATGCAATGGTATTATATGTCCAAGATAAATCTTCAGCCTTGCACCCTTCTTAATTAACTTCAAGGCCCATAGGCACCCCCCTGAAATTTTGATAAGCTCAGCACTCACTATCACCTCAATGCCACGCCTCCCAGAACATTCCTATAAAAGTGCTTAATTGGACATCATATATTTAAATGTTAAAGAGGTGCGAGGGAAGGGGAATGATAGTGGGGGGCAGGGAAGGAGGAGGCGTGCTGGTGTTCCCACCAAGATGGTGCCTGGGGGTGGACTGTCCATCCCTTACTACGCCACTGTGTTATTGTATGTTTATGTTTATTTAAGATTTGATCGACCGCTCCTGCATTTTACTGACCTAAGCGGTTTACAATGTATCAAACTAAAATGAAATTAGGTACTTGAGAAAAACTACCCTATCGGTCCCGAAGGCTCACAATCTAGCTAAAGTACCTGATAAACTAAAAATATGCAATAACAACATATAATACATTTCCAAGATCAAAAATCAAAGAGATAGAAATAATGAAAAGAAGATAAAAAAAAAATTAAAAATAAAATAAAACAAATTTAAGAGATAGAAAAGTCTCTGAAGCGGCCTGATAACAAACAGTCATATTTTAGTGCAGGTCTTAATACAACTCCCGGCATATCACATTTCACAGATCCGTCACTGGCAGAGCTTGAGAGCATCAAAGAAATGAACATTTCTAAAGCATATCCACTAAAACTGTTATAAGAAATAAAGAAACCCAAATCAACACGAATCAGTACAAATTAATACAAATTAATGCAGATTGCGGTCCCCATTCCATTATTCAATTGTATATACTGTATATCAATATAGATATTTTGGCCCTGATTGTATAAAGTCCACCTAAAAACCTAACTTAATTAATTAATAGGCTTAATCAGTGCCGATATTGGCACTCAACACTTCATAATCGGCTTTAATTGGACTTAATTAAAAAATTAGGCATCTAACGCAAACCCGATTCTTTAAAAAGTAGGCACCTAACCTAAAGCACCTGCACTATAAGTGGGCATGTTCAGGGGCAAATTATGGGCATTTTCATGTTAGGTGCCTCTTTGTGAATTGGGTGTCAGGTTCCAATGCTGGCACCGAACGTTAGGTGAAGAAAACCTTGCATGAATTGAGAACGCCTAAATGTTAGGATGCTAAGGGCTCCTTTTACTAAGGTGCGCTAGCATTTTTAGTGCGCGCTGAAGATTAGCGCGCTCAAACCCCCACACTAAACGAAAAATACTAACACAAGCTCTAAGGAGTCTTTAGCATCTAGGGCGTGCTAAATCCGCTAGTGCACCTTAGTAAAAGGAGCCCTAAGTGTGATTCTACAATGGGTGCTTAACTTTTAAAAAAAAAAAAAATAGTGCCAATATTAGCACCTAACTTTAGGCAAACTTTATAGAATCAGGGCCTTTGAGTGTATCTGTGTGTATGTTGATCTTAAAGGTAAACTGACTTCATTTAGTTGGTTTGGGCCAGGGGTGTCAAAGTCCCTCCTCGAGGGCCGCAATCCAGTCGGGTTTTCAGGATTTCCCCAATGAATATGCATGAAATCTATTTGCATGCACTGCTTTCATGGTATGCTAATAGATCTCATGCATATTCATTGGGGAAATCCTGAAAACCCGACTGGATTGCGGCCCCACAAGGAGGGACTTTGAAACCCCTGGTTTGGGATCTGAGTCTATCTGTTCCTTGGCTGAAAAGCTTGTTGCCTTTTTATTTAGGGGTGGATTTCTGTTCCTCCCCTTTAACGTGTGTACCAAATTTTTAATGTTTTCTTTTCTTTTTCTATCTGCTTCCTATTTTTCCACAATAGTATTTTTTTTATGTACTATGACATACCTGTAATTATGTAATAAAACGTAAAGCATATCCTTCAGTTTTCCCAGCACAGTTTGAGGTATAGAGGCTGATGTTACTAGTACTATCTTCCAACCCTGACACAAGTTCTGGTACACCATGATAACCCATCAGTTTGGTTCAATGTGGCATGCAAAATTAAGGGGCCCTTCTATTAAAGGGATGAGAATGGAAAGGGGATGTTAATATACCACCTTTCTGTGGTTACAATTAAAGCAGTTTACATATTATATATATAGGTACTATTTTTGTACCTGGAGCATTGGAGGGTTACATGATTTGTCTAGAGTCACCAGAAGTTGCAGTGGGAAATAGAGAATGACATGGGGACACATTTTCCCCTCCCCCCACGGGAATTCATTTTCCCGTCCCGTCCCAGTAAGTTATTTTCCTGTCCCTGCCCCATTTCTGCAAGCTCCGTCCTCATCTGCACAAGCCTCAAACACTTTAAAATCATAAGGGCTTGAGGCTTGTGCGGTTAAGGCAGAGCGCACAGGAATGGGAAGCGACAAAACTCGCATGGACGGGGAAAAATATGTCCACGTGTCATTCTCTAGTGCAGGGCTGCCCAAGTCCGGTCCTCGAGATCTACTGGCAGGCCAGGTTTTCGGGATATCCACAATGAACATGCATGAGAGAGATTTGCATACCAAGAAGGCAGTGCAAGGAAATCTCTTTCATGCATATTCATTGTGAATATCCTGAAAACCTGGCCTGCCAGTAGATCTCGAGGACCGGACTTGGGCAGCCCTGCTCTAGTGGGAAACAAACCCAGTTTTCTGGGTTTGCACTACACTAATCATTAGGCTGCTCCTCACTGCGTGTTACGTTTTGGGCTTAAACATACTAGAGGAGAGTGTGGTGCAGTGAGGTGGTTAGAGCCACAGCCTCAGCACCCTGAGGTTGTGGGCTCAAACCCCACACTGCTCCTTGAAACCCTGGGCAAGCCACTTAATCATCCACTGCTTCAGATATATAGATTGTGAGCCCACTGGGATATAAGGGGGGACGGCGGGAATATGCTTGCGTACCTGAATAAATTTGTGTAAACCATTCTGAGCTCCCCTGGGAGAATGGTATATGAAATGAGTGAGTGCTTATTGTTAATGCTAGCTTATGCTAACATCTGTCACATGTTAAAACATTCAGTAGGATAATGGTCTGGTGGTAACTGCTTAGTACAGGATGCTGTATGGACTGGGCAGAGAATGGGCATGGACTATTACACATTGCAATTAGAGCAGGTTCACCTTACACCATAGCGGGTTTTTGTTGGTTTTTTTTTTTTTGCTACTTCAGCTTGTCTGTGGTGTTCTTTGCTCACATGTTTAAAGACAATAGACTGCTTTCAGTCCAATTCTTTATATGTGAGTTTGCAAACCATTGGACCCCTGAGGAAGGCGTGTTCGCCGAAACATGGACCATGTAGGGTCCGGTTGGATTTTTTATCACTGTATTTTTTACCATTGTACTTTCTTCATTGAATTTTCATGTTTTTATATGTCAGTGATTAATAAATTATCTCCAGAACATCTGTATCCACAGTTTTCTGTTTTTGTTTTCATCGGTGGATTGTTTTCACTGTGGATAGTTGGGTCTCCCCATTTTTCTTTGTTGTGCTGTCACCTTACACCATCCATGCTCAGAGTGCCTGAAAGAAAAGCACAATCGAGAACTGGTCTGTGTGAAAACTGCAGGGAGAATACTGGATAACTCCCAACAGTTACCACGGGGCCTTTGCATGTATAGTACACTTCTCACTCCATATTCGCGGGGGGGATGTGGGCACAACATAGGCGCAAATATGGGAAAACCACGAATAACCTTTTTAACGTTATTCACGGTTTTTAGATAAAGCTCTCGGGTTTTTCTGTATTGAAAACGCGAATAGCTTTTCTAAGGTTATTCGCAGTTTTTTGAAACAAGCCACTATTATTGCTACAGTTTTTCCTCAAACTGAGCTCCGATCACCAGCCCGTCGTCGACCCTGACCAAGAAAGCAAGAAGCAGAAGAGAACTCGAGCAAGAAAAAGCTCCTTCTATCAGAAACCTCTCCGACCCAGGACAGAGGAAAAGCTTTTGCCGGTATCCGAAACGGGCACTCTGTTTCAGATTCCCCGATCGCGCAGTAGCTTGAGAAAGATGCGCAACAAGCGATTCCCTGGGAAACTCTAACAGTCTGACATACAAATGATGCCCGTAACTGCACCATGTGGGAGAGGGGGAGGGGGACGCACCTTTCTGAGCTTGGCTCTGCCCGAGCAGGAGCAGGAGGAACGTCAGGAGGGCGATAAGCCTCCGGAGGTTCCCGCTCACCACGATTCCCAGCATTTTTCTCAGTGCGCACTGGGAAGCATGGAAGCAACGAATTTGTGGGAGAAAGTTTATAAGTAGCGATTTTCAGTTAATAGTAAGCAATAAATGTTTTTATCGGTTCAGTACGGTACAGTCAAAAGAAAAAGTACTTTAATGATGATGTAATTTTGGTGGGCGGAGTCAGCGGCCGAAAAATCGTGAATAAGTGAATCCGCAGATATGGAAACCGCGGATATGGAGGGAGAAGCCACAATGAATATGCATGAAAGAAATTTGCATATGATGGAGGCAATGTATGCAAATCAAGTTTATGCAAATTCATTGTGGATATCCTGAAAACCTGACTGGCAAGGGGGCACTCCAGGACCGAGTTGAGAAACACTGTCTTATAATGCAGAATTTTAATGTGCAGCAAATCCGGTACTACTTATCATTTACATACCAGTACTAGACATATGCAGTTCTGGTCCACAACGCTGCATTAAGAAGGGGCATTCACAGTATTTTGTACTGAAGGTCATGCATTAACATTTCACAGTGGCAGAATGGTGTTACTTGCCTAGGCTGAGCGACTGCAAGGACCCCTGAGGAAGGCACTTTGTGCCGAAACACGGCCCGTGTTGGGTCCAGTTTCCAGTGTGTGTTCGTTGTATGACTCGAAACTGCTCATTTCACATTATCTCCTGGTTCCAAAGTCTGGTTCCACTTTGTGTGCTTGTGTTAACATTTCTCATTAACATGTGGTACCTGATTCCAGCTTACAAGGAGGAGGTCCTACATTTGGCCTTTATCTGCCATCATGTTTCTATGTTTAATGATAGAGATTCAAACTAATACAGTACTCTGACTAGGGATGTTTTTTTTTTTAATACAAATTAAGAGTATTCTGTTGCATTAATGAATATTTTTTATTTGATTAATTTAAAACATTAGTACAGGCCCTCATTATAAACACACTTGATTCACTGTAATCTCTTATAAACTGGATGCTCAGCTGGAATATCAAAAAGACTACAAACCCTGTTAAACACTTCTGCACAACTGATTTGTAAAGCAGTAAATATGATAAAGTAACTCCACTTTTTTAAAATCAGATTACATTGGTTCCCACAGAGACATAGTCTATGTTCAAATTGTGTGCTTTCCTATGTCAAATTATTTATGGTTGGTCCCAGCCTTTATGGGACATCTGATAACTCTCTCTACTGCTGTTAGATGTTTATGCAATTTTCCTTCATTTTCCTTCTGTAAAAGGGGTACAGCTGGGGAGGCCTTAAGCACCTGGGCCAATCAGAACCTTAGGACCCTCCCCGGAGCACCCCAGGATGCACCGGGGAAGGGAAGGCTCAACATTTTGAAGAGGTGGGCCTGCTGGCCAGAAGGAGTAGGCATCCTTCCAGCTGGCCTATGTAAACAAGATAAGGGGGTGGTGATGGGTTTCAGGAGCACGACAGTGGCAGCAGGAGGGAGTGGGCATCCCTTCTGCTGCTTGGGGGTGGGGGGTTGGGGAGGGTTTGCTTATAGCAGCAGCAGGAGGAAGCTAGCATCCCTCCTGCTGCCAGAGGGGTGTCGGGGAGGGGGCGGCAGTTGCTTAATGTCAGCGGCAGGAGGGAGAGGGCATCCCTCCCGCTGTCGGGGGGGGGGGGGGGGGGGGTCAGGTGGGGGTTGCTTGACAATGGCAAGATTTTCTGGCATATTGACCTGTCAAGCCTTACTTTCTTGTCAATGCCTGAGCCAATCAGCGCTCAGGCACTGTCCAGAAAGTAAGGCTAGGACAGCTCAGACCTGCAAGAAAATTTTGCTCACAATTGTAGGACAGCGATGTTAGGGAATCACCCAGTGATAACAGAGAATTGCTGGGAGTGCTTGTTTAAATATTAATGACCTCATTGTAATACATTTGTATGGTGACTGTAAGGAAGCTCAGTAAAGACCACGATAAGCTGTTTTGATAATCCGCAGCTAAAATACATGAACGCTATACCGGCTGGAACCAGTGTAGCGACCACAAAGTTTTGAGAATCTTCCACAAAGTGCCTTCATGCAGACCCTATTCCGTTTTCATAACCCTTATTCTAATTTTGTTTGTTTTATGAATGGTTACTTGCTTGGAAAAGAGTTTTTCAAGATATGTACCGCCGTCCAAATCTATTTGAAATAAATACATTCAAGAAAAGTGTTTCCACGTGATTGGTGGCGCTGCCTCTTCCCGAATATGTTCCAGTTCCGAATCAAACGTTTCATACCAACTATAATTTATATTTTAAGGATCCCTGCAGCCTATAAAATACGCCTTGCCAGGAAGCAGAAATGCTTATAGAAATAATTTTTCTTGTTACCTATGGATTTCACAGCTTTGATCCAGAGAGAGAGGGGATTGAAAAACTTTAGAAAGATGAACACTAAGGCCATTTAAAGATCTCCAAGTAGGGTGCATTCGCGCTCGGTTTGTGACTATAGCAGTACCACCTCTAAGCTTTTCCTAGAGTGGAAGAACAGGACACCGAAATGCCAACAGCTACTGTAAGAGATCAATCAAACTCACAGAGCTGAACTTACTGATCTAATTATGGATTGTCTGATTCTACTTGTTTTGTTTTTTTCATACTTAGCAAAAAGAGGACTTGACAATAGAAAATTTTAAGAAATATTACCGTAATACTGCATGTCAATGTGAAGGATGCACGGATACTTGGGTAGATGGATGTGGGTGCACAGGGATTTCATTTCATCTCATCCTATGCCTAAGGGTGTTGAAGGGAGGCATGGAGGGAAGTTCTCTTTCATACCACTCAAAAATGTTTTGATTGATTCTTTAGTTTTCATGGCGTATTGTGTCAAGTACTGAATGTATTTCTTGTATTCTTTAATATTCACAGTTTGCAGTTATTGGCTGTGTACCTCCTGGTCACCATGAAAAATAAATAATATTTTCCATATTAATCTCCAGTTATCTTTGCGAAAGCTACGGAGCAAAATTAGAGGAAAGCCCTTATCTTTTCGTTGCCTTTGAAATTACTTTATGTTCATTGGAAAAGATTGGGTTGCACCTAAATAAAACATAAAATGCAGAATGTTTTACAACCTACTTTAAAAACTATCCCCCTATTTTACTAAGGTGCGCTAACCAATTAACGTGTGCTAAACACTAACGCGTCCATAGACTAATATGCACGCATTAGCGTTTAGCACGCGCTAATTCAACTATCAGGGAAATACAGTATATATTATTTCCCATTGGTTCAGGTGGTGAGATCCTATGTAAAAATCTGAATCAAGAGATGTAAAAACAAGATAAACAGGGTTTTTTTTTTTTTTTAAATTAGGATTTCATTAACAACATGAAATTAATAGGAAAATCTCTATCTCTCTCTCTCTAGCCTGAAAACTCTTGTCACCCTTTTGGAAAAGTCAGCTACACAAGGGGGTGCTAAAAAGTTCTCAGACCAACCAAGAATGACTAACATTGGCTTAGCCAAGGATTTTGGCACTTAGGGTAGTTGCACCTGGCATCACCACGCCTTATGCCCCCTGCTTTTCCCCACCGCACCATGCACCCCTGCCCCTCACTCCTTCAGCACCTCCCTCCACCCCCACGTACTTCTTGAAACGTTCCCAAGGCCAGCAGCATCTTCCACCTGCTGCTTGAGCCTGCCTCCACTCCCTTCTGAGGTCATGTCCTGATTCCACGATCAGGAAGTGATGTCAGAAAGGAGCCAAGGCCAACATGAACAGCAAGTGGAAGATGCTGCTCTAACATTTCAAGAAGGTGCTCAGGAGGGGGTGGAGAGGAGAGGCACCAGCACCTAGAGAATGGCATGGTGACAGAATTTGTCACTGTCACCATCCCGCGGATAATCACATGAAACCATCCACGTCATTCTTTAGTGCCCATCTCAACCTGTCCTTCTACACCAGCATTCTTCAATGCAAGGCTTGAGGGTTAGTGGCTGTGCCCATTCATACTCTGATTCTTATGTGAGCCAACTATAGAATGAGGAACCCATTGTGACATCACTACTACTACTATTACTACATCAGTGATGAGGTTGCCTCTTAGGCATTGGTGGAATGAGGCAATATGACATCACAATATCTACTCTGGATACCAGAGACTGTCATTCCTTAGTGTCTATCTCAACCTCAGTCTTTCTACACCAGCATTCTTCAATGCAATGCTTGAGGGTCAGTGGTTGTGCCCATTCATACTCTGATTCTTCCCTCTGTACTTAACGAATGACATGGGGATGGTTGCCCGCGGTTATCCGCGGGAACAGAGACTGTGACAAATTCTGTGACTATCCCCCCTCTTTTACTACGGTGCGCTATGCTTTTTGGCACCCACTAAAGCACTAAACGCTAACGCGTGCATGTTATCCTATGGACGCGTTAGCGTTTATCGTGTGCGTTGATTTAGCGTGTGATAAACACGCGCTAAAACGCTTAGCACACCTTAATAAGAGGGCCTATGTCATTCTCTATGCGGCACCCCCACGAAACATAGAATTTCTGTTTCTGCAAATTGACACTTAAGAAATAAGATAGCACTCTTTACAGCTACAGTGGCATAAATAACGCTCAGAATTTAGGAAGTGGGTTGGTTGGGCTGAGAACTTTTCGGCACCCCCCTCCTATGAAGTATGATAAATAAATTGACCAGTTGGACTTCTACATCTCAGTCATGGCACCATTTGTGCTGTGAGAAAATACAGTAAATGGAGACAACTGGAAAGAAAAAAAATACACTTGGAGGGGCATAATCAAAAGAATTGTCTAAGTCCGATTCGGACGTATGACGCTAGATGCACAAAGTCATCAGTGGTAAAATGTCCATTCTAGAAAAATACATCTAGAATATATTTTTTTAATCATCTATCTGGACTTCCAGGCCATTGATCATCCAGACTGACAGTACGTCATACCACATTTATACCACATTTTTGACCAAAAATTTGTCTATGTCTCTAACACCCAGAGCAAGACCCTAACGCCCCCAAAACCCACAATATCCACCTGTCTACAACCCCAATAGCTCTTATGGTTGCAGGTGGCACCTATATTTATTTATTCAATTTTCTATACCGTTCTCCCAGGAGAGCTCAGAACGGCTTACATGAATTTATTCAGGTACTCAAGCATTTTTCCCTGTCTGTTCCGGCAGGCTCACAATCTATCTAATGTACCTGGGTCAATTGGGGGATTAAGTGACTTGCCCAGGGTCACAAGGAGCAGCATGGGTTTGAACCCACAACCTCAGGGTGTTGAGGCTGTAGCTTTAACCACTGCGCCACACTGGCAATAAAGTAGGGTTTGGGGTTTTTTTTTTGTGGGCTCACATTTTCTACCATGAATGTAGTGGTTAGAGTGTCTTATGGGCTTGGGTCCTCTTCTCTATGGTTCACTAGCCCCCCCCCCCTCCCCCCAGGCTACTTAAGACACCTTTATGCAGCTCTATTAGGCTTTCCTATAGCAGGTGCTGATGTTCCGGAGATAGGTATGAACATTTTTATTCTGATATTTCTGACAGTGTGAGCGGGTCAGTGAACAATAGGGGAGTGTGTGGTGAGGGGGGTCTTTACTTTGTCTCTGCAGTAGTTATCTGGTCACTTTGGATACCTTTTTGGCACTTATACCTGATTTACATCATCTCACAACATATAAGTTTTGTCCAGGAAGTCTCGTCAAGCATTCGATTATCCCTGCAGAACGACTAAGGTCGGTCCACATGCCGCCCAAATACTGCCCTAACCACTCCTCTAGACACACCCTTTTAGTTCTGGGCACATAGCAGCATTCAGAGGCCTAAAAAGTCCCTGAATACGTCCAGAAAGTCAGTTTGATTATCGGCACTTGGACGACCTGTCTTTTAGGTCGTCCAAGTGCCGACTTGGGCGGGTTTTTAGACATGTTTAAGTTTGGAATATGAGCCCCAATGTGTCTTGTCGCTGCCAGGAGTCTTTAAAAATAACCATATAAATAAATAAATAAATAAAAATAAGATAAAGCTGGGTGAATAGTTTAATCCAGTGCTAGATACAGATTTAAAAAAAAAAAAAAATTGCTCATTCAGAGACTCCAGAAATCCTAAGAGGCAAAGAAACAAGGAATGGAGTTGCATTCGTATTGACTTAGTTATGGGTCATCTGCCGCGGGTGCAAAGGGAGGAAATCTTTACTTTACACGTATACTTTATTATCTCAGGGAATTAGAGGAAATTCAATATGAAAACGCTAGAAGCATTTAAAACCCCCTATTTAAGAGACTTAAGCAAATTAGAGTCTTATCAGATTAAAACCCACTACAAATGTGAGCGCATTGTCTCTATCTAAGCGCTGTGGGGTCTGAGACAGAATCTTTGCCAAATCTCAGGGATGAAACTCATCATTTAAAAGGCAGACAATGAGCAGAATGTAAATTAATTTTACGTTATCGACAGTCTGCTAAAATTATATGTACGGTGAGACCCACCTCTCCAAATGGAGGGGAGAGAATGAAAAAGACATAGCGAAGAAAAGTTTAAATCCATTTCTAGGTGTTCCTAGACAGAATTCCCGGTGCAACAATTTTCCTGATATAACAGATAATAAACAGCCGAATAGCGGCTCGTTTAAACAGACAAAATAATATTAACAAAACCTACATTAGAAAATTCAGCAGTGAAAAGAAATACCTAGACAAAAAAGCATGTGGTATCAATTCAAATAACAGCAAAGTCAAAAGAAAAAGAGAACAGCTTAGTATAGGTTTGTGTCCACTCATGCTTAAATAGACTTAAATGTTTTCCATTTAGAAATTGATTTGCTTTTCATTTCCTTCAGGGATGTTGCTTTGCTGTAGACTCATTTTATGGTGACATGATTCTGGAGTTTATTTAGAGAAGGGATTTGGTGAAAATTCTCTTGTGGGATAGAAAGGCGATATGATCGCAAATCCCTGGAAAGGAGACGAGATTTGGGACTTCTTTTCTTGGAAGCCGCTGTTTGCATCTGTCACGGAATATCATGGATAAATTTCGTTGTAACAGAGACTCCTCTCTGCGGCTACGGGTTTACTAAAATGCAGTAAAATAACAAAAGCAGCAAAATGATCCAGGGAGGAGAGCAGACCTTTTCTCCTAGGGTGGTTTTGCCTAATAAATGCCATTTAAACTAATACCGGGGGCCGCTGAAAAGTTCTCAGCCTAACCAACAAAGTTAGGGCAGTCTTCATCGAGGGCTATATACACTTCCAGTCCAGTGATTTCCCATTTTTTTTATTCCATCAGAAAAATATGGAACGAAAAAAAAGTGGAAAATGGTGTATAGCCCTCGATGGAGACTGCCCCAACTTTGTTGGTTGGGCGGAGAACTTTGCAGCGGCCCCTGTAGTGTTCAATCCCACATCAGAGGTCGATGTCAACAATGGCAACATCCACGTCACATATACCTCTACTTATCAACAGATGTATATTAAAGTGGTCCCTGAAAATGTGCTTTTCAAGCGTTTATTGTCCCACTCCTTACATATTTCTTAACCCAACACTTGTAAATCACAGATTAGCACACAGAGAACAGAATCTAGTCATTTTTGTCTAGTGTTCCCAAAAGGATCTTTGGTTTTCATTCTAAATTGGTTAATTTTTGCCGACTCTGGCTTCTTTGCTTGAAAGTCTAAATGGTCAGCTGAATAATTCAAAGTGTTGTGGGCCATTCTTTTCTTCTTGAATATAACAATAAAGCAGCCCAGCAATAAGATAAGAGAGATGGTACTCTTTAGAAGCCGACTGTGAACTCTGCAATTTATAATACTTTTACGGATCCAATATTTTTAAAATAAAAATGTTAAAGGCTTTGTATGTGAGCTTTCCAGAGCACCTAGATGGCTTCTTCAGATTTGAAGAGGGGATCCCCATTTGGTTCCCAAACTCATCAATATCATCATGTTTTGATAATCTTTTAAAATGGACCAATAGAAAATGAATCTCATCACCTTTTTTTTTTTCCTATCTAATGAATATGATGGATCCAAGCTTCTGAAATACAGCATGTCTTCTCTGAACACATCTCTGATCTAATATAATCTAATCTTTGGTTTATATACCGGGTCATCTCCCAGTGGAGCTCAATTCGGTTCACATATAGGGCTCCTTTTACTAAGCATAATAGCGTGCCCTAAATTGCCGCATGCGCTAGACCTTAACGCCAGCATTTAGAGCACGCTAAAATGCTGCGTGCGCTAAAAACGCTAACGCAGCTTAGTAAAAGGAGCCCATAATTAAGACTAGAGTACATAGCAGAAAACATAGAAGGAAGTACTAATTAAAAACTAAAGTACACCAGAAAAGCATAAGAAAAATGACTATATTATCATTTCATTGAGGCTGTAGTTAAACCATTTAAAAATTGCGAGAACAACAAAGTTTTCAGGAATTCACAAAATAATTGCAGCTGGCCTAAAAGCCTTCCAGTCTAGGGATTACTTAAAGCAAATGTAGATGAATATTTGCAGATTTGCAAGTACCCATGTTAGAGGAAACAAATGTTTAGATCAACAAATATTATTAGCATACGTGCAAAACTGCAGATATCCGTGAGAATAGCGAGCCAATAGAGTATAATCCAAGATGAGCTGCAGATTATTTGCATTAAACCGCGTTGGATTTCTCCGAGTCTGTCCTGCGCGCTCAGTTTAATTTTGATAACACCTTCGATGGTTGGTTTTAGGATTTAGTTCTCTCATTCTCGATGATATGAAGAGAAAAAGAGTGTGTACTTTAAATGTTTCTCTGTTTGAAGGTAAACGTGTCTTCTTTTCAAAAAGAAAACTAGTTTGGCAGTAATTTTCTCGTGTATTTACAGATATGATCCGTCTTTAGCTGCTTTGGAGGAGGTAGAACAGGTTTTCCTCACTCTCTGTTAAAGCAAAGGAGCCTGAGCAGTGACTCAGAAAGCCCATCCCTAAAAGCAAGATAAGCTAGATCAGTGTTATAGGTCTGCTTCTCCAGGTTTCTCTCTGATTGGTGGGTGAAGAAAAATGTCGGCGTGCAGACAAGCGAAGTGCAGAGAGAGAGAGAGAGAGACAGAGAGTTGAGGGGCGGAGTTAGAGGAAAGGGGCGGGCACAGTGACGTCAGTCCTAAGTTGAAGCTGTCGGGCTGGTAGGAAAGCGGCTGGGCAATTCCATTCCTCCCCACCTCCCTGCGCTTGGAATCGGGGGAGGAGAGGGGGGAGCCCAGCGCTTGGAGGAGATCTGACGGTATATACACACCATCTCCCTGCCGCTGTCACTCTGCCCTGCATCGAGCTGCGCTCTGACAGCCCCAGAACTAGGACTCCGAGCCACCGCACTATAAATAACACCACGGAACTGCCTGCCTGCTGGGTGTCCGCACCGAAAGGAGGTGGGGGGGGTCAAAGGGGGTGGGGTGGGTGGGAAGGATTAAGACAATATACAGCCGATGTTATCTCTCTGCGGCTAGATCTTCATGCAAGACTTATTCCTAAGCCTATAAGTAAAAACTGCAAGTTGTTACCAGAAGATTTCCACCTAACCCAGTGCAATTTTCATGTGCTCTCCCACTTGGGCGCTTTGCAATTTTACGTGCGCTCTCTCTGGTTGGTTTTTATTTTTTTCTGTTTGGACCACTGGACGCAGCCTGGGGGGGGAGCACACTGAGGAACTCAATCCTTTTTGCCGGCTTGGTGCTTTTTTCTTTTCTTCCTGTGTGGTTTTCCTCTTATTTTGTCCATTCTGGTGAGAGTGCGTGGGGAAGGTATCAGTGCCTGTTGTTCAGACTTCTTTTTCCTGCCCATTTCGATGAACTCCATGAAAGATCCTTTGGGTCTGCAGCACCTGGTGGGAAATAAAGTGGCCGCCGCTCAGCCCCCGGTCCGGATCTCTATGGCTTCCTCCCTGGGTGCAGGACAGCGCTCCCTAGATTCCAAGCAGCGGCTGGAGGTGCACACCATCTCCGACACCTCCAGTCCCGAGGCTGCAGGTAAGCAGGGCACAAGCAGTGCACACCTCTATCTGACTCAAAAGACGCCAAAATATATTATTTAGATTCTTGCTCTACATATATACATAGTCCTTATAGGCAACAGACACACATACATTTATATATGTGTGTGGAGTTGTCAGAAAGGTTTAATAACACACACACACAAAAAAAAAAATTAAAAATAGTTATAGCATAATTATATGTGTGCAGTTGCCGAGAAAGGTTTAATAAGCCAATAAAGGTTAACTCAAATACCCTTTAGATGGTTTATCGTCTACTGTCAATATTATTTGTTTACTGACTTCAGTTTATCGAGGGTCGTCTTTTTTGTTATCCTTCATTGGCGGTTACTCATTAAGGGCTTTGTTTTCCCCTTGCCCCAATTTGCAGTGATCTGATAAAGGGAATATCTCTCTTGAAAGCTGGTCAAAAGCTTGTTGCCTTTTACCTTGTTTAATCGCTATCACTAACAACTTTTTGGTCCACCTTTATCCCACCTCAATGACAGGCGAAAGTTTTTGGGGGTTTTGTTTTTTTTTTTAAATAGTATCCCTGAGCATCTCTCCCCTCCTTCCATAATAAAAATGATAATTTTAAAAAAGTCAAAAGTATTTTGTTATGTTTTCTAAATATCCAAATGTATAGCGGTTCATACTTTAGGGGAAAACTGAAAGTATCTTAATAGATTTCTGATGCCGGAAGAGTGTTTGTGTAATATGTAGGTCACGCTACAGCACATGAAAACTGAGATTCATTCATTTACTAGGGTTGATTCCGCATTCCTTCTGGGCGCTTTTCACCTCGGTACATTCCGGTATGTCAGCAGCTCCAAAATCTCCAAACTTATAAGGGTTTTCTCTTAGATCAGAAGTCATGGATCTTTCTCGCCTGGACTGGCCGCCAGAGTAGTTCATTTTCCTTTCCGTCCCCTCTGCCAAGTTTTAATAAGAAACAGGAAATTCCTTGAGGAACCATAATTTATTATGCTGACGATAAAAAGTTATTACTATTCTGATTGTTATTTGTAAGACATAATTGGTTTTGTGTTTTTTTTTCTTAGTGTAGAAAATTGAATCCATACGTTGGATGGAGTGAGCTTTTTTTTCACTTTTATGGCATCAGTTTTGTAAATGGAAATTATGATGATCTACAACGACCAATGTTGTTTTTTATTTGTGTTAGATATTGTATTAATTTTTAAAAATCACTTTGTATCACTTATGATGTAGCTCTCCATATATAATTAGTGTTAAAACACCTTCTGTACAGGAAAAAAAAAAAACCTGGCTTGATAGTAATGGTCCTTCTTAACTTATGCTTTGCAGAAAAAGAAAAAAACCAGCAAAGTAAAAACGAAGACAATGGAGCAGAAGATCCATCGAAGAAGAAAAGGCAACGCCGGCAAAGGACTCACTTCACCAGCCAGCAGCTGCAGGAACTGGAAGCCACGTTTCAGAGGAACCGCTACCCGGACATGTCCACTAGAGAGGAGATCGCCGTCTGGACCAATCTCACCGAAGCCAGAGTTAGGGTAAGTAGCACAAACAACAATATTGGGGGGAAAAAAAAAAAAAATCAAAGGGTCGAGAGGAGAATTTAAAAAAAGAGGGCAACAAAAATAAAAAATACAATAAATATCTGAGTTTTGGAACGAAATGGCATATGCCTTGCTCGTCTCCAGTTACAGGATCCTTTTCTTTCATTTGTTCCTTATTAAGACCTCACACTGAGCTGTTTCCTCCCACTGTATGAGTGCTGACTCTGCAACAGGCTTCAACCTGCGCCAGCTCGGGGAGTAAAGAGCTACAGGGTACACAATAGGTCTAGAAGAGCTAAGAGCTCACTTTCCCTCCATGATTTTTTCTTTTCCTTCATCGCGGGTAGTGATTTCAGAGCTTAAAGATACTTCTCTCCCCCCCCCCCCCAAAAGGCCAGAAATATTTTTTAGCCCCAGGGGAGAAATAAAACAAAAAAAAAAGTGAGGATTTTTTAAATGTATATTTTAATGTATGTTGAAAACACTGGGGACAGTTGGATTTACACCACAGGCGGATTTTCAGGGCTTCGGTTGAGCAAAGCAGTAAATAAGTGTGTGGCCTTCGTTTTGTAAAAGGTAAGGTTTATGGTTTGCAAATATTAGCCACAATTAAAATCCGTGCAGTTTAATGTTCCCGTTTCTGTTCATTCTGGCGTACAGTTAATTTGCTCAGTGGAAGTTTATAAAAAAAAAAAAATACAGAAAATAGAATTTAAACTATGAGCGGTTTTAAAAATTAGGAAGCAGCCGGAAAATGTGTGCGTTGTATATAGATTGATGAAAACTTAATTAAATAGGTGCCTAAAGTTAGATTGTTTTCTTGTAGGCTTAATTTAATCAGAGAGTCGTATGAATAGTGTGATTTGTTTAAAATTGCAAGAATCCATCTGTTTATGGTTGGTTTCTTTGTTATTCGGACGATGGGGGGGGGGGGAGAAATTGTGTGAATGCTTTCCCTATATTAATTGATTTCTGGTCTGAGCACTCATAGAAAAGTAAAGTCAAGTTCTGCTAAATAGATACTATTTTTAATATATGTAATCCTCAGAGGGCGAAAAAACAGTAAAACAGTAAAATGTTCAGTTAAGCTTATAATTTGCAAAATGGATACAATTGTGTGTACATGTGCATATTTGGTTGAAAAATAATGTGCACACACATTTATGTTACCGCTCATAACTAGCGGGGTGATGCAAAAGTATTAATTTGCACAGTTAACAGATTTGAAATGTAAAAGCATCATTTATGTAAATACACGAGGGCCTCAGGAACCGTTCCAATACACAAAAGCTGCTCTTGAGGCGGGTGGCTGACCCTGTGCAGACACTAGGATGTGGATTGTGAATATTTGAAAAAAAAGGCGCACGATTTCTGCTTTGTCTAGAGAGGGAGGAACCACTGTCCCATTTAGCACTTGGTTAAGCAGCTTGGCACCTACTTAGAAAGTAAACTTTTGCCAGAATGCGACTAAGGACAAGTTGATTCAAAAGCCTACTTCGGGTAACGATAATTAGCACCAGAGGATCTTTACGAGTTGTTAAGGCAAATACTCGCAGTTTATTATTGAAAATAGGATGTATTAGTCAAACTCTGGCTAAGATTGGTTTAATGGAAACTGCAATCTATTTTTTTTTTATTTGCATTTCTTTCCCTTTATGGGGATTTTGCTCTGCTGGGCAAATAGAAAAGCGGCACACTTTTATGGAACGTGTATGTACACAAGCGGGATAATGAAAGCAAACTGCAACTTGTAAAAAGTTCTGTTTTAAAAAAAACCCTGGCAGACTGTGATGCAAAACAAAGTTGGCCTTTAAACAAGCAACTACATTATACATTTCTTGATCACCAAATGCATTCTTTTCGTGACTTAAAAGTCAGGGGGGAGAATTATTTTCTATGCCTTTGAACTTTATAAGGCAAGTTATTGTGGAGACCGCACTGCAAGCATGATGTGCATACATCTGTATGTCAAGGGAGCATTTCCTTTGCATAAATCTGGCAATCGTTAAAGTACCTAAATTGAATCATCATTACTGATATTAATTTCCTTGCCTTATTAGTACGCTATAATTTTTGAATTATATTAATCCGGATGATTTTTCGTTTTGAAAAGGCTTGACAGATCTGAATGTTATGTTTGCAATTTTTTCTCTCTTTCCAAGGTTTGGTTCAAGAACCGCAGAGCCAAGTGGAGAAAGAGGGAAAGAAACCAGCAGGCTGAACTATGTAAGAACGGCTTTGGTCCGCAGTTCAATAGTCTAATGCAACCTTATGACGACATGTACCCTGGCTACTCTTACAACAACTGGGCAGCCAAAGGCCTCACGTCAGCCTCCCTCTCCACTAAAAGCTTTCCTTTCTTCAACTCTATGAATGTCAACCCCCTGTCCTCTCAGAGCATGTTCTCTCCGCCAAACTCCATTTCCTCCATGAGTATGTCTTCAAGCATGGTGCCCTCGGCGGTGACTGGCGTCCCCGGTTCCAGCCTCAACACCCTGAATAACTTGAACAACCTGAGCAACCCTTCTTTGAATTCTGCAGTGCCCACGTCGGCCTGTCCCTACGCCCCTCCGACGCCTCCTTATGTGTACAGGGACACATGCAATTCCAGTTTAGCAAGCCTGAGACTCAAAGCCAAGCAACACTCCAGTTTTGGATATGCCAGTGTTCAGAACCCAGGCTCCAACCTGAGTGCATGCCAGTATGCTGTGGACAGACCAGTGTGAATTCTAACCCATAATATATACTGAATGGGAATAATAATTTAAAAAAAGTCCCTAAATAAACTGAGACACATTACTAGAGAAAAAGAGAGAGAGAGAGAGAGAGAGAAAGGGAAATCCTCTGAAATCAGATGTTTCTTTTGTCTTCAAAAGGAGTGTCTATGGTTTCTGGCATCTTCCAAGAAAAGTATTCCCAAACAGGTATAAAGGAAGTCAATATATGTATATGGACAAATGTTTGACTGAATATGACATTTTAATGTTACTATAAGCTTGTTATTTTTATTAAGTTTAGCATTGTTAACATAATAATGACTGAGAGGATGTGTATATATCGAAATGTCAAAATAATTTTATATGAGCAGTTTGCTAGTCATATCAGGGATGTGTTTTTAAAGCACATCAACACAGGAGTAGGACTTTTTTTTTTTCGCTTGCGAGCAAGGGATTGTACATACTAAATGCGACACTGTAATAATGATTTTAACATATTATAAGGAAACCAAACGTGTGAATATCAGTTTTAGAATAGTACCTCTGGTGGATGCAATGATGTTTCTGAAAAAAAAAAAAAAAAGTAAATGTAAAACATGCCCTGTGTACAATATTTCGTACAATATTATCGTTTTACTTTTCAACAGACCTGAAAAAAATGTGTTTTATTTCATGGGAGTAAAATGTACCTACATATTCTCTTGTCTTGGTCCTTTTTATGAACATAAAATTGCACGGCGGCATGGGCCTTCAAGTTAACATAAGAACATAAGCAATGCCTCCGCTGGGTCAGACCCGAGGTCCATCGTGCCCAGCAGTCCGCTCACGCGGTGGCCCAACAGGTCCAGGACCTGTGCAGTAATCCTCTATTTATATCCTTCTATCCCCTTTTCCAGGAGAAAACTGGATTGATTGATTGCATGGGACATGACAGCCAGGTATAAATTATAGTGATTTGTGGAAATCTGATACTACCAGTGCATATTCTATGGAGCACAGCTGTAAACTCCAGCAACAACTGTGCTATTAATCCAATCGTTATCCAGTCTGAAAAGCATATAAAATCGTGTTTATTTTAGATTACTTTTTAAAAATTCAAATAACTGCTGAGCTGTGCGGATGACCTATTTTGTTCCCAGGTGCGTTAGAAAAATAACAAAACGAATGCATGTCCTTATTTACAATGGATTGATCCCATTTAAAAAAAAAAAAAGTTCCTCAATTTAGAAATTGTAAATACAAAGGGTCTGAAAACAACACAAGTTCGAAAAGATGTGTCCACATGTACAAGCATCCTGACACAAACAGGGTTTTCGGCAACTTGTGCAGGACTATGTAGTTGAAGAAAAGGTCGTGCCCCCTGTGTTTTCTGTTACTTAGAGTTGACCCATTCACTGTAGATTTAGCTTGTTGCTGAAATTATACCGGATTATACACTTCAAACTGCAGAACAACGAAGCCAATCAGCAAGACTTGCCCATCAAAGGCTAGGCCAGGGTGCAAACGCGGGACGGATCATTTGGAGAACAAACTACAGGGGGGCTGAAAAGTTCTCGGCCCAACCAGCTTCCTAAATCTGATGTTATTTTGTCACTGTAGCTGAAAAGACTGTTGTTTTTTTGTTGGGGTTTTTTTTTTTAGTTTATGGCATTCAGAGTCTGCAAATTGGCACTTTGCAAAACTAACACGCTTTTCAGCTACAGTGGCAGGAAGTTGGTTGGGCCCAGAACTTTTCAGCACCCCACTTGTAGATATGAAGAAGCTCTGTTTATTATATTATATACAACATTCAATTAACTAAACACAAGGAGGCTGAGGGAAAATTTGGGGTCCAGATATTTGTGCAAAACAGTGGACGTTAGTCACAATTTTAGAGAGAGAGAGAGAGAGAGAGAGAAACTAATTAGTGGTAAAGAGGTCTAATCCAAAATCTGTGGGTGTCTCTCTCTCCTGGAACATTAATGCTACAGTAAAACCCTTGTTCTGTACTTGGGGGCCCTGTGGGCACTTTGAAAACAGAGCTCCAAGATCAACCTTTATTGTTTTATGAGATCGTTTGTTCATTAACTTTGTGAGACTGCTAACCCAAGGGTGCCATGCAGCGGTGAAAAGAAAAGCGCCTCCGGAAGGTCGTGTTCCCTTTATTTTTTTTCCGTGTTTGGTAAAGAGAAGAGATTGGGAACAGAGCAGGAGAAACAGAAAAGTGTGGATTGGGAGCACTGGCTGGAACCAGAAGCCGGAAGAGAGTTTTGCTATTAAAGAACTGTACAAAGGGAGCACAATAGAGGTAAGGAAGGGAAAATGATTTCATAAAACAAAACAAAAAAAAAAAAAAGGCAGCCTCAAAATAGGAAGGGGTTTGGATCTCACCCAAGTGTCTGGAAGAAAGAAAAAAAAAGGGATCTGGTGGGTCAAGGTTTAATAATCAACCGAAGCAATCTAGAAGGTGCTGATTCTTGGCTGGTACCGCAGAGGGTGGTCGGGCAGAAGAAACTTTTACTGTTAAAAAAATTGACACTGGGCATCCGTTTCTATTTTTTCATGACTCCCCTCCCCCCATCCCCCCAAAATCAGGAGTTCTATTGGTGAGATCTTTTTAGTGTCTCTTGTGATTTTTCTCTTTTGCTTTCGAACTAATAGATTCTAAAATCCTGAAAACAATGCATTTATTTATTTATGACTAAAGAGGATGTGAAATGCTTGGATATGATAGTATATACAAGGGGGGGAAGCTTGTCCCTAGAGGAAACCCCAAAGTCCAGTACTCTGATGTGCTACTTTACTGTTACACAAATATGTTTTGAAATATAGATTAAGATGACCTAAACTTTTCTGCCTGGAACATCTGTACAGCTCTTCATAGGATGACTACCATTCCGGTTTTTGAGGGCGAAAAGAAACTTTGTTAATTACCGTTCTATCAAGTTGCAGCATTACAGGGCGTCTCTAATCAAACACAAATTATTCAAATACAGTTTGATTTTCTTATTCTAAGTATGAAGTTTTGAATACTCAGCATCGCTAGGCCTAATTTGATTAAAAAAAATAAACATAGATTTCATTCTGCCCTATACTTATCGATCTTTTAATTTATAAGGGGGGGGGGACCAAGGGCGTGCTGTTACAACAATTTTTGAATAGTAAAAAAATTTAATGGTCAAATAAACAGAGCCTTGAAAGATTTCAGCCCTTACAAAAACTCATAAATTACGCAACCCGAAGTGTGCCTAGCCTTTCCCAAAGAGTCTATAAAACAGGCAGATCATAATAATGGATGACCCAAAAAAACACACTCGGAGGGTGAGCAAACAATGGTGTCTGGCTCCCAATCCACATCCCTGGGCTTAAAAAGCACTGAGAGAAAAAAAAAAAAAAAGGCAGAGGAGGGAGTGTGCCTCCTTCCCAGCTGCCTCTCAGCCCAGACTCTCAGTCGCAGCCGGTAGAGCCATATAACAAGAAGAACACAGCAGAAGCCACCACATACGTACATACGGTGTTCTGCAGTGCGACACTGACTCTGGAGTCTACCAATATGTTCTTTCTTCTGCTTCAAAAGAGGGTAACTGAATAGGAAGGGATCTTTTTTTTTTTTCCAGAATGTAGAATTTGTATTGATGGTCTTCAGAGATGGCAGGCAAGTTTGCTAATCTGAGCACACATTGCAGGTAAAAGGGGGGTGGATGGGTAAGGTTGGTGGTTCCAGGGCTGAATGCAAGATAATTATTTCTTTGTTTTAATTATTATTATTACTGGGGAACTGACCTTTATGGAGAAAAAGATTGCTATAATTTAAGAAAACCAAAATAGAGTTAAAAAAAAAAAAAGAGGCCAAGCCATGTTCTGTGTGAATGAAAGTATAGCGGGACAAGGTGCACACAAGACGTGTTTATTATCCCATTGTTTTTCGATCACTGTCATTTCATTTCATTTATTTATTTAGGCCTCCGAATTTTTTACAATGGAATAAGACTCTGTTTCGGTCAATTAGCAGATTTTGATTCTCACCGTAGAAATCGTCTGCTTTGTGCCCGAGGTATATTGGGGATGCAATTTAAACATTGTTCTTAGGCATCGGTCAATGAAAAAACGAGGGGGTGAAAAAAATTCAAATGGCGAAAATGTATATTTTAAAGTTTGGGCTGACAAATTACAAAAAAAAACCCCGCACGTAGCTTCAAGGCTATCATGGTGTTACATGTTAACTCACCCCATAACACAGAGGATAAGAACGCATGAAGAAAAATTCGCTTTTACACAGGAATATTTCCAGTGATAATTTGGAAATATTCATGATTGGGGCTTTGCTCTATGTTAATTACTTTTTATTTCCTCAGATCAGGGCAAGTAGAAAGATAATGCAGGTAAGATAGAACTTCAATATTTTTAATTATTAATATGTACTGTATTTTTTTTTTATTTGTTTGCAAATCAAAAGACCTCAGCTTTCCTGTTATTACACCAGCGTGAAAGCAGCTCACGGTGTCACCTCATCCTGCGCTTTATTTTCTAACAAATATGAATCCTATTGATAAATTACCGATCATTCTTCTAAAGTTTGGGGTTTAGGATTCTTTGTTATAGGACAATTAACATTGAATGTACTGTCCTGATGTCTTTGGAGAAAATTAGCTTCCTGTGAGAGCTGGGCTGGGAGGTCTTGGTATGTGGTGTTGGGTGTCTGTTAAACCACTCCTCAGCTTTGGCTAATCACCCCCTTTCCTCTTAAATTAGAGCTCCAGGATAAAGGCGTGAAGATTGACTTATTCACGTTTCTGACCCACATCGGATAACCAGAAACAAGAGCATTAAATACTCAACAGATCAGTCAGTTACTAATTCGTTTTAATTAACATTTGCAGTTGTGTATTGAATATTTTTGTTGTTATACGGATAGTGTAGTTCAGCGGTCTCAAACTCGCGGCCCTTGGGCCGCATGCGGCCCTCCAGGGACTATTATCTTCCCCAGCTCGGAGCTGACCAATTCTCACCACCCGACATCAATTCTAACTTCAGAGAGGAAGTTCCGGGCCAGCCAATCGCTGCCTGGCTGGCCCGGAACTTCCTCTCGGATGGCAGAATTGACGTCGGGTGGTGAGAATTGGTCGGCCCTGCGCTGGGGAAGATAAGCAGGGAGAACTAAGACCTCGGCGCTAGTCTGTTTCCCTATTGTGGCGGTGGCGGCCTGTTCCCCAATGCTGGTGGTTTGGGGGAGGGCAGGGAGAAATAAAGAAAGAAAGGGGGGGACAGGGAGATAGAAATAAAGAAGGGAGACGGGACACAGACAGAAAGGGGCATGGAGAGAGAAAGACAGACATATAGAAAGAAAGGGCAGGCATGGAGAAAGAAAAAAAAGAAAGAAGGGGGCAGGGTGAAAGAACTAAAATGTTGGGGGAGGGAAGGAGACAGATGCCAGACCAGGGGAAATGAAGGAAGGAGGGAGGGAGGGAGAGAAAGGAAAGAAAGAGATGTCAAACCATGGAAATAGGGATGGAAGAAGAGAGATAGAAGAGAAGGTAAGACATGGAAATGTAGATTTTGAAAAGAAAGCAGAAAAATTGAATATTAAGTTAATGCCAAAGATGGATGCAAGGCAGAAAGTGAAGACGGAGAGAAAACCAGTCAAAGGACAAGAAGGCCCTGGAAACTTAGTTGAAAGCACAGAAAAATAAAGTCACCAGCCAACAAAGGTAGGGAAAATTATTTTATTTTCAATATAGTAATTGAAATATGTCAGTTTTGAGAAAGGAAAGATATTAAACTTTAAATGTGAGGACCGCAGTAAAAATAGTTAATGACAATTTTGCTTAAGGTAAAACTCTTTATAGTTTATAAATCTTTCCTTTAACTATTAAAGGAAATATTTATAAACTATAAAGAGTTTTACCTCATGCAAAGTTGTCATTTCTTTAATAAAGACATTAACTATTTTTTTCTGCAGCCCTCCAAGTACCTACAAATCCAAAACGTGGCCCCACTAAGGGTTTGAGTTTGAGACCACTGGTGTAGTTGTAGTGCTTGGTTCCACAAGTCGTGCTTGCTTTTTCTTGTTTCAACCGCAAGGGGATAGGAGCAGATGAACACGTAGCTGGCTAGTCAGATAAGTTCTTATCACACTAGGCATTTCCATATTGTCCTCTTTTGGGACCACAAATCAGTTTGGAATAAAAAAATTTTTATTTGATTTGTTGACGCAAAAAAAAAAAAATCTGTGGGGAAGGGGAGATCAAAACAGGCATCTTCGCCGATATTAGAATGGGCTCCGTCTGTAAGCAGACAGTAGTTCAAGGAAATTCGTCTGGAAATATGTCGATCAAAGAGCACTGTGAACCAAAGCTTTTGACAATATCTTCCTCAGTTGTTTTTTTTTAAGCTAACAAAATGAGCAACCGAGGATGTGATCTTGTCTATAAAAAGTACACCCGCATTTTACTTAGTTTTGTTGACTAAGGTTTGGCTGGTCCATTATTGTCCAAACAGAATTCCCTTTGAACTTGATAGTATCAATAATTTTGCTCATTTCAGGAAACAGCTTAAAGATTACTTATTTATTTGACCGTAATTGCTGCTACAGATTTTCATTGTTTTTTTATTTGATGTTTTGTTATATACAGTTTTCTGTTATGGATTTTATTACGTGTGTTTTAGTATTACCCTGCTTAGACTGGCAGCGCCGGCAATACATTTTAAATAAATAATAGATTTTTTTTCCCCCAGTATTTACAGGTACTTTTGTTGTGTAACAGACTTAGGGCTCCTTTTACTAAGGTGTGCTAGCGTTTTTAGCACATGCAGGAAATTACCGTATGCTACACAGCGCGCTACGTGGAAAATCTAACACCAGCTCAATGCTGGCGTTAAGGTCTAGGGCGCGCGGCAAAGGAGCCCTTAGAGATAACAACACTTACACTACTTCAGTGTAAATATTTGCATGGCTCCTGATTGTATTTCAACAGATTGGTATTTTTTACATATATACACATAAGAGTGAAAACGTTTAAATATTCGTGCATGGACAGATTTACAGAAACAGTTTCTGACAATAATTTGCAAGCGATGATATGATAGCACTGATTAACTTGTAATTAGTATCTGAGATTTTCTTTCCATCTGTGGCATAATCATTAGGCTTTAATGTTTTCTGGAAGATATAGGCTTATTTTCAACGTGCCAGATAGCTAGGAGGGGGGTGCTGAAAAGTTCTCAGCCCAACCAAGAAGAGAATGACGTGGATATGGTTCTGTCAATGATCTGAAATAATGTAAAAATGAAAAAGAAAAAAAAAAATGACTTTTTCAATAAGAAAACACTTTTCAGCTACGGTGGCAAACTAATACTCAGAATTTAGGAAGTTGGTTGATTGGGCTGAGAACTTTTCAGCACCCCCTAGTAGATTATGGACCCAGTGGCAACCATTACTGGCTTCCAGCAGAAGCCCTGGGGAGAATGGCTTGGATGGCAGTGCTACCTTCTGCTCATGATGCCATGGATCTGTAGGTGGGGTGGCACCACCGAGCGAATCTCTTTGTCATACCTTTTGCTCAGAACTCAGTGGAGGATCATTTCAGAAACATTCTCTGTTCTTTACAATTTTCTGCTTATACTTAGGGAAAAGTGATAGGTTAACATTTCCTTGATAAGGAGGACTAGTCCAGCTCTCTCTTCTCAGCGGGTGTGTGGTGAGGAAATCCACTTTAGAGCCATGGTGACTGAACAGGAAGAGAAACTGTCCTTGAACTGAAATGAGAGGACCTGTGGGAATCATACAGCATCCAATGTAAGCGTTTTAGCGAGCTGTTCTATTTAATCATCTTTCTGATTACTTCAGGCATATAACTTTCTGGTTTATACTTTAAAAAGTTTTCCTTTTATACACACACATCATATTTACACACACACATATCATATTTACTGTTTACACACACACACACATAAACACACATACACACACGCGTGTGTGTGTGTGTAAAGAGTAAATATGATGTGTGTGTATGTGTGTAAAAAGTGCGTGTAACTTGAAACTTGAATTTGATATGTTCACTCACATTTGCTTGAAATTGCATTCCAGAAAAAAAAAACCACCCTGCCCGCTTTGATTAAAGAATATGCAGAGTACCACATACATTTCCCACCCTTCTTTTAGTCTGAAACCCTACGATGACAACGTAGACATGCAAGGAAGCTGCTTTGTTTTTTTGGCGGTGTTCTTGTGTGCAGGTACAATGAAAACAGACCTGAGATTTACTCCAAGGTGGGTGGCACAGTCCAAGAGTCCCTCGCTCTCATCGCCTCCAGGACATCGGACTAATCTCTGTGGAAATGCGAGCGGTGCAGTGCAGTAGCACTTTGCCAAACCATGAGTAATATCTGGGAGAGAAATTAAAGCCTGTCAGTGTCTGCAACTGATTTATAACTCTGTCTCTGAGATGTTTATCTACCGTTGGGGAGGGGATGGGGGTGGCATGGATAAATTGTGTGCTATGCTAGGAGTTGAGAGGCAATACATTTTTTTAAAAAAGTATAAAAGGTTGGGCAACAGAATCACGGAGAGCTTCTCGAAATCTTCTTTTGTATTCTTTTCATCGGTATAAACATCAATTTAGAAGCTGAGATGATCACCTTGTAGGTTACAGCAGGTGGCTGCATAGAAGCCTGACCATTCAATCCATTTGTGTTTTCTTATCTGGCAAAATGATAGAAGGTAGGTGATCCCGAATTTGTTGGGGGGGAGGGGGAATGTATCATTTTAAATTTGTTAGCAAATTGTGCTGTCCTCGGGGGGCTGTGCAGGGATGCCACGATATCTCTTGGGGGTCTTTATCTATGAGAACAGGCCTGGGGCTGCCAGATTCACAGCTTCTCTCCACAGTCCACAGTGAACCCTCGATTAGAAATTGCATTACAAACTGCAATAGGCGACAGATTCTTAGGACTTCTTTTTACAAAGATGCGTTTTTAGCATACGCACCGGATTAGCGCGTACTATAGCGCGCGCTACCTGAAAAATTACCACCTGCTCAAGAGGAGGCAGTAACGGGTAGCGCGTGTGGAATTTTAGCGGGTGCTATTCTGCGCGTTAAGGCCCTAACGCACCTTTGTAAAAGGAGTCCCTTAGATTATTTTCCTTCTCGTTTCTTCTTTCCTTTTTGAGTTATAAAGTGTATTTGTTGTTGTAATTCATGCCTTAAAAAAAAGGCATCTTCCGTCCTTCAATTAACTACGCCATAATGCTGGCAGAGATAAGACCAAAGCAACCCACTGTTTCATAGTCAGGATCAAAATAGATACAGTTCTCAGGAACAGTGGTTTGAGTAGAGAGACGAAAAATACAAGAAAGGGGGATACCATATACACAACACACTTACCATAATGTGATTTTTCAAAAAGCATGATAAATGTGAAAAAAAACCCCAAAAACCAACAATCTTGTAACTTACAGAAGTTCACTCATGAACCAAGTGAAATGTCCCACCTCATTTTTACAAAAAAGGGTTTTCATCTAAAAAATGTGATCCACTTAAAAAAATAGAACTAATCTCCTCCGCCTTCTTCTTCAGTCCAAGCCATACTCCTAATCTAACCGTGTCCTTGCCATAACTGCATGACATGCTGATAAACAGTACAGCAGCATCCACAATTTATTTGGGTCCATCTTGCTGAGTAACAGGCTACTAAAAGTCTCAAATAAGTTGACCACTAAAGTTTTTCCAGGGGCCCAATAGAAGCTAGGAGGAGGTGTGAAGAAGAGTCCTCCTACACTGCAATGAATAGATAACAGCAGGGAATTTGCTCTCTGGCCGTTACAGATCACACCCTAAAAATTTTTTTGAGGCATATCAGTGCCCAAAATCCCACTGAAGGTGAGTAATCTTTTTTTTTAAAAAAAAAAAAGTTTGTGGATTTTTATGATTATAGTCTGTGATCATGATCTAATAAGCCTTACCAGCAGATAAATATCCCTACTACTACTACTACTATTTATTATTTCTATAGTGCTGAAAGGCGTAAGCAGCAATACAATAGACCAGGGGTCCCCAAAGTCCCTCCTTGAGGTCTGAATCCAGTCGGGTTTTCAGGATTTCCCCAATCAATATGCATTGAAAGCAGTGCATGCACATAGATCTCATGCATATTCATTGGGGAAATCCTGAAAACCCGACTGGATTTGGCCCTCAAGGAGGGATTTTGGGGACCCCTGTAATAGACAGTCCCTGTTCAGAAGAGCTTACCATCCCACTTATTAGTGGGGTTTGTGATAGTGATAACAAATTGATTTTTCCCAGCTAAGATGAAAAGAGTAAAAGCTCAACTGGGTTGCAGATAAACTCTTCTGAAATATTTTCCCATAATTACTGCTGCTTTAATACACACACCTCTTCAATATTATTTCTATTTAAAGGACTCCTACTTCTTAATCTCGCCTCTGATTTTTAAATAAAAAGGGGTATTGCTATGCTGATTGTCATTATAAATTTATTTATTCAATTTTCTATACCAGGGGTACGCAATTCCGGTCTTGGAAAACCACAAGCAGGTCAGGTTTTCAGGATATCCACAATGAATATGTATGAGATGGATTTGCATGCACTGCCTCTTTGAGATGCAAATCTTTCTTATGCATATTTATTGTGGATATCCTGAAAACCTGACCTGCCTGTGACTCGAGGACCGGAATTGCCTACTCCTGTTCTATACCATTCTCCCCAGGGAGCTCAGAACATTAGAAAGTGTACAAGCCACTAATACACATAGGGCACATACTATATATCACAAAAATAACTGGAAAGTGAGCTCCAGTAAGGATGTTATTATGAAACGGGCTGCCATCAGAATTAAAGGAACTCATCTTATGCTAAATGGGAACTGTTTTATTAGGAATAGTCTTGGTTAGAGCCGGGAGCTGAGAATTGGGGATATCCATTTCAAAATCCCACTGAAGCTCCTTGCGACCTTGAGCAAGTCACTGAATTTTCTATCCAATCAGGTACAAACTTAGATGCTGCGACCTCCATGGGAAATACCCACTGTACCCGAATATCGCCTTGAGCTATAAGTGAAGAACTCAAATCCACCTAATTAAATTACAAGCCTGCGCTGTTTTATCGGTGTTAAAAATTGCACCAGATTTGCCAATACGCACATCCTGGTATTTTCACAATCTGCTGCTGCTGCTGGGGGTGGGGGGGGGGGGGGGTGCACAGCAGGTGCAATTTTTATTTTCAGCTGTGAAAAGGTAGTACAGACCTATAATAAAAACGGCCTCCAAGTTTCAAACTGTGACAAGTTAAATGCAGCACAGCAAAATGAAAAAACGAGAATGAGCAACAGACAAGCTTGATAAAAAGTCAATTTGACATTTAGATAAATCTACTTCTGATCAAGTAGTTAGTATTTTAGCTGTTTAAAGGATGTTTCAAATATAATCTCCATGGCTCCATGGGAAAATGAGTATTGAACGTACTTGCATTCGTTTGACTAAACAATCCTGCACTGAGGTCTCCCTTCACTTTCAAAAATTTTTTTAATGTTTGGCATATTATTTGATTGGTAAGCACTGTTCAGTTTATTCAACAGTCAAATTATAGAACTATTGTTTCCAGCTTTCATACAAGAAGGTCGTTTTCCGTTCTGTGCCTATTCGAAATATGCCAAGGGAGTCATGGAACCTACTTATATCATTCAGCCGGCAGTTAAAACTCGCAAATGGATAAGAATCCTCTTTGATTTTACTCTGATATGGTGCATCTAAATATTCCTTCTAGAATTAGAAGCCTCATGAAGCAGGGGCTGGGACTAGTATTGATCCTCCCCAGAGACTTAATACAACCACCAGAGCTCTGGGAGATGTAAAGCTATGAACAGCAGGGGAAAATAATTTAAGGGATGGGTAATTATACATCTTAAACCAGAAAGTCTGAACATATATCAAATAAAACTCATTAGGACACACACAAAAACAGCTTTCAATACATGAACACATGCGGAACAAATAATGTCCAGACAGGGATGAGAAGAGTTTAGCAGGGTAGTCAGTACATCTTGGTTCAGGATGCGTTGGCATTCCCAGTGTATCAGTGCACGTTTACTTGAAAACACACCTAACATTTCTATAAATCAACTTGGAACTATAGGAGGGGCTGCTAAAAAGTTCTCAGCCCAACCAAGAAGAGAATGATGTGGAGCAATGACACTCACAAGTTATTACACACTTTTCTTGACACTTTTCGTTTCAATGATACGAAATGAAACGAAAAGTGTCAAGAAAAGTGTGGAGTAACTTGTAAGTATCATAGCTCCACATCATTCTCTTCTTGGTTGGGCTGAGAACTTTTCAGCGGCCCCTGTATATATGAATAAGAAATAAATACTGTAAATAAAGGACCCAGGATGTCTGAGCCAACACCGATTCTTTTGCTATGAAAATATGGATAAATTGAGAGGCATCATTTTAACCTCCTAGTGCACATTTTATAACAAAAGTAACAAGGTAGGGGATCCATTTGAGATATATTGTATAATAATAATAATTATCTCATTATCATAAATAATAGCAGTTGTAGTTGTAAAATGTCTAGGCTTGAGAGAAAGGAAATAATTTTAATAAATAAACTGAACATGTTCATATTGGGAATTCGTTTAAACCAGTGGTCTCAAACTCAAACCCTTTATAGGGTCACATTTGGTTTTGTAGGTACTTGGAGGGCCTCAGAAAAAAATATCTAATGTCTTATTAAAGAAATAATTTTGCATGAGGTAAAACTCTTTATAGTTTATAAATCTTTCCCTTTGGCTAAGTCTTAATAATAATATTGTCATTTATAGCTAAAGAGACATATGATCAAGAAACTGTTTTATTTTACTTTTGTGATTATGATAAACATACCGAGGGCCTCAAAATAGTACCTGGCGGGCCACATGTGGCCCCTGGGCCGCGAGTTTGAGACCACTGGTTTAAAATGTCTAGCTATATACACCTATCTATGCTTATGCACGGCTCTATTTAGCATAAAGCAGGGCATGATATTGGAGCAAACTCAATTCTAAAGGTATGGGTAAAAATATAAGGCTAACATGGGTGAAAGAAGCTTATAGTATTCTACAACATTCCATCAACTAAGAACGATTGGGCGGCTAAACAAGGGCGTTCAAGAGCTAGTGGTTGCACTATGCGTTTAAATAAATCAGTTAAACAAATGAAAGGATTAGACGACCTTATTTAGCAAATGTCTATTTATACCTGGTGCCCTTTTATCTCGCGACTTGTTTTCATACTCTAATACAATTGTCTTTGAAATCATCTTTATGCTTACTGCTTGATTATTGATCTTTTTCTCTGCGGGACAGATTGTTCCTTGGATGCTGACCAGTATACTAATGGGCGCCCTCTAGCTGCACCAGCTTAGTACTTCAGCCACATAGGATTTCAGCTTTATTGATTAATAATTCACTTATTTTGGGACACAAAGAAATGTAGAACGTTTATAATCCAAAGGCTTCATTTTCCTCCTCCAGTGCTTGTTATAAATATCACTAAAATCTAGTCTCTATATTTCAATTACATCGCAGTTCTTGGTTCACACAGCTCAATTTGTAAATAAAATATGTTAATCAACAGGAAGGGTCTGGGCGATCCTCAGGACCTACCCTAGCCACCGTCCACCCTTTCAAATTTCAGGAAAGTACTTTTGCTGCCAATTAACCCCTTCTTTACTAAGCCACAGTAGAGGTTTCTACCGTGGCCAGGAGCGCTAAATGTTCCGATGCTCGTAGGGATTCTCCTCCCCTTTTATTAAGCCATGGTAGAGGTTTGTACCATGGTCCAGAGTCCTAAATGATCTGACACTGCTCCGATTCTCATACATTTCCTATAAGCATCGGAGCATTTAGCGCTTGTGGCCACGGTAGAAACCTTTACCGTGGCATAGTAAAAGGGGTTAAGATACCTTTTAGGTGACAGTTTTCTCTGCATTTCTTTTAGAAGGAATGTTGACAAAGGCGACTGAGGCTAATATACAAATTGAACAAAAAACCATCAGAAAACAAACTACACAGAAGTTCCAGCGCTGAGGGTTTTCCAAACACGTTGTCAATAACATGGCAGCTGCCTGAGGGAGTCCAGCTCTTGCTCCACCCTCTCTCCCAGCTCTTCCTGACCCCCCCCTATGACATCATTCCCGATGTCATTGGTGGTTGTCAGGGGTGGGCGGAGCAATCTGCAGAAGGCTGTAAATTTAAAATCCTTTGCAGTGAAGCCTCAGTCTTTTCTCTGGCGCCTGGCGGTTGGATTGCTCCCTCCCACCCACCCCTTACCTAAGTGGCATGCCCTATGTGAGCTCAAGTGGGGCCCTTGACTCCAGATGACGCAGGGAGGGACATAATTAAAAATATGCCTAAGTCTGAAGTTGGACATTTTGGGCAAGATGTCCACAAACCCAGTAAGAAAAATGTCAATTTTCAAAGCTGCCAAACATGGGGGTGGGTATTATTTTATTTATCTCATAATATGTATGAATTAATTAATACATTTTGATGTATTAGGTTAGATTTTCTGAAATAGGTAGGGAGGGATTGGGGGGTTTTCTATTTTATTTACATTTGTCATATATATTAAATGTATTACATAATATTTAAATCATTATAAAATATGAATATAAATAAGATATATTGTACTTAAAGTGTTCATGAAAAAAATCAAGAGTATATTTATAAGATTATATGAATTTTTCTGATACACTTGTTGTAATATGCAAAACTGAATAAAGAAATTAAAAAAAAAGAAAATGTGTTAGGTATAAGTTTTGGTCCTTAGGACCTTTTAGGCCATTTTCAAAGATAAAAACATCTCTCCTACCTCTTTTAGTACTGGGGTCTTGGGGGGTCATCATGGGGGCTGGAGAGACAGTTAGTTTGGTGGGAGGGTCGACAAGGCAGGCGGGAGTAGGCATCTCTCCTGCCTCTTTTGGTACCGGGGTTGTTGGGGGGGGGGGCAGCATGGCACAGCACAGCAGGCCATTTTTTTAACGGACACATCTGTGCCCATAGAGAAAATTAAAAAAAAAACAGGCAGAATAGGGATAACAGAATAGGGATATAGAATGCAGAATAGGGACAACAGTTTTTCATGGTCTAGTTTTTCTTGGTCGGCTTTTCTGATCTTATTCTGGCATGCTAAGTTAGGGCATCAGTCGGATGGCTGGTTTTAATATTAATGCCCTCATTTGCATGAGAATGAGTGATTCTATGGAAAACCATGCAGTGAGCCGATTTGTGCATGTTGGCAAATATAATCTGTCACTAAACCAGTCAAACCTGTTTAGCAACGTTCGTTAGACGATAGGAGACTTTAGTGCATCTAGCCCTGAAGAGAGATGTGTGTAAGGTCGATGTGGTGCTTTTGATAGGACTCCAACTGTGCTCCCAAGGCAAAAGTCTACATCACTATGATGTCATTAACAGTAAGCTGGTACCCTGTTTTTGTTTTTTAAATAATGGTAGTTTTACAGTGGAAACAATTTTGAACACATGAAAATCACTGGAATGGTCAAGCTTAAAAGTCTGTAACTTCACTGCATTTAAAGATAATCTCATTCCACTTGGCACATAAGCATATATATTGACAACAAATAAAGCTGTAACATTTCACATTTAAATTCCAAGTGGTTGCTGAGAAAACAACAAAAACCTCTAGGAGCTTACTTTTTGAATGTTGTATATGCAAACCTCAGACCTTGAAGTACAAGTTCATTTTCATTGGACTAAAGGGTTTAAAGTTTTGCCATAGTTTTGTTGGTGCCCTATAAAAAGGTGATCTTCTGTTGGACCCCCAGCAGTGACAGTTTTGCACATATGCCGCCTATGGCCTGCTTCAAAACTTTCCCTCTGACATCACTTCCTGTTTCTGCATGGGGAAGGCAGGACAAAGGGAAAGCTTCAGACTAGACTATGGCAGCATATAGCCACTGCTGTGGGGATCAACAACCATCTTTAAGGGGGGGGGGGGGCAGACCTACCAAATCGAGACTTCTACTTTTGTGGATCTTCTCTCTCGCCCTCTCGCTGATGGGCTGGGATCTCCTGCTGAGTAGACCCCCATTCTGCAACAGCAGGAAAGATCTTCATAAAAGGTAATTTCTTGTTGTTGATAATCCCATGAAAACAGGAAATTAGGCCTTTGCTGCTGATGCGGTAGGGGGAGGCAACTCCTTCTGCCTCTGGCCACCAATCGACTGTGCCAGGGGCAGAACAACAGGTGGGTCAGTGAGGATCAATAGGCAGGGTAAGGCAGAACAATGGATGGGGTGGGCTGGAGGCGGACCCTGAATCTCACGTTGAGTGGGTCGTTCCACTTGGCAGCTCTGGGGGTGGTGATGTTAAATTGCTGTTGGAGACAAGATGCTGGGTAGCAAGGATAGGGCGTGGGAGTGGAAAAGAGCAGGAGAGATGTTTGGAGGCGATGGGAGAAGTTGTAACATGATTAATTTTTAAAATTGCAATTAATGCATTAATTGCAGAGTTAACTGTAATTCACTTTAAGCCCTGATTAGAAGAGGGCATTATTGCCTGTTATGTCAAGCTTATCATCTTTCTTACATCTGAGGAATTTTTTTTCTATAACAGCTGTTAAGTTATTCTATTTCCACACTTGGCATTATGAATTATTGCAGCTGGGCTAGGACAGCTAAGCCTTGGCGGCCAGAAAGTCTAATGATGCCATAACCAGTGGCCTAGTAAAGGGGGGGCAGTCAGTCCCGGGTATGGTCTTGGTATGGGTGCCAGCACCCATCCTCTTCTCCAGGCCTGCACAACTTTGGCATTTGCCAGGCCAGGTTTTCAGGATTTCCTCAATGAATATGCATGAGATCTATTTGCATGCACTACTTTCAATGTATATTCATTGGGGAAATCCCGAACACCCGACTGGATTCAGCCCATGAGGACTGGAGTTATGCAGGCCTGATCTACTCTGTCTTCCCCCTCTTCTTCCGGATCCCCCTGCCATGTGCCCCTTCCCTTGTACCTTTTTCATTTTCTTTGCGTGAGCAGCATTACAAGTTTGTGATGTTGTTCGCATCTGGAAAATTAAAAAGGTGCGCAGGAAGGGAAGGGGGTGCATGTGCGGCAGGGGTGTCGGGAAGGAGCAGGGGGGGCAGAGAAGAGAGTGGTGGAAGGGCACCACTGCCCGGAGCGCCACTCAACCTCACTATGCCACTGGCCATGACAAGCGCAACAAAGCTGGTATCGCTTCGGTGGGCCAGAGAGCCCCGAAATGCAGACTAGGGATGAGCAGTCGTTTCTTCTCATTCACAAACAAAAAGAGGTGCAATCCAAGGCCTACCTCACTGTTGGCCAACTGGAGTCAACTGGGACTAGAGCAGAAGTGGGCAACTCTGGTCCTCAAGGGCCGGAATCCAGTCGGATTTTCAGGATTTCCCCAATGAATATGCATGAGATCTATTTGCATGCACTGCTTTCAATGCATATTCATTGGGGAAATCCTGAAAACCCAACTGGAATACGGCTCTCGAGGACTGGAGTTCCCTACCCCTGGACTAGAGTATTAATGATCTGCTCTTGTCCATGGCTGCAGCTGCATCCAATGTAGCCAATCTTGCAGTACTATGAAACTATGGAGAAAAGTTATGGCTGGTCCTATTGGATGTGGTCATAGCCATAGGCAAAAGTGAATAAGCATTGTCTATGTCCCAACGGACCCTACTAGACTATCAGGAAGCGTAGACCCAGGGGGGGGGTGTTGGATGGCAGAAGCCTGGTGGGGGGAAGACAGAAAATTTTTGCTTTGTATTGTCTCCCATGATGACACAAGGTGGGGGGGGGGAGGTCGAAGTCTGGTGGACTCATGTCTGGACTGTAGGGAGCATGAGGTGACACCTCCCAGCCGTATTTGCATAGTTTTTCAATGACGACATTCCCTATGTGCGGGCAAGTGTTGTCGTGAAGAATGAGTGGCCCAGCCAAGAACAACTGAGGTTGGGTTTTGTACATTTTTCTGTGCATTTTTTGCAAAAAATCACAATAATACACTGCTGTGACACTTCTTCCACATGGAACATTGTCTGTGATGATGATGCTTTCATGATCATAAGCAAAAATCATCATTTGTTTGTCTTTTGATTGAGCTCATCAAAATTTTTTTGGTTGTGGGGAAGATGGAGCTCTACACTCATCATTGAAAAACTACGCAAATATGTCTGGGAGGTGTTATGTCATGCTCCCTACAGTCCAGACATGAGTCCACCAGACTTCAACCTTATGCTTGGACATCATTTTGCATCTCTGGAAGAGCTTTTTCCGCCAGTACCCGAGCTATTCGGCAACTGAACAAAAAAGGTGTCTTGGATGGAATAATGAAACTTCCCAGACGTTGGGACTCGGTAATTGCAAAGCAGTGAGACTATATTGAAGGATTGTAAAGAAATACTTGAAAAGAAAAGAAAATAAAACATGTAAATTAAAAAAAAAATAGTATGATGAATGTATCCTGTATATTTTTTTAGCTTCCACCTCTCATGCAATTGGCAGCCACAAACCTGCCGATACGCTTTTAATGAAAGCATTTGAGACACACCTTTAACGCATGCACCTGAGACGGGCTTTTAACACATGTGTATATTGTGTTCAACACTATCTGCACCTCCAGACCTGCTGATAACTTTGGAGCGTTAAAGGTCGGTACTTCATTTTGTGCATCGCCCGGGGTGCTCATTTTAATATTAATGAGCTCATTGTACTACATTTCCATAGTATTCTCGGTTGCTGCTATGAGGTACAGAAAATACCATGCAGAGCCCTTTTGTGCATCAGAAGCTAAAATGCTTGTACACTAAACCGGTTAGAACTGGTTTTGCATCAAATGTTAAAGACACAGTAAGTTTTGAGCATCAGGGCCTCTGTCTTTATGTATGTGTCCAGCCCTTGGTGACTTTTGAACTGTTGCACCTTGCTCAGCCAAACTTGGTGTGGAGTTAGGTTGCTGAGGAGGCATTAAACCATTAAAGTTTTCATACTTAGGGACTATCTTCTGTGGGTCAAGGGGCAAAGTTTGGGATTTTGTTACAGGAAATGCATTGGAATCGAACTAAGGTGCGATAGAATGTTTTTCTTTCTTCTTATTACTTTTTTATTCACTACTGACCAACAAAAAAATGACTGTTTTCAAAACAGTTTCCTTGCCGGGTTTTTTTTTTAGTTGTAAGGACCCCAGGCAAATCCCCATTGATTGACATGGATTCCAAAGTCACATAATTGAGTTTTTGTATTTTTGTGGAACAGATACACTTCTCCAAACCCCTATATATTACTCCTCTTGATATCCTACCTTCCCTAGCTCTCCATTCTTCAATTGGGGGGGGGGGGGAGTAATAAATACATCTACAGCACACAGTGGTGAAACTGAACCTCCAGCTTGGAACAAATAAATACAGAGTTCCTCCTCTGCAGACAATCCAGCAATGTTTACAGTTCCTTAACTGAATGTTTGAATAACCTATTTTTCTTCACCCTTTCTCTTCTTTTTTCTTGGTATATTCCTGTAGCTCATTTGCAACTATTATCTCTTCCCAAATCCCAGTTCTCATGCCTAGAGAAGTTCCAGTCTCTTTCTTAGATCATTGGATTCAGTCTATGCAATATGAACTCCCCTCCATGAGAAAATTCTCCTTCTGCCATGGCCATTGGCTGAGGGCTGTCTTTGGCTATCCTTCCCCATTACCTCTTTGGTTCTAAGGATACCATCCTCACTTGATCTGCAGCTCTTCCCAAATCAGAACCCAGTCTTCTTCTTGTGAGGACAAATTCTAGTTATACACAATCCCTCGTAGAGAGAGCATCTTCTTTTCATTGTTGTTCAAGTAGGCTTTCAGTTGCTCCCAGACAGCACAAAAGAGGCAGGAGAGAAGATTCTATCTATCCAAATGAAGAGCTCACCCAACACCTCTGCTGGGTACCTCAAGTGCCCAGCTAGAAAAATCTCTCTCTTTTATTTTTTTTTTAAATCCTTTGTGCTGCTTCCTGGACAGTTCCATCTTTGCAAAATAGACTGAAACTGTGTAGCAAGAGACTTGGAACAACTGGGTCACACAATTATTGTTGAAACAGGAGTTGTGCAAAAAAGGCATCTTAGGCAAACATTCAGCCTGTAGAGCACCCTCCCCCCCCCCCCCTGAAATTTTGATAAACCTAATGCTCATGAGCATCCCAACACCATCCTTTCCCAGAATGATCCTGTACAACACATAACTGGCCATCATGGACAAAATATTCAGCCGTAGCAATCAGCAATGTGCCAGCCACCACTGGCATTATACCTATAAATTCAGTGCTAGGCCATGGGGAGAGAGTGTGGCGTAGTAGTTAAAGCTACAGCCTCAGCACTCTAAGGTTGTGGGTTCAAACCCATGCTGTTCCTTGTGACCCTGGGCAAGTCACTTAAACCTCCATTACTCTAGGTAGATTAGAAAGACTGTGAGCCCACCAGGACAGACAGGGAAAAATGCTTGAGTACCTGAATAAAAACTCATGTAAACTGTTCTGAACTCCCTGGGGAGAACAGTATAGAAAATTGAATGAATGTCCAGGCTCCAGCTCTGAATTTCTGGGTATACAGAATTGGTATTGAAAGGTCACTTTGGACAGCCACAAAATTTAGAGACTTGAAGAAAGCACAGATGTTTATTAGCATACATATGTGACTCCTGAGCTCCAAGCTGGCTTCAGAAGTCCCGAAACCAGGAAGTTACAGAAATATTTATACATTCTTCTGGCTATACATACTGAATTCTAGAAAAAAACTTTTCACGTGTTACTTTTCTTAACAATCATTTGTCCTAAGCTCACACTAGCAAGTCACTTATCTAAGCCCTGCAGTCTTTCTGTTACATGTCCAGGAGGGCGGAATACAATATCATGTATGCTGAGATAGCCATAAGAAGTTAGAATGCCCAAGCAGGTAGGCTCAAACATGAGATAAGTTAGGTCTGCAGCTAAACATAATTCAGCATTTTATTAAAGAGAAAACTTAGTTCAACACTTAGGAAAACCAGTCCCAGACTCCTTCAGTAATATCATAGCAGTTAAGTGTGATATTCAATATCTAACCACTATGTTGAATCACATAAATACAGGGCAGCATTGTATGTAGGTATATTTATATAGTTATTGTAGCCAATATGTGCTGAAAATTGGCACTTAACTGACTACGTGCCAACTTCGCTCCTGAACCATCCCTAGGTGCTAACCAGGAATTTTCAGTGATTCTGTCTAGTTAAGTACCACTTAAAATTTCCAGGTTAGCTCAAGCCAGGCATTTTAAATGGTCAGGAGCCTATCCTGGTTTAAAATGTTTCGAATACCAGACCTTATATTTTTTTTCAGTCCTGCCAACTTTCCCCATCCCCCAGCACACAGGGTGGAAGAGTAGCTCAGTGGTTAGGGAAGCAGGTTGGGAACTGGGAAGCCAGAATTCAAACCTTGCTTCTTCCACTTGAACAAGTACTTCACCCTCCACTTCTCCAAGTACAAACTTGCTCCCTCTTTTACGAACGCATAGCCGCGAGTTTTAGCACCAGCAGCAACAGTAACTGCTCCGACGCTCATAGAATTCCTATGAGCGTCAGGGCAGTTACCGCCACTGCCGGCGCTACAATCCATGCTATGCGTCCGTAAAAGAGGGGGTTAGATTGTAAGCTTCCTGGAATAGGGAAATATCTACTGAACCTGAATGGAACTCACCTTGAGTTTAGATTTGAGGGGAAAAAAGAGTGAGTAATAAATCTGAAATCCAAAGTCAAACACTAAGGGGTCCTTTTACTAAGGCGCGCTAACCGATTTAGCACATGCTAATCAATTTAGCATACGCTAAAGATTAGTACACACTAAGAACATAAGAATTGCCGCTGCTGTGTCAGACCAGTGGTCCATCCTGCCCAGCAGTCCGCTCACGCGGCGGCCCTCTGGTCAAAGATCAGTGCCCTAACTGAGATTATCCCTACCAGTGCATGTTCTTGTTCAACAGGAACTTGTCTAACTTTATCTTGAATCCCTTATAACAGCCTCCGGAAGAGCAGTCCAGTTTTCCACCACTCTCTTGGTGAAGAAGAACTTCCTTACGTCTGTACGGAATCTATCCCCCTTCAATCTTAGAGAGTGCCCTCTCGTTCTCCCTACCTTGGAGAGAGTGAACAATCTGTCTTAATCTACTAAGTCTATTCCCTTCAGTATTTTGAATGTTTCGATCATGTCCCCTCTCAATCTCCTCTGCTCGAGGGAGAAGAGGCCCAGTTTCTCTAATCTTTCACTGTACAGCAGCTCCTCTAACCCCTGAACCATCTTAGTCGCTCTTCTCTGGACCCTTTCAAGTAGTACCGTGTCCTTCTTCATGTACGGTGACCAGTGCTGGACGCAGTACTCCAGGTGCCCATTAAATTCTATGGGTGCCTTAGCATGTAGCATGCGCTAATCTTTAGCGTGCCTTAGTAAAAGGACCCCTAAACTAGGTTACTATGTTACTATGTAATATATCTATATCTACCTTTATATCTATCTATGTGCATATTTTTCCAATAATTTTATCACATGTTTTCTTTGTATATGGCATGTTTTACACCTGGAGAATGGCTTGTAAGAAATTTTGGGCTCCTTTTACAAAGCTGCGCTAGCGGTTTAATTTGCGTAATAGTGCGCGCTAAACCGCCGGCCGCGCTAGCCGCTACCGCCTCCTCTTGAGCAGTCGATAGTTTTTTGGCCAGCGCGGGGGTTAGCGTGTGATGAAAATTCACGCGCGTTAAACCCACTAGCGCGGCTTTGTAAAAGGAGCCCTTTGTGTGAGAATACACACATATAGATTAGACCAGTGATTCCCAACCCTGTCCTGGAGGAACACCAGGCCAATCGGGTTTTCAGGCTAGCCCTAATGAATATGCATGAGAGAGATTTGCATATGATGGAAGTGATAGGCATGCAAATTTGCTTCATGCATATTCATTAGGGCTAGCCTGAAAACCCGATTGGCCTGGTGTTCCTCCAGGACAGGGTTGGGAACCACTGGATTAGACACACTGCAAGACTGCACCAACTTTTTATGGAATCTGCATGCAGATACTTCGCTTCCAGGGACAGAGCTGGGGGCAATACTTCAGTGTATGCAAGGATTTTTTTTTAGAAGTATATCTAACTGACCAATGTATTTACTCATTTCATTTCTTTAGGGCTTCAGACATGCCAAACGTTGTTCGCTAATACTTTCACGAAACAACCAAAACTTTTTATGGTTGGCTATGGCTGTGGCTTCTTCATTTGCCCATGTAGTTTCTTATACATTTATATCATTTAAATAATTTTTTTAGTTTTTTAATACTTTTTTACTTTTCTTTTATAGAAAGTGCCCATGTAGTTTCTTATACATTTATATCTATAGAGGATTCTTGGGTAATGTCGAAACATGTCGATGTGACAAGCCCCGACCCGATCCAATTAAGGAGAATGCATTAAGCTAAGTTACTTTTATAAATATTTATTATAAAGCACTTTCTATAAAAGAAAAGTAAAAAAGTATTAAAAAACTAAAAAAATTATTTAAATGATATAAATGTATAAGAAACTACATGGGCAAATGAAGAAGCCACAGCCATAGCCAACCATAAAAAGTTTTGGTTGTTTCGTGAAAGTATTAGCGAACAACGTTTGGCATGTCTGAAGCCCTAAAGAAATGAAATGAGTAAATACATTGGTCAGTTAGATATACTTCTTTGATATTAGACTAATGTGAAGGAGGTGACTCAAATCTGTACTTGCATAGTAGGATTTTTTTTTAAACACGTGTTTGGGTGTATAGTGATCACATACACATTTACATCTTCTTTGGAGCAGCTGTAAATGTGAGCAAGAGGAATTTTGTGCAACATCATGTTATTATACAAGCTTATTGGTCAATAGTAAGCTGGTGCAGTCAGCTTTTTTTTAAAGTGCAGATCGTGGCTGGCTAAATTGCCCTTGAATATTCAATGCAAGGACATGTGCATGCACCAGCACTGAATATCCAGCTCTCACTGGACATGCTGCTGGTGTAATGTAGGTGTCAACTGATAATCAGCTAAAACTGCATAACACCTATGTGAGTCCTGGCTGAATATCAGCTGGGATTTGCATAAGGGGCATCTGCATTTCCCCCCTCCTGCCTCTATTCAACCAGCTCCGATCCCACTTCTCACACACTCCAAGTTTCAACAGCCCCCCCCCCCCCCAACCAACCTAAGTGGCCTAATTGTCTAATGGTCAACAGAGGCAGGAGCAAATCCCACTTACTCCTGCTTCTTGCAGCTCAAAGTGAAAATGGACGCTGTGATCTCTAGTGGTAAGCTGACCCCTAGTGTTAACAATGCAATACTATCACTAGTGGTTGCAGTGGTCATTTTCAGTCAAAAATCACTAGGGCAGGAGCAAGGTTTGCTCCTGTCCCAGTCGACCACTACACCAACAGGTCAATTCAGGTAGGCCTTAGCTGAAGCGGTTTAAATCTTTGAGTATTTGGTAAGTCAAAGTTCCTTCTGGTTTTTCAAAAGATCATAACTGAGGCTTGCTATTCCTTTAATGCAAAACAAGAATAGAAAGAAGCGATTTGCCCTAAAAAAAAAACAGCAATGCAAACAAAAAAAAGAGGCAGATGAGATGTCTAAAAACTACCAAATATCATGTTTCCCCGAAAATAAGACCTACCCCGAAAATAAGCCTCTTGATGTAGCATTTTGTGAAAACCGGATTGGGGGGTTACTTCACAGGGGAGTGTAGCATGGTGTAACAGCACACAAGGGGTAGCAAGAAGTGGCAGAAATGGAATAGCACTGCCGATAAGGCAAAAATAAATATCTTGGCTTTATTTAAAATTTCTGGGTGGTATGGGACTTTTTGAAGTGCTGTGATGATCCCATGTGCCACTATTGCTTGAACCCATTGAGTACGTAGGTGGTTGGTCTGAGCACTTCATAAAAAATTAAAAAAAAATTTATATATATATGATGACTGTGTTTTGTAATGTACACTCTGCGATAAATTGTTAGAGAAGTATTTTCCTTTTTTGGAGCCATATGGTAACCACAATGGGATTTTTAAAGACATTTTTAACATAGTTTTAACTTATGGATGATGGGGCCTGCCAGCTTTAAATACACTCAAATATTTTATTTATTCTAGCCCCCTTTTATCAAGCCACATTAGTTGTTTGTTTGTTTTTATCACCGGCCGCTGCAATAAGAGCTCTGACACTTATAGGAATTCTATGAGCGTTGGAGCTTTTACTGCAGCGGCCTGTGATATAAAAAAATCTCCTAACACGGTTTGATAAAAGGGGGCCTTTATGAGCAAATAGTCCGCACAAAACATTTAAAATATATAAAAATCGATGCAATACATTAAAGAAAAAAATAGAAAAATGTTTGCCTGCCCTCCCTTACAATATAGATAATAGAATGAAGGCACATGGTTGGGTCCTCTCTTCTAATTTTGCTTTCTAAAACATCAATGTTTTTTCCATACCTCGATCTAACTATTTAATGAAAAGAGTGGCTGAATGAAGCTGCTCAGCCCTGGTCAGGTTTCAAAGAGACTCCATAGTCAGTTCCATGCATTTGGAAATCTTCCTCATTAGTCACGGTGACTTTCATACTTCACCATATGGAAGAATGCGAATTTTGCTTTCATATTTCATAACTGATGCTGCATTGCCAGGAATATCTTCATTTTTCTGTGCTGTGATTTTTCATTTATGTTCATGACAGTCAAAATTTTCTTCCCTTCCAATGGTACAGGTACCTTTACTTTCTTTTTTTCAGGAATTCTAATATTTAAAGATATTGTAGGATATAATTCACAATTGGGCTCAGGTATTTCCTTCCCCCCCCCCCCCCCCAGTGTTATGTGATAGCTCTCTATATGTTCCTTCATAAACTGAATTTCCAGTAGCTCTCTGGCAGATGCAGCTCCATAAATTTCTTTAGTTCATCACCTTCCGCTCCCTCTGGAATCCCAAGCATTCTAGGGTCGGATTGTCTGTGCAACTCCTATTACTTCCATCTGTGAAGTCGCTGTGCACTTCAGCAGTGATTTGGACTTAGTCCTGCAGCAGTGTCACACTATCTTCCAAGGAAGAATTCCCTTCCTCCGAGTCCTCCATTCTCTTTTTTCATAAAGAGGCATGTGCTGTAAATAAAAATGTTAGCCCCCCCCCAAAAAAAAAAAAAAAGGGGAAAGCAACAGACACCACAGTGGTAAACTAGTCCAAGAAAAGTAGGGTTAGATAAATGGTCTTCCCCCCCCCCAAAAAAAAAAAAAAAAAAGAAAAGGGAGGAAGAGGCTTGAACAGGTCCAAAGAACAATTTTATTAAATACAGTAATAGGTCAGAGGAGCTCTCAATTTCCACCACAAAACTACGACTCAACACAGGGCTGAATTTCAGCACTTCAAAGCCTACATCAAGAGTCGTAATTTTAGGGTACATGCACAGTCATATAAATATTAAGTGAGAGCAAACAACCTTGGAAACACAAATAAGTACAAACCTTTGTGGCTGTAATATCAAACACTGTTGTTACAACCCAATGGCATTCCACTTGCATTTCTAAGGTTGTGTCCTCTCGCTTAATATTTATATGCATTTATCATAAGACTGAGACTCCCGATGCAGGCTTCTAACGTGCCGAAATACAGCCCCGTGTTGATTCATAGCTTTGTGGTGAACATTGAGGCCCGGAATCTATAAACGGCGGCCGCCTAAAAAAAAAATGGCTGCCGATCGTGTGTCAGTCACACAGTGGCACTGTTCACAGAATCTCGGCTTCGTGAAAGGCAAGCGCCGGAAAAGTAGGCCAGGTTTTTCAAAGCCATTTCCAGCACCTACCTTTCGGGTGAATCATGGCTATGGAGGCACTTTACATTAGCCATACCTACAGTGGCGTTAGGCAACATAAAGCACCTCCGTAGCCGGGTTGCAGATGCAGCTTTTTTTAGGCACCAGTAGGCACCTACATTTTAAAAAATGTAATAATTGGTTTTAAATGGCGTTTTCCACTTAAGTTAGGTGCCCCAAACTTAAAGCAACGTTTATAGAATATGGGCCTGAGAGCACTTCTGACCTGTTATTTACTAACCCCACCCCTTTTTTTATGAAGGGTGCATGGAACAGTCTCCCAGAAGAGGTGGTGGAGACAGAGACTGTGTCTGAATTCAAGAAAGCCTGGGATAGGCACATGGGAAAGAGATAATGGTTACTGCGGATGGGCAGACTAGATGGGCCATTTCGCCTTTATCTGTCATCATGTTTCTGTGTTTCTAAATTCTATAAATGGCTTCAATGTTTCATGTTTTACTTTTCTCAAAATAAAGCCTCTACTAAAAAAGGGGTCAATATTCAGAGCAGTGACGTAGCGAGGGTGAGCGGTGCCTGGGGCGGTGGCGCCCCTCCCATGCCCCCCCCCCCGGCCGCACGTGTGTGCCCCTTCACCCGTACCTTTTTAACTTTGGGATGAGCAGCCACCAACTTACAGCCCACATCATAAGAACATAAGAATTGTCGCTGCTGGGTTAGATCAGTGGTCCATCGTGCCCAGCAGTCCGCTCATGCAGCAGCCCTTAGGTCAAAGACCAGTGCTCTAAATGAGTCCAGCCTCACCTACGTACATTCCAGTATAGCAGGAACTTGTCCAATTTTGTCTTGAATCCCTGGAGGGTGTTTTCCCTTATAACAGCCTCTGGAAGAGCGTTCCAGTTTTTCACCACTCTCTGGGTGAAGAAGAACTTCCTTATGTTTGTACGGAATCTATCCCCTTTCAACTTTAGAGAGTGCCCTCTTGTTCTCTCAATTTTGGAGAGGGTGAACAACCTGTCTTTATCTACTAAGTCTATTCCCTTCATTATCTTGAATGTTTCGATCATGTCCCCTCTCAGTCTCCTCTTTTCAAGGGAGAAGATGCCCATCAGCTTTGGCGCTCTCCTAAGTGCAGGTCCCCAAAGTGACATCAGAGAAAGCGCCGAAGCTGATGCAGGCAGCAAACTGGTGAAGTTAAAAAGGTACGGGGGGAGGGGTGCGCATGTGGCAGAGGGAGGAGTGGGAAGGGGGTGGTGGAGAGGAGGATTCAGAGCAAACTAACTGGATAGGAGAGGCTCTTAACTGGTTAATCACTTTGTCAAGGCCTGGGACCGATAATCAGCAGCACTTAACCAGCGTGTGCTGCGCAATATTAGACGTAGCACTATTTGGTTAAAGGCAGTTCTATAGCCTGGCAAACATATTTACATGTCTTTCAGGCATGTAAATATTTAGAATTTATGTGCATCAGTGTGTTCAGGGCTGACTCAAACTATGGGCCAGGTGAGGCCCTGGACCAGGTCGCCAGTGATAAAGGGTGCCTAGATTTCCATACCAAAATTTGTGTGCACTCCCAAAATGTGTGTGCAAATTAATTGGCACCTATTAAAATTCTGTGTGCATCTGGCTGTATGCTCTTCTATAAGGCATGGCGCCATGGATGCTGGTGTTAGCTCACTGGTCCAGGGACTCCAAAGTACCTATTATCCTGACTGAAACAAAACCAACAAAGGAAAACCCTGACTCCCTGACTTCTGACTCCAGCTAGAGAGGGTCTGGCTAAAAACTGTATAAACCAGGTACAAATAAAAGAAAAAAATCCAGGGGGTTCCTCCCCACCCCTCCCCACACTTAACCCTTTTTTCTTCTTTTGTTTTCTGTCCAGCCCATCCAACACTAACTAGGTTTACTGACTAACTGAACCCCAGAGGCAGGTTTATACTCAAGAGTTCTGGGAGGCAGGCTCTTAGGCAAAGAAGTGTGTGTGGGGGGGGGGAGAAGGGGGAATGCTCACAGAAGAAACAAATAGTAAATCCTCTATTCCAGCAGACCTCTTCTGGTCCAGACACCCAGGGGTACTTGATTCTGGGGGTAGGAAAATGGTGGCTGCTGAGGTTCCTTAGGGCTTGCCCAGTCTCTTGCTCTCAGAGCTTGCCAGTGCCAGTTTGTGGGAGGGGTCTTTGGGGAGGGCCATCATCAGCAGGAGATTTTTTTTAATTAGGCAGATATTGTGCATGTGTAACACACCCACAACACCTGTGCCATTAAAAAAAAAGTCCCAACAACTGAGGGGCTTCCCCTGTTACTCAGCTGTTAGGGCTTTCCCAAATCAGTTTTGTACATGTCAGTCACTCTCAGAGCGACTGATTGGATGGGGATTAGCATGAACCTTCCTGCAAATAATTTTCATGGAGGTTTGTTAGTGCATCAATCACTGTTCCAGAATCAGCCAACAGCGGTTCACACAGTCTTTTTTTATTATTATTATTTTTAAAAAATTTATTTATCTATTTTCCAATAAACATAACACAAGAATCCACTTATTACAGAAACATGGAAGATACAAACTTAGCAAAGGAAACCCCCCCCCCCAAGAAATATTAATCTCCTATATAGTCCACAAATAAGGAGTATCAATAGAAAAATAAATTAGACATTATGCCATAGCACAATTCCAGCAACAATACTTCAAAATCAAGCGATTTACACTTGACTTTAAACAATTTTCTTGAGGTTGATAAAAGTTTTCAACTGTTCAGGAATGAAAATATAAATGAACCCTCCCAGACATATTAAGCATTTACACAGATAAAACAACTTGAATGAAGCCCCAAGATTTAAAACTTCCTGTCTAAGAGCTAGAAAAGCCTTCCGATGTTCTGGTGTTACTTTAGTCACGTCTGGAAAAATCCAGACTTTTTGACCATGAAAAAGAACCTTTGAATTGCAGAAATACATTTTCATAACATTATTTAAATCCTGTTCAAAAACAAAGGCAGCAACCAAAGTAGCTCATTGAGGATTTTCAATTACTGATTGCTCTACAATCCCTGACAAATTGTTCAAATCCAATTTCTGATAATCAGGACAAACAGAAGATTGTAATATTCACATGGTCTTAACGACTGTGTTTTGTGCATCTAGCCCTAAGTGGCTTGCCCAGGATCACAGGGAGCAGCATAGGTTTGAACCCACAACCTTAGGTTGCTGAGTCTATAGCGCTAACCACTATGGGAGTGTGTGGCACAGTGAGAGCCACAGCCTCGGCACCCTGAGGTTGGGGGTTCAAATCCCACACTGTTCCTTGTGATCCTGGGCAAGTCACTTAATCCCCCCTTGCCTCAGGTACATTAGGTAGAATGTGAGCCCACCAGGACAGATTGGGAAAAATGCTTGAGTATCTGAATGTAAACCACTTAGAGGGGCATAATCAAAAAAAACGTCTAAGTCCCCTTTTGGCCTAAGTCCTTAAACGTTCAAAGCAGAAGCAGGGAAAGTGTCCATAACCAAAACAAACGTCCTTGTTTTGATTATGGCCTGCCTCTACTAAACGCCCAGATCACCACTACGTCTAAAAGTACACCCCCACGACGTCTACACTTTTTGGCCATAATGAACCAAAAAAACGCCTAAGCCCCAAACGTCCAACAGAAGGGCTTTTAGGCGAAGGAGGAGCCAGTCCGCCTAAAAGCTGGATTCTGTAACTGGTGTCTGTCAAAAACAACACCGGTTACAGACCCCCCCCCCTCCAACGATCCAGGCAGGAGGGTGGCCAAGCCCTTCTGCCATGTCGAACCGCGACCCCCCCCCCCCCCGACAACATCGGGGCAAGAGGGAGCTCAAGCCCTCTTGCCCCGTCCAACCATGACCCCCCCCCCCCGCCCCCTCGACAACATCGGGGCAAGAGGGAGCTCAAGCCCAACCCTCCTCTAAACATCAGGGCATGAGGGCTTGGGCTCCCTCTTGCCCCGATGTTGTCGGGGGGGGGGGTGATGTATCGTGGCAGGAGAGATGCCTCATCTCCCCTACCGCGATGCCATCACTCCTCTATCCGAGCTGTTGTGACCCGCGGCAGGAGAGATAGGGCATCTCTCCTGCTGCGGGTCGCAGCAGTTCCGGTAGAAGAGTGATGGCATCGCGGTAGGGGAGATGAGGCATCTCTCCTGCCGCGATGCTTGCGGTGGGTAGGTTGCCGGGCCGCTGAACTGATGGCGCCGGCGGCCATCAGCTCAGCGGCCCTTTTTCGGCACTTAGACCTGGTTTGACTTCATCTAAGTCAAAAAGGTCTAAGTGCTGACTAGGCAACCTGTTAATGCTTTGGTTATACCTGTTGTACGCCTAGTTGTAGGTCGGCTCACCTCCCGCCCATTGCCAGCCCTTTCCCCTCCTCTAAACACAACTCTTTTCTCTCTGTTTGTTTAGAGGCAGGGGAAAGGCCTAAGCTGTTTTTAGATACGTCTAAAAACCAGCTTTGGTTATGGGTACTTGGACGATCAAGCTTTTTGATTGTCTAAGTAGCCATTTAGGACACTTTTTAAACTTTTTTTTTTAATTATTATTAACCCCATAGGCTATAAGTGGTATATAAATACTTAAAATAAATAAAGTAAAAAAACAACACTACACCACACTCACCTCTACCTAATTCTCCATTGACCCTGGTACAAGAGACTTAGGGCTCCTTTTATCAAGGTGCACTACGGGGGTTAGCGCGTCGGACATTTCATCACGCGCTAACCCCCACGGCAAGCCAAAAACCTAATGCCTCGTCAATGGAGGCGTTAGCGACTAGCGAGGCAGGCGGTTGAACGCGCGGTATTCTGTGCGTTAACTGCCTACCGCACCTTGATAAAAGGAGTCCTTAGATTATGATCCTACTAGGAACAAAAAAAGTACCTTTATATGATACATGTAAACCACTTTAGTTGCACCCACAGAAAGGCAATTTATCAAATCCTTGTTCCTTTTGCAAACCATATTTCCCTCTTTGCTTCTTGGAGTTTTACTTAGTAATCTTTTCTCTGCACCTCTTCTTGTCTTCTGTATTTCTTGAAAGCTGCCTCTTTTGTCTTTATTTTATCAGCCACTTGTTTGTTGAACCATATATGTTTTCATTTTTCCTTGCTTTTGGTTATTTTCCTTTCATAAAGTTCTATTGCCCTATGAATAGTTGTTTTCAGCTTGGTTCACGCCAGTGTCTGCCTGTTTGCTCTTTATTAGTTACCGTACTCCCCCATTTTACTAAAGTCAGAATGTTTAAAACCAAATACTTTGAGTTTTGTGTGTCTTCACTCTGATTTAGCTCGTATATTGTGTGATGATCATTATTGCCTAGGTGGGCACCTACCTGGACATTAGAAACACTTTTTCCTAGGGTCATCAAATTTTACATGAGTAAAATCCAGACATGTGGCCCCGCACTCAGCCCTGCCCAGTTCTACCCAGCCCCGCCCTGTTGCACCTAAGTCACACCCCTTTCTGCCCCAGCCCCACCCCCAAACCTCCTCTTTTCGAGCTCAGAGCCGCGTTTGGAGGACCTCCAAGCATGCATGGGTGTGATGTGATGTGATGACGTCAAATGCATGCACACATGCCTATGACATCACCGCATCACACTCATGCTTGCACCGATGCTCTCCAGACACGGCCCCAAGCTCAAAGCTTTTCACAGGCCGGACAAAATGTTGGTTTTTGAAAAGATGTCCGGATGCCCGGACAGTCCTCTGAAAAGAGGACGTGTCCGGGTAAATCCAGACGCCTTGTAACCCTACTTTTTCCATTTGTGAGCACCGGATCCAGCATCATCCCTTCCCTCATGGGTTCTGTTACCATTTGTCTGATTGTTAACATTGGTCAGATTGGTGAATTAACTTAACTCAAAAAGATGAATGCTATGTTCTATTACTATTTTTGTTTTCAAAAGCTTTGTTTAAAATATTCTACACTCCAACATGCTCCATTTCTCTTACAGGATCTGTTTAACTCAATGTCTGGTACATATATTGCTACAGAGCTCTGTATGAAATTATTTCAAAGCCCCAGGGAAACTCGGTCTCATGGAAATGAAGTTTCCAATGAAAGTGAAGATGACTCAGTCTCACTGTGTTCCTTAGGTAAATAGCAGCAGTATTTTTACAGCTATTTTGCGTAAACTCTTCAGGGTTTTCTTTTAATAAAGTATGCCTAGTGTATTGCAGACTCTCTCTAGATTTTTTATTTTTGTCTTGAAACAAAATTAAAATTATTTGTACAATAATTTGTACAATATCTTGTACAAAATTAAAATTTAATTTGTACAAATATCTAAATTGTATTCTACTTAGCAAATGGTTTGTTTTGGCAAGAATGTTCTTTTCAATTTACTCAGGCTTAGTAAATCAGGGCCTTTTTCCCTTAGACATATACTAAATTAAAGGGCCTTTTGAACCCTTTACTCGGCCTGTTTTCCTCCCAGCAAAAAGCATAAGGGAAGTTGGGACATTAGAGAAGACAGAATCATTTTATTGTGGCAGGGTGACAGCTCAGAGTTTGGTCAGCGACCGTAGTATAGCGAGGTAAGTTAGTACCCGAGGTGGAGGTGCCCAGCAACATCACCCCATGCAAACTCCATGTGCTCTTCCCCACTGCCCTATCGCTGTGCCCCCCCCCCCTACTTTCCCCCGCTGCTCTGACATTGCTGCACCATGCCTCCATACTTCTTCACATTTTTGTGGTCAGCAAGCAGGCTGGAATAGCTGCTGCTCGCAGGACCAGGAAGTGATGTTAGAGTGAGAGTCAAAGCTAACATGAGCAGCAGGTCAAAGATGCTGCTTGCTGTTGTCGGTGAAGATTTCAAGAGGTATGGGGGGGAAGGGCAAGGCATGCACAGCGGGAAAGGAGCAGAGAAGACGTATGCAGCGGGGAAGAGTTCAAGAGGGTTAACAGCTCAGTGATGCTGGGAGCAACCGCCCTGGGTGCCTCCTTCCCTTACTACGACGCTGGGGAGAGGGAAGATATGATAGAGATGTTTAAATACCTATGTGGCATAAATGCTTATGAGGAGAGACTCTTTCAATTGAAAGAAAACTCTGGAATAAGGGGGCATAGGATGAAGTTGAGAGGGGACTTAAAAAAGAACTCCCCAACAGCGAGCAGCCTTTCTGCTGCACAAGCAAACAGGAGAGGAGAGGAGCGTGGGAGCCCTTGCTCCGCCCCTCCCCCGCATCGACAGAGTCTCCGGGAGACTTAAAAAAGAACTCCCCAACAGCGAGCAGCCTTTCTGCTGCACAAGCAAACAGGAGAGGAGAGGAGCGTGGGAGCCCTTGCTCCGCCCCTCCCCCGCATCGACAGAGTCTCCGGGAGACTTAAAAAAGAACTCCCCAACAGCGAGCAGCCTTTCTGCTGCACAAGCAAACAGGAGAGGAGAGGAGCGTGGGAGCCCTTGCTCCGCCCCTCCCCCGCATCACCAGAGTCTCCGGGAGACTTAAAAAAGAACTCCCCAACAGCGAGCAGCCTTTCTGCTGCACAAGCAAACAGGAGAGGAGAGGAGCGTGGGAGCCCTTGCTCCGCCCCTCCCCCGCATCGACAGAGTCTCCGGGAGACTTAAAAAAAGAACTCCCCAACAGCGAGCAGCCTTTCTGCTGCACAAGCAAACAGGAGAGGAGAAGAGCGTGTCCCGATCCAACAGGGACTCAAAGGGAGAACCATTCCTTCTACCTAACACCCCGAACCAGACATCAAAAAATGAAGCTCTCCCTGCATACACACACACTAGCCACCCTTTTGATAATCCTCCTCATTTCTAGTTGGAAAGCAGCAGCAAACAACTTACCCACCGCAACCACATCCTCCAGTACAACCAACTTCCAACATCCCAACAGAAGAATAATCACATCAAGAAACTCGAACCACCACGCCAGCACTCAACACTCCATCACTGTTACCTGGAGAAGAAGACCAACACTTCCGAAAACAAAATCTCATCCATCCCCCACAACACTCATATACCCGGAAACAACACACATTCCCCAGACCGACACAACCTCCCTTACATGTGCCTATGTCAACATCAGAGCTCTAGGACCCAAAACAGAAAACATAAAAAACTGGATAAAAACAGAAAAACTTGACTGCCTGTTCCTCACTGAAACCTGGTTAACCTCAGACACAGACCCAAGAATAAAAGAAGTATGCCCGCCAGGATACAAAATAACAGTAACCTGCAGAGAAAAAAAAAGAGGAGGAGGACTAGCAATAATAATCAAGAATTCCCTAACTCTAAACATACTTGAAAAAACATCCACCCCGCAAATGGATCTCCTAGCGTGTCATCTCACAAACCCAACACTAAAAAACTCACTAAACTGCTTGCTCTGCTACATAACACCAGGAAACTGGACCACAGTGAGACATGAATTTGAAAACTTCATCTACCAAAACTCATTAACAGCAGAATATAACCTCATCCTAGGAGACCTAAACCTACACCTAGAAGACACAACCTCCACACCAGCAAATAACTGTCTATCCTTCCTCAAAGCCTTATCCTTCCAGATCCTAAACCCACAAACCACCCATGAAAAAGGTCATCAACTGGACATTGCTGCATTCATGACTCACCAACCATCCAATCCAGCAATCCAAACTCCTAACGGAACATGGTCCCCATCCCTATGGTCAGACCACTACACATACAACTTCAACATCAACTGGACCATGACCAAACACACACCCCAATCAAAAAAAACCACATATACCACACGCAAACATATCGACCCAACCATCTTTTGGTCAAAGGTAGACGAAACTATACAAGACTACGACCCAAAAAACTTCATCTCCCACTGGAAAAATGTGTCCACCAACATCCTTGATGATCTGGCCCCCCTACAAACCAAAACCAGAACCAGCAGGAAATCAGACCAATGGTTTGATAACGAATTACTCCAACTCAAAAGACAGTGTAGAAGATTAGAAAGAAAATGGAGAAAAAAGAACCAAGATCAAACAAAAACCGAATGGAAAAAAATCAACAAACAATACAAAAATCAACTAAGGGATAAGAGGAAAAGCTACTATACTAACCTCATAGGCACGGAAACCCAAGACTCCAAAAAAATATTCCAAATCCTGAAAGAATTAACAGACACCAAACCATACACAACCACCACGAATACTCCTCCACCATCACCCACCCTCCTAGCAGAACACTTCAAGAACAAAATTACCAACACCAGAACCACTCTCATCCTTAACCCATCCCATCAAAGCCCAATCACAATCCACCCTCCAGGAAAAGAGGCAACGGCAGCAGACAGAATTTGGACTCAATTCCCCAACATACAATGGTCAGAATTCAACAAATTCTACAAAAAATACAGCCATGCCTCCTGTGACCTCAACCATTGCCCCTCATATCTCCTTACCACCTCTAGTGTAAAATTCCGCACCACAATTCTTCAATGGATTCAATTCACGCTCACAGAAGGCACATTCCCTGCTGACCTCAGCGAAATCGTCATCACCCCAATCCAAAAAGATCCAAAAGCACCACAAAACCACCCATCTAACTTTAGACCTATAGCCTCAATTCCGCTATATGTCAAAATTATAGAAGGCCTAGTAGCCAAACTCCTCACCAATTACATAGATGACCACAACCTACTCCACCCCATGCAATCAGGCTTCAGAACAAACTTCAGTACAGAGACACTACTAGGCTCCCTTATGGATACCGTCAGACAACACCTTAGTACAGGGAAAAAAATGCTTCTCATACAACTGGACTTAACTGCGGCATTCGACTTAGTGGATCACAACATCCTTCTACAGATCTTAGACGCAATAGGCATCTCAGATAAAGTATACTCTTGGTTTGAAGGATTCCTAAAACTCAGAACCTACAGTGTAAAATCAAACAAAGAAAAGTCAGAATCCTGGTCAAACCCCTGCGGCGTACCACAAGGATCTCCACTATCCCCCACCCTCTTCAATCTCTACACTGCTTCTCTAGGAACGCATCTGGACAATATGGGCATAACCACCTATAGTTATGCAGATGACATCACCATCCTCATCCCATACGATCATTCTAAACCTAACATGACAGACAAACTTCACCAAACACTTGAAACAGTCTCAACCTGGATGAAAAATCACAAACTTAAACTCAACCAAGACAAAACCAAATTCATCCTTCTCGAAAATGACAAGATCCAAACCACAACCAACTTAGACATAAACGCAATCAAATATCCCATCCAAACCACCATAAAACTACTTGGCATGACCATAGACAGATGCTGCACTATGCAACCGCAAATAAATAAAACAATTCAGAAATCATTCGCAATCATGAGAAATCTGAGACAAGTCCGAAAATTCTTTGAAAGAACACAATTCCAACTTATAGTACAATCCCTAATACTAGGGATACTGGACTACTGCAACATCCTATTCCTTCCTTGCTCTGCAACTACGATTAGACAACTCCAAACAATCCAAAATACAGCTTTAAGACTCATCTACTCATTAAAAAAACATGACCACATCACTGAAGCCTTCATCAACTCACATTGGCTTCCAATCCAAGAAAGAATCCAATTCAAATTCTACTGCATATTATTCAAAACCCTACACGGAGACAGTCCACCATACTTGAACAATCGCCTCATCCAAGCACCCACTACAAGACAAAGAAAAACGCACGCCCCATTCATACCCCCCCCAATCAAGGAAGTAAAAAGAACAAAACTACACGACGGCCTCCTAGCCACCCAAGCCGCAAGACTGGACAACCAGATCTCCAACCTCTTGATGACCACCCCAGACTATAGGACGTTCAGAAAAGAAATAAAAACCAAACTTTTCAAGAAATTCCTGAAGCAGCAATAACATCACGACCGTTTAGTAACTCTAAAACTGACATTTGATCTACCCACTACTGCACTAATAATAACAAAAGAACTTCCACTATGACCACCTATTAACTCTTTGACAAACCACCTCACCCTCAACAACCTGCTAAATGTTTATAAGACCTACAACTTACCTCTCTAGCTAATCATTGTAACTCTGTCTTTTTTAAACTAACCTTTTGTAATCCGCCTTGAACCGCAAGGTAATGGCGGAATAGAAATCCCGAATGTAATGTAATGTAATGTAATATGTGGAATGGTGTCTCAGTGAAGGTGGTGGAGACGAAAAATGTATCTGAATTTAAGAAGGCTTGGATTAAGTACATTGGATCTCTAAGGGAGAGGAAGGGATAGTAGATGGCATGGATAGACAAACTATCTGCCTTCATTTTCTATGCTTCTAACACCTTTAGAAGAATAAAATGAGGAGGAGTGTGTGGCACAGTGGTTGGAGCTATAGCCTCAGCACCCTGGGGTTGTGGGTTCAAATCCCGTGCTGCTCCTTGTAACCCTGGGCAAGTCACTTAGTCCTCCATAGCCCCAGGTACGTTAGATAGATTGTGAGCCCACCAGGACAGATAAGGAAAATGCTTGAGTACCTGATTGTAAAACCACTTAGATAACCTTGATAGGCGGTATATAAAAACTTGAAACCAGGCAAAAAAGGTAGAGAAAGTAATTTTATTTTCTACTTATTGATTAGAATGTCAGTTTTTGGAATATATGTCTGCTAGAGCTGGTAATAGAGATAAGAAATGGCTGAGGGGCCTGTGAAAAAAACCTTCATTCTTTGGCCTTAAATCTCCAGCATAGCAGTGGTAAATCTCCAGCTTTGGAATGGGCCACCCTTGGAGTCCATCTGCAGCAGGAGACATAGTATTAAGATGTCATCTCCTGCTGTAGGATGAGTCTTGCAATAAGAACTGCAAAATCTCACAACTCTTATCATGAGACCAGTCCCATAGCAGCAGGAGATGATATTTTATTAAGGAGGCTCCTGCTGCTGACAGAGGGGGAGGTGGTTTGTTGGTGTGGTGAAGAATTGGTAGGGTTACCAGATTTTGCTTACGTAAAATCCGGACCCATAGACATGCCCGCAGGCCTGTCCAATTCTACTCATCTCTGCCCTGTTACGCCCACACCATGCCCCAGCCTTGTCCCTAGCCCCACCCCTTCAACCTGTTCTCATCAGTCAGTTGGGCCCTGCATCTGCAAAACTGGCTGGACTGTGATTCAATGTCCTTCCCTCTCCCCCACAAGCAGGGCCGGATTAATCAATAGGCACACTAGGCATGTGCCTAGGGCCCAAAACTGTGAGGGGGGCACGCTGAAGGAGGATGACTCGCCTTGCCATCAATGGCAACGGGCCACTTACTTGCTCCGGAAGAAGTGACGTCGGAGGGGGATGGACCGGCAGAAGCAGTCATCGCAGGACCTTCCAGTAACAGATCCGGCTGCATTGCGGTTGATGCCGGGAAGGGGGCCTGTTGCCATTGCTGCAGGGGGGGGGGGGCATTGCCATTGCTGCGGAGGGAACCGTTGCCGTTGCTGTGGGGGGGGCACATTGCCATTGCTGCGAGGGGAGGCCATTGCTTGTTATAATGCTGCTTTTGGGCAAAGGAGCTCAGAGGGCAGAGCCAGCAACAATGTTTGGAGGGGGAGAAAGGAGCATGGAAGAGTGGTGGAGGAAGAGAAAAGGGGCAGGGTGGTGGGAAGGATGGTATAGAAGGGTGGTGGAGGAAGAGAAAGCGGACAGGGTGGTATGGAAGGGTGGTGGGAAGGATGGTGGGGTAGCGTGGTATGGAAGGGTGGTGGAGGGAGAGAAAGGGGCAGATGCTGATGAAATTGTGTGCAGGGAAAGGGAAGGATACTGGATGGAATTGGGATGGAGGGAAAGAAAGGGGGCTGATGCTGATGGAAGTGGGGGGAAGGGAGAGAGTGAAATGCTAGACCATGGGGGTGTGGGAGAGGGAAGGGAAGAAGAAAGGAGCGAGATGCCAGACCATTGGAGGAGGAAATGGAAGAAGATGGATGCCAGACCAATGAGGGTGAAGGGAAAGATGGAAGGGGGAGGCTTACAGTTTCTGGAAGTGGCACAGGACAAAAGATGAAAGGAAGATATTGACAAGAAGATGAGGAGAGCAGAAACCAGACAAGACAAAGGTAGGAAAAAAAATTCTATTTATTTATTTTTTTTGCTTTAGGGGACATGCATCGCTGTTTCTGTGGTGTTGCATTATATGCAGAGTCCAGCTTCTTAGTGGTTTTATTTAACCTTTATCTACATATTTCTATTTTATCCACCCTTTTACAAAACTGTAGAGCATTTTTTTTTATCATAGGCCGTGGCTAAAAACTATACTACAGTTTTGTAAAAGGGGGAGAGGTTAGTTTGTGATTACATTATTCCATACTAGGTGAAGGTGTTTTCTGTGACCTGTTTGTATGAAAGACATGGTTTTTTGTTAGCGTTTGGCGAAATGCATCAGGCATGGTTCTTGGGAGCACCTTGAATTAACCTGATTTGAATCTCCTTATTTTTTGCCAATCTTCTTTTGTTTTACGTTGGATTCTTTGGTGGACTGCTTGCCTTGTTGTTTCGTTGCAAGTTAACATACTTGGAGTGGAATGTACTAGAGAAGTTACAGATTTGGTTGTTTATAGATACATATGGGTTACAGTTGGTTGATGTAGAGTGAGGTAGTTGAGAGGCATTGTAAACTTGATTATTAATATAGACTTATATTTCGGATAGTATTACTACTTTACAAATATTTGAACACTTTTATATATGCATGGAAAGGGTTCAGAGTTAAAGTCCTGGGTAAGTAGGTGAGACGGGAAGGAAGGGGGATTTGTTCAGAGATGTTTCTGGATTGCATAGAAGAAAAACTGTGCACTGGTATGCTAATCTTTGTTTGTTTTGAATTAAAAAAAAAAAAAAAAAGAAATACAAGTGGAAATAAAGAAGTAAATAAGAAAACAGATAAATGGGGCGGGACATGGGTGGGTTAGGGGCGGGGCAGAGCTAGGGGGGCTAGGGGGGCCCAGTGTACTTGTGTGCCTAGGGGCCCTCAAAGAATTAATCCTGCCCTGCCCACAAGTATACATTCCCTTTACCCCCCCCCACCCCCACCCCTCTCAGTCAGAATAAGCACTCCCTGAGTCTACTTAACTTCTCTGGTATTTCAGCAGGGCAATGGAAGCAGAAGCAAATCACACTCACTTCTGCCCCTAGAAGCTCCATGGTAAAAATTCATGGTATACTCTCTTCTCAGAGAAGTGAGAAATAGATGTTTATTTGTTGAGCAGGTGAGAGGGAGAATATGGACATAGGACATGTGAGTCCTGGCTGAATATTGGCCTGGACCTGCATAATGGCCAGTGGCCTGACACACTCTGGATAGCCACTGATTTTCAATGCTGGAGCCAGGATATAGCCCAGCACTGAATATCGGGCTTAATTCTGCCCACTCCAGTCATCTTAAAAACAAACCACACACTAACTTCCAGAAGCTGAATATTTTCCAGTTGGTGTACACACAATCAATTTACCATGCCTTAATCTACAAAATAACATGGATTAAGTTGACTTGTGCACATTGAAAATTCTAATACACATACCATTTTTTATTAAACTGAATTTATAAAACTATCTCCAAAAGCACGCAACTGAGAAATTTCTGCGACTGAATGAATGTTTTATTTTATTTTTCTTTACTGCTTGTGCACATTCCTTTAGAATACTCCAGAAGTGTATGGAAGAAGGGATGAGAGCTCTATTCTCAATTGTCTACTTGGGTGCAATCGAACATGATACCATAGGCACTGTTTGATTTGAGTGATGCTTCTCAGTAAAGGCTTTTATTTTGGAACACTGCTACTCTCTCCCAGAACTGTAAGGACATTCATCTATACTAGATACACAATCTGTGGGACTTAGCTATGTAACTGAGTGTGCACCCAGCAATGAAGCTAAACACTGAATAGGGGGAAAAAATCATTTGCAACTGTAAACCACCCCTATATAGGGTTGCCAACTCGCTGGTGTTCAGATAGCCTGCCAGCGGGCCCTTCAAATTTGCCAGTTTTCTTCTTCAGTCTCCATGGGGCAGACTCAAGCAAGAGGCACAGTGCTTTCTACTCTTTCTCTTTCCTTTCCACGAGCCAGAAACCCCTAGCCTACCTTAAATGGTGTCTTCCAGAAGGTCCTGGACAGCAGCAGCAATGTAGAGATGCTGATGGCAGCCTGCTTGGAGCCTTTTTCTGACATGAACTGCCCCTCTGACACAACTTCCAGTCTACGCGGGGGCAGTTTGTCAGAAGAGAAGCTCCAAGCAGGCTGCTGGAAACATTTCTGAATTTCTACCTCTACCAGGAACCTCATGGAAGACACCGTTTAAGGTAGACTGGGGGCAGAGAGTAGAGAAAGATAAAAAGGGATAGAAGATGGGAGGATGAAGAAAGAGAGAAGCTATTGTGACAGGGAAGAGTCTGTCACTGGTTCAAATCCTGGTTTAAACCCAACCGTAAGGAAAATGTCCCAGTGCCTAGAGACAGAAACCTGCCTACATGCCCTAAGGGAAGACAGGGAGGGCAGATCAGAGGAGATACTGCAGAGAACATGATTCCTAATACATTCCCCTATCATTCATTTTACAAACATACTGCAAGCTCTCAGGCTAAACCTCTAGCCAAACAATCTGACATAGCATGGGTTAAAGAAAGGGGAGGGGCAGAAAGATACAAGCTAGCTCAGAGCACAGCTGGTGGTTGCCCATAGACAGGGCAAGGCAGGAACCTGAGTGGGATAAATAGTCAGTGGCGTACCAAGGGGGGGGCAGTATGCTCCGGGTGCACACTCCAAGGGGGTGCACAGCTGGTCACCCACCGGGGAATAGGCCGCCGCCGGGGAAAGGCTGCCACTGCCACCATTGGGAACAGGCCAGCGCTGAGTTCTCCCTCCCTGCATCTCTTCCCCGCAGGGCCGACCAACTGTCACCGCCCGATGTCAATTCTGGCTGGCCTGGAACGTCCTCTCCGACGTTAGAATTGACGTCGGGCGTCGAGAGTTGGTCAGCCCCACGAGGAAGAGAAGCAGGGCAAACTCGGTGCCGGTCTGTTCCCGATGGCCAGTGGCAGCCTTTCCCCAGTGGTGGTGGCAGCAGCATGGCGGTGACATGGGGGAGGGCAGGGAGAAAGAAAGAAAGAAAGAAAGAACGGGGGGAGATAGGGAGCCAGAAAGAAAGAAAGGGGGGGGGGGACAGGGAGCCAGAAAGAAAGAAAGGGGGCAGGGTGAAACAAAGAAAGAAAGAAAAAAATGGGGCATGGGGAGAAAGAGAGAAAGATAGACATAGAGAAAGAAAGGGGGCATGGAGAGAGAAAGAAAGAAGGGGGTAGGGTGAAAGAAAGAAATGGGGCACGGAGAGAGAGAGAGAAAGAGACAGAGAAAGAAAGGTGGCATGGAGAGAGAAAGAAGGGGGCAGGGTGAAAGAAAAAATAGGGCACGGAGAGAGAGAAAGACAAACATAGAGAAAGAAAGGGGGCATGGGGACAGAGAAAGAAAGAAGGGGACTGGGTGAAAGAAAGAAAGAAATGGGGCACGGAGAGACAGACATAGAGAAAGAAAGGGGGCATGGAGAGAGAAAGAAAGAAGGGGGCAGGGTGAAAGAAAGAAATGGGACACGGAGAGAGAGAGAGAGAGAGAAAGACAGACATACAGGAAGAAAGGGGGCATGGAGAGAGAAATAAAGAAGGGGCAGGATGAAACAAAGAAAAAGTTGGGGGAGGGAATAAGGTCTGGAGGAGAGGAAGCATACAGGAGGCTGAAAGAAGGGAAGAAATATTGGATGCACAGTCAGAAGAATAAAGTGCAACCAGAGACTGATGAAATTACCAAACAAAGGTAGGAAAAATGATTTTATTTTCAATTTAGTGATCAAAATGTGTCCATTTTGAGAATTTATATATGCTGTCTATATTTTGCACTATGGCCCCCTTTTACTAAACCGCAATAGTGGTTTTTAGCTCAGAGAGCAGCATGGGGTATTCAGCGCCGCTCCCTGTAAAAAGGGAGGGGGTATATTTGTCTATTTTTGTATAGTTGTTACAGAGGTGACATTGCATAAAGTCATCTGCCTTGACCTCTTTGAAAACCGGTTATTGTTTGGGTATGAAGTTCCCTAGATTTCCTTTTGCAGTAATGATGGTCAAAATGCATTAATACTGCTGTTAATTACTCAGCTTATTGGTCATTGTTACCCAATTGTTGTATATTTTACAAAACTCTTCAATAAAGATGATTGAACTAAAAAAAAACAACAACAAAAAACATTTTCTCTGCGTATAGTGTGCTTTGTGTTTTTAAAATTTTATTGTTGGTAGATCATTTTGACTTGGCCACGAAGGTAAGGGAGGAAGGGGAGCTGCTGAAAGACATCTAGTAATCCTTGCAGGCTTGACTGTGCAGAGAATTATTTTTGTAAAATCATGTTTTGTTATGTGACTGGCATTATTTAGACTTTAATTTCTATGAATGAATAGAATGAAAATGATATAAAATTACTTGCTTGTTTTTATGTGCGTGCGCTGAAGGAAAGTGGAGAGAGAGTGGGCTGAGGACACTGAAGGGAAATAGGGAAGAGACAGTGGGGAGAAGACACTGATTTATAAATTGACAATTGTACAGAATATTGTTTCTTTTTATACTTTAATATAATAAGTTTAATATAAAACAATTCAAGGCTTGTGTGGATAGAATCAGGTGGGGATGGGGACCGAGCTTATGGGGATTAGTCCAATAAAATAGTATTTTCTTATTTCTCATTATTTGTTTTATTTTTATTTGTTAATTTGTAAAGTGGTGATTATTATGTATCAGTTTTTTCAAATTTACATCTACTGTCTTTATATTTTGCACAGTATTAGAGAACATGTATTACTGTTTTTGTGGTGTTGCAGTGTTGCATTGTATGCAGAGTCTGGTTTCTTGGCAGTTCAGTTTAACTTTTTGTCTACATATTTCTATTTTTAGTTTGTGATTATTCCATATTGGGCGAGGGTGTATCTGTCTGTGTGTATGAAAGGGACATGGCTTTCTGATAGCATCGACTATAGGATCAATTGACTGTGCAAGATCTGGCTTGTTTAGTTTTACAATGTATGTGTTGGTGTTCTAGTGCTCACTGCAGTGTTTAAGATGCTGCCTTTTCCTAGGTACACTCTTGTTGTGTGATATGTGGATTGTTATTAAAAATCATATTTTTCATATAGATGGGGAGGGAGTGTCAAAAAATGATGGGCCCCGGGTGTCACATATGCTAGGTATGCCACTGTAAATAGTTAATGTCTTATTAAAGAAATGACAATTTTGTGTGAGATACAACTTTTTATAGTTTATAAATCTTTCCTTTTGGCTAAGTCTTAATAATAATATTGTAATTTATAGCTAAAGAGACATATGATCAAGAAACTGTTTTATTTTACTTTTGTGATTATAATAAACATAGCTAGGGCCTCAAAATAGTACCTGGCAGGCCGCTTGGGGCCCCTGTACCATGAGTTTGAGATCACTGCTTAGAGGATTCAATTCCTTGTTTTGTTTTATAAAGAATTTGCCAATTTAACAGGATAAGAGACCTTATGATTGCAATTCTAGATTAGGCACGTGGAAATTCTTTTACTGCCAGGTCTTTTTTTTTTCTCAAACCTTTAAACCAGTGCCATCATTAACTGGTTTTTGTTCCAGTTTCTTTAAAAAAAAAATCATCAGCCTCCCTTATCTTACAGTGACACTAGCCCCCCTCTTATACTAAAGTCGGCAGTGTGGACCAGCGCGGTAAATGCTCCAACACCCATAGGAATTGAATGGGACGTTGGAGCATTTGCCACACGGCACTCCGCTGTGTGGCTTTGTAAAAGGGGGCCTATATTTGTTAGTAGTAAGGAATAATCCCCTGGGGTGCTGTGGGTGAGCCATGAGCCTTGTGACCAGGCAGGATCCGTACCTACCTTGGGCACGGTGGTTTCCCGGCTGTCCACTAGGGGGAGCCAGAATGAAGCTAAAACTGAGAACCCACAGAGAAACCTGTATCCAGGTCACCACCGGGGGAGCCCAAAAAGGAGCAGAGCTATGCTGACTCAGTAAGATCAGGGCGTGTCCCCCACCTAGAAAGGCCAGCAGTCCTGCACAAGATGGTAGGCAGGATTAGGAGAAAGCTGAGGTTTCTCTCCCATGAGGACCTCACAAGCTCAAGCAGGCATAATGGCTGTACACCCATGGAGGTAGAAGAAGCTGGAACACCTCCAGAACTACCAGTACCTGAGGAGGAGACTCCCATGGAGCTTCAAATGGAGCTTCCTATTGAAGGGATATGTGAAGCCAGTGAACCGATGGAGGTGGGAGTGAGTTTTTGTGTATTTCTAATTTTTGACTGGGTTCTTTTACCTGTTCCCAGTCATTTTTTCTGGACTGTGTTTTTGCTTGTGAAACTCAGAGAGAGTTGGGGGGGAGAAGTTTGCTGACAAGTGGGCGGGAATTTTGAAAGCTGTTTGTGTGCTTTTGATAAGGCAAACTTATACCACTCCTCTGTACCCAGCCTGGATATTTTGTTAGGCTGGAGGTTTCTTTTGGTTTATGGTTTGGGACCAAGATTGAAAGCTGGAAAAGCATAATATTTGCAGAAACTGTTTGGAGTGTTGTGAACTGCCCTTACCTGAACTCTGCTTAGGAGCAGACTTGGGTGAAAACAAACTTTGGTAAAAGTAGGAAATCCTGAGGGCTGCCAGAGTTTCCCTTTGGCCATTTTTGTTTTGGACAACTATTTATTTTGTTCAGCTTGGAGCCATATTGATTTGTGGATGAGTCTGACTTTATTTTGTATAATAAATTTTTCATATTGCCATGCTACAGCCGTGTTTGATTCCAGTTCCTTGATAAAACCTGCAGGGTGACTCCAGTCCGGGTCACACGCTGGTGCATTTTTTGTGTATAGCCACGGAGAGCACTGCTGAGTCTCGGCCTAGGGCTGCAGTGTGGCTATACAGTTTTTAGGTAAACTGGTAAATCACAGATTAGGAGCAGAACAAGCTTTATTAGACAGTTCAGGGTTCAACACAGAAAACTTCAGTTCAAACATAAGAGTGGCCTGTGCACCTTGCATAAAAGAGGTTATTGCTCAGAGTATCTGGTTGACGTTTTTAAGAAATATGTAAGCCTGTTCTGTCCTGCAGGACCTAAAGCAGGGGTCTCCAAAGTCCCTCCTTGAGGGCCGAATCCAGTCAGGTTTTCAGGATTTCCCCAATGAATATGCATTGAAAGCAGTGCATGCACATAGATCTCATGCATATTCATTGGGGAAATCCTGAAAACCCGATTGGATTCGGCCCTCAAGGAGGGACTTTGGGGACCCCTGATCTAAAGCGTTAAGGGCCTGATTCTGGAAACGACGCCTGCCACGTGTCAATCACCAACAGGTGTCACATCCAGAATCACATCTTTTTTTTTTAACATAGGTATCTTAAATTTAGCCCAGCATTCTAAAGGCCTACATTTAAGGTGCCAGTTTCATACCTACAGAAGCGCATAGGGATGCCTACAGATGCCTAAGGCCATTTCTGGTGCAAACCATGCCCACATCAGCCATAGTCATCCATAGACATCCCTATGTGCCTCTGTAGGTATGAGAAAGGTATCTAAGAATGGCATTTGCATTAAAAAAAAAAAAAGTGTCCCAATTGGTTCTTTAGATAGTGGTAGGACACCTACCACTGTCTAACTTCGGGAATCCATTTGGAGAATTTGGCCCTAAACTTCCTTCTCCATGTGTGAGCCAAATCTAAACAAATAAATAAACAACAGACCTTCTAGTATCTTGTAATCATGTAAAAAAAACTCGAATCGGGAGTGAGACTCGTTTATCGCAGCTTCAGGATTGTATATATCTTATTCATGATTATATTCACTGAGGCTGTTTCAGTAGTGGACCAATCAATATTTTCCCACCAAACACATCCAGATAAGTTATTCTTTTTTATACTATGATTAATTGCTTGAATTGTTGGCAACAGGACAAGCAGCTGCTATGATGGTCCTACTGAACAACCTCATTTGTTCACATTATTTAGACATTTTAATGGTTGTGGGTCTTAGCACAGCTACACATTATTTAATCGCTTTATAGAACAAAGTCAACTGTGATTTTGGATAGAGTTTGTATGAAGTATATCACAGGTATTTTATAATAATTGTTCCATTTGTTATGAGAATCATGTAAGAAAGCCAATCCTGTCTTACAGGTAATAAAGACATCAAAATTCTTCCCCAGTAGCAGTGGCGTAGCCACGGGAAGTCTTGGGGGCCTGGGCCTCCTCAAATTGGGTTTAGGCCCCATTCAACACTATTACAGCCAGTGCAAGGCTGGTGGGGATGTTCAAGCTCCTCCAGCTGAATCATTTCCCTGCCTGAGCCCAGCCTGCAAGAAGTTGGCGGGGTATTCTGGTGGCTGAGCAAGTGCGGAAATGCTGGACATCAGAGCCCAAAGCCGCCTGAAACCTTCTGCAGCATGGTCTATCTCCGGCAGGGAAATAATTCAGTCAGAAAGGCTTGAGCATCCCCGCCAGCAAAAGGTAAATGGGGGGGAGGGTCAGCAATGGTGGTGGCGGTAGAGGGAGCAACAGGAAATGCTTGGCTCCCCTCCCCAGTTCACCCTCGAGCACCCCTGCCCAGTAGTCCTTAGCAGTCTCATGGTCCATCCTGTAGATTTTTTCCTCTTCCCCCCAGGATTTCTGATGCTCCCTAATCCCAGGCCTCTGTACTTCAGCGAGGAATGTGTTCAAGGAGGATGTGGTTCTTTTATACAATGCTTCATACTTCCATTATGTAAATTTTTATTGGTACAGTAAACTGGTTTGCTGTTCTTTGTTGCTCTCGCTACTATTCTTTCCCAGTAGAGCAAATAATATTGAATAGCTGCCAGAATATTAAGATTAGTTCATTTATTTCACTTACTTGGATAATTTTATTAGGAAACAATTTATCATTCACTCTTTCAGTTGCAACCCAAGTTTTTTCTTAATAGGACAGAACTTTTCTCAATTTTTATACTTATCAAAGAGACTTTTTATGGGCTGTTCTATAAATCACACATTTTTTTCCAGTTTTCCTTATAAAACTTCTAAAATTCAGTCCCCTAACAAGCCTCTGTTCTGTCCAATATCCCAGCCCAGTGTGTGGAACTGCCCAGCATAATTGTCACTTCAGTCTTTTGTCTCAAGGCACCTTTAAATCATCTGATTTCCTTCGGTGTCATGGCAGGGCTCCAACAGAGGGTGCTCTTCCTAATCTTACTGCAGGTTTACCATAACCTTAGGCACCACTAGCATCCGCAGGACATGACCTCCTCTGAGACTGCTCCAGTATAATCAGTATAATCTTTTTATTTATTTTGCATATTTCCAAAAGTGACTTCATGCTCTGGAAAGTAAAGCACGCAAGTGTGCAGGTGATGTTCTCACCTTTGAACCTTCAAAAGGATTAAGTGGGTTAGAAATGACAATTTAGATTAGATTAGGGGTTAAAAACCAAGACAGAAACTCTCGCATCCTGGAATTGAATGCTTGTGTGCATGGATGGTGTAATGAGAGCGTTTTGACATGAAATTTTCAAAGGGCTATTATTCGTCTATTAAAGAAGGGAAGAAGTGTCTTCAGCAGTAGACTGGTTAACTTGTTGAAGACGGCTTTAAACTAGAATCATTGAGGTTGGGTAATCAAAGCCCACAGATAAGTAAAGCATTAAGGGCCTGATTCTATAAACGATGTCTAATTCCTAGGCAGTGGCATAGTAAAGGAGGGGAGGTGGTCTGCCCCAGATGCCATGTTGGTGAGGGCATCAGCATCCCTCCTCTCTGCCCCCTGCCTCTTCCCACTCCTCCCCTTGCCAAGTTGTTGCTCACTGTGGTCAACAACATGATCCACGTGACCCCGTCGGCTATCCCGCTGATGTCACTTCTGGGTGCCACGCCTAGGAAGTGATATCAGAGGTAGAGCTGATAGGGTCGCGAGGAGCATGTGGTTGACCACATTGAATAGCAACTTCAACTAGAGGTATGGGGGAAGGGAAGGAGAGGCTCACAAGGCAGGGGGGATCGGGGAAGGAGCAGGGAAGGGGGAGGGGCGGGAGGGCAGGGGAGGAATGCCACCACCTCGGGTGTTTCTCGCCATAAACATAGAAACATAGACTATGACGGCAGAAAAGAGGGTGAGAGGGATCTTGATTGGGCAGACTTATTGGGCGGCCCAATAAGTCTGCCCAATCAAGATCCCTCCCACCCTCGAGAAACTATCCTCTATTATACCTCTATAGCAACCCCATCTGCTTGTCCCATCGTCTCTTGAAGTCTAGCGTACTACTGGCCTCGACTACCTGACGTGGAAGACCATTCCATCTATCAATCACCCTCTCGGTAAAGAAGTACTTTCTGGTGTCCCCATGAAATCTTCCTCCCCTAAGTTCCATGCAATAGTCAATCATCCACAAAGGGCTGTTTATAGAATTGTGCCTAGCAGTACTTAAGCAGTTTTAGGTGCTGAATCCTTAGGCACACTGCCATTTAGGCCAGAGTTTTCTTGGCCTAAATGAGTGTGGTCCTAAATTAGGTGCCCAAATTCACCCCTAACCACACCTACTTGGTAGTGGTGCCTCGGTGTAGATGCCTAACTCAAAGTGGTAGGTGCCCATCGAGTTAAGTGCTTACTGTTTAATTCATTTTATAAATCATTTCATGTTTTTTTTAAATGACACTTTCAATTATCAGCGCTGATTAAGCCATTTAAGAAAATTAAATTAGGTGACTAGATCAGCTATGCATGGCCTTAGGCCTCAAAAGAAACATCATAGCATGGACAGAGTCCTTTCTTAGTAATAGACTAACAAGGGCAGAATGGCAAGGGAATACAAACAACTGATTTGGGAGGGGCCTTAGGCACGTGAACCAATCAGGATGCACAGGGAAGGGGAAGGCAGCAGGCCTGCCAGTAGGAGGGAGTGGGCATCTCTCCTGCCGATCTTTAATTTAGAGGTAAGGAGGATTTGGGGGTTCTTGGAGATTTTTGGGGGGTTGCAGGGGTGTTTGCTGGGGGAGGGGGTTGGAGGCTTACAATGGGGCCCTGGCAGCAGGAGGGAGTGGGAATCTTTCTTGTCTATCTTCAATTTAGAGGTATGTGGGGGGGAGGGGAGGTTTCATAGGGAGGTTTTGGGGAGTTCATGGAGGAATGGCCAATTTATAAGACTCTGGTGAGACCTCACTTAGAATATTGTTTTTACAATTTTGGAGACTGTACCTTCAAAAAGAGGTAAACTGGATGGAATCAGTTCAGAAGGCCATTACTAAAATGGTAAGCAGTCATCATCATAAAGCAAGAGAGGGAATATGATAGACATACTTTGGCATAAATTCAGAAGAAGTGAGTTTCAATTTAAAGTAAGCTCTGGAATGAGCTGAAAGTGAAAGGGGCGAACCTCGAGTAACCTAAAGAAATATTTCTTCATGGAAAGGGTGATAATTTCATGGAACAGCCTCATGTTGGAGGTGATGATAAACTGTATCTGAATTCAGGAGAGCTTGGGATGAGTGCATAGGATCTCTTTGTTCTTTTAAGTTTCTAAATGTTCCTAGATATGTAGAATAAGGTTTGAAATTTTCCCAGTACAATTGTTCTGCCCTCACTTCATGTGTTATGTATCTATCGCAGACAGTCAAATATCTGACTACAAAAAAACGAACTTACTGAAAGTTAAAAAAGGCAGCTAGACAGAATCTGGGTCCTTGCAACTTTAACAGATATTTCTCTGAGTGGCTGAATTCTGTGTGAAAAGATGGTACATCCATTAAGCCTCAGAGAGAATGATGGCTGTGAAATCAGCTGAGACCCCTTTGGTCTACAATAGATACTTACTGTGAGAATAAGCATCTTCTCTTAAATGTTCTCCTCCTAAAGATGACCAATTAGGGAAAATATTACATCCTGAGAAAGGAAAAGAACACGGGGTACATAGGAGAAGGTGAAATTAACCATAAATGAGGATTCTGCCATATAAGATCAAAGGTAGAAATCAAAATGTATCTAGGTCAACTAATACAAATGCATACCACAAGGTGGCAGTATAACACAAATTTACAAAATTTAAAGACTATGAGCTCTGCACTCAGAGTAGCAACACTTCCTAACAAAAGAGTCATAACCTTATCACTTCAAGAATTCTTCCCCAAGAGGTTTTTCTTTTTTGGTGGGTAAATTAGTATTTACCTGTACATAAACCTTGCCCTCCCCAAGTTTAGGAAAAAATATGTATGCATTCATACTTTCCCCATCCAAAGTAAAGGGTGGAACTGGAAGTGAGGTAAGGGTAGTGGTGGAGGTGTCCAGAAACGTACATGTAGGGAAATTATTTCAATTTTGCATACATATTTTTCAATAGAGAACTTGCACATGTAACCTTCTGCGGGTTCCTTTGCATCCATTAACCTCAGTGGGCCACGGCCACAGATTTTTAAAGGAAAATTATTTTGAAGGAAATTTTGAAGGAAAATTATTTTGCAGGCCTATAGGTACTTTGGGCTTTTAAGCTCTATCGGGAGACGGCCTCCCCATAACTGCTTTCAATTGATTTTCCTTATGCTCAGATATACATTTGATTTGTTTTACTATTCCTATATTCTGCTATTATTTATTAATGTAGTCCTGTAGTCTTGGGTCTTTATATCTTATGGGAGAGACCAGGGGTGCATATTTGAGAAGAGGTACTGTTGAATGTAGTCCTGTAGTCTTGGGTCTTTATACCTTATGGGAGAGACCAGGGGTGCATATTTGAGAAGAGGTACTGTGTCTTAACTAGAGTAACCATCACGTTCTTAGGGACCAAGACCAGCAAACTAGGAGACTATTAGCCTGTGGGATCACTCACTCTTGTTTACTGGTACTTCCTTTTCCATAATCTCAGTCTTGTCCAGGTTTTGTTCCAAACCCATCAAGATTACTAAAATTCATTACATAGTATGAGGGGGGGAGGGGAGAATTAATAAAAATACATTGAAATAGTAAGACACCTTCAGTTCTCCTCGCTCCCAATACATAGGCTGAGAAACACTTCTCCACTTGGGATGCTAGGGTGCATAGAGAGGGGTATGGCCAGTAGGAAAAAGGAGACCTCATTTAGAATATTGTGTACAATTCTGGAGGCCTCATCTTCAAAAAGATATAAGGATGGAGTTGGTCCAGAGGAAAGCTACTAAAATGGTGTGTGCTCTTCATGATAAGGCATATGGGGACAGACTCAAAGATCTCAGTCTGTATACTTTGGAGGAAAGGCGGGAGAGGGGAGATATGATAGAGACGTTTAAATACCTACATGGCATAAATGCACATGAGTCGAGTCTCTTTCATTTGAAAGGAGGCTCAGGAGTAATCTAAGGAAATACTTTTTTACAGAAAGGGTTGTAGATGCGTGGAACAGTCTCCCAGTAGAGGTGGTGGAGATAAAGACTGTGTCTGATTTCAAGAAAGCCTGGGATAGGCATGTAGGATCTTTTTAGAGAGAGGAAGAGATCATAGGTACTTCGGATGGCCAGACTGAATTGGCCATTTAGCCTTTATCTTCCTCTATGTTTCTATACTGTTAAAAGTGGACATGGTTAGGGGCAGATTATGGACATGGCTGGTTTGGGTTTTGTTTTTTTTTTTTTAGTTAGGTGTATGTTTTTGGCTTGGGTGCCAATGTACGCACAACTTAGGTTCAAATATTTAGGGCAAGAAATCCCCGGCATAAATTGGGTGTTCCTAAATGTTGGGATGCATTGCAGCACTAAGCGCAATTATACATAGTGCGCATAACTTTTATAGAACCATGCTTAGCGCCACAGTAGTTGGCGCTGAATTTTTTAGGTGACATATATAGAATCTGGGCTGCAACGAATAGCACTTTGTTCTTTTAGCTCATATTTAGATGCCTAAAAAAAAAATTCATGGATAACTTGATGACGTTCTAGGGCTTGAATGTGAGTACTTTCAGTTTAAGAGCACTAGATTACTTACCTTATTTTCTCGCATATAACACGCGCGTTATACATGATTTTTACATACTGCGCATACCCTTGCGCGTTATACGCTTGAGCGCGTTGCACAAAATTTTTTTTACATAGTTTCCCCCCCCCCCCCCGACGCCCGATTCATCACCCGGAAGGAGCGCTCGCACTCCCACCCTGAAGGACCGCTCACACCCCCACCCGAAGGACCGCTCGCACCCCCACAGCCTCCCCCCCCTCCCCCATGGAGAAGCTGTCTACCTTGTTTCCGGATGCGGGACCGCCTGAAGAGGAAGCAGCGCAGCACAGGGCTCTGAGAAGGGGCAGGACCGCCGGCAGAGGAAACAGCTGGGCTGGCATCCGGAAACAAGGTAGACAGCTTCTCCATGGGGGAGGGGGGGGAGGCTGTGGGGGTACAAGCGGTCCTTCGGGTGGGGGTGCGAGCGGTCCTTCGGGGTGGGGGTGCGAGCGGTCCTTCGGGGTGGGAGTGCGAGCGCTCCTTCCGGGTGATGAATCGGGCGTCGGGGGGGGGCATCAGGCTTTTAGGGTAGGGACAGGACTTCAAGGGGGAAAGGAGAGTCGGGGCGGGCGAAAAGAGAGTCGGGGTCTCCAGAGGAGAGTCGGGGCGGGTGAAAGGAGAGTCGGGCAGCATGCGCGGTATATAAAAATTTCTGTACATAAATTTGTGTTTTTCGCGCGCTATACCCGTGTGCGCGTTTTACACGGGTGCGTGTTATCTACGTGAAAATACGGTATATTGCAAGTTCATAGACAAAGAATCATGTTCTCTGTGATTGAAATGCTGTAGTATTATAATATGACTTTATAGTGATATATCAGACTTGAGGGTTCTTCAGGTACCTAACCTGATCAGGAATTCAAGTTTCTTGGAGAAGTTGCAGACCAAATATCGGTTAACATAATCAAAACTACATGTCAGTACAATTGAGTGCATAGACCAAGACATCCCATGGCATTTAGTTTTCTCTAGAAAAGATAGCAACATGAAGATACATTTGACACTTTTCCATCATGCAGGGAGAATAACAAAACCCACTTCATACCAATATATTTTCATCAAGTCAGTAAACAGTTGCTAGCGATATCTTTGGCTTCTCAGACTGAAACAGGCTGAAATTTCATATGTCTAAGGGAAATTAGGGATGGGATAGGAAAGAAGGAAGATACAGAGAATTTTTCTACAGCACAATGGGAAATTTCTCAAAAAAAACCCAACAAGGCATATACAAGAGACAGCATAAACGTATGGAGGTGTTTATCAAAAATTTAATTTTTAGAAAAATATCATTCCAGATATGAACATGTTCTGGTCCTGACCCTCCAAATCATAAAACTATACTTCCCCCCACCCCCACAACTTCAACACACACACTTTCAAGGAACAAGAACAACCTGAAGTCAATGTCTTTCAAACTCTTCTGAACTCTTATTAAATGTAGGTCTACTTGTGAATTTGACATAATAGATTTGACCTGATATTTCAAGACTTTCACGTTAAGCAGAGAATAATTCTCGATTATTCAAGTCCATTATGTTTGTGATATGGTTACTTCCAATCTCTGTCCAGTAGGCAGTCTTCAAAACAGCAAACTAATCAGAACTTATTACAATCAAGAAGGGACCAACTCCAGCCAAGCTTGAGCTCAGTTTCAGATCTACAAATATTTGCCAAAAATGTATGCTGGCCTCCACAGTCAACTTTAACACAGTGGGACTCTTATCTAACAATGTGTGCATATTCAGACTGGGGAGGATATAAGCCAGAAGTTCCAGCATCTTAGTATTTGAACACACAATACTTTCACTGTACATATTTGAAGAGTTAAGGCTTGATTTATTAAAGTTGTTTCCCATTCAGTGTCTACAGGAATAAAGCTTAGGAAATCACTCCCTCATTCTGTGGATATACAGTAAGGGGCTCATAATAAAAAAATAAAAAAATTAAAAAAAAAAAGTCTAAAAAGTGGCCTAAATGGGTACTTGGACGATCAGGCTTTTTGATCGTCCAAGTACCCATAATCTAAGCTGGTTTTAGACGTATCTAAAACCAGCTTAGGCCTTTCCCCTGCCTCTAAACACATAGAGTGAAAAGAGGCATTTTTAGAGGAGGGGAAAGGGCGGGCGGTGGGCTGACCTACACCTAGGCTTACAGCAGGTATAACCAAAATATTTGACAGGTTGCCTAGTTGGCACTTATACATTTTGACTTAGACCAAGTCAAAACAGGTATAAGTGCTGAAAAAGGGGCCGCTCACCTGATGGCGGCTGGCGCGATTAGCTCAGCGGCCCGGCAACCTACCCTCCCCCCCTCCCCGCAACTATCGCGGCAGGAGAGATGGCTCATCTCCCCTGCCGCGATGCGATCACCCCTCTACCTGAATTGCCGCGACCCGCGGAAGGAGAGATGCCCAATCTCTCCTGCCACGGGTTGTAGCTGTTCAGGTAGAGGAGTGATCGCATCGCGGCAGGGGAGATGGCTAATCTCTCCTGCCACGATGCATCATCCCCCCCCCCCAAACAATGATCCAGGCAGGAGGGAGCCCAAGCCCTCCTGACCTGGTGAGCTGCGACCCCCCCTCCCGCTGACACCGGGGCAAGAATGAGCCCAAGCCCTCCTGCCCCACAGCACCCTCGAACCCCCAACACAATCGGGGCAGGAGGGAACCCAAGCCCTCCTGCCCCGCGGCACCTCCGAACCCCCGACACGATTAGGGCAGAAGGGAGCCCAAGCCTTCCTGCCCTGCTGAAAATCCCCTACCCCTGACTAAAATACGGGCAGGAGGGATCCCAGGCTCTCCTGCCCTCAATGCAACCCTCCATGACCGCCCCCCCAAACCCCCGATCGTCCCCCCTCCCCGTACCTGAAAATCGTTGGTCGGATGGACGGGTGCCATCCGACAGGCCAGCCATCCCTGGAATGGCTGGCCTTAAGGCCTTATTGGCCCAGGTGGTTCAAACCCCGCCCACAGGTGGGGCCTGAGGCGCCTGGCCCAACTGGAATAGGCCCAGTAGCCTTAGGCCCCTCATGTGGGCGGGGCCTTAGGCACATGGGTCACGGGGCAAGAGGGCTTGGGCTCCCTCTTGCCCGGATCATTGTAGGGGGGGGGATTCTGTAACCGGTGTTGTTTTTGACAGACACCAGTTATAGAATCCATCTTTTAGGCGAAGGACTGGCTCCTCCTTCACCTAAAAGCTCTTGTTTTGGGCGTTTGGGAGTTAGGGTTTTTTAGGTTTATTATATGGTGTTAGTGTAGACATAGTGGTGGTCTGGGCGTTTAAATAGCTGAACGTAGATACAGGCCATTATATAAAAAAAACCAAAAACCTCCTTTTGGACGTTTTTTTGATAATGGACATTTTCCCTGCTTCTGCTTTCAGCGTTTAAGGCCTTAGGCCAAAAAGGGGACTTAGACGTTTTTTTGATTATGCCCCTCCACGTATCTTAACAGAATCAAAATTATAGAAATTCAAATCAGGACACCAAAAATCCATATTTATCCATATTAGGGCAATAATAGCTTCCATTATGCTAACCAATGTGTGCAAGATGCCCTGATTAAACTTATATTGAAGCATCCATGCTGTTCTGCACCACATCAAAAGAAAAATAAATGAAAGAAAGAAAAGAAAACCTATTTTCATGATCCACTCAATACCAACACAAAAGTGCTCAAGTCTTGGCAAAGTTAATCATTGCTTCTTCAGATATTTTTGTTACTGTTTTCTAGTTACTGTAGTCATTTATTATCATGAATTTGAAACAGAATGAATAGAAAGGTGTGTGTTTTGTTTTTTTATAAAATATAAAACCCTCATGATAATACTCATAAATAAATTCTGGAGTGCTGAAGGGCAATTCTGCACACTGGCCCTGATTCTGAAAGTGGTGTCTGCTTCGCAATCACCAAAAGACGCAGATTCCAGAATCACGGTTCCCCAGCACCCGAGGCACTGGCATTGTAGGCTAGGATTTTACAGGCCTACATTTCCGGCATCCAGGGTCCTTCCTGAATCGCAGTCAGTGGTTCTGAAATCCAGCACCGCCCCTAACCATGTCCACTTCTGGGCTTCAGGAACACTATGCCCTGCTAGCCGCCAGGGACCTAGGCGCCGGTTCTGGAGGCCGTATAGTGGTGGTTATATATATATATATATTTATTTTTTTTTTTTTAATGAGTGTTTAATTGTGTTTTAATGGTGTGACCAATTATCGCACCACTTAAACCCAATTAAACCAATTAAGATAGGCGGAGGTAGGATTGCAGCTTTTGTGGAATCTGGCTCATTAGGCACTCACATTTGCAAGGGTATATGCACACATATACCTGCAAATGCTGATATTCTGCAAATACCTGATCAACTTACATAGTAGGTATTTGCAAAGGGGTTTTACATATGAATGGAGCACAGGCATGGCTCCCACTTACATGTGTAACATACATTATACTGTAAGCTATGTGTGCTGTCACATTTAGGTGCCCACACCTAAGCCAGCTCAGTGAAACATAGAAACACAATGGCAGATAAAGACCAAATGGCCCATCTAGTCTGCCCATTCACAGTAACTATTTTTTCTTCCTCTCTCCAAGAGATCCCATGTGCCTATCCCAGGCCCTTTGGTTGGTGTAAGTGTTAGGTGTGCCATTACCGAGTTGCACTTGTATTCTATCATGAACCTAGATTCCTTGGTCCCATTATAGAATAGACACCGAGGGTTTGATTCTATAAATGGCACATAAATCAGTAGGTGCCTAGAAAAATGGTGCCTACCGCATATCAATCAAACTTGGGCACTGTTTATAGAATCACACCTAGTGGCACCTGACTCAGCTTAGATGCCAGTAGGCATCATAATGTTATGCACGGGTATATTAGGCCACGGTTTTCTTGGCCTACTTTACCAGTGTCTAAAATGAACGCCTACTAGCGCCTAAGGCAATCCATGCCCAAACTCCACCCATAACCATGTCCACTTTTTAGGTAGACCCCTCATTGTAGATGCCTACATGGTGACTACCGAGTTAGGCACCCATCTAATAATTTTTTTAAAATTGGTTTTTAAGGGCACTTTCAGTTACCACGTCACTTTAAAAATAAGTTTGATGCCTAACTCAGTAGACACACTGATCTAGGCACCTACTGGCAGGAACCATTTATAAAGTCAGGGCCCTACTTCATGGCCTTGGGGCACCTAAATGGAAGCATCCATTTGTAGAATTACCCCTTTGCACTGCTCTGGACTTCTAATCCACATTCACACTAATCCCTGTTTTCAAGCAACGGGACCAAGTTTGGAACTTTCAGGATGAATTGGAATTTTAGGTTTTTCAGCCATATGGGTAGAATGATGTTGTATTAAACATTTATTACAATGTCCATTTCACTTTGTGTTTGCATTTATATGCACTAACCTCAGAAAAAGCTGAATAGTTTGAAATGAACGAGTACCATACGGGGCAGTAAACTTTAGAGTTGGTCATTTCACAAGAGAGAGTGCATGCTGTGGAAATTTGTTTCAGAGAAACAGAGGTACTGTTATTAAAGATACAGTTAAAAGCATGAATGCCGGATAAATATAAGGGGTCAAGATTGAAAACCCATTGTATTAATTAATATGTAAGACAAAGTAAGAAGAATGTAAGCTACATTTTCTGCAGGGTTTGGTAGAATTAGATGAGGTATTCTATTTTGAATATTTCAGTGTAAATAAATATTAATATTAGCTATTAAAAAAGGATACCTCCACTGCCCCCCCCCCCCAAAAAAAAAAAAAAAAACCCCAACAAAACAAAACCCAACAACAACAACAACAAAAAAAAAAACCTGGCCAAGTGAGCATCAACTGATGCAAGTCTTCGATACTTTTAAGTGAAAAACAATGCCTAAAGTGAAACCTTAGGTTTATACGTAGAAGACTTAAAACTGCACTAAATAGTGATTTAATGGAGTCTGAAAATGTATCTACATTATTGGAACAAGTCCATCAAACTTGCAATCAATTGCAAATGGCATGAATGATATGAATGACTGATAGTGTTAAGAGTGCTCCCTTTTAATATAGAATATTAAAGGTACTTGGTCCAGTCCTGCTATTAAAAAAAGGAGAATTTTTAAAAAACTAATTGATTTGGGCAATCTTCTCTGTAACATTTTTTAATAAGTTCTCCCTGAATATTTAATGAAGGGCAGAAACAAGACTGAATTAGAAGTTGACAAAGAATTTCTTAGTTCAAGGTGAAACATTTGCATCCAGCCATACTTTTATCTCTGCCTTGTTTCGCTTTAACCACTCGATATTGCTTTTTACTGTCTCAAGAGCCTGCTCCCTTGGTGCTTTTCCTGCCCCAGCATCAGGATACTTCTCAAAGAAATTTTCCATCTAAAAAGAAAAGAGGCTTGTAAACATACACATCCAGGGTGGGTTGGGGGTGGGGGAAGGGAGTTGCATTGGAACTTGATTCAGGGTATATAAGGATAGTTTCTTGAGGGTTTTATTTTATTTGAGTATTGGGTGGGAGGGTGGGGGAAAATTTAATTGTATGTTGATGTCTGAAAGTTTATTGTGCTTGTCTTGCGATATTTTATGTATATGAATTACTTGTTGCACAATTGTAGTTTGAAAATCTAATAAAGATATAGAAGTGAAAATACAAAAAATTAGTCTATTGATTGGCAAACCTACTCACTATCATCAGATTATTTAATCTTGGTTCTTTTTGTTACATAGAGTTTTTTGGACCCCAGTTCATTTGCAAAAGTTAGACAGTTCAAAGTCTAATAGATGCTGGCATTGTCATCTTGAAGTAGGGACACTGGATCATTTGTTGTTCTATTGTCCCTTGATACTCAATTTTTGGAGATCAATATGGGGTCAAATTAATTTGATATAGGAATCTTCGATTCTGTTGTCCTATGAGATAGTAATCTGTGGGACATTGTTGATGACTAAACCTCCATTAGAAAGGTATAAAAGTAGGCTCTTTATCATTATGACTGGGATAGCCATGCAAATGATTAACAAGAACAGTAAAAATTAGGACAGATTTAATTTTTCCTTTCGGTGGGAAACTTTATGTTTATATTATAAATATGAAAAAATGAATTCAGAAATATTGTGTCATAATAAACTATTTAAATTAACATGGAGTCTATTGGCGAATTTTGTTAACTCTGATTAGTTGGATTATGCCTTTATTTTCTATTTGATTTGCACATCCAGGGAGGGTGGTAATATATTTTGTAGCATTCTTTGATCGATAGTAAGTGCTGTCTATGAAGTTAATTGTATATATATTTTAATGCACTGTTCTTGAATTGAAAATTAATAACGATTTATTTTTTTAAAAACCCACAAAAACAAACAGAGTATTCTACTTGTCAGGAAATCTGTTGGCTTCTTACCTGCCAAAGCTGGAGCTCGGTGTTGAAAGATCTCGTTATTCTTGATATTAGTCGACCAAGATTTCTGTCATTGATGGTGTACCTGAAATATTGATGTAAAAATAAAGTTTTAATCCAAGCTCCTTAAAATACTAATAATCAAATTCCTGTTTTTCACCCAAACCATTCTAGAAATATGTTTATTGTGCCAGAAAACTATGCCCAGTGGCGTAGTAAGGGAAGGGGCAGTCTGCCCCGGGCATCATCTTGCTAAGGGCGTGGCATCCTTCCTCATCTCTGCCCCCTGCTCCTCTCCTTGATGCACACAAATGCCCCTTGTCTTTCCTGTACCTTTTATACTTCCCCCCGCGTGAGGTTGCTGCCCGAATCGGCATCGGTGCTCTCTCTGATGTCACTTCTGGGACCCACACCTAGGATGTGATGTCAAAGGGCAAGCTTTTTATTCAAGAATGCCTTTAACTTATAAATTACTTTTGAGCTCTTCCTCGTTCCCTTTCTTCTTCTTTTCCACGCTTCTTTCTTTTTTATGTTGATATCTTTTTCATTATTGTATAAATTTATTAGCTCATTATATATTTGCTATGTAAATTCTCCCCTTTTTTTTTTCAATTGTATTCAATGTATAAATTGCTAGTTTTATAGTATCTTATATGTTATTTCTTATTTTAGTATTATGTTTAATTATATGTCATTTTTATATATTGTAATTCGCTTAGAAACAATTTTAATTAAGCGATTAATCAAATATAAATAAAACTTGAAACTTGATGTGGGCATGCTGCTCACGCCAGAGAAGGTTAAAAAGGTATGGGGAAAGGGAAGGGGGCACCTGCATGCAGGGGGTGGGAAGAGGCACCACCGTCGCTACACGACTCATTGTACATGCTTCGAAATTCGATCACATTACTCTAGTACTTCGAGAGCTTCATTGGCTACCTGTTGGTATGTGGGTCGAATTTAAGGTCCTCTGTGTGATGTTTAAGGTGCTTCAGCATAATTGCCTGTCAAATGTCCATTCTCTTTTGCAGTGGCTTTGTCCTACTCGTGAGCTATGGTCTTCGGACAGTTTGGAACTTCAAATTCCTTCATTAGCAGCCATGAGGCTTACGGAAAATCGCAAATCCATGTTCTCTGTGCAAGCCCGGTACTGTGGAATACCTTACCTTTTGGTGGTGCACCAATCAAATATTCTCTGGCATTTTAGGAAGGGGGTGAAACTGTGTTATTTGAGTACTTTTTTGGCATTAGCCAGGTGACAGTGTGAGAGGGAGTTGTTTTTTGTGTCCTTTGCTGCTACTTATTTACAGTATCTTTTATTATGATGAGTTGAGCTGTTTTTTTTGTTGTCCTGTCCCGAGGAGATCGTAAAAGGAGATCAGGATGAAAATCTGGTCCAACTAGAGGTGAGCAAGGTGGATGTCCTCAGGCAGATAGACAGGCAAAAGAGCGACAAATCACCAGGTCCGGACGGCATTCACCCAAGGGTACTCAAGGAACTAAGGAACAAAATAGCTGAGCCACTTCGACAAATATGCAACCTATCCTTAAAAACTGGAGAGATTCCGGAGGACTGGAAAATAGCAAATGTCACGCCCATCTTCAAGAAAGGCTCAAGGGGAGACCCGGGAAACTACAGGCCGGTGAGCTTGACCTCGGTCCCGGGAAAGATGATGGAAGCGCTGATTAAAGACAGCATCTGGGAACACATCGAAAACAATGGGCAGCTAAAGTCGAGTCAGCATGGCTTCTGCAAGGGCAGGTCATGCCGCATGAACATATTACACTTCTTTGAGGGGGTAAACAGCCAGGTGGATAAAGGGGAATCCATAGACATCATTTACCTTGACTTCCAAAAAGCCTTCGACAAGGTACCACACGAAAGACTGCTAAGGAAGCTATGGAACCACGGGGTGCAAGGAGTGGTCCACCGATGGATCAAAAACTGGCTGGCAGACAGGAAACAGAGGGTTGGAGTAAAGGGCCATTACTCAGATTGGAAATGGGTCACGAGCGGAGTTCCACAGGGGTCGGTGCTGGGACCGCTCCTGTTCAATATATTTATTAACGACCTGGAGGCGGGAACAAAATGTGAGGTTATTAAATTTGCGGATGACACTAAACTATACAGCAGGGTCAAAAACATGGAGGACTGCGAAGACCTCCAAAAAGATCTGACAACGCTGGAAGAGTGGATCAAAAAGTGGCAAATGAGCTTCAACACAGGGAAATGCAAGGTCATGCATGTTGGGAAAAAGAACCCGATGTTCACTTACATGATGGGGGGATCACCGCTAGGGGTGAGCAACCTTGAAAGAGACCTGGGAATGATGGTAGACACAACATTGAAGGCGTCGGCGCAGTGCGCCACAGCCTCAAGGAAAGCAAACAAAATGTTGGGTATCATTAAGAAAGGTATCACGACTAGGACGAAGGAAGTCATCCTGCCACTGTATCGTGCAATGGTGCCCCCGCACCTGGAGTACTGTGTCCAGTACTGGTCGCCGTACCTCAAGAAGAACATGGCGGTACTTGAGAGAGAGTCCAGAGAAGAGCAACTAAGCTAATAAAGGGTATGGGGGACCTCTCATATACTGACAGACTGAAAAAGCTAGGGCTTTTCTCCCTGGAAAAGCGATGACTTAGAGGAGACATGATAGAAACCTTCAAGATCATGAAGGGCATAGAAAAAGTGGACAGGGACAGATTTTTCAAATTATGGGGAACCACAAGTACAAGGGGGCACTCAGAGAAATTGAAAGGGGAAAGCTTTAGAACAAACGCCAGGAAGTTCTTTTTCACCCAGAGGGTGGTGGATACATGGAACGCGCTACCGGAGGATGTGATAAGCAGAAGCTCGCTACAGGGCTTCAAAGAAGGTCTGGACAGGTACCTGGAGGACAAAGGGATTGAGGGTTACAGATAGAAGTAGAGGTAAGGTTATAGGGATAGAGGTAATTTATAAAATTTAGTCAGAGACCACTGTTCAGGCAGTGGGCCTGATGGGCCGCCGCGGGAGCGGACCACTGGGCGAGATGGACCTCTGGTCTGCCTCAGCAGAGGCAACTTCTTATGTTCTTATGTTTTGTGTTGCTTTGTATTTGTCATACCTTTTATTATGATTATGCATGTTTTTATTGTTCCCCGCTTAGATTTGTGGATAGGTGGGTTATAAATAATTTTAAATAAATAAATAAATACCATGCCACTGACTATGCCTTCTTGTAAAACCAGATAACAACTAACAAATGTCCACAACAGAGGTGAATATGATAAAATAACCTTCAAAACATAACAAAAAAAAAAAAATAATAATAATCATCTAATATAATAACACGCTGTCGCGCATGTGCACTTCCTATGTGTGTGCTGGTTTTCCGTGAGCTGTAGCGACACATAGGAAGTGCGCATGCGCGGCATACGCTCTGTCCTGCTCCCTGTTGAAAGACGCAGCATCTCCCTTACAGTAACTTTGCCATCACCGCCTCTCCGCTCTCTCTCTTCCTCCACCCCCCCCCCCCGAGGCGGATGTCGACCTATCCTGCTTCCTGTTGAAAGACGCAGCATCTCCCTTACAGTAACTTTGCCATCGCCGCCTCTCCACTCTCTCTCTTCCTCCCCCCCCCCGAGGTGGATGTCGACCGCGGCAGCCAAACCCGGCTTTTAAGTTGGGCACTGCTTCTCCTGCGGCGCGGCGGCCCGAGTCGGATGTCGGCCGCCTCCTTCCCTCCCCCCCAACCCGGGCAGAGGCGCAGCCGACAAATCTACCCGGAGCCGAAAACAAAATGCCGAGCTCATCTCGCTGTGGGAGGGGCGGATGGGAGGGTCAATGGCGTCGAATGCATGGTGGTGGGGGCGGGGGGAAGATGGAAACAGGCTGATCACCGGTTCTACTGCACAGGGGGGGGATGGGAGGGGGGTACAAATTTAAAGATGCTGCTCATTGGGTCTACTACACAGGGGGATGGGAGGGAGGGAGGCAGGCAGGCTGGCTTCGGGGGTGGGGTTGGGTCAAAGTCTGGAAGGCAGTGAGGGGGACATAGGAAGGAGGCACTGGGGGCCACTAAGGACATAGGAAGGGGCAGTGAGGGCACTAAGGACACAGGACAGAGGCACTGGGGGCACTAAGGACATGGAAAGGAGGCACTGGGGGCACTAAGGACACAGGACAGATGCACTGGGGGCACTAAGGACACAGGACAGATGCACTGGGGGCACTAAGGACATGGGAAGGAGGCACTGGGGCCACTAAGGACATGGGAAGGAAGAACTGGGGTACTAAGGACATAGGAGGCACTGAGGGCACTAAGGACATAGGATGGGACAGTATGGACGTAGGAAGGGGGCCACTGAGAGACAGACAGGCATGGCACAACAGAGAAATACAGAGACAGAAAGAAAGATAGACAGGGGGCCAGGGAGACAAACAGATAGCATCCAAGGAGAAAGAGACAAAGAAAAAAAACAACCCCAAAATAGATGTCTACTCTAGCACCCGTTAATGTAACGGGCTAAAATACTAGTCTCTAATAAAACTCATAAATAAGGTTCAAAAATCATGAAAATACTTTTTGATGCAAATGAACCATCAGGTCACAGTTGTGCGCCACTCTGCAACGAAAGGCCGTCGTCCAGCAGGAGACCGCGCTGGACCAACATCAATTAGAAAAGGTACCGGGGGCAGGGCGGGGAGGGTGGGAGGTGTATTCACTCCATAACAAAAGTGCGTCTTATGGAGCAAAAAATATGGTAATTTTGCTTGCTATTTCAAAAAGAATTACCAAAAAGAATTCTAGATCCAAGTTTTGTAAACCAATCATTTCTTAAAGACACTTAGCTAGTGGGCTTGGATTATCGCAAAGCTTTGACAGAACATTTACTGCTGCCTGGATTTATCAATAAGTAACGTAGGCTAGTGTTTATGAGCAACCATCCTGCAGTACTACACCTTATGTACATTGTGGTGATGATGGGGAGAAGCTTTTTTGGTGCCCTTTTGTTCAGCTCAGGAAAAGTACATGTACAAATCTACATCATTTGTATAGGTAGTTTTTCCATATAAATTTATATATATTTAAACTGTAAAAAAGTATGTGTATGGGTGCCAACTCTGCCCTAATCCCACCTTTAGAAGACCTCCCCTATGTGCACAGAGATAAGCAATTTTCAAAAAGGTGATTTCTGAACATAAAGGAGTATTATAAAAAGGTGCCAAGATTTAGGCACCAGGATATTTTCATGTACACTTCCCCCTCCGTATTCACGAATTCTGTATCTACGGATTTGCGGTTTTGGATCAAAAAATACATTTTAATTTTTCAGGTTATTTTAAGCCCTGTAAGCCCCCCTTAAGCCTTACCTGGTGGTCTAGCAGGTTTTCGGGGCAGGAGCGATCTTCCCAAGCTCCTGCCCCATGCAGATCGCTTACAGGAAATGGCTCGAGAGACTACAGGATTTGCACGAGGCATAAGCGTAGGAAGATCGCTCCTGTCCCGAAAATCCGCTAGACCACCAGGTAAGGCTTAAGGGGGGGATTTCATGGCTTAAAATAGCCGGGGGAAGCGGAGGTTAGGGGCAGAACCGGCCCAAATATTATTCGCGGGTTTTTAATATTCGCGGGCCAGCTCTGCCCTGAACCCCTGCAAATAAGGAGGGGGAAGTGTATGCATATAAGTATACATAGATGACAATATTCCAGCTCACTATTTATATAAAAGGCGCCTGAATGCAATAGCACAAAGTTTGAGGTTGGGCATTCACATGGGAGGAGTCTGGGCAGAGCATGGCTGGGGTGCAGTTATACACTTACTATAATTTACGTGAATGCTTTTGCAATTTAGGTGTGATCATTTATACTAGCTCTATGGCTGGTATAAGAGACTGCACTTTAATTCTAGGCACATCTGACATGTTACACAGGTATTCTATAAAGGAAAGTACACATCTTTTTTTTCACTAAGAACAGGCTAAAAATAGCATTACAGCAGCCTAAACGTAGGCACTCCTTTATAGAACTGTCCTCAAAAACCTTAGAAAATTGGGCTAAGAATGAGATTCTATTAGTGTTCTGATACTCCATTAACATTCTAACCATTCTATCTAAAACTCACTGTTTATTGACTTAAGCATATTTGATGCCTGAATTCTGAATGCTTTATGGCAGACACATGAACCTCACTGGCACTGTACACCTTAGCATGCAAAACAAGGGTGCTACTTTTTGGTTTCACGCCACTTGGAGGGAAGAAAGTCAAAGGAGGGGTCTAGTTTAGAACTATGCTTTTGCTTAAATAACTAAGATCATCATATAGTCATGGATAAGGTATGGGGGGAACAAATATACATATGTACATTTAAAAAAAACCGCAAAAACTGACATACCTGTTTACTAAGTATTCCCAGTTGAGCCGTACCCAATCCCAAGCCATAGTTTTTCCATATTTATTGTAAGAGATGTATTGCAAGACCGTGAACACATCCTGACTTTTTATAAGAGTAGTGTTAAAAATATAATTCAGATACCTGCGAGGAAAAAACATAAGACATTTGTGGACCTTCACATCTTTTCCCTGGGCTAGTGAATTGATAATCAGGAGGAGAAGAGTAGAAAGTGAACAGTAAACAGACTTGTAATAATGACCAGTATTTATGTCACCTCTGCTCTGATCCTATTACTACTACTACTAATCACTTATATAGCGTTGAAAGGCGTACGCAGCGCTGTACATTTTGACATTTATAGACAGTTCATGCTCGGAAGAGCTTACCCTCTAACTTGGACAGACATGACATAGTAACATAGTAAATGACGTCAGATAAAGACCTGAATGAGCCATCCAGTCTGTCCAACCATACACGCTCTATAAATTAATTATTTAATTTAAATGGTCTTTTTTCTTTGATATTTCTGGGCCAGAAACCCAGAGCCCTGCCCAGCAGTGTGTTTACGTTTTATCTACTGGAGTCTCCGTCAAAGCTCACTCCAGCCCATCTTAACCATCCATGCCATTGAAGCCCTCCCAGCCCATCCTCAACTGAATGTCCATATACGGGACACAGACCATGCAAGCCTGCCCAGTACTGGCCTTAACTCCTTCAATGTATATCTATTATTTTCTGATTAGATATGCTCTGTGTTCATTCCTACGTTTGTTTGAACTCTTGTCACCATTTTCTTCTTCCTCGGGAGCATATTCCACACATCAACCATCAAGAATTTCCTAACATTACTCCTTGAATCTACCACCCCTCAAACTCAAATTATGCCCTCTGGTTTTACCATTTCCTTTCTCTGGAATAGATTTTGTTCTATGTTAATATCTTTCAAGTATTTGAATGTCTGAATCATATCTCCCTGGTCTCTTCTCATGTCTTCTGGTGCAAACCTCCTGCCATTTTCATCACAATAGGCACATGCTTTTTAGCACCTAGTTTACAGAATTGCCCATTTTGGGCCTAATTCTATAAATGGTGCCTTGCAGCACCTAACTCCTAGGCACCTCTTGGCATGATTGTCAATCAACTGTTTGATTTACTGGTACCTAAGTCATACCATAGGCGCAGGTACATCAAGCAGTTTCAAGTTTATTTTAGACTTGATATAGCGCTTTTAAATACAAAGTGATTTACAATATTACAAATATAAAAAGTATATTAAAATATAAAATGGGGAAAAACAGACAACATGAACATTACAAAAATATGGCTACATTAGGGAAGTGGGAAAGATACATTGCATGAAATTAAAAAGTCCTGATGCTGATGTTGCTGGACAGAAAAGGGAGATCAGAAGCTGTAAAGATATTCTCAACATAGGAACATGGAATGTATGAAGCATGAATCAAGGAAAACTGGAAATTGTTAAAAATCAAATGGAAAAAAACAAAATCGATTTGATAGGGACAAGTGAGCTCAAATGGACAGGACAGGCCATTTTCAACCAAATGAACATTGGATCTGCTACTCTGTTCATGAACTACACAGGAAAAATGGTGTGACATTCATTCTCAATGATAAGCTTTCAAAGATGGTATTAAAGTACAAAGTTAGCAGTGATAGTCATGTCAATCCATCTGCAGGGAAAGTCGCTCAATGTTACCTTGATCCAAGTACGAGTATGCTTCAACGACAGATGCAGAAGATGAGTATATAGAATTGTTCTATGAACAACTTCAAAATGTAATAGATTAAATGCTGAAACAAGATCTACTGATCATTATGGGGAACTTCAATGCAAAAGTAGGAAGTATAGCTAAAGATGCAGTGGTTGGAAAGCATGGCATAGAAGAAAGAAAAGAGGCTCGTGATAACTTAGTACAGTTTTGCAAAACAAACCGTCAATCATGAATATGCATTTCCAACACCACAAACTTCACTAGTACACATGGACCTCTCCAAATGGCATGTATCGAAATGAAATTGACTATATCTGCGTAGGACAGATATGGAAATCTACAGTTTTAACTGCAAGGACTAAACCAGGAGCTCATTGTGGAAGCAACATTGAAAACATTCCATCAGACTATTGGATAAAACTAAACAACAGGTTTGCCTTACTTGATAGAAGAGATAGAGAGCCCGAAGAGTTATGGAATGATATCAAAACTGTAATTAATGATGAAACTAAAAAAAAACCCCAAAACACTCCAAAAGAAAAAGAAATCCAAAGAATCACCTTGGATCTCAGAAGAAACAAGAAAAGTAGCAGAAGAAAGAAGACAAGCAAAAATAATAGAAAATATTGCTGAAGGAAAGGATAGTGAATTTCCCAGAATCCAATAGGTTACAAGATCTGAGGCAACATGGTAAAACATGCCAAACTAATCTAATTGAATTCTTTGACTGGGCGACCAGAGAATTGGATTAAGGACATGCACTAAATGTAATCTACTTAGATTTCAGTAAAGCCTTTGACACAGTTGCTCGAAGAGGCAATAGAATAAACTATGATGGGCTGAAGTTAGGACCCAAAGTGGTGAACTGGATTAAAAACTGATTGACAGACAGATGCCTAGAGGGTGGTGGTTAATGGAATTCACTCAGAGGAAGAAAGATGAGTAGTGGAGTGCCTCAAGGATTAGTGCTGGGGCTAGTTCTGTTCATTATATTTGTGAGCGGACATTGCTGAAGAGTTAGAAGGCAAGGTTTTCCTTTTTGTGGATGTTACCAATATTTGTAACAGAGTGGACACCCCGGAGAGAGTGGAAAACATGAAGAATGGTCTGTTTGGCAACTAAAATTCAATGCAAAGACGTGCAAAGTGATGCACTTGAAAAGCAGAAATCCAAGTGAGCCTTATGTGCTAGGAAGTGAGAGGTAGATAAGCATGGATGGTGAGAAGGACCTTGGGGTGATAGTGTCTGAGGATCTGAAGGTGAATGAAACAGCATGATAGGGTGGTGGCTGTAGCCAGAATGGATACAAGGCTGTACAGAGAGAGGTAGAACCAGCAGAAGACAGGAGGTGTTGATGCCCCTGTACAGGCCATTGGTGAGGCCCTACTTGAAGTATTGTACTCAGTTTTTTAGGCTGTATTTAGCTAAAGACAGGATAGGAAGAGAGATAATGAAGGGATTGCTAGAAGATTTATGCGGCTGAAATTGACTTAATTGTAGGCCCCTTTTACAAAACCGTAAGTAGCGATGCTGCCTAGGTTAAGTACTGATTGCTCATTAAATTCCTATAGGCTTTGGTGCATTTACTGCAGCAGCATCGCTACTGCAGCTTTGTGAAAGAGGCCTCATGTTAAGTTCACCAATTAAAATGACTTCTGTTTATAGTCAAGCTGTGTGCACAAAATTAGCCAGACCGAGATGTGCAGAGGACAGATTTACAAAAACAAAAAAAGGAAGCCTACATCTGCTAACTTGTAGCTTATCTACCTTCCTCCCTAAGTCCTAAGAAAAAAGATTCAAAAAGCCTCAATCCCCTTTCTCCCAGCACCTGACACATATAGATTAATAGATGATAAAGTTTGTCACAGTACTGCATGTTGATTTTAATTATGTATATGTTCCTGTAACTTGCTTTGGTTAAAGAAGGATATAAATATGGTACATAAATAAAATATTTAAATAGTTTCTCTGTAGCTTACACCCAGTGGCGTAGTAAAGGGAGTGTGTGTGTGTGTGGAGAGGGGCGGTTTGCCCTGGGTGCCAACTTGGTGGGGGCACCAACACTGGTCCTCCTCTCCATCTCCCTGCTCCTTCCCGACCCCCCCCCCAGCCACATTCATGCCACCCTTCCCTCATACCACTTTAATTTTCCTGGCATGAGCAGTATCACAAACTTGCTGCCCACGTTGGTGTTGGCTCTCTCCAACGTCACCTTCGGGTCCCACGCCTAGTAAGTAACGTCGGAGGGAGAGCCTGACATGGATGCAGGCAGAAAATTCATAATACTGCTCTCACTAGGAAAATTAAAGAGGTACAGGGAAGGTAAGGGAGGCATGCACATGGCAGGGGGGTCAGGAAGGAGCAGGGGGTGGAGAAAAGGGTGGGGGAGGGGTGCCACTGACCTGGGTGCCACTCACCCTCACTACACCACTGCTTTACACCTGGTTTTGAGATATATATTGAAGTCAGATTTTTGCTCTGTGTAGCACAAGGCATAGAAGGGATATATCCGGGGCTGGGATTACATTACGATTGGTATTTCTGTTTTTATTGACTAGTCGTTTGGTGGGTGGGATAAATGGTTGCACATGTATGTCTGCAAAATGAATGTGCTTTTCTTGATTTATTATCTAATATAATAAAGCCCTAAGCGCGCATGCGCACTCCCACCTGTGTGCTCCCATTTTCCGTGCGCGGTAGGGCACCGCAGGTAGGAGTGCGCATGCGCGAGAATCCCCCGAGGTGGATGTCGGCCGTGGCAGCTGTCAACAGCTGCAGGCCGCGGCGGCAGATGTCTGAAGCCTGACTGGAGGAGGACGAGGAGGAGCTGCGAGAGCTCCGCAGAGGCAGGAGGTGAGGAGACAGAGACAGATGGATGAGAAGGACAGAGGGGCTACTAGAGGGACCAGGAGAGATGGTAGGAGATAGGGAGAGATAGACTTCAGGGAGTGTGTAGGGGGCAGGAGAGAGAGATGGTGTTGGGGAAGGACAGAGGGGGACAGGAAAGGGAAAAATGGCAAAAGGGGTGAAACAGGGTCAGAGAGAGATGGTAGAGGGTGTGAAAGGGGGGAAAGGGAGAGATGGAAATGGTAGGACCACTGCTGCTTTGGGGCACTGAGGGAGGAAAGGTTGGTACGTCAGGACTGCTGCTGCCACCTCGGGTAAGTAAAGACCCTGTCAGGAGGGCCAAAAGGGTACAAAGGAAATGGTGAAAGGTAAGGTGGTGGGACTGGGATCAGTGGGAGGCAGGGTCAGAGTCAGGGTCAGGGTGTAGGTGGGGCTATTCTAGCACCCGTTACTGTAACGAATGTAATGGGCTAAAACACTAGTATGTTTATATACTTGTATAGTGCACTGTTTGTATCTGGAAAATCAATAAAGAATTTTTTTATGTTCAAATGTATTTTTATTGAGCTCATCCAGAAAACAAACAAATAAACAACAGGATCTACAAACAAGCTCAAAGTTTTGTACAATACCTCACTCAAAAACTCCCTGCCCCCCAACCACCCCCACCCAGGTCCTCCTCCCAAAACAAATCCAACAGAGGCAATGGATATTAAAACAACACAAGAATACCAGCGGTAACAGAGTGATACAGAAAAACATAGGATCAAGAGTTAAGCAATCGGCTACGAGCCAAGGGTGTTAAATAATTTTTTTAAAAAAGGGATACAGCATACGAGAGCTATTTAATAGAGAAAATTTCATTCAGTGTACTGAACAAAGGCCTCACTCACCTGTCTAAAATGAATAACATTGCTCACAGAGGCCAGCCCACTACATCAGCTTGTCTTTCTCTTGAGCTAAAGGGGTCATCTGGTACTTCTCAAACATGTAGTTCCAGGAATGTTCATTACCCGAATGTGCCATTGCATAGCGATACACCAGCAGCCTGATATTTACAGGAATACTAAAAAAAAAAAATAAATCAAACAAACCCACACACACAAATGCAGCCAGATTAAGTAAATAAATATTGGACAGTGAATTTGTTCTGTATGACAATTCAATCCTCAAAGAAAGAAAATTCTCACCTTGTTCCATTTAACCAGAAATTAAAATAATCAGTTGCGGTATCCAGGGCCGTTTTGTCCTCCATTTTACAGGCAAGTTCCTGAACAGTGGCACGAAGTAAACTGTAAAAAAAAACCCACAAATATTCTTTAGTGATTGAAATAAAAACGTAGGGGGTAATACTCTGCGATCATGTTCAGCATTCAGTTTAAATGCCAGCCATAGCATTTAAATCAATGTGCATATTAGGGCCACTAACAGGATAATTTTATAAACCATTTTGATAAGTAAAATGCTCATTAACATGCGGAAATTAATTCTTACAGAATTTAGGTCATGTACAATCGGCGTGCTCAGGGAAGAAATTTGGATAGAATGTGGGCAGAGTTGTAGGTTCTATGCATGTTTTATAAAATACATGTGTAATTTACTTGCTATTTGGTTGCCGTTTGGGGTCCCGGGGAGGTTCTTCTCTGTTTCAGGTGCTCCGGAGGGGTCTTGCCTGTGGTTTTCAGCTGCATTTTGTCCTTCCTTCGGTGGTCTTCTCCCGTGTTCTGCAACGTTTGGAGCCGGTTTCTTCTAGCCCTCTGAGCATTTTTAGGCACTTAGGGCAGGCTGCCATGAGGTGTGCTTCTCCTAGGCAATGGACACCACACCTCGTGGGGGTCCGTGGAACTCATTTTTCGTTTGCAGTCCGGGCACTTCTTGAAAACCCGTTTTTTGCTGTAGGCTTTTTATTTTTTTTCTGCCATTCTTCTTTTCTTTCTTTCTGGGTTTTTGTTTAATGGAGAGCTGTGATCCATCCGTTTGGGAAGGGCGGATGATACTAAACTGGATTAGTGAGGGCCAGCACAGGTATGTATAGGGCTACCTACACATCCTCAGATGAGGCTCCCAAAAGTCTCACCTGAGCTCTGGGAGAGCAATTCCGAATTGGGAAACGTAGATGACATCACCAAAGTGGGGCTGACTTATACTTCTTGTCCACGGAGAACTCCAGTTACAGGTAAGTAACTTCGCTTGCTATTTACACCTGCTTCTGAGCACACAGAAATGTTAGCTCCCATAATCTAGGCTTTATTTCTGTAAGATTTATGCTATTAATTTACAAAGCCATGCAATTTTTTTTTATAAGGTGCTTAGGTTAATAGAGTAGGAAGACATCCATTTTTAGCCAATGAGAATAGTTTGCTAAGGGTGCCCAAAATACTGATGGGATATAATGTCCAAAACAATCTGTTGCTAAAGATACTTGCAAAAGACAATCACCACCATTCACCAGATACACCAAATAACAAAACTTATAACAATACTTCTCTTGTGCTCAGAGATACGCTGGATCATGAGACGTTAAGTGAGCAAACAACCCACTGTAGTAATGGCTCGTGTTCTCAATCACCTGCACAATTTATTTTTTCTTTTCTTGCTTGGTGAAAAATACTCAAATAGCTATGAAATTATATGTGCTCAAATCAATAGTACTTAGCTTAAAAGTTCAACCGCAGGTACATCTTGGTTAAGAGAGCAAAAAGCACCTGAGAGCATTATTTATAAACACAAGCAAATCAGCGTATTTTAAAGTCTACATGTGTACCTGCCAACTCTGCCCATGGTCTATCCAAACTTTGCCTCTGTAAAATACCATCATAGCAGTGCGTATACTTTATGACTTGTCAAAATTTTATAATGGCCATTTATGCATGAAAATTATTTCACAAAATTATTCCCTAAGGGGCTCATAATCGAAACAGAAAAACATCTAAAAACCGGCCTAAATTGGCACTTGGATCAGTAACAAAAACATCCAAGTGCCCGATAATCGAACAGGGTTGTGGACATATTTAAAACGACTTAGGCCTTCACAGTGCTGCTGAACGACCAGAGCTAAAAGGGGTGTTTTAGGAGGAGTGAGAGGGCGGGATTTGGTTGGGACGTGGGACGTCCTAAACTTAGTCCTTAGTATGATCTTGTTGTTCTACAAGCCTCCCTGAATATATAAATTACTCAACAAGTCCTAAGGGACTAATTGCTTGATCCTATAGCACAGTGTTCTTCAACCTTTTTACACCCGTGGACCGGCAGAAAAAAAAAGAATTATTTTGTGGACCGGCAAACTACTAGGACTAAAATTTAAAAACCCCGTTTCCGCCCCACAAATCATCTGATCCCATCCACAAATCATCTGATCCCATCCACACAAGCCTCAGTTATGATTTTATATTGAATGTATTTTATTAAAGTATAAAAAGAAACAATATTCTGTACAATTATCATTTTATAAATACAAATAATTCAGAGCAGGATCAACAAAACCCCTGTCTCCCCTCCCCTTCACATATATCCCCTCTACTATCAAGAAAACTGAACAAGCCAAATTATTACAGAATGCTACACAGAAATATCATGCTAACAGAATACTGCAGTCACACATGACAGGAATAGTTTTAGGGGAGTGCAATTAGGGCAACTGCCCCCTGGTCAGAGAGCGCCCTGAGCCAGCTGGAAGCTAAAGAAGCACTGCCTGGGCTTTGCAGTCCCCAGTTATGTCTAACACCAGCTCTAGCAGGATATATATTTCAAATCTGATATATTCTAATCACAAAATAGAAATAAAATTATTTTTTTCTACCTTTTGTCGTTTCTGGTTTCTGCTTTCAATCTTCTTTTCACTCTCTTCCTTCCAGCGTCTGCCCTCTCTGTCTCTTCAATCCAGCATCTGCCCCTTCCATCCACTGTCTGTCCTCTCCCCCTTCCATATGGTATCTGTCTTCTTTCTATGCCCCTCTCCCCTTTCCATCCAGCTTGTGCCCCCCTCTCTCCTCTTTACATGATTCATTCCAACTTCATTGCTCTCTTCATTTTTATCTCTCCTACACCAGATCTATCATCGTTGTCCCTCTCTGCTTATTTTTCTGCTGACCCCTTCCTATCATCAATCTCTCTACTTTCTCATGCCTGTGTCTCCCCTTCCACTCCTCTAATCTCTCTGCCAGCTGTTTCCTTCCTTTTTTCATTCTCCCTTCCCTCCTCCCTCCTGTCCATGCAGTAATTCTCTTCCCCTCCCCTCCCAGCAGCATCTCTCCTTCTCCCTCTCCAGTAGCAGCTGTCCCTTTTTTTCCTTGCCCAGCAGCTTCCCAGATTCCTTTCCCTCCTCCCCTCCCAGAAGCATCTCTCCTTCTCCCTCTCCAGTAGCAGCTGTCCCTTTTTTTCCCTTGCCCAGCAGCTTCCCAGATTCCTTTCCCTCCTCCCCTCCCAGAAGCATCTCTCCTTCTCCCTCTCCAGTAGCAGCTGTCCCTTTTTTCCTTGCCCAGCAGCTTCCCAGATTCATTTCCCTCCTCTCCTCCCAGCAGCATCTCTCCTTCTCCCTCTCCAGTAGCAGCTGTCCCTTTTTTTTTCCCTTGCCCAGCAGCTTCCCAGATTCATTTCCTCCTCCTCCTCCCAGCAGTATTTCTCCTTCTCCCTCTCCAGTAGCAGACTGTCCCTTTTTTTCCTTGCCCAGCAGCTTCCCAGATTCATTTCCCTCTTCCCCTCCCAGCAGCATCTCTCCTTCTCCCTCTCCAGTAGCAGCTGTCCCCTTTTTTTCCTTGCCCAGCAGCTTCCCAGATTCCTTTCCCTCCTCCCCTCCCAGAAGCATCTCTCCTTCTCCCTCTCCAGTAGCAGCTGTCCCTTTTTTCCCCTGCCCAGCAGCTTCCCAGACTCTGATAGTGGTTTTCTCCCCTCCCAGCAGCTCTTCTTACTTCCCAACGCAGCGATTCACAAAGGCAGCCTCGGGTCCTTTGTTGGGTCGCGCCGCCTCTGAGGAAAGAAGAAGTTGCATCATCAGAGGCAGCCACAACTCAGCATAAGCCCCGAGGCTGCCTTCGTGAATCGCTGCGCTGGGAAGTAAAGGAGAGCTGCAGAGAGGGGAGAAAGCCACTGTCGGAGGCTCCCCAAGATCTCTCCGGCCCAGCGCACGCTTCTGATGTTGATCTTGCCGGCCCTGCGCGGACCGGCAAAAATTTCCTGCGGACCGGCGGTTGAAGAACTGTGCTATAGCAGTTCAACCCAAGAAATTGTTTTCCAGGCAGTTCTCTTTTTATTTAAGTTACAATCAATAAAATCAACTGAGATTTGGGCACCACAAAACTGTATTTCCATGTGCTGATTTCACTAAAAGGAAATTTAGTCAGTTGAGGCCTTAAATAGAGATTGCTTGCAGAGGAAGGACCCCTCCATGATAAGTGAATTTTTGTCTGACCAAGTAATCAGATGGTTACAAATATAGCACAGAGAAAGAGCCATACCTCTCTAGGTGATCTTCCGTATCATTCCAACCAAGTGAATCTGTGATTGGTTTAACTTGACGACGAAAATATTCCTGAAAATAAAAAGAAATAAAGTGTTGGTAAGTTGTTTTTTGGTTGTTGTTGTTTTAAGATGATATATTTAGGCCATCATTTTACAAGCCCTATTCACATTCGTGTTTGATATATGCATAAGCCAACACTAAGATGTCTTTATGCAAGATAAACCATTAAGTCCCTATTTTACAAAGCTGGGATATGAGCATATCAAACTCAAGTGTATGCATATCTCAAGGGAACAGAACGTGACATTTATTACCCATTTCAGAAGGGCATTAAATTACTCCTGGCAGAATCTGCACAAAAAACCCCTGAAAAAATTCTCCTCAAAATTTTTGAAAATTCTGCATATAATATTTCAGAATTCTGCAAATTCATTTGTAGTGTTTTGCATAGAATTGCCCTAAGGCCTGAAATTCCTTCCCACCTTTTCCTTTCTCAAATTTCAACCTCCTTTGTTCCCCTCTCTCACTCCACCTGTAGTTTTGTCTCCCTCTAAATCCCACCTCTCTCTCACTTGCACCCCAAATCCCCTCCCTGGCCACCATGGTGTAGCATCTCTCTCTCCCTCTCATCACTAGCTATGAATCTGTTCCTCCTTTTCCACCCCCTTTCTTGTTTAGATCATAATCCCCTCTCTACCATCCCCCACTTCCTTGTCGCCCTCTCTTCATGGCCAAGGATCTCTTCCTCCCTTCCCACAACCCCTTTCTGTTTTGTCACTCTTCCTCTCTCTACCATTCTACCACTCTTACTTGTAGGTCCAGCATCTTCCTCCCTTCCCACCACCCCTTTGGTTTGAATCATTCTTCCTCTCTCTACCATTCTCCCACCCTCACTTGCGGTCCAGCATCCATATCCCCTCACCCCACCCCACCACCTCTATTGTTCACATCTTTTCCACCCTTCCCACCTTCCTTTCTGGTCTGGGTCACTTTCTCCTCCCCCCCCTTTCCCCTTTATCAGTCCAGAATCTGTCTCCCCTCCCCACCACCCCTGCATGTCCAACATCCATTCCTCTTTCCCCTCCCACTTTTGGTCCCCTCCTCTCTCCACCCCCCATTATGATCCACCATCCATCTCTCCTCCCCCTTGTGCAGGTCTGCCCTTTCTCACTCTCTGACTGCCCCATCCCTTGGCATCCCCCTGCCATCCTGTTCCTGATCCAACAACCCCCATCCCTTCCCCATGTGGGGACTGGCCTCCTGATCGACCATGTGGAGTTGGTATCTCTTACCTGTGGGCCTTCCCAAAGCAACAGCGGTGGTCAGCCAGTAGAGGCAGTGCTGTAAACAGGCTACTTGTGACCAGCCCTGCCAGGGCCTTTCCTTTGCCTACTTTAAAGTCTAGGGGTGAGTCAGGGCAGAAGCAATCTTCCTACGCTCCTACCTGTGCAGTGTATTAACAATGGCAGTTGCAAGTTCCTTTGGCAACCTCACAAGACTAACCAAAAAGAAAAGGCGTGGGAAAGTAGTCTCTGGATGATACAGGAAAATGTATTAAATGCAAATGTAATTGTGTAGTTAAAATCTTTTAAATAAATGCAATACCAAAAAGCACAGTTACTTACCGTAACAGGTGTTATCCAGGGACAGCAGGCAGCTATTCTCACATATGGGTGACATCATCGACGGAGCCCGGATGCGGACGCCTCGCAAGCAGACTTGCTTGAAGAAACTCGAAGTTTCGAGTCGCCCGCACTGCGCATGCGTGAGTGCCTTCCCTCCCAGCGCAGGGCGCGTCTCCTCAGTTCAGATAGCTAGCAGAGAAGCCAACCAGGGGAGGTGGGTGGGTTGTGAGAATAGCTGCCTGCTGTCCCTGGATAACACCTGTTACGGTAAGTAACTGTGCTCTATCCCAGGACAAGTAAGCAGGCTATTCTCACATATGGGTGACCTCCAAGCTAACCAGAATGGGATGGTGGGAGTGTTGGCAATTTAGGAGAATAAATTTTGTAATACTGTTTGGCCAAACTGTCCATCCCGTCTGGAGAAAGTATCCAGACAATAGTGAGAAGTGACGGTATGAACCGAGGACCAAGTAGCAGCTCTACAAATTTCCTCAATAGGTGTAGATTTGAGGAAAGCTACTGAAGCTGCCATTGCTCTGACTTTATGGGTTGTGACTTTACTTTGAAAGGGTAATCCAGCCTGGGCATAGCAGAAAGAGATACAAGCCGCCATCCAGTTGGAGATGGTATGCTTAGAAATAGGATGGCCCAACTTATTTGGATCAAAGGAAACAAAAAGTTGAGGAGCAGTTCTGTGTGGTTTGGTGCGTTCCAAGTAGAAGCCCAAAGCACGTTTACAGTCCAGAGTATGAAGAGCTGATTCTCCAGGATGAGAATGAGGCTTTGGAAAAAACACTGGAAGTACGATGGATTGGTTGAGATGAAATTCCGAGGCCACTTTAGGTAGGAATTTAGGATGAGTACGAAGAACCACCTTGTCATGATGGAACACAGTGAATGGTGGGTCAGTAACTAAAGCTTGCAGTTCACTGACTCTTCGAGCGGAAGTAAGGGCTATGAGAAACACCACTTTCCAAGTGAGATACTTCAGATGAGCCTTATGAATTGGTTCAAATGGAGGCTGCATGAGTAGAGTAAGGACAACATTGAGGTCCCAAACCACAGGAGGCAGTTTGAGAGGAGATTTAACATTGAAGAGTCCTTTCATGAATTTGGAAACCACTGGATGAGCAGAGAGGGGTTTCCCTTCAATAGGCTGATGGAAAGCCGCAATTGCACTGAGATGGACTCAGATAGATGTAGACTTGAGGCCAGAATTGGATAAGTGCAACAGATAGTCCAAAACAGAAAATAAGGAGGGATGCTGAGGTTCTATATGATGAGAAAAACACCATGTAGAAAATCTAGTCCACTTTTGGTGATAGCATTGCCTAGTGGTAGGCTTCCTAGAAGCTTCTAAGACATCTCTTACAGATTGAGAAAACTGAAGAGGAGTTACGTTGAAAGGTACCAAGCTGTCGGGTGTAGAGACTGCAGGTTGAAATGAAGCAGAGATCCTTGACTCTATGTAAGCAACGAAGGAAAAACTGGTAGAAGGTATGGCTCCCTGGTACTGAGTTGAAGAAGGGAGTACCAAGGTTGTCTTGGCCACTGAAGAGCAATTAGAATCATGGTGGCATGATCGTTCTTCAACTTAACCAGAGTCTTGAGAGGGAATGGAGGGAATGCGTAGAGGAAGAGATTTGTCCATTCCAGAAGAAAAGCATCTGCCTCAAGGCGGTGAGGAGAGTATATCCTGGAGCAGAAGTGAGACAGTTTGAAGTTGTGGGGAGCCGCAAAGATGTCTATCTGAGGGGTTCCCCACTGTGAAAAAATGTGATGAAGAGGCGAGGAATGGAGTCCATTCGTGAGGTTGCAGAAGACAACTCAAGTTGTCCGCCAAGCAATTCTTTGCCCCTTGAATGTAGACAGCTTTGAGGAAGGTGTTGTGGCGGATTGCCCTGTCCCAAACCTTCAGAGCTTCTTGACAAAGGGAGGCAGAGCCCGTCCCTCCTTGTTTGTTGACATAAGACATGGCGACTTGGTTGTCCGTCCGGATGAGGACTACCTGGTCGCGAAGAAGATGTTGAAAAGCATTGAGAGCCTTGAAAATCGCTCTGAGTTCCAACAGATTTATGGTCTCCGTACTGGTCCAGTGGCCTTGAGTACGGAGACCATCGAGATGAGCACCCCAAGCGTAGGTCGAAGAGTCTGTTGTGAGGACCTTCTGATGAGGGGAAGTTTGAAAAAGCAAGCCTCTGAAAAGATTGGAAGAGAGCATCCACCAATGGAGAGACTTCTTGAAAGAAGGAGTGACTGAAATGTGTCGAGAAGGAGGGTCGCAAACTTGCGGCCATTGAGATGCCAGGGTCCATTGAGGAATTCTGAGGTGAAGTCTGGCAAAAGGAGTTACGTGTACTATGGAGACCATGTGACCCAGAAGTACCATCATGTGTCTCGCTGAGATGGAAGAGCGGGAAGACATTGTATGACAGAGTTGAAGAAGAGCTTCCAGACGTTGTTGTGGAAGGAATGCTCCGAGTTGGACAGTGTCCAGAACAGCTCCAATGAATTGTAGAGTCTGTGAGGGCTGAAGTTGAGATTTGGGAAAGTTTATTTCAAATCCCAAACTTTGTAGGAACCAGGTAGTCCGTTGGGTCGCTACAATAACCCCTTGAGATGTGGAATCTTTGATGAGCCAGTCGTCAAGGTAGGGAAAAACCTGAAGACCATGGTTCCTTAGAGCTGCTGCTACCACTACCAGGCACTTGGTGAACACTCTGGGAGACGAGACCAAGCCAAAGGGTAGTACTCTGTATTGATAATGCAGATTCCCCACCCAAAATCTGAGATACAGAATGGGTCGCAGATCGCCAGTTGTCTTTGGAACAAGGAAGTAATGGGAGTAAAACCCCCTGTTCTGCTGTTCCAAGGGAACTGGTTCGATGGCATGAAGAGAAAGCAGAGCTTGGGCTTCCTGAAGAAGAAGGGCGGTCTGGGATGGATTGGAAGGATACTCTCTTGGAGGAAGCTCTGGTGGAACCTGAGTGAAATGAAGTGAGTATCCTTCCCTGATGATGGTAAGCACCCCGAGGTCGGATGTAATTATCGTCCATCGGTTGTAAAGATAATGGAGACGACCTCCTATAGGGGGAAAAGGAGACAGAGACAGAACGGTGGAGGTTATGCTCTGTTGTAAACAGTCAAAAAGGCTGAGAAGCCTTAGGTGCAGCAGAAGCTTGGGGTTTCTGTTGCTTCTGAGGTTGCTGTTTTTTCAGAGGAGGGCGAGTATAAGGAGCCGGCTTTGGAGCAAAATGCCTTTGATAGATAAGAGCAGGGCGTGCAGGCTTGGCAGAAGCTGGTTTTGGCTTAAGTCTGACTATAGAAGCAAATGATTTTTCATGGTCAGATAATTTCTTGATGGCTGCCTCGATGGATTCATCAAAGAGGTCGTTGCCCTCACAAGGAATGTTAGCCAAGCGGTCTTGAAGGTTAGAGTCCATGTCAATGGTACGAAGCCAGGCAAGACGACGCATAGCTACAGAGCAAGCAGCCGCTCGGGCAGATAACTCGAAGGCATCATAAGATGATTGGAGGAGATGCAGACGTAATTGAGAGAAAGAAGCAATGACTTCCTGAAACTCAAAATGCATTTGGGTATCCAAATAATTCAAAAACTTTGGTAGAAGAGAAAGAAGAAATTCAAAGTAAGTGATGAAATGAAAATTATAATTGAGGACATCATAGCATTCTGGTAGATGCGACATCCGAATTTGTCCATAGTTTTGCCTTCCCTTCCAGGAGGGACGGTGGCGTAAACCTTGGAAGGATGAGACCTTTTCAAAGAAGACTCGATAAGCAGGGATTGATGAGATAACTGAGAGCTGTCAAACCCTTTGCGATGCACAGTCTTATATCTAGAGTCCAATTTCCCTGGAATAGCCGGTATGGAAAAAGATGTTTCCATGCAATGACCAAAAGTCTGATTCAAAAGCTTATGAAGTGGAAGCTTAAGAGACTCTGCTGGAGGTTGAGGAAGATGCATGACTTCGAGATACTCCTTAGAATATTTGGAGCCAGTATCCAATTGAATATCCAAGTCTACAGCCATCTTTCGCAGGAAAGATGAGAGATAGCTGATCTGCCAAAGCTTTGCCTCAAGAAGGACTCGAGGTCATCGAGGCAGCCTGTGTCGAAGAAGAAGCTTCGGCAGGGAAAAAGGCATCAAAAGAACCTGGTGACTTGGACGAGGCAATCGAGACCGGAACATCCTCGAGGTCCGGCATCGGAGACCTCGAACGAGGAGTCGGTGGTCTGGTCGAGATTGAAGTAGATCGAGGCTTCGAGGAAGATAGTCTGTCATGAGAAGAAGAACTATGCCTGGAAGGATGCCTCAATGAAGGCCTCAAATGTCGATGAGAACTGTGTCTGGAACCAGATCTCAAGTATCGAGGAGATTTCGCCTCAGAGACGTAGGCAGCCGATGCCAATGTATGAATAGGACTAGAGGCTGTAGATCGAAGCTCCAGAGGCTTGGTGGAGGAACCTCGATGCACTCTCAAAGACTCTGCTCCTTGTATAGAGTGTGAGGATTCTCGTCGAGGCACTCGCAAAGAATCTGCTCCTTGCTTTACGTGCTTGGATGCCAGACCAGACACTTGCAGGGACTCTACTCCCTGCAAAGAATGTATAAGTTCAGACTGGAGCAAAGGAAGCGGCTCGACCTCGCGGGAGTCTGCTGAATGCCCAGGCTGGATAAGAGGAAGCAGCTAGGGTCCCATGTTAGTAAGGAACTGAATAAATTGCTTCTCTAACATGGTCTGGAAAGAAGCCGGCAAGGATGGATCCGCGTCTGAAACCGGACCACCTGTTTTGGCTGGAGGTTCCTTCGAGGTAGTGTGAGTGTGCTTCGACTTGGGAGTCTTAGGCACTTTAATCACCACTGGCGGAACTGACTGCTGAGCTATCTGATCTGAGGAAACAGGGGAAGATACAGCAGATGACGTCGAAGCAAGACCCGCTACAAACGACGAAGGTTTGCAGCGTGGAAGCAGTAGGCGCAGAAGGAGCCTCGGTGGGAGTCAAGGCCGAAGACGCCTTTGAAGTCGAGGGATCAGTAGAAGACTCCATCTCGAAGAGCTGTCCACCAAAATGCAACGACGCTTGAAAGCACGAGGCTGAAGTGTTTTGCAAGGCAGGCACAACCTAGGATGATGTTTTGGCCCAAGGCACTTGAGGCAGCATCTGTGAGGGTCTGTAAGAGAGATCGCGCGCTGACACTTCCTACACCTCTTGAAGCCCGTAGCAGGCCGGGACATAGAAGGAAAAATAGCCGCCACAAAATCGAAGCCCTTGGGCTGCGGCCGAGCAGCCTGTCCCGGAAAACGAATGGAAGAAGAAAAATTTTATTTTTTTTTTTAAACTAAAAGAAATAAACTAAAAATAGTGATTCATGAGGAAAAAAACACAAACCGCAGTTGAGAGAAGGCACAAAGGAACAAAGTTAAACGCAGAGAGTTAAAGACGGACTTCTCGGCTCCACGGAAAACTGAGAACTGAGGAGACGCACCCTGCGTTGGGCGGGAAGGCACTCGCGCATCCGCGGTGCGGGCGACTCAAAACTTCGAGTTTCTTAAAGCAAGTCTGCTTGTTAGGCATCCGCATCCGGGCTCCGTCGATGACGTCACCCATATGTGAGAATACCTGGCTGCTTGTCCTGGGATAAATAATTTTAAAAAGTGATTAATTCTACGTGAATATGTTGTGCACGCCGCAGGTGTGTATGTACTGAATCAGTTGTAATTGAGCAAATGTATGGTCTGGACCCAACAAAGTCCATATTTCGGCTGGATTATGCCTTCATCAGGGGTCCTAAAGTTGGTAAAAAAAAAAATGCCTGTAATTAAAACGTAAATGAGTGGAAGATTTGTGCTAAACATAAATAGTAAACCTGGTACCAAACAAAAATGGCATTGTGGGAATAAATGCAATGAAACCCAATTGAAAGATCCAGTAAAGAGAAAAGTGCATGTGATGATAGAGTGAATCAAACCTAATTGCTAATTACAAATCACATTCAATGAAAACAAAACAGCTAGAGAGAAACAGACAAATAGATAAATGATAAATGCAATATGAGAGTGGTAATGATTGAATACAATGAAACATAATTGAAAGATTCAATGAAGAAAAGAGTGCTTGTGATGAAAGAATGATTGGAGACAAAAATGAGGAATATAAACCAGATTGCTGATTACAAATTACATTCAATGAAAATAAGACAACTAGAAGGAAACAGACAAATAAATAAATGAAGGGGTAAGTGAAAAACTGGAAAGGCCCGAGTGTTGCAGCTAAGAGTAATTATGTTTCTACACGGAACATATGCCATAAACCCACTAATTGAACTGAGGGGTGTCACAACCCACGAGCTCCTGATCACTGCAGCGAGCTGTGTTCCATGTGACCTTAGAGGCTCCCAGCGCATTCCCCACTACCAGGGAATCCTCCACGCCTTCTAGGCAACCGCCTAGGATGAAAACCACAGGATCAATGTCCACAGTGAGATCAGGCAAAGGGGAAAAGAAAACCACACACCCACGAGATTGTTAGGAAAAATAAAGATGTATTTTATTTTTATACTTCCAATTAATTCACCCGGGTATTGATAGCAAATTGCAGCATTTTCAATACAGTTTACAGCACACCTCAAACATAGAGCTCCGGGTCAACCTGACCACCCTAGCTTCACAAACCCAAGCCTTGCTTTAATTCAAAATATCAAATCAAACAAAAACGTTGGGCTGGACTCTAGTCTTTACATCTCAGTTCTCTTCACCAGCTTTCTGTGTTTAGGGTAGTCCAAACAATACTTCCTCACTAGGAAAGAGCAGGAGAGAGGGGCAAACAACCCTCCTGCAGTATGAAAAAAACCCAAAAGGTTCATTAAAAAAAAAACAACAAAAGGAACTGCTAGCATTGTAGCTCTCCCACATAGTGCCTGCAGATAAAGGAACTCTCTCCAAAACAGAAAATAATTCTACTGTGTCTTGTTCCTTCAGTCTCTTATCTTTCCCCAATTAACCTCCAGCTGTGTCGTGTTTGTGAGGTTAGACAGTCTAATGCACCAGTTCAGGAATTGCAGTGTTTCAGAGAATAACTTTGATAAGCTCATACAGTTCAGCATATACCAAACTTTAGATTCAAAACTATTAAGCAAAGCAGGTAAGAAACAAAAATAGCCAAACCCTGCCCACCTTTGCTCAGTTTGTGTCCATTGCCTCCAAACCTTTAGTAGACAGAGTTGACACACCAGTGTCCATCGGTTCACAGCTTTGCAGGACCCTATCAGCAGTGGTCTCAAGCACTTCTGACATGTCCACCATGTCCCAGTCATGGCACAGCTCCTCAGGATTAAATTCAGGAGAGGTGAGCTTTCTCTCGAACTCACCCTGAAGCCTCCTCGGCTCCTCCCCTTTGTGACTCAGCTGCCCTGCTTTAACAGTCTTCAACTCGCCCCTCCCTGCTCTGAAGAGGGGGAAGGGAGAAAACTCTTCTTGCAGCTGTGTCTGTGTCTGTGACCACTTCCTGTTCTGACCCGGGCCTTCTGGGAGTTGAAGTTTCTTAACTCCCGGGTTCCTTTGAGCCCTGACTGCAGGCTTTGGAGAGTAGCCTGACACCGGCCTGAACTCCCCTTGGAAGTCACTGTCTGGCTCCTCAAGGTTAGTCCCACAGTTAGCGCTTACATAATCCTCCGGGCCAACCTGGTCAGCTCTCCTACATAGGGGTTTACTGATCTTCTTCACTAACCCTGTGCCAAAGCTAGGAAGAGAGCTAGATTTGCCACAGGGGGCAGAGATAAGTGATCGCTAATAACAACAAGGTCTAGTGTGACTTACTCTTGTCATCAAATTCACGTTTCTCTTTATTGGATCTTCCAACTGGGTTTCATTGCATTTATTCCCACAACGCCATTCTTGTTTGGCATTGGGTCTACTATTTATATTTAGCCCAATCCTCCACTCAGTTGCTCTTTAATTATAGGCATTTTTTTTTTTTACCAATGTTCGGACCCCTGATAAAGGCATAATCCAGCCGAAACACAGAGCCTATTGGGTCCACAACATACATTTGTCTGATTACAACTGATTCAGCACATACACACTGGTAGTGTGCTTGACACATTCACTTGGAACTAATCGCTTTTTGAATTATACGTGTTATTGCATTTATTTATTGAATATGTGCTTTTATGGTTCTTTGCTTTTCATGTTTTAATATATATTAGTATATATCATGTTTAATATATATTAGTAACTTTTAACTATACAATTACATTTAATAATTTTTTCCATATCATGCAAAGACTATCGTATATAAACCAAGATTTGGGGGGATCTCAGTTTATATTTGGGTCAGCACAGACCCACCCCCCTCCCGAACCTCTTTGCAGGCCTCTGCCGGGCCTGCCATGATACGTGGTTGTCCAGCAGTGGCCGGGATAGGAGGGATCCCCCCTGTCTCCTGTCCCAGCTGATTCTAATTATTGTCATCTTCCTGCCTCTCCCATGTACCTTTAGTTTCCCCTAGTTATCGCTGCAGGAGAGACCTTCCTTCGCTCCTGCCCATGCAGAGCCACTAGTTAACTGGCTACCAGTAGCGGCTCTGCCCATGCCCTTTAGTATCCTCGGTGGACCAGCGGTAAATCACGGGAGGAGCGATCTTCCTTCGCTCCTGCCCAAGCAGAACCCCTAGCTAATTGGCTGCTGCGAGTTCTCGTGGGACTATGAGAATTCCAGGCAGCCAATTAGCTAGCGGCTCTGCATGGGCAGGAGTGAAGGCAGGTCGCTCCTGCCCATGCAGAGCCGCTAGCTGAAAGCTGAAAGAAAAATAAATATTTATAGTTAAGTGCAGTTTTTTTTAACCCAAATATTTCAAACCAAACTAGACATAACTTACATGTCTCTAAGGAGCATCTGGTTATTGCATTACATGGGCATTTTTGCTTTCATTCAGACATAAGTCTTCCTTTGACATACAGCACCATCACAAAGTCCAATTTTTTTTTTTTTTTAGTTTTGTTATTAAGTACAAATTTAAAATTTAGCTTCAACTTTAGCTTTCCTTTACAAGTTACTAATTATGGGCTCCTTCTATAAAGCCTTGGTAGATGTTTATACTGCAGGCTGGCAAGGTAAATGCTTCAATGCTCATAGGAATTCTATGCGCGACCAAGCATTTATTTATTTAAGCATTTATATACCACACTCTATCTAATGTACCTAGGGCAATGGGGGATTAAGTGATTTGCCCAGGGACATAAGGAGCAACATGGGATTTGAACCCACAACCTCAGGGTGCTGAGGCTATAGCTCTAACCACTATGCCACACACTGGCCCATGGTAGAAACCTCTATCACAGCTTTGTAAAAGTCAGCATATGTTCTGTTTCATTTTTCAACTATAAAATTTATGACTAATGACTGCATAGCCAATCATTAGTGATAAACTATTTATTTACAAGTTACAGAGAACTCTCAGCAGAAAATCAGATCTAGGGTTACCAGATTTTCGGGAATAAAATCCAGACCCATGGCCCCACCCCCAGGCCCACCTCGTTCCGCCTGAGTCATGGCCTGTTCTGCCCAAGTCATGCCCCTTTCCACCTCCAGGCCTACCCCCTCAACCTGGTCGCTTGTTGTGAGGGCATCTGCTGGTGCGACACGATGACATCAAACGCATGCATGTGACATCACCATGTTGCATCCTTGCATGCACAGATGCCGTCCCAACGTCGCTGCTAAGTGGAAGCTTGTCAAAACCTAGACAAAGTGCCGGGTTTTGAAAAGCCATCCAGACCCCCCGACATGCCCTTGAATAGGAGGAAATGTCTAGGGAAATCCGGACATCTGGTAATCCTAGAAAGATCGCTCCTGACTCGGTTCACCACTGGACCACCAGCGATTTTAAAAGTATACTTTTTACTAATTGGGGAGGCAAGATGAAGGTTAGAGTTGTTAAGAGTTGTAGAGTTGTTAAGAGTTGGTCAGTACATGAACTGGGAAGGATCATTCCTGGTGCTGGACCACTAAGACTTATATCAGGCTCAGTGGAGGCCTGCAAGGTAGGCACTGTCCTGAATATAAAATGAGACCCACATTTTTTGGCCCATTTTTTTGGCCCCAAAATCTCGGTTTATATTCAAGTATATATGGTAAAAGCAAAAGAAGGCCACTTTGGTTCTCAAAAGTAATAGCTGAAAAGGTAAGGAAAAAGAGGTTAGTTTTCATAAACTACAAAAGATCACAGAAAGAAGAAGACAGACCAAAATATCTAGAAAAGTTAAGAGAGACTGGTCAAGTAGTCAGGAAAGCAAAGATGCAAAAAAAAATTAAAAAAAAAGCCGACACGATAAAACGGGGGGGGGGGGGGGGTGGGGACAAGATATTTTTTAGATATACATATTAGTGATAGGAGGAAATGTAAAAGTGGTATTGTGAAACTCAAAGGTGAAGGGGAGGCATATGTAGAAGCTGATAAATATAAGGCTGAATTGCTTAACAAATATTTCTGTTCTGTGTTCACAGATGAAGCACAGGGAACAGTACCGGGCCTGCAGCAAACAAAAGCAAATAGGGCTGGAGGTATGGTAGACCCTGATCGATTTTCAGGGGATTGTGTTTGTGAGAAGCTTGCTAAACTAAAGATGGACAAAGCAATGGGGCCAGATGGTGTACATCAGAGGGTACTGAGGGAACTTAGGGAATTCTGGTGGCTCCATTAGATGACCTTTTCAATGCTTCACTAGAGTTAGGAGTGGTACTGGAGGATTGGAGAAGTATGGATGTGGTCCCTTTTCACAAAAGTGAAAGTAAGGAAGAAGTAGGGAACTACAAGCCAGTAAGCCTGACTTCTGTGGAAAATACATTGGGCCCTCACCTTTTCTCCATATATACCCACTCCTTTGATGTACTGATCTCCTCCCATAGCTTTCAGTATCACCTCTATGCTGAGGACTCCCATATCTACCTCTCCACACCAGATATCTCTACAGGAATCCAGGCCTGAGTTTCAGCCTGCCTATCTAACATTGCTGCCTGGATGTCTCATCACCATCTAAAACTGAATATGTGTTAGACCAAGCTCCTTATCTTTCCACCTAAACCCACCTCCCCTCAGTTCTCTACTTCTGTGGACAACGCTCTCCTCTTCCCTGTCTCGTCAGCTTGCAACCTTGGGGGTCATATTTGATTCCGCTCTCTTCTTCTCTGCTCAGATCCAACAAACTGTTAAAGTCTGTCACTTCTTCCTCTACAATATTACAAAAATCTGACCTCTCCTCTCCGATCACACTACCAAAACCTTTATCCACACTTTCATCACCTCTCAAATTGCTTCTCTTCTGTTTAACCATCTCTCTCTCCCCTTCAATCCATGCAAAATTCTGCTACATGACTTATATTCCGCGAGAGCCGCTATACTGACATAACCCCTCTCAAGTCACTTCACTGGATCCCCATCCATTTCCAATTACATTTCAAACTCCTCTTACTGACCTACAAGTGTATTCACTATGCAGCCCCTTAATATTCAATCCGCACAAATCTCCCCTACGCTTCCTCCTGTGAACTCCATTGATCGTGCAAGACCCTCCTATCCATTTCCTTCCCCTTCACTTCCAACTCCAGACTCTGTCCCTTCTATCCTGCTGTACCATATGCATGGAACAGACTGCCTCAGTCATTGTCAGGCTCCTTCTCTAGCAGTATTCAAATTCAAGCTGAAGGCCCAGTTTTTTGAGGGTGCTTTCAACTCCTAACTCCCACTCAACGTAAAATTAGCTATGTCCATCCTATTATTTTCTCTGCAAGAAACTCCCCAAACCATATATGTCCTTTCTGTCCAAATTAAATTGTAAGCTTTTCTGAAAAAGAACTATCTATTGCATGTTAAATATACAGCACTGCGTATGCCTCTCAGCGATACAGAAATGACAATTAGTCATAGTAGCAGCAGTAGGAATGCTTTTAAAACAGAGAATAGTGCAGTTTCTGGAATCCAATGGATTACAGGACCTGAGAAAATATGGATTCACTAGAGACAGGTCTTGTCATACAAATCTGATCAGTTTCTTTGACTGGGTGACCAGAGAATTGCATAAAGGAAGAGCACTAGATGTGGTGTATTTACATTTTAGCAAAGTCTTTGGATGAAAGGCGGAAGAGGGGAGATATGATAGAGACATATAAATATCTACATGGCATAAATACGCACGAGGTGAGTCTCTCAATTAAAATGAAACTCCAGAGTGAGAGGGCATAGAATAAGGTTAAAAGGTGATAGGTTCAGGAGTAATCTAAGGAAATGCTTTTTTATAGAAAGAGTGGTATATGTGTGGAATAGTCTCCTGGTAGAGGAGGTGGAGATAGACTGTCTGAATTCAAGAAAGCATGGGACAGGCATGTGGTATCTTATAGGGAGAGGAGGAGATAATGTATGCTGTGGATAAGCAGACTGGATGGATGTTGTCATGTGTCTACATTTCTAGAGTGAATTGTTCTCCACCTGGAACCAACTTTCTTCCTACTGATGTTACAACTGCTTTAATTTCAGCACCTGAAATTTGGGATAGAGGTCATTATCATCCTGGATCATGTCTGTGATGTACGATAAGGCGGATGCAACTCTCTGCCAAGGCAAATAATCTTTTTCCTCCGTGAGATATTTTGTCAAGTTCAGAGCAACTAAGTAGTTCACAATGTCAGCACTGAGGAAAAAGAGAAATATTAGTGTACATTAAAAAAAAACATAATTTATATATGATATGAAGGTGCACTGTTGTGATATTGGTTATTCTGTATACATGAGGTAAATTGTTAATAAGCTGCTGTACACCACTGATTTTATTTTTAAAGAAACGATTAATAATTTTTAATAAGGCTCTTTTTTTATTAATTAATTAAATCAAAAATATATAAACCATCAATGACCAAGATGATACTGAAAGGATTTTATTAATGGGGAACAAGCCTCAGATTATGGAGCTACACCCATTTCGGGTTTTCTCAAAGAGACAAGCCAAGTTGTTCTCTTGCTCCTGCTTACATCACTGGCTTGAGCCCATCCTCCCCACCTTTTAAACTACAATGCTTTAATTCATTCATTTAATTCATTACTTTTTTTTTTTTTTAAAGATTTTTTTTACTTACAATTCATTTAGTGTAAATCTTCTACTTCATACTAAATTAACTTATCAATCACCTAACAATTCATTTTGGAACACAGAACTGACAGAAAAAAAAGCACTTATCTTAGGAAAGTGCACTGGTGCTTTAAAGTGCTGCATTGAAAAGTGCATTCGTGCAGTAAACTTGTAGCTTCTTTAATTCATCTCTGCTTGTAAAGCTTAAAGTGTTCAACTTCTGCTCTAGAAAACCAAGGCCACTGCTGGTATCTTTTTAAATATCTGACAGGGCCTGTGTTTCGCGGGATACACTGCCTCCCCGCTGCATCAGGGAAAATGTCTCTAGCAACGCTTCTTTATGGCTGCAAATGTACACCTGCCGATTCTGCCGGTTTTTCCTGTTTATTGTTGTACCACACTTTTTTTATTAAGCCATGGCAGAGGTTTCTACCGTTGCCCAGGGTGCTAAATGCTCAGATGTTCATAGGAATTCTATGATTGTCAGAGCAGCGTTGGAGCATTTAACACTCTGGGCCACAGTAGAAACCTCTACCATGGCTTAATAAGGGGAGGGGTGTGTGTAAATGAGCCATGAATGTATGGCTGACCAATTTTGAAATGGAGGGTACTATGGCTGCTAATGAGATTCATTTTATAACCTTGCAGCCGTGTGAAAAATGCAAGCATCTTTCTCCATGCATGGACATAAACACAATTTCATGAAATAAAAAGTATGCACATACTACTACTACTACTAATAATAATAATAATCATTTCTATAGCGCTACTAGACATACGCAGCACTGTATATAAAAACACAGGGCTCCTTTTACGAAGCTGCGGTAGCGGCTTTAACACGTGCAATGTTTAATCACGCGCTACCCCTGCGCTAGCCGAAAAACTACCACCTACTCAAGAGGAGGCAGTAGCGGCTAGCGCGGCCGGCAGTTTAGCGCACACTATTACGTGCGTTAAACCGCTACCGTGCCTTCGTAAAAGGAGCCCACAGTTTCTGCTCAACATACTGTACTTCTGCTTTGAAAGTTACCCCAAAGAATTTATATACTTATGCTTACACCCTGCTCTTTTTCAACACCCAAAAACTTTCTGGGTTAATATTGATGAATTTGATTGAATTTTCTAAAGCATAGTCAAACATTGTCCCAATCCTGGCAATGTCTTTGTTCAGTCTGGGTAGAGTTTCGGATGCATAAGGATGTACATGAGTACCTTCATACAAACACTGCATGCAGACATTCATAAAAGTTGATTTCTACATGTAACACACTGCTGTGCTCTTAGAAATGCATTAGAAAAATGACCGTTTCTAGTCAGTATTTAAAATTTATATGGTCTCCATCAAGTGCTGGCCCAAGTTCTTAATTTTTTAAATTTTTTGCTGGCATACAACTAAATGATTTTTATAAAATAATATAAATATAGCCACAATCTATCTGTTTAAGGTGAGTAGAGGGCCTTGGAGTGTGTTGAGTCACAATCTGGATAACTTTCTCCATATAAGCTGAACAACCTCTGGCAGCAATACAGTTTCACAATTCCTTGTTCTTTATTAAGAGTGTGTGGCATAGTGGTTAGAGCTACAGCCTCAGCGCGATGAACTGACCACAATGCATCTGATTCAGTATTTGGGAGGCAATGCCCTTCCCCCCCCCCCCCCCCCCCCCCCACACACACACACACCTCTCACATCAGCCTTGGAGCAGCAGGACATAGGGCGAGACTAGGAAGCAGGCGGTGGTGGCTGGCAGGCACCCTGGGTCCTGGAGGGAGAAGCTGCCGCTTGAGCTGCTGTCATGTCCTTGCTGGCGGGGAGCCTAAATACCGAGGAGGGGGCTGGGGTATCTCTGTGGTGGTGGCTGGTGGGGACCCTGGGCCTGGGGGAAGAGAAGCTGGAGCTTTCTCATCGCATGGCTTGCTGCCTGAATCCTGGCACAGTTTGCTGCCTGAAGCTCGGCTTGCTTACTGAAGACCAGCCTTCCCACGCTGAAATGGTCCACAATGAAACAGCCACGATGAATCGTCCCATTCCGGTCTAAGGAATAGCTTAATGGTTATTGCAGTAATTTTGTGTCTTATTTTTGTTTTGTTTTTTAACTGTGCCCACTCAGGGACAGAAAAATACCTAACATGGAGCATTCACAATTAAAAAAGAAATCACATATAGCTGAAGTATAACTTGAACCTGAGCCCAGTGGCATAGGAAGGGGGGAGGGGGGTGGGAGCAGACCACCCTGCGTGCCATCTTGGTGGGGGACCAGCACCTCTCCACCCCTACATGCCATCTTGCACCCTCCCCCCTCCCTCCTCCCCTATACCTCTTTAAATCTTCACCAGCACCAGCAACAACTCTGCTTGTGCTCGCCTGGCTCCCTCTGAAATCATTTCTGGGTCATAGGCAATGTTCCCTCTAATTTTTCATAGACTGTGTGTGCAAAAAACTTCATCTGTGCGCATTTTAAAGAAAAACTAAATTTGTGTGCACTATAAAAATGATTGCCAGAGGGCCCGGAGTTCAGTTATGGGCATTTATGGGCAGGTCTTTGAGTTTAGTCTGAATTAACGAAAACACAATGTAATTTTAGTTACACTTTATGTAAGTTACACTTTATGTAACAAAGTCTCATTTCAATAAACATAAATTATGTTTCATTGAAATGTTTCATTGAGCGCTACTTATAAATAAGGTATCATTGTACTTTATACTTAAAATTTAGAAAATAACAACAGTTTAGTTTTCAAAGTTTTTTCCTGCGATCTTTCATATTTATCCAGTCCGAATAAATTCTGTCAAGATCTGTTGAGCCTCCATCTTGAAAGTGACTCTTAACACGCATCAGCATTTCCAAATGCTCTAAATGTAAACAGTTCCTTTGTTTAGTCTTCAAATTGTTCATTAGACTAAAACCACGCTCACAATCTGAAATAGATGCTAAGAATGTGGCACTAATGTCCATCAATTTTGCTAAATCAGCAAATTGATCATTCTGAAATGCAAATTTCGTCATATCTGGAAAGCTGTTTATCAGATTGCTTTTGATTGTTTCTGAAACAAGGAATTTAAAGTCATTGTATTGCTGAATAATAACACTTTCCTTCGGAAGAAATTGTTTATACTTTAAACAAAGAGATCTGATATGTCCATTTCCGAAGTCAAAGTCACATTGTGATTTTGCTGTACAGTCAAAAGCAGACCATTCCTCAACTTCATTTTCAGGAAATCTTTCACCCAGATGCAAACATAGGATGTTAATGAATGTTAATATGGAATTAGTATCCATTGAAACTTTTTCTCCAGACCTCATCCTGTTGTCAAGAAGACTGTTGACTTTATCACTACACTTAACCTTGTCGTCTAAGTATTGCATTCGAAGTTTGTTCAATTTACCATGTGCAAGATGATAAGCTTCCAATGGTGTCAAACCACGTTTTTGAAATGCCATGGTTAAGGAAGCCAGTTCTGATAAGACATCATTCAAAACTTCAAGTGTAATATGAAATTGTTCATTGTTCAGCTTCTTATAGCAGTACTTTGCAATAGGATCATTATCTTTGTCTTCTTCAAAATATTTTAACAGGGGATCATAATTTTGAATAATTGCTTTAAGTGCAAAGTGTCTAGATAACCAGCGCACTTCATTCAGAGGTCTGAAAGCAATTGATTCACATTCAGATGCATCTTCTATTTCTTGAAATTTGCATCGTTTAGTAGAAGACCAACAGAACACCGTGTACACAGTTCTCATTAGTTTCTACTTCTTTCATCAATTTTACTTCTTTCCATGAATCAGAAAGTCCCAAATCTTCCCGATGTGCAACACAATGTTGCTACACTAAATGTGGAATGTCTTTTCTCAGCTTTGCTGCAACACCATCTATTTTGCCCAACATAACAGAGGCACTATCAGAGTGAACATAACCATTTTATTCAGGTCAAGTTCATGTTTCCTATAAAATTCCCCAATTGCTGTTACTATTGATGTAGCATCACATGCTTCCAACTGTTGCATCCCACCAAATGATGTCCTATACTCATTTGAATTGACTGGCCGATACTTAAAGTAGAGTATTAAGTACTTGTTTTTTTTTGTTGTTTTTTTTTTTTCACTTGGTCATAGAACACTTTATTCATCAGCCTAAGGACGAGGCGAGTGTGAGCTGACAGAAGATCAACTGGAGCAAAGATTCATTGTGCTAAGGGGGTAAAAGTAGAAAAACTCAACTGCCTTCAACATGGGAGCCAAAAAGCCCAGATAAATGCTGACAGAAATGTTTGTGCTTTCATCAACAGTTAACGTATGATACGTTGCTAATTTAATGTCTGCCATACGATCATCTTGCACGATGCCATTGATAATTCCAAGAAATTCAAACGCATAGTTTTTGCTTCTCCAGCTATCAGGTATACTAACATACTTCGCCATGTGCTCATTGATATCTTAAACAGACAGCATTGAGATATTCATCTTAATGGCCAGCACAACACTGTCGACAAGAACCTTAATTTCATCAGGACTGGAACGCTTCTGTTCATTACTAATTTGCCTGTTTTCTTTTTTGGTTGGGCTTTCAAGCAACATGTTAACCAGTCCCCCACTTAAATTCGGATTTTTACTTCTGAGTTTCCTAATACTGTCGGTATGAGATTTACTTGATAGATGGCGTTTCAGAAAGTCCAGTTTCCAAACATCATCCCATATTTTTCCAGTAGAGAATTTTCCAGTTGCTTTGGCATCTTGACAATAACAACACACAACTCCATCGTCTTCATCATAGGTAAATATTTCACACAGTCGAACACGCATTGTATTTCGAGATTCCGGTGTCTCCGTTTCAACAATTTCTTCAAGCCATTCAGACCTAAAAGCTGTTGCAGCTCTCTTGCGTTTTACACTTTTCACCATTCGCGGTTTAGACATTTTAATAGTTATATCTAGTTGCAATATAATAAACAAATACAGTTATACAAATGCAGTACCACGCTGCACACGACATATCCAGGAAATAAACAATATGGTGGAACTTCAGGAAGTCAAAGAATCGAAAGTGTTTCATATCCTATGGGCCATAGGCTATGGCCCTATGGGGCTTGTGACGTGTCAAGTTCAAATGCCAAAGATAACGGAATCACATGAATGACTTAAAATTTATATTATAGTGCTTCAATAAATGTGAAAAATGGGAAATCGGAACAGCTGGTCTTCTGCAACATTTCATTTTAGCAGTGAAAATCATTTTTAGGCAAAAATTTATTTTTTTGTGCGCGATATTTTAATTTGTGTGCGCGCGCACAAGCGCACAGCTTAGAGGGAACATTAGTCATAGGGCCAGGAAGTGATGTCAGAGGGAAAGCCAATGCCAGCGGGAGCAGCAGGCTGAAGAAGCTGCTCACGCTGGCAAACATTTAAAGAGGAATGGGGTGGGAAGGGAGGGCATGAGTGTGGTGTGGGGGGCACATCAGGAGCAGGGGATTGATGGAGCAGGGGAATGGAGAGGAAGGTGCAGGGGTACTACCATCCCAGGCACCTCCTGCCCTTGCTATGCCACTGCCTGAGCCCCCCGGTTCTCAGCACACTACCCTAATCATTAGGCTACCCTTCTGCTCTGCGTAAACTTCTTTGGATTCAGATTTGATACTACGTAGTCTGCAAGCTATTTTTCAAAAACTGAGAGCAATCCTTTCTCCAGTACAATGGTACCATCTACTGGATTATAAGCACATCCCTGAGGAAGGCTATTTCTAAAAGCTGAAACACGGACCGTGTAGGGATCCATTATAAAAAGAATCAAAGACTCTCTAATAGGCTTGCATTATTCCATATATGTTTTATGTGTTTTTAATAGATTGATTGTTCTCGAGGCTGATGTGCAGTGTCCCTTCCCACTTTTTCTTGGTTTCTAGACTTCTGTGTGACCATTTTATAACATGGATGTTCCTAAGCTGCCACTAAAATGTTCCATGTCCCTTCTTTTTCCCCATTCATAATTTGGATGCTTCAGTTTGTAAATCATTTGTTCATGTTGGATGTCTTCAGCACATGAACATACATTTGTCATATATTTTACAGCCAGCTGTATGTCAGCAGATCCTATTCTAATGCACATAAGAACTGAGCATCCATATGTAACATACAGACTTGGAACGTCAAAATTCTAAGTTGCACGTCCTTTCTATAATGCCACTCCGCATCATGTTTTTAGGATTCAATTTGCCATCTCCAAGTTTACCTCATTGATTGTATTTATGCTTTTATTTCATCATTACTAGATACAGCCCGACAACACATCAAACTCTACTGCCTGATATTCAAAGCATTACACGGCTCTTCCCCCTCCTATCTAAACAACCGCTTAAACCAAATCTCCACCTCAAGACACAGAAGAACCTCGAACCCTTTCGCCTTCCCCCCACTCAAAGGCACACAACGCAAGAAAATGTTTGACAACCTTCTGGCAACACAAGCAGCAAAAATCAACCATTCCATCTCCAATCTTATGACAATATCAGACAACTTCAAAACATTCAGAAAAGAAATCAAAACCCTGCTTTTCAAAAAATTTATCCAAATATCTTAACCCCTCCTCTTTTACCTCCAGAAGATTCACCTACCTTCAGATAACCTTCCCCCAAATGACCCACCTTAACACCTTCCAATTAAACAAATACCATAAATAGATTGTAACCTACCCTCTCTAACTGCATTCCATATGTATTTTTCATACAGTTCTTCACTGTCAGTTTAATTTCCATCCTATAAATTCACATAGAATTTTTCTTTTTTCAACCATCTTTATTTTCTCTTCTTTATTAATTTCCAGGTACTTTAGTTAGATTGTGAGCCTTCGGGACAGTAAGGGAATTTTTTAAGTACCTTCTTACTTCTCATTTATAATCTTAATGTATATTTTCTTCAAACCGCTTAGAACCTAACGGATGTAGCGGTATATAAGAAATAAATTACATTACATTACATTTCACTATTGTCATGCTGTAAACAAAAAAGTGTAAAGTTTATGTCAAACTGTCTTGGGAGAATTTCTCCATAAAGGTGCTTAATAAATCCCAATAAATGGATGTTGTACCTACTTTGAGGCAGGGGCTACTTTGTGGGTGTATGTGACAAGACCGATCCATGCTGCATTCAGCCCATTTTCCACCCCAGGAATTCCTGCTACTATTTGCTACTAAAGGAATGCTGCTACTATTTGGGTTTTTGCCAGGTACTTGTGACTTGGCTTGGCCTGGCCTCTGTGAAGATGGGATACTGGGCTAGATGGACTCTTGTAAGGCTATTCTTATGCTCTTATGAATGATGTTATTCAGTTGCAGACACAGCAAAAATAAGTTATCTAGATAAAAATTTCTGTGTATCACTGAAAATAAAAAAAGTATGGTGGCTTTGAGCTGCAGCAGCAACCCATCTAGTCCATTTCAGCAGTGGGTTTTGCTATTTATGCATCAGGGACTGGTGAAATGGCTGATGCTATTGGGTTATCCCAGGGGTAGGCAATTCCGGTCCTTGAGAGCCAGAGCCAGGTCAGGTTTTCAGGATATCCACAATGAATATGTATGAGATGGATCTGCATGCATTGCCTCCTTCAGATGCAAATCTATCTCATGCAATATTTATTATGGATGTTCTGAAAACCCGACCTGGCTCCGGCTCTCGAGGACCGGAATTGCCTACCCCTGGGTTATCCCAATTTTTACAGCTTAAATGCCAATGTGATTGTTTATAGCTTCGGTATAGTAGTTTCACCCATGTCTCCAGCCCTTGACACAGAAGCAGTAGGTGATAAAAAAAAGAGTTAATTTGATCAAGATTCATGACTTGCATGGATTGCCCATGAGCAGTATATAAAATTACATAAACCTTGAACTTTTTTCTTTTCCTTTTTCTTTTTTCAGGAATTGTTGGTTATTTGTGAACACTCACTATGAAAGAGGGAATCAAAATACAATCAAATAAATGAAGCTCCAAGAACCTCACAGAATGGGACAATGACATTCTGTTTATTTCATGACCTGACATGGACCATGTTTAAGCAAAACTACCTGCATCAGGGGTCCATATATTGTGAGCTTTTTATGCTCTCTTAAATTGCCAGAAACTAATACACTCCTATAATGGGGTACAGACATCAATATCACAATATCCTGTGGCTTGAACGCTGTGACTGCCCATGTTATACAGTACATACCTTGCCAAAGCAAAAGCATCATCGAAAAAACCTGCACGATCAGCTTCTGAAAAATTCTGAAGAAATGAAGAAAGACTAGATCAAACTCACGTTCTAACAAGTTTGCAAACATCAAAATGTAAATGCTGCAGATTGGTTCATTAATAGACTTGTACCTATTATCAAAAGATAAAGACTCCTAACTTAGGAGCCAATGCATCTAGTGCGCATATTATTCTGCATGTAATGTACAAAGGGGCGTGACTATTACTGTTCGCAGCAGCAGTTATTGATAACACTGGCCAACACTCATTTTGGTGCCTCAAATGTTAGACCTGTTTCTGGGTATATTTGACCTGCTGATTCCAAAAATGGCATCAGTTTTTTCCTCTTAGCTCTAGTTTTTGAGATACAGAACATGTGCCATATACCACTCTTCACTCTGCTCACCCATTTAAATAATCAGGATATTTTAATGTAGTGTTTAAATTAATATCTTTTAAGCATGAAGGAAGCATATTAAAAATTAAAAGAAAAGTGTACAAAACGAAAATCTACTTATTTCAAGCCAAAAGCACAAGTTTATGATACAAACTTTCATGAAATGATACGAGTAGGAATATACACACACCTCCTATATGATCATAACTATTATACAGTTAAGTTACTTGCCTTTTACAACACACGCAAAATATCTGTGCTATTGAAAAAAAAATGGAAAAAAAGTCCCTCTTTTTCTTTGGCATAGCCACGCGATGCCAGTACATCAATCGCTTGGCTACTTTGCATAGGATTTTAGCTAACTTGCATGGCCGGATCGGAAAATGGGCAATCGAGGGGAAAAAAACATGGTGGACCATTTTGTGCATCAGGTCGGTAAAAGCGATCGTCGCTAAAGCTGTGAAAACAGGATTAGCGACGGTCGCTGGCTTTAGTGCATCTAGCCCTTAGAGCTAATTTTCAGCAATAGCAAACAAAATGGTCACTCACATATAAGTGTTACAGGACTTAGGCCTGGATGCACTAAACTCACACTGCTTTTAATGATTGTTGCTAAACCAATTTGAACTGGTGTAACGTTAAAGTAATTTACCAACTGATGCAATCACCATGGGCTTTTCCATGCTTTTGTTGCAGCCTCTGACTCTGCTATGCATATGAAATCATTAGTGTTAAAACAAGGTCATTAATATTAAAACGAGCACTCTGATTGATGCCCTAACATCGCTTAGGGATGTACAAAACTTGAAATTACCGGCAGGTTTGCCATATACACATGTGTTAAAGGCACATTTTAAGCATGCCCCTCTTTTAGCCAAGGACCCCCAGAACTCTTGACCCCCCCCCCGGGTGAAGATCAACAGGAGGATTGCCCACTCCCTGCTGCTTCAGAAACCAGGACCCCCCCACACACACACACACTCATGACACCCTGATGAAGATTGTTGGCAGGAGGGATGCCCATTCTCTCCTGCCTTGGCCACATGGAACCTCCCATACTCCCGAACCCCCCACTAAGATCAGGGCCACCTGGACCCGCTCACTCCTGAACCCTCCCCACAAAAATCACAGCCACCTGGACCCCTCCCACACCCTCCACTCCACTCCCATACCTTATACAGGTCCGCCTCTTCAAAATGGTGGGCCTTCCTCTTCCTGATGCATCCTGGAAGGGGCTATGGCCTTTGAGCCAATCAGAGCCTTAGGCTCCTCCTAGTGTATCCCAGAATGCACCAGGAAGGGGCCTAAGGCTCATCAGCAGGAGGGATGCATCAGGAAGGGAAAGGCCTGCTATTTTGAAGAAGCAGGTCTACTGGCAGGAGGGACTGGGCATTCCTCCTGCTGTCTCATGTATAAGTTATGGGGGCAGGTCGGGGGTCTGGTTGGCCAAGGCAGGAGAGAGTGGGCATCCCTCCTGCTGACAATCTTCATTGGGGGGGGGGAGGTCCGGAGTGTGTGTGGGGTCTGGGTCGTCATGACCTTCACGTGGGGTTGGGAGTGTGTGTGTGTTTCAGGTGGTAGCGATCTTCATGGGTGGAGTGTTAGGAGTGTAGGGGATTGAGGTGGCTGAGGCAGGATAGAGTGGGCATCCCTCCTGCTAATGATCTTCACTTGATGATGATCTTTGCATGCGGGGAGGAGTGTGGGGGAGTCCGGGTGGCCGAGGCAGGAAGGAGTGGGCATTCCTCCTGCCTATTTTTTTTTTTTTTTTATTCGAAAACTGTTGTTGGGGGAGGGGGAGGGGGTGGTGATGGCACAACTTATTTCTTTTAATGGGGACATATACCTGTTGTGCCAAACCATATCGTTTATTTGTATAACTACTTGGAGTGCAGAACATTTTCATATGGCGATATCAAATGGATTTTATGCAGTAAAAGTACTACATAAAGGTCTTAATGAAGAATACAGTTTTACATGGTTGTGCTAAGGCTAGGGGAGATACCATTAGACTTATTTGGAGCAGGTTTAAAACAATTTGGAGAAAGTATTCTTGCACTCACTTCACAATGCAGTGGTAAAATTTGTTGCTGGGATTAAAATGGATTTTGAAATGTTCTTCTTGCTCTCTTATTATCATGAGCATTTCGGCTTTCACTGCAGACATTCTTTAAGTAATGTGTCCCACGGGCTGGATTCTCCACCCCACGGTTCCAGTATTTGTATACTGCATACCATTTTACCTCAAGGTTATCACCCAGCAGAGTTCAGCACGGCTCCCACACAAGTACATTTTCACACACATATTCTAAGAAAAGTTTTGATTCCTATAATCCAAATACATGATGCTTTCTGTGTTGCTGTTATTCAGTACAATGTCACATACCATATGATTAGCTATTAGAAAATCTGCCAGACTGTTCCAAGTTGACTGTTCATAATTGACACGGAAAAATCCAATATGTGCTGGATTTATTTTCAGAATGTCAGTCACATTAGCATCATTTGTCAACTGGATTCCTGTTGCAAAAACAGAGACAGATTTGGAGAGACTCGTGCACCAACATCCTCATTCTAAAAACTTATGTGCCCAATTGAGCACTCAGCACACATCAGGCATTCAAGATGTAAAGTCAGTTGTGCACATAACCTAATAGACTAATTAGACACTAACTGGCATTAATAACTTATTATTGGCTATAATTGGTGTTGCCTGGTTTTACCTGGCACTAATCAGTTATACATGTAACTGTTTAGAGTCAATATTCCATAAAAAGTGAGCACAAAAGCCATGGTGTGCAACTGAAAGGGAGAGGGGCATGAAAGGGAGTAGGGCCTGGGTAAATCAGGGGCGTGCCCAACACTTGCACATGAGTCATAGAAGATCAACAGTTACACACCTAACTGCCTACAATTAGGTGCACACATTTACACCAGCCATTTGGCTAGCCTAGGTTTTCGCACCTAAAGTTGGGTGCGTAACTGCAGACTAAGGCCTGGATGAATTAAAGATACTGACTGGACCGTTGTTGGCTGATTCTCTGGCCGATTCTGGCCGAGCGATCAATGCACTACCATCTCCTTCCCCCTTCGTCATGAAAAAAAGCCAGGAGGGATGCCCACTCCCTCTTGCCAACAGATGCTCCCCCCAAACCCCAAACTCTCCAACCCTCCCTCCTCCCCCCCCGTATCTTTGTTAAACGTTGGAAGCTGGAGGGAAGCATGATCCCTTCAGCTCCGAGTCCCACACATCGAAAATGATGGGCCTTCCCCTCTCCAGTGCACCATGTGATGCACTGGGAGGAGCCTAGGGCCCTGATTGGCTCAGACACCTAAGGCCCCTGCCCTTGGGAGGGGCCTTAGGTGTCTGAGTCAATCAGGGCCTTAAGCTCCTCTCTCTGTATCCCATGTGATGAACAGGACAGGACCTAAGGTCTGACATCTGAGCAAATCATACTTCAGACCTTAAGCCCACTTCCACTGCTTTGTTCATAGTTGATTTTGATAGGGGTTACATTTGGGTTAACTAGTATGCTGTTTTAGCATTTATTTCCATACATTATGGGTGTGACGTGGATTCTCTAATGATAGCTGAACTTTCAAAGAGGTTTGTCTCTTGACTTGGGAAAAATGCAATGTATAGCATTCCATGCATGAAGACAGAATGCGGAGGTTGACATCAACGAAGTCAAAAGTTTGTCCTTGGGCTTTGTGCACGGTCATTGTGAATGCCGGTCTTACAGGAAACTGATGTCATTGCATTGTATATCTGAACTGACCTTTGCTTGATTCTAGGGTGATTCACGGAATGTGTAATTCCCGGACTGGTGTTGTAGACATTGTACGCTGATTTTCATGTAAAGGAAGGCAATATGGTTGTAGACAGGAATGGGATTCGAAAGCAGTGGCTTTCCAATTTAGGTGCCGTTTATAGAATCAGGTCCTTATGCTCTGTGGATGTCATAAGTTCTTGTGCCTAAATTATAGGTGTGCATTATGCAAGTATGTGGTAGGGAAATGCACATTAAAAAAGAGTATACCAGACAGTTAAAGAGTCTTTTTTCAAGTTGTACGTTTTGAGTCAGCTTTGATGATTTTACAACCAATGTTTCAGAATGTTATTTTATCCAAATTGCACTACTACAATGATCTTTATACTGGCCTTTCTTCTACTATAGCACATCTACCTTGATGTTCCATATTTATTTCTTTGGCTTGTTGCTGTTCAACCGGTGCTGTCCGTTTCTTATTAAAGTTGAAACCTTGTAGTTTGTTAGAGCATTCACCAAGAATCTTTGTTGTAAGGAATGAATAGTGAAGAAAATTTTTTTTTAATGAAGAATAAAATATTTAACAAAAATGGTAGGCACAAAGAATTAATGTCAGAATAGCAGGGATATAGTGAGTTGAGTTAGCAGCGTCCAACGGGTATGTTGTGTTCAACACAATGGGAAGAACCTCCACACAATAATTCCTCTGGGTCCTGCTTGATGTTATTTCTATACAGCTCTACAGGATCTGGGTACCACCTGCAAATTTCAGATCTTTACACACTCATATGTGCTGTACATGGGCAATGCCTTTTAGCCTCATTTGTTATAGGCATGCATGGGTAATGGATCCTATTGTTTGGGGACAGCGCTCACTGACACAAAGTTCAACCAGTGACAGCTTTCTTCAAAACAATTTTTCGGGGGGGGGGGGGGGAGGGGGGGTTAAAGTTAACCAAATCTGGTACTTCAACTGCTCACAACTTTCTGTTGCTCCTGCCCTGGTAGTGTTGTATAGTTAAAAAATATATATATTATTTTTCCTCTCTCACGGTGGCTTCTTAGGGCTCTGGTATGTTGGGCCTGTGACTGAGGTGGGCTGTTTACTGCATCGCACCGCTCTGCAGTTCTAGCTTGGTTTTTTGTGGGGTTTCAGTGGCAGCACTATTCTTGCAGTTTCTTGCCTGAACACTGATTGTGCTAGTGGTGTACATCATGATAGCCAGGGAGTGTCAACTGTCAAGTACTGAATTTCTCTCCCTCCTTGAAATTCGGGATTGTCTTTAGCTCTCTACGCAAATCTGTTGTTCACACATAAGAACATGAGAAGTTACCTCCACTGGGTCAGACCAGAGGTCCATCACGCCCGGCGGCCCATCAGGTCTATGACCTGTGAAGTGGTTCCTGACCATTTCTCTAACCTACCTTTGTTTCTATCTGTACCCCTCAATCCCCTTATCCTTTAGGAACCTATCTAAACCTTCCTTGAACCCCTGTACTGTGCTCTGGCCTATCACAGCCTCCGGAAGCGCATTCCATGTTTTAAAACTTAGTGGTGGCCAGTGGCGTAGCAAGGGTGAGTGGCCCCCCTTCCCCGCCCTCTTCTCTGCCCCCCTGCTCCTTCCTGATCCCCCGCCATGGGTGCCCCCCTTCCCTTTCTCTGTACCTTTTAAATTTTCCAAGCATGAGCAACCTCACGAACTGTCTCAGTCTGGTTTTTGTGTTAAGTGTAATAAAATTGTGGAAATAAACATTAATGTTTACCTGTAGTTTCAGACTTATTGTAGAATACAGCATTCTCCGTTTTGTTGATGGAGGTATACCATTTCACTGGAATATTCCATACATAGCTGGAATTGTTCAGAAATATTGATGACAAACTGTACAACTGATGTACACAAATGTACAACTCAACTTTTATTTTTAGCAGTACATAAGTATCTGCAAAGACAGCTTAAAACAAAATTACACCCTTTATGCAAAACATCTGCCTTCCCCCAATTTACTATTGCTGTTACCTTTTTATTTCTATTTTTCTGTCAGCATGTACCTTGGTGAAGGCATACTTCTATCAACCCTCTTATTTCCAACTTAAACTTCCACCCTGTTAAAGGTTGGTACCCACTTTGTTGTTGAGGCATAGTTTTGAGGCATGGTCTTCACGCCAACCATAAAACTAATGCCATTCGAGTTATCATTCTAAGCCTCTCTTCTCCATAAAAGAAAGCATTTCTAATACACAAAGCCTTTCCTGGCTTATTCCCTATACCTGGGGCAATGGGGTGGATTAGGTAGGTGACTTGCCCAGGATCACAAGCTGCAGCGTGGATTTGAACCTACAACCCTAGGGTGCTGAGGCTGTAGCTTTAATCAATGCGCCACACTCTATATGAAACTAGCAAAAAATTAATATGTGATTGCTTGTGATGGGGGATGAAAAAATATCTTGCTTTTTGATATCTAAAGATAAATAGGTCTCCACCAACCACTAGAGGCTTTCTTTTGTGTGCATCAATGCCATAGCCAAGTTTCATAGTCAAAAGCGCGCGATGACAAAGGCGCGACAACAACCCAGCGCTGACAACTGAGCGCAAGGCGGAAGCGCACCAAAGAAAAACAGTATTTTAAGGGGCTCCGATGGGGGTGTTGGTGGGGAACCCCCCCACTTTACTTAACAGAGATCGCGCCGGCGTTGTGGGGGACTTGGGGGGTTGTAACCCCCCTCATTTACTGGAAACTTAACTTTTTCCCTCTTTTTTAGAGAAAAAGTGAAGTTTTCAGTATAATGTGGAGGGTTACAACCCCCCAAACCCCCGACAATGCCGGCGCGATCTCTGTTAAGTAAAGTGGGGGGGTTCCCCCCCCACACCCCCTGTCGGAGCCCTTTAAAATACTATTTTTCTTCGGCGCACTCAGTTGTCTGCGTTGGGTTGTCGGCGCACCTTTGTCATCGCGCGCTTTTGACCTGTCACCGTCCCAGGTACATTAGATAGATTGTGAGTCCGCCGGGACAGACAGACAGGGAAAAATGCTAGAGTACCTGAATAAATTCATGTAAACCGTTCTGAGCTCTCCTGGGAGAACGGTATAGAAAAATGAATGAATAAATAAATATATAATTTCTAGACTACGCTATCATACAATTCTAGGCAGTCTTTATATATCTTTTCACAGGATTATGCAATAAAAGTGAGACTTACTTCAGATCAGAAGGAGGTTCAGAAGTGTTTGCATTGGGGTCCAACAGGAAACGTTTCTGAGTGACTTTGATGTCAGATTCTACATTTAGGACAGGATAACCCATCTGCCTGGTCCAGGTATCCATGACATCTTTCACTGGCTTACCACTTGCCTAAATAAAACAGAAGTTTGTCACATTCAGAGAGTTCATTTCTTTCAAAATCTATCCTCTTTTCCTCAACTAGATGGTTTATGGTTTATTGTTTCTTGATATACCACTATTTTCCAACACATTGATCAATGCGGTGTACATACACTAACAATAATAGAAATGTTTCAAAATGAACTCCATAATTGACAGGGAAGAAAATCTCACTCAAACATACACACAATAAAGAAAAAAGAAAAAAACACATCTAGGAAAGGGGGGGGGGGGGCTATTCTATTTCTGTCCTAATTTTTTCCTTTGAGTATTTACACCTGGGATGGGTGGGAGGATATTATTAATCTGAATAGGGAAAGGTTATTGGAAAAATTTATGTTTCTTTGTTTTATTGATTAATCATTGGGTGGGTGGGTGGGTGGGATAAAATGGTTGGTCATGTATATTTGTAAGATGAAAGTGCTTTTATTGACTTATTATATGTTATATACTTGTGTTTTGCACTATTGACATTTGGAAAATCAATAAAGAATTTAAAAAGAAAAAAAACACATGAGAGCTAGGAATTAGAGAATGACACAGTGATAGAATTCATCATCGTCCCCGTCCCCGCGGATAACCGTGGGAAACCATCCTGTGTCATTTTTTAGTGTCTATCTCAACCTCAGTCCTTCTACACCAGCATTCTTCAATGCAAGGCTTGAGAGTAAGTGGTTGTTCCCATTCATATTCTGATTCTTCCCTCTCTCCTTAAAGGATGACATGGGGATGGTTTCCAGTGTGGACAGGAATGGTGATAAATTCTGTCACCATGTCATTCTCTACTAGGAATACAAACTTAATGGTCTTTCTAGCCTTCCAGGGCAACTACCGGATTTAAACAGAGGAGAGGATGAGAGATCAAACAGGTTATCCAGTGGGAAGGAGATTAAATACCTCTTCAAAGAAGAGCATTCTAATACAAACCTCTGCCATGGCTTCCCAGAAATTATCAGTTCGGGCGTTCTTGAATTTATAATTCTTTAAGTATGTCTATCAAAACAAAACAAATGGTTGTACAGTATTCTGAATTTCTTGGAAGTTATTCAACAGTGGATCAGGATAAAGTTGTAAAGTTGTCTTATATGCTAAAGGAGTACCAGCATTCATTTGCAAAAAAATAAAACAATACCCTCATTTGCCATCATAATGGAACAAAGTGATTCATGGCTAATAATAATTAATGTGCTTTTTGGTCAAAGCTGCCTTTCAGATGCTCAAGATCAACCTATTTGCTGTCCTGGATAGTTTCTTCCTCTTTTCAAGACTAGTGTGTGGTGAGGCACTTATTTGAAATTAGAGCATAACTTTAAATCTGAGTGGGTGGCATACCTACAGTACTACTACTAATTATTATTTCTATAGGGCTGAAAGGCGTATTCAGCGCTGATACCTCGAATAAGTATATTTTGTAAAAACAGCATCAAAGTTCATTTTTTCATTTTCATTTCATTTATAGTAATCAGCCCATGTTTACACTTCTAACTAAGGTAGAAATAGATCTTAGGTTGTGTCACATTATTATGGGTCTAGGAAAATAGCAACAGAACATTTTGGGCTAGATTCTCAAAACTTTAACACAGTCGCTAAACTGGCTGCAGACGGCTTAGCCTGCATGCATTTTCTTTAAAACGGCTTATCACAGTCTTTAGTATGCTTTCTAGCAGTCTCCGACACTACCATGCAAATTGGCTCTTGAATATTGAAACAAGCACTCTGGTGGAATCTTAAAAATCGCCAAGTAATTCTCAAAGAGTAGCATCGGCTTTTGATGACAAAAATCAGTGACTGGTCTGGGGGTGTTGGTACAGTGACAGCACTGTTAAAAGTGCATCTTGTGGCATGTGTTTTCACTGTGCCTAATGCATAAAATAAAAAATTACAGAAAGAATCATAAATTGTTGGTTTGTTTTTTTTTAGTGGGAGTAGTAAAAGCATGCTTCTTGAGGGCATGTGTTATAGCCCCCCTCAGCAGCAGGAGATATGCCCAATCTCTCCCACCACCAAGAAACACACCTCCAGCACCCCTTTTGGAAGCAGGAGAGATGTCAAATCTCTCCCGCCGCCAACTGACACACCCTAACACCCCTCAGCAGCAGGAGAGATGCCCACACTCTCCTGTCACCACATAACACCCCCTCCCCCATGCATCCAACGATCCCCGCCCTCTCACCTTACCTTACTTTCAGATGGCTAGCCGGAGGGATGCCTACTCCCTCCGGCCAGCTGGCTTGCCTCTTCAAAATGGCAGGCCTTCCTCTCCCCGGTGCATCCTGGGATGCATCAGGGATGGGCCTGAGGCTCTGAATGGCCCAGGTTCTTTAAGGCCCCTCCTATGTGTGGGGCCTTATGCGTCTCTTCCAATCAGAGCCTCAAGCCCCTCCCCGGATGCAGGATGCATGTAAACTGCATCCTTCTTGTGGCATACTGTATTAACACTGCCAAATACACTTGAACAACTCCCAACTGCAGCTTTTTATATTTGCTTGTTAAAATGACTGCATTGCTCAATTCAAAATCATTTTAAAAAGTAGTGCACTTTAAAAACTCATTGAAAAAGTGTAAACTTTTCTCAGCACTAATGAGCAGAAAAGTGTAATGATTTTGACATTATTAACCACCTATGTTAGTGCTAATACACTTTGATGAACTGAATTATTCATATAGAACTGCACGCTTCATCATTAATGATGTCAAAAAATAGACATACTTGACAGCCTTTCTGAAACTCTTCAGGTGTAATCCAATCTTGAAGCATTCTTAAGATGGACGCACCCTATGAGAAAAACAAAAGAAGAAAACCAAAATGTTAAGGACCAAACTTACCCCCCATTTTTAAAGCAGCAATAGAGGTTTCTACAGTGGCCCAGAGCGCTAAATGCTCATAGTGAGCGTCGGAACAGCATGGGAGCATTTAGCACCCTGTGCCATGGTAGAAACCTCTACCACAGCTTAGCAAAAGAGGGTTTTAATGAGTTCTCTTGGTTCTGCAGGGAGCTGCTACAACTTGGGTTGACTTTATTACCATCCCATACATATGAAAATGTGGGACATTCCATGTTCCATCAGGCCCTTTGTGATTAACCCCCTCTTTTACTAAGGTGCGCTAACCGATTAGCGAACACTAATCGAATTAGCACATGCTAAACGCTAATGCGTCCATAGACTAACATGCACGTGTTAGTGTTTAGTGCACGTTAAATTGATTAGCGTGTACTAATCGGTTAACGCACCTTAGTAAAAGAGGGCCTAAGTGATAACATGAGCAGCAAAAGAACAGGGAAGTAGGGATCTATGTTAATTACTAGAAATACGAAGTAAAGCTGACTTCTTAAGCTCACTCCAGTCATCTTATGGTTTCTGATTTTTTGGTCTGATAATTTTGCCACACGTCTTTTTGGTTCTATACACTATTTTTTAAAATAATTTTACATTCTTTGGATTAAAATCTGGAAGGTAACATAATATATTTGAAAGGCATATGAAGTCACGCTCACCTTGCTGTATGATATGCCGTCAAATGCAGAGGTTATTTCAGCTGGTGTTTGCACACTTACAACAATAGGGTGGGAAGACTGCAAAGCATCATCCTTCATCACAGGCAACACATCATCAAGTAAAGCCTGATCAAGCTGTAATATGAAAAGGAAGCAGTGGCAGCACAGTTATGGAATATAATTCAGACCAATTCTGCTAGAAACGACACTTTAAGCATACTTAACGTGACCATTTATTTTTTTCCTCAAAACGGGACAGGACCCCTGGATCCATATTTCCCCCCCCTCCCCCGGATCCTTCCCGGATCCAATTAAATATAGTGCAAAATATAGACAGCAGATATAAACTCTTAAAAGTGACACATTTTGATCACTAAATTTAAAATAAAATCATTTTCCTACCTTTATCTGGTGATTTCATGACTTTCTGGTTGCACTTCCTTCTGATTGTGCATCCTCTCTTTCATTTCTTTCTCTTTCTTTCTCTCTCCCAGCCACCCTGCTTCCCCTGCCCCCCACAAGCCAAGCCACCCTGCTTCCCCTGCCGCCCCTACAAACCAAGCCATCCTGCTTCCCCAATGCACTCTAGCCAAGCCACCCTGCTTCCCCGACGCAGCTTGCTTCCCCTGCCCCCCAACGCACCCTAGCCAAACCAGCCTGCTTCCCCTACGCACCCGAGCCAAAACACCTTGCTTCCCCAATGCAGCCTGCTACCCCTGCCCCCCGACAAGCCAAGCTAGCCTGCTTCCCCTGCCCCACGCACCCTGCTTCCCTGACATCAAGGCGCGTGCAGCAATTGCACTGCACAAGGCCTACAAGTCTTCTCTCCCCCCTCCCCCCCCCAACATCAATTCTGCTTTACTGATGGTTAGCATCTTTGCACAATTTCTTACTATACTACATGTTCTAAAAAAACAACAATCCCAGCAGAATTTCAATTAACTCAGTATGTTAATGCACAAATATGACACATATACATAAAGACTAAGAATTACCATATTCCATTCTGGATGAGTGACATTTACTCCCACGTATTCAAAGAAGCTAGCAAATCCTTCATTCAGCCAAAGGTCATCCCACCAGTCCATGGTCACAATATTTCCAAACCACTGAAGCCACAAGAGGCAGAAATGTGTTAGTATCAGTTACATCAGTATCAAATTTAGAGAACTATCTTAGATTTCTCAGAGATGTCACAGGACTGAAATTTGATGTCAACCAGGTGTTTAAAAAGTAAAAACAGCTTGTGTTTTTTCTGTGGTTGAGAAAATGGTATGATTCTCAAATAACACCATTTTCTCAACCACAGGAAAAAAAAAAACACAAGGAAAGGTTTGAAGATTTGATGATCCTTTTTTACATTTTTCCTTTATTGATCAATTATAATGCTACAGATACAAACATGATAATGATACCTACCTAGCCTTTTTTATACTTTGATACCAAACAATTTTTTTGTTTACATTTTTATTGTCCATTTTTTTATTTAACACAGCACAGCCATGCATGGTAGTTTTCTAAATGACAGATTTCAGCCAATATGGCAAGACAGCTGCAAAAATCAAAATTGGCTCTGACCTTCCTGAGGTTTCAAGTAAACTTAGGGCTCCTTTTACAAAACTGCAGTAGTAACTCCCCCACAACAAATGCAAAAAAAGCCTATTCAGTTCATATGGGCTCTGATGCATTTGCTGTGGGAGAATCAGTTACCATGGCTTTGTAAAAGGGGTCCTTAGTCTGTGTGTTTGTGAAAATAAGAAGATGGGATTCTGAGTGTCTACAGCAGGGATAGGGAACTCCAGTCCTCGAGAGCCGTATTCCAGTCGGGTTTTCAGGATTTCCCCAATGAATATGCATTGAAAGCAGTGCTTGCACATAGATCGAATGCATATTCATTGGGGAAATCCTGAAAACCCGACTGGAATATGGCTCTCGAGGTCCGGAGTTCCCTACCCCTGGTCTAGAGTATATGAAGTGTCAGCTGGGAGTAAAGGGTAGAAATTTGAATGAAATTGGATTAATAATTCAAAGATTTTGGAGGGCAAGCACCGTTACAGAGGAGAATGGAGAGACAAACATATAGATCAGGGGTGTCAAAGTCCCTCCTCGAGGGCCGTAATCCAGTCGGGTTTTCAGGATTTCCCCAATGAATATGCATTGAAAGCAGTGCATGCACATAGATCTCATGCATATTCATTGGGGAAATCCTGAAAACCCGACTGGATTCCGGCCCTCGAGGACCGACTTTGACACCTGTGATATAGATCAGTGTTTTTCAACCGCTGTTCCGCGGCACACTAGTGTGCCGCGAGATGTTGCCTGGTGTGCCGTACGGTCAGGGCCGCCATCAGGGCAGTTCCACCAGTCTAGGGAGAGGGGCGGTCCGCCCCACGTGAACAGGAGAGAGCTGGACGGGGGACCCGCGGAGTTCAACACATCTCGAGCCGCGAGGCTCGTCTTCTGTTCCTGCCTGCCCTGCAGCTAACATATAGCCGATCGCAAGCGTTCCCCGATGTCAGCGCTGACGTCGGAGGGAGGGCTTAAGCAAAGCCTGCCCTCCGACGTCAGCGCTGACGTCGGAGAATACTTCCGTTCGGCTATTTGTGCGCGGCAGGGCAGGCAGGAAGCAGAAGACAAGCCTCGCGGCTTGAGCTTCGTTTTGCTGAGAAAGTTGCAAAGATGGGCTGGGAGGCAAACACGGAACACAAAAGGGGGGAGGGAGTGCGTTTTGGACACAAGGCATGAACTTGGGAGAGAGGAAGGGAGGGAAAGAGATGCTGAGGTGGGGGAGGGAATGCGTTTTTGGACACAGAAGAAATGGACTTGGGAGAGAGGAAGGGAGGGAAAGAGATGCTGAGGTGGGGGAGGGAATGCGTTTTTGGACACAGAAGAAATGGACTTGGAAGAGAGGAAGGGAGGGAAAGAGATGCTGAGGTGGGTGAGGGAATGCGTTTTTGGACACAGAAGGCATGGACTTGGGAGAGAGGAAGGGAGGGAAAGAGATGCTGAGGTGGGGGAGGGAATGCGTTTTTGGACACAGAAGAAATGGACTTGGGAGAGAGGAAGGGAGGGAAAGAGATGCTGAGGTGGGGGAGGGAATGCGTTTTTGGACACAGAAGAAATGGACTTGGGAGAGAGGAAGGGAGGGAAAGAGATGCTGAGGTGGGGGAGGGAATGAGTGTTTGGACACAGAAGGCATGGACTTTGGAGAGAAGAAGGGAGGGAAAGAGATGGTTGTGTACACGGGGAATAGAAGAAAGGAGAATTTTTGGTCATAGGGAGGGAGTGAGGTACAGATAGTGGCATACCAGGGTGGGGGGTGGTGGTCTGCCCCACCCCGGGTTTACGTCCCAAGGGGGTGCACAGCTGGCCACCCTCCAGTGTTGTCCCTAGGCCGGCAAACTGCGGCTCTTTAGCCACTTGAGTGCCACTGCCGCCATCGGGAACAGGCCGGCGCCAAGTTCTCCCTGCTTTTCCCTGTGGGGCCGGCCAACTCTCGCCACTCGCGTCAATTCTGACGTCGGAGAGGACGTTCTGGGCCAGCCAATCGCTGCCTGGCTGGCCTAGAACGTCCTCTCCGACATTAGAATTGACGATGGGTGGCGAGAGTTGGTCGGCCCTGCGGGGAAGAGAAGCAGGGAGAACTCGGTGCCGGCCTGTTCCTGATGGCGGCAGTGGCAGCCTATTCCCCAGTGGCGGTGGCAGCATTATAAAATACTTTCTTTGTGTTTATTTGATTCCTATATATTTATATATAGTCAATATAGGCACAGTTAAATTTTTTAACTTTTTCTAATGGTGGTGTGCCTCGTAATTTTTTTCATGAAACAAGTGTGCCTTTGCCCAAAAAAGGTTGAAAAACACTGATATAGATACTGGCCATGGTAACTGTAGGCCAGAGGTCTCCAAAGTCCCTCCTTGACGGCCGAATCCAGTTGGGTTTTCAGGATTTCCCCTATGAATATGCATGAGATTTATGTGCATGCACTGCTTTCAATGCATATTCATTGGGGAAATCCTGAAAACCCAACTGGATTCGGCCCTCAAGTAGGGACTTTGGAGACCCCTGCTGTAGGCTCATGGGTATCTTGTTCCAGTTGGCCTAAAAACTGTTTTTCATAGAAAATTCCCTATAGAATTTCCCTTTCAAAATGCAGACTAATCAGAAGAGCATGTGTAATTTTGTACCCTTTATAATTCATAGAGTTACCAGATTTTACTCCTGGGGGGAGGAAGAAGGGAGAGATGCTGAATGGGAGGGCCATAAAGGAGAAGAACAAGGGGGCACATGGATGGCAGGGAGATAAAGGAAATGGTGGCACATGGATGGATGGGAGGCAAGAGGAGAGGGAAAGGAGTTGATGAACATGGATGGAGGGAAGTGGAAGAGGAGGAAAGGGATGTGCACATGGATGGAGGGAAGGGGAAGAAATGGTGTAGAGTCACTCATGCAGAAAACAGGGGGAAAAAACCCTTTTCAAATACAAACCCACTAACCAAGGGGTCCTTTTACTAAGGGGTCCTTTTACTAAGGCTAAATGCTAAGGCGCCCATAGAATATAATGGGTGCCTTAGCATTTAGCATACGCTAAATCGGTTAGTGTGCCTTAGTAAAAGGGCCACTTAGTTAGTGGGTTTGTATTTGAAAAGGGTTTTTTCCCCTGTTTTCTGCATGAGTGACTGAGGCCAGGTGTTCTAGTGGGGATAGAAGTCCAGACACTGGTTGGCGTCATGGCTCCAAATAGGAAGATATTTGTCAGTTCTCCTTCAGTTTTTTTGAACTCGAAACAACCCCAACTGAAAAATTAGTGATTACCTATGGCATGATCCCTGGCATTCACATACCCAAATCTCTAATCTCGGTTTATATTCGAGTCAACCTTTTGTCCTCCATTTTTGGGGGAAAAAGGTTACCTCAGTTTATATTCGAGTATATACAGCAGTGGTTCTGCATTGTAAATGATCCACCACATCACCCTTTCATAATCTGAGTCTGAAAATTCAATTAAAAATTAATACCGTTCTTTAAAATCTCAGTACAGGTGTGCCATATATGTTAAAGGGTTTTCACATTTTGAACTTAAGAGAAAATAACTTACTGCATATTACCCAGAGGGAACAGAAATGAAGAAAACAGAATGGAAACAAATGCCCAATGTACATTGAAACCAAGCTGCCTCCTGCTTATTCCTCAGTACTGCACTGTGACAAAGAAGTTCCTTTGGGAGTTCATAAGATGCAACATGTAGAGACAACCTATTCAGGTATCTTTGAAAATTATTTTTAATCAAGCCTGTATCTCCCAATACAATGAGAAATTTTCTGAATCTTTCTGCTACCTTTTCTTGGTCTCTGACTCCATTTCTTGTTAAGGGTCTTCTCCCTCTCTACCCAATTCACAGAGTAATTTGCTTAGAACTGGCCTCTATAACCAATGTCATTTTGGTATTTGCCTCCTTTACCACTATGGGCTCCTTTTACTAAGGTGCGCTAGTGTTTTTAGCATGCGCAGCATTGCCGCGCGCGCTAACCCTGCGCTACACGCCAAGAACTAACGCCAACTCAATGGTGGCATTAGCGTCTAGCGCGCACGCTAAAACCACTAGCGCAGCTTAGTAAAAGGAGCCCTGGGTCTGTTTTCTTGCATCAAGCTTTTTTTTGGTTGGAATTTCAAAGGCACTGAAAAAAAGGATATACCTGTATACACCTATAGAGACCCAAAATCAAACTCGGGAATATAAATCTAATATTTGGTGGATCCAAATGATGAACAATTCAATTATATAAATAACCGATCCCCTCTCTATGTCATTATAAATTTAATACATTATATGTAAACTAACTTAGAAAGTGCTCAGAACCCGCAGGTAGAGAAGCCGCAAACGGGACACGCCCCAAAATGAAATCCCCTTGGTCTATCACTGCATTTCCTCCTACACTGAAAATCTGTTTAATTAATCTTATTATATTATTTTATTGTGATTTTCTTCTTTTATATAAAGTGCTTAGTGCTTGAAAGTCATACTTAAGATTTCAATCATTTCATATGAACACTAAAAAAAGTACATAGTCTGGTGAAGTCAATGAAGCCGACTGTGATGGTACTATCAGGTTCTGAAGCGTTTCGCCCTCACAGGCTGCCTCAGAGAACCCACCACTTCTTGTGACAACCAAGAGGACTACTGCTTCTCCTTCCGTTCTTCAGTGCTGCACTGATATAATAATAATAATTTTATTTCTTATATACCACCAAAGCTGTATTAGTTCGAGGCGGTTTACAACAAAGAAGGGCTGGACAGTCAGCGAAGAGGTACAATCAGCGAATACAGATACAATCAGTGAAAAGTACAATCAGCGAATATAGATGAAAAAAGGTACAATGAAAGGGTCATGAGAAGGTGGGAAAGAAAACAGGGGTAAGGCTTAAGAGATCTTGGGAGGTAAGGGTCAGGCAGGAGGTCTTAGGTTACAAATTGGTTAAATAGGATAGTTTTTAGTAATTATAGGGAAGGGATCGGTTATTTATATAATTGAATTGTACATCTATAGAGAGCCATAAAAAGTTTGTGTTCTTTGTTAACCTTCTTCCTAAACATACATTTTTCATGAAACTGTAAATGCAGGAACTTTGTTACTATTGCGATTTTTATTTCTTCAGTACTTCTGTCAACATAGCACAATTTATAATTTCAGAAACACAATGCCAAATCCTGATGAATTTTTGTACAACTGGAAGACTTTTTCCCCTGTTATGCCACATAACACAAACAGAAAAGATAAGCAGACTCCTCATTGGATACTGAGCTTCCTCATTGGTTACTCTATTGAACATTTGTGAACAAAGATTATCCTATACCAAACTGATTTGATAAAGATAACTTCCTAGGGGAGTCAAATTATTTGAGTATTTTCAGAAAATCGAAAACAAAAAATTTGACCACAAAGTCTGGTTGACCTTATAATCACTTCCAGGGAAGCAGGCTTAAAGACTCAGAATAAATTTTAATAAAACAGCATTATAGCTCTTTAAACTGGTGAAAATAAATTAAATTCACTTTCATAAAAAATTATTACCTGTAGCTATGTTTGCATGCCAATTGCAGCTCTATTTATCAGCTACTTTTTTTATCTCTCATTTTTCTAAACTGCATTCTTGATCTCAACAGTACCATCCAAAGTGGTGTACCATTAATAAATACAAAAGCGTACATAAGTACACTCAACATGACAGAATATAAACAAAAAATCAGCTTGAACAAATTGTACCTGATGTACAAGTTCATGGGCAACCACAGCTGCAACTCTCTGTTTGTTTAAGGATGAAGATTCAATGTGGTCATAGAGTAGGTTGGTCTCTCTGAAGGTGACAAGACCCCAGTTCTCCATAGCACCAGTTCCAAAATCTGGAATAGCTATTAGATCTAAAATGAAATCAACAGGACTCTAAATATGTGTTTCCCATACAACTTTTAAATAACTGGTCAGAGAACTTATAAATTACATTTTACTGGACTAACAGTACATCTGTGACCAGTTTTCAAGAGAGTTTCACTCCTTTCATCAGACCAATGCAAACAAGCAAAGTCATAGAAAGATAACCCATACTAATTGGAATATTTCTTTAGGGTGCATATACCTTTTGTACATTTGATGTTATCTTTATACAGCATCTCTGGTGGATTTGCTAGGGAGGTGATGCTCACTACTTCTCTTTCAACCCTATGCTTCTTGGATAAATAAGGTAGATATGCAAAGTAGTGATTGCTCAATTAGGGGGAATGTTCTACAGAGAGAAGCACACCTTTATGAGAATTTTTCTTTTTTTGCCTTTTACCCTATCTTTTGTTGGATTTTCTTAAACAAGCATCCAAATTTACAGTGTACTGTATATTTGTAATCTGCACATTGATTTTATGCGTAGCATGGTTCTGTTCAGTGCCTCATGTATATCTATATTTCTTCTTCTAGCTCTAAGGGGTAGATGCTACAATGGGTTTCCTGATTGTAGGTGGCAGTAGGATGCACATTTTTAGAAAAAAAACTCAGGTGAGAAAGGTCGCCTACTTTGTAGGCGTCTGTCATGGGTCTACAGAGACACATAGGGACACTTAAGCCTCCCAAGGCTGGGTGTGGGTGTGATTTCCACGCAGAAGTGTCTTTGAATGAATTTAAGCATCCCTACGCATCTTCCTAGAGCTGCGACAGATGCCTGAAATGTAGGCCTGCAAAATGCTGGCCTACATTTCAATTCTAAAAGTAGACACTGCTGCCAGCTCAGCTGATCGCAGCAAGGGAATCCCCTATCAGCTGAGCCTGCAGGACTCTCCAAAACCACAACTCCCTCCTGCCTAACTCCCCTGACACGCCCACCCCACATCCAATCAACAGGAGGGATGTCATGGGAGGGGCCTTAGGTATCTGGGCCAATCAGGATTCACCAGGAATGGGAAGGCCTGCCATTTTGGAAGAGGCGGGCCTACTGGCAGTAGGAAGTGGACATCCCTCTTGCTGGTCTTCTTCTAAAGGTACGGGGGGTGTTTGGGGGAGTGTTGGGGTGTCAGGTGGGATGTTAGGGTTTGAGAGGTAGCATATTGGGATGCTTATCTTAAGCGTGATTCTACAAAAGACAGGCACCTATCGCATGGTGCCTAACGGCGCCTACCACCAAAGTAGGCATGTTTAGAGGTGGAGAAATACATAGGTACCACTAGACATGATTCTGTAAAGGACTCAGGTGCCTATAATGTAGATCTTTAAACCCTGGCCTACATAACAGGTACCTAAGTCTTAAGTTAGGCGCGGATAAGCATAATTCTGTAATGTGCCTATCTTTTTTAGGGGCCAATTACAGAATCTGGCCTCATTTGTCTCCAACTAAAGTATTCAATGATGTATATGTGTAACTTCTTGCAGCTCCCTAATTTACCTCCCCCCCCCCCCCCCGGTTTTTACAAAGCTGCGTTAGGCTTTTTTTATTATTAGCCATGGCGGTATTAGCCTCAACACTCAGAATTCTATGAGCGTCAGAACTAATACCATCACGGCCGACGATAAAAATGCCTAATGCAGCTTTGATAAAGGAAGGGTTAGATTCTATGTTAATCTCAAATCTTTATTATATACCTAAGACCCAAGGAAGTTAAGGAGGAGGGGGAAGTAGATAATATCCCCTCCTCAGATAGTCTTGATATCAAACAGCAGTAGGACTTATGTAATTTTAAGAACATGGTGAAGCATCACTTATTTTGTAAAATGAAATATGGTTATTGATGTTTCATAACAATAAAATGACCTTTTGAGAAGTACTTTGTATGTTGTACAATTTATATGTTTGTTTTATGTGTTTATTGTGTATGTAAGGTTGTAATCCTCCTTGTTAAAGGTGGACTATAAATCATAAACTATAAACTATGTTACACAACTTCTTGAATCTTCACAATATGTCATAAGTAAGTGGGCAATATAATAAATAAGAACATATGAATTGCCGCTCCGGCAGTAAGGGAATCCTGCACAAGGTACATGCGGCAGGGTGCCCTGGCCGCCGGCATCCGCTGCTAACGAGGCTACCCTGCTGCTCCGGCCTACACAACGCTTGCACAGGCCGGCCACGAATACCTCACCTCTGGAGCACAATGAGCATTTTTTTCCTTTAAAAGTGCTCATTGTGCTGAAAAGTGCCCTAGCTGAAAGAAAAGTGCCAGTTAGATGAGAAAATACAGTAAAAAGGCAGTTTTAAAGGGAAATGAGCCCTTTAGACCGGCATACCTCAGGATTTTTTTTATTTTACAGAACAGACTCCACAGCTCTCAAAGCTGGAGAGCTGACCAACCAGGGTGCCAGGCCACCGGCTAAGGCACCTCTACAAAAATTATGGGGAGGTGGGGGGAGGGACCCAGCACGAGATCCGCTGGGTTTAACACCTCCAAGGTCAGATGGATCCCCAAATAGGACCCATCCAAGCTCTATCCGGCACAAAAGGGGAACCCAGGAGTCCAAAACAAAATTCCAACAGTACTAAGAAGGGAGCCGAATTAGTCTTCTTACCTGCTATGGAGACTGAGACAAACTGAGTTGCTGGGCAGATTCTAGCCTGATATACAAGTTTGTGCTCAGTCTCCACCTGCTGCTAGCAGTGAGGCATATAACCCATTCGTAAGGACTATACCAGTCTACCAAGCGATACAGAAATGTTATTCTCAATAATTTCACTATTCAAAAATGTTTTTGTGGACCATCAGAATGTGAGCAACTCAGAAATTATACCCCCTACTTTACTAACGCGTAGCGTAGGTTTTAGAACCGGCAGTGGCAGTAACTGCTCCAACACTCATAGAATTCCTATGAGCGGCAGAGCAGTTATCGCCGCTGCCGGCGCTAAAACCCGCACTATGCGTTAGTAAAGGAGGGAGTTCGTTCTTTTAGCTCACTCCATAGGCAGTGGGAACGCTATTTGGTTTGGGGTGGGGCTCAGAAGCTTCACCCTAGCCCCAGCAGAATCCTGCGGCATGGCCCGTCACCAGCTCCCGATTACACCTCCTACCTCCTCCTGGCATTGCACTTTAAATCTCTGGGGCAGCTGCTGCACAGCACCAATGAGCAGGCTTGCCCCCGGAAGTAGAATGAAGGGTTCCAGGGCAGGCCTGCTCTTTGACGCTGCACGGCGGCTGCCCTGAAGATATAAAGTACAACATCGGGAAACAGGTGGGAGGGCAGGCACTAACCATCGACTGCTAATTTTTGAGGAGGCCAAGGCCCCTTGGCCTTCCCCGTTCTAACGCTTATGGCTCACTCCGCTCTTCATTATTCAATTTTCAAGTTTATTTTTCCAAATATTCCAAATTATTCTAATTGATTTTCAAAACAGTCCAAGTTTACTGTTGCTCCCTTTTCTTCAACAGTGTTTCAGATTTCTTCACAATGCTTAAATAAGCACTTATCTGAAGCTGTTTCATGTCATCCTCAGTAGCACAGCTATCATTAAGCTTCTTCCTCATAAGTGCTTATTTAAGTATTATGATGAAATTTGAATCATATTGTTGAAGAAATAGCAATAGAATTATCAATCCATTATGCTGATGAAAAGAGGGTTCAAATTTGATGCTTCTAATTACATTTTCCCCCTCCTTTACTAACGAGTAGCGCGGGTTTTAGCACTGGCAGCGGTGGTAACCGTTCCGACGCTCATAGGAATTTTATGAGCATCAAAGCAGTTATCACCGCTGCCGGCATTAAAACCCAAGCTACACGTTAGTAAAGGAGGGGGGGGTTATTTTTTAGAAAATAAATATTCTGGTGTAGTTTTTCCACCTTTTAGTAATTTGAACACTGTCTCCTCATGTTTTATATTTGCTTGTATAGAAAAGGAATAAATAGACAGTTTTTTTGGAACTCTGACAGTGGTATCTTGTCCTGTGAAAGGATTAAGCAATAAATTACTGAATTTGATCCAGAATGGGTTGAAAAGATCCAAAACAGGTTAAAGAAGTTGTGACGGTGAATAAAAAGGGCAAATGGTAACAATTACCTAATTTTGGAAGAGAATAGCTCATGTTAAAATATTCCTCAAAGGCATCAAATATATCTTTTATAATACTGGCTGCATATTTCGCTGTATCAAGTTGCAGTGGCTGGACATAAATCCTGAGCTGTGAATAAAAAGGAAAACAGTTCTTTAGCACTTCACATGAGATAACCCTGTATCAAAGTATTTATTAAAAAACAGAGAAATTTTACTATTTTGCACACAAATGTGCTTCGAACAGCATGGTCAGCTAAAAGGACTGTGGCACCCTCAGCCAACCTTTAAATTGTCCCTCCTCACCCATGATCCAGTAGCTCCCCCCTTTATTTCAAATCTTCATTCCCACCCCCACTGCTGGCGATAAAAGGCAACAAAATCCAAAATCCCAATCTGGCATCTTCTCCTCGCCCACAGATCTTTTCTCCATTCACTATGGGGAAATTTATATTTCATTTCATTTTAAAATCTCTATATTAGGATTTTAATACAACAATACAAAGGACTGAACTGTACCAAGGTTCTCTTTTGCCATGATAGTTAAGGGCGTCAGTGTCTCATATACTATTGCAAGGAAAGTTTTCCATAGTTCAACCTGTTCATCAAATGATAGGTTGTAAAAGCGGCAAACTAAGGATCCAGAAATATCTGAAGAGTCGGGTGTTAGTTGCTAAAGTCCCTGTGAAGTATGGATTTTGTATGTTGCATATCTGACTTTGAAGAGAAGGACAGGAAAAGTTAATTAAATGATGGGAAGTAAGGGAAAAGACTTTAATCATGAGAACAATTAAGTAGAAGAAAGAATAGTTTCTAGAATGTATCCTGTCTGATGAGTTGGCTTTGTAACCAACTGTGTCGAATGGAGAGTTTCTATGAGCAGAAGTGGTAGGGTAGACAAGTTAGTCTGCCCTACTCTAGCCCATCCTGATCTGTCTTGACATATATGAGACACAGGCCATAGAAGTCCATCCAGCATTGGCTTCACTTCCCCACTCCTGTAGCTGCCATTTGTTTATAAGCACTATTTTGCCAACATAAAGTAAGTTATAGCTATTGATCTGTCAAGTTTTGTTTTGATACTATCCTTTTTCTATTTAGGGATCCTTTTGAGTCTATCCTACACATTTTTGAACTCTATCACTGTTTTTGTCTCCACCATCTCTACCGGAAAGGCATTCCAGGCATCCCCTATCCTTTCTGAGAAAATAGTATTTCTTGACATTACTCCTAAATCTATCACCCCGAAACTTCATATTATGTCCTCTAGTTTTACCACTTCTCTATCTCTGGGAAAGATTTTTTTGTAGATTAATACCATTCAAGTATTTAAACATCTGTATCATATCTCGTCTATCCCTTCTCTAGTATATATGTATTCAGGTATTCAAGACTCTTCTCGTATGTCTCTCAGTGCATTCCCAATATTATTTTCATCACCTTCTTCTGTACCGCTTCAAATCTTCTTACATCCTTAGCATGATATGGCCTCCAGAACTGAACACAATATTCCAAGTGGAGGCCTCACTAATGAGCTGTACAAGGATGTTAAAAGCTCACTTTTTCTGCTTGTGATTCCTTTATCTATGCTGCCCAGCATTCTTCTGGCTATGGCCACCACTTTGACACATTGTTTTGAAGCCTTGAGATCCTCAGACACTATCACCCCAAAGGTCCCTGTCTGTGCATATCAGCTTCTTGTCCCCTAGCACATACAGCTTCTTTGGATTTTTATTCCCCAAGTACCGTATTTTCGTGGATATAACGCGCACCCGTGTAAAACGCGCACACGGGTATAGCGCGCAGAAATCACGATGATATGTACAAAAACTTTTGTATACCGCGCTCACGGGTATACCGCGCATGATGCCCGACGCTCCTTTCGCCCGCCCTGACTTTCCGTGCGCTGTCCCGACTCTCCGTTCACCCCCCCTGACTTCCATGCACTGCCCTGACTTTCCGTGCACTGTCCCGACTCTCCGTTCACCCCCCCTGACTTTCCGTGCACTGTCCCCCCTTGAAGTCCTGTCCCCCCTTGAAGGTCTGTCCCCATCCTGAAAGCCTGATGCCCCCCCCCCGACGTCCGATACATCCCCCCCCCCCCGGCAGGACCACTCGCATCCTCACCCCGAAGGACCGCCGACTCCCCAACAATGTCGGGCCAGGAGGGAACCCAAACCCTCCTGGCCACGGCGACCCCCTAACCCCACCCCGCACTACATTACGGGCAGGAGGGATCCCAGGCCCTCCTGCCCTCGACGCAAACCCCCTCCCCCCAACGCCCGCCCCCCCCCAAGAACCTCCGCCCGTCCCCCAGCCGACCCGCGACCCCCCTGGCCGACCCCCACGACACCCCCACCCGCCTTCCCCGTACCTTTGTGTAGTTGGGCCAGAAGGGAGCCCAAACCCTCCTGGCCACGGCGACCCCCTAACCCCCCCCCGCACTACATTACGGGCAGGAGGGATCCCAGGCCCTCCTGCCCTCGACGCAAACCCCCCTCCCCCCCCAACGACCGCCCCCCCCAAGAACCTCCGACCGCCCCCCCAGCCGACCCGCGACCCCCCTGGCCGACCCCCACGACCCCCCCCACCCCCCTTCCCCGTACCTTTGGTAGTTGGCCGGACAGACGGGAGCCAAACCCGCCTGTCCGGCAGGCAGCCAACGAAGGAATGAGGCCGGATTGGCCCATCCGTCCTAAAGCTCCGCCTACTGGTGGGGCCTAAGGCGCGTGGGCCAATCAGAATAGGCCCTGGAGCCTTAGGTCCCACCTGGGGCCGCGGCCTGAGGCACATGGGCCCAACCCGACCATGTGTCTCAGGCCGCGCCCCCAGGTGGGACCTAAGGCTCCAGGGCCTATTCTGATTGGCCCACGCGTCTTAGGCCCCACCAGTAGGCGGAGCTTTAGGACGGATGGGCCAATCCGGCCTCATTCCTTCGTTGGCTGCCTGCCGGACAGGCGGGTTTGGCTCCCGTCTGTCCGGCCAACTACCAAAGGTACGGGGAAGGGGGGTGGGGGGGTCGTGGGGGTCGGCCAGGGGGGTCGCGGGTCGGCTGGGGGGGCGGTCGGAGGTTCTTGGGGGGGGCGGTCGTTGGGGGGGGAGGGGGGTTTGCGTCGAGGGCAGGAGGGCCTGGGATCCCTCCTGCCCGTAATGTAGTGCGGGGTGGGGTTAGGGGGTTGCCGTGGCCAGGAGGGTTTGGGCTCCCTTCTGGCCCGATATTGTCGGGAAGTCGGCGGTCCTTCGGGGTGGGGGTGCGAGTGGTCCTGCCGGGGGGGGATGTATCGGACGTCGGGGAGTCGGCCGGGCAAGAGGGCTTGGGCTCCCTCTTGCTCCGATCGTGGATGCGGGTGCGGGTGGGAGCGCGTGCGAGCGGTCGTTCGGGGTGGGGGTGCGAGCGGTCCTGCTGGGGGGGTGAATCGGGTGTCGGGCGGGGTGGGAACTATGTTTAAAAACTTTTGTATACCGCGCTCAGGCATATAACACGCGAGGGGTATGCGCGGTAGGTAAAAACGCGTATAACGCGCGCGTTATATCCGCGAAAATACGGTATATCACTCTGCATTTCTTCACATTAAATTTTAACTGCCAAACATTAGACCATTCTTTTAACATTTTTATTTTTCTATTATCTCCACACGTCCACTCTATTGCAAATCTTTGTGTCATCTGCAAAAAAGTCACACTTTTCCTTCTAACCCTTCACATATATCACAAAAAATATATATATATATTGAACAAAATTGGTCCCAGTACTGATCCCTGATCCATGCCTCTACTCACCTTTCTTTCCTCTGAGCAAATTTAATTTACTACCACTCTCTGTTGTCTGTTAGTCAACCAATTTCTATTCTAGGTCACCACTTTGGGTCCCAACATTTACCTGCTAAATTTATTGATGAGCCTCCTATGAGGAACAGTGTCAATGGCTTTGCTATAATCTAGGTAGTCTACATCTTGCGCATGTCCTCCATCCAATTCTCTGGTCATCCAGTCAAAGAAATCAATCTGATTCATTTGGTACGATTTCCCCTTGGTGAAACCATATAAAACTTTAGAACCTTTAAGACTCCTTTTGGGAACTACAAATTAGATGAAATACTGCCCATAACCACACACTTCCAATGGAACAGAACTGCTGCTTTCAGACTTGCCAGTCTAAGATCAACCCAACCACTACTGCCTTCACTGGAGTGGAAGGGAGATTCTAAGAAACCATCAGAAAAATGGCAAGCAAACTCAAAAGCCTAAATGTCACAGACAACTTCAAGGATCCACTGGTCCTAAGTTATTTGGATCCATTTTCAGAAAAAATGCCTTGCCTTAGGCATCCTTTCACTAGAGACACTGGAGTGTGGGCCCCAAAAACTTCATTGTATGGACATAGGACCTCCAGTACTAGTCTCTTCAACTTCTGCAATATGACTGACCCTGAAACAGGAAATCTACCACACTATGAACTAACCTTATCTTGCCTCCAGGTAGCTGTATATATAAATTTGTACTCCACCTAGAAGAGGATGATATAGCAAAATATAAATATTAAAATAAACAAATAAGTGACCTCAGGAGAAAGAACTTAGCACAGACCTAGTTCAGTATTCTGGGAGCAAGAGCTCTTGGATTCCACAACGCTTTTTACCAAGTGCTCTAGATCAGTGGTTCCCAACCCTGTCCTGGAGGACCATCAGCCAGTCAGATTTTTGGGATAGCTCTAATGAATATGTATGAGAGAAATCTACATATAATTGAGGAGACAGGCATGCAAATCTGCCCCATGCATTTTCATTAGAGCTATCCTGAAAACCTGAATGGCTGGTGGTCCTCCAGGACAGGGTTGGGAATCACTGCTCTAGATCTTCTTCAAATAGTAGCCGAGGAAGTCTTCCAACCTGTCTGAGTATTCCTTCCAGCTTTCTTTGCAGTGACACCTAGATCCATCCCGATCTACACAGAACCTCCACTCCTGCTGCTCAATGCTCCTACTAGCTGTCTACAAAGTATCACACGCCTCATTGTACACGAGATAGTCTATTTCCAGAGGAAATATTCTATTTCCTATTTGCAATGGCTCCACTACACTTTCTCTTTTTGCTATTGACTTTTCCCTATCTGTTTCCCTTTTGCAAACCACTGTACACCTCAAGACCACATTGCCCAATTTCTGCTTTCATCACCTCATGATCCTTTTTGTCTTCTATCTTCTTCCCAGCTCTCAGGCTTCAACATTTTCATTCTTTAACTACCTCCATTCTGTCTGAGTGCATCTCATCTTTGTTGCTGTTGTCATGCTTTCCCTACTCTTCTCAATATACTTTTTATCCTATACACCTCACCTGGTTGGTTATGAAGATGGAATCAGGCTGCGATTCTCACCTTCTTGTAGATATCAACCTTAGGATAGTTAAAAGATGAGTAGGTCTCAGGTTCCATCTGCTGGTAGCAGAAGGCAAACTTACACATCTGGAGGGACAATAATGAATGACTGAACTGGGTCATAAGAACATAAGAATTGCCGCCGCTGGGTCAGACCAGTGGTCCTTCATGCCCAGCAGTCTGCTCATGATTAAAGATCAGTGCCCTAACTGAGACTAGCCCTACCTGAGCACATTCTGGTTCAGCAAGAACTTGTCTAACTTTGTCTTGAATCCCTGGAAGGTGTTTTCCCTTATGACAGACTCCGGAAGAGCGTTCCAGTTTTCTACAACTCTCTGGGTGAAGAAGAACTTCCTTACGTTCGTACGGAATCTATCTCCTCTCGTTCTCCCTACCTTGGAGAGGTGAACAACCTGTCCTTATCTACTAAGTCTATTCCCTTCATTATCTTGAATGTTTCGATCATGTCCCCTCTCAATCTCCTCTGTTCGAGGGAGAAAAGGCCCACTTTCTCTAATCTTTCACTGTACGGCAACTCCTCCAGTCCCTTAGAAACATAGAAACATAGAAAGATGACGGCAGAAAAGGGCCACAGCCCATCAAGTCTGCCCACTCTATTGACCCACCCCATTGAGTGCTAGTGACCCAGTTCCTTAACTTGACCCTCGTAGGGATCCCACGTGTATGTCCCATTTATTCTTAAAATCAAGCACGCTGGTGGCCTTGATCACCTGCACCGGAAGTTTGTTCCAGTGATCTACCACCCTTTCCGTGAAGAAATACTTCCTTGTGTCACCACTAAATTTCCCCCCTCTGAGTTTGAGGGGGTGCCCCCTTGTGACCGAGGGTCCCTTGGGAAAGAATATATCGTTTTCCATCTCGACGCGACCAGTGACGTACTTAAACGTCTCAATCATGTCGCCCCGTTCTCTGCGCTCCTCCAGGGTATAGAGCTGCAGTTTGCCCAGTCTTTCTTCGTATGAGAGACCCTTGAGTCCGGCGACCATCCTGGTGGCCATCCGCTGGACCGATTCAGCTCGAAGCACGTCTTTCCGGTAATGTGGCCTCCATAATTGCACACAGTATTCCAGATGAGGTCTCACCATGGTTCTGTAGAGTGGCATTATGACTTCAGGTTTGCGGCTGACAAAGCTTCGATTGATACATCCCATCATTTGCCTTGCCTTAGATGAGGCCTTCTCTACTTGTTTAGCAGCTTTCATGTCTGCACTGATGATTACCCCCAAGTCCCGTTCCTCTGACGTCCTAGCTAGCGTTTCTCCATTCAAGGAGTATGTTCTGCATGGATTTCCGCTGCCGAGATGCATGACCTTACATTTATTAGCGTTGAAGCCCAGCTGCCATGTCGAGGACCAGTTTTCCAGCGTGATCAGATCCTGCGTCATACTGTCCTTGAGGTTGCTTTCACTTACTATGTTACACAGTTTGGCATCATCGGCAAACAGTGATACTTTACCCTGAAGCCCCCGGGTTAGGTCTCTTATGAATATGTTAAAAAGGGATGGTCCCAGGACTGAGCCCTGCGGCACTCCACTAGTCACCTCCGAAGTCTCAGAGAGGGTGCCGTTGACCACCACCCTCTGAAGTCTTCCACTCAGCCAATCATTGACCCATGCAGTTAGTTTCTCACCCAACCCCATTGATTTCATCTTGTTTAATAGTCTACGGTGTGGGACACTGTCGAAAGCTTTACTGAAATCCAAGTATACTATGTCCAGAGCCTCTCCTGAGTCTAGTTTTCCTGTCACCCAATCAAAGAAGCTTATAAGATTAGATTGGCATGACCTGCCTCTTGTGAATCCATGTTGACAGGGATCCCTTAGATTCCCTTCATCCAATATCGAGTCTAATTTACCTTTGAGTAGAGTTTCCATGAGTTTACACACTATTGATGTGAGACTCACAGGTCTGTAGTTCGCTGCCTCTGCTCTGCAACCCTTTTTGTGCAGAGGAACGACGTTTGCTGTTTTCCAGTCCAGGGGTACTCTCCCTGTACTTAGGGAGAGATTGAAGAGCATGGCTAACGGTTTTGCCAGAACATCGCCTAGTTCCCTGAGCACTCTTGGATGCAACTCGTCCGGTCCCATGGCTTTGTTCACCTTGAGTCCTGACAGTTCTCTGTAAACATCAGCTGGTGTGAACTCAAAATTCTGAAATGGGTCTTCCTTGCTTTGCATTGCTTCCAGCTGTGGCCCGTGTCCTGGTGCCTCGCAGGTAAAGACCGAGCAGAAGTAATCATTCAGTAGTTTGGCTTTTTCAGAATCTGTTTCCACATAATTCCCGTCTGGCGTTCTAAGGCGTACTATCCCGTTTGCGTTCTTTTTCCTGTCACTAATATACCTGAAGAATGATTTGTCCCCTTTCTTGATGTTCTTCGCTAGAGTTTCTTCCCTTCAAAGTTTGGCCTCCCTAACTGCCGTTTTGACTGCTGCAGACTTTGTCCTGTATTCAATGTTTGCTTCTTTTTCCCATCTTAGTTGCTCTTCTTTGGACCTTTTCGAGTAGTACCGTGTCCTACTTCATATACGGCGACCAGTGCTTGATGCAGTATTCCAGGTGAGGGTGCACCATGGCCCGGTACAGCGGCATGATAATCTTCTCCGATCTGTTCGTGATCCCCTTCTTTATCATTCCTAGCATTCTGTTCGCAGTTTTCGCCGCCGCCACACATTACGTGGACAGCTTCATTGACTTGTCGATCATAATTCCCAAGTCTCTTTCCTGGGAGGTCTCTCCAAGTACCGCCCCGGACATCCTTCATTCATGCATGAGATTTTTGTTACCTACATTACAATATTTCTTGCATAATAGGGCTAAACCCATGAAAATGATCCCCTCAAAAATGACTTTCTTCTCAATTGTGTTAGCCTTAGGAGCTACTTTTTATTTAAAATTCCCATGCAAATGTTTAGTGAAATTTAAGGAAAGTGATTATATATTTTGGGATTCTATACAATTAGAACAGTTTCTAATGCTTCATGAAACACAAGTAATTGCCACTTGATTTAATTGTAATATGAGTTCAGTAGAATAGTGCACTGTAAAATTGATCTTAGTTCTAAGATCTTGATTATATTTTTAGTTTATAGTTGAAGTTAAGATCAGGATAATCTCCCGTAATGAGGACTAGAGGACAATGACAGTAATGTAAGATTAATTTTATTTTCAAAGATTGTGATACTATGTTCCTTGTATTATTATTTGTATAAATGATAATGTTTAAAATTGATAAATAAAAAAAAAAAAGAAAATGATCCCCTCTAGTATTAGTTAGATAACATAGAAACATAGAAGATGACGGCAGAAAAGGGCCACGGCCCAACAAGTCTGCCCACTCTAATGACCCACTCCCTAAATTCTTCCCTGAAGTGATCCCACATGCTTATCCCATTTTCTCTTAAAGTCCAGCGTGCTGCTGGCCTGAATTACTTGCAGTGGAAGACTATTCCAATGATCAACCACCCCCCGCCTGACCTGACACCCCCTGTACCTAAAAGTTGGGAGCAGAAGGGGTGTTAAGTCCCTCCTGCTCCGTAGGCCTCCAGTGGTGGGAACAGGAGGAACCACAAAGTCCTCCTTCTCCTTCTCCTCCGCCCTGCCCGATACGAATGTGGGCCTTAGGCCTGCCCCATTGCATCATGTAATGCACAGGGAGGAGCCTAAGGACCTGATTGGCTCAGGCACCTCAAGCTCCTCCCCCCTTGGGAGGGGCCTGAGGTGCCTGAGCCAATCAGGGACTTCCTTAGGGCGGAGCCTAAGGAAGTCCCTGATTGGCTCAGGTGCCTCAGGCCCCTCTCAAGGGGGGAGGAGCCCGAGGCGCCTGAGCCAATCAGGGCCTTAGGCTCCTCCCTGTGCATCACATGATGCAATGGGATAGGGCCTAAGACCTGCATTTGCATCAGGCAGGGTGGAGAAGGAGCAGGAGGACTTTGCAGTTCCTCCTATTCCCACCGCTGGAGGCCTACGGAGCAGGAGGGACTGAGTACCCCTTCTGCTCCCAACTTTTAGGTACAGGGGGTGTTGGGTCGGGCTGGTGGTGGGCCATGCCATGTCATGCTGGGGGGGCTGCCGTGCCAATCGGGTGGGGGGTGCCGTGCTGGGCAGGGGTATGTGTGTGTGTGGGCAGGGCCGGGCACACATGAGGGAGGGTGTTCAGCACAGAGGAGGCTTTTTTTTCTTTTAGGCCTGATATTTTGTGGCCTATTAAAAAATAAAGCCGTCAGAGCCCTGACAACAGTGACAGGAGGCTGCTTCTCCTGTCACTACTGACAGGGCTCAATCCGATCCATGCAGTTGGTTTGGGGCGTGTCCCCAATCACCTCCATTTGCATGAAGATGGTTGGTGAATCGGTCGGCCTGCCTCCAATTGCACACAGATCGGACACAGATCAGAAGGTTAGTGAATCTAGCACATAGTTCCATAATTAGGGGCAGGCAAGCGAACCATCTACCCAGGGCACAGTCATTTAGGGAAAGAAAAATGACTGACATGCAAGTGTGAGGTAGCAGCAAATAAAAATCTAAAAGAGCACAGCTCTCAGTGGGTCAAAGTGCAGGGGTTGGAAGGAGAAAGGAGGGGGGATCGGAGTAGAAGCAGTTGGCAAATCTACACTTGCCTACCCCAGATGTTAAAAGGTCTAGTCACTATTCAGTTCACACTGATCAAAGCTAAAAGACAAAAAAAAAAAAAGCAAAATTACATTATATGAAAAATTTGCTTAACTAAATCAAAATCTCAGATCATTCATGAGAATGTCAGATACAGTTAAACAAAACAAAACAAAACAAAAAAGAATACTTACAGGAATTTTTCTGTTGGATATTTTTTCTATGAACATAAACTGATGCACAGCAAAACATACCAAGTAAGTACTCATAGGTACAGACTTTTGAAAGGTAGTTACATTCCATCCTGGCTCATTTGAAATAGAACTCTAAGGAAAGAAGAGGAAATTATCTTAATTTTTACCGTCAACATTTTAAAAAGTGTTATTTGTGCTGCCCCAGATGGAAATCTCCTCTGGCTTCACACAGCTTCATGCTGACCCTTCAAAAACTGTGGAATTGAACAAGAAGGGAAAGCCAGAATACTTTTGTTTCCAACTATATAGACATATTGGGCCTGATTCTATAAACGGCGTCTAGAAAAACAGCACCTACTGCTTGTCATTCAAAGTTAGGTGCCATTTGTAGAATTTAACTTAGCACTGCCTAAATCAAGTTAGGCACTGGTATATTACCAGGGTTTTCCTGGCCTAATATACCTGCATCTAACTCAGTCCATGTCCAAACTCTGCCACTAATCATGCCTACTATCCAGGTTGGTGCCTTGTGTTGATGCCTACCAGCAAATTCATTTTTAATTGTTTTTTAATGGCACTTTTCAATTAGCAGCGCTGATTGAACCAATTAAAAAAGTAAACCCCCATTTTATGAAGCCGCGTTAGCATTTTTTAGTGACGGCTGCGTCAGTAAAAGTTCTGACGCTCATAGGAATTCTATGAGCGTTGGAGCTTTTACTGCTGTGGTTGGTGATATAAAAAACGCTAACATGGCTTCATAAAAGGATGTAAGTTAGGTTCCTAGATTGGCTAGGCCCGCCGATCTAGGCACCTAAGCCCCGATTTTATAAAGTGCATCTAAAATGTTGAACGTCCGTGTGATGCTGAGCACCGCTCAGCGTTCTTAAGCGTGATTCTACAAAGTGCATCTAGCAGGGATATAAGAACATAAGAATAAACTTACTGGGTCAGACCAATGTCCATCAAGCCCAGTAGCCCGTTCTCACAGTGGCCAATCCAGGTCACTAGCACCAAACCTAGGCGCAGTTTGCAGAATCCAGGCGGCAGTGTTTTTTATAGAATCAGGATCATTGTATGCATAGATAAATTTTCATAAACTTAGCTATTTTTTCACTTGCATTGTGAAAACCAGTCAAAATGTGGTGCCTGATATCATTCACATCTTTTCTTTTTTAGAAAGCATTTGAAAGCTTGCTTTTTTTAGAAAATATTTTTATGTTAGTTTTAACTATAATTGTTTAGAAAATGCTGGTTATTGTCTGAACTTCTTGAAGATTTTGTTATCCGCAGAGAGCTAGGACACCTTTTACAAAGCCACAGTATCAATTCCTGCGAAGCAAATGCGACGTAGCCCATTCAGTTCCTATGGGCTGCATTGCATTTTCCATGCTGGAATTTGCTACTGCAACTTTGTAAAAGAGGCCCTAAGATAGCTGTGGAATAAAAAGTAATGGTACTGGTACAGTTTTCATTCTGACAGATGTAAAAAAAAAAAAAAAATTATTTTGTACCTTGGCATAAAGCAGTTCACAGGGCAAGAAATTCCAGGCATGCCCAGCAAGCTTTCAAATGGTGATGACTTAGGACCTGGAGTGGGGGGGGGGGGGGGCGGGGTTAATGGGTGCCACTGATGACAAATTAGAAGGCAAGAAAAATCATGTGCATTGTACCAGTCAGCACAATTATCAGCTAATGAATTTGTATCATTACATGAATAAATTGAATTATGGCGATGAAAAATTGTTCCATATTAGCCTTTTTATTTGATAGTCATAAAGTCTAATAAATCCACACTCCACTTTCCACAGTTTCTCACTGGACAGATGAAATTGCATGAAGAAGTATTAAGCAGTACATGGGTATACCCTCTTCTTTGTCAGCTACTCTGTACCAGCCTCTCAATTCCTGCTATGACACTGCATTTGGAATGGGGAGAAAAGCAGCAGACCAGAATCCAGACACCCTCCTGTAGACAAGATTGTATGTGGAGGAGTGCAGGATTTAGTTTTTAAATACTTTCTAGAACATAACTATCTTATACAACTGACCTCCCACATTTTCAAAACAAATTATATAATCTGCATAGCTGAAATTCCTCCTATAAGAAAATCTAATTTGGCTTCAATGCCATAAATTACTTGATTTCTTTTTGCTTATCAGAGGAGTTGATTCAATTTACTTAACATACTGTTGGAAATTGAGAAAAGGGAAAATTTCAACAGGTGCAGGAATATACAGTATAAAAGATTCAACCACTCCAGTGGTGCCGCAAGACATTTAAAAGAGCAGTAAATATCAACATGTTAATTTTAGCAGAGAAGGCTGCCTAAGAGAGGCTCATAGCCACATCAATTATTTTATAAAGGGGGGGTCAATAATCAGCCAACATTTTGCTCAGAAATTCAATGCTGGGGTATGTCCGGGCTTCGGCACTGGATTTCCAGGTTTGCAGAGCCAGCTACAGCATAGCTGGTTAGTACAATATTCAGTACTTAACCGGTTATGGGGCATTATATAAAGATAGGACTGACTTTTGTGGTCCTATTTATGCAGTGACTCTGGTCAGTTAAATGCTGAATACTGACACTTAACTGGTCTAGTGTTGACTCGGCCCCCACTGGAATGCTCCCCAAATAGATGGTTTTCAGTGTGGCACTAACCGCTAATTGTCAGCGTCACTAACTGAAAATTAGCCATTAGGTGTTTTAATTGGCCAGGAGCCATTTCTGGCCAATTTAATATTGACCTCATAGTTATTTATGTTTATGGTTCATAGTCGCGTGGGAGATACCAGCACGCTGACAATTTGGCGCAAGAAAGAAGTGCACCATGGGAAACCTTAGTTTTAAAGAGCTCCAAACCGGGGTTTGAGTGGGGAAACCCCCCCACACACACACACACACTTTACTGTATAGTGTTCGCGCTGCTGTTGGGGGGGTTGGGGGATGAAACCCTCCATTATAGAGAAAACTGAACTTTTTCTGATTTTTTCCGGGAAAAGTTCCGTTTTCTCTATAATGGGGGGTTGCACCCCCCCCACACACCCCCAACGGCAGCACGAACATTATGCAGTAAAGTGGGGGGTTCCCCCCACACCCCTCGTAGGAGTTCTTTAAAACAAAGTTTTCCTGCGGCGTGCTTCTTTCTTGCGCCAAATTGTCAGCGCGCTGGTGTCTGGCGCGCGATTATCCTGTCACCATGTTTATCCTCTCCTCTGGACCCATATTTGAGGCGGTGGCAATGTTAGAAAGAGATCCAGCAAAAGAGTGAAAAAAGCCAAAGAGCACCCTATATCCCCAACAAAATTCCCATTTCACTATTGAATTTTGACTGTACAGTTTACACCAAAGTTCTAGCATTGTAGTTCTCTGGTAGCTGACAAAATTAGGCTTTTTTTTCACCATGTTATCCACAAAGCCAAATCATTGAAAATTCCAGCATTAGTATTTCTCTAGATACTGGAAAAGGCTTCAACCACATTGAGTGGATTTTTACATTTAAAATCATAGAATGCTCCAGCATATGAGACGCAGTTAGGAAAATAGCCAGATTAATTTGGGGCCCTCTAAATGCTGCATGTCCTATTTTATGCTTATGTACCACATGGCACTTAGTACATGCTAATGTCCATTAACATGCACTAAGGGCCTCTTCTATCAAACTGCACTAGCAGTTTGTATCGTGGTGAGCCGTGCTGAATGGCGCGCCTTGCTCCTGACGCTCATAGAGTTCCTACGAGCGTCGGGAGCAGCGTGGGCCATTCAGCGCGGCTCTCTGTGCTACAAGCTGCTAGCGCAGTTTGATAGATGAGGCCTTTAGTTTTAGTAAAAGGGCCATTTTGTTCCTGCCCTACAGCCCAGGTTCTTATCAATAATTTACTTATTAATTCTTTTTCCCTCAAATTATTTAGGGTAAGGATTTTTTTATTGGCATTAGAGTTGCTTGCAACGGCAATAAGAAAACATCCCTATATTAGTGGTATTACAGAGGCCGAGAAGCAATGTGTGTTATCAGTACATGCAGATAATATTCTATTTATTTAACTCAATCAATTAGTTCTAGATCTGGTCTGTTATGCCTTATCAAGGAATGCACTCCTTTGCCAGGCTACAAGGTCGACTGAATCATGACAGAATTATTGCTCTTCAATATGTATTAACA